>NC_072391.2:5933333-8887500 GCF_028885625.2 Pongo pygmaeus | reverse complement strand
ATCAGGTCAGCCAAGGGTTGGGATTAGGTACTGGACGCAACCATGGAGTAGTAAATTTATAATTTAATTTTTGTCCATTATCCCTTCTGTAGTTTTTTCTGGTAGCAACATCTCTCTTTCCACTGATAGAATACTTTCCATTAGAGTGCGTTTACTAAAGCTATGCACAGCCTACTTGTGCTACCCCTGTGGACACATGGTATACACTGGAAATCAAAATTCACTCTCCTTCTAACTCCAAGAATCAGCTCAGGGGTGAGGATGTGATCCAAACAGAATTGACATCTTCTTTTGTTTTATATATGGAACCCATGTGTGAGAAGGTCTTGCTTTGCTTCAATACAGGAGCTGTCAACAATATAGTCCAGAGCAGGGGTCCATAAACCTCAGGCCATGGACTAGTACCAGTCCATGGTCTGTTAGAAACCAGGCCACACAGCAGGAGGTAAGCAGCAGGTGAGCAAGCAAACAAAGCTTCATCTATATTTACAGCCATTCCCCATAGCTCACATTACCACCTCCTGTCAGATCGGCGGCAGCATTAGATTCTCATAGGAGCACAAATCCTCTTGTCAACTATGCATGCGAAGGACCTAGGTTGCATGTGGCTTATGAGAATCTAATGCCTGATGATCTGTCACTTCCTCCCATCACCCCAAGATGGGACTGTCTAGTTGCAGGAAAACAAGCTCAGGCTTCCCACTGATTCTACATTATGGTGAGTTGTATAATTATTTCATTATATATTACAATGTAATAATAACAGAAATAAAGTGCACAATGAATGTAAAGGACTTAAATCATCCTGAGATCATTCCCTCCATTTTCCCGTCCCTGGAAAAAATTGTCTTCCATGAAACCAGTCCCTAATGCCAAAAAGGTTGGGGAGCGCTGGTCTAGAGGCTACAAGTAGCCCTGTGAAGAAGATCTGCTCTAGAATGAAGCCACCACTCAGGAGGGAGTTGAAGGGTGACGAACAAGTAAAGACATTAGTGACATTAGTTTAACCCCTTTACCCTGCCCTGCTTGAAGACAACATATCTTTTGCAGTCCTAATTTCATAAGCCAATAAATCTCACTGTCAAAAAATATAAAGTTTAAATATGTTGGAATTTGGTTTCTGTTGATTGTAATCAGAACCATTCTGAATCCAAGGGAAGGCAAGAAAAGTGTGGCCCATCTCCGATTCTATGGCTGACTTTTAAAAATTTCCTTTCCCAGTGAGATCTGATTTTTGCCAAGGTGGCCTCCAGTTCAGCAACCATCTTTCTTTTGGGATAAGTTTACATAGGACATTGCTGGTTGGGGCTTAACAAAATAGTTCCTGAAAGTAGAACACACTTAACAGCCTCTGTCATTTGCGGGAGAGAACTTCTGTGCTACCATAAAAATAATTTTGGAAAGGAGCGTATGTGCTTTCAGAAAGTGTCTGCCAAGATGTGGCCCAATGTAATTTAAAATGGTGAAGACAATCAGCTCGAAAATTAAGGTTTCTAATGGGAACACCTACTCAGCCCTAATAATAGGGGAACTACCATCATAATTATAATGTGGTGTAAGCAGGCACATCATTAACTAACTTTTCTCAGTGACTGCAATTAACAAGCATCAATAGATTGAGTAAATTATTAATAACCCACACATGCTCCAGTGAACACTGCTGGTTGTATTTTATTTTGCAAGTAAGAAGCAAAAAGTTAACAGCTGATATCCAAACAATCTTTGACTTATCTCTTTCTAAACATCACTGTACTTTTCAATAATTCTTCCTGGAGGAGATAGCAGTGGTAAAGAATTAAGTTGTCAATAGAGAAGAAAATATCCTGAAAGTGAGGCATGTAATGGAACAGAAAAATCATCTGTTAAGAGTTGACCACACAATAGCCATCCCTTACTTTCTTCATGGTGTCATCATTTATGGAATTGTTACCGTCATTGACTGGTAATAATGGTGGAAGTTGTGGCTGACATTGCACAGTGGAGTGTGATTCAGCAGTTTTCAAATACAGCCCAGGGACCAATTTATGACGTTCTCAAATAATCTCAAATCATGGTGGGCACTGTCTAATACAGACACAACCGTAAAGACGTACAAAGAGGTCCAGAAAGAATTAAGAGACACAGCCAAGGTTGTACAGATAGATGGAGGCGTCTCTTTTACCTCTTGCATTTAAATGGTTGCCAGCCAGTAGGTAAATAAAACATATTTTTTGTCCTTCAGATGTGCATGTTCTAGCGGAAGGAGGCTGCTGATAGGAAACATCAATAGACCATGAAAGCCCTATGACTGGAATAAGCACAAGGAAAGAGGGAGGGAAAAACAGGCAACCCGGCTGGGGCAGGAGGTTCACAGACAGCTTCCCCTAAGAGTTGTAATCTCTGTCGAGTCAGAACAGAGGTGGAGAAGGGTTCTAGCAGAGGAAATAGCATACATAAAAGTCTGAGTATGAGAAAAACATGGCATATTTTGCAAATAACAAGCCATGAGATGTGGCTGGAGTTTAGATGAGACAGTGAGTAGGGGTCAGATAGAAAGGGCTACATTAAGGAAGAGGTACTCCCACTGGGAGCCTTTGAGGAGTCTTCAGTAGGAAGCAATGCGGCTAGACATTACTTAATGGAAAAGTCACTAGGGCTGCAGTTGTCAGAATGGGGTGGAGGCAGGTGTAGAGAAGGAAGGAAAGAGGCACAGGAGGATAAGCCTGGTGGCTCATGCCTGTAATCCTAGCACTTTGGGAGGCCTGTGGGGGCATACAGCTTGAGCTCAGGAGCTTGAGACCAGTCTGGGCAACATGGCAAAACCCTGTCTCTACAAAAAAAAATAATAATAATAAATAAGTTCAAAAATTAGCTGGGCATGGTAGTGTGCACCTGTAATCCCAGCTACTCAGAGGAGTTTGCACTGAGCTGAGATTGAACCACTGTACTACAGCTGGGTGATAGAATGAGACCCTGTCTAATAAAAAAAAAAAAAAAAAAAAAAAAGTAAAGAAAGAAAAGAAAAAGAAAGAGCCACAGGAAGCTTGCACCAATCCATGAAAGTCAGTGGTCTTAAGCAAAAGCCTCTCACCAGTGGGAACGGAGTGGGGGATCAATGGATGTATTTTTATGATTATTGAGAGGTAAAACCAACAGACTTGACTCTTTACCCTGCATCCTGAGTGGTATGACTACTGCCAACTCCTTAACAAGCAAACAGTCATATTGCAACTCCCTCTTCTACCAGATCAAAACAGCACCAGGAAGTCCAGCAGTCTTGACTCTGAATAAAAAAACATGAAGGAGGAGAATTGGGGAAACTGGGCAGTAGGAAATGATTTCCAATACTTGGTTTCTCTCTTCCATGTTTGGAAACCTGGGTTTTCAAAGGCTGTCTCCCACTGTAAAAAAGGAAATGTTTTAGAAAAAAAGAACAAGGGCAGAATTGGTAGACCAGAAGCCCCCTTCCCTTGAAGCACTCTCTAAGCCAGGAAAGCAACAAAATAATATGGCTCCAGGTTTCCTATCTTTGTGCCTTCTTGAAATGAAATGCATCAGACTAAACTGATTTTAGGCCATGCAAAGTCATCTGACTATCTCTGAGCATAAGGAAGAATGAAAAAGGTGACGGTGACCCAAGGGTCACTTTGCTACAAACATACTCAGAGCCTGTCCGAGGGCAAGTGCCTCCGGCTGCCGAACTCAGGATCAGTCTCAGGCAGCTCTGCCTCCCAGGCCTCTTCGGGTTTCTGCTCAAACGATTGCCTCATTTTGAGATCATTCAAGCATGTTACAACTGTAGACAGCAGAGCGGCACATCTATTCAATGACCATTTAAACTATACAACTACAATTTATCACAAGTACAAGGGAAAGGGTGAATCGTTAGAAAATGAAACTTGGAAAATCTCCATTCTCGATCAAACAGCTATGTTGTCTGTTCAGGGAACTCGGCACTGCAGCCTTAAAACGTTAAATATATACAGCCTCCTCTCGGCGTGTGAAAAAGATCTGAAGTTGAGATGTACACATCAAAAGAGGTTTTAAAATACGTAGAGAAGGAACTTAAGATGAGGTGAAAATTAAAAAGAGGGGAGTGTCGGTTAATGCAAAAAATTAATACGATAATGGCCTGTATAGATGCTAAAAGCAGGCTTCTTGGAGTTTCCTTATAAACAACACTGAAAGGAAAACTCCTCTGTAAATAATACCCAGAGCATGCCAGAGTGTGCCTTTAAACTTCTTCCATTTGTTTTTAAGTTTTGTTTTCATCTTAATTGTTGGTCTAGCAGACCCCAGGCAGTATTTGGTGTAAATCCTCTGAGTTAGCCCTGAGAACAGCATTTTTTGCTTTGCTTTCCTAAGTCAACTGTTCATCACTTCCTAGAGATTGGCTGTGACTAGGTTTGTCTGCTCATCTTGAGTGTTCTGCTAAAGAGGAAGTTTTTCATTTGGCCTCTGATCTTGAAGTGGCAGCTCTTACCTTTGTATACCTCTTGTGTGACTGCAAGGTTCTAATCAGACATTACTCCTTGAGGAAGGCTTATACACTGTTGGTGGGAAAGTAAATTAGTTCAGCCCCTGTAGAAAGCAGTCTGGAGTTTTCCCAAAGGACTTAAACAGAACTACCATTCAACCCAGCAATCCCATGACTGGGTATATGCCCAAAGAAAAATAAATCGTTCTACCAAAAAGACACATGCACTCACATGTTCACTGCGGCTCTATACACGATAGCAAAGACATGGAATTAACCTAGATACCCATCGATGGCAGATAGGATAAAGAAAATGTGGTCCATATACACCATGGAATACTAGGCAGCCATAAAAAACAACAAAATCATGTTCACTGCAGCAACGTGAATGCAGCTGGAAGCCATTAATCTAACTGAATTAATTCAGGAACAGAAAACCAAATATCACATATTCTCACTTATAAGTGGGAGCTAACCATTGGGTACACATGGACATAAGGATGAGAACAACAGACAATGGAGACTACCAGATGCGGGGGAGTGGGAATGCCAGGGCTGAAAAACCATCTACCAGGTACTACGCCCACCACCTGGGTGACAGGATCATTTGTCTACCAAACTTCAGGAACATGCAGTTTACTTGTGTAACAAACCTGCACATGTCCACTCAAATCTAAAATAAAAGTTGAAAAAAAAAATAAAAATAGGGCCAGTCATGGTGGTGGCTCATGCCTGTAATCCCAGCACTTTGGGAGGCTTAGGTGGGTGGATCACTTGAGGTCAGGAGTTTGTGACCAGCCTGGCCAATATGATGAAACCCTGTCTCTGCTAAAACTACAAAAAAAAAAAAAAAAAAAATTAGCCGGGCATGGTGGCAGACACCTGTAATCCCAGCTATTCAGGAGGCTGGGGTAGGAGAATCACTTGAACCTGGGAGGCAGAGGTTGCAGTGAGCCGAGATTGTGTCACTGCACTCCAGCCTGGGCAACAGAGTGAGACTCCATCTCAAATAATAATAATAATAATTAAATAAATAACAAACAATTTACCCATGTAACAAACAATTTACCCATGTAACAAACCTGTGCATGTAGCATTTGAACCTAAAATAAAAATTGCAAAAAATAAAAATTTAACACATGCAAAAGACCCAAAAGAGTACACACCTGCATACACACACACACAATTACTTCTTGAAAAGCCACTTAGAAAAATAACCCCCATTTGTTTTTCTTCAGTCTTCGCTTATCCCAATCATGGCTTCCACGGAAGTCCTTTAAATGTCACTGACCCCATGGTTTTTCTTGTTTGCTGTCAAACTCAACATGCTGTTTGACCAGATTTCTCCTGAGAAAAAAACTAGGTAATCGCCCATAGCAACAGCCTCAATGTCAAGGTGGAGGCCATGAGATGAAGCAAGAGTAAACCTAAAGGGTCCTTCGGCCTCAGCCACATCAACCTGATGGCTCTTGGCTGGTGAATTAATAGAATCATGTGTTGAGTGTGACATGCATAGCACCCACCGTGGTGAGAGTCTCAAGGCCAGATTTCAAGTGCCATGAAGGTCTGAAATAAAACGCAAATAAACACTAGAACCAACTGCAGTCGAAAAAACGCATTTGGCCAGGTGCAGTGGCTCACGTCTGTAATCCCAGCACTTAGGGAGGCCAAGGCAGGTGGATCACAAGGTCAGGAGATCGAGACCATCCTGGCTAACACGGTGAAACCCCGTCTCTACTAAAAATAAAAAAAATTAGCCGGGCGTGGTGGTAGGTACCTGTAGTCCCCGCTACTTGGGAGGCTGAGGCAGGAGAATGGCGTGAACCCGGGAGGCGGAGCTTGCAGTGAGCCGAGATCGCACCACTGCACTCCAGCCTGGGAGACAGAGGGAGACTCCATCTCAAAAAAAAAAAAAAAAAAAAAAAAAAGTGATTGTTCTTTTTTATTATTATTTTGATGCAGGGTATCACTCTGTCACCCAGACTGGAGTATAATGGCACAATCATGGCTCACTGCAACCTCAACCTCCTGGGCTCAGATGATCCTCCCACCTCCACCTCCCAAGTAGCTGGGACTACAGGCATACGCCACATCCTTGGATATATTTTTGTATTTTTACTAGACTTGGGGGTCTCACTATGTGTCCCAGGCTGATCTCACACTCCTGGGCTCAAGTGATCTGTCTGCCTCAGCCTCACAAAGTGCCAGGACTGCAGGCGTGAGCCACTGCACCCAGCCGCATTGTTATTTTTATGTTATCTGCTGGGTTCTGAGTTTCTGGAGTGCTGGAGAATATGCTGGGTATCACAAGCTTATTGTTCTTGCTTTGTTTCAATGAGAAACCCAAGGAGACCTGAAAGAAATATAAAAGTTAACCCTGATGGCCTATGCATCCTATCTCTCTCTAGTACCAGAAAACTGAAGACCACCTTTGTTCATCATCACTAGCAAGCCAGCCTCAGTGGGGGTGACAGAGCTGCTGGGTAGGCGAGGGATTCAGCTGGTTCAGCAAAGTACACTGATGAGACAATTTCTTCTCTGCCTTTCCACAGGAAAAACCATCACTGCAAGTGCATTTCAAAGGCAACATATATTGCAAGCAAGCAGAGCTATTGTTTTTAGTGGCAGAGAAACTAGAAATTTCAATACATGGCATCTGCTGTTCCTGCATATGAGAGTGTGAGGCCCAGTATCATGGGAAATGGGGAAGAGGCTTGAACTAGGACCAACAGTTCATGCTCTGGGGTAAACGACGCTGTCCCATTGCTCATCCCTTAACCTAGACAAGCTTTGACAGGCAAAGCGCATTTTAAAACTCATTCTTGCCCCCATTTGGAACAGTCAAAAGAAGTGGGGAGTTAGCAATTTTAATCACAGCACTCTTAGCCCCCAGCCAGTCATCAAACTGTGGCCACAGATGCGGTGAGTAGTTGCATGGAAAGGAAGGTAGTGAAGGAGGGTGTACCTGTCCACTACGGCTACTCCGCCAGAGGGTCGTGGACTTGAGGGGATGGGAACCTCAGAGAACCAGGCTGTATGTGAAGGAAGAGGATTGGCCATATGGAGGAGCCATGGAGAAGTTGTGTGTGTGCGGGAAGAGAAACAGAGAGAGGGAGAGGGAGACTCATACATGGTTTTTATGTCTCCCTAATACAGGGCCAGACCACTGGGAGATGTCAAGCTTAAAGATACATTTTTTAAATTTCAAGACCCTTATCAGTATCTAAATGAAACCGAATTCAGCTATTAAACACCCAGAAAATGAGCACGGTTCCTAAATACCCCCACTAACATAACCGAGAGGGGTAAAACACAGCAGGTGCATACAGACCATCATATGAGGTTCTGCACTTGCTTTAAGTGCAAGAAAAAAAAAATTACATGGCAAAAGGGGAAGAAGGCCAGGTGCGATGGCTCACGCCTGTCATCTCAGCACTTTGGGAGGCCGAGGCAGGTGGATCACTTCAATTCAGGAGTTCGAGACCAGACTGGCCAACATGGTGAAACCCCATCTCTACTTAAAATACAAAAAAAGTGAACCAGATGTGGTGGTGCATGCCTGTAATCCCAGCTACTTGGGAGGCTGAGGCAGGAGAATCTCTTGTACCTGGGAGGTTGAGGCTGCAGTGAACTGAGATCGCGCCACTGCACTCCAGCCTGGGCAACAGAGCGAGACTCCACCTCAAAAACAAAAAACAAAACAAAACAAAAAAGGGCAGGGGGTAAAGAAGTGATTGAGATGGTACCCCCTGCCTGTAGCAAAACCATCCTGAGACTTGTAGGTGCTTATATCTGGAAAGGGATCACTGTCAAGCTAGGATTCGTACCAAAAGAGCACACCAGTCACATCTGGCTAGGATTTGCCCAGAAGAAAACCTTTTTAAAAAACAATGTCAGCTGACCTGTTTCAGAATTCTTATCTCCCTGCACTCCACTGGGGGAGGGGGAAAGAGTCTGACTTTCATGTAGGCAAAGCTGCCTCACATCAGAGACACTGGGCTGCTGGAGACCCCAGGGAGACACAAACCCAATGCTGCTAAATGGCAACCTTCAGCAATCACCTTCTCGGGCCATAAAGACTCTTTTATTCCATAGCTTGATTTGCTATTGATATAGGGCTCTTTTTCATAGTGATGCAGGAAAACATTTTATTTTCTCATATGTAGGTGGCAGGGAGACTATCTGGGGAAAGGGGAGGGAAGCTGCTCTGCAGAGTGAAAACCATCATTTAATGAATGCTAGCAGGAAGGGAGGGTTCTCTATGGCATCCCTAAATGTTCACACTTGAACTTTCTAAATAGGTCTAGATTCAGATGCAGTGGCTCATGCCTGTAATTCCAGTTCTTTTTGCAGTTGAGGCAGGAATATCGCTTGAGCCTGGGACGTTAAGGCTGCAGTGAGCTGCTGTGTTTGTGCCACCACTGCACTCCAGCCAGAGCAACAGAGGGGCCCTGTCTCAAAAAAAAAAGAAAGAAAAGAAAAAGAAAAAGAAAAGAAAAGAAGAAGTTTTAACCTGGGTGGCCATGGATAGTGTCCAAGGATGGGTACCAGAAAGTGTGAACCCTAAAGTGATGGTACAAAATGGTGTTATCTTTGTGCATATATCAATTCCTCTGGGGAGGAAGTTCTTTGCTTTCATTTGACATTCAAATAATTCCCAGACCTCTTAAAATGAGGAAATCTTTAAGATGAGAAAGGGAGTCCATCTGTCTATCCACGTCCTTTCTTAAACAATCATTTTTGCAAACTAGAGAGATATTCATGATCTATTACCCAGAGGAGCAAATTCTATGAAGACGTTTTCCCTCAAGGGAAAAAGCCTGCAGACACATCAACCCGAAACTCAGCTTTTACAGACCTTGAAAAGTACACAGGAACCAAACTATGAATGTTCCAAAGACAACATCATGGTTTAAAGAAAGTTGATTGTTTTCAGAAAAAAACTAATGAGATTATTCCACTGTCTGTGAACAGACATTACAGTAATAGCTCCTAGGGACTATACAGTAGTAGCTCTTACCTTCTAGGATCTTATACTACCTGGTAGGATCTTGTACTACCTGTAAGATACACTGTGTATAATCAGTATACACAGTAAGCCCAGTGTAGATATTCAATAAGCACTGCTAAATAGTATAAATGAACAAATAAACCCATGGATGAATGTATGATCAAATGAAGGACTTCGGAGAAGTTTTAATGCTGAGGATCATATCTGCAGAGAGCTGAACTCCCAGGTTTCAGAGACTCACTCGCTCCCCTCCAAGACACAGAAAAGATAAAAAGGGTGAGAAGGAGGTCTGGGAGAAAGCTACTCCATAAATACAAAGTATTGTTATTTTTATTTTTATTGATGCTTCTGCTGCCTCCAAGGGCGGGGGTAGGATATGTGAATATGGCTAATTTTCTGCTTGACTCCAGACAGATTCTAAATTACCGAGCCACATTTTATTTTAAATTGACTAATAAAGAAATCTCACACTCCACACCATTTCACATTTTCTTGGGTCGTTTAACGTTCCCACTTTTCTACAATGGCTCAGTCCTCTCCCTGAGAGCTGGGTCGGGAGTGGGGTGGAGGAGGGCTGGAAAACAGTTGGATGCATTGTCATTTCTCCTCTCTCTTCCTCTCTCTCTCTCTTTTAATTTTCCCTGATCAAAACACAAAGAAAATGACAAAAAATATCACCCTGAATCAGATGCCTTGCTTTTATGCTCACTCACACCAAAAAACACGTACAGCTTTTTGCTTTCCCCAACATAAAAATAAATGGAAAACATTTTGCAAATGTCAAATGCTATATAAAAGGAAAAAATATGAAGGACACTGCACACATAAACAATAATACTAATGACAAATTTTTCCTCTCCTAAAGCACTCTCAGCCACCCAGTTCCAATTCTGGAGTCGTATCTCAAGGGTCAGAAACCAGCTATATCATAGGAAGAAATGGATTCTCACAGAAAAAAAAAAATACTCTGCAGATGTGTCCGCAGATGATATTAAGGAAAAGAGAAGAAAAATAAGAGAAAATTACTCAGGGCTGACCATTTTCTTTCAATTTTTCATTCATTCAATACTGGTTAAAGCAACACTGTGTTCAAAATGGTGTAAGCCATTGGGAATGTCATATACAAAACAGTAGAGGTGGTTCCCACTGCAATGCAGTGACCTTAGAGAGGGAGACACATATTAAAGACATGTATATATAAACAAAATAATTGCTGATCATACTGTTATCAATCAAAATGCTCTGGTTGACAGTCCAGAAGGTGAGCAGATAAGGGAAAGTCCCAGTGAGAAAATAATATTGAGGTACAGCCCAATGGCTAAGAAAGAGCCGGCCATGTGGAGAACAGTATAGGGAAGAGCCCATACAAATACTCAGGGGTAGGACACAATCTTAAATTGTTCCAGGGACTCTAAGGAAGCCAGAGTGGCCTGAAGTACAGGGGCTGATGGAAGTGACACGAAATGAGATCAACAAGAAGCTCAGGACCTGGACCTCATTTCACGGGCATACTAACCAGTCTGATTTTTTTCCTAAGTGAAATGGGACTTGGCTGGGTATGGTGGCTCATGTTCATATTCCTGCCACTTTGGAAGGCTGAGGTGGGAAGATTGCTTGAGCTCAGGAGATCAAGGCCAGCCTGGACAACATGATGAAACCCCATCTTTACAAAAAATACAGAAATTGGTCAGGTGTGGTGGTGTGTGTTCGCAGTCCCAGCTACTTGGGAGGCTGAGGCAGGAGGCTCCCTTTAGCCTGGGAGGTTGAGGCTGCATTGAGCTATGATCACACCACTGCACTCCAGCCTGGGCAACAGAGTGAGACCCTGTCTCAGATAAAAAGAAGAAAGGAGGAAGAAGGAAGAAGAAGGAAGGAGGAGAAGATGGAGAAGAAGGAGGAGGAGAGGGAAAAGAAGAAACAGGATCCCACTGAAACATCTTAAGGGGGAAAGACTGACATGACAGATTTATGACTTTCCAAGGTCACTATGGCTGCTGTGCAGAGAAAAGGTGAGAAGAAACAAGAGCAGAAGCACGGTGTCCAGTTAGAAGGCTGGTGCAGTCGTCAATCTGATGGACCGTGACCAGGCTGGTGACAGCAGGGACAGAGTAGGGAAGATGGATTAGAACTTGCTGGTGGATAAGATGAGGTAAAGGAGAAGAAGGGATCCAAAAGCCTATAGTATCTCATCCCTTGTAAACACTAAAGTTAGATGAGTTTAACTCATCCAAACTACAAATGGTATTAATATGTTAATGAACATGCAGTCTTTCATCAGGTATAGGGAGCCATAAATGGTCCCTCCTTCCAAAATAAAAATAGAAATAAAGTAACAATGATCTTTGATGCACTCTAGCAAAACTCCATTTCCGTGCTTTATGCTCTCATTGACTCCTGCACATTTTCCCCTTAGATCAACCCTGAGAACTCAGATTAACAATCATCTGACAAGGTCTTCTAGCTGCCTCCCAAGCTGTATTCTATGGTCCATCAGAGAAGGGGTCCTATCTGTCTTGGTCAGCATTAGATTCCCAGAACCAAGCACTGTGTCTGGCATTCTGTGGGTGAATAGCGAATAAATATTGGGTGTGAATAGATGCCCTGAACTTAACTCTTTGAAGGGCAGGAAGCAATCTGGATCCAGCACTAACACTCACCCATTATTTCCCAGCCTCCTCCCCAGGATCCTCCTACTTGCTCCCCAGCTGACTGCAAGTCTAGACACATCATCCTGATAAAGCCAGAGCCACTTTGCACAAGATGACTCATGGTTCAGAAACCACCCCAGCTCATCATCAGGAGGTTCCCTGGTTTGCTGAGGGTGGCTTCCTGGCAGAGCTCTGCAAAGCTGGAGGAGGCTTCATTATTACTTCCAACAAGGGTTCCTCTTCACTGCCTCCTTTTCTCTCCCAGTTCCACGTTAGGCTCTGAGACACTTAGAAACCATGCTTGAATTCCTTTGGGAAAGATGCCAATGCCTAATGGAAGCATTTCACAATAGAGCTTCATGAAATCCTGCTCCTGGAGTCCTCCAAGAGGTATGGATCTTTGAAATCCATTATAAGCATACTAAGGAAACATCCTGGAAAGTTTAATGCTACCTTCCCCATAAATATTTCCTGATTCAAGCCTCCATCTCTCACTCCCAGTTCCAATAATTATTGCACAGGATATCACTCTGAGAGATTCTACTTTCAGCGTTTCACACAGGAATTGTTGGTTCAGATATTGATGAGCTCTGCCTAGAAAGATGCCACATTCTTTTATTCATTCATTTAAAAAAAATAGAAAGATGCCCCCAAATTCATTAATGCGTTCATTTATGCACTTAAAAGATGTATTTATTAAACTCATACTATATGCTAGGTCCTGGGTATCCATCAATAAGTTGAACAAATGGTTTCTCTCCTTACAAAACTACATATTTGGAAAGTTAGACAATATAGCCATGAAAACATAAGTGCAAATTGAGCGAAGTGGCATAGAAAATGAAGAAAATCCTATCATACAGACTCACGCTGGGGAAAAGAAACTTTGTGTGGTCAGAAAAACAACAAAGAGAAGGTGACCCTTAAGAAACTTAAAAAAAAAAAATTAAAAAAAAATGGACAAAATTTCTTTGTCCATTCAGAAAACGGACAAAATGGGAGGGGGGAAGGAGAGAGAGAGAGAGAGAGAGAGAAAGAAAGAGAGAGAAAGAGAGAGAAAGGGAGAGAAGGAGAGAATAAGAGAATGAGAATGAATTAGTTCCAGGCAGAGAGAAAGAGAGAACAGTCCATAAATACCTAGACAGAGTCTACCATTCTTTGGCTAATATTCCCAATCCCCTAATGCCCAGACAGCTATCTTTTTCCAGGTGTCCTGGGATCCACTGCAATCTTGACTTGGATGTCAAGTCAGCAACTAAAATTCATCTCAGTTCTTCTTTTCAGGCTCCTGCCTTTACCTTCCTCCTCCTCCACAGCCGACATTTTACAAGCTCACCCCATCCTAAGGGTCTTGGCTTCCTCCTCACTTCCTCATTCCTTAAGACATGAATGCTTGTCTTCTGTCCACAGCAACTAAAACAGCCCCCTGAAAGGTCACCAATGAACTTAAAAGAAAAATCCAATCAATATACTTTTCAGTCTTCAACCTCTTCATGGCCTTTGGTTTTACTCACCAACCCAACATTCTTGAAACGTTCTCCTTTCCCTTGCCTCTTTACCAAAAACTGAAACTGTCCAGGGTGGACTCAGGTCTCTGTTCCTTTCCTCACCATTGCTGATAAAAGTAGTAGTAGTAGAAGCTACCCTTACCCTTGATTCAGCACAGATAATATGCCAGGAACTGTGCTAAGCATTTTACAAACCTGCTTGCAAACTATCTGGGGCTATTAAGTTAGGATTTTCCTCCTTGCGTTTTCTCCTCTCTTCCATCAGGTAGGTACACTCAAACAGGTAGGTATATAGGACCCTCTTTGTCTCTGAACTCAAGGAGGAAAAGGAATACAGTTAGTGGAGGGAGGGAGCCGAGCATGGCAGAAAGACAATGCTGTCTGTAAGAAGCTTTTGCTTTTCCGAAAGCTGGTTGTTGAAGTGATTATGCTGGATGTTCTGCATGGAGAGTGAGAGAGTAGCTATAATGAAAATAGAAAAAGAAAGAGAAGGGAGGAGGAGCAGACACACACACACACACACACACACACACACACACACACACACAGAGAGAGAGTTCATCTGGATTATAAAAGAGATGTCCAGACACTGGTAAGAATATCAAAATCTGTAAGTTGACCATGCGCAGTGGCTCATGCCTGTAATCCCAGCACTTTGGGAGGGCAAGGAAGGCAGATCACTTGGGGCCAGAAGTTTCAGACCAGCCTGGTCAAAACGGTGAAACCCTGTCTCTACTAAAAATTCAAAAACTAACCAGGTGGTAGGAGACTGTAATCCCAGCTACTTGGGAGGCTGAGGCACAAGAATCACTTCAACCCGGGAGGCGGAGCTTGCAATGAGCTGAAATCACACCATTGCACTCCAGCCTGGGCAACAGAGCAAGACTCCATCTTTTAAAAAAAAAAAGAAAAAAGAAAAAAAAAAGTCTCAGTTCATCAAGCAGCAGAGATCTCCAAAGGGGAATGGATGTGTGTTCCTTGTTTTAGTGAAATATTCAAGTCTCAAGCATACGGCCTGCGAAAATGCAGCCTATATATCTGGGAGATGATGAAGGTGGATGATTAGGCAGGTCTTCCCCAACCCCTTCACCTATCTAGGCCCCAGGTGAGAATCATGATCTTTTGCATAATGGGGGGTTACATTTCCTGGCCATGAAGGAAAAGCGGGGATGAGGATAAAATTAACCTTGTTTCACAATAACACAAAACTGTGCTTCTTATTGCAAGACTGAGTTTGTAGGCAGAGACGTGCATGCTCATTCTCTTCTTTGTCCTGGTGTGGTCTGATGATTTGAGCATCCTTGCCTCCACGTTGCCAATAAGGAAATGTTGTCCCAGAAAGTTATATGACTTGCCCATGTCACACAGTGCCAAAGCCAAGATTTACAGAAGCCCGTTTAACACTGAAACCCTTGGCCTTATTTACTAAGTCATGTTGCCAAAGATCTCACGTGTGGCCTCTTATTTTTCTCCCTTTACATCTGCACCCTCTCAGCAATCTTACCATCTCTCATGATTTCACGTATTCCTTTCTCCATCCTCATTGCCCCATCTGATCCTCACACCCAAAGCTTTACATTTACATTATCTGATTACCCTATTTGAGTCAACAGCGCTTTCTGTATGATTTGGCCGTGATACAAATCTCTGAGTCACCCTTCTTTCCAAACACTGCTTCATTCTTGAGTAAGATGGTGACTAAAATTCCAGCTCCTCTGCTGTGTCACCTCGGGCAAGTTACCTAACCTCTCTATACCTGCATTTTCTCATCTGTAAAACCATGAAAATAGAAGCTAACTCATTGAAATATTTTGAGTATTAGCAAATGCATATCAAGCTAAAAGGTTAAAACAATATCTGGCAAATCATAGATGCTAATAAAAATCAGCCAAAACATGTAGTGAGCCTGTGCACATACATTTACAGATGAATTAGAACCTTCCCCTTTTGGAGTTTCTACCCTAGGACCCTGTAGGGACCGTTCTATAATGTTGCGTGTTCGAGTTTACCACCATTATTTCTTTGAGTTAAGTTGCTGTTGTCACTTATCAGGCTTCTAACCAAGGAGCTTGCCCCTGATCTCAGGTTCCCTTCTAAGTTTCCTTTTGTATTAGTCTGTTTTCATGCTGCTGATAAAGACATACCTGAGACTGGCTAATGTATAAAGAAAAGGAGGTTTAATGGACTCACAGTTCCACGTGGCTGGGGAAGCCTCACAATCATGGCGGAAGGTGAAAGGTACCCCTTACACTGGCAGCAGGCAAGAGCGATAATGAGAACCAAGTGAAGGGGTTTCCCCTTACAAAATCATCAGATCTCGTCAGAGTTATTCACCACCACGAGAACACTATGGGGAAACCTGCCCCCACGATTCGATTATCTCCCACCAGGTCCCTCCCACAACACGTGGGAAATTACAGGAGCTACAGTTCAAGATGACATTTGGCTGGGGACACAGCCAAACTATATCACCTGTGCTGGTCAGAATAGGTTTTCTAAAGCCAGAAAGCCTCTGACTTCCCAGTGTGCACCAGAAGAGTACAACTAGCTCAGTAAAGATTAGACTTTGTAGCTGGAATCAGATGTACCTAGAATCCCACTCCATCATTCTTTAGGTCTTTATCTTAGGCTATTTAACTTCTCTGGGCCTCAGTTTCTACTTTATAGAACAGAAATAATAATAGCGTTTGGTGATACAAATAGGAAGTTAGTGTCCAGTCGGCAAAGAAAAGACTGAAATAAAAGTCCTGTCACAGGGAGGCAGGGCATGGGCATCCAGTCCTGGCCCATGGGCCATGATGAGGAATGAAAGGGCCCCAGCGCAAACTTCCAGATGCCTCTTTCCCGCCCAGGCATGCAGTGGATTTTGTGTATGAGAGAAATAAACCTTTGTAGCATTAACCCCTCTGGTACAGAGATTTTTGTTGCCATATCAGAATTTAGCATGCCCTGGTTAATACTAACCACTATCCACCTGATGACTGCGCTCTGGCCTAGCACTATCCAATAATTTTCCCTAGATGGGGCCAGGTGCAGTGACTCACACCCGTAATCCTGACACTTTGGGAGGCCAAGGCAGGAGGGTTGTTTGAGGCCAGGAGTTCAAGATCAGCCTGGGCAACATTGTGAGACCCTGCCTCTACAAAACAAACAACAAACAAACAAACAAATTAATTAGCTAGGTATGGTGGCGTGCACCTGTAATCCCAGCTACTCGAGCGGATGAGGTTAAAAAATCGCTTTAGCTCAGGAGTTCAAGGCTGCATTGCACCATCATCGCACCACTGCCCTCCAGCCTGGGTAACAGAACAAGATCCCGTCTCAAAAAAAAAAAAAAAAAAAAAATTCCCAAGATGATAGCGATGTTCTGTATCTCCACTACGTATTGGCTCCAATACGACAGCTACTAGTCACAGGGGGTCATTGGACACTGGAGATGTGGCTAATGTGAGACAAACTGAACTACTGATTTCATTAAACTTTAATTAATTTACATTTCAATATCCACTGTGATTACTGGCTACCATATGGATCAGCACAAACAACTAGCCTTTATTCTGTTCCTTGGAAATGCCAAACTCTCCTGAATCTTGAGGTCTTTCCATTTACTGTGGAAAACCATTTCCAGCCAATCTCTACCTTTGACATTCTCGCCTGCAAAGTGTTTAGTCTTTCACTCTGCTCCGTTACAAATATGCTCCAACAATACCACATTACTCCTTCAGGCTTCAATAAGCAGCACTGTGCTTTATAGGAAGAGCACCTAGGCAAAAATGAATGCGACTGTTATGGATGTTTATTTTCCGATGAAATGGCAACTCCAAAGACAATGCAGATGAACCTGTATGCCAGATGCAAAATAGAACAAATGGAGCTTTCTTTGAATTATTCTAGATCCAAACTACCTGAAAAGGCCAATCTGCAGTCAAAAAGACTAGAAATAAGTGGAACGAGGTCTTCAGAATAATTACATGTGGTTAATTGAAAAATGTTAATCATGTCATATTAGGAGGAAGACAGGGTTAAATTGGTAAAATTTCAATTCACTTAGGCCTTATCTCTTGTTGGAATGAACCAGATGATTAATCCTCAATACTCTTCAGGGATGCCGCGAACAGCGGCAATTAAATTAACAACTACAAAGTTTATGCTCAGAGATTCAAAAATGAAAGATGGAAACACTTTAATTTTTCACAAGTTGTTACCTTAATTATCTTCTTATTGCTCTGTCTCTTTTCCTTCATTACAAAAACACACCCCTTAGTATTCATGAATCCCTTTAATTTGCTGTAGCTTGGTAACAATGTAAGAAATGTCATCGAAGATGCAAACTCATAAATCTTACTTTGTGCATGCTCATTGAAAATAAATTGTTCTGCTGTGCCTAGTCTTAGTGTTCTTTCTGCAAAGCGCTGACAAATTTCAGCTTGCAAACAAATAATGTGGAGACTCTCTAAGCCTATGCCCACAGCAGAGTTACTTAGTTGCTTTAATCCAACAGCAACAACAAAAAAATTCCTAGACAGGGCTGAAACTTAATTGGTCAGGTTCATGAAATACACTGAAGAAACAGAACAATGTAACAGGGAAATAAACACAAACTCAGAACTTCCTTTTCTAACATACAGAACAGACACAAAAACAGCCTCAGGATAAGTCAGTTTTAACAAACGCAAAGTTTTAAAATCTTCTTTATTTTGTTTTATTTTATTTTTCTCAGAATGATATCTCTGCATTGTCAGTGAGGAATCCCACTTTGGAAAGATTGGATAATTCATCTCTCTCTCTTGGAACGCGGCTAATCAAAATTGAAAAAAAAAAAAGATAAATTCAACAGCAACCACCATAAAGCCAAAGAATGCTGCCTCATGGTGATTTAACAGGTCCCCTGACATATGTGCATTAAAACCATAACCATCACAAACATTATCTGCATGCTATGTATTCCTTTAACATTAACTCAGAAGTCTGTTTGCAAATTCAGTACAGCACATAAGCCATCTACAGCAGCAGCAACAGCAACTGCAACATAACAAAAGTAGTTTTCACAGTCAGGATTTCTAAGTAGGCTCTGTTGATGTGAATGAAAGCTAACGGAATCCTTTTCTTCAACGAAGATCATTTTCTGGATGGGGGCAGGGTGAAGGGAGAGGAGGCAGGGAAAATCAATGATATGATTAAGAAAATAGGCTAGCAATTTGGAAACTGTGAATGAAATTAAAAACAAACCTATCACAAAACCCTGGGCTGAAACAGCAGTACGATCAAATGACTGTGAGTCCAAACTGGAAAATGCATGAAAACATATCAATAATTGAATGCATCACATCCTCAATGCCTGAAGAAGTAATCACCATCACTATAAATCCTCTCCCACAGTGATGTTAAAGTCTTTGACGGTTATATATACTGGAGCAGTATCATCACTTAGTCCACTTTCTGAATTTCCAAAGTTTCACAGCAAAATGTCATATCCCCAGAGAACATCCTCACAACAAATTATTAGCACAGCTCTATTGATCATCATCCAAATGGCAAAAATCTCAATAAATTTCATCTGGACCTTTACTGAAACCTCAAAAATGCATTACACCCCTCTCTGCTGACCACCGTTTTTATGATCGCTATTGTATTTGCAGGGCAGTCAATTTTATACAGCATAACAAACTGCCAAGTGCTAACGCGATTCCCTCCATTACCGAGGCCCATGTATTAAATTTACTGGAGCACAATATCAGACTTCAAATATTGCAAGGCTTAGAATTGAATGCCACAGAGCCTAATGTTATCAACCTGACAAATACCCTGACATATTAAGTAGCAGATCATGTATTCATATTTGGAACTGATGTTGTTTTTCTGTTTAGCTGTATATTTTTTGGATTAGCCATGATATTTCAAAATGGGCATTATGTTTTGGAGTACAAAAGGGCTGACAGCAAAGAAGCTGTGTTAGTCATTCTTTTTTTTTCATAGCAGATTATTATTTTTCTTAATGATGTGTTATTATAGGTCTAATGAAACTATAAGCAGAACTCAGAAAAATACCACTTTTTAAATAAACAATGAATTTTTTTGCTTTTGCTTTCTACCAATACAGAAAAGCTCTAAAAGGTTACTTTCATTCTATGAATAAAATGGAAAGTTTCTTTGGTATTAATCATGTGTGTATCTTTCAACTTTAAATTAAGACAAGAGCTTTTCTCTCTCTTCTCCTTGTCTTGTCATTGATTCTCTGTTGGTTGCAACAAAAGCTACCAAAATTACTGAATTGCCTCTAAAAACCTTGCTTTTATTCACATGCTACTAAATGATTTCAACTACTTCTCTTTGGAAAAACTTGACCATTGCAATGATCTTCAACCAATATGTTGATCCCACATCGGAATGTTCTAACTTACAGAAACAAGAGTCCAGAAACCAAATATCTCAAAAGCCAAAGCTTTTCAAGTGTACTCTGCATGGCTTATATACAAAACAATATCTTGTTCAAAATATAAAATTCTATCATGTATTGAATATAATTTTTTAAATGATATGTTTTCTCTTTCCCTCTTCATCAAAAACACTGAGAATCTGATACTAAAACCTCTTTCTAGGTCATGGATCCTGGTATTAAAACCTGCATTTTCGATGCATACAAATCATAATATCAAAAAACAGTTTTGCCTTAATAAGGTCACTTCTGAAACTCAAGAAAATACCAAGGCGCATGATTTATTTTCTGGTTATTGATTTATTTTCTGGTTTATTTCCTGGTATAACGGTTTGTTTTCTGACTCTAGTTTGCAGATTCATCAGAGTTACAAGGGAAAAAATATATCCTGTTAAAATGGGCACAATTTTTACGCACATATGTCAGGGGACCTATTTATCACCATGTGGCAGCATTCTCTTGCTTTATGGCAGTTACTGAAAGATGTACCTTTTTTTTTCAATTTTGATAAGCCCACTGTTTCTAAGAGTTTCAGTATTTTAAATAGCTGTATAAGTGAAATCATGCAGTATTTGTCTTCTTGTGACTGGTTGATTTCGCTTAGCATAATTTCCTCAAGGAATATCCATGCTGAAGTGTGCGGCAGGCAGCCCTTATTTTTCAGGGCTGAATACTATTCCATTGTGTGTGTGTGGTTTTTTTTCAGCTTTACAAATAGTTTATTTCCATCTTCACAAACATGTGTGCCTCTGACCATTATGCAAGGCACCATGAATTAAATACTTACACCTGAATACATTTGTCTTACATTATTCAAGATAAAGTGTTTGTGTGTGTGTGTGTGTATGTGTGTGTGTATCACAATTTCTCCAACCTTTCACCCATCAATCGACCTTTAGGTTGCTTCCATCTCTCAGCTATTATAAATAATGCGGCAGTGAACATAGGGGTTTAATTAAAAATACATACAGATAAAGAACATTGTAATGATGAACTTGGACTCTGGCCGGACATGGTGTCTCATGACTGTAATCCCAGCACTTTGGGAGGCCGAGACAGGCAGATCAGTCAAAGTCAGGAGTTTGAGGCCAGCCTGGCTGACATGGCAAAACCCCATCTCCATCAACAATACAAAAATTAGCTGGGCGTGGTGGAAGGTGCCTGTAATTCCAGGCTGAGTCAGGAGAATTGCTTGAGCCCGGGAGGCAGAGGTTGCAGTGACCTGAGATTGTGCCACTTCTCTCTAGTCTGGGTAACAGAGCGACAGTCAAAAAAAAAAAACAAAAGAAAACAAAAAAAAACAAAACTGGGACTCTAGTCATCAATGTTTTTTAAAGTTCTCCAGGTGACTCTAACTTGCAAGTGGGATTAAGAACCACTTCTTTAAGATGCTGTGAAGCCTCTCACCCCCTAGAAGCTAAGATGTGCCCCTCTGAAAGCTAAGCCATGTGGATGTTTAGACATAGGGAAAAATTAATCTCATGTATCCCAATATTCACAGGACTATTCACAGGCCCCAAACCAAGCTCCTTCAGAGAACCTGAGTGGCCAATTTGTACAAGAGCCTCTGGTCAGATGTATGCAGTTATGCTTGGCTTACTGTCTGCCAAAAAGACAATATTGACCTTATGCTAAGGAAGCTCTGCCCATCTCATCTGGGCCCAACTCTCGGCTTGAGGGATGGTATTCAGGAAAGATTGCAGTGTTCAGAGTCAAATGAACATGGTTCAAACCTCAGTTCCAATCACTTGCCAGCCAAGTTGATTATGGTGAGTTTATTCCACCCTTTCAGGTATTCATTTCCTCAACTATAAAATGGAGATTATGAAACCTACCGGAGCAGAAGCAATAGATGTAAAGTGGCCAACTATAACTTAAAACATAAGTAGGCAATGCCTAAGCAGAAGCTATGATTCTTAAAAAAAAAAAAAAAAAAAAGACAGTCTCGCTGTAATGCCCAGGCTGCAGTGCAATGGTGTGGTCTCGGCTCACTGCAACCTCCGCTTCCCAGGTTGAAGCAATTCTCCTGCCTCAGACTCCAGATTAGCTGAGACTACAGGTGCGCAATACCACACCTGGCTAACTTTTTGTATTTTTAGTAGAGATGGGGTTTCACCATGTTGACCAGGCTGGTTTTGAACTCCTGGCCTCATGTGATCTGCCCGCCTTGGCTTCCCAAAATGCTGGGATTACAGGCATGAGCCACCACGCCCGGCCAGAAGCTATGATTCTTATGATTAAAAAGGCAATTCAAAGTCACAAATTTCTAACTTTTAAGATACCCATCTCTTTGGAAAAGGAAGAACTGATCACCTTCACTTACAGGTGATGCATCTTCTCTATCCAGGACTGATGATAAAACTGAAGGCAGTCATTGCTGTCTCACTGTCACCTCGTAATCTCTTCTTGATGGCACCCCAGGATTGCCTGATAGATTATGAATGAGATGAGAAAGTGTTCTTGTTCCCCACTCAGTTTTCCTCCATTTTTTTGAAGAAATGCATTGACAAAATTTAAGCACAATATTAAAAGCAAAGAATTTGGCCAGGAATGGGCTTCCAGAACATTGCCTATTATTTATGCTTTTAAGAAAATTATAGCCTTATATTTATCAAGTAAAAAGGCACTGGAGATGTCGTTGGCTATAAAACCTACATCACCACTGTAGACCCTACATATTCTTATCAACGCACGTTATTTGCACACTGATGCACTGTTTCATTCCATCATTCAGAATATACTTGCCGTGCACTCTCTCTGGGTCAGGCTCTCGTTAGGCATTAGAGTATTGCAATGAGTGAGACAGGGATGATCACTTTTGCCTAAAAGGATGTAGTTCACAGAAATGCTAAGTGTAATAATATGAATATGCTCAGAGAATTTCTAGAGCACAATGGACAAACACTTAACCCATTCAGCTGGCTTAAAAATAATGAATCTTCAGGCCTGGCATGGTGGCTCATGCCTACAATCTCAGCACTTTGGGAAGCTGATGTGGGTGGATCACCTGAGGTCAGCAGTTCAAGACCAGTCTGGCCAAACATGGCAAAACCCCACCTCTACTAAAAATACAAAAATTAGCTGGGCATTGTGGCACGTGCCTGTTAATTCCAACTACTTGGGAGGCTGAGGCAGGATAATTGCTTGAACCCAGGAGGCAGAGCTTGCAGTGGGCCAAGATCTCGCCATTGCACTCCAGCCTGGGCAACAGAGCCAGGCTCTGTCTCAAAAAAAAAAAAAAAAAAAAAATCTTCAGAAATGAAGAAGATTAGACGCCAGGTATAGATGGAAGTAGAGGAGTATATATCCTATTTGGTATTGCTGGCAAATGAGATTTGAAGCAGGAAATGGAAAGGAAAGCAGGGTTCCTCTTATTATCTAGAGGGTCATTTATTGCTTATTTTTTCATCCACTATCTATCCATGCACCCACCCACCCATACATCATCCATCCACCTGTCTAACCATTCACTCATTTTTTTTTCAGTGTGATGAATGTCTCTTTGCAGCTAGGAGTTGTCTTGTCTCCTGGTAATTTAAAAATAGCACACACAACCCCATTTGGGGGCTCCTAGGCACTTGAAATTTGCTACTTCTGCCCGTTTCTGCAAGGCCCCTCTTCCTAATGTCCACATTATCCTCATCATGATCTAGTCAACCATCAGATGCATACAGTTAAAGCCAACTGTAATTCCTCCATCTTTTTTCCCCAGTAAATAGAGCAAATGTGTCTCTCCTTTGTAATCCAAGAGTATCATGGCAAGGCCTTATCCTTGAAATTTACCCAATTGCCCCTACCATATCCCTATCAGTGGGGAATATTATTCTGTCACCTGATCTCTATCCATCACTTCTTCTGAAAATAACTTTCCTTTGCGCTACTGTTCCTATGCCACTTCCAGTACCTATGGTTTAGGTAGGGCTGACTCCTGTACCTCACCTTAGAGATGAAGACAGGACCCAAATATAACCAAACCAATGAAACACTTCATTTTCCCGGCCAAAATGATTGCTTCAATTGCGGGGTTACTATCCAAGCTGAATCAATAAAAACTATTTAAAGAACACTGTAATGAGGAAAAACTTGTACTGTGGAGCCAGACTTCCCTGGTTTGAATCCTACTAAAAATGTAACTTTGGGCAAGTTTAATTACCTTTATGGCTGGGTGCCATGGCTCACACCTGTAATCCGAGCACTTTGGGAGGCTGAGGTGGGTGGATCACAACGTTAAGGTGTCGAGACCATCCTGGCCAACATGGTGAAACCCCATCTCTACTAAAAATACAAAAATTAACTGGGCGTGGTGGCATGCACCTGTAGTCCCAGCTACTTGGGAGGTTGAGGCAGGAGAATGGCTTGAACCCAGGAGGCGGAGGTTGCAGTGAGCCGAGATTGCACCACTGCACTCCAGCCTGGTGACAAAGTGAGACTCCATCTCAAAAAAATAAAAATAAATAAATAAAATTACCATTATGTTAGACTGATTACCACAATAGCCTCCGATTCTTCCCCAGTTCTAGCCCTTTGTGATATGACCATGAACACCCTCCCATTAAGTGGTAGAGTTTAGTTCCCCACCCTCTGAATCCAAACTGAACTTGTAACATATTCTGGTAACAATAGGGTAGAAATGAGAACTTGTCAGTTCGTAGCATGAGCCACTCAAGGCTTTAAGTACCTTTGCCCTTTCTGCATGTACAATTGTGCCAGCTCATTGCTGCATCTCTACCTCACTAAGTGAACCAGGCTAGCTTGCTGGGAATATCAGAGAGACACATGTACAGAAATGAACTATCCCAACTGATGTCACCCTGGAGGATTCAGGCTGTCTTGGTTTGCCAATTTATCAGACTCACGGTCACTCTTTCAAGCCACTAGGCTTTGGACTAGCTCATTACACAGCAATAGCTAACTGACACAACTGTTCTGTAACTAAGTTTTATCATATTAAAATGGGGTTAAGTATAGTACCTATCTTGGAGAATTATTGTGAGGATTCAAGGAAATAATAGAGTTCATATACAAAAAGGACTTAGTGTCTGGCACTTAATACATGCTATTATTCTTTGAAAGAAAATCTTTGAGGATTTTATTGTTCTTGTTAGAATGGTTAGGAAGGAGATATTTGCTTTTCACCAAGGCTGCCCATTTCATAGAAAATAAGCCTGGAGCTGCTGCATCACTTGAGCCCCCATTAAGGAAGAATTTGCCAGAGGACGACATCAAGACTGAGAAGCTGAGCCAAGAAACAGCAAAGAACCAGATTTCAAACCGTGTATTTGTACATCTGAACCCAGCCTCTCTCAGACCTTTGCAGTTGTGTAAGCCAATGAACTCCCTCTTCTAAACAAAAGACCAGGTGCATTGTGACTCTGTTGCTTGCAACCAAAAGTGCCTGATTAATATGCTGCTTAATAAAGTCCTTATAAGCTTGCAAACGACCTTTGCTCTCAGTCACGCCATCCTACCAAGACGTGCCAAGGCTTCAGCCTGCCTCCAAGGGGCTATGAGGAAGAATGTAGAAGATAAAAGCTCGTTTTGAAGCATATACAACCCAAAGTCCTCCGAAAGAAACTCATTCATTCCACAGTTATACTCTTAACTTGAAATCATCACCACACAGTTGTCATCTCCCTTACTCCCGACTCTCACTCTCAACTTATTCACACCCTGATACAGAATGTACACATTCCCAACACACACATGCACACGCGTGCACACACATACAGTACACACCATATACCAGAAGACCTGTAAGTAAATCCCTGTCATCAAAAACAGCTGTGTTTATTTCTTAACATATTTATTTCTCCCTACCTTGACATAACAGTATATATAAAATGGGGATAATAGTGGCTAAGTGCATAGGGTGATAATAAGTATCAAATAAGTTATTATTTACAAAATGCTTATAACCAGATCTGAGATTGTTACTTTTAACCTTATCTCCTCTCTTGCGACCAAGCAAACACAGTATCATAAGTACTATGAATAATATTAAATATTGCTGACAACACCATGGATAAAGGAAAGTATTGAGAATGCTGAATAATGATTTTACGCTTTTGGAGGCATTTGTGGCTAGTTCACAGAGACTTTCTTTCTCTGAAATTGTAATCACAGTCAGGGGTAGAACACCGGCCACCATTTATGACCACATGAAGTGCTCCCCTCAGTCACAGCTGTTTAAACAAAAGGGGTCTAGGAAGGACCAACCAGATTTTCTCTTAGGACTGCAATAATTTTTTTTTTTTTTTTTTTGAGACGGATTCTCGCTCTGTCACACCCAGGCTGGAGTGCAGTGGCACAATCTTGGCTCACTGCAACCTCTGCCTCCGGGGTTTAAGCTATTCTCCTGCCTCATCCTCCCAAGTAGCTGGGATTACAGGTGCCTGCCACCACATCCAGCTAATTTTTTATATGTTTAGTAGAGATGGGGTTTCACCATACTGGCCAGGCTGAAACAAAATCTTTGGCTGGTCTCAAACTCCCAACCTCAGGTGATCTGCCCGCCTCAGCCTCCCGAAATGCTGGGATTACAGGCGTGAGCCAATGTACCCAGCCGAATATATATATATTTTTTTGAAAGAACAACTTGGGGTCTCCGGTCCTTGCCTCCAAGATGGCAAAGAAAAGGAGGAACAACCATCATGCCAAAAAAGGCTGCAGCCACATGCACGAACTGTGTGCAGTGCATGCCCAAAGACAAGGCCATTAAGAAATTCATATTCAAAACATAGTACAGGCCACAGCAGTCAGGGATGTTTCTTTTTTTTTTCTTTTTTTCTTTTTTTTATTATTATACTTTAAGTTTTAGGGTACATGTGCACAAAGTGCAGGTTAGTTACATACGTATACATGTGGCATGCTGGTGTGCTGCACCCATTAACTCGTCATTTCGCATTAGGTATATCTCCTAATGCTATCCCTCCCCCCTCCCCCCACCCCACAAGAAAGAGTCTTGGATGCCTTTGTGCTTCCCAAGCTGTATGTGAAGCCACGTTACCGTGTGAGCTGCACAGTTCACAGTAAAGTAGTCAGGAATCGATCTTGTGAAGCCCACAAGGACCAAAAACCCCCACCTCGATTTAGACCTGCGGGTGCTCCCCCATGACCCCCACCAAAGCCCATGTAAGGAGCTGAGTCCTTCAAGACTGAAGACAGACTATTCTCTGAAGAAAAATAAAATGGAAATTGTACTTAATACTGCATGTTAAGTGTATCCGCGCCAGACAGGGTGGGGATTTTGTGTGTGTTAGAACAAGGGTGAAGCGACACAGTTATTTTCATGGGGAAGAAAGCTCAGTCACGTAAACTTTTTTATTTTTTATTTTTTTGGCACGGGGAGATGGAGTCCCACTCTGTTGCCCAGGCTGGAGTGCAATGGTGCGATCTCGGCTCACTGCAACCTCCATCTCCCAGGTTCAAGTGATTCTCCTGCCTCAGCCTCCTGAGTAGCTGGGATTAAGGGTGTGTGCCACCACGCCCGGGTAATTTTTATATTTTTAGTAGAGATGGAGTTTTGCCATGTTGGCCAGGATGGTCTTGAACTCCTGACCTCAGGTAATCCACCCGCCTCAGCCTCCCAAAGTGCTGGGATTACAAGTGTGAGCCACCTTGCCAGGCTATTCATGTAAATTAAACCTTAATTGTTTGCGGTCATATCCTTGGCCTCACAATTTGCATAGCTGTGTGAAACAAAGGGAGTTTAGGCATCTGTTAAAAAAAAAACTTGCGTTAAATTTTAGAGCAAATAACTCATTGCTGCTGTTCCTCAGTTTCCTCTGTAGAGATAATGATGTCCATCTTCTATATTACTGTGATGATGAAATGAGATGGTGACAGTAAAATGCTTAGAACCATCTGTGACTTGGCACATCATAAGTTATCAAAAAATGTGTGTTAACCGTATTTTCTGAGGGAACAAACTTCAAACTAGAAAACTGCTTAGCATCCGACAGGTTTGAAATCTTTAACAGAAAACTGGACGTTTAAACATGACTTCTTGTGGATACAACAGTTGGCGCTAGTGACAGGTATCTACCATCTATTGATTTGCCTGGCACTCTGCTGAGGATCTAAATGTAGTATCTGATTTTATACCCTTGCCACTATGCGGATTTCTATGCCCACTGCACAAATGAGGATGCTGCAGTTTAGAAAGGCTGAACAACAACCCCAAAGTTCCATCTCTGCTAAATGGCACATCTGGGATCTGAACTCAAGACAGTGTGACCTGTCCCCCAAGCCCTTACACTTAACACCACCATGTAATGTTACCTTTTTCTTCCCAAGGGCAAAAGAAACCTCTCATATTGTCATTTTGGCTTTTCTTTAAATATCTCAGCTTTGACAGAGCACTCCCTTCATCCAAACCCAAATGTTGCTCCTAATAAGCCGGCCCCCTCCTTCCCATATGTAAACGCTACCTCTCAGTCCGTAAGCAGACACATACTTTCCAGTCCTGTGAATTGAGCTAATGCCACCACCTCTTCCAGGGCTCAGATTTAAATTAGCTCATAAGTCTGTCACTGGCTGGTGAAATATTTATTTCTCAGGAATACTTCAGTAATTTATGAATCAGAGTCATACCGTAGAAATGGGATATGGACTGTTTCTACACTGGCTGTCTGTTTTCATTGGAAGTGCAGCATTCCTCATTGAAAAATCGCTGAACTAAAGCCGGCTACCTTTTCCGTATGTGATATAGAGTCTGTTTGTTTGTGTATGTGGAGAGATTTTGGATTATTGTGAAGTTCACATTTTTGGGTAGGACGTGAAATGAGGGCTATCATGTGTTGCCCTGTTGGCGAAGACATTATTAGAAAACTCACTTTATTACAGGAAGGAAGGAAGGAAGGAAGGGAGAGGGAAGGAGAGGGGAGGGGAGGGGAGGCGAGGGGAGGGGAGGGGACGGGAGGAGGAGAGAAAGGGAGGGAAGACGGTTGGTTCACAAGTGCACAATACATATTTCAAATTACAGATACTGTATCAGCTTTATTTATTTATTTATCACAGAGTTTCACTCTGTCACCCAGGCTAGAGTGCAGTGGTGTGATCTTGGTTTACTACAGCCTCAAGTGATCCTCCCACCTCAGTCTCCTGAGTAGCTGGGACCAAAGGCACACAACAACACTACACCCGGCAATTTTTAAAAACTATTTTTGCCCAGGCTAGTCTTGAACTCCTGAGATCAAGCAATCCTCTTGCCTTGGCCTCCCGAAGTGCTGTCATTACAGATGTAAGCCACCACGCCACTGGCTTTTATTTTATGTACAGGTTCAGTGAAAATTCTCCTGAGACTTGGTAAAAGTATAAAACACTGTGGGCATTTGGAAGGGTCATGTAATATACGTGTAATATTTCTAAATGTACGTAAACTTTGACCTAGTAATTCCATTTTTAGAATTAAATAGACACCATATGCACAAAGATCTATGTAGAAGAATAGTCACTGATGTAGCATTAATAAAACTTAGAGATTCCACTTTCCCTCTCTCCTTTCCCTTCCCCAATGCAGCCTGTGGGACATTCTTAAAACAGAAACTGGATCAAATGACCACAGCCCCACCCTCATGCAAAACCCTTCTTATATTGCAAATTCTAAATATAAAACAATGTACTTTATAAATTATTAGTAACCTATAACCATAAAGTATCATCATACAATATAAATATATGTGTCCAAGTAGTCACCACAGTTCTCCTAAACTAGCTCCTAACATATGGCTTTTAAAAGATAATTCTTGCCAGGTGGGGTGGCTCACTCCTGTAGTCCCAGCACTCTGGGAAGCTGAGGCAGGAGGATCACTTGAGGCCAGGAGTTTGAGACCAACCTGGACAATATGTCAAGACCCCGTCTCTACTAAAAATAAAAGAATTAGCCAATTATGTTGAGGTGCACCTGTAGTCTCAGCTACTCACGAAGCTAAGGCAGGAGGATCACCTAAGCCCAGGAGGTCAAGGTTACAGTGAGCTGTGTTGACACCACTGTACTCCAGCTTGGGCAAGACAGGAAGACACTGTCTCAAAAAATAAATAATAATAACTGTAATTTATTCGATCCACAAATATTTTTAAATGTGTAATGTTTGCCAGGAATGATGCTATGAACTGGAGATATAACAACAAAAATATGCAGAGACTTTATCCTCATATAATCTATGGACTTGCATTTATTTTAAATTAATATACCATAAATTTGAAACTTTGGATGTACAATTTCATAAATGTTAACATAATTTATAGATTCTTATAACGGCTGTGCAATTAGGAAGCAGAAGAGTTCCACCAACCCAAAAAATTCTCTTGTGCTATTCATTTGCAATCACCCTCCCCGCAAACCCTAATCCCTGGCAGCCCCTGATCTTTTCTCTCCAACCCTACAGCCTTCTTTCTTGCAAATGTCATAGGAATGGATTTATACAGTATGTCATCTTTTGAGACTGGCTTCCTTCTCTTAGCATAATGCTTTTGAAATAGATTCAAGTTTTCACATATATCAATAGTTGCTCCTTTTTATTGCTCAGTAGTATTCCACGTGTACATGTAATACTTCAAATTCATCTATTTGAAGACATATGGCTTGTTTCTAGGGGGCTATCATAGAGTTGCTATACACAGTCGTGTACATGTTTTTTATAAATATACAATTTCTTTGGGTAAGAAACCCAGGAGTGGGATTGCTAGGCTCTATGATAAGTATGTACCTAACTTTGTAATGAACTGTCAAAATGTTTTAAGAATGTCTGCATTGTTTTACGTTCCCACCAGCAGTACAGGAGAAATCCAGTTTCTCTGAATCCTCGACAGCACTAAGTATTGTCAATTTTTTTTGTCTTATGCCTCTACTAGGTGTTTAATGGTGTTCCATCCTAGCTTTAATTTCCATTTGCTGAATGGCTAATGATGTTAAATACCTTTTCACGGTTTTTTGTTTCTTTTTTAGGCTTCTGCCTTATGAATATCCTCTTTTCCCCCAACCCGGGACCCAGTAAGAAAGGAGTATGAATATACTCTAAGTGAAGTGACTATTCAAGTCTTTTACCCATTATTAAAATAGTTTGTTTGCTTTCTTCCTTTCGTGTTTCGAGAGGTCAAAATATATTCTAGATAATGAACATGTTGTCAAGTGTGGTTTACAAACATCTCTTTACAGATTCTTGTCTTTTCTTTCTTTTAATACAGTCCTTCATATATAATTTATTAACAATTTTGTTAAGTCAAATTAAACCTTTTTGGGGAGGTGAGATTGTGCCTTTGGTGTCATGGCCAAAAATTCTTATTTTAACTCCTTTCGACGTGAATATTTTATCCATGTGTTCTTCTAAAACTTTATAGTTCTACGTTTTATATTTAGATCTATGATCCATTTTGAGTTAATTTTTTTGTAAAGCATATGATTTGGCAAATGTATTTGCAATTATTCCAACACCAGTTGTTGAAAACAAAATCATTTTTCCTTTGATTTTGTACCTTTTCTAAGATTTAATTAAGTATATTTTGTGGGTCTATTTCTGGAGTCTCTATTTTGTCCAGTTGATTAATGTGTCTACTCCTTTACCGGTTTGCACTATCTTTATTACCATAGGCTTATATAAAATAAATTAGATATATTCACCTAATTTTATTCTTCTTTATTTTGGATATTCTAGTTTTTGTTTTTCCTTATAATTTTTAGAATCTTCACATTTATAGCTACAAAAATGCCTGCTAGCATTTTGATTTGTATTGTGTTAAACGTATACATCAATTTGTACACAATTAACTTTTACTACAATGAGTCTTTGAATCTATGTATATATTTATTTAGATTGGCTTTTTTTAATTTCACAAATATTTTATAGTTTTCAGCATAAAGATCTCTTATATGTTTGTTATATTTATAGCTAAGTATTGCACTTTTTGGAGCTATTGTAAATAGTTTGTTTTTAAGTTTTGGCTTCCAAATGTTCTTTCCTAGTATATAGATATATGAGTGATATTTGTGTTTTCACCTAAGAGGTTTTAGAGTTCCTTGGGATTTTATAAATAGACAATTATATTATCTGTGAATAAAGATGCCCTTATATATTAATTTCCAATCAATATGCTCTATAATTCTTTTTCTTCCTTATGGTAGTAAGTAAGATTTCCAGTACTATGTGGCATAAGTGTGGTGAGAGTGGAGCTCCTCCCTTGTTCCTGCTCTACCGGAGACAGTAGTCACTTTTTCACCAATAAGTATGATATTAGCTGTGGGGTTGTTTGTTGACATCCTCTACCAGGTTGCAGAAGGTGCCTTCTATTTCTAGTTAGTTGAGAGTTTTTATCATCAGTGTAGATTAGCTTTTTTTTCCAATACTGTTCAGCACTATTTTATAGAGTCATGTGTTAGTTTTCTTCTTTATTGTGTTAATATGGTACATAACATTGATTTTTTTCAATATGAAACCAGCCTTGGACTCCAGGGATTAATACTATGTGGTCATGCTATGTTGTTTTTCTATATTATATGTGTTCCATGATATATGTTTATGTATGTGTGTGTATGTACATATATATATATATATAAAATATTATATATAGCCTGGTTTTGGTATCATATTAATGTTACACTCATAAATTGACTTGAGAAATATTATCTTCCACTTCTATTTTCTGGAAGAGACTGTGTATAGTTTTTTTTTTCCCCCAACTTTAAATGTTTGGTGGAATAGCCAGTGAAACCATTTGTGTCTGAAAATTTTTATTTTGGCAGGATATTTTAAACAAGTCTATTGAACCATTTAGCTTATCTTGTTTGTTTTGAATAAGTTTTGGTAATGGTTGTCAAGGAATGAGTCTATTTCATGTAAGTTGCTGACTACATGTTCAGAGATTATTTGATTATTTCCTCATAATCTTTTTAATTTATGTGATGTTAGTAATTTTTGTCGTCTCTGCTTTTTGTCAGTCTTGCTAGAATAGATTCATCACTTCTATGCTTTGAAAGAGCCAGATTTACGTTTGATTGCTTTCTGATTTTCAAATTCATTGATTTTTTTATCTTACATTTAGTATTCCTTTCTTTCTCTTTGCATGTATTTGCTTTTGATTTGCTTTGTTTTTTTAATAGTTTCTTATGATATGCACTTACATTGTTGATTTGAGAACGTTCTTATTTTCTAATAGAAGCATTTAGCATTATATATTTCCCTCTAAGCACTGCTTTCGCTTCCCACCATATATTTTGTAAAATGTATTTTCATTTAAGTTCTATAATTCCCCTTGAGACTTCCTCTTTGAACTATGGGTGATTTAGACTTTGCTGTTTAATTTCCAAGTGCTTTTAGATTTTTCCAGTTTATTTTGTGTTACTGATTTCTAGCTTAACTCAATTTTGTCAGAGGAAAACAACTATATGATTTCAATTATTTTAAATTTGTTAAGTTTTTTATAATACAGAATATGGATTATCTTGGCAAATATCTCATGTGGACTTGAACAGAACAGACATCCTGCTGTTGTTGGATGTTGTTGATTACACATTTTAACTATGTTTTGTTGGCTGATGGTGTTGTTCAGTACTTCTACAGCCTCGTTAATTTTCTCAATGGTAATTTTATCAAATAGTGAGAGAGACTTCACTTATGTTTGTAGATTCTCCATTTCTCTTTTCAGTTCCATCAGTTTTGGCTTTATTTTAAAGTTCCATAGTTTGTGCATAAACAATAATGATTGTTTAAGATTGTTTTGTCTTTTTGGTGACTTGGCCCTCTTATCCTTACATAATGTCCTCCTCTATGTCTGGGTGTTTTCTGTTTGTTTGTTTGTTTTTTGTCTCTTAAGTTTACTTTGATATGTAGTGAAACATATCAAAGTGAAACAGGGTGGGAATTGCCCTAAACATGTCCCATCTAACTCGAAATGGAACTCCCCCATAGATTTTTGAATTGTCAGTTGTCAGTTTACTAGTTCTATCTGCCACAGTAATTTGAGCTTCCTGAAGATAGCTCGTCTACTGTACTTTTTATCTCTAGAGGCTGGCATCATGGCCACCAGAGAGTAGGTGTTCCACAAGTCTGATGACTCAATAAATCGTTCACCATAGGGAAACATGAGGATAGCTGGTCAATTATGCACAAACACACATGCATATACGCATGGACACAAAAAAATTACTGCCTTCTGCATACAGTAATACAGCATTGCTTGTGGGTGGGATTTGTGTGGTGTAGGTTTCTAGTCTGAGTCAAATGCATGGTCTTCCTCAGATCAAGAGCACACATACATTGCAACACTTGCCTAGATTCTGCGGGTTGCTTACTTTTACTGACTGGGTTTTATTCAGTTACAAAATGCCTCACCTGCAGAAAGTAACCTGGATCTCTCCCCATGAGTGTCCTCTGGCCCACAGAACTGACTAAGCAAGTACATCCAATATGTATTTGCTACCAAAGTCACAGAAACAGTCTGCCACATGTTCCTAAAAATCACATCATAACCATAACAACAACAGTTAAGAGATCTGAGCAAGTTCTCTATGTGCTCTATTTGGTATAATCTTCCATTCTCTCTTTCGGTGCCCTGGTAATTCTTCACAAGGCTAAACGCTTCTATTCTGTCCTTCTGTGCATGATTTTACCAAATTCTTGTGCTGTGCATCTTTGAGGATTCTTCTCACCATGATCCCCACATCCTAACATTCACGCCTTTGCTAATCCCTCCTTGAATGTGAGCAGGACCCACAACTGGTTTCTAACCAATGGAATATGACAGAGGTGATAAGATATGTGTGATTACGTATATGTGATTATATAAGGTTTATTTTAATTTCAGTAGCTTTGGGGGCACAAGTGGGTTTTGGTTACATGGATGAATTCTATAGTGGCAAAGGCTTGGCTTTGAGTGTACCTGTCAACTGAATCGTATACCTTGTACCCGATAGGTAATTTTCCATCCTTTAGCCTCCTCCCAGCCTCCCTTCTTCTGAGTCTCCGACTTGAAAAGGCATTTCTCAAAAGGTGAGAATAGCCAACAAATGGCCAACAAACATGAAAAAAATGCTTATCACTAATCATCAGGGAAATGCACATTAAAACCACAATGAGCTACCGTCTTACTCCAGGTAGAATGACCACTGTTAAAAAGTCAAACAATAGATGTCAGCATGGATGTGGTGAAACGGGGACTCTTATATGCTGCTGATGGGAATGTAAATTAGCACAACCTCTATGGCAAACAGCATGCAACAGTATGCAGATTTCTTGAAGAGCTAAAAATAGATCTACCGTTTGATCCAGTTAATCCCACTACTGGATATCTACCCAAAGGAATACAAGTCACTGTATAAAAAACACACCTGCATGTGCACGCTTAATGCAGCACAATTCACAACTGCAAAGAGAGGAAATCAACCTAAGTGATTGCATAAGATTATAGCTACTCTCTTGCTTCATCTCTCTCCCTCTCTGTCTCTGTCTTTCTCTCCCCCCATTTCTGGATGTGCAGAAGCAAGCAGCCATGAATCCTGCAGCGACAACAAAATGAATCCTGCCAGCAACCTGAGGGAGCTTGAAAGCAGATCCTGTTCCAGATGAGTCTCTAATGAGAACCCAGTCCTGGCTGATACCCTGACTGCAGTCTATTAGATTCTAAGCAGAGAACCCAGCTAAGCCATGCTCAAATTTCTGATACACAGGAACTGTTGGATAACAAAAGAGTGTTGTGTTAAGCTTCTGCGGGTGGTAATGTGCTACGCAGCGTAAAAACCTAACCCGATTCTTCCAAAAGCTCTATGAGCTCAGTATTAATTATTATTCCCATTTTTCAGATGAGGTACCATAGATTGTGGTAAGTTAATAGATTTTCCTAAACTCACACATTAAGTAATTGGATAAGCTAGAATTCCACCTTACACGATCTCTAATTCCAGAAGCTGTGCTCTTAATAATCACGCCCCATGTTGCTTCCCTTCACATCCACACACTTAACAGAGAAACACATAATATTTTAGGGTTGTTGACACATTACCACCGAATCAAAAGTATTCTGAAAATTTTCTAATTAAATAACATTATAAGCTAGGCCGTTCATACAATGAAAGGATCAGTTTTCCCCCATGAGTTTAACATGTGTCAATGCCCTTGTTACAAAGCCCAAAATGCTTAGCTAGTCTTCCAACCTTCCACCTCTCTGCCCTCCCATTCCAGTCCTCACTTTACTATCTTTTCTTCAACCCTACTGAACTGCTTGCAGTTGTGCAGACATATCATTATTTTAGCTGCTTTTGAGTATTTATAGCTGATGTTTGACAAAACTGTCCTCTCTTTTGTCTTCGCTTCCCTAACTCTTTCTTGGCCTACATATCTCAGTGGAAACAACCCCTTCTCTATGGACTTTCCCTGCCTGATTCTTCTCAAGGTTCTATCCTCCCATAGAATCCCAAACTTCCTCTCCCTAGCACACATGACACATTATTTAAATCTTGTGTTGGTGACTCCCACAAGACTGCAAAACCCTTGAGGGGATGGTCTGTGTCCTGTGTGTGCTGTTATATGCCTCTGCATAGCACCATGCCTGGCACCAAGGAGGTGGTCACTATCTGTCATCCAAATGCAGTTCGGACATCTCCAGAGCCCTCTCTGTCTCCACGTACCTTAACAGTAAACAGAGTGCTACTCAGTGAATAATCTAATGGTAGCTTCACTGGCATTCCACCAAGTCACATGAATTGCATTTTCTAACTCCCGCAGCCCTGGACAGCTGCTGTGGGTTTTGTTTTTCTTTTCCAAAAGGTTTGGTTTAAGCTTTAATGGACTCATTAAGTGGAAATATACAGTAAGCTGGAGCAGAGACAAATCTAGAGCTTGACTATTTATTTACTTGTGAAGTGAGGCCTCATTTCAATAAACTGGTTTGAGAGGAGAGTTTGGGATGAGCAGAGATGTTGGTGCATTTGACTGCAATACTGCTATCCCTACTGGGAACCATGGCTGTGAAACGTAATACTTTGCCTCAAAAGTGCTTTGGATGACACCTCCCGAACTGCTCATGAGGACAATTTTCCTTTACCCCTAGGCTTTCAGAGGCAGATAGAGCAGCTTGGATAGCCAGGATTTGATTGGTTTATTGCATGAGCTTTCTCTCTGTATATTCAGGAAGGTGGTGAAAATGAATTGAGACCTAAGATGCAACTGGTGAATGAGAGAAAAATGCAGTGCATGACATGGAGAAGAGAATTTCAGAAGCCATTGTTGCCTGTGCCTCAGCTTCCTTATCTGTAAAATGGGTACTGATTGGTACTCACTGAAAGAGGGCTGTTGTGAAGGCCAAATGAGAAAGGGCACATGGCCACTTAGTACAGTGCCTGGTACAGTGGTTGCTCCATATATGTGAGCTTTCATTATCCTTACGCTTGGTACACGGCTGATACAATATTAAGCCCCCAATAAGTGTCATTGGCTATTATACCCATCACTGCTATTTTATGCTTTTCTCAGTGCTCCCCAGGGTAGGCATTTAATAAATGTGGTATAAAGCCTGTAACATGGTCCCCAGTGATCCCTGTTCCCGTGTAACTCCCTCCCCTTCAGGGCAGGCTAGGTTAATTAATTATAGGAATGAAAAGAATGCAGCATGAGAGATGGAATGTCACTTCCTAAATCAGTAATAAAAGCGACTGGATTCTCTGTCTTGGGTGTCCCCTCTTTCATTTTGTCTTGAATTGCTTATTCTGGAGGAACTATGTACTTTGTCCCAAGGCACCTTTCCAGAGAGTTCCCTGTCAATTTGCGGGCAACAAATCTCCAGCCTGCTAACAGCCAGTGAGAGAGCTCAGTGAAGGTCCCCCTCCAACACAGCCTTGACACGATTTCAGCTCCCGCCAACACCTGCAAACATGCTTTCGGACTCTCAGTGCACAGCAACTATGAGGTGGTAATTACGTAGCAATAGATAACTAAGGCAATAGAATTAGTTTCTGTTTTCCATTAGAATATAAGCTCTATGTAGGTAGGACTTTCTTATTTCTTATTCGCTTCCATGCATCCAAAGCCTAGCAACATTGCTGGCACAGAACAAGTAATCAAAAATACATTTTGCCATGAGTGACTGGAGGCCACCATCAAGACTCATTGACATTGGAATGTCCACCCCTCACTTACATCCCTTTTCATTAGTTAATTTAAAAAAATACCAGTTTTCTTCATAGAAGTTGTAGCACTAAATGCTAACAAGAATCTATATGTTGGAAACTTACTCGAAGGATATTATATAATACATTATTTTTAAGCAAAGGCTTTGGAATATTTTTCAAACACAAACTCAGTGAGTTGAAGAAGCTGAAGAAGCATTCCTTAAGGGGCTAAAGAGTAAATATGCTTACCCTATTTTCAACCTCAAATCACTTCTCCAATTCCTAACAGCAGTGGCTTCACAGCTAAGTGACCTTACCCTACCCAGACGATTTCCCAAATTTTGGTTTGCTCCAAGACAAACCAAGCAACACACAGTGTGTATTTCTGAGGCCTTTATGATTTGGTTTCATGAAAACCACTAGAGTTATCACACCTAAAACTTAGGACGACGAGTTAGCCAGACAGAGAAGCACATGTAAACAGAAAGCAAAGTTTCCATGCACCTAGCAGGACTCTCCATGAGCATAGAAAGGAAAAAGGCACAAGGACTCTCATTTCCGTAGAGGCAGGAGAAGAAGGTGTGAGGCACATCTCAGCCCAGGAAGAAAAGGCGTTTCAGAACCATTCAAATGACAGAAGAGAAAGATCTTGGGCTAGAGGAGATAAATAGATGGTATTCAATTTCTCATTAGGCTCATGGTGTCACTTTCATTTGGAACCATGTTCCACTGCTAATTTTCACAGTGCTTGAGTGCTTCTTAAAATGAATAGCACTCACTCATGCTTTCATGCAGACTGCATGGTACATTTCTGTGCCTTTATTAAAGGGTACAGTGAGCATATATTTCCTTCCCAGGGGTAGAAATTTAGAACTGTTAGATAAGTGACCTTGGGCCTCCATAGCGAAATGGCAGCTACCCAGGTATTCATATTTTTTTCATTGCAGTTTGAATATAAAATCTCCAAAATATGTACACAAGTACACTCATGTGCACACACAATCACTTTCCTAATTATTTTGTAATTTGCAACCTTAGCAACTCCACATAAAGACTGATCTGCATCTGAACAACAACTCTCATCTCTTAAGTACAAATGAGAGTTAAAAACTCAAAAGTTTTCAGGTTTCTTTTTTCTTAAAATAGCCCAAGTCTGAGGTGAGAGAAAATTTTGCCAAATATGAGGTGAGAGTTCTTTGCTCATAAAATTCATTGCACATTCATTATTGATCAAATAATTATAAATTCACTAAGCACTCATGATGCAAAAGGCGCAAGTGATTTTTTTTAAAGCTCAAGGAATCTACTTCTAGGAATATATCCCATAAAAGAAACCACCCATGCACACTGAGATGCATGACCCGAGAGTGCCATTGTGAATAACTGTGAAAACTTGGTAGTGGGAGGCAACTTTAATGTCCATCAGTACGGGAGGGAACTTTAATGCCCATCATCAATAAGGGAGCAAGTATACAAAAAAATATGAGAATACATCTATAACATAGGAGATTATGCAGCCTTGCAAAGAACAAAATAGATCTCCACATGTTGACATGCAACCATCTCCAAGATGTGTTTCTTGGGTGGAAGGATATTGAGTCAGAAGACACTGTGTAGTATGGCACTCTATGCTAATATGATATATATTTACATACATTCATCATGTGGCTCCAATGGTGTGGGTGCATAATTGCATAATATATTGCTGTTACAATACATCTAAGTAGTCAAATATCAGCAATGGAATCTGATTCAACCAAATACATAACAAGATCGAAATGGAAGTGGGAGGAAATTATCAACAGGAGGAGAACATGGCAAGTAGATGAGAAAGAAGGGAAACTTTTTCTCTTTTGCTTTGTAAGAATCTTTATTGTTGAAAGACTTCAAAAGTGTTTTTCATTATATTGTATAAGTCCTCAAAGTCCAAAAAAAGATAAAAAACTATAGAGCATTACTCTTACCCAAAATGACTGAGAGGTGCACTCTTGTGTCTCCATTCAAATCAACTCCATAGAATATGCAGGCTCCAGGTCTCCTCAGAAAGCTCAATGTATTTATGTATCTATGTATTTATTTAGTTGACAAATTAAAAACGTATATATCTGCAGAGAGCTCAAACTTGAATTGACTGTGGTTCAACATGTGCCTGAAGCAACAGGAAAAATTAATTATCCATTCTGTCCAGCTTGCAAAGCTTTCTCTGACTCCAGTTCGATGGGTCTGACTCACCCCTGAATTCATGTAAGAACAACCAACCACTTCGGCAGCGCCTTACAGAGGGTGCCAGCACTTGCAGATATGCTTTCTGATTTCATTCTTTCCGGAAAACATCAGTTAAATTAGGTAAGTAGAGTTATAGCCCAGTCATCCCCATTATTGCTATCATTACTAGTATTCCTGTTACACAAATCATAAAATAGAGGCCTAGAACAGATGAGTAAGTTGCCTTTTGTCACATAACTAACAAATTGCAGAAATGAAACTCAAACCTGAGTCTTGTGAATCAAGGTCCCAAGAGCTTTTCACTTTGACCCATTTGCAGATGGGCGCGCGCACACACACACACACACACACACACACACACACACAGTTTACATATTGAGGTTGGATTTAAGATAACCTTAAATTTTCAGCCTCAGCCATTATTTATTTTCCATAAACAGTGTGGAGCTATTATAGGTTCTGAATAAGAGCTATTAAAGGTTCTGACTTGATGGACAACATATGTTAAAAGAATGTTTGTTAGGCCGGGCACAGTGGCTCATGCCTGTAATCCCAACTCTTTGGGAGGCTGAGGCGGGCGGACCACTTGAGGCCAGGAGTTCGAATCCAGCCTGGCCAACATGGCGAAACCCCGTCTCTACAAAAAAAAATATAAAAAATTAGCCAGGTGTGGTGGCATGTGCCACTTTGGAGTCTGAGGCTGGAGGATCACTTGAACCCGAAAGGTGGAGGTTGCAGTGAGCCGAGATTGCACCACTGCACTCCAGCCTGGAAGACAGACCCCATCTCAAAAAAAATGAATTGGTTTGCTGACAATGTACAAGATGGATGACATAGAAAAACAAATTTTGTATGATTCTGAATTTTCTCATCAGGAACTTTAATATTTCAAGACTTGGTCTAATGCATAAGATCACAGGATATTTTTGTTTCTAATGAAATCAATTTATCTCTCTCTCACACACACTTACCTCCCTTCCTCCCTTTTCCTGTCTCATGAGAAGTACAATCTGTATAGGCCAAACTGTATCTGTCCTTCAAGGGTTAAGCCTCCAAGAATTCAGGGTGAGAAGTCAGCTTATCAATTGTGAATGAGACCACTTGAAGAACCTGCTAAATCAGCCAGTCAGCAGCTTTTCAATTCAGCTGATCAATTTATACATGTGGATGTTAGCCCTGGAATTATAAAGTTTACTTCTCTCCTTTGGGGAAAAAAAAATCAAACAGATTGGCCAGAACCTTGAAGATAAAAAAAAAAGTACAAAATAACAATCAGAATAATTTTATAAAGACCAGGTCCTTTCAGACTAATCTCATCTTCCCCAGAAGTAGTTTTATACAAGGCACAGGTATGAGCCATTTCAATCCAAGCAAATACTTAGTAATTTACTCCTAAGACTCAGACATTGCTTCATCTGGTTTAAAACACAGAGGATAAGCTGATAAAGCTGATATAGTCAGTATCTCTTTCCTTTTCTCACTACCCTTCCCCCAACAGCAGAATTGTATTCCACACTGCACACATTTAAAACTGTAATATAATCAAAGGAAGCATTATTCTTACAAAGGCTATTAAAAGAGCTAAGTAAATTCATACAGTATAATAAAAATGATTTATTTACTATGAGGAAAAAATGGTAGGGAAAATAGTGCCGCTCAGCTCCATCTGCAAAATCAGGTTCCCATAGAATATTAATCTTCATTGATTAGCTAGGAAGAAAAGCAAAGCTTTACACTTTCACTTTTACGGTGTAAGTTAATTAAAATACTTCAATTTGACAAAGGCCCATCTGATCATACTGAACTCCTTAATACTGAGCATTGCAGAATATTCTATTTGTGTCTTGAAATCATCAATTTATGTCCAACAACATCTGTAGGAAAATGAGATTTGCCACATGTCTCGAGACAGTGAACCATAGTTATTTGGCTTTTCAAAAATAATATTTTTTCTTAACCTTTATGTGTGTGTGTGCCATGCCCTTCTAGGAGAAAAAACAACAAAGAAATGAAGACTTCTTTCCAGAAATACTGTACGATACACAATTTCAGGGAGAGCATGGATGCCCTGGTGTCCTTTTACTACCCAAAGTTAAAAATCTTAGTTCTGTATCACAGGTGACCCTGGGATGGGGGGGAACACATATTCTTTACCAGTTAGATACTAGAATAAATATAGACAAACATTCCAGCCTTTAGTCACTAAATTTTCTCCTGTGACATGACCACTTTGTAATATTACATGCACAATTTTAAGAAAAAGTCAAAAATCTTGTTTTTAGACTATTAATGCCAGGCTCTATTTTGTTGACTCCTGCCTCACTTAACTATGGGGAATGAATATGGTTTAGGTTTCTTCATGTCTCATGTTAATATTCCAAATGTCACCAGAGCAACCACACTAATCTTCGTGCCTAGAGATCCCTCCTAGCTATTAGCCACTGTGTACTCGAAGTTCTTAGATTTTATTGTTAAAATAACCAACTATGCGACTACTGTGCTCAGGCTCTCCTTAAGCCGGAGCCCTGTGTTAATTTGTTGAAGTCCTGTCTCCACTCATATTTGCTGTGTTTTGCAAGCAAATTCATCTTTCAACCCCTCAATGTACTCAACTGTAAAGTGGGAACGATCCTTTTTTTAAGAGTCAGGATCTTGCTCTGTCACCCAAGCTGGAGTGCAGTGGCATGATCATAGTTCACTGCAGCCTGAAACTCCTAGGTTCCGGGGATCCTTCTGCCTCAGCCTCCCTGAGAAGCTAGGACTACAGGAGGGTGGTGCCACACCTGGCTATTTTTTTCTTTTTTTTTGAGACACGGGGGTCTCGCTATGTTGCCCAGGCTGGTCTCATACTCCTGGTCTCAAACAATCCTCCTTCCAAAGCCTCCCAATGTGCTGGGATTACATGCCTGAGCCACCACACCGAAATTCTTAGTGATTAGTATTAGCAGGCTTCTAAACAAACAGGTGAATTATAACTCCTCTTCCCTGTAAGATAATCAGGCTTGTTTGTTTTACTCTGCAGTGTCCTTAATAACCCCATCATCGTTTTTAATTATATATTTGTCTGTGAGATTATCTGATAGGGGGCTCTTTCCCTCGCATGAAATGAAAAGTTCAATGAAGGCTAGTGACTTGGTCCTGGCACCTCACCCCATCATGTAGTGCAGGGCTGTGCCAAGAAGGTGTCAATTCAGGTTTGTTCAGCAAATGAGTGAATGAAATTGCTCAAAGGAGTCATCTCGATTTTTTGGATCTGGAATGACCCCTCTTCTGTTCCACCTCAAGACCCTTTACTCCTTGCACCTACTGGTGTAATTAAATAAAGGAGGACTATCTGCTCCTATATGGCTGTCTCTACTCTTAGAGCCCTTTCCCCTAAAACTGGGCTTGTGATCCCCGGGTTGTGCAAAATTCTACGATCCCCATTTGCAGCTTCCATCTGCAGAGACCTCCCTCTCTTTTTAGGTGAGTCACTCTGTCACTCACTTGCATCACAAGGGCCCAAAGGCACACCACCTTCCTTCCATACATCCACCTGGGGGCCTCACTTTCCTTCTGGGCTCCAAATTGCCTTAGGGTTCTGCGAGGCAGTTGGTAACTCAATACTTTCATTGGCAGTAGTCAAATCTGGTGAGAGGGTTTGGTTGCAGGAATTTGGTCCTTTTCTCTTTGTTTCAAGGCATGGTCAAGGGAGAAGGGGGACAGAATAGCAACCTTTGGAAATGTTTGCATCCAATCATATGTGGGGTCCCAAGGTTAACATTAGAAAAACTATTGATATCCTTTATACTTGTTTTATCTATTTTTCTACTTTTAAGATTAGTTTTCCAAAACTGAAAATCCAGTACATTCACCTTGGAAATATTTAAAGTAATTCAAAGAGGTGGCTCTTTTTCCATCCTCACTCCCCTGCTCATCAATAAATTTTCAAAAGTTAGCAGTGTCTTGTATGTCCCTATGCTACACGTATATTGCCCTCTTTTCCATCCCATTGACAAATGCAAGCCTACCACACATAATGTTATGCTTCATGCTTTTTTCCTCCTTGACCATATGGCTGGGTTTGTTCAATGTCAGCACAGACAAACCAACCTCCTTCTTTTCATAGATGCATAGTATTCAACCATAAATATATATCATGACTCATTTCACTAGTCCATCCTTGACGGGGATTTAGGTACAACAAACAGGCCTTCCATGAGCCTTGTAATACACGCATCTTTGGGCACAGGGGTGAGTGTATCTCCAAGATAAATTTCCACTAGTGCCATCAGAAGATCAAAGAGTATGGAGACTTTTAACTGTGGTGGATGTTGCAAAATTGTTGCATTACTTTAAACTCCTATGCTTAGAGTAGACTTTCCTATTTTACAAGCAATTAATCATATGTCTAACAAATCCCACTGAACCATAGGCAAACACAAACACTTACAGGCACATATAGAATCACCTTGTGCACCACCATATACTCAGTACCTACAAACATATCCTGGAGACAGTACCTGTTTAATAAATGTTTACCAGATCAATGAATGGATGAATCAATTTTATACCTAACCTACATAATGTTTAATATCTGAAAGTCTTATATTGCACTACACTTCAACTTGTACATGTTTTCAAATTCTTCAGGAAGCAAACAAAGGACAAACTGTACTGAAATAAAATAGGAAGAAGTTCTTGATTGTTAATGGGGGGATTGTGAGCATATATGTTGAGCTCCCTGAACACCAGTTCCCCATTAATCTTTCTCCCCAGTGCTTCTGATTCCAGAGTTGATGCTCATGATGACCCTGAGACTGTTTTGAACCATCAGAGATTAAATTGTATCGAGCACAATTTTCCTGAAATGTATTTTGTTTCATGCTAATTAGCTGAAAATTGGTCATCCACACATCTAATTTCTGGGATCAGAACGATGAAGCAGCATCTTTGCTTGATTCATCCTTTCACCTCTCTACCTTCTCCCCCCCGCCCCCAATCGTATGTCACTGTCATCCCCCTTTTTCTTTCCTAGGTCAATTGCATTTTCCAAAATAGTAATGGAGATAAGAAAAGGAGAGGTAAGCTCTACCTTTTTCAAGTCAGAAAATCCCTCCACCCTTTAGCGTCAAGCAAACACAGGTTTTAGACCACGGGTATAGAAAACAAGGAGGTTATTGTTAAAGATGTTTAAGATCCTTTTCAGACACAAAAAGACATATGAAAAAAAGATTAGAATACTTTTATTCTGTGTAGGCTTAATAGCTATAAAAAGTAACTCCACCTCCTCTATGATTCCATTTATATAAAATTCTAGAAAAGGCAAACTAGCCTTTTATTTCTATTTTCTAGAAATAGAAAGTGGATTGGTGGTTGTCTTGGGGAGGGTGGAAGGGGAGGAGCGGAAAGAAGGATGTCAGCGAGGTAGGAAGAAGCTTCTGGGGTGACAGAGATGTTCACTATCTTGATTACAGTCAAGTTTGTTGGGTATGCACAGAAGTCAAGTTATCAAAATGTACACTTTACATATGTACAGTTCATTATTGTTAATCCTTCCTCAATAAAGCTGTGTTTAAGAAAATAAAACAAAGCCTCCTGAGTAAGGAGAGCAGTGTTGTACAAGAATCGAGGAGTTCTAAGGTGAGGCCCAGCCTCCACCCTGGAGTGGCCCACTTCCAGTTTGAGCTAATAATACCCCTGGAATATGCTGCGTTAGATGAGTATATCTACTGTCTGTCTGCCCCAGAAGGTATTTACATCCCTGAAGAAAGGTTTCCACCTTGCTCTCCGGCTCACAGTGTGCTGATTTCCCACAGGTTTACTACCCACCAGCCACTCAGTCTTTGAATCCAGCAATCTCTCTCAGCCTCGATGGCTTTGCACTTTCTGCTCTCCCTGGATAGAATGTTCTTCCATTTTGGCTCTTTGCATAGTTGGTCCTCCCCACTTTCAAAATAGGCTTAAATATCAGTTCCTCATAGAAGTATTTCCTGACATCATAGCACTTACCACAGGCTGCAATTATGCATTTGTTCATTTAGTGTGTGCGTGTGTGTGTGTGTTTAAACTGTGTGTCTTACATGGGAAAGCAAGCTTCGTAGGATTAGGGAGGTGTCCACATCCTTCTTGTTGCATGCCCACTGCCAAGAATAGTGTCTGGTGCATGATAAATACTGGTTTCATGAATTAATTAATATACTATTTTGTTTGTTTGTGTATCTGTTTAATGCTGTCCAGCAGACACCTTTTAGGGCATCTGCTCATGTCACTCTCTAATTCTCCTTAAAAATTTTGTGCTTCTTGGTGGCAGGGATTATGCGTCATGAATTCATATCTCAAGCACCTAACATGGAGCTCACACATGGTAGGATCTCCATAATGTTTGAATTAAATCATATCATTACACAAGAAACAAAATTATTATTATTATGCCAGGACCTTGAGATAGACAGATGTCTAAAAGATTAAAAAGAAGTCCCTAAGCACATAGAAAACACAAATGTTTAAGCCAAAAGGCAACAAGTAGTGCAGAATTAATGACCTACTGAATTATAAAGGAATCCCAAGGACTTAAGTTCATCACATACAATCACCAAGGGTGTTTTTTCTTTCTCTGTTTAACACAACAAATATAAAATGAAGAATAAAGAGCTGTAAAATATTTTTCAATCTGGCTCCATTTGCCAATTCTCAACTAGCTTCACCATTTAATTAAACAAAGCTGTCCATTCTCTGACCAGGATGAATAACAGTCATTTCTAGAGATGGAAACTCACGTATGTGTTTACACACATGCTCATGCACACAGAATCATTATGCCCCTGATACATGAAAACAAAAAAGAGCCCACAGGAAAAACAGACTCAAAGTGCAGTGTCTTCACAGGTCATGATGCTGCTATAGATTCACAGTAAAGGAGTTTCAAGGGACAAGGAGGAATTCAAGATAGGAGGCGGGGGTACTGAATAGTTCTAAATATTCCAGAACTGTCAGTCCCATGAATATCAGAGAATTGTGCTGTAAGAAATCCTCCTGGACTGAGTAGTTTCACAGAGTTGTCATTAGCACAGACAAAGACTGGACAAAGAACAATTGCTTTCCTTCCTTAGCATCTATTGTCTACCTACACCTCTCCTGAGTGAAACCACACCTCCTCCATTTTCAGATCAGATGGTTCCTCCAACACAAATGCCCATCAATCAAATGAGTGGATAAAGAAACTGTGATATCTCTCTCTCTCTATCTCTCTATCTATATATATCTCTATATAGACATACAGATATATATCTCTGTGACTGAATCTGTATATCTATCTATACATCTCTATATATAGATAGATATAGAGATAGAGAGAGAGATAGACAGAGAGAGAGACAGATAGATATGATGGAATACGACTCAGCCATAAAAAGGAATGGGTCAATGGCATTCACAGCAACCTGGATGAGATTGGAGACCAACTCAGGAATGGAAAACCAAACGTTGTATATTCTCACTCATAAGTGGGAACTAAGCTATGAGGAAGCAAAGGCATAAGAATGATACAATGGACTTTGGAGACTCAGGGGAAAGGGTGGAAGGGGAGTAAGGGATAAAAGACTACAAATTGGGTGCAGTGTATACTGCTTGAGTGATGAGTGTACCAAAATCTCACAAATCACCACTAAAGAACTTATTCATGTAACCAAACACCACCTGTCCCCAGAAACCTATGAGAATAAAACATTAAGAAAAAAGAAAATAGGTGAAGACCAAAAAAAAAAAAATCAGTCCATATGGTTCCAGAGAAAAAGATTAAGGATTGGCCTCCATGGGTTGTTGTGTGACCTACACCTGGCCAATCCCCATAGACTACTGCCAAGCCAATGTGACTGGTTAATGGATGGGCCTATACTTTAAGCTGAAGCAATGACAGGCTGTCCTGAGACTTTTGCTTAAACATCCAGGCTTTAGTGGCAGAGGTGCTCTCTTTCAGCTCAAGGGGCTCAGCTAGAAGAATGTAACTGGAGATCTGCAGGCGCCAACAAGGGCTTGTCTGTGACTGAATCAAAGAAAGCAGAGCTGAGAAACATAAAGACACACACACAAGCACACAAGCACGTGCACACACACACACACGCACAGAAATTTCTGAGTATATTTTCTGAATATGGTTGGGGCTGTACCTGAGATCCATCTCTTGGACTCTTCTGTTTTGTACACCAGTGAGTTCTCCCTTGAAGAATGTGTTTTGTCTGAGCCTCTTTGTGTTGGTTATTTTTGCAAGTCACAACCAAAAAAGATAGAGCAATACTCAAGAAAGGATGAAGTGGTTGAAGAAAATGAACATTAGAGTTCCTTGGTTAATTGTCCTTAACTCCACTGACCATGAATATGTAACCAACAGGAAAACATGTGTCTTTCTGGTGTCCCAATATAAATACCCAGGCTGAGGAGTTAGCACTATCATAGCAAGAGGTCCTGACTTGACTGTAGAAGCCCAACATTTTCATCCCACCTTTATCATAAATTATTTGTGTAATCTTAGGTAAGCCATTGCTTTTAAAGCCAGGATCTTGAATAGATTATGTTTTTAAATCTTACTCTTTCCTTGTCTATGAATTAGAATCAATTTCCCTCCATCTTAGGATGACAATAGTCTATTCTAATCGGAGGGGCATACTGCCCTGATGGTGATGAGGTACCAGACTGATTAAGAAGATGTCCAAGCTACACTGGTCCCTCTTATGAGAAGTTGCATCAACTAATAGGACTGTCTTATATCCTCAATTGCACTGAATGGGTGTGAGTGGGAAGAGGGTCTCAGGGATAAAATTTAGAGGTTAATAATGCAGTTTTCAGTAGTTCCAGACAGCAGTCACTAGCAAAGACATTTAACAAATGAATGCTACTTTGTTATTACTTATCTTGGCCTTAATTTCCATATAGATACAGATAGGTACATATTTCTTAAGATTACTTTTCTGACATCTGTGGGATTGCAGGATTGCTTTTAGTAACAAACTATTTTAGATTTTATATGTGGAAAAACACAAAACAAAATTTAAATTCTATTTTATTCTTGTTGTTAATAATAGGGAGCAAGTTGTCTAAACCAACAGACACTTGGAAGATTTCAACTGTCCATGGATGTTTGAAACAGAGACTCAGCTAAACAACAGAAACATCTGTTTCTGTGTTCTTTTGCAAATGGTATCACTAGATAATAGTACTTTCTCATGATTAAGAGTTAAAGGCACTTTAAGCCATGAGTCTGGTAATTTCCGACATGTTGCTGGGTACCTTAGAGGTTTTTCTGTACAAATTCTGATGCCACCAGACTTGCTGGTTAGTTTGTCCTGTATGAGGCATAGTCATTATTATTTACATTTCTTTAAGTCATTTTTATTATGTAAATAACAGATGTACTTAACAAAAAAACTATAAACTGCAGAGAGGTGAAGAAGAGAAATCATTCAAACCAATCACTTTTAGCATATTGGTGTGTAGATTATCTATCTATCTATACATTTGATACACAGCTTTTGTCACCGATCATCTCTTAACATAGCAATACCTTGTGAAAGTCTTTTCATACCAATTAATACACTGTATTTCTAAATTCAGCAGGACTGAAGGTGGCCTTCTGCTTCCTAGCTAGAATGTAAGTTCTGTGTGGAAATGGGCCAAGCCAGCTTCATTTGCTGTTTTATTCCAGCATCAGGAACGATGCCTGCCCCTTAACAGGCAATTCTATAATGATTACTCATTGCTATACTGACTTGAGACCGGACACGTCATAAACTCAAAACAGTTAAAGTTCTGGAAATCATAGCTGATACAAATGCAAAACAATGAGGTCACTGGTTTTTTATCCCCTCTTAAAAAAATCACAACTTGGAAAGAAATGTGTAAATCCCCAAATGGAATAACTTTCAGTAATACATTGGTCCGACAGCTTGGAAAGCGCCCACACTTTTCAGAAACAGAGTGTTGCATTGTTTTTTGTTTTTTTTTTGTTTTTTTTTTTTCCGAGGCAAAGATAGAATTAGGGAATTAAATGTGGAAATAGGTAGACAAATAGATGTGTGTGTGTCTAAATGTGTGTGTGTGTCTGTACACACAGCAGAGCTAGTCTCAAGCTCACAATTTTATCATTTATACTCCATGTGAAGGTTTAGTAAACTCCAATACTCACAATATACTTGTAGCACTCAATTGAAGTGCATGCATTTTGGGTTTGAAAAATTCTTTTGAAATTAGGCTGTGTTTTCTAATCTCAAAAAAAATCCTGGTTGGATGATTTTCATTTCTTTGTAAAATGACAAGCGATACTTCATTCTTAGTAAAAGGTTAATGTTAACTCTCCAAACTTTATAAATTGTACTTTCTCCATAAAATAAACGATCACATGCTGGTGTGCAAGATTAGCAAGAAATGTTCACACTGTTGAAAATAGATGGATTTTGCATTTCAAGGTGACAAGTGCAATGTCAGACCCAATCAATCGATCACTGCATAATTATTATTGCAAATGATCCATATCCAAGCCGCAAACCTTAAGGGGAATTTAATGAAGCAGCAAGCACATCAATAATAAGATCTACTTTGGTCTCTATTAAATCTCATGATTCATAAATATCCTGGCATGTTTTATTCTGTCTTTAAATCCTGCGAAGACATCTTAAAAAGTGAATGCTTGAAGGCGACTATTTAACACTTCACTTAAGACAATTCTAAGGCTCTCAGTAAGACTTAGGCTCTGTATCAGATCCTTCTTCACATATAGGCTAAGGGAATCCAATAGTCTATGGATAGACAAAGAATGGAGTTCCTATACAAAGTTAGAATTGAGATAGATATTTTCATCTCTCTTCTCCAGCCCGAATTTCCTCAAGGAATGCCCCTGCAAATAGTGGCTTAACTGGAATCCGATGAGTGTGAGTAAGAGGAGTGTTTCTTTTCTAACAGAGAAGTAGGCACAGGCAGGACCATTTCTGCCTGTATTTTTGGTTGTGAGTTAGAAAAAGCACCCTCCTCTGGGTGGGGCCAGCCCAGCATGGGTGCAAACATTGGTAGCTTATGTAAATTTGGAGTAAAGAAAATGGCACCCTTGTCTCTGGATGGATGCAGCACTAGGCTTGTGGTACAGGGCTTGGTGACAGGAGCACAAACTATGCTTCAATCCTAGTAAACACCTGGTCTCCATGCTTTGTTGCAGTTTACCAACTGTACAATCCCTCAACCTGGGATGCAGACAAAGACAGGAGCCTTGGAAATCCCTAGCTCAATGATTACTGAGCATTTGCCACATTCTAACATCAAGAGGGAAAGAGGACCAGGACAGGCATCAGAGCAGAACCTGTACTTGTCTTTTGCGGCAAGCAAATACATTTTTTAAAAATCACCCTACTTGAATGCCTACCCTAACATGCCTTAAAATCTTGCCTTCAAAAAAAGTACCTTTGAATAACCTTCTAGTAACCTTTCATCATAGTCTTAACAGCTGTCATATGATCTTTTCCAAAAGCACCACTGTTCAATATGTGATCTGCCCCCTCTCTGTGAATGCTTTTGGTTGGATACACTTTGGTACACCAGGTCTCTTTCTGAATCTCAGTTTCTTCCTTCTAAAATTCTCTAATCTCACACATACATTCACTGCTATATTACGTAACCACTATTACCAAGACTCTGGAATGAAATCCAAGAGTTTCCTTGCAATTACTGATGAGTATTACATTTTTTCCTAAATTCCCTTTTATTTTCAATAAATAGCATTTTCTCCAAGCGCAATGGTGTGTCATGAATTCATCCAAGCTAGAGGCGAGCTGGCGCTGCACTCACTTAGTTTCTCTCTATGCCATGCTGGTGCAGAAAGAATAAATTCCTAGTCACAAAAATGGGTCCTGCATAGGCCAGCTCTGCCTGCATGCATAGCTCTGACTAAATTAATACTCAGCAACCAACTGCAGGCATCATTTAGTGCCTTAAAAATACCATAGCATGAGAATACTGGCTTTTATTCTTTGAACAGAAACTTGAGAAATGTTTTAGTGTATATAAGTAACTTTGTACCATATATCCTTGTACGTAACATTTTTTTTTCACTATATCTCTGAGTATTTCCTCAAAAAATAATCCTTGATCAGGCTATAAAGTACAATCATTTTCACTTAAAAAAAATCCCTTGTACTTGCAAAGTAACCTCTAAAAATGTTTAGCAGTTTAACTTCACAAGCATTCAGTATAGTATTGTCCTTTGCAAAACATTTCTCAATTTGACAACACATTTTTAGTTTGCATTCATTTGACATTGGAGAGGGTGAACACAGTGTCCTATATTTACGGCCACTGGATCTTTTTCCCCCTCTGAATCCTCTGTTCACCGTCCTTTGCCCATTTTGTACATTTTTAAAGTTGTTATTGTTCATTTCATTAATATTTATCACAGGCTATGTCAAGAAAAACCTGACATCCAACAATAGGCAAATGGGTAAATAAACTACAGTATAGCCAAATGCTAAAAAAAAAAAATTACAACCTTTAAAAACCCATGTTTTCCCAAATCATCAGTAACACTAGAAAATGTTTATGAGATAATTTGTATGAAAATATGTTTGTAGTACGATTCTGTTTTGGAGGAAAATGGATATCTAAGAAAATTCGAATATACTGATATTTTAAAAGAGGAGGAAATACGTCAAAAATGTTAACAGTGATGAGTGATAGGCTGGGGGGAGTCACGTTCTACTTCGTATAGCCAACTTTTTCATAATGTCCAAATATGACTTTTATTTTCAGAAAGAGTTCTTTTTAAAAAGAGAAATTTTCATGAGCATTTTATTCTAACCATTTTTCACAACACTGATATCAGCACTGAATATTCATTCCTTTAACACACAAATTTCAAAACTCCTTTAAACTTCAATTTTGTTTTCTCTGCATCCCTCTCTAAGGCTTTTTTTTTTTGTTCCCTTCACCAGAGAGCTTTATTTAGTATGTAAATCAAAAATAAAATTTGAAGGTGACCACCTTCACCCCCTACCATCTGAAAGGACCCCCTCCTCCACCAGGGCAATCTAAACTTTAACCTGAAAGACTGGTTCAGACCATGAGGAGAAGTGAGGACCGAACATGCCTCATTACACCCCTCCAGCATTACCATCAACACAAACTTTAAGTCTGATAAGAAACATTTACAGTCTATTCTCTCTAAAACCTGCTACTTAGAGGCTGTAACCCCATGATGAAACCTAGGTCTCCACAACCCTTTATTGAAACCCACACATTCCTTTCTACTGATAACTCTTTGAACCAATTGCCAATCTGAATATGTGTAAATCTACCTATGACCTGAAACACCCTCCTCCTTGAAGTGTCCCTCCCTTCCAGATAGAACCAATGCAAATCTTACATGTATTGATTGATGTCTCATGTCTCCCTAAATGTATAAAAGCAAGCTATACCCCAACCACCTTGGGTACATGTCCTCAGGATCTCCTGAGGCTGTGTCAAGGATGCATCCTTAACCTCAGCAAAATAACCTAAGTTGATTGAGACTTGTCTCAGATACTTTTTGGTTTATAATAGGAGAAGAAAAGAGCATAAAGTCTCACGTATCAGTGCAAACCACTCAGCTAGACACTAAATATGGTTCTTTTATTTCATCCCATTCCCCTTCTGGTATTAGCCCCATTTTAAAGAGGGGTTAAATAAAACACCCAAGAAAGATCCTACAAGGAGAACCTGGTACAAGATGAGTTTACACCAGGCCTGGCTGTCTCGAAATTCCTTGGTTTTTGAGCGATTTCCCACTGCAGCTAGATAGAGTGCTCTCTCCTGCCCTGTATCTACCCTCCCGCATTCTACATCCACACATATGCAGAAGAAATTGTTTGTACTTAGTTTTTTTGTAATGATAACAGTATTGATGGTTACGACTAACTTTTAATAAACATCTACTATCTGCCATCTCTGATTCTAAGTACTATTTTGCAATATAAACTTTCACTATAACCTTTTGAGAAAGATACTATGGAAGGATGATTTCCGAACTATTTAACAAGAGAGAGTTTGGACACTGACCCACCAAAAGGAGGCAGCCATCAATCAAAAAGACTAACGGCTATAAGCAACCAGCTCAGTATCAGTTGAATAACAACCTCAGGCACTAGTAATACCCCATTTTCAAGACGAAGAAACTGAGGGTTACTGCAAAAAATAGGATAAGTACCCAATTTTGAATATAGCTGTGCCTCACTAGAAAGACCACGATTTTAATTATTATTTATTTATTTATTTATTTTAAAGATAGAGACAGGGTCTCACTATGTTGCCCAGGCTGGTCTCAAACTTCTGAGCTCAAATGATCCTCCTGCCTCAGTCTCCCAAACTGCCAGGATTACAGGCATGAGCCGTGACCCAGCCAAGATCATCACTATTTTAACCACTCTAATGTCCTATATCCCCATAAGAAATGTGTTATTACCAGTACATTATAACTGATTGTATATGTTTAAGAGTGCTGACGCGTGTGTGTGTGTTACATTTCCATAAAGTAAAGTAAGCTATCTTTGGCTTAATTTTACAAATGAATGAATAGAATAAGAGTTTTTGCCTACCTGGCACAATGGCTCATGCCTGGAATCCCAGAACTTTGGGAGGCCTAGGCAGGTGGATCACTTGAGGTCAGGAGTTTGAGACCAGCCTGGCTAAAATGGCGAAACCCCGTCTCCACTAAAAATATAAAAATTAGCCAGCTGTAACTTACCTGCACATTGCGCACATGTACCATAAAACCTAAAGTATAATAATAATAATAATAATAATAATAATAATAATAATAATAAAAGAAAAAAAAATTAGCCAGGCGTGGTGATGCACACCTGTAATCTCAGCTCCTCTGGTGGCTGACGGAGGAGAATGCCTTGAACCAGGAAGGTGGAGGTTGTAATGAGCCAAGATCGTGCCACTGCACTCTAGCTTGGGTGACAGAGCTAGACTCTGTCTCTAAATAAATAAATAAATAAAATAAAAACCTTTTTGTCCCTTCCATATTACCCTCAGTCTTCCATTAACTAATTGTGTTCCTTTTCTCACTTGTACCACTTGCCTGTTTGATTAGCCTTTTAAGTTAGCACATTAACAACACTGGCTTTACTTGAATACTCCATCACTGAGCTCATTTAAGTCAAATGCCCTTGAAGATACTTGAAATTCCTCACATCACTCACTATTATTAAACTGTTTTGTATTTCTGATCCTCAACCAAAAGTGCTTTTACTAGACAAAGCAGGCCATTGTGTGAGACACTATGATTTATTCAAGGATTCCTCAACCCCTTCTCCCTAACTCAGCAGGAGACCTCAGAGTTTCCATATACTTCGTATTTTTCTTCTTTTAGAGTTTTCTTTCTCCCCCTTTTCATCAGAATCTCTGGATAAATATGCACTAGCTCCCTGCTGACTCAGCATCTGTGAAGGAATCATGGTGGAAGTTTGGGGAGCAGGTTTCTTTGAAAATATAGATCAAAACTGGATGCAGAGAGTCCCTGGGTTTAGTACATATGTAGACTTGCATGTTATGAGTGGCAGCAGCATCTAATTGGATGGAATTTGATTATTTGAGGCAGATGGAGAGGTGCTTAAAATCCTAGAAAGAAATGACTCCACAATTCTCTAACACTTCTCAATTAAAACAGAAAAGAAAACTCTACTCACTCTCTTACTGTCCTCCTCTATAGAGTTCTTCTCTCTCTCCCTGCTTTAATGCCAGGCTGTTGCATGGGAGATGGAGATCTTTGATATTGGGGTTGATGCAAGCAACTCTAATCTACCAGGCTCTGATTACTGCCTGTCTCAGAACTCTCGCTCTCTGACCATACTCCTCACATCTGAGGCTGAGCCAGCCTAGCCTCCTGGAATTTCCATGTACACAATGGCCTTTTTACCACCACACCTCCCTAGCATCCTCCTACCTCATAGCTTCCTCACTCTCAGATCTTAGCTGAGAAGACACTTTCTTGGAAAAGTCTTGCTCGAAGTCACCATTCACAATACCCCTCTCGCGGTTGCATTTCCCAAGCACATTTTTTGTTTTTGTCCTAGATCTCCTTGCAAATGATCACATGTGTTTATCTGTATAGGAGGCATCTGTTGTTTTTACCTAACCAGGATTCATTTTGCTTTCTGGTAATAGCTCTTTAATATTTCCTGGGAAACCACCACTTCCTTACTCTCAGTCCCTTTTTTTTTTTTTTTTTTTTTTTGAGATGGAGTCTCGCTGTGTCACCCAAGCTAGAGTGCAGTGGTACGATCTCGGCCCACTGCAACCTCTGCCTCCTGGGTTCAAGTGATTCTCTTACCTCAGCCTCCTGAGTAGCTGGGATTACAAGGACGAGCCATCACTCCCAATAAATTTTTGCATTTTTACTAGAGATAGGTTTTCACCATGTTGGCCAGGCTGGTCTCAAACTCCTGACCTCAGGTGATCCACCTGCCTCAGCCTCCCAAAGTGCTGGGATTACAGGCATGAGCCACCGCGCTCAACTCAGTCCCTGTTTTACTGGGGCTAAGTCCACTCCTAGATCCAAATAGCAAGTATTTTACATAGGGTTGGATGTTGAGTATCAGCGATTGGTTCAGGGGTAAGTAAGGAACTCAATCCAGGTGCAAGAAAATTGGCCTCAAAACTTTTCCTGGAGCCTACTACTTCTTGGATGAGTGTGATCCACCCACCAGGGCTGCTGTTAACAGTGGCATGTCAGCCAGAAGCTACTAGTGGTTGCCTCAGACATCCTGCTGGGGGACACACAGAAAAGTAGATCTGAGAAATTGAGTCAGAGTTTCGATGACAAGGTGAGATGATCTGCATCCACCTGGTTCTGACTGCCTGTCATCTTTGGACTTCTCAGATATGTCAGCCTACATATTCCCTTTGAGTCTCCACTTAGCTCTGCAACCATGAGTTTTAGCAACAACACTTTTATCGACTACTTTTGCTCATTTGTTACCAGTTTTGTTGTTGTGTTGTGTTTTAACTGTCTCCTTCACTACATGTAAGTTATATGAAGATTGGGTTCATATCATGTCTCCTGGGTCCTCAGAACTTAGCACACACAATATCTAATGCATTAGATGCTCTCCATGTTCTATTTTTTCTTTCTTTCTTTCTTTCTTTTTTTTTTTTTTTTTTTTGAGACGGAGTCTTGCTCTGTTGCCCAGGCTGGAGTGCAGTGGCGCGATCTCAGCTCACTGCAAGCTCCACCTCCCGGGTTCCTCAGCCTCCCAAGTAGCTGGGACTACAGACACCCGCCACCACGCCTGGCTAATTTTTTTTATTTTTAGTACAGAAGAGGTTTCACCGTGTTAGCCAGGATGGTCTCGATCTCCTGACCTCATGATCTGCCCACCTAGGTCTCCCAAAGTGCTGGGATCACAGGCGTGAGCCACCATGCCCAGCTCCATATTTTCTTAACAAGGAAATGAATTAAAAAACAAATTGCTACTTATTGAGTGATCAACGGAGACCTTACCAACATGACTATCATCTGTAAACACATTCCAAGCTCCCACCTGGTGTGTATCATGACATCCAAGTACAGAGAAGGCTCAGACCCTTCTTTGTGTGAAATGGCTCACAATGTAACTCAAAGTAAGAGAAGAGAAACAACCAAGTGGAAAAGAAGACACACAACTCCACATCACAGATAAAAATTAATGTGCACGTAAACAGAATTTCACGTTTTCATTTTGTCATGAGTTCTATTAAGAAAGAACATTCTAGGCTGGCGCAGTGGCTCATGCCTGTAATCCCAGCACTTTGGGAGGCTGAGGCAGGTCGATCACCTGAGGTCAGGAGTTCGAGACCAGCTTGGCCAATATAGTGAAACCCCGTCTCTACTAAAAATACAAAATTTAGCCAGGCACAGTGGTGAGTGCCTGTAATCCCAGCTACTTGGGAGGCTAAGGCAGGAGAATCATTTGAACCTGGGAGGCGGAGGTTGCAGTGAGCCGAGATCGTGCCACTGCACTCCAGTGTTGGCGTCAGAGTGAGACTCCAGCCTGGGCGACAGAGTGGGACTCCATCTCAAAAAAAAAAAAGAAAGAAAGAAAAATAACATTCTAGTTAAAACAAATTACTAATATCATCAAGATATAGACAGATTTGCAAATAACAGAATTGCAGATCACTCTGTAAGAGTAAAAAGGTTATTCCACAATCGATGTTTACCTTTGATGTTTACACTGATGTTTACAATAGATGTTTACAGATGCAAAATTTGTTCTACAGGTATTAAGAGACGGGGCAAAATTCTGTGTGATTAAAGAGAACACATAATCCAAATGTTATCCATAAGTGAGTTATTTAAATGTAAGCAGAAAAACTCTCTTACCCTCTGTCTCAGTCTCTCACAACACACACACACACACACACACACACACACACAGTTGTACACTCTGCCCTTATTTCAGGTCATCAGCCATCTTAGCCATACCACCCAACCACTAACAAGACATTGGAGTAGGGTCAACAATGTACTGATCTAAAAAAAAAAAAAAAAAAAAAAAAAAAAACTTCAAAAGAAATGCAGGAGTCCCCAGGTCAAGGTAACCAAGAGTGTTTCCCAATACACAGGATCTGACAGTCTGACTTCAAATGATAACATCAGGAGAAGATGACATAAGAATGCAAAGAAAGCAATGGTGTATTCTATCCAGTCCCCAGAACCTCTTGAAATAGCATTGCATGTCTCCAAATCATCTTCAAAGCTTTCTTTTCCTACCTTTCCTTCCCATTTTTTTTTCACCTAGAATGTCTTCAGATAATAAATGGAAGACAATGTGCAAAGCTCTCTCTACTTGTCCTAAAAGCTTCATGTTCCTTAGTTGTCAAAACAATGCTCTATTGCTTCCCGAAATTATCTTGTTGGTATTGAATATCAATTTTTCAATTTGTTCTTCTCTGAATGGGGACACAAGGTTTGCACAGAAACTAATTTGCTTATGTCTTTCAAACCCGCATCGTTTGATCAAGTATTTGTCTGAAGGTTTGGAAAATTTTCTAAAGGTAAGTGAAACACCACTCAAAATGTAAAATGAAGAACAGAAAAGGGCTATTTCACATCAAGTATGTTTTGTTCTGATCCTCTGGCACTAAGGAACATGCAGTTGACCAGTTACTATGTTTAAAACACAAACATAAAGACTCCATCATTGTTTTTATTAATACTCACCAGGTTTTGTTTTAAAAAATTACATATGCCTTATGTAGTCACACCATTATGTTTTGCAAGAATCTTTAAACAAATATTCAATGAGTTTTGTGGCATTATTACAGTAGGAAAAAATGGATGTGGCTTTATGATACAAATCACTTTACAGACAAAGAGGGAATGTGCATGTAAACAGAATTTCAGGAAAACACAAAAAAGTACTGATCAATTTACATCAATGGCTTCTGGGTGCTCGAGCGGAAAATAGCGTATTACTCCCTCTGCCAGACAAAGTCTGCAGTGAGTGGGGAGGCCATGAATGGTTAAGCTAGAGGGGGAAGATGTAAGTCACAAATGAGCTCCCATTCATTAACTTTCGATCCGTCCAGTTTCCCTCTAATCAACCAGAAGGTTGAGATGTTCATGAGGGTCCATTGTCATTCCTCTACCTGAAGAGTATCTGGATAAGTGGGTACCTCTGACTTAAAGATGCTGGGAAACTAGCCCTTTTCAAATGTTCAAAAACATCTTTAAGCAACACTACAGATGTGAGTTTGTCAGAGTGACAAAGAAGAGGTGAGCTGGGTATGGAAGAAGAGCATGGCGGCTGGAATATTCGAGACAACAGAGAACATTCAGGGCTCTGAACTATCTCTTGGTGACATAGACAAGAGAGGCAAGCTCAGTATACATTATAGTCAAGAAAGATTAAGGGATAATATAATGAACACCTTCATCACAGTAATTAGAGTCTGCCGGGCCATTTCCTCAGACCCTGACTAAGATACACGGTGACCAGTATGGGTGCTGAATGAACTTGCGAGGTCAACAGAAATGAATTTCTGAATCAGAATTCACTGGGGGAAAAGAAGTCATCTTTGTGTTCCTGAGGCATTTTGCTGTAAAGCACTACAGTCATAGGAAACACAGAAATGCTGAACTTTGGGGAAAAAAACAAAAATTTCTCTCCAAAACAAAAATATTTCCTTTGGCTGCCAGAGGCAATTTCTAGCACAAGTTCCTACGCAGCTACGAAAAGGAACCATTCAACAAATGGGTCAACTAACTTGGAAAAAAATAGATAACACTTAGGCCTCCAGTGCACCAAAGTGGAAATAAGAATTACTGTGAAAAGGCAGATGTCCCAGCATTCGATTTGGTAAAGGGGAGAGAATACTTGAAGAAAAAATAATTACCAAACTTGTGAACTGCAATCAACAGGTGATTAATATTAACAAGCAATCCTCTGTTTTCAGCTCTTCATACCTTTTAACATATTTTTATCTTAACTGTGCATCTCCAAAGGCACAGTACCATATACAGTGCTCAAGTCTGTGAAGGCTCAGCCAATAATCGACCCACAGAACAAATAAATATATGATTAGTGAATGCATTCACACCATACCAGGAACTAGCAAGGATTTTTATAAGCAGAAACAACTGACAATCAAAGAATTGGTTAAATAAGTTCTGGAATCGCCATTCACTGGAACACTGTCTTATACAGTACTAAAGAGGCTATTGTGGAAAAATATTTAATGGAACAAAATGTTAAGTGATAAAAGCAGGTTACAAAACAGTAAGTTCTAAAGCAGTGTGATCTCATTTTTTGAAAGAGAATATTTCCTCTCAGAAGCTTTGTTTTTCCTTCTTCACATTTTAATGTATCTGAAATGGAGATGTGTTTTACAGTTGATATAGGCTTTTAATGCGATAGCATTTCTGGCTCTCCACAAACACACACCAAAGCAGAAACAAGCAACAACAAACCCTATTAATAAATCAGTGGTATACCTTGTAACCTTGTAATCAATGCTGTATTCAAATTGAGAAAAGAAGGGTATGTGTGTGTGCATGTTATAAAAACATCTTTCAGATGTCTTTAAATATTTTTAAGAGTTTAACCAGTGTTTCAGCATATATCTTAGGTGCTAGAAGAGGTGGTGCTATTTATTTTTTTCTCATTGACTAATTTTACCACAAAGAGCAGGTGTATTGTTTGAAATAAAGGCGGAAAGAGAATGTCAAACAAAGCGGGGAGATGTTGTTTCTGTCCAGAAAGAGCTTAAATTGGCAGGATGATCCAAGACAATAAAGCAACTATAGTCTGTATCTACAATTTTTGCATAATCTCTGATCCACATAGAATCTACAAATCGGGCCATCTCTATACTCAGTTAATAACCAAGCTCTAGAATGTAGAGTGCAGACCAGAAAAAGCTTTAGCATTCAGGAAAGAAAATGTAGAATTCAGAGGAGGCTCCCCCAATACTGAGGATGGGGTGAAAGAGCAGGGATAAGCCACAGGCAGCTACTTCACAAGTTTGCTTACAACAGGCTGAGAACTGGAGCTGTCTGGGTGGTACAGTTTCTGTCAAGGGTAACACACCCTGGGAGGTAGAGGACTCTCAGGATCCTGTAGAAAAACTGATGCATTCTTTTCGTTTTCTTCTTTTTTTTTTTTAAGTGATTGAACTACATTGGTAAAAGGAGAGATGCTGCCTCCTGGCATAACTCTCTCCCCATCTTTTCAACATCACTCAGAAATTCTTGACTTGTTGCTCTTCTCCCATTTTAAACCCAGGTATGTTTCTATAAAATGATATTTCTAAAAAAAAAAAAGTTTTTAAAAGGTGACGATAAAGTGTGAAATGATAAAGTGAAGAAAATTATTTTCAGTGAATAAATGGAACACCAAATTTGTAAAAAAAAAAAAAAAAGTAAAGAAAAGTTAAAATTAAAAATTGCAGTATTTTAACTACAAGTAAAAACAGAGGAAGTGTACTTGGAATGTAAATGAGAAAACATGAGTAAAAATAATAAAATGGAAATAGTTATTTGTTTCAACCAACTAAAGAAGTAAAGAGAAATGAAAAGGTTATGAAGTCAAACAAATACCTATTGTAGTAGAGGTTAAGTGGGGACCATGTGGTCCAAGACTTGAGGGGCAGAGGAACTGGTATCCTGTTTGTGAATTAGATGAGTAGGTACCAACTGCCTACTGTCCAGCCCTAGGAGAAACAGCTCAAGTGTATTCCAAAGAACCTCTAATCCTGGCTGAATTAAATAACCACGGGAGAGCAGGAGGTTGTGCTGGTCAAAGGAGGTTGTGCTGGTCAAGATGGTCTTATTTCATTCTACGGCAAGTGTAGCCTGGTGCCCAGCTCACATCACATCCTCAGTAAAAGTGACTTCCCTGCTTTTCCAAGAAGTCCATAGGGAAGGCTGTTTCCCCTCCTACTGTGCCCAAGTTTGGTGAATCAAAACTGCCCGGAAGTCAGCCAATGGTTGCAGAGAACTCAACTTTCTTTCCCCTGTACAGCAACCCGTACTCACTCAGAGAAAATAAAATACAATGAAAACTACAAAATTTATTTTTGATAGGAAAACCTTCTTAAAGAAATTTAAGGGAAAAAATGTGTAAATCTGAGATAACACCAAATGATGGAGATATTAAGCATCTGTAACTATTTAATCAGACTGGCTTAATGGGGCTACACTATTTTTAATTGATACGATTCCAAAGGATTTCTTTACCTTTCAAATATACAGGACCATCCTTATAGACTAAAATGACTGAGTCAGTCTAGAGAAGAAGGGAGACTATACCATCTACCCCACACCTCCCCCCGGCAGAAAGTTTTCCATCTTAGTAAAAACATACTCACTGAAATTGTGTGCTATTAACTCAGATAGGTGCATATAAAGAGGTTACTTTACAAATTTAAGAAACAATTACAGGAGTAAACTGAATATGGATTCTATTTTACTGCCTCTCCTTGTCTCTTCATTTTCACTTTTATATCCATGAGAGAGAAGCAAACACTATTTTCACACGTCAATGTAGCTGAGGCTCATTTTCCTAAAGCAAGATGAGCTCTTAAACAGAGATATCAACCACATTCAGAGTATCTTTATTTACAGACTAGAAGGCAAGAGCAGAACCTCTGCATTAAAAAAGAAGAAGAAAAGAATGGAAAACCCCTCCAACCTCACAGTGTTAATGCTAGCTTACTAATTCATATCTCCTTAAACAGCCTGCATCCAGCTGTTCCAATTTAAAGTCTCTGCCATTTTTTTTTTGAATGCAGAAAAAAAATCTGAATTAAAGATGTAAACAGAATACTTGAGCACAGGACAGGAAGGTAGTACCCATTTTTCAATTTGATAAATGCAGTTAATAAAAACATGTAGCCCTAAAATGCATTGGTCTGAGAGAAGAAAATAGAAATTGAGGGATGCTGCTTTTAAGTCAAGATTAATTACTAGGAAACAGATCAGCAAGTTTTTCAGATGTGGAAGGAGGTCTGGGACACGCAACATTTTTCCTCTGCTTTGAGTTGCAAATATGTACATATGTGAGAGCTAACAAACTTCATAAATAATATCACAGACACTACTTAACAACTCAGAGAAAGACTGTGACTAGTAACCAACTCACCACAGCCTAAAGGAATTATTGAAATTTGTTTATAATTAACCAGAATCTGCTCAGAAAATAAAAGCCAAAAAGGTTCCTTTCCATGAAATACTAGTATAGTTATTTCCTTAATTATTGAGGCGATAATCCCACGTGACCACATTTTTTTTAATGCTTAAAAATCAGCATTTGTAAACATTCAAAATTTTAATGGCTTCAACCTCCACTGTCAAAAATAAATGGTATGAGAATTCAGTGTTGTTAGATAGAACTCTCTGTTACGTTTATGCAGTTTTAACTAGTGATTTTATATTTCAAAATACCTCTTTCATGATACGAAAGCTTGAAGAGAAAACTTGCCCTGAAATGAAGACAAAATAATAATAAAGTCTGTCTCCAGCTGCCAGAATTCATTGTATTAAACTGTGCAAAAATAAACCGGGTGGAAATGGAGCTAAAGTTGCTACAAAGGAAAATGTCCCAAAGAAAGAGGGCAAGGGTGTAAATGACAAGGCTCACTGAGGGGCAGGGCAGACCTAGAGACCAGCAGAGGTCAAAGAACCAATGTGATTAACAAAGAATTCAACAAAAAGGCCTTCTTCCTTTACAGCAAAGAGAGTTCATGGATCTGATTTGAACCAGAACAGGGACTGGAGGGAAGCGGATAAAGAGAGGATTTTCTAAATCTGCCGAACAACGAAAAACAACAGTGATGATGATGTGGATGAAAGAGAGAGGTAGAGTTGAACCTCGAAAACGCCTCCCTCCCTTGGCAAAGCAGGGAACACCTGCTCTAAACCTGAAATCACAGAGCAAGGAGTTTGGTTACTGGCATGAGAAATTTACACATGCTCTTTATTGGCTAAACTACACTAGGATATATATTTGTCTCCCAAAACATAATAAGTAATTTTTTCTAAACCACTCATGCTAGATTACTATTTTTTTCTTGCTTCAACAGTTAAATATTGTAATTCATAACTACAGGTTACCACTTCATTGCTCTTATTTTAATACCATCTCCAGGAAAAAAAAAAAAAAACAACAACTACACAGTATTTATCAGTAAGCCAGAATAAGTGCATGTAAATCTACCTTTTTCAAGACCAATCTTGTAAAATATACTCTCACATACACACATACAGACACACATCTGGTTAAAGCAAATGTAAGACGCTACTCTCCTCTACAGCACTCAACCCCAAAATGACAAATAAATAGTCACTTGTGAGAGAGAAACAGAAACAAAAACAAAACAAATAAACAAAGCCACCACTACTCAGAACAGTTCATTCTTGGTAATTAAACGAAATCCCGCACAGCTACAAGTGATGTAGGATTTGCTTCATGTCTAACCCGACTTCCCTAGACCTATTTTGTGAATTCACCACCATCAATGTTTTCAAAAAACAAAAAACCATACATCCCCCCAAACCCCATACACAAATTTTTTTTTGTCTTTCCTTTTTGCAATTGAAAATAAAATTGCAGCTTAATGCTAATGAACCAGGTCTTGCCTAAACTCCCACTGGAAATGCAAGCACATGTACTATAGCAGTGCAAGATTATTCTGCCACAAGCACAATCACCTTACACAAAATGCGATTACTTTGGGCTGCAATCTTTATCCCCGAAGTCAATTTATTAATCAGAGAGAAAGAAAGAGCGAGAGAAAGAGAAAGAGAGAGAAAGAGAGAAAGAGACACTACCTACCCACAAATACATCATCATCTTGAAAGAGAAATCAAGGGCTCTGTCAGCAAACAGAAGTCTCCTTACTTCACCAAGAGTATCTGGAAGAAAAACTGAAACCAGTGGGTAGAAAATCTTGCCTTTTCCTTTCAAGTCCTTAGAGACCCTCTTCTTTCCTTACACAAGGTTTGGTGTGCTTGTTTATGAGTTTATGAGGATAACATTCCTTCAGTGGCACTGTATGTGATGTGACTTGCTTCTGGCTGCCTCTCTCTCTCTCTCTCTCCCTCTCTCTCCCCCTCCCTCCCTCCCTCTCTCCTTCCTTCTCTCTCTCTCTTTTCCCTTCCTAACTCTTGCCCTTCTTCTCTTTTCTGTCAAGCCTGCTTAGGTAACAAATTCTTGGTTTGGCTGTTTAATGAGCAAATCCAGACACTTTAGGCGGCCAGCCACAGTGGCGAAAACAAAAACTGATGATACTGGTAATATTCATAATACTAGCGATGGTGTGATCATAAACAGACAGGCACTACACCATTTTCTGATGGCGGGTGGGAGATTCACGGAAGTCCCCACTGGTGGAATTTACAGGAAGGCGGCCGATCCTCTTGAGGCAAGCCCATCTGCACAGAGCCGGTGACTCTGGGAGGCCAGCATCTGAGAATTTTTTTAAACTCAAAGTAAAGCTCCAGCCGCAGAGAAAAGAACATGTGCAGCAACCCGGCTTCCCCTTTATCTCTTTAAATGTACTTCAGATAAAAGCAGCATCCAGTCAGGTCAAGGCCTCCCCAGACTCATTACTCTTCACACCGCACAGCTCAGCACACTTGTCTACAGCCATCTACCGACGCCACGGTGTCATTGCGGGCTCAGAGGCTGCGGTCCTGCCCATCGCTGCAGCTGCCGCCTGCCCATCTCTGTGCGGGGCTCTCAGCCAGGGTGTGGACCGGGAAAAGGGAAGGAGGGCCGGGGGATGGGCCGTCAGAAGCCTGTGTGCCAATTCAGCAAATCAAAAGCAAAAAACCAAGCCCCACCAACTAAGCCCAGCAAATGGAAAGCTTCAAGAAGACTTGCTAGCATGAATCTGTAGCTTCCTAATCTAAGGATGAAGATGATACACACGCCCTCATTAGAAGACCAAATTTTAAAGTGTGTGTGTGTATATGTGTGTGTGTGTGTGTGTGTGTGTGTGTATACATTCTTCCCTCCCTCTCTTTGCAATCGCAGACCTAGGAAATTTTGCAGCAGGCATAAAACTTGATCGTTTCAATAGGCTCTCCTTACAAAATCCATCGGCTTGGATGCACAGCTAAGATTTCCTGAAAGTATCCAAATTTTTTTTCTATAAATCACTTCTCCTTTATTAGTTTTTCTTTTTAATCCATTTTAAATTGTATGCTTTATCTTGAAAATTATCTCCATTACTGAAATACATCATGAATGAGAGGATGGGGAATGCGATTTCCCCAGCATATTAATTGATGCAGTGTTCAATTATTGATATATGGATAAAGAAGAAATTAATATTAAAACAGACAGTGTAAAGAAGGGGAGAGGGGGAAATATTATCTCTTGTTCAGGTCTGAGTTTTGACCATTAGTGATATTTTTACATGGCACACAGAGAAAACTGCTTAACCGATCCCCTTGATGATTTAAATTTTTACCTAAAACTGCACATGGCAAAATGTCAACCTAAACAATTAAAAAGCATTAGGTAAATTGTGGAATCATTTGCAGCATGAGACAGGTGGCGAGTAACCTGTTAAAATAGCCTATAGGTAGTCCCATCAAGATGCATACTGGCCAAGCATGTTGGAGAGAATCAACACCAAGCCACGCCATAAAACAAGCAGTGATGGAGACAGCCTCAGAACTCGCTATCTCAGAGAGGTAAGAAAATAACAACACAGCCCCCAACTGGAAAGTTCTCAATCAGGCATATACACTGACCAATCTGCTTACTACATTTTAGAGCCCATGAATCACAGCACAGAGGATCAAGAATGGAATGACCAACCATCCTGGTTTGATGGGGCAGAAGGGTTTCCTGGGATGCAGGATTTTCAACGCTAAAACCAGGACCATCTGAACAAACCAGGATTGATTGCTTTCTCCTACTTGGGAGAAGTTCTGCACACACTTTGTCATTACAGTGAAGAAAAAATAGAAAATTCATCTTTCTTATGGTTTCTGGTGACAGAGATCACCTCCGGACATGATCTCCAGAAATTCTCAATTTGCACAGGGACAAAATGTGCCCTTTCTGATAGGAAAACTTAGGGAAAAATAACTAAGCACCCTACTCTTTAAAATTTTGCAGGCATATGTTCATTCATTGATTCCACAAATATTCTACTGAACACGTGCCCTGTATCTATCTCTGTGGAGGCACTCAGGATGCAGTGGTGGTGAATTGGTCAAATCCATGGCCAGCAAATACCCTGATGGTGCATTTCATTTGGCCAATATATCGATACTTTTTTGAAACATAACTTATTTGCCAATATTTAAAAACCAAGAGATTTCAAATAACTTACACATATATTTTTTTTGAAGCACTGGATGATCCAGCAAGGTAAGGTCTACATTTTCATAGTGACAACCATGGGCCGGTGCTGAGTGGCAGCTGTTCTCTTTAGGTGACAAACATGTTCCAGTTCTCTAGTTTGCACCAATCCATGGGATCAGATGTTATTTGGCAAGTAGAATAACCAATTTTCCTTTATAGGCCTGGCCCTTGTAGGCATTTATGTTTGTAGCCTCTTTATTTGATCTGAGATGTAAGTACACACACATACACACACACACACAACCTTAGATACGGCGTTCATAAAGAACTTTTACCATATAATACCTACTTTATCTTCAGTATTTCCATTCTGAGTTAAGACACTGACACATTAGTGGGATGGATGGATGGATGGATGGACGGACGGACAGACAGACAGACGACAGACAGATACATAGATAGATGAATAGATGCATAGATGGACAAATGGCTGGATGGCTGGTTGGACAAATGGATAGAAAGATAGATAGATAGATAGATAGATAGATAGATAGATAGATAGACAGACAAAGATTGCCAGATATAGACAGACATGAGGGAGGGGGGAATATGAACACATCATGATTGTGTGTACATTTTACATTCACTCAATGCTCATTTTCTGCAATTAGAGTTACAGGTCACCTACTCTACATTACAGAGAAACCTCATTTCACTTAGGGCAAGTGAGCACAGGAGACCAATCGGCCTCTGGTCTTTGAAGCTCAATTTGAAGAAATGTATCACCACCTCTGAAATCCTTTATACCTCTCACATAGTCACTGAAGTCAGTTACGAGGCAGCACCTTGACATTCCCCTTTCCCTTGGGCCATTGCTGCATGGGGCTCTATTTCTTACAAGTGACCCGCTGAAATCAACTAAAGGAAAGAATGGATCTCTCTAAGTAAGACATTACTAGGTCCATGCAAATTCACATTTTCTTTTTTCCTCTTCGAGGTGTGCACAGCAAGATTATTTGTTCAAATATTAATATGCTTTTTTCTGTCCACATTTTTTTCTTTCTTCCCTCCTCCGCTACTCCCCCACATATAAGTGTGTGTGTATATATGTATTTCATACATATATATTAGTTCATACATCTATACACACACACACACACACACATATATACATATATAGAACATTTGACCAGCACAGTGTTCTGTTATATTTAATTGCATCTGAATGCCTTTGGACCTGAATCATGCTCTCCCGTTTACCACAGTCCTTCCATATTTTGACTGTATTATACCAGGTCTGTCCCACACATTTATTTGCCCATGCTTTGCAGATGTTTGATCAGAAGCCCATGGGTGGGATTAGGGTAACTGACTGAAAGATGATCAGGAGAGTGTTAGGAACTTTAACAGGTCACAGGGTATCAAGACTATGAGTGGGGCAAACAGCTCTGGGTCCCAGGAAGAAAACAGCTGCATGGTGCCTCTAGGTAGGCAGGATGCTAACTGACAGGGTTCCCAGCTTCACCACAGAGTCACAATTCCTCAGGATGGTAGAGAACCAAGTGAGCCACCAAGCCAAGATGCACTATGTGTACCTGAAAGGAGATGTCACCATGGCTAACAGCTGACCCATGCCCGGTGCCTTCTGGGCACTATCTTCTCCCAGGCTCTTGCACATTTCTAGGAAAAGGGAAAGGAGTGAAATAGCTGAAAGTGAACTTTTGCCTGATAGGGATAAGAATCTGGATTTAAAATTAAACTGATTAAAAATGAATAATGTAATAAGTTGTTTCTTGTGCATCTGAGTTAGCAGGCTGAGTTCTCTTACAAGCTCTGAGAAAGCCAACAAAGATACCCATTTGATCCATGGTGAGGGGTGTACACAGTCTAGACTTCATGGCCTCTGATACACCAGTGGATTGGTATGTGTCATTTCTTGTTTTTTTATATTTAATCTTCAGCTTCTGTGAGCCTAAATGAGTCCCCTGGTTATGCTCTTTCTGCCTCTGCTCAGTTTGCACCCATTCGTTCTCCCACCTGCTTGAACATGTGGTGCCTCTGCAAGGAATGAGGTTCGCCCTAAGATGGAGAAACATTTTATCACTGTGACACAAGCAGGAGACAGCTGTTTCCCATTAATCAAGTGTGGGAGGTGTTACAATCCCTGTACTCTGGAGTCCAGAGGTTAAACAGACGGAACGGAACATTCCGTGGACTGTCCCCTCGGGGGGTGTCAGCAAATTATTTCTATGTTTGAAATTCTGCTCATAACCAAATTGATGATTCAATCAATTCCTCAAACCTTGTTCCTTGAAATGAGCAGAGTGACATTTTCTATTTATTGCCACTCCCAAAAGCTTCCATTTTAAATCATTTTAATAACAAAGTAAATATATTCAAATATTCAATTCAAAACGATTTTTTTCCATATTTACAAGCAGGCTGGTAGGTCCAGAGCTGCTTTCACAGTGGAAACATTTACAACTCCTGTTGTCAAGTTTCAAGATAAATTATTTTAAAATAATTAATCCAGTTATCAGTTATCAACTCAACACAATAATTAATCAATTGCAAAGCAATAGCCTGAAACCAACACTGATTAAGCTACTGGTGGCCTATCTGTTTCAGTGGCTTCTGATCTGCTACAGAAATTGAATGCCATTGTGATACATTAATTATATACAGCAATCAGCATCCAACTTTAAACTTTATGAAAGAAAGCCTGCAAGTCTTCATTAAAGAGTTGTGTTACTAAACACTGAACTAAATGTGAAAAATGACTTGATAAACTCAACTGAATCAGTGCTGAAACCTTTTTTAAATTTTTATTTATTTATTTATTTTTGACACAGAGTCTTACTCTGTCACCCAGGTGGAGGTTGGATCAACCTCCACCTCCCAGGCTCAAGAGATCCTCTCATCTCAGCCTCCCAAGTACCTGGGACCACAGGTGCATGCCATCACATCCAGCTAATTTTTGGTATTTTTGGTAGAGGCAGGGTTGTGCCATGTTTCCCAAGCTGGTCTCAAACTCCTGGCCTCAAATGATCCACCTGCCTTGACCTCCCAAAGTGCTGGGATTACAGGGAGAAACCACCACGCCCAGCCTGGAACCTTCATTTAATACGTGTTTACAGGACATCACTTGACACTGTATTCTGTACAATTGAAGCTCCTGAGAAGGTAGATTCATCCTGACCCATAGGTCTTCAATGTTGCAGTAGCTAAAATATCCAACCAGAAGGCTGGAGTTTACCAAGATAAATAACAGGGAATTTGGATACCAAGAAGTGATCTCCAGAGTGGTTCTCCCGGATCCTGCAAATTGGGGTGGTTACCACCGACCATCACTATGAACCAGACAGGATGCGAGGAATTCAATCGCTTCTTCCACTTTCAGCCACGTGGCTGCTCATTTCCAATAGTGATGTCTCTGGCCACAGGAGCAAGCGCAGATTCTTCTCCTTTAGGAGAAACTCCAGCAATTTCTACTACATTATCCCAAACTCCACTGCCTGGAAGGGATATTTATGCCACTAAAAAGACTGACCTCAACAGGAAGATGGTTAAACATATTAGTTCATCAATAAGAGCAATCCTATTATTGGATTCTCCAGGCAGGTATTGTTCAAATCATCCATGTTACCAAGGCCAAGGTCATCAGTATAATTTTAAAAAATTACCCATTATGAAATATTTAAAATAAATAATTATTATGAAATATGGACAATAATAAAACTATCACTTGACTACCCAACTCCTAACTTGAGATATAGAACACAAGTGTAGTGATATGATCAATTTGTATTGAGTCAATGAACAAATTAATTTAAAAAGTATATAAATAATGTCCTCCATATAAAAACTCCTGCTACTCTGATTCCCATCATTAGTGAGAAATGAGTGCTTCTATTTTTCTAGCCTTGGGAGGTGAATTTCTCTAAAGCCAAGAACATCTTCCCTTTGATTTCCCCATGAGGAGTGGCCAAGTTATAATAGCTAAGGTTTAGGACACAAACACACAAACAGGTTTAGCAGAATGAATACTATTACCACGTTCTGCATGTTAATAAGGCCAGTGTGGGCCGGGCGTGGTGGCTCACACCTATAATCCCAGCACTTTGGGAGGCCAAGGCTGGCGGATCACTTGAGGTCAGCAGTTCAAGACCAGCCCAGCCAACATGGCAAAACCCTGTCTCTACTAAAAATACAAACATTAGCTGGGTGTGGTGGCACGCACCTGTAATCTCAGCTACTTGGGAGGCTGAGGCAGGAGAATCGCTTGAACCTGGGAGGTGGAGGTTGCAGTGAGCCAAGATCGTGCCACTGCACTCCAGCCTTGGCGACAGAGTGAGACTCTGTCTCAAAAAAGTAAAATAAAGCCAGTGTGGCTAGGGCCAGCAACTCGCAAGGGCTGAGGAGGGGAAGTGAGGTAAAGACCAGTTCATGCAGAGCTTTAGTTATCAAAGGTGCGATCTGTGTTTTGCTCCACAAGCAATGAGAAACTGCTAAGGAACGTCAAGGAGGGAACGACTTATTTCAAAGGCTCCCTTGGTCCTGAGGATGGATTGTGGCCTTGAGGCAAAGTGACAGTGAAAAGGCCAGTCAAGAGTTTGTTGTGGACTTCCAGGCAATGAATGATGATGATAGCTTGCACAGGGAGAGATGGAGAGGTTTGAACTATTCAATGTCATCTGTGATGGGAAGCATATCCTAACACCCAGGGTTCATATGGCACCCAATCGCAAAATGCCAGCATGCAGCTAGAAAAATAAAGTTGTGAGTGTACCCCAAGAGAACATGTACCAGGATAAAAGGGTACCCAGACAGCGAATTGCTGAGGAATCTCTGAACAGGTCAGAGAGCTTAAGTGACCACAGGGATGGTGATCTGCAAACTTTATAACAAACATGAAGGGGAAAAATATACATTCCCTAAGGACTGAGGCTCTGTTAAATGTATTCAGTACAAATAGTCATTACTTTGGCATTGAAATCATAGTGAAGGCAGTTCTGCCAGGATAAAGACAAGTTACTTGTTGCTAGGATTTAGGAAGCCAAAGAAGGTACAGAATGATAGGTAAGGCATTGGAGGAAATAATCTATTTATGCCAGTGTTCAACAATCTGCTGAGATATTGCAGTAAAGATCTCTAAAATTGCCTGTCCACGCTGCATGAAATCAGAGGTCAGTTCAACCCTTCTTGTGACTCCCAAAAACAAATGGGAATGGGACATTTTATTTACTTTTACTTTTTGACTGAGGAATAATATTGATATAGTAACGTATACTAGTCTTTTTCAAATTGTGGTTTTATATATATATATATACGTATATACGTATATATACGTATATACGTATATATACGTATATACACGTATATACGTATATATACGTATATACACATATATACGTATATACGTGTATATATATACGTATATATACATATATACGTATATATATATACACACACACACACACCATGAATTTAACATTTTAACTATGTTAAATGCATAGTTCAGCTGCATTAAGTACATTCACATTGTTGGGCAACCATCACCACCATCCACCCACAGAACTTTTTTTTATCTTGCAAAACTGGAATTCTACACTCACTTAATAATAACTTCCCATTATCACCCTACAGCCCCTAGCAACCATGGGGTTAAAGCACACAAATCTTAAGTGTACAGTTTGACAAACACACACGAACACCACCCTGTGTAACCACCACCTAGATCAAGACAAGAGCTTAAACATCTCAAGCACCCTAAAAAGCCTCCCTTTGCCATGCAGGAAAATGTTTACTTTTCACTCTCATCTTCCTGGGTCTCCCTCCATCATAATGCAAAAGGCTTTATGAGGTACTTATTCAATATGGCATTTTATTTTTCTTTATACAGAGGGAGAGAAACAGATGTGACACCACCTCTAAATTCTCCAAGAATTTACAACCTGAACTTGACAAAGAAGGACTCTGAGTTGCTGAATGTCTCCTTCTATTCTTGGGGCTTGTGCTGCATGACAAAACGCAGGTACGCAGTGTAAACTGTGGTTCTGCTCAGGCAGAACTTTCCGTATGAAGCATTCTGTGTTTTCTTTGTTGTACCTGCTCAGCATACCTTTCCTCTGCCCCCCTTCTTTTAGGAACACGCACTAGTCTCCTCTTAACAAACCTCCGTTGTCCAACCCTCAGTTTGCAAGCTCCAGTTGGGGCAGAGCCAGATGCATAATGAGCAAGTAAAACTGGGTTTGGCCAATAAACATATGCAGTCCCGGGCCTGGATGGTGCAGAGATAGGAAGTGAAGTCAGTGAGTCTGATTATAATCCTACAGCAACAGACAATGTATGGCCCCTGCTGATTGAGAACAGGGCACCATATGGGATAGATACACATAAATAGAGACTTCGGGCTGTCATGAGTTGAACCATGTTTCCCCCCCAAAAAAGATATTTTGAAACCCTAACTCTCAGTGCCTCAGAATGTGACCTCATTTGAAAATAGGGTCTTATGGGGAGGCCAAGGTGCATGGATCACGAGGTCAGGTGTTCAAGACCGGCCTGGACAACAGGCTTTCACCAAGCCCAAATCTATTAAAAAAAAGTATATATATATATATATATATAAATTAGCTGGGCATGGTGGCACATGACTCTAATCTCAGCTACTCGGGAGGCTGAGGCAGGAGAATCGCTTGAACTCGGGAAATGGAGGGTGCAGTGAGCCGACATCGTGCCATTGCACTCCAGCCTGGATGACAGAGCGAGAGCCTGTCTCAAAATAAAATAAAATAAAATAAAATAAAATAAAATAAAAAATATGGGGATCTTGGCCGGGTGTGGTGGCTCATGCCTTTAATCGCAACACATTGGGAGGCCAAGGTGGGTGGCTCACTTCAGGCCAAGTTTTTGAGACCAGCCTGGCCAACATGGCAAAACCTTGACTCCACTAAAAATACAAAAATTAGCTAGGCGTGATGGCAGGCACCTATAATCCCAGCTAGTCAAGAGGCTGAGGCAGGAAAACCGCTTGAACCCAGGAGGCGGAGGTTTCAGTGAGCCAAGATCGTGCCACTGCACTCCAGACTGGATGATAGAGTGACACTCCATCTAAATAAATAAATAAACTATATGGGGTTAGTTACAAACAAGAGAAAAAGCCATTTTACAAAGATAAACCATTTCTGGGTTAGGTCATTTCCTAAGGTGGTTTCTAAACCAGCTTTCCTGACACCAAAAAACTGTACAGTGGACATCAGCTGGTTTGCCTATTCAGTGCTTTCTCCTTCTTCTGCAGGAAAACGATGACTTTTGAAATCCAGAGACTAAAGATGAGAAAGAATAAACAGTGGAGTTACCAGCCTTTCTCATGAGCCAAAGAGGGGAGCAGCAAGTGGTACAGAGAAGCACAGGCAGGAAAATCTCAAAAGGTGCTTGTCTGTCTTAACAGTGATGGAGGTAATGCTCCATTCACCCAGCCCCAGAGTAACTCAGGAGACAGCACAGCCCTTGAGTTTACTTTCTCTCTGTTTGGCCTAATGAGGTGAGCAAACATTTTGGCTCCTCAATAAAAGCACAGTCTCAAGTTTCTTAAAAGGGATACAAAGTAGCTAATGGACTGGGAGAAATTGGTTGTAGCTGGAAGCACATCTCAGAAGTACATTTTGTTTATATTAAAACCTCATTTAAGTATCAGTTCAAGGGAAAGCTGCTAACAGGACAAGTTTAATATGACTAATACTTGCACAACCAGAGAACATTCCATTTCTATCAACCCGAGAGATATAATTTTAAAAACATTTTAAAGTCACTAATATGGTAAGATGCTACTAATATGGTACAAATTATAACAAGTAGGCACAAACATGATACTGAACATTTGCTGAGGAACTTAGCAGCAAATTTCATCATTGTACTGATATGATGACAGGTTGCAAATACCAGCATTTCACTGTACCATATCCCCATTAGTCCGTGTTTATGATGTTACAAATGGCACAGTTATTCACAGATTAGTTCATCTTTGAGACTCTGTGCTTTTGATGCTAATAAATGTAGTAGCTTCACCGCCTACACTAACCTGAATTTCCCATTTTGACTTCTGTAGGAAAATTCATCATGTAAAACTCATTGCAGTTTGCAAAACAGCATTTACTTTGGTCAGTTACACATGGGCATCACCGATATATTTTGAAACAGTGGGGCTAACAGGACCTTGCCTGCCAATGCCAGCATTTCCCCTCATGGATTGTCTGAACAAAGACTAGCCTGATTGGAGCGTTGTGTGTGCAGCTGGGAAGCCACTTATTCAGAGGAATAATTCCCCCAGAGCTAAAACTCCACAGGCCTTAAAGAGATTTCTGGGCAGAAAATTATAAGTGCATCAGGAGAAGTCTGTGCAAAGAAAACCTCTGGGGTCTCGTCCACTAACTAAATGGCCCTGTTCCAAGAAATCAGACGGATGTCTTTGCCCACCTCTCCCGCTTACACCCAATAACACTGCACATTTCCAAGCTGTTCCAGAAATGCAATGTTAGAAAATTGTTAGAAAGTAAGTGTTTAACTAAGACAACAAACAGCAGTCTGTTCACTGGTCTCCAGAGAGGTGACACCACTTAAATTGTACAAGAAACTGTGTCATTATCCCCAGGGCTCACAGGAGGTATATGAGTGGGCATATCAACCATGACATTGGAATGGAACTTTAAACTGGTGATTTCATATTATGCATACACTGTTACAAGTGAACATCTTGGTTAGAAATGGGAAGGTGGTATTTAGAATTGTTTACACTTTGTGTTGTTAACCTTTGTTAGTATGATTGTATATTATTAGGAGGAAAAAAATTTCATGTGCAAAAATAAAGTTTTCCTAAAGCAACAATTTGAAGAAATCCAAGTATCTGCAGGCATCCCACAGGTGTTCCATTTGACTCAAGTGAGAAGGGATATGGCATTATTTTTTGTATATTAGGCATATGAAAATAATTTACACTTCCACCAAGAAATCTGGTATATCCTATTTTCTTAACATTTTTCTCAAGCATGGGACTCTTCTTGGTCTTTTCTTTTGCTGGTTTTGACAAAGACTCGGGTAAAATAAATGATTTCATTTCCACTTAATTCTACTATAAAGAAAAAAAATGGCCGGGAGCAGTGGTTCACGCCTGAAATCCCAGCACTTTGGGAGGCCAAGGCAGGTAGATCACGAGGTCAGGAGATCAAGACCATCCTGGCCAACATGGTGAAACCCCGTCTCTACTAAAATACAAAAAATTAGCAGGTAGTGCACCTGTAGTTCTAGCTACTGGAGAGGCTGAGGCAGGGGAATCACTTGAACCCGGGAGGCAGAGGTTGCAGTGAGCTGAGATCGCGCCATGGCATTCCAGCCTGGCAATAGAACAAGACTCGTCTCGAAAAAAAAAAAACACGCAAAAAAAACCCAAGTGTGAGGATAAATAGAAACTGCCAACTGGTGTCAGTTTAGGGGACTAACAGGGAAGTGCAAGGACTGTGGCAGAGTGTAGTATGCCTCATTCAAATAAAGCCATGGTTATTCAATCACAAGAAATTGTTTCCATGTTGAAATGCAAGCCCAGGCCGGGCGCGGTGGCTCACGCCTGTAATCCCAGCACTTTGGGAGGCTGAGGCAGGCAGACCACGAGGTCAGGAGATCAAGACCATCCTGGCTAAAACGGTGAAACCCCGTCTCTACTAAAAATAATTAAAAAAATTAGCCGGGCGTGGTGGCAGGCACCTGTAGTCCCAGCTACTCGGAAGACTGAGGCAGGAGAATGGTGTGAACCTGAGAGGCGGAGCTTGCAGTGAGCCGAGATAGCGCCACTGCACTCCAGCCTGGGCGACAGAGCGAGACTCCATCTCATAAAAAAAGAAAAAAAAAGAAAAAAAGAAAAATAATAAATAAATAAATAAATAAAAAGAAATGCAAGCCCAAAGGTGTGTGGGCTTTTATTTTTTAATATTTATTGTTTTAAAGAGAAGCCAAAAAAACCTAGATATTTCTGTAAAACTTCCAGATTCTTAAATATTTGCAACTGTTTTATCCTTCTTTCCCCTAATCATGTATGCTAAGAAACACTGTTCCAAGGCAACACAGCAACTGAAAGTTTTTGACTTCCTAACTCTTCTCCTAGAGTTATTTTGGGCAACCTGTCAGTGCTCTATAAATAACTGTTAACTAAAACCAATAACTGCTTGCATTTGAAGACTGTTTAATCATCACTGAGCAATGAAGCACTTTTACTGTTGGTACCCAGAAGAGGATTCCCTATATATGCAACATCACTGCAGACTGTACCTATGCAACAGAACAAAACCAACTTGTCTGTAGTAAGATTAACTTCACAGCAGATAACACAGAACCTCATCTTGGCTACTATCGAATTTGCTGTATGCTGCTTTTAGGCTTTGGGGAGTTCCTTTGCCCCATTTTTCTCTTTTTCTTTAATTCTCACCTTTTGACTTCCCTTTGATTCTACTCTCAATGAGCTCCCCTACCTCTTCCCAACCTCACCATTTCCAATCCCAGAAGTTTTCACAATGTCTCACTCGGGGATGGCTTTAGAGAACTTAGTTACCTGTACTCATTACAGACAGATGTTGCACAATAGACAAATACAGATCTCTTTTCCAAAAGAAAATGCATCTGTGTATCTTTGGTTTTAAGCATTTCTTTATAATGTTTTCAGGTATAATTTTTTCTTATGCTTATACTGCTTGTTTTTCCCCATGCTCTCTGGAGTATAGGCTGATGTTTTTACCAAATTTGGAAAATCTTAGCTTTTATTCCTTAAAATAGTTTTTTGTCCCATTGTCTGTCTCTTCTCTCCATTCAGAAATCCAATTATATGTATTTAAATGCTTGATATTTCCCATAAATCACTGAGGCTCTTTTCAATTTTTTTTCAGTATTTTTCTTTTTTCTGTTCCTTAGTTCTATTCTTCGCTATCTTCAAGTTAATGGATTTCTGTATTCAGCATTTCACAATCTGATGTTTACATTTCAGATACTATACTGTCAATTTTATTAGGTTGGTGCAAAAGTAATTGCAACTTTTGCCATTATTTTAATTATTATCATTTTAATGGCAAAAGCCGCAATTACTTTTGCATCAGCCTAACAACCTCAGTTTGGTTCTTGCTTATGGTTTTCATTTGATTTCTGAGACTTCCCATCTGTGAACTCATCATGTCCATCTTTTCCTATAAACCCTCCAATATTTCTAACAGTTATTTCAAAGTCCTTGTCTACTTCAATCCTAACATTTGGGTCATCTTGTCATCCCTTTCTACTGACTGTTTTTTCTCCTAATCAGTGGACAAAACATTTCCTTAAAAGACACAGAAAACAAATATTGTAGGCTCTGTGGGCCATATGGTCTCTGTTGAAACTGTCCAACCTTCTTGTTACAAAACAAAAGTAGCCATAGGCAAAATGGAAACAAATAGGAATGACTATATTCCAATGAAATAAGAATATTTACAGAAACAGGGAGCTGTCTCACAAACTGTGGCTTGCCAAACCCTGCTCTAGATTGTCAATTTTTTTTTCATTCTACACATCTAGTATTTATTTATTTGTTATTTTTATGAGACAAGACCTTGCTCTGTCACCCAGGCTGGAGTGCAGTCATGAAATCACAGCTCACTTTGACCTCTTGGGCTCAAACAATCCTCCTGCCTCAGCCCCCTGAGTAACTGGTACCAAAGGCATGTGCCACCATGCCTGTGTAATTTTTTTTTTTTGTATTTTTTTTTTATTTTGTAGAGAAGGGGTTTTGCCATGGTGCCCAGGCTGGTCTTGAAGTCTTGGGCTCAAGTGCTCCACTCACCTCGACCTCCCAAAGGGGCTGGGATTACAGGTGTGAGCCTCCACACCAGCCATGGTATTTATTATTACTGGACATTTACTCCTGGACATTTCAATTGTGTGGATTTCAATACATAGAACGAATTGTAGGGGGTCTGAATTATATTGTCTTTCTTTAAATGGTGGTTGAATTTTGTTCTGGGAGCACTCGGCTAACTCATGCATGCTCTTGACCCTGTCAAGCTCATTTTTATGCTTTGTTGGGAAGGTCTGCTTAGGATTTGTCTATAGTCACGGGGCATGCCCCTTAATATAGGGAAGGGATTGGCTAACATTTTCTGAAAAGAGTCAAATAGTAGAAATTTTAGGCGTTGCAGGTAAAATAGTCTCAGCCACATATTATTATGTTTTAATCATCTAAAACCCATTTTAGTTGATCACAGACTGTACAAAGACAGCCCACAGCCAGATGTTGCCTACAGAGCATAATTTGCTGACCCTTGCCCAAAGATATACAGTTTACTTCTAAAGTCTGATCTTTCTGGAGTCTCAACTGAATGCCTACAACCTGTATGACGTCTACCCTGGCCTCTCTGTCACAGTTAACCCTCCCTGTGAGGACTCACAGAGCCTGACCCTGGACATAAGTGGCTTATTCCTCAGCCAAGAACTCAGGGCATGGAGACTTCTCCTTCCCACACAGATCTGTCCTTTCTATAGCAAATGGTTTCACAAATTCCAGCTACTTCCTCATCCCCAACTTCTAAATTCTTTGTCTCAGAGCACTTATGTTCAAGACGTTCCTCCTAGGAATAAAACTGAGTCAATGGTGGCTTCATCTCACATGTCTCCGATTCTCTGAAGGATCACAGCTCTGTGCTGCTTTGTATCCATTGCCTGAAAATGATGCCTCATATATTTTGTCCAGTATTAAAGTTGTTTATGGTACAAGTTATTCTGCCATGGCAAAAAACAGAAGACCCTCTGAAATATTCTGAAATCTCGTCCTAGGGCAGCTTTCTAGAATAAAGGTTATCTTGTAGCCAAATTATGTTATTGGTGCATACTGATTCTTTCACTATATTAACAACAAAAAACAATAGGCACTGGTATTTACAAACATGTATTAATATTTAGTTTCTACTATGTTATAGGCAGTACAGAGTAGAGTCAAAAACAAAATAAGCATTCTCTTACCCTTAAGAGGAGTCAATCTAAAGGGAGTAGGAAGACAAGAGAACAAGAAACCATGACCAAGTAAACCACAAAACAAACTAGGGAATAACAGATGGTGGGTGAGTGTAAGGAAGGTGATAAGTACCGTAATGAAAGTGATGAATGAAGAATAAGAGTAGCATTAATTAAGCTTTTTAAAGGTCATTCTGGCCCTAAGGAGTGAATAGAAGGTTGAGTGATCATAATTTATTCTCCAAACCAGGACTTTCTTGGGAAAGAAGAAAGTGCTATTAATAATTATACCAGGACAACAGTTGTAACTACTATTGTTCCAGGCAACTCAAGACATATGTTTACCCTAAAAGGAACAAAGACTAGAAAACAGGTCAGATAGTTGGAATGCCACTGGAATAATCTAGATTAGAAATCGTGATGACTTCGAGTAGGTTTGCGAGAGTGAATTTTGAGAAGAATTCATAGACTTGAGAGATATTAGGAATCACAAATTTAAAGGAGAAGGTACAGGTGAAAAAGATGTAGGAGTGAAGAGCAACAGCTGAGTTTCTGGTCTCAACAACTGAATTAGGAGCTGTTGTAAAAAGACATGATAAGGGAGGAAGAGCAGATTAATGGGGGTGTGTGTGTATGTGTAGAGGATACAGATGATGAGTGTGAATTTGGGTATATGAAGTTTAAGATGTCTAAGTGATATTTAAGTTAAAATAAACAGTAACTTTTTGTGTATAAGGACCCAGAATTCAGGTAGTATTTTAATACTGGGCAAATATATATATGTATGTATGTATGTGTGTATAAATTACCCAGGTTATGTATATAAACACACACACACACACACACATGCACACATATCTGGGCAAATTAGTGTTGGGGTCAGTTGTGACCCCAACAACAATTTGTGATCAAGTTGTAGTTGCTTTCAAACCTATTCAAAAATCCAAGGATTAGCAGATACATAAAATATAATATGTATGTAATACATACATATCCTTTAAATGATCTGCCACAGTTCCTGCAGCTAGGAGGCTAGGAGGAGTAATAATACTCTTCTCTGAGCTTTTCTAATACCTAATTTCACGACTAACAAATGGCATTTTCTTTCTCCTTGCATTATAATTACATATACCTACCTTTTCGCACCACCTACCAGAATGCACAGCACTTGACAGCAAGACATTACTATTTTCCTAGTGGTGTATATAGTATATGCTCAATAAAAGCTTTTAGAATAATGTAATTCCTCTATGATACCTAAGAACCAATACTAGTCAGAACGGAAGCTTCAGGGTAGCAGCCGAAAAGCTCCACTTGTGAAGAAATTGTAATGTGTTAAGCCAGATGGGACCCTCCTTTCTCAGGCTCTGAGTAAAGATAGGCTTGTGAAGGGCTATGCTGTTTTTTGAAGTTCATTTCTCTTAATGGCAAATGTAGCTTGAGGACAACTTGACAACATGCCACACTGGGCAAAATTGCATGCACTAAGGATTTTCCAAATTCCAAGCTGAGTCCTGCTTACTAGCTCATGAACCCTTCCCCTACCCAACAACCAGTCTTGTCAGTGCTGGTTTTGTCACCCTTGGTCAATTTGGTGTCTGTGCAGTTAGGTTCCAATTTCTCAGTCCGCACCACCTGAATGGCTAAGGGGAAGAGGGATGGCTAAACCTCAATTCTTCAGTTTGAGGCCAGTTTTGGGAAACATTCTGGGCAGGATGCTCTTGGCTACTTAGAAAATTATTATTCCTAAAGCTGTGCTCCCAAATCACTTCATGCCAAGGGAGATGGCTCTGCATTAGAACATTTAGAAGCAAATAAGCAAACCCAAGTTAATCAAAACTATTTAAACGTTAACTCAGCTATCTTGAAAAGAGTTCAATGTTTAATTCAGACATCTATAAAAACACGCCTTTGGCGTAAAGATGTCAAGACACATATGTAATCAAGATTAAGAATATACAACCCCTGAAAATAACACCACAAAACTGCCAAAAATATTTAAATCTCTAAGTTGTTATCAGAATACTCTGTATATGCATATATCTGTGTATGTGTGGGTGCATCTGAGGCAGACAAGTTTTCCAAAATCATGCCTCCATGTTATCTATCTAGGAAAGCATCTATATTGTTAAAAGCAACCTGCAAATGAGAAACCACACCGTGGCAAGTATAAATGAGTGGAATGCGGCAGCAAATACATCAGTCTCCTCACACGTGAGCAAGACACTGTGCCATCAAAACCCTGTGCTCTGATCACTCGGTTAGCCCAACTCAAGTTTTTTAACTTTTGGGAAATGCACCATGAGCACAGCTGCAGTTGCTTTCAAACCTATTCAATAATCGAAGAATCCACATCCTACAACAGCAGTGATGTACTGTACAAGAGAGGAAAAAGAGGGGGAGGGATGAAAGACTGATGACAAAAGGAGGATGATAAGAACATCCACTGATCAGAAAACCTTACTTGATGGAATTATTAGGTTATGGTGTTTCTCATTATGGTGAATGTACTATTTTAGTTTCAATTTCCCTGAAAGCAGAGCTCGGGTAAAATTCAAGTGCAAATTGTACATTTTAGAGTGATGTAAGGGAACATCAATGGGGAATAGAAATTGAGACATGGATAGGAGGAAAACAATTTTTGTTAACAAGCAAGTGCCCACTCTGGGCAACTGGGGCTTAATCCCATTGTAGAGCTCTGGGAGATGGCAGAACACACCTCAATGCTGTCCCACTCACTCTAGCGCATGAGGAAGCTGGGGCACGATCCACTAAGTCCCCATTTATCCTCAGTTGAGTGCTTTTTCCAGGGTTGTTAATTCCCTGATGCTTCTTGCTTACTCAGGCCATGAAAGGAATGTGTCCCATAGCCAGAAAAATAGCCCTTATGAAGAGGTTCATTGTAAAAGCACACGATCATGTCCTTTGCAACGACATAGATGAAGCTGGAAGACATTGTCCTCAGTGAACGAACACAGGAAAATAAAACTGAACACCGCATGTTCTCACTTATAAGTAGGAGCTGAACAACGAACACACAGAAACATGGAGGGGAACCACACACACCGGGCCTCTTGGGGGAGAGTGGTGGGAGGGAGAGCATTAGGGAAAACAGCTAATGCATGCAGGGCTTAATACCTAGATGGTGGGTTGACAGGTGCAGCAAACCACCATGGCAAATGTTTACCTATGTAACAAACCTGCACATCCTGCACATATACCCTGGAATTTAAAAAATAATAATTAAAAAATAAATAAATTGAAGGATTAAAAAAATAGGTTCATAGGTGTTTTTCATAGGCAGCTTTTGACATAAAGGAATGGGTGATAAAATAAAATGTCAGGGATCTGATGCCATCTGCTACAGACGTCTCCTAGAGTCTTTAGAAACATCCATTCCCTCATTCATTCATGGGTTTTACTTTGCACTTAGGTGACACATAGAAATGCTTCTTGTTTTAATAATTTTTACATTTCTACATTCTCATTACCTTACTTGACACACTTGGTGAGTAGAAATCAACAGAACTAGCAGGTAATAAAATAGTATCAGGCCAGGCGCGGTGGCTCACGCCTGTAATCCCAGCACACTGGGAGGCCATGGCGGGTGGACCACCTGAGGTCTGGAGTTCGAGACCAGCCTGGCCAACATGGTGAAACTCCATCTCTGCTAAAAATACAAAAAATCACCCGGGTGTAGTGGTGGGGACCTGTAATCCCAGCTACGTGGGAGGCTGAGACAGGAGAATCTCTTGAATCCGGCGGGGCACAGGTTGCAGTGAGCTGAGATTGCACCATTGCACTCCAGCCTGGGAAACAAGAGTGAAACTCTGTCTCAAAATAATAATAATAATAGTATCAAAGAGTCAGTACTGTTATGGTAGACATTCTAACAATGCTTCTTTTGTAACAGCTGGACTTAAATGGTGAAGCAATGAATGAATGCCAGTAGCAACTGTGAAAGAAGTTCAAAAGGCAGGTAGAGGTGAGTCCTGGGCCAATGGCCACCCTGGGCTACCTTGGATGGTAGTTCTGAATGCTCTGGTCTCTGACTTATGATATTTTATATGAAAATGGAGGCGGACCATCCCAGAACACAAATCAAATGTCTGCAGTGTTTGAACACACATGGAGAATCAGTCTACTTAGAGTGGGGATACTACATAAATGATGTGGCATGATTTTGGACCAGACGATCTTGGCTGGCTGATGTTAGATATATGTATGCTATGTTACATGGCAAACAGGATTTTGCCAATGGAATTATAATTATGGATCTTGAAATAGGGAGATTATCCTGTATGATCTGGGTGGACCCAACGTAATCACATGAACCCTTAAAAGCAGGAGAGAAACCAGTCTGACAGATACAACAGAAGAAGAGCCACGAGAGAGTCAAACCATGAGAGTGATTCATTAAACCATGGCTGGCTTTAAAGATGAAGGAAGGAGCCATGAATTCTAAAAAAAAAAAAAAAAAAAATGGCACCCTCTAGACACTAGGAATAACCCTCAGCTCACAGCCAGTAAAATACACCATGGAATACTATGCAGCCATAAAAAATGATGAGTTCATGTCCTTTGTAGGGACATGGATGAAATTGGAAATCATCATTCTCAGTAAACTATCGCAAGGACAAAAAACCAAACACTGCATGTTCTCACTCATAAATGGGAATTGAACAATGAGAACACATGGACACAGGAAGGGGAACATCACACTCTGGGGACTGTTGTGGGGTGGGAGGAGCGGGGAGGGACAGCTTTAGGAGATATACCTAATGCTAAATGACGAGTTAATGGGTGCAGCACACCAGCATGGCACATGTATACATACGTAAGTAACCTGCACATTGTGCACATGTACCCTAAAACTTAAAGTATAATAATAATAAAATGAAATAAAATAAAACAATTAAAAAAAAAGAAAACAGGGACCTCAGTTTTACAACTACAGGGAATTGGACTCTGCCCACAATCAGAATGAGGAAAAAAAAAAAAAAAAGATTCTCTCCTAGAGCCTCCAAAAGAAACATAGCCTTGGCGACATTTCAGTTTTACTTCACTGAGATTCGTGTTGAAATTCTGACCTAAGGAACTGCAGAATAGCAAATTTGGGTTCTATGAACCACAATTTTTTTTGTGGTAATTTGTTAGGGCCACAATAAAAAACTAATACAGATTTCAACATGAGTACCAACTATGAACTAGTCATTTTGGCTGCCTGAAAGAACTCTGCTTAAATTAAGTTTTCAAGATCACCCTCTGGGTTTGGTGAAAGGATCACCTGATCAGTTCTCCGGGCCCATGTCACAAGCATGGAAGCCTGGGGTTGGCATATGAGTTCCCCCTCAGATATGCCTGGTATAGATTCTGTGTGTGTCCCTTCAGCTTAACTTATTATTATTTACTTACAGTAGATGCTCTGTGTGGATAATCTGTTACTGTTTGTTAGGAGCATAAAAAGGCATTTCCATGTGTCTTTGGAATGAAAAATTCTACAGTTTGGTATATAAACTACCACATGAGTAATCTGTTTTTAGAAAATAAATGGTGTGCGTTCAAAATAAGTAAATGGCTGGAAATAGAAGGATTCTGCCACTCACTGGCTGGGAAGATAGTGTTGACATCAAATGCTCCTCTTGTTGAACCAAACCTTTGTGTTTTCTCTCCTTTTCTCCCTTGAAAACCCTGGCATACAAAGTAGACATGATTTCAACCACCAATCCACTCAGTGACTGCAATCCTGACTGTGGAAGGAACTTAAATCAAAACACATAGATTTCTGTAATTGCTATGATGGTTCTGGAAAAATGTCTACACTTTTAACAAAAACACCCCCCGCTTTATGAGTCATGGTCAAGAAGGTAGATGTTAAAGAATTTAACTGGTAGCACCTAAAACTTTGCACATAAAATACTCAGCTCATTTGACAGCTATTTAAATATCTAACTAACCAGAGGAGGCATTTTCCAGCTATCACATTTGGATCCTACAAAGATTGGGCCTCAATGCTAGGTCTAACCCCAAAGTCCAAAGTAATAAAAAAAAACCACACCCTTCTCATATCTTAGCCTCACAATGGGACTGATCATTTTAGCTCCTTTCTAAAACGCAAACGCATTCTTACCTTGAGCTAAGGCAATCTCAATAGACATCGAGGTAGTGTACCATCTTTGTCAAAACAAGTGAATATGGACCTGGGTTCAATTCCCAGCTCCACAATTAGCTATGGTTGTAACTCTTAACCTCCCTTTTTCTCTAAGTGTGAATTAAAGAGAATCTATGGACTAACATGTGCAATGCTTAGCATTTGTTTGTGCCCGATGACTATAGGCTTTAAGGTTCTCATGCAAATACTATCAAACAGTCTGAAGTGACTTAGATGTCTGCAAAACCTTTTCCCCCCTTGAAGTGAATTAAACCATTTCAATTGGTCAATAATAGTTTTTTTGTTATTTATTTGTTATTCTCTGGGTACAGGGTTTTACACAGGTTACTGTGGGGGAAAAAACACAAGGGTCAGGGCCTTACACAGAAAGACATGTACCCCATGAACTCACTTACATGTAATGTCTAAAAAAATTAAACTCATAAAAGCAAGAGTAGAATGGTGATTACCAGAGGCTGGAAGGCTGGAGGATTTGGGAGATACTGGTCAAATAATACAAACTTTCAATTAGACAGGAGGAATTAGTTCATCAGATCTACTGTGCAACATGGCGACTATAGGTAATCACAGCGTATTATATTCCCCAAAACTGCTGAGAGCGTAAATTTTAAGTATTCTTATCCTAAAAAATGATAAGTATGTGAGGTCATACAATGCTAATTAGTTCAATTTAGCCATTTCACAATGTACACATATTAAACATCATGCTGTATACAATAAGGATATACCACTTTAATTTGTCAATTTTAGAAAAATGGTTTAAAAAAGGGTCAGCGTCTTAGATAGATGGCAGCTTTGCTGCAGAAGAAGGTTCAGGAAACCCATGCAAAATCACGAAGCATGTAGACAGACGAACGAGGCAGGGTGCTTGGAGATGATGCTGAACACAAGTGGGCAGGTGGAGTGTATCAGGGGAAAGGTGGCATTCAAGGCGAGATCCACACCTGAAGAAAGCAGATTACCCAGCTCCATCAGATCATCTCTAAAATGACCACACAGGCACCTTCTATCTTTGGTACAAGAAAGCCAGATAGAAGCAAAATTTCTAAGTTAGCTAGGGGCACTAAACCATAAAATATTAGAATGCATTCTTCCAAACACCAGTTGCTTGCTCATTTAGGTAAGGTTACAAATGAGTCTCCATACAGAATTTGTCTCACAGGAGGCTGTAAACTCCAGAGATGAAATCAAGTAACACGCTGTGACTCACACATTCATCTGTTCCTTTCTCCATCCATATCGAACAATAGAGGATTGCTGCATCCATCTGATTTGTTGAATGTGGTGGTGACACACAGGGAGCCAAGGATATCATCTCTATCCCCCAAGGGAGTCCACTATTTTTTAAGTAAACAAGAAAATGCACATACACAGGGACTATCATACCATAGCTGGTTTAAAATTGTATTTCAAGAGGGCAATAGGATTTAGAATATGTAATTAAATCAGAGGTACCAATACACATCAGGATGAGCTATCAAGTTTGGGGGGCTTTTTGTTGGTTAGTTGGTTGTTCATTTCCTTTTGATTTTAGTGGCAACGTATTTGATCCTCACGAGGCTTAGATGTGCATTTGCTAGGGCTGCCACAACAAAGTACCGTGGACCAGGGAAATCAAACAACAGAAATTTATTTTCCCACAGTGCTGGAGGCCAGAAGTCTGAGACTCAGGTGTCAGGAGGGTTGGTTTCTTCTCAGACCATCCTCCTGTGACTGGTAGGTGATCATCTCCCTTTGGGTCATGTAGTTTGCCCTTTGTGCGTGTCTATGTCCTAATCTCCTCTTCTTATAAAAACACCACCTAGCCAGGCATGGTAGCTCACACCTGTAATCCCAACACTTTGGGAGGCTGAGGCAGGCAGATCACCTGAGGTCAGGAGTTCAATACCAGCCTGGGCAACATGGTGAAACCCCATCTCTACTAAAAATGCACAAATTAGCTGGGTATGGTGGCAGGTGCCTGTAGTCCCAGCTACTCAGGAGGCTGAGGCAGGACAATCACTTGAACCTGGGAGGTGGAGGTTGCAGTGAGCAGAGATCACGCCACTGCACTCCAGCCTAGGCCGCATAGTGAGACTCCACCTCGGAAAAAAAAAAAAAAAAAAAAAAAGAACACCAGTCATATTGGATTAAGGCCCACCCTTATGGACTCATTTTACCTTACTTAACTTTTTAAAGACCTTAGCTTCAAATACAGTCACATTCTGAGTTACTGGAGGCTAGAACTTCAATGTATGACTTTTGTGAGGACACAACTCAGCCCATATAACATGATAATTTACTATAGTTGTTCCTCCATATCCATGGACCTTGGTGTCAAGACTTCCTGTGAATACCAAAGTCCATGGATGCTGATATAAAATGACGTCTCTGATATAAAATGGAGTGATATTTGCATATAACCTATGCACATCTACCCACATACTTTAAAACATCTCTACATTACTTGAATACCTAATGCAATGTGAATGCTATGTAAACAGTTATTATCCAGAATGTTTAGGGAATGATGACAAAAAGTCTGCACATGTTCAGCACAGATACAGGTGTGTGTTGGGTTTCTTTTTCCCCGAAATATATTTGACCCACAGTTGGCTCAATCTGCAAATATGAAACCTACAGATATGAAGGGCCAATAGCATTCCTAGGGTGAGGCTGAGACATCAAAACATTTTACGAGCTAAATTTGCAAAGCACTATTCTCAACTCTCACTCCCACTTGAGAAATGGCTTAAAAATAGTCCCTTCGGTCCATCTCCAGAATCTGATCCAGTAGGTCTGGGGTAGAGCTGAGGAAATGGCACTTGTTATAAACATTCTCAGTGGCCTTTGAAGGGTACTGTGAGAAGGAATAAGTTGGCAGAGAGACATGTGATGATCCTGTAACATCACAAGTTCCTCTGATACTGATATATGTTTGATACTGATACAGATCCTTTATCTGTGGGCACCTGGGTGGTCCCCTGTGGTTGGGGGGAATATCTTACTCCTACAGGGAAGGACAGAGTTCCAAAGACCCTGAAGCACAGACCTCTCTTCCTGTGCCTCCCTGCTCTTGATGACTGAGAACTGATCCACAAAGATGTACAAATTCAGGTAAGCATCTAGCCTTGCGTATGCCCTAAACCAATAGCTCCTTTCTCTTAGCTGCCAATACATAAAGTCAGCGCCAATCCACAGAGGCATCAGGGAAGTATTGCAGGGTACGATGAAGAGTTGGCTTTTAGCAAACCTTTAACCAAACTCTTGGCTTTGCAGTTATCCAAGTTTAGCACATTTCCCCAGTGTATCAGTAGGGATTCTTTGATCATAGGAAAAAAGGAATAGGTCTGACTAACTTCAGCAAAAAAAAAAAAAAAAAAAAAAGGCAATCATTTGAATGAGATGAGGTAGCTTAAGGGATGGATAGATGGATAACCAGGCTTAAACATAAAGGCAGGAATCAGGGTGAATCTGAGGTCTAGGCCTGGGAACTGTCTCTTCACTCAATTTCACCAAGATATCACTACTGAAATGAATCAACTCCAGGTTTTCAATCATGCTTGTTTTTTTCACCATATTTAGCATTACTCTACTCAACATTCAGAGTCTCAAGAGAAAGAATTCAACTGTCCTGCCTTGGCCATATCCACATCCGATGGCTAGGGACGGGTGTCTTGATTTATCGTTGCTCCAAGACTGCACACGTGAAAGAGGAAATTTAACCCGAATAGAATAATAAACTACTAGCTACCATAGGCAGAAATATCTGTTGGCTGCAGACAACAAGGAAGCATATGCTGCAGACAACAAGGAAGCATACGCTTGCTGTACCCATGATTCATCCACATACAAGCACAGGCTAAATAAGGTTTATCTATGGCCATGAAGGAGGACAGAAGGCTTTGCTATCTCATTACTATTTTTCCTTTTTTCTTTTCTTTTCTTTTTCTTTTTTTTTTTTGAGATGGAGTCTCGCTCTGTCGCCCAGGCTGGAGTGCAGTGGCACGATCTCAGCTCACTGCAACCTCCACCTCCCGGGTTCACGACATTCTCCTGCCTCAGCCTCCGGAGTAGCTGGGACTACAGGCGCCCGCCACCACGCCCGGCTAATTTTTTTGTATTTTTAGTAGAGATGGGGTTTCACCGTGTTAGCCAGGATGGTCTCGATCTCCTGACCTCGTGTTCCGTCCACCTCAGCCTCCCAAAGTGCAGGCGTGAGCCACCGCAACCGGCCTCATTGCCATTTTTCCTGGGACTATCTCAGGTTTGTCTGTATTATCAGGAAAGGAGAGTTTCTTGCTCCTTACTCATTCCCACTGAAACTTGCCCCTTCCTACCCCCAAATGGAGGGAACTAGAGATGGCCTATTTATTTGCTTCCTGTCCTATTTCCCTTGCCTATCAAGTATTTTTTTTTTCTTCTGAAATGGTATTTAGACCTCAAAGGAACAGAGCAGGAAGACAAGTCCTTGCTGAAGGATCAGTCATAGAAATGAAGAGTAGCTATGACAAATTAAAATGTCAGCATTATTAGCGATTTGCTTGGAGCTGTTTGATACAGATTTAACGATAAAGCAAGAAATGGGAATAGATTTTCCCTGGAAAGGGGCATGATAACCGGGGATAATAGGCTAAATTAAGGCAAGGGAAAGGAAGAATGAATATTAGGCCAAATATCCTAAATGTGTTAACTTTTTTTTGAGTCTTCTCCAAATAAAGTGTTTAAATGCTTGGGGAGACTCAAAGAATTAATTAACATATATGTGAATTATAAGATTCAGCATCAAAAATGAAGAAAAGTGGATACCTGTACGCTTCTTTCTTTAATCATATTTCACAATGAAGTTGGAGAAATTAAAATCTGAGACTAGTTGGCTGAATTCTTGATCAGAATCAATCAAGAAGTTGATTTCCTTGTGTTCATCAATTAACGTTCTTGCAAAGACTGGAGAACATACAAGCTCTGTATGGAACAGGTCTTGTGACGATGACATTTAAAAAACATTTTAAATGTAACTATGAATTTCTTATTTTAGTAGAGAAGCTGCCCCTGAGGATTATTTGCCTGAGTTTCTGCAGCTTCTAGAAGTAGAGAACTAATTACTTTGGGGCAAACTCCCTTTGCTTGGAGAAAATCACAAGGGTGGGACCATTCGTTATGTAAGATTAAAGCAAGCAAACTTCTGCCAGTTTTTTCCTTGTGCATGCACACACACACGCACAGGAGAACATACATGAAAACTCATCAACCATGAAGATCTCAGGCATGAATCCTGAGGGTTCTCTCTGCAAGTCATCACCTACCTGGGATTTCTGCTAACCCCTGAGCTAATCACTGAAGTCTGGCTTTAGCTGATCATTTGGAAAGTTAATGCAAAGAATGGTATTCATGCTTACAGAGGGATGCTTCTGAGGACAGAACAATCCAGAGAAGGAAGTTACCAGACTTTTCTTAAGAAAGGGGAGAATTCTGAAACAGCCGAACAACAGTTTGCATAGGACAAGCACCAGGATGTATACGTGGAAATGTCACCCTCCTTGGGGAGTCCCAGAAATTACTTGCTGGGGGAGCCAATAAAAAAGGATAAATTTGTTCTTCCATTATAGACAGATGGGGTTCTGAGTCATTAGGGTTGGAACATAAAAATAAGCATAATTTTATTTTGTGTTTCCAGCCCTAGTTGTAGCTATTCTATTCTTTAAAAGCCATTTCATTTGAGAATGGGAGAAGGTACTTAACTGGAAGCCTTTAAAGCAAGGAAGCACTTTTAAAGTAATATAGAAATAACTTCAAACTTTCGTTTTAATGTAAAATATATGAATGTGCATGCGTTTGTTGATCTTTGATGTGAGTCTAAGGCCTTTTCTTTGAATGATTTCTCCGTTGATAAAAATCCCTCATTATCCTTCCCACATACACCTCACTAACATTTCAGTCACCAGCAGGGGTTGGCTAACTATGGCCCACTGCCTGTTCTTGCAAATAAAGTTTTATTGAGACATAGCCTCAATCATTCATTTTATCTATGGCTGCTTTTGTGCTATTATGGCAGTGTTGAGTGGGGGCAATGGAGACCCTATGGCCTTCAGATAGTAAAATAGTCACAATCTGGCTTTTTTCGGAAAGTTTGTTAACTTCTGGTCTATGGTATCAATTCTGGGTTTGATTAAAGTGGAATGGGAATGTCAAGACACATTGAAAAGAATCTGACTGCAGAATCTTTCCAGATTTCTGAGGGCTTTTTTCCACTAATATTTTACAGTCCTCTCACCCACAGCTAATCAAAATAATTTTTGAATCTTGTTTTCATACAATGTTTCCAAAGCATTTGGTTTTCACAGAAACAGCTCTTTTTCTTACTGCGCTCATTTTTCATCAGTTTATATAATATTCCACTAAATAATGTAATTACAATGAAAAGTGCAGCTGGCAGAAGCAGCCCTGGGAACAAATACTACTGACTCTTGGCAAGCAGACACTGCAACGGGTGAAGAGAAAGGTAAACTTGTACCAAACAGTCACTACATAGGATGCTGTGCACATCTGCCAATATGTTTTATAAAGAGATGGGACAGTATGTATTAATCTGGTACGTTTGATACGTGAAGGTCAATCAGGTAAGCTTCTTCAATTCACACCCTTTTGCACAGCATCTCTTGTTTCTCATATTCATCAGTTTCACGTTGAACATTTTTTGCCAATGGTTGTCAATGATTATTTGACAAATGCATGTCTTTTCCACTAGCCTGTGAGGTATAAGAGAATAAGAATGGTGCAAGTTTTAGTATATTATTATACCTCTACTGCCTAGCACAGTGATTGGCATATGGTTCGTGCTCAAAAAATATTTCTTGAATAAATAACCGAATGGAAGCAGGCATTTCTACAATGAAACATCCTAAAATTATAGTCAGGAAGAACACGTGGATCTTGTGAGCTCTCACCAAGGAGTGGGGAGAAGGGGGGCTTACATTTTCTTCCGTGCTATCATAAGAGCCACTAAGGAATGAAAAGTTGGGCTTTAAAAAGCAGGGAGGGGTGAGACACAGCAGGGGAAGGTATCTCTAATTCTGATAGCTCAATTCCAAGGCAGTTGGGAAGTTTCATTATCTGATGTCCAGATGAAGGCGATGGGTTTAAGCCAAGATGATCATTAGCAATTTACATTATGCAATCCACATCACTCTTATATGTAGCAGAAATGAGAAACTCGCTTCTAACTGGCAAATTAAATATTGATAATGCAGACCTGCTCTACAACCTCTTTCACAAGGCGGGTACCATGATTTCAGTATTTCTAAAAAACTCAGTCATTTGCATTCCAGTATCACAATCTTTGTCATAACTGCGGGCAATCTGTAACATTATGAAGTTAATATTTATCTTTAAAGCAACCCATTTTTAACTTAAATAAGTGGAACAATAAATGGAACATAAAATACGATGTGTGCCAAGGAAACTTTGTATTGCCACTGTAAATGGAAAACCAATATCAACAGTCACACATAAAAGTTAATGAAAAAATCCATTAATATCCAACAATAATTAAGAACCTTTTCTATTCCAGACACTTTTCTAACAACCTCATATGCATTAATTATTTGAATCTTTTTTGCATGCAAAAATACAGACACAAAGACACATGCGCATGCACACACACACACACAAATTATGAAATTTGTACAATGATTATCTCCACTATACAGGTGAGGAATTTGAGATAGAGAGGATTTAGGTAACATGTACAAGGCTACAAAGTGCTAAATTGCAAAGTCTAGATTTTTATCTCAGTAGGCCTAGCTCCAGGCCCCTGATTCTTAACTACTATATTTTGCAAACAATGTTTTCAAAGTGCAAAGAGATGCTCTGGGGCTGTAGGCTCTCAGCCTGAGGCACACTCCCTTTCCCTTAAAAAAGAAAGCTTAGAAAGTGTTAGAGCCCTGTTAAAGATACTTTAGTTTAAACTGCGCGTTTCTCATTGGCATAAAAGCCATTGAGAGACAATGGAAAGGGGAGTAACTTTCTAAGTGATTCCCCCTTTCTTAATGACTTGGTGTTCGCCTGAAAGCTGTGAGTAAGACGTGGGGTAGGTGTCCTATGTTTTGGGAAATACAGAGCTAGCAGTTGGTGGTAGCACATGTATTTTCCAGGATCCTTTGTTCAGCTCTGATATCCATGTTTTGAAAGCATGGCAGATATCTATATCTTTGGTGGTTTTCGGATTTTTTTTGGTTGTTTTTTTTTTTCCACAGTCTCCCTCTGTCGCCCAGACTGGAGTGCAGTGACATGATGTCTGCTCACTGCAACCTCCACCTCCCGGGGTCAAGCAATTCTCCTGCCTCAGCCTCCGGAGTAGCTGGGACTACAGGCGCCCGCCACCATGCCTGGCTAATTTTTCTATTTTTAGCAGAGACGGGGTTTCACCATGTTGGCTAGGCTAGTCTCGAACTCCTGACCTCAGGTGATCCGCCCACCTTGGCCTCCCAAAGTGCTGGGATGACAGGCGTGAGCCACTGCACCCGGCATCTATGGTATTATTTACTCAGCTAGCAATGGCTCCTTTTCCCCAATAATGAAGTCTTCCCTCAAGAGTTGGCCCTGGGCAACTGTGTTTCTTCATACCACTTCCCTGGACAGATCCAACTGGCCCAGAGTGAACAACTGATCCAGACTAAGCCAATCAGGCTCCTTTTCCAGGAATTTGTAACCAGGATGCACTGATGGTTAGTCCCTATATCAGTGGAAAGTGATGCAACACACATCTTAGGGGCTGGAAGGTGTGATGTGGGCATAAAGGTAGAGGGAGTCTTTATCAAAAGAAAAATCCAGAGTGGACCCATAAACAGAAACAAAGACAGGAGATGAGCAAGAGATACTTAAGTTCAGACAGCTTTCCCATTCTAAGCTCTGATTCCTGGGAGGCCTGGTTGCATGCCTTTTCTGCTTAAGATAGCTCGAATCTGTCTCTATTGTTTGCATTCCAAACAACCTTAACTGAGAGGGAGTTATCTCCTAAATACTTCGCCATGCAATCAACTACAGAGCCTGCCCTTTGTGTTGTCTTTCCTTGTGGGGATTTTGGTGGCAGTAGATATGTGTTCTCTGTATTCTCATGCCTGGTATTTCTAGGAGGAAGAGAAGTGAAATAATTATTGGGAATAACACTGTATTAACAGTAGCTCACCTTGTTGACTATGAGGCCTACATTTTTTTTTTCAGTGCTTTAACTAAGGTGTTTTATCCAGTCACCAATCCTATGAGAAAGCTATTCTTATTTTACGTATAGGTAAAGTCAAGCTTTGAGACACTAAGGAGTATTTAGAAGTGGTATCTGAACCTAAGTCCATAACCAGTGCTTCACCAGCCCTAACCACCCTTCCTAATATGCTGACTATAGAGTCACATTGCCATATTGCAGATCAGTATTTGAATCCATGGAACAGAATGTGGCAGTCATGCATTTGGCTACCTAGTAGTTTTCTAACTAAGCTCGTTAATCAGCCCTCAAATCAACATCTACTACTCAAGCACAAAGATCCCTTTGTAATCAAATATTTTATGAGTGCTCAGAAAGGTGGTCTCTGGAATCTCTCACCCTGTGAACATACAATCTCCCTCAACTGGTAGATTGCTCAGGGAAACAACAGGCTCCCAGCATCATTTTATTTCTCTCTTAGTTGTTTATTTGTCCATCTGTTGGTGCAGATGCTGGAGAGGTAAATGTTGATAACTGGATATGGTCACTGTACAACTATCACCATGACCTGTGGTGATGCTGGAACAAGCTGGTAAATACAGCCTATAGGATCACCACAGGTCATGGTGATAGTTGTACAGTGACCATATCCAGTTATCAACAGCCTATAGGATCAGGAGTGGTTAATGCACAGATTCTACAGTAAGCTCCTATGACCATCTACCCAGAAGAATCCAGCCAATAATGTGAATTGCAAGCTCAGAAGAAGACTCAGTCTACTCTAGATTGAGAAACCTTGGGACGGAGGAATAAACAAGTTTCCCTGTTGTGTGGTGTGCGTAACAACTGAGCGATGTGAGTAATCCCAATAGTTCTCTGAGAAGAGTGACCCTACTGTTGGGAGTAACTGGCTGATGCCCTTCTTTTGGGAATGGTAGGGGCCAGGAAGCTCATGGACAGCATCTCTGGGCTGAGCTGGTTACTAAGGCATGATGCCCCATGCCTGCTGCCCACACCTAATGCTGAGGGGATATGAGCAAAGACTATATCCAGTGCAGTCCAAATTACACAAGGCAAAATACAAAGACAGTGCCAAGATGGGTAGAAAAGTTAGGATATAGGTTAGGATGGAAGATGTGACCTGTGAGATTCTCTGCTGGCAGAGAAAACATCTGTGTCAAATTCCACAAACCAGAATTCACAAAGTTGCTGAGCCCACACATGTAGGATGAAAGAGAGTAATGAAAAGTAATGACAGGAAACCAGCACCCTGACAAACAGAGTGGACCCTTGTGAATTCCTTTTGTAGCAGATTCCACTGGGTAACTACACTGGAGTGCATTTTCTGCTTCCTCCAGTTTAAGTAAATCCTATTTTTGTGCAGGTGACAAGGTGCCCGTTGCTGGAAATGAATCATAACTGCTGTAGCCAATCACTGAGATTCCAGTTCACCTTGCCAGTGATTGATGTAGAGATTGGCCAATGAGATCTAAGAAAACGGCTACAGTGACGAATTCTGGGAATTATTTTCCTCCAGTAAAATGCAAGAGCTGTGAAGGAGACACGCCTCTTCTCCTTCCTTCTGATGAGAGTGCTACCCTGTGAGAACGTGATATGGGGTAGATGGCAGCCATCTTGGAAGAAGGAAAGAAAGGCCAACGGAAGTACAGGGATTCCAAACCACTGCCCTGATACCAAAAAGCCTCTGAATCAACCCTGGAACTGGGAGGTGGAGAGTTATTTATTTTTGTAAATAACTCTTAGCTTTTCTATAACTCACAGATAATAGCATCTTAACTGATAATACTGATAGGATTTCAAGAGTATGTTCTACAAACAAAAACGTATCGTAGTCAGCTGAGTTAGAAAAAAGTTGTATATTATATCCAACTCTTTGTATTTGACCTTTGCATATTAAAGGCTATGAGAAGTCCTGCAGTTAAAAAAAAAAAAAAAACAGTTTAGCTTTTTTTTAACATGGTATTTCCTAAAATTAATCATATGATCATTTCAAAGACTTCTTAATAGCTTCAAGATATTAAGCACTTCACAGAGTCTGTTTTGGAAAAATTAATTTAGGCTTTGTGAGAAAAAAAAAAAGGAGATCTTAACACCAGGTATTGGATACGCCAATTCCTACACAGCCTCAATGGGCACAAAACAGAAAGCGCAGCTTTGTCTTTCTGAATCATCTGCTATTTCCAGGAGGCCAAGGAAAAGGAATAAATTTTACAACTATCCACTTATATCCCTGAATTCTGACAACAGAATGCACTAATGAAGGACCCTCGACATGATAACACGGCCACAGTCCAGTCATCCTGGATAGCAAATCTGGAAATGCATTTTGATTGCTGCACTTAGGACACATTTTAATTGTGGCTTGCAGACAGTTACCCTTCAACGATGTGGTAACTAAATAGATTTCTATTTTTTTTTCCACTCTCTTTCTAAGAAAGCAAAATGAGATTAAGGAAAATGCATTTCATTGAGATGGACAGGTATTTACCTTTCAGTTCTAAATTTCTTTCAGAAACCCTTAAAAAATGCCCCCCCCCCCCACCCATGTTTGGGGCAGTGGCTCACACCTGTAATCCCAACACTTTGGGGGGCCAAGGCTGGCGGATCACGAGGTCAGGAGATGGAGACCATCCTGGCCAACATGGTGAAACCCCATCTCTGCTAAAAGTACAAAAAAAATTAGCTGGGCGTGGTGGCGCCTGCCTGTAATCCCAGCTACTCTGGAGGCTGAGGCACGAGAATTGCTTAAACCAGGGAGTCAGAGGTTGCGGTGAGCTGAGGTTGCGCCACTGCACTCCAGCCTGGTGAAAGAAAGAGACTCTGTCTTTAAAAAAAAAAAGTCCTCCCCGCCCCCCAAAAAAATCACCTTAATAAGGGAAGTTTTCTTTTGAGGTGGTGGAAGGGCTCGTACAGACACAGGTGTGAAAGGAAAAGAGGGAGGGAGGAAAGGAGGAAGAAAGAGATGGAAAGACAGAGAACAAAAATGAAGAGGGCAGAAGAAAATATCTACAGATGAGATAGCTACCAGTACTTAATCACACTGGGGGTCTCCCAGAGGGAACTGGACGCCTGAGTCAGTGGGAAGGGAAAACTCCATTGCACTCTCTTTGGTACTATTTAAATTTTGAACCCTATATATATGTGCTCTATCCAATCCAATGTGCCATCTATCAACTCAAAACATAAATTCATTTAAAAAGCAAAAACAGTGACCACAAAAGTAACAACAAACAAAGCACTGGTTCGTGATGTTAGAGATGTTAGAGATGCGGCTATTGGAGCCACACTCGGGACAAAACTAAATGAACCATTATGTTAATATCAAGCCACTCCCTGCATTTATGTAACAGAGAGGGGAAGACTCCATTCTTCAACCTAAACCACGCCCCTGTCGACAATGGACTCAACAATGAGAAATAATCCCTCAAAATGCAAACAAGCCCTTCATTACCTACTGCGTCCTTAACTTGCCAGGCAAGTGTCATTTGCAACAGAGATTTCAAGATTATCTTAATTCTCAGGAATTTTTCAGGGACTCCCGGAGACAAAGGCACATATTTCTCTTTATCTAGCTCTGACCTAGTTTTGGCCATCGTCCCCATCCAAACAGCAAGAGAAATCTGAAGTTGTAATACATTATTTAACAGGATGAACCAGTAATTCAGACTGCAGGAAAAAAGAAGTAAGAGAGTTCAGAAAAGCTTAAAAATCTTGAAGTCTGTTCCATGAAGGAAAGGGTCACAACGAATGTTGGCACAGGTACTTGGAGGAAAGTGAGTAGAGAGGGCCATACTGAGATAATGCATAAAACAAATATGCATAAAAGAAACAGAAAACCTTGTCTCACTTTCTCGGTTTCATGCACCTGGATTCTGTTGTTTATTTTACCCAAGTACTTGACAAACCTGATGCCAACAGCAACTGTGAAATGGAAGCAACTCTACAAATTATTGCCATCATAAGACTATCATTAGGTAAATGCTCTGAAAAGTTACAGGGCAGTGTATGAAGGCATTAGGCCTGTTTAATACATTATTCTTATTTATTAGACACCTTTGTGCACAGCGGTTTCCTAACACCAAATCCCACTGTTGTGGTTTTAAAAGCAGCATATTTCTCTAATTTTTATAACAATTTGAAAACATGGCTATAAGGCACATTGTGCAGTAAAAACTGCCAACTTCCATTAGTGACATGAAAAATAGACCAATCATAATTTAAATCTCGTCCACTGAAAACATGAATTCATTTAAAAGAAAACAAATGGGGAGAAATCCCAAAGTTTCTTAAAATGCCATCCCCATACCAAGAAGAATGTCCACTCAGACACAATGAAAGCAGAAAAATGTCACCAAGTTCCCTTCATAACCAAACACTCCCTCCACATTTAGGGAATACTTCTTACACCGATATGCCTGAGCACCAAGACAGTTTCATTTTTAAGTGGGGAAACAGAATATGAGGTTTAAAATTTTGTCTCCCTCTCCCATATACACAAATGTCACTAAAACCAAGAGGTCTATAGATAACGCAAAATCTCCTAGAAAACGCCCTTGACATATTCCTTGCTCACCCACCACAGCTAACAGCCAAAGAGCATTTTAGCCACTCAGCAAACAGCCTGGTATTCATATTAAGAAGGCAGCAAGCCATCCTTTTGACCTTTGTTATTACTTAGACCTCGTGTTGTACATAAAAAGAGTACAATGATGTCAAACAAATTCCAGAAGAGAAATATTTATTGCTGAATCTAAATCAAAAAATCCATATCTACTATAATGGCACTTCAAAAGAAGATATACTGTATTTACCAGCTCAATCAATACTAAATTAGCTGGGATAAATATTTTCGACTCTACCAGTCTTAAGATGAAGCCTGTTATTTAGAACCCGTGTCTTGGGAGAGACAAGGAAATTTTTGCTTATCACAGAAAAATGAGAATCAAGAAGCATTTTACAAGCAGGTGCACCTACCCTTAGCTGCTCTCTTTCACAATTCATCTGTTGTCTTGAAACCTACAAAGAAAAGAAAATGAAGGCGAAAAGTCAGAAGGCTCCGGATCAGAAAAACATGAAAGAAAACAGAAAGTTACTTTTAATTATTCAGCTCAAAGAAAACCCATAATTAATTAATTATGTATTTAATTTTTCTTTAGGTCTACATAGCTCAAGCTTCACTTGGAGTTCAATTGTGTGATTCAGAAGTACAGCTAGGATAAGTCAGAGACTGGAAAGCGGACGAGGAGAGAGGTGCAAGAGAATGTGTGGGAGGCAGCATCTGCCTGGGATGAGGGCACCTCCCCTCTTGTCATGAAACTCCCCACCCTTTTCCCTGAAAACCCCAGCTTGCCCTATCTCACAGGTGCAGGAATTCTTCCATAAAGGCCCACTCGAGATGGTTGTGACAAGTCAGTGGAAAACACACAGAGTCTTCTCCAATGTTTAGGGCCAGTAGTGTCAGCTGTCATGCCTTGGGAACTGGGTTACATTTTATGGTCCAGTTCTAATCAGATGGATTGTGCTGGGGAGAATTCTGAGGTCAATCCTTCAATCAGAGAAAGAAACCCTGATAGGTTTCTGGTATCGGCCATCAGATTGGAAAGTGGGTATTAGCAATACATATGCCATGCATTAACTATCTTTGCCCTACTGACATGTTTTACTTAATGTCCACGGATGCTTCTTTAGAGTGGCCATATAATTTATTATATTATCCAAATGAGAAACATAGGTGGGTTAAGAGGGATGGGTGGAGTGGTATTACATGATTATGCTAAGGACACAGATAAAAAGGAACACATAGAAGGAATTTTGAGATATATGGTCATTCTGTCATCAGGAGCTGGTAGACTCCACTGTCAACTAAAATAGTTAAGCTGAAATAAAATTTATGTCTTCATTCACCTTTACTCTGTATCTTTCCAGTATTTTTTTTTAACCAATGAAACAACTCCTGACTTCCAGCACCAGACAATGTACTATAAGATTCTGAAACTTTTACTAAGGGATACCAAGGTTTAGGAACCAACTTTTGATGTATATTTTACGCATTTTGTATAGAAAGTTTGACTTTCTCTAAAACAAAAAAAAAAAAGAATCTTTACTTAAGGATGCACCAGAGCCCCAAATCTATAAATCAGTGCTTTTCTATGCCCTTTTACCCAGAAATATTACCACTAAGAGTAGCTCTTAAGAAAATATGCAGAGGCACACAAATGTTTATTTCCATGTCAATTAACAACAGCATTATGTATGAAAAAAGAAATTATAAACATTATGTGTGATAATGGAAAAATTAAAAAATATACTATACTGATAGTATGGCATAACATGTACCATTTAGAAACATAGTTTTAAATATAGAGATATGAAAAATGTTCAAAAGACACCATTTAGTTGTTAAGAAAATAAACCATAGAAATATACAATATTATGGTTCCTATCTTGTGTTAAAAATACAGTGAAACAGATCATTAAAGAAAATGAAGGAAGGCCAGGCACAGTTGCTCATGCCTGTAATGCCAGCACTTTGCGAGGCCAAGTCAGGTGGATCACCTGAGGTCAGGAATTCGAGATGAACCTGGCCAATATGGTGAAACCCCTTTTCTATTAAAAATACAAAAATTAGCTGGGCATGGTGGTGGGCACCTGTAATCCCAGCTACTTGGATGGCTGAGGCAGGAGAATCACTTGAACCTGGGAGGCAGAGGTTGCAGTGAGCTGAGATCCCACCATTACACTCCAGCCTGGGCAACAAGAGCGAAACTCCATCCCAAAAGAAAAAAAAAAAGAAGATAAAAGTAAAGGAAAAAAAAAGAAGCTAAAGAGGAAAAGACTGGGAGAAATATTCCAAAAAATTAAAAAAGAAACTGGTACAATTCTATAAATATCCAAAAAAAAAAAGCCCACGTTGAATTATACACCTGAAATAGGTGACTTTACATTATGTAAATTATGTCTCCATAAGCTGTTAAAAGATGAAGTAGGGAAAATTCATTGAGACAGAGAGCAAATTAAATGTTGCCAGAGGACGGGGTTAATGGAAAAGGAGGACTGACTGCTTAATGGGTATGAGGTTTCTATTTGGGGGTGATTAAAATGTTCTCAAACTGGATAATATTTGCACAACATTGTGAATTTACTAAAATGCCAGTAAAATGTATACTTTAAAATGTTAAAAAAGGTATATTTTATTTTATGTGTATTTTAACACAATAAAATAAATGAAGTGGGTGGTGAGGTTTCGATTCTTGACAAGATGGAGCTAAAACACTTCATCCTGTTTCCCCCACTGAATGCAGTGAGGAAATCTGTATAGAATGCATGGGGGAGCTATTTGAGATCTCTGAAAATTAAAAAGCAGCAAGTGGAGGGGGGAACAAAACAACCAAAACTTAAAGTACCACCAGATAAGTGGTGAATTACCACCTCCCACCACCAATACCCCTTAGTGTGGGTGCAAGGTAGCCAAGAGCTGAAAATCAGACACTCAGGCACATAGAGACTCAGGAGAAGCACTCTGGTTTTGTCTTGAAAAACAAGACACAGGAGTCTTAATGCTAAGAGAATAGGGAAAATCCCCATTGTTCTTTTTTTTTATTATTATTATTCTTTCTTTTTAAAAGTTTATCTGTCCTCTTATGCTGCAGTCTCAGCGTTGTGTTCATGTATAAACAACAGTGGCAACGGGGGCGGCTGCAGACACTTAACATCTATGACTGTGGTCCCAAGAGGTTGGGCAAACAACTCCCCACCTCCCATTGCTTTTCTTTATTTCCTGTCTTCTCTTGACACTTGGCCCTAAATGCAGACTCAGATGAGAAGGAGGTGAACAGAAAAATTAAAAACAAACAAAAAACCACGAGCTTTCTGGATGGAGGACAACAAACGGGGAACCCTAGAAAACAAATTTTACTTTGAAGATGCTGGAGAGAAAATAATTTGGGAAAATCACCCCCATACAGTATTTTTATAAACTCCTACACTCACCTCTGTGCTCATGTCTGTATCTGACCCTAAAAAGCTTCCATAAGCTTTGAGAATTGAACTGAGGAATAGACCACTGCCCATGTCCCAGACTTGATATATACATGGGAGACACCCAACAGAACTGATATTGGAAAGAAATCCACAGAAGAAAAGCAAGAGATTTCAGCCTGAATGCAACAAAATTGATTGCTTACTAAAACAAAAATATCAACAACTTCCATGGGATTTTAAACAAGACCTAGAGTCTCCTAACACAATATTCGATATACCCAGGATACAAACCAAAATGACTTAGCATACAAAGAACCAGGAAAATCTAAATTTGCATGGGAAAGACATTCACAGACACCAACAACAACATAGCAAAGATGTTGGAATTATCAAATAAAAACTTTAAAGCAGCTGTTATAAAACTGCTCCAAACAGTAAGAAAAAACACACCGAAAATAAATGAAAAAAAAAAAAAATTGACAGTGTTAGCAAAGAAACAAAAGATAATAAAGAACCAAAAGGAGCCAGGCGAGGTGGTTCACGCCTGTAATCCCAGCACTTTGGGACGCTGAGGCGGGTGGATCATGAGGTCAGGAGATCGAGACCATCCCGGCTAATACTATGAAACCCTGTCTCTACTAAAAATACAAAAAATTAGCTGGGTGTGGCGGCGGGCGCCTGTAGTCCCAGCTACTAGGGAGGCTGAGGCAGGAGAATTGCTTGAACCTGGGAGGCGCAGGTTGCAGTGAGCCACGATTGCGCCACTGCACTCTAGCCTGGGAGACAGAGACTCTATCTCAAAAAAAAAAAAAAAAAAAAAAAAAAGGAAATTTTACAACCATCAAAATAACTAATTTTTTAAAAAAATATATAAATAAAATATCAGGCCGGGCATGGTGGCTCATGCCTGTAATCCCAGAATTTTGGAGAGCCAAGCAGTGTGGATCACCCAAGGTCAGGAATTCGAGACCAGCCTGACCAACATGGTGAAACCCCTTCTCTACTAAAAATACAAAAATTAGCCAGGCGTGGTTGTGGGCACTTTAATCCCAGCTACTCAGACGGCTGAGACAGGCGAATCGCTTGAACGCAGGAGACAGAGGTTGCAGTGAGTAAAGACTGCACCACTGCACTCCAGCCTGGGCGACAAGATGGAGACTTCGTCTCAAAACAATTAATTAATTAATTAAATAAAACAGAATAAAATAAATTCTCACTGAAGGTGTCCAAACACAGAATGAAGACAACAGAAGAAAAAGAAGTAAACTTGAGTACATAAAAAGTATCCAATCTAAACAACATAGAGGGAAAAAAAATGAAGACAAAAAAAAAAAGAGAAGCAAAGGAACTGTAGAACAAATATCAAAACGTACAACATTTCATGTTACTGAAATTGTAGAATATAAGGATAAAGAGTTCACTGCAGAAAAAAAAAATTAAAGAAATAATAGCTGAAAACTTCCTACATTTGACAAAAGATATAAATACAATTTCAAGGAACTAAAAGAGTTAAAATCAACGAAATCCACAGCCACATATATCATAGTCATATTGGTAAAGCCTAAAATTAAAACACTGAAAACAGCCAGAGACAAACAATGCAATACTTGTAAGGGCCCAACAATTCAAATAACTATGGATTTAAGACAAAAATCAAAGTAAACAAACAAAAATCCAGAGAGGTCAGCAGAAAGTAACACACAGTTATTTAAATACTGAAAAAATAATTGTCAACTGAGAATACCATATCCAATGAAAATATCCTTTAGAAATGAAGGTGAAATATGAAAATAACTAAGAAAATTCACTGCAGACAGACCTGCCCTAAAATAATCGCTATAGGAAGTTTTCCAGATAAAGGAAATAGGATACCTGAAGGAAACTTCAAACAACAAGAAAGGAAGAGCTGGAAATGGAAATGGTAAACATATGGGTAAATGTTAATAGGTGACTGTACTCTTGAGTTCATTAAAATATGTTTAATGGCTTAAAGCAAAAAAAAAAAAAAAGGAAATTGCATGAAGAGCTTTCTATACTCTTGAGTTCATTAAAATGTGTTTAATGGCTTAAAGCAAAAAAACGGGGGGGAGGGAAGTGCATGAAGAGCTTTTTAATTTATGGATATACAATACATAAGATAGACAAAATATAGGCCGGGTGTAGTGGCTCACGCCTGTAATCCCAGCACTTTGAAAGACCGAGGCGGGCAGATCACCTGAGGTCAGGAGTTCAAGACCAGCCTGGTCAACAGAGCAAAACCCCGTCTCTACTAAAAATACAAAAATTAGCTGGGCATGATGGCGCATGCTTGTAATCCCAGCTACTTAGGAGGCTGAGGCAGGAGAATCGCTTAAACCCAGGAGACGGAGGTTGCAGTGAGCTGAGATCATGCCACTGCACACAGAGTAAGATTCTGTACTCCCCCCACTCCAAAAAATAAATAAATAAATAAATAAAACACAAATACTAAAGAAAAAAGAGGCATACATGATGATGTTTTATTATCTCCCGTCTTTATTGAGGCACAATTAAAAAATAAAAATTACATATATTTAAGGTATTCAACTTGATATTTTAATGTATGTATAAATTGTAAAAACAATCACCCCAGTCAAGCTAATTAACATGGGTGATAAGGTTTCTGCGTTCCAACTAAAGAGGCAAAGTACTGAGTCTTGTAGACTGAGAGAAAGACGTGTGTGATGATCCCTATAATACCACCTTTAAGAAAACCTATAAAAAGTGAAATACCCAGAACAAATAATGTTAGAGTAACTGGATATGTACACACACACACACACACACACACACCCCTTTACCTAAACCTCACACTTTATACAAAAATTAACTCAAAATGGAACACCTATCTACATGTAAAATATAAACTAAATGGCTGATGCAATTAAAGACTGAGGGCAATTCTTCCTTCTTAATGCTTTTCTGTAGTTTTCAAATTATCCTTTGTGACATGCAGGGCATTTATAATCAGCAAGTATTTTAATATCAGTACCTTGCAGAAATACAAGTGTTTTAAAAAATGTATAGCAATAGTGATAGCACTGATTTTCCTTAATTAATAAAAAGTTTATCTTAGCCAGGCATGGTGGCTCACACCTGTAATCCCAACACTTTGGGAAGCCAAGGTGGGCAGATCACCTGAGGTCAGGAGTTCCAGAAGAGGCTGGCCAACATGGTAAAACTCCATCTCTACTAAAAATACAAAAAAATTAGCCGGACATGGTGGAATGCGCCTGTAGTCCCAGCTACTCAGGAGGCTGAGCCAAGAGAATCACTTGAAACTGGGCAGCAGAGGTAGGCAGTGAACCAAGATCGCACCACTGCACTCCAGCCTGGGCAACAAAGTGAGACACTGTCTCTCTATTAAAAAAAAAAAAAAGGATATCTTATAACAAGATTAATATTTTTAACATCTGCCTTCAAATATTACAAGGATTTGCCAGACTCACACAAGCACAATGACGACACTGAAGGATCCGGGTGGCCTACTGTCCTCTGACCTGTGCCATGTGAAGTGGCACCATATTATCATATTCCTATTGCAGACAATGCAAAATCCAACAGTAGCCAAGGAAATAGCTATGCTGTCCTTCAAATGAAGCTGAATAAGGAAAACGAGATTTGGGAATGAGAAAAAGGACATTTCAAGTAATCTGTATAGTAGACATGTTTGTTTTTGTTGTGTTTCTTTTTCCCGCACAGCATCCCATATTGTTTTGCTTACATTCTAGTGACAATATCCTGCTTCTTTTTTGGGGTCATGCACCTGTTCCATTTCATAAATTATTAGTAAACTAGATGCCACCACCACCACCATACTCCACCTACTGCCAACCCCTTTGTTTGGAAGTGGGAGTCCCTCTCCAATTTGAGTCAATCCAATAACATACACATCTCATGAGTAAGGTGGCCAGTGACCTCCCCTCCTTTAAGTAGGGATCATCAAATGCAGATCCATGCTTTCCTCACATCTTCCCTGAAGACAGAGCTGTCCATTGCGCAAAATGGCAGAATCCCATCATGAGTTGTGTGTTTTGGCTGCAGCCTTGCTCATCAAACAGCACCCCAAACAGGGTGTAACGATGCTCGGAAGGCTCACTAAGTTATTGCTGCAGCTAATGAGGCTCTTAAAAAATTTTCCCCATAACCATTATGGGAGAGGCTTGGGGTGGGGAGAGGGGAGGTGGGAAAAAAGGCACCTGTAACTCCCTACTGTCTGTGATGAAGAAAGACCCTACCTGTGCATTCTTTAATAGCCAGCCTTGAAAAATATCTTAAATGTACACTTTATCAAATGTCATTTCATTTGGAAACTAACATGTGGTATTTTTTTTCTCCCATGGCAGTAATGCACAAAACCAATATATTTTATGGCCTAAATGAAAAAAAGGGAAGTGGAAGGTCGGGCGCTGCTCCTTTAAGATGCTTCCAGAATCAAATACCACTCTCGAAAGGGCTGCCAAGTAAGCACTTATGAAAGGTTAGAAACTGAAGCAATAAACTTCAGCATGAGACCCTTTGCTCTCCTGGTTGAACGAGATGTTTAATAGCAGGGATTCATCTTCCCCGTCTCCTATCTTCATTTAGCCAACAGGGCCAAAGACGCTTTCTCACACTCAGCCTTTTTCATCCGTCTCCTGACTTTGAGTTCTCTCTTATCAGTTCTTCCTGCTTTATTCTGACCCATTTTGCAGTCTGATTTTCCCTCCCACACATCAGACTGGCTCCGCAAGAACTAGAACTGAGCCTTAGGTGGCTTTCCTTTTCTAGAGATGAGTTCAATGTTTGGAATCCCTTGTTTACTCATCCATCCTTTCACATATGTCTATTTACCCACACACATACACACCCATACCCACACATGCATATATACATACACATATCTCAAGCACTTTCTGGATGTCAGACACTGTCCTAGGTGCCAGGAATACAATAGCAAAGAAGACCGCTGGAGCTATTGTCTAGGTGGGGAAAAAGATGAGTCTATGGATAATTACAATACAGAGAACATTTGTACAGTGAAAGTATAAGAAGTGATTACAGTGCATAGGAGGTGGCCAAACTTGTCTTGGAGAATTGAAAAAGGTGTTAGTGTATTTTGTTTGTTTTTGTTTTGTCTTTTAGACAATGTGTACAGGGAAAGAATGAAAAAAATATATTCAGAGGAAAGGTGGGGGGATGTGTGGAAAGCTCAGTAGGATTACGGAAGTGCAGTAATTGAATATGACAGAAGAGTCAAGTGCAAGAGGGAACTGGTGAGAGATTAACTTGAATTGGGGAAAGTAGGAGTCAAAAGAAATAGAAGACACACAATAAATGAATGGATAAATAGATGCGCATGTTTTCGTGTCTGCAATAATAGAATGTTGGAAAATCCAGTTTTCAGGACAATTATGAATCACTTAGAAGGAAAACACCGGACAAGTTTAGCAGCAAAGAACTCAATAAATCAAATCAATTGGTAGCTGTGAGTATTTCTCAGCATTGCTGTTTTCGTAATCATTATAAATTCTTCTGAAACAAGATGGCATTTTCCTAGAAACATGTCTCCAAGTACCTAGGGTGAGCCCTGGAGTTTGCCTTTTCCTTGATGCGTTTCAGGATTATGATACACATTTGACATACGTACTCAGGGTACTAACTGCCTAGCGCTGTGCTAATGAAAGGGGGTGTGTATCTAAATGACACATAGTACATTTTATTTAAAAAAGACAGGGGAGGTGTGATGAATAAAATAAAGATGATGATACAGGGTCATATATGACAGAAGGGAAAAAACAGGGTTCCAGGGGTGCTCAAAGGAGATGCACCAATCCAGCCTGTTGAAGGACGGGAAGCAGTGGAGGGGACATCAGTCAGGTGTTTCTGGAGCTGAGACCCTTGATCTAACCCTTACTAAGTAAACGGGAGTTAGGCAGGAGGACCTCCCCAAGGATACAGAAACAAGATACCATGAACGGCACAGTCAAAAGTAGGATAAAGTAAGGGAGAACACCAGATTGGGGGGTGGAGGGTGGAGGGTGGAAGCGAAGGTACTTTGGGATTGCAAAACATTTAGTTTTTGCTCAATTTTAACTATGCTGCTAGGAAAGTAATTGTTTTAATCACTTAATTTATTTATTTCTTTTTGAAACAAAGTCTTCCTCTGCCACCCAGGCTGGAGTGCAGTGGCGCAATCTCGGCTCACTGAAACCTCCACCTCCCGGGTTGAACCGATTCTCCTGCCTCAGCCTGCCGAGTACCTGGGATTTCAGGTGCGTGCCACCACACCCGGCTAATTTTTGTATTTTTAGTAGAGATGGGGTTTTGCCATGTTGGCCAGGCTGGTCTCGAACTCCTGACCTCAAATGATCCGCCTGCCAAGGCCTCCCAAACTGCTGGGATTACAGGTGTAAGCCACTGCGCCTGGCCTTAATCACTTTTTGCTGAAATAAATTTCACACTAACATTTGTTAAAATGTACCCAATGTTTGTAACATGTCATAAAATGTGCTAAACGGTTCCTAGTTATGAGCTCAGTTAATTCTCAGAACTTTGTAAGCAGCTGACAATTGATTTCATTAGCTGATTTGATTTTAGCTCCATTTTACAGGTGGAGAAACTGAAGCACAGAGTGAGTGAATTCCTGAAACCATAAAGATACGAAATATTCAAGAGGGAATTACCATCCAGATGGGTTGACTAGGTTTCCTCTCTGAATCACTGTTGTACACAGCTTCCAGGGTCAAGTAAACCAACCAAAACCACGGATACCTATACTGTTAGCCTTCCTCCCCCAGTCTGTGCCTCACTTGTCCTTTGCAGGTGCTCATTAGCTACTGTGCCCTGACAAGATGCTGTTTACACGCTTGGGTTTCTCTACAACAAGACATGCAATGACTAGCTAGTGTTGTCTACTTCCGTAAAACACATAAATTTCCATACTTGGCTTGTTGAGGTAAGAACCAGTATAATTTCCACCAAATTAGATTTATCTGATATCAAAGCACTGGGCCCTTCTGTAGATCCAGTTTTCTCCCCAATGAAGACTGGAGGTTCAGGGATCAGACTAAGGAAGTTCAGTCCTTGTACATCACCTATGTAACGTTAGCCAGCATATTACAGAATCTCTGTGGGCAATTTCCCCATTTGTACCATACAGATAATATGGTACCTGCATAGTGTCTAATTTTATTGTGAGCATAATCTATTTGAATTACTAAGCAAAGCACCTAGCACATTTAAAAATTCAGCAAATACTAGCAATTGGTATTCAAATTAATGAGACAGGAGGTTTTCACAAGAAGCACTGGGTCAAATGACTTGGGTCTAAATCCTGGCTTTGTTCCCCAAGAGGCCTTGTGAATTTGGCTAAATTAATGACACTTTTGGGGCATCAGATTACTTTTCTACAAAAAAAAAAAAAAAAAAAGAGGGCAACAACTTCCTTGAAATTTTGAAAGATTTGATATTACCTTTTTAAGAAGGGTGGATAAATTGGTACCGACTGTTTTGAGGGGGCAGCTGGCAGTTATTACAATGCAGAACTTCCATTTCCTTTAATTCAATGGTTAGTATTCTAGGAATCTCTTTAACAGAGGGCAAGGGCAAATGAGGAAATAAGGACAGCACTTGTCACAGAACAGACCCAGAACTGAGAAGAATGCCCATGTCCACAAGGAATGAAATGGTTAAAAGAATTGTGGTTCATCTATATTAGGAGTTGAAAAACTTTTTCTCCTAAGAGCCAAATAGGAAATATATTGTACTTTGAGAGCCATAGACTCTCTTGTCTTTGCTGCAGCTACTTGGTTCTGCCATTATGGTGGAAAAGCAGCCACTGACAATGTGTAAACAAACGGGTGCTACTGTGTTCCAATAAAATTTTATTTACAGGGTTGGGTGTGGTGGTTCACACCTGTAATCCCAGCACTCAGGGAGGCCAAGGCAGGCGGATCATGAGGTCAGGTGTTCGAGACCCGCCTGACCAACATGGTGAAACCCCGTCTTTACAAAAAATACAAAAAAAAATTAGCTGGGCACGGTGGCACGTGCCTGTAATCCCAGCTACTCAGGGGGCTGAGGCAGGAGAATCGCTTGAACCCAGGAGGTGGAGGTTGCAATGAGCAGAGATCGCATCATTGCACTCCAGCCTGGGGGACAGAGTGAGACTCCGTCCCAAAAAAAAACAAAACAAAACAAAACAAAAAAACAAAAAAAAATTTTATTTTTAGAATCAGGCAGTGAGTTGCCTTTGGCCCATGGCCATAATTTGCCAAACTTTGATCTATACTAGGAGAAACTATGGATCCATTAGAAATTGAGTGATTTAAGGAAGGATATCTATGATGAAATAAAACAAAAGCAAGTTAAAACCATTTTTAACCCATAATCCATTTATGTATAAAAAACTATGCACACACACACACATACACACACAGAAAAATATCCATTTATACATGGAAAAAAGCCTGGAATGATAAACTTCAGACAAAAGCACAAAAATGATGTCCTGGGAACCAGACCAATAGTGGAGAAGAAGGGACAGCAAAGCTGGTTTTCTCATTTTTAATCTTGGATTCTCTTATATCACTTCAACTTATTGCAGTGAGCATGCATCACTTTAATAAATTCATAGGAAGAGCAGCAATAATAATATAATTTAAATGGCTGAGTTATAGGGTTATTGTAATAATTAAATGAGATGTTATTTGTAGAGCATCAAAGCCAAATCTGGCCTGGCACATAGTAAGTGTTTGATTAATGGTAGCTATAGAATAACTCAGCCGGGCGTGGTGGCTCACACCTGCAATCCCAGCACTTTGGGAGGCTGAGGCAGGAGGATCATGATGTCAAGAGATTGAGACCATCCTGGCCAACATGGTGAAACTCCATCTCTACTAAAAATACGGAAAACTAGCTAGCATGGTGGCGGGTTCCTGTAGTCCCAGCTACTCGGGAGGCTGAGGCAGGAGAATTGCTTGAACCCAGGAGGTGGAGGTTTCAGTGAGCTGAGATCATATCACTGCACTCCAACCTGGTGACAGAGCGAGACTTTGTCTCAAAATAATAATAATAATAATAATGATAATAAAATAACTCCCCATAGCACCAAAAGAGTAAATGTAGGGTGGCTATCTTGAAAAACAAAACAAAAGCTCCAGTTCTGCAGGGACATTACATATTTTTGTGTGGATTCTCTTCAGTAGGAAAGTAAAAGTACAAACAAAATAAAAAGAGAGAGGTCGCTTTGCCTAGTCTGCTTCCAGGGTCTCATATGTAATGTTTATTAGATACCTGAGTTTATAAAGGCCTGAAATCTTTGAATATAATACAGTCCTATAATCCAACGTATGGTTGTAATCATATCCATTGCTTTTTGCAAGTGTATCACACAATAGTGTGTCCTCTGATTCTAAGAAGACAGGATAGTTTATGTCAGATAAGCAAATACAGATCCCACCACTGGTCATGGCAGTTGTTACTTTTTGTCACAAGGGAGAAAAAAACTGTGTTACAGTAGTAAATGCTTAGGTTTCAGGAAAGGAGGTGAGAAATAATCAATTAAAAAAATAAAAACAAAAAGTCACAACAATGACTCAAGTCATCCATGATTAATTAACTTGATTCTGTCTCATGTTGCATAAATGAACAAAATACACTTGAGAAAATAACTTGGAGAGCACACCCAGCTCTCCCACGACGTTTTCCTCTTAACCTTGGGGAGGACCATTATCTGCTGTTAAAATCTTGTGTGGTTTTGAAAGGATGCCAGCTTTGGAGAGTCAAGGGAGGTGGAGGAAAGAGCTTGACAAGGCTAAGTACTAAGTAGAAAAAATAATAATGGATTTGTTGTTATACGTAAACTTGCACAATAAACCCAAATGCTGAAAGCTCTAACATATTTAATGTATGGCTAAGAGTCCTTGGGAATACTTTATAGAGCATATCTTAAAATCTCAAAACAGTATTCTTAGCACTTGAATGACCTATGCGGTGGTACCTCCCAGGCAGGACAACACATTTAGTGAGCACTTCTCCTGCTATTCCTTTAAACATCGTATTGTTTGGTAATAATGGTACTTATATCAAGAGAGTCACTGTTCTGGCTATAAGTCACTGGAGAGATTCAAGTGTCGGTTATCTGATTAAAGGGATGTCAGAGGTCAGGATGCCCAAAGAACTTGAACAAACCTCAAATTACAGGTTTTAATGAGGTGTTTTCTTGGGAGGAAGTGCTTTTCACACTTGCTCTGCCATGCACCCTCTTGGTAAAGACCCCATTATCAACAAAAGAAGTCCCCCAGGTCCAGGCAGATAAATCAGACAGACAGACATTGAGCAAGACATGGCAGCCCCAAGCAGCATGTGGCCAATATCCCCTTTGGCCTCCCACATCTGCTTTCTGCAGGAATGCAGTCTCGTGGAGTTGTTCATTTCAGGCTTGATGCTGGTCTTGAAATGAAAGGGCAGCCCCTGGCCATGAAGAGCCTGGTTGGTCTGACACATGTAAGCACCTTTACAAGCTAAACCATGAAATGTCTTTGTATCTCATACTTTGCAGGGTGGAAGAAACATATTGCCTATTATTTATTCTAAAACCATTACCCCAGGTACATTTTTATTCTCCAGATTTAATAAGGTATTTTGTGAACCGAGGCAGAGGAGGGCTGGAGAAAACAATTGCAGTTATTACAAAGATGATTTCTATTTGTTTCAGCAGCAAAAGCAATCACCATTTCTTTCCTTCATAATCAAGGGTTATAATTGCCCTCCTTCAACCCCATCCCAAATCCTTGCTCAGTCTAAGAAAATTCAAGCAATACTCACCAAAATGTCCTGGGTAACTAAAAGGGCTTGGCATGCTTCCCTGAACAGGTCTCCTGGGACCATCATTACCCTATAGCCAGGAAACTCTGTGTGGAATGAGCATCTCAACAAAGATTTTCCCATCATCACCCTCTCTACATCCAGAGGTGGGAAAGAGTGTGGAGGGGAGGGCAGGTGGGGGATTTACATACCATTTGCATATCTCTACTTGGATAGAATATATGTTCTCAAGACATTTTCAAGTTAAGATGTTTTAACTGGAATTTTTTTTTCTTTCTCATTGGATATTACAGAGCTCTAATGATAATTTTATCAGAAGTTGATAATTTTATAATCTGCATCCCAATTAAACAAATTCAGCAGAGACACACAGGCCATGGCCTTATCTGGGCAGTCATCTTGATCATATTAATTGAGAGACATTTGAGAGGCATATAAAATGCAGTGGTTAAGAGAACAAATTATAAAGCCAGACTTCCAAGGTTCAAAGCTCAACTCAACTCCTTATTAGCTTAGGGACTTTGAACAAATTCCTTGCCTGGGTCTACCCATGTGCCCCACAGGGTCATCACATAATTTGAATGAGTTAATATTTGCAAAGCAATTAGAAGAGTGCCTATCACACAGAAAGCACTATATAACGTGCCTTTTCACTACAAGAAAGTAAACTGAATTCAGTAGTCCATTTGTTGTTGTTGTTGTTGTGATTTGTTCTTTTCATAAGTTGACAGTGGACTGGACCTGCCTCACTATTTCCTTAAATGTTTAGCAGACAGCATCACAATTGTCAGAGGTGTATGAACCGGAGCAACTCCATCTTGAATAGGGGCTGGGTAAAATGAAGCTAAGACCTCTGGCGTGGTGGTGTATGCCTATAATCCAAGCTACTTGGGAGGCTGAGGCAGGAGAAGCGCTTGAACCTGGGAAGTGGAGGTTGTGGTGATCCAAGATTGTGCTGTTGCACACTCCAGCCTGGGCAACAAGAGCAAAACTCCATCACACACACACACAAACAAAAAAAAAAGAGGCTAAGACCTACTGGGCTGCATTCCCAGATGGCTAAGGCATTCTAAGTCACAGGATAAGACAGGAGGTCAGCACAAGATACAGGTCATAAGGACCTTGGTGACAAAACAGGTTGCAGTAAAGAAGCATGCCAAAACCCACCAAAACCAAGATGGTGACGAAGGTGACCTCTGGTCGTCCTCACTGCCACACTCCCACCAGAACCATGACAGTTCATAAATGCCATGGCAACGTCAGAAAGTTACCCTGTATGGTCTAAAAAGGGGAAGCATGCATAATCTACTCCTTGTTTAGCATGTCATCAGAAATAACCAGAAAAATGGGAAACAAGCAGCCCCAAGGGGCTCATCATCCACTCTGATGAGGGGCTCATTGGCCCTTCAACCACTCTGTCTATGAAGTAGCCATTCTTATTCCCCTACTTTCTTAATAAACTTGCTTTGACTTTACTCTATGGACTTGCCCTGAATTCTTCCTTTTCTTTTTTTTTTTTTTTTTTTTTTTTTTTTTTTTTTTGAGACAGAGTTTTGCTCTTTCGTCCAAGCTGGAGTGCAGTGGCGCGATTTCGGCTCACTGCAGCCTCCGCCTTATGGTTTCAAATGATTCTCCTGCCTCAGCCTCCTGAATAGCTGGGATTACGGGCACCCGCCACAGCACCCAGCTAATTTTTGTATTTTTAGTAGAGACGGCCAGGCTGGTCTCGAACTCCTGACCTCATGATCCGTCCGCCTCGGCTTCCCAAAGTGTTGGGATTACAGGCATGAGCCACCACCACCACCCCCCAGCCGCCCTGAATACTTTCTTGCGGGAGATCCAAGAACCCTATCTGGGGATCTGGATTGGGATCCATTTCCTATAATACAGCGGTAGAAAACCGAGATTTTGAAAAATTGGCTAATGCTTCTGAAAGTTTTAGGATGGGACACTGTAAATCCACATCTACAGATTGTAGAGAAGGACAAAAGAAATAAATCATGTAACAACTACAAGGCTATCATTGAAAAAAATAAAATGTCAAGGTGAACTAAGTCCCATGGGACCAATTTTCCAGACAACGAAATAGGGATAGAAGGCACCCCAGGTGGACATCCCCAGGCCATCTTTCCAAGCTATTCTGACTTTCGCATCTGAAGAAATCTTTACACAAGAGGTCTTTTCTATTGCTGATTTCTATGACTTTACAAAATGTCATTATTTAAGAAATGGGAACGATTCTGTAGCTTGAGAAACTTGAGGAGTATTCATTTTCTAATTTTCCAGTTCAGTTGTCTGAAAGGGTTGGCTAGGTGGTGGTGTTGACTGTTGCTGTGTGTGTGTGTGTGTGTGTGTGTGTGTGTGTGTGTGTTCACATTCTTTCTGGAAAGCTTAATGGAAGGAGTGCTGGAAGATGTATGCTTCACACAAAATCAACTCTTAAAATCCCCAACTTAAGGAATCCTAACTGAAATGACTAGATTCCCAAAAGTTCTGCAACAATGAGCAGGCATTCATGTTAATTGCCAGCAATTTAAAAGGAAAATCTAGGTCACCTGGCTGTTTGCTTTATCATCATCAGTATTAATTAGACACTGGAAGTAATGACCGAGCTCAGAGAGCTCTTCCGATTTAAAAGAATAATAATAATAAACCAACAGCACAGAGCTTTACCTTCAGAAAGAAAATATTTTCACAAGTAGCATTCAGAAAGAAACTGAGTGGGAAAATATTGCAATTAAATTCTGCAAATGCTCTCTGAAATAATCCCAGGGGAAGTCTTATCTGTACTTAATATTCAAATAAATATTCTTTTTGTGTGCAGCGCATTCGATAGGGTGCATTTTATTTAATTTAAGTGTATAACGTGATCCGTATCATGAGGGATAATCACAGGGAACTGTGGAACCCTTTAACTAGGATAAATGGGCCAGCACCACAGCCAAATGGGCACGCCTGGGTGAGGAAGGAAGTGGAGGGTGCGGAATCCTAAGTACAGTTCTCACTTGGAGTATCCTGCAGGATCGTAACACTCAAAGTGAGACTGAGGACCAACAGCGTTGGCATCACCTGCAAACTCATTACAAATGCAGTGTCTCAGAGGCCGGGTGCAGTGGCTCACACCTGTAATCCCCGCAGGTTGGGAGGCCAAGACGGGTGGATCACCTGAGGTCACAAGTTAGAGACCAGCCTGGCCAACAATGTAAAACCCTGTCTCTACTAAAAATACAAAAATTAGCCAGGCATGGTGGTGGGCACCTGTAGTCCCATCTACTTGGAGGCTGAGGCAGGAGAATCGATGGAACCGGGAAGGCAGAGTTTGCAGTGAACAGAGATCATGCCACTGCACTCCAGCGTGGGCAACAGAGTAGGACTGCATCTCAAAAAAAAAAAAAGAAAAAAAAAAAAAAAAAGAAAGAAAAAGAAAAGAGAAAACAAATGCAGTATCTCAGAACCCACCCCAGACCAAGTGAATTAGAGATTGTATTTTCTGAGAGCCCTCCCCCAAACCCCAGGTAATTTACAATAAATCTACAAGGGCACTGATGTGAGGTGTCCTCAATGAGAGGCGAATCTCTCCTCTTCTGCTCCCCAATAAAGAGGGCCCTCTGCTAGCCTCACTCAGGTGTCTTCAATGAGAAAGATACAAAAACGTTGCCAGGGGTCTTCTCTGGATATTCCATAAAAGTTAAAATTTCAAGGCTCTCTAGGCAGCCTCATCCCCTCTTCCCGTTTCCCATCCATCTTTCTCAAGTGCCCTAGAGACAGACGGTCATACGCTTTCAGCCAGCTGGAGCCCAGCAAGGAAGAAGGGGGAAAAAGCAGAGGGCAGCGGCTCTCTTCATCATCCCCAGGCGCCTGGGGCATTGATGATCTCCAACCTCAGCCCCCTCTCCTCCAGCACCAACCTGGTCATTACCAGGCATGATCTAGCTTTCTGCCTTCATCCTACAGTGACTTCTTACAGGGACCTTACCCACTAGATACTGTCATTATCATTATCCCCTTGAACAGATGAGAGAACTGAGATGTAGAGAGGCCAAACAAGGTGCCCCAAGTTAGGAAAAACCAGAGCCAAGAGTCAAACCCAGGCTATTTGAATCCAGAACCAGCAATGAGAATCACTGAGACAAGGTGCTGTTGCTCCAGGGATCACACTTAAGCCATGACATGGACACCTCCACCACCGCATCTCCATCCCCTGCCATCCCTACATCATCTCTGCAATGGAGAGAAATCCAAGTATGCACTAAGTATTGAATTAAATGCCTTTATTATTTTTAGACATTTTAGAAATGTCTGCTCTGTCACCCAGACTGAAATGCAGCAGTGCAATCATAGCTCACTGCAGCTTCAACTTCCCAGGCTCAAATAATCCTCCTGTCCCAGCCTCCTGAGTAGCTGGGCCCACAGGCACATGCCACTCTACTGAGCTAATGTGTTTTATTTTTAGTAGAGATGAGGTCTTGCTATGTCACTCAGGCTGGTCTCCAGCTCACACTCCCAAAGTGCTGTGATTACAGGCCTCAGTCGCCAAGCCCGGACAAAATGTCTTTCTATTGTTCAATAAGGAACCAAGCCCCATCCCAGCCTCCCTTCCTCATCTGCTTTTGTTTCTGTTAAGTTGCCACACAGGGAGCCATTCTGTGTCTTTAAAGTTATCCTAAGCATATCACCCATGATGATCAGCTCTGTCCTCTTAAAGGACATTCACATTCACCATTGTTTTTAGTTTTTGAGACTGAGTCTCCCTCTGTCCCCTAAGCTGAACTGCAGTGGCACAATCTTGGCTCACCGCAACCTCCGCCTCCTGGGTTCAAGCGATTCTCCTGCCTCAGCCTCCCAAGTAGCTGGGATTACAGGCATGTGCCATCACATCTGGCCAATTTTTGTATTTTTAGTAGAGATGGTGTTTCACCACGTCAGCCAGGCTGTTCTCAAACTCCTGGCCTCGGGTGATCTGCCCACCTTGGCCTCCCAAAGTTCTAGGACTACAGGCGTGACCCACTGCACCCGTCATGTTTTCGGACTTTTAAGGAGGAGGTAAGGCACAGGTGGCCTCCCTGTAATCCCTAAAATCAACACCTTTACCTCCTCGTCATCAGAATCTGCTTACTCCACTTTCCTTCTTCCCTGCCCTGTCTCATCTCCCCACTCAGCCCAAGAGGAGAGGGTTGGCATTACTTTCTTGCCTTCTGAAGACAGGGCTAGTGGACAGTCTCTACACAGTAAGTGCTCCTGCTATTTTTGCTGAGCTGATTTCCAGCCATTTACCGTTATTCCTGCTGACTCACACTGTCTCCCAAATTGAAGCTGTTCTCCCACCAGCCAAGAAGAGCCTCCTTCCCGAAAGAGAGACATGCTCTCAGCTGCAGAAATTTGAGAATCTGGAAGTTAGACAAGTTTCCCACAGTGGCTATGCCATGAGCCTGGAGACACCAAACGCATTTTTAGTTCAGGTAGACTCAAGGTGGAGGTGTCTCACAGAGGGTAAAAGGAAAATTTGCCACCGACAACAAAATAACAAGTGAAATTCAAGGATAAAACTACCTGAAAATGAACCATGTGTTCACTGGAACTATTAGAGATTATCATCTTTAATTCCATCAAGGAATTAGCTTGAGGAGGGAAAATGCTCGTCTAGCAAAACAAACAAACAAACAGAAATAGCTGTAGATGGGGAGATGTTCCCACATAAGAGTTAGCTGATCTGTAATTTGCTCACGACCATAGGTTTTATTTTTTTCCTTTAAAAAATTAAGGTGGGATTTTTATTATTTATTTATTTGTTTGTTTTTTGAGATGAAGTCTTGCTCTATTGCCCAGGTTGGAGTGCATTGGGATCTCGGCTCACTGCAACCTCCACCTCCCGGGTTCAAGCAATTCTTGTGCCTCAGCCTCCCAAGTAGCTGGGACTACAGGGTCCTCCCACCACACCAGTCTAAATTTTTTTTTGTTTTTGTTTTTTTAGTAGAGATGGGGTTTCACCATGTTGGTCAGTCTGGTCTCGAACTCCTGACCTCAAGCAATCTGCCCGCCTTGGCCTCCCAAAGAACTGGGATTACAGGTGTGAGCCACGGCACCCAGCCAAGATAAGATTTTTAAAAATAATAATGAAACTCTCTGATTCTCAAGAGGGCACACTATGGCCATCCAAAAGTTGCTGGCAGCTTCCAAGTCACTAAATGCAAAGGAGAATTGACTTTCTTTCACAGATGTGAGCAAAGCCAGGAGGCCATACTAACTTCAGTAACAAACGCTTTAAATAACAAGGAAGTTCCTCCCAACAATTTGGCTGCTGGAAGAAAGCAAGGCCTCTGTAATTATAGTGATCAGAGGGAGATCAGTTAGAAAGCAAGGTAGTAGAGCTCCCTGTGTGTCCAGCAGGCCAGCAAGGACCACCCTGGCTTACATGTGAGCCAGGCCCCATGAGACACAAGCCATCTGCATCTTCTGTGCAATGGGTAAAACATTGGATGTTGTTTGGGGGCACAGAGTATAGTACTTTAAAAATCACAATAAGTAGCATTTATAAAGTACTGGATTATCTCGCCAATCCCATCAAAATTATTCATGACATCTGCCAGATGAGGTTGACACTGCCTGTTTCTGTTTTTGTTTTTGACAGGGTCTCACTCTGTTGCCTTGGCTGGAGTGCAGTGGCATGATCTCGGCTCACTGCAGCCTCCACCTTATGGGTTCAAGTGATTCTCCTGCCTCAGCCTCCTAAGTAGGCAGAACTACAGGCATGTGCCACCATGCCTGGCTAATTTTTGTATTTTTAGTAGAGATGGAGTTTCACCATGTTGGTCAACCTGGTCTTGAACTCCTGACCTTAAGTGATCCACCTGCCTCAGCCTCCCAAAGTGCTGAGATTACAGGTATGAGCCAGTGCACTCAGCCATGATACACGCACCCAGCCATGATCTCTACGGTGTAGTCAGAAAGGTTAAACAGCCTGCCAAAGTTGACATAGTGAATAAATGGAGGAGACAGGATTCCAGGCCAGGCATCCAAGCTTAGGTTTATTTTCTTAACTGTAAGACATTGCTGCCTCTCTACATGCAAAGTTGTAGACACTATCCTGCAGCATACCTGCAGTTGCTTCCTCTCCACCCAGTCTGCAGTCTTAGTTACAACCCTGGCTACTTCCTTGGAAGAAGCAGCATCAGCATCATAGACCATCTCCCATCCCAAACCAGCTAGGTCATAAAGCTCCTCTTTCTATAAGATCATTCTGCTCCACACACCCCATGTCCTTTCTTGAGTATTTTATTTCCAAGATAAATACCCACATTCCCTTCCACTCTTCGTCAAATGACAAGGATTGGATTCATTTCCCTATCCTTATCATCTCTAAGACAAAGGAGAAAATGTGTGGTTTAGAGTCAGACAGGGATAAAGTCAAATCCTGGACCTGCCTCTTATTTGAGGGCCTTAAATAGACCCCATAACTTCGTATAATGGGTTGAACAGTGTCTCCTGAAATTCAGGTCCACCCAGAACCTCAGAATGTGGCTTTATTTGGAAATAGTCTCTGCAGATGTAAATAAGGTAAGGATCAAGAAAAAATCATAGTGGATTAGAGTAGGCCCTAGATCCAAAGAGAGCGTCCTCATAAGAAACAGAGAAGAACACACAGAGAAACAAAGACAATAGCATGTGAAGACAGAGGCAGAAACTGGAGTGATGTGGCCACAAACCAAGGAACGCCTGGAGCCAGTGGAAGGTGGGAGAAGGAAGGAAGGAAGGATTCTCCCCTAGAGCCTTCAGAAGGAACTTGGCCCTGCTGACATTTTGATTTCAGACTTGTGGCCTCTAGAGCCATGAAATAAACTTCTAGTGTTTTTAAGCCACCCAGTTGATGGTAACTTATGGCAATGCTAAGAAATGAATACATTTCCTATGCCTCATTTCCTCATCTGTAAAATAGGTATCAAAGTCCTGACTCCACTAAACAGAGGCACTCCACTCCATCCCATCTCTGTCACTGAAGAACAGCCTTCTCTATCATGATCCAACCATTTAGAAAAAATGCCATCAGGACATATCTCAGAACAAAGCTCACTGACATCAGTACAATTAAAACCACCAGGGTTATAGGTCAATCTACTCATTAAAATTTTTGGTTTTGGTACCAATTTCCAATAATGTATTACTTTCCCACATACTTTTCTGAATATCTATCCCACCATCCTCCACTTTTCCCATAAAGGGATCACACATGTGCCCAAAAAGGGTGTCCTTGTTGACTGTCTTGCTGGAATTCACACATCATGTGTCTACCCCATTTTCCAAATCTCCCATTCCAGCGAGAAGAAATGGCATTTTCTGGGTCTTCATTATTCTCGATGAATGGACATAAGCATCAAGTTATCATTCTTTCATCTTCAAGAAATCCACAAGCCATGCTTTTCATAATCTTGTCCAGATTCATGTGAAGATCAGATCACACGGGACTTTAATCATTGAACAAGTGAACCATTAATAGTGCTTACACCATGAGATGCTACCACCCTATAATTATAGGGTCTCCCAGCTTCTTTCATCTGTTTTGAAAATTAGAATATCATATTTCCCCATTTCAAATCTCACACCCTTCTGCTTTTTGCCACAAATTGTCAATGATACTTAATGATCTCATGTCCAAGTTACTCTCCTGTTTGGAGATATTAATCCAGGTAAAATACTTAGACTTCTTTAGAGCTAGCACTCTCTTCATCCTGCTTCAGCAACACTGACTTTGTCACCTAAACCAAAGTCTATTCCATCCTGACTGAAGATGATTTTTTTTGACAGAGAAGACAACAGCAAAAAAAGAACCGAAGACTCATGTTTCTTCTATGTGATGCATCAGCTTTCTTCTATCAGGGCCAAACAGCTTTCCAATCTCTTCTGGCTCTTCTTGATTTATATATATATATAGATATAGATATATTTAGATATATATATATATTTAGCTTTTTTTTCTGTTTTATGCTTACCATTACTAGAAACCCTTAGTTAAGTTCATCTGGAGATTGGTCTTCCAAACAGCGTGCTTGCTGCTATGGTCATTTAAATTTTCATTATTTCATAGATGCTTGCAAACTTTCCTAGCAACACATAGCTGAGTGGCAGAGCTTGGATTCCCTCTCAGATCCAAGCGATGCCCACACCTTTTCTCATAAGCTGTCCACATGCGGCTGGCTTTGTTGATTGCCAATGTTTGGATGTTCCATGGTTTCCATACTCACATTACGAAGCTCCACATCCCTATTACATTTCCTGTGTATATCAAGTCCTGCAATAATTCACAGTTGGTTCACATTTTCAAATATCCTTTGGGAATATTTCACAAATAGAAGTCCCAATGATGTGCGGTTGAATTTTTTTTTTTTTTTTTGAGAGGGAGTTTCACTCTTGTTGCCCAGGCTGGAGTGCAACTGTTCAACCTCAGCTCACTGCAACCTCCACCTCCCGGGTTCAAGTGATTCTCCTGCCTCAGCCTCCCAAGGAGCTGGGATTACAGATATGTGCCACCACGCCCAGCTAATTTCATATTTTTAGTAGGGACGGGTTTTCTCCATGAAGAGCCCAAGACGATCAAGCATCAGCGAGAAAAAAATCCATCCCATCTAACTCCAGCCCTGAGCCCAGGCAGAGCAATTTCACAGAAGCCCATTTATACCAAGTCAGAGCATGAGCTGTGTGCCAATTTGATTAGAAAATGGCTTACACGTAGAGCAAGCCCTGTCTATTACGGGGAAAGCTGGACTAATGAATCTTGGAAATGGAAGAGTCTACCTATCCTTCTTCAAATCTGTAAGCCAATTATTATATTGGATCTTGACTTCTAATATTTCTGCAGGCTTCTAGGCAGTGAAACTGTGCCAAGTAACAGGCAAATGAGAAACCACGTTTCTCGGGGCTGCAAAAACTTTCTGTGCTGGAGATTAAATAAGGCTTCCTTTCTTCCCTTCTCCTTCTTCCCTTCCTTCTTGCCTTTCTTCCTTCTACCCTTTTTTCTTACTTCCTTTTCCTTCCCCCTCCCTCCTTCCTTCCCTTTTCCCTTCTTTTCTTCCTCCCTTCTCTTCTCCCTTCTTTTTTTCCTGTTTCTCTCTCCTCCCTCTCCTTTCTCCCTCCCTCCTCCTCCATCCTTCCTTCCCTTCTTTCTCATTTACTTCTTCCTTTTCTTGTTTAAAATAAAAAAAAATGCAATCTGTATGTTACAAATATAAAAGGAAAGAAGTCTATTTGTTTTATTGGTGAATTAAAAAAAACTGACTATTCCTCTTCTGTCTGGAAACCTTCCTTGCCACGTCTTTTGAAAGCCGAATAATGAAAGTTGGGCTTGGGGGATTAAATTCTATGCATTCTTGTTCCCTGGTTGGGTATATCTAAGTACTTTAGTCTTGGTCTAAGACTAAGAGAAACCACAGGGACTGATTTACAGAAAAAGTCCTGAAGCCAGACTGCTTGAGTTTGAATCCTGGCTCTGCCTGACCTTGGGCAAGTTACCTACCCAATCTGCATCTCTCCTATTCCATCTGAAAAAAGGACATGTTAAGGGTGTCTAACTTACAGGGTTTTTGTTAGGCATCTATGAGATTATATCTAAAAAATACTTTAAGCAGTTCCTGGCACAGAGACAAAATTCTATAACACTTGTTAAATAAAATAGATGTAATTAACTTACCCTAAAAGATTATTCATCCTCTCTATTCATTTACTTGTTTTTTAGTTGAACAAGTATTTATGAGTGTTTACTGTGCGCCAGAGAGTTCAATAAGATGCAGCTCCTGCCTTCAGGAAACACTCAGTCTCGTAAGGAGGGTAGACTGTTCTTAGCACTCTAAGGCATAGAAAGTGTTTAGGAGAGACGGGTTCAGGAAAGAGCCTCCCCTCTCCTACCAGACTATCTCAGCAAGGGTCCTATTGTTCAGAGAGAATGGAGGAGTGTGTGGGCTGTGGCTGCAGCACAGCTAGACCCTAGGGGTGCTGACATCTGCTTCAGAGAGGGCAAAGCACCCAAGCACTTTGCAGCCTTTCTGGGAGGCCACCAGCTCTGGTATTACCAGACAAGGCACAGGCTGCTCTATGCAAAGCCCTCCCTTGCAACTAGGAGACACAGCCAGCCGACTGGAATGTCCAGATCAGCAGGTGCCATGTGTAAACTTTTTCAAAATCTGATTTAAAGGTGGCATAGTGCCCTCTGGCAGCACAAAGTTGAGGCCTGGGAATTGGGTAGGGGAGGTATGGAAGAAAGAGAGTTCAGAGGCACAATAAGTCACCCGACCTGAGAGGTACAGGGACAGTATTTCTGGTTGATGTTTCAGCCGGCTCCTGCCCAGGGGAACCAAGGACTTTCCTCCTTCCCTGCACCTCTGTGCAGAAACGCCACAGCTGCCAGAAGAGGGGAGGGGGAGAAGCCGTATGAAGCAGCTGTGATTGTGTATGTGTGTGAGAGAGACAGAAACAGAGAGAAGAAGAAAAGAGGCACATTGGAAGTGTGAAAAAGATGAAAGAACAAGAAAAAAAGAGTCTAAATATTCAGAAATGTAAGTGCTGCCCTAAACTGTTCTTTATCCACTTAATTCTGCAATTTTGAAAACTAGATTGAATTCCTTTGCAAAACCCTTTCATCATGGATACCTGAGTTAAGCTGTTAATTAAAAGACATTAAACATGGCCTGGTGGCAATCTCCACGCCTCCAAGTCATAAGCAGGAAACAAAAAACAGCAGCTTCATGGGTGTTGGCCTCTTGCCTCCCCAGAAGAGACGGTCTTGATGTCCTCAGAGTGGGCCCCGAGAAGTTGGGTTTAAGGGAGACCCCACGCAGAGGGAGGCCTTCTGGCTGCCATTTCCACCCTGGCCTGTGACCACAGTCCTGCCCACATAGCAAGCACCCCAGCCTGGACACAGCAGCTGTGCTAGTCCTTTTGTTTTCCCTTTGTTCCTTCTTGGTCTGGGGTCTGATCCCAAACCCAGTATGACCAGTCTACAGATACTTGCACCAGCCCATTCTAGACCTGGCTGTCTTTCCAGGCAAGGCTGGAGCTCCCCAGAGGGGTCCAGGCATCCCAGAAGTCCAGGCCTCTACTATTAAGCAGCTCATCCTGGTTGCTGGGGCTTTGAATCCCTGACCTGGGGTTGCTGTCGGATGTGGCTGCTCCAGTTTGAATCCCTGCAGCGCCATCTGCTGGCCATCTCCTCTCAGTACCTAGGATTCCCCGGGACGCCCGTGGCTCCTGCCCAGCTGGGATGTCCTGACTGGCAGTGCCGCAGGCTCCAGAGGCCAGGCCAGACCTTCTCCAGCACCCCTGATGAAGTGATGAAGAGGTGCCCCCCTCTATCCAAAACCCCCCCAGGGCATGCCCAGGTCTCCTTAGCTGTGAGGCTGAGAAGCATGCAAATGCACATTGCACAGTCTTATGTCTTGGGATCCGGTTTTGTCAGAGGTGTTTGAACAAGAGCAACTCCATCTTGAATAGGGGCTGGGTACAATAAGGCTGAGACCTACTAGGATGCATTCCCAGAAGGTTAGGCATTCTAAGTCACAGGATGAAATAGGAGGTCAGCACAAAATACAGGTCATAAGGACCTTGCTGATAAAAACAGGTTGCAGTAAAGAAGCCAGCCAAAACCCATCAAAACCAAGATGGCCCTGAGAGGGACCTCTGGTCGTCCTCACTGCTACACTCCCACCAGCGCCATGACAGTTTACAAACACCATGGCAGCATCATAGAGTTACCCTATATGGTCTAAAAAGGGGAAACATGAGTAATTCACCCCTTGTTTAGCATATCATCAAAAAATAACCATAAAAATGGGCAGGCAGCAGCCCTCAGGGCTGTTCTGTCTATGCAGTGGCCATTCTTTTATTCCTCTACATTCTTAATAAACATGCTTTTTCACTTCACTCTACGGACGTGCCCTGAACTGTTGTCTTGCATGAGATCTGAGAACCCTCTCTTGGGGATGGGATCCAGCCCCCTGCCTGTAACAGTTTCATCTCTGCTTCTTGCCCAGTGTGTGGCCTGTGAATGTCCTGTTCCTCTCTGGGCCTCAGTGTCGTCCTCTATAAAGTGAGGAGTGGAGCAAGGTGACTTCTAAGGCCCTTCCAGCTGTAGTTTTCTGTGAGCCACGTGACACCCAGCCCCGTGTGAGAACCATTGTGGTTAACATCCAACAGGGTCCAGAGGGAATTGCAGGGAATGGCTCTGAACTCCACCTTGAATGCACTGTCTGAAAGACACTCAAGTCCAGCAACAAGAGCAGGACAGAGTGCTGAGGAATTTGTGCCTGGGGCTCCTCCACTCATATCTAAGTGCCTGCAAAGAACAGGAGATCTCCCTAACCATCAAACAAAGATGGTGGCAGCGGAGTGGCCACCCCACAGTTATCGCTTGCAATAAATCCCTTACCTGCCCCAATGTTTACAGAATGAGGAAGTATCTCCTAACATCTACAAGGAATTTTTGCACAAGGGCCTATAATTACTGCTTATTATTAAGAAGTAAATGAGAGAGAAGCTATGGATTATAAATTCACGGTAGATTATGTTTTAATGTTCGCCAAACAGAATAATAATTGCTAAAACTGCTTTGGGTATCAAGCTTCATTGCACTGAACTGCCCTCCAAGAATTATTATTTTAAAAAATCACTTATGGTACCAGGATGGCACAATGTCACAGAACCAGGCTCTGCATGGTAGTCTTTGTCAAAGCCACCATGTCTCTGTGCATTCATGTCCAGAGCAGGATATGAGTGCCAATGCCGTAAATTAAGGTGAAATTTGTAAATGCTTCACTAATATTTATTAAATGATTACTAGATGCTTTTACAATCTTTAATATGAGAACATAAAGCATGTCATTAAAATGCATTGGAAGTATATTCTTAGTAAGCCATGCCACAGCCTGCTGTTAGGAAACCCCTGGTTTTATGATCTCCCTCTTAAATCCTTCTCCAACATACGATTATCAGGAGGATATAGAAACTTAAGTGGCTGTCTTATCAAAACATGCCTCAGGAGAGGGACAGCTATTGCCTTCATGGGAATCAAAAGCAGGGAGTCTTCCTTGTTTTCAACTCCCTTTCCAAATTCGATATACTTTAATCCTATAGGAAATACATATAGGGATGATGAATAAATTTAACATCTGGGTGATTAAAAATGGCAGCCTACTCCAGAGTGTTCAGAAGGATTCTGAGGCTCTATTTGAGCTAAGTGGAAAAGAACACAGGGATTGATAAGTGATACCTGTTTCTGTGTACTGTAGAGTAAGTAACATCCATCTCTGATTTAAGACAAGGGAGATAACCTAGGCAGAGGAGTTCCAAGGTGTACTGGGGCCTCCCCAGTGCTGGAATTATAGTCACGTACCACTATGCCAAGCTAATTTTTTTTTTTATTTTTAGTACAGACAAAGTTTCACCATGTTGGCCAGGCTGTTCTTAAAGCCCTGGCATCAAGTGCTCCACCCAACTCAAGCCCATCATTCATTTCTCTCTCTCTCTTTTTTTTTTTTTTTTTTTTGAGATGGAGTCTCACTCTATCACCCAGGCTAGAGTGCAATGACATGATCTCAGCTCATTGCAACCTCTGCCTCCTGGGTTCAAGCAATTCTCCTGTCTCAGCCTCCCAAGTGGCTGGGATTACAGGCATGCACCACCACTCCCAGCTAATTTTTTGTATTTTTAGTAGAGATGGGGTCTGGTCTTGGACTCCTGACCTCAGGCAATCCACCCGCCTTGGCCAGCCCATTCATTTCTTAATGGTCATTACTTCCCTCCTTCTGCAGCCTCTCACTACACGTTTTATTTTCTTTGAATTTACCCAGCTCTCTCCTACCTTGGTGCCTTTGCACAGGCTGGGCTCTTTGCATAGGATTCTCTTATCTCTACACTTCAAATGGTCATTCCTTCTTATTTTTCAAGCTTCAGATTAAATGCCAACTTCTGCAAAAGCATTTCACTGCCCGTTCTGCCTCCTTCCTGTCTGGGTCTATTTAGTGATAAAGAATGAAGACTCAAGAGTGAGACAATGGGGTGCAAAAGCCCTAGTTCTGCAGCATTCTAGCTGTGTGAACATTGGAGCCAGTTATTCAAATTTTCTGCCCGTCAGCTTCCTTGGATATAAAATCAGGTCAATAAGAATAGAACTCATCTCATGGATAAAATGAGCTAATATACCAAACATTAGGAAAGTGTTTGGCCCATACTAAGACTTCGTTTTTGTCATTTTGCCACTTACCTTTTTTTTCTTTTTTTTTTTCCTGCTTTCATCTGCTACATGTCAGCTCTATATGGGGATAGGCCTAATATATCCAGAGCCTACTGCAGTGCTTGGCTCACAACAGCTTCCCAATAAATATTAGATAAGTTTTCAAAATTAGGGTCTTCACTAGGGTTATCATGAATAAGGCCTAGTTCCTGACCTCACAGGGAATCTGTAGTATAAAGAAAGAAAAAGAAATACGACATTTCTAACTAACTCCATAAACTCAAAGAGACAGAGGGAGATGTGGGGCATGAAGATATGCTCTGGGTTTAAGCAGACTTGACTTTGAATCCCAGCTCTACCATCTTTAAGAACATGGGGTTTGGGGCCAGGTGCAGTGGTGGTTCACACCTGCAATCCCAGCACTTTGGGAGGCTGAGGTGGGTGGATCACTTAACGTCAGGAGTTCAAGACCAACCTGGCCAACATGGTGAAATCCCATCTCTACCAAAGAATGCAAAAATTAGGGGTCTGCCTATAGTCCCAGCTACTCAGGAGGCTGAGGTGGGAGGATCATTTATAACCCAGGAGGCAGAGGTTGCAGTGAGTGGAGATTGCTCCACCACACTCCAATCTGGGTGATACAGTGAGACCCTGTGGAAAGGAAAGGAAAGGGAAGAGAAGGGAAGGGAAGGGGGAAGGGAAGGGAAGGGAAGGGGGAAGGGAAGGAAGGAGAAGGGGGAAGGAAATGGAAGGGGGAAGGAGAGGGAAAGGGGAGGGGGAGGGGGAGGGGGAAGGGGGAAGGGGGAAGTAGAAGGGGGAGGGGGAGGAGGAGAGGGGGAGGGGAGGAGGGGGGAGGAGGGGGAAGCGGAAGGGGGAGGGGGAGGGGGAAGCGGAAGGGGGAGGGGGAGGGGGAGGAGGAGGGGAGGGGGAGGAGGGGGAGGAGAGGGGGAGGGGGAGGGGGAAGCGGAAGGGGGAGGGGGAGGGGGAGGAGGAGGGGAGGGGGGAGGGGAGGGGGAAAGGGGGGGAGGGGGAGGGGGGAGGGGAGGGGGAAAGGGGGGAGGGGGAGGGGAGGGGGAGGGGAGGGGGGAGGGGGAGGGGAGGGGGGAGGGGAGGGGGAGGGGGGGGGACGGGGAAGGGGGGAGGGGGGAGGGGGGGGAAGGGGAGGGGAAGGGGGGGAGGGGGAAGGGGAGGGGAAGGGGGGGAGGGGGAAGGGGAGGGGGAGGGGAGGGGAGGGGGGAGGGGGAGGGGAGGGGAGGGGGGAGGGGGAGGGGAGGGGGGAGGGGGGAGGGGGAGGGGAGGGGGGAGGGGGGAGGGGGAGGGGGAGGGGAGGGGGGAGGGGGGAGGGGGAGGGGAGGGGAGGGGGAGGGGGAGGGGGAGGGGAGGGGGAGGGGGAGGGGAGGGGGAGGGGGAGGGGGAAGGGGGAAGGGGGAAGTGGGAGGGGAAAGGGGGAAGCAGAAGGGGGGAGGGGGAGGAAGAGGGGGGAGGAGGAGGGGGAAGGGGGAAGGGAGAGAGAGAAAGAAAAGAAAGAGAAAGTAAGTTCTGGCAAATTAGAATGAAGATAATACCAACTACCTTCAAGAATTAGAAATAATATCTATAAAGGCTCTTCAAGCATGCCTGATACATAGTAAATGCTCAATAAATAAAAACTGCTACTCGTTTTTAGGGTCATTTTTGTTATGTGCGAAAACCTTGGTAAATACTATGATGGACACTTAATCCAGTCTGCGCAAATAGGCTGAGGGAAATATTTTTATAAAATTTTTATAAAATTTATAAAATATATTTTATAAAAAATATTTTATTGTTATATTTTATAAAATATATTTTATAAAAAATATAAAATTTTATAAAATTTTATAAATTTCATAAAATATAATATTTATATAACATATTCACATAAATTATATACAATATTAATATAAATTATATTAAAAATTAATACATATTATATATACATATATATATACACACACACACACACATACACACACAGAAAATAAAATGAAACCAAGAGGACCCAAGTAGTAACCGAAAGAGGTGGGGACCAGTGCAACACATAAGAAACAACAATTTACTCAGCAATTAGCTGAGCAGAGAGAAGTTTCCCTTGCCCTATGATGCTTCGTTTATTCATTTATTCAACAAAAAACAATTTTTTTGAAAAAGAGTCTTGCTCTCTCACTCACGCTGCAGTGCAGTGGCACGACCTGGACTCACTGCAGCCTCTGCCTCCCAGGTTCAAACGATTCTCCTGCCTCAGCCTCCCCAGTAGCTGGGATTACAGATGCCTGCCACTATGCCTAACTAATTTTTGTATTTTTAAGTAGAGACAGGGTTTCACCATGTTGGCCATGCTGGTCTAGAACTCCTGGCCTCAAGCGATTTGCCCGTCTTAGCATCTCGAAGTTCTGGGATTACAGGCGTGAGCCTTCAAGACTGGCCTCAAGAAAAATTCTTAAGTGCTCACTTAAGCCGGTGAGGGTGGTGGATACTGGGAACATTAAGGATGTGGGTGGGAATGCAGGGATTTCACTGAGCTCATGGTTCTCAGAGGGAAGCACATTTCCCTCCTCCTCCTCTTCTTCCCTCTGCAGTGTAATGACACAGACAGTGTCCAATGTCATTTCCTTTTCTGTTAATACAACTTCATCACTCATTATGTGAACATGTCTGATCTTCTGTTTGCTTTGATAAAACACAGATATTGTCCTAGATTCCTTATTTTATTTAATTTTCATAATTTTTTTTTAAAAATAGATTGGCTGGGCATGGTAGCTCACGCCTGAAATCCCAACACTTTGGGAAGTTGAGGAAGGTGGATGACAAGATCAGGAGTTCAAGACCAGCCTTGCCAGCATGGTGAAACCTCATCTCTACTAAAACTACAAAACAGTAGCTGGGCATGGCGGCCTGTAATCCCAGCTACTCGGGAGGCTGAGGCAGGAGAATCACTTGAACCTGGTGGATAGAGTTTGCAGTGAGCCGAGATTGTGCCTCTGCACTCCAGCCTCGGTGACAGGGCAAGATTCTGTCCTTAAAAAAAAAAAAAAAAAAAAAAAGACGGAAGGAAGGAAGGAAGGAGGGAAGGAAAGAAAGAAAGAAAGAGAAAGAAAGAAAGAAAGAAAATATTTTAGATTTACACAGAGGTATAAAGATGGCATAAAAGAGTCCCCGGGTACCCTGCACCTGGCATCAGACATGACAATTGTAATAAATACCTTGGCAATGGAAGTGGGGAGGCTAGAGGAAGACATGAAAGGTTCACCTAAGCTGATCTAGAAAACACTACAGCCGCCTTCCTGAGGGTAGCAGCACTTTATCAGAGACCAAAAAAAAAAAGACAGCCAGAAGAAAGCAAAAATTGTTTCAGGTGGACAGAACAAAATGTGGAAACGCTGGGAGGTAAAAGAGAGCAGGGTTTAGTTGGAACACACCCAAAAATGTCAGCATTGCTGGACCACAGATTGAGAGGTGTGGAGCAGCTAGAGAGAATCATATGCTCAGGATTAATGAGAATTGGGGTGTGGGTATTTCCTTGTACAACCTAAACCTGGTGGGCAAAGCCCATAAACATGCAGTGTTTGAAATCAAGCTTCTTCTCTTTAGCATCAGATTCACTTCCTTACTTTTTTTCTGGTCCAAGTCACACCTTTCCCAGTAATGGCCAAGCCTAGAAATACAGCCCTGATCACATCATTGTAACTGTAAAACAAAACTACGTATCCACAGCACAGATCATTCATTCGAACTGTAAAGTAACTGCAAATCCACATCACAGACCAGAGGAGAGAGAGGACCATGGGCTCAGGGGTTCAGACAAGAGGGCTTTTGACAACTTAACAAAAAGTACAAAATCTCTCAGCAAAAACTACAACAGCATGAATGCACTATCCCACTGTCTCCTGCTCTCTCTCTCACTCACACAAACACACACATACTTTCATGAAGTCCATGAATCTCAGCTAAAAGCTCTTACTCCAAATAATTCATTTTATATGAAAAATTGGATCCCTTTTCATCCTAAACATCAACATTTTCCAAATCTACCTGTTTTTTTTCTCAAGCACCAACATAACAAAACCTAAACAAGGCAAATACACCAAACCACCTAATAATATATAGTTTTATATAAAATAATTTAGTGTCCTAAAAAATTCTAGAAACATTACACAGGAATGGCTATTTTCAACTCAATCAGAATCATTACCTCCTAGTCTTTACACACACACACACACATACACACACTCACACACACACACTTCTAAAACCTAGTAAATCAGGAAAAGTTTTTTCAGTTCTGAACAAGAATGCTTTCTTTTTTCTTCTTATTTACTTATTTATTTATTTATTGCTTTTTAATTTTTTTGTAGAGATGAGGTCTCATTGTGTTGCCCAGGCTGGTCTTGAACTCCTGAGCTCAAGAGATCCTCCCACTTTGGCCTCCCAATGTGCTGAGATTACAGGCATGAGCCACTGCTTCTGGCCTAGAGTGGGTTTTAATCTGTAGATGTTATATTTCTGTTTTTTTTTTTTAATACTTTAAGGTCTAGGGTACATGTGCACAACGTGCAGTTTTGTTACATATGTATACATGTGCCATGTTGGTGTGCTGCACCCATTAACTCGTCATTTACATTAGGTGTATCTCCTAATGTTGTGGAAGACAGCATAGCGATTCCTCAAGGATCTAGAACTAGAAATACCATTTGACCCAGCCATCCCATTACTGGGTATATACCCAAAGGATTATAAATCATGCTGCTATAAAGACACATGCATACGTATGTTTATTGCGGCACTAATCACAACAGCAAAGACTTGGAACCAACCCAAATGTCCATCAATGATAGACTGGATTAGACATTGTATTTCAAAAACAGGAGCAATTAAGACAATATTCATGAACACACACACACACACACACACAGAGACAATTATGCATAAAGAAGCATCTAGAAAGAAGTATCTAACTCATAATGGAGGTGGCCTCAAACAATTCCTGGAGGTTAGGCTTCTCACTGAAACTAAACATCTTGCCCAAAATGTTAGAAGTCCCCTTGCGTAAGGAGAAGCTGGAGGAAACACCTAGAATGAGAGCCAGTAGAGAATGCCTCCCTCTTCAGGTAGTTACTGACTTGCAGGATCCACCAATGCATGGCTCGTGGAAATTCAGCAAGGGGTTAAGACAGATTTCCAGATGGGCTTCCCTTCCTAAGACCTAGATGCTCCACAGAGAGAAAACAGCTGGGTGTACATGCAGGCTGGCTGGAGGAGCTGGCCAGGCCTGTTTTCAAATATGAATGACAATCTCCTAAATGATATTTTGTAAAATTCCATTCCCTGCAGACCACAAGAGCCTGAAGAGAAAGGGGACACACCTAATTCACGTATCACTGACAGTTTGCAAATACAGCATTTTGGTCAATGTCTTTCAATTCTCCATTCTTGCTAAGCCTCGAAGACTCCAATTCTCTCTGAATGAATGAATGCTCAAATAAAGAAAGAAAGAAACAGAAGAAAATGCATAAGCACACCACGATACTCTTTTCCCAGAGGGTGATAATTCATCAGTATTTGTTTGGAAGTTGGCCTGTCACAGGGTTGTGAAGAGAAAAGCTATTGAACATCCAGAAAAGGAAAAGCTTCCCTCACCAAGGTCAAGTATATATCAGCCATGAGACAAAGCAACACTCATTTCGACCTGAGGCCACAATGTACCTTGGCCCCAGCCTCATGAAAACAACAATTTGCAGTCGTCTATAAAACACTTCCTCTACTTTCTTTGTTCCGTTGGCTTCTTCCAAACTCAGACTCCTGAGTTAGCAGTATCTGGCTATATTTTACAAGCCTGTGTGCGCGTGTGAGTGTGTGCATTGCATGCTAAGGTTTGGGGCCAAGATTTATCTCATTCTCTGATGGCATTTTATCGTTATTAGAGAGCCATAAATTTCAGCTCCGTTAGCACTGCATTTAAATATGCACCCGCCAAGATAGAAAGGTGCTGGATCTATAGTATGCTATAAATTTCCATTATTTGCCATCATTCTATACTTGGGCCTTGGCAGAGCCTAGCCGAGGCTGCACATTTTGTTTAGATAGCTCCCCTTCCCTGAAGGGAAACTTCGCCAACACTTGAAGCAGATACGATTTGCTGGCTGCGACTCTGTTTGCACCTTAACAGCTGTTTTGCTTTTTTATTTAGAGAGAACAGGGTTCCCACCATCTGTCTTTTGAAAAATGAGTTCTGCTCACAGCAACGTGGAACCATAAAAAAACAGAAAGAGGCTGAAGGATGAAGCCAAAAGTCATGAAAGAAAGAGGGTCGCTCAACCAACAAATGAAAATAATGGTTAAACCTTTACTACTGGTGGGACAAAAATGTGAAACAAATTTACCAAAACGCCAGTGAGGGATTTCAAGGTTGGTACACAGGGTCAACTGACAGCCAGAAAAGAAACAGTCTTAAGTTCTCTCCCAAAAGTGCTGGCAGAACCAAAATCACAATAACCTCACCTAGTGGGTAACCACGTCCTGTCACCTACCCTGCTCACAGCATCCTAAAACTGCCCAGTGAAGTAGACAGTTTAATCAACTCCACTTTAGAAAAAAGAAAAATACGGCCATAGGCATCAGTCAGATGTGACTTCAAGTTCAGCATTTCCACTTGCTGGTTTTGCATCGTGTATCATGCCTGTTTCCACATCCACCAAGTGAGGCGTGTCTACCCAAGTGAAAGTGCGGCTGGAGGAATTACGTGAGATGATACATGCAAAACGCTGTGTGCAATGCATGGCACATAGGTGTGCTGAATACACTGTGGCTATATCTGTTATCAAAGCAGTTCAGTGACTTAGGTTAGGTCCTGAAACAAGTGAGAAACATGAGCCCAGATTTAAATCCACTCTGCAGAATTTAAGTCCAGTGCCTTGTTTATAGTATCCAAAAGGTTTCTTCTAAAACTCAACTCTATAGGCTACTTTATACCATGATACCACATTAACTCTCAATCTTCAGTTTCAGTAGTATGGCAGAAGGATATACCACATGTCTGAGATAGATCTTGGGGATGAGGTAGGTGCCGTTCCGTCCCGTTCCACATAATTGGGGATACAGGTTGATGGCGATTTCATGATCTCAACAAAGGACTTCAAATTCACCGTGGCAAGGGATGGTGGTGTCTGGTAGTGTCTCACTCTTCCATGCTTTGTCCCAGAAGTGATGAACTTTACTAAGCCTACAAGTCATTGGCAAGAACAAGCCTTATAGTGTCACTTAACTGCAATGAGTGACTAGGAAGTGTAGTCTTTCCAAGAAGGAAACCCTATCACCACAAAGCAATAACTACTGGTGATGTCTATCACACCAAATAATGGGCAAATGATGAATTAACTGGGACTTTACCCTTCAAAGAGAAGTCAGATTTCCCTGAAACATGTTGCTTACCTCTATAGATATAATTAAAGCCAAGTAAATTGGTATTTCACAATTGCTTATTATGGAATAATATTTCTTTCTACCCAAATCAGAAAATGTTCTTAATCAGAAAAAAAAATTCTTTGAGGAAAAAAAGAAAAAAAAGAAGAAAAAGTTATTAAAATGAATTATTGGGAATGGAACTAGAACATAATAGAAATGTGAATAACTAGACCGCTAGTCATCAAAAAATTTCAAATACTCCTTGTTTGCTTAAAAGAGCCTTTTAAACAAGAGGAGATGAATCACAAATGGTGTCTAATAGGCTCTTAAATAAGCCAAAATCTCAGAATAATGTGAACAACCTTCTAACCAAAGGAGTCTTGAGAATTAATTGATGTTTGATTTGGGAATGGAAAAATACTTTTTCCTCTCCCCAGCCTCTGTCTGAACACTGTTGACCAAAACTTCCTGCTCAGTGCCTTATACTCCAGAAGATTCAGATTCCTTAAGTCTATAATACAGCTCAAATTTCTTTGTTTTTGCCAACTCTGAGGTGATTCTGATGCCCAGCAAAGGCTGATAAGCCAAGTTCCAGATCTACTCCATAGTCTAGAAGAACAACCCCAGGAATGTGAGCAGTTTCTGATTTGCAGTCCCAGTCCATATGCTCACCCATAGCCTCAGCACCTATAATGATACTAATGCCTTCACAATGCCATTGGATGCATCTGCTGCTGTCACAACAAATCCAGACTACTGAGAGTGACTAAGGAGAAAGGGAAAAAAGAACATGAACTGACCCTTAACTCTGTCTCAGACCCCAAGTTTGTGCTATTCCATAATGCAAGAAAAAGATAAACAGAATCCCTGCATTCATGAAGCCTAGAACCTGGTAAAGAGGCTGAGCACGGTGGCTCACACCTGTAATCCCAGCCCTTTGGGAAGTTGAGGTGGGTATATCACAAGGTCAGCAGTTTGAGACCAGCCTGGCCAATATGGTGAAACTCCGCCTCTAGTAAAAATACAAAAAAATTAGCCAGGCATGGTGGCACATGCCTGTAATCTCAGCTACTCGGGAGGCTAAGGCAGGAGAATTGCTTGAATCCTGGAGGCAGAGGTTGCAGTGAGCCAAGATCGTGCCACTGCACTCCAGCCTGGGTGACAGAGCGAGACTCCATCTCGAAAAAAGAACCTGGTAAAGAACTGGGCTTCTAGTTTATCACCCACTCTCTCTCACTCAAGATTCCATTCTCATTTCCTTGAAAGACTGAGAATCAAATCCAAAATATATTTTCCCAACCTTTTGAATGTGTTTTTGCAAAGACAGTTATCCCCTTTAAAATTCAGTTTAAGACTGGGTGCTATGTCTCACTCCTGTAATTCTAGCACTTTCGGAGGCTTATCACTGTAATCCTAGCACTTTGGGAGGAGAGCGGATCACTTGAGGTCAGGAGTTCGAGATCAGCCTGGCCAACATGGTGAAACCCCATCTCAACTGAAAAAAAAAAAAAAAAAAAGAAAAAAAAAAAAAGCCAGGCGCGGTGATGCATGACTGTAATACTAGCTACTAGGGAGGCTGACGTGGGAGGACTGCTTGAACCCAGGAGGCTGACATTGCACTGAGCCAAGATCATGCCACTGCACACTCCAGCCTGGGCGACAGAGCAAGACTCCACTTCGAAAAACAAACAAAACCTTCAGTTTACACATCATTTTTAACAGGTTATTTTCATTTGTCAAAGTTTCAGCACCTTGGACAGTTCTTTTTTGAGCATTTATTCTGCATACACAATTGCCTGTCCCAATAAATCTGCCATTCCGATTACATTGTGTACTTATTTTTAATATATTGAGTGAATACTGTTACCTATTTGGGCCTCAAGTTCCCTGAAATCTACTCTTCCTTCTTTTAGGGAGAATATTGATGTAGGGAATAGAATATATAGCATTTTAGCCAAGTACCGTGGCTCAAATCTGCAATCCCAACCCTTTGGGAGGCTGAATCAGGAGGATTTTTTGAGATCAAGAGCTCAAGAATGACCTGGGTAACATGGTGAGACCCCATTTCTGCAATTTTTTAAAAAATTAACTGGGCATGTTGGTGCACACCTGTAGTCCCAGCTCCTTGGAAGGCTAAGATGAGAGGATCGCTTGAGCCTGAGAGTTTGAGGCTGCAGTGAGCAGTGACTGTGACAATGCACTTCAGCCTGGGCAACAGAGAAAAACAATCTCTCTTAAAAAACAGAATTTATATAATTTGTTAATGTCATCCTCCCTCCTCCCTGATCCCAGGTAATATAACATTAGTAGTTGTGTTGCAATGATAGGTTATACCAGAGTTTCTCAACATCAGCACTGCTAACATTTTGATACAGACAATTCTTTGCTTTGGGGACTGTCCTGTGTATTGCAGGATATTTAGTGGCATGCCTTGACTCCACCTGCTAGATGCCAGTAGCATCCTCCTCCCAGTCGTAGCAACCGAACATGTCTCCAGACATTATCACATGTTCTCTGGGTCAGAAAGTGGGCAATTTTTCCTCCAAGTGAGAGGGACTGGTATATGTTTATTGCACATATAACATGAGCAGAACACTGAGTTAAACTCCTAACATACCTTACTTCATTGAATTACCTCAGCAGTCCTATGTGAATAGGGACTACAAGCATTTTTTTTTTACCAAAGAAAGGATGCTTAGAGAACTGAATGGCTCATTCTCAGTCACAAAGCCAATGAGTATCAGAGCATTACACCACAAATTTATATGTGAAATCCCTAACCCTCAGTGTAAAGGCATTTGTAGATGGGACTTTTGAGAAGATAACATCATAAAAGTAAGATCCTCATAAGGGGATTAGTGCCCTTGTAAGGAGAGAAAGAGAGAGATTACTCTTTCTCTCTCCTCTCTCCACCTGTGCACACTGAGGAAAGGCCACTGAAAACACATTCAGAAGGTGGCCATCTGCCAGCCACAAAGAGAGCCCCTGCCAGGACCTGACCATCTTGGCACCCTGATCTTGAACTTCCAGCCTCCACAACTATGGGAAAATAAATAGCTCTTGTTCAAGTCACCCAGTCTATGGCATTTTGTTATGGCAGCCTGAACACACTAAGATATCAGTTTGTTAAAATGGGTCAAAACTTGAAACATTATTTCTCCTCCAATCCAGTGTGCACAGCTTTCCAACAATTACAAAGCAAGTCACTCTGGCCTTCCTTAGCTGACAAAGTCAGCTTAAAATTAATTGTCCCATAATAAAGAAAGGTCTGTTGGATCTCATTTTTTTCTGGACCACAATTCCTTTCCATTGTTTTGTTAGCAGTATTTAAAAATCACACTGTACAAGAGAGAAAGGAAACCAGAAATAAGGTGTTCCAATATCCTTGTTTTTCTCATTGTCTTTTCCAGGCAGTTGTTAAGATGGCATGGGAAATGAGACAGATGCAACTTTCCATGTCATGAGTGACTGAAGGCTCCTTGCCTATGATACACCCATGTAGCCTCAGAAACCTGAAGGATGAGTAGTTTCATAGACAAAAGGTGATGGAATTGAAGAGACCTAAGACTCAGTCCCAGGTCTGTCACTAATAGTTATGAGATCTCACCTGCCAGACATTCGGTCTGTCAGCCTCAGATCCTGTATCTTTAAAATTGGAAAAAATTCTTTCATCTTGCAGAGTTATGGAAGAGTTAAGAAAGTGGAACAAAAACACCCACAAAAGCTCCCAGCATTCAGTGATGGTCAATAAATAATAGTGATCATGGTCTCATCCTATGATTATTCTAGATCTTTGCTGGATGGATTCTGAAGCTGTTTCTCATTGGTGACTCCATATGTCTGACCTAAAGTCCACTTATTATTTTGCAGGTCTGGCTAATCTCATCTGACCTACAGTGGCTGGCCTAGACCTCACTGATCAGAACACCACATCATGATCTACTTAGCCAATGTCAGAGGATTAATGAAGGGCATATTTCCAGAGAGAAATGTGCAGAAGATGGGGTGGAAGAGCATGCAATACCACTTGAGCTAACGTCATCCAAAGGCATCCCACTCCTTCCCATTTCTCATGACTGATATCACTGACCAAAAACAACTTGGGGCTGGGCGCGGTAGCTCACGCCTGTAATCCCAGCACTTTGGGAGGCCAAGGCAGGCGGATCACGAGGTCAGGAGATCAAGACCATCCTGACTAACACGATGAAACTCCCGTCTCTACTAAAAAATACAAAAAATTAGCTGGGCATGGTGGTGGGCACCTGTAGTCTCAGTTACTTGGGAGGCTGAGGCAGGAGAATGGCGTGAACCTGGGATGCGGAGCTTACAGTGAGCCGAGATCGTGCCACTGCACTCCAGCCTGGGAGACAGCGAGACTCCATCTCAAAAAACAAACAAACAAAACAAAACAAAACAAACACACAAAACAAACAAACAAACAAAAATCCAACTTGGAAGGCCCAACCTGCTTTAACAAGACATAGCAACAAACAGCCTTCCTGGTTTCAATCCCCATCTGCCACACTTGCACTCTTTAAGATCTTGGCAAATTGCTTAAGCTTTCTGGGCTTCAGTTTCTCCTTCTGCAAAGTGAAAATGATGATAGCATCTTGACCTCAGAATCATTAAGAGAATTACATAAGTTAATGTCGCAAAAGGCCTTAGAACCAGCCCTGGAATGGTATGAGGACTCCACGAATGACTGATAATTATTGAAATCAAATAAATCCAAATCTGTCTGCAGTTTTTGACTTTTCAACTATGTAAGACACAGCCTGAATGCCTCTCTTCTTTCAGTAACTCTTTCACACCCAAGAAAAAAAAAAAAGAATTTGCTTTCAATTAAAAGGCAAGGCCACAAATTGACTTGAAATAAAAACAAACAAACAACAAACAAAATATAACAGGAAAGAACAGCTTAAGTAGTTAATTTATACTCTTGCCCAATGCCCTGCTATGACTCACTTTGGTGGGAGAACTTTATTAGCACACTACCTTCTGCTCCAGACAAGAGATGTGGGCTGGGTGCAGTGGCTCACGCCTATAATCTCAGCACTTTGGGAGGCGGAGGCGGACGCAGACGCAGAGACGGGCAGATCACTTGAGGCCAGGAGTCTGAGACCAGCCTGGCCAACATAGTGAAACCCTGTCTCTACTAAAAATACAAAAATCAGCCGGGCAGTGGTGGCATGCAAATGAAATCCCAGCTACTTGGGAGGCTGAGGCAGGAGAATCGCTTGAACCCAGGAGGCGGTATCTGAGAGCCATTGGTTTTAGTCATCCAAGATCACTTCACCGCACTCTAGCCTAGGTGACAGAGAAAAACTCTGTCTCAAAAAAAGAAAAAACAAACAAAAATAAAAAAGAGGGGAGATGTGATCAGTGTCTCTCCCTCCTTTTCCAACCCACATCTCCTTCACTGGCCACCACAGATCTAGCCCCTCGGATGCTCAAGGACTCTGTCAACTCTAAGAGGTCTCATTGGCCAATGCATATAATAATCACCAAGGTCTCACCAGTGTGTGTCCTAGGGTAAGAGTCTGTACAGAAAGTCTAACCAGACTGGATTTGATGCTCACAATGTAAGTTATTTCTCTTGTGTTCTCTAAGTGTTCATGAAAAGCAGTTTTCTCTTGGTCCTGGAGAATTTGCCATTTAGCTCTAGGTTGTCTGTAGATTTGAGCTTCAGGACTTAATAATGACACATACATATAAGGGACCCTCATAGTATTCACAGCTGATTAAGTCTCACCCCTCCTGGAATGATCACGTGCTTTGCAGCAAAGAATATAGTTGATGCCCTTAGGCAAACCGTTAAAGAAGTTAACTAAATTTGAATTCTCCCAGGGCCTCTTGAGTGCATTTTTTTTTTTTTTTCTTAAGAGTTCTCTGAGCTTCTATCAAGTCTAATTGATTTTTAGCACAGGAAGCCTTTCCTCCCAATATAGCTTTGGACCCTTTTGCCTTGTAGCCAATGGCAAAAGATCCATTTATAAATTGTTAAACATGTTCACAGCTAAATGGCACCAAAATAGCCCAGGAATATTTTCATATTCATAGTTTGCTTTGATTAAAATACAAACTTTTCACGTTAGCTCTACTATTATTTTTCATAAGGCAGGCAGGTTACAGAGCTGAGTGCCACTTAATTTAGTGTTTAATCAAGAGAACTACTGTGGTATCAGGCTGATTAGGTTGGCTCAACTGCTGCCTGCTCAATTTTTCCCTATAATTGTGGGATATTCTTTACAGTGACAAGTGCCCAGACGGTAGAATTCCAATATGCTATACATCAGCTTCTCCATTATTGGATTAGCTGGATGTGGCATCGTTACTGCTGCACTTTCATTCCTATCATTGATCGCATCGTCCCTTCTATTTCACAATTAATGCAAGTCTGTTGGATTGATCAATCTTCTCCTGTGCTTGGGCTGCAGTCAATATATTCTTACGGCTGTGTGTTAGTGATCTGCAGGGTTTCTTGCAAGGCCTGTGGATTTGTCACTGTGGCGAGAGATTTTTTTCATTTTAAGGTGCTTCTGATTGCATGAGACTGCTTGGTGCAGGGTCTTCAAATTATACATGTACAAAGAAGGAGAAAGAAGGAAGAGACAGAGAGTGAGAGAGAAAAGAGAGGAGAGAAAGTAGAGAAGAGGAAAAAAGAAAGAGGACTGAGAGAGAGAAAGAGGGAAAGGAAGAGAGAAAGAAAGAAGAAAGAAAGAGCGAAAGGGAGGAAGGAGGAAGGGAGGGAGGAAGAAGGAGGAAGGGAGGGAGGAAGGAGGAAGGGAGGGAGGAAGGAGGAAGGGAGGGAGGGAGGAAGGAGGAAGGGAGGGAGGGAGGAAGGAGGAAGGGAGGGAGGGAGGAAGGAGGAAGGGAGGGAGGGAGGAAGGAGGAAGGGAGGGAGGGAGGAAGGAGGAAGGGAGGGAGGAAGGAAGGAGGAAGGGAGGGAGGAAGGAAGGAGGGAGGGAGGAAGGAAGGAGGAAGGGAGGGAGGAAGGAGGAAGGGAGGGAGGAAGGAGGAAGGGAGGGAGGAAGGAGGAAGGGAGGGAGGAAGGAGGAAGGGAGGGAGGAAGGAGGAAGGGAGGGAGGAAGGAGGGAGGGAGGAAGGAGGAAGGGAGGGAGGAGGGAGGGAGGGAGGGAGGAGGGAGGGAGGGAGGGAGGAGGGAGGAGGGAGGGAGGAAGGGAGGGAGGGAGGAGGGAGGAAGGGAGGGAGGAAGGGAAGAAGGGAAGAAGGGAGGAAGGGAAGAAGGGAGGAAGGGAGGGAGGGAAGGAGGGAGGGAGGGAGGGAAGGAGGGAGGGAGGGAGGGAAGAAGGGAGGGAGGGAAGAAGGGAGGGAGGGAGGGAGGGAGGGAGGGAAGAAGGGAGGCAGGGAGGGAAGAAGGGAGGGAGGGAGGGAGGAAGGGAAGAAGGGAGGAAGGGAGGAAGGGAGGGAAGGAGGGAGGGAGGGAGGGAGGGAGGGAGGGAGGGAAGAAGGGAAGGAGGGAGGGAGGGAGGGAGGGAGGGAGGGAGGGAAGAAGGGAGGGAGGGAGGGAGGGAAGAAGGGAGGGAGGGAAGGAGGGAAGAAGGGAGGGAGGGAGGGAGGGAAAAAGGGAGGGAGGGAGGGAGGGAAAAAGGGAGGGAAAAAGGGAGGGAGGGAGGGAGGGAGGGAGGGAAAAAGGGAGGGAGGGAGGGAGGGAGGGAGGGAAGAAGGGAGGGAGGGAGGGAGGGAGGGAAGAAGGGAGGGAGGGAGGGAGGGAGGGAAGAAGGGAGGGAGGGAGGGAGGGAGGGAAGAAGGGAGGGAGGGAGGGAGGGAGGGAAGAAGGGAGGGAGGGAGGGAGGGAAGAAGGGAGGGAGGGAGGGAGGGAGGGAGGGAAGAAGGGAGGGAGGGAGGGAAGAAGGGAGGGAGGGAGGGAAGAAGGGAGGGAGGGAGGGAAGGAGGGAAGAACGGAGGGAGGGAGGGAGGGAGGGAAGAAGGGAGGGAGGGAGGGAGAGAAGAAGGGAGGGAGGGAGGGAGGGAAGAAGGGAGGGAGGGAGGGAGGGAAGAAGGGAGGGAGGGAGGGAGGGAAGAAGGGAGGGAGGGAGGGAGGGAAGAAGGGAGGGAAGAAGGGAGGGAGGGAGGGAAGAACGGAGGGAGGGAGGGAGGGAGGGAAGAAGGGAGGGAGGGAGGGAGGGAGGGAGGGAAGAAGGGAGGGAGGGAGGGAGGGAGGGAGAGAAGGAGGGAGGGAGGGAGGGAGAGAAGGAGGGAGGGAGGGAGGGAGGGAGGGAGGGAAGAAGGGAGGGAGGGAGGGAGGGAAGAAGGGAGGGAGGGAGGGAGGGAAGAAGGGAGGGAGGGAGGGAGGGAGGGAAGAAGGGAGGGAGGGAGGGAGGGAGGGAGGGAAGAAGGGAGGGAGGGAGGGAGGGAAGAAGGGAGGGAGGGAGGGAGGGAGGGAGGGAGGGAGGGAATTTCATTTTTACGGCTATCAACCTTGAATTTCTTGAATTATTTACTCTTGTTCATTGAATTCTACTCTTTTTTTTGAGACAAAGTCTTGCTCTGTCACCCAGGCTGGAGTGCAGTGGTATGATCTCGGCTCACTGCAACATTTGCCTCCTAGGTTCAAGCCATTCTGCTGCCTCAGCCTCCTGAGTGTCTGGAATTACAGATGTGCCACCATGCCTGGCTAATTTTTGTATTTTTAGTAGAGACAGGGTTTCATCATACTGGCCAGGATGGTCTCAAACTCCTGGCCTCAGGTGATCCACCTGCCTCAGCCTCCCAAAGTGGATTACAGGTATAAGCCACCACACCTGGCCTGAATTGTACCTTCTAATACTTCAAGCTATTCATTCAAGACTCATTAAAGCCAATTCACCAAAAATAGCATCCTGTTACATTTTCTTTGGTAACAACTATTCTCATTATGCTGTGGATATATATTTTTTTCAGTGAGAACTTGTACATGAAACAATAAAGGACAAGACATGTAGGTGTGGCTGAAAACTGTTTGCTCTCAACTGAATGTAGATAATGCTAAGTTGGGTGAGAGACACGATGCCCAACATTATACTGGTTTTATTTTGCTACCATTTCTGAAATCTGTTGCCATTTCATGTGTTTCTCATGGCACCTGTTGTATTAGGAGGCCCGAGCTAGCAAGCTTGAGAAGACTGCATGAAGGTTCTTACAAGCCCATGTTGATACTTCCTAATGCTGAGGTGTCCACTAGGTGGGCTACAGAAACGCACAGGAGCACGCAGGCTTCAGTGGCAGCAGTCTTACCCCATCCTCACAGTTTCTAAGGACCTGCATGTAGGGAAATGAGATGATTTTCATGGGAGTTTACCCTGTATAGTCAAGAAATTAGCAGCAAGAGTATATGCAAAATCATGTGAAAGAGAAGAGCTTCCTAACAATAAAAAGTAGAAATGTACAGTTACATTGAAAGAATGACTAAAACAGTCAAAGATGGCTGGAGGATGGGAGGGTATTTAACAATGTGCAGTAGGCAAATATTTGCCCCACTTCCCCAAGATACCCATGTCCTAATCCCCAGAACCTGTCAATGCGATGCGTGACATGACAAATAGTATTTTGTAGATGTTATCAAAGGTATGCACCTAAAAATAGGGAGATGATTCTGGATTATTGGGGAGAATTCCATCTAATCACAAAAGCCCTTTAAAACAAACGACTTTCTCCAGCTGCAATGAGGGAGATGTGGCAGAAGAAGTCAATGAGATTTCAAGGATGAGAAGCATTCGTGCCATTGCTGACTGTGAGTTGGAAGAGTCCACACAACACAAAAGGACATAAAAAGCTACCAGGAGCTAAGAGAATCCCCTCTGCTAGCAGCCAGTAAAGAAATGGAGACCTCAGCTTTACAGCTGCAAGGAAATAAACTTTGCGGCAACCTGAAGGAATTTGAAAATGGACTCTTCCCAGAGCCTCCTTATCAGTCCATACAGCCCACCATTGACATCAGCCTTGAGAAAAACTCACAGTGTAGAAACCAGATGAGCCGACTAGACTTCTCACCTATAGAACCGTGAGATTATATGTATTTGTTACTTTACGGTGCCAAATGTGTGGTACGTCTGGCAGCGGTAGAAAAGTAAAACTATGAAAACATGGAAAAGACAAGACAGTGAGTCCATATGGGGAGGTGATCTTAAATGCAGAGCAAAGTCTCAGACATAAAATGCCAGGGTTCAAAGTGTGATTCCACTGCTTGGGAGCAGAGGGTCCTTGGGCAGGTGACTTAACTTTGCTAAGTGTTCTCTTCTACATAGGCTTTATTTTTTCTTAATGAAATTAATGGCCAGGCACGGTGGCTCATGCCTGTAGTCCCAGTACATTGGGAGGTGAAGGAAGGACCATCACTTGAGTCCAGGAGTTCAAGATCAGAATGAGCATCATAGGGAGACCTTGTCTCTATAAAACCCAAAACCAAGCAAGGTGTGGTGGTTCCCAACTCTAGTTGTACCTACTCAGGAGGCTGAGGTGGGAGGACTGCTTGAGCCCAGGAGTTCGAGGCTACAGTGAGCTGTGATCATATCACTGCATTCCAGCCTGACCAACAGAGACCCTGTCTCTAAATAAAAAACTTGTTTGGCAGGGCGCGGTGGCTCACGCCTGTAATCCCAGCACTTTGGGAGGCCAAGGCACGTGGATCACAAGGTCAGAAAATCGAGACCATCCTGGCCAACATGGTAAAACCTCGTCTCTACCAAAAATACAAAAATTAGCTGGGCATGCTGGTGTGTACCTGTAATCCCAGCTACTCAAGAGGCTGAGATAGGAGAATCACTTGGACCTGGAAAGCAGAGGATGCAGTGAACCGAGATCGTGCTACTGCACTCCAGCCTGTCAACAAACAGAGTGAGACTCCATCTCAAAAAAAAAAAAAAAAAAAAAAAATTTAATGACATTACCTATGCCCTCTAGCCAAAGATGTTTAAAGGCACATCTGTATTTGAACAAAGTAGGATTTACTACCTATTGCAAAGGGGAACATATACCATGAGGAACCACGGAGTACCTCAGTAAGATGTCCAACTTCTTAGAGGATTTGCGTTTCCGTTACGTGATCCTGAGTAGGGCTCAAAGAATTGGGGCTTTTCTCTGGATCGGATGCTGTTAGAAAGAGCAATTATATCACTGGGTATCTTCACAGTTCTTATCCAGAAGAAGGGAAGAATTTAGTGAAGTGAAAGCTGTAGTTGGTGTAGAAGCAGCAGTCACTCATGTGAGCCAGAAAAAGAAGATGATTGGTCATCTTGTGATTTAGGCAAGGTCCATGTTTTGGACTGAGTTCAGACATGATCACCTAGCGGTCTTGTCTTGTCCTGACCCACTACAGTCCTGAGATGGCCTTGTCTGATGCTGATGTTCTATGAAATTGTTTGTGTTCAACAGGCAACACCAAAGTCTATTTGTGAGTGTCAAGCCAACTCCTACCAACACCAAGCTGTCACTAATAGGATCTTTCAGGAGCTGCTTTTCCATTTCTCAAGATAAAAAAATATAGAACACTTATCAAAGTACCAATTTTCTCATTCACTTGCCATTCCTGGGTTCCTTCTCCCCATTCCTGTCAATTATCTTTCTAGACATAAACCAGAAACTTTTCTCTTTTTGTCCTTCCACAAGAAACACTGACTGTATTGGGATGTTTCCTTGCCATCCCTCTATTCTATAAGTCAACTTAGTCTTTCTCCCCCAAAGCAAGCAAGAACACAGTCTCATTGAAAGGGAGGAAGATGACTGGAATGGAGGCAAGGATCTGTAGTTTCTCTTAAAAGGTAAGGGGAAAGCTATTAGCACTCATCTTTTCATACTGTATGTCCCACACACAACAAAGGTGAGGATATGTGTTTGCTTATTTTGTTTTGTTTTGGGTTTTTTTGTTTTTGAAATGGAATCTCGCTCTTGTCACCCAGGCTGGAGTGCAATGAGACGATCTCAGCTCACTGCAAATCCTGCCTCCTGGATTCAAGCAATGCTCCTGCCTCAACCTCCCAAGTAGCTGGGATAACAGGCACCCACCATCATGCTCTGCTAATTTTTGTATTTTTAGTAGAAATGGGGTTTCACCATGTTGGCCAAGCTGGTCTCGAACTCCTGACCTCAAGTGATCCACCCGCCTTACGAAGTCCTGGAATTACAGGCGTGAGTCACCACACCCGGCCTCTTTGTTCAAGGATTCGACCTGTTCTGTCCCAATAGGTTCCAATAGATGACCCAGCCACTTATAGAGACACGTGGATGAGGTTATCTTAATGTGGTGCAGCCAATCCTTGTTGTCTCACAGCTACTTCTCCTTTCTTGAATACCAGCTCACCATACATCTTCCTGGTTATAATGTGGCTTTTGTATATTTTCCCTATATAGAAAAAATGCCCAGAAAATGGAATACCAATGTTGAGCCTTTCAAGAAAACTGTTCTAAATTAAAGCCATTAAATAGAAATTCATTGTACTAATAAACCTTAGATACATAGCTAGGATGTGTCCATGACAAAGAGATGGTCTCTCTCTTGGAGTGCTGGCATACCAAGTTACTGATCCTCCAAACCTGTGCTGGGCTCCAAACCTCCAAATCCAGGCTATGGTGACTCCACCAGAGCCAAATATTGACCAGCTGGGGTCTGTGAGAGTAAATAAAACAGGTGGACAAAGAATCTGATGCCATGGTGTCTTCGCTTTTACCCTGATGTTGAGGTGTTTAATAACACACAAATATAACCTTAGGTATCTGAATTGAGTTAATTTAATCTAATTAATACATAATGTGTAAGACTGTTCTTATGCATTATACATTCTTCTATGCATAAGATTCAAAAGATAATGCGTAAGATTCTTTTGCATTTTAAATTCTTCTATGCATCATTCTTCTATGCATTAGATTCAAAAAGATGCTCTATTAAGTACAAAACAAAACTGATTTCTAGTGCCCACATTGGCAACACATATACTAAAACCAGAATGATACAGAGAAGGTGGTATGGCACCTGTGCAAAGATGGCATGCAAATTCGTGAAGTGTGACTTTTTTTATTAAAAAAACAAACAAACCCTCATTTCTACCCTGGGAAAATGGGGTGATCTTTAAAGGAAAGCAGATAAATTTTATTGACAGTTCTCCTAATGACCATTTCATTGACCCACTGAAAGCCAATTTACCAAATAACCAATAATCTGAAAACCATTAGTGAGTCTTTGCAATTTATAAGTAGAACGTGGACAAGGAATTGTCCTTTAGTCTCATCCCAAGAAGTTCTATTAATAAAATTAGACTTGATGTGCATATCATGTTTTTTTTCTAATACATACTAACTTAATTACATTGTTTGTATTTAATAATTACAGCATCAAGTAAGCTTTCCTATGTTCCTTTGATGCTACATGTATCCTTTGAGTTTATAGCTAACAAAACTTTCCTGGAAGAGCTAAGTTTTTCTCCAGAGGTATTTTAATACCTGGTTTCAACCTCTGGTTTTATTTTATTTTTAAAAGTTGTAAATACGCATCCCTGAGAGAGAGCAGGATTTAACAGGGCTTCAGAAACTACTTCTTCCTTCTTTTTTTTTTTGGTGGAGTCACGCTCTGTCACCTGGCTGGAGTACAGTGGCATGATCTCTGCTCACTGCAACCTCCGCCTCCCAGGTCCAGGTGATTCTCTTGCCTCAGCCTCCCGAGTAGCTGGAACTACAAGTGCTCACTATCACGCCCAGCTAATTTATGTACTTTTAGTAGAGACGGGGTTTCACCGTGTTGGCCAGGATGGTCTTGATCTGTTGACCTTGTGATCCGCCCACCTCGGCCTCCCAAAGTGCTGGGATTACAGGCGTGAGCCACTGCGCCTGGCCCAGAAACTCTTTTTTAAGTGTTTTGTCTGGCATCTTTCATTCTTCTTTAAACCCATTTTACGCAATGCTCCTCCAAGACTATTCTTTGTAAACCATGGCCTGATTGTATAACCTCTCTTTGGGAAACCAAACACAACAGAGAAAAAAGAAGAAGAAGAAAAAGAAAAGACCGTCAAGATCCACTCATAGTTTGGAGAAAATAACTGTAATAAAATGGTGACCTCATCGCCTTTCCTACATTCTTACACTTTCTAACTTCCTAAGTTTCTATCTCATGTTATTCTGATTTCTAGCCTTATCTTAACACACTGAGTGTATCAGGATGTTGAGAGAAAGTCCTATCAGCCTAATTTCCCTTTATTATATAGCATCTACCACAACACATTCCTCAGACAAAGCCGACATTCAGGAAATGTATTTTTAGCCTCTTAGTGCTGTTTGAAAATAGTTTGTTTTTTTGTTTGTTTCTTGGTTTGTTTTTGAGTCGGAGCCTCGCTCTATCACCAGGCTGGAGTGCAGAGGTGCAATTTCAGGTCCCTGCAACCTCTGCCTCCCACGTTCAAGCGATTCTCCTGCCTCAGCCTCCCGACTGGCTGGGATGACAGGTGCATGCCACCACGCCCAGCTAATTTTTGTATTTTTAGTAGACACGGGGTTTCACCATGTTGGCCAGGCTGGTCTCAAACTCCTGACCTCGCGATCCGCCTGCCTCGGCTTCCCAAAGTGCTGGGATTACAGGCATGAGTCATTGCACCCAGCGAAAATAGTTGAAAAGATCTTTTTAAAATCTCTTTCTTGCTGGATAAATAGAAAACCTTCATATTAGGGCAATTTCATGTGTAAACACATGTGCTCACACAAAGACAAAATAGCTTTAGATGATACAAGAAAATGCACTGGCTCACATGCTTGCAAAGTTCCAAAGTAGGTAGATGAACTTCATGCACCACTGTATCCAGGGCCTCAAGTGACAGCATCAAGATTTTTCCCTTTCCTAATTTCTTAGATTGCGTGTCAGTACACTGACAGGTGGATGGCCACCATAACCCTAGACTCACCTAACAAGATCAACAACCCCATGAGGAAAAAAATTTCTCCATAAAGTCTAAGAGCAAAGTCCTCCAGAAATCTCTCGGTGGTCCACCTGATCATATTCCCATCCCTGAATCAACCATGCCCAGGGATACTGTCACTCTAAACACCAAGAGTTCACTCACGTGCTCAATCGTGTGCACAAGAAGAAACTCCAGGAGGAAAAAAATAGAACTGATCTTCTATTTTGGGGACCCCCGCTTACTATGGGGACTCCCCACTTACTAAGTTGAGACAGCTGCTGAACAGAGTTAAAATAATAATAATAAAGATGTTCACAAAATCTCCCAAACTGAGCTGCCTCCTGGTTCTGAAAAGCTTCTAAAAAGAAATAATAGAGGCCGGTGTGTTGACGCATGCCTGTGATCCCAGCACTTTGGGAGGCTGAGTTGGGTGGATTACTTGAGGTCAGGAGTTTGAGACCAGCCTGGCCAACATGGTGAAATCCTGTCTCTACTAAATATACAAAAATTAGCCGAGTGTGATGGCATATGCCTGTAATCCCAGCTACTCGGGAGGCTGATATAGGAGCATCACTTGAACCTGGGAGGTGGAGGTTGCAAAGAGCCGAGATCATGCAACTGTTCTCCAGCCTGGGTGACAAAGCGAGACTCCATCTCAAAATATACATATACATATACACATACACATACATATACATACACACACACAGACGGTCAGGGCCAGGATAGGAAATACATAAGTTGACTAGGAACACCTTGTCACCTCACAAAGCAAGGAAGCTCTCCATCCATCTGAACAAGGAGACAACAGAAAGACATTCTCACTGGCCAACAACAGAGCTTCAGAATGGACATTCAGAATGATCACTAGTCTCCTTTGGAATATGCAAGGAAACTAACTCAAACTGATTTGAAAACTGGAAAAAAACGAAGGAAGACACATATGCCCCTATTTTTCTCACATGAACTCTACCTCGAGGTAAGCAAAGAATCAGTAAAAGATTTTTTCTCTGTAGAAGTATTCTACCTAATAAATGAAAAAGGAATAATGGTAATGGTTGCTAGTGATTGATAAAAATTTCCAAAAAGGACATCAAGAAAGAAAGGCATGATGTGGTTCCTAATGGAAGTACACAAAAAAATTTTTTATGTGTTTGCCAGGTGCGGTGGCTCACACCTGTAATCCCAGCACTTTGGGAGGCCGAGGTGGGTGGATCACAAGGTCAGGAGATTGAGACCATCCTGGCTAACACGGTGAAACCCTGTCTCTGCTAAAAATATAAAAAGTTAGCCAGGCATGATGGTGGGCGCCTGTAGTCCCAGCTACTTGGGAGGCTGAGGCAGGAGAATGGCATGAACCCGGGAGGCGGAGGTTGCAGTGAGCCGAGATCACACCACTGAACTCCAGCCTGGGCAACAGAGCAGAGACAGACTCTGTCCCAAAAAAAAAAAAAAAAAAAAAAAAAAAAGAAAAAGAAAAGAAAACTTATTATGTGTTTTTGCCAAAAGCAAAATTGAACAAAAATCTCATCAAACTTCTGAATTTAACCACCAGTCAACAGAAAATATAAAGAAGACAGAATGCAATTAGAAATCCAGACTATGTAGAGACTCTTCCATAAAAATGACCTGGTGACCTCAACAAATAGATTGCAAACACTGAGTTGGAGATGGCACCAATTTAATAAAAGAAACTTCAGAGATGTATCAACTAATTTTAATTTGAGACATATCAATCATGTGTAAATTTCTGATAAATAATAAAACTTAAAAAAATGTGTAAGATTATCAGGTAGACTAGAACAATGATAGAATGCTTGCTTATATTAAGAGATTATTTCCAATTTCAAGGCATAATAATGCTAATGACAGTATTTTTTTTCCTTAAGAATTATCATATTCTAATTGTAAGTACTGAAATGTTTAAAAATAATATGATGTTTGGACACCTGCTTAAAGAATCATTGTTGTTTTTGTCTTTGTTTTTCTTTGAAACAGAGATTCCCTGTTGCCCAGGCTGGAGTGCAGTGGCATGATCTTGGCTCCGTGCAACCTCTGCCTGCTAGGTCCAAGCAATTCTCCTGCCTCAGCCTCTTGAGTAGCTGAAATTACAAGTGTGTGCCACCACACCTGCTTAACTTCTGTATTTTTAGTAAAGACAGGGTTTTGCCATGCTCATCAGGCTGGTCTCAAATTCCTGACCTCAAGTGATCCGCTCACCTCAGCCTCCCAAAATACTGGAATTACAGGCATGAGTCAACATGCCTGGCCCATTGCTAATTTTAAAGGCATAATAAAATTAATGACAGTACAGTTCTTTTTTAAAAAAGTTTCACTTTTTCCAATATACATACTGATATGTTTAATAATAATAGTATATTTTGGATTTGCTTGAAAATATTGATGGGGAAGGGAGAGGAAGATTAAAGCACAAAACAAGTTTGGCCACATATTGGTAGTTGTTGAAATCTGTTGTAGGGCATATGAGGGATCAGTATACTATTCTACTTTTGTGTTTTTTTGAAATTTTTCATAATAAAACATTTTAAAACCACCATTAAACAAACGAGAATGCTCCAGCCTGGGTGACAGAGCAAGACCCCATCTCAAATAAAAAATAAAAATAAAAAAAAATCAGAATGAGTTTAAGTATCACCAAATCACTCTGGCCCACCAATGAATCTGGAGTAAAAATGTAGCTCCTGGCCACGCACAACGGCTCATGCCTGTCATCCCATCACTTTTGGAGGCCGAGGCAGGTGGACCGCTTGAACCTAGGAGTTCAAGACTAGCCTGATCAACATAGTGAGATCTGATCTCTAAAAAAATAAAATAAAACAAAATAAAATAAAAACGCCAGGCTCAGTGGCTCACACCTGTAATCCCTGTACTTTGGTAGGCTGAGGTGGGCGGATCACCTGAAGTCAGGAGTTCAAGACCAGCCTGGCCAACATGGTGAAACCCTGTCTCTACTAATAATACAAAAATTAGCCAGGCATGGTGGTGGATGCCTGTAATTCCAGCTACTCAGGATGCTGAGGCACGACAATCGCTTGAACCTGGGAGGCGGAGGTTGCAGTGAGCCTAGATCATGCCACTGCACTCCAGCCTGGGTGATAGAGCGAAACTCAGTCTCAAAAAAATAATAATAATTAATTAATTAATTAAAAAAACAAGAAACATGACTCCAGTATTTGTGGGTATGTTTTAAAATACTCAGAAGGAATTTTAGACTGGAGTCTGTAATAAAATGCCCTTCCTACTCTCTCAAGAGAGCCTGATATGTTAAGTCTTCTGTACAAGACAACCTGTAGCCATCATCAAACATCCTTCATTCTTGGAATAGTCTGAGGGAAAAGAACACAAACTGTGAAACAGGACTGCAATTTGGAGACACCAAAAAGAAACAGCAGTCATCGATCACAATGGTATAACCAAATTAAAATCCTCTTTTGGTTCTTCAATACAGCCAGCTGTTCTCATTTGGAACTTTATGTCTCTTGCTTCTGGTAGGTCCAACTCATTGCCAAGAGCTCTGACATCATCTTTTCCCTAAAACCTTGTCTAACACAACTGCCCCCATCCCCAAACCATTCTGTGTGTCACTGGCTTCATTTTTCCTCCTTCAGATTAGTTTTCACCATCTGTAGCACCTTATTATTTCTTGGATTCATGTGTAAATACTTGAACACAATGGCAGAAACTAGTGAATGTTGTTCATCCTTCAGTCTCCTCTCCTAACCCAGTTCCTAGAACCCCATAGGCTTTAGGAATATTTAGCAACAAATATTTGAATATATAAATGCTTCATAGCTAAATCACTACTAATCCACCAAATGTATTGGTTTGACTGCCTTCATTTTACACTAAATAAATAAATAGATAATTATATACTAAATATGCTATTGTACACTAAATATAATGTACGTATTATATTTATATCCATACTTTTTCTAAATCTCAGCATATCCTACCTTGAATTTTCACAAAAGAACAGCACTTACCTTCAATTTTAGTTTTTTTTTAGTTTGCTAGGACTGTCAAGCAGTTTAAATGATTAAGAAATATAATATTAAAATAGACATGAGAATTGTTTTTACTTTTTTCTAAGAGCTTACATGTAGTGCACAACCTTCAGACAATTAAACTAGTGTTCTGATAACTCTTTCCTGCTATTACTAGAAGACAAATTATTTACACTAAGAGAGCAAGAAACCCTACCTCAGAGAAACAGGGAATTGAGTAGTCTGTAGTTGTGAGAACAACAAAGTTAACATTCAATTAAGTTCCATTACAAGATTTATACTAATCATTAACCAAAAGTTGTCTTCTGTTCAGTTTCAAGAAACTGAACAATATCCTGACAAAGAGAAAGACCCTTTAAAAATTAAGCAATAATTATGGTATGTTGGCAAAACGCAGTCTATCTTTTGTATCTTAAATTTCTCGGCTGTGTAATTTGCATACACATTAAACTCTGTGGGAAATTGGAAAGCAATTCAGAATTCAACAATTAAAAGATACAAATTAAAATTGTTAACATTAACTTAAAGTTTATTGCTGGTGCAATGCTGTTGGATATAAATGAACTCTGATCAAGCAGCCGTTTCCCTCTTGGAAGTTCAACATATTTTCAACATAGGTTGACAATTGTACCTTTAAGTCATTGGTTTTGCTTATGCCACTTCATACTGATAAATATGCTATTTTAACAAATATAAACATGTATTGACAGCAGATTTTTTTTTTTACTAGAAGGAGAAGTTGAGTCAAATCACTCTAGTCTTCAAAAGGACTTACCATCTCTTAAAAAACCTTAAAGTTACTGGGGGAAAATGCTAAGATAATTCTCTAATTTCAGCTAACAGAAAAGACAACTATGGAGAGCTGTAAGTTTGGGGGCAAAACACAGTCAACACAACAAAAGGTACTTCCTGGTTTTATTATTTTTCATCTGTCTACAATGTACTTTTAAATATGTGCATATAAATATAAATATATATACACATATATATGTATAAAGCTGATGAGGAAATCTTCAATACTGCCTAGAAGCTTTCTTGATAATTTATTGAAAATTCTCTAGTCTGACTTTCTGGATGCAAAGCTCAGTTCCATCAGCTTCTAACTCTGTGACTACAGTTGTGTTATTCTTTCAGCCTCTGAGTCCCATTCAGCAAACTAGGAATAACGATGGAAATCAACTCACAGACTGGCCATAAAAATCGAATGAGGAAAAAATTACATCCCTGTATCTGACATGTAGAAAAGTGCTCAAAAATTGCAAAGCATTATCTGTGTGAAGCACTGCATTATCAATTGAATCCCAATCCTGCCACTTACTAGCTCTGGGACCTCAGACAAACTAATTAGCTTCTTTGTGCCTCACTGTCCCCATTGGTAAAATGAAAATACAGCGCCTAAAGCATAAAGTCGTTGGGCTAGTAAATGAGTTAAATATTTGTAAAGCACTTCCAATAGTAACTACAATGTATGCAAGCCCTACTTATTTTCAAGTAACAAATATGTATGTCTAGATAGGAGGATGGATATATATACACATGTATATATCCATCTAGATATATACACATCTAGATGGGTATCTAGATATATACACATCTAGATGGGTATCTAGATATATACACATCTAGATGGGTATCTAGATACCTATACATGCACACACATATATGTTTATATGAACACACACACACACATGCACAAAACCACAGAACAGAGAAAGAGCTGTCTGAATATCAAATTTAAAAATCCCAGTACTAGTTCAGTGTTATTCTAAAGTAGAGATACTCAATATCATTGTATTTATATGAATTTAAAAGCAAAGGCTAAACTAAGCCTTCCTATATTCAGGATGGCTAGGAAATCAAAAAGGCAATGATTTATCGGGAACTGCCATGTTATTTCAGATGACCAAGTTTCAGATAATTAGGATACAATAAAATGTTCTTGACATGAAAACTAATGGAATATACTTGGATCATTGATGGTCTTCAAGATGCCCCAGGGCCATCAACATGGGGACCAGTTATCAAAGTAAGTTGAGAAGTTTAGATTTGTATGCTATAAATATACTTCCAATGGGAAAAAGTGATTAGGGACTAGAAAGTTTCAGACTCAAAGGAACTGGGTTGTTTTTTCCTATATATGCTTTCTAATAAATTTGTGGTTCAAACATAGGAGGATGGAGAGAATCAGATACTTGTGTGTTGATTTATAAAACCTGAACCAATCTCAAGTGTAAGTACCTCTAGCTTTTACCTCAAAGCCTATTTTTTTTTTTTTTTTTTTAAGATGGAGTCTCACTTTATGGCCCAGGCTACAGTGCAGTGGTGTGATCTTGGCTCACTGCAACCTCTGTGCCCCCAGTGAGTCTCCTCCCTCAGTCTTCTGAGTAGCTGGGATTACAAGCGTGCACCACCATGTCCAGCTAGTTTTTGTATTTTTAGTAGAGACAAGGTTTCACCGTGTTGCCCATGCTGGTGATCCTGACCTGAGGTGATCTACCCACCTCGGCCTCCCAAAGTAGTGGGATTACAGGCGTGAGCCACTGCACTCATCCTCAAAGTCTTCCTCTTCTGTCACCAACAGCAAGATTATTAGCTTGGGAATTTTAAAACACCCCATAGGTCTATCACACATCACAATAATAAAGTGAAAAATCCATCCCCCTCCCCAAGTTGGCCACATACAAAGCAGCATCACCACTTCTAACACACACACACACAAACACACACACACACGGCTACTTTCAGATCATAGTCATTTTGTAATCAATACAGGTTTGACTAACGTAAATCATATGCTCTAATTAATTGATCACATTACATCCAATTCCCATTATGTAAAGCCACTCTGTAGGAGAAATGTCCATAACAAGAGAATTGAGATATTAGCCTAAATTACAGGTGTCAGATAACAGACTGTGGTTGTTCTGAATTTTTAATTTTCCACTTAACCCCAGAGAGTTTTAGTCACAATAATTAGCCAGCATAATACATGGCACATACGTATCCATATACACACATATGCAAACACATTTTTAAATACAATGACCAACACACACACACACACACACACACACACACACACAATAATGCAAGAATCACATGCTCATTCGGGGCTATGTTCTGATAGAGATATCCAAGTTAATTTGGAATTTTGTTTTGATAACATCTCACCTTGTGTCTACCATCAAAAGTGAATTTTTATCAGTCTCTGAAAGCAAATGGCTTCCATGCAATTTGGTCGGTAACATATATAAATGTTTCAAGCATAACAGAATAACATATTTCAGAAAACGCTGTGGAATATGATAGCTTCAGGACTTTCAGAATACAACCAGGATCGTTTCGGGTGGAGAGACATAAAAGAGATTAAGTGGATGGCACTTTCTTTGAATTATTGATGTAATCAAAACACTAGCAGATACACAGCATCATTCTTCCTGGTGCTGGACCCAACATGAAATTTTAGCTAGGTTTTGGCTTCTTTTGCTTCCATTAAAAAATGCAAGAAAATCAGTTACTTGTTGTTTACCTAAAAAATGTGAAGTTTTCTAACAGTTCTTAGCATGGCATTAAAAAGAGAGAGCTGGGGGTGGTTTTTACAATTGGGTGCCTGAAGCATTGCCCATGCACTACTCATGTTTCAGCTCAACTCTGTGTTTGTTATCAACATTGGGACTTTAAGATCATTAGACTCTAGACACTTATATCCAACCCTGTATTTAAGATGGAGATGGCGTCATTAAGTCGGAAGGCAGAATTCTATTAGATAAAGCTTTGCTCTCCATAGCTTAACCTTAGAGTGCTAATGCAGTCTTTTCTTCCTTCTAATTTTGCAGACTGAAAAGGAGCTTCCTGTGGCTCCCTGATTCCGCCAATACCCCAAGCCCAATTCCCAGACTCCCCTCATCACGGGCAGATATCATTTCAACAGATGTCAGCAACAGCTAAAGTTCACTAAGGCCTGTTTGTTAAACTCCCAGAGGGGGAGGTGGATTGAGGAAATTCAGCCAGTAATTAAACCACATACTTCTTCTAAAGCCGCCTCTACCCCTCTTCCCTGCATAATCTCTCTGCCTCACATCAAATCATTTAGGCACTTATTGGCTACAATCAATACAATATGAGATACATTAATGTTGTCCCTGAGAGACGTTCGGGGAAGAGGTGGTATTGCTTCACAAGCATTTTGGAGTGTTCATGCAGCATACTATCAAATGCAGCAATACAGTTTCCATGCTCCATGCTGGCAGATTTATGGTCTCCCCTGCCCCTCGCCCATGGAGCTGGGCTGCTGCCAAACACACGCAAATTGGATTGGAGCGAGAAACATTAAATATATTACCTAATGCACACAAATGCTAAATAGTGCAAATCACAGTGAAGAAGTGGCCCAGCTGAGTGGAATTTTAACAATTAAACTCAAGTCTCTCCATATGTTGCAGCACCACTCCTGCCTCGCTATGTAAAATAAAATTACAAGGGGGAAAAGACCTTTAACCAGGTTTCCAGATCACAGATTCCGTTTCTTCAATGCAACAGGATGGCTTTCCCCACCTCCCCTCCGCACTCTGATGGATCCCTCAGCCAGCAATGCATTTAGAATACGCTCTACAAATCCTGAACCCAAGCAAATAAATTTATTACGGAAAGGAGCTAAGTGAAAATTTGCCCTATTTGTTAGTTTTTAATACTACTGATGTGTTATCTTTTTCAAGAGATCCTGATTGTCAGAAGGCTCATTTGAACAACAAACATGACTCCCAGGAAGGTGTATGCAGGGTCCCCTCTAAAGTAGCAACAAGTCATTGCAAAGCTATCAATACCATTCAGCCTCAAATGATTTTATTTCACAAGTGAGAAAAATAAAAGAAAGTCAGTGTTACAGTTCAGTCCATCTATGGATCCTACACAGAACCAAAGATGAATGCAGTAGACCAACAAAAGAAATTAGGGAATGACTGTGAGGACCAGCCTCCAGCTGCGAAATTAAAATCTATCAGAAATTCAGATAAGAACTATTCCCAGGGTCAGGCTCCTGGCTTCATGTTTAAAGCAAAGAAGTAATTGGGAAGAAGGAGTCTGCATTCTACAATGAAATCCATTATAATTTCTCGTGAAGGACACCCTGCTTGGGCAATGGGCACTGAATATGATGAAGTATCACAAATCTTTTTTTTTTTTGGAAAAGGAAGGAATCAGGCTTTCTGGGCCAGGGCCATTGGTCATGGCATGATACACAAAAATTCTAGACACAAGTGACCTTGGGTAGATCATGCGACCTCTTGGACTCATGCCATCTTTTCTGTAGAATCATTATCTGGTTTCTGAAGCCCCTTTGTGGCTCTAACAGAATATGGTTGAAGTTGTGTAACTTTTATCCTTAACTGCCTTCTTACCTAGTTTTTAAGTCCTTTATGTGTATTTAACACCACAGAGAAATACCATGGCTACTGAGGAACCCAAGCTGACCTTGGAAGGGATGAACAAGATACTTAAGAAATTGCTAGGCTGGAAGCAGCAGCTCACGCCTGTAATCCCAGCACTTTGGGAGGCCAAGGCGGGTGGATCACTTGAGGTCAAGAGCTCGAGACCAGCCTGGCCAACATGGTGAAACCCCGCCTCTACTAAAAATACAAAAATTAGCTGGGCATGGTGGTGGGTACCTATAGTTCCGGCTACTAGGGAAGCTGAGGCAGGAGAATCGCTTGAACCTGGGAGGCAGAGGCTGCAGTGAGCCGAGATTGCACCAGGAAAATCCCTTGAGCCCGGGAGGCAGAGGCTTCAGTGAGTCGAGATTTCACCAGGAAAATCCCTTGAATCCAGGAGGCAGAGGCTGCAGTAAGCCGCGATTGCACCACTGCACTCCAGCCTGGGCAACAGAGTGAGACTCCATCTCAAAAAAAAAAAAAAAAAAAAAAATTGCTTCTCTATGAGCTTGGTTCTGCTTCCTACACAGAGTGGAAAGGAAGAGACAGCTACACCTGTTCTCCCTAAGGAATGGGTGAAACTCTGGCAAAGACAGGCCAATATTTTCTAGAGGTAGATCACACTCTGACAACAGTTTTCAAACTGTAGTTTTCATAGCACCAGCTTCTGAAACATAGGGAGTCCTGTTAACAACACAGGATCTGGGACACCCCCACCACCCTATTGATTGAATCGGAAACTCTGTGGGTGGGATCTAAGAAACTGAATTTGAAACAAAACCCTGAAGTGATTCCTATGCACATTAACATTTGATAAGTGGGCCAGGCGTGGTGGGTCACACCTGTAATCCTAGCACTTTGGAAGGCCTAGGCAGGCAGACTGCTTGGGCTCAGGAGTTCAAGATCAGCCTGGACAACATGGTGAAACCCCACCTCTACCAAAACTACAAAAGTTACCCAGGAATAGCGGCACAAGCCTGTGGTCCCAGCTACTTGGACAGCTGAGGTAGGAGGATGGTTTGAGCCTGGGAGGTGGAAGTTGCAGTGAACCTGAGATTGATTGCACCATTGCGCTCCAGCCTGGGTGACAGAGTGAGACCCTATCTCAAAACAACAACAACAACAAGAAAAACCATTTGAGAAGTGGGTTGATCATGATAATCACATGGGAACTCATTTTTCAAAAAGAGTTATCCACATATTTGTGCTAATCATTGTGTCAGTTCCCCTATGGGATATGAGCTTCCTGAGGCCCAAATGGAATGTTGCTTATTAATGTCTCCCAGGCATCCTGCCCAGGGTCTGTACATGCAGATATGTTAGCTGAAATGGAGAAATGCAGAAATGGCCAACTTGTGTTTCGAGACAAGGTCTCACTCTATTGCCCAGGCTGGAGTGCCGTGGCATGGTCTCAACTCACTGCAACCTCTGCCTCCCAGGCTTAAGTAATTCTCCTGCCTCATCCTGTAGCTGGAACTACAGGTACACGCCACCGTGTCTGTTTTTTATTTTTTATTTTTGGAGAGACAATTTCATTATGTTGCCTAGGTTGGCCTCGAACTCCTGTGCTCAAGCGGTCCACCCACCTTGGCATCCCAAAGTACTGGGATTACAGGTGTGGGCCACCATGCCTGGCCAGAAATAGCCAACCATGATGTAGTAAATTAGAATATCTGGACACAGAGCTTTAAAATATGCAATCAATGAACAATGTGGTGGTTCTCATTCGCAATAAATTGCGAGAGCCACTTTTCTGTCATAAAAAATGACAGCCTTATCCTAGCTTAAAAAATTAACAACTAGATATAGCATGGTTTTCTCTTATCAGCACTCATTGATGTGTATTAGTTTCCTGGACCTTAACAAGCAGCTTGGGCTGGAACTATCCTGAGATGGACATGGAAGATCGTGGAAGACCAGTAAGCTTAAGAAACTTGTCCAAGCTCACATTCACAACTATTAGGTGGTTCAAAACTGATCACGGTTTTTGCCTTTGAAAGCAATGACAAAAAGCACAATTACTTTTGCACCAATGTAATATATGCTACTTCTACTTGGTAAACTTGGATATATTTTATGGGACACAGTATCATCTTTCTACGTGAATACTAATAGAATTTTTATTTTTTTTTGAGATGGAGTTTCTTTCTTGTCGCCCAGGTGGGAATGCAATGGCGAGATCTCGACTCACTGCAAACTCCACCTCCCAGGTTCAAGCGATTCTCCTGCCTCCGTCTCCTGAACAGCTGGGATTACAGGCATGCACCACCACTACCGGCTAATTTTTGTATTTTTAGAAGAAATGGGGTTTCACCACGTTGGCCAGGCTGGTCTCGAACTCCTGACCTCAGGTGACCCACCCGCCTCAGCCTCCCAAAGTACTGGGATTACAGCCGTGAACTACCGCTATGTGGCCACTATCAGAATTTTTAAAATGCAAAACAAATCCAAAATCGAGAGGTGCCATTCCATTCATTTCTTCAACACATACTTACTGAATCCCTACTGTGTGTTGGGCACGTTTACTAGTTGTTGGTGACATATGTTCAGATAAAAACATATAGTATCTGTCATCTTGAAGAGTATATTCTAATACAGGGGAACTAAATCATATTTCATGTAGTTTGCAGACATTTTCTGTTTTGTTTTTTTTTTTTTTTTTTGAGACAGAGTCTCCCTCTTGTCACCCAGGCTGGAGTGTGGTGGTGCGGTCTCAGTTCACGGCAACCTCTGCCTCCTGAGTTCAAGCAATTCTCCTGTCTCAGACTCCCGAGTAGCTGGGATTATAGGGTGCCCACCACCAGGCCTGGCTAATGTTTGTATTTTTAGTAGATACAGAATTTCACCATGTTACCCAGGCTAGTTTCGAACTCCTGACCTCAGGTGATCCACCTGCCTTAGCCTCCCAAAGTGCTGGAATTACAGGTGTGAGCCACAGCACCTGACCCCTTTTAGGGACTTCCATTTCTTCATTTCCATCAACACCTCTGTTCCAAGTAGGTTCTCTTCCTTTGTTTCTTTATTCTCCAAACAGTCTGCAGAGATAACTTCTGTCCAACTCTTAAATGGTTGCATTCTCCACAGCTGTACCTGCTTCTATTCTTATACTTTATATCCATCCCTGGTACTATGTATAAATTGATAGGCAACTAATAAATCAGTTTCTCTAATGATTGCCATATAATAATTACAGAGGATGATGTTAACTTACAGGTACCAATATGTGGGGAAAAAAAATTTCTAATTGCACTGTTAAATAATAACAAATTGTACTTCATTATATACTATATGATGCTGTTTAATAAAATGTCCTTCCAAAGACAGACTGATACAGATAGACAGAGAGAAGCATATATAATTGTAAATATATCTTCATAGACAAATTATCCAGATCCATTCTGCCCAAGAGAAAAATAATGCAAGCAATACATGCAATTAAAATTTTTATAATAGCCACATTTTAAAAGGGAAAAAAAGGCCAAGCACAGTGGCTCCAGCCTGAAATCCCAGCACTTTGGAAGGCTGAGGCGGGCAGATCACTTGAGGTCAAGAGTTTGAGGCCAGCCTGGCCAACATGGCGAAATCCTGTCTCTACTAAAAATACCAAAAAAGCCAGGCGCAGTGGCTCATGCCTATAATCCCAGCACTTTGGGAGTCCGAGGGTGTGGATTACCTGAGGTCAGGAGTTCAAGAGCAGCCTACCAACATGGGAAAACCCATCTCTACTAAAAATTAGCCGGGCATGGTGGTGGGCACCTGTAATCCCAGCTACTTGGGAGGCTAAGGCAGGGAGAATCGCTTGAACCCAGGAGGCAGAGGATGCAGTGAGCTGAGATTACGCCATTGCACTCCAGCCTGGGCAATGAGCAACACTCCATCTTAAAAAAAAACAAACAAAAAAAAAGAAAAAAAAATTAGCTGGGTGTGATGGCATGCACCTGTAATCCCAGCTGCTCAGGAGGCTGAGGCTGAGGCTGAGGCGGAGGTTGTAGTGAGCCGAGATCGCACCACTGCACTCCACCCTAGAGGACAGAGCAAGACTCGGTCCCAAATAAGTAAAATAAAATAAAAAGGAAAAAGAAAAAATGAAACAGATAAGACTAATATTAACAATATATTTAGCCCAATATGTTATCACAAAAGGCAATCGACTTTTTAAAAACTCTCAATGAGCTATTTAACACACTTTCATGATGAACTACATCTCTGAAATCCAGCGTATATCTTAACTCACTCAATAACCATAAGTAAACGGTAGCTACTATAGTGGACAGCAAGATTATAAACATTTTCATCATCACAGGAAACTCCAGTAGACTACACTGGTCTATAGGTCTACAGGGCTTTGCTGAGAGGAGAAGGTACTACCTGGAAAAACCAGCAGGAAAATGCAAATTTGTTTCAAAAAATTTAGGGGGAGATTTACCATTAGGACACTTTTAAATCTTTGGGGTGTTTCTCTTTGAAAATTGTTTTCTTTTTTATGTATTCCTATGTTCTCACTGATCTCTGGATCCACATTTCATTCTTGGCTTTTGCCATTTACTGGCTGTGTAATTTGGGGTAAGTAATAGCCTTTCCATATCTATTTTTTTTTTCACCAGAAACATAACCGTGATGACGACTATATAAGATTATGCAACGAAAGAGTGCCTAGCTGCCACTTAGTAAACTCAAGTTTCCTGTGAGATCTCATTCCAGCCATCATAAACATTTCAGTTCTGACCCGAATAGGGATAAAATGTGGCTGCTTTGAGATGCCCTTGCAATAAACCTGGATTTCTACATCTCTTCTGTCACTCCACAGACCAGTCATCCCAGCAGCCTTACAATGTTCGTTCTTATTCTCCTCCCCTCTGCTATCTGCAAGAGGCACTAAATAGGTGAATAAACTGTGGTCGTGTATTTGGATGAGTTTCTATTTCCAAGTTCACATTTCCAGATTGTGAACTGGAGGTCAGTGGAGTCCCCAGTCAGGAGGTATACTTCAACGGAATGGAAATTCCATCTATGAATGAGATTGCAGGTAAGTGTGTGGACCTTTGCCCACCTATGCTTATGTATAGATGTGCCCACGTATATGAGTATGTTTGCAATGTGTGGGGCATGCTTGTGTGTGTGTGTGTGTGTGTGTGTGAAAAGTTTTCTGCTGCTGTCCTGAGATAAGCCTAGTGGCTGGGGAGATAACCTGGGCCTGGAATCAGAAACCACGGTAGTGATGAGATTTTAGGCAAACTACTCATTCTCTTGTTCTCCACTCATTTCCCCCTTTGAAAACCTTGGGGACTGAACCAGATGATCCTAAGATTCCATCCAGCATGAATATTCCATGATTCAATAAATCTGTGCATAACCAGGGCCAAAGTTTTCATTCTTGTTATCATGGGTAATCAAGACTTGGCAAAACACTTCAGTCCTCTATCAAAATGCTGCTCTCTGACTGAGCTCCCATTATTAGGCCCACTACACCCACACAAGACGTTGATAAATGGAAGCTGCTAATACATCGCTTGGATGATGCCCAGGAAGAGGGCAGGCTCTCCACAAGGCCTCATTTGCAAGTTTCATTCCACTCAGAATTGACTAACCAACCAACCCTGGCAAACATAATAAATGGCATTCAAAAGCATGGGCAGGGAATGCAGGCGGGGCGGGCAGGTGAGCAAGGGGTGGATTAGATAACCTTTCAGGTCCCTCTGCATCTTGAGATTCTAGGATTCTAAGATGGGATTATAATAAATCATCAACCAAGACAAGTGAAACATACAGGCACCTGCCCTACAGTGTGTTCAGTTACTTTCTTAAAGGCAAGTGGAGGAGGCAAGTGGCATCCAGACGACCTTCTTTCTTGTCAGGAAAAGATATCCATCAAGAATGTGCAAAAAGAGAGAGAGAAGGAGAGGGAGAGGGAGAGGAAGGGAAGGAAAAGAGGGAGAGAGAGGATGAGCAAACGCAGTAAAAAATATTTAATATTCAAAACTGGTGATTCTGGCCCAGGCCCAGGGGCTCATGCCTGCAATCCCAGCACTTTGGGAAGCCAAGGCAGGTGAATCAGTTGAGCCCAGGAGCTCAAAACCAGCCTGGGGCTGGACGTGGTGGCTCATGCCTGTAATACCAGCACTTTGGGAGGCTGAGGCAGGGGGATCACTTGAGGTCAGGAGTTCGAGACCAGCCTGGCCAACATGGTGAAACCCTGTCTCTACTAAAAACAGGAAAATTAGCCAGGCATGGTGGCAGATGCCTGTAATCCCAGCTACTCGGGAGGCAGAGGCACGAGAATCGCTTGAACCCGGGAGGTGGAGGTTGCAGTGAGCCAAGATCATGCCATTGCACTCCAGCCTGGGTGATAGAGCAAGAGTCTGTCTCAGAAAAATAAATAAATAAAAAATAAATAAAAATTGGTGATTCTGGTAGACGTATATGAGGGTTATTGTACCAGTCTTACATTTTTCCATGTTTAGAATTTTTCAAAATAAAAAGTTGAAAAAATGTTGCACATTTTTAAAAAGACAAATGAAATTTAAAAATTGGAGATAGGCAGGTTCTCTTAAAGTGAGTTTCTGCAAGATGTTTTATGAAAAAAAAAAAAATTTCTTTGGTCCACTAAGTTTGGAAAGTGCCTTATTCCATATCACTACATGGAGATTTACAATTCACATTCATTTGCAGATTAAAGGTACAAAGAAGTCCTGCAAAAAAAAAAAAAGAAAAAAAAAGAAAAGAAAAAGAAAAAAGAAAAAAAATTCTATTTTTTTTCTTTTTTTTTTTTTTTTTTTGACATGAACTCACGCTCTGTGGCCCAGACTGGAGTGCAGCAGCAGTAACTCAGATCATTGCAACCTCTGCCTCCTGGGTTCAAGCAATTCTTATGCCTCAGCCTCTTGGGTAGCTGAGATCACAGGCACCTGCCACCATGGCTGGCTAATTTTTTTTTTGTATTTTTTGTAGAGATGGGGTTTTGCCACCTTGGTCAGACTGTTCTCTAACTCCTGACCTCAAATGATCTACCCACCTTGGCCTCCCAAAGTGCTGGGATTACAGGCGTGAGCCACTGCTCCCGGCCCTGTCTAATCTTTCTAATCCAGTATTTCCCACACATAGTGTTCTTTAGTTTATTAATTTTTTAAGAGATGGGGACTAGCTATGTTGCCCAAGCTAGACTGAGAACACATGGGCTGAAGTGATCTTCCTGCCTAAGCCTCCTGAGTCACCTTGTCCAGCCATACCTATTTATAAGACCATATATCTTTTGTGTATGTATGTGTGTGCAGCATAAACTAACCTATCATAAAATTAATCTTTCAAAATTAATTGAAAGACATGTAAAAACATAAGGTGTATTCCCTACCAATATGTGGCATGCAGCCCAGAAAAGACAAGAGGCCAAAGAAAAAAATCTATCTATGATTAAAATAGAATCTGATCACGTTTTAAACCATACTATTCTACAAAAGGGCAGAGGAAAGAAGAGGGGAAGAGAGGGAAGGGGAGGGGAGGGGAGGGGAGGGGAAGGGAGGGGAGGGGAAGGAAGGGGAGGGGAAGGAAGGATAGGGAAGGAGAGGGGAGGGGAGGGGAGGGGAGGGGAGGGAAGGAGAGGGGAGGAGAGGGGAGGGAAGGAGAGGGGAGGGGACGGGAGGGAAGGGGAGAGGAAGAGAGGGGAGGGGAAGAGAGGGGAGGGGAAGAGAGGGGAGGGGAAGAGAGGGGAGGGGAGGGGAGGGAAGGGGAGGGGAGGGGAGGGGAGGGGAGGGGAAGGGAGGGGAGTGGAGGGGAAGGGAGGGGAGTGGAGGGGAAGGGAGGGGAGGGGAGGGGAGGGGAGGGGAGGGGAAGGGAGGGGAGGGGAGGGGAGGAGAGGGGAAGGGAGGAGAGGGGAGGGGAGGGGAAGGGAGGGGAGGGGAGGGGAAGGGAGGGGAGGAAAGGGGAGGGGAAGGGAGGGGAGGAAAGGGGAGGGAAGGGGAGGGGAAGGGAGGGGAGGGGAGGGGAGGGGAGGAGAGAAGAGGGGAGGAGAGGGGAGGGGAGGGGAGGGGAGGGGAGGGGAGGGGAGGGGAGGGGAGGGGAGGGGAGGGGAAGGGAGGGGAGGGGAGGAGAGGAGAGGGGAGGAGAGGAGAGGGGAGGGGAGGGGAGGGGAGGGGAGGGGAGGGGAGGAGAGGGGAGGGGAGGGGAGTGGAGGGAAGGAGAGGGGAGGGGAGGAGAGGGAAGGAGAGGGGAGGGGAGGAGAGGGGAGGAGAGGGAAGGAGAGGGGAGGGGAGGAGAGGGAAGGAGAGGGGAGGGAAGGAGAGGGGAGGGGAGGAGAGGGGAAAAGAAAGGAGATAATTTGTGCCTAGTGGAAGACAGTGGCAATACTTTACTGTAAACAGGTGCCTGGAAAGTTCCAGAGTCTTGAGAAGTGAAATCCAGAGGAACTAACTCAGGATCTGGCCAGCAAAGCCAGGATATTTCCCCCTGGGTTTTTCAAGGAGCCCTCCCTCCTGATTTTTCACTTTCCTTATATTAGATTTATAAGTAAAGAAGGCACCGGGTGCGATGGCTCACACCTGTAATCTCAGCACTTGGGGAGGCTGAGGCAGGTGGATCAGCTGAGGTCAGGAGTTCAAGACCAGCCTGACCAATATGATGAAACCCCATCTCTGCCACAAACACAAAAATTAGCCAGGTGCGGTAGCACCTGTAATCCTAGCTACTGAGGAGGCTGAGGCAAGAGAATCACCTGAACCCAGGAGGCGGAAGTTGCAGTGAGCAGAGATCACGCCACTGCACTCCAGCCTGGGTGAGAGAGAGAGACTCCATCTCAAAAAAATAACAATAAAAATAATAAGTAAAGAAGGCATGTGGTAAACTCACTGGGCAGAGCTAAGATTTTGTCCAGCATAAATATGCTGTCATTCAATTAATCTGGAACTCACTGGGCAGCTGCGCCATTCTAATTTAGTGACTACTAAAGGTGAGGAGGCTTTAGGCTGCAAGTAACAAAACCTGCCTAACAGTGGCTTCATCCATAGGGATAGCTATTGTTTTCCTGATGGTTCATCTGACTGGGGACAGCCCTAGGCTAGCGAGGATGCTCCGTAGTGCCGCAGGATGTAGGCTTTTTCACGCATATCCTAGGTGACAATGATACTGTCATATTTCACAGATCAAAGGGCTGGTCAAATTTCTCTAGGTCACACAGGCAGTAAAAGAGGATCCAGGATTTTATTTATTTACTTTATTTTATTTTATTTTTAAGACAGAGTTTTACTCTTGTTGCCCAGGCTGGAGTGCAATGGCACAATATTGGCTCACCACAACCTCTGCCTCCAGGGTTCAAGTGATTCTCTTGCCTCTGCCTCCTAAGTAGGTGGGATTACAGACGCCTGCCATCATACTCGGCTAATTTTGTATTTTTAGTAGAGACAAGGTTTCTACATGTTGGTCAGGCTGATCTTGAACTCCTGACCTCAGGTGATCTGCCCGCCTTGGCCTCCCAAAATGCTGGGATTACAGGGTTGAGCCACCACACCTGGCCGGATCCAGGATTTTAAACCCAGTAAACTGCAGACTGTGCTCTTATGACACATTACTGCATGCTAGGAGTCACACACCTTGTCCAAGAGCATTCTTGGACTTGGTTGCATGCCTGGGCCTCCCAGCCTAATGTCTTGCCCACGGGGCATCACTACCATCACCAGGCACAAGTAGTGCATGCATCCTACAGCAGCCACCCAGCCTACATCACAGCACACACACTTCTGAGCAGAGGAGCAGACCTTCAAGCCTAGAGATGCAACACTGTTTTCCCAGGAACCCACAGGCCTTGCCTCTTCTCCCAAGAGATTTATAATTAAGCCTGCGAAAAATTAAGAAATTAACATAAAAGTTGCCATCTTGCCAATGCTTTTATGATACTTTAATTTACTAGAAACATGTTCACACCAACCCTGGGGAGTGAGTGCAATGCAGAATTGCTTACATTGCTCTTATAAGCTGAAGCAAGCGCTTCCTTTTCATCTTCCACAATCCTATTAAAATAAAAAAAAAGCCAGCAAGTCGGCGGACCAGAAGCAGCAAATAGATAATTATATCACTCTCGATATTCTCCCACCCTAGCTTTTTCAAAGAACCCCCTCCTCCATAATTCTACACTTTCCTCATAATTTATTTACAGCTAAAGAAATGATGGACAAAACTCATTGGACAGACAACTGCACATCATTCTAACGAAGTTACTAGTGATTTCAAGTAGCTCTGCCATCACCAACAGGATAAAGTGGGTGACAGAGTCAGAGGATGAGTACTACTCAAGGAAAAGGTAGAGACTTGGTGTGCTCTCCCTGCTAGGAAGCTGTCAATGGAACAGCTAAGAGTTTGGGTATCTGGAAAACTGTAACTCATGTCCCAGCATGGCCACTTCCCAGTAATGTTATATTAGATAAGTTACCAAAATGCTTGAGCCTCAGTTCGACATCTTTCCTTTTTTTTTTTTTTTTTTTTTTTTTCCTAGACAGAGTCTCACTCTGTCACCCAGGCTGGAATGCAATGGCATGGTCTCATCTTACTGCAACCTCCACCTCCTGGGTTCAAGCTATTCTCCCTGCCTCAGCCTCCCAAGTATCCGGGATTACAGGCATCCGCCACCATGCCCAGCTAATTTTTGTATTTTTAGTAGAGATGGGATTCCACCATGTTGGCCAGGCTGGTCTCGAACTCCTGACCTCAGGTGATCCACCCGCCTCAGCTTCCCAAAGTGTTGGGATTACAGGCATGAGCCACTCCACCTGGCCAGTTCCATATCTTTCAAAATGAGATAACAGCAAATCTACCTCTTACATTTACTGTGAATATTCAATGTGACAATGCGCAAGAAAGGGCTTTGCTCAGCTCCTGGTACAAAGCAACTGTTCAACTCGTGGTAACTAGATTTGGAGCTACTAACAGGGAGATTCCATCAAAGGGATGATGAACAGAGGGCGAGGCCAGCTGAGACTATTCCAGGAACCATCTCATCAACGGCTCTCATGAACGAATGAGAAGGAGCTCGCTGCAAAGAAAGGACTTAAGTACAGGTGACTGATGCTCCAGGATCAGAGCCCTGACTCTGGAATGATATTCAGTGTTCTCACTAATAAATCCAACAAAAGTCAAAATGACATGCTGGCCGACAATGGCAATAGGTTTCTGTAAAGATCAAAATGGAAAAATGTAGGTGAATCTTTGTTACCTGGAAAAGGGTTTTCAAATTGAAAGCGGCTACATTTCTCCCTGGGTACTTGATAGCCAACCACAGGACCATTCTCAGGTTTCTCAAATTGGATGCCAGAGAATACACAATCCAATACGATAAACATGGATAACTCTTTGTATCACTAACTTGGTTTAGTCATTGGTGTGGGGGCCACATTCTTGTTATATAAACCAACATGAGTATATCATGAAAAACTATGAAAATTTTACATAAATGTGTAAGGTAAAACATGAGGGTTCAAAGAAATTGTATTACACACTATTTGGGGGCTTATTTGTATTTTCATGTGCCAATAAAAAGTTCTATTATAGTATAAAGACCCATGCATGCGTATATTCACTACAGCACTATTCACAATAGCAAAGATGTGGAATCAACCTAAATGCCCATCAATGTAGACTGGATGATATGGCTTCGCTGTGTCCCCACCCAAATCTCATCTTGACTGGTAGCTCTCATAACTCCCACATGTCCTGGGGGGAACCAGGTGGGACATAATTGAATCATGAGGGCTGGTCTTTCATGTGCTGTTCTCATGATAGTCTCATGGGACAAGATGGTTTTATAAAAGGGAGTTCCTCTACACAAATTCTCTGGCCTGCCACTATGTAAGATGTGACTTTTCTCCTCCTTTGCCTTCCGTCATGATTGTGAGGCCTCCCCAGCCATGTGGAACTGTCAGTCAATTTAATCTTTTTCCTTTATAAATTACCCAGTCTCAGGTACGTCTTTATTAGCAGCATGAGAACAGACTAATACACTGGATAAAGAATATGTGGTTTATATATACTGTGGAATACTATGCATCCAAAAGAAAGAATAAGATGATGTCCTTTGCAGGGACATGGATGGACCTGGGGGCCATTATCCTTAGCAAATTAACACAGAAACAGAAAAGCAAATATACATGCTCTTACTGTAAACTAGGAGCTAAACAATGAGAACACATGGACACATAGAGGGGGACAACACACATGGGGGCCTTTTGGAGGGTGAACGGTGGGAGGAGGGGAGGATCACAAAAAACAATGAATAATAGGCTTAATACCTGGGTGATGAAATAATCTGTACCACAAACCCCCATGACACAAGCTTATCTATGTAACAAACCTGCAAGTGTACCTGTAAATTTAAAATTAAAAAATAAAAAAAGAGCTCACTTAATTGGAAAAGTACTCGATCACATCACTCCTGAACTTTTTTGGTGTTTTTCTTGTTTGTTTTTTTTGTTTTTTTTGTTTTTTTTTTTTTGAGACAGAGACTTGCTCTGTCACCCAGGCTGGAGTGCAGTGGCGTGATCTCGGCAGACTGCAACCTCCACTTTCCAGGTTGAAGGGATTCTCATGCCTCAGACTCCCTAGTAGTTGGGATTACAAGCACACACCACCATGCCTAGCTAATTTTTGTATTTTTAGTACAATAGGGTTTCAACATGTTAACCAGACTGGTTTTGAACTCCTGACCTCAAGTGATCCACCTGCCTTAGCCTCCCAAAGTGCTGGGATTATAGGCATGAGCTACTGCACCTGGTCCATTCCTGAACATTTTCTTCTCACATATAATCTGCCCTCCTTTGATGACATTGCTCCCTTCAAATTCTCTCCAGGAGAGTCAGAAATTTAGCTGTACTGTGTTTCTTCCTTGAGAAATATCAACATATTCTGATAATTGGAGTTCTTCAGCAAAAACCTGCCACCTCCATTTTATTAAAGCTGTTTTTCAATACTCGCTTTTGATTCTCATGTCAAATGTTAGCTTGGAAAACATTTTTCTGGTTGTGGGTAACCAGTGGGCCTAGGAATGCAAACAAACACCAGAAGATTTTCAAAGTAAGAAGACAACTTTTTTGCTTTTGTAAATGCATCTTTCTCTGTTTGAAAATGGCAAGTAAACTCTCATGAAGGAAAAAGATAAGATTAAAGAAGAAAGGAAATGGTTACATGTTAGTCCTCATCTGGAACAAAAAACGAATAGGCAATATTTAATGGAAAAACTATTGTTCATATCATAAACGCACACACTCACACCTAACACAGCACATTTATATAGGAAATAAAATTTTGCAATAACTTTTCAAGTTATTTCAGCTAGAATTGCTTTTGGATGCAAATAATAGAAATCCTAACTGCAGAGGCTTAATTGAAGAGGGAGTCATGTTCTCACGTGACATACGTCCAGCCTGTGCTGTGACTGTTCTGCTACACTCTAACATCAGGGTCTAGGTCCCACGTGGTTATATATCCAGTTCTGTAGCCCCACCATTAACACTATAATGACACCATTAAGGCTGGGGAGGAGAAACGGTGTTAGAAGATACCCACTCCATCAGGAAACTGAAAGCTTCCCCAGAGACCTCTCAGAAACTGGCAGTTCCATCTCTTTGACAAGATTTTGTCCTGTGGCCACACCTAGATGCCCAGGAGGCTCACAAAGCAAACACATCACAGAGCCCATCACCAGCCTGAGTGCATCTGGCATTTTTGTAGGCAGGAGAAAGGATAGAATACCCACCAAGATAATTTTTGCATTTTTAGAAAATTTTCATCCATTGTTTAGGAGGAATGATCACAGCCTTCAATATTTATAAGCACAATAATGCCTCACATGTTTATTTATTTGAATTCTCTTGAAACATAACTTATTTTTGCAACCCAAGGGAAAGGTTCTGGGCTCCCCAAACTGTGATTGAAAGAGTCACACCCCTGTACTGTGCTGCAATCCTGCTATCTCTTCTTTTGCAAAAGCATTGCAGTATCCGATTGAAGGTATTGATTTTAATTAACTACAACATACAGCCCCTCAATCAATAGAAAGGTACTGGGGGAAGAACAGACACTGTAAATCACTGTAATTTCTTCTGTTCAAAGGACTTTCTTCAACTTTAATTTAGTGGGTCTATCACACATGGAAATTGCTCAGGTTCAATTAATGTTTTCATAATTACACTAATAGCTAATAGCTACCCTCAACTGAATGCTATTATATCCTGCGTGTTTAACCAGACAGGACCTCATAGAATCCTCTAAGGTTTTTACTACTTAACTGTATTTTCCTCTTATTCACCTTTTAAAGGTGGGAAAACTGAGACTTGGGGATTTAAATAACCTTTCAACTCTCTGAATACTATCAACACTAGAGCTAAGATTTGAATTCAGGTCTGATTTTTGGTACAATTTTATCTGAGCCCATAATCATCATGTTGAACATACAGGTGCTATTTTATACAGATTCTCTGTAGCTTTCATAATAACTTTTGTATTATCTCCTCTCCTCAGAAGTTATACCTGGATGTCAGAAAGAGTCAACAGTTTGCCTGCCTTAGCACAGGTGGCAAAATGGGGTTCTCCACCAAGATTTGTGTGGTTCCCAGGACTCTGTGCCCTTCCAATGCACTCTGCAGCATCCAAAAGCATCCTCAGGGCAAAAATGCAATGAAGCATCTCTCAGCAAAGGGGATTGAAGGCATTTCTTACCCGATATAGGCAATATATTGTAGCCACAGAGCATGAACTCCAGAATCAGGCCATTGGGGTTCAAATCTGGGGTTCGAATCCTTCTTCCAAACCAACTCTGAGATTTATTGCATCCTGATTACATTGGCAAAACCTCAGCTTCCAAGTCCATAAGAAAGGGACAACAAAATCATCATGAGGTCACTGAAAGGATTAGAAGAGAAAATATGTGGAAGGCACCCAACCTGGTAATACCCACAATATAGAAAAGAGGAAGAGGCTCTATGACTGCAGCGAGTTACTTTAACTTCTATGAACCTCAACTTCCCTTTCTGTAAAATGGGGATAATAATACAACCTACCTGTAATGAAAATGTAATGAGTAAATAAGCATCAAGGGCTTACAACTATTCTTCCAGATATCATGTGTTCGGTGAGGTAGTTGTCACTGTCCTCATGATGTCTGTATGAGCAATTACATCTAATTCTAAACACCAGCCCAAAACAGAGCACCAGAAAAAAAGAATCCCAATTTCTTGCATAGTACCACAATAAAGACATTCAGAACATCTATAAAATACAAAGAAACGCTCTCCAAGGCTAGAAACTTGTTTTTCAAGAATCGTTTCAAACTGCAACAGAGGGCACAGCAAAGCCTGGCTAATTACCTGCACTGCCGTATGCCATGGGGCCCAGGGCATCATGCCCGGCTGTTGTGTTCAGGGCTGGAGCCTGCAAAGTCAGCTGTAATTGACACCCACATGAAGGGAGGGTATGGGGCAGGTTAGAGGGAGGGCAGGTCTTGGAGGACCCAGAAAATAAAGACACAAGAATGCTGAGTGTCTTGCAAAGACACATTCAGCCACACTGGGAAAGAAGGTTTGCGTTTAATTTTTTTTTTTTTTTCCTGGGGAGGCTGGAAGAGGCAGTTTCCTCTTGGGATCTCAGTCCCCTCAGCTCACGTGTTGCTCTCAGACCAGAATGGGAAGCAGCTTTCCAAGATACTGCAAATAAGCCTCAGGTGCCTGCAAGCCACCCTCACTACGGGATAAGAGGACTTTTTCTTTCTTTTCTTCAAAGACATGGCCTTTATTCAGCATTCCTCCACCCACAATTTTAATTCATTTCAATCAATATTCACCAAGTGCTAATGTGCCTGGCACTGGGTTAGTGCCAAAGCTAAAGAGAGGACCAGCTGGGGGCCTGCCATTGAGAAGCTTAGAGTCCACAGGAATCCATCTGTCCTGAGTTAGGAACCACAGACGTGTGTCAAATTGTCAGAGGCCTTCGAACCAGAGCGACTCCATTTTGAGTGAGGGCTGGAAAATGAGGCTGGGACTTGCTGGGCTGCAGTCTCAGGAAATCAGGCATTTGTGGCCTCTAGATGTGTATGGTTAAGGGAACAGCACTCGTAATTTTGCTTCAAAGATCATAATATGGATTCTTGCAAAACACAATAATTAAGAAAATTAATCCTTTATCACAAACCCTTGTAGCAGAGCACATCTCCCCAAGATCTTTTTTAAACATATATATGATAAAATATATATCACATATAAAACATATCATATGTGATCATATATGATAAAACATATCATATATGTGATATATAGATCTCTATGATAAAATATATGATCTATATAATATATATGATCTATATGATAAAATATATGTCATATATGATAAAATATATATGATAAACATGATATATAGATATGATATATGATCTGATATAGAATATATATGATACATAATATATATGTGATACATATGATATGTGATATATATATGTGGTATAGATCATGACATGTGAAATATATCATGTATGACATATATGATCTCTATCATATATAATACATCATACATATCATATATGATATATATGATCCATATATGATCTATATCTGATACATGTATATGTATATGATATGTATATCATGTATGATATATATGATATATATATAAGCTCATCATTGTAATTATTGTAATAATAATTACAATGCTCATATAAGAACTCTCATAACTCCTGTAGAAATCATAGAAAAGCATTAGTCAATGCTAGTTTTCTTTTCTGTTTGTTTTTTTTTCCTTTTTGAGATGGAGTCTCACTCTGTTGCCCAAGCTGAAGTGCAGTGGCACGATCTCGGCTCACTGAGACCTCCACCTCCTGGGTTCAAGCAATTCACTTCCCTCAGCCTCCCAAATAGCTGGGATTACAGGCGCCCACCACCATGCCTGGCTAATTTTTGTATTTTTAGTAGTTTCACCATGTTGGCCAGGATGATCTTGAACTCCTGACCTCAAGTGTCCACCTACCTCACCCTCCCAAAGTGCTGGGATTACAGGTGTGTGCCACTGCACCCAGCTAGTTTTATTTTTATTACTATTATTACCATTACCATTATCTTTATTCACTCAGGAAGCTCCTAATTACCCACAAAGTACACTTTAGGGGTCATAGGAGTAGAAAATTTTCAGCCTATGAGCACGTGAGCAGTGCTAATCATAAACTGATGTTCCAAGGGAAGATATTTATGAACTTGGGCTGAAATTCTGATCATGTGGCTCGGTCTTTTCATCTATCAAGAGGGAAAAACACAGCTGATCAATCTTCTCCCAGGTGCTATCAACATATGGGCACTTGTGCCCGGGTGTGGTAGCTCACGCCTGGAATCCTAGCACTTTGGGAGGCCAAGGCGGGCAAATCACTTGAGGTGTGGAGTTCAAGACCAGCTTGGCCAAGATGGTGAAAACCCATCTCCACTAAAAAGTACAAAAATTAGCTGGGCGTGGTGGTACGTGTCTGTAATCCCAGCTACTTGGGAGGCTGAGGCAGGAGAATTGCTTGAACCCAGGAGGCGGAGGTTACAGTGAGCTGAGATTGTGCCACTGCACTCCAGCCTGGGTGAGAGAATGAGACCTTGTCTCAAAAAAAGTAATTAAAAAAAGGAGATGATTTCTTCTTTGTTGAGTATTTTGGTGTCCTCTTAAATTCTGTGCATCGGGCAGATGCTTCACTCTCTTTACCTCAGTACCACCACAGGAACCCACAGAGCTAGTCCTGGATCCACACAGAGTGAAATACCTTCCTCTGCTCTCTGACTCCTGAGGTGTTGTTGAGGTTTTTCTGTCCTCCTTATTCTGCCATATATTTTTATATAATTGGATCAAAAGAAAAAGTATTACCATGTGAACACATCTGGCTCCACCCTTTCTTCCAGAATTAGAAGCAGAAACACAGGAAGATTCTTTTAGAACAATTCTTTCAAAAAACTGTTTTAGAAGAGTGAGGGTCCAGGACATGCTGGATTTCTCAGGCAGCTGTTCACAGAAAGAAACACCTTCCAGGAAGCACTGAATGCAAGTAAAATGGAAGTAAAAGGACTAGAAGCCGAGGGAGTGACTGGCAAACCTCATTAAGGTTTGCAAGCACAGGGGGTTTTCTGGTGCCAGCCTCTGGTGAGTCTCAGTTAAGAGATAAGAAAAATATGGAAAGGGACATTTAATAAATGTTACCACCCTCCTGAGAGTCTTCCAGAAATGCAAATAAAGAACACGATTTATGGGCCAGGTGCAGTGACTCACGCCCGTAATCCCAGCACTTTGGGAGGCCGAGGTCGGCAGATCGCCTGAGGTCAGGAGTTCAAGACTAGCCTGGCCAACATGATTAAACCTCATCTCTACTAAAAATGCAACAATTAGCTGGGCGTGGTGGCATGCACCTGTTATCCCAGGTACTCGGGAGGCTGAGGCAGGATAATTCCTTGAACCTGGGAGGCGGAGGTTGCAGTGAACTGAGATTGTACCATTGCACTCCAGCCTGGGCAACAAAGCAAGACTCTGTCTCAAAAAAAAAAAAGAAAAAAGAAAAAAAAAGTGACTTATATCACCACAAACTGGACTGTTATTTACTAAAATGGCACCAACTCAAACTGTACCACATGCCTCTCCGCGTTCATAGGGGTTAAAACTATCCCCCATTAAGCAAAGACATGGAATCAACTCAAATGCTCAGCAATGATAAACTGGATTAAAAAAAAAATGTGGTACATATACACCACGGAATTCCATGCAGCCATAAAAAGGAATGAGATCATGTCCTTTGCAGCGACATGCATGAAGCTGGAAGCCATTATCCTCAGCAAACTAACACAGGAACAGAAAACCAAATACTGCATGTTCTTACTTAAAAGTGGGAGCTGAGCAATGAAAACACATGGACACAGGGAGGGGAACACCACACACTGAGGTCTGCTGGGAGATGGAGGGGGAAAAGCATTAGGGAAAAAAGCTAATGTATGCTGGGCTTAACACTTTGATGACAGGCTGATAGGCACAGTAAACCACCATGGCACACGTTTACCTATGTAACAAACCCACACATCCTGCATATGTACCCTGGAACTTAAAAAAATAAAAATTAAAAACTACCCATTAATGGGTAACACAGTGCAGTTATGCTCCCCAAAACTTAAAAGTGAGTATCACAAACATAATTCAACATACTTTACTCAAAAAATCCCAAATGGGTTTATTTTTCAGTCAATGGTCCAGCTTTAAAAAAAATGTTTCTTTGATAACTGTCAAAAATAATAAAAAAGCCCTCACCATTTACAATATCTATCTCACAATCCCCTGGGGAAGAAAGAAATAAACAGACTCTCCAAATAGAAGCTGAAAAATCAACGTTGAGCTTCTGCTAGAAATAGGAGCATTTCAGCAAAAGAAAATTCCTAGTTGCATCCAGAACAGTCTATTACTTGCACATAATTCTGTTGATATCACTGGGAAGAATGCTTCCTGACTGATTGATGTGTTATTATCTCTTACAGTTGAATTATCTCTGAAATGCCAACCATTGTAATAAGTGCTGCTTTTGTCTGACAACAAAGCTGAGCTTTATTTTGTCTGCATGGCACATAAGAAAATGCATCAACTTGATTCCAAGTACTTACTTTTAATCATTTATGCTATTAATGGGGAAGAACCCCTGATATCCTCCACCGCCGCCCCCCACCACCACACACACACTCTCTCTCTCAAAGCTGATGGCCTTGTCTCTATTTTTTATTTTTTTATTTATTTAGGCAATGGAGTCTCGCTCCATCACCCAGGCTGTAGTGCAGTAGGGCAATCTCAGCTCACTGCCACCTCCAACTCCCAGGTTCAAGTGATTCTACTTCCTCAGCCTCCCAAGTAGCTGGGATTACAGGTGCCTGCCACTGTGCCAGGCTAACTTTCTTTATTTGTATTTTTAGTAGAGATGGGGTTTCACCATATTGGCCAGGTTGGCCTCGAACTCCTCACCTCAAGAGATCCATCCACCTCAGCCTCCCAAAGTGTTGTGATAACAGGCATGAGCCACTGCACCTGGCCCTTTGTCTCTGGCTTTATTGAAAAAAAATATGAATTTGAACAGAAATTATCTCACCCACTCAACACCAAATCTGCCCAGCCTCCTTTGTGTTTCCCCTGGAGTCTCCCACTTATACTTTCGCATGAGACCACCTCTGCCTCCATCTCTATCAAGGCCAGCCCTCCACTCAGGTTGTCTGTCCCCAGAGCATTTGCTCTTGAAATTTTCTGCTTGTTCTCCTGCATCATCAATGTCTCCACTTGTCCCATAACATTCCAATCAGTATAAAAATCTGCTGCAATATAGTTGGACCCCCATGTTCAAAGCAGCACTATTCACAGCCACCAACAAGTGGCCACAACCCAAATGTCCACTGACAGATGAATGGATAAATACAAGGTATCCATTCCACACAAGGGAATATTACTTAGCCTTGAAAAAGGAAAAAACGTGCTACATCATGGATGAACCTTGAGGACATTATGCTAAGTGATATAAGCCAGTCACAAAAGGAAAAAAGCTGTATAATTCCACTGATGCAAGGTACCAAACGTAGCCCCAATCATAGAGACAAAAAGTAGAATGACAGTTACCAAGGGCTGGGGAGAGGGAGAAAGGGGAGTTAGGGAGTTAATAGATACAGAGTTTCAGATTTACAGGATGAAAAAGCTTTGGTGATCTCTATCACAACAATGTGAATATACTGAACACTACTGAACTGTATTCTTACAAATGGTTAAGATGGCTAGATATCATGTGCTTTTTACCACAATGGGAAAAAAATGCTGTAATATAACTCTTTTTTAAGGAAACAAAAGTCTTTGACCCTCTCTGTTCCCCTCTTACTTCTCTTTATATCACTTCATAGCAAAACTTGTGCACAGGGATTGTCTGTGGCACGGGCTCCATGCTCATTCACATTCTCCCGCATCTCAAATCTGTCCAGTTCCCACCTCACCACCCCACTGAGGCTGCTGATGTAAAGGGTACCAACAGATCACTGCAGGGGATTAGACTCTTGCATCAGACACTTCTCTGCTCTCAGCCTTGAATCCTCTTTCCCTCGCCCTCCACACCCAAAATAAGCAGGACTGTGGACACTCCACTTAAGTGACATCTCCCCAATGTCTCTAGTCTGTCCACCCTTCCACAGGTTCGCTAACAACACCCTAACCCCAACAACAGTCATCTCTATCCAGGACTACTGCAATGGCTTCCTAATTGGAATCTTTGACTCCATTCTCCGCCCCCAATCAGTACACCATATTCCATGTAACAGCTGGTGATCTTTTAATAATGTAACCTGGGAACACATTTCTTTTGCTCAAAACTCTCCAGCACTTTACACACACACACACACACACACACCAACACACACTCTCTCTCTCTTCATATTGCAATCTGAAAAGCTCTGCACTGTGTGACCCCTGCCAACCCCTCCAAACCCATCTTACACCACCCTTCCCTTTCTGCTCCCCAAACAAGCAAACACACTCCCCACTTTAGGCTGAGTCACCTGTTCCTGCTGCCTGGATTGCTCTTCCATGGATGTTTCTGTGGCTGACATGTCCTTGCATTCCTATCTCAGCTTACATATGAATCCCCAAGGTGTTCCCGAAAAATCCCATCCCCATAACAATTCAGCTGCCCTTTAGCACACCACTTTCTATATTTCAAAATCTCTGTATAGTGGATATTTTTTTCCAATAATTTCCTTCCTATGTATTAGTAGGCCCACTCAATTGTCAAATGTCTGTCTTCCTCCACTAGATTATAAGTACCATCTAATCAGGAAATGCATGTGTCCTTTTCATCATTATGTCTTAGACGGATTAGATAGTATGGTTCTCAAGAAATATTTGTTGAAGGAAATTGTTAAACATTCTATGATCAAATAAGGGCAGGAGGAAATGGGTAGGTATGCATGTGCATCTGTGTGCATGTGTTTCAGACAAATGGAACAGCACAGCACAAAGGTCTTTGAGCCTTACTGCAGTTCTCTCTTACTAGCAGAGCCTCCTTTCTTCTACTGATGCTAAATATTCCAAGTAGTTACTTTTCCCAGACTCCTCTGAAGTTAGGGCATAAGACCCAATTCAGGTTAACGAGGGCTATGGTCTGAATGTATATGTCCCCACAAATTCATATGGTGAAATCTAATATCCAACATGATAGTATTAAGAGCTAGGATTTTTAGAAGGTGATTACGTCATGAGGGCATGGCCCTCACAAATGGGATTAGTGCACTTTTTCCCATTAGTGCACTAAATGGGATTAGAGCACTTTTTCCCTTCCACCATGTGAGGACACGGTGCCAGGGCACCAGTTATTAGGCAGAAAGTCAGCCCTCACCGGACACTGAATCTGCTGATGCCTCTGATCTTAGAATTCCCAGCTTCCAGAATTGTGAGCAATGCATTCCCATTGTTGATACATTACCCAGGCTAAGGTATTTTGATGTAGCAGCCTGAGCAGACTAAGGCAGTCAAACTTTAAGGGAACTGCACTACCTGTCTTGCAACTGAGAAAAGACAAATCTAAGCATCAAATCACTACATTGAGAAAATGAAAGGACAGAAGTAGTCTAGGTGATGACGTTGTTGGGTCAGTGAAAGTACTCTGCCTTCTTATTCTGGAAATACTTTTTTTTTGGTTTTTCATAGGTTTTGATTTTGAGTGTTCTGTCGCCCAGGCTGGAATGCAGTGGCACCATCATAGCTCACTTCAGTCTTGAACTCCTAGGTTCAAATCATCCCCCTGCCTCAGCCTCCCAAGTAGCTGGAACTACAGGTGCATGCCACCATGCCCATCTAATTTTTTAAAATGGGGTCTTGCTATGCTACCCAGGCTTGTAAGGACTTTATATTATATAAAATAACATGTGTCCTTATTGTGTGACATTAATGGATGTGGGAAATCTATGACAGACTACTGAAAGAGTCTCAAGTGACACAACATTGCATACCCATCAATTAGTATAATGGTTCACACATGGCTGACACTCAGAATTAGGGCCAGAACCAGGATGAGGCACACAACTGAAGGAGGCAGCAGAGAGCTCAGCAATCAAGATACATTACCTTATTTTTATTTATTTGAGACAGGTTCTGGCTCTGTCACCCAGGCTGGAGTGCAGTGGCACGATTTCATCTCACTGCAACCTCCGCCTTCCAGGCTCAAGCCATCCTCCCATCTCAGCCTCCCGAGTAGCTGAGACTACAGGCATGTACCATCATGCCCAACTAATTTTTTTTTATGTTTTTAATTTTTTGTAGAGACGAGGTCTCACTTTGTTGCCCAGTGTGGTCTCAAACTCCCAAGCTCAATCAGTCCACCTACCTTGGCCTCCTGAATTGCTGGGATTACAGGCATGAGCCACCGCACCCGGCCACCTTATTTGAATGCAATGTTCTACAAAATCACAATTAATCATTGTGAAATACGCATCATGAATAAAATATCCAAATTTTTAAGTTAAATATGGGATCACTGCATGACCCTGCCACCCTCAATTCACCCTAGTCCTGACCCTGCACTAAATAGGATTCGTTGAGTAATTGCCTAAGCACTTTTAAAATCCATAATCTCCAAGGTCTTCCCAAGAACTTCATTATCATTCTCACATAACAGGTAAAGGTACTGGGAATGTAGTGAGGAGTTAAGAGAAGTTAAGTTACCTATTTTGGGGAAAGACAGCTAAAAGTGGTGCGAATAACTTCACACGCAGTGCTCTTAACCAATGCATTAGGAGAAAGTCTCTCCTGTAAGTGGTCTTGACACCTCTCGGATGGGAACTGTATTAACTATAGGAGAAAAAAAGTGGGAGATTCTAACATTCTGACTTTGCTCAGATATCTTCCTTCCCTCAGAGTACACATCCTGAGCACCCACTAATCTGGTCATTGTGGGACTGGGAACTTTCCTCTAATGAGCTTATTATGTGAATCCTGACACAGAGGCAAGAGTCAAGAGTAGCCTTCAGCTGCCAGAAGACCTGCAGGTTTTGTTTAAAAAAAAAAAAAAAAAAAGAACCTGGATTAACACATTCTGAGCTAATGAAGGTAACCAGCCACTTTACAAGGTACTAGGCAAAGAGGAGGGAGATGAGGCCAGCTGCCATGAGAACAGGAGTTAGTATGTGTACTCGATGGGAGGCCGGCGCCTTGTGGGCTTCTTCGAGTCCTGCGGGATGGTGGCATGTTGTGTAAATGCAAACTGAAACTGACAGGATGGGAGGAATCCATCATCTACACCTTCACATCATTCTGAGATTTTCCCTGCCAGCCTTCCTCTTCTAAATCTTTCAGACTGCTCTCAGGAAGTGGCTATGGGAGAACTTCAGCCAAAGCAGGGAGAAGCCTCAGTTTCTCGGTCAGGATAGCATCAGTCAGCATGCTTTTATTTCAGCTGCGTGAGATGAGACCAGGAAAAAAAGATAGTATTAAAATGCCTGATGAAGGAGGAAAAATAAGTGAAGAAAGAAGAAGGAAAAGAAATGAAATGTTTTCATTGTTTCCATCGCTGCTAATTTCACCTGGCTGCTTTTCAAATATCCTCTCTCCAAGTGACAGCTTGCCTGGGGACATTGCTGAGTTAAAGGCACCAACTAGAGAAAAGCCTGTCAGTCACTCTGAACTGAAAAGAGAACTAAAGGACACCCAGGGAGAGGGGGTTCCCACCCTGAGGCCGAGTGGAGCGGTGGTGTCTGTGCGGGGTTGCAAGCTCAGAGCCAAAGATCCATTCCAGTGGCTCTCTCATGCATCCCAGGGTCAGACCCAAGCACCTCCCGGTGCTGTGAGCCCGCATCGCTTCCTTACAAGAGCAGAGGCAGCACCTTCCCGCTGTCATCAGCAGAACTGCCAACCTCTCTGCCTGAGCGTTTTCATCCTTCTGGCACCCGGGGCAGCTGAACAGTTGGTGGGAGGAATTGGAGCAGTGATTTGGGGCATCTTTTTTCAGACTGACAACCCAATTCTTCAGGAAGTATGTCTGGTTGCTTCTAAACCCTCTCTCCTTACATTCTTAGTTTCAGGGCTTGGTCACCTGCTGCCTCCCACATATTCCCCAGGGTCCCACAGCTGCACGGGCAGATGGGCACAAACAATTAAAGAAGACCTATTTGACCAAGGACCTACTGTGTTCAATGTCTTGAACCAGGCCCTTAGAAGAGCAATATAATTACTGAACACATACTTCGCTGTTCAACAGCAATGTGTGCTTAGTACTGAGTGGCAGGGGAAACCAGAGAAGCTGATGAAATGTAAAGAGGTGTAGGAGAAACACATAAGCAGGTCAGTCTATTCAGCAAATTAAAGGGTTCCTGTTTTTCTTCTGAAATACGTCTATTCACTGCTCCCATCCTATCCACTGCTCCCATCATAATCCTAGCTCCAAATCTCATTACTTTTTGTAACTGGCTTCAAATGGCCTTCCCATGAGGCTTCAGCTCCCTCTAATCTCTTCCCTGCTCAAGGAACATGAGAGCCAACCCCACTGCTGGTAGACGGATGGATGTATAGACAGATTCATAGATAAATAATGGATGAATGGATAATGGATGATGAAATGATGAATGTACAGACAGATAGATGGTAGATGAATGTATAGACAAATAGATGATGGATGAATGGAGAGATGGATCGATGTATAGATAGAAAATGGATGTGTGAATGTACAAGCACATGGATAGATGATGAATGGATGAATGTGTAAATAGATGAGTAATGGATAAATGAATGTATAGACAAGTAGAATGATGGGTGGATGAATGTACAGATATATGGATAGAAGGAGGATGGATGCAAGTACAGATAAGCAGATAGGTACGTACAGAAATAAAAGATGGATGTATAAATAGATGATGGATGCATGTATATATAGGCAAATAGATAATAGGTAGGCCGATTGATGGATGGAGAGATGAATAGACAGATACATGGATAGATGGATGGATAGATAGATAGACAGATAGATAGATAGATAGATAGATAGATAGATAGATAGATAGATAAATAGAGGCAGGCAAAGTTCCAGTGACTTCTCATCACAAGTGTAATTTAGATCAATTTCGCTTCACTTCAGCCCAGCTTGCACTATCTCATCCCTAACAGCAACATCATTCCACATCGCCTCTTGCTCTGTGACCCCATGTTCTCCAGTCCATTGGCCTTATTTTTAACTAATGTATCTTCCATTCTTTCTCAAAGACATTGCATAACTCGATCCATCTCTCTCAGTCTTCCCCTGTCCATCCCTCTTGCCACCTAATAAGCTACTGTGATCATGCTCTGTGGATGGGAGAATGAGCTCACCTCTCCACCTCACCCAGGGACCTCTGTAAGACCCCCCAGGGCCATGTACCTTTCCTCCCAGCTGTCCTGCCATGACTTATTATTTCTTTCAAACTAGACTGTGTGTGCTCTGAGAGCCAAAACTTGCTCTCCTTCACTCCCATTTTATCCTCAGTGCCTGCAGGAGTGCCCAGTCAAGGGGAGGCTCATTTTACACTCCTTGGCCCTGGATGTGGCACTGTGTGAGAAGCTGGGACAGAGAGGGGAAGGCAGTTGGCTCAGAAAGATAGGAAGCCTCTGGTAAGAGTGTAAATGTCTCCTTTTAGTGGATCCATGCTTTATGTGCTTTTTAGGCCCCCATTCTACAGTTGAGAATTCCGTGATAGAGTAAAAATCACTACCTTCAAAGTCCAGGTTCTTATTTCTAAGATAAGAAAACATATCTCCGATTTTCTATGATACGCTCCATTTTGAGCATTTACTCCCCATTCCAAAGCCCTAAGTGAATCCATTAAAAACCTGGCACTGGATCCCCTGATGCTAAATGCCGACTCTGCTACTATTTCCCTGCATTTCCTCGGGCAAACAACTTAATCCCCCCCATGCCTCAGTTTCCTCATCCCCATGGATGCGACAGCACCTATTTCAGTGCAGATTAAAAGAGTGACTAATGAACAGGACATAAGTGAGTACTTGCTATGGAGAAAGCACCCCAGGATAATAAACATGATTATTATCATTCCCATTTGGAGCCAGTCACATCTACTTTTTAAGTTCAGATAATATAGTCACTGGACTCATATTTTCCAGAATTCAGTGAAAACTGGATTTGTCAGACAGGCACGCTGGCTCATGCCTATCATCTCAGCACTTTGGGAAGCCAAGGTGGGGAGATCACTTGAGGTCCGGAGTTTGACACCAGCCTGGCCAACATGGTGAAACCCTGTCTCTACTAAAAATACAAAAATTAGCCAGGCATGCTGGCGCACGCCTGTAATCCCAGCTACTGGGGAGGTTCAGGCAGGAGAATCACTTGAACCTGGGAGGCTGCAGTGAGCTAAGATCATGCCACTGCACTGCAGCCTGGGCAACAGAGCAAGACTCCATCACACACGCAAACACACACGCACATACACAAAAGAAAAGAAAAAGAAAATTGGATTTGTCTATGTTTGGTCATTCTAGTCCTGAACTCTCCACTTTTTACACCCAAATGAGTGAAAAGCAATGCTTTCCTTTTCATTAGTGATTTACACCACCCACCTCTCTCAGAATCTTCCACCACGGCAATCTGCAGCAGTAGAGTTGCCCTTGGCCCCGAGAACCACGGAGGCAGAGTCTAGATAAACTCACCTCATGCCCCAGGAAGAAGCTACATAAGACTCCCACCCCCAGACTCCAGGGAAGGAGGAGAGCCTAGAGATAGTAAAGAAACAATCATAATCATTTCCGCCATCATTTATGAAGCATGTAGGATAGGCCGCACTCGGCGCTAAGTGCCTGGCATCTGTTATCTCCTTTAATCCGAAGAGGTGGGGATTAGCCTGGCTTAAGTCAGGGAGGAGGTTAAGGAGTGACTTGCCCAGGGTCACACAGCAAGGAGCTGGGAGCAGGGATTTCAACCAGGTTCTTTCAGACAAAGGCCTTTCTTAGCTTTAAGCTTTTCAAACAGCCCTGCTGAGAAGTTCTTAAAGGCTCTGCAACAGGAACTGCCGGAACAGGTGCTTCCGGACCTCACCTCATCAGAGACACCCTTTGTGATTTCAGCTTTTGCAAATCCTGGGAAGGAAGGAATTTGTCAAAGTGTATTTTTTTTTTTCTTCAAACTAACGTTATTTTTTAGAGGAGTATTAGGTTCACAGAAAATTCAGCAAGTATACAGAGATTCCCCATATAACCTCACTGGACCCATACAGGCATAGCTTCACCCTTAACAAAACCCCCTACCAGAGGTGCAATTTGTTACAGTTGATAACCCTATATACACTGACACATCACAATCACCCAAAGAGCAGAGTTTCCATTAAAGTTCACAGTTGATGTTGTATATTGTGTGGGTTGAGACCAACATATAACGACACAGATCCACCATTATAGTGTCACATAGAGTATTTTCACTGCCCTAAAAATCCTCTATGCTGCCAGGCACAACAGCTCACGCCTATAATCCCACCACTTTGGGAGGCTGAGGCAGGCGGATTACCTGAGGTCAGGAGTTCGAGACCAGCCTGGCCAACAAGGTGAAACCCCATCTCTACTAAAAAACACAAAAATTAGCCAGGCATGGTGGCACATGCCTGCAATCTCACCTACTCGGGAGGCTGAGGCAGGAGAATCGCTTGATCCGGGAGGCAGAGGTTGCAGTGAGCTGAGAATGCACCACTGCACTCCAGCCTGGGTGACAGAGGAAGACTTCATGTTGAAAAAAGAAAATAAAAATAGATAAATAAATAAATCCGGGGCTGGGCGTGGTGGCTCACGCCTGTAATCCCAGCACTTTGGGAGACCGAGGCGGGCGGATCACAAGGTCAGGAGATCGACACCATCCTGCCTAACACGGCAAAACCCCATCTCTACTAAAAATAGAAAAAATTAGCCGGGCGTGGTGGTAGGTGCCTGTAGCCCCAGCTACTCAGGAGGCTGAGGCAGGAGAATGACATGAACTCGGGAGGCGGAGCTTGCAGTAAGCCAAGATCGCGCCAATGCACTCCAGTCTGGGTGACAGAGCAAGACTCCATCTCAAAAATAATAATAATAATAATAAAATAAATAAATAAATCCTCTATGCTCTGCCTCTTCATCCCTCCCTCCCACATAACCCCTGGCACCCCTGGGTCTTTTTACTGTCCCCACAGTTTTGCCTTTCCAGGATGGCCTATAGTTGAAATCCTACAGAACACAGCCAAAATGTACATTTTACATTGCAAGCCAGTCGTTCACTCCTTTGCAAACAAATCAGATCCTCTAACATATATCTCATTACCGACCAGTGGTTCAGACAGCATGAGATAACTTATGTTGTCACCAACCATTTGGTAGAAGTCCAACAACACATTTTTATTTCAAGTGTGTGTGTGTGTGTGTGTGTGTGTGTGTGTGTTTAATTCTAAAAATAGAGCTGGGATTTCATTCCTATTATCTCAAAGCTGAGAACCCCACTTATTTTAAAACAACAACAACAACAACAAACAGTCATTGTTGAAAGACTCTAAGATGGGCTAGCTTTTTGCCAACACAAATGCTGCTTTTGATGCTCCCTCTTTACAGAAAATTATGGCATGAAGGACTTCAAAAAAATTAGGGGTGCTAGGCTTGGGTAGCAACTACCAGCCAGAACCCCAAGGAGTCCTGCACCCAGAGGTGCAGACTTCCCCAGTACAGAAGGAGAGGGAAGGTGTGCCTGGAGCAATTGACTTGGGCAGTTCACACAGTGATTGTGTTTCAAATCCAAGGTTTACAGAGCTGATTCTTGGCTGGGAGTCAGCATTCTTTTTCTCCTTTGCCGTGCAAACTGCTGAGCGATCTAAGCAAGATCCAACAACCCCACCCCAGGCCACCCAAATCACTCCATCCCAAGACTCATTTTCTTTTCTTTTTTTCTCTTTTTCCATGAGACAGGGTCTCATTCTGTCACCCAGGCTGGACTGCAGTGGCATGATCACAGCTCACTGCAGCCTCCATCTCCTGGGCTCAAGTGATCTTTCCACCTCAGCCTCCTAAGGTAGCTGGGGCCACACACACATGCCACTGCTCCTGACTAATTCTTTACTATTTGTAGAGGCAGACTTTTTCACTGTGTTGCTCAGGCTGGTCTCGAACTCCTGAGCTCAAGCAATCTACCTGCCTCGGCCTCCCAAATCTCTGGGATTATAGGTAGGCATGAGCTCCTGGCTCCAAGCCTCATGTTAACAGGTGAACTGAATGATCTCTAAGGTGCTTTTGACCTCTGAGCTTCTGAAGTAAAAAGAAAGGATGCCAGGGCCACACAGCGGCTATATTAATCCAGGCTGCATTATCGGGGGAAATGTAATTTATGTAACAGAAAAAGTTGCACAGGTTGTAGCGGGTTGAATTTATCTCCTAAAAAGATAAGTCCAACTCATAACCCTTGCTACCTATGAATGTGTAGGGTCTTTGCAGATGTCATTAAGCTAAGGATCTCAAGATGAGATTGTCCTGAATTTACGGTGGGCCAATGACTAGTCTCTTTGTAAGAGAAAGGAGAGGGAGGTTTGACACACACCTGGAAAAGAAGGCCATGTGCAAACAGGCAGAGTTGGAGTCATTCTGCCACAAACCAAGCAGGATTTGGAAGAAGAAAGGAGGGATTCTCCTATCAAGACTTCAAAGGAAATATGGTCCTGGATACAGCCTGATTTTTGGATTTCTGACCTTCAGAATCATGAAAGTGTCAGAGGCCTTCGAACCAGAGCAACTCCATCTTGAATAGGGGCTGTAAAATGAGGCTGAGCCCTACACTAGGCTGCATTCCCATGAGATTAGGCATTCTTAGTCACAGGATGAGACAGAAGGTCCACACAAGATACAGCTCATAAAGATGCAGCTGATAAAACAGGATGTGGGGAAGAAGCCAGGTAAAACCCACCAAAACCAAGATGGCAAGGAAAGTGACCTCTGGTTTGCTCTCACTGCTCATTATACATTAATTATAATGCATTAGCATGCTAAAGGACACTCTCACTAGTGCCACGACAATTTAAAAACGCCGTGCAATAATCAGAAGTTACCCTATATGGTCTAAAGGTGAGGGAGGAACCTCACCTCCAGAGGAAGTCCCCACCCCTTTCCCAGAAAACTCATAATTCACCCCTTGTTTAGTGTATAATCAAGAAATAACCATAAAAGTAGCCAACCAGCAGCCCTCAGAGCTGCTCTGCCTATGTGGTAGCCATTCGTTTGTTTCTTCACTCCTCTAATAAACTTGCTTTCACTTTACGGACTCGCTCCGGTTCTTTCTTCTGCAAGTTCTAAGAACCCTCCTTTGGGATCTTGATTGGGACCCCTTTCCGGTAACAAAAGGAACAATCTTTGTTGTTTTAAGTCACCAAGTTCATGGCTACTTCTTGTAGCAGCGCTGGGAAATTACTACAGTTTGAACACGGTCTGGAGTGGACCCAGGGACCCAGGGGCTGCACTTCCATGGCCAGGACTGTCTCCATTGCTTAGCTCTCCTCTCCTCTGGTGGGGTCTCCCCAGGTTCTGAGAAAATGGCCATCAGCAGCTCAGGGACATCCTATCAGCTTACTACCCTATGCATTTAATCTTTCTTTTTTCTTTCTTTCTTTTTGTTTGTGTGTGTGTGTGTGTGTGTGTGTGTGTGAGATGGAGTCTCCTCTATCGCCCAGGCTGGAATGCAGCGGCACGATATCGGCTCACTGCAACTCCCGCCTCCCAGGTTCAAGTGATTCTCCTGCCTCAGCCTCCTGAGTAGCTGGACTATAGTTGCTGGCCACCATGCCCAGCTAATTTTTTTTTTTTTTTTTTTTTTTTTGTATTTTCAGTAGAGATGGGGTTTCAACACATTGTCCAGGCTGGTCTCCTGACCTCAAGTGATCCACCCACCTTGGCCTTCCAAAGTATTGGGATTACAGGTGTGAGCCACTGCACCCGGCCCTCAGGCATTTAATCTCTTTGACTTTGCTTGGGTCATGTACCCAACCCTGGGCCAATCCCTACAGTCAGGGATGTGCTGATTGAAGAGGTCAAAGTCTGAGTTCTGCACCCTCTTGCAGTGGTGACAGGTGGAGACAGTACAGAGAGTGGGCCTGTCAGAGAGAGGAGATGCTGGTCCTGCCAGAATATGTCCTGTCTCCAGAACAGGGGAAGGAAGGAGAGAAGGCAGGAAGAAAGGCAGGCGGGGTCCTCCTCTGCAGAGTTTAGAAGGAGGTAAGAAGGGCACAGGGGAACAGATACAAGAAAGAGGTGACTCCTGAAGAGTCGTTCCCAGACCAAACCGAGGGTCAGGCTGCTTATTCTCATGGCCCAATAACAAGATGCACGAGAACTCGGAGAGAAGGGAGTTTATTCCTGTAACCGGGTACAGGGAGAAGGCCTGGGAAATATCACCAGACCAACTTAAAATTACAAAGTTTTCCAGAGCTTATATAGCTTCTAAGCTATATGTCTACATGTAAGTGTGCATTCATCTAAAGACATAAGTGATTAACTTCTCATCTATATCTAAGATCTGAGTCCTGAAGACCTTCCTCTGCAGCCTCAGTAAATTTACTTAATCTAAATGGGTTCAGGTGCTGGGGTGATTACCCTTTTCTTGTCTCCTGCTAAATCATGAAGCTTTGGGGAGTTCCTTTAGAACCCCAATAAACTTGTTTGTTGAGGACTGGGGAGTTTCTTCACACCCCCAATACGCTTGTTTAATCCTAAATGGGTCCTGTTAAGAATTCCTTCATTATCTTGTCATGTTTCAAGGCCTAGGAAAGGCCTAGGCAAAACTCTTGGGGGGTTTTTGTTACATTCCAGCCTTTGTTTATGGGCACTGGCTCTCTTGGCATTTATTAATTTATTTATTTTTGAGATGGAGTCTCGCTCTTGTCGCCCAGGCTAGAGTGCAATGGCACAATCTCAGCTCACTGCAACGTCCGCCTCCTAGGTTCAAGTGATTCTCCTGTCTCAGCCTCCCGAATAGCTGGAATTACAGGTACCTGCCACCATACCTGGCTAATTTTTGTACTTTTGGTAGAAACGGGGTTTCACCGTGTTGGCCAGGCTGGTCTCGAACTCCTGACCTCAGGTGATCCGCCTACCTCAGCCTCCCAAAGTTTAGAGATTACAGATGTGAGCCACCACGCCCAGCCTCAGCTTTTAATATTTAATGTAACCACTCAGTCAGTGCTGGAACAGTTGTTACAGAGGCCTGCCTGTTCAGCCGTGAGGGAGACCTGGTCTGCCACAGACTCACTGAGACCTGGGTCCAAATGCACACAGAATTAGAGAGGGTTAAAAAAAAAAAAAAAAAAAAAAAAAAAAAAAAAAAAAAAAAGACACTCCCTTGAGATCAGACCTAGAAACAAGATTTTATTCCAACTTCTGCCTCCATCCCTGCTGTGATAAGCTTGAAGTACAATTCTTAGAAATCCCACAAAACGACTTTCTGAAAATCCATTGAAATGTGACAGTTATCAGATGTATTGAAAACAATAGTTTCTGAGAGATTAAAAACAGAGAAAGTTTAATATGACTGCACTGCTCCCTCCTCATAAACATGGCTTCACAAAATCTGCCTGTCCCCTGAGCTTAGCAAGGAGAGGTACTTTTTAAGTACAATCTGAAACCGAGTGAGTATTTCACAGATGAAAAGGCCTGGGCTTTCCAATCCATTGTATTCTGAAAAAGTGGATTTTAATTTCTGAAAAGACAAAGCTGACAGAAAAAGAAAACGCATATCTTTATGCACTTAAGAACTATAATATTACTTAGATGGTGAAGTTTTATTCTGAAAAATGACTGTCAGTTATGATTAATATTCTCCTTATAATTAATTCAAAATCTTATTAAAATCAAACTTTTATAACTTTACATAGAACCATGCTGCCTATGTCAGGATAGAGAATACGCCTTGTCATTAATTTTACCTGTATCATTTCTCAGTTTTCAGAAAAAGGTAATAAAAGATACCTCCTTGAAAATCAGCAATGCCGGGCCACCCTCATCTCCATAATGACACAATTTCCAATTCACGCCTCATTTTCATTAATGTTTCTGCCCATAAATTTTTAAGCATATGATAAAAAATTTCTGAAGCGGCATAAAACTAACATGAAGAGGGAGTTCATTAGCATGTGACCCTAATTAGAAATTCCATATTAACTTCCCGTTTCTAGTTGTGCATAGCCAATAGCATCACATCCCTCCTCTGAGCGTGCGTTCCCATTGTTGAAAGGAAATATTCCATTTGGTTGTTTAATTCCTTGGCTTTATTTTTTAAAACAATCCATGTGTTTCCTCTGTTATGGAAAAAGTCAACAGATGATTGTATCACAGAACGCCTTTTGTGTCACAAATTATCCGGAGGAATTGTGAGAAGGTCCTTGCCCAATGCTTTATTAATGATACCCGATCATAAAAAGGGAGGGAAATATGCTGACACCATCTCTTTTCTAATGCTGGGTGATAAAAATGCTACTTCAGGATTCAGAAGGTTAAGTTCTAATGTGTATTTTGAATAGAGTGTGTTGGAATAATTGCCTCATAAAGCAAAGCATTGCCCAGCCTGCTAATGGCTGCATAGTGCAAGGCTCAGCAAAGACGGCCAAGCTTACTGGAAAAAATGCTGTGCCTCAACTTTCGTAGCCCTCCCACATTAAGTTAACTTTCCCCTCCCCTTGCTTCTCAAAAAACGTGTAAAATCCGGTCACCCATTTCTGCAGCTCAGAGAAGCCGCCGCCTTCAACATCCATTGGAGCTAGTCTCCAAAGATGGCCCCTCGATGAACCACTCTTCCTGGTATTCTCACCCCTGAGTAGTCCCTTCCCACACTGTGCGGGAGCTGGTCCTGTGTAACCAAGAGAATATGCTGGAAGTGATGCTGTGTGACCTCTCGGGCTAGGTCAGAGACGTCCTGCATGGAAAAGGGAGGGGCCGTTTAAGGGCTCTGACTAATCTGCAACTGTCATGCTAGGAGGAAGCCCAGGCTAACCACACAGAGAGGCTGTGTGAAAAGAGAGATGCCTGGCTCTCCCTGAGGTATCCCAGCCCAACAGTCAGAGATGTTTGAACCAGAGTAACTCCATCTTCAATAGGGGCTGGGTAAAATAAGGCTGAGACCTGCTGGGCTGTTTTCCCATGAGGTTAAGGCATTCTAAGTCACGAGATGAGACAGAACGTTGGCACAAGATACGGGTCATAAAGACCTTGCTGATAAAATAGGTTGCAGTAAAGATGCCAAAACCCACCAAAACCAAGACGGTGATGAGAGTCACCTCTGATCGTCCTTACTGCTACACTCCCCCCAGCACCATGACAGTTTATAAATGCCATGGCAATGTAAGGAAGTTACCCTATATGGTCTAACAAGGGGAGGCATGAATAATCCACCCCTTGTTTAGCATATCATCAAGAAATAACCGGCTGGGTGGGGTGGCTCACGCCTGTAATCCCAGCACTTTGGGAGGCCGAGACGGGTGGATCACGAAGTCAGGAGATCGAGACCATCCTGGCTAACACAGTGATACCCCATCTCTACTAAAGATACAAAAAATCAGCCTGGTGCGGTGGCGGGTGCCTGTAGTCCCAGCTACTCGGGAGGCTGAGGCAGGAGAATGGCGTGAACTCGGGAGGCGGAGCTTGCAGTGAGCCGAGATCACACCACTGCACTCCAGCCTGGGTGACAGAGCAGGACTCCATCTCAAAAAACAAAAAAAAAAAGAAAAAGAAAAGAAATAACCATAAAAATGGGCAACCAGCAACACTTGGGCTGCTCTGCCTATGGAATATGCCTATGCTTTTATTTCTTTACTTTCTTAATAACCTTGCTTTCACTTTACTCTGCAGACTTGCCCTGAATTCTTTCTTGTGTGAGATCCAAGAACTCTCTCTTGGGGTCTGGATCGGGACCCCTTCCTGGTAACACAACTAGCCCAGATGCCAGACAAATGAGGAAAGAAGTCACCTTGAATACCCAGCCCATCCAAATCCTTGGATAGCTCCAGCCCCAGCTGCTCTCTGTCTGCAACCACATGAGATACCCCAAGCGATATCTACCCATCTGTGCCTGGTCAAACCACAAGACCATTGAAGATGATATTAAATTGTTTTCTAAAGTCATTAAGCTGAGCAAATGCCTTTGATATGATGCAATAGATAACTGGAGCAACACCAGCCACAAATAGCAGGCAGAAGAAGGGAAGACGGGCCGTGGATTTGTACCACTCACTCCTCTGTCTCCCACACCTGACCAGAGGTAAGAGGCACAATTGCCCCCACTGGCCCTTAGGCTTCAATTCTCCTTCCCCACTCCATGTTTACTCTGAAATTACAATCTTCAATACCATCTCTCTGAGAAACAGTTGACGAAGCCCAGCATGTAGCTTACTCTTGACAAATGCAAGTATTCACTGGAAGACAACGGAGCCTGCTCATTCCCCTTGAGTCCAGTCTTGACACTGAAGAACTCCAGCAGCAAAAGACTTTGGGGAATAATTAACGTGGGAGATGACGAATAGGGATTCCCTAGCAAGACTCTCTAAAAACTCTCTTCAACCAGCTCTTTGAGCCTGACTTTTCAAAGCGAAGTCCTTCTCCTCTGCCTCTCTGCACGATCTCCTGTGTGGTACTCCCATCTCCATTCTCACCCTTCCTCATTCCATCTTTTCCCAGACTTAGCAATCTGTCCAGGTCCCATTTACAACTCCAGCCTCTGTGGCCCTCACTCAGATAAGCAAAACAAAGGGAAGGTAACTCACTAAAGGGAAGATAACTCGCTTAATCAAAAATGAGTCCTCACCCTCATTACACAAAGTGATGGAGGCCGGGCCTGGTGGCTCACATCTGTAATCCCAGCACTTTGGGAGGCCAAGGTGGTCGGATCACCTGCAGACAAGAGTTTGAGACCAGCCTGACCAACATGGTGAAACCCCATCTCTACTAAAATTACAAAAAATTAGCTGAGCATGGTGGCATGCATCTATAATCCTAGCAAATCAGGAGGCTGAGGCAGGAGAATCACTTGAGAATCATGGAAGTGGAGGTTGCAGTGAGCCAAAATAGCGCCACTGCACTCCAGCCTTAGAGAACAAGAGCGAAACTCCCTCTCAAAAATAAATGAAAAAATAAATAAATAAATAAATAAATAAAGTGGTGGTGTAGGAAAAGATGGCAAATACTATTAATTTTCTCTCTTATTGCTGTCACATGAGCAATACAATGCACCAGCATATAAAACCAATATTACACTAAGATGTTCGCAGAGAAGAGTAAAACTGCCCTTTGAAGAAAGCAAGCAATTAACTAATTTAATTCCATGAGATTCACATTTTGCCTGAATGTGATCTTTTTAAGTACTTCTAACCAGTGGAACACAGAACAACGTTCTCATAAAATTGACCACTAAGTCCAGAATACAGGGGTGTTGAGTGTGTGTATGTGCACGTGTGTGTGTGTATGCATGCATGCATATGTGGGGAAGGATTAAAGGTGAAAGAGAAAAAAATTATTGATAACTTACTTAATCGTATGCTAGGGAGTTCTCGATTAAATTTCTTTTCTTGTTTTTTGTTTTTTCTTCCCAGACAAGGTCTCACTCTGTTGGCCAGGCAGGAGAACAGTGGTGCCATCTCAGTTCACTGAAACATCTGACACCCAGGCTCAACTGATCCTCCTGCCTCAACCTCGCGAGTAGCTGGGACTACAGGCATAACTTACCATGCGCAGCTAATTTTTTGTGCTTTTTTTTTTTTTTTTTTTTTAGTAGAGATGGGGTTTCCCAGTGTTGCCCAGGCTTGTCTTGAACTCCTGGGCTCAAGCAATCCTTCTGCCTCAGCCTCCCAAAGTACTCGGATTATAGGCATGAGCCACCACACCCAGGCTTCATATTAAATTTGATGCCTAAAATAGCCTAATAAGGTTAGAATAATTAGCTTTCTTTGAGGACACATGAATTGACAGAAAAAAGGCAACTTGCCCAAGGTTATAAAGTTGCTAATCCACAGAAATGAGGTTCGAACCCTTCTACCTGCCTCCAAATTGGGGGCTCAAGTCAGGTGATGATTTAAGATCCTCTGGAGGGCATGTTCTCTGGCGCTCAGCTCCGCACCTATGGGTAGACTTGGGCAGCTGCACTTAAGAGAGCCCCTAAAGGAAATGGCCTGATATTGTAGAAATGCCCTAGAAAAATCATGCCTCTTTTTGCCTCAGTTTCTCCATCTACATAATGAGGAGGATCTAGGATCATAATTAATATAGCATTGGGGTGGACAACAAGTGAGGACAGTTGGCATGTATTTCATCCCAACTACCCCCTTTCTATTAAAACAAATGTTTCAACAAAATTATGTTTTAAACTGAGTTTTGTTCCTGCTTGACAATTTATAGTTGTGTAATTTTAAAAATGCCAATCATTAAATGCAAATGAGGGACACATCTATGCATGCCGGAACTACTAATGGATGGAAGACCGTTATTGTAACTATAAATCAACTCCTCAGACCTTAAAATGCCATAAATAAGCAAGTCTCACTGTCAAAATTGGCGAGATGACCAGAATCACTACCCTGATTTATTACATAGCACCTTCAAAATCAACACCCCGTTGATTCGCCACTTTCTTTTTACATAAATATGTGAGTAACTTTTTGACATCAAAATAAATCATAACCACTAGATCTAAACTATAACTTCCAATACGCCTGCAAAGGTGACTGACACCTTAGGTGTTATCTGTTACACTGTATTACAGCCTCGTTGACAGAGAAGTTCTCTCTCTTGCCATCTGAGGGGTATATGCACTTGGCTCAATACCTTGTCTTGACATGTGCGTAAGACCTATCGGATATGTAAAACTGTAAACACTTGTAAATAACAGGTTACTCCTCTGTCATGAAAGAGATGCAATTAGCAACAACAACCAAAAAAACTTTATGTCAACAACCGGCTTTGGCCGCCAATGGGCAAAGAGAGATTCAATTCAGCTATCCAACAGTTATTTTTCTCTGTTGTATTAGTTGCAAACTAGTTTGAAATCTTGATGTTCAAAGACAAGCCTGTAAAATGCACCAACACCCATTATGTATATAAAATATGTATATTTATATGTATGTATGTGTAAATACCGTGTGCATGTGAGACTGGGCACTGTGGCTTATGCCCATAATCCCAGTACTTTGGGAGGCTGAGGTGAGTGGATCACTTGAAGTCTGCAGTTTGAGACCACACTGGCCAACATGGCGAAACCCTATCTCTACTAAAAATACAAAAAATTAGCCGTGTGTGGTGACACACCCCTGTAATCCCAGCTACTCTGGAGGCTGAAGCAGAAGAATCACTTGAACCCAGGAGGTGGAGGTTGCGGTGAGCTGAGACTGCGCCACTGTACCCAGCATTGGCAACAAAGCAAGACTCCATCTCAAAAAACAACAATAACAACAACAAAAAAAGCATGTATATAGGGAACAGTGTGATCTCTATGTTATTAAGTTGTGCTGGTGAAAGAGGCTCCATAAATCTTCTGTTTCAGAGTAGTTCTGCCTTATTTCTGCTGTATATGTTTGAACTTAAGGTTTTATTTGATTAAAGAGTACCACAGGTAACAGGTCTGAGAGCACCGGACACATATCCAGCTTAGCAAAATGTAAGGGAATGATCATGGTTATTTTTCCTCCAGTTGAAAGAGGTGTATATACACCTAAGTTCTACTCAGTCAGAGACCTTCAAGCCTTTTTTGTTTTTGTATTTGTGGCTTGGTTTCGCCACCTGCAATATAGAAATAATAATGCTTAATATACATTGCCAGGTGAGGTAAAGATATATAGTTCAACCAACGATAATTTTTTTTTTTTTTCTTTTTGAGACAGAGTTTTGCTCTGTCCCCCAGGCTGGAATGTGATGGCGCAATCGGCTCACTGCAACCTCCACCACCTGGGTTCAAGCCCTTCTCCTGCCTCAGCCTCCCCAATAGCTGGGATTACAGGCATGCACCACCACGCCCAGCTAATTTTTGTATTTTAGTAGAGACGGGATTTCACCATGTTGGCCAGGCTGGTCTCGAACTCCTGACCTCGTGATCCACCCGCTTCTGATTCCCAAAGTGCTGGGCTGACAGGTGTGAGCCACCGTGCCCGGCCCCACCAAGGATAATTTTTTTTTAGTTTCTTTTTCTTTTCTTTTTTTGGAGGGAGGAGGGAGACAGTCTTGCTCTGTTGCCCAGGCTGTAGTCCAGTGGCATGATCATGGCTCACTGCAGCCTTGACCTCCCAGGCTCAAGCGATTCTCCCACCTCAGCCTCCCAGGTACGTGGGACTACAGGCGTGCATGACCACAGCTGCTGGTTTTTTGTAGAGACAGGGTCTTAATATGTGGCCCAGGCTGGTCTCAAACTCCTGGGCTCAAGCAATCCTCCTGCCTTGGCCTCACAAAGTGCTGAGATTACAGGTGTGAACCACCATGCCCAACCTAGTTTAGTTTCTAATAGGTCTAAGTTAACTACTTTGTCAAAACTGGAGCTATACTTTTTTGCACACACAAGAGCTTTACCTTTAAGGTTGTTCTTTTACAACCAGAAATCTACAGAAACGTAGCAGGGAAAGGTCCTACTCTTTTTCTTTCATCTTAGTGATAGCAGTGAAGGATTCCCTCTCTCAGAGTGCCACATTGAGCCTTCACAACGACTATGTGCTCTGCACAGCACATGTGGGGAAATATTAAATGAAGGAACAAAGCAATTGTTTTCAGAAAGATAAAGGTACGTGCATCTGATCAACCATGTATGAGAAACCACTTTTTTTCAACAGTGGCCACAATTATCTTTCCTGTTAATATGCTTTTTGGCAATGTTGCCGTGCCCCCATAAAGAGGTCAGGTGTTCGAGACCAGCCTGACCAACATGGTGAAACCCTGAACCTACTAAATATACAAAAATTAGCTGGGCATGGTGGTGCACGCCTGTAATCCCAGCTACTCAGTAGGCTGAGGCAGGAGAATCGCTTGAACCCAGGAGGTGGAGGTTGCAGTGAACCTGGATCATGCCACTGCACTCCAGTCTGGGTGAAAGAGCGAGACTCCTGGGTGAAAGAGCGAGACTCCATCTCAGAAAAGAAAAAAAAAAAAAAAGAGAGAAGTGTGGAGTCTCTCCTTGAACCTGGGTGGACATTTGTGTGTGACTCATTGAATCCATGAGGCAAAAGTGATACTATACTTACGAAGGCTGACTACCCTGAAATCACCATGAGAAAAGACCACTTGGAGAGATGAGGACAAGGTGCAAGGAGAGAAAGAGAGATCTTAGTAGTCCCCAATATTCCTGCTCCTACTGTATGAGTCTTCCCAGCCCAGACTTATGAGTGAAAAACCACCCCAGACTCAGCCACTGTGTAACTATATAAAAGCTCCTGATTAAGTGAGCTGACTCCATTATGAGATTCTTAAGTAAAATAAATACACGTTATTGTTTTAAGCCATTATACTAGGGTGATTTATTAGGTAGGAAGAGTTAACCAGAATACCCTCAGATAATAATGACAATGACTCCAGTATCCAGCCTACAGGCAGCTGAAACTGACCCCTCAGAAAGGTGGGTGACTCTATTACGTTTCTTTCACTCACAAGCCTTTTCTCAACTGGTTAAGAAAAAAAAGTTAGGTAGGGTGTGTTGGCTCACACCTGTAATCCCAGCACTTTGGGCAGCTGATGCTGGAGGAATCGTTGAGTCCAGGAGTTTAAGACCAGCCTGGGCAACATAGGGAGTCCCTGTCTCTACAAAAAATAAGATAAAATTGCTGGGCATGGTGATATGTGCCCGTAGTCCCACCTACTCGAGAGGCTGAGGTGGGAGGATCGCTGGAGCCTAGGAGTTTGAGGCTGCAGTGAGCTGTGATCATGCCACTGCACTCCAGCCTGAGAAACAGAGCAAGATCCTATGCAAAAAAAAAAAAAAAAATGAGAGAAAGAGAGAGAGAAAGAGAGTGAAAGGAAACAGAAAGAAACAAAGAGAGAGACGAAAACAGAGAAAGAAAGAAAAAAAGAAAGAGCTGAGGAAGGTAATGTAGTCCTTTAGCATCTGTTGTGATAGAGCATTCTGCCACAATATTAAGCGAAAGTCACCTAGCCATATTACATGGCCCCAAATCTCCTCCCTTTCCCAGCACTGTTCTCCTAAGCAACTCTTTTTTCATTCTTCAACTCAGCCTGAACTTCACCTCTTTCTGCATCCTTAAGAGAGATTTAGAGCTTCCACAGAAGGCACACAGCACCTGGATATATATTGTGTTATCTTAATGCTATGGAAATAAGTCTCCTAACTCACATTCATTTCTAAGCCTGGAAATAATTGCCAAATGCAATTTCTATTTGTTCAGCCTCAATCCAATTCAGGTCATCAAACATTTATCAAACATCTACTCTGTGCGAGGCACTAGGATACCAAACTGCTGAATCATTACCCTGTTCTCAGTGCATGCTGGTATAGTTGGTAGTGGGTGGTGGGTGGACAGAGGGACAGGGGTCCACACAAGTAACTGTGATTCTATGGGATAAAGCAATGGGTGGGTACATGAGGCTGTGAGATGCAGAGGGGAGCGTGGTTCTGCAAAGACAAAGAATGTGCTGGCCGGACATGGTGGCTCATGCCTGTAATCCCAGCACTTTGGGAGGCTGAGGCAGTTGGATCACTTGAGGTCAGGAGTTCGAGACCAGCCTGGCCAACATGGTGAAACCCCATGGCTACTTTAAAAAAAAAAAATATTAGGTCCGCATAGTGGCGCATGCCTATAATCCCAGCTACTCGGGAGGCTGAGGCAGGAGAATCACTTGAACCCGGGAGGCAGAGGTCGTAGTGAGCCGATATCACACCACTGCACTCCAGCCTGGGCAACAGAGCAAGACTCTGTACCAAAAAAAAATAAAAAACTTGTACTCAGGAAAGGAGCTACCTAAGCAGAGGATGAAGACAGTTTTAAAGGGAGAACTGTTCAGCAACAGAGGGGCTTGGAATTGCATTCTGTCCAGGTGAAGAGATGTTCTGCTCATAGACAAAAAAAAGTTCAGAAGAAAATAAACAAGCTCTCCCTCTCCCTCTCCCTCTCCCTCTCCCTCTCCCTCTCCCCCTCCCCTTTCTCCGGTCTCCCTCTCCTTTTTTCAGTCTCCCGCTGTTGTCGAAGCTGGACTGTACTGCCGTGATCTCGGCTCGCTGCAGCCTCCCTGCCTCGGGCTCCTGTGACTATCCTGCCTCGGCCTGCCGAGTGCCTGGGATTGCAGGCGCGCGCCGCCACGCCTGAATGGTTTTTGTATTTTTGGTGGAGACGGGGTTTCGCCGTGTTGACCGGGCTGGTCTCCAGCTCCTGGCCTCGAGTGATCTGCCTGCCTCGGCCTCCCGAGGTGCTGGGATTGCAGACGGAGTCTCGCTAACTCAATGCTCAATGGTGCTCAGGCTGGAGTGCAGTGGTGTGATCTCTGCTCGCTGCAACCTCCACCTACCAGCCTCCTGCCTTGGCCTCTTAAAGTGCTAAGATTACAGCCTCTGCCCCGCCGCCACCCCGTCTAGGAAGTGAGGAGCATCTCTGCCTGGCCGCCCATCGTCTGGGAAGTGAGGAGCGCCTCTGCCCGGCCACCCATCGTCTGGGAAGTGAGGAGCGCCTCTGCCCGGCCACCCATCGTCTGGGATGTGAGGAGCGCCTCTGCCGGGCTGCCACCCCGTCTGGGAGGAAGTGAGGAGCGCCTCTGCCCGGCTGCCCCGTCTGGGAGATGAGGAGCACCTCTGCCTGGCCGCCACCCCATCTGGGAGGAAGTGAGGAGCGCCTCTGCCCGGCTGCCCCATCTGGGAAGTGAGGAGCGCCTCTGCCTGGCCGCCACCCCGTCTGGGAGGAAGTGAGGAGCGCCTCTGCCCAGCCGCCCCGTCTGGGAGGAAGTGAGGAGCACCTCTGCCCGGCTACCACCCGGTATGGGAGGAAGTGAGGAGCGCCTCTGCCTGGCCGCCCCGTCTGGGAAGCGAGGAGCGCCTCTGCCCGGGCGGCCCCGTCTGGGAAGCGAGGAGCGCCTCTGCCCGGCCGCCCCGTCTGGGAGGTGAGGAGCGCCTCTGCCCGGCCGCCCCGTCTGGGAAGCGAGGAGCGCCTCTGCCCGGGCGGCCCCGTCTGGGAAGTGAGGAGCGCCTCTGCCCGGGCCGCCCCGTCTGGGAGGTGAGGAGCGCCTCTGCCCGGCTGCCCTGTCTGGGAGGTGTACCCAACAGCTCCGAAGAGACAGCGACCATCGGGAGCGGGCCATGAGGACGATGGCAGTTTTGTTGAAAAGAAGGGGGGGAAGTGTGGGGAAAGGAAGGAGAGATCAGATTGTTGCTGTGTCTGTGTAGAAAGAGGTGGGCATAGGAGACTCCATTTTGTTCTGATTAGGAGAAATTCTTCTGCCTTGGGATGCTGTTGATCTATGGCCTTTCCCCCAGCCCCGTGCTCTCTGAAACATATGCTGTGTCAACTCAGGGTTAAATGGATTAAGGGCGGTGCAAGATGTGCTTTGTTAAACAGATGCTTGAAGGCAGCATGCTCTTTAAGAGTCATCACCACTCCCTAATCTCAAGTACCCAGGGACACAAACACTGCAGAAGGCCGCAGGGACCTCTGCCTAGGAAAACCAGAGACCTTTGTTCATGTGATTATCTCCCGACCTTCTCTCCACTATTATCCTATGACCCTGCCATATCCCCCTCTCCAAGAAACACCCAAGAATGATCAATAAATACTTCATAAATTAAAAAAAAAAAAGATTGGAATAAAGGCCAGTATATTTCTAAATCTACTCAGAAAAAAAAAAAAAAAAAAAAAAAAAAAGAAAATAAACAATTCCCAGAACCGAACTGAGTCCCTTCAAAATTCCTAGCTGAAGTCTTAACTCCTAACGTGACTATATGTGGAGGTAGGACCTAGAAGGAGGTAATTAAGGTCAAAGGAGGTCATGAGGTTGGGGCTTTAATCCAATTTGACTGCCGTTTTTTAGAAAAAGAAAAAGACATATCCAAGACGCATGTAGGCACAGAAAAAAGGCCAAGTGAGGACACAACCCGAAGACGGTCATCAGTAAACCAGGGAGAGAGGCCTGAGAAGAAACACACCCTGCCAACGCTCCGAATTTAGATTTCCAGCCTCCAGAAGGGTAAGAAAATAAATCTGTGTTGCTTACGCCACCCAGCCTGGGGTACTTTGTTACGGTGCCCCTAGCCAGTTAATATACCATGGAACGAGTAAAAGCCATCAACAAAGCCTGTTTTACTGAAGGGAAGGAACAAAAGGTGAGCGAAGATTGAAAACTAACTGGTACATGTCTTTCTTCTCCCTTTATGGGTTTGTTTTGTGAAATTGAGCCTGTCTCTTGATGAAGGTGCTTCTTACAGGCTTGTTTCTATATCCTGGAATTTACCTTTTGTAGCTTTTATTCTAGACGTTAGACTTTTCAGGGGGGCGGGGGAAGGCATCAGTTACATATCCCTATCCATGTTTTAAAAAAAATCAATAATTACATTTCAGAGGATAAAGGAACCTTGACAGTAGCTTTGTCCTTACTCTCCCTTTTACAAATGACATTCCATAGAGTCGAATTTCTTTTCTTAATCGAGAATCCCTTCCTTTGAGAAACTGTCTCAAACTATCCCATTCCATAGCAACCCAACTCGTCCACACAACGTGGGATTGTATAACCCACTCTCCCTTCCTCATTGACAGTCAGAGGATGCTGTCCCTCTAGTCACTGTAATCGGTTTATAGACGGACAGAAGACTGATGCCACAAATCGAATCACCTCTTTAGGATTTATGCTACAATTATCAGAAAAGACACTTCCTCTTCTGGATTGTATGGGCATTTTTTGTTGAATGGAGTAGTGAACATTTCAAAACATAGTCAAATGATGGAGGAGGGAGTTTCTGATAAGACTGACACAACGCCAGGCATGGTGGCTCATGCCTGTAATCCCAGCACTTTGGGAGGCCAAGGCGGGCAGATCATTTGAAGTCAGCAGTTCAAGACGAGTATGGCCAACATGGTAAAACCTTGTCTCTACTAAAAATCAAAAATTAGCTGGGCATGGTGGTGGGCACCTCTAGTCCAACATACTTGGGAGGCTGAGGCAGGAGAATCACTTGAACCCAGGAGGCAGAGGTTGTAGTGAGCCGAGATAAATTGCACTCCAGCCTGGGCAACAGAGTAAAACTCAGCCTCAAATAAAAAAAAAAAAGAAAAAAAGGAAGAAAGAAAAAGACATGTAGCAGAAAGATGTTACAGTTTGTTTCCATTACCTGGCTTTATTTTGTTTGTTTTAAATTAAAATTTTTATTTTATGTTTTTGAGATATGGTCTCATAATATTGCCCAGGCTGGTCTTGAATGCCTCAGCTCAAGCCATCCTCCCACCTCAGCCTCCCAAAGTGATGGGATTACAGGTATGAGCCACCATGCCTGGCTGAAAAGCCATGTTTGTATTTTGTATTGTTTTCCACTCCTTCTCAAACCGCAGAAGAAAATGAGAAAATGTAGGCCAGGCCATGGTGGCTGATGCTTGTAATTCCAACGCTTTGGGAGGTGAAGGCAGCTGGACTGCTTGAGGTCAGGAGTTTGAGACCAACCTGTCCAACATGATGAGAGCCTGCCTCTATTTAAAAGAAATACAAAAATTAGCTGGGCATGGTGACTTGAGCCTGTAATCCCAGCTACTTCGGGGACTGAGGCAGGAGAAATGCTTGAACCCGTGAGGTGGACCTTGCAATGAGCCAAGATTGCACCACTGCACTGCAGCTTGAGCAACAGAGCAAGACTCCATCTCCAAAAAACCAAAAAGAGCATGAGAAAATGTAATCAGATGAATAGCTAAAAAAGAAAGCCACCTAAGTAAAAGTTTATAAACAGATTTCAGGAAACTGAGGCTCAGAGAAGTCATATAGCTTTCCCAAGGAGATAATGATAGAACAGAACTTAAATCCATTCTGTCTGGATCCAGGAACAGTTTTCCTTCTACACAAGGCAGGAGGCAGCAAGCTGCAAAGAAGGGCAACAGGAACCCAAGTCCATTCATGTTTCAGGAGGATTTCTCTCATTTCACATCTCTTTTTCACTCTATTTCAGTGTGTTCCTACATCCTTCCCAAGAACATATGTTCTCAGCCGGTTGAAATACGGCCAGTTGAAGCCAGTCTCCATTCTCCCATCTGTTCCTTCTCTTAGGAAACCAGGGAGAGCGATTAAGATGCAAAAGGCTCAGGCACCCAGGTGTCTTCATAACGTTATCTCTTAAAGACTGTTAAATCACACCCTACCCGTGGGAAGGTGACCTTACTCCAAAATCAAGGTGAAAAACAGAAAAATAAGAGCTTCTGACTCATCATTTTGGCCAATCCCTAAAAGACAGCCATAAACTGCATCCTTCACCTAAAGGGTTGCAATCACAGCCAGTGATTTATTGGACCTTGAACATGGGCTAGGTTATGTGCTAAGACTTTAACAGACCTTATCTCATTAAATCCTCTTAACTATTCTCTGAGAGAGCACAGACCTTCTCTCAATTACAGATGAGGAGCCTGAGGCAAGGAGAGAGGTGAAGTGACTTGCTCAAGGCAACATAGCTAGGAAACCGGTCAGGCTGGGATTCAAATACACATTCAAATGGCTCCCAAACCTAAAGCCAAATAACAACGTTTGAAAGGTTTCTGGGCTGGATGTGGTGACTCATACCTATAATCCCAGCACTTGGGGAGGCCAAGGCAGGAGGATTGCTTGAGGTTCAGAAACTGGAGACCAGCCTTGGGCAATACAGTGAGACCTTGTCTCGGCAAAAAATTTTAAAAGTAATTAGTTGGGCAGAGTGGAGTGAGTCTGTAGTCCTAGCTACTTGGGAGACTGGGGCAGGAGGATCACTTGAGCCCAGGAGTTGGAGATTGCAGTGAACTGTGATCTCACTACCGCACTCCAGCCTGGGGGACTGAGTCACACCATGAACCCTGCTACCTTCCCCCTCAAAAAAGGGAAAAAAAGGTTCTTGGAGAAGAGGTTTTAAATGCAAGAAGCTTTTATGAAAGAAGGTTCTTAGAAAACACCCGTAGGGATGGGAGACATAAAACAAGGAGGAGAAAGCAGGCTATGCAGAAAGCCCGTTAACAACCCAGTTACCACAGCGGGTAACAGCTTATTTTCATCACAGAACTCAGGCAATAAGCATAGAACTTGCTTTATGGCACAGATAAGCAATATAGGCCCAGTACAGGGCCAGCTGGCCAGACCTGGCCCACTGACTATTTTTGTAAATAAAGTTTTATTGGAACACAGCCACACCCATATGTTATTGTCTATGGCTGTTGTTGTACTACAAGGATGTAGTGGAGCAGTTATCACAGAGACCACATGGCACCCAAATCCTAAAATTTTGTCTGTATCTGGTCCTTCACTGAAAACACTTGCCAACCCCTAACCTTGAGTTATCCCACTTGAGAGGCAAGGAAAACTGGGTTATTTATAAAGGAAATCCTGAGTTACTCATTGAAGGTTGCTGGGGAAAGGGTGCTTTAATTCCCTCATGTTTCCAATGAAGCATCTGTGTAGGCAAAGGGGGCTCCAGAGGCTCCAGAAAGACCTCAGGCCAAAAGACACCTGTGGAAATTGAGCCAGAATGCCTTGAAATGGTAAATGCCCCCGGGGGATTAGGGTTAGCACCAGCAGATTCCTTTTTTGTGGGGGATGACAGTCTTGCTCTGTCACCCAGTGGGGAGTGCAGTGATTTGATCTCGGCACACTGCAACCTCTGCTTCCTGGGTTCAGGCGATTCTTCCGTCTTGGCCTCCGAAGTAGCTGGGATTACAGGTGCCTGCCACCACACTTAGCTAATTTGTATGTTTTTAGTAGAGACAGGTTTTCGCCATATTGGCCAGGCTGGTCTTGAACTCCTGACCTCAGGTAATCCATCCACCTCTGCCTCCCAAAGTGCTGGGATTACAGGCGTGAGCCACCGAGTCTGACCAGCACCAGCAGATTCTGATACAAAAATAAACATCAAAGATGCAAACTGGTGGCCCATGAGTCACAGATTTGGCTTTATATGGTCATGTAGTGTTTTCCAAAAATGAGAATTAGATTTCCCATTTTTTTTAAAAGAATCAAAATATCCATGTTTTCTTTAAAATGATAAAATCTGGCACCATTGGATCTACATTCCTGTATGGCCATCTAGAAATGGCACAGGTTGTTCAGACCAGCAATCGGCCATGTTTGACTGATAACATTAACTGCCTGGCCCTAGGTAAGCATCTGCGTTTGAGACCCCTGGTGTACATATTATCACCATCGTAATAGGCTAACAGAGGTTACGTGACTTGCCCAAGGACACGTGAAGATTAAGTGGCTGAGCTGGAACTTTGCTGCCAATTTGCTTTCCTAAGCAGTCTGAGAGGTCACAGCCCTTTTTTCCCCATACTCTCATCCCTATGTACTGTGCCTCTACCTCTGCGTGACCCCAGCAAAGGGATGCTGGGTGCAGAGCTGGCCCCTGCTCTGTCTTCACAAAGCCTGCATAATGCATTAGAACACGGGATTCAGAATGTTAAGATAAGAATAAGAGCTGCTAAAAGTCACAACCCTTTTCACCCAGGAGGAGCAAAGAGTACTCCATACAGCAGTCAGCCACTTTTCAGACTGCCTTCATCCTTACAGCCAGAATAACTGAGAGCTGCAAATTCATAGCTACCCAGGAATCAGCCATCACCAATCAACTGGAGTTGCTAATTGGATTCTGACAAATCATACCCAAAACCCTCCAGTCCTCAGGTTATTCTCTAGTTGGCATAGATGAGATACACCCATATGAGGGTACTATGGCAACAGGAGTTTATCCATGTATGTCAAGGGGCAGAAAGGTTGCCCAGGAAACCATGTACTGAACCACGAAATCAGCCCAGGTTCCCACACGTTCTAGGCTGCAATGCATGGCCAGACCCCCACAAAAACTAGACAGTGGCTCAAGATTCCACCTGAGATCTAGGAGACCCAGTCTCTTAATGTACACATTTCCTAAGAGGTCTCCAAAATATACCAGAACGTGACCACTTCTGGTTACTATCACTCTGATCCAAAGTCACTGTCACCTTTGTGGAGATAAGTCATGTAAGGCAGGGAAGTGGCCAAGCAAGGGTGTGGTCTTCTTTTTTCTTTTCTTTTTTTTTTTGAGACGGAGTCTTGCTCTGTCGCCAGGCTGGAGTGCAACGGCACAATCTTGGCACACTGCACCCTCCACCTCTTGGGTTCAAGCGATTCTCTTGCCTCAGCCTCCTGAGTAGCTAGGATTGCAGGTGCCTACCACCACGCCTGGCTGATTTTTGTATTTTCAGTAGACACAGGGTTTCACCATGTTGAGCAGGCTGATCTTGAACTCCTGACCTCATAATCCACCCACCTCAGCCTCCCAAAGTGCTGGGATTACAGGTGAGAGCCACCACACCCGGCCAGGGTGTTATCTTAAGTAGAGTCTAGCCTGGGCCTGATCCATAGGTTTCAGGCTTTGCAGCGTTGGTTGTCCCTGTTAAAATAAAAACTTCAGCCAAATTAAACTTAAAGGAGTTTGAGCAATGAACAGTTCGTGAGTTGGGCAGCCCCCAGAATCCCAGCAGATACAGAGAGGCTCCAGGGATATCTCGTGGTCAGAACAAATTTATAGACAAAAAAGGGAAGTGACATATAGCAATCAGCAGTGAGGTACAGAAAAAGCTAGAATGGTTACAGCTCAGCATTTGCCTTATTTGAACACAGTTTTTGAACACTTAACAGTCTATGAGTGGTTGAAGTTCAGCTGCTGGGACTGGCCAAGACTCAGCTATTGTTAGAGGCGCATACTCTGTTTTTTTTTTTTTTTTTTTTTTTTTTTTTAAGACGGAGTCTCACTCTGTCGCCTAGGCTGGAGTGCAGTTACACAATCTTGGCTCACTGCAAGCTCCACCTCCCGGGTTCATGCCATTCTCCTGCCTCAGCCTCCCAAGTAGGTGGGACTACAGGCACCCGCCACCACGCCCGGCTAATTTTTTGTATTTTTAGTAGACATGGGGTTTCACCGTGTTAGCCAGGATGGTCTCAGTCTCCCGACCTTGTGATCCGCCCACCTCAGCCTCCCAAAGTGCTGGGATTACAGGCGTGAGACATTATGCCCGGCCTACAGGTGCGAGACACCATGCCCGGCCTATAGGTGCATACTCTTAAGTTAGATTTTCAGTCTTGTCTATTAAGCTAGGTGACAGTTTATCCACAAGAACTCAAATACAGAACTATGCAGTTCTTTTCAAGCCATGTTTAGTTTGCTTTAACACCCTCTTTAAGACAAATGGGCTATTCTTTTTGCACCTTGATCAGTCATTGACTGCTGGCTGTCTCTTGGGGGGACTGTATAACTTTATAGGCAAAGCAGTTCCCACTTGGCCAAGCGCAGGTCTGTGGAGAGTGGAGAGCCGGTAGCCATTAGCAAGCCAGTATCACAGCAGCTAAGGAATGAGTACCCAGATTGGCTCACTACTGGGGAACTGCTCTGAATCCCAACAGCATCTAACATAAAGGCATTCAGGGAGCTTTCTCCCCGCTTGCCCATTTGGGTCTGGTTAGGAAGAGCCTTGGGGAATCCAGTTTGCTTTTTTCAGCCACGAAACATGTCACAAAAGCGCATGGTGATGTCGAATCTCCAATGCGAGCCCTGTCGGTACCAGAACTGTGTACTTTGTATACTGCAAACTGCGAACATCACACTACACGCACACAGAAGGACTGTCCTCCTCAAAACCTGTTCAGGGTCAGCCATCTTTTCTGAGAATGACTTGGAGACAATATATAAAAACCATTTGTCCTTATTTTTTCCCTGCTTGTGAGTCTGTCTCTCAAGAGAGTCTCTAAATGGCCACTTGTCCAAAGAGATGCCTCCGTGTCAAGTTCACATCCAAGTCAGACACCGTCTCATCCTTCTCACCGTCCACTCAACTCTGCCTAGCATCATCTCCTGCACTGAAAAGTCCACTATGTCTTGATCACCCAATCACTTGCCTTAGTCTACTCTTGTCTTCTTGATGCTTCCACAGGAAAATGCTCTAATTGATAGTCTCACTAGGAAGCTTCATCTCCCAGGAGATGGAGATGTTGTCAACATTCTTAAAGCTCATCCTGGCTGGGCACAGTGGCTCAAAACTGTAATCCCAGCATTTTGGGAGGCTGAGAGAGAGGGTGGTTTGAACCCAAGGGTTCGAAAGCAGCCTGGGCAACAAAATGAGACCAAAAAAAAAAAATCAAAAAATTAGCTGAGCATGGTGGTGTGTGCCAGTGGTCTCAGCAACTTATTTTTTGTTTGTGAGATGGAGTCTCACTCGGTCAGTCAGGCTGGAGTGCAGTGGTGCCATCTTGGCTCACTGCAACCTCCATCTCCCAAGTTCAAGCAATTCTCCTGCCTCAGCCTCCCAAGTAGCTGGGATTACAGGCGTGCACCACTGCACGTGGCTAATTTTTTTATTATCATTATTGTTAGTAAAGACAGGGTTTCACCATTTTGGCCAGGCTGCTCTCAAACTCCTGATTTCAAATTATCTGCCCACCTCCGCCCCCCAAAGTGCTGGGATTATAGGTGTGAGCCATCATGCCCATCCTTTCCCAGCTACTTGGGAGACTGAAGTGGGAGGACTACTTGAGCACAGGCATTTGAAGCTACAGTGAGTTATGATTGCATTTACTGCACTCCAGATGAGAAAGAGTTAGGGGGGGAAAAAAGCAGCTCATTCTTATCTGTTAGATCCTCCAATAGGGTGAGTATGAGTGCACCTGCCTTCTACCCCTTGCTTGGTATAGTTACCACATTCTCAGAAGCCAAATCCACTCTCTCTCTGTCTATCCATCCTTCCTAACCATCAGCTCTGTTTCTATGACAGATCTGCTTTATAGATAAACCCATTCTTATAATATGCAACAGGTATGGAGAGCAGAGGAGGGGCATAATTGAGTAGGTAGAGTAGAGTCCCTGTTGGAATTCCAAGTCTATTGGTGGACAGGGACCAGAACCTTCAGGAAACCCACCAGCAGGGTCCCCTTACTGGGAAGAAAGAATAGATCAAAAGTTTACAGCACTTTTACAGTATGTTAGAGGAATTTTGTGTTTATTTTAAATTAGGGAATTCCTAATATTCCAAATGAGAAAACTGAGGTTCCACATGGCTAATTTTCCTGCTGGAAGCCATAGAGAAAGCAAGAAGGAAGGAAGGAAGGAGGAAGGGAGGAAGGGAGGGAGGGAGGAAGGAAGGGAGGGAGGGAGGAAGGAAGGGAAGGAGGGAGGAAGGAAGAGAAGGAGGGAGGGAGGAAGGACGGAAGGAGGGAGGAAGGAATGAGGGAGGGAGGAAGGAAGGAAGGAGGGAGGAAGGAAGGAAGGAGGGAGGGAGGGAGGAAGGAAGGAAGGAGGGAGGGAGGAAGGAAGGAGGGAGGGAGGAAGGAAGGAAGGAGGGAGGGAGAAAGGAAGGAAGGAGGGAGGGAGGAAGGAAGGAAGGAGGGAGGGAGGGAGGAAGGAGGGAGGGAGGGAGGAAGGAGGGAGGGAGGAAGGAAGGAAGGAGGGAGGGAGGAAGGAAGGAAGGAGGGAGGGAGGAAGGAAGGAAGGAGGGAGGAAGGAAGGAAGGAGGGAGGGAGGAAGGAAGGGAAGGAGGGAGGGAGGAAGGAAGGGAAGGAGGGAGGGAGGAAGGAAGGGAAGGAGGGAGGGAGGAAGGAAGGAGGGAGGAAGGAAGGAAGGAGGGAGGGAGGAAGGAAGGGAAGGAGGGAGGGAGGAAGGAAGGGAAGGAGGGAGGGAGGAAGGAAGGGAAGGAGGGAGGGAGGAAGGAAGGAGGGAGGGAGGAAGGAAGGGAAGGAGGGAGGGAGGAAGGAAGGGAAGGAGGGAGGGAGGAAGGAAGGGAAAGAGGGAGGAAGGAAGGGAAGGAGGAGGGAGGAAGGAAGGAAAGGAGGAGGGAAGGAGGGAGGAAGGAAGGGAAGGAGGGAGGAAGGAAGGGAAGGAGGAGGAAGGAAGGGAAGGAGGAGGGAGGAAGGAAGGAAAGGAGGAGGGAAGGAGGGAGGAAGGAAGGGAAGGAGGGAGGAAGGAAGGGAAGGAGGAGGAAGGAAGGGAAGGAAGGGAAGGAGGAGGAAGGAAGGGAAGGAAGGGAAGGAAGGGAAGGAGGGAGGAAGGAAGGGAAGGAAGGGAAGGAGGGAGGAAGGAAGGGAAGGAAGGGAAGGAAGGGAAGGAAGGGAAGGAGGGAGGAAGGAAGGGAGGGAATATATACATATGCATGGACGGAGTGAGAGTATGCTGATGGATTTCCTGAGGACTCTTGCCTCTATATCCCAATAGACCTGAAATGAAATTCCAACTAAGACTCTTTCCTACCTGTTTAATTATCCACCTCCATGTCTCCCTCCATACTTATGTACACACACATATGCGTGCATACACATATAGAAGTATACAAATAAGGGGGGCCGGGTGTGGTGACTCACACCTGTAATCCCAGCACTTTGGGAGGCCAAGGCGGGTGCAACACGAGCTCAGGAGATCAAGACTATCCTGGCTAACATAGTGAAACCCCCTCTCTACTATACACACACACACACACACACACACACACACACACACACACACACAAATTAGCAGGACACGGTGGCAGGTGCCTGTAGTCCCAGCTACTCGGAGGCTGGGGCAGGAGAATGGCGTGAACCCGGGAGACGGAGCTTGCAGTGAGCCGAGATACCGCCACTGCACTCCAGCCTGGGTGACAGAGTAAGACTCTGTCTCAAAAAAAAAAAAAAAAAAAGTATACAAATAAGGTCCTTGAATACCCAATTTTTTGCTTCTCTCCAAGAGGATGAATTAGATTTAGAGGAATTTCATTCAAACTACAGAGAATTATTCTTCCCTTCATCAATATTTACCTAAATCATCATTGTCATCACTCACTCATCAGTTTTTGCTGTGTGGACAGAGAGAAGATTAAAGGAGCTTTAGCTGGTCCTGAACTGTTAAGTTCCTGGAATTGTCCGAGAGGAAATGGGCAATGTAATTTGAGCTTTTGCTTTTAAGCATCTCCCAAAACCTAGCTTAGTCACAGCAACTCACAGCAGCCCCTTCCTGTATGGGCAGCAACAAGGACTCATGCCCAAGCCCCTCTGACAGCCAGAGGTAACCTACCTGTGCCTAATTATTTATTTTTATTTTTGAGATGGAGACTCACTCTGTTGCCCAGACTGGAGTGGAGCAGCGTGATCTTGGCTCACTGCAACCTCCACCTCCTGGGTTCAAGCGATTCTCCTGCCTTAGCCTCCCAAGTAGCTGGGATTACTAATTTTTGTATTTTTAGTAGAGACAGGGTTTTGCCCTGTAGGCCAGGCTGACCTATGCCTTTTAAAAGTGCTATGGATGGTATAAATTATACAACCTTTAAATTCCACCCAAGCCATTCCTACTATGTCATGTAAATCAGAGTTGTGATTAAATTATGTATTTATGGAGTGAAATTGAGTAATACTCAGTAAATTACAAAGAGCCTTGACATGTATCTTCCACCAGCTACATGATATCCTCTTAATGAAAAATTCTGGTTCAGCACGATGGCTGACACGTGTAATCCCAGCACTATGGGAGGCCAAGGTGAGCTGATCACTTGAGGCCAGGAGGTGGAGACCAGCCTGGCCAACATGGTGAAGCCCCAACTCTACCAAAAATACAAAAATTAGCTGAGTATGGTAGCACATGCCTATAATTGCAGCTACTCAGGTGGCTGAGGCATGAGAATCAAGTGAACTTGGGAAGCAGAGGTTTCAGTGAGCCAAAATCACTCTAAATTTTTCTGGGCCACTGAACTCCAGCCTGGGTGACAGACCAAGACACTGTCTCAAAAAAAAAAAAAAAAAAAAGAAAAAAGAAAGAAAAATTCTGAAACTGTTTAAATTCTACGCAAAGCAGAGCACATTCATTAACCCAGATAAAAATAGATGTCTACTATATATAGCTATATATATATACACACATACACACATATAAAGCTACCTAAAACTTTAGACCAAGTTATACATTATTTGTGACTCTAGGTAATTTATTGTTATTTCAAGCAAATTGGCCCCAAATAATGACTCATATTACTCTCATATCTGCAATATTTTAGAAGTGAGGAAACCTGTATGGTTTTTATATATCAAATTTCAAAACCTAATAGTTAAATTATATTTCTCTTCCATGGCCTGAGTTCTAATTCCAACTATGCCATTAATTAGTGGTGTGACCTTGGCAGGTTGCTAAATTTTTCTGGGCAACTGTTTCTTCAGGAGTAAAATGACTCCTGAAGAAAAGAACAAAACCCATGGTAGCATTGATGTTCCAGAATTCGTCACATGTCACTGCAGATCTCTAAGAAAAGTGACTACAAGAACAGTTACAGTGCATTGCTGGGCAAAATCTCCATTCTCCATTTTTTATTTTACTTTCTTTTTTGAGATGGAGTCTTGCTATGTCACCCAGGCTGGAATGCAGTGGTGCAATCTCGGCTCACTGCAACCTCTGCCTCTCAGGTTCAAGGGATTCTCCTGCCTCAGCCTCCCAAGTAGCTGAGATTACAGGCACAAGCCACCACGCCCAGCTAATTTTTGGATTTTTAGTAGAGACAGGGTTTCATCACGATGGCCAGGCTGGTTTCAAACTTCTGACCTCAAGTGATCTGCTGGCCTTGTCCTCCCAAGGTGCTGAGATTACAGGCGTGAGCCACCCCACCCGGCTAATTTTTGGATTTTTAGTAGAGACAGGGTTTCACCATGACAGCCATTTTCTTTTTTGAGATGGAGTCTCACTATGTCACCCAGGCTGGAGGGCAGTGGTGCAATCTTGGCTCACTGCAATCTCTGCCTCTCAGGTTCAAGTGATTCTCCTGCCTCACCCTCCTGGGTAGCTGGGATTACAGGCACAACCCACCACACCCAGCTAATTTTTGGATTTTTAGTACAGACAGGGTTTCACCATGATGGCCAAGCTGGATTCAAACTTCTGATCTCAAGTGATTTGAGACCAGCCTGGCCAATATGGCAAAGCCCCAACTCTACCAAAAACACAGAGAAAAAAAATACGGTAATTCAGTGTCTGGTAATGCTAGAATGTTAGGCATTTACCTTATTTAATCCTTATTAATATTACGGATGAGACTCAGAAATTTCTGAGACAAGAAAAATGATGGCAAGAACACCAAAAATAACAACAGCAACAGTGTAACAGTTACATTTTTCCCACCCTTACTATTTTCCAGGTAATGTTCTATGTGCTGTGCTCACTTAACCTTCTTGCCAACAATAGGCTTCGGTTTCAATTACTATTTTCACTTTCCTTGTGATGATACCAAAAAATAGAAAGGCTAAAGATCTGCCCAGGATTATTGTATCTGCAACCTACCTGATATTTATAGGACAATGATCTAATCTGGACAATGACAGATTATATTCTACACTAGGAAAGTAAATCCAGAAATTTGTTTTTAAACAATGAACTTGAATAGTTCAAAATTTCTATATGTAGATTCCTTTTTTAAAGTATGTGATTGCAGTTTCTTCTAAAAAGTAAGCAAAAACTGAGGGATGTCCATATCACAATTAGTCAGCTCCCATTTCTACAGAGTTGTGTAAAGCAAAGATAAAATTCTAACGCCCCCCCCCCCCACCCGCCCCCACCCGTCTAAATGGACCTCTCCTCTCAGCCAGGGCATTCCAAAGTTGAGCTGAAAGACTGATTCAGGCCATGACAGGAATGCCTCATGATACCCACCTCCCTTTTGGAATTCAGGAAAAGCCAACCACCATTTCATCAACACAGACCTTAAATCTGATAAGAAACACTTACAATCTAATCTCTCTGCAGCCTGCTACCTGGAGACTTCCTCCACACGATAAAACTTTGGTCTCCACAACCCCTTATCCTAACCCAGACATTCTTTTCTATCGATAATAACTCTTTTAATCAATTGCCAGTAACGTGGAAGCCCATCCCACCATACCCTTGCTTCCAGTTCTCCCACCTTTCCAGACTGAACCAATGTAAATCTCACATGTATTTGATTAATGCCTCACGTCTCCCTAAAATCTGTGAAACTAGGCTGTGCCTTGACCACTGTGGGTGTGTGTTCTCAGGATCTCCTGACATCTGTGTCACTCATATGTCACTCAGAATAAATATCTTCACAGTTTTACAGAGTTTGACTCTTTTCATTGACATTTGAATGGTCAACACGTAGAAAACTCCAAAAAAAAAAAAAAAAAGTCTATATTAATAAGACTTTCCTAAAATACCAACAAAGAAAAGTATCTACTTCAAAAGATCCATTGTGCATGTGGGGTAGTTGTTCGGGGGATGTGGGGATGTGGGAATGAAGGTAAAAAGGAAACAGGGTTGGTCGTGAGTTGGCAATTGTTGAATCTGGGTATCTGAGTACCCAGGGATTCATTATACTATTTTCATTTCTTCCAGACATAGTTTAATGTTCCAGAATAAAAATTTAGAAAAAAATATCATTTTTGATAACATTTCAAAGGTAAAATTATTGGTTGGTGGATCTTAAAAATTTCAGAGAGCAGCTTTTAAAATACACTCTTTTTGAGCATTCGGAAAGAACCTCTTTAAAGCGTTTTGGGCGTAGGCTTTCGAGAGGCAACAATTTTGTCTGCTTTGAATTACCAATACAGTATGGAATTACCCTACCTCTAGCTGTATGAGTTTTTGTTTTAATATTAATCTAATGCTATCCTCTCTCAGCCTTAGTTTTGTATCTGTGAAATAGGGGTCATAGTCATAATTACCTTATACTGCTTCTGTGAATATTTTATAGGAATGTCAAGTGCTGAGGCTGGCATATACAGGAAACAATTAAGCAATGAAAAAAAACGTAGCCCTTAATATCCTCCCCAGAGCATTTTATGTTTCTGGATACATAGTAGGGAGTCAATTAGTCAATGTCAGATGAAGGAAGAAAGTAATGATAATAGGAGAGGCACTAACAAAATGCATCCAATTAGGTGTTATCTGCATTTCACAAAGTCACCAAAAAGTTTTTATTTGTTTGTGTTTGTGCCTATGCTCATTGAGAGTTGGTTCAACAACTTGGTAATCAAAACAAATATCTTGCATTTCCAACAAACTTAACGGCATAAAACGAAAGGCAATTACTCAACTCTGATTTAGGCTTAATATCCAGCATCCCTTAATTTATTCTAATTTAATATTCAAAAGAATATCCTTAAGGTAATATCCTTGCACAGCTCGCAATGACTGCAACACACCAAATTAAGACCAGCATCCATCAAGTGTAGAGGAGCTGAACCCCCGGAGCAGAAAGTGAACCTCAGATCTAAGGAAATGCCCGCAGTCAGCCTGATGCAGGCAAAATACTCTTGCGCATTTAGAAGACACCCTCTTGCCATTATCCAAACTTAGCTCATTAACCCCCAGATATGCAATCACTGCCTGAGTGTAAGCAAAGCAGACATATTTACACATCGGCACAGATTGGTCCCCAGTCACACAAACCCAAGGGTTCCATTAGCAACCTATGTGCAGGCTAGCATCCCTCCTGTCTAGGATCTAGACCACAGGTATCCTGGCCCTGGATAAACTCTGTGGCATGCCTTAGAGACATGCACGCTCTGTGCTTGACAGTCCACCTCGCCTCTACAAAGCACTTTCCATTCTTCTGATTAAAACAAGGAAGATGTCTCGCTTAGCTGCCACGCTGATTCTCAAACCTCCTAATCACCCTTTGAATAAGGCAGATTACATTTAGGAATAAGATGTCAGCAAAGTATGTAGGGGAGAGTGTGCTTGTGTGTACATGCACAATGGGGATAAGTCACATATTTTTGAATATTCAAGGATGACAGATTTTGACTGCAAATACTACTGAAGGTGTGAGTTATCTACTGCCATGAGACAAATTACCCTGAAATGTAATGGCTTAAGACAACAATAATCATTTATTATCGCAAAAGAAAATTGACAGGAAGAGAGAGAGAAAGATTTCCTTTTTATGATCTACTCTTGGAAGTCACATGGTATTGCTTCTGCTACATTCTATTCTATTCATGGGGAGGGAGATGAGGCTCTACTTCTTGAAGGGAAACTGTCAAAGACTTGGAGACATCGTCTGAAGCCACCTGTCAACATCTGCTACATGCCAGGAACCACGCTAAATACATTACTTCTGCTGCCTCCCCTAATTCTGACTATACACTCTGAGCTATGTATTATTATCTCACTTCGATGATGAGAAAATTAGGCCAGATAGGCATACAGCTCAAGGTCACTCAAATAGGTTAAATAAGCTGTTTTTTCTTTTTCTTTTTTTTTCGAGATGAGGATCTCACTGTTACCCAGGCTGGAGTGCAGTGGAACGATCTTCGCTCACTGCAACAACCTCTGCCTCCTGGGCTCAAGCAATCCTCCTATCTCAGCCTCCCAACTTGCTGGGACCACAGGCAAATGCCACCATGCCAAGCTAATTTTTTTCTGTTTTTGGTAGAGACAGGGTTTCACCATGTTGCCTAGGCTGGTCTCAAACTCCTGAGCTCAAGTCATCTGCCAGCCTTGACCTCCCAAAGTGCTGGGATTACATGCAGGAGCCACCGCACCTGGCTTAAATTGACCTTTCAAGTGATACCCAAAGCGTGGCCCCTTTCTCTCTGAGATCCTTGGAACTGAGCAAAGGGCCTCACAGCTTTTTCCTTTAAAAAAAAAAAATCTCGAGATCATATTTTTTAACTACCACATATGAATGAGAATATGGTACTTGCCTTTCTGTGCTTGAGTAATTTCACAACAAAGTGACCTCCAGTTCCATCTATGCTGCTGCAAATGACATGACTTTGTTCTCTTTTTAAAAAATTCCTTCTTTTTATGGCCAAATAGTACTCCATTGCATATATATACCACATTTTCTTTGTCCATTAGCCCACTGATGGACAGTTAGGTTGATTCCATGTCTTGGCTATTCTAAGTAGTGCTGCAATAAACATGGAAAAGCAGGTCTCCCTTTCAAATACTGATCATGACATATTCTCTGCATGTAAAAAATACTCACATATTTACTACATAAATATGTAAAATATTCGGTATTGATAAAAGAAATAAAGGAAAACATCATGAAAAAGAAAATCCCAAGCCCAGCAGCTTCAATCCTGACTGAAGAGCTGCTTTCACAGTGACTCAAGTTACCACTCTGTAGTTCTATAGCGAGAATCCCTGGACCAGGGACTGCAGCTAGGTATGCACGTACTGTTAGGAAAACTTTGTACCAGAAGCCCAGGAAGCTCCCTGTCTCACTATGGGTGGCAGAGGAGCATTGCCGACTGCGTCTGAAATGCTGCTGTCATATGCCTACCCTCAAGGCCTCCGGACAGCAGCTCTAGCCCAGTGTGCAATTGCGTCCCCTCCCTGACCCCTGGCTGGTGGGCTGAGAGGATGAGCATTAACTTTAGTGATAGCTACTTTGGCTTTTCAATACCACATTGTTGTTTTTTAATCACTCAAACACTGGTATTTTGTTGTTCAATAACTTTGTTTTGACCAAAAAAAAATGAAATCCCAATTATTGATTTCTTAAGATGAAGAGAGGTAAACACTGCATGAAAATTTTGGATATAGAAAATGAACACTCATTTGGAAAGTGTTCTGACCATACTTCTTCCCCACCCCCTTTTAAATACTTCCAATTTGTTTTTGTTTTAATGAGACGGAGTCTCATGCTGTCCCCCAGGCTGGAGTGTGCAGTGGTATGATCTTGACTCACTGCAACCTCTGCCTCCCGGGTTCAAGTAATTCTTCTGCCTCAGCCTCCGGAGTAGCTGGGATGACAGGTGCCTGCCACCACAACTGGATAATTTTTGCATTTTTAGTAGAGACGAGGTTTCACCATGTTGCTCAGGCTGGTCTTGACCTCCTCACCTCAGGTGATCTGCCTGCCTTGGCTTCCCAAAGAGCTGGGATTACAGGCATGAGCCACTGCACCTGGCCAGGGTGGCTATTATTTCTGAAAATTGAATGTAAGTGTTGGCAAGGATGTGGAGAGATTGGAACCCTTGTGCACTGCTGATGGAAATGCAAAATGATGCAGTGCTATGGAAAAGAGTATGCTGGTTCCTTAAAAATAAATAAATAAATAAATTACACTATGATCCATCAATTTCACTTCCAGCTATATACCCAAGACAACTGAAAGCAGGGACTCTGAAAGGTATTGTACACTCCTGTTCATAGCATCATTCACAGTAACTGAAGCATGGAAGGAACCCAAGTGTCTTATCGATGGATGGAGAGATAAGAAAAATGTGGTTTATACATACAATGGAATGTAATTCATCCTTAGACAGGGAAGAAATCTTGTCACATGTGATGACACGGATGAACCTTAAGGATATTATGCTAAGTGAAATAAACCAGTAACAAAAAGACAAATACTGAATGATTCCACTTACATGAGATACTAGAGCAGTCAAATTCATAAAGACAGAAAGTAGAATAGTGGTTGCCGGGGCTGGGGGAAGGCAGAATGGGAGTTAATGTTGAATGGATACAGAGTTTCAGTTTTACAAGATGAATAATGTTCTAGAGATGAATAGTGGCCATGGTTACACAACCATGTGACTACATTTAATGCCTCCAAACTGTGCAATAAAAAGTTAAAATGGTAAATTTTACATTATATATATTTCACACAACTCAAAAACAAATTTAACAAGCAGAGATTACTGTAAGTTGAGAAATGTGTCTGAGCACTTCAGTATCTGGTGCAACTCTTCATGAAAGATGCCTAGGGCTGGATGTTTGGGCAGCCTGTGGACAGGCCCATGGGAGGAGGAAGTGAGGCCTACTACCCACAGCCAGCACTGACTCACCTGCTATATGGGTAAGACACTTGGAAGCAGATCCTCCTAAGGATGTAATCCATCAAGAAGTACTATGATTTTAATGTTTCCTCCAAGGTTGAAATGTAAGTGCCAATGTAACGGTATTGTGAAGTGAGGCCTTTAGGAGATGATCTGGGCTGGGCCTGGTGGCTCATGCATGTAATCCCAGCACTTAGTGGGTCTGAGGCAAGTGGATCGCCTGAGGTCAGGAGTTTGAGACCAGCCTGGCCAACAGGGTGAAACCTCATCTCTACTGAAAATACAAAAAAATTAGCCAGGTGTGGTGGTGCGTGCCTGTAATCCCAACTACTTGGGAGGCCGAGGCAGGGAAATCGCTCAAGCCCAGGAGGTGGAGGTTGCAGTGAGCCAAGGTCACGCCACTGCACTCCAGGCTGGGTGACAGATGGGACTCCATCTCAAAAAACAAAAACAACAACAAACAACAACAACAAACAACAACAACAACAACAACAACAAAAACCAAGGTGATCAGGTCATGAAGGCTCTGCCCTCATGAATGGATTGTTGCAGGAGGTTAGCTACTGCAGGAGTCAGTTAGTTTTCACTGGAGTGGGTTAGTTATCTTGGGAGTGGATTCCTGATTAAAAGGATGAGTTCAGCCCCCTGGTTCTCTTGCTTACTCCTCGCCTCCTCCCCCCTCTCACATGTGCTCTTGCCATGTGATGCCTTACACCACGCCCTTGTCAGATGCCAGTGCCATTCTCTCGGATTTCCTGAGCTCCAGAATCATAGCTGAGTAAACTCATTTTTCTTTATAAATTACCCAGTTTGTGGCAGACCACAGGAAACAGACCACCACAAAGAGATTTGCACAAGCAAGAGTGAGGGTTAGACCCATCAACTAGAAGCTGTCTGACTTTGAGTCTGTGAGCCTCTCATTAGTTTCCTCATCTCTCAAACAGGGATAGAAACTGGCAAAGACAAAGCATTGTGGTGGTTGTGGGGTGGGATTTGTCGTCCATTGTAGGGTAGCAGGAGGGTGAATTGACAAAGCCCTTGGGTAAACAAATTGGCAAGATGTCCCCAGCCTTAAAATGAGTGTCCTCATTGATGTAGTAGGTTCTACTTCTGGGATTATACCCTGTAGAGATGCTGGTCCAAGGCAGCAGAGGCTTATTACGCATTTAGTGGTTCATGCACATATAAACACACACACATATATGTATGTATATATGTATATGTATATGTATATGTATATACATGTATATGTATATGTATATATATACATATATATATACATATATACATATGTATATGTATATATGTATGTATATATGTGTATGTGTGTGTGTGTGTGTGTGTGTGTGTGTGTGTGTGTGTATAGATAGATAGATAGACAGGTAGATATAGATAGATAGATTTTTTTTTTTCGGTAGCACCAAAGAGCAAACAACCCCTAAACTCCCATCAGTAGGGAGGATAGGTTAAAAATATTATGCCATATCTACACAGTGGATTACTAGAAAGAAAGGTAAATGTGTTCTGAATTTTTCTTAAAACCACAACTTTTATAATATAAATCAATAAATATTTATTTACTATCTGCTATTCTAAATGTTAGGCATACAGCAATGAAAAACAAACCAACAAAACCTGATTCCTACAGCCAAAGAATTTACAATCCAGAAAGGAGAAGATAGGAAATAAGTACATATGTGTGTGTAGAGGGGTGGGATAGATACTATATATATATGTAAATACACAGAAGACTCGGCTACGGTGAGGGGGCAGGGGTATTGGATAGGAACATGCTATTTCAGTTAAGATTGATCCAGAACATTCTCTTACAAGACGACATTTGCTCAAAGAATGAATGAAGTGAGAAAACCGTGTAGCTCTCTGAGGGAAGATCAAGTGGCCAATAAACATATAAAAAGATGTTAAACCCATTTTAAAAACAGGGAATTAGGCCAGGCACAGTGGCTAACACCTGTAATTCTAGCAACTTGGGAGGCCAAGGTGGGCGGATCACCTAAGGTGAGGAGCTCGAGACCAGTCTGGCCAACATGGTAAAACTCCATCTCTACTAAAAGTATCCAAATTAGCCAGGCATGGTGGTGGGTACCTGTAATCCCAGCTACTTGGGAGGCTGAGGCAGGAGAATCACTTGAATCCAGAAGGCGGAGCTTGCGGTGAGCCAAGATTGCATCATTGCTCTCCAGCCTGGGTGACAGAGTGAGACTGCGTCTCAACAACAACAATAACAAAAAAAGCCATCCTGATAGGTGTGAGGTGGTATCTCATTGTGACTTTGATTTGCATTTCTCTAATGATTAGTGATGCTGAGTATCTTCTTATGTGCATATTGGCCATTTGTATACATCTTTTGGAGAAACGTCTATTCAAATCCTCTGCTTGGTTTTGAATCAGCTTGTTTGCTTTTCTGTTGTTGAGTTTTAGGAATTCTCAATATATTCTCAATATTAATCCCTTATCAGAGATGGGATAATCTCTCTCTTATTTCCCTAGCACAGACTGAGTGGCTGACATGGAGCTTCTCATCACTCTAGAGCAGGCTGAGTAAACCAGCATAAACAGCAGGGCTGGTTTGCTTTGGGAGAGAGGGGATAAGCAAGGATGTGGAGAGAAGAGAGAGATCTCGCCCTGTTATTCCTATTACTTCCTGGACAGGTTTGCCAGTCATTCTGATTCCTGACAAACTATGGGGTAAGGAATATACAGTGGATGTTTTCCTTCCACACATTTTCTGTCCTCCATAAAGGCTAAAGCAGTGTTTTTTAAATGTAGGTCAGGATGAAAAGAGATTTAACTTTTAATGTTTGAATTAAAACAGCATGAGCAACTTCTTTGAATACAATAAAAAAAGCTACAGGATATTCCCTGAAACGATCATTTCTAACTATTTTCCTCTGCATTTCATAAATAATAAATGTGTTAAAGAAATAACCCTGTAGTAACACATTCTCTAATACACTAGTTATGCAAGCTGGATATAACTCTGAGAATCCCTAAATGTGAGAAAAATTGAATTTCGTGGTACTTTTTTTAAGCTAAAAATTAAATTTTCCCGGCCCCATGCAGACCTTTTCCCTCACAGCTATAGTCATAACTGGATTTTTAAGCCTTCTGAAAATATTGTGGTTTGCAATAAAACAAAGCACTGTGTCAAAAACTGCTTAGAATACAGAAAAGCACGCTTCTGCTATATACCAGGGAACTGCTGTTTACCTGGTGGAGGCATCAATACTGCTTGTGGATGTCATTTTGACAATGGTGACGTGCACCGGCATTCTAACCCTGCCTATGTTCACATTATGAATGAAAGAAACAAGGTAGAGCCCTCTTCTGTTTGCCAGAGCTTCCCCAGTTTCCTACCTCTAATTCAACCCTTAGCAATATCTTCTTCTCTGTGATAAAGGGTAGGATCCAAGCAGTTAAGAACACACTCGTCATCAAAGAGTATAATGTGTTTGCTCTGAAGGTAGCAGGGTGTCCAGGAGAAGAGATGTGTTTAATAAAGTATTGAAGAGTTGCAATGTGTGCCCGTGAATAAAACACTAGACTGGGGAGTGGGGCAAGCATGCTGTTTTCCTGGCGTCTTCCTAACTGGCTCACGTCTGCTCCCTTGGAACTCAAACATGCGTGTGTGTGAACGACTCTTGCACTGTGAACATCTTTACTTCCCAATGACATGAGATGACATCTGCTTTGGGGACTTGAAGCCCCGATATCTGACAAATGATGCTCTACTGGGCTCCATTTCTAAGTTTCTGTAGTGATGATGGTGATGGTGGTGGTGGTGGTGGTTTTAAGTGGCTGATATTTTTGTGTGTGTTATTGTTCTTTTTCTGTACGCGTATGTGTTTTCACTGTGGAAAGAAACTAAACAATTTGAAATGATGAAACACACAGACATATGCAACCGTGATTGACTGGCAGACTTTTTAGTCTTTTACTTACCACTCTGACCTCACAGTTCTTCAATCATTTGAGGGTTACTTTTGAAGAATCCCACATGAATGCAAGGCTGCTAGAGATCTTGGGAGCTACAGGGTAACTGTCCAACACATTGCTGATCCCAAGGAATTTATAATTTCCTTGGGCCAACAAGGTTACCCTGGATAAAATGATTAGAGAAGACAAGAGGGTGCATAATTAACACATGAAAGCAGTCTTATTTCTGAGTTCAACGCTCTTTCCTCAAGCATGTCCTGAGCTCTTTGCTGCCAGCTCACCCCTTCATTATCCTGCAAGAACCTCTGCTCCCACAGGGCCCTTTGTTGGCTCCAGAAATCAGGACTCTCTTTTCCTCTTTTCTTCCATGCCCGCGTCTTCCTCCAGATCCCCTTCGTCCCTGATCTGATGGTTCACAACCTTGGCTGTAAGCTTTTAAAAATCTGGATGCCCAGGGATCCTCAGACCAATTAAATCAGAATCTTCGGGGGCAGTACGCAGACATCAATCTTTTCTAACACTCCCCGTGCAATGCCAATGCGCAGCCAATGCTGAAAACCCCAATCACACACACTAAGAATTGTGCCATCTGCTGAAGGGACTGAAGGCAACCAAAGTAAAGAAGCAGCTCCCAGTCATCTGGGGCTTCAACCCAAGTTGGGGAAATTAAAAATCTAGAGAAGTGGGGGCTGGGGGTGGAAGCCAGTAGCAACAGAACAGCAGCTCAGTGGGAAACTTTAGGGAGATGCAACTACCTTCAAGATCATGACCAACGCCATTATATCATTATATTTAGTGTTTAGATGATGTTCAGCATATGCTATTAGTATATGTACACACTTGAAATGATGTGTTATGAGATCCACATTTTCTATTTCTTTCAGTGTTAGTCTTCTGGCTCTTCAGGATGGTGGCTTAATTCAACAGAACAAAAACACTGATCTGGAGATTTTAGGTTCCAGGCCTTACATAGGGCAGTGACTTACAGAGATAATGAGCCTTGCTACAGAGCCCTAAAATCTGCTCCCCCAAAGGGAAGCAGGTGATGTTGACATCCTCACTGTTATTCAACATGCAGCAGATGTCTATTAAGCCCCTACTAAATGTCAGGTACTTTTCGAGGCACACAGGACACAGCAGTGAACGAGGCAAAAACGAAAAACAAAACGAAACAAAACGAAACAAAAGAAATATCTGCTCACATGGAGCTTCCATGTGGAAAGAAACAGAGGAAACATTTTTGAAAATGATGATCAGCCTGTTAACACAAGACGTTCAGATAATTTTTTTTTTTTTGAGACAGAGTCTCACTCTGTTGCCTAGGCTGGAGTGCAGTAGTGTGATCTCAGCTCACTGCAACCTCTGCCTGCCGGGTTCGAGTGATTCTCATGCCTCAACCTCCCATGTAGCTGAGACTACAGGTGTGTGTCACCACACCTGGCAAATTTCTCTATTTTTAGTAGAGATGGGAACTGGCAGCTTCAGCAGGACCTAGGGATTTGTTAAAAAAGCAAATCCCTGAGCCCCACCCAGACCTAACAATTCAGAACTTCTGAGGGTGGGAACCCTCTAACTCTCTAGGGGATCAAATTCTCTAGGGGAAGCTAATACAAACTCAACCTTGAGGCCCATCAGTATAGGAAAAGAAAAATGGTGGGTGGATTTAGGTAATGAAGGGTTAATAGCAATAGGTGGTGGATTAGCAATTGCTTGACAAAGCTGTCTGAGAAGCTGGCAGAGGCCTGAGTAAGGCAAGGAGGAGCAACTGCATTCCAGCGGTGATAACAAAACCCAGGCCCTGCGGGAGTACCTGCTAGGAGAATGTACAGGTTCTAAGTGAAAAATAAAAAAAGTCACATTGTTGTTTATGTATTTTGTATCGGCATGGGACAGAAAGATCAAAAAGATAATTTTAAGAACTCAAGAGACCCAGAAGAAGCATTTAAAAGTTCATCCTCCAAGACGTGTGTTCTCTTTCACCAGTTCTTGAAGGAATTAACTGGAAAAGCTAAGTGGCATTTTTACCTTAACCATGCACAGATGTTTACTCAGCCGGCAAAGCTGTGTCTTCTGCACCTTCAAGACAAAGGGAGGAGAGAGCCCCAGCATGCAACTCGCACTATCTTTCAAAGGCAGAGCCTGCAGGATTTCTCCCTGCAATTTTCCAGAAAGCCTCTCCCTGGCCTGCAGCCTATAACGCCGCTGCAAATGTCATTAACTTAATCAACCCACTGAACCTACTATCTACATCTGAACACCGATCAGGAGCTGGGGAAATTCTGAGGCCTGCTGTGTGGTGAGGATCCCAATGGGTACTCCGCAGGTGGGTCTCCTGTTGCACAACTCTGTGTACCCAGTCTACCAAACAAGGATTTTTGTTTTTGTTTTTTCTTTGAGATGGAGTCTTGCTCTGTTGCTCAGGCTGTAGCGCAGTGGTGCAATCTCAGCTCACTGCAACCTCCCCCTCCCAGATTCAAGGGAGTCTCCTGCCTCAGCCTCTGGATTAGCTGAGATTACAGATGCACACCACCATGCCCAGCTAATTTTTTGTATTTTTAGTAGAGACAGGGTTTCATCATGTTGGCCAGGCTGGTCTCGAACTCCTGACCTCAAGTGATCCACCCACCTCAGCCTCCCAGAGTGCTGGGACTAACATGAGCCACCACGCCCAGCCAGCAAATTGAGGTTTTTGAGCATAGACAGAGATCTGAGGGTTGACACGGTTTCCAGGACTTCAGACTTAATGATGAGTTTAGGTTACTAAAATAAATTAATTGCAAAAGTAAATAAATAAATAGATGATAAAACAAAATTACATAGAGAAATGTAATTACAGATTTTTTTTTTTTTTTAAATCACATAACCTTGCAAGGAACTCACCAAAGGTAATTTCGCCAGGCTTATTTTATTTCTATTTCTAAATATCATCCGTACCTGGGGGATTTCCCATTCTTTGCTTGTCTGTGTTTGGGTGTTTAAAATCAACTTTGATGTATTTACTATCAAATACTTGCTCAAATACCAAGCTGTTAACACATTCCATGCCCTACCATAAGCCCTTTATAGCCACTATCTTATTTATTGATGCCCCGAAATATTTATAGATTGCCTCCTCTATGCCACCAACTAGTCTTATTGCTAGAGCTATGTCAGTGAATAAAATACATCAAAATCCCTGCCCCCCTGAAACTTACATTCACATTGGAATAGGGTGGGTAAGACAATAAATAAATAAATAAATGTGGAGTCCATTAGTCACATTAAAAAGAAGGACAGGCTGGCTGCGGTGGCTCACTCCTGTAGTCCTAGCACTTTGGGAGTCCAAGGCGGGTGGATCACCTGAGGTCAGGAGTTCAAGCCCAGCCTGGCCAACAGGACGAAACCCTATCTCTACAAAAGTTAGCTGGGCATGGTGATTTGCACCTGTAATCCCAGCTACTTGGGAGGCTGACGCAGGACAATTGCTTGAGCCTGGGAGGCAGACGTTGCAATGAGCTGAGATCGTACCACTGCACTTCAGCCTAGGCAAGAGAGGAAGACTCCATCTCAAAAAAAAAAAAAAAAAAAGAATAAAGGTACAAATATTTTATCATAGTAAGGACAAGAGGTAGGTACTTGCACCTCATTGTTTTGCAGGTGAGGAAATGGAGGCTCGGTGATACAGTTTGAATATGTGTCCTCTCTAAATCTCATGTTGAAATGTGATCCCCAATGTTGGAGTTGGGCCTGGAGGGAAATATTTGAGTTATGGGGGTGGCTTCCTCAAGAATGGCTTGGTGCCTGCCATCCCCTTAGTGATGAGTGAGCTCTCACTCTGTTAGTTCACACAAGATCTGGTTGTTTAAAGGAGGCTGGCACCTCCTCCCCTCTCTCTTGCGTGTTCCCCTCCCCTGCCCAACATGCCTTCCATGATGAGTTGAAGCTCCCTGAGGCCTCACCAGAAGCCGAGCAGATGCTGGAGCCATAACTGCACAGCCTGCAGAACTGTGAGTCAAATAAACCTCTTTTCTTTATAAATTACCCAGTCTTAGGTGGCATTATTATTATTATTATTATTTTTTATTTTTATTTTTTCCGAGACAGAGTCTTGCTCTGTGGCCCAGGCTGGAGTGCAGTGGCGCGATCTCGGCTCACTGCAAGCTGCGCCTCCGGGGTTCACGCCATTCCCCTGCCTCAGCCTCCCGAGTAGCTGGGACTACAGGCGCCCGCCACCACGCCCAGCTAATTTTTTGTATTTTTAGTAGAGACGGGGTTTCACCGTGTTAGCCAGGATGGTCGCAATCTCCTGACCTCATGACTCACCTGCCTCGGCCTCCCAAAGTGCTGGGATTACAGACTTGAGCCACCACGCCCAGCCATTAGTATTATTATTACTATTATTGAGACAGAGTCTTGCTGTCATCCAGGCTGGAGTGCAGTGGTACAACCTCAGCTCACTGCAACCTCCACCTCCTGGGTTCAAGCAACTCTCATGCCTCAGTCTCCTGAGAAGCTGGGACTATAGGTATGCACCACCATACCTGACTAAGGTTTGTATTTTTAGTAGAGACAGGGTTTCACCATGTTGGCCAGGATGGTCTCAGACTCCTAACTTCAGGTGATCTGCCTGCATCAGCCTCCAAAGTGCTGGGATTACAGGTGTCAGCCACCACACCTGGCCTTCAGGTATTTCTTTATAGCAATGCAGCATGGACTAATGCATTCAGAGAGGTTCAGTCACTTGCCTAAAGTTTCATGGCTAGAAGGTGGCAAAGTCTTTATTGGACTCCAAAATAGACTAACTATTAATTAAGCTTTGATGACTGTGCTCTTGACCACTTTGCTGGCCTTCTACTGCTTTAAAGGCTAGAAAATGGCAGTCAAGGGGTAAAGAGTAAAGGGTGTGTGGATATATCTGATGCATCTTCCATGCTCCCCTGCTGATTCACTCTCTATCCCATTCCACACTGCTCTCTGCCCTGGAAGATGGTCAATCATCATTAACAGAATACCACATCTTTTTATTTATTTATTTTTGAGATGGAGTCTTGCTCCATCACCAGGCTGGAGTGCAGTGGTGTGATGTTGGCTCACTGCCTCCTCCACCTCCCGGTTTCCAGCAACTCTCCTTCCTCAGCCTCCCAAGTAGCTGGGATTACAGGTGTTCCCCACCATGCCTGCTAATTTGTGTACTGTTAGTAGAGATGGGGTTTCACCATGTTGGCCAGGCTGGTCTTGAACTCCTGACCTCAAATGATCCTCCCACCTTGGCATCCCAAAGTTCTGGGATTATAGGCGCGAGCCACTGCACCCAGCCAGGATACCACATCTAGCAGCCTGTGGGGCTGGGTTGATGGAGAGCTCAGGCAGGCAACTGAAGACCACGAGCAGGGACCACGGTATTTATTCTCAGACTCACACTGGACCAGCTGCTTTCCTATCTCCTTTGGAATTCCAGAAATCACTTTCTGTCATTGCCCTCTGGGTTTAGGGGTGATAACAGCTCTTGTATAAACAGCCCAGGGCACTGCACCATCTATGGTTTGCTTATACACTGCCTATAGATTTATAAGTAGTTTGTGTATTAAATGCACCTTACATCATCTGATTTGGGTATGTTCTGGTTGGTCATTATCAAAAATGGCCAAAAGGAAATATAGACATATAGACCCCCTTGTTTAAGACTTCCCGAAGTACACCTAGAAATGGAAATGCTCACTATGATGTGCTCTGTGACACCATCATCACACAGTCCCACCTGTGATGAATGCTGACTTCCTGATTTATTACTCATAGTCACCATACAATAAGGAAATTACTGGAAAATGTTTAAAATCTCAGAAGGCTTTCGAATTTTTGGAGTGGTGGATGCAGTGAGGCCCAAAACACGGCCTAAGTTTACTCCACCCTCACCTGCCTTAGAGATGGCTGCACATTTCACATTCAACAGTCATCAGGTAGAAGAATCACATGTTCATTTATTCCACACACACGAAAAAAGCCAACTGTCTCCTGGGAATGAAAACACAGACGCAGGAAAATAAAAGATTTTAAATGTGGAAAAACACAGCAAAGAAAATGAGCTAAAAGGTTAGCAACCACCCACAAATTCAGGAAGAGGCAAGACAGCCTGGAAGTGCTCACTGCAGAGAGCAAAAACCGGCAGCGACTGCTGTGCCGGCTGGCAGATGTTCTTCAGTGGGCTTGCAAGGGGCTGCGGCATGCAAAACTTGCCATTACCACCGAACACTTGGAAATGAAAACCAGTGCTTTCCAATATCTGAATCAGTTATAGTTTACATGAATGTAGGATGCTCAGGTCTTTCCGAGATTGATGCCAATGTCTCAGACCTCTCCATTGTAGCAAGAACCACTGAATTTCACCTACCCCCCAGGCTCCATTTCACATCCTCCCCTGTGTGAAAGGTGCCCCTGAAGTTGCACAGGGAACAGCCTGTGTGAAGAAAGTTGTAGACCCTACAATCTGAGCAGTGATTAACCTGAATAGTAATTCCAGCTGCCAGTTCCTAACAGCAGTTATATACATTAAATAGCCACAGGGTGTTAGGCATTGTGCTAGTTCTGTGTATATTCTAATTCATACAGTATTTCAGTGTTGTGCAGATGCTAAGGTGGCTGTCAATGATCCCTGATTTCCTGTGTTTGCACGCTTGCATAATCTCCTCCTCTTGATTATGGGTAGACCTAGGACTTGCTTCCAACCAATAGAATGCAGCAGAAGTGATGGAAAGTTACATGGTGATTATGTTCATGAGTGTGTGCGTGTGTGTGTGCGTACACAACATACATCTTCATATATACACACACACATATATGTTCACATATATGAACATTATCACAGTATAACTTTCCATCACCTTTGCCTGCCATACTGTCTATTGATTGAAAGCAATCCTAGGAAAAAAATATATATATATATATATAAAGTAATTTATATCTATACATAAATTATTCTTTCTCCACTGCTTGAAGAAGCAAGCTGCCATGTTATGAGAGGACCTATGGCAAAGGCCATGTAGGAAGGAACTATGTGTGACCTCAGAAAGCTGAATGCAGCCTCTGGAAGGTGAACGTGGCTTCTGGCCAACAGTCAGCAAGAATCCAACAATCTCAGACTTAAAGTCACAGGAAACAAATCGTGCCAACAACCTGGGTGATCTTGGAAGCATATCCATCCCCAGTTGAGCCTCCAAATGTGAACACAACCCACCTGACAGGTTCATTGGAGTCATGTGAGAGCCTGAACAAAGGACACAGCTATATTGTATCAAAATTCTAATCCACAGACATTGTGAGAAAACAAATGTGTGCTGTTTTAAATTGCTAAATGTGTGTGGGTAATTTGTAACACAGAATAGAAAACTCATGCATTTAGTTAAGATTAATATCACCATTTCCTAAATGAAGAGATGGCAGCCTGGGGGAGTTTAGGAATCTTATCAATGGTCACACAGCTAATGAATGGTGTAGGAGCTCAAACCAACACCTGCTGAGCCCCAAAGTCTGTGGGCTTCACCACAACCACTTGAGATACTGTGTTCCAGTCAAAGAAGGGCAAACTCATCCAGTAACTATAGAATCCATTCTCTGATAGTCATTACAGACTAGCCAAATAGTGTCCTCCAAAACCTATGTCCAAGTCCTAATCCCTGATATCTGTGAACTTGACCCTACTTGGAAATAAAGCTTTTGCAGGTGGTGTGATTAAGCTAAGGATCTCAAGATGGAATCATCCTGGATTCAGGGTGGGAGTTCTTGTAAGAGGAGGAGAAGACAAACACACAGACAGAGAGAAAGCCCACGTGCAGATGGAGTAAAGACTGGAGTGATGCAGCCACAAGCCAAGGGGTGCCAATGATTGCTTGGAACCAACAGAAACTAGGGAAGAGGTATGGAATGTATTCTCCCTCAAAGCTTCCAGAAGGAGCTAATAACTCTACATCTTGATTTCAGACTTCTAGTTCCCCAAACAGTAACAGAATAAATTTCTGTTGTTTCAAGCCTGCCACTAGGCGGTCACTTGTTATGGTAGCCCTTGGCAATTACAAGAGCCTCTGTGGCCTCGGTGCTCCCTTAATGTCTAGGACACATCTAACTTTTTCATATCAACTTAAACAAGCCATTTATATGCTGAGGAAGCAAGAGAAACAGTAGAAAAGACTCTGGTTTTGCGCAGAAGAGAGAGATTGTATCATGACAATATCAAGAGTAAACTTGACTAAGAGTAGAACTACCATATGATCCAGCAATCCCACTACTGGATATCTACCAAAGGTAAGAAGTCATATAAAAAACACACGTGCATACCCATGTTTATAGCAGCACAATTTGCAATTGCAAAAATAAGGAACCAAACTAAATGCCCATCAACCAATGAGTGGATAAAGAAAATATACCTACACCATAGAATATGATTCAGCCATAAAATGGAACAAAATAATGGCCTATGCAGCAACTTGGATGGAGTTGGATGCCATTATTCTAAGTGAAGTAACTCAGGAATGGAAAACCAAATATCATAAGTTCTGTCTTATAAGGGAGAGCTAAGCTTTGAGGATGCAAAGGAGTAAGAATGATGTAATGGACTTTGGGGACTCAGAGGGGAAAAGTGGGAAGGGGGTAAGGGATAAAAGATTACACGTTGGGTACAGTGTACACTGCTCAGGTGATGAGTGCACCAAAATCTCAGAAATCACCACTAAACAACTTAACCATTTAACAAAAACCACTTGTTCTCCCAGAACTATTCAAATAATAATAATGAAACAAAAAAGAATGATCTTAGCCACGTCACTCAGCCTCCTGGAAATTTTTCTCCTTATCTGTAACATACAATGTATCAGTCCTGATTACAATATCTTATGGATCTGGAAACAATCTGGATTCTTACCTCTCCATCAATAAAAAGGATGGAATTTCCAGATATTTGTTTGAAGATACCAGGGTTTCCTTTAAAACAAATTTCAAGCCATAGGAAGTAGAGAAATGTCTAAGATAGTAGGTTCTGGATCTCTCTTGGGATTTCATGGTTCAAATCCCAGGTCTACTCTTTATTAGTGTGTGATGCTGAGAAGTTTACTTAAAAAAAAAAAAAACCCTCTACGTTTCAGTTTGGGGGAGCTTTATTTTATTTTTTGGTCCATAAAATGGAGCTAATAAGAGAACCTAAACTGCTGGGCTGTCGTGAGGAATTAATTTGGAGAAATTAATACATGTAAACAGGATAAATAGAAATTGGTCAAGAAACATTAGCTCTTGGGCCAGGTGCCATGGCTCACACCTGTAATCCCAGCCCAGCACTTTGGGAGGCTGAGGCGGGCGGATCACCTGAGGTCAGGAGTTCAAGACCAGCCTGGCCAACATGGTGAAACCCCATCTCCAAAAAAAACAATACAAAAAATTAGCCAGGCATGATGGCAGATGCCTGTAATCCCAGCTACTCAGGAGGCTGAGACAGGAGAATGGCTTAAACCCAAGAACGGAGGTTGCAGTGAGCCAAGATTGTGCCTCTGCACTCCAGCCTGGATGACTGAGCAAGACTCTGTCTCAAAAACAAACAAAAATCATTAGCTGTTGTTATTAAATGGAGAAATGGTGTTTGAAATAGGACCCCGTGTAACTAGATGACAGCCACTTTCCTCCCCACCACCACTTTCTTCTCCATCTTTTACAACAGGTAAGGGCCAAGCCTGCATGTGTTGCACTGAAAATACTTGTTTATTGGCTAGTGCGCTTGTACTCAATGCTCCTGCATATTCCTATGCCCAAGATTAATTATTAAGCATAATATCAACGTGAGACTGCTGCTTCATGTTGTCTGCATTCGGAGGGCAGAGAATGATTTCTTTCTCTGAAACGACCACAGATATGCCCATTGGGTAGGACGCTCAGTGACAAACAACCACATTTTCACTGAGAAGGGTATGAGATTTGGGTAAGATAAATAATTCATTTTCATATCCCTGGTTACTTATTCTTTAAATGATACCTCTGGATATCAGGAGGGAATTAAAACATGAAAGTTATGAATTAGGGCCCAGGCAGACATTAATTTAATTAACAATTAATTTGATTGGATTTAAGATGGTTTTACTCTTCATGTATGAAGTCTTCCTACAGCCACAGTTCAAAAATATTAGTGGGCCCCAGAATCACCCGGGTAGCTTGTTAAAAATTCAGAAACAATGGCACCAAGCCCAGTGGTCTGATTCGGTAGGCCTGGGGTGGAGTCCCCAAATTTGTTTTTCCTTTTTTTTGAGATAGACTCTTGCTCTGTCACCCAGGCTGGATTGCAGTGGTACAATCTCAGCTCACTGCAACCTCCACCTCCCAGGTTCAAGTGATTCTCCTGCCTCAGCTTCTCCAGTAGCTGGGACTACAGGCTAGCATGCCCAGCTAATTTCTACATTTTTAGTAGAGACAGGGTTTCACCATGTTGGCCAGGCTGGTCTCGAACTCCTGACCTTAAGCGATCCACCCATCTTGACCTCCCAAAGTGCTGAGATTACAGGCATGAGCCACCACACATGGCTACAAATGTACATTTTTAACAAATTTGTAAGTGGCTCTCCTGTAGGTTACCCTGAGACTCAGGTTGAGTGAGAACACCCTAAAGGGATAATACCCAGGACTCCATTGTCCCTCTTTCGACTTGTGTCAGTTTCTTGGTATTTTTCCAAGATTTCTGGCAAAGGATGATGTCTCCCCCAGGGCCCTTTTCTGTAAGAGGCAGCTGAAAGTCTGCTACTGAGATCCATGGAGGAGGAGAACAAGTACTGAGGATATGAAATATGTCCACTTGGAATGCCGAGGTTCCCATCAAAGCAAAGGGGAAGAGTCTACTCATCACACAGCACACAGACCCTCCTTCAAAACAGCAAACGGTATCTGGAACATCTGAACTGCCACTTGGGTGTAGAAGGCAGAAAGGAAGCCGGTGTCAGAGCTTCCTAACTTTTATTTCAGAAGGAGACATTTAGAAAAATGAACATTGTTAGCATTGATCTTCCTTTGGAGCAGAGTATTTCTACCAACTCTCTTCCTTTCAGGATTAAAGAAGGCAGAGACAGAAATGGATGTATTCCCCAAATGAAACACATCAAGGACAAAAGCACTTGTAGATTTCTTTGTAAGATACAGAGCTGCACTCAAGTTCAGAAACTCTTCATTTCATGTGCAATCCCATATACTGATTTCAACAGATGGGGTTAGTCACTAACTGTGACATCCTCTGTTCAGTGTTTGGTTACAAATGAGTCCCTAACAGTAGCCGGGACAGACTCTTTGCAGTGAGAGTGGGGAGCAAGGTGGCCACTGAGATTTTCTTTTTTAAATACAAATTAAGAACAGAAACTCAGTCCACTCTGTGGACAAAATCATTTGCAGGCTGGGTACAGTGGCTCACACCTGTAACCCCAGCACTTTGGGAAGCCAAGGCAGGCGGATAACCTCAGGTCACGAGTTCAAGACTAGCCTGTCCAACAATACGGTGAAACTCATCTCTACTAAAAATACAAAAATTAGCCTGGTGTGGTGGCATGCATCTGTAATCCTAGCTACCTGGGAGGCTGAGGCAGGAAAACTGCTTGAACCTGGAAGGTGGAGGTTGCATTGAGCCGAGATTGTGTCACTGTACTCTAGCTTGGGCAACAGAGAGAGACTCTATCTTATACACACAAAAAAACAAAAACAAATAAAAAAACAAGATCAAGTAAAAATTCAAACTTCGAAGTTAGAACTCAGCCTTCAAAGATAGGAAAAATTTAAGTGGGTGGTAGAAAAAAAAGCTGGAAGTAAACAGAGCTTATGCAAGAGTTTTTAAGTAGGAATGGGCATAACTGTGGCCAATGAGAGGTAAAACAATGACCAGGAAAAGTCGTGATGACCATCCAGAGAAACACAAGCCAGACTGGCCAATAGCATTGCAAGATGGAAGGCCTTACAAGTGTGTAGGTCACGATGGTTTATGGTATTTCTTAAATTGTGGTATGTGTGCCACTAATGGTCCTGGAGATGACAATTAAAAAAATGTAGAATGAGAATTAAAAAAAAAAACAACTAAAATGCTATTTATTTCATTAACCAAAGGTTTATTAGACCACATTACCTAGCAATTCCACACCTAGGGATATAGTCAAGAGAAATGATAACCTACATCCACACCCCATGCACAGAGGTCCAAAGAAGCATTAGCCATGATAGCAAAAAGGTCAAAACAACCCAACTGTCCATCAACAGATGAACAAACTATGGTATCCTGTGGAAACAAGAGTGACTCCATCTTGGATGCTAATCTGCCATATTGACTTCTGATCAGTCCCAGCCCCGTGAATGCCTCCCGATTCCGACTTTATTTCCAGTTCTTAGTATAACAACATGTCAATTTCGATCATTCTTGCCTGCTCTGGAGGGTTGCCTTTAGTTGTCTTGTACACAACGCTTATGCCCTTTCCCTTAGATATATAAGCCCTGGGTCTGGGGAGTAGCAGTGTGGAGCTCTGTCTTTCTGCCACTCAAGACAGCTGTCTTTAAGTTTTCCCAGTAAAACACCCTTTAATATCAAACTGGATTTTTCTGCCTTGTACTTTGGTTTCTTAGCAACTTTAGCATTTGGGGACCACTTTGCGTATACGGCCCTTTCACGGAACGTGTCCAGGTCATGAGAATTATCTCACTATAAAAAGGAATGAAGGCTGGGCATAGCGGCTCACACCTCTAATTACAGCACTTTGCGAGGCCAAGGCAGGCAGATCACTTGAGTCCAGGTGTTTGAGGGCAGCATGGGCAACATGGCAAAACCCTGTCTCTACAAAAAGTAGAAAAATTAGGCAGACGTGGTGGTGCATGCCTGTGGTCCCAGCTAATCAGGAGGCTGAGGTGGAAGGATCACTTGAGTCTGGGAGGTGGCAGTTGCAGTGAGCCAACATTGTGCCACTGCATTCCAGCCTGAGCGATAAAGCCAGACCTTGTGTCCCCCCAACCCCACCGAAAAAAAAAAAAAAAAAAAAAGCAAAAATTAGCCAGGCCTGGTGCATGGTGGTGGCGCATGCCTGTAGTCCATACTCCAGAAGCTGAGGTGGGAGGATTGCTTGAGCCCTGGAGGCTGAAGCTGCAGTGAACTGATTGTGACACTGCACCCCAGAGTAGGTGACAGAGCAAGACCCTGTCTCCCCATCCCCCATCTCCCCAAAAAAGAACAAAGCACTGACACAAGCTATAATGTGGAAGAAACTTGAAAACATTATGCTGAGTGAAAGAAGCCAGACACCACAACTGGTATGATTCTTTTACATGAAACATCCAGAATAGGCAAATTCCTAGAGACAGAAAGCAGATGAGAGGTTACTCCGAAAATGGAGTGAGAGAGGAAAGGGGAGTGATTATGATGTGATGGGTGGGAGGTGCTCTTCTGGGGTGAGGAAGATGTTTCGAAACTAGAGAGAAGCGGTGATGGCACAACATGGCGGACGCTCCACACGCCCCTGGCTTGTACACTTTAAAATGGTTAATTGTATGTGATGTTAATTTTATCTGATTTTTTTTTTTTTTTTTTTTTTGAGAGTCAGTCTCACTCTGTCACCCAGCCTGGAGTGCAGTGGCACAATCATGGCTCAATGTAGCCTTGAATTCCTGGGCTAAAGTGATCTTTTCATCTCAGCCTCATGCGTAGCTGGGACCACAGGTGTGTGTGTGTGCTACCACGCCCAGCTAATTTTTATATTTTTGGTAGAGATGAGGTTTTGTCATGTTACCTAGGCTGGTCTCCAACTCCTGAGCTCAAGTGATCTGCCCGCCTTTGCCTCCCAAAGTGCTCGGATTACAGGCATGAACCACTGTGCCCAACATCTGATTTCTTTAACAAAGGGATTTAGGGCCGGGTGCAGTGGCTCACGTCTGTAATCTCAGCACTTTGGGAGGCTGAGGAGAATAGATCACTTGAGGCCAGCAGTTTGAGACCAGCCTGCCCAACATGCCGAAACCCTGACTACTACAAATACAAAAATTTAGCCAGGCATGGTGGTGCGCACCTGTACTCCTATCTACTCGGAAGGCTGAGACAGGAGGATCACTTGAACCCGAGAGGCAGAGGTTGCAGTGAGCTGAGATCATGGCACTGCACTCCAGCCTGGGTGACAGAGCAAGACACTGAGTCAAAAAAAAAAAAAAAAAAAAGGCGGGGGTGGTGGGGGTGAGAACTTAGAAAAAATAGTTATTGTTTAGATTCTAGATTTAGGCTGCAGTAGGAAGTCATTTGTTTAAGGAATTTTTTTTTTTTAAGTTATCAGGGAAACAAGAAAATGGGCTACGTGGATTTATTAAACAGTTCAGAAGTGACATGCTTGGGAAGCTGCGTGTTTCCTTCCTCATCTGTAGAGCAAGCTTCCTCCCTGCAGAAAGGAAACACAGTTAGCTCCCTAGTCCGCAACACAGAGAGTGGAAACAATCCCAGGCCCTTCTTTGAGAGAATTAGGAGAAATGCTGAGGACCACGAGCTTCATCCAGCTGCTAGGAGAACAAGGGAGTGGGTCTCCGGGAGCCTGATGAAAGCTGCAGCTCAGCCCCAGCGCCTTGACCCTGAGTCTGGAGAGCACTGCTCCGCCACTAATTAGCTGGAGGACCGCGGGCCAGTTCTCAGCACGCAGTTCACACATTAGTCAACCCAGGAATGTTCTGCAGCCTTCATCTATGGATGAGCAAAGCCGACTTACACTACCCTGGGCCTGCTTGCTGCCTGGCAATACTGCTGTAATAATAATAGTATGCATGCACTATCCGATTTACTGCTCTAACAGTTATGTGAGTGAGGGCTGTCTCAATCTTATCCATCTGTGTTTTGCTCTGTTTTTGAGAGGGTCTTGCTCTGTTGCCCAGCTTGGAGCACAATGTTGCGATCTTGGCTCAGTGCAGCCTTGAACTCCTGGGCTTCAGCAATCTGGTTGCTTCTGCCTCCTTGCTTCAGCCTTCAAAGTAGCTGGGACTACAGGTGCACACCACCATGCCAGGTTAATTTTTAGCTTATTTGTACAGATGGGATCTTGCCATGTTGCCCAGACTGATCTTGAACTCGTCGCCTCAAACAATCCTCCTGCCTCAGCCTCCCAAAGTGCTGGGATTACAGGCATGAGCCACTGCTCCTGGCCTTGATCCCTGTTTTTGGGTTTTGTTTTTGTCTTTGTTTTCTTCTAGAGCTGAAAACTGATGTCCAGAGAGATGCTCACTTATCAAAGGTGGCTCAGGTAGGAGGTGGAGGTGAGACACCTAGGTCTGTGTTCTTATTAATGCAAAAGTACCTCCTTTATTACTGTCTTTTCTCCTCTCTCTTCCTCTTTTAACTTCTAGATTCTTAATCATAAAAAGTAGAACACTTATCAGCTGACCCTGTAATTTAAGCCAGGACACCCTGGACTAGATATATCACTAAGGTCCCTCCTAGCCCAGAAATTATAATTATAATGATTTTATTTTGCTTTTGTACCACATTACGCAGCAAACATTCCACCAAGGAATAAATATGCTAAACTCGGTGAGGTATTTTAGAAGGAAATGAGGATCTGGTCTGAAATCAGAAATGCACTCATTATGTTCCTATTTCCTTCACAGCAGCATGCAGAGATATCATTCCAAATATTTTAGCACTGGATAGATTAGACATAAAACAAAAGATGGGTTTCTAACCCAGGACGCAACACTATTTTTTGCTTAATGTTTCTGGCCACGTCAAGTAGAACATTCTCATCAAGTGCAATGTATACATGAGCTGGGGAGTATAAATCATCCATAATTATAATATCCTTCACCCCAAGAGGCCTTTAGTGTTTCCTTTATAAAAGTTACACAGTTGAGACCCGCACCCTGCTAATAGACTGGCCCTCCCTGAAAATACAATTATGCCACATGCAGGGCTGGGAAGTAGTTTTGCATGCCTGCTGTCACTGTGTGTTTCAGACTCAATAGCTTCCCACAGTGGACTTAACCGCTGGCTGCCCAGACGCTTGGCTAGGAGGGTACGGCCGGGGAGGACAGACCCTGGCCCAGCTAGGCACGGAGCCAGGTCTACCAAGGGCTTCTTGGAGACCAACTTGCTGCCCAAAGAATCTGGGGGCCTCAGGGCTTGACTTGCTCTGGGAAAGGCTTCGGGATGCTACCGACTTATAACTTCTCCTTCAAAAGATACCCTGAACACCAGGCACTGGGCTCGGTGCTGGGCATCGGGCACTGCAGATGATGGGGCCAAAAGTTGCGGGGGTGTGAGGAAGGCCAATGGCAACGTGCTCAAGGTCTGGTGGGGGATATGAGAGGAAAGATGTTCTCAAACAACACCGCGGCTTGCAGGAAGAGACAGCAGCTGCTCTTGGCCTGGGCTACATGTTCATAGTGGGGTTTCAATGGGCCCATTCTCCTTATCCCCAATTGAATCTTTTGCACAGCATGACAAAGGCTCTAATTATGGAAATGAATTAAAAGTGCTACTTTATAACAGTTAAATAGATGGACAGATAATAATTTCAGAAACCCTGTTTTTGCATTAAAAAAAGTTTTTTAAGTAACCCACAGGAAAAAAAATAACAAAAAACAACAAAAAAGCGGGTCTTCTTCAGCCTCCCAGTGGCCTGGTGGGTGGACAGACATTGCTTCCCTAATGGTTTTCCTGCCTGGGGCCCTCTTTCCAGGTTCTTTTCCACCCATCAGAAGCCCATCCTCACCCAGGAGAAACAGGAAGTAGAATATAAAGCACAGTGGTGGGTAACAGCCAGATGAGGTGAGATATTGCCCAAGATCCCCTGAGGACCAAAAACAGGGAGCTCTAGGCTGGGCTTGGTGGCTCATGCCTGTAATCCCAGCACTTTGGGAGGTCAAGGCAGGAGGATCGCTTGAGCTCAGGAGTTTGAGTCCAGCCTGGGCAACATAGTGGGAAAAAGTCTGTCTTTAAAAAAAAATAAAAAATTAGGCAGGCAGGTGTGTGGCATGTGCCTATAGTCTCAGCTACTCAGGAGGCTGAGGTAGGAGGCTTGCTTGAGCCCAGGAGGTTGGGGTGCTACAGTGAGCTATGATCACTCCACTGTACTCCAGCCTGGATGACACAGTGAGACCTTGCAGAAAACAACAACAACAACAAAAGCAAGCAAGAAAGAAAAACTAAAAGAAACAAAGAGAAAAGAATTTAAGCCTAAATCTCAGAAGGTCTTTAGTATAGTTATCTTAGCCCACCCAGAATGCTTCAATCTGATCTATCTGAGCTGTAGGGCTGGAAAGGATCCTGAAAAATCTTTACTCACAGAGAACAGACACCTCATTTCAGTAGCCCTGTGGTTCCCAAAATGTACCCTCCCCACTCCCAGATCCGCATTACCTGGGAACTTGCTAGAAGTGTAAATTACAGAGCTCCGCCCCAGAGCTATTCAGTCAGAAAATCTGGGGGTGAGTGCAGCAACCTGCATTTTAACAATGCCAGCAGGGACTTCTGACGCGCCCTCAAGTTTGAGAAACTCCGCAGTAGAGAAATTACTCCACATGGGATTTAAGTTTCAGATTATTTACCTCATTCTGCATGGCATGGAAATAGAATTCAAACGTAAAGTTGTGAAATACTAGTAAGGATAAACGACAGAGCTAAAAAAAGCAACAGCACATTTATTCACAGGAAGAAAACTTCTCTCTCAAAGAAATGGTCCACAAAAAGGAATCTTTGAAGAATGCATCTCACTCTACTTAACATCTTTATTCTTGTTCTTTCTACTCCCAAGCCTCAAAGGATTGGTGAACCAACTATTGCCCAAATCTTACACTGTATCTTCTATATTTGGCCATATCTGAAGACCACCTGTACTATGATATAGTTAACGACTTTTCTTAAAATCACTTTACTGAGATTTTTAAAAAGTAAATTCATTTATTGAAAAAGAAGAAAAAATAGATCTCTTCTATAAATGGAAACAAAATTATTTGCTGAAGGTATGCATGGCAAAATAATCACAATACAAGTAAAAGTGTTATTAAATAGCAGGTAAAAAGAATTGCCTGTCTGCTATTGATTGAACTTTATTCCCACCAAAAGATGTTGAAGCCCAACCCCTTAGGATCTGTGAGACGTCATTTGGAAGCAGGGTCTTTACAGAGGTAACAAAATTAAGTCATTATGGGTCATAGTTCAATATGACTGACGTCATCATAAAAAGGAGAAATTTGGACATGGAGACAGACATGCTTATAGGGAGAACACACGCAGGTGAAGGCAGAGATCACACTGACAGAGTTAAAACCCAAGTAGCACCATGCATTGCCAGCAACCACTGGGAGAGGCATGGGACAGATTCCTCCTCCCAGCCCTTAGAAGAAACCAACCCTGCTGACACCCTGATCTTGGACTTCTGGCCTCCACAAGTGAGAGGCAATACATTTCTGTTGCTGAAGCCCCCTAGTTTGTGCAACTTTGTTATAGCAGTCCTGGGAAACTAATGCACTACCCAAGGTTCGGGTCTTCAGTTTCCTTTTTTTTTTTTTTTGAGAAAGAATTTTACTCTTGTTGCCCAGGTTGGAGTGCAATGGTGTGATTTCGGCTCACTGCAACTTCCGCCTCCCGGGTTCGAGCGATTCTCCTGCCTCAGCCTCCCGAGTAGTTGGGATTACAGGCACCCACCACCACGCTCAGCTAATTTTTCTATTTTTGGTAGAGACAGGGTTTCGCCATGTTGACCAGGCTTATCTCAAACTCCTGACCTCAAGTGATCTGCGCGCCTCGGCCTCCCAAAGTGCTGGGATTACAGGTGTGAGCCACTGCGCCTGACCCTCCTTCCTCTTTACTGACAGAGATTAGCAAGGAATGCAAAGGCATAAAGACTAGCACCAAACAGAGGCATTCTTCTGGATATAAGCTTAGATATAGCAAAGTCAACTGAAAAGGAAACAACCTTCTCATTTTGAGATGTAGGATCTGATGGTTTTGCTATAGTATGTTCCCAGGCCTCCTCTCCCCTACTTTAGGAAATGATGTTGCTTTAGAGTCACACTGCTGGCTTTGAAGCTGAGAAGGGCCATGAGCCTTGTAATCCAGGTGGCCTCTAGAAACCGGCAAAGACGAGAAACTGCCTTCTCCCGTAAAACCTCCAGAAGAAATGCAGCCCTGCTGAGGCTTTGATTTTACCCCAGTAGGGGCCACTTTGGACTTCTGACCTCCAGAACTACAAGAAAACACAACTGGGTTGTTTGACTGATTAACACAAGTGTGGAATCACCCAGTCAGGCACAGAGCCAAGTCCTTGATTTTACTCCAGCATTGAACCTGGGGACAGAATTCCTGAGATAAAGTTAAAGCTCTCCTCTGTGTGTGTGTGGAAGGGGAATAGGAAGATAGGCGTGGGGGCGGGGAGTGGAAAAGACACCCACTTTCTTTTCCCCTAAAATGATTATCTGTGCCCAACTCCCTACATGATTCTGAAGTATGGAGAAAAATACCTGAACTGCAAATGTGAAATAATCATGAGACTCCTCTTAGGATTTCTCTTTTCCCATTTTCTACTTGAGTCTGCTTTTTCTCCTTCCTAGAGTTCCATCAAAGCCCCGCTAGAATGCCCGATCTCTTTGCACGCTCCCAAGGTTTTCAGCGGTCCAGGGTGGGATGTACATGCACAACATCCCTTCCTAGGAGACTTGTAGCCTGTAGACGTAAGAGTAATGAACAGGAGGTAAACAAACCAAACAAACAACACCTTTCAAGGGAGATCTGCCTGTGGAGCACTATTGGAAATCAGAAATGGCTCATGAAGTTTGCTAAGCAAACAAAAAGCAAATCCTGCCCAAACAGAATTAGCAAAGGAACCAACGTGCAGGCAAATTCAGTCACACGAGGGTGGTCCGAGCAGACAGCCCCAGCTGCACACCTTACTTTAGATCAACAGAAGACCAATAGCTGCAGGTAATAAGGGAAGAACCACACTTGGGAGAAAATAACATCAATAAAAGTGAAACCAACAACAGTCATTGTGACGGCCACAAGTTAGCATGCATGTACCATGGGTTAGGCACATAGGATTCTGACTCCTCTATCCTCACTTGACAATTTCTTTGCCCCATTTTGTAAAAGAGAGAACAGGCTTGGGGAGATTACATGTCCCATGCTTCTAGGTAGCCGAGCCTGAATGTGAATGCATGTTTGCTGGAGATAAAGCCATCACACAGGTGGAACGCCTTTAGAGAGTGTGATAGACAGAATCTTGTCCCATGCCAAAGACGTCTGCATCCTAATCTCTGAAATTTGTGAATACGTCACCTTGCCTGGCAAAAGAACCTTGGCAGATATAATTAAGGACCTTGAAATGGAAGAGTTCCCAGGATTATCCAGGTGGATCCAAAGTAATCACAAAGTTCCTTACAAGACGAAGACCAGAGAAGGAGGTACGTGATGCTGGAAGCCGGAAATGGAGTCTGAAGGCCACAGTGCTGCCTTTGAAGATGAAAAGGGCCATGAGGGGTGGTGTCTAGAAACCGGCAAAGGGAGGAAACTACATTCTCCCCTAAAACCTCCAGAAGAAATGTAACACTGCTGACCTTTGATTTTACTCCAGTAAGACTCATTTTGGACTTCTGACCTCCAGAACTGCAAGAAAATACATTTGTGTTGTTTTATATTACCCCGAAATTGGTGATCATTTGTTATAGCAAGAATAAGAACCTCCTACCTGAAACGGAAGTCTAAGCATGTTCAGAAGCAGAAGAACGGAGCCCCCAGAGAGAGCGTGTTGGGGGGAAGCACAGATTATGCCAAATTATCCTAGCGGCTGCAGTCACGAATGCTTAGGATGTGCCTAGCATTGTTCAAAATTATTGTATAAACTAATTTAGTCCCCACAATAGCCTTGTGAGGCTGGCACTACCTCACCTCCATTTATCAATGAGGTAAGTGGGCAGAGAGGCAGGAAGCACTTGGTCCCAGATTGCAGTGAGTCAATGAGGTGAACAAGGATTGAGGACAAGTCATTCTGACCCTGGAGCCTGCCCTCCTCATCCCAACTGGACCCTGCATGGGTAATTAGAGCACCATATTCCGGAAGAAATAGGATAGGATTCATTAACCATTTCCATGTAACTCATGAGGATTCAGCACTGTGCCAGGCACATGGATGAGACATGCTCGGCACTCTGAAAAGTAGTTTGGGAGGTGAACCTGATAAGTGAGTTGTCAGCTATAACCCGGAAATACCTTCCTAGAGGATTGGGCATGCCGGGGAGAAAGTCTAGAAGAGGTCACACCAGAGACCACAGGTATCAGTGAAAAACTCAAAGGTTCCTGGGAGGAAGGAGAAGGCAGGCAGACAGACCCACATTGGGGTTAGAAGAGTGCAAAGGCAGAGTAACTTGGATGAACAAGACAGGCCCAAAGCATGGTCAGAGGCTGGGGGTGCAGGCCTGCCCGGAGCTGAAGGAGAGGACACCCGAAAGGCTGGAAGAGGGAAGATGAGATGCCAGATCTCAGGCAACACAATGCTGAGCAGAGATAATAGATCTGAACTGCAGGGATGCAGGCATGCAGAGAAGTAGATTGTTAGGAGCTGAACTGTTTCCCCCCAAAGCATGTGAATGTCCTAACCCCCAGTAGCTGTGAATGTGACCTAATTGGAAATAGGGTCTTTGCAGAAGAGCAAGTAAAGATGATTTGGATAGGCCCTAATCCAATATGACCATGTCCTCACTAAAAGGGAAAATAGAGACATAGAAACATCCATGCTCACGGGGAAAACTCTATGGAAACATGCAGGTGGAGATTCAGGTGATGTATCTACAAGCAAGGAGCGCCCATGACTGCCAGCCAACCACAGAAGCTGGCTGGGCATGGTGGCTAATGCCTGTAATCCCAGCACTTTGGGAGGCCGAGGTGGGTGGTTCACCTGAGGTCAGGAGTTTGAGACCAGCCTGGCCAAAATGATGAAACCCTATCCTACTAAAAATTCAAAAAAATAAGCCAAGCATAGTGGTGCTTGCCTGTAATCCCAGCTACTCAGGAGGCTGAGCCAGGAGAATCACTTGAACCCAGGAGGCAGAGGCTGCAGTGAGCCAAGATCGTGTCACTGCACTCCAGCCTGGGCATCAAGAGTGAAACTCCATCAAAAACAAAAACAACAAACAAACAAACAAAAACAGAAGCTGAGAGAGAGGAGGCATAGGACAGATTCTCTCTCCCAGTTTTCAGAAGGAACCACCCCTGCTGGCATCTTGATCTCAGACTTCTAGCCTTCAGAACACAAGACGATCAATTCCTGTTATTGAAACCACCAAGTCTTTAGTTCTTTCTTAAAGCAGCCCTAGAAAACCAATACATGGATACCGCCATTCTCTCAAGTACAGCTCAATGCACTGTTTCTCCGAGTGAAGCCCTGGGCACTGGGAATACTGAAGGAGACACATCGGTAAAGATGACTCTCATTGTCAGCACTACCAACGCTTTGCTTCGGGGACCACCCTGTACACTGTAGGATATTTAACAACTTCCCCTGGCCCCTGCCCTATGGATGCCAGGAGGACATACTCCCCTGCCAAGTTGTAAAACACAAAAATGTCTACAGACACTGTGAAATGCCTACTGGGGAACAAAAATCACTGGTTGAGAATCCTTGGAATACGGAGATGACATGCAGATCATGAACAATTATTATGTTTTAAATTTAGTTCTGCAAGCTGGGTGCGGTGGCTTATGCCTGTAATCCTAGCACTTTGGGAGGCTCAGGTGGGCTGATCACTTAAGGTCAGGAGTTCGAGACCAGCCTGGCCAACATGGTGAAACCCCGTCTCTACTAAAAATACAAAAAATTAGCCAGGCGGGGTGGTGGGTGCCTGTAATCCCAGCTACTCAGGAGGCTGAGGCAGGAAAATTGCTTGAACCAAGGAGGTAGAGGTTGCAGTGAGCTGAAATTGCACCATTGTACTCCAGCGTCAGCAACAGAGCGAGACTCTGTCTTTAAAAAAAAAAAAAAAAAATAGTTCTGCAAATATTTATGGAGCACCCAGTCTGCTCTGAACTAGGCTCTTTGTAAGTGCCAAGAGTTCAGAGATGAAGAAAGGGCTCTTTCTGTCCTCAAGGAAATCCAAGCCTATCAGGATTTACTGGAAACACTACTGATGTAGCCCTTGTTTTTAACTTGACAAAGAACAAAACCATAAAGAAAAGTTTCTGGAGATTAGAGTGTGGTTATATAAACTCACTTTTTTTTTATGCATACACTCTTATTTCAAATTATTTCAAAATAAAGTCCCATTTCCACAGGCCAGAGGCTATTTTCCCATAATTTTCTTCCAGCATTGTTTATCCTGTATTTTTTATGAGTTTCGGTGTTATTACCGAGTTTTCAACAATCATTAGGTAGTGCCTGAGACATAATTGAATACAATTTTATTACCTCAGCCAACAGACATAAATATTTAATCCTTCTGCTCCACATGACAATGTATATTTTGGGGGGGGCTAATAAATTGCTTTTTGGGGTTGCCCATAGGATGGGCACCTTCTGCAAATCTGCTTCGACGTTTTCTCCAATGCGCTATTGAATACATCAACACTGCTTGCAGCCCTAAGTGAGGCATTATTATCTTTTTTTAATGATAAAGCAAAGCGTTCCATCCAAGACAAAGTATCAGGTGGAGATGAGCTCACTGTTCCTGATTCTACCGGGCATTTTGCCCAACCAGAGGAAGGCACAGGATTTCTTCATAATGCTGCAGAAGGACCCTGCAGCCTGGCACCTAACAAAGCTCACCTTGGAAACACAAGGGCAGAAGGAAGTCAGTGTCACTACAGAGAAAGCCTGTGGACACTCACTTTGCTTCCAGGAATCAGCAGAGGGCCAGGGAACAAACATATAGCCCTCAGCCACTAATACTACCGTGCCAAGGCAGCAGGTTTCCTAGGCAGGACCAGCTCATCCTGTCACTTGAAAATACCATTTCCATCCCTGTCATGCAAACTTGCCTCAGGCATTTGAGAAATTCTTTCTAACAGGGATGATTAACCTGCTGTCTTTTTTTCCCTTTTGGTGGTGATGGTGGGGGCAATGTTGCTAAAGGGGGAAAATTTGAATAAACACAAAGTCCAACCTACTAGCTAGATGATTTGAAAGGGTAACCAAATATCTACATCCACACTTTTTTTTTTTTTTTGAGATGGAGTCTAACTCTGTCACCTAGCCTAGAGCGCAGTGGCATGATTTTGACTCACTGCAACCTATGCCTCCCGGGTTCAAGCCATTCTCCTGCCTCAGACTCCCAAGTAGCTGGGATTATAGGAGTGTGCCACCATGCTCAGTTAATTTTTATATTTTTAGTAGAGGTGCGGTTTCGCCTTGTTGACCTGGCTAGTGTCAAACTCCCAACCTCAGGGGATCCACCTGCCTCTGCCTCCCAAAGTTCTAGGATTACAGGCATGACCCACTGAGGCCAGCCATTCTTTTTTTTTTTATTTTAATTTTTTTTAAACAGTTACAGAGACTGTTAGCTAGGAAGAAAGGGCTAAGGAACAAGTGTTATTGAGAAAAAAATGGATAAAGAATAAAGGGTTTGAACACCCTGCCCAACTGTAAAATGCTAATGCTGCAAAATAGTCTTTTTGGATTTTTTTTTTTTTTAACAACACTGACTCCCAGGGAAGAAAGTTACACCAAGTTTATTAAGTAATTCAATCTTGTACAACTTGAAAAATTCCTCTAACTCTTTTACCATGCTAACAAGCACAGCACCTCTGACAGACTGGCTGCCAGGGAGGCTTCATCCCCACTGCTTTTGTTTATCCAGCAAATTGTAGTTTCGTTGTCTGAGGGAATTGGGAACAGGGGAATTTGTAGAAAAGTGTAATAGAGAGAAACTTCACCCAACGCAGAACAAAACAATTCTTCTCTAACAAAATTAGCCACTTTGACTTCATTCTCCTCCAGCTTTGTGTAACACAAGTAGCCCGGGCAGGTAAACTGGCCTTCCCAGCAGGTGCAAGGCGAGGGTCCCTGTGAGTAGAGAACACCAAGGAGAAACTGATGGGCAAAAGCAGCTGCTTCCCCAAATAGTCCTCAGGTACAAGATGTATGGGTTTTTCTTTCTTTCTTCTTTTTTTTTTTTTTTTTTGAGAGAGAGTCTCACTCTGTCACCCAGGCTGGAGTGCAATGGTGTTATCTCAGCTCCCTGAAACATCTGCCTCCTGTGTTCAAACAATTCTCCTGCCTCAGCCTCCTGAGTAGCTGGAATTACAGGCACCCACCACCAACACCTAGCTCATTTTTGTACTTTCAGTGGAAAGGGGGTTTCACCATGTTGGCCAGACTGGTCTCAAACTCCTGACCTCAAGTGATCCTCCTGCCTGGGCCTTCCAAGGTGCTGGGATTACAGGCATGAGCCAGCGCAGCCGACCTGAAGATGGATGGGTTTCATAAGCCTAGCACTCATGCCTCACAGAGAACAGGTTCAACAGCAGAAGTCCCTGCGAATGATAGTCTAGAACACACATGTACATCAAAAGTGCATGCAATGTGTTAAGATGGTGTTTACATATACACACGGACACAGAGCTTTCATTTCCCTTTAAAAATGATCTGAGAGTGAATTGTACTATTAGATGTGGGGGTGGTGAATAAGAGCATCCGACTCGCTGTACCTGCACAGCCCCCATGGGGGTAGCTTATCTCTGTACGACCTCAGGTGGGGGCATTTGTAGGCTGTGTTTTGTGATCACGTGGTCACTCCCTGGGATGTGAACCTTGGATTTGTAGATTTGTACCTCCAAATGGTGCCAGCCTCCTTTAATTACTAAACATCCTCCCTCGCAGCTTGATCTAAAAGCTGTTTGCTCCCAGCTTCACCACCCTCTCCAAGTAATGAGCTGCATTCCCTTTACAGCCTGCCTGTTTGGGATGCAATTGCTTCCCTCCTCTAGCTAAGCAGTGGCAACTCCGAAAGGCCCTCAGCCCTCTGCCTCTTACCTCTTTCTTTTGCCGTCCTATTAGTCCCTCCCAGTGCTTGCTCTGCTGCCCTTAAAGACTTTCTGAAAGGCATCTCTTTTTAGGTAAAGAGAACACCTGCTCATCCAAAAGACCATCCCCAGGGGCATTTATACAGGTTGACCGAAACCTCCCCACCAGTTGCTGGGATGAGTGATTGTGGGGCACCTTTCGGGAACTCATTCCGAGCTTACATCCTATTTTAGTGGTTCCCCCACGTCATGTATTTATTTTACCAGCCCTTGCTGACCACTAGACACTAGAGAATTCAAAGACAGAGAAGCAATGATAGCGGACTTCAGGGATCTTTCGTCAATTTTAATTGGAGCACAGAACTGGCCTCCATGTTAGAATCTGTGCAATGGTTTCCCATCATTCTTGCTTTATAAGCACCGCCTTCCTTACTCCAGGCTGTAAGGGCTGCTGACCTCTCTAGGAATGGTCAGCCCTTCTGGCCAAATGAGCTCTCCTGGCTGCAGCTACACTGGCCTCCAAATAGCTTGTGCAATGCTGCATGAGCTCTCTAGCCCCCAGATCTTTGCATATGGCTGTCCTGCCATCTGAAAGACTCCTCCCCTTCTTCAACAAGTCACTTATGATGGCTTCACAGTCGCCTCCTCCAAGAAGTCCTCCTTGAAGTCCTAGGTCAGGTTGCTCCAACAGACACTCACAAAACCTTGTTTCATTTCACAGGAGCACTCATCTCATTTGAAGTTACACATCAATCATGGTGACTAATGTGTAACTATTTTGTTTATGTCCATCTTCTCTGCTCCCTTTAAGCCCCGAACAAGTAAAGAGTAGAATCTACATCTTCAATACTTGGCATAAAGTAGCAGCTTAGTCAATCTCTGATGAAACAATCTATAAATAAATAAATGAACAGATGGAAAACAGTGTACAATCTCATGGATAATGTTAAAGCTTTATTTGGTCCTGATGACATGATGAGTTGAAGGGTTCCTTTAAAACTTGATGTCTGTGGAAACTTCTTCTTGCTTTCTACATGGAGTCTTGCGTTGTCACCCTGACTGGAGTGCAGTGGCACAATCTCAGCTCACTACAGCCTCCGCCTCCCGTGTTCAAGCAATTCTCCTTTCTGAGCCTCCTGAGTAGCTAGGATTACAGGTGTGTGCCACCATACCTGGCCAATTTTTGTATTTTTAGTAGTGACAGAGTATCACCATGTTGGTCAGGCTGGTCTTGAACTCCTGGCCTCAAGTGATCCTCCCCCCTCAGCCTCTGAAAGCGCTAGGATTACAAGCATGAGCCACTGCACCTGGCAAAACCACCTTTTCCTCTTGGGTCTTGTGAGTATGGCCTGGAAGACTTTGCTCTTGATAGCTCCAGATATCCACTTGTTTGACAAACTTGAAATTACTAACAGAGTCTTGCCATGAAACCCGTATCAACTAACAGTAGCTTTCCATTTCAGTTGTAAGGAACATAGTGGAAACAAAAACGGGGCTTCAATACAGAAACAGTGAGTCACATGTAATTCCACACAATGATTTCCAAAAAATGAAGACATCAAGAACCACATGAGGTAGAACAATGAATATCCCAGGTACTAAAAGCAACACCTACCAAGTTCCAGCACGCCGGGTTTCAAGTATGACACCTGATTTTATGCAGACAAATATATGCCGACATCAAGTATGCAACTTTATATTTCCACATGTCAGGTAAAGTACAACCTTAAGCACATTCTGAATAATTCATTCAGGCAAAGGTCTGATAAACAGATGTCTGTAACGCAATAGTTCTGAAGGTGCCATTTTTCTGACATTAAAAAAATCCCTGCTTAAAAGCCAGATGGCAAATAAACCCCAGTTCATCACTTAGGCTCGCACGGGGAACTCCAGAACATTTTTCATCAATTCCCACTTTATATTTAACACAGTAAATATAACAGTGAAGTATTATGTCTCTTCCTTCTCAATCCATCTCATCCATGAGTGTTAATCTCTACTGGGTCTGAAGCAGTATTTACTTCAAATAAGCAAATGAGCTTCCATGTAGCAAATTATCTCTTTGCAGAAACAACAGAAAATTCTGTATGCTCAACTGTTTTAGCTTATTGAAGGTTGCCAGAAACAGATTGTGGAAAAATGTCTATTTTTCCCCCTCAGCCTCTCACAGCGTAATTGAGGAGTTGAGCATTCCATTACATAAACAAAAGTCTTCTCTGGATTTGCTTAACTAGATATGAACTTGCTGTCATTCTGGGTCTAGAGTCATGGTCTAAGGAAGAGTTGTAGGGGCAGACCCAGGCCAGGCAACCTTTGACCTCTTGGACTCTGGGTTATTGTCTTCTCCAATGGTAGTAGGAACGTCCTGTTCACTCTTGCATCCCTGGCCTTGCTAGGTGGAGCATTTCCAGGTTGAAACTTCTCTTGACTTGCAGTGTTGCTAAAATGAGCCCAGGGAGAGGGATGGGCTTAGACAGAAGAGGTGAATAAGCAATTCTGTCCTCACTGTACTGAAGTCTGATCTTTCCTCTCTTTCTTCTTATCTTCCTTCTGTACATATTTATTGAATACCTATGTTAGACACTAGGATGGGAGACATGAAAGAGACAGTCTAACGGGGAACACAAAGCCTATCGATAGGAAATTTACAATACAGGGTAAGAGGCACAACTGAGAAGTATACAGAGGCCAAGCTGTGAACACAGCACCCAGCTCTACATAATGTTGGTGAACAGGAGGAATATCACGAAGTCTTTCTAGTTCTAACGAACATTATGGGAACATCTTAAATGGCATTCATGCCTTGTACAAATGTTTTCATAGCATTTACCATGTGCAAAATGCTGGGAATGTAGCAGTTCACAAGACATACGTAGCTTCCTGCATTCATGAAGCTCATGTGAAGACAAACACTCAACAACCATAACATGTTAAGTGGAATACTAGGAATGGCATTGTGTGCTGTGAAGGAAGAGGAGAGGGTCTTAGGCGTAGACAGAAGATCCCAGTTTACACAAAAGATAGGAACAGCATCATGGAGAAAGCAATACTGATTCTGAGACCAGAAGAATGAATAATGATGTTGGTGGGGTAAGATCAAGAAGGGTAGAATACCAGGCAGAGGGAATAGCATTTGCTGTGACTCTTAGCACATTGCTAGAACTGGAGAAGACTAAAGAGGCTCTGAAATAATGAGTAAGGGGAGAAGCAGATGAGTGTTGAGAGAAGGGCAGGGCCAGACCATCCAAGGCCATGCAAACGTGTTTGCTTTCATCCTAAGAGCAACAGGAAACCAATAAACAGTTTTAAGTGGGAGAGGGGATAGTGGTAGCATGATTAGATGTTTTAAAACGTTTTTCCTTGATGGGAGCATGGATACAGGTTACAGAAGGATCCATAAAGGATTTTGTGGTAGCTCCGGGAGGAGATGATGGCAACTTGGAACAGGATATTGGTGGATGAACTACAGAGAAATAGACATATTGAGTTTGAATTTCATGATGGAATGTTTGAACGCGCTTAAATAGCAAGTGAATTATTCACAGATACATTCCAATTCACCACACAGGCTCAGCATAAGAACATGAACAATAACAACACCACCACCACCAACAGCAATAACAAAAGAAAAACTCAAATAAACCTTTCTTTCATGTGCCAGGAACTGTTCTAAGCATTTTATGAGTACTAACTCATTTAATCCTCCTGACAACCCTAGAAGTTGATGCTATGAGCATCCTCATGTTATAAATAAGGAAATGGAAGCAAAGAAAGGCAAATTAACGTCGTTCAAGGCCACCCAGCTATTAAGACTAAACATAGTTCAAATGGTTATGGTCAGAACATGGGCAAAAAAATCTCTCTCATTGTTAACTTCACACCAGGACACAGCCCTAGTATTATTTACTAACAAAATGCTCCTGCCTGCTTTTGGTTTCCTCTTGCAATGAAAAAGGTTTCTATACTTCAAATATGTAAGTATGATGTACTTCATTCATGTAAACGTTGAGGGACAGCACAAGATGAAACCATCATGCATCAAGCCTCCGTGGGTGAGGAAATCTGTAGAGATAATTCCAACTGACACTTGCTTGACGAGGTACGGACGTTTATTCTTCCCATTTCAAAGATAAGAAAACTGAGGCTAACAGCATTCTGGAGCTGTGTTCAAAATCTCACAGATGGTGAGAGATGGAGTTGTAATCTACATCCACGTGTCTCTGAATATAAACTCATTCCTTTCCACCCAAGACGGTATAGTAAGCAGATGACTCGGTGCTCTTGACAGACCAACCAATGGCCGTAAACTACTAACTAAAAATGTAAAAATTGTAATGTATCCATGCTTCGTGAGAATTTTGAGCCAGGAGGGCCTTAAGGCCTAGGGAAGAAGAAAATGCCTGTTGCTAAATAGAAAATGGAACACAAGGAAAGCCTGAAACATACACATGCATACACATATGTATTATACACACATACACGCACACGTTATACACACATGCATGCAAACATTATACACACAGACATGCATCCACACATCCACACACATATACACACACACATATTATACACACACACGTTATATACACATGCGTGCATACACACATATACACATATGCATAAACATGTATACACATAGGTGCACACACCTATACACGTGCACATATGTGTAATACATACACATGCATACACACGTATTATACACACATACACACGTTATACAGACACGCACATACACAGATGCACATGCATACACACATTATATATATGCACACATACACACATATACACATACACACACGTATTATACACATATATTATACACCCATATACACATGTACACACACACAAACTCAGAGCTGAATTATCTTTCAGAAACCCTTCAGTATTTTAAAAATAACCTACTTCTCTTTATGTTACTCCCACCGACAGAAGTTTACGTACCGTGTAACTCACAGCAGAACCCATGTTCTGTTTCCTTTCTGTCTGTACTTTTTCAGTTTGTTGCAATAAATCTTTACTATGGACTGAATTATGAGACTTAAATAATCGACAGAGCTGATTCCAAATGCTTAATACCACAGCCACATAACAAGCTGAAATGTCAGGGGCTGAGGTGCACTCAATACGCTCCACATTCTTTAGCCTTCACCTCTGACTGCTCTCCTCACCCTCCTCCATCCAAGGGGAAGCTATGGTCTGAGAGGTCATGGAGGAGCAGGGGTCAGATGGCAGCTTGAGGATGGCAGATGATCACAGCTGGAGTCAGAGCTTGATGCCAAAGGGGCGGCCATGGGTGCAAACTCCACAATGGACCATGAGCTTTCTTAACGCTGTTGGCTACAACCTCAATTATGATGCATGATTTGGCAAAATAGAGATTAGTCCTGAACATGGTGTGGAATTTACTCAGTTCACCTCATTTTTTTGAAATAACTGCCAAGTATCAGGCATGATATAAACACCGAGGAAAAGCAAAAACCTGGTCTGGTCTCTTGTCCATGTGGAGCCTGTAGTTTAGCAGAGTTACAGACCTTAAGTTACCTATAACACGGGGATCTGACCTGGTGAGACACAGAGGGTAGCTGGTGCCTGAGAGACAGAAAGAGCTCCAGGGAATTGGGGATTAGGGTATGAAGGGGCAGATGGATGATAAGCTCAGAAACTGCAGGGCTGTGTAATCCATGTTAAAGACTTGGACTTTTTTTTTTTTTTTTGAGACGGAGTCTTGCTCTGTCGCCCAGGCTGGAGTGTAATGGCATGATCTCAGCTCACTGCAACCTCTGCCTCCCGGGTTCAAGCAACTGTCCTGCCTCAGGCTCCCAAGTAGCTGTGATTACAGGCACGTGCCACCAAGCCCAGCTAATTTTTTTTTTTTTATTTTAATAGAGATGGGGTTTCACCATGTTGGCCAGGCTGGTCACAAACTCCTGACCTCAAGTGATCCACCTGCCTCGGACTCCCGAAGTGTTGGGATTACAGGCATGAGCCACCACGCCCGACCTGGACTTCTGGACTTGACCATTTTCTTAAATGCAGTGGGAAACCACATCATGTTTTAACCTGTGTCGGGACATGCCCCAGTCAATACAAATGTTTCCCTCTTTTTTTTTTTTTCTCTTGAGACGGAGTCTTGGTCTGTCACCCCGGCTGGAATGCAATGGCACGATCTCGGCTCACTGCAACCTCTGCCTCCCGGCTTCAAGCAATTCTCCCGCTTCAGCCTCCCGAGTAGCTGGGCATACAGGCTAATTTTTGCATTTTTAGTAGAGACGGGGAATGCAAATATTTTCTACTCTATCTTAGAAGTTATAAAATAGAGTTTTTGAAAACAACCTGGGTTTAAATCTCCACTCTACAGCCGCTGTGTCAGCTTGGGCAAGTTATTTGTCAGCAATGGTTTTCTTATGTGTCAAATAGAAATAGTCCCACCCACTGCTCCCTTCTTCAGGTGCTGCCAGCATTCAGGAAGGTGTGGAGAGCTCAGGGTTGGGCACAGGGATCTGTGCACACGTGTGTCCCCTGCTGCCGCTGCTGTTAGCCACGACATTTCCTTAGATGGCCTGTCAGCTGCATTCTGAGTTGTGGCAGCAGCGTTTCTTCGCTTTCTTTCATCAAACGCATTTTTTAAAAAAATGTCACCTAAATTCCCTAATCATTTATCACCACTCTTCCACTGATTTTTATATTACCTGCATTCTTCTATCCTATAAACTCATCTGAGCCCATGATCTCAATGCTCCCACCTCTCATCTACATTTGTGGGTCTTCACTCTCTTGGGAGCAATCCACAGACCTCACATTCATAGAACATAATTTACCAGGCACTTTTCTAACGCAATGACCACAGCAGCACTTATATGGCGTTGATGATGCCCAAGCATTGTTCTAAGTGCATTTGAAATACTGTCCCCAGATTACATAGGAGAGGATGAGATCCTGTCATTTGCAATGACAAAGATAGAACTGGAGATTATTATGTTAAGTGAAATAAGCCAGGCACAGAAAGACAGACATCATATGTTCTCACTTATTTGTGGGATCTAAAAGTCAAAACAATTGAACTCATGTACATAGAGAGTAGAAGGATAGTTACCAGAGGCTGGAAGAGGGGAAAGTAGGGATGGTTGATGAGTTGTTTTTTTTTTAAAAAAGACGTATTATTTGATTGCACAACAGGGTAACTATACTCAATAGTAATTTTATATTTAAAAATAACTAAAAGAGTGTACTTGGATTGTTGGTAACAAAAAGGATAAACTCTTTTTTGTTTTGTTTTGAGACAGTCTCAAACTGCACACTGCAGTGGCATGATCTCAGCTCACTGCAACCTTCGCCTCCCAGGATCAAGTGATTCTCCTGCCTCAGCCTCCCGAGTACCTGGAATTACAGGCACCCACCATCAATGCCAGCTAATTTTTGTAGTTTTAATAGAGATGGGGTTTCACCATGTTGGCCAGGTCGGTCCCGAACTCCTGACCTCAGATGATCTGCCCACCTTGGCCTCCCAACCCAATGGATACCCAATTCTTCAGGATTTGATTATTTCACATAGCATGCCTGTATCAAAACATCTTTGGTACTCCACAAATATATACACCTACTATGTACCCACCGTAATTAAAAACAAAAATATTTTACAAAAAGATGACATAAGAGGATGAGTAGTATCATGATCTTTATTTTACACATGGTAACACTGATCCCAAGAAGTTTAAACAAATTGCTCAAGTCTCACATTTGCCAAGTGGCAGAGCTGGGATTTCAACCTGTCTTAGGGCTCATTCCTCACTGTTGAGATGTGCTCCACTTTTGTGCAATCTCATGAGTATCCTTTACTCTTCCTTTATTTCTTCTATCAGGTACTTTTGCTTCCTTTCCACAAAACATTGGCATTGTCAAGGATCTATGACTCTCCATTTTTTTTCTTCTTTTCCACTTCCTGCTTTAAAAAATTTTTCTGAACACAGATCCTTCCTCTCGTCAATCATGTGCAGCTGCCTTATAGAGGTCATAAGAGGAATGGACAGCTTGTTATCCAATAGGAGAATATATATATATATATACATATTGATAACAACTAATGGCTGAGGCAGAGGAACAGGGTAGACCAGTTAGTTCTCCTATCTGCTTAGTTCCTTTCCATATTGAGTAAACATCATGAATGGAACCAGTTTTGTATATTTTTTAGAGCTATCCAGGGGATTCTGGGAATCAGGAACCACTGGGGATATACATTTGGGATATACATTTGGTCTCTGAGGTTTGGACTTGTTCTTTGATTCCTAGAACATCATAAAACTAGAGGATTTTGTTAATGTAGATCATCTTTTTTGATTTGGTGCTCTGAACTGAACTTATATGGAAAAGAGGACCAGACTTTATTTCTTTAAGACACTAGATTATTTTTTAAAGATGTATTTATCTACAGCCAGTGTTTTAAGCTGGTAAGAAGGATGAACTAGACTGACATTGTTTAGTGGTAATTTTCAGAGTCTCTGTTAGTTCTGGAAGGGTGTATGCTGCAAATTCTAGATAGAAAACATTTGGAGACAGTGAGACATTTAATTTTAGCTGAGAAATCCACATGCTACTTATGAAACATCCATTTGAGAACTGTGGCAGAGAATTAAACCCGACATATCTTATTCTGGACTACTACCTAAACTGATAAAATAAAATTACAAACACAGGAAAATGGCTTTTAAAGATAATAGAAAAAAATGAACTAAACTCATATAATCTGTTGGTAACCTTTTTACAAAATTTTAATTCATGAATGTTTTAGTGAGGTTGAGGCTATCAGTTTCCTATTTTTCTCTAGCCTGCTGTTATAAAGTGAGAGAAAGTGTCAGTTTAAAACTGTCATGAAATTACACTGAGAACCCCAAATGGGGCAAGTGTTTTCAGAAATACTTCTTGTTTTGGGGGTACACTTTGGGAGTACCTCTAGTTGGGATGGAGAGTGGGTGTGAACAGAAACATGAGACAGATTCCCAGGACTCCAACCAAAAGATAACAAAGGCACAAATTCAGGAAGGCCTTCTCACAGAATTGGAGAAGAGCTGCCACCTGGGCTGAATTGAACAAAAGAGAAAGCTTCATTTCACCCATCCATGAGGCTTACTGTCAAAGTCACACAGAACACAGAGCTATCTGGGGGATTTCAAACGCACAACAAACCACTCCTTGGAAATAGAGACATATTATGAAATTGTGTTGAAATGACCAAAGACCAATGCTGTCTGTGACAGAAAATGCAGAAGTGATGGAAGGGAAGCTTACTTTGAAGAAAAAGGACAGACAGAGACAAGACAGATAGGTAGCAATTATAGATCATTGTATCTCTGTCCATAATCTATGTATGTTTGTATCTATTCATCTATCTAACAATCAATCCAGTATCTATCTATCTACTGATCCAGTATTATGCAAAGGAAGAAAGCCCATATAAAGAGCTGTCTTTTAGATATTAGAAGACATCACAGCACTTGGTTAATTATCATGTTCTCTCTATGTTCATTCTCCAGGTCAGCTTGCTCCCTCTATGTGTGACAGCTGACCCTATCAGACTACATAAACTATTCCCCAGACAATTCATTCCATTGGCCCTGAAGTATTAAGCATATTTGTATTAGTGATTATAAGTTTTAGATACCTTGAAAGAATACTTCTCGCCAGATGATACATGGGTTTTGGTCTTCATGATAAATGCAAATGAAAATTCATCAGAAATTACACTGAAAAGATATTTTAGTTTCCACATTGATAAAGTGCAGTTCTAGGCTTCTCTGGACAACGCTCTATTGGAGGAACAGGACTGTTGTTCTCCTTTTCTCCTTATATAAAAACTGGAGAGGAGATTCTTTGTGGTCTAAATTCACTTTGGGGCTCATGGACTTGGTCTGATTCAGAACTCCACTTTCTGAGCTCAGCATAGATCCCCAGCTGTTGATACTGACAAGGGACCTCTCTATCGCACAGCTACTAGAGTTCAGGTTTAAAAGAAAGATCTTTTGATGAATCAAGTAGTTTCTGTAAAGGCATGGTACAGGGATAAAGAAAGGCTTCTTTTTATCTTGTGCTTTTGTGACTTGATCGTGTATTTTTAGATGACCTATATGAGTTTGATCTCTAGGGGCTTTCTTTCCCGACACCCAATAATTTAACACAAGAAACCAAACTTCCCACCGTGTTTTTCTGGGAGAAGCTGTGTTCCCTCCACACTCTTTGCTTCCCTGTGAGCTTGTCCATTTCCTGTAAACTCACCCCACTGCCTGCAAAATGAGGTGATAGAGCTGTTTCGATGGCATTTCATTCTGCAGACAGTGAGCTCCTGTGAATGGAATCTAGGAGGGCCAGGTGAGGTAGGCAGTCTTTTACAAGCTCTGAAGAGAAAGATCACGTATTTGGTTCGTGCAAAGGTAACTGCAGTGTTTGCAATGAAAAGTAATTGTAGTTTTCGCAATTAAAAGTAAAAATAGATCAAGGCAAAAGCAGGAGCCAGTGCCACACACACGAGAATGGCTGAGGAGCAAAGACTGGGAGTGAGTGGTGAGAAATGAGCATAGACAGAAATCAGACAGGTGAGCGGGGCACAGAAGACCCTGAAGCAGAATAGAGAGAGAGAGAAAGACAGAGAGAGACAGGGAGGCTTTGAGAATATGCATTTCTGACGCTTCTGCTTCCTAACCAATCCCTACAAAGAGCACTGTACTTCACTCTCAGGCTTTTTTGTTTGTTTGTTTCGAAAGAGCCTTGCTCTGTTGCCCAGGCTGGAGTACAGTGGTGCAATCTTGGCTTACTGCAACCTCCATTTCCCAGGTTCAAGTGATCCTCCTGCCTCAGGCTCCTGAGTAGCTGAGATTAGAGGTGTGTGCCACCATGCCCAGCTAATTTTTGTGTTTTTAGTAGAATCAGCGTTTCACCGTGTTGGCCAGGCTGGTCTCAAACGTCTGACCTCAAGTGATCCACCCACCTCAGCCTCCTAAAGTGCTGGGATTATAGGTGTAAGCCACCATGCCTGGCCTCAGACTTTGGATATTTTAAGATATTTTCCAAGTCTCCTTAAAATAACCCCCTTTTCAAGTGAGTTATTTTTAGAGAGATCCAGTACTTTACAGTTGAAGAGCCTTGTCTAAAATACATTCGTTACAAAGTGTTACTGTCAAAAACGTGAAGAACTGAAGGAGCTCTGGGGGAGTTTTGCTTGGCCAAAGGGCATTAAGTTTACATAAAATCGCCAAGGGAAGGGGTGCAAAGAGGACCTGCAATCACCAACCAGGGGGTTTGGGGACTTCGGGAAGAGTTAACGTGCTGTAAAGGAAACTAAGAAATGTGATCTATGTTGTCCACGTGGCAACTTCACACGAATACAACAGAAAATTCTAAGTAGGCAACACAGAAGATTCTTTTTTTCAGTGCATCAGTAAGCAGGATCAAAATGCAAATGTTAATACAACCAGCCATAGCTCCTTCTCAGAAAACCGACTTGCTGGAAAGAAAGGGAAGGAAAGAATGAGCAGGGGTTGTTTTAAAAGCAGTGCTGGCAGTGCTGGCCTTGCTGTCCACTAAGTAGCTATAACGGTATCATATGCCAGCCCTACACTAGGCTGGCTCAACCTTTGCTCTATTTTGGGCAGCAGGAATTTGCTGAGACGTTAGATTGAAGACAGATTGCACCTTCATGGAGTGCTACCTTTCACGTTCAGATGAATAAAAGTAAATGTTAAGTATGTTCAAGAAAAACATTGCATTAACAATTTGTTAAAACTTGCAGAGATTAAGCAAGGAAAGGAATGCTGCCAGCTTCAGTGATTTGGAACAATGGTGCTGAGGAATGCTATGCCCAGAGCACTGGAAAAAATTAACCATTACAGACTAATAAATAAGGCAAGACTGGGAAGTTTATGTAGCTGATATATCTTCTACCTCTCCTCTTCTCTCCTCTCCCCCTCTCTCTCTCTAGTGTGTGTGTGTGTGTGTGTGGGTGTGGGTGTGGGTGTGTCTTCATCAACAAGGTAGTATTAGGTAGAAAAGGCAAATGGGTTTCTGGGTTTTCAGAACTGGACAGACCTATATTTAGTGCGTGTATCTTATATCGATGGGCAAGTAGATTAACTACTCTAAGTTTCATTTTCCTCATTAGAGATAATATTGCCACCTTGCTAAGTTGCTGCAAGCAGTTGTTCTTATAAACATAAACTGCTAGCGGGATTCATGATTCATATTCTATAATTTGTAGCTGCTAGGAATATTATTGTAGCCACTATTAATAACAAAAATGGATGCATTGGCACCTGTAATGGAAGACATGAGTATGCTTTAATTGAAAGTCACTAATGAATGAATGGATGGATACTGGAATAATGCCTGATGTCAACAAACAATTGTGAAGGGACGGGGAACATGAAGGGGAATCAGATATAACTGCTGTCCTCAAAACGTTCACAGTCTTGAAGGGTCTGAGACATCAAGAACCAGGTGACACCACACAAATTCTAGGGAACACTTATAGTCACAAGCAAGCAAGAGTCTGTTCAAGTTTCTCACTTCATGCTCGCTTCATACCCTTGACTTCATCCCTCCTATTTAGAGTTCTACTGAGTCTGCTAAGTGCTATTTTCACCCACACAAATGGTTCCAGTTACTTTTCACACACAACAGAGAGTGGGTACGTAGGTTAAAAAAGATTAAATCAGAAGGTGACAGTGAATATAGGCACTCTCCTTCTTCTCCACTTGGAATATGCTATTCATATGGAAATCTCAGCAAATTGGGGACAGACAAGATGGAGATAAATCCCTAGATAGGAAGGAAAGACTATTACAAACAGCAACACAATAAACAATGACCAAAGCAATGATTCCTTATATCTATCACTTTACCATCCTCACAACCCATTCAAACGTTCTTTGGGTTTGGTTTTTTTTGTTTGTTTGTTTTGAGATGGAGTCTCGCTCTGTTGCCCAGGCTGGAGTGCCGTGGCGCGATCTCAGTTCACAGAAACCTCCACCATCTGAGTTTAAGTGATTCTCCTGCCTCAGCCTTCCAAGTGGCTGGGACTACAGGTGCCCACCACCATGCCCAGCTAATTTTTCTATTTTTAGTAGAGACGGGGTTTCACCTTCTTGGCCAGGCTGGTCTTGAACTCCTGACCTCAAGCAATCCACCCGCCTCGGCCTCCCAAAGTGCCAGGATTACAGGCATGAGTTACCATGCCCAGCCTCCTTAGGTTTTCATAACAATATTTTAGGGTACCAAAAGGCTTACAATAGTGTTTCTCCAAACTTCAATCATTTGCCATACCTTTAGGTTTTGACATTTTCACCTTACCACCTATATTATGTATTTTCCTTTATCATACTCTTTATGCTAAACACAATTTACTTTAAAATAAAATCTATAAAATCAACTTCTAGTATAACTGGGACACTACTATTATTAACCATAAATGGTAAGCAATTGTACAAATATAAACACATTGGTCTCCTGGAATTCTAGTTATCATAGGTAACCACTGAAATATGCGGCTATGAGAAATTTTGTTTTGAATGCTATACAATGTGTTAAAAGAAAACTCAAAAAGGAAAAACTTCTCCACCCTATGATTCAATCTTGTTTCCTGCTGCGTCTGTGGACCACCTAAAAGAAACTTATGGAACTCCTAAAATCTCACCCATCCTTTGGAAAAATGCTGGTTTTGACCACTGAAGGGTCTATTTCAAAATTACACAAACCAATTTCAATACAGCTCATCAAGAATTTATTAAACAATCATTAGGTGCTGGGGTACATGGTGGGAGCTGGTGGATTGAGGATGGGCTTACAGATATGGATTAGCACTCTTCCCTTCCTCCACAAACTAGTCGGGAATTCGACATGTATATGTTGCAAATACTAACCATCATCATTCAAGACAGGGTGAGTAACATTGCAGTCATGAAGACCCCAACACACAGCTCAAAATACATGCGTATTTTCCCACTTGCTAAAAGCCCATTTCTCAAAGTTATCTGTTCCACGTTCTCCTCTCTCTGGAACTCCAAGTTGACAGAGCCATCATATCTAAGATATCGCTGGCCTTACTGCACAGGGAAAAGAGAGCAAAATGAGGCACATGCATACTCGTAAATTTTCCACTTGAAAGTGACATCCATCACCTATGCTCACAGTTCATTGGTCAAAGCAAGCCATGGGACTAACGGGGGCAAGAATGAGGTGGGAGAATAGACTCACTTTCATGGAAAGGCTCAAAGACAGAGGTGGCTCACAGAGGACTCAATATTTTCATTAACAGTGGGATCTACTGAATATTACAGTAATAGAATGGAGACTTGAAGCCAGGTTTTTTGGAATTCTTGTCCACTGTGATAACCCTCTAACCAACCTGTCTCTATCAGGGAAAAAATACAATCAAATTTGAGAACGCATACAATTCCCTGAAGACTTATTTGCAATCTAAGTGGAAGGACAGGCTTAAAAAACAGAAAGCTGTGTGTGCCCACACCTACAGTAAGTAAGTGATTAAAGGTTTATATGTGCTTGGCAGGAGAATGAATTCAGATGCTAAGATGATTCTTTTTTGGGGAGATGGGGATAAAGAGGGATGAATAAAGGGCATAAAAATATAGTTAGAAGCAATAATATTGAATGTTTGGTAACACAATAGGGTGAAATAAAATTCTTTGTTTAATCTTTTAACTAAGGCTTGAGCTCACAAAGTAAGGCTGTTGTGTACTTACAATGGCCTCCCTTCCCCCAGCTTTTTACTAGGATCTTAGAATACGGAGACATCTGGGTCAGAAATAATTTAAATACTGACCTGCAAGGAACAGCCTGATGAACCAAAAGACCTCTAAAATGCACTTCCAACCCTACGGACACAGTATTTTACCCAGAGGACAAATAGCAAGTAAAAACAATGTGGAGATAAAATTTCTCGGTAGACAGAGAGTGCAATTGCAAGGGAATTTAATTTCCCCCTGAACCAAAAATGAAACCCAAGACAGTAAGTGACTATATAAAGAGAACATTTCTTTCTAAGTGTTGACATCAGTAAGCTCTTTCTCCTCCAAGTTTGGATTTTCACAGAAAAATGAAAAAGTTTTCAAACAGCTTCAGTTCTTCATTGTATATTGCCAACTGGGTAACTACTTTTAAGAGTGGGACTTAGGCTGTCAGAAACACAAACCCATAAAGCATTTTCGTCTCTCATTTTCTTTTGATTTCTTTTTATTGGTTTTACAAAAGTTAATTATTTTTGGGGTAAGGAAATAAAATGTTCAAAATGTCACAACTACTACCTACTGTTCTTAAATTCTAAATATAACCTGTCCTCCAGGGAAAGAATTGTAAAGCTTATGAGGCTTATTAAAAATTGTACGCTACTTACCTGGGAACATCTTCCCCAAATCAGACACACAAGCAAACACCTCAAATCAATCACCCAAGCAAAAACCCCAGAAAGAATAAGATGCAGTAATAAAAATGATGAGTCTGGGCCAGGCGTGGTGGCTCACACCTGTAATCTCAGCACTTTGGGAGGCCAAAATAGGTAGATCACTTGAAGTCTGCAGTTCGAGACCAGCCTGGCCAACATGGCAAAACTCCATCTCTACTAAAAATATAAAAATTAGCCAGGTGTGGCGGTGAGTGCCTGTAAACCCAGCTACTTAGGAGGCTGAGGCTGGAGAATCACTTGAACATGGGACGCAGAGGTTGCAGTGAGCAGAGATTGCACCAACGTACTCCAACCTGGGTGACACAGTGAGACTCCTTCTCAAAAAAAAAAAAAAAAGACAAGACTATGGAAAGACGGCAAAAACAACCAAACCCTAATAAAACTAGTGTTACTAACTTCCTGAAGACCTCTATGGTGATATGGCAGAATCCCAAGGGAAAAAAAAAAGTGTCTGTGTTTTTGTGTCTGTAAACAGATAGAGAGAAATCATCTAATACACGTGATTAATGATTCCAGGGATAGAAAAAGCCAGAAAAGATGTTGCAAAGTTCAGAAAATGATCATTGGTTTTCATGGAGACCGCAGATGATACAATCATATCCTTTCTGCTTCTTGAAATCACAATGAACCCATAAGACCAGGAGAAACTGTCAACTTCTCAACTTACTTTACTCAATGCCATCCTGTCCCACCATCAAAGCCCTTTGTAATTCCACCACACTTTGAAACATCTTCGCAGATAACACAGTTCTCAAACTACGGGTAATCACTACACTATACTCTCCTTCCAAGTACTAGAATTAGAGACAGAGGAGGAAGAAGTGCAAAACAATATACCAACAATAACAAGAACAACAGCAGAGTCAACAATAACATTGTAAAGAAACTTCATGAGTTTGGTGAGGAACATGATGATTTTGAAGCTGCAGGGAAAATCCAACTTGGACAATACAACCAAGTATGGAGACTCATCAGCATATGGAAGGTAATTAAAACAAGAAGTGGAAAAACTTATCATGAACACGAGCAGTTTTTTTCATTTCATCTTATTTTAAATTGATTACAAAGAAACAGTTTTGCTTCCACAGACACCTGACCACATTGGCTAACTGACCTAATGCAACAAAATTTCAGAAACATCTCTTTTATTTTTGCCATATTTCACTGATTCTAAAACAAACGTTTCTTCACATTTTCATTCTTTTTTTTTTTTTTTTTTTTTTTTTTTGAGATAGAGTCTCACTTGGTTGCCCAGGCTGGAGTGCAGTGGTGCGATCTCAGTTTAGTGCAACCTCTGCCTCCTGGGTTCAAGCGATTCATGTGCTTCAGCCTCCTGAGCAGCTAGGATTACAGGTGAGCACCACCACGACCAGCTCATTTTTTTGTATTTTTAGTAGAGACAGGATTTCACCATGTTGACCAGGCTAGTCTCAAACTCCTGAACTCAGGTGATCCACCTGCCTTGGCCTCCCAAAGCGTGGGGATTACAGGTGTGAGCCACCATGCTGGGCCTACATTTTCATATCTTGGAAACTGGAATGCCTTTTGCAATCAATAGCGGGACAAAATTTATTAGGTAACTTTTCTTCACAATGGTGACACACACATAAGGTGCTTCACTGGGCGGGGCACAGTGACTCACACCAGTAATTCCAGCACTTTGGGAGGCCGAGGTGGGTGGATCACCTGAGGTCAAGAGATTGAGAACATCCTGGCCAACATGGTGAAACCTCATCTCTACTAAAAATACAAAAATTAGCTGAGCGTGGTAGCGCACGCCTGTAATCCCAGCTACCCAGGAGGCTGAGGCAGGAAAATCACTTGAACCCTGGAGGCGGAGACTGCAGTGAACCGAGATCACGTCACTGCACCCCAGCCTGGTGACAGAGTGAGACTCCATCTCAAAAAAAAAAAAAAAAATGCTTTCACTGGACAGTGAACAGTATCCTTCATGCATGAAATCTCATTAATAACTTTCACTTCTCTCAAGTCCATGTGGTTTGTGATTTTTGACAGCAAACAAATCAAGAGAAATAATTTTATTAGTGAGTTCATAATGTCAACGTTCATTCTCCAATGTTGCATTGAGTAAATAGGATCCAGTTTTTGAATTTCTTTTAAATAAAAATTGCATGACTAAGGCCGGGTGCACTGGTTCATGCCTGTAATCCCAGCATTTTGGGAGGCCAAGGCACGTGGATCACCTGAAGCATGAGTTCAAGACCAGCCTGTCCAACCTGGTGAAACCCAGTCTCTACTAAAAATACAAAAATTAGCTGAGTGTGGTGGCAGGGGTCTGTAATCTCAGCTACTAGGGAGGCTGAGGCAGGAGAATCACTTGAACTCAGGAGGCAGAGGTGGCAGTGAGCCGAGACTGCGCCATTACACTCCAGCCTGGATAACAGAGCAAGACTCCATCTCAAAAAAAGAAAAAAAATGCGTAACTAGATTTAACGCACCATTCCGGACCTTGTCACAAAAGTCTCCAGGAATCATTGTTACAAATACCAAAAGGTACTGTAGAACTCAGCTGTTATTAAAATGGGTTTTGGAAACTCTTGGTTTTGACTCATGAGCATGCATCGGCAACCCCAGAAGGCTTGTTTAATTCAGAGACACCCAAACCCTAGAGCTTCTGACTCGCCTGCAGCGAGGATAGAGAACATGCATCTGTAGCAAGTTTTCAGGTGATGCTGATGCTGCTGGACTGGAGACCACATCTGAAAAACCACAGCTCTAGTTTTCTGAAGTGATGGCTCAGTCATTGGGAATTACTACCTGGGAATTAGGGAAGGAGGAAGCGGTCCAGTCAGAGCTTGAGACTTTCCTTCTTCCGTTTCAATCAAAACAGTCCTACTTTGATCTGTCTCTATATCAGTTTCTGCAGGAGATTTCATATTAAATAAATGTCTTGCTGCTTTTCTAAAACATGACAGTAATTATTGAAATGAAAACAACCAAAGCTTTAGAATAAGATCTGGGTTGTGGTCTCAGTTTTACGATTTAATACTTAATTTTTGCAGGGGTTTTTTGTTTGGTTTGTTTGTTTGAAAGAGATTCTTGCTCTGTCATGCAGGCTGGAATGCAGTGGAGCACTCTGGGCTCACTGCAACCTCCACGTCCTGAGTTCAAGAGATTCTCCTGCCTTAGCCTCCCAAGTAGCTAGGACTGCAGGTGTGTGCCATCACACCTAGATAATTTTTGTATTTTTAGTAGAGACGGGGTTTCGCCATGTTGCCCAAGTTGGTCTGGAACTCCTGGCCTCAAGTGATCCACCTACCTCAGCCTCCCCAAGTGCTCGGATTACAGGCGTGAGCCACCACGCCTGGCCAATTTATTTTTATTTTTTAATCTCTTCAAAATGGGGGTAATAAAACATATTTGAGGTCTTACGATAATGTAAGAGATGATGTACGTGCAACATGTCATCAACACAGCTCCTTGCAAATGGTAGGTGCTTAACAGTTTGTAGCCACTAATAATAAGAATAGAGTACGATCCTTGAAGGCAGAGACTTTACTGTCCTTACTCCTTTTGTAGACAAGTGGTTGCTTGCATTGACTGAGGGCAGAGCAGCTGTTGTCAAGTGACTGTGGAACAAGCTGCCAGATCCCCAGCCCCGGTGAAGCAAGGCTCAGAGCTGCAGCTGGTTCGCAGTACCCAGAGTTTGGAAAGCTGGACACATACTTATTGCCAGGCTCCCTGGGTCCCTGGCCTCTGCAGCACAGCTGATTGCACATGAGACAAGAAGCATGCCCCGTGAGCAGAAGGGGCCTCGGAACCAGCTTCTGTCCGCAGTAGCTCTGCTCGGTCCAGCATCAGACGCCTCTCTTCTTCTGCAGCTCATTACAGGTGCTTGCATAACACAGCAGCCACCGCTCTGCAGTGGATGCTTAAAACGATCAGCTTGTCAGAAGAATAAAAAGCACCCCCTCCTTGTGTGTGACTCCCCAGTTTTCATCATCTCCCCATCTCCTCTGCGCTTTGGAATGTGGCAAGTAGCAATGTCATTTGTACCTGGGGTAAAGATGTTCCCCTCTAACTTAGGTCTCAGCTTTTATTAAAGACATTTAACATTTTGGCTACTACGAAGGACATTAATTCCTAGGGGGGAAAAAGTGATAATAATAAAGAGAAAGAAAAAAAAGCTCTTCACTAACCCATGTATTTTCAGCTCACAACATCTATAAGAACTGTAGAAAACTTTTGGACTCTATCATTCTTAGAAACTATTTTATCTCATATATGAACAGCCTGGATGTGGGAGGCAAGGTTTCAATACTTACTACAAAGATAGAAATCTAGCTTTGAAAACTTCTGAACACAGAGTAGAACAGCTTGAGGGTGTTACTTCAATATTTTCTCTTAAAGGTAAGCTGAGCTGTTACATATGGCAGTGTGCCGTTTAGGAAGAACCCTTTACACAACAAGTTATAAGTAAATATTCTTGCAGATGGGTGTCTAAGAGAAAGCAGCTAGTGAAATCAAATAAAATCTTTTACAATGTCTATGAACCAACACATTAATTAAATTGATTGGATTTTGAAATTTGTGATTTTAAAGGCTATGATTTACTTGATTATACTCTTTTACAAACAGATCTGCCTTATTAACTCATTCAAATTCCCAGGGGCTCCAATAAAAAGTAGCATTAAGCAAGCAAAAAGAAGGTCTAGGACAACTTAAAAAATAAAACTCACAGTGTAGCAAAGCGAGATTTCTAAGCTAAGTGCTTTCTTTCTATTGCTTAGGTTCAGAACATAAAATGTATCTTTAATATAAATGGCTACATCCCCACCTCCGCCTTAATGATCTGCTTGATATATACTGTAGCCATTCATACTAATTACATCATTAATAATGGTTTCTTTGAGAAGCCATCTATGAACACAGCAATGTCAGGAGACATATGGGTCATCTAGAATATCTGCAGATTGGCCTTAAGAATTCACAATCTCACCTCTAGAAATGGCAATTTATTGATTGCTAAAGCAGGAGGGGAAGCTGCCTAAGACATCCTGGTTCAATTCATAACTCCTGGTAAGTATAATGGAAAATAAGAACAGGGCAGGAAGATGGTTGTTCACTCCTGGGGGTGAACATAAAGCCTCTGAAAAGGGGCAAAGAAACAGAGAATTGATACCCCCCCCCAGGAAAGCCACTTGCACCTTGGTCTTGCATTTCTGGCTTGGTAAGGAACTTGTCTCCTTGGTTGCCGTTGGTTGTGTTAGACTCCAAATATCCCAAACTCAATGGTTGCTATGCATACAGCCAATGGGTACCTGCCAAGTGCTAGACACTGTACTGAGGACTCTGTAAACATGATCTTATTTATTTATTTATTTATTTTCAGACAGAGTTTAACTCTGCCACTGAGGTTGCAGTGCAGTGGTGCAATCTCAGCTCACTGCAACCTCCCCGCCTCCTGGGTTCAAGTGATTCTCCTGCCTCACCCTCCGGCGTAGCTGGGATTACAAGAACATACCACCATGCCCAGATAATTTTGTATTTTTAGTAAAGATGGGGTTTCATCATGTTGGCCAGGCTGGGAAGAGAGAGAATCAGAGAGATTAGGTGACTAAACTGGAATTATACTGCTCACTGCTAAAAGTAGCAGAATTCCAAACAACAAGGATGAGACCCAGTGCACAGATCGTTCTTCCCCATCATCCTCTTTTCTCTCCAAGCCTTCTCCCTCTCCCTACAGTGGAGACTGCAAATAAATTGCCCAGTATTGCTGGACCAAAGGGGCCAGGAAGAGAGAAGCTAGAAACAGAATTAATGAGGCATCTAAAACCATCAGCAGCCTTGATTTTCCTGCTAAATAATTTACATCTTAACCTGCAGGGAATAGGGGGCCACTGAAATATTAAGCAGGAAGACTGACATCACCATTTTTCCAGAAATGAAGTCCAGAGTCTTTGGTGATTTTAATTTTTTCAAAAAAAATTTCTCCTTTATGTCTAACACATAACCAGTTTCTCTTCTTTTTATACTATGTCAATTAGCCAGTAGGAGCCTACATCTGAACCCTGCTATACAGCAATTCCAGCTGTGTAACTTTTACTACAGCTCTTAAGATTTTTCAGCCTCAGTTTCCTGCTCTGTAAAATAGGGAGAATAAAAGTACCCAGTATGTAGGTTGCATTGAGGCTCCAGTGGATAATGGTATATAAGCTCATGCCTGGCTCACGGTAGGTACCCACTGTGATGTGTTAAATTATTCCCCCAAATTCATATGTTGAAGTCTTAATCTCCAATGTCCCAGAATGTGACCTTATATGGAGACGGAATATTTAGAGAGGGAATCAAGTTAAAGTGAGGTCCTTAGAGTGGGCTGTAAGCCAGTATGACTGGAGTGTTTACAGGAAGAGGAGTATGCATGTTTGGACACAGATATGCATAGAGGGAAGATGATGTAAAGATGCACAGGCTCTCTATGTAGCTGGCCCTCTACAAGCCAGGGATAGGCCTGCAGCAGACCCTTTGCTCACAGCCCTCAGAAGGAACCAATCTTGCCAACACCTTAATTCTGGACTTCTAGTCTGTGGAACTGTGAGACTAACTGTTTGTTGTTTCAGCCACCCAACCTGTGGCACTGTGTTACGGCATTCCAAGCAAACTAATATTGTCAACGTTAGGTTTTATCCCTTCCTTTGCTCTCTCCCCACCTAGGTCTAATCTTGAAAACCTTATATCTAATTCATGCTTAGATTCCTGGCTATTCTCCTTGCCTGTGAGCTTGGGAGAGCAAATGGGTTTCATTTTGTGTGCCAGCTCTGATCATCTATAGTCACTGCCTGGAGCACTGCATTGAGAAGGATGGTAAGACCAGCTCAGACTCAGTGGGTAAGAGTGCCATGATTGATTAGCAATGTCTGCTACAGGCATAGGAGGGGAAGGTGGAGGGTATGGGCCACATATTTTTCAGCCCTGCCTAGGCTCTCACTGGTGTATTCATCTTGAAAAACTGTTATTAGATTGAATCTCCTAATGTAGCATTTACATCTTTTTGTCACTCTGCTCAACTGCTTCAAGTAGCTTATTTCTGTCAACCACAGAAAATGTATACAGTTTGCTGTCCAGCAATTCCAACACATTTATATATTGATTTATTCATTCAATAATACAAGAAATACCATAATAAAAATGTAACAATAATTATAATACAATGCAATCAAATACAATCATAATATAATCATCGTCCAACAAGTCAAACTGACTCTGGAACATCATACAGCTCAGTGCTCTTTTTGTCTAGATTTCTTTACTGCTAATTTTATTTGGGTTGGTTTTTTCCCCAACCTGCCTCTTCCAGTTCACATTTCAGACAGTCCAGAAAGAAAAACAGCTTCTGGCCTTCTCTGAGTTCACGTTTCTGAAGCTGTCTAACCTGACTAGCAAGGTTCCAGGAAATCTCTCTACCTGGCCCAGCTTTTGCATCATTTGTCTACCCCAGACCAATGACCAAAACAGGGGAAGAGCAAACCCTGATTGGCTGCACCTGGGTGACATGTTCATTCCTGCAGCAGGGCAGTGGGTTGCAGTGATTGGAGTGGAAAGGATATTACTGAAAACCAAGGCAATGATCAGGAACAACAGAGGCTGTCTCTCTCACTGCCTTGTCTACCCAGCCAACCTTATGCCTCACATTTTTTTCCCCAAGGTTGACTCTGCTCTTACCCTTCTTGTCATGTTGCTACCCACCAGGTGGGAAATTTTGCTCTCTTTTATGCCCTAAAGGAGTACACAGATTAAGATGAAATATCCCATGATTAGAGAGCTGTGCATCTAACACCAGCCACTGACAAGAAATAACTTGAAAGGTCAGGAGACTATCAGGAAGATCCCTGAGGAGAAAGGAGTTGAATCTGGAGGAAAATTTAGTTGCATGGATGGAGGAAACAGAGGCACTTCAAGTATGAAAGATTAAGACTATTTTGGAACATTAACAAATAAAGAAGTAGAAATGGCATTGAACAGATAAAAGAAATGATGCAATGAAAGTTTAAATAATATTTGAAAAGAAATGATCAGATTTAACAGTGAGGCAAGATGGCACATTTACAAGATAATTCAAAATGTCTCAAACCTCTTTGTAAATTTAGCACCATAAATAGAACATCAAAAATGCTTCCATTCCAAAGTCAAATCAGAGGAAGGATTAGTAACAGCCAGGAACACTGTTAAGTAGGATTCAGAGGTAGAATTTACTTTCACAGAAAAGAATATTATGATTAAACACAGACGTACAATATAATTAACTAGAGTAACACAGCTGGACCTTACTTGAAGCTCCTAAAACATCTCCTGACATATTGATGTTTAGTGGATGATACTGGCTTTAAAAATGACAATGAAACTTATGGTGAATCTACCTGTATAGTGAATAATCTAATTAACCTCTCTAACTTTGTAGCAAGTAAGTATGTAAATTGCAATTAAGGTCATGATGGGGTCATCAATTAATCATATACACAAAGATGAAAGAAGAACTTTTAAAGTAAAGGGAAACTTCTAATAATTATATACCAGAGCATCCAATAAATATAAACAGGGTAGAGAGAGAGATGAAGTTAGGAAAGATAGGAGCCAGAGTGTCTGAAGTTAATTATAGCAAAGAAAATTTGCAGCATATAGTGTTGAGCTGCCCTTCAGAAAACTGGCTGACAAGTAAATTCACTGAAAGCCAATTCCATAAAAATGAATTTATTGAATAATAATAAAAATATCATAATACTGGAAAACTTATTAAAAGGGCTGGTATTCTTGCAACCGTTTTGTCAATGATTTGTCTGCCCTGCTGAAATGAAGGTCAAACTGTAATATATTCAAGCTGTAATATATTCAAGCTATTAGCTCATTGTCTTTCTGAAAACGTCTTAACAGAGTGGGCCTAAACACTACTACACTTGTGATCAAATGGTTTAGTAATCTGGGCTTTGCTTATTAGCATTTGTATGACCTTATACAAGTCATTTTATTTATCTGAGTTTTAATTTCCTCCTCTAACACGGAAAAAAAAAAATTCCTACCCTTCCCTTTAACTTGAAGATGGTACTGGGAGAACTATCAAAGACAGCTGTTAATTTCTCTCTGATGCTTAAAACTTCAAATAGGTTTTTCCAGAACCCCTTTCTATACTTTGTGAAAAGCCCAAAGCACTTTTTAAAATTTCTGCAGATTGCCAGGGTCCTTAAACTCTCATGGGATATATCAGGTTTCCATTTCTTGCCCTTGCTGACTTTCTGTTACTTTCTGTTTCTTGCTGTTGAGTTACCTTTGAATTAAACTGACGCTAACACGAAACAGAGTGACTTTCCTTGACAATACACACACAAAGAAAATGTTCACATGAGGACATTGCATGTGTCAGTCAGGATGCACCAGGTCATGCTGTGGCAACAAATGACTCCAAAATCTAAAAGGTCCAGGAATAACGAAAGTTTATTTCTTGCTCATATCACATGTCCATCATGGATTTGGTGGGATGAGACAGGGTGGTGTTGCTTCTCAAAGATTCTCAGCAATCTTGGATGAAGGAAAAGCCATCATCTCAAATATTTCTAGCCAACACATCAGAGGGATAAGAAATTTCTAGAAACTCTTGCAACAGCAATAAAATGTTCCAGCACCTGTCACTTTCTTTTTTTTTTTTAATTATACTTTAAGTTTTAGGGTACATGTACACAATGTGCAGGTTAGTTACATATGTATACATACATACGTATACATGTGCCATGCTGGTGTGCTGCACCCATTAACTCGTCATTTAGCATTAGGTATATCTCCTATTGCTATCCCTCCCCCCTCCCCCCACCCCACAACAGTCCCCAGAGTGTGATTTTCCCCTTCCTGTGTCCATGTGTTCTCATTGTTCAATTCCCATCTATGAGTGAGCACAGGCGCTGTTTGGTTTTTTGTCCTTGCGATAGTTTACTGAGAATGATGGTTTCCAATTTCATCCATGTCCCTACAAAGGACATGAACTCATCCTTTTTTATGGCTGCATAGTATTCCATGGTGTATATGTGCCACATTTTCTTAATCCAGTCTATCATTGTTGGACATTTGGGTTGGTTCCAAGTCTTTGCTATTGTGAAAAGTGCCGCAATAAACATACATGTGCATGTGTCTTTATAGCAGCATGATTTATAGTCCTTTGGGTATATATCCCGTAATGGGATGGCTAGGTCAAATGGTATTTCTAGTTCTAGATCCCTGAGGAATCACACAGTGACTTCCACAATGGTTGAACCAGTTTACAGTCCCACCAACAGTGTAAAAGTGTTCCTATTTCTCCACGTCCTCTCCAGCACCTGTTGTTTCCTGACTTTTTAATGATCGCCATTCTAACTGGTGTGAGATGGTATCTCACTGTGGTTTTGATTTGCATTTCTCTGATGGCCAGTGATGATGAGCATTTTTTCATGTGTCTTTTGGCTGCATAAATGTCTTCTTTTGAGAAGTGTCTGTTCATATCCTTTGCCCACTTTTTGATGGGGTTGTTTTTTTCTTGTAAATTTGTTTGAGTTCATTGTAGATTCTGGATATTAGCCCTTTGTCAGATGAGTAGGTTGCGAAAATTTTCTCCCATTTTATAGGTTGACTGTTCACTCTGATGGTAGTTTCTTTTGCTGTGCAGAAGCTCTTTAGTTTAATGAGATCCCATTTGTCAATTTTGGCTTTTGTTGCCATTGCTTTTGGTGTTTTAGACATGAAGTCCTTGCCCATCCCTATGTCCTGAATGGTAATGCCTAGGTTTTCTTCTAGGGTTTTTATGGTTTTAGGTCTAACGTTTAAGTCTTTAATCTCTCTTGAATTAATTTTTGTATAAGGTATAAGGGAGGGATCCAGTTTCAGCTTTCTACACATGGCTAGCCAGTTTTCCCAGCACATTTATTAAATAGGGAATCTTTTCCCCATTTCTTGTTTTTCTCAGGTTTGTCAAAGATCAGATAGTTGTAGACATGCGGCGTTATTTCTGAGGGCTCTGTTCTGTTCCATTGATGTATGTCTCTGTTTTAGTACCAGTACCATACTCTTTTGGTTACTGTAGCCTTGTAGTATAGTTTGAAGTCAGGTAGCGTGATGCCTCCAGCTTTGTTCTTTTGGCTTAGGATTGACTTGGTGATGCGGGCTCTTTTTTGGTTCCATATGAACTTTAAAGTAGTTTTTTCCAATTCTGTGAAGAAAGTCATTGGTAGCTTGATGGGGATGGCATTGAATCTATAAATTACCTTGGGTAGTATGGCCATTTTCATGATATTGATTCTTCCTACCCATGAGCATGGAATGTTCTTCCATTTGTTTCTATCCTCTTTGTCACTTTCATTTATAGTTCATTGGCCAAAACTGGTCTCATGGCCCCACTCAAATCACAAGAAGTTCAAGCAGTGCCCAGCAAGGAAGAAACAGAATCCTTGTTGATAAGCCTGCATGGTGACCATACAATATATTGCTTGGGGAAGTTGAAGGATTTACATTGCAGCAACACAAACATTAGCTATCACTTCTCTTAGAAGTCCCTCTATACACGCCACCATAGAGCTCAGCCATTCTCTCTTCTATCTCTCCTACCCTCATGTGTCTTTCAGCTCCATCCCTCTTAGAAGCAAAAACATCCTCAAATTCCTCTCGTATGCTTAAGCACAATGACTTGGCTCTCTGAAACCCTTATCCCCTACTTTTTGCTAATCCAAGACTCTGTGTACGTTTTGCAAATACCGTTCGCAAAAACCTAAGTTCTTAGTCTGGAGACAATCCTTTCCCTATTCTCTTTGAATGGGTATTTTGGGGCTAGGAAGAAGACTGTTAGATGAATTATTCTCCTAGTTACACAAGCAAAATGTAACTGTATGTGTTAAAGCAATTTATACAATTTAAAAGTCCTATAGAAATAATTCGTACTATATTGGAAACTTCTTTGGTCCTCTATTTTCTCACTGTACACAGAGAATAGCAATCCTTGCTCTGACTCTATCAGTGTGGGCTTGTCCATAAAAATGCTCTGTGAACTCTAAAGCAGTATGCAAATGCAAAGACACGGTTATTGTTGCACACACACAAGACTCTGTGGCTGTGAATTCAGAAGTTGTTCCAAATTCCAAGCACTGAGAGTTGATGCTCTTTTTCCTTTCGGTCACAGTAAGTAGGCGTTTTATGGTCTGATATCCAGTAGAAGTCAAGCTTCCCCACTACTCTGGTTTTGTCTGTCTCTCTGTGATTTAATAATGCAGTCCATATTGGAAGATGATGCAGTTATGTCAGTTATTAGAGAATTACATTTCTGTGTTCTGCTAAAGGGAAGTAAAGATTAGCTCTGCCAGATGCACACATAAAACTAGACAGAGGCACACCTCCAAGTCAACCCATCCATCTTTCTCTAGGACATGTCAACATGTAGGATTTATGAAATATAGACTGTATTAAAAATGTTAAATGAACTTTTTAAATGTAACCGCTGCAGAAATAAGATATCTTTTTTTCATTCGTCTGCTTTTTTTGTTTACTGTTGTTTGGTGTTATTTTTCTTCAGCGGGACTGTCTATGCTTGTTAAGCACCGGTAAATGGCCAGTTATGAAGCAAACACAAAATATACATATGAATATTTAATAAGAAACAATAGCAGAAATATAGTGTGCATTTGTTGCTCCACTGGAAAACTATATTCATTATTCTACAAATTATTCTTCCATAAATATTTCAGAAACTTGAAAAAAGGTCAGAATAGTGTACCCAGTACTTGGTGGGCTAAAAGCACTTTTGCATTTACACTATGATGAATGCCAATCCCACTTCCATTGCTCACATCTGAAATCCATCTTTCGGTCAGTTTTAGAAAATACAGTTATTTCATGTTTTCTTGTAATGCAAATATAAATAAGAAAAAGCGCACCAATTACCATGCAGGGACTATGGGTTCTCTCTTGATCATATGGCAGATAACAACTTCCTTGGTTCCAGCCAAGATTAAGAAATAGAACCCTAGCTGTGAAATGTACTCTTAGAAAAAAAAAAAAAAATGCAAGTCTTTTACTCTACTATGGTGCATCATAAAGTCCAAGGCTTCTCAGACTATTAATTTTTATAGAAGTGACTTAATTTTTGGCAAACAAATATTAAGTGCCTACTATGTGCTAGGTATAGTGCTATGTGATGAAGATAAAATAGTGACAAAAACCAAGGTGGTAATTTTTGATATCACTTTATTTTTGAAGAGTGACTTTGTTTCAACTAATTAACTTTGCATAGAATATAGGCTCATTTCAGGGATTGGATGGTATTAATATTATTTTTCTTCAATGGCGGAATAGTCAACAAGTCATTCATTGTCCACTGAATATGGTGACTAGGAAGCAACTGGGTGATTCTAGGACAATTCTCAAGGATAGAAAGACTGGATGTCAGGAACCTAAAATGGATTGTGTTGCTGATTCTTTTTGTTTTGCTTTGCTTTGTTTTTTTTGAGAGGGTCTTTCTCCCTCTGTTGCCCAGGCTGGAGTGCAACGGCGCATTCGTGGCTCACTGCAACCTCAATCTCCTGGGTTCCTTTTGGATCAAGTGATCCTCTTACCTCAGCCCCCTGAGATGCTAGGACTATAGACGTGTGTTACTATGCCTGCTTATTTTTTTAAATTTAATTATTATTTTTTGAGACAGGGTCCACTCTGTTGCCCAGGCTGAAGTGCAGTGACATGATCGCAGCTCACTGCAACCTCCACCTCCCAGGCTCAAGTGATCCTCTCACCTCAGCCCTTTAAGTAGCCTGGACTCCAGGCATGCAGCATCATGACTAGCTAACTTTATTGTAGAGATGCGGTTTCACCATGTTCCCCAGGCTGGTCTTGAACTCCTGGCCTCAAATGATCCTGCTGTCATGGCCTCCCAAAGTGCTGCTGTTACAGGCATGGGCCACCATGCCCAGCTGTGGTGTTGATTCATTTAGGCTTCCAGAGAAGGGGAGCTTATGGTATCAAGAAAATATAACTTCTCCTATGTTAAAATTATTTTTATCCAGATATGGATCAACTCTAACCTTCTCTGCTGAAATAAGGCCTTAACAAGTCTACTATTTTCATTAACCACGGCCTTGCTTCAGACATACACATAATTCATAGTCTTTGCCAGAGCACTGAATTGATGTATGCTGCAGTTAATGGTGAGTCAAAAAATTCGAAGACTCTAAGCCAATCTTGTGTGAGTCATGGGAAGAAGCCACACATTACAACTGAGACCTCAAAAACTACTACCAACTTGAAAGACGTGGGTCACACTGGACAGGAGAGGTCAAAGCTGTGTATAAAGGACAGATTAACACATAAATATTTCTCTAAAGAACTCACCCCCACCATAACGAGTTGTATTGTTGAGACAACCAAAAAGTGTTCAGAGATACCGAAATTTCCTGAAATACAATAGTGATAATATCATCAATAGTAGCACTATAATAGTACAAAGAAAATGATTATGTGCACAAGCATTGTAGGCATTGTATGATTAAATGGTATAAACAACTTAGGGCAACACAGTCAATTGTTAAGATTACAACCTACATTTTGAGTCCTTGCATTTTTCCCCCCTTTTCCTTGACCACACTTGTTCCCACTCACAACTTCTCCCCATTTTCTGCCCAGCTTGGAATCATTTTTAAGATTAGTAACATGGGTTGTGAAGCCAGGCTTCTTGGTTTCTTATTTTATCTTTTTTTAACAACATTTTTCTTTTATTATTATTTGAATAGTTTTGGGGGAACAGGTAGTGTTCTTTACATGGATAAGTTCACTGGGTGTGATTTCTGAGATTTTGGTGCACCCATCACCCAAATCAGTATGTAGTCTTTTATCCCTCACCCACCTCCCACCCTTCCCCTGAAGTCCCCCGAGTACATTATGTCATTCTTATGCCTTTGTGTCCTCATAGCTTAGCTCCCACTTATAAGTGAGGATATGTTAGTATATTAATACAACGTTAAATAACTCAGGAATGGAAAACCATTTTAAGTGGGAGATAAGCCATGAGATGTTTGGTTTCCATTCCTGAGTTACTTCACTTAGAATAACGGCCTCCTACTCCATCCAGGTTGTTGCGAATGCCACTATTTCATTTTTTTTTCTTTTAAAAGATGGAGTCTTGCTCTGTCCCCCATGCTGGTGTGCAGTAGTATGATCTTGGCTCACTGCAACCTCCACCTCCTGGATTCAAGCAATTCTCCTGCCTCAGCCTCCTAAGTAGCTGGGACTACAGGCACCTGCCAACATGCCTGGGTAATTTTGTATTTTTAGTGGAGATGCAGTTTTATCACGTTGGCCAGGCTGGTCTCAAAACTCCTGACCTCAGATGATCCACCTGCCTCAGCCTCCCAAAGTGCTGGGATTACAGGTGTGAACCACTTTGCCCGACCTATTTTATTCCTTTTTATGGCTAAGTAGCATGTGTTTGTCTGTGTGTATACACACACCACAGTTTCTTTATCCACTTATTCACTGATGGGCATTTGGGCTGGTTCCATATTTCTGAAATTGTGAATTGTGCTGCTATAAACATGCATGGGCAAGTGTCTTTTTCATATAATGACTTCTTTTCCTCTTGGTAGATACTGGATCAACAGGTATTTCTACTTTTAGTAAGAACATGAAACGCTTCGCAAATTCCCATGTCATCGTTGCGCAGGGGTCATGCTAATCTTCTCTGTATCATTCCAATTATAGTATATGTGCTGCCAAAGTAAGCAATGGTTTCCTATTTCAGACACTATGCTTCCTAGCTGTCTGACTTTATGCAAGTTACTTAATGTTTCAAAGTCTCGGTTTCCTCATCTGGAAAATGGCAATAATAAAGATCACAGAGTTGCTGCAATAATTAAGCAGGATAACACTCGTGGATCTGATTTTCATGGTGACGATGACAATGAGAGGATGATAGTGACAGCGACAATGATGATGCCATAAATACTCACATTTTCCTTCTAAACCTATCAATGGAGAGAATCTCACGGCTGGTGCAAAATCTTACAGAATCTCAGTAAAAACTAGACGTGTAATGTGTTTAACTCAATAGTTTATGCAGCAAAGGTTTTCTTTTTTTTAAGCTGAAAATAATTACAAGAACACAGCTATAAATCACTGTCATAGCCTTGAGGAAGTTTTATGCAATTGCAGAAGATACACATAAAACTGAAAAATTGAAAGCCTATTTGAAATATGTAGTCATAGTGAGCACTTCTTGTTTAATTGCATTCTGCTTACATAACTAAAAGACCTAAATTAAAGCATAATCATGTCTCTAATGAATTTGCACTCTTTTTCCCCCTCCAACATAAGGAAGCTCAAGGTGTTAAAAGAGTTATGCTTTGGGACCAAGATAACTGATGTATAAATTAAACATCCATTTCATACATTTATTTACATAAATGAAAAAGGAGGCAAAAATCTCTACTCCTCGTTTATTCCTTCTTCACTATTCTGGAGGAAAGTCTGCTATAGATTTTTTTTTCCAATGCATAGAAACTAAAAGTTTCTCAAGTAAGAAATACCAGGTACATATTTCAAAAGTTTGGGTGGCTTTGCATAGCCTCGGAAATGCTGAGAATATAGAACACACTCCAGTATATCTAATTATCTTTATAAAATCTCTCAAAATCAATGGCATTATACTCAAGACCAGCTGCGGCCGGGGAAGTCAAACAGAGCAAGTGTCAGGGAGGTTACTGAGAAGTATGGCTTTCTTCCTAATAGCACTATTTTTATGAACATGGAGTTTTTGAACTGTTACATTCTGTTAACTCTTTTAAAGACCCAAACAGAATTTAACCATTTTCTTTGAAGCAATCAATTCAACTGTATCTCAGTTATTTTATTTTTTTGCACTTTTAACTCCTAAAGGATAAAAATGCAGGTTTTGAGACACAACTCTAAATATAGCTTACCCTGGATTATAATTTTGCTAGCAGTGACAGTGTGCAATGATTCTACTTTAACTTTTGCCACTGCAGGAATATTCAAAGTAGTTGCACATTAATTGGGTGTTTTATTGCCCTTTCAAACGTTCTTTTCTCTTTTCAAAGAATGTTTCCAATATAAACAGGAACCAGACTTTCAAATAAGAAAATCCTAGGGAATTCAGGGAACCCTGAAACCTAAAGAAAGGGGCTAATTCAGCTATTTCCTAAGTTGAGTTTTTAGAAATAGTTCTTAAAGTGTTAAAAGGTGATAGATTAAAAAAAAGAGCTATGGTCATAGTAAAGCTATTATTACTATGAGAAAGAGAAAAAGAGAGAAACAGAGAGAAGGTAGAAAGGAAGAGAGGGAGACAGACTGCAGAGAAGCAAAACTATCCCAAGTTATCCAACTGGATAGATGTGTTTTATTCATTTACATGACAATTATTAAATCTCTACTATGTGCTGGTTTCCATGCTAGGTGCTGAGCGTAAGTTGGTGACTAAGACAGACATAGCACTGCTCTCACAGTTTTCCATTTGGTGAAAGAGTAAGGGTATCATATTAAAACATAACAGGTAACATTACAATTATGCTGTGAAAAGACAAAGAAGGGTATGTAACTGAGAGGCTTTCCAGAAATGATGCCTACACACAATCATAATAAACAATGGGATTGATTATACAAAGTGTTTCAGAGATCCCCCATGCTCTACTGAGGGAAACACACACACACACACACACACACACACACACCGACTCTCTCTCTCTCCCTCTCTCAAAGAGCCTGGACTGTGAGAAAGTGCCATCAGATGCGGATTTAGGACACGATAGGCTAAGAAGCAACTGCACCTTGAGGGCCACTGACAAAATTTCCAGACTTGATCCTAAAATCCGTGGAAGGTATAGTCGAAATTTCAGTGAGAATGATGGCGATCATGTAACAGAAAATCACTCTCACTGGTATATGGAGAATAGATTAATGGGGACAAGAGTGGAGGAAGAAAGGCCAGTTTAGAAGTGTTGACAGCACTCCAGGCAAGAGGGAAGAGTGGCTTTGGCCAGGAGAATAGAAGGAGAATGGAGAGAAACAAAAAGTTTCAGTCAACAATTAAGAGGGGACAATCCACTGGAGTTGATCTTTGGGCATGAGGGATAAGGGAGAGGAAACAGTCAAGAGTGATTTTGAGGCCGGGCACAGTGGCTCACGCCTGTAATCCCAGCACTTTGGGAGGCCAAGGTGAGCAGATCATTTGACCTCAGGAGTTTGAGACAAGCCTGGCCAACATAGTGAAACCCTATGTCTACTAAAAATACAAAAATTAGCCAGGCATGATGGCACAGGCCTGTAATCCCAGCTACTCAGGAAGTTGATGCAGGAGAATCACCTGAATCCAGGAGGGGGAAGTTAGAGTGAGCCGAGATCATGCCAATGCACTCCAGCCTGGGGGAACAGAGCAAGACTCCATCTCAAAAAAAAGCGGGGGTGATTTGCAGAAACATGGAATTAAACTTCAGTTGGTTTATTCAAAAAGAAAAGAAAATAAAAGAAAGGAACCTTCATCAAATTCCATCCTGAAGAATGTAAGAAGAAAGATAAGTCAACTTGTCCATTCCTAAGGATCTGCCTGCTTTATACGCATCTATGAGTTCATTTGATTTCAATATTTAATGAGCATCTGTTATTCACTGGATACTGGGCTTGATCCACTTACATCCAAGTCTACAGGAATATGGACACTTCTGGATAGAATTGGAAAAAGTCTGATTCTTTATTCTCTTTATGAGTTTTAATTCATGCCTCTCGAAGTTAGGGCCTTTTATTAGTGACTGTAAATCTCAGAGAGACAAGAAGTCATAAGAATCTGAAATTGCCTTATAAATTAGTTGCTAGTAGTGAAACAGTTGTTTAGTTTGTTGAGGGCCTGGGGTGGGGAGGAATTTTGGTGTTGAAATAATTATTGAACATTACTGAACCAAATAATTAAACTGTGCTGTAAAATTATGGTTATGGTAATATTCCATCATTTGTTTTGTTTCTGCTCATCTAAATTATGATTTTTTTTGTTACTGCTTTGCAAAGCTACAATATAACAGTCAAACCTAAAACTAAAACCAGCCTGCAAAAGTTATACAAGTTGATCCAATATGTTCCAGTAGCAATTATTCATGGCAAATAATATCGTGAAGCTCTTAAATCCTTGTTGTAAAGCTAGCCAGACGTGCATCAACTAAAACTTTAGATATTTATAGGTATCAGAAGTTAGGTATGACTTGCTGAAACAATCAAAATGCAAAGGAGATATCTGAAAATCCAATGGGAGCATCTTGGACTATCAGATTTCTGTTTCCTAGCAGTGCTAAATTTCAGTAGTGCTGACAAGGAAAAAGGCACTGATTTTTTCAAGTGACCAAAGGGAATGCTCTCTCCTTCACTGCCACACCCCAGGCTGCTAACTTTCTTTGCTCTGCCTGCAAAATTCTAGGTGAAATAAGGTTTTCGGGACAAATCCTAAACTCATTCCTTACCATCTTGTGAAAACTAGGTGGTCCGAGAGCCTTAGGCAAAAAATCGTCATTATCATCATCATCATCATCATCATCCAAAAAGATTAGTAAATTGTCAATTTACCAATTTTTAAACGCGTAGGACCAACTGAGAGAAAGATGTGCATAGACCTCACAGCATCAACATAGAAAATATTCCCTTTGATCCCTTATTTTATAGGTCCTAAGATTAGTAAGCAGTCCCCAGATGCTGAGATGATATAAGTAATTTATGGCTTTGAATTGTTTTTAGTGTGGGGAAACATATATGTTCTGAACAGATTCCCCCTTCATTCCTGATTCCCATGAAGCAGTCAGCTCATGTGTCTTCAAAACCAACCAGAATTAAGTAAGTGGAAATTCCACATCAAGCTGATGCTGTTTAGAATTTTACCCATTTCCAATCAGTCAACATGGTTCTCTAGAGTCACATGGCTTTGTAAATTGGATGAATGTGTGTCCTAGAATTTGTTTTGAAAAGGATAAAAATCCTAGTTCTAAGACATCAGAGTTGATAACAGATTCCGATTACATTTTTCCTGTTCTTTCTCTATTTCATCCTACTCTGCACAGAAATTAATGTTAATCTCCTTTTATGAACAAAAAGGATTCATAAAACCCTTTTATATGTGTTGAAAAATTCAGGCCGTTTACATTAAAAAAAAAACCCTCAAAAGACAGTAAGTGAACTCCTTCCTAATACAAGACAGACAGCACAGTGGTTAATAACAGACTCTGGAGTTTGAAAGACCCACATTTGACTCTTTCTCTGCCTACAACCGTGGGATTTGTGAACAGTGACCCTCCGAGCCTTTTTTTTCATCTGGCAGTAGCAAGATATAATAAGTATTTACTTGATAAGGTTCTTATGAGAAACATATTGACACCAAGCACTTTGCACATATAGGTGGTCAACAAATGTTGGTGATAATAGCAATTGGGGGAAGGAAGAGATGAGAGTGCAAAGCAGCAGAAGATATGACAGGCAAGCAAGAGGCAAGATGCATCAGCCAGTATGGGCTACACAATGCTGCTGTAATAAACAGCCCCTGAAGTTAGCGGCTTATAGCAATAACAGTTTATTTCTCTTTCGTACCATGTGCCCAGTACAGGTTGGCTGGAACTTTTGTTTTTTGTAGTCACTCAGGGACATGAGCCAACAGACGGTTTATCTCAACTCATGTATCCAAAATCTCTAAGGCAAGGGCTAGAAAACGTAATAACTCACAAAATGTCACTTCAAGCATCCACCTACAAGACAGTCACATCATCTCCCTGTATATTTCATTAGTCAAAGTAAGTCATGCGGCAAAGCCCATCTTTCAAGGAGCAAAAAGATGTAACCTTATCACCTATCTTTAAGAAATACTGGCTGGGTGCAGCGGCTCATGCCTATAATCTCAGCACTTTCAGAGGCCAAGGCAAGTGGATCACCTGAGATCAGGAGTTCTGACCAGCCTGGCCAACACGGTGAAACCCTGTCTCTAGAAAAAATACAAAAATTAGCTGGGCGTGGTGGTGTGTGCCTGTAATCCCAACTACTCGGGAGGCTAAGGCAGGAGAATCGCTTGAACCCGGGAAGCAGAGGTTGCAGTGAGCTGATATCGTACTACTGCACTCCAGCCTGGATGACAGAGTGAGAATGTCTCAAAAAAAATCATAAACCAATAAATATGAAACACTGGCTTGAATCTGACTTTCCTACCTCGCCCTGGCAAGTTTAACAATTTGAACACTAACCCACAAGAAAACTTACAGAAATGTCTCTAGATCCATAATCCCTTTATAGACACTTATCATACATGAATCCACTGTTTTACCATCCTCTTATTTCAGCCAACCACTTTCTGTGTCCATCTTCTTACGATAAGCCACTTCCTGTGTCCATTGCTGCTGACCAGGAAGTACTTCTGTTTCTACAAATTAAATGACTTGGAGGCTGTAACATGTAGCACTGAAAGACTTCAATGAAAAAAAATATATAGGAATTATTATTTGCTAATGTGAAATGAGTATTTACTATTTATCAGGTACTTTGATCAAAATTTCACATATTAATTTTGTCAACAGTCATATGGCAAAAACATTACTATTATACCTATTTCTCAAATAAGTTAACTAAAGTATAGTAGTTTCAGCTTCTCAGAAAAATCAATTAGAGAAATCAGAATTCAACTGCCAATTTGTCTGAGCCATAGTTCTGGACTCTTGACTTCTATATTTGATTACTCTCTTGTTTAAGAGAGTATGGAACGACTGTATAATACATCATGGAAACTGGGACACGTGTCAGCAGAAAGGGGGATGTTAATAATTACACCAGGATCAAGGGATAAACAGGACTTGTTCTGAGCAAATCTAAAGGTAATGATGCCATGGGTAATTGACACATTAATTGATAAATAAGTGTTGAATCCCTTTCTTTTTGTCCTTTTGAGACAGAGTCTTGTGCACTGTCACCCAGGCAATCTCGGTGCTCACTGCAACCTCTGCCTCCCGGGTTCAAGCGATCCTGCTGCCTGAGCCTCCCGAGTAGCTGGGATTACAGGCCTGTAGCACCACACCTGGCTAATTTTTGTATTTTTAGTAGACATGAGGTTTTGCCATGTTGGCCAGGCTGATCTTGAACTCCTGACCCCAAGTGATCCACCTGTCTCAGCCTCCCAAAGTGCTGGAATTACATGAGTGAGCCCCCACAACCAGCCCCCTTTCTTCTCTTAATCCTCATTAGTTTCTCAGATGAACAAAAATTCCAGATTATAAAGGTCATTAAAGAGAATCACTACCCCAAGAGAGATTATTCCTTGTACAAAACCATCATCAGAGCCAATAATGATCCAGAAGGAGCTCTCCCTTCTCCATCCATGCTCATCAGAAAGGAAAAAAAAAAAAGGAAGAAAAAAAAGTATTTTTTTTTCCCTACAGAAAGACTTATATAGCTTCATGCTTTTCTTTGCAAGACCAAGATGAAAACTCACAAAACATCTGCACTTAGTGTATCTCCAAGCTAAAACCTGACTGCTTTATGAGAAATTCCCACTGGAAGTGTTCTTGCTGGTTAGAATGCAATCTTTAAATACAAACTCATAGTAATAGGAAGACGTGGAAGTTTTTTTTTTTTTTTTAAGAACAGCTAACACAGACTCTGACTAGAGGATTTTCTGTATGTTTAAAACAGTATAACCTTTAGATATTGCCACGAAGCTAAGGACCCATAAGGGCTGGTTTCCTTATCTTGATGCTTTGTGTGGCAAGTACTGCACATGCAAAAGTTACAACCTTAGAAAACCTTAACCTTTAGCCGGGCGTGGTGGCTCACGCCTGTAATCCGAGCACTTTGGTAGGCCGAGGCAGGCGGATCACGAGGTCAGGAGATCAAGACCATCCTGGCTAACACGGTGAAACCTCTTCTCTACTAAAAATACAAAAACATTAGCCAGGCGTGGTGGCAGGTACCTGTAGTCCCAGCTACTCGGGAGGCTGAGGCAGGAGAATGGCGTGAACCCGGGAGGCGGAGCTTGCAGTGAGCCGAGATCACGCCACTGCACTCCAGCCTGGGGGACAGAGCAAGACTCCATCTCAAAAAAAAAAAAAAAAAAAGAAAAGAAAGAAAGCCCTAACCTTTAAAAAAAAAAAAAAAAAGTCCTTTGTGAAACACACTTTTTGCATTATATATTTTTTGCTTAACACGAAGATGCAGACGGGAAAGACACTAGAAGTCATGGAGATGATGGATAAGGTTTGATTTTTTTCTTCTTTATTAGACCCATCAACAGAGTTCCATTATTACACTGTAAGAAGTGATCTATTTCCTTGTTTCATCATAGCTTGAAACTTAAAGTCCATCAGCCACCCTATCCACAAAAATGAAAACTGGTAGGAAAGTAGTTTACATTTCCTGAACATTAAAAAATGAGAAGAGACTGAAGTAATAAAGAACTACCAGAGATAAGGTGAGCAAAGCTGTTTTATAATATAAAGAAAAATGCATATTAGATAGAAAAAGAGCTGGGGAAAGAAAAGGAGAGGAGAATTATTTTCCATAAAAATATCATCTTTTGGCTTCTATTTCAATCCAGATTTATTCTTTTCTTTCCAGATACATTCAAAGATGTTGTGGTAGCCAATATTACTCCCTCTTTTTTCCGCTGATTGTTTTTTCAATGCATTTCTTACGTGATTTAGACATTACTGGGCAAGAACCAAATGGGTTGGCTTTTTCATGTAATGTTTTAACACTAAACACTAAGTTACTTAGAAGGCAAAAGACTTGTCAGGAAGAAATAAGCCTACATGCAAAAAAGAGACAACTTAATTTTACCTGAAAATTATCCGTGTGCAACTGTTATCTAATACTGCTTACAAATAAAGCAGGAAAAAAATAACAAATAAACCCATTTGTGAAAGGTGATAAAATAGGCAAATGAGAAGCAAAATGAGAAAGTAAAGTGAACTTATTAATTAAAGGAGTTAGGGAATACTATGTTGTCATCACACATCATGAAGAATAAATCTCAGTGCATAGTATCTTATTAAATTAAAAAATAATGGATCACAAAATATTATCTACAATTAATACAAATTTTATTTCTACCACCTGATACAATTCCTGGAGCATAGTAGCAAGTCATTAACCATGTGCTAAATCAATGTTAAAAAATAGGAAGTTGCCTGGGTGTGTGGGGCTAGAAAGGAAATACCCACATGGTGCACACTAATCATAAAGAGTAGTAAAATTAGAAATGATTTTTCTTCTTTGTGTTTTTCTGTATTTTTCATGTTATCTACAATGAACACATATTATTCAAGTAATTATTATAAGTACTTAAAAAACCCACTCCAGGTCAGGCACGGTGGCTCATGTCTGTAATCCCAGCACTTTGGGAGGCCAAGGCAGGTGAGGTCAGGAGTTCGAGACCAGCCTGGCCAACATGGCAAAACCCCATCTCTACTAAAAATACAAAAACTACCCGGGCATGGTGGTGGGCACCTGTAATCCTAGCTGCTTGGTAGGCTAAGGCTGGAGAATCGCTTGAACCCAGGAGGCGGAGGTTGCAGTAAGCCAAGATCGCACCACTGCACTCCAGCCTGGGAGACAAGAGCAAAATTCAAACTCAAAAAAAAAACAAAAAACAAAACAAAAGCCCACTCCAACATTGGCACTGGGATTGAGGAACACGGCTCATTTTTGACCTTCGTGTTTTCGATTTATCAGCAAAAAGAAAAACCAGAAACGCCCCTCTTGTTTTGGTGAGAATCCATTCACATGACATCAGAAAAAAAAGGGAATTGGCCTCAGCAAAATATCCAAGCAGTATGTACCTCTCCTTATTGTTTTTAAACCCACATTAGAGGAAAAAGACACTTAAAAATATAGGCTGAACAGAGCAACATCTTCTAGGAAGCAACTTTTTCTTCAGGATTCCATGCATTATTGAAAGGCTTTAAAAGCCCGTTTGGAATTTTCCATCATGAGCAAAATAAAACGTTTGAATTAGATCCTTGATTCCCAAATATCCTGCCTTTGGACACATCCAGCCTGTTTTGATGTATTAGTACATGATTAAAAAAAAAAAAAAAAAAAAAAAAAAAGGAAGGGGAGAATAGGGGGGTTTAAAACTAAATTTTTAATTAAGATTTTTTTGTGTTATTTTGAGATTATGTCATTTATACTTTTTTGGGCATGATGATGTCATTTCTTTTCTGAATTGTTGGTGATTTCACAAAATGTCTGTGCCTGCAAAAGTAAAACAAATAGCCTTCCTTTATTGCACTCTGAATTTATTATTTTTCAAATGTTTGTCTTGAAATAACTCGATAAGGAAAGAATGAAGTGTGTTCTCTAATTTCTTATTTTTGAACGTGTCTAAATGTGGAAGAGTTATGCTTTGAGAAGAAGCCTAGGAATACAGTGATATAGAAGAAAAAAGTGAATTATTTATGTGATGGAACAAGAATTATTAAAATAATTTCCCTGAAATGACCCCTCCTACTTCCTGCTAAAGAGACTCCTTCGCTTTCTTGTTTGTCACTTTTATTTTTTCTACTCTCCCTGTACTCTGAAGAAGGTTCAGCTTTTGCTAGGCAGGTTAATTAGAGGTTTTGCAAGGCAAAATCTCAACAAAAAAAAAGAGGAACAGAAAGAACAAGTTGTGAGGATTTTGCAAGAGAAGGAAGGAGCGTGAAGTGTGAAGGAAACAAATGGCAATGGATTGTTAACTGTTTAATAAATATTCAAATACCAGTAAAGAACGTGGTATTTGTTTCTGGTTACCTTATTTGGCTCCGTTCATAGCACATCCTCTTGAGACTGTATCACAAGGCTTATTACCTCCATAAGGTTGTATTTGGTTTTGGTTAAAAAAAAAAAGAAAAAGGTGCAAATATCCAACTTGTGCTTAGGGTCACTTCTTTCTTTCTTTTTTTTTTTTTTTTAAGGAAAAAGAAAAACAGAACCTTAGTATTTTGATGCCATTCTCTCTCCCTCCTTCTGACAAAGAAGATAAAAATGGCATCCAGGAACAGATCACATCTTTAATGTCATTTACATTTATCTATATAACCAGAAAATAATTGTAATTGGTACTGAAACACAGTTCCTGTGGTGTGTTCTACTTGTTCAGGCAACATAATGAATTCAGAGGTAGCAGAAGGCAAAACTTGCTTAGTTCCTTCCATTATGGGCCTTTTCTAAATTTTAGTAAGGAGCTTTGAATCTTTAGCCATAGATTCTTGAAGATTAGTGAGTCATCACCCTCCTGGTGACCTACGTTTTGTCTCTACCCATTCATCTTGACCATGTGCTCTTGATCACTTTTTGCAATCTGCATCCAGAAGATACTTCATCTCCAACCTTGAGGGTCTTGCCTTTAGGTTGGAATATTTTGTGCCATGTCCTTCTCTACTCCAAAAACTAATTCAGGCAAGCCCTCCTCTTTTTTCACCTAGACTTTTGGCCCCTGCTTATTAATTTCTCTTCATCCACTCTCCCACCAATAATCTGTAAAAATTCTTCCACTGCTCTCCACCATACACCATAGAATAATGTACCAAACACCTTAGAAGGACTCTGCAAATTCTTTCAAAAACCAACTGTAGCCTGTCTTCCTTTTTTTTTTTTTTTTTTTTTTTTTTTTTTTTTTTTTTACATAGAGTCTCACTCTGCAGCCCAGGCTGGAGTGCAGTGCTGTGATCACAGCTCACTGCAACCTCTGCCTCCTGGGTTGAAGTGATTCTCCTGCCTCAACCTCCTGAGTAGCTGGGGATTACAGGTGCTGGCCACCATGACTGGCTAATTTTTGTATTTTTAGTAGAGACGAGGTTTCCCCATGTTGTCCAGGCTGATCTTGAACTTCTGACCTCAGGTGATCCACCAGCCTTGGCCTTACAAAGTACCGGATTACAGGTGTGAGCCACAGCCAATTCTTAAAGAGCATCTGTGATGATTCCAATTCTACCTCCAGCTCTGTTCATACAAAACCACTTTCATTTTCCATTTGTGTCCTGTACTTCATTCATGTCACTTCCTCTGCCTGTAAAATGAACTCTCTTTTCTTCCTGGAAATCTCTTCACTCTTCAAGGTGTTGGTTAAGTATCACCTCCATTCTGCTGGTTCCCTGGGCAAGGCAGAGCTGTTTGCTCCTTTTCTTAGGTAACTGTAATACTGCTAATAACTCTGCTATTCCATCTCCCCATAGCACTGAATGAAAGGATTTTTATTTGACTCTTTTCCTTGATTTCATTGAACCTGCTCTGGGGCCTTGCTGGTCAAAATGTGCTTCCAGGAACCAACAGGATCAGCATCGCCTGTGAGCTTGTTCACAAAGGAAACAGTCTCCACTCCAGACCTACAGAGTTAAAATCTCTGTAGGCAGCCTAGGACTCTGGGTTTCTTATGTTCAATAACTCTCTAGAGTAAGGATCAGTACTTATTTAACTTTATGTCCCTAAACATGACACACACAGCAAGCCCTTCATAATCTAAAAGTTAAATGAAAAACTCTTTTGTTGTTATGTTGCTGAAGCATCCTTTCCAAGTCTCCCTCACAGCCCAATGACATGTTCTCATCAAAATCAGTTTTGCTGTGAATTTTCCCTGACAGTATTGACTGGAGCTTATCGAGTTTGTCTTACACACTCCACAGTCTGTATCACAGCTTTTGTTTGATTCGAGCCTCCCACTGCATATTCCAAACCACTTCTGTTTGCAGACCCCCTGCCAGTGCCAGAGAGAGCACTTGTTAACGTTAATGACATTTCTGGGCAGGGAGAAAGTGCAGGCTAGATCAAAAAAAAAAAAAAAAAAAAAAAGAAAAAACACAAGGGACCCTGGCCAGGAAACAGGGGGAATGTATGAACGTGGAAACGCTTTGGCCAAATATTTATTATCAATAGGGCTTTCAAATAGCTGTAAATCTGGAAGACCTCAGGGCCTTCCAAAATGAATTTGACCTCATTAGACACAGTGAAAAATAGAGGAGGGTGCATGCCAAGTCTGCAATATTGCAACAGAAAGACCCAATACAGAGGCTGTTAACTGGAACAACTTAGTAGTTTCATATGAAATGAGTGCCTAACATGCTAACATTGAATGTGCGCAGTTAAAGGAACATTACGAGTTGAAGCAATTATTCTTGTAATTGAGTGGGGCGGGGGAGGGAAATCATTCCTTTTGGAAAAGAGAGTCAGGCCTTGCAATTAGCAGTTTACACTGATCAAAGACATTAGGGAACTGCTTGACTAGTCCACCTTTTGTCTTGTAGATTGAGGGTACTGCATCCCTTTGCTCATCTGCCCTTAACAATCTTACCAAGACACTGCACTCAAAAGGGACCTTGTTTTTGTACAAAACCCTTTTGCAAAGACTATGGTTAGAGTGTGGTGCTCAAAAAACTCAACATGCAAATACACACACACACAGCGACAGCTGTAGCTGTTCAGATGCACTCTTTTTTCTTATGCAATACATCAGACATATAAAAATATGGAAGATGCTTGCAATATAAAATATAACAAATATAATGGAATCCTCTCAGTCACTCTCGCAGATTACAATCACTCCCCTACTCCCTAATAGTGGTGGGCATACTGAACTTACTGTGTATCATTCCCACATAGCTCCCTCTCGTTTTACCATATATGCATATATCTCAAGAGAATATATATTTATGGACACATTCATATATAAATACACATAAATGTATATTTTGGAATATCTATTTTTGAATACATTTATATATTTTTGAAAACATTTTACTGTGTCCAAAAACTGTACATAAATGATGTCATACTGTATGTCTCCTGCTGCAAATGACTTTTTGTTGTTGTTCAACATTATGGTTTTCAGATTTATCCACATTGGCACACAGAGATCTAATTTATTTACTTTAACATGACACACCAGACATGACTTTTGCTACAGTTTATTTTCTATTTCCCTACTGGTGGACAATTAATGTTTAGTTGATTGTTGTCTTCCTAATGTTTTGCTTGGATGCCACAATCAATCTTCTATGTGTCTCCTTCATGTGTGCATTTAGGGATGAAATATCTCAAAAATACATGTATCTTGAATGTCCCATGATGTTATTAAAGTGAGCGCCAAAGCAGGTGCATCAATATACACTCCTATCAGCAGCACGGTAGAGCACCTGCTGCCCCCATGTCTTAGCCAACATGTAGTGTTGCCTAGTTTTTAAGATTTGCAGATTTGAAGAGTTTGAAATAACAAATGCTTTCCAAGATGCTTACCAAAGATTACCACCCCCAGCCAAAAACACTTGACTCCATTATAACTGAGAACATCCAGTCATCAGACATATTAAATAACATATTTTTACAAGTACCATTAAGTGCCTAACATTGTGTGTGGAACATAATGGGAATTCCATACACATTGTTGAAAGAATTCATTTCCGCTATTGCAGATGACTCAGAAAATGAAACAAGAAAAACATATGCCCGGAAAGCAGTGAACAGCTAGCACACAGCTATTCGTTGGAAGAAAAATAGTATACAATTCCGAATGCTCTCTCTTCACTTGCCTCGGTAATATAGCTTGTTCCATCAGGTACCCTTGTGGTTTTAACTCCTGCACTTTACAGTCAATGAGCAAAAACCAATTCCACTCCTCAAATTCTTCTCACTTACTATTCAGCTGTTTCAATTCATTAATTTGCTTAATCAGCCCTCATCAATAACACTTCTCTCCAATACATTCCTCTAACTCAAAGGAAAAGCAAGCTCTGAATACTCAAAAGTGTGACTCTATAAAGAAACAAGGATGGCAGAAAAAATATACTTGTATCAATGCCTTTTGGAGCCTTAACAGTAACTTCATATTAACATGTCTGCTATTGTCAAAGATCAAGGGTGAAAGACACTTCTCATTTTGCCGATACCGTAGTCAATTAAAAATTTTGAATTAAATGTTGACGACATTGAGTGCCTAACAAATACAGTTCCATGGAGGTTATCCACAGAGAGAGGCTGCAGGAAGACCTCTGAAGCATTTTCTACAAAGTGTGGCTCATCTAAATTCAGATTTCTACAGGCAGCATAAAAACCACTCACATTTGGGAAATTTGCAGGTCCATGGGCATTAGGGCAGTAGACCTGAACAAGAGTGAGCAACTGTTCTTCTGCTTATCAAGTTCTCTGATGAACAGAGAGCTGACAAGTAAAATAAATTATATTAGAGCCAAGTATGGGCAAAAGCATTATCTGTTTGAGGAGAACAGAGAATTTTGCATAGAATCTTTGACTCTTTATTATAAAAATATAATAGATATTATCAACGAATGAGATGGGAACAAATAATACTCAAGAGGTGGCATTTTTATAAAGAGTAAGAATCATGTTCTTATTGGATTGAGGAACTAATTTGTGTGTGTGTATATATGTATATATACACACATATGTATATATACACACATATATGTATATATATGTGTGTATATATACACGTATATGTGTACATATATGTGTGTATATACACACGTGTGTATATATGTGTGTATATACACATGTATGTATATATGTGTGTATATATACACGTATGTGTATATATGTGTGTATATATACACGTATATGTGTATATATATATGTGTGTATATATACACGTATATGTGTATATATATGTGTGTGTATATACACGTATATGTGTATATATGTGTGTGTATATACACGTATATGTGTATATATGTGTGTGTATATACACGTATATGTGTATATATGTGTGTGTATATACACGTATATACGTGTATATATGTGTGTGTATATACACGTATATACGTGTATATATGTGTGTGTATATACACGTATATACGTGTATATATGTGTGTGTATATATACGTATATACGTGTATATATGTGTGTGTATATATACGTATATACGTGTATATATGTGTGTGTATATACACACATATACGTGTATATGTGTGTATACACACCACACTTTTTTTTTTTTTTTTTTTAGGAAAATACAACACTGATGGTATTAAGGGAGCATAACTTAATTCCTCCTTCCAGTCTCACTCCTGGCACTTATACATAAACAGGTACACATCCCTGTGACGTGGTCAACTAAGCTAAAATGTGTACATGTGTTTTTACCTACTTCTGATTGACAGGGAAAATAATATCTTCCTTTAGAAATGCAGAAGTTATTGACCACATGATACTGTAGTTATAGCTGGGCTTCAGAAATAGCTATAAGTCTGAGTTTTGCATGTTGAATTGAAGATTTTACTTCTAACCACCAGAGGTGAATGCCACTGCTCTAATTTTCGGGTTCTCTAAAACTTTCAACTAAGAATAAAGATGTGTTTTTGGTATACAGTGTTCCATAAAGAGGCTGAGCTGAACACTCATATTCTGATATGTAATTCCATAAAATTATTGTTTCTGTTCTTTATTAGAGATTAGTGATATGTCTCATATAAAGTAAATGAAATCATCTTAGTCTCACATAAAGCGAATGAAATCATTCTCAGAAAACTCTGCTATTTTAATTGAGCTGTAACCATACGATTGTGAGTAAAAAAAGCAAGCCTGATATGAAAGCAGCTTCAAGGAGTATGTCCTACCTCTGCCCTGAAACCAAACTGCTATACCTAAGTCCTTCCCATAACGAGATTACAGAACTCCTGCAAGTCCACAATTAAATAAGAAAGAACAACACAAAAGCAACAAGAGGAGGAAAGTATCATGAATCTGCTCTGCTTTTTCCTGTATTTTAGATGAAAATCCTAAGCTAGATATCCTAATCTAGTCTCTCAACACGGAGAGGGACAACCTCTGAAACATTCCCTACAAAGCGTAGTTCATCATTTGAGATAAATCTCAAAACCATTCAACCTTCATTTACCAACAACACTTTGACAAGAACACTTATGAGTGAGCTATTTCTTCCTTCAAATATTAAATTACAGTCACATTAATAACTGGGATACTCCAATTTCTAGTTAGACAAACATCAATGAAAAACTTTATACAGGGCCATTCTTGGGATGAACATTTGTGAGTAGAAGAGAAAAGCCTTGCCTTTTCCATATGCTGGTTTAGAATCTCCCTCTCAACTTCATATGACCTAAGAAAAACCAGTATTGTCTTGATGCTTAAACATAAAATTAAGTAAATGCATTGACTTCTATGGGATAGGCTCATTAGCTCAGGATTTGACAGGTTGCTAAATGGTAACTGAGAATGAAGAGCTACAAACACACTATAATTAATTACCAAAACAGGCAATGCTTGGGCTAAAGCTGGGGCAAGAAAGTGCTGACAGAACAAAATTCTCATTCCACTGCTCTCCCTGCCTTTCCCAATTTACAGGAGAATGGGAAATCATGAACAATTGATACACTCCGTTAGCTGCTATCACAGAGAGTAAGTTTCCATGTAGCCTTAGGGGTATCTTACACAGTTTAATACTGAAAATAAAAGGTAATGTTCTTGGCAAAGAGCTACGGGGATTAAATTTGGGAGGCTTGAAGCAGCCTTGAATTGTAGTCAATAAAAAAAGGACCAAATAGTAATTTTGTAATTTAACTGTGCTGGTTATGCCCAATGAGTCAGAGACTTGTGAAATAAACCATGTAAATAGAAAAATGGCTTAACTCTTTCAGCTGGCGTACATGGTATTTGACCTCTCCCATGCTTCTTAGGATGGAGACCTCTGATTCACTAAGAATAATGTGATCACTTAGATGCTACCAATACATCTTCTTAAATAGTTCTTCAGTAAAGGTGTTGACTTCTTTGGGATTCTTCCTACTAAGTTCCCGATGTATTTAGAGATTGGGGAGCTATCAATACGGTGTAATATGATTTACGTATCAGCGTAGAGAGGGCCAAAGTCCCAAATCAGCAGGAACCAGAAAGTCTTTTTAAAATCACAAAATTCTTGACCACACAAAAAATCACTCTACAGAGATTTGTGTCAGGGTTTCTGAAGCAATCACTTCACAACAAATAAAGACAATCAGTCAGCAATGATGTGGGGTTGAACACGATTTGCAATAAGCTATTCAAAAACTCAAAAGCATGTCTAATATTTATCTCACGTCCTCCTTCTCTTTCTCCCTCCCCTTCTTCTCATCTCCCTCCCTTCCTTTTCTTTCCTTCTCTTTCTTTCCTTTCCCTTTCTCTACCTCTAACATTTTGCAGCAGAATTATTATTATCTGAATTGACAAGTAAAGGGTCTGTCAATCAGTGGTTTCACAATTGCAATGCTTAAAATGCCAACTGTTACATCTCCTTAGTGCTTGAGTGGCAGTTTTTGACAAATGGATCATCATTATTGCCTCACGGTAGTTTGTGATTGAGATAACCACTTTACTTATTAAATGGAATTTGTAACATCTTGAAGAATCCAGGAATATATAAATATTCCTGCACAAGAGGTGGTTCATCACTGTCTTCTCATCTTTAATGAATTCCACTGTGGCCTGAAGGGACAGAATATCACCTGATGGGAAACACTCTTTGATGAACATTCATAAGGGAGCATTTTCCTTTCTTACCAATTTGATATTTCTAGAGGGCAATGATAACCTTTATATCCTGGGTTTAAAGGTCAGTGGCTCAGGTGATCCTGCTGTCTCCTTAGTGGGATCAGGATTGCTCACCTAAATCCTAGCCTCAAACAGGGACTCCAAGGAGACATAGTCTACTCATCATCCGAGGTACTCAGAATTCAGAGGTGGCTTCAAAACAATATGAATTGGGAATAGAACTCCTACATCATCATACTCAACAATAAAACAGCTACTAAAAAGATCTGAGCAGATGGAGGCTGCCTTGATGATTCATATGTTTCTGGTGGCTGGCACAGTATCTGGTTCTCAATACACATTTGAAGAAGGGAAGGAAAGGAAGGAAAGGGAAGGGAAGGGAAGGGAAGGGAAGGGAAGGGAAGGGAAGGGAAGGGAAGGGAAGGGAAGGGAAGGAAGGGAAGGGAAGGGTCTTCATTTCATCTTCACTGAGGTCCATTAACACAGAGAGACATATACCATTAGCACCATTCCCTAGTTAGAGAATATAAGGGAAGATGGAGGATCAATAGGCCTGTATTAGGCAGGAGTCTTTGAGTACAAATGACAGAGCCCATGAAGTGAATATGTGCATGAGCAAAGAAAGAAGGTAAGGAGGGACGGAAGGAGGGAAGAAAGGAAGGAAGGGAAAGATGGAGGGAAGGAGGAAGGAAGGGAGGAAAGAAATTTATCACTCAAAATCCTCTAAAGATAGAGGATACAACTTCCAAGGGCTGCTCAATTAAATGAATCCAATAAATCTAGGAAGTGTAGTCAAGGTTTCAATCGCTAAGAACTCTCCAGAGTTATAAGATTTTTTTTTTTTTTTTTTTTTTTTTGACATGGAGTCTCACTCTGTTGCCCAGGCTGGAGTGAATGGTGCAATCTCGGCTCACTGCAAGCTCCACCTCTCGGGTTCACACCATTCTCCTGCCTCAGCCTCCCGAGTAGCTGGGACTACAGGCACCTGCCATCGCGCCCAGCTAATTTTTTTTTTTTTTTTTAAGTAGAGATGGGGTTTCACTGTGTTAGCCAGGATGGTCTCGATCTCCTGACCCTCGTGATCCGCCCACCTTGGCCTCCCAAAGTGCTGGGATTACAGGCGTGAGCCACTGCGCACGGCCAAGATCTCTTCTTATTTTTGTTTGGTGTGACTACCTGCTGAAAATTTTGCTTGCTTTTTCTTGGCTATCTCAGACCTGTATACTAGAATTCTGACTGCCCTCCTTCCCCCTTCTCCCTCCCTCCCTTCCTCATGCATATGTTCACTGCATGCTTATCATTTTGCCAGGTGCTATATTGGGTACTAGGGATATCATGCTCACCAGAACACGTATAGCTACACGCTCATGGAACTTACAGTATAGTGCTGGAATCTGTCAACTCCCTACATAGCATCCTTCTCTTCTTTTGGGATCATCACTCTCTCCTCTCAGGACCTGCTCCTCCCACCCACCTCCCAACAGTGAAACATTGTCCTTAGGTGGCACTGACTCCTTTGCCACCAAAGATTAGTCCAAGCATTAACAAGGGATTCTAATCTCCGTGATCAAAGTTCTCTTCTGTCATATAGAAACCAGAATAAAAAAATTATTCACCTAGGCCCGGCGTGGTGGCTCATGCCTGTAATCCCAGCACTTTGGGAGGCTGAGGCGGGCGGATCATGAGGTCAGGAGATGGAGACCATCCTGGCTAACACTGTGAAACCCCGTCTCTACCAAAAATACAAAAAATCAGCCGGGCGCGATGGCCTGTAGTCCCAGCTACTCGGGAGGCTGAGTCAGGAGAACGACTTGAACCCGGGAGGTGGAGCTTGCAGTGAGCCCAGAAAGCGCCACTGCACTACAGCCTGGGCAAAACAGCGAGACTTCGTCTCAAAAAAATAAAATAAAATAAAAATTCACCTCTCCTAGTTGGCAGGGAGGTAGTGCGTGAGGTTCAGAAGATGTTGTTGTGCAGGCAAAACAGGTAACCTGAGAGGAAGTCCCAACTTCACTAAACTTCCTATTTCTGGTAGTCTTCAAAGTGTGACATGCCCTTGAATTTCCATCAATTTGGCTTCCCAGATCATCCCATATTTACATAAAATATTCCTTAGATAAGCTTTTTTTTTTTTTTTTTTTTTTAATAATTAACCCCCTTAACCCCTTTCCTCTTCATGGGCTCCATCATTTGTACCCAAAGACTCCTTCCTAATACAGGCATATTGATCCTCCATCTTTCCTTACATTCTCTAACTAGGAAATGGTACTAATGGTATATGTCCCTCCATGTTAATGGAACTCAGCGAAGATGAATGCAAGCTCTGTCTAAACCCCAGAAACCGTTATTGAAACTAATAAACGTCAGACCCTCATATTTTGACTTGCTTTTACAATACAGAGCAATGGAGTTTTGTAAAAGAAAACATTATCACACTCAGCTTCAAATAAATAGGATTTCTGGAAGGAACAAAGACTTAACTGCCTGAGGTCTTTCCTTCCTTCTCCCTTTCTTTCTTTCTGGCCTGCAGACTAATAGCTCATTAAGGAGATGACTGTCTGAAAAAATAAAAGTTACCTAGACACGCAGGCCACTACCCAGGAAGAGCTAATTATTTGCATAAATCATATGGATCCTGGCCCTGGCTATATTAACCACTTACCATACTCATCATTTGTCACCACACTGTAACGTCAGTCATCTGTTAGGGAGGAAATTACCCCTTGGTGGTTTCTTCAAGTGAGGTCAGAGTGCAGCTCCTCTCCGCGCACAGTGAGGCGCATTATCCCAATGACGTTGTCTACTGGTAAACAAATCCAACCAGGGCGATAAATTGCTACAGGTTCACAAATTAGCCGCCATACAGGCTGAGAGCATTTACTACGGGCCATGCAAATTAATCCCATCAAACTGCTTCATACAGTGCAAGGAGGCAGGAATCCATTTGCTAACCTCCCTCAATCGCTCTTAAACCAAATTCTGAAAGCATCTACCACTGTCAGAGTCCCAAGCAGACAGGGATTGTCCTCGAGCACCACATTGTAGAAACCATCCTCCATTGGGATGATTCGCCTTTTAAAGCAGGAAGCCCAATGGCTGGGGGCAGGCAATATCAGCAACTCTGCGAACTAAAATTCAATGTTATGCAGCCAACCCTTAAGGTATGCTACAATGTGTAGAGGTATGCCACCACCACCACCACCACCATCCCCATAGAAACAATATCAACAACAAGAATATAATAATTACAGCCAACATTTATATGACACTTACTACAAACCTTATACACACTATCAGTAATGCTCACAAAAGCCCTAAGGGTAAACACCAGTATTAGTCCCCTTTTACAAAGGAGGAAACTCAGGCTCAGAGAAGTTAAGCAACTTTCCCAAGTTCACACAATCATTAGGTGGTGTATATGGAAGGAGGGACAGAACTGTGTGAAGGGTAACACCAGAGGCTGTCTCTGGGTTGCCTGGCAATAAGCCAGCTGGGACCAGCTGTTCCAATTCTGCCAGTGAGGTAGTCCATCCATAGGGTGCTGGGCTTACATGGTCTCCTGATGTCATCAGCACAGTCCCAGCATCTTCCTTGTGTGGACAGCTAGTTCCCAGCATGCACCTTGCATGGACAGCTAGTTCCCAGCATGCACCTCACCTGGACAGCAGTTCCCAGTATGCATCTCACCTGGACAGCTAGTTCCCAGCCCGCACCTTGCTGGCACAGCTATTTCCTGGCATGCACCTCACCTAGGCAAGCACCTTACCTGGACAGCTAGTTCCCAGCATGTATCTCTCCCAGACAGCTAGTTCCCAGCATGCATCTCATCTGGACAGCTAGTTTCCAGCACACACCTTTCCTGGACAACTAGTTGCTACCATGTATCTTGCCGAAGTTAATTCCTGAGACACAAGGAATTGTTCCCTACTTGTAAGACTGTTCTCACACTTACCCTAATAAGCCAGATAATAGCCACTTGGATATCTCAGGTCAAAATCCCTGAAATTTTAAATTTTGTAAGGTAGTAGTTTCCTTGCCGATGTGACTGAACCGATGCTCACAAAATGGGTGATCAACCTGGATTATCCAGAGGGCCCTACACACAACCTCAAGCGTCCTTAAAAGAAAGAGGCAGAGGCACACACAGAACGGAAGACAGCGAGAACACAGAGGCAGAGACTGCAGTCATGTAGAGGCACTACAAGGTAGAGAGACTCCAGAGAAAGCAGAGCCCTAGCAAAACCTTGGTTGCAGGCCAGTGACACTGATTTCAGACACCTGATCACCAGAACTGTTAGATAATAAATTTGTATCATTTTAAGCCACCACATCTGTGGTAGTTATGTGGTGGCGGGCGTCTGTAGTCCCAGCTACTCGGGAGGCTGAGGCAGGAGAATGGCATGAACCTGGGAGGCGGAGCTTGCAGTGAGCCGAGATCGTACCACTGGACTCCAGCCTGGGCGATGAGTGAGACACCGTCTCAAAAAAAAAGAAAGAAAAAGAAGCCAATGGAAACTAATACACCTTACTCTCCAACTCCCCAAAAAATACAGCTAAAGGATAGTGGTGTCCCTGTTCTAGAATGCAAGCACACAGGGCATCATCCATGTCTGCACCTGGACGCCCAGAGGGAGGAGTTAAGGGTCCGGGTGCCACCTGCCAGTCCTTCTGCGGTGAGTTCCAGTCTTTATCAAATCATGCTCTGAATTTGCCAAAGTCCTTTGCCTGGCATTGAATTTGTTATCTCGCCCATGTCTTCCCAACCCTAGAGCCTTGTTCTTTCCCTGACAACAGGAGGCTTAAGAGGAGACATGTAAAGATAATTAAGACAAGATCTCCGAGGGGAAAGCTCTTACAGTTTGGCAGAGGACACACATATTTAAATAAAAATTTAATGTGTAAAATATATTGTGAAAATCTTTCAAACTCTAAGTTGTTATATGAAAGAATTTTAAAAATTAAACTTTTTGAGATAATTGTAGATTCATATGTAATTTAAGAAGTAATATACAGAGAGCCCATGACTCCTACCCTTATTGCCCCAGGGGTAATATCTGGCGAAACTATAAATATCACAGCCAGGACAAAAAATAGTCCACAGACAAAAGGACGCCGCCTATGACCACATCCTACTGGCATTCCACACCTCTCATTCCTGACGTCGGCAACCACTCATCGATTCTCTATATCTAGAATTTTAAATTCAAGAATGCTACACAGATGGTATCATTTTGTATATAACCTTTAGATACATAAAAATGATTGCTGAGATTGGACAAAATGATTTAGAAATAAGCTTTTTTTCCCACTCACCACAAGTGAATGAAACTCACCCTGGAGTTTCATCCTAGTTGTTGTGTGTGTATCAATAGTTTGTTCTTTTTTATTGCTAGATAGTATTCCGCAACATGGATTATCACAGTTTAACCATTCATGCATTGGAAAACATACGGGCTATTTACAGTCTTTAGCTATTATTACAAATAAAGCTGCAGTGAACATTTGCATACAGGTTGTTTTGTGGATGTGTTTTCATTTTACTGGGATAAATGCCCAAGCGTGCAATTGCTCAGATATATGGCAGGTGCGTGCTTAGTCCTACAAGAAAATGAGAGATGATTTTCCAAAGTGATTAAGTCATTTGACATTCCCACCAGCAATATTTGAGTGATCTTTGACAACATTTGGTATTATCACTATTGTTTATTTTAGCCAACGAATTGATTTTTTTTGTGCGTAGCTATATGTAACCGAAGTCAGAATGAAAGAAGTTAGAAATAGTGCAAAAGAATGACATTAGGAGTAATCTGTGGAAGGCATGGGAAGAAGTGCTTTAATTTGTCAAGGCCAGTAGGGATATAATCTTAGCTGTGTGGGCATAGATCTGGCCTTGTTTCTTCCTCCAACCTCCTCTCCCACCTCTTCTCTCTCTTATTATACCTTAACCACATCAGTCTCCTGTTAACTACTCAACTCAAACCTCATTTGTCATCCTTTACCTCTCAGCTTGAACATCACCTCCTCAGAGAAGCCCTCCAGGATCACCCTACCTAAATAGGGTTCTCTCCCAACTACACTCACCTTAATTTTATTTTGTAGAACAATGTAGTTTATTCCATACCTGTCAATATTTTTAAGTATGCAATTATTTACTTTTTTTTTTTTAAAGCTTCACACTACACTTTAGGCCCCAAAAGAGGAGTCATTTCTGCTTCATTTGAGGTACAACTGAATTCATTGAATGAAGGACTGAATGATAAAGGGAAAAGAACCCCAGGTTGCAGGAACTTGCAAGTTTACTTTAGAATCCAAGAAGCTAAATACTTAAGAGTCCATGTCAATCAACTCAGTTAAGAAGGTATCTATGCACAAGGGGGTATATGGTGTATTTCTTTGAGAAAAAAGATGTCACTTGTCACTTTTGTTCATCTACCAAAATCAACAGTATTGCAAGATTCAAAGATAAAGTCTCCAGCTTTCTAATCCAAGTCATCTTGCTAGTCAACTGGGGAGATATACACACACAAATAATTATAAATCAGGGAGAGTTAAGTGGCAGGGTAGGAAGAAAAATAAGTCACCACGGACAAAGAAAAGATGGAGAGAAGATTTTCAGTGGGTAGAAATCAAGGTGGCTTCTTGGAGGAGATGGCATTTGAACTGGGTCTTAAGGGTATGTGGGATGTAGGGGATGTAGACAGTCATGGCAGATGGACCTTTCAGTTTTTTTGTTTCGTTTTATTTTGTTTTGTTTTTTTTGAGGTGGAGTCTTGCTTTGTTGCCCAGGCTGCAGTACAGTGGTACAATCTCAGCTCACTGAAACCTCTGCCTCCTGGATTCAAGCAATTCTCCTGCCTCAGCCTGTGGAGTAGCTGGGACTACAGGCATGCGACACCATACCTAGCTAATTTTTGTATTGTTTAGTAGAGACAGGGTTTTGCCATATTGGCGAGGCTGGTCTCGAACCCCTGGCCTCAAGTGATCTACCAGCCTCAGCCTCCCAAGTGTTAGGATTACAGACGTGAGCAACCACACCCAGCCAGGCCTTTCAGTTCTATCTAAAGTACAAGAATATATTTTTTCTACTTTTGTCATAATCTATTTCTCTCAAAAATGAACACAATTTTTGCCAATGAGCAGAATATCGCAGGAGCTAACTTTTAGGTGCCATGGAAAGACTTCTTCCTTATTAAAGCTCAGTACTGTCAACACACTCTCTGATAGGTGGATAATTTTTTCCTCTACATTCAAGAGTGTTCAGCAAGTTTCTTGGTTCCTTTGTTTTGCCCTCTGGGGATGATTATATATCAATCACAAAGGAGAAATGTGGAGGGTCTCATGCACTCCTGAGGACAGCTGTTTACTTTTTCCTAAATCTGCAGGTTCAGGGACACGTAAGCCTGGCCAATGGTGGGGCTATCTAAACGTGCTTTGGAATCAGGGCAGGCAAGTTGCTAGTTAAGTGTGCATGAAGCAAGGTAGAATTATCCAGGGTGAGACATTCTCTGGTCTTTTTCTTTGCCACACTAGCCTTTTCTGTTCCTCTTTGACACCTGAGGAAATATAGTCAGTGAATTTGGGTCATTATCCCTGACACTAATCATTGGCCTGCTCCTCTGTGAGTGTGAAAGTTTCTCTTTAAATGCTGGCTGCTGAGTTTCTTCTACTTGGCAATGTGACTTGTCATGTTACTGAACATTAAAGATTATCCATCTATTATCTCTCATTCCATCCATCTGCCCAGCTATCTACCTAGGTTGCTTTTTTCCCTCCCTCATTTCCTTCTTTCCATCATCTCTCTCTACACACATACACACACATACATCTTCTCTTTCATTCTTTCTTTGGTTCTACCATCTTTTTTTCTATCTCTTCTTTTCTTTTTCTATATATCCATCTAGCTATTTAGATTTGACCAATAATGTCGAAAATAGCAAATAGTGCCTTCAGTCTAAGGCGGGCTGGCAATCGGGTGCCTGCTGGCCATGTGCGGTCAACAGCAGTGTTTGTTTGGCACGCAAAGCGTTTTCATAAAACTTTGTATTAGTGACTAACATTCAAAAACTATAAATTTCACTCATAAAAAATGCAGATGCCAAACTTCTCTAGAAAAATGAGAAAGTCTGGCCATACTATGCCCACCTTCCCACATCGTCACAATCAGCTGTGGCTGTGAAGTGACTCCCTTTGAATGGTCACGGGCCCCAGCTCACCACGGTGTCGCCACTTGCTGTATCACCCCACAAGGAGGCTGTAATCAGCCTCCTTGTGGGGTAACACAGCATTAGAAAGTCTTGGGTCGGGCACAATGACTCACGCCTGCAAATCCCAGCACTCTGGGAGGCCAAGGTGGGTGGATCACTTGAGGTCAGGAGTTCGAGACCAGCCTGGCCAACATGGTAAGACCCTGTCTCTATTAAAAATACAAAAATTAGCCAGGCATGGTGGCAGGTGCCTATAGTCTTAGCTATTTGGGAGGCTGAGGCAGGAGAATTGCTTGAGACAGAGGTTGCAGTGAGCCGAGATTGTGCCACTACTCTCCAGCCTGAGTGACAGAACAAGACTCCATTTCAACAAGAACAACAAAAAAACGAAGTCTTGGTGGGAATAATTTTTTTCATAGTAAAGTTATTAGATTTTATTTAATTTCTAAGCCACACATGACTGTTTTAAGACAGAATACAAATATGTAAGTATTCACAGGTTGATGGGTGTTCTAATCTTGACGATCACTGTCAAATAACTCTATCAGCCTCATGTGGTTACGCTGTAGTCGACTGAATTATTGGCAACAATTCTTCAGTTCTTCACGGCCCTTGTATTCATTCCCTTTGCCATGCAACTTTTCAGCGACTGACCATGGACCACACTTCCCTACACTTTGACTGTGACATCAGCTGCGTATCATGCTTTGGCCAATAAAATGTGGGCCATAGTGGTAGGGTTCCAGCTCACCCCCTGTGGCGCCCCATTGCTGTGAAGATGATGACGGAGCACCAAGCAATCTAGATGGCTCCTTCCCCTAGACCCAGCCCCAGAATGTGCACACATAGGGCAGATTGAAGACCCACTTGCAGTTGAAGACCCACACAGGTCTGGCTGCACCCATAGCATGAAGCAGAGCTGTCCAAATTAGCACAGTCTGGGCCAGTCAAACCCTAGCCAACCTAGAAAGGCATGAGAGATACACGCTGTATATCATGAAATGTTGTTGTTATGCAGTATTAAATGACCAATATTAAGTCCCTGGAAGTGAGGGCTTGAGTTGCCACATTTAATGGCTGCAAGACAGGAGTGGATGAACCGTCTGTGAGCACGGTTGACTGAGGAAAGATAAAGTTCTCTGGAAAGAAAAGACACTTCGCTTTACAAGAGAGGCAGAAATGAATCTATTTTGCAGCTGTGGGATTTAAATACCTTCCCCTTTTCCCCAACAAGAACACAAAAGGAAATCACTTTGCCCCCAAAGACATGGTAAAACTGTAGCCATCATCTCTTTCTTTTTTTTTTTTTTTTCCTAGGGTAATTTAGAGGCAGTCTTTCCCTTTGTAATTTTCTTCCAGGCTTTACTAGAACTTATGAGCATGCCATCCAAGATCCTGTAGGCTTATTAAAGCAGCTGCTTACAAATGAATAAATAAAAAATAAGAAAGTGGCCATCTCGTATCAAAGACAAATGACCTAATTTTGTTAGCAGATCATGTTGAAAGGTCAGCCTTATTCTCCTGGATACTGGCGAAGATTACCATTCATGAAATTTTATTGGTTATTTGACGTCTGTAGACGCTCAAGTGTTTTCCCAATACATGATTCATAGGGGCAAAGGTCTTTGTGCATTTCCACATTTGTAGCTCCAATCTCACATTGCGGCAGCTCGCCGAACAGCTCCCTTGATTCCTCCACTGTCTGGTACGTTACACATTTTATGTTTCATTTGCTGTGGTCTTATTTTTCTCTCCCTCATTATGACCCAGTTGTCTTCTTGTAGAACACAGTGCAGTCTCTTGTTTCTCCTTGTCCATGTGCTTACTAGAAAAGGCCTGGTTTTCAGCAACACAGCTTGCTGTTGGGGGGCCACCCTTTGTTAAGTGAGTCAAGAACTGTGATGTGTCCATGCTTCTTGATGACAGAGAATTGGGGATCATCGGGCCAATTCACGTAATAGGAGGTAAAGCTATGAGACTGAAAACATGCACACACCCTTCCCAAGTCTTCAGTCTTCAACAAATATTTGTTGGATGGGCCACCATGTAAGCAGCTCTGGGCTAGGCAACAAGTGTGATATAAGCATGGAAAACACAGACTTTACTTATATTTTAGTGGCAGAGAAATATGAATGGGCACAGATTACAACTGTGATGTGCTTGTTGAGGGACACAAATATGTCCTGAAGCAGATGCACAGGTACCTTTTACAGAGATGCATAGATGCATTATTTTATCAATAACACCTGAGGAAGAAGCATCTGCTGTCCATGGCAGGTTGAGGTTTGCCTTTTTAACATAATGACATTTAAAGTGAGATATAAAGAATCAGAAGGAATAGCCATACACAAGTGGGACTGAGATTATCCCAAGAGGGGTAAGGAAGAGGTACAAAGTCTCTAAAACATTAAAGAGCCTTACTTGTTTGAGGATCTGATAAAAGACCCAGTGTGAGTTGAGTATGGGGATCAGGAAGGAGGTACACGGGTCTGTGTCAGAGAAGAGGCCTGGAACGTTCTGGTGAGATCTCTGAAATTTTCTCCTTGTAGAGTAAGAAACCAATGAAGGGGCGTAAGTGATAATGTCCTGATAAAATGTATGATTTAAGAAGATTACCTACAAGGCTACGGTAACCAAAACAGCATGGCACTGGTGCAAAAACAGACACAAAGACCAATGGAACATAACACAGAACTCAGAAATAAGACTGCACACCCCCATCCATCTGATCTTTGACAAACCTGACAAAAACAATGGGGAAAGGATTCTCTATTTAATAAATGGTGCTGGGGCAACTGTCTGGCCATACACTGAAAATCAAAACTGGACCTCTTCCTTACACAATATACAAAAATTAACTCAAGAAAGCTTAAAGAGTTAAATATAAAACCCAAAACTATAAGAACACTACAAAAAAAAATCTAGGCAATACCATTCAGGACATAGGTACGGACAAAGACTCACAACGAAAACACCAAAAGCAATTGCCACAAAAGTGAAAATTGATAAATGGGACCTAATTAAACTAAAGAGCTTCTGTTCAGCAAAAGAAACTACCAGAGTGAACAGACAGCCCACAGAATGGCAGACAATGTTCGCAATCTATCCATCTGACAAAGGTCTAATATCCAGAGTGTACAAGGAACTCAAGCACATGTACAAGAAAAACACAACCCCATGAAAAAGTGGGCCAAGGACATAAACAGACAATTCTCAAAAAAGGACATACATGCGGCCAACAAACATAGGAAAAAAGCTCAGTATCACTGATCATTAGAGAAATGCAAATCAAAACCGCAATGAGATACCATCTCACACCAGTCAGAATGGTTATTAATAAAAATTTTTAAAAAACAGGTGCTGGCAAGATTGTGGAGAAAAAGCAATGTTTTTACACTGTTGGTGGGAGTGTAAATTAGTTCAACCATTGCGGAAGATGGTGTGACAATTCCTCAAAACCTAGATACAGAAATACCATTTGACCCAGCAATCTGATTACTGGATATATACCCAAAGGAACAGAAATCATTCTTTTATAAAGTTACGTGCACATGCACATGTAAGTTAATTGCAGCACTATTCTCGATAGCAAAGACATGGACTCAACCTAAATGCCCATCAATGATAAAGACTGGATAAAAAAAATGTTGCACATATACACCATGGAATACTATGCAGCCATAAAAAAGAATAAGGTCATATCCTCTGCAGAGACATGGATGGAGTTGGAAGATAACTAACGCAGGAACAGAAAACCAAACACCACATGTTCTTACTTATAAGTAGTAGGTGAGTGATGAGAACACATGGGCACATGGAAGAGAACAACCGGCATGGGGATCTGCTGAGGGGAAGGAGAGAGAGCATCAGAAAGAACACCTAATGAACACCGGATTTAATACCTAGGTGATGGGATGACCTGTGCAGCAAACTGCCATGGTACCTATTTACCTATGTAACAAATCTGTATATCCTGCACATGTACCCCTGAACTTAAAAGATGAAGGAAAAGAAAAAAGATTCCTCCAGAAGCTATAAGGGGACTGGACTGTAGGGGTAACGATGGAGGAGAGAGAGAAAAGCCATGCAGGGAAGATGTGATGGTGGCTTAGAGACAGAGAGAGATTTGGGAGTGGGGAAAGAGAGAAAGAGAGAGACAAAGAAAACGGACTGTTGGGGAAAAGTTCAGACAGAAAATGCCATATCCTTTGTTTATAGTGAATTTTACACATTATGATCCAAGCAAGCCTTGGGATTTCCATGAGACAGTGGAGAATTCTGGTACTTTTTCCCCCAGATGCTTAGATACTGAAGGACAATCCAGGGGATATGAAGGTATTGAGGGAAAGCTCAATTCAGGAGAGCTTCAACCTAAGGGTCAAATCTTGTTTTTCTTATTTCTTTTAGCATGGAACAGAATAGTGAAGGCTACATTCCTAAATCTACTAACTTAATTTATATGTGAAAAGGAACTAACTGTAAAGCTTTTTTTAAATTTTATTTCTTTATTTTGAGATGGAGTCTTGCTCTGTCGCCCAGGCTGGAGTGCAGTGGTGCAATCTCGGCTCACTGCAAGCTCCACCTCCCGGGTTCACGGCATTCTCCCGCCTCAACGTCCTGAGTAGCTGGGACTACAGGTGCCTGCCACCATAATTGGATAATTTTTTTGTATTTTTAGTAGAGACGGGGTTTCACAGTGTTAGCCAGGATGGTCTGGATCTCCTGAACTCGTGATCTGCCTGCCTTGGCCCCCCAAAGTGCTGGGATTACAGGCGTGAGCCACCGTGTCTGGCCAAAGCTTTAGTAACTGAAAAGAAGACTGGGCTATACAGAAAGTAAAGAATTTTTTTTTCCTCCCTGGAATATGTGTTTTCTTAACTACTATTTGCTCCATAAGATCACCATGGCCACTCTGTGTGACATCCTTCCTTGGCTAACTTGATACTGCTGTCCAACTTTGCAAAAGGTTCACAGAAAGACAGAGATTTTCACCCATTCTTTAATCCCAAGAGACATCCACTCTAATAGAAAATTCTGCTCTGAGAATCATATGCTTAAAATGTGTTAAGTTTTGAAAACAACAACAACAACAAGAAACAACCTATTTACAATAGTAAATCTTGGAACCAACCCAAATGCCCATCAAAGATAAAGAAAATGTGGCACATAGACACCATGGAATACTATGCAGCCATAAAAAAGAATGAGATCATATCCTTTGCAGGGACATGGATAAAGCTGGAAACCATCGCTCTCAGCAAACTAACACAGGAACAGAAAACCAAACACTACATGTTCTCACTCATAAGTGGGAGTTGAACAATGAGAACACATGGACACAGGGGGGGAACATCACACACCGGGGCCTGTCAGAGGGTTGGGGGAACATGGAGGGAGAGCATTAGGACAAATACCTAATGCATGTGGGGCTTAAAACCTAGATGACAGGTTGACAGGTACAGCAAACCACCATGGCACACGTATACCTATGTAACAAACCTGCACATTCTACACATATATCCCAGAACTTGAAGTAAAATTAAAAAAAAAAAAAAAGAAAATAGATTTAAAAAAAGTCTAAATGTCTATCAGCAGGAAACTGGACACATAAATTAAGTATGTCCATACAATGCAACACTGCAGAGCCATTAAAAAGTTGATACAGATATTCATCAAGCTGAAAAGGGCAGGATAAAAATGTATGATCCAATTTGGCTTTTCTAAATAAACACACACATTCATATTTGTATATAAATATAGAGCAAGGTCAGCCAAGTTGCCCAAGCAGTGAATAATCTCCAAGTAGTTGGATTAAATAAGGAGAACATTTCTTCTCTATATGTGCACAAAGTATTTGTCTTTCCAAAGATGGGCATGTGTTGTTTCTCTGATCAGAAAAAAATAATTAAGATACATGTTTTTATTTCCTTAGAGAAAAACATATGCCATGGAATGATACCACGTCAGAGGTATTATTCACCTGAGACTATTCAAACAGCTAACACTCAGTTGCCATTTTTTATGCCAAAAAATTCTACTTGAAGAACATTCAAATGAAGACAGTGATGTTCACTGGCTTAAGAATGGAACTGTTAAGCTGCATGCTCCAGGTAAATAGAGGTGGGACGACATCCACTTCTTAGAGGGTTCATGTGCCCTGACATTGCCTCCACCATTTTCCCTAAAGGGCTAAAGCACTCTGTTACTACTCAAGAGCCAGCAGGAACCAAAAGCATTCGTGAGAGTTTTGAGAGTGAAATTAGCTCTTCAACTGTGGGTGGACAGCTCGTAGGAGAAAGGGCCTGTGGTAAAACTCACCTCATTAGCCTGAGGTTAGGTTGTTCAGAAAATCATCCAGCTCAACGGCATTAATGACTCTCCCCTTCCACTCAGGCTGCATGAGGATTTTATTCGCAAGCAAACAAAAGAAAAAAAATTATGGAAAACAGGATGTCAATTAACACACCTTTGGGCTCTTTCGTGTGAGTGAGGCTATTTCAAGTTTATTCCAGTCTGACATTCTTGAATGCATGTTTGCTGTCTAAAACCACGAGCACGTAAACAAAATCTAATGTCCTTATCAAACCAGACAAGGAAATCTCAACAGAACCTGAGTATAATGGGCAGGATAACTGACCATTATTATAATGTTTATAAGTAAATCTTATCATAATCATTGTCTTAGTCTGTTCAGGCTGCTAGCAAAATGCCATAGACTAATATCCAGAGCGTACAAGGAACTTAAGCAAATGTATAAGAAAATTTTAAAAAAGGTGCTAAAAATTAAAAACAAACAGGTGGCTTGCACAAAGCAAGTTTATTTCTCCCAATTCTGGAGGCTAAGCCCAACGTGCTGGCAGATTCAGTGCCTGGTGAGCGTCCACCTCCTCGTAGATAACCTTAACTCTAACTTCACATGATTAAAGAGGTGTGGGATCTCTCAAACCTTTTTTTTCTTTTTTTCTTTTTCTCTTTTTTTTTTTTGAGACAGAGTCTCGCTTTCATCACCCAGGCTGGAGTGCAGTGGCACGATCTCGGCTCACCACAACCTCCACTTCCCAGGTTCAAGCAATTCTCCTGCCTCAGCCTCCTGAGTAGCTGGGACTACAGATGCACACCACCACACCCAGCTAATCTTTGTATTTGTAGTAGAGACGGGGTTTCACCACGTTCGCCAGGATGGTCTCAATCTCTTGACCTCGTGATCCACCCGCCTCGGCCTCCCAAAGTGCTGGGGTTACGGGTATGAGCCACTGTGGCCAGCCTCAAGCCTTTTTCATAAAGGCACTAATCCCACTCATGAGGGCTATGCCCCATGGCCCCATCACTTCCCAAAGATCCCATCTTCTAATACTATCACCTTGGGGTTAGAATTTCAACACACAAATTTAGGGGGACATAAAAGTTCAGCCAATAGCAGTTAATCTTAATTATAGTTTAAAGAAGACTGTGATCATACTCAATATTTAATGAAGGAATGGAGGAACCAATGCAGGAATCCTGAAATATAGGGACCAATGAATAAGCGAATGAATGTTAGAGACGACCCTGCAGCCCCTTATACCCTAAAGTTGCCTTTTCATTTTTCGGAAGGTCTTTCAGTGTGTTCTGTGTGACTAAAAGATGGACAAAGCTTTAAAAAAAGAAAGAGCTCTTTTTATTCTAGCATTTCCAGTGATTTATGGTGCTTTTAGGCACCTTAACTGGCAAAATGGTGCTTGATTATCTCCATGAAAAAATAAACTCACCAAGAAGCAAGCAAGTCAATTCAATAGTACTGATCAATGCTTTAATTTTTAAGTTGAGTAGTAAACTCATGGATTTTTGTTTTATTATCCTTCCCAGAGTCCATAGTTGCTACAGATATTGTTTATACCAAATATTACGTTACTTTAAAAAGAAAACAGGAAAACAGGCTCATCATATGTTAAAGCAAATATATATAATAATGCAATTGAAAGTCAGGCAATCCAGAGAATAGGATGGGAGGGGAAAAATACCCCAAATATCAAGCAAGAATAGTGGTATGATGGTATGATTATAGCTATGAGGATATGAAGTGCTATGATTTTAGCTATGAGTACAATCCACTTTCTAAATCCAAATGTTTCAACTGCTTAATTTTCTCTTCTATATTTTGCATATTACAAGAAGAATCGTGTGCCTTCTAATATCCCAGTGAACAGCATCTTAATTAAAAATAGGAGAGTTTGCAAAAACACAGGCTGTGTGTCTCACAGCTAATTGAAATAGCTACCAAGGTCCCCGAAAGACAAGTTCAATATTGTGGAAATACCAGCAGGGCTGGCATTTCAGTGTTCTCAGATACCCTCCTTGTCTGTCTGATTAAAATTTCACTTGGCATTTCTGTCCATAATAAAAGAAACCTATTTGGGCCCAGAGCTGTTCAGCAGACAGCAGAGGCATGTTAAATTTCAGGGCGTTTATTGAGTCTGCCGATGTTTCCACAGCAGCGACGCAGCTGACAACCTAACCTCAGCCTTTCTGCCCAGATGGAGTCAGTGGGGTTAATAGTACAGTGAGGAGTCATCGTTTTCAGACTGAGGCAGCTATGTTGAAAATGATGGGCCAGGCACAGTGGCTCTTGCCTGTAATTCCAGCACTTTGTGGGGCTGAGGCGGGCGGATTACTTGAGGTCAGGAGTTCGAGAACAGCCTGGCCAACATGGTGAAACCCTGTTTCTACAAAAAATACAAAAATTAGCTGGGTGTGGTGGTGCTTGCCTGTCATCTCAGCTACTTGGGAGGCTGAGGCAGGAGAATCACTTGAATCTAGGAGGTGGAGGTTGCAGGGAGCCAAGATCGCAGCAGTGCACTCCAGACTGGTCGACAAAGCAAGACTTGGTCTCAAAAAAAAGAAAAAAAGAAAATGATGGATACACTCCTCCCCTTATTTTTTCTTAAAAAAATCAAAAACCAGTGCACCGTCTTGAATGGTATTTAATAATGAAGAACCCTTTTTGTGTGGGTGAAATTATGTGTGATTTTCCTTCAGAGTATGACTGGAGCACGTGAGAAAGTTGAGAATGGAGTATTTTGATATACCCTTTTGAGGCATGTACATGTGTATGGCACTGATTGAGACTCCTTGAGGATGCAAAGCAAATGTATTACTGATGCAAGATGGGCAAGCCCCCAAATTGGGGCTTAGCACAGGAAGGTTCTTGGCTTTGCCCAAGAAAGAATTCAAGGGCAAACCAGTGGTGGTAGGCAGCAACTTTTATTTCAGTAGCAGTGCATAGCAGCACCAGAAGGGCAGCAGAAGAGGGCTACCTCCTAGGCAGTGGGTGCAGAATACCAACTCAGAAGCAGTTCTGCAGTGGCATTTATACCCATTTTTCACTGCATGCAAATTAAGGGGCAGGTTATTCAGACACTTCTAGAAAAGGGGTAGTAAACCCAAATGCCCATCAATAATAAGAAAATGTAGCACATATACACCATGGAATATTATGCAGCCATAAAAAAGAATGAGTTAATGGTCTTTGCAGGGACATGGATGAAGCTGGAAGCCATCATTCTCAGCAAACTACCACAGGAACAGAAAACCAAACACCACATCTTCTCACTCATAAGTGGGAGTTGAACAATGGTAACACATGGACACAGGGAGGGGAACAATACACAATGAGGACTGTCGAGGGCTGGGGGCAAGAGGAGGTAGAGCATTACAACAAATACCTAATGCATGTGGGGCTTAAAACCTAGACAACAAGTTGGTAAGTGCAGCAAACCACCATGGCACATGTATACCTGTGTAACAAACCTGCACGTTCTGCACATGTATCCCGGAACTTAAAGTAGAATGGAAAAAAAAAAAAACAAAAACAAAAACAGAAAAGGGGTGGTAACTTCCCAGTGTTGCCATGGAAAGCGGTGGTAACTTCCAGGTGTTGCCATGGAAAGAGGTGGTAATCTCCTGGTGTTGCCATTGTGCCAGTAAACTGTCATTGTTGCTGGTGGGCATGCTTTCAGTGCCTCTTCTCGGTTTCAGCCAGTCTTCAATCTGGTCTGAAGTGGAGTCCCACCTTCTACCTCATTACTGCCACTTCTACCAATGATAACAGGATTGTAATAATGACCATTATTTTAAGTACTCATGGACGTTTAAAGATAACTAATATTTATCAGAACTTGCACAATGCCCACATTCAGTGATTAGCACATTATTTAATTAAAACTATTATTATCCTCAATTTTCAGTGAGGAAGTGAGGCTTAGAGAGATTGAGCGACTTGCCCAAGATTGCACAAATCGTTCCCAGTAGAGGCTCAAAACCAGTCTGAGCCCAGTACTCACATGCTAAACCATTTTTATTACAGTCTTCCCAATTACCCGGTACTGCATAGGACATGGTTATGTTGGTAGACTATGTGTTCATCCGTGTCTAGTTCTCATCATCTTCCTAGTGGCTCAAAATACTCTTGCTGTTGGGTGAGGCTAGGTGATCAGCTCTAGCTGGTGGACCATGATTGGAAGTCACTTCCATTGCGGAGAGCCGAAGAACTCTGACTCCACTTCCTTACCAGAGTCAGCCAGGTGGCACAGCTACAAAATGGAAGCAGCCTGGATCTTGAGCCACCTCGTGGAATAGACTAGCAGCACACTCAGATGACAGAGCCATATGCAAGTGTTAAAACACAGAGATCCACAGTTTGTATGTTACCTAGTACAACCTAACCTGATTTTAGTTATTTAAATTCAGAAAACCAGCTTTCCTGAGTAACTTAAAACTGTACTGTTTGCAAACAAGGGAACTCTCAGTACTGCTCTGGCTATTGTTAACCAATATATATCATTTCCAACTCATCCTTACCCTCTCCTGGGCTTACTGTAAAAGCCGAGTAAATAGGTGTGCTCATCTGTGAGAAGCTATGTGAGTCATCCATCCATCCACACATCCAGCCATCCTTCCACCATTCTACTGATATGGAAGTAATGTGTGTCAGACTCTTTGCTTGGCAACGCTGATTCAATGATGAAGACACATGCGAGACACAGCGCCTGCCTTCAACATGCTCTCAATCTAACCACAGAGGCACTGTGGTTCAGCAGTAAGTATTCTGCATCATGGACTCACACATAATATTTACTTGATTTTTTTTAAAAAACTGTAATTTCTAATTACAGAAATTAGAAATTTCTGTAATGAACTGGTATTATACTTTAAGAAAATAAATGCAAAGAACTACATTATTGTAGCAGGGGAGCTACCGTAATCTACACAGGATAAATTAGGGGCATAAGAAAGGAACTGTCACCCCCGAAGTGGGGTGAAAGTCTGGAAGACCTTCATGGAAGATACACCCCTTGAGCCAAGTCTTGAAAGATGATTTGATTTCTCTAGGCACAAAAGGTTCCCATTTGAAGGTGTCATTCCTGGTCATACCCTAAGGCTAACTCACGTAGAACGAAGGTTTGAAGTGATACAGAAATCAAGATACCGCTGCATAGAGCTAAGCAGAATCCCCAAACAAATCAGGAGTTTGTTGAGAAATATGACAAAACAAGGTTAAAAACCCTATGGGGTTTCTGGTTGCCTCTGTTGCTGTGTGTTTCAGTTTCTAACTTCAAAAGCAGTTTTCTTTCTTTGGAGTAATTCAACCGCAGAGCTGAAAATCCTTAACTATGTCATTGCTTGTAAAACAGATTTTAAGAAGCCACATGAGAAGTTAGGACTGTTGGACAACTTCTTTTTCAAGAAATGATGAGAAAAAAATGACTAACATATTCAATAATGTGTTACCCGGTGACATATTAATGGTTCGCCCATTAAATACGGTAAATTGTAGAAAAGGAATGCATGATTGTCTCCCATTTCTATACTGGGCGTTTTGTGGCAGAGCTGAGCCAGCTATTCAACAGTAGGTTTTTCTCCTCCAGGGATAGAGACTGTATTTCTGAGCTTCTTTTGCAGTTAGATGTGACCAGATGACACTTTTGGCCGATGGAATGTGAATGGAGGTGCTGCTCTTTATCATGCTAGGCTCAGCACATATGATCCTCTCTTTCTTTGGCAACCATGAAGGTGGAGCCACCTATGGAAGGAGCCTGGGTCCCTGTATCACATTATGGAGTAGAACTATCCATCCATCAGGACACCCATTTAGAGCTACACATGATACAAAGTTTTTTTGTTTTGTTTTGTTTTTGAGACAGAGTCTTACTCTATCACCCAGGCTGGAGTGCAATGGCTCAATCTTGGTTCACTGCAACCTCCACCTCTGAGGTTCAAGCTACTCTCATGCATCAGCCTCTCCCAGTAGCTGGGACTACAGTCATGCACCACCATGCCGAGCTACTTTTTTGTATTTTTGGTAGAGATGGGGTTCTACCACGTTGGCCAGGCTGGTCTCGAACTCCTGGCCTCAAGTGATCTTCCCACCTTGGACTCCCAAAGTGCTGGGATTGCAGGTGTGAGCACCACACCCGACCAAGAAGACAGAAACTTAAATTGTGTTAAGGCACTGAGATTTGGAAGTTAATGTAATTCTGAAGCTTGTGTCCCTTTAATACAGGTCCTATATCTTTTCCCGTCCTGATTATGCAGAGTAAAGTATCAAGGAGTCCATGCCTATATGAGGGCTAGCTTGGGACACTGAAACTCACAAAGATGCAGAAACACAACCCGCGTAGCAGCTGTGTTTGTGGATCTTAGTCCATAGCGCTGACTAACGGAGCCATCTTCACAAGAGAAGTCAGGCCGATCGGGCGTGGTGGCTCATGCCTGTAATCCCAGCACTTTGGGAGGCCGAGGTGGGTGGATCACAGATTCAGGAGATCGAGACCAACCTGGCTAACACTGACACCCTGGCTAACCTGTCTCTACTAAAAAATACAAAAAATTAGCCGGGACATGGTGGCGGGTGCCTGTAGTCCCAGCTACTCACGAGGCTGAGGCAGGAGAATGGCATGAACCCGGAAGATGAAGCTTACAGTGAGCCGAGATCGCACCACTGCACTCCAGCCTGGGCAATAGAGCAAGACACCATCTCAAAAAAAAAAAAAAAAAAAAAAATAGAGAAGTCAGCCCATTGAAGTCAATTGGCCAAAATGAACTTGACTTCCAGATGGACAAAGTCACAAACACCATGGGGAGAAAAAGAAAACATTTAAGAATGACTCTGAGAGCCACAGTTACCTGAGTAAATGCAACTATGTCTCGCTAGCAGTCGCAGGCCAGAGAGGACGCTTAACTCCAGATATCATTTAGCATGACAACAATATTATTCTAAATTTTATAATTCTTATTATGACATTTATGAGTGACAACAATCTGTCTACCCTTGCTTAGTCATCCCAAAGAAAAACCCTCAAGTTTCTGCAAGGTTTCTTTTTAAGAACAAATCACTTACTGACATCTCCTGTGAATTAATTAACTGATTCATTCATTCATTCATTCATTCATCAATAAACAGTTACTGAGTGCTTTCTCTGTGCCAGGCAAGGCTATAGACATCCATTGATGCTTCCCCTCCCAAACAAGTGTTCTCCCAATAGCCCAAGAAGTCTTACTAAAATATTTACTGGATCAGGGCCAGGCGTGGTGTCTCATGACTGCAATCCCAGCAAATATGGGAGGCCGAGGTGGGCGGATCACTTGAGGTCGGGAGTTTGAGACCAGCCTGGCCAACATGGTGAAACCCTCATCTCTACTAAAAGATATAAAAACTAATGGGGTGTGCTAGTGGGCACCTGTAATCCCAGCTACCTGGGAGGCTGAGGCAGGTGAATCACTTGAACCGGGGAGGCAGAGGTTATGGTGAGCTGAGTGGTATGAGATCACACCACTGCACCCCAGCCTAGGCGAAAGAGGGAGACTCCACCTCAAAAAAATAAAAACAGAAAAAAAAATATTTATTGGATCAGGTACCCCCAACCTTTAAATTCCTCCGATGGCTTCCCAGTGTACTCACAACCCAGTCCAAACCCTACTGCGCCTCCAAGGTTGATATCTCCAGCCCCTTGTCACGTCACTCTGGACACACTCATCTGTGGATTCATCAACCCTACCAGGTTCCTCTCCTCCTCAAGCTGTGCCCACGCTGCGTCCTCAGTCTGCACCGCTCCTTTCCCTCTCTCTTCCTATCTAATTCCTACCTACCCATCAACCCCAATGCTAGTCCTTCACAGAGGCCTTCACTGAACCTTCCCATCCAAATTAATTCTTTTTCTTTTAATATTCCATAGCATCTAGAGTCTTTCTCTGGTCACAACAAATGTCTATTTGGCATCCAGTCAATTCTAGGTGCCAATGGTAAGACATGAGGAAGACAAAATCTCTGCCCTGTGACATGTACCTTTAACAAGATACTAACAGGTGTATAAGTGCAGTGGAGGAAATGATCGGTCAGACTGTCAAAGAGTAGCTGGCCAGGCTGGTATTCCAGTCTGGGAAGTCAAGGAGGGTCTCCCTGAGAAGGTGGGAGCTAAAGCAAAGCTTGAGGCCGGGAGCGGTGGCTCACACCTGTAATTCCAACACTTTGGGAGGCCGAGGCAGGTTGATCACCTGAGGTCAGGAGTTTGAAACCAGCGTGACCAACATGGTGAAATACTATTTCTACTAAAAATACAAAAAATTAGCCAGGCATGGTGTTGGGAGCCTATAATCCCAGGTACTCAGGAGGCTGAGGTAGGAGAATCTCTTCAATCTGGGAGGTGGAGGTTGCAGTGAGCCGAGATTGTACCACTGCACTCCACCCTGGGTGACAGAACAAGACTCCGTCTCAGTAAATAAATAAAAATAAAATAAATAAAATAAAATAAAGACTTGAAGAATAGGAAAGTGCCACAGAAAAAGCCTTCCAGAAAGAGGAGTGAGTTCAAAGACGCTGAGGTGGAAAAGAACCTGAAATATTCAAATAACAGAAAGGAGGCCTGTAGGGCTACTGCTGAGTTAGAAGATTAGTGGTAAATGAGGAGCAGGAGTTACATATTGATTTGTGTGACTGTATTTTTAATATCCGTCTCCCCAGAGATTGAAAGCTGTAGAAATGCAGATACACTAGTTTGCCTGTCAATCCAGAACCAGGGTCTAGCACAGCCTTTGATACATAGTTGTGATTCTTAACTATTTAATGAATAAATGAATGAAAACAGTAGCTGGGCTGCTCACTTTGGAGCACAAGCCTGGCAGCTCAAACAGGTAGGGACAGTTACAGAAGGCTGCCAAGATAGACCCTTCCCAGTAATGGAAAAAGGGCAAGTGGAGAAACTTATTTTGAGTGGGTAAAGTAATTACTGAAGTGCACAGGCATGGCAGCAAGGAGGCAGGAAGCAACAAAAAGGTAAATAACTTAGAAACCTTCACTTTCCATCTGCGGTTGCTGCAAGCACCCAGCCTCTGAGACCCCAAGACATTCATACTAAGCAAGAGGCATACGATTAGGCAGCATCTCAAGATAATACCCAATAGGTCTTACATTTCATTTCAGTCAACCACTGCTGGGTTTTGGCACCATTTTCATCTCAAATATGAGTAATGCAGACCCCTCAGTCACTATTAAGTAGCAATCTGGGGAAATCATCCACTTCCAATAATCCATTTCTCTAATTTAGAACACTCTGAAACCACATAATGAATAATACTGTTGCCAACTCTCCGGTAATGACATGTGACATATGTCAGCAATTGCTCTTTTCAAGATAAATCCCACTGTGTTGTTCCCTTCAGAAACTCCTGTTTATTTATTCAGTTGGGCTCCTCACACACAAATACAGTGTATTCATTTCTGAAGATGAATTTAGGAACAAAGTTGAATCCCAGGCTTTGAAATATCAGGAAAAAGTTTTATCCTAACATAATAAATAGCATTCAGTTTTGTCTACAAATGGTTGATTAATATGCAATTATATTCTTAAGTGCAGGCTGTCAATGAATTCCAAAGTACTTTAATTAGTGATACCATTCGGTATATTCCCATTAGCAACATCTTCCCATTTTTGCAATAGCAATTTTATTCCACCCCTTTAGAGAGAACTATAGGTTGTCAGAAGTAAGACATTGCTTTTCCTATTTCTTTCACTGCATAAATGATGCTTCCCAGCATTCACAGTTGGAAATAATCATAAAAATTCCCCAAGTGCTGGGTCTTGTTTTTCCCACTGTCCCTCCTTCCCAAAGATGTGGAAATGGAATAAATAATTGCCCAAAGACCCAGCTCTTCTCAAACCCAAGAGATGAATGAAGGGGATAAAAGTTAAAAATAATGGAACTGGTTGCAAGTTATCATCTTTGTATTAAAAAAAAAATGCTTAAAACTCTTCCATTTGAGGACACTTCCCACAGCCCTGGCTCTTGTTGAAAATATTTTTGAGTTACTCAAATAATTAAACAGTTGCCCATCTCTAGATGTAATGATCAGAGGGGAAATCCCTTATATTCAAAAAGGGAAACATATTAGGCTAAGTAAATAATATATAATGGGCATTTGGTTGGAGGGTTTGCTGAGGTATAATTATGTAGTTAAGTGTGTTTCAGAGTATTCCTGTTTTTTGCATAGATAACACAACTAAAATATGTTAGCTCAGTAAAATCTAAAAAATACGTATCATCTAACAAGATATTGGAAAAAACAGGAGAGTTCAAGAAGAAGTTGTTTCTGTAAATTTACATCTTGGACTATAAGACCTTGGTGAGCCAAGAATAGAGTTAAAATTCTACCAAGTCAAGCCAAGGTTTAAGTTAAGACTAAGCTGTGTTGTCTCCTCTCTCATTCCCCACCTCCAAATATGCTAATGAAATTATAATGAGCAAAACTGCTTGGAAATAAAATGAACCTTAGTGATAATGGAGTGGTATGAATCTGTCCAGCTTTACTTTAGATGGAGGGTGAGGTACATTTGACTAGAGCAAAAAGAGTGAGATCAATTGGGAAAAGGCTTAGATGGTAAATCCAAAGGTTACATGGCATCCACATTTGGAGAAATTTACATATCGCAATTAAATGAAATATCCATGAATTCACAACAGACTGTATGACCAATTCTACCTGATTGCTGAAATGTCAACCTGGCCAGGAGGTGGGAGAGCTACTATCTTGAATAATTTTATGAGTGACTCAGATATTGTAAAGTCAACACCGATTTTATCTGGATGACTCTCTCGACCCCTTACCATCTCAACAGAGGACCTCATCCTCCTAAAATTACCAGAATGCAAAGAGTAGAGAACCATATTTTAACCATCATAGAGCAACGTTTCTTAACCAAGACACTGTTGATATTTTGGCTTGGGTAAATCTTTATGTAAGAGCTGTTCTATATACTGTGGTATGTTTAGCAGAACCCTTGGCCTCTACCAAGTAGGTGTCAATAGCAATTTCCCCACCCCATTGTGACAAACCAGAATGCCTCCAGATATTGCCAACTGTGCCCTGGGGGGAACACAATAGTCTCAGTTGAGAACTACTGGCATAGAGGATGGTTTTATCCTGCTTATTTTTCTAAGGTCTTCCTCTTAGGGTTCCTGTGACATTTTTCTTCATAGATCTATTATTACTTCTCGTTAGTAAAATTCAAAGATAAACTGGAAAAAAAGTGGAATATTTTCTTATGAAACAATGTCAGGAACTAACCAGGAATAATAGTTCTGTATTATTTTAGACTTTCCCTGTTGTGTGTATCAGAATGTACAATCTTTTCTTAGATACTGACGTTGTCACACACGTTAAGAAAACACATTCAGCCAGGCATGGTGGCTCACATCTGTAATCCCAGCACTTTGGGAAGTTGAAGTGGGCAGATCACCTGAGGTCAGGAGTTCAAGACCAGCCTGGCCAACATGGTAAAACCTTGTCTCCACTAAAAATACAAAAATTAGCCAGGCGTGGTAGTGTGTGCCTGTAATCCCAGTTACTTGGGAGGCTGAGGCATGAGAATCACTTGAACCCAGGAGGCAGAGGTGGCAGACAGCTGAGACTGCACCATAGCACTCCAGCCTGGGCAACAAGAGCAAAACTCCGTCTCAAAAAAATAAAAAATAAAAATAAAGGGCTGGGCATGGTGGCTTACACCTGTAATCCCAGCAATTTGGGAGGCCAAGGCAGGCGGATCTCCTGAGGTCAAGAGTCCGAGACCAGCCTGACCAACGTGGTGAAATCCTATCTCTACTAAAAATGCAAAAATTAGCTGGGTGTGGTAAAGGGTGCCTGTAACCCCAGCTACTCAGGAGGCTGAGATAGAAGAATCGCTTGAACCCAAGAGTCGGAGGTTGCAGTAAGCCAAGATCACGCCCCTACACTCCAGTCTGGACAACAGAACGAGACTCCGTCTTAAAAAACAAAAGAAAAAAGAAAACACATTCATACTATTCACATGATTATGCGAATACCTGTTTTTAACTAATTGTACTTACTTTTTCATACTAAGTACCTGTAAGTTAACTTTGTGTTTTTTTTTTTTTTTTTTAATGGTTGAGTGGTATTTCATTGCATGGACAGACCCAAAACTTACCCAAGCAATCTATTAATAGCCTTTTACAATTCTTCTACATATGTATGTGTGTGTACACATTGAATTTACTTCCTCACATATTTTTGCTCCCTTATATATATATTTATGTAGATTAAATTCCTAAAAGTAGAACTTCTCAGGTTTCTCCTTTTATGCTATTTTTTTTTTTCCGACTGCATCTCATTAACTTCCTTCAAAATGCTTTTCTTTTGGGTCAAATGACACATCTGACATTTCTCTGGTTTCTTGAAACTTCTACACCCACCTTCCACTCATTAGACAATTACCTATAGGGACTCTACTGATACTGGTGGGCTTGGGAAGGTCCCCAAATGCTGGTGGGACCCTGATCCTAGCAGGTGTCCAGGCTCTTGACACCATCTCAAGAAGGAATTCAAGGATGAGTCAGAAAACAGTGAAAGTAGAGATTTAATACAACAGGAAAAGTACACACTCAAGAAAGGGGAGTGCAGGCGGACTCAAGAGAGTGCCATGCCTAAGGGGGTTTGGGGCTGCTACCTTTATGGGTTTCTTTAGCCAAGGGGTGGAATATTTATGAAAATTCCTGGAAAAGGGTGGAAATTTCTTAGAATTGTGGTGCCACACATTTTTACACCAAACGTAGGTGTTCTTGGAACTCATGATGCTGGTCGCCTCGGACCTCTTGATATGCTCATTAACATGCTAAGTCACTCATTAATATCCTAAGTCACAGTGACTTAGGATGTTTTTCAGGATCTTATCAGCTCATAGCCTCTAGTCATATGAAACTGCTATTGGAATTTTTTTTTTTTTTTTTTTTTTTTTGGAGACACGTCTCACTTTGTCAGCAGGCTGGAGTGCAGTGGTGCAATGTCGACTCACTGCAACCTCCACCTCCTGGGTTCAAGTGATTCTCCTGCCTCAGCCTCCCGAGCAGCTGGGACTAAAGTCATGTGTCACCATGCCCAGTTAATTTTTGTATTTTGAGTAGAGACGGGGTTTCATCGTGTTGGCCATGATGGTCTTCATCTCTTGACCTTGTGACCCACCCGCCTCAGCCTCCCAAAGTGCTGGGATTACAGGTGTGAACCACTGTGCCTGGCCTGAAATTTTTATTATCCTGTGACCACCTGTATTATTTCTTTCTCACTTCTAGGGGCAAGGGAAGTGCTAAGACTCCATTTGTCAGTCACTGGCCTTCCTCCTTAAGCCAAATTGCTTCCTGACTGCTGTCCCATGCCACCTGTACCTTCTCTTGGTTCTTCATATCTTCATGGATCTTAGAGGCTTTTAATCATTTTCTCAAGGGTCTACCAGTGCCAGTATTGAGCTCTATGCTGGGGAAAAATTGATGAGCAAAAAGCAGACAAGATTTGTCCCCTACAGAGCATAGAGTCTAGTGGAAACAACAGGCATTAATCAAAACTGCTTAGAAATGTATGCAAATTGCTACTGGAATTACTGCCTCCCAGGAGAATAGCCCAGTGCTCTAAGAGGGGCAACAGGAGGACCTGAGGTTTCAGGGCAGGCATTCCTGCAGAAGGGAAGTTGAGCTGGGATACAAAGGCCAGGGAAAGGCTAACCAGGTAAGAGTGATGGAGGTGACCGGAGATCCATGTAGGGGATCAGCATAGGCAAACAACCATGGGATGGAGAGAAGCTGGCCCCTGAAGGATCAGAAGAGACCTCAAAAGGGTGAGGAGGGGTGAGGAGGGGGAAGGAGATGGCTGGTGAGCAGTGAAGGATGGGGCTGGCAGGGGATACTCTGAGCCTGGCCCTCTGAGACGGATTTCAGTTTTATTTTGAAAGCGCTGGAGAACAGGGGAATGACATGGTCACACTCAGGCTTTGAAAAGATCACCCTTCTGAAGTGTGATGAATAATCCTCAGGAAGTCACCAGCCGTCATCATACTGAGACTGCATCAATTGAGCAAACTTCTCTTCCTTCCCTGTAAGCACTTCTCCTCCAGTGATAATGCTGGGTCAGATAAGGCACACAACACATTTTCCCATTTCTTCTTTAATGGATTTACTTGCTTCATCTGTGACCACTTTCTTAGGCCTGGTTTGGAGGACAGCACTTTCAACCCTTTGCAGATCATATTGAAGAGAAGAGCTTTCAGAGAAAATGGGATTAAAGTAGTTGAAAGAAAAAAAAACACCTCTAATACAATTGATTAATTTAAAAAAAAACATAAAAAATAGTGTCTTCTTTAGGATGGTATATCTTATATTCACTGGTGTTAAAGGTCACTAAGAGACTCAGTAAGTATGTACAAAGAAATCTTCACTTTTTATCCGCCAAAGTCTGCCCCCAAACTGCTCTCTCCCCAAACTAAAAAGTTAGTTTATAGCACGGCTAATCTATTGCAGTGCAATCATATTTTAACCTTATCAAATATCCTCACATATTTCTTCCATTTGCACAAAAAATGGAACATCAGAGATTCAGATTTTATTTGGAAAATTTCTTATTCATCATACGGAAACACATCCAACTGCATTTGAGGATTTCAATTTAAAACTAATTTATCTTACATTAACGTTTAAATTCATGAGATTTCACATAAAGTCATTCTTGTAGTATAATAAATTCAGAGTCAATATGATAATTATTAAACAGAAATGAGCGTGAGAAAAATAAATCACCTGGTCTTAGGGTTAGTCCTCTCTCCTGAGCTCTTAGGCTGGTAGCAAAGAGAAAGAAAAAAGGAAGGTTTTTTTAAAAAAAGAAAGGAAAATGTCAAGAGGGAGAGGGACCAAAGAGAGGAGGAATAGAGCACGTGAGAGCACACATGCCCGCAAGACTGTGCCCACACTGCCACTTATGGAATGCTTATTGTATACCCGGCACTGTTCTAGGTTATTTTCACATCTCTAAGCCTCTTAACAACCCATGGGAATTACTTGAGCGATAATGATCCCAGCCAGCAACTCTGTAGCACTTACTGTATACCAGGCAGTGTTCTAGGCATCCCTCCCTTTTTCTGTAAATAGAAAGGGGGTCTCCCCATGTTGCCTAGGCTGGTCTTGAACTCCTGGCCTCAAACGATTTTCTCGCTTCGGCCTCCCCAAAGTGCTGGGATTACAGATACAAGGCACCACACTCAGCCTGTTCTAAGCTCTTACATGCATCGACTGGCTCAATACATACAACCTAATGTGGTGAGGATAAGTCCTGTCTTCTCCAGATGAGAAAAGTGGGATAGCTGAAATAAATAGCTAGCGGGGAACCTGGGCAATGAACGCGGACCACCTCTGCACATCACCACGATGTGGTCGGCCTATCCAAAATGCAAAGAAGGTACAACATTTTTGCAGACATGGAAACTCATATCTTTAAAGGTTGAGCAGCCTGCAGTACAACCAGGATTTAAGTTCAAAGTCACACGATTCCTAAAGGCTTGCTGCCACCTACATCAGAAGGCTCCCCAAGGATATTCATTCCTCCTTCTGGATGGAAGATCCAAGTTCCTGTGCAAGATCGCTGACTCTGTCTCCACTCTCACCTTTCATTAGCTGCGTGTCTTCAGGACCCCATTATACGTGTCCCTGGCATCAACTGCCCTGCATCACTCCCTTTCCTCTTCATCTCCTACTAGGTTCTTTCCTTGTGTTACCAATCCAGGACTCCTGCTTTCTGCAGTGATGCAGTGAATAAATACCCACTCCCAGGGAGAGGATAATATTGCAGTTTCAAAAAGCAAGAGAAAATGGAACTCAAAAATGCTTCACACGTGTGTAGGTACCTGGACCTTCAATATCAAAAGACTGTTCAAAAAGTGAGATTCATTTTATGTTCTCAGCTTGTTTGTTCTGAACACACAAATCCCTTTTCCTGTCACTATTTTTCCTTTCCCTTTTCAAATCATCCCTGCCTTGCTGAATAATCTCTGACTTTTCTATTAATTTGTCAATTTTAAGTGTGTATTTAAAAATATCTAGAGAACAGTGATTCTCAACACCAGCAATTTTTGTCCCCAGGGGAACTTGGGCAATGTCTAGAGACATTTTTGGCATCTAGAGTGGGGAAGGGGTGTGCCATTGGTATCTAGTAGCTAGAGGGCAGTGAGGTTGCTAAGCAGCCTCCCAAAACAGATCAGCCCCCACAAAAAAGGATCATCTGACCAGCAATGTCAAGGGTGCTGAGTGAGGTTGTTAATCCCAGCTACTTGGGGGGCTGAGGCAGGAGAATTGTTTGAACCAGGGTGAAGGAGGTTGCAGTGAGCAAAGATCATGCCACTGCACTCCAGCCCGGGCAGCAGAGCCAGACACTGTCTCAAAAAAAAAAAAAAAAAAAAAAAACCAAGAAAGAAAAAAGAAATCCTCATTCTAGAAGGATGCACTTAATCCTGTACCAATGGTTGCCTCTAGGGAAGACGGCAGGAAGGTGACAATACCGCTTTCAATTATTTCACTTTTGAAATGTTAAGAGTGTTTCTTTCCAATCCACATGCATTATCTTTGAAATGTTATTACAAATTTAAAAATATATTTAATTCCTTTTAAATGTTTTCTTCCAGAAAAGTTTTTAAAGAAAGCTTTTGGACTTTTTCAAAGAAAAGCAAAACAGAGAGTATACACAAGAAAGAAATAATTATTTCAAGGTAGTGAGTGATGAATCCAAAGAACCTCTTTTGATAAGGAATGGATTTTCTCTTCAGAGTAATGTGTTGACGAAACAGGACAACTTTAACTTACAGATTTGTATTAGTATTTATTATGATGATTATTAAGAAAAATAGGAGATATACTCAACATGTTAGTTTTTAAAAAATGAAATACAGAATTTACTACAAAACACCATCACCATTTTCTATTTAAAGCAATAGAACATCTTGAGTTGTCTTGACAGTAAGATAACTACTTATAGTCTTTGACACAGAATCTCACTCTGTTGCCCAGATTGGAGCATGCTGTGGCATGATCTCAGCTCGGTGCAACCTCTGCCTCTCTGGTTCAAGTGATTCTCCTGCCTCACCCTCCATGAGTAGCCAGGATTACAGGTACCAACCACCACGTCTGGCTAATTTTTGTATTTTTAGTAGAGACGGAGTTTCGCCATGTTGGCCAGACTGGTCTCAAACTCCTGACCTCAGGTAATCCACCCGCCCTTGCCTCCCAAAGTGCTGGGATTACAGGCGTGAGCAACAGCGCCCAGCCAAATAACTATTTACATTCTGGAACCTCCTCTTCACCATTCCATTACATACAAGGTGTAGACAAAGATATGGAAATCCAGATGACGGAGAACTCTACACTCTCTCCACACTTTCATTCATGGCACCAGCTCATACCCATCCTTCAAGATTTGGACCAGATGCTACCTCTTCCAGGACACCATTTCTCACACTGATTTGTTAGGTGTAGCCCCACCATGCTCCTTTTTGCAGCATCCTGTGATCCCCTCAACCCCAGCCCACAGCACAGAGCCCTCTATTTGTCTGATTACCTGGCTAGGTCCCCAAAGGTAGGAATCTCCTATTATTAATTTTCCTATCTGCAACAACTGGAACAGTGGCTGACATTTAACATTCAAAATTTCAATTGGTGGTAAATATTGAATGAATGAATGAACAAATGAATGAAAAAGGGAAGAAGAATGATTTTCACTAACCCTAAGAAATCAAGAATCGGGAGATTCAACATCAAGGAAGGAAAACTGGTGGTGTATTCAAGGAAGGAAGGAGATACTATACTCCCATATAAGAATTTCATGTGGTGGCCGGGCATGGTGGCTCACTCCTGTAATACCAGCACTTTGGGAGACTGAGGCATGCAGATGACCTGAGACCAGGAGTTTGAGAGTAGTGTGGCCAACATGGCGGAACTCCATTTCTATTAAAAATACAAAAATTAGCCAGGTGTGGTGGGGTGCACACATATAATCCCAGCTACTTGGGAGGCTGAGGCAGGAGAATCACTTGAACCCAAGAGGTGGAGGTTGCAGTGAGTCGAGATCATGCCATTGCACTCCAGCCATGGTGACAGAGAAAGACTCTTTCTGGGGGGGGTGGGGGGGGAAGAAAAGGAAAAAATTTCAGGTGGGCCAAGAGGTCAGTGAGGTAGAATGCTTAATGCTTAAGGAACACAGGCACCCTAATCATTTTGGGGCTGAGATTGTCCTGGCTTTTATCAAATACGGGCTTCATAAAATGGCTATGACCCTCCGATGCTCAGTCTCCCATCTGTAAAATGGAAATAATAGTATTCAACACACATGCCAATAACGAACATGAAATCAGAATAATGCACATACAGTACTAAGTAAAGTATCTACATGTTGAGAAGCTGTTAGGGATCATCGTTTTTTGTCCATGAACTCTAATGGTTATGAGAACTATCCTCTGTAGCAGCAGCACGCACTCATTAATACTAATGCATGCCCTTTATATGAATCACTCTTTCAGGCATTTTAAGGCACAAAGAGATCTAAGACTCAGCTATTGCTCTCAAAAGGCTTAACCTGGTTGGAGAGTCAGACCATACTCGCACTTGTCCCATATGTTCTTCTGGTTTCTTTTCCACCCGTCTCCCTTCCTTCCAGCCTGAGTTGCTGAAGAAAGCAGAGCTTGGATCTTTAAAAACACGCCATAGTGTGTAAGAGTGAATTAGCATGGGGTTGTCTAACCTCATACCTTATGAGCAGCTTCATCTGCCATAACTTAGATTGTGATGGGAAATAAAATGCAAGCATGACGAAGAGCTCACTGTGCACTGCAAGACATGTTTTATCTCTAGCCACGAAGTAGAACTGCATTCGTGTTGTGAAACCCAGATTGATGCATGCATTTTATTTATAACCCTTTCTCTGAAAGTTCCTCCAAGTTACAAGTGAGCAATGAAAGTTTGCAGTGGCTTTTAAAAGACCTGCCAGCAGCTCCCCTGACAGCCAAATTCTTGCAAGTGACAGTAACAGACCACAGAATGGCTGAGCGTCAACAGGCAATGAAGAATGTGCATGTCCAAAAAGAATAATGGTGATAGAATGGAAAAGGCAGAAAGTGGGACGACTGAGCATTCATACTCAGAGGAAACCTGGCATACCAGCATTTCAAACTGACTGTCATCCAACCATCCATCCTTCTCCCCTCTTACATTGCCTCATCTTTGCACACGACCTCCCTTTTTTGCTTCCTTCTATCCTTTCTCAGTCTATCTCCCCCAGTAGCTGCAGAAAAATCACACACAACCATTTCAATGGCAGTAGTCTCAGTCTGATGATCACTTGTCAAGTCTATACAACCACGCTGCCCTATTTGGTCATGTAGAAGGTATGTCAGCCAAGAATCATCCATCCCCAAACATTAGAGGCAATCACATCAGAAACTAGAGCTGTGAAAAACAGAGTTTCCTCAAAGGGTTAAACCATATGACCTAGCAACTTCATGCCTAGGTATATACCCACAAAAATTGAAAACAGACAAGCGCATGCACCTTCATGCTCGTAACAGCGTCATTCACAATAGCTAGAAAATGGAAATAACCCAAATGTCTATCAATGAATAAATTGGTTCATTTCTACAGTAGAATATTATTCAGCCATAAAAACTGATGAAGTACTGATACATGCTATGATGTGAATTAATCTTGAAAACATTATGCTGAAAGAAGTCAGATGAAAAAGGCCACATATTGTATGATTTATGTAACATATCCTAAACGGGCCCATCCATTGTGACAGACAGACCAGTGGTTACCAGGGGTCGGGGGAAGAAAGAAATGAAAAGCATCTGATTAATAGGCATGGGATTTCTTTTTGGGATAATGAAAATGTTTTGGAAGTAGATAAAGGTGGTAGTTGCACAACATCAATATACTATGTGCCACTGAATTGTTCCCTTAAAAATAATTGACATCAATTATGTGGAATACACCTCGATGAAATTTTTTAAAATAAAACAATATCGAAGACTAGACCAGTTTTCCAATTTGGGGACAAAACATGTCAGGTAGCAAAACTTAGTAATAAGGAAGAGAGGAAAGCACCACAGACCCAGGTCATAGCCCTGGTTAGATGCAAAGAGACACCATATCTAAAACAGCTACAAGGGTAGAGGCCATGACTGTACTTCTAGCCAAGTCCAGGAGTGACTTCTAGCAAAGGGATCATGAACCTGGGCAGATGGACCTGGCACTGAATCTCAGCACTACTGTTTTTTTAATGGTGTAGTGGCTTGATACTTTAACATTTTTGAGATGTGTTTCTCACACTGGAAATAGATAGGAATCTGTTTTGTAGGGTTAAGAATTAAGTGATAATAACCCTAAGACTCCCTTATAAGTCACTGTAGATAACACATAATACAAATTCAATAACTGGTAGCTTTAATTATCATTCAACCATTGTGCATGAAATGTATGGTCCTAACTGCTAAGGATGACAAAGGATGAAAAACAGCAACACTGTGGGTCAAAAATAATTAACTTCTACATGGCTTCTTTGGAAGGACCAAGGGTCCATTTATCTGTGCTCATTCACAGGCCTTTTTCAGTAATAAGAAGTCTCTGACTTAGCATCGATTTGAGGCCTATAGAGGCTCTTAAAAATCTTCTAAGAATGAGAGTGCACTGCAGTTTTTCGTTGTTAGTTTTGCTTGTTTTTTTTTGGAGACAGCGTCTTGCTCTGTCACTCAGACTGTAGTGTAGTGGTGTGATCATGGCTTGCAGCAGCCTCTAACTCCTGGGCTCAAACAATCTTCCTGCCTCACCGTCCCAAGTAGCTGAGACTATAGGTGTACACCACCATACCCAGTTACTTTTTAAAAACTTTTTCTGTAGACACGGTTGTTCTATCTTTCCCATGCTGGTCTCGAACTCCTAGCCTCAACTGATTTTTCCTCCCCAGCCTCCCAAAATGCTGGGAATATAGGAGCCACTGTGTCTGGCCTATCACAGTTACCTTAACAATTGTATCTATCCATTAGGGACTCAAAAGATTATTTGATGATTAAGTGGATGTATTAGTCTATTTTCATAATGCTATGAAGAAATACCTGAGACTGGATAATCTCTAAAGAAAAAGAGGTTTAATGGACTCACAGTTCCACATGGCTGGGGAGGCCTCACAATCACGATGGAAGGTGAAGGAGAAGCAAAGGTATGTCTTATATGGCGGCAGGCAAGAGAGAGTGTGTCCTTTATAAAACCATCAGATCTCATGAGATTTATTCACTATCATGAGAAAAGGATGGGAAAAAAATCAAGCCCCATGATTCAATTACTTTCTATTGGGTGCCTCCCATGACATGTGGGGATTATGGGAACTACAATTCAAAATGAGATTTGGGTGGGGACACAGCCAGAGGATGACTGAAAATATCAGATGACATCACCTCTGCAGGAACAGTCTCCCTGATGTGCAGAGCTCTATAAGGTATGCTTGAGGAAAGCACTTACATTGTATGTTACACTGGAATCAGAGGGCTGGATTCAAATGCTGGCTCTTCTGTAAATTATCAGTGTCTTAATAAACAAGTTCCTTTCTTTGAGATACATTTTAATACCTATTATACTATATACCTTTTGGTGTTTTTTTTGTTTGTTTTGTTTTGTCAGTGTTTCACTCTTGTTGCCCAGGCTGGAGTGCAATGGCTTGATGTTGGCTCAGCACAACCTCTGCTTCCCAGGTTCAAGCAATTCTCCTGCCTCAGCCTCCCGTGTAGCTGGGATTACAGGCATACATGCCACCAGGCCCGGCTAATTTTGTATTTTTAGTAGAGACAGGGTTTCTCCATGTTGGTCAGGCTGGTCTCAAACTCCCGAACTCAGGTGACCCGCCCTCCTCGGCCTCCCGAAGTACTGGCGTGAGCCACTGCGCCCGGCCTACCTTTTGGTTTCTAAAGATTGCCTTTTGCAACTTAAACCCTACAGCCATGTTAATGGATGTGTGTGTGTATTCACTGTAGACCAATATATTTATTCATGTAAGCAATAATTCAAACAGAAGTGAGCATCTGCTATGTACAAGGGACTATGCCATTTCCACTGGAGGACACAAAGTTAAATGATGCAGGATTGCCAACCACAGGAATGAAGATGATTTCTATACTGAAATAAACAGAATGTTAGGACACTCCAGTGTGCAAGGGTCAAATATATGATACAAACTGCTATAGCCCACATGGAAATTATTGGATCATGAAACTGGAAGTCTATGGTGTTTGGATTCAGATAGAACTGATTCAAGTTGCTTATACAATGCCGTCGGTAGTCCGTCTCTGTCGCTTATCTTTATTTTCCTCCGTGTCAGTTTGATTCTCAGACAGGTGCCTTTCAACCCATGGAGAGGTGGCTACCAAAATTTCAGACTTCATTCTATCAGTTCAGCATGCCCAGAGGAAATCGAGTCTCTTTCCAAAGAATTCCATGTAAATTCCTGAGATTTAATCTCACTGGACTGACTTGGGCCACCTGCCCAGGTACGGACCAGTCAGGGAGGCCAGGAGGATGAAATGGCATCAGTGGCCAGGCCTGAATCACACTCCCCCTTGTGAAGCTTGGGGCTTTTTCTACCTGATGACACAGACTAAGGGTGGAAGAGAGGACTTCTCTAGAGAAACACTAAGAGGCTTTACAAGAAGAAGGCGGGAAAAAATGAAAAATAGCAGCTATTCATCACAGGTGCCAAGTGATACACACTGTACCAGAGGTTAAATGAGAGTGCCATAGCAACTTTAGAAGAAAAAAGGGAACTAGAGTTTAAATCTTACAACAACTTGTATTATTGCCACATTAATAGCTACATAACAAACCTCACTGGCATTTACTCACTCATAAAACTCTCACTGGCATTCAATAATAATTTTTTTTTGTCCACTCATGGATCTGTACGTCAGATGAAGTTCATTTCATCTAAACTTGGTTTAAGTCCCACTTGTGGGATAGGTGAGGTCAGCTGCGTATGTCACACCGATTTAGAGACCATGATTCTCATAGTAATGAAAGACGCACACATAGGTGAATCCAACTACACAAGCACTTACTTCTAAAGCCTCTGCTTATATCATGTCTGCTAACATTTCGTTGGCCAAATTGTCACAGGACCAATCCCTGCGGCAGGAAGCCATATGCCTGGTACTCTAGCCAGAGGAACCTAGAAAAGGGCTTCCATAGAGGGAGGGTTGGAAAATCTGAAACAATAATGCAATTACATCATGATATCTAAGATAGTTTTACACCCATATGAGACATAGAAGAGCAGACACAAAAAGTTTAGCCACTAACCCACGGTCATTTAGCCTGAGGATGGTAGGCCTGGGTTTAAAACCAGGTCATCTCATTCTGAAGCCCAACAGAGAGACACAGTAGATTTTTGAGCAATGGCCCAGGAATAGGGTATGAGGCAAGCCTTCGTGTAGGGCTCGGGATCTCCTGTCTCATATGAGTCACATTCACAGGGGACTTCATCAATTCTTGAGTTATAGTTAATAAGATTTTTGTCAGAAACTTCTAAGTTTAATATAACAGATGTACTTAACACACACAACCTTCATATAGTCTGTTGCAAGTTAGTTTTTTTTTTTCGAGACAGAGTTTGGCTCTGTCGCCCAGGCTGGAGTGCAGTGGTGTGATCTCAGCTCACTGCAACCTCCTCCTGGGTTCAAGCAATTCTCCTGCCTCAGCCTCCCGAGTAGCTGTGATTACACGCACGCCCCACCACATCCGGTTAATTCTTGTTTTACTTTTAGTAAAGACAGGGTTTCACTATGCTGGCCAGGCTGGTCTCGAACTCCTGACCTCAAGTGATCTGCCTGCCTCTGCCTCACAAGGTGTTGGGATTACAGGCATGAGCCACTGTGTCCAGCTGAAAGTTAATTTTAAAACTGAATTATTTCTACCATGAGACACTAAAGAAGGGTGACATGTGCAGCTAACAGCTAAGCAGAGTCCTTGTACATAGAACAGGGTTTCTGGTTAAATGTGTTTGAAGCTACAACAGATTAAGGTGGTCAGAAGAATGTTACCCGGGTGTCTGATTCCACTTTAAAATCTCTGCAATAAAGTTCATTGCATCCAATCAAGCGGACAGTGATATATTACAGGCCCAGTCAAGGCATCAGCCTTTACTCAGCAGGTTGTAGCCACGTCAAAGGTTAAGACTTCAGTTCTATATCCAGTCACCTAGATGTGAAGTCCAGTTCACTGATTTGCAAAAATTATGTCGAAGAGGCTAAGCATGGTGACTCACACCTACCATCTCAGCACTTTGGGAGGCAGAGGTAGTGGGATCGCTTGAGCACAGGAGTGTGAGACCACCCCGGGCAACTTAGTTAAGACCCCATCTCTCCAAAATACAAAAAAAACAGCCAGGCATGGTGATACGTACCTGTAGTCCCAACTACTTGGGAGGGTGAAGTGGGAAGACTGTTTGAGCCCAGGAGTTGGAGACTGCAGTGAGCTATGACTGCATCACTGCATTCCAGCCTGGGTAACAGAACAAGACCCTGTTTCTTTCTTTCTTTTTTTTTTTTTTTTTTTTTGAGACAGAGTCTTGCTCTGTTGCCCAGGCTGGAGTGCAGTGGCGTGATCTCGGCTCACTGTAAGCTCCGCCTCCCAGGTTCACACCATTCTCCTGCCTCAGCCTCCCAAGTAGCTGGGACTACAGGTGCCTGCCACCACGCCCGGCTAATTTTTGTATTTTTAGTAGAGATGGGGCTTCACCATGTTAGCCAGGATGGTCTCAATCTCCTGACCTTGTGATCCGCCCACCTGGGCCTCCCAAAGTGCTGGGATTACAGGCATAAGCCACCACACCCGGCCAACAAAGACCCTGTTTCTAAAAAAAAAAAAAAAAAAAAAAAGAAAAAAATTATGTGAAGGTAAACTGGGGCCAGTCTGGCAACAACAAAACCCAAGATTGACTTTCATCTAAAAGGCTTTTTCAACAGACAGTCAGACATGACACAATGATTGTTGATTGAATGATTGATTGCAACAAGGTCTTACCCTGTGGCTCAAGTGCGAGTGTAATAGTGTGATCATAGCTTACTACACTCTTGAACTGCAGGACTGAAGCAATCCTCACCTCAGTCTCCAAAGTAGCTGGGATGACAAGTGAGCATCACCACACCCAGCTAATTAAAAATAAAAATTTTGTAGAGACGGGGTCTCCACATGTTGCACAGGCTGGTCTCGAACTCCTGAGCTCAAGCAATCCTCCTGCCTCAGCCTCCAAAAGTGCTTGGACAGGCATGAGCCATTGTTCCTGGCTGATTATTTTTAAGTGGTACAATAGGCAGAAAGAAACTCTTCTCAAAGGATTTGCCAATCTTAACATTAACACCCTTAAAGATCTTCAAGTTTCTTACTTCTCAAGACACTCCTTTCTTTCCTTCAGTGGAAGTAAATTATTTTTTAAATTATACCCGTTCGAATAGACTGAGTGTTGACAAATGTTGTGAAAATAAACTTTTCCCCTTAAAGTAAGTATTAAGGGCAATCTATTAGGTAGTTGGAATTACAGAATGAGGTTTGGCTGCAAACAATAGAGTTTTTGCTGGGGACCAGAGAGAAGAGTGGGTAATGGTTAAGTGTGTGTTCTGGAGCTGAACAGGTCTAGGTTTGAATCCTGGCCCTGGTAAGGCATAAGTAGGTAGTCTTGAGCAAGTCACTCATTGGCTTCAAGTTTACTCATTGGTAAAATGAGATTAATGACGGGAGGATTAAATGAGATACTGTATGGATAGAGACTGGCATAATGTCTGGCATAGGGGACGCTGGAGTGACAATTTAGAAATATAATCATATCTCCTTAACATCTTTTAATGGATTCCCACTGCGAATGTCAGAGGTGTTTGAACCAGAGTGCCTCCATCTTGAAAAGGGGTTAGGTAAAGTAAGGCTGAGATCTACTGGGCTGCATTCCCAGAAGATTAGGCAATCTTAGTCACAGGATGAGACAGGAGTTCAGCACACAATACGGGTCACAAAGACCTTGAAAATAAAATAGCAAGTAGTAAAGAAGCTGGCCAAAACCCACCAAAACCAAGACAGCAATGAGAGTGACCTCTGGTCATCCTCACTCTTCACTATATGCTAATTATAAAGCACTTGCATGCTAAACTGCGCTCTCACCAGCGCCATAACAGTTTACAAATGCCATAGCAACACCAGGAAGTTACCCTATATGGTCTAAAAAGGGGAGAAACCCTCAGTTCCAGTCATTGCCTACCGCTTTCCAGGAAAAATTATGAATAATCCATCCCTTGTTTATCATATAACCAAGAACTAACGATAAGGATGAGCAGCTGGGCGGCCCATACCACTGCTCTGCCTATAGAACAGCCATTCTTTTATTCCTGTATTTTCTTTAAAAAGTTGCTTTCATTTTACTCTATGGACTCGCCCCAAATTCTTTTTTGTGCAAGTTCCAAGAACCCTCTCTTGGGGTCTGGATCGGGACCCCGTTCCAGAAACACTCATAGGACATAACCCCAAACCCCTTGATGTGCTGCTTCTATCCAACCTCAACTCTAGCCCCACCTCTCCCACAGGGTTCCAGCCTGAAGGACTTTTCACTTCACTTCCTCAGGTTTCCAAGACCTTCCACATGCTGCTGCCTGTGCTTGGAGGAACCCTTCCCCCTTAGCCTGGTTACCCCTACCTGTCGTTCAGCTGTGTTCTTAACTGCCATTTGCTTGAGAATCTCTGTGATTCGCATCTATCATGCTCATCAGTGTAACTTCCCTTCATAGCACATACTAAAGATTGTAATTATTAATTGGATCCATGCCTGTCTCCCACTAGACTCTAAGCCCCATGAAGCTAGAAGCCACACCTACCTTGCTCACCCATCTGCTTCTACCACCCAGTGTCAGGCTTATCACACACAGAGATTATTTACTGAAAGAATGGATGGAAAACAATGTCACAGAAAGAAGTGGAAACACTTAGAACACGATCAGGAGCTATGTCTTAATCAACTTTCTTGCTTTCAGTTTGAAGATCAGAAGAGGACATTTCTGACTCTCTTAGACCTCCTCCCTTCCCCCCACCAGTTTTCCCTCTGTGTTATTACATGAAAGAAGAAAACAGTTATCATCATCATGTTGATCATGCAATGAGATCTCAGAATATTGGCTTGTTTGGTGTGTTGTTTTTCTAGTACTTTTAAATAAGCTCCCTATGTGGGCTATTAAATAAAGTAGGGACAAATGAGAGAAATTATACATCTGCTTTTCACTCCAGGACAAGTTGTTATGTTTGTTTGAATCTAATTTCCCTTTGTGCAGATCACTGAACCGGCCCTCAGATATTGCCAGTGCCACAATGAGAGTGTTAGTAGCGAGGACTGGTTAATAGTTTGCTGGGTGACTTGAGGAAGGAAATGTAACCAGTCTGGACCATTATCTCCCTTCATTACCTAACAAGGGGCTGGATGAGCTCAGATGGAAGCCAGTGCGGTTGGGGGTATCAACAGTGCCTCCTCCCTTGAACTCATTCCTCAGGAATCCTCCCCATCTCTGCAGGTGCCTGCTGCCATTGGCATGCCCAGGAGGTTTGATTTTATAACTAGGGACAGAGGGAGAAGATTTTGATAGGGTGAGAGAGTCTGGGACTTGGAAAGGTGATAAAGAAATTCAAAATGAAAAGGAATTGCATCCACCCCCTACTCCGTTCCTCAGATTGATTTTGAGCCACCTGTGGAGAGAGAGGTTTCAATGCAGAAGATGAAAGAGAGACTTAGTGAGATTCAGCACAAGCTACTTTAGGGACCAGGTGACAGATCATAGCATAGGGCTGGGGAGAGAGTCATTGGCCCTGTCTCTGAAGAAAACCTAAGAAGGATCTGGGGTCCCCAAACTAGAGCCATGAGAGCATTCAGAGGTGGCACCTGGGAACCCATAAGAGCGTTCTCAAGATGGGAATTGCAACAAGAAGAAGCTTCTGAAGGCAGTTGCATGGATGTGGTCACCTGGAGGCTAGAAACGAAGAGGGTTGTTTCATGGAATATGGCTGTTTTGAGGACTGCCAGAAAGAACTGGAATACTATCTGAGGAACCATAGAAGCATAAATTTTAGTAATTAGCCAATGATCCTATAATCACAGTTTTGTTATAGAAAGTCATCGTGGCCTGATATTTAACCATACAAAGGTGAGGCCTGAAAAGTTAGGTTGCACTTTTTTTTTTTTTAATGGGAGTGAAAATATATTCATGGATTTCTTCATATACGTCAGCACTGTTTGACTGCTTGCCATGACAATAGGTATTTTGTGAAATAAAGTTTTATTTAAAAATGTAACAAAAAAGAGAGAAGTAGGAAATTTAAACATCTTCCTTTACTTCCCTACTATCCCAATCTCCAAAGAAAGATAGCAATGACCGCTAGAAACATTGTCACTCTGACATGATGGACAAAGGACTCAGGCGCTTCCCACCATTTCTAATTGCTCCATCTTCTATGGTACTGCTGTATGCAAAACCTAATGGAGTAAAACAGGAGGTCCACAAGGAAAATGCCGCTTATAAGCACAAGTGAGGGGCCAGCCTCCAACAGTCCAGGTTGCATGAGGCCACCCTTGTCCTAAAAGATTTAGACCACATTTAGGCATTAAAAACTGAACCAAGGCCAGGCGTGGTAGCTCAAGCCTATAATCCCAGCACTCCGGGAGGCTGAGGCGGGTGGATCACTTGAGGTCAGGAGTTTGAGACCAGTCTGGGCAACATGGTGAAACCCTGTCTCTACTAAAAATACAAAAAAATTAGCGGGGCGTGGTGTCATGTGCTTGTAATCTCAGCTACTCAGTAGGCTGTGGCAGGAGAATTGCTTGAACCCTAGAGGTGGAGGTTGCAATGAGCCAAGATCGGGCCACTGCACTCCAGCCTGGGTGAGAAGACCCAGACTCCATCTCAAAAAAAAATAAAAAATAAGAAACTGAACCAAAACTTTTCAGTGCTAACTGGCACTTTGCATTTGTTTCCTTTCTAAGGTTCTGTAAGTAGACTGTCCTAGCTTGGTCTAAAGGGAGATACTTTCATTTTGAACAAATTTCTAAACAAAACAGGAAATGTGAGGAGCTTAATATTCACAGATATTCATTCTAACAGGAGGACAAATAAAAAATCCTATGGGGCCTTTACTTGAAAATCATTAATTTAAAACGATTTTGCTTTGGTAGTGAGTTTCTCATAAAGGCTTCACCATATGGACACTGATAAAACAACTTTATATGGTGATACATGAATCCAGCCAACACTCTTGTATTGCATTATGTATCTGGAGAAATGGCATGGCCACCTCTGTTCATGCTGAGGAGAAACAACATCTATAGGAAATTCCAGTCTGCAACTTATTTCAGTATTTTTTTCTGTGCCTTATATTTTATTTATTTATATTTTGAGATGGAGTTTCACTCTTGTTGCCCAGGCTAGAGTGCAATGGCACAAACTTGGCTCACTGTAACCTCTGCCTCCCAGGTTCAAGCGATTCTCCTGCCTCAGCCTCCCCAGTAGTTGGGATTACAGGCATGCATTACCACGCCCAGCTAATTCTTGTATTTTTGAAGAGATGGGATTTCACCACGTTGGCCAGGCTAGTCTTAAACTCCTAACTTCAGATGTTCCACCTGCCTTGGCCTCCCAAAGTGCTAGGATTACAGGCCTGAGCCACTGTACCTGGCCTCCTGTGCCTTTTAAATGCTAGCACCGAGGTTGCTAATCTTCCCCACATCAGAAAACAAAACAAAAGTACCTTTTTAACTTTGGTCTGAGGACTAGCTACATAATCACTTAAACATCCCTATCTCCTAAATCAAACAGGAATTTTACAATATTCATAGAGAAAAAATATATTCTATAATAGCCAATGCAAGATTAAAATATTGAATGTTATCTGGCTAAAACCTAATCACATTTAATAGAAGTGAAACTATCCCATAATATTTTTAAATCTTATCCAGTATTACTGGGTTCAATTCTATTTTACAAAGTTGAGAGATAATTCTATTTCTCTTCTTTTGTTCTCTTTTACTCAATTTAGTGGCATTCTTGATTTTTCCTGCCTATATTAATTCCTGCAAAGGCAGGTCTCTTCAATTTTTTTCCAAACTCTCATATCACTTAATTTTTCCTTCAGAATTGGAGTAACTTAGAAGTTACTCAGCAAAATCTGTTTTTCAATCAAGGTATCTCAGCCACAACATCCCAGAAAGAAGTACCCAGGTGTTTCTTGGGGTATTTTATCATCACCACTTTTTCTGTCTGTGTTCTATAAGTATTTCCAAAAATTGTGTAAATCCATTCTGGAATAGCATGTAGTGAAATATCCATTAGGTGTATGGTTGGAAGCAACAGAACCTTGATATGGTTTGGCTCCGTCTCCACCCAAATCTCCTCTTCAAATGTAATCCCCACATGTTGAGGGAGGGAGGTGAATGGATCATGACGACCTTTCCCGGCACACTGTTCTCGTGACAGTGGGTGACTTCTCGTGACATCTGATGGTTTTATGAGGCAGTTCTCTCTGCTCTTGCTCTGTTCTCTTGTTGCCCTGTGAAGAAGGTGTTTGCTTCCCTTTTGCCTTCCACCATGATTCTAAGTTTCCAGAGGACTTCCCAGCCATGTGGAACTGAGTCAATTAAACCTCTTTCCTTTATAAAATACCCCGTCTCCAGGAAGTTCTTTATAGCTCTTTATTGCACTGTGAAACTAAGTAATACAAACCTATAACTGGCTAACTTAAGGAAAAAAAAGAGGTTTTTGGAGGGGGATATGGGGACATTCACAGAAGCAAGACTCATGAATGGTGCCATGAATGTACAATTAGATACCTTTGTGTCACCATCTTTTTAGTCATCCTTCTCCCAGGAGAGAGTACCATTGTCTACGCTTAGTTTATGTACCTACCTCTTCACCACTTGGACAAGGAGAGGAAAAAATGCACAGAAGCCTCCTGTACTGCCCTCATGGGTCTCATTGAACCTTTCAGAATACTTTCATCGACACACCAATTTGAATCACAAAATGTGGTAAAAAGTGAATTTCTCCAAAAAAACAGGGATGCACATTTTCTCGATAGCTAACAAAACAATCCACTCCACGTTGCACACATAAGACAATGAGAGTGATCCGTAATCCCTATCCCTGTCTATAAAAGGCATATTTGTTGGTAAATGTTGACAAGAAAAAGATACCTGTTTCCTTCCAGAGACCCCATGGGCCTAGAGCATTGTCTACTTATTAACAGAAAAAAGAAAAAAAAAGGGAGAGAGAGAACAGAAGAGAATTTTTTCAGAGAGACACCCAGGAGAACAAGCTCTAGATATCTGATCACATCAGGCTGAACTCACGACAAGCGGGTAGGCTCATCTTGGTGGTGTTTATTCATTTGTACAAAAGCAACTCTCTCCAATTTCATAACTTCCAGAAAGGCACTGGGCTGGTGAATTCCACTTGGTACGACAGCACTCTTCCAGAGAACTGGAATGAGATTTTTGGCAGCTAAACTGTTTTTTAAAAGCCACTGCTTTCTATGATTGCCCCATCTCATAAATAACTCTGTCGCTGAGAAAGACCAATTCAGAGACAATGAAAAATTCCTTTTCTGCAGCTCTACAAATCTCACCTGAACTTCTCAGACTTCAGTTTGTTCTATGCTGTGTTCCTATGGACTTCGGATGGGGTAGTAATTCTGCACCAAGGTTACGGCACTTTTGGTTCAAGGCATCTTATACAATAGGATATAGTCTCAGGTGCACACAAACTTATTCCACACCGCATCCTGGGGTGAATGACAGCTATTCAATATAGATGAGGAAGATAATATTTTGGTATCTCATGTACCCCATAAATCAATATATCTATGTGTATATCCAAAAAAATTTTTTAAAATAATTCTTTAAAAATGTACATTTAGAAAGTGTCTGGCACAGAGGCTGGTGCTTAGAGGCAATCTACATTAGTTTATTTCTTCCCTCTGCTAAAAGAAAAACTTCAGCCAAATTAAATTTAAAGAAGTTTAATTGAGCAATGAACGATTCATAAGGCAGCCCCCAGAATCACATGAGATTCATAGACTCCAGCGTAACCACGCGGTGAAAGAAGATTCATAGACAGAAAAGGGAAATGACGTACAGAAATCAGCAGTGAGGTACACAAACAGCTGAACTGGTGACAGGTTGGCGTTTGCCTTTTTTGAACACTTAGCAGTCTATGAGTGGGCTGGGATTGACCAAGACTCAAGTATTGTTACAGGTGCATACACCTAAGTCAGGTTTTCAGTCCTGTCTATTAAGCTAGGTTACATTTCATCCACAAGGACTCAAATATAGAAGTACAGAGTCCTTCTCAGGACATATTTAGTTTGCGTTAACACCTTGCTTTGGGATTATCCGATATTGTTCCCTACTAAAGGTGTTACAGGAAGTATTCCCTTGGTAAGAGATAGTGATTTTCTATGAATTAGAGATATTGTATATTTTGACTAGGAGAAGACACAGAGTTAATACCCAGACCCAGAGAGAACCAGGTATTTGTCTGTGGAGAAAAGAAGTGTTACCTAGGGGCAGAAGTTGGAGGAAGCATTACTCTTCACTATATACCATTTTTCTGCCTGGTGAAATAAGATTCATATTAATCTATTATCTATTCAAAATTTAAATTAAAATAACAACTACCAACACCCTATCTGAGATGATAAATTTGGCAGTTATTCCCCATCAGACAATATTTGTTGAGTATGCAAACCTGTCGCTCTTAATCTCAGAGAATAATGGTGCTGTTTTATTTTCCATCTGAGAGTTATTCACTGGGGAAGCAAGGGGTGAGGTCCTTGGGATGTAGTTTATTCACTGCAAGAAAAGGAACTCTATTTCCATAGCACTTAAGAAAGCAATACTTTAGGCATTGAAGGGAGTGACAAGGGTGCTTCAGTGAAGTAGGCATAATCAGATGGGAATCAGTGGTGGGGTGATATTAGAAAGGCAGGAGAGAAAAAGATAAGAGGTAACTCCAAAGTGATGGGGCATCAGTAGAATATAAAGGCTACATGCTGGAAGCTAGTGCATACTTCAATAGAACTACATATATATATATATATATATATATATACACACACACACACACGGTATAATATGCATATTATATATTATTCTATGCATATTGTTACATCCTATATATATCTAGTTCTATTATAATATATATAGTTCTATTGTATATACTATATATACATATACACAAGGTGCAATTTGCATATTATATATAGTTCTATGCATATATATATACACAGGGTATAATATGCATATTATATAATGCATACATTATATATGCATATTATACCCTGTGTATATATATATACACAATCATATATATTCAACAGAACTAGATATATATACTAACATACATATTCAATAGAACTATATATATAATAAGCATCTTTTTTTGAGATGGAGTCCCACCCAGTCACCAGGCTGGAGTGCAGTGGCACAATCTTGGCTCACTACAACCTCTGTCTCCTGGATTCAAGTGATTCTCCTGCCTCAGCCTCCTGAGTAGCTGGGATTACAGGTGTCTGCCACCACACCCAGCCAATTTTTTTATTTTTAGTGGAGATGGGCTTTCACCATGCTGGCCAGGCTGGTCTCAATCTCCTGACCTCGTGATCTGCCTGCCTCAGCCTCCCAAAATGCTGGGATTACAGGTGTGAGCCACCACACTCCGCCATAATATGCATCTTAATATCATATGACAAGCAAAGTCCCATTAGTGAGTGCAGAACTCAGGACCCCAGCCCTGTGTGCTACTCTAACATTCCTCCAGCATTTCCCATCCAGGTGAATGGCACCACCATTCAGTCAACCAACCCTAAATGCAGAAATCAACTTGGACTCACTCATCCTTGTCTCAAAATTCCCATTATCAATGTATTGCCAAGTTCTCTTCATCGTATGCCCTAGATCTCTTGAATCTGCTGTTTACTTCCCACCATCTCCCTCAATACCTTAGTTTAAGATGGCATCAGTTGTTATTTGAACTACTGGAACAGACTCCTAACTGGTCTCCCTGTCCAATCTCCAATCTGTTTCTTACATTGTAACCAGTGTTTTATTAAAAGGAAAGAAAGAGGCCGGGCATGGTGGCTTACACCTGTAATCCCAGCACTTTGGGAGGCTGAAGCAGGCAGACTACTTGAGGTCAGGAGTTCAAGACCAGCCTGGCAATCATGGTGAAACCCCATCTCTGCTAAAAATACAAAAATCAGCTGGATGTGGTGACACATGTCTGTAATCTCAGCTACTTAGGAGGCTGAGGCAGGAGAATCCCCTGAACCTTCGAGGTGGAGGTTGCAGTGAGCCAAGATCATGCTACTGCACTCCAGCCTGGGTAACAGAGAAAGACTCTGTCTCAAAAAAAAAAAAAAATATATATATATATTTATATATATTTATATACATATTTATATACATTTATATATTTATATACATTTATATTTATACTATATATTTATGTATTTATATTTATGTATATAAATATACATATAAATTAAAAGGAAAGAGAGAAACCAAAAATAGAAAAGGGAGAAAAAAAGATGCTCCTCTGGTAATACATGTAAGATAATATCATCTCAATATAAATGTTATCATTTTACCACATGTAATACAAATCTGTTACTGCATGTAGGTAAAAGACAAGTTTTAAAAAACCAGTAATGTGATAAAATTTGCTGGCAACTAGTTCAGGCTCTTTAAAATCCATTTTTTCCCAAAGACTATCCATGTAAGGTGGTGAACTCATTCAAATGGTTTTATTTACTGGTCAGAATAGGCCCAGCAAAGATACTTTCTGAAATTATTTAACATTTGTTAGCTCCAGTTAGCATATGAATTTGAAAAAGATGCAAATGTATTATAATCTTTCTGGTTTTTCCTTATTACAGACCAGTTTCTCATTCCATCTTTCAAAACACTACAGTTTTTTGGATGATATTAAAGTAAATATTCTTCATCATCAGGTTACTGCAAAGCTTCATAATGACTTTCAGGAAGGAAAAGTACTTCATAAAAATCTCTAAAACAAATACTGGCTATAGAACAACATCCAATTAATAAATTCGCTATTTTTTCTCTTATATTGTGACCTGAGGCAATTCTATAGTCATTTCTATTCTAAGTAATTCCACTCTAGATCATCTAAATGTTCAAACTGGTTCTTGGATGAATCATCTTTGTAACCCATATACTTCTCCAAGCTGCTGGATGATGTCTTATAGAGCTGTAACTAGGAAATATTATGAGTATGAATACCCACTGTTTTTCCCCTCCCCACCTGACAAAAGCTAACTCCTCCTTTTCCAGCTTGGCTTTTGGAATTCCATGGCTTAGAACTAAAGCAATGAGTAAAGAAGATAGAACAAGAAAAGTAAAGGCCAGCGATTTGTGTTGGAAAGAGCCAAGTTTGACTATAAGGAGAAAGGGGGAGATAGAGGCTGAGGGCAACAGGGCAGTGAAGATGTGAAAATCTTCACATGGCTTGCGTGTTACACTTCTGACTTTACAGTGGAGGGAAAAATCTTGAAGGAAGGAGGGTACATTGTGAGGAATGCAGAGTGGACAAGATGGTAAGGATAATTTCACATGTTTTCAGCATTCATTAATAGACTTCCCTCCTTGTAAACATCCTGGAAGAGTTACCAGGAATAATTTGATTTGCTCTTGATTGTCTGATGATCTGTATTCCTTTGAATGTGATCATAACTGAAGTAATTTTTTAACTTTTATTTTAGGTTCAGGGGTACATGTACAGGTTTGTTACATAGGTAAACTCGCGTTATGGGGACGGTACTGATTATTTCACCACCCAGGTACTAAGCCAAGTACCCAATAGTTATTTTTTTCCACTCTTCTCCCTCCTCCTACCCTCTACCCTCCAGGCGACCCCAATGTCTGCTGTTCCCCTGTGTGTGTCCATGTGTTCAAATCACTGAATTCCCATTTGTAAGTGAGAACATGCAGTATTTGTTTTTTTGTTCCTGTGATAGTTTGCTAAGGAAAATGGCCTCAAGCTCCATCCACGTTCCTGCAAAAGACAGGATCTCATTTTTTATGGCTGCATAGTATTCCATGGTGTAGATGTACCACATTTTCTTTATCCAATCTGTCATTGCTGGGCCTTTAGGTTGATTCCATGTCTTTGCTATTGTGAATAATGCTGCAGTGAACATTCACGTGCATGTGTCTTTATGGTAGAATAATTTATATTCCTCTGGGTATAAACCCAGTAACGGGATCGGTAGGTCAAATGGTAGTTCAGTTTTCAGATCTTTGATGAATTGCCTTCCACAATGCTTTTCACAATGAACTAATTTACACTCCCACTACCAGTGTTTGAGAAATCATTAAATCTGGCTTGTTTTTCAGTTAATGTTTGGGACACATGGCCTTTTTAGGAATGAAATTGACTACAGAGGACATAACTGCCAATACTTTACCTATAAGAAGTCAGAATGGTAAATGCACATACTTGGCAATAGAGGAGGGAACGACCCCCAATCCACTGCGTCCCATTCTAGGGCCCTCATGAAGTAAACAGTACCATGTTCTGCCCCCAGTCATCTGTGAGATCAGAGCTCTTAGTCTTTAGAAAGTTAGCTGTTCTAATGAATAGTTCATTCTCATTATTGACATCCTAATGAGATAACACATTGTGAAACCTGATATTAATCCAATCAATCTTCCTAGCTTCCACAGTAGCCACATACAATGAGTCCAATTTAGAATTATTTGTAGCAGGAAGATTATTTATGCATCTAGAGCTGTTGACCCTGTTACTTCCATTAGAGGGCACGTACCATCCAGTCAAATCTTCAATCAGCAAAGAGTTATTGTTGACCTAAAATACTGCAGAGCCAGATGGGGCATGAGGGATCCTATTAGAATTTAACTTCCATGAAGGAGGAAGTCTTATCAATTTACCTTGGAGTTAAAATTTGTATGTATTGGCAGGGCTTGGTGGCTCACGCCTGTCATCCCAGCACTTTGGGAGGCTGAGGTGGGCGGATCAAGAGGTCAGGAGTTTGAGTTCAGCCTGGCCAACAAAGTGAAACCCCATCTCTACTAAAAATACAAACAAGTTAGCTGGGCATGGTGGCGGGCACCTGTAATCCCAGCTACTTGGATGCCTGAGGCAAGGAGAATCACTTGTACCCAGGAGGTGGAGGTTGCAGTGAGCTGAGATCATGTCATTGCACTCTAGCCAGGGTGACAGTGCAAGACTCCATCTCAAAAAAAAAAAAGGTATATTATATGAGTTTTATGTACTGTACAGTTTAGCTTCATATAACATGCAAGTGTTAGGAAATTCGGGTTCCAACCAAGATGCCAGATCTACAACAATGGTAAAAGCTTACATTTCAGCAACACTCTGCAGCTTACAGCATGGCTTTTTATTGTAATGGGAGTTCTTTAGGAAAAAATTACAAACGTAGCCTCTGTACCTCCCGGTACAACTATGTAACAAATATTCCTTATGTATCTTATTCTCTCAGAAGTAATAGATGCTGAAAATTACTCTTAAGCAAGATGAGCCAAAACAAAGTCTCTATTCTCTATCTGGTAAAATATCTGCATATTTGTTCAGGGAGAAATTAGTAATGGTGAATGATTCTTTTGCTAAAGTCCATTTGGTTTAGGAACACTGTTTCCTTCTCACTTAGTTTATTTTACCACCATACATAATTTAAGAAGGCAGATTTTTGTTTATCTGTTTTCCATTTAGGAAATTTGGAAATCTACATTATCCATAGATTGCACTGGGGAGCTAAAATTTCAGTCCCTAGGAAAGTAATAACAAATGTTTGTTTTTCCAAGGCCAGAACACCACTCTCACTTTCTCCCTTCACTGAGAAGGGTTTCCCAATTGTGCCTGCAGATTGTTCTTCTCTGTAAGGCTGGAGGCAACACTTCTGTTGTAGTTTTCTGCTTCCAATGACTAAGGAAACAATGCCAGTTCTGGGATGTGGGCCCTCCTGAAAATTGAAGTTTGCAATTTCATGCAGAAAGTTAACAGCAATGGCATAGGCAATGAGGGTCAATGAACATTTTCGACTAGTTTCAATCACTTAGTGCCCTTAAATGTCTAACTCATGGCATTTAAAAGAAAAAAAAAAATCAAGGCATGGTCTAGCTCAGAGGTTGTGTGTCTGCAGAGTGGGTGATGGGGAAATTAAACACACACACAAAACAACATTTTGAGTCCAGTGGAAATGAGTAAGTCCCTTTTCCTAATAGCAAGTCAGCTAAAACACTTTTAGAACAGGTTAGAAAAGGAGAAAATAAAAATTGTTGTGGAAGAAGCCATCTTCCCTCTTCAATAAATATTTAACCCTAAGGGAAACTAAAATAACTTCTTTGCACAATTCCACTATCTCAGCTCCTTAAAAGAAAGGCAACTCAAGTTAGTTTATAAAATTCTTCATAGCCAAGTCTCCGAAAAATCTTTTAGGTCAACCTACTTCAAGAGTTTGACATCATCTAACAATCAGATTCTTAGAACAAGGAGGAATGGCTTTTGCCGAAATGAATAAAGGAATATAAAAACCATCAAATAACATGGACTTTTTTTTTTTAATTGAGACAGAGTCTCACTGTCACCCAGGCTGGAGTACAGTGGCACAATCTCAACTCACTGCAATCTCCGCCACCCAGGTTCAAGCGATTCTTCTGCCTCACCTTCCCAAGTATCTGGGATTACAGGTGCGCACCACCATGCCCGAGTAACTTTTGTATTTTAAGTAGAGACAGGGTTTTGCCATACTGGTCAGGCTGGTCTCAAACTCCTGACCTCAGGTGATCTGCCCACCTCGGCCTCCCAAAGTGCTGGAATTATAGGCATGAGCCACTGCGCCAGGTCATAACAGGGAGTTTCTAACAGTAACTGTTAAAAGGTAAATGTCAACATCCAAGCAATGAAATTCCCCGAGGAGCACAACAGGACCCTGTGTGGCAAATCAGGTCTCACTAACACAGGCCTCCACAACAACTGTTTCAGCACTGACTGAGTGGTTAAGTTAAATAACAAAAGCTGAGGGAGCCAGAGCCCTTCTACAAAGGCTGGGATGCAACAAAAGCCCACCCAGAATTGTGCCCAGGCCTTTCCTGGGGCTTAAATCCTGACAAGATACGGAAGGAATTCTTAACAGGACTTGTTTAGGATTAAACAAGTTTTACTGGGGTCTGAAGAAACTCCCCAGGCCTCCACAAACAAGTTTATTGGTGGTCTAAAAGAACTCCCCCAACCTCCATGATTAGCAGGAGACAAGATAAGGGTAATGACCCCAGCTCCTGGACCCATTTAGATTAAATTTACTGAAGGTCCAGATGAAGGTCTTCAGGACTCAGATCTTAGGTATAGATGAGAATAAATGAACCACTTATGTCTTTAGATGAATGTACACTTACACCTAGACATATAGCTTAGAAGGTATATAATCTTTGGAAAACTTTGTAATTTTGAGTTGGTCTGGTAATATTTTCCAGACCCTCTCCCTGTAACTGGTTACAGAAATAAAAACTCTCTTCCTCCCCAGTTCATCTGCATCTCATTATTGGACCACGAGAAATAGCAGTGTGACCCTCAGTTTGGTCCGGAAACACCTTTCCTACCCAATTAGCTGGCTCCTGATGGACACACGAGTCTCCTGGCTCTCTCCCCAACCTCCACTCCAATTATGGGCTTCCTTTTGCTGCACCCTAAATTTCAAGGGCACCGACTTTTGCTTACCCATGACAAGCAGAATTTTATTGAGTCACTATAAACTGGCTCAATAATCTTTATATTTGCTATTGGGCTACACATGTGCCCGTTTTGCTTATTTATCTTCAGCTGAGCAGTTCCCAAGGGAAAGAAACTAGTATAAAGATAGATGCAATTACACCTTAAATACATAAGCCTGACCATCACCAAGAGACTTGTATTGTTCTCTCTCAACTGTAGATCCCATTTATATGTTCTAAAGGTCAAAATCATCATCACACTTCCCAGCATTTTAATTGCATGGCAAAGTACATATGATATGTAACTTTACATTTTTTTATTTTGCACGTTCAATCTTGATTCTTGCCATTCAAAGTGTGTTCCACAACATCAACGTCACCTAGGAGCATATTAGAAATGCTTAATAGGTCAATCCCCAGATCTATTTAATGGGAACCCGCACTTTTAACAAGTCCTCCGTCTGATTTCTGTGCATGTTCAAGTATCATTGCGTTAAATGATTCTCACTTTTTCATTTATTCAACAAACATTTATTGATTTCCCACACTCTTGTCAGATACCCTTGAGAGATACTCAAACAGGGGCAAGACGGATAGCAAACTATTTTCAAGATTACCACTTGAAGTGAAATAACTTCCAACTTCATGGAAAAACCACCAGAAGAAAATGAAAAATCCTTCCATTTCGTATGCTATTTATACAAAGTCACTCACATGAGATTTTAGTTTAAAAAGCTACTTTGTCATCTACTGCTTTCTAGAGACCCTTACTTCGTACTGTATCTAAAAGATAATGGGAGTCTTCTTAGGAAGAACTGAACGTCCACGGGCCTACTCCAGTGATTTAAAAGGCAAAAATTTTTGGGAGAGAAAAAAATAATTGCAAAGAATTAGAAAACGTTGGTATCCCCAATTTGCTCTTTAACCATCCCGCCAAGTGATTACCGGGCCCTCTAGAAGCTTGTTACTTAAAGCGTAGTGTGCACGGAAGGGCAGCTTTTGAATCACCTGGAAGCCTACTAGAAATGCAAACGATCCGACCCCATCCCAGACTTAATGAATCCAAATTTGCATTTGGCAAGATCCCCAGGCAATGCCTATCATGTTAAAGAGTGAGAAGCACTATCCTAGAGTAGGAAACCACTTCCTTAACTTATTGCATAAAAAACAAAAATAGCTAGCTCTGACTTTTGGTACTACCAGCCCGTCTGGTTGGCCCAGGACTAAGGTGTTTCCAGGGTGCTTAGTTTTCAATGCTGGGTGCTAAAACTGGGACAGTCTTGGGCAAACAGACATGGTTAAGAAGCAGGAAAACAGCAAGACTTGTTTTCAATACCCTGTTGATCAAAACTGGATGTGGCAAAGAAACTGGCCCAAACCAGTAGGACTAGGAATGATAATACATCTGCATAAGACACTCTCACCAGCACCATGACAGTTTACTGACGCCACGGCAATGCCCAGAAGTTATCTTAGATGATGTATTAGGGTTCTCCAGAGGGACAGAACTAATAGAATATATGTGTTTAATATATATGAAAGGAAGTTTATTAAGGAGAAGTGACTCACATCATCACAAGACGAAGTCCCACTATAAGCCATCTGCAAGCTGAGGAGCAAGGAAGCCAGTAATGACTCACTCCGAGTCCCGAAGCCTCAAAAGCAGGGAAGCTGACAGCGCAGCCTTCAATCTGTGGCTAGAGACCCAAGAGCCTCCAGCAAACCACTGGTGCAAGTCTAAGAGTCCAAAGGCTAAAGAACCTGGAGGATGATTTTCAAGAGCAGGGAACATCCAGCACCGGAGAAAGACGAAAGGTGGAAGACTCAGCAAACCAACTCATCCCACCTTCTTCCACCTGCTTTATTCTAGCTGTACTGGCAGCTGATTGGATGGTTCCAACACAGATTGAGGGTGGGTCTTTCTCTCCCACGCCACTGCCTCAGGTGTTCGTCTCCTCTGACAACACCTTCACACACATATCCAGAAACAATACTTCACCAGCTCTCCAGGCATCCTTCAATCCAATCAAGTTAACACCTAATATTAACCATCATGAATGGCTCTGGGAACTCTCTCTTTTCCAGAAAGTTTGTGAATAACTCACGCCTTATTTATTAGGTTAGTGCAAAAGTCAATGCAGTTTTTACCTTTTTTTAACTACAAAGACTGCCATTACTTTTGCACCAACCTAATAGCATATAATTATGAGTAGCTAGAAATACAGCTAGCCAGCAATCCAGGAGTGCTACTCTGCCTGTGGGGTGGCCCTGCTCTGTCTATGGAGCAGCCATTTTGCTGTGCATGGTTTCCCCTAGTAAACTGGCTCTCCTTGTCCGTCAGCTTGCTTTTGAATTCTTTCCTGAGCAAAGCTAAGAACTCTTCCAAGCTGAGCCCCAGTTCTGGGATTCACCTGCATCAGCTAGTCACCCTACCCCATCTTCACACATCCTAGATTATAAGCTACCAAATATAGCCTAATATTCTGCCCAGTCTCCCTCCTGGATGGCAACAAAATAAGCCCATTCTTCTTTTTCCTAAAAGACTCCCCTCCTACCCCAAGATGTAACAAGTAGCCATTTGAAGAGAAACTTGAGATATTAAAAACAAGAATTCAATTTTTTTCTCTAAACCTCTACAGAAAGGAAGAGTCATCAGTTCAAACTGCAGATTGAATTACAGTCCCCGAAGCATCCTAGGGAACACAATCTAATCACAGATGCTCAATAAACTATGGTGCCACTAAATCTACTTTACTTTTACTCCATTTGTTCCATTTATCATGGATTATTTTCATTACCTTGGGTGTATAAATATTTTAGTTCATATATACAACCTAATTAGTGAAAAACACAAAATTAAAGCCAAAAAAGCACATTTGCTTTGGCCAGAGAAACGAAAGGCAGTAGTCAACAAAGCACAGATATATGTGTCTTTGAATGCAGACAGCTGTTATCTTGGTTAGCATGGCTGCGGTTAGAATTAGGGGTGTTATCTGCGCTTCCTATTTAAGCGTCAGGGGTCTGGTTCAGAATTAGGCAATGTTTCAGCTCCCTGCCATTCTGAATTAAGCAACATAGCAGCTCTCTGTCTCTCCCTATCTATTAAGCATGACCACCTGGTGATAGCCTCTACTTCTTCTGTCTCAGAATGGCTTTCACGTTTGCCCAAGTCCATCAATTCTCAAAATTTAACCTTTTTCAGAGTTTATCAAAAATGCAAGTTTCTAGGTACAATCTATGCAGATTCAGGAAGCGTGTAACAGGATCCAAGAACCCTTCTCTGGAACTAGTATCCCCAGTGATTCTTAGGCACCTCCAGTTTCTCTTAGGGACACGACCAGAGAACAGACTAGAAACGCCCTGCTTTGATTTATTCTGCTAATCACAATGAGACCTATTTATTAAATGCGTGCTAGATGCTGTTTAAGGGTGTGGCATGTATTTATAATCTTTCTAACATCCCTATGTGTTGGGTTTTATCAGTATCAACTTCATCATCACCATCATCATCATCATTATCCCTGTTCCCATCATCATCATCACCACTATCACCATCACCATGATCACCATCATCATCATCTCCACTTCAAAGATAAGAAAATACTGACACAGAAAGTTTAAGTACCTTTCCAAAAGTCAGCCAGCTACCAGTTGGTAGAAATGGGATAGAAACTCAAGTCGAATACTTCTAGAGCTCATGACTGCAGACATAATGTTGTGTTACCACTTACCAAATGATATTGGATTTTTAAACATCATAAAACCAGGTACAATGGACCCCAAGAGCCAACATGGTTTGGAAACACCAGAACTTTAATGCCTATAGTTGGAATGGTCCAGTTTACTCATAAATCTCTAGGTCTTTTCCAGAACCAAGGAGAACAGTTACAGTCCCCAATGTGCTATTGTTAATGCTGTTGCTGTTGCTGTTGCTGTTTTATTTCTTCTTTCATGAAAATTGAAAATGCTTCTTTTACCCCAATTGTAATATAATAGGTGCAGTAACTGAATGATGTCAGAGGTAACTGAAATCAGCAACATTACGCTTGTGTTGGGGGAAACAGGATATGTGTTTAACTGTTTTATCTTCATGCTATTGGGCAACAAAGCAACTCTATCTCTCTCTCTCTCCGTTTCTCTCGCTCTCTCTTTCGACCAACTGTTGATAATCGCCACTCTCTGCTTCATAATGATTTTCACCTTTGCCCACATTCATTGCTCTGAAATGGTAACTTTGTATAGAGATTTTTGAGATTTACCAGGACCCTAAGGACAGCGTTATGGAGGAGTAACAATATCCATCAAAGGCACAGCCACCTTGGACAGATTTCTTAGTAAACATAGGTGACTCAGACTTATCCTTGCTACCAAATGCTGCTGCTGCTGCTGCCAATCTGCAGAGCAGTAAAACAACGAACAGCAGAGCCTTCTACCTGTGGGAGGATCAATGTGTTACTCTATTTATTTGCCTCGCTAGAGCAACCCAGAGAGTGGAAACCTTTTAGACCAGCAGTCCAAATCTTGACATTTAGATTGCCCGTGGCATCTTATGTTTTCCCACTAAGGAATGCCCTGTTTCCTCTCTCTCCTAGTACTCAATGATTTCCAATTTGAGATGTGGAAGAACGGGGGTGGAGACATAGGTACATTTAACAAAGAACAAGGCAAGCGGTCATCATACAACTTATTGTCTTCTCTCTATCATTCCTAAAATTTATCAAAGAAACAATGTAGATATTTATGGCTAAGGGACATAGAAGAAGCTGGAAGGCAGATGTAGGCCCATCTTCATGGGGCGTTTAGGATCATAAATGTGTACCTAGGAGAGAAAGTTCATCAAAAAAGAATCTGTTACCAACTGGTAACATCTGTACATGTTTAAGAATCATAAGAGAGAATTTTTAATGAGAGAGAGAGAAAGTTCCTTTGTAGGGTGTTTAGGATAGATATGAATAAGGGTAGAAGGAAGTAGACAAATGAAATCTTAAGCAGTGAATTCATAGACAACTTCTATTCTGTTATTTACAGTGGATGAAAGAGTTATTTATTGAAAATGGAAAATGGTATAGAGGAAGAGTGACTGTTGATTTGGCAGTGGGGGGTAGGGTGCTTTATCTGTTTTAAGGAATTGGGCTCAAATTTGCTATTTCTTGGTTTTGCCAAAAAATGACTATAGTAACTGATATGGTTTGGCTGTGTACCCACTCACATGTCGTCTTGAATTGTAACTCCCACAATTCCCACGTGTCATGGGAGGAACCCAGTGAGAGTTGACTGAATTACGGGGGTGGGTCTTTCCTTCACTGTTCTCTTCATAGTGAATAAGTCTCTTGAGATATGATGGTTTAAAAATTGGGAGTTTCCCTGCACAAGCTGTCTTCTCTTGTCCGCCACCATGTGAGACATACCTTTCACCTTCTGCCATGACTGTGAGGCCTCCCCAGCCACGTGGAAATGTAAGCCTAATAAACCTCTTTCTTTTGTAAATTGCCCAATCTCAGGTATGTCTTTGTCAGCAGCATGAAAACGGACTAATACAGTAACCATGATATTTTAAAACTTTGGTTTCCTAGAAAATAACATTCCTTTATCCCAATGTTTCTCAATGTTTGGATTCACTGATAGGTAAACACAATAAAAACATGAGAACATAAAAGGAAGAAGAAGGCAGGGGGTGATTTTGTGGAAAGCTGACATACATGTGTCATTTCTTGTTTTCTCATGAAAATAAAAGAAAGCAACAACGACTATCTTTTTTTTTTTTTTTAGATGGAGTTTCACTCGGTCACCCAGGCTGGAGTGCAGTGGTGCAATCTTGGCTAACTGCAACCTCCGCCTTCTGGTTTCAAGCGATTCTCCTGCCTCAGCCTCCCAAGTAGCTGGGATTACAGGCACCCGCCACCACACCACGCTAATTTTTGTATTTTTAGTAGACACAGGGTTTCACCACATTGGCCAAGCTGGTCTCGAACTCATGACCTCGTGATTCACCCACCTTGGCCTCCCAAAGTGCTGGGATTACAGGCGTGAGCCAATGTACCCACCCAACAATGGCTCTCTTTAAGTATCAACATTTGATGAAGATGTAACTTTAAAAAAAAGGGCATTAATTTAACTTGAGAACAAAACTCTCCAGTGCTGATTTTTTTTTTTCTTATTTTGTTGTAGCACATCAGCAGCCCTGAAACCAGTGTTGGGAAAATCACTGAATTAGATGAGCTCTCAAGGCCCCTTCTATCAAGGTGACTGTGTACATTTAAAAAATTTAGGTGGTTTGTGGACACAAGTGGGTAACCTAGAAGTCACAAATTATACCCGCTTGGAATTAGCACCGTGAAATATCTGGTCCTTACTATGAATCAACAGAACTTGGCTTTCTGAGGGGGAAAGTAGATAAAATATAACCAGAAATGGAAACTCACTTTTTTTAAAGTGACATATATCACATCAACTATCAAGAGAAAATGTGCAGTATGAAGAAAAGAGAATTAACCTGACTGTCAGGAGATGTGAGTTTTAGCCCTCACTCTGTCTAAAAACTGGTGATTTAGGGAAAATTACTCAATATTTGAGGTCTCAGTTTGCTCATCTGTGAAATGAATGGGTTGATCCAGAGGCCTTCCCTCCATTTTTTTTCATAGGGGGAAAAAAAGCCCTTGACAATTACCTTGGAAAGCAGTGCCTGCATCAAATAAAAATCCATGTACCATCTGCTACTGAAAGAAAAAATTAAACATGTTTCCCTACATCAACCACACATTTGTATGAAGAATGCTGGATCCAAGCTGCTATTATGATTTACATTAAACATTCTGGGATGCATACACTGGAACCATAAGTGATGGGGGGAAGGGTTTGGTTTCTCTCACCTGCTTTACATGCCTAGAAACTATTCCACGATTTATATATAGGTCACTGAATGAGTATTCTGCTAAACAGCCTATGCAAATGACCGTGCACCAATCACTTGAAATAATTAGGAAATTATAAAATGACCATATGTAGTCATTATGAATAATTATGTTAAATCGCAAAGGAAACTTCTCTCCCATCCCTCCCCCTGCATCCTGAAGGGAATCTGAGCAATAGAAAAGCAGCAGGTAATTAAACACCATTTTTTTTAAGAGTGTAGTTAAGGAAAGCAATTTCCTGTAGTTTGAGAATGCCTCATGTTTGTATTAGCCCAGTTTGAATGCCTTCATGTTAAAAAAAATAAAATAAAATAACGAACAAAAAAACAACACACAACATGGGGCAATGTGAAGAGCTCTGAGAGGACCTAAAAGTCCCAAGCCTTTTCCAAGTAATCCCGCATCAACTTCTCCAGGTAGTGATGGGAAGAACCTAGGGAACACTTTCCAGCGTAAGAGCAATTTAACAGTACACCTCATCCCATGCTTCCTAAACTTGTAGTTCAGTCATTTCAGATGTTATTGGGCAGTATGTTGACTGCTGTTTGGTAGAAATTCCCTAGCATGCTTCATTACCTAACCAATAAAGCAATCTGGTAGAGTTATTGAATCATACACCGCTTGCTGTATTACCACCCTCTTGTTTTTATCTCGGTATTGTGATCACTCCCCTGGACTACTGCTCAAGAGGGAGACAGATGTTTCATAACCTTTTTAAAAAAACTCATTTCCATCAGCTATACCAGACCTCCACTTTAATACACCACCTTCTCCTAACCAAAGCAAACAGCCAACCAAATCCACATACCAACATAAATCTAAAATGAATCATGGAAACTAACGTTTCTTGCTGTGTTATTTTAATTTAATACACTCTAGCAACAGGGTGAAAAGATGGCCAATGCATTGTTTTCATTTCCTACAGAGCAAGTTATAACACTTTGGCTCAAGATTTCTTTTTTTTGCTTGACAGTAAAGCTTTCAGTTTGCTCTTGTGAAGACTGAGTCATTTCAAAACAGAGGGAAGGGCCAAGAGTTGAAATGTAGGCAGGTCAGTAACAAAGACCTAGAAATGTTTGGAAATGGCCAAAATGTCAAGACACTCAGGAATACCAACAATGTCCACTGAGACACTGAGATAAAGGGATATTTCTCTCAGAGAATTCTGTATTAAGAACAGGTAAGAAAGTCCTACCCTCCTACAGGGAACCTATAAAGTCCAATCAATCTCAATGGAAGAAAATCATATTTTGGAAAAAAAATTCAACTTCTCCAATCAAATTTCATTTTAAAAATTGTATGTAAAATCTAAGCCTAATGGGGGACCACATTTCTCCTCCAATCGGTCTACTGGAATGTTCTTAAAATTAACAAACGGTACCTTTTTAAAAATTATACTGTTTGATCAACAGGATCATATTATCTGTTTTAATTTCTGGGGTTCTTAAAAAATAACACCCAAATCTGGTGACAGCAGGTGTATCATGAACTTTTGTGCGATCTGGCAGAGAGCATCCAAGTGGCTAACAGATGTACAGCATTATCGCTTCTATTTTTTTTTTTTTTTTTCAGATGGAGTCTCACTCGGTCGCCCAGCCTGGAGTGCAGTGGTGCAGTCTCAGCTCACTGCAACCTCCGCCTCCCGGGTTCAAGCAACTCTCTGCCTCAGCCTCCCTAGTAGCTGGGATTACAGGTGCCCGGCACCACACCCAGCTAATTTTTTGTATTTTTAGTAGAGACAGGATTTCACCATCTTGACCAGGCTGGTCATGAACTCCTGACCTCATGATCCACCTGCCTCGGCCTCCGAGTGCTGGGATTACAGGCGTGAGCCACCGTGCCGGCCCCTCAATTCTATTTTTGTCCTCTTCAAGAACAACCTATTTTGAATTCTTTAGAGTGTCAGATACAGCAGACATGAAAACCAGAAGTGAAAAAGACATGACATCAAGTTACCATAGATAGCAACGTTACATGAAGGCTTTTTGCAACCCTGACTTAGTAGTAAGAGGCAGAGTACTACATGGCATTGAGTGTACATGGGGACATCTCAATTTTTAATCTGTATATGAAATTGAAATAAAATTTGTGGTGGTAGTTGACACAAAAATATGGAATTCATCTCACCCCAGTTTTTCTGAAAGGTGTGAACAGGTTGACCTCTAATTATATATTTAAATCTGCCTATTTGCCAAATCAAAAAATGCATAATTCTGCATAAAGATATGCAATTATAGAATCCTAAAATGCTGAAAGGACCTGAAAGTGTCCTTAGGGATCATCCTGAGCAACATTTTCCAAACTTTAGATGTATTTATGTAATCTTCACGATTCTTACAAAATCTAAATATCACCTATACTTATAATTCTCCAATAGTGCTTTAGAATTGACCTTGTTTTGTTATTACTAACCTTAACAACCTGCTAAGAAAGAATATACAGAAAAAGCATAGTTTCTGTGTTTCAATTTTCTTCTATTTATGTGATATAATTAATACCACTATTAAAATGTATTTAGGTATTATCAGTAATATATGTCATAGTTTGTGAAACACAATTCAGGGTAAAATCTTTCATTTTTCAAGTAGGAAAACAGAACTCCAGAGTTCAAAGTCAGACTATAAATCCATGACACATTTGGGAATAGAATTCGGCTCTCCTAAGTTCCAGTCTCCAGTTCTCTCTCTTTCTCTCTGTGTTAGATAACTTAACACATATAAAGTTACTAAACAAGAGTTATTTAATACATAAAAGTATTAAACCAGTACCACCTTCCTGGAGGTATGACTGTATACACACCGGGATGCCACTCAAAGGGTCCTGCACCTGGTCTGATGCTCTACCTTTTTTTTTTTTTTTTTTTTTTTTTTTGAGACAGAGTCTCACTCTTTCCCCCAGGCTGCAGTGCAATGGCGCGATCTCTGCTCACTGCAACCTCTGCCTCCCAGGTTAAAGCGATTCTCCTGCCTCAGCCTCCCGAGTAGCTGGGACTACAAGCACGCACCACTACACCTGGCTAATTTTTGTATTTTTAGTAGAGATGGGGTTTCACCATGTTGGCCAGGCTGGTTTCGAACTCCTGACCTCAAGAGATCCACCTATCTCCGCCTCCCAAAGTGCTGGGATTACAGTTGTGAGCCACTGTGACTGGCCTGATGCTCTACTTTTGCCATCTTGAAATTCTTAACAATTTTTTAGGAAGGGGCCCTGAACTTTCATTTTCACAGGGCTGCACCTATTAGACTGCCAGTCCTGCCCGGAAAGAGAAATAATTTGATGCAAAGTATTTTAAAATGAATAATCAATAACTAATCATACATAATGAATGTATTAAAAGAGGAAAGCAATTTCCATGCAGCTGAGTCAATGGCAGCTGGAATCTCCTAGCATCTTCTCCCAACTCTATAAAGATAGACAAGAACAGGCCGGGTGTGGTGGCTCACACCAGTAACCCCAGCACTTTGGGAGGCTGAGGCAGGAGGATCTCTTGAGGTCAGGAGTTTGAGATCAGCCTAGCCAAGATGGCAAAATCCCATCTCTACAAAAAATACAAAAATTAGCCAGATATGGTGGTGGCATGCCTGTGGTCCCAGCTGCTCAGAAGGCTGAGGTAAGAGGATCACCTGAGCCTGAGAGGCAAAAGATGCAGTGAGTCAAGCTCATGCCAATGCACTCCAACCTGGGTGACAGAGTGAGACCCCATTTCAAAAAAAAAAAAAAAAAAAAGATAAACAGGAACAAATAAACCACACAAATACCATCCTTTACCATAATTTGATGACACACATAAAACTATAAAGTTAAATAACTGTGATTTGAAAATAAATACCACCCTCTAGCAGAACTATTTTCCTATTTCCCATCCTGAGCTTTTGACAAGAATGAGGAGGGTCTAGAGACACAGGAGAAGAAGAAGAAGAGGGATGGAGAGCCAAGACTGAACTGAAATCACATCCACCATACAAGTGAAAATAATAACAGACAGAACAGGAAGCTCAGAGTCCTAACTACAGTAAAGAGACTTAAAAACATGTGCTGAATTGGAGAAGGCAGTGTTGGGAAAACAATGATTTGGGGGAATAGAGGCTAATTAGGAAAGGAGAACCACACTTTGTAAACTATGATGCAAACAAAACAAAAAGAACGATGGAGGGTGCCAGGTGCGGTGGCTCGCGCCTGTAATTCCAGCACTTTGGGAGGCTGAGGCGGGTGGATCACCTGAGGTCAGGAGTTCAAGACCAGCCTGGCAAACATGGTGAAACCCCATCTCTACTAAAAATACAAAAATTAGCCAGGTATGGTGGCAGGTGCCTGTAATCCCAGCTACTCGAGAAGCTGAGACAGGAGAATCGCTGGAACCCTGGAGTCAGAGGTTGCAGAAAGCTAAAATTGTACCACTGCATTCCAGCCTGGGTAACAGAGCGAGAGTCTGTCATAAAATAGTAATAATAATAATAATAATAATAATAATAATAATAGAATAAAATAAAATCCAGAATCTAAGAGCCACATTTAAATCAGAATCAGAAGAAAATTCATAGCATGAAAAATTTCAATAAAATAGAAAAATATAAATAAGCTTATTAAATCTCCAACTCAAAAATTTAGAAAAATAACAGTGAATTCAAACAAACAAAAAAGCTTCAGAAAGGATTCATAAACGTAAGAAATCAGTAAGTTAGAGAAGACCAGAAATCAATAAGTTAGGGAAGAGAATAACTATAGATCTAATTAATAAACCAAATCATATGTTTTAAGGGTATTTTTTGAAAATTAGAAAAAAAAGTAGCTAACCACTTAATGAAGAAAAAGGGGGGAGAAAGCACAAAGACAGAAAATAAGAAATTACAAGAGGATCACCATTAAAACAGAAGATTTTTTTAAAAACTGTAAGAGACTACTATGCAGACTTCAATGTAAATTAATGTGAAAATTCGAAGACATGGAGAAAATGAAAGAAGAAAAGGATGAAAATGGGCAAAAGAAACAGACAACTCATACCAACGCATACAAATGTAAAAATACCTTTTATGCAAAGATGGGCACAGCACTGAGTCAAATAGTCCCCACTGTCTGTCGATACAGAAAATGGTGCCTATTGAGTGCAATAATTTGCTTAAATTTGCACAACCAGCATAGCTAATAACTGAGAATGAAATGACTGCTTCTCTCTAAACTACCAACTTGACAACATTAGTGTTTCTCTTGCCTTCAACACGCTTCGCTTTGTTTGTCTTAAAAATTATAAAATTGATATTAACACCACCTAGGACCCCTTAACATTGTAACATTCTGGAATACATCTCAAAGCCTAACCTCATCACCCTGAAGACAAGGTATTATACCAGTGGCTATAAATATCATCTGCTGTATTTAAGTTCTGGTGAACCATGGTGATCGTGGCTTGGGAAATGATGCAATGACATTCATCTTGTCACGTCCATTTCATGACTTGCAGTCTTTAAACCTTAATGTTTCTTCTGAAGAACACTCTACCCACAAGCAGTGGGCAGGCAGTAATTTTTCACTAAAATCCTAATCTGCCAAATTCAGGGAGGCTGTTTAATAGCTTCCCATAGGCAATTTCATGACATCCATGTTTCTGTACAGTAGGAGAACCATCTTCAGACTGGGTCCATCCAGAAGTGACTTTTCAGGGAATAAAACCACCTGTCCCATTGTGCAGCGGAAATAAGAGAATGCCAGGAGGAACTCGGGAAGTTGGCTTCGGGACACTGAGTTCTTAGAGCAGACAGTGAGCTACAGAGTGACAATATTTCTCAAAAGTGGGGCGATGCCATTTTAGGACATAAGATGGAAACTGGCACATCGTATGACATCACAGAGGCATCCTCAGAAAAATCAGTGGGGGGCTGGGCAAGGTGGCTCACACCTGTAATCCAGCACTCTGGGAGGCCGAGGCAGGCGGATCACGAGGTCAGGAGATCGAGACCATCCTGGTTAACATGGTGAAACCCCCCGTCTCTACTAAAAATACAAAAAATGAGCTGGGCGTGGTGGTGGGCACCCGTAGTTCCAGCTACTCAGGAGGCTGAGGCAGGAGAATGGCGTGAACCCAGAAGGCGGAGCTTGCAGTGAGCCGAGATCATGCCACTGCACTCTAGCACGAGCGACAGAGCAAGACTCCGTCTCAAAAAAAAAAAAAAATCAGTGGAGCACCTGTGTCCAAAGCAGGCTATTTTCAGACATAGAATAATAATTATTATGAAACTAGTTACAAGGTAGTTAGATGCCTCACCAGCTTGTGTTGAACCTGAATAAAATACTCTGCAGATGGTGGGGAATTTTAGAAAAGGGACATCCTATTCAAATCAGAACAAGTATGATGCAGCAGACCTCATTGGCTTATTTATTTTATTATTATTATTATTTTAGATGGAGTTTCGCTTTTGTTGCAGGCTGGAGTGCGCTGGCACGATCTCAGCTCACTGCAACATCCGCCTCCCAGGTTCAAGTGGTTCTCCTGCCTCAGCCTTCCGAGTAGCTAGGATTACAGGCATGCGCCACCACACCTGGCAAATTTTGTATTTTTAGTAGAGATAGGGTTTCACCATGTTGGTGTGGCTGGTCTCGAACTCCTGACCTCAAGCGATCCCCCCACCTCAGCCTCCCAAAATGCTAGGATTACAGACATGAGCCATTGTGCCCGGCCTCACTGGCTCATTTTTCACCAGTTGTTTAGTAATGACAGATTGGCTATTAATATTAAAACTTCTCTCTATAGTATCGAGTTATGCTTATGTTAACTTTATAGAATATAAATATACTTCTATTTCAGTAGGCTTGGATTAAGTTGTATTATGGAGGAAGACTAAGTCCTTTACAACTCCAGGTTTTGGGGATTAAGCCAACAGAAGCTCCATGCTCATTTGCAGCTTGGTTTAGAGTAATCAATGGAATGCTATGATCATGAATCACTCAGGGATGCAATCTCTTTCATCTTGTAATAATGCATCTTCAAAACCTGGCCTCCAAGGTCACAGTGGATGGAGAACAGAGACTGTGAAGGGTCTCACTGGTGATTTATGGCTAAATCTGGAAGTGGCACAAATTAATACAATTTACACCCACTTTCTATTGTGTAGAATACAGTCACACATCTTCAACTTAACCATAGGGAGGCTCCAATTCACACTCTAACTGTACAACCGGGAGAAAAATAAAATAGTTTTGGAAAACACATGGCATTGTTGCTATTTCTGATGTTAATCATTTCACTGTTTCTGCATAAAATCCTAAGTTGAAAGAACTTCTTTATGTGCTGTTGTTGATGAATACACGAACATGGCAGGATCAACCTGGCTTTTGCTCTTAAGATTCTGCTGCCTAGAATGGGCCAATCAGTTAGGGAACTGCATAGAGAATGCTGCCTCCTTTATCCAGCTTATTTCTGTCCAAGCGTGCCACATATGACCTTCACTCCACACATCTGATAAATGTTTCTTCAACGTTTCTTGGAGAGCACTCAACTGGGGCAGGAAATCATTGCATTTTGGTGAAGGTACATTCTATGAGGGATGCTTTCCTTTCACGTATTTAAAATTCAAAGCAACTAATATATTTCTGACATTCCAACCTGAGCCCCAAAGCAGGAGGTTTTTAGTGAGATGGGTGACCTGTACAGAGGGAGACATGGTCATGTCACTTTCAGATAAGGTCCCTAAGAGTCAATAAGCCTTTTTTTTTTTTTTTTTTTTTTTTTTTAAGTAAAACAACCTGCCGACTAAGCAATTCTCTTCCTTCTGGTCTGAAATATGCTATCCTCAAATCAATTCCCGACCCTTTTAGTCAATTGTGACCATGACGCTCAATGTGACCTCACGTCCACTTCCATTGGGTGGAGTTTCTTTAAGTGTCTCATTTACAGCTGTTTAAGGAAAGAGCTAGATGTGAGTACTGTAGTGCCAGGGTCCCCACTCAGGGAAAACAGACCTTTGTTGACGTACTAGACCTCTAAATGGGCACAGAGCACCACCCATTCTCCTCTTCCCCTTCATAAGGATCACAGGAACCAGCTCTGTCCTTATTATTAATTTTTGGAGAGGTTTTTTGGCCTACTGTTTCCTTTTGAGGATCTCTGAACTCTGTCTGAAATGTTCATGGCTACAGTCTTTTAAGGGGCTACACAGCTCTTTGTTGTTATTTTTCTGCTTTTTCCCTGTAAAAATGTTTCTTCCACTTCATCTACCTCCTGAAAAATGATGCATGAAGCCCAAAGGTACGAGGAGAATAACGCTGTCTAGGACAACAGGGCCTCTCATCATTGTGGGGGTACATTGTGGGCCTTTGTAATGTGGGAGGAATTATAACTAGTGGTTAAGACATCTCAGAGCCAAAAAGCCCTGGCTCCTGGCCAGGCCCATACTTGTGAGGGTCCAGTTCTGACCCTCTTCTGACACACCCCTCCCCAAGGAATGAGGAGTCAACAGGGTCATGGGAATGTTCGCCTGGCCCCCGAACTCCATTCATTTAGGGGGACCCAAAGTCATGCAGACTTTTGCCAAAGTGACTAAGCCCACTCCAAGCCCTGAACAGGCTTCTGCCCCAGGTACATCCTCCCCAGTGCAGACACTACCAATTGTGTGTGCCTCTAAGTTCAACATGGAGTGTTTAAGGAGCAGCTATTTGGAAGGGTGGTCAGTTGGTAAGTGCCACCTGGGAAGTCACATGCATGTACACAAGGTTCCTCAGTCACAGTGCCATTTTTTCTAAATGCTAAGGGGAGCCTGAGGAGCAGCATCAGTTTTACAGTCTAATGGACTTTGAGTCTAATTCTAGCTCTGCCACTTACTAGCTCTGCATTCTAAAGCAAGTTGTCACCATGCTGTCATTGTTTCCTGCATTTGTTTGGTATCCTCATCTGGAAAATGATGATAACAATAGTGGAATTGGTATTTCATATTCATATGATATTAAACTGGACAGTGGCTGTAACATGCTCACATGGAACATGGTACATGGAACATGGAAATAAATATTAGGTAAGTGTTTCTGATGGTTATTGTGCAGGTGGGAACAATTCTATTCAAAATAGCTTATCCCCACATGCTGAAGTTTTTATTTAAGTGGTAAGAGGAACTACTGCTGAGTGTGCTTTGGGGAAGGTAGGATGCAAAGTTGTTGCCCAGATGCAAATGGCTTTTATTGCCAATTGTCTAGTCTAGATTCTTCCTGAGGATCAATGCAGTTTTGCCCAGCCTAGAAACACTGACCTCTCCTTAGCAAGAATAACTCCACTCCCTAAAAGCTCTATACCCAGGGCAACTGGGAAATTTGCTGAACCACAGAGATGACTGGAGAAATGAGATGGTTTATGGCCCACCATCCATGGTGTTCAGAATAATTGTTGTTTTGCATGAACTCTTATGTTATTTACGAAGAGACTGGGAGATTCCCTCAAATTCTCTCCTTTGTCATTTTTTTTCTCTAGAGCAGACCAGATCTGGTAGATCTCTTTGTTCAGAAATGAAATATAACACTATATTTAATAAAGAATATTTTTGGAAGGAACCATGACCACTTTCTAAAGTCACATCCAGCATTTCCTAAGAGTAATCTATTTTATATTAAATGCCTATTTTTTTTCACTCAGAAGTGCAACAAATCAATGTCAATGCCAACCATGAGTTTACCCAAGGAAGAAAGATCCCCTATATGAGCAATTAAGAAATTTTGCTTGTGCTATTTTTCAAGCAACTTAGAAGAGTGCTTGGTGACAATAACTCCAGCCAACCTTCACTTAGCTCTTGTACAACGCTTTCAACTTCTACCCATTTTTCTTAAAACAATGAAATATATGAGGTGGAACAAAATGGCTAAATAGAAAATTCCAGGGATTTACTTCCCCACAACCCCCGACCACAGGAACACCAAATTGAACAACTATCCACACAATAAAGCACCATTATATAAAAAAAAATCAGACATTAACAAATGCCCTCATGCAAGGAGAACATCTAGGAAAACACGACCTCACCAAACGGACTAAATAAAGTATCAGTGATCAATCCTAGAGATATAGAAATATGTGACCTCTCAGACAGGCAATTCAAAATGGTTGTCTTGAGAAAGCTCAACAAAGTTTAAGATAACATAGAGGAGGAATTCAGAATTCTATCAGATAAATCTAGCAAAGGGATTATAATAACAAAAAAATCAAACAGAAATTTCAGAGCTGAAGAACTCAATCAACAACTGAAAAATGCATCAGAGCGTCTCAACAGCAAAATTGGTCAAGCAGAAGAAAGAATGAGTGAGCTCAAAGAGAGGCTATTTGAAAATACAGTCTGTAGAGAAAAAAAGAAGCTAAAAAAGAACAAAATATGCCTGTAATATTTAGAAAATAACCTAAAAATGGCAAATCTAAGAGTCACTGGCCTTGAAGAAGAAGTAGAGAAAGAGATTGGGATAGAAAGTTTATTCAAAAAAATAACAGACAACTTTTCAAACCCAGTGAATATCCAGGTACAAGAAAGTCAAGCAACACCAAGCAGATTAAACCCAGAGGTGTATAATAATCAAATTCTCAAAGGTTAAGGACAAAAAGAGGACCCTAAGAGTAGCAGGAGAAAATAAGCAAAGAAAATATAAAGGAGCCCAAATGTTTGTCAGCAGACTTCTCAGCAGAAACCTTACAGGCCATGAGGTAGTGGGATGACATATTTAAAGTGCTGAACAAAAAGACTTTCAAAGCTAGAACATTATATTCAGCACAGTTATCCTTCAAACGTGGAGAAGTAAAGACTTTCTCAGACAAACAAAAGCTGAGGTAATTCATCAACACCAGATCTGTCTTATAAGAAATGCTAAAGGGAGTTCTTCAATATGAAAGACAGGGGTACGAATGTGCAGCAAGAAATTACCTGACAGTCTAAAGCTCACTGGTAAAAGTAAGCACACAAATAAATACAGAATATTCTAATACTATAATTGTGTATAAACCCCTCATAACTTTAGTATGAAGACTAAAAGACAAACCTATGAAAAATAATAATAACTACAACAATTTGTTGAAAGACAATAAAAAAGACATAAATAGAGATACCAAAAAGTCAGATTGGAGGAGATGGAGATAAAGTGTAGAATTTAGTTTTCTCCTTTTTAATGTTTTTTCTTTGTGACCAGAGTTAAGCTTTAATCAATTTAAAATAATTGGTTATAAGATTTTTTTTTTGCAACCTCCATGGTCATTACAAAGCAAAAACCTTTAACAGGGACCCAAAAAAATTAAAAGACAGAAATTAAAACACTACCAGAAAATTGCTTATATAGAAATGAAGACAAGAAGGAAAAAAAAAAAAAAGGAAGAGAGAACTAATAAAATGACAACAGCAACAAAAAACAAATAACTAAATGGCGGTAGTAAGTCCTCACCTATCAATAATAACAATGAGTGTAAATGGACTTCATTCTCCAAATAAAAGACAGAGTAGCTGAATAATTTTTTTTAAAAAAGACCCAACTATATGCTGCCTATAATGAACTCATTTTTACCTACGAAAACACACAGACTGAAAATGAAAGAACAGGAAAAGATATGCCATACAAATGAAAACCAAAAAAGAGCATAAATAGCTGTACTTATACCAGATAAAATATATTTCAAGACAAAATCTGTAAAAAGAGACAAAGAAGGTCATTATATAACGATAAAGAAGTCAGTTCAGCAAGAGGATATAACAACTGTAAATATATATATACTTAATGCTGGATCACTCAGATATATAAATCAAATATTATTAGAGATAAAGAGAGAAACAGACCCCAGTACAATGATAGTTGGGAATGGTAAGTTAACATACCACTTTCAGCATTGGACAGAAAACCTAGACAGAAAATTAACAAAGACACATCTGACTTAATCTGTGCTACAGAACAAATTGATCAACAGACATTTACAAAACATTTCATTCAACAGCTGAATAATACACATTCTTCTCATTGGCACATAAAATATTCTCCAGGGTAGACCATATGTTAGGCCACAAAACAAGTCTCAGAAATTCAGAAAAATCCAAATCATAGCAAGTATCTTTTCTGACCACAATGGAATGAAACTAGAAATCAATAAGCATTTATTGGACATAAAAATCCTGGGACATAAAATTCCTACCAAGATTGAACCATGAAAAAATAGAAAACATGAAGAGATCAATAAGAGGAACTTTGGAAACTATATAAATACATGGAAATTAAATAACATGCTCCTGAATACCTACTGGGTGAATTAAATAATTTAAGAAGGAAATTTAGTGGAAACACAGCATGCTGAAACCTATGGGATACAGCAAAAGCAGTACTAAGAGGGTAGTTTATACCAATAAATGCCTGTATCAAAAAAGGAAAACAAAACACTTTGGAAGGCCGAGGTGGGCAGATCACGAGGTCAAGAGATAGAGATCATCCTGGCCAACATGGTGAAACCCTGTATCTACTGAAAATACAAAAATTAGCTGGGTGTGGTGGTGCATGCCTGTAGTCCCAGCTACTTGGGAGGCTGAGGCAGGAGAATCACTTGAACCCAGGAGGTGGAGGTTGCAGTGAGCCAAGAACACACCACTGCACTCCAGCCCAGTGACAGAGCAAGGCTCTGTATCCAAAAAAAAAAAAAAAAAAAAAAAAAAAAAAAACAAACTAAAAATGCATCTTAAAGAACTAGAAAAGTAAGAGCAGGCTAAACCCAAAATTAGTCAAAGAAAAGAAACACTAAAGATCAGAGCAGACATAAATGAAATTGAGGCAAAATACAAAATAAAAACTCGTTTTTGGAAAATATAAATGAAATCAACAAACCTTTAGCCAGACTAAGAAAAAAGAGAGAATGTCCAAATAAATGAAATTAGAGCTAAGAAAATATTAAAACAGGTATCACAGAAACTCAAAGGTAAATTAGAGAGTATTTTTATCAACTATATGCCAACAATTTGGAAAATCTGGAAGAAATGGATAAATTCCTGGACATAAAAAAACTACAAAGATTGAACCATGAAAAAATAGTAAACATGGATAAATCAATAAGTAATGCTATAAAAGAAGTAATAAAAAGATTCTCACCAGAGAAAAGCCCAGGACTTCATGGCTTCACTGTTGAATTCTACCAAATATTTAAGGAAGACTTAATACCAATTCTATTCAAACTATTCTAAAAAATCAAGGAGTAGACAACACTTCCAAACTCATTCTACAGGATAAGGATTATCCTAATACCAAAACTAGACAAATACACAATGAAAAAGGAAAACTTCAGACTAATACATCTGATGAACATGAATGCAAAAATCCTCAACAAAATACTACCGAATCAAATTCGACATATTAAAAAGATCATTCGTCATGATCAAATGGGAATCATTCCGGGGATAAAAGGACGGTTCAACATATACAAATCAAGAAATGTGATATATCACTTCAACATAATGAAGACCAAACACTATGTCCCTATTTCTCACCATCTACAAAAATCAAATCAAAATGGATTAAAGAATTTAACATAAGACCTGGACCAATGAAGCTACTACAAGAAAACACTGTGGAAATGCTTCGAGACATGGGTGTGGGTAAATATTTTTTGAGTACGCCACCAAATACACAGGTAACCAAAGCAAAAATGGCCAAATGGGATCACATCAAGCTAAAAAGTGTCTGCACAGCAAAGGCAACCACAAATAAGTGATAAGACAACCTATGAAATGGAAGAAAACATTTGCCAACTACCTACCTAACAAGGGAATAACTGCCAGAACATGTAAGGAGCTCAAACAACTTGGTACAAACCCCCACCCCAAATAATCCAAATAAAAATGAGAAAAAATCTGAATAGACAATTCTCAGGAAGACATACAAATGACCAAAAGGTATGTGGAAAAATGCTCAACATCACTAATCATTAGAGAAAGGCAAATCAAAATTGTAATGAAATATCTCACCCCAGTTAAAATGGCTCTCTCGAAAAGCAGGCTATATATATATATATATATATATATATATATATATATATGAAATAAACCAACAACTAAAAAACAAATAAAAAACAAAAAAGAAAAAAATATATATAGAAATAAATAAAGATAGTCAATAATGAATGCTGGTAAGGGTATGGAGAACAGGGAACGCTTGTATACTATTGGTGAGAATGTAAGTTAGTACAGCCACTCTGGAGAATAGTATGGAGGTTCTTCAAAAAACTAAAACTAATACTAACACATGATTTAGCACTCTCACTGTTGGGTATATATTCAAATGAAAGAAAGTTAGTGTATAGAAGAGATATGTGCACTGCCATGTTTATTGTAGTACTCTTCACAAGAGCCAAGTTATGAAATCGACCTGAGTGTCCACCAATGTATGAACTGAATGAAAAAATGTGGTACATACACACAATGGAATATTATTCAACCTCAAAAAGCATGACGTCCTGTCATTTCAAACAGCATAGACAGAACTGGAGGACATGATGCCAAGTAAAATAAGCCAGGCACAGAAAGACAAAGATTGCATGTGCTCATGCAAATGCGGGAGCTAAAAAAATTGATCTCCTGTAGATACAGAGTAGAATAATGTTTATTTACCAAATGCTAGGAAGGGGAGTTGAGAGCAAGTAGGAGTTAGAAGTAGGTAAATTTATGGGTACAAAAATGCAGTTAGATAAAAGAAATAAGATCCGGTATTCACCAGCACAATAGGACAACTACAGTTAACAATAATGTATTGTATATTTCAAAATAACTAGAGTAGTAGCTTTGGAATGTTTGCAACACTACAAAATTATAAATATTTAAAGTTAGGCTACTTCGATTACCTTGATTTGATCATTACACATTGTATGCTTTTATAAAAATGTCCCCATAAATATGTATAACTCTTACATAACCATAAAAATTAAAAATTAAAAAAAACTAGAGTGTGTGGTGTATGTGTATTCAATTAAATTGTTTTGATAGGTTTTATTGGTTCAATCAATAATTTATAAGGCGGATTTATTATGTGAGATAAACAAGAAAAAAATTCACAAACATATTTTTCGAAAAAGACTCAGGAAGACAATCCAGTTTAATTTAAAAATTCTAAGAAAAAAGAGAGTAAAATATGAAGATGGAAAGTTCGTTACTCTTTATAGACTAAAGAACTCTAGCCATATTAACTAATTGCATTCTATAGTCCTCGTTTGGCTTTCAGTTCAAGTAAACTTTATAAATATGTAAGATAACTGGGAAAATCTGAACAGCGATCAGATATTAATCATCTTAGGGAATCAACGTTAATGTTGAAGGATTGGGTGTAATTATATTTAGAGATATATACTGAAAAATTTATGGATAAAATGTGTGATGTCTGGCCTTGGCTTTAAAACAATTCAGGAATGTGGAGAAAATAAGTGGGGATACAGATTAAACATGATTGGCTATGAGTTTTAATTATTGAATCTGGGGATGGGTACACGAGGATTCATGTTACTATTCTCTACTTTTGCATGTGTTTGTTATTTTGTACAATAAAAAACACTGAAAAACATTCTTGGGATGAAATTAATGTTTTAATTTACTGACAAAAATGACTAGGGAGACTGAATTGTTTTAATCGATTGTGTGATCTTTGGAATTCAATTCTCATGAAACCATCACTGTGTTATCGCACTGTGCATCCAGATCATGTTTTCTCAACAGTGCATCCTACTTTCAATCTGTTTGTTATTCCATTTATGCTGAAATGACAAGATTTATCCCACACCTTATGAGTTCACACATGGAGCATAAATGTATATTTATATGAGTTTTAAACTGATATTTATTCTGCTGCTCACATTCAGATATTACCACCTGCACTGAAATTGGAATTTTGGAAAGCTCAGAAAAAGTCATTTCAATATGGATGGAAGTCAGCTTTGGGCAGCTCTGACACCTCCAAGGAATACTCTTAGTGCAAAAAGTGAAAATGAAACTGGAAAGCTTGATGACAAGGTGCAAAATACAAACCTCCCCTTGTGTTTTCTCATCATACTCAACTTCCTGGTTAAAAATTTATCAAGCCCACCAGTTATGAATATCAAGCTCCATCAGAATGCATAAGATTAAAACATCAAGGTCTACAGATTTAAGAAATTGTCAGGCCAAGAAACTGGATTTTTAAAACACTGAATAACGTGTGAAATTTCCATTATTCTGTTCTCTTTTTTCCCCCCTAATCTGATAGGCATTGCAAACAGGCCTGCAAGTCTAAAGTTCCCTCAGGGAAATGCATTACAAAATAGAATATAGAAGGCTTCCTAATAAAATCATTAAAAAATAAGTTGAGTTTACATGCAGCTGAAAACTGATACCTAGTGTTACTTGGCCGGTTTCTTTGTCCCTGTTCCACTCCCCGAGCGCCTGCCTCAGTTCTCTTTCCAGGGACACACAAATAGAGTTAACTTAAACATCATCCACTAGGTATAGGAGGAAAATACCTTGCTAACGTGCAGTAGTACTAATCAATTACTCCATTACAAAACTAAAAAAGCAATGCCAGATAATGTGATAGAATCCTCTTTTCTTAGCACATAATTACCTACAGTACTGGGTCATATTATCATTTTTCTAAAGGTCAGAAAATATCCTGGAAATATCTGGAAAATGTGTAGCACATCACCTAGAAGACCACTAATCCCAAGACTCGTATTTTACTAAATTGAGTATACAACATGCTTAACACAGAATCCCTGTCCTCAGGTAGCTTTCAGATTAATGTGCCTTCAATTACAGATGGCTATTAGTTTCTTCACTTTAATTACAACTGCATCAAAATCACGTAAATAAATTTCAACCTCTCAGATAATTTATGAACAATACAAAGCCAGGTGTACATTTCCCATTAAAAATTAATATTTGCTGCAATTAAAATGTGCCATATGCCATGTTCATTTCACAATGCTAGGAAGAAAAAACAGCAAAGCATTTCTGTTCCCAGGTGGTAACTTGTTACAGTATCAGATTTAACTTCTAAATTGATTGCATCAGTGCAGAAAGGTTTAGCACCTAGTGTGGCTCAGTCACAGCAAAGTACTGCATCCTGGCAGGCATGCGGGAGCTTATAACCTTGTTACCTTTATAATAATTCAGGTATGTAGAGATGGCATACCGATTTGAAAGGGATAAAGAAAAGTCTCCCCACCCAGAGAGGCTCCAAATGTCCAAATCATCTGGTGAACAGTGTCAACCCTGGATGAGATTTGATCGAGCTCTGTAATTCTAACCGAGGTTCCTCTTCTATGTGTTTTAATTGTATGCACTTTAAAAAATTGCACTGTGTTGCTTCTCCTTGGTGTATTTTTTTTTTTCAAGATGGAGTCTCACTCTGTCACCCAGGCTGCAGTGCAGTGGCATGACCTCGGCTCACTGCAAGCTTCGCCTCCTGGGTTCACACCATTCTCCTGCCTCAGCCTCCCCGAGTAGCTGGGACTACAGGTACCCGCCACCATGCCCGACTAATTTTTTGTATTTTTAGTAGAGACTGGGTTTCATCGTGTTAGCCAGGATGCTCTTGATCTCCCAACCTCATGATCCGTCTGCATCGGCCTCCCAAAGTGCCGGGATTACAGGCATGAGCCACCACAGCCAGCCCAGGGTATTCTTTCTTGTACTTCTTTTTTCTTCCTCTCTCCCTTTCTTTATTTCCTCAGTACTAATGTTTAAAAACATATGATCCAAGAAAGTAAAGTGTTGATTTCTTCTTACTAACCTGGGAAAGAAATTTGTGGCTGTGATCAGACTTGGAATCGATATGCCTGTGAACACAATCCCTGGTTAGCCATTTCCCGTCACCCAAAGGAGACTTGGAAAGAGGCACTCACAGCCGTGCACCAGCCAAGCGAGAATCGTGGAAGCTTTGCAAATGGCTTTCAACAATAACGGATTTTCATAAGACACATGGATTTCGATTCAGAGACTGACTGTGGTTCATGCATTTGTTCACATGCTTGCTCCTTCCTCTCACTATCACCCGTTTGCTGGTTCACACCTTTGAAAGCCACCAAAATGATGACATTAGGCACTGATTATACGAAAGACAAGGGATGTTTGACTGAAGCTCCCAAATTCACTTCCTCTGTAATAGGACAGAGAGAGGGAGAAGGCTGTCTGGATTAGAGAGATAACTGTCAGAACCCTCCATCTCTTTTCTTTTAATTTTAATTCAAAGAGATGGACTGACATAACTGGTTCCATGATATAATTAGTCTCATCTGATTTATCTGACTCGTTTTTAATCCTATCACCTATTATTTTTTCTTTTTGGGATTAGGCAAGATAAGATGTTAAAATCCTTTCTTAATACCTTTCTAATCCCAACCTGAGAGGTCTTAACAGTTGGGTATGTCTCTTTGTAGGCTTTTTGTCTACATTTTTTTTTTTTTTTTTGAGACAGAGTCTTGCTGTATTGCCCAGGCTGGAGTGCAGTGGTGTGATCTTGGCTCACTGCAAGCTCAGCTTCCCGGGTTCACGCCATTCTCCTGCCTCAGCCTGCAGAGTAGCTGGGACTAGAGGCGCCTGAACCACTCCCGGCTAATTTGTTTTTTTTTTTTTTTTTGTACTTTTAGTAGAGACAGGGTTTCACCATGCTGGCCAGGATGGTCTCAATCTCCAGACCTCGTGATCCGCCGGCCTCGGCCTCCCAAAGTGCTAGGATTACAGGCGTGAGCCACTGCGCCCAGCCTTGTCTAAATTTTTAAGTATGTTATATAAGACATGAACACAGATTATTAATAAAGATATATATTCATTCTTTTTAAAGAGGAGATGAGATCAGGGCCTATAGAGGTATACTGTCCAATATGGTAGCCACTACTCAATGGGGTTAAGTTTACATTAACTAAAATTATTTTAAAAGCCCCTCAGTTGCACTAATCACATTTCAAGTGCTCAATAGGCCCATATGGCTCATGGCTACTATATTGGAAAGCCCAGGTATAAAACACTTCCACCACTGCAGAAAGTTCAACTCAACAGTTGAACTAATTAACTAATAGTTATAACTAGTATTATAAAATTATAATACTAATAGTTATAATGCTAATGCTAATTTACTGTTAAGAATACTCTATATATTCCTGACATATATAGCTCATATAAGTAATTCCTATAGATGACTCTACATAGCTGACATGTAGATTGTTTGTAACCATCAGTAAATTATCATTAGCTGCTTCTCCCCTTAAATATAATTCTCTGAACATAGAGAAGTAAGACAATCACTATCAGAATTCATGCTTGGTAGCAGAGACAAAAGGCAATTGGGTTGCTGATATTTAATTTGGTTCTGGAACCTATTATTTAGAGTCCCAGTTTTAGGCATTATGATCATAACCACAATTGCTCGATTTGTTATGCCTGTGTAGACTTGGCCAGTTAGAAATGTCCAGCCCTAATGGCTGCATTCTGATACTTTCCTAGAGGGACACCATCTCACCTGGGAGGGAATAGAGTAGACATGCTCCATGAATTCCTCAAAAGCTTCCCTTCAAATGTAGACAAAATCAAACAGACAGAGAAACCTACTAATAACAGGCAATCCCAGTTACAGAGACTCTGGAATTTTTCACCTGCCTTCCCAGAGTGCCGGTCTTTGTTCCAATAACTTGGTATTTTGCAAAAAGTCCAATTCTTGGTGATTTAAAGCTAGGAAATTAACGGGAAATCAGAAAGCCAATGAGCATTTACAAGTAGAAAAAGCAAAGTGTGATTATCTGGTCTCTGAGGAGCTAATTACAGGTTCAGTTGAAAACGGGAGGATCATGAGAACTACGTGCGTGTGCACACACACAAACACACTCCAGACCCCCGCAACGCAAATGCACTCCACGCCCACACATACACACACACAGAAATGCACCCTACACCCACACATATACACACACAAATGCACCCCATGCTCCCCCAACACAAATGTACCCAACTCCCACACATACACATAGATACACACAAATGCACCCCACACCCACACATACACACACACAAATGCACCCCATGCCCACACATACACACACACACAAATGCACCCCACACCCACACATACACACACAAATGCACCCAACTCCCACACATACACATAGATACACACAAATATACCCCACGCCCACACATACACATACACACAAATGCACCCCACACCCACACATACACATACAAATGCACCCCATACCCACACATACACATACAAATGCACCTCATACCCACACATACACATGCACAGAAATGCACCCCACACCCACACATAAACACAAATGTGTCCCACACCCACACTTACACTTACAGACACACGAATGCACCCTATGCCCACACATACACACAAATGCACCCCACACCCACACACACACTTACACACACACAAATGCACCCCATGCCCACACAAACACACACACACAAATGCACCCCACACCCATACACACACACACAAATGCACCCCACACCCCAACATACACATACACACACAAATGCACCCCACGCCCACACATACATATACACACACAAATGCATCCAAGCCCAATACAAATGCACCTCACGCCCACAATTATAGTCACATACACACACACAAATGCACCCTACACTCACACACACGCACACAAATGCACCCCACACCCAAACATACACATACGCACACACACAAATGTACTCCAAGCCCACACTTACACACACACACAAATGCACCCCCCACCCACATACACACACACAAATGCACCCCATGCCCCCACATACTCACAAATGCACCCCACGCCCCCACCACACACAAATGTACCCCACGCCCACAAATACACACACACACAAATGCATCCCATGTCCACACAATCACATATACACAAATGCACCCAGGCCCACACATATGCACACAAATGCACCCCACACCCCAACATACACACACACTCACACACACATACATATGCACTCCGAGCCCACACATACACATTCACACACACACAAATGCATCCCACACCCACATATACACACACAAACACAAAGTCCACATACACACACACACTAATGCACCCCACACCCACACATACACATATATTCACAAATGCACCCCATATCCACTCATATACATACACACACAAATGCACCCCATACCCACACAGATACATACAAATGCACCCCATGCCCACACATACATACACACACACACACGCACGTGCGCACGCACAAAACCCTTCCAGCCTGTGCCCACCTCCAAAGAAGCAGAGAGCTGCATTGCTGCATAAATAAATCATTTGGATAGCTCACTGTTTGAGCACAATCGATCCTTCCTCTGTACTAGGGTCAGGCACTGTATATCCATAGCCTGGCCTGACCTGCAGTTGCATATAAAATATGATATTAAAAAAACTCCCTACTAGCCCACTTCTACTTGGGAGGCTCACAGTCCATCAATCATTCATTCCTCTTTGCCCACACCGGAACCACCAATAGACCACAAACTTGGGGAAGTTAACAGCATTGAAAGGAAGACTATTCCTCAGCAAACCCACAGTTCCTGTCACAGAAATCATACAGCACCTCATAGTTTTCCTAGAGCATACTTAGCAGGAATTTACTGGAATGGCAGAAAGAGCCGAAGGGAGTCTTTCCGTTTCAATTATTTTGAGGATCTTATATGGGCATTCTACACAATGCTCAGAGTAGGAGATAACCTCTTCCAGCCCCTTCAAAGAACACCAAAGGTCTAACGGAGAGAAGGGAAGAGACACAGCATGACAGTAATGTATCTTCTGCCCCATCAGGAACTCTCAGTCTTGGTACAATTGCCACTTTAGGCTGGGTAACTCATTGTCATAGGGGGCTGTCCTGTGCATTGTGAGATGCTTAACGGCATCCCTGGCCTCCACCCAGCAGACGCCAGTAGCATTATAGTGCCTTGCTCCACTAATTGTGACAATCAAAAACTGCCTCCAGACATTGCCAAATGTCTCCTGAGGGGCAAAATTGTCCACAGTCAAGAACTGCTGAGTTAGGCGTCAGAAAGATCTCTATACTATCTGCATCATATCTGAGAAGACACCAAGGTAGACTTGAGCAGAAGTGTGTTGGCTTCAGCTTGCTAGGGCTTGCTGGGGCTGCTGACTTAGGCATCAGAAAGTCTCTGTACTATCTGGATCACATCTAAGAAGACACCAATGCAGACAGGAACAGAAGTGTATTAGCTTGCCAGGGCTGCTGACTTAGGCATCAGAAAGATCTGTGTACTATCTGCATCATATCTAAGAAGATACCAACATAGACTTGAGCAGAAGTGTGTCAGCTTGCCAGGGCTGCCATAACAAAGCACTGTAGACTGTGTGGCTTAAACAACAGAAATTTATTTTCTCACAATTCTGGAGGGTAGAAGTTCAAGAGTAAGGTGTTTGCAGTGTTGGTTTCTTCTGAAGCCTCTTTCCTTGGCTTGCAGACGACCATCATCCCCCTGTGTGTTGTTTATATGGTATTCTCTCTGTGTGTCTGGATTCTAATTTTTTCTTCTTATAAAGACACAAAACATACTGGATTCAGGCCCAACCTAATAACCTCATGAAACCCAAATTAACTCTCTAAGGACCCTGTCTGTCTCCAAACATACATTCTGAGGTCCTGTGCGTGAGAATTTGAGCATTTGAATTGGGGGTAGGGGAGAGACAATTCGGCCTCCAAATAAGAGGTAATTCTCAGACCCAAGCACATGATTTTGTGTCACTGATAACTGTGCTGCATTATCCATGGTAGACTTTAGCCCTAGTATTTAGAATTGGGCTCTCTCCACTGCTCATTTCCTCCCTGTCATATAAAGAGTAACTTCCTTAACTTTCCAACTGGGGAGACAAGAAGAATGAATCCAGCAGGTACAGCTCAGCCTCTCCCACTTCCTCTCATCTGCATCTGCCTCCCGGGCAGACCAAGAACTTTGTGTTCTCTTCTCTCCTCCCAGGAAGGCTCTGCAGCCTCTGAGTAGAGGTTGATTTCTTTTCTCACATTAAAAAAAAATTCAACAGGGAACACCTTGAAATTGTGAGATTCCCTGGGTTGACGAACATCTTCTGTAAAGGGGCAGAAAGTAAATACTTTCGACTTGCAGGGATATCCTAATATTGAGCTCTGCTGTGGTGCCCAAAAGCTGCCGCAGAAATACATGCTTGCATAGGTGCAGCTGGGTATACATAATAAAACTTTATTACAAAAATAATAATAATCCAAGTGGACTAAATTTGGCCCACAGGCTGCAGTTTTCCAACCCCTGCCCTGTGGCATTAAATACATTATTTGATTTGTACAATTTCAATTGCTGCTGGATTTGGTCAAGTTTAAGTAAAATGAGGAGCCTGTGGAGATGTGGTAAGTACTTTCCTATGATGATAACCCAAAAAATTCTCTGGTTCTCACCCATGATTGCTAATGGATATATACAAGAATATTTACAATAACAGACACTTGAAAGGGCATATTAAGCTGCCTTTCCGTTCCTTGTTTTTCTTTCCTTTCTGCTGACCACTTTGCCTCCAGCTCTGGTTTCTAATTTCTTTCCTCATTAAAAGTCCTGTCAACCATCCCAACAATAGAGTCGTTCCTTTAAAAATATCCATCTCATAAAGGACCTGTAGCCTGCAGGCATAAGGCAGATAGATAGGAACAGTTCATGAAATCCCCCTCCAAACAACAGACTTATGAGAAATAAATCTGAACTTTGATTTCAAATCCCTCCAAACAAATCAACTTCAAACTCGAGGTGAGTTGTCCTCAGAATGTGTTTTGCGGCATCATTGCTGCAAAAAAACCCCTGACTTTTCTAGAGGTAAGTTTAGAACACATCTCATCCCTTTGTTAGATTTGTGCCCAAATTATCAGCCAAGATCAAGCCAGATAAGCTTATCCTACGTCAGCAGGGAACATTAGCAGAGAGGGATATGGAAGATACACTCGTATTACACATTAGAGCCAACAGTCATCATTTGGAGATGCCATAGAGAAGTCTTGCTTATGCGCAACGAAGCTGTTTCAGCATTGTCATGAATAGGCAAAAACAGGAAACAGCCCAATGTTTATAAAAAGGCGGGTGATAAACCATTAAGGATATACATACAAACTACAGAATGCCGCATTGTTGCTAAAAAGAATGTTGCAGTGGAGATGTACCTCATGGAAAATATTCCTGATGTACTGCTGTATTCTTAGTCTGTTTTCATGCTGCTGATAAAGACATACTCAAGACAAGGCAACTTACAGTAGAAAGACCTTTAATGGACTTACAGTTCCACATGGCTATGGAGGCCACACAGTCACGGTGGAAGGCAAGGAGGAGCAAGTCTCATCTTACATGGATGACAGCAGGCAAAGAAAGAACTTGTGCAAGGAAATTCCCCTTTATAAAACCATTGGATCTCATGAGGCTTATTCACTATCATGAGAACAGCATGGGAAAGAGCTGCCTCCATGATTCAATTACCTCCCACCCGGTCCCTCCCACAACATGTGGGAATTCAAGATGAGATTTGGGTGGGGACACAGCCAAACAATATTAACTGTTAAATAGAAAAAAAAAGTAATATTGGCTGGGCACAGTGGCTCATGCCAGTAACCTCAGCACTTTGGGAGGCCGAGACGGGCAGATCACGAGGTCAGGAGTTTGAGACCAGCCTGGCCAACATGGTGAAACCCCATCTCTACTAAAAATACAAAAATTAGCCGAGCATGATGGTGGGTGCCTGTAGTCCCAGCTACTCGGGAGACTGAGGTGGAAGAATTGCTTGATACCTGCAGGCAGAGGTTGCAGTGAGCTGAGTTCACCCCATTGCACTCCAGCCTGGCGACAAAGCAAGTCTCAAAAAAAAAAAAAAGTAATATCATCATAATATCATATATACATATATATAGGTACACATATATTTTACATGTATACGCCTGTACATACGCATACTAATGAATATATACAGGTAGGCGATATTTAAACCAAATCATATATATGTTTGTAGATGTGTATTTATTGATCCACCTTTTTCTCTCATACATACCCACTATCTCTAAATATTTTTGTCAATAGATAGAAAATAGATACTATTCATAGCAGTTTTCTCTGGGAAGGGAAGTACATTTAGAAGGCTTGTGTGGGTTGGGAGGGGAATTTTCTCTCTCTCTGCACTCTTATATGTTTGATTTGCTTGGAGCAATTATATTTGTATTTTCAAAGAATAAGAAAACTACACCATCTACCCTAGAAGAAAAAAATTTTTTGAAATACTTTTTAATAAGATTCTTTATTGTCATATAAATTACAAATATTTATTGTTTAAAAAAGAAAAACAGGAAAAAAAATTATATGGAGTAAAAAGTGAGGTCCTTGTTTTTTTTGTTTTTGGTCTTGTTTTGTTTTTTGAGATGGAGTCTAGCTCTATTGCCCAGGCTGAAGTGCAGTGGTACTATCTCTGCTCACTGCAACCTCTGACTAGGGACCCAAGCAAATCCACCTTTATCAGTAGATTCATATCTCCAGCTAAATAACCAAGGGAGAAAATCCAGTAGCTCCTTCACAATGTGATTCTCCACTTCTGTACTCCCAGTTTTGTCCAGTTTTCTCCATAATTTCTTCTTCTTTTTCTTCTTCTTCTTCTTCTTCTTCTTCTTCTTAGTATTATTATTATTATTATTATTATTATTATTATTATTATTATTGAGATAGAGTCTTACTCTGTTGCCCAGGCTGGAGTGCAATGGCGCGATCTTGGCTCACTGCAACCTCCACCTCCCAGGTTCAAGCGATTCTCCTGCCTGATCCTCCCGAGTAGCTGGGATTACAGGCACCCGTCACCATGCCTGGCTAATTTTTGTATTTTTAGTAGAGATGGGGTTTCACCATATTGGCCAGGCTGCTCTCGAACTCCTCACCTCGTGATCTGCCAACCTCGGCCTCCCAAAGTGTTGGGATTACAGTTGTGAGCCACCAAACCCAGCCTCTCCATAATTTCTTAGGCATGAGTTCTGTGGGATTTGAAAGATTTATACTGTCACAAATGCTATATTTGACATTATTGTATTCATCAGAATTTTTTTTGGGGTGAGGTTTTAAATTAAAACACTGGCTCAAACTGGCTTAAGCAAAAAAAGAAATGTATTCGTTCACATAAGTGAAAAATCTCAGGATAATTATAGATTGCAGCAGAGACTTGGAACTCAGTCCTAGCCCTATGGTCTTTCTAGGAGGTTGGCCACATTCTCAGGGGGGCAGAGAAATGGCCAGCAATTTCAGGCTCAATGTGTTCAGTCTCTAACTGCTTTAACAAGTGTTCTGAGACTGAGTCTCCTTGGAGAGACTTGAGCCACTTCGTCATCTATGAGCCAATCCCTGTGGCTGGGAGACGGAGTTATGCCAGCTGGCTAGGTTTAGGTTCCATACCCAACTCTAGAGCTCGGTAAGGAGCCAGCTCTCTGGAAGTATGGAGAAAAAAATGCAAGAGAGGTGGTCCCCTAAGAAAAATGCAATTATAGGACCACAGGATGTGGAAATGGACACTGAATAGATGAAAACAATGATTATTTTGCGAAAAAGACCTCGCTATGACCAGAAATGATTTGGAATTGACCTGGAAGGTTGTTCCTTCAGCCTTCAGCCTCCCCCGACTTACCAAGGGCTAGTACCACAGTCTGCATTCAGAGTTTCATGCAAGGTCAAGTGTCCTCAGACTGAGTGTCTTTTTACTTGCTGTTCCATCAGCTTAGAACATGCTTCCCTAGATCCCCTCCCATCCTTTAGGTCTCGCCTGAAACTTCACCAAAGTCATTAACGGAAGCCCATATGAAGACCATCGCTGGTGTAAATTCCAGTTGTGAATTTCAGTGAATTCACTGGCATAGCACTCAGAAGAGGCTCTAGAGTTGTGTTATCCAAAATGACAGCTGTTGGCCACATGTAGCTAATTAGAAAGAATTTAAAATTCAGCTCCTTGGTAGCACTAGCTTGAGTGTGAGTGCTCAGAAGTCACATGTGACTAGTGGGTACCTCATTAGACATTGATGATAAAGAACATGGGTGTCATTGCAGAAAGTTCTATTGGACAGTGCTATTCTGGAATATTTTCTCATTCCCCTCTCCCCCTCAAAGATTTAAAAATGAAGAAGGGCATGTGACTGTACTAGGAAAGGCCAAGTGACCTCTGAAAGGCCTCCCAGGCTACAGGGACTATAATAATATTTACAATGAAAAAACAGACAAATGTTCAAGTAGGAAAAGTTATGTTTTTTTCCACTCTGAACATTAAAAAACTAAATCAAAAAGGAAAAATTCTTTACTTTTTCTCCTGGAAAGAGACAAAGAGCTGTATAAAAACAATGACAAGGAGAGGAAAATGGAATCAAATGCTGGTTGGACTGAAGGGCTCTTATTCATGTCTTTTTTTTTTCCATATCTAAAATTTTGCTTTTTTCTCTTTTTAAATATTTTTTGAAAAATTTCAATAGCTTTAGGGGTACAGGTTAGTTTTGGTTACATGGATGAATTGCACAGTGTTGAAATCTAGGATTTTAGTGCACCTGCCACCTAAGTAGTGTATGTTGCACTAAATAGGTAGTTTTTTGCTCCTCATCCTCCTTCTACCCTCCCATCTTCTGAGTCTCCAGTGTCCATCATACTGTATACCTTTGCATACTCATAGCTTAGCTCCCACTTACAAGTGAGAACATGAAGTATTTGGTTTTTGACTTCAGAGTTACTTCACTAAGAAGAAACCTCTAGTTTCATCCAAGTTGCTGCAAAAGACATTATTTCATTCTTTTTTATGGCTGAGTAGTATTTCATGGTGAATATACCATATTTTCCTTATCTACTTATTGGTTGATGAGCACTTAGGCTGATTCTGTATCTTTGCAATTGTGAATTGTGTTACGATAAATATATGCATGCAGGCATCTTTCTGATATAGTGACTTCTTTTCCTCTGGATAGAGACCCAGTACTGGGTAGTGGGATTGCTGTACCAAATGGTAGACCTACTTTTACTTCTTTGAAAAATCTCTGTACTGTTTTCCATAGAGGTTGTACTCATTTACATTCCCACCAGCATTCTTTTTTTCTTAAACTTTAAGTTGAGGGGTACATGTGCAGGTTTGTTATATAAACTTGGGTTATGGGGGTATGTTTCACAGATTATTTCATTGCCCAGGTATTCAGTCTAAAAATAACTCAACAGTTATTTTTCCTGATCCTCTCAGCAATCATAAGAGATAAGTTACACACGGACTTTCCAACAAGCCGTATTTGCTATTATTTCCAGTGGTAGACAAAATGGATTTTGTTGAGTGCAAAGTAAAGTTGAGATATATATTGTGTTTGCAGTCAAACCCAGATCTTGGCCTGCAGGAGCCTGTGTGTTCTGGCCTCATTCTGTTCCTCCAGCCTTTAGTCCACCCCCTCCCTTACCACGTGCTGCATGTAGAGCCTCGTGCAAGGTAAAATGTTCACAGATTCCCTGTCGTTTTACTTGCTGTTCCATCAACCTAGAGCACGCTTCCCCAGATTCCCTCGCATTCTTTAGGACTTTAGGTTTCTGCTTAAATTTCATGTCACCATGAATTTTTTTTTTCTGAAAACCTTAGCCCACATACACATTATGATTCTCCATTACAATATCCCATGAATTTACTCTTTTCTTTTTTTCTTTCTGTCTTTTTTTGAGACAGTCTCACTCTGTCATCCAGGCTGGAGTACAGTGGCACAATCTCGGCTCACTGCAACCTTCACCTTCTGGGTTCAAGAGATTCTCCTGCCTCAGCCTCCCGAGTAGCTAGAATTACAGGCACCCGTCACCATGCCTAGCTAATTTTTATATTTTTGGTAGAGACAGGGTTTCACCATGTTGGCCAGTTTGGTCTCGAACACCTGACCTCAAGTGATCTACCCGCCTCAGCCTCCAAAAGTGCTGGGATTACAGGCATGAGCCACCACACCCAGCCCATGCATTTACTCTTCATAATTATCATCTCTAATTGTTTTGTTTACTCTTTTTTCTCCCTAGTATATCCAAGTAGAATGTAAGTCCCATGGGGACAGAAACCATGTCCTTATTTCCTGTTGTTGCTCCAACATTGAGTGGACATTCAATAAGCATCCCTGGGATGAATGAATGGACAGAGAAAGACAGGTGGAGAGAAGACAAAGAGTTGTGCTCATCAAGCTAACCTGCATTATCTGCTGGTAACAGAACTAAGAATGGGCTACCAGACACTGCTTGGCCCTACTACCATTAGGACTGAAAGTATTTCAGGTTTTCCCTTTAAAAGGGTGGGCCATTTTCAAAATTGCTGAGCTTGATCATTTGTGCACAGATTGAGCAAAATGAGGTGAACTTGAGTGCTTTCAAGTCCAGCCAATTTGCATGCCAGCTGCTGTCATAAAAGTGAGATGAAGTTCAGATGCTCAAGTGGGAGACATTGAGGGCATCCAGAGCTTAAGGGGACTAGGGAATGCCCATCTTTCCCTCTCCATAGGCAAAAACTGGGAGGCACAGAAAATGCACATACCTTTAAGATCACGTTATGAGTGATTAATAAGGTCACCCAAGTACAGTTTATCATTCTTCACAGCATGCAGACAGCATTAACATCCTGCTACCTCATTCCCTGATGGCCACTGTAAAGAAACTTGCAGTTTCAACTTTCTCCAGGCCTCATTAATATTGGGAACCACAGGATATATACAAACGCTAAGCACAGGTTCCTGAACATAAGCAGGCACTTCAATATGCAAATGAAATAGAGGAATTTCAGAAGATCTTTAAAAGTTATAACAAAAGGCCATTTGCTATTCCCACACATTTCAGTGTGAACACATTTAAATATTTAATGTTCGTGTGGAATCCGTCCAGCAGTTTTGGAATGATAAAGGTGCTATTAGGCTAAAAGGGGCAAACATTCTAATAAAAACGTAGATTCTAAAACAGACCTGATACTTTGATGGGAGGTAGAACAGAGAATGAAATATTTAATTGGCGAGACACTGGAAAGGCAAGTGGTTGTTGATGAATAATGGTCAATGATAGTTTATTAAGAAATAACCCCAAGCAAAACTCATTTTCTCTGTTGCGGTAACCCAAGTCAACCAGGTTGGAGGAGAGGTCAAAAATCACACATCTGCCATTATGCTTGTGGAATATCCATGAATAAGACAGGTGTACAGGCCCATGAAGATACAGTTTGCTGGTTGAATGGTTGTGCCAAACAATACTGATGGAATGGATGGCTCTCCACCAGGAAAGTAATCACTACTGATGGGCTACAAGTGTCTACCCCTGACCCCATCCTGGTCAATGGTTTTTCCAATGACTTTGCTTCTCACTAAAAGGAAGAAATTGTGATAAACCATTTAGTGATTAATTCATTTCTTCAACTAATAATTATTGAACATCTTCCACTTGATAAACATTGAGCTGAAGGCATTAAGTTAGCAAAGATAAATTGGACAGTTTCTGCCCTCAAAAAACTCAGTTTAGAGGTGGAGGAGACAGTGGTCTGATGTTAACATAAGTTCTCGTAATACAGTCCTGATATATTGTAGGACCTTAATAATAAACAGTCACTGGATGAATGTCACATCCTCTATCTTGCATGTTCCTATTTGCACTGGACAAATTTCTTTGCTCTATTCCTCTACCTTCATTTGGGGAACTCCTACTTGTTCTTCAGGTTTCAACTCAGATGCTACCTTTCTCTGAAATTCTTTTTGTACCCACTTACTCCCACCCAAGGCAAGGAGATGTACCTCCTTTCAGAGCCAGTATGACTCTGGTAACACCTGGTTTTTATTTTGCAGTTGCCTGTTTACTTGCCTGTCTCCCTGACTAGCCCCTGTCCCCTTGGGGTAAGGCTCTTTGCCTTACTATTTTTCTATCTCTAGAACTCAACCTATTCTTTAGCAAATCACTGGGGCCCAAAACAAATAATCAAATGCCAAGTTTAATGGAGTTCTGGTACCAGGACTAAATTTTGATAAAATGACTTTGGCTGTTCCTTTCACATCTAAGATTCTTGAGGAGAATTAAATATACTAGTCTCGAGTTTCAACCTTTGAACATAACAACGGTGGAAGTATACCTTGTAAAGGGGTAACACTGGTGAGCCATAAACTAATCCAAAAATTTAAACCTTTTCTTTTGTTCTTACACGTAGGTAACCCGTAATTTCATTGTCGGTGGTGGTATGTTCCATTAAGTACTGTTTGCTAATATTTAGCTTCTAAGTGCACTAGTAACGATTGCTAAAAATTACTATGAAAAAGCCAACATTGACATATTACTAGTTTACTGAAGACCAAAAGTCAGCATTTTCATTAGAAGTGTGGATTCTAGACACTACATGTATAACCTATCACTCTCTACATAATAGGTTATTTGCAATTATTTAGTTATTTTATCTAATACTAATTATAACGCTATGGAATTTCTATGTATTGTTACTACATTTTACAGAGGAGAAGACAGACGTAGCAGAAAACTAAGTTAATTTCCCAAGGTAACTCAACTAGCAGGAGATAGAACCACAGGTGGAGATCACGCTCCAGAGGAATCCTTTTAACATCTACACTATATTTCATCTTAGCACCTGTAGAGTTGTTGAGCTTGAGGGGCACATGAGAAGGCAGGCATAAGTGGGCTGTGGTTGAACAAACAATGTCAGAGATGAATGATCTTCAGTCTAGAGGTGAAGACAATGTGGCATTAGAGTGAGGAAGAAGGTACCTGCTTGGAATGAGAGATATAATTGCTTTGAATGACTGGAGTATGGATGGCGTAGTAGCAACAAGGAGAGAGAGGGCGAGGCGTGGTGGCTCATGCCTGTAATCCTAGTACTTTAGGGGGCTGAGGCAGGTGGATCACAAGGTCAGGAGTTCAAGACCAGCCTGGCCAAGTTCGTGAAACCTCATCTCTACTAAAAATACAAAAATTAGCCAGGCATGGTGGTGGGCACCTGTAATCCCAGCCACTTGGGAGACTGAGGCAGAGAAGTGCTTGAATCTGGGAGGCAGAGGTTACAGTGAACCGAGATCACACCACTGCACTCCAGCCTGGGTGACAGAATGAGAGTCTGTCTCAAAAAAAAAAAAAAAAGAGATTGGAAGAAAGGAAAACTATTACCTGGAGTGTATGTTCAAAAACTAAAAACTAACAGGAAAACTATTACCTTGACTGCATGCTTAAAAACTAAAAACTAACAGCAAAGAGATGCAAGGACTAAATGTATGTCTGGTATAGAATATTTTCTTAAACATATACAAGAGACATTTTCAGACAAAAGGCTTCAACTAAATATCCAAGTGTCAGTTCTCTGAATCACTTAGCCCTTGGGACTGATTAAATTGATTACTTTTTCCCCCAATTACCTGGGCTTCAAATTTATTGCTCGTTTGCCTCCTTTACTTCTAAAATAAAGTACAAATCCACATTTACAATTTGATCAAAGCCATCATGATGAAAATTTCTAAGGCATTGTCAGTTGTGGTTGTGCTGATTTTTAATGATAGCCCCCTACCAATCAATAGATAATTTAATTTGAAAATGTGAAGCTGTAAACTTTAATGTTCTGTTTGGTATTTTCTTATTAATAGGAAAGATGGCTCAGTCAACTTATAGGGAGAGAGCTAAGAAGATCTATCCATTACAGTCCGATCCTGATGGGTGGCACTGACCAGAGGCAGCGCCACTCCCTGGGGCCACACACTGTTGGTGTTGGTTCTAGTTGGACTCTCTGACCCTACTCTGTGTGAAATACATGATTGCTCATCTCTGCGTCTTGCACCAAGGCTGTGCCTTGCCCTAATCTTCCCTCCTACACTTATTTTTATAACCCAAATACAAACTTTGCAGAGAAAGGGAAAAATTGGATCTCTCTACTCCAGTATATAATTTTATTTGTCTTACCCAATTCAGTCTACTACTTCAAGTCAGTCTACCAACGCAAAACTAGATTGAATGCTAAACTGTCGAGAAGACTAACAATTCCTTCTAAAAGCATTTACTGTTTATCTTTTCACATACCACTCAGTCCGCTGTGATTGCTGGTATCCTTCATATTTTATCTTATTTTTTCTTAATAATACATGCCTTTCCTAAACATTAAAATATCACTTCTTATAATAGCAAGAGTTAAAAGATAGTTAAGATGTTGAAGAATTCCATTTGTTTTAAAAACAAAAGACTGAAACCATCTTGATTCCCCTTCCACCTTCATAGATAACAGAAACATAGCTGCTAATGCTCTCCTCAATCCTTTAAAACAATTGCCTTTTTAAACCATTTGCAATTTGTTTTCTGCTTAAAGACATGAGGAATTCATTACAAACTATTTAGAGAATAAATATCCAACGAGTCAAACAAAGAGATGCTTATCTTTGTGTACGTACATTTTTTTCTTAAGAAAATATATTTCTACTGTCCTTTTATCTTTTAATGAAAATAAGATCACACTGAGGTTGGACTCCCTAAGCCATATGCTGGCCTTTTGCTGTGCCATTGACGATTCTCCCACCATATCACTATTAATGCCCTTGAAGACTACATATTCAGAGACTCCACAAGGGCTGATACAAAATATCCTCTCAAGTAATATTTCATAAATGATTAATAAACTAATGAGAATTCCACTGTAGCCTTATACCATACTTGATTTCATCAATTTCTGTTATTGGCCATTTGGGTAATTTTCCACTGTCTTGCTATTATAAACAATCTAGTAATGAACATCCTCATAGCCACACCTTGGCACACCTTCCTTATTATTTCTTTAGCATGAATTCTTCAGCATAAATTTAGTCAATGAAAGGTAATGCACTGTTATTCTGTTAAAGGCTATTATTAAAGTTGAAATTTAAGAAAAGGCAAAGAGAAAGTGAAAGCAAGTAATGGACCTAAATAAATCCCTACATGCTAAAGAACAAAAGGCTCTGCCACAGAAATACTGGAACTGGAACTCATATCCTAACAACGAAAACAACAGCAACTGTCAGATGGACAAAAACTGAAAATACAAACACACAAACACACACACACACACACACACAGAGAGAGACAACTGACATATCAAGAAATGAAGTTGGTTGAGTAAAGAATTAATTGGAGCCCAGCACTATGGGAGGCTGAGGCAAGCAGAACACCTGAGGTCAGGAGTTCGAGACCAGCCTGGCCAACATGGCGAAACCCCATCTCTACTAAAAATACAAAAATTAGCCAGGTGTGGTGCCGTGCACCTGTAATCCCAGCTACCCGGGAGGCTGAAACAGGACAATCGCTTGAACCCAGGAGGTGGAGATTCCAGTGAGCTAAGATTATGCCGCTGCACTCCAGCCTGGGCAACAGAGCGAGACTCTGTCTCACAAAAGAAAAAAAAAAAAAGAATTGATAGGTAATATGAAACTCTACTGATCTACTCCATTTCAACTTTATTTTCAGTAGAATATAATCATGTTTTCTGTTTCATAACAGAAACCTTAAATGCAAGAAAGAGGTAACCTATTCTTGTGACAATATGACTAGCTCATCATCGTCTGAAGAGATTTAAGTTCAACATCCATTTTTCTAGCCTAGAAAGCAAAGGCTTTTCCTCTTTCTAAACTCTTTCCCCCCCATTCCCTGAACACACGTCACCTTCAGTCCATTAATTTTATTAGGATGAGGTTTCTTATCTAATTAGGGTAAACACATTAACCAGAGTTAAATTTCTTTTTAAGAAATTTCTAAGAGATGATGGTCCTTCTTAACCCAATGCTGCAAGTTTTAAAAGACCTGTAGTCAGGCTCCTTGGCAATCAATATAAGCATTTAATGTAAAATGTATTTTCTTTTTAATTAGAAATTACTAAATTGGTGTGTCTTGCTACTAACACAGTCTGTGCTTTAAAAGTCTTAGGCATAAAATATTTGCATTATAGAATCAAACAAATGTAGTTGCTTTGTACAGTTTGGGATGTTTTAGAGAGCATGGTTATATTCTGTTTTGAATGATATTTAAATTGCTCTAATGTATTCTAGGCTGGACTCTCATGTCAATTAATCAGTGCCAAGGCTCTGTCTAACATTTTGCTACAAACTGGGTTCAATTGTAATTTGTCAACTCTAGCACCCGTTGCTATGACAAATAGCTTTGGTCTGGTTAATCTCTTGAACATAATAGCATTCTGCTACTTTGATAAATCTATTATGTCGTGGTTTACATATGCTTGGGGGAAAATTTTATTGGAACATTTTACACTAAATTATCTCTAGTTTACACTAACAAAGCAAGCAGAGGACTGATTCTGATGGTAGCTTCCCAATATCTCAACAATGCCAAGTTATCTTGGATCTCAAATCTCACAGCAAGACATTGAGGACAGTACCTGAAGTCCGACCAGACAGTTTCAAAATCATGAATCCCCATTTACTGACTTGGACCATTTACTTAACTTTCTATGTCCTGATCCTTCTTATTGGTATAAAGAAGATAGTAGTTTGGACCAACTTCTTAAAAGTGTGACAGTTCAGTGTAATAGAGGACAGTGTCTGCCGCATTAAAAACAACCAACAAAACCTGGATGTTGTTGTAATTGTTTAAAATCTTTTTTTACTGATGCATAATAATTGTACATATTTACAGGGTACATGTGACGTTTTGATACATGCACACAATGTGTTATGATCAGGGTAATTGCGAGTATCCATCACCTCAAACATTTGTCATTTCTATGGGTTGGAGACATTTCAAATGTTTTCTTCTAGCTATTTTCAAATGTACAATAAATTGTTGTTAACCATCATCACCACATCACCATACTATGCTGTGGAACACTGGAACTCACTCCTATCTAACCATATGCTGGTACTTATTAATCAACCTCCCCTCATCCCACCTTCTCCACCCTTCCCAGCCTCTGGTAACCACCATTCTACTCTCTACCCTCCAGAGATCAACTTTTTTAGCTCCCACCTGAGTGAGAACATGTGATATTTGTCTTTCTATGCTCAGCTTATTTCAGTTAACATAATGGCCTCCCTCCCGTTCCATCCATGTTGCTGTAACAAACAGCATTTCATCCTTTTTCAGGGCTGAACAGTATTCCATTGTGCGTATATACCACATTTTTAGTGTAATCATCTCTTAATGGATACTTAGGTTGATTTCATATCTTTGCTATTGTAAATAGTGCTGCAGTAAACATGGGTGTGCAGGTTCTTTGAGATACTGATTTTCTTTCCTCTGGGTAAATATCCATAGTAGGATTTTGCTGGATTTTATGGTAGTTCTATTTTTAGTCTTTTTGAGAAACCTCTGTATTGTTTTCCCTATTAGCTGTGCCAATTTTCATTCCAACCAACAGTGCATAAAAGTTCTCTTTTCTCCATATCCTTGCCAGCATTTGTTATTTTTTGTCTTTTTGATAATAGTCATTCTAATTGGGATGAAATTATACCTCATTGAGGTTTTGATCTGCATTTCTCTGATAATTAGTGATATTAAGCATTTTTTTATACCTGTTGGCTGTTTGTATGTTTTTTTGTTTGTTTGTTGTTTGTTTGTCTGTTTACTTGAGATGGAGTTTCACTCTTGCTGCCCAGGCTGGAGTGCAATAGCACGATCTCAGCTCACTGCAACCTCCGCCCCCCCAGGTTCAAGCGATTCTCCTGCCTCAGCCTCCCAAGTAGCTGGGATTACAGGTGTCTGCCAACAGGCCTGGCTAATTTTTTTTGTATTTTTAGTAGAGGCGGAGTTTTACCATGTTGGCCAGGCTGGTCTCGAACTCCTGACCTCACGTGATCTGCCCACCTCGGCCTCCCAAAGTGCTGGGATTACAGGCGTGAACTACCACGCCCAGCCTGTATATCTTCTTTTGAGAAATGTTTATTCAGATCCTTTGCCCATTTTTAAACGGAATTATTATTATTATTATTATTATTATTATTATTGCTATGGAGTTGACTGTGTTCCTTGTCATATATTCTGGATATGAGTTGACTGAATAGCTTACAAATGTTTGCTCCCATTCTACAGATCCTCTCTTCGCTGCATTCATTGTTTTCTTTGTTGTGCCAAAGCTTTTTAGTCTAATATAGTCCTATTTGTATATTTTGTTTCTGTTGCCTATGCCTTTGAAGTCTTAGCCATAAAATCCTTGCCTAGGCCATTGTCTTAATGCATTTTACCTATGTTTACTTCTAGTAGTTTTATAGTATCGGGTTTCAATCTTTAATGCATTTTGAGTTGATATTTGTATTTGGTAAGAAATAGGGTCTTGTTTCATTCTCCTGAATATAGATATCCATTTTTCCCAGCACTACTTATTGAAGAGGGTGTCCTTTCCCCAATACATATAATTTTTAAATAAATCCAGTTATACATAAATGGTAGTACAGTATATATTTTTTAAATGGTTGAAATTAAATTTTGAAGATTTTTAAAGGTTTCTACTATGAATGACCAAATAAAACTTGCAAAAAGGGTTTTGCTGCCAATGGAAGTGGCCAGTTCCCAGGTGGTCACTTCCTGGGAGGCACCTCATTGTGTACTGTCATCCAAAAGGGGCTGATGTGATTGCAGAAGTGGGCACTTATTGACCTCAGCTACCAATTTGAAACTGGCTGTAAATTGTCTCTTTCGGTCTTAACACACAGGATGTTTCTACATGGGAAAAGTGCATCTGCTGCAGTTTTCAGCAATACATTCTCAAAAAGTCAATTTCACCTTTTGGCAGCTCTGAAAGAATCCATATTACTTTAAGTATAATCGCTCCGAATAGGGGCAACAGTTAAAAGAAGGGGAGAAAAAAAAAGAAGCCCAAAGTACAAGGGGTGACAAGTAGTTGTTTTTGAATAACAGGGAAATCATACTCCAAGAAAAGAATTCTCTAGTATTATATTTATAGCAAAGTGATTAAAAGTTGTTTTTACTAAAGTTCTAATTCCTTACAGTTAAAAGAGCCACAGTAGTCCGTGATAAAATACTGAAACAACACAATGCCCCACTAAGAGATAAATGAAACATCAAAACTGTAGTAAATATTTCAGGTGTTCTGATGGGTTATCTTGGCATTAAAACATTCCATTTCCTGCATATCTCTCTTATTCTTTCTTTCTCCCACCTCTAAAACAACATCCCCATATATAAAAGTGTGCTCCTGGAAAATTCAACAAGACACAACCAAAGGAAAAAATTAGTGGAGACCAATTTGTAGAGAGAAATTCTATGTGGGAATTAGTGCAGAGGAAGGAGCATTGGGAACTCGAAGTGTGCTTTAATTTTCCTCATGAAAAAGAAGAGCTGAAATTGTGGAAGAAGCACCAGGAAAGAGCTTCATTCACTGAATCTTCGACCGCAGGTTTTGAAATATAATTCCCAAGATGACTTTGCTTTTACAAATAAATTTAATTCCAATTTAGGTGAAATTTTTCAGAGAGATAATTATATCCAACACCATTTATGCAATTTGGATTGAGGATACTGAGTTAGCGGAGAGTCAGCAATGCATTTCTGGAAATTGATCTGAATAAAGCAGGTGAACATTCTCATCTGAACCCCAGAGCATAGACACTTTCCTAGCTGTAGCTCCCTGAGTGTTGAGTTTTGCAATCAATTTCTACTCAAAAGAAAAATGCTGTCATAATATGAAGTGAAATGATATGTCTTTGCACTGTTCACAATACTTAGGTAAAATCAGGGGTGTCTTTATTTTTTTATGCTGAAGCGTGGTATGTATATTGCATAAACTACTCAGCAAGAGTTGGATACCAGAAGATAACCCAGTAAAAAGCATCCAAGTCAACACTCAGCTCCCCAAGGAGCGATTCTCTTCTCCTTCAGTAATTAAGCATTCAAACCAGTAAACAGCTTGGTTGGAATGATTTTATGACAAATGACCGAGAGCATATCAACCATAAAACTCAGCTCGGCAAAAATCCCTCAAGCCCAGGAAACTCAATCAATGTAGAGCAGGCAACAGCCTCAGCTGTGGCAGCATTCGCTCACTCTGAATCACATAAATCCAAGGAGGCCAGAGCTGCTCCGCTAACTCTGACACAAGACACAAGAGAGGAGGAGGGCACCAGGCTTTGCATGGGGAGACAGAAAAGGAAGGCAGGCAAGAAGTACGTTTCTTTTTCTCCCTTTTGCTCTGTTGCTGGTTCTACTTACAGGAGTTGATGAAGAGACGAAATTGCACAGTTTCTATTAACACAGATGTAACAAATATTCAAATAGAAGAAGAAAACAGGCAGAGAGACACGGTATAGGAGATGAAAGGGGGACACTGGGTTACAGCAAGATGATCTGGCTGCAACTATGGTCCCAAAAGCATCCCTGAATAAAAGAACAGATATTAATGCAGGCACACAATTTTTATCTCATTCTATGAGTTAACTATATGACTATTCACTTTTGTACCATATTTTTCCAATATTGCAGTATGCAAATTTCAAAACAGCAAAGGTGAAAGAATTTTACAGCAAACATCCATATATCCACCACCTGTATTCTACTACTGGCATTTTACTATACTTGCTTTATCCCAGCTATTTCCATCTGTCCATCTCTCTCTCCAACCATCAACCCACCTTATTTTTGGTGCATTTCAAAGTGAATTTCAGACATCATTAAAATACCCCCTACAACTTTCAGTATACATGATGTTTACTCAAGTTCAATATTTGTATTTTTTATGCCGTTACTTCCTAATAATACTATATGACCACCATGAAACAGTTACAATAAATTTTGAAATTTGCACATTTGTATATTTTCCCTTCTGCATAGCAACCAAGTAAAATTATTACATATTCACACCGTATAAACATATTGCCAATAGGAAGATAAAAATTCTCTGGGAGAACAGAGAAACTGAAATATGTGAGCAGAGAGGCTGACAGAGGACAGAGAACATAGAACCCTGCTTAAAAAAAAAAAAGTAGGAGTAGAAATAAAGTTTGACAATTTAATTACCAGCAGGAAAGGGTGGAAGTCAAGAAGCCATAAGGGAAAGGGGGATAGGGAAGTCTGAAATCAAGATAGGTGCACATGTTGCATGAAACCGATACGCAGAAAGGTGTGTGTTAGAATTATTACCAGAGCAGGGGAATGGAAGAACATTATGGCAAGACGCCATAATAAAAACCTTAAAGAAGTTTACAAAGTTCAGTGAAGAGTATCACTCTACTCTTTAGGAATGCGCTAACTCGCTTTCAAAGATGAACAAACATGGAAAGAACACAGCTTCCAGCACATAGCAAGGTCCAGCAACGGAGAATGTCATATTCAATCTCTAAATTCTACAACCACTTGAAACATGGAGCCATCACTTCCTTGTGGCCAATTTCTTGCTTCATTCTCTCTACTTTTCTCATATGGACACAGCATATTAATTAGACTGAGATCAGTGTATTTCATCTGATAATGTCAAAGTTATTGGAGGTCTGGAGTACATCCAAATTGCATTTCAATCTATCACTTCGATGTTATAAATGACAAATCAGTATTTTTAATACTTTTCTATCTTAATATTGTCTGATGGAACAAAGCCAGCACATCCTACAAGAAATATGCAGATTACTAAGGCTATACTTTCAACCTAATGGAATGCAAAACACTCATTTTTATGATACATGAAGGCAGTGGGTCACCGGAGTAGATGGACGCCCAGCAGGAGTTAGAGAAATTAACACCTTTCTGAAGTTGAAAGCAGTGGTAACTTGTTACTGAGTCACCTATTCCAACTGGGATCCTATTAAAGTGCTTGATTTGAGGGCAAGGACATAAAATCTCAATTAAAAATATTGTTTGTTAAAGCCTGGACTCATGCTGGCACCTGTGGAAAATTCATATAAACCAGCAGCGCATCTCCATCTAAAATTCAATTATGTAAGTCCAAGATTGTAGCTGGTCAGAGACAGCTTTGTTATGAAAATAATAGCAAGTGGGTTGCAATAATCACCCATTCTTCTTAAGACCACAGGGGCAGTAAACAACCGCAGGTTCAATGCCTGGAATTGCCGCTTCTGGCTCTATCCACTTATATATTGTAAGCAGCAAGCTGATGATAACCAACGGACTCAAGAAATAAATCAATATTACTGGCTTCCTTTTACATTTCATGCAGTCTAAGACAAGTAAAGTTCAAAACTCCGAAATCAGATGTGCGGAGGAAGTACTGTGTGTTCTACCTTTGCCGTTCTTTATCCAACTAGTGACTCCAAAATCATTTCACCTACAAGTGAGGCAAAGAGTTGCTATACATGGACTTAGACATAGGAAGTCAGGATGTTCAGTCATCAGGGTACAAATGCCCCAAGAATACAGACCACCCTCCTTTAGGGAACTTCGCAGCTAGTTCCTCTTTATCTACTAGCATGTATTCTAAGTACATTTTCAGTCCATTCATTTTTGTGGTAGAGGCCACTGTTATTTCTCTCCTGCACCACTGCCAACTTCCTCCTTAGCCACCTACTCCCCATCCATTCTAGAGTCAATAAAAACAATCTCCTGATAATATACATCAGAGCTCAATACTCTTGTCCTTAAAACTCTTCATGGTTTCCCATTGTATTTCGAATAAAAGGTAAAGTAACTGAAAAGGTCACACAGGACCTGGCCTTTATCTGCTATTCAAACTTATGTCCTACCTCTCCACTGACTTCTCTGCTAAGCTTGGCCACCCTGGTCTCCTTTTAGTTCTTTCCCACATCATGGCCTCTGAACATGCTGTTTCTGTTTCTAGTGATCCTTCTTCTTTTTGGCCAGTTGGCATCTTCATATCACTCAGACCTCTGCTTAAATGGGTTCTTCTCCAACAGCCCTTCCCTGGCCCACTGATCTAAAGAAAACACTACTGTATCTTCTACCATCACTCACTATTTCAGCTTCCTGATTTCATCTTCACACACATCCCCTTTGGCATTTATTGTTATAATTATTTATGTTTTTCTCGCTTCTACCACTGAAGTAATAATTAGTTCACAAAGGCAAGGTTCTGTCTCATACACTGCCCTATCCCCTTAACATTAGCAATAAATGACAAATAATGAATGAATGTATGAATGAATGAATGAATGAACAACCGTGTCCCAGCATAATTGCAGGTGTTTTTAACTTGGGTCTCAATGTTTCCTTCAAAATATCTCTTATGGTGATGAACAAGGCATGCCTTTACATACCATACTCCGGTCACCAGTTTATTTTAACATTCTTCCATCTCTGATAAACTGCTGGTAACAGCGTATCAAGAAACATATGTCAAGAAATATTAAATTTGAATTTTAAAACGGGTGTTTTGGTAGACTGAAAACATAATTTACTCCTGAGCCACCCTGGTTTCAGCTTCTGCTGCTATTTTAAGCCCAGTTGCAATTAAGTGCCTAAATACCATAATAAGGCATCTATCACCAAGCTCCTCTCTATGACCCATTATTAAAACTAAGAAGTGCTGTGAGGCTATGAGAATGATTCAATACAAATGACTTAACAGCTATTGATGAATTTACCTTTAACAAATGCCCTCCAGTACAGCCCATGATTCAATAGGTTTTGCTATTTCTTTTTCCTTCTCCTGCATTCCATTTTGTTCTCTCCAGCACGCCACTCAATGCAAATACAACAGCCGCAGTTCTGACAGTAACAGAAAGATCATAACACTATACACCTCGACTGAAATCTTAATGTTAGCCCCTGGTTGATAGCTACATCAATTTCAAAGATGTCTTTCCAACCCAAGACTGCTAGAGAGAAAAATTCATAAAACTCTGAGGGCACCATCTTTTCATTTGTGTGCCTACTAAGTCTGAACACCCTGACACAGTCAGCTTGGCCCTAATTATATTCTGAAGATGTAGAGATGGAGAAGTCTTTCAGAAATATGTTTCCTGCTGACTGTTATTCCAAGGGAAACAGAAAGCAAGATGAAATAAAAACATTTTACATCGCATTCTTCAGTGATTTTAATCATAAGGCTGCTCTGTTGACACTGAAAAACTTTCCAAGTCGCTGGTATTCTTAAGCAAGAATCTGTGCACTGCAATTCTTTTGGCTTATTATTCACTGAGGTCACTAAGATTTGCTACGCTTGATGTACTGATTAGGAGAGACACTCCAGGAGATGAAGAATGTATATGAGGTCAATAAACGGTACAATGAATGAAAAGAGAAGGAGCTTTGAAATCGGCATGGCTTCCTGCTGGATATGTACTTAAAGGCGGGTTAGTTCAAATCCCCAGAACCTCAGTATCCTTATCTGGAAAGTGGGGAAAACATAAGTCCTACCTCCCAGGACGGTTATGAGTATAAAGTGCCTGAGTGACCATAACAGCAAGAACCACGGTCCATCACATGCCTCCTTAGGGGAAGGATGGTGGCACTCATGTGCCGAGCACTTACTTTGAACCAGGCGCTGTATGGAATGCGTCCTGTGTGCATCTGCTCTCTCATTTAATTGGGTTGATGCCATTACTGACTTTCTGTACCAATGAGGAACCCAGGCTCAGATGGGACAGACAACTTGCCAAAACACGATCCTGCCTGGAATGCATAGCAGAGCAGGATCCAAACTCAGATCTGCCTGAGACCACAACTTTTTCTCTCGAATGCCATCTGGCCTTCCTAGTAGTTGCTCAGTGAATGTTGGTTTCCAATACTTTTCATTCAACTGTGGATAGAAATATCAGTCATTTTATGAATACCCAGATTGGCTCCTCCTGTCATTTATTCCCATGATTTTTAATTCTTCCCTTTCAAAAGCATTTTTATTTTATCAATTATGAGAGAGCTTTCTAGAAAAAACCAGAAAGGTTGCTAGACAAATTCTAAAAGAACTGTAACACTAATTTTATGGAGTCTATGTTCTTCCTTAGACAAAGACCTTATCACTCTTGCTCATTGCTGAAATTCTAGCATCTAGAAACTATTCAGTAAAATCTTATAGAATGAAAGGTAAAGATAATTAGTCATAACCTCTGAGAATTCATCATACATCTAAGCCAAGTTCAAATTCTATATACTCCAAATAACTTCTGTTCATACATGCATAACAAGTTCAAATTCTATATACTCCAAATAATTCGGTGTTTTGTTTGAGACAGGATCTTGCCTTGTTGCTCAAGCTGGAGTGCAGTGGTGTAATTATAACTCACAACAGCCTCGAACTTCTGGGCTCAAGTGATCCTCCCACGTCAGCCTCCCAAGCTGGGACTACAAATGCATGCCATCATGGCCAGCTAATTTTTTATCTTTATTTTTTGGAGAGATGGGATCTTGTTAGGTTGCCCAGGCTGGTCTTGAACTCCTGGGCTTATGCAATCCTCCTGCCTTGGCCTTCCAAAGTGTTGGGATTACAGGTGTGAGCCACAGTGCCCACCCTAAATAATTAGTGCTCATACATACATACATATGTATATAGTTATATGTGTATGTGTATGTATATATGTGTGTGTATGTATTTGTGTGTGTGTGTGTGTGTGTGTGTAGAGAGAGAGAGAGAAGGAGAAAAGAAGGCTGGGTCTGTATACTTCTGGTATTTATGCACAGCATGGTACTAAACTCATAACTATACCCAATTAAATATGCATTTATTGCCTAATTGAGATGCTAGTAAATCATGCCATAAATAACACTGGGAAAAAAATGATCCTACCAGATAATAATTACAGATACAAGTTCAGTTAACACAAAAAAGTATCAGTAAAATGGTTCAATAAATAACGGTGTCACTACTGGTGAACAATCCTTCAAATCACACAACCTAAGTCTTGTATAATAGGTGCATTTCAAAAGAGAAAGGATTTAGAAAACAGGCCAATCCTCATGATGCTGAAGTTGATAGCGTATTGTGCTTTCCACCAGTTTTACAATGGTGAAGCCATAAGGTATAGATTGCCTATGAAAGTTTTATGTCAGAAAAATGACTCTGGATGGCGGGTAGGGACGGAGGATAAGTCACAATTCAGACATCTATGAGCATGTAGATTCACAACTCCCAGGAATCTCTTTGCACAAGTTGCTGTCCATGAAGTGGATGGTGCCCAGAAGACATATTTTTGCTTGTGCAAAAAAGGCAGCAATCAAAAGGACATAGTAGGGGTGGTGTGCGATAGCAACTTTTTCTTTTTATACAAGAGACAATATCTGAGATGTTTAAAGAGAAGAGCCATAGAAGATACTAAAAATACTATTTTTAACAGAGATTATGTGAATACTGCCCCAACAGGCTTCTTACATATCCCAGGTGACAGCAAGTAAACCAGAAAGATATATATATATATATATATATATATACACATTTTTTTTTTTCTTTTTGAGACTGAGTCTCGCTCTGTTGCCCAGTCTGGAGGGCAATGGAGCAATCTTGGCTCACTACAACCTCCACCTCCTAGGTTCAAGCAATTCTCCTGCCTCAGCTTCTTGAGTAGCTGGGATTATAGGCACACGCCACCAGGCCAGGATAATTTTTATATTTTTAGTAGAGATGGGGTTTCACCATGTTGGTCAGGCTGGTCTCGAACTCCTGACCTTGTGATCTGACCATCTCAGTCTCCCAAAGTCTTGGGATTATAGGCGTGAGCCACTGCGCCTGGCCAACCAGTAAGATAATTTAAGGATCTCCCATTTGGCATGGTATAGGGACCTGCTATGGTACCATGAGGCGTTCTGCAGAGGTCTGCTAGGACTTTGGTAGGCTAACACCTCAGTAATCTGTGGTGAAGGGATATCTGCACAGTAGTATAGCTCCACAGGAGAGATGAGATTTTAGTTTGAGCCCAAGTGAGACACTTGCTGGAGTCTCCCAAAATACTGAGAAGACTGCTAGGAGATGGAGTTTCTATGAACTGGACATCAGCATTTGAGTTGTTATGCTTAATAAAATCTCACATTCCTATAACAGACTTGGGATCACTAGCAACTTTTGGCTTATAAATATATAAATATTGATTATATGTATCAATATTTCACTTTTCTACCCTATGTAAACTTTCAATTAATTAATAATAGTTAAGGATTAATAAGACAATAACACTTTTTTTTTTTTCCCTGACAGTTGTGTCTCACTCGTCACCCAGGCTGAAGTGCAGTGGCACAATCACAGGTCATTGCAGCCTCAACTTCCCAGGTTCAGGTTCAGGTTCAGCCTCCCAAGTAGCTGGGGACTGCTACTTCAGCCTCCCAAGCAGCTGGGGACTGCAGACATGTGCCATCATGTCCGGCAATTTTTTGTATTTTTTGTTGAGATGAGGCTTTGCCATGTTGCATACACTGGTCTTGAACATCTGGGCTCAAGTGATCCAACTGTCTCATCTTCCCATAGTGCTGAGATTACAGGTGTGAGCCACCATGCCCACCGCACCACTTTCTTGATTATTGTAGCTTTCCACTAAGTCTGGAAATCACACAGTATTCATCTTCCCAATTTTTTTTTCAAAGATATTTTGGCCATTCAAGTTCATTTCCATTTCTATATGAATTTTAGAATATGTTTGGCAGTTTTTATTGAAAAAAAGGCCTACTGGGGTTTGATTGGCATTGTGTTGAATCTATAGACCAATTAGGGGAGACTAAGATAAATCTCTCAACCTACACACGATATTGGCCTGTATCCTCACATATTTAAGTCTCTTTCAACTCCTCTCAGCTATTTTGTAGTTTTAAGAGTATGGGACTGGCATATCTTCCATCAGATTTGTTCCTCTAAGTATTTCACTATTTAAAATGCTATTGCAAATGATGTTTTTAAGCTTTAATTTCCAATTTTTGTAATATATAAAAATATAATTGAATTATATATATTGATATTGCATCCCGCAACTTGATAAATTCATTTCTAAGTTTCAGTGGCTTTCTTTTGTAGAGAGCATAAAATTTTATGCACAGATGATCATGACGCCTATGAATAAAGACAGTTTTTTCTTCTCTAAATAGATGCATTTTACCTCCTTTTCTTGCGCATTATCACTGGCTAAAATAATGCGAAAGGGAAGTGGTGAAAGCATAAATCCTTGCTTTGTTCCCAATCTTGGGGGCAACACCAGTATTTCCTCATTAAGCGTGATATTAGCTACACATTTTCCACAGATGCCTTTTATCATATTGACCAATTTATCTTCTATTCTTGCTGAGCTTTTTAAAAAACTAGAATCCATTTTGGATTTTGTCAAATGCCTTTTCTGCATCTATTAAAATAATAGTGTTGGTTCACATTTTGTTGTTAATATGGTGTATTTCATAAATTGATTTTCAAATGTTAAGGCATCTTTGCAATCCTAAAACAAAATCTGCTTGTTCTTGATATAGTATCCTTTTCATGTATCAATAGATTTCATTTGCTTGTTGTTTTAGCATTTTCAGATAGGTATTCATGAGGAAGACTAGTCTGTGGTTTCGGGGGTTTTTTCTTGTGAATTTTTTCCTGGTTTTGGTATTACAGTAATCGTTGCCTCATAGAATGGATTGGGAAATATAACTTCCTTTTCCATTTTCTGAAAGAAATGTTTTGTAAAGTTTATTAGCAAAGTCATCTGGGCTTGGAATTTTCTTAGTGGGAAGATTTTTAACTCCAGATTTAATTTATTTGATATATATCAAGAAATTCAGATGATCTATTTCTTCTTTAGTGAGCCTTCTTAGATCTCTTTCAAGGAATTTACCCATTTCACCCTTAAATCTTAATATCATGAAATAAGGTTGTTCATAATATTATCTTATTTTTCTTTTAATACCTATAGAATCTGTAGTGATGTCTCCTCTTTCTATACTGATATTGGTAATTTGTATCTTCTCCTTAACTTTACTAAGCCTGGCTAAAGGTGTATTGATTTTATTAATTTTCTCAAAACACCAGCTTTTGGTTTCAAAGATTTCCTCCATTTTTGGCCTACTACCTGTTTTACTGATTTCAACTCTGATCTTTATTTCCTATCTTTTACTTAATTTAATTCACCTTCTTTTTCTATTTTTCTAAGGCAGAAGATAAAGGAAGTGATTTAAGACCATTTTTCACTATCCTAATATGGGTATTTAATGCTATGAATTTCTCTTCAAGCATTGTTTAATAACACTACACAAAATCTGATATGTCTTATGTATATTTTTGTTCAGGTCACTGTTTATTTTGATTTCCATTTAGATTTTCTCTTCGATCCACAGGTTATTTATTAAAGTGTGGCTTATTTTCCAAGTGTTTGGAGATTTTCATTTTATATTTCTGTCATTTATTTCTAGTTTGATTCCACTGTGGTTGGAGAAATAACTTCAATTCTCTTAAATTTATTGATTAAAAAAAATAGTCCAGTCCAGAATAGCTCTTTTCTTGGTAATGTTTCCTTATGTACTTGAAAATAATATGTATCCTGCTATTTTAGGATAGAGGGTTCTATAGTCACTAATCAAGACAAGTTAGTTAATACTACTATTCAAATCTATATATTTAATAATTTTCTAGCTATTTATTCTGTCAGTTATTGACAGACTAGCACTGAAATCTTTGGCTATTTCTCCTTGCAATTCCATCAGTTTTTGTTTCATGTATTTTAAAGTTGAGGTGCATAAATATTTAATGTCTTCTTGATTAAGTGACCTTTTCCATTATGAAATTACCTTCTTTATCCCTGATGTATTTTTCTGTAGAATCTATTTGTATGATATCAGTATAGTTACTTCAGTATTCTTTAGATTAGTGATAGCATTCTGTATCTTTATGACTTTTTAAAGGAAAAAAATACACTTTATTTAAACATGCAAACACACCACTTGCTTTATATATTGAAAAGATAACATTCACAAAATCAAATCACAAATGAAAAACTGGGAAATCATTTACTGCATATATCATAGATGAATGGTTAATATCCTTAATTAATATACATGAAAATGTGTTACAAATAATCAGAAATAAATGAACTTGATTTTTTAAATAGTCGAAACACATAAAAAAAAATGAACATTTATTTATTTATTTATTTTTCTTCTTTCTTTACTTTCGAGACAGGGTGTTGCTTTGCCCTGAGTGCAGTGGAGTGCAGGCTGGAGTGTAGTGGTGTGATCACAGCCCAGCGCAGCCTCAGCCTCCCAGGCTCAAGTGATCCTCACACCTCAGCCTCCCAAGTAGCTGGGACTACAGACATGCACCACCATGCTCAGTTAAATTTTTAAATTTTTTGTAGAGATGGGGTCTTGTCATATTGCCCAGGTTGGTCTCAAACTCCTGGGCTCAAGAGATCCTCCTGCCTTGGCCTCCCAAAGTGCTGAGATTACATGTGTGCACTACCATTCATCCTTATTAACATATTTGTGTCTTTATATTTAAAGTGTGTTTCTTATAACACAGCCTGTAATTTGATCTTATTTTTATTAACTCTGACAATCTCTGCCTTTGAACTGAGTATATTTAGAATATTAATATTTAATGTGATTGATAGAATTAGATTTAAACCTATAATCTATTGGTTTTTTATTTGTCCCAACTTTCCCTTTTCCTTTTTTTTCTGTCTTCTTTCAGAATAATTGAAAATTTTTATTATCCTATTTCCTTTGCTGGCTTATTAGCTATAACTCTGCATTTCATCTTTTTAGTGGGAACTTTAGGGTTTACATTAACACTATAAAAGGGAAATCTTTATAACTTTTTATTTTGAAAATATTACAAACTCACAGACAGTTGTAAAGATAGTACAGAGAGGTCTCGTTTCCCTATCCTGCTAGTGACGTTGGTAACCCATTTGTTACATCTTATGAAACTATAATATCATATTGTACTGTATGAGATTGACATTGATAAAGTGTGTTTGTATAATTTTATGCCCTTTTATTACATGTATAGATTTCTGTAACCACCACCACAATCCAATACAGAACTAATTCACCACAGATTCCTCCTTCATGCTGTACCTTTATAGTTCTACCCATCTTTTTTTCTCCCACCATACTGGCAACAACAACCATATCTTTATACTTCTGTCATGGTGAAAGTGTTATATAAATGACATTGTATAGTCTATAACTTTTCGAGATTGTTTTAATTTTCATTCAACATTATGCCCTTGAGATTCATCCCAGGTGTTGTGTATATCGATAGTTCGTTCAGTTTTTATTGCTGAATAGTAAGTAGTTCACAGTACGGATATCTCACAGTTTCTTTAACCATTCACCTACTGTAGATATTTTGGTTGTTTCCAGTTTTTGACTCATAAATAAAACTGCTGACAATAATTGTGTATAGGTTTCTGGGGTTTTTCATGGACATTAACTTTCATTTCTGTGGAATAAATGTCCAGAAATGTGATTGTTGACTCATTGGTAAATATCTATTTATTTTAAGAAACTACAAACTATTTGCCAGAAGAGTTGTGTCATTTTACATTCCCATCATCAATATATGAAAGACACACTTTCTATGCATCCTTGTAAACATTTGATATTGTTTCTATTTTAAATTTTATCTGTTCTAACATGTGTATAATGATATCTTATTATATTCTTAATCTGCATTTCCCTAATAGCTAGTAATGCCGAATTCTTTCCATGTTCTTCATTGCCTCCATATATCCTCTTTGGTAAAATATTTCTTCAAGTCACTTTAAAAAGATTTTCTAAATGTATCGGTTTTCACTCTTTGACATTTTAAAATTGACAATAATTGTATCTATTTATCACGTACAACATGATGTTTTGAAAAATGTATACCCTGTAGAATGTCTAACTCAAGTTAATTAACATATGCAGAACCACACACAGTTATAATTTTTGTGGTGAAAACATTCAAAATCTACTCTGTTAATGATTTTCAAGAATACAGTACAGAATTATTAACTACAATCTATCACTATGTTGTACAATTGATCTATTGAACTTATTCCTCCTATCTAACTAAAACTTTGTATCCTTTGACAAACATTTCTCTAACCCTTTACCCTTCCAGTTTCTGGTAACCACCATTTTACTTCTTTATAAATTTATAGATATTCTTTATTAGACATGAAATTTGCAAATATTTTCTTCCACATTATAGCTTTTCTTTCCAATATCTTGACAGGATTGTTCAGAGGCCACATCTTTAATTTTTTTTTTTTTTTTTTTTTTTTGACACAGTCTCGTTCTGTCGCCCAGGCTGGAGTGCAGTGGCATGATCTCTGCTCACTGCAACCTCCACCTCCCCAGTTCAAGTGATTCTCTTGCCTCAGCCTCCCAAGTAGCTGGGATTACAGGTGCACACCACCATGCCTGGCTAACTTTTGTATTTTTAGCAAAGACAGGGTTTCGCCATGTTGGCCAGGCTGGTCTCGAACTCCTAACCTCAGGTGATCTACCTGCCTCAGCCTCCCAAAGTGCTGGTATTACAGGCATGAGCCACCACGCCCAGCCAAATTTTGATGAAGTCTTATTTATCATTTTTTCCTTTTATAGACCCTTGGTGGCATGTCACCAAGCTCTAAGTTTGAAAGATTTTTTTCCTATAGGATTGCCTGAAAGTTTTATAGTTTTATGTTTTCAATTTAACCTATGATCAATTGTGAGCTAATTTTTATGAGATGTGAAGTTTAGGTCAAGATTTATTATTTATTATTATTTTGCCTATGAATAGCCAATTGTTCCAGCACCATTGTTGTAAAGACTGTCCTTCCTCCATTAAATTGCTTTTGCATTATTGGCAAAAATCAGTTGGTCATTGTTGTCTGGGGCTATTTCAGTGTTTTCTCTTCCCTTCCATTGATTTAGGAGTCTACATCTAAGCAAATACCACATAGTGATGATGACTGCAGTTACATAATGTCTCGAAACTAGGTAGACTGATTTGTCCCACCTGATTCTTATTTTTCAAAGCTGTGTTAACTATTCTAGTTTCTTTGCTTTTCTATTCAAATTTTGAGATAATCTTGTCTATATTTATTTTTTAAAACTCTGCTATTTTGAAATGATTGCATTACATCTGTGTATCAATTTGAGCAGAAATGGCATCTTTACAAAGTGGAGTCTTTCAATCCATGAACACACTATGCTTTTCCATCTATTTACATCTTGGCCTTTTTCATCAGCATTTCATAATTTTCAGCATACAAGTCCTGCCAGATGCACACCTAAGTATTTCCCTTTTTTCTGGGTGATTAAAATGGTAGTGTATTTTAAGTTGTTTTTATGTGTTTACTGTAAGAAATTTAGAAATTATTTTTTGCAATGTGATTTCATATCCTGTGACTTTGGTGAGCTAACTTGTTAGTCCACAAAATGTGTGTGGGTTTTAAATTTTTGGTGTTTTCTATATAACCATGCAATCCACAAATAAGGATAGCTTTATTTCTTTATTTTAATTTGTATGCCTTTTATTTATATTTCTTGTCTCATTGCACTGTTTAGAAATTCCTTACTATGTTGAATAGCAGTAGTGTCTTGTTCCTATATTTAAGGGGAAATCATTCATTTGTACCATTATACACAATATTAGATGTAGGTTTTTTGCCCTTGGCCTTTATCGAGTTAAGAAAACTGTTATCTAATTTTTTCTGAGAGTTCTGGTTGTGTATCAATTTTGTCAAATTTTTTCCTGCATCAACTAATGTGAGCATGTGATTTTTCTTCTTTAACCTATCAGTACAGTGAATAACATCAATTGATTTTCAAATACTGAATTAGTATTGCATTACTGGACTATTCCTCATTAGGTTGGGGTGAACAAGTCTTTTTATATATTGTTAGATTCTATTTGAAAATGTTTTAAATAGTGTTAATTCTATATTTATCAAAGATATTGCTTTGTAGTTTTCTTGTTTCTTTTGCTACTTTCTTTGTCCAGTTTTGTGACCAGAGTGTAATGGCTTCATAAAATAAAGTGGAATGTGTACCACCACCTTTTATTTTTAAGACAGAGTCTTGCTCTGTCACCCAGGCTGGAGTGAAGTGACACAATCTTGGCTTACTGCAACCTCCGCCTCCCGGGTTCAAGCAATTCTCCTGCCTCAGCCTCCTGAGGAGCCGAGACTACAGGCACTTGCCACCACGCCCAGCTAATTTTTGTATTTTTACTAGAGATGGGGTTTCACCATGTTGGCCAAGCTGGTCTCGAACTCCTGACCTCACATGATCCACCCGCCTCGGCCTCCCAAAGTGCTGGGATTACAGGCATGAGCCACCACACCTGGCCCACCTTCTATTTTCTAAAAGATATTTTGAAGAATTGGTGTTAAATGTTTTAAAAATATGGGTAGAATTCTCCAGTGAAACCATTTAGACCTGGAGATTCCCTTGGGGTTGGGGGAGGGGGGGGTGTTAAATTATGAATTCAATTTCCTTAATAGTTATAGGGTCATTCAAATTATCTATTGCATATTGGGTGAATTGTAGTTTGTGCTTTTCAAGGGAATTGGTTTAAGCTGTCAAATGTGTAAGTGCAGAGCTGTTCAGAATAGTCTCTTATTATCCTTTTAATGTCTGCAGGGTCTATAGTAATATTCTCAGCTTCTTTCCTGATATTGGTAATTATTCCCTTCTTTTTTTTTTTTCTATCATCCCTACCAGAAGTTTGCCATTTTCTTCTATATTTTTAAAGAACTAGCATTTCTCTATTGTTTTTCTGTTTTCAGTTTCATTGACTTTTGCTCCAATTTTTATTATTTCCTCTCTGCTGCTTGCTTTAGGTTTATTTAGCTCTTCTTTCCCTATTTTTGTTTGAAGTGGGAGCTTACATTATTGATTTTAGAATTGTCATTTTTAAATTGAAAGCATTTAGGGCTATACATTTCCCTCTAATGACTGCTTTAGCTGTGTCACATACATTTTGATACATTGTATGTTTATTTTCATTAAGTTCAATGTCATTTTTAAAATGTATTATGAGACTTCATTTTCAACTCATGGATTACTGAGAAGTTTACTGTTTAGCTTCCAAGTGGTTAGAATTTTTTCCTGTTCTCTTTATGTATTCATTTCTAGTTTGATTCTACTGTTGTCAGAGAGCACACCCCAAGATTTCACTGTCTTTACATTTGCTGATGTCTATTTTATGGCCTAGGACATGATCTCTCAAGGTATATGCTCTATGGTCTGCTTAAAAGAATGTGTATTCTGCTCTTTTGGAGTAAAGGGTTCTGTAATTGTCGATGACATCTTGTTGGTTGATGGTGGTGAGTTCTTCTCTATCCTTCCTTATGTCCTATACCGTCATTCTATAAATTGTTGAGAGATGGATGTTTAGGTTTACAATTATAATTGTGGGTTCATATATCTGTTTTTTTACATTCTATGTGTTTTTGCTTCACAGATTTTACAGCTCTTTTATTCGATAATACACATTCAGAATTCTTATAAATACTCTCCTGGGTTCTTACTCTCCTCTCTGATGCTCTATCATCAGAATGACAGGTGCCTTGCTACCCGGACACTCGGTTCCACTTCCTCAATACAGGGAGTACTCCAGGCTTCACCTGAGTTCCCCTCCTCTCCTTATGGAAACTCTTAAGGCAGTAAGCTGGGGCAATCAAAGGACTCACCTCCTTTGCTCCTGTCAAGGAGTGCTGTCCAGTACTATTTGATGTACAGTGTTATGCAAACCATTGTTCCATGTGTTTTGATCATCATACACTCATTTAAGATGAGAGGTTAAATCTGGTCCCTATTACACATCTTGACCAGAGGAAAATGCCTGCCTTTTTTTTTTTTTTTTTTTTTAAGAATTACTGGAGAAAAAAAAAAAGACAAGTCCTTTGTGTTTTTGTTTTCTGTTGTAGACACACATTATTATTCCCAGTGGCAATAGTTAGAATTTATTTAGCACTTTTCTCTGGGTCAAGCATCGTCTTAGGGAATTTTTACTCATTATCTTATTTAACAAATTTTTAAATGTAACTTAGGCTTCATGGCTTCTCCCATCTCTAAAATATTATAGTACATTTTGTTTAGGAAAAGTCTGCAATGTCCTAAATAAAAGGAGTTAATTAAATGAAATATAAACAATCTTGATATAAGACACCTTTCCTCTTATTAATAAATGGACTATTATTTAAATCCCATATATCATTTGTGTACCTAGACATTCATCCAACCTAAGGCTCTGGGACATTTTGAGGAAAAAGCCTAGCCTGTATTGAACCTGATTAACACTCTTCACTCTTCCCAACTGTATTTATTTGCTAAGCCCTCACATCAAATGAGCCTTAGGCGAGAAAACACATCCTAGAAGCAGAGCCCAGATTTAAAACTGATGTTGAGCAGCAATGACTTCCAGAAAGTTCATAGGCACCACGTAGTAGCTGTTCTGGCCGTCTGAACTGGACAAGGAGTAACATATCTGTTCTTTTTAACTTTCAAATATTTGAATTCTATTTTAATACTGTGATGCACACTTACATGCAGGCCCAATATTTCTTCTAGTCTTTACCTGATAATTTAAACAACAGATAAACCTGATGCATTTTTATACTTCTAAACAAGAAATCTATAAATAACATATAATGGTAGGGATCATCACAAGTGAACTTTTGTCAGAAGAAATACGGGGAGATGCAAAAATATCATAACCCTTGATTCAAATTACACTGCATTACTTTTTGCTTGACCTATAGCCAAATACCCATCATTCTTGCCAATATTCTTTATAGCTTTGCCTCTGTTGTTTCCTCTATTGTAAACCCAATGAAGGCAGGGACTGTCTTACTCAGTACTGATTTTCCACTGCCCACTGAAGTATCTGACACATGGTAGATGTTCACTGAATACTGCTTAAATGAGGCTCCTCTTTTCAGACAGTTCCCATGTCAGGGATAAGTGGCAAATACAGGGCACACAGGCTGTCGCTTCCCAATGCTACGTTCACAGCAGACATCACCAATCCATCACGGCACTCCTCCCTGCTAAGTCTATACCTGGGCTCCAAATCAATTGCTTCAGACTGTAGGTATCCCACTTTCCAGGGCATCCACATCTGGAATTCACATGTATGAATACAGCATTCCATACATAGTCAGAAACACCACCTGCTACAAATCACAACCTCTCCTTCTAAACTGGTTTTCCCAGTGTGGAGATTCATTAAAGAACTAAAAGTAGAACTACCATTTGATCCAGCAATCCCACTACTGGGTATCTACCCAGATGAAAAGATGTCATTATTTGAAAAAGATACTTGCACATGCACGTTTATAGTGGCACAATTCACAATTGCAAAATCGTGGAACCAACCCAAATGCCCATCACTCAATGAGTGGATAAAGAAACTGAGGTATGTATATATATGATGCAATACTACTTAGCCATAAAAAGGAATGAATTAACAGCATTTGCAATGACCTGGATGAGATTAGAGACTATTACTCTAAGTGACGTAACTCACGAATAGAAAACCAAACATGATACGTTCTCACAGATATGTGGGAGCTAAGCTATGAGAATGCAAAGGCATAAGAATGATACAATGGACTTTGGGGACTTGGGGGGAAGAGTAGAGGGGTGAGGGATATAAGACAATATGATGCAGTGATGGGTGCACCAAAATCTCACAAATCACCACTAAAGAACTTACTCATGTATCCAAATACTAACTGTACCCCAATAACTTATGGAAAAATAAAATTTAAAAAATTAATAAAATAAAATGAACTGGTTTTCCACGGTAACAACATGGACATAAATTGTATTTATGTCCCCTTGCATGGCTAAAATAATTTGAAGCAGAAGTTGTGTAATATTGGATAGATCAGAAAATATTTGGGTAACCATGATGAAATTCCTAAATCCCTTTCAAAAAAACGAGTTAATTCACCTGAGCAGCCCAACTAGGAAAGTAAACATAATTATTCCAAAAAGGCAAAAAAATGACAACAAAAACTACCTCATTCTTCAACCATCTGCTTATTTCCAGAGGTCTCAGGAGGAGGGCCTGTGAATTATGTAACCAATGCTCCAGCTCAAGGATTCATTTCCTCATGTCTGTGTTCTCCACAGGGAGAGAGGAACCACAGATCACCGCCCATGCCACTTGGGAACTATCATGGTAGACTCCTGCATTGGGGCTTCTCATAACCAAATTCAGCTTCTAGGGGAAATGCAACCCCTAGGGATTTGAGAGAGTCTCAGCATCGTTACCCAAACATTTTCTGATCTATCCAATGCTACACAACTTCTGTTTCAAGTTATTTTGGCCATTCAATGGGACATAGGCAAATACAAGTCACATCCATGGGGCGAGAAATAGTTAAAACAGCCAACAGTAGCTGCCACTCAAACGTCTCCAAATAAATAACTGTTGAAATATGTATTCTCTGAAGATTTAGTCTCCGACAGGCACTGCAGAGACTAAGATAGAAAAATATCTATCCATTTACCTATTTTTACAACTTTCCAATTCTTAAAAGGAAAGCCCTGAATAGTAGGTACAAGCTCCCTAGCTGACAGCACTAAGTAACTAGGTTTAGAGTTTAAGTAATTCCACCAATATGATCCCACTGGTGAGTGGCTGAGTTGGGTAGGAGGCAAGTGTACTTAACTCCCAAACCATATGCTTTCTATTAAACCATATGCATCTAGCAATAAGCCACCAGTTTGGTTTTCGTTGTTGATGTTGTTGTTGTTGTTGTTGAGACAGGGTCTCACTCTGCGGCCCAGGCTGGAGTGTATACAGTTGTTTAATCATGGCTTGCTGAAGCCTTGACTTCCCTGGCTCAAGTGATTCCTCCAACTCAGTCTTCCAAGTAGCTGAGAACACAGGCATACACCGTGCTACCACACCAGGCTACTTTAAAAAAATTATAGAAACACAGTCTCACTGTGCTGCCCACGCCAGTCTTAAACTCCTGGGCTCAAGTGAGGAAACACAACCTAATAACACATTCCGATAACATTTACCAGGCATCAGGAGCTACTGAAAATGACTCATCTTTTCATTGCTGCACCTGTTTTGCTTTATGCTTCTAGATTTTGTAAAAAATATTTTCCACAAATCTTAAGTACAACTTATATTGTCCTGATTGGATAGGAGTAAAGGGAGGAAGAGAAAGGAGAGAGGAACTGAAGTCTAGTGCTGCTTTCCGACTCTTCCCTCACAAATAAGATAAAATATGTGTAGAATGAGAGGAGAAACTATCACAAAGAAAAGAATGCCTGAGGAATAGAGACCTAGTCCCAGAGAGTTTAGGAGAGTAGTTAAGAGCACAGTCTTAATTACATGGACTGAACTCCTACTTGGGCCACTTGTACTTTGGGAGAATTCAAGTAAGTGGTTTAACTTCCTGGATCCATGTCCTCATCTGTAATGAGGCGATATCATGACCTTTATCATGAGGATTAATTGAGATAATCCACCTAAAGGAAATGGCTACATAATTGTCAGTGTTCAGTAAGTTAGAGCTGTTATGATCAATGATTAGGAATCTTGTGAATTCAAAACTGAGCCCAGAGGATAGTCTTTCTTCCGTCTGAACAAAGCAAATACGTCTATACCAGCCCTCCCGTGCACACTGCTTAACAAAGGGCATTCATAGATATTCAATGGGAGTTGGACAGAGGAGTCAGACATCATACAATTGCAGAGCTGCATGGATGTGGGCTGAAATCAAAAGCACAAAAAAAGTCAAATAAACCTGTTGAACCCTGTGTATTTCTGGCAGATCCCTGTGCAATTCTGGTAATAAGACCGGAATTTCTATATCCAGGCAGTGGGGTAGAAGTTCTCTAAAATGACCATGGCAAGAAACATAAGCACGTGTTAAACTGTAATGATGTGCCAGGGACTGAACACTGTGTCCTATAAACTTTGTCTTTATGGCAACCCTTAAAGAGAGACAAAGATGCTATTCAGACTATCTAAGAACTGAAACCCTGTACAGCATAGCACTGACAATCAGAACCAACACTGGCCATACGTTCTGGGTGAACATCAGCTCTGGAGTGAGCTCCTGCTTTCCAGCAGCAAGTCACACAGATGGGAGTAGAACCCAGCTTTGTCAGATTTCAGAGGTCAGAATTTTTTTTTTTTAAGACAGGGTCTCGCTCTTTCACCCAGGCTGGAGTGCAGTGGTGTGGTCTCAGTTCACTGCAGCCTCAACCTTCCAGGCTCATGCGACCTGCCCATCTCAGCCTCCTGAGTAGCTGGGACTACAGGTGCACACCACCACCCCTGGCTACTTCCTGTAAGGAGCTCAGGTTTTTAACTACTGCAGGCTACAACCATTATTTATATTTGCTACATATTAATTATTAAATGGTTCATTACAAAAATACTGACTACCTCGACCTAGTGAATTCTGCTATTGCCCTTATAAAAGCCACCAAAAAACCTTTTTTAATTTAATTTTCAGGAAGGCTGTAGGACTGAGTGGGTTCAGCTGACAGGCACAGGCTTTGCTCTGACACATGGGTGTATAGATGAGTTCAGCATATCTGGATTATGGAAGGATGGAAGAACTACATATATGCCCAAGTCATATTTCTGTTTCTATCATCCCAAGTCATATTTCTGTTTCTATCACACTGAAGGCCAAATTTCAAAAATGGGAGTTTGCCAGGGCTCTGGCACCTGCTAATAAATAAATACTGAAGAAGCACTTTCTAATGACATATGGGAGAGGAGGGGTTGGCTTTTCTCATTATTCACATTTTGATATTTGCATTTAACAGTGCTTATATTCATATATTTCTGTTTTCAGCATCTTTTTATGTAAGAGGGAGCCCTAGATGTTGACATCTCTTAATAAGTTAATGTTTAAAAAGACTATGTACCTAATCTTTAAAAAATGCCAATAAAGAAATTATAATTCCTTCTGCAAATAAATGTGTAAAAGTAGCTTTTACTTTATTTACAAATTAGTATTTTCATCATTTCTCATGAAATATAACACAAGGATCAACAAACTTTCAGATGCAAATTTGTTGTGAAAAGTTTACATAATGGCTATCTGAGGTAAAACAAAAACATGAACCAAAAAACTCCACCTCATTATTTACTCTTTTAAAATGTAAGTGTGCAGCATGTACAGAGGCACTGGCAGAATGTGCTAGTTCTCCCATGGCATTAATCAGGCTTATGCGCTTTAGGCAACAGAGGATGTCAACATTCTACATAAATGCTAAGCATTCATCTTGCTCTTCTCTCCAATGTCACTGTCCTTACATTAACACAGAGGGTCCCTGCCTTGCAGACCTACTATGTTCACTAATCGTGGTGGAAAGTCTGCCTATTCAGGACGAAAAGCAACTGCCTGCTACACTAAACGTTTTCTAGATTACGATCCTAAGCCCATCCCCCTGGAAGAGATACTCAATGAACCAAGTGACCTCACCATCCTCAATCAACTCCCCAGTGCAGGTGCAGTGCAGGTGCCTGGGCCAGAGAGGTCACCTGCCTTGGGGAAGCTGATTCCCAGCAAGGAATGCTGCATCTGTCAGAGACTCACTCTCTTGTGAGAATCTGAACAGGAGCATAGGGCCGAGATGGTGAATTCTGGAGCTAGAATTTCATTGTGGATTCTTGGCCACATCTAACACCACTGTAATCCAGTTACATGCCAGCTGAGGCTGCAGAGAAGCAGAAACTGTGAGTAAGCAGGGAAAGCCAGGCTTTGGAAAGAAGGAGGGATCAGATGCATAGGGGGAAGAGACCAGAAACTATGCAGAAGAATCAGATGCAAAGGGAAGACCGAAAGAGAAATGAAGGGAAGGTTAAAAGAGGGGTAGATCTCAAGCCCTAGCTTGAGTCCTTCCAATACAGTTCCCAGAATTTACCTAGATCCTTTAAAAAAAAAAATCTTCTCTTTTGATTCAAATTTGGTTTTAGTAGGCTCAGCTAATTTCATACATTACTCCTAGATGTCAGATTTTAACTGGCTGTGCAAGAAAACATAGGAACACCCAGATACTTTGTTTGTTTGGATTCCCCTAGAGGCAGACAATGAGCCAAGGATTTTACAAAAGGTTGCTCATTTTGGAGGGTAGGAAACAGAAACGGGGAAGGGAGAAATGGAGAAATTAGCACAGGGAAGAAAAAAAATCCTTTAATAAAGGATGGACTAAGAAGCCAGATATACAATGGGCCTAGTCTTGTGGGAAAACTTTCAAAACATGTGCCTCAGCATTATCCTACCCATGGCATGAGGGAGCTGGGGTATTTACACTCCAGCTCCCAAGAGCCATTGGTTAAGGGCTGTTCCCTGGAGTATTAATTGCCTCACAGTTCTGGTCTCCTATTGTGCATGGGCAAAGCAACTTCCCATAATCCTGAGAAATACTCTCAAGAACTGAGACACAGATACTTGCAGCTAGAATTCTGCAAGAGCACAAAAAGATGGCAAACCCACAGGATGAAGGACAGAGAGTAGCAGTGTGCTACAAAAGATGAGATGTGAGGTCACTGATCCCCTGTTTCTAAAGTATAGTCATGCCCTAGACATCAACGATCCACAATGATATATGACCAGTATCTGCCTGTGCTTCTGGCAATATTTTCGTGTCCTTTTTAGTTGTTCAGAACTCTACTTCCCACCTCATCTTACCATTTCCCATCAGCCTTCAGTATTTGGATTGAGTTCCTCTAGGATCTGATATGTATCTTCCCTGTATTTTTGCCCCTTGGATAATTCTAGCTGTCCTCAGCAGTCCCTCTGTATTCATCTTCTAATTCAGGCTTTCCAAGGGAGGAATATAACCAGTTTTCCAAAGGTAAAGGATGTTCCTGAGGTAGGAATTTATAATCTGGCTTCTGATCTGGGTTGCAAACATAACCTCTCTTTTGTGATCTCTAATATCAATGATACGAACAAAAGCAGTGTTTTCTCATTGCTGGTTCTTGATCATTGTGGAGCTAGCTGGGGAGCCTGTCAAAGATAGAAATCTCCACACCCCATATTTGGTAATTCTAATTCAAGGAGGCAGGTTGGGGTCTGGGAATCTTTAGTAAAGTCCCCTTGCGGCTCTGCTCCTCAGCCACATATGAGAAACTCCTAGTAAATGAAATCTAAGCCACCTTCCAACTCTACAATTCCTAATCCACTAAATAATCAGTTCTGTCTATTTGCCCCTAGCACTGACCTTACAAATCACTTGGACAGTGGCATTTCATCTAAGAGGTATTATTTCACCGTGATTGAAGATTTTCCACAAAATGACCAGTCTTTACATTAAACAATGATATCACTATCATCTCTGAATCCAATCCCTTTTTCAGGACTGTAGATAGACAGATACATAGATACATAGATACATAGATTGATAGACAGATTAGGTAGACAGATAGATAGATGGATAGATAGATTAGACAGGTAATTAGACAGATGGATAGATTAGATAATTAGATAGATTAGATAGATACAGATGAGATAGAGAGATGATAGATACACAGATGATAGAGACAGAGAGAGAGAGATTCCACATGCTTACTGCTTACTATATAATGTATTTCTTATTCTAAATTGGGCACGAATGAGATTCAAGGCATTCTCACCATTGCTACCCCCATCCTTAGGGCCGTACACTGGTGTACGATTCTACCACCTCCCTATATGAACAATTTATATTTGCTCAGGATTCGTTCCTATGTTCCCCTCCTCTTCTCCATATGGGTAAAGAATTATAATTATTAAGGCTTCTTTTAGGGAAGCAAATACTTAAGTCAAAGGAAGCAGGAATTGCAAAGGTGGAGCGATGTCTTTCTAACAGGCAGCCTGGGAATATATAAAGAACATCAAGATTATCTCCATGATTATTTCCAAGTTCTCCAAATTACTTCCTAGACAAAAATGTTCAACAAGTAGAGTCATTTGTTGGCATCAGGATCTGAATTTTTGATCAGCCATTATCTCTTCTCGGAGTCAGGCATCCTGTACCAGTTTTACATGTTATACCTCCTGGACCATTCTCCTTTCTAAGCAGCTTTCTTCCAAACTCCATTTATCCCATGATACTTCAGCATTTACCATGAGAAGTATCTCTGCCTTGTAGATGCTAGAAACAAACTCAACCTAAGTTAACACAGAGTGTGACTTTAAGACCCAACTCCCAAGTAAGGTGGAATTCTGCTTTCGTATGTCACTCTACCTTCCAACAAACTAATCTGAGGTCATATATTGCAAGTCTAAAGTTAGAACAGAATGAGATACTTTCTATACACAGCCAAGAACCCTTTAGAAGCCCATTTCCCTCGAGGGTTTTGATAATATTCCCAGAGACAGAAGTATTAGGCTTTCCAGGCAGCTGTATATAAACATCTTCTTTGTTTCTATGTCTAAACTGGCACTTTAAAACATTTTAATGGATTGATGGGAAGGCTCCTACAATACTATCTTCCTCACCTTTTAGCTGTCAGAACACCTATAAGACTGTAGAAGATAACAGGTACTTGATAAACAATTTTATGAATGAGTGAGTGAATGACAGAATTAGATTTACCTTGGTTCTCACTCTATGTTATACAGTAGAATCAACTGAGGAGCCTTTAAACAAATCTTGATCCTCAGGCCCCAAACTCAAATAAATTAAATCAGAATCTCTGGGGTCTGGTGACCCCAATTATATACATATAATCATATATATCTCCCAGGTAAGTCTATTTTGGAAAGACAGATGAAAACTAAACAGAAAACGTCAGCAAAATCATATAAAGAACGAAACTCCTTAGTTTAGTATTTCCATTTCAACAGAAGCTATTCACTTCTGAGGCCACTGGGAATATGTGCGAAACAGGATCAAATGAATTATTTAAACCTATCCCCATATGATTTGTTGATTGTATTAACAGAAATGAATGCTTGTAAAGTGACACTACGTTGACTAAAAGTGTGTGTATGTATACATACATACGTGTGTGTATGTATGCATATGTATACATGCACTATATATATATCATTATCTAAAAATTCATCAGTTCTTCTCTGGCCACTGTTTTGAATGCTACATGAATTACATTAACTATTCCAATTACGCAGATAAATTTCACATAATGACCTACAATTACTTTAATGGCTTTGAAATTCAGAAGGTAAGGAGACACCGTGTTTCTTCTATTGAGCATTAAATATAAAATACCTCTGATTGACTGTCATGAAAACCCAATTTTATTGCTATTTGAATTATTCAGAATCAATATCCAACATTAGCCAGCGTGGGGCAGCTCCAATATGAGGCAGCTTCTGAAAGCAGTGCTTCCCTATATTGAGTAATTGTGCTTTGTGTGGGGGATAATGAGCTGTTTGCTACATGTCACCACTCAGATGCATTGAGAATTAAAAACTTTATCTTCCCTTTATATTATATAATAAAATGGATTACTTCATAGAGATGAACAATTTCCAAGGTTATGAAACATTCAAAATACAGTCGGGCTCAAGGAATAGCCTCTTCTAGAAGAAGAAACAAAGGACAAGACATTGGGTTTTAACTGTTTATACAGGAGAGACATTTGCTCAAGTCACGTTTTTCACTATTTGATAAGTAAACTGCAACCCTGTATTTCCCCAAGCTGAAAACTGCTTAAAGGCATAAATACCACAATATAGCAGTCCTACAGAAGCTTCACTTAAGGTGATACAGTGACTGTAAGAAGTGACACTGCTTGAAGTAATTTTCCAAAAAGCATAATGAATGTATATGAAAACAAAAGTCAAAACTAATGATAAAATATTAGCCATTTATTGATGTTCACTTTGTGGCTGGCTCTATGGTAAAAGCTTGACTGCATTATGTTACTTAAATCTCAAAACAAACCTGTGAGGATGGAAATATTACAATTTCTTCAATTTACAGATGGGGAATTTAAAGAGACCAAAAGAATTTTCTTCCCTTCATCTCTGTGTATACTTAGTAGAACTAGGCTTCCAAAACAGGCTGTATGATTTCAAAATGGAATCAGGTAAATACTGGACTATAAGTTAATGCCACTAACACGCCCGAGAAGGAGGAACAGAGAAACAAAGTCAAATGCCCTGGAACACATTAAAGACCTCAAATCCCTGTCAGAACAAATACTGGATGGATGCTACTGAACTCAACAAGGTACTTCATGGAGAGACTCACACTTGTCAGCCCATTTGATAGGTGTACCAGGGACATATGTAAGTAGACACATTCCTCATTCCTACCTTAAGGAAAGAGGAGGTAGAAGACCCTATCCCAAAATCATACTGAAACCTAGTATGGCGGCACAACTCCACTCAAGCATAGGCCCCAAGAGCTGTTTGTACGGTTCCCTCTCCCCTCACTAAAGTCCTGGCTCAGGCTAATAAATCAGTGTACAATTTGCGTATAATTCAGTTTTTGCCCTGTGCTTCATCTGGTGTAGGTGGAAGCAGCGGGGGAATATGAAGGAAAAAAAAAAAAAAACAGTAACAATTGTAAAATGAAGACTAATGAGAATCTGGATACTTAAGAAAATATTCCTTAGATAGTTTCTATTAGGTTGGTGCAAAAGTAATTGCGTTTTTTTTCCTACTGAAAGAAACGGCAAAAAACGCAATTAATTTTACATTAACCTATTATTACCTTTTAGAAGTGACCAGAAATGTCCAGTCTGCAGGTTGAGGGATTGTCAGAACTGCAGGAGAGCGAGTCTCACCTCTTCTTTCTATGGAATTGTGACTTTTGAAGGCAAATATATACATATGTTTTATATATATATACACACACACACACACATATATTTATGTGCGTGTGTTTTGTGTGTGTGTGTTTTGTGTGTGTCTGTGTGTGTGTTCAGTCCAAATACCTGAAGGTCATGAGGAGCTCTCATTGTATGTCATTGTTTCTCTGGGTCTGCACTGCCTCCCAGTCTCTGGGTAGTACACAGCCTGTGCCATTAGAAAGTGTTAATTGTGTCCTGAAAGTGTCCTTTATTTCCCTCCTCAGCCATTTATAGCACAGCCAATAATAATTCCCAAGCCACCCCCAAATCATCCCACAGAGAGAACTTGGTGTTCCTTAAAACTAGCCAGATATATTAGGTACCCTGGTAGGGAACATAGCAATTACGTAAGTTAATGATATTCAAAGATACAAGTTTTAGGAAGCAGCAGCCACAGCAGAAGGAAGGGAAAACGCACAGGCAAGCCCAGGGGTCCAGTCCAGACGCTGATCAGCAAGCTTGTTCTCTGGGCATGCACACCTGTTTGAAATCATAGTGTTTGCTGAAGCGGTAGAATACGACCACGAAAGCAGCTATGTACATTAAAGGCATCCTTCCCTTCTCTCATTGTTCACAAGAACCTGTACGTGTCCAGGCACTGTACTTTGATTTCAGTTTATCTAGCGGTAGTTCCACCTTCACCTACTTGGGAACGGGAAGAGCTAAAACAGATCTTAAGTCGTGATTTTATCTCCTTTGCAAAGTTACAAAAAAAAAAAAAAGAAAAAATAGCCTTTTATTTTTATTTATTATTTTTTTGCAAATGCAAAAATTTGCTTTTGCCTCTTTACAGGTAGTAATTTGAAAGCACACTACTTAAAACCCAATGGGAGTGTTACATAAAACCAGAGTCACAATGAATTCAAAAATTTCCCTTGCTGGGGTAGAGGGTGGGAATTAGTGGTATTCTAGAGCAAACGGGTGAGATCTCGCTATGCAGGAAACGCAGGATCCATTTTGAATAACAGTAAAAAAGGAAACTTACTGCCCCCTCCTGGCTCTGGGTAACAAAGTTCTCTCATATTTAACACTGAATAACATAATTACGTAGGAGTCAACACCGAACAAATCTTAGTTCCTCTCTCTTCGCCGAGACAGCAAGGGTGATTTGCAATGCGGAAAGGATAATGAAAGGGCCAGTGTTATTATTTAACATAAAAAATAGATTTCCTGGTTTCCCTCAAGTGTTTATCATCGGATACAGGGGACAATATCAAACTGAATTACCAAGTATCATCTCTGATAAATCAAATGAGAAACACTGCTGGAAAAAGGCAAACAGTATTGTACAACCCAATGCTTGAAGAGCACACACGGCCCCAGAAAATGGCCTAAAATGATAGAATTTTCAACATTTTTGGTTCATTTATAGAAAAGGAAAACAGATGGAAATCTACCCTGAATATAGAGTTTTAGAAGCACTAATCTGAACTCTTCTTTTTAAGCGAAAGCAAATTTATTAAGAAATTAAAATGAATAAAGAATGACAACTCCATAGGCATAGCAGCCCCAAGAGCTGATGGTTGGCTATTTTTATGGTTATCTCTTGATTACATGCTAAACAGGGGGTGGATTATTTGTGAGTTTTCCAGGAAAGGGGTAGGCAATTCCCAAAACTGAGGGTTCATCCCCTAAGGCTGAGACCCACTGGGCTGCATTCCCGGTAGGTTGGGTATTGCGAGTCACAGGATGAGACAGATGATCGTCACCAGGTACAAGTCAAAAAGACCTCATTGGTAAAAAGATGCCTTAAAAAGCTAGCCAAAACCGGCCGGGCACGGTGGCTCAAGCCTGTAATCCCAGCACTTTGGGAGGGCAAGGTGGGCGGATCACGAGGTCAGGAGATCCAGACCATCTTGGCTAACATGGTGAAACCCTGCCTCTACTAAAATACAAAAAAATTAGCCGGGCATAGTGGCGGGTGCCTGTAGACCCAGTTACTCGGGAGGCTGAGGCAGGAGAATGGCGTGAACCCGGGAGGCAGAGCTTGCAGTGAGCCGAGATCACGCCACTGCACTCCAGCATGGGCGACATAGCAAGACTCTGTCTCAAAAAAAAAAAAAAAAAAAAAAAAAAACCCAGAAACAGCTAGCCAAAACCAAGAGCACAACAAAAGTGACCCTGGCTGTCCCCATTACTCATTATTCACTAATTGTAATGTATTTGCATGCCCAAAAGACACTCCCACTAGTGCCATGACAGTTTACAAATGCTACAGCAATGTCACTAAGTTACCTTACATGGGTTTGGGGGAGGGAGAGCATTAGGAAAAATAACTGATGCACACCTAGGTGATGGGTTGATAGGTGAAGCAAATCACAATGGTACACATTTACTTATGTAACAAACCTGCACATCCTGTACATGTACCCCAGAACTTAAAATTAAAATTTAAATTTAAAAACAGTTACCCTGTATGGTCTAATCCAAACTCTTAAATGTTGACTTTGAGGCAGTCTTAGTCTATTCAGGCTCCTATAACAAAATTCCACAGACTGGGTGGCTTCTAAATAACAGAAATTTATTTTCTTACAGTTTTGGAGGCCGGGAAGTCTAAGATCAAGGTGCTGGTAGATTTGATGTCTGGTGAGGGCCTGCTTCCTGGTCCACAGCAGATGCCAGCCAGGCGTGGTGGCTAATGCCTGTAATCCCACCACTTTGGGAGGCCGAGGCGGGTGGATCACCTGAGGTCAGGAGTTCGAGACCAGCCTGGCAACACGGTGAAACCTGTCTCTACTAAAAATATAAAAATTTGCTGGGCATGCTGGAGTGCACCTGTAATCCCACCAACCGGGGAGGCTGAGGCAAGAGAACTGCTTGAAGCCAGGAGGGAAAGGTTACAGTGAGCAGAGATTGCACCACTGCACACCAGTGTGGGAGACAAGAGTGAAACTCCATCTCAAAAAAAAAATGGAAGATGCCTTCTTGCTGTCCTCATATCAGGACAACAAGGCAAGGAGGTCTGTGAGACCTCGTTTATAATGGCACTAATCCCATTCATGAAGTCCCTGCCACCATGGCCTCATCACCTCCTAATACTATCACCTGGGGTATAAATATTTCATATAAATGTTCAGGGTACACAAATATTCAGACCATAATAGAGGTAAATATCCACTTCTCCCAAACAGTTAAGTGAAAATCCTGCTTGCCCTCAGCAATGGGCCAAGGTGGAGCCCACTTCCAACTTCCTATTTTCCTGATGGATCATGACTGGGTGAGTGCTCTGTATTTGGCCAGGGTGTGGAGCTGGAAACAATGGTGAGAACCTAGTGCAGGACATACAGGTCAGTTAGCTAAGATCTTGAGTAGATAGTTGGAAGACTCTCCAGAAGTCTAGGTGAGCCTCATCACCACGTTCCTATCTAACTGCAAAAAAAAAAAAAAAAAAAAAAACCTTCACATGAGACAGATGCAGCTTTCTGTAAGTCGTTCCTTGTTTTCAAAATGAAACTATTTGCTCCTCAAAAATACTAATATATGTACATAGTAAAATTAAAATAAAGATCACAATATACAACAGGGCTCACTCAAGATATCCCCTACTGCCATCCACTTCTCCAAAGGAAACCAAAGACTTGTGTTACAACCTTCCAGAAATGTTATGCACATACAAACACAATCTATAATTGTATTATTTTTTCTACCCAAATCGAAACTATAATATATAACATTTTGCCCTTTTGTGTGTTCACCAATAATGTATCTTTGAGATAACTCCACAGTGGTATCTTTAAGTCTTTATCTTTTTAATCCACAGTTGCATGCTGTATTCAGTGTTATAACCTGCCTATGCTCCGTGAATTCTCACGACCACTCTGATACAGTAGGTGCTTATATTAAGTGATTGTCCAGGTAAGAAACATGAGGAAACTGCTTGCCCAAAGCCACACAGTATTAGTGGGAGAGCCACAATGTAAACCCCGATGCCCACACTTTTATCCACTATATTACACTGCCTTCCTAAATATTAGCTACTACTGAGTTTTACAGAGCATTAGCAACCAAGACAAACGGGTTGCGAAAACTCTGGTGTCCATATCACCACTCATGGGACATTGACCATCCCCTCCCCAAAGCCTGGGCAGCTCTCAGATCCTTTCCACTTAGCTCTGATGGGAGCTACTTAGGAGGTGACTAATAAAGTGTCAAATACCAGCACTTGCAGAACTCCTGATTTGCCTAGAAGCAGAGGGCCCCCTCGTCCCCAACCACAAATATTCACTCTACCCCACGGGGGGCCAGACCAGGCACAGATGTCAGTGTGCCAAAGCTACATTTGGATTTCTTACTGATGAATATTGCAGCCAATGTACCCATCTGGCCGCTGAGATAAATAACGTAAAAATGAAGATATGCCTACATAATTCATGTAGTATTGATGAACGGGGCCCTTAATTCAGACTGCTTCTACAAATCATTTAATTATGGGTTGTGCAACTGCAAGAGAGACACAGAATTTTAGCCATATTTAAATGGTTTCCAGTTGCATATTTTCAAGTACACAAGACAGAAAGTTAAGGACCCCTTGATTATTCTAAAGAAGTCTGTAAGTTCTCATTAATATCACACAAACATGGTACTGAGTATATAAAATGACTTTTTAGGGCAAAATGCCATGTATTTATCTACATGGTAAATATTCCATCAATGGAATATGCCACTTTCATCAGAAAGGAGTGGATGAAAGAGAATGAGATGTTTCCAGCCGCTCTGCAAATAACATACTTCCTAAGGACATGGCCAAGATGACTTAGAGCAACCTCCTCACACCTGTTATAAAGGCTACTGCCAAAACAAACAAGGAAACAAAAACAGAAAATAACAAAAGTTGGCGAGGCTGTGGAGAAATGGAAAAGCTTAGGCACTGTGGGTGGAAATGCAAAATGGTTTAGCCTCTTGGAAAACAGGATAGTGGTTCCTCCAAAACTTAAAACTAGAAATACCACATGATCTGGTAATTTCACTTTTGGGTATCTACCACAGGAATGGAAAGCAGGGTCCCAGAGAGATATCTGTGCAACCGCACTTATAACAGTATTATTCATAACAGCCAAAAGATGAAAGCAATCCAAGTGTTCATCAGTAGATAAATAGGAGGAAATACTGTTTAACCTGAAATAGGACGGAAATTTTGATACATGCTGTAACATAGATGAACCTTAGGACAGGGTGAGGGAGCAGGAATGGATTTGGCTTTGAGCAGGGATGTGGAAATGTGGAGGCCAGGTGAGGTCTCGTTATTTTGGGGGGATAATGTGGGTTGGTGGGGGGTGCTTAATAATACTCCTGCAATGGGCATGTGAACGTGATCCCTGAAATGAGTGGGAATTTCCAAGCCCAAAAGGAAGCAGCTGCAAGGCCAGTGGCTGGGTCAAAAAATAAATTAATTAATAAATTAAATAGATTAATGAATTAAATAAGACAGTCACAAAAAGAAAAATACTGTGTGATTCTACTTATGTGTGAGGCACCTAGAATAGGAAAATTCACAAAGAGAGAAAGTGGAATGGTGGTTGCCAGGAGCTGGAGGGTAGAGAGAATGGGGAGCTGTTATTTAATAAACATAAAGCTTCCAGCTTACAAGATGAAAAAGTTCTGCAGATTGGTTATACAAAAACATGAATGCATTTAACATTACAGAACTGTATGCTTAAAAATGGTTAACACGGTTTTGTTGTTGTTGTTTTTGAGACTGAGTCTCGCTCTGTCACCCAGGCTGGAGTGCAGTGGCACAATCTCGGCTGACTGTAACCTCCACCTCCCAGGTTCAAGTGATTCCCTTGCCTTGGCCTCCCAAGTAGCTGGGATTACAGGCACCTGCCACCATGCCCAGCTAATTTTTGTAGTTTTAGTAGAGACAGGGTTTTACCATGTTGGCCAGACTGGTCTCAAAATCCTGACCTCAGGTGATCCACCCGCCTTGGCCTTCCAAAGTACTGGGATTATAGGAGTGAGCCACCGTGCCCAGCCAACATGATATGTTTTATGTTACGTGTACTTTACCACAATTACATTTTTTAAAATGGTTACATAAAGCAAACACTGAGCTATCAGAAGAGGCAGTATTCTACTGTTTATTGTGCACAGACTATGCCTGACCACCAGGATAAAAGATCCATATTCGTGACCTCATCTTAGCCCTCATGATCCTTATGTTAAGTAGGAATTAATACTGTCCCAATATTAATGTACTTGGAGCTTCGAAACCAATTAATATCACGGCAGCATCATGTCAAGGTAAAATGGATGGATTCTGCAAAGAGACGGAATGAATCATGGTTCTGATATTCACTTCTGGGATACACTTCAGCAACATCCTTAATCCTTCAGAAGTACCTACTTTATCACCTATTTGAAGAGTAAAAAGGGTGACACACTCAGGAATGAAGCTCATGTTTCCAACCATTCATGTGTGTCCCAGCTGACCCCCCACCCTGGTCTCTCTAGCTCTTCCCGACTCGTCTCCTTCTCACCAACTATTCTCCAGCAGCACCCCTCTCACTTCTGTTTCTCCACTATTCCATCCTCCTTCCAGCTCAGGGCCTCTGCCCTTGCTGTTCCTCCTGCCTGTAACACCCTTTCCTGAATTATCCCTGGCTGGCTCCTCTTGAACACACAGGTCTTGTATGAGTCCATTCTTGCATTGCTATAAAGAACTACCTGAGAGTGGGTAATTTATAAAGAAAGAGATTTACATGGTTCACAGTTCTGCAGTCTGTAAAGGTAGCATGGCTAGGAAGACTCAAGAAACTTTCAATTAGGGCAGAAGGCAAAAGGGAAGCTGGCATGTCTTACATAGCAGAAACAGGAGAAAAAGAGTGAAGGGGGAAGAAGTACACACTTTTTTTTTTCTTGAACATTCAACAGTATTTCAGTAAGTATCCAAGGTGATAAGGACTACAATTACTGTCATTTACTAAATCCTTACCCTGTGTCAGATATTTTGCTAAGCATGCACTTTACTAACATTTTGTTATTTATTTATTTTATTTTTTTGAGATGGAGTCTCACGCTGTCGCCCGGGCTGGAGTGCAGTGGCACGATCTTGACTCACTGCAACCTCTGCCTCCCAGGTTCAAGCGATTCTCCTGCCTCAGCCTCCCGAGTAGCTGGGACTACAGACGTCTGACATCACCCCCGGCTAATTTCTTGTATTTTTAGTAGAGATGGGTTTTCACCATGTTGGCCAGGCTGGTCTCCAACTCCCAACCTCAGGTGATCCACCCGCCTAGGCTTCCCAAAGTGCTGAGATTACAGGTGTGAGCCGCCATGCCTGGCCTCCATTATGTCACTTAATATTCACAATAACCAGAAGAATTTGGCACTTTAAAAAAACATCATTTTGGCCAGGTGCAGTGACTCACGCCTGTAATCCCAGCACTTTGGGAGTCTGAGGCGGGTGGATCACAAGGTCAGGAGATCAAGACCATCCTAGCTAACATGGTGAAACCCCATCTCTACTAAAAATACAAAAAAAAAAAAAAAAAAAAAAAAAAAGATTAGCCAGGCGTGGTGGCGGGCACCTGTAGTCCTAGCTACTCCAGAGGCTGAGGCAGGAGAACGGCATGAACCCAGGAGGTGGAGCTAGCAGTGAGCCGAGATCATGCCACTGCACTCCATCCTGGGCAACAGAGCGAGACTCCATCTCAAAAAAAAACAAAAAACAAAAAACAAACGAACAAACAAACAAAAAAACAGGTTATTTTGAAGATGAGGAAACTATACTTTAAAACTTTTAAACTATTAGTAACAGTTATTTTAAATTTATTCCCTGATAATTTTAACACTGGGGTCTTTTCTGAGTTTAATTGATGTGATTGCTTTGTCTAAGTGGGCTATTTTTTCCTCATTTTTTCTGTTTAATATTGAATCCTAGTATTCAATATTAAATAGTATTTAATATTGAATATTATGAAGGAAAGTAGTGAAGACTGAAGTAAATAGCATTTTTGCATAGAAATATATACACATCTCAGCCAGGCACTATGGCTCACGCTGATAATCCCACCACTTTGGGAGATCAAGGCAAGTAAATCCCTTGAGCCCAGGAGTTCAAGACCAGCCTGGGCAACATGGCAAAGTCTCATCTCTACAAAAAATACAAAAATTTAGCCAGGCACATTGAAATACACCTGCAGTCCCAGAAGCTACTTGGGAAGCTGAGGTGGGAGTATTGTTTGAGCCCAGGAGGTTGAAGCTGCAGCAAGGTGAGATCATGCCATTGCACTCCAGCCTAGGCAACAGTACAAGACTCTGTCTCAAAAAACAAACAACAACAAAAAAAGACAAGGAAAAAAGAAAGAAACATGCACATCTCTTCTGCCAGCGTGTTCATGCGGAGACTGGAGTCAACCTAGTTGTGAGTTTAGCTCATTTGGGATTTTGCTGTTACTATGGTTACCTTCAGTGAGTGGTACACACTTTTAAACAACCAGACTTCACTCACTATCACAAAAACAGCAAGGGGAAAGTCCGTTCCCATGATCCAATTGCCTCCCAACAGGCTCCTCCTCCAATATTGGGGATTACAACTTAACATGAGATTTGGGCGGGGACACAAATCCAAACCATGTCAGGTCTCCACGCAAATGCTGCCTCCTTAAAGGTGGTTTCACTTTGGAACTAACTGTTCTCAAGACTCTGTCCAACCGTGAACACCTATCACCATCATCAATTACTCTTACTCGCATTACTTGTGGATTTCCTTACATCACTTTTCAAAACTTGTAATTATATTTTTCAGCTATAGAGTTACTTCCTTATCATCTATCTCTCCCACTAAAATATACAAGTTTTAGTGTATTTACTAAAGACAAGGTCACGTCTGTTCCATTCACCACTCCAACCCCAGCACATGGAATAGTGCCAACATACCTACCATATGGAAAATACCAATATATAAACATTAATTGTTGTTATTATTTCATATTGTGAGTTTCTACTGATGAAACAATGGAAGCAAAAGATGGGGACATCTTTGCAAGGAACTCAGTGATCAGGTCTTCTGTAAAAAATACCCACCAGCTGGGTAAGAGGTAGCCACTGGCTCTAAAATTAGACAAAGAAATGCACCTGTTTATTTGGGAGGAAACACCGGTGGTGATGGTGGTGATGATGGTAGTGGTGGTAAAAAATGGTGGAGGGGAGAGAAGGCCACCTACAGAATTTATTTTGTGAAGCCACTGACTACTATGTGGAACTGAAGCTTTATCACACTATAGGATCCTTGGAACCAGTATAGACACATATCCAGATCTGCTGTAGGCAGGGGCTATCCCACCAAACACCGTCTGGGTAAATAACAAGAATGCCTGAAGTACCCAATATTTTCTGCTGTGTCCATGTTGAGAATTGCAGCCCCTAAACACATACTAATGACACATCCCTGGTACAGGAGCATTATCAATAACCAATGTGGCTGGCACTTTCAACTGGTTTATCACTTGTCAGCTATGAAGACACTTGCTGAGCTGACAGAGAGTCGATCCAGGATGTGACATGTAAAAAATCACTGTATTTCTGGGTAAAAAAAAAAAAAATGAATTCAGCATCTCAGGCTCACAGGCTATCTTAATTCATCAGGTTCACTATGCACAATTTTTGGTTGTTAAATCTCTGCTTTTAAACCTCCAAGTTTGGAGTTTTTGAATTTAACATAACAAGTGCCAAAACGTGTCAGGCAGATCCACTATTCTGCTCTCAAATTTCTTATGCTGTAGTAGAAAAGACTCTGTAGGAAGATGCACAGTTGAGTAATACATCGTGAACTATCTTATACACAAAAAAGGGGAGATTTATCACAAAGCTGAAAAGTTCAAGGCTTCCGGCTCAATTAAATGCAAGTACTGACACTCAAATAATGTCAGAAATGGGTATCTTTTTTTAACAGTTTGCTTTGCATTCACACTGTCTTTCCCCACCATTTTAGTCGGGTTGCTGTAACAGAATACCATAGACCATGCATCTTAAACAACACACATTTATTTCTCATGGTTCTAGAGTCTGGGAATCCCAGGATCAATCCACTGACAGATTGATGTGTGGGAAGGGAACTCTTGGTTTCCACATGGCAGCCTTCTCACTGTACCCTCACACGGTTGAGAGAAAAGAGAGAAAGCAAGCTCTTCTGTCTCTTCTTATAAGGGCACTAATCCCATTTGTGACGGCTCCACTCTGGTGATATAATTGCCTTCCAAAGACCCCACCTCCTAATACCACCACATTGGGAGTTCGGATTTTCCACGTATGGATTTTGGAAGGATACAAACATTCAGTTTATAACACTCACATAATGTCAACATGGCCATCAGCTGTCCCAGACTTATATCCTGTTAGTTTCACAACCCCAGGGGAAAAAAAAATCCCTTCCCAGCACAAGTCTAACTGGACAGAATTGGGTTACATTCCCACTGGTGAACCAAACATCAAGGCCAGAGGAATGGAAAATGCTGATTGAACAAGACTGAGTCATGGGCAGATACCTGGGGTCCAAGGGGAGTGTTAGTCCTGTCTGTAAGAAGGACTCAGGCAATCGCCCAAAAGATTCTGAGACAAGTTCCATTCCAAGAAGACGGAAGAGTAAGTTCTATGCAGGTAAACAGTAAACAAACAGATTTTAGTTGCTGAAACGGGCAGGTAATAACAGATTTAGCCAAAAATATGGAAAATGTAATAAAGCAAAATAAAACACAACAAATGAAGAAAAAAAAATCTACCACTTTGAAACGGCACTTCCAGCCTTCCAGTTAGATACCTATATTCAGAGACAGCATAGATGAGGCAGCAAGAGGGAAGGTCATGGACAGTACCCCACAGAAGGGATGGGAAGTGCTTTATGAAACGCAAAGATGGTTTTGTGGTAAGTAATCCAGGCAAAGGGAAAATACATACTAAGACAAGCAATTTCTTGCATCATTTTTGTAAACAACATTATTAGAAAGGTATTATAACCCTCTATTTTAGAAATAAAGCAACCTATCTAAGGTCCCTCTATTTTTTTGTAGAATTTGCCTCAGGCCAATCTAATTCCAAAAACACATATTGTCACCAGGGCCATCATGTACAATTGAGCAGGGTGAGCTCACAAAACTGTAAGTGGCTTCATTTACGTAGGCTGTGAAGTTAATGGCCCCACACAGTTGGGCACTGCACACCTGGCCAGTTGCGTGGTACTCTTAACTTAATCATCATACTAGGAAGAGAGAAGCAGGGTATGAGGCTGTAATAGTAGCAGGCTGAGCCTTGACCCCAAAGGGCCTTCGTACCCTAAGAAACCCAGACAGTCTTGGTTCATGATCTCAAGAAACACAACATTTTATTTTCCAATTTTGTGTAGCTGAGAGGATTTGAAATGGATTCTTCCACGTAATTTACTTCTTTCCAATTCACTGGATAAAAACCACCCATAAACAACAAACCAGGCATTTCTGGGCCAGGTGGGCTGCTTCATCTTCAAGAAATGGATTTTCCAAGTATCTTTATCTGGATAGGAAATGAGGCCAGAAAGAAGACCACAAGAGAAAACTAGCTCAGCCAATCTGATTTTTAGCTCTTAAGAGTCTTCGGGAGTTTTCAGCGATGGAGGCAATGAAGTTCCGTTAGAGAATAAATTGGTTGGGACACAAAGCTCCTTATAGATTATAACCTCCTTCCTTGCCAATTACAAACTTGGCAATCATTTGTTTATTAACCTGATGGCTTGCTATGTTAAATGGCATCACATTTTTATAATGCAGCAAGATAAAGCTGCAGCATTCAAAATCACTCACCACATCTGTCCCTCTGCACCCTGGTCCCAGACTCTAAAGCAGTTTTGAAGATAATTCAACAGAACAGGGTTAAAAAAAGAAAAAAAAAAAAAAACACTTTAAAACTTTCTCCTGCATTGCCTCAGGGAAAGGTTCCTTGTTCTGTGTGTATGAGTGATAAGGTTTAGCCCTTAAATTCATTCTGAGTGAGGAGTGTTTGTTAAAGTCTTTATTTGGAAACGCTGTGGCTTAGTCCCAAGTGGCGAATCTTGACTGTATTCACCACTCCCTGCTGCCGCACACAGACTTTAGGAGAAGGAACAAAACTAATCTCAAATATGGATTTCTCTCCAGTTATCCCTCCTTCCTAGACCTCCAACTCCTCTGACCACCTTACCCATCTTCGAGGCTTAACCATAATTCCTTCAAGGCACCTCTACAACTTAAGACTTCAGCTCCAATCTGTCTCCACTTTTAGCTTCCTTATTTCCAGGTGCCTTCTAGAGACTTTATTCTGCCTCCCAAACAGAACCTCAAACACAGCCTCTTATGGATGTAGCACATGTGGTTCAAAGAAACAAGCCAGTTTCTCCTCCCAACAAATTTTACTGTTCAGAAAACGGTACTGCCCATGTCCCAGCTGTGTAGATGCAACACCTTGAAGTCACCACATGAGGCACTCCAGGGCCCCACCAATTTATCTACACCTTTATGACATCAGTGCACATGGACCTGGCTGTAATGTGTTCATGTTCAATACCCGCATTTCTTCTTCTTGGTGCTGAAATCACTTTTCCTACCTGTGCAGCAGAAAAAGCAAAACCCCTCTACCAATGACTAATGAGAGTTGGGGTATAAATACCCCAGGCCCCCTGCCCTTGGGTAGGATAATACTAGGCTATGTGTCTACATTGGTTCCAAGGATCCTATAGTGGGATAAAGCTTCACTTCCACATAGTTGTCAGTGGCTTCACAAAATAAATTCTGTAGGTGGCCTTCTCTCCCCTGCACCATTTTCTGCCACCACCACCATGACCACTGGTGTGTCCTCACAAAGAAACCACTGTTTTGGTCCTATTTCACAATGCTATAATGAAATGCCTGAGACTGGGTAATTCACACGGGAAAGAGGTTTAATGGACTCACAGTTCTGCATGGCAGGAGAGGCCTCAGGAGACCTACAATCTTGGCAGAAGGTGAGGCAGTCATGGCTTACATGGTGGCAGGTGAAAGAGAGAGTGTGAGAGTGCAGGAAAAACTACCACTTATAAAACCATTAGATCTTGTGAAAATTCACTCACTATCACAAGAACAGCATAAGGGAAACCACCCCCACAATCCAATGACTTCCCTTCCTCCACACATGGGTATTACAATTCAAGATGAGATTTACGTGGGGACACAAAGTCTAACCATATCAACTACTTTCATGGGAATTATTGCCTCAGGTCTGCTTCTGGGAGAACCCAGCTGAGCAAATGATGATATCTTCCTGTCCATATTCTCCACATGCTATCAGTCCCCAAGTCTTACCAAGGATCTTGCCATCACCCTACTACCTGGGAGAAGTCTAAAAAAGCTTTGCCAGAAGGTGTTGTCAAAACTGAAACGTGAAGGGTGAGCAGGAGTTGCCAGCCATAACTAAGGAGGTAGATGTGGAAAGAGAGAGGAAGAGAGGTTGTGCAAAGGTCTAAAAACAAGGGAGGACAGGAGATGTTTGGGCAACTGTAACTTCAATTTTGTTTGAAGCTGTGGTTCCCAATGGAGAAGGGAAGGATTTTTATTTTTTGCCCACAAAGGGACATTTGAAAATATCTGGAGAGATTTGTGGTTGTCTCAACTGGGGAGGGGGTTTTACTTGCATCTATTGGGTAGAGGCCAGGGATGCTCCTCAACATCCTACAATGCACAGGACAGACCCCTACAGCACAGCATTATTCAGCTCTAAATGTCCCAATACCAAGGTTGAGAAATCTTGGACTGGAGATTAGAGCTTAAACAGAGTTTGGTGAGAGATGGGGATGTGGAGGTTGGCAGTAACCAGGTCATCAAGACTCTCGTGAGCCTTTGAGACTTCATTCTGTGAGCAATGGGGGACTGTTATTATTACACAAACAAAAAAAACCCAGGAATGATATGGTCAGAGACGCATGTGAGAAGGAAAAGATTATACCGGCTTTAGGCAGAAGATGGATGGAAGATAGGCAAGACTGGGAGAGAACATAAGATTGGCATATTAGTCCATTCTCACACACTGCTGTAAAAAATACCTGAGACTGGGTAATTTATAAAGGAAAGGTTTAATAGACTCATGGTTTCACATGGCTGGGGAGGCCTCACAATCATGGTAGAAAGCAAAGGAGGAGCAAAGGCAGGTCTTACATGGCAGCAGGCAAGAGAGCATGTGCAGGGGAACTGCTCTTTATAAAACCATCAGATCCCATGAGAGTTATTCACTATCATGAGAACAGCACAGGAAAAAAAAAACCCACCCCCATGATTCGATTACCTCCCACTGGGTCCCTCTAATGACACATGGGGGTGTTGAGAGCTACAATTCAAGAAGAAATTTGGGTAGGGACACAGCCAAACCATACCAACTGGTAAGGGGAATATTTTATAGTCCAGCTTCCAGGTGATAGGAGGGGAGGTGGGGAGAAGTGGGTATGTTTTTAGAGATACTTAGGAGGCATTTTGGCTGTCATGCCTATCAGAGTGCCTATGCCGTGATAGGACCTAATAAGCATTTTCTGAATAAAGGAATCATTAAATTATATTATCTTGCCATGGATGACATTGGACTGAAGCTTGGATGTTGAGTTTCAGAAGATGATGCCCTGGGTCACTGGAAAGATGGTAATACCATCCACTGAGATGGAAAAAACTGGGAGAAAACAGTCCGAGGGAGATGAGAGGAAAGGTTAGGATGGTACACAGTAAAACTCTCAAAATCCTATTACTGTGGCCCAGTCATTAGGCAGATTATCTAGTTCACGCCCAGGACAGATGTAACATTTCAACAACGTGGTCTCCGGCACACATGGGCAAATGGGTATTTGGCAGACCCAGATGACAGAAGGTTGCAACACCTTGTAGACTGATGGCATTGACACTTAAGGGTTCATAGCAGAGTTCCATTTTGAGTTTTAACCTTGCTGACCATAGCTGAAACAGCCTCTGATAGTAAATAATGACGATGGCTACTGTTCATTGAGCACCTCTACATTCCATCATTCATTCATTCAATAAATATTTGTTAAGCCTCTCTAATAAGTCTGTTCTAGGTAGAGGAATGTAACACTACACAGAAATATCTTTCCTGATGCAGTTTACCATCTAGTGTATGTGAGACAGAGGAAGAGAGAGAGAACAAAATCACTAAAACATATACTATGCTAAATGCTGCAGATACAAAGGAAGAATGAGAGACAAGAAATGTAGGAGAACGCAATTTTCAATATAAAATATCTCACTGAAAGAGTGGTTTTTGAGTAAAGACCTCAAATTGGGTAGGAATAAGACATAGGGGTAGCTGGGGAAGGTTTCTCCAGGTAGAGGAAATAGACAATGCAAAGATCTTGAAGGAAAACCAAGTCTAGAATGAGAGTGGTGAGACAGGATGGGCTCAGTGAGGAGTGTATCAGTCCATTCTCATACTGCTACAAAGACATACCTGAGACTTAATAAAGTAAGTTTAACTGATTCACAGTTCCACACGGCTGGGGAAGCCTCAAGAAACTTACAATCATGGTGGAAGGCGAAGGGGAAGTAAGGCATGTCTTACATGGTGGCAGAAGAGACAGAGAGTGAGGGCAGAACTGCCACTTTTAAACCATCGTATCTTGTGAGAACTCACTCCGTATCATAAGAACAGCATGAGTCAGTCACCTCCTACCAGGTCCCTCCCTTGACACATGGGGATTACCATTCAAGATGAGATTTGAGTGGGGACACAGAGTCAAACCATATCAGGAGAGATAGGACAAGATACCAGGTGTCAAAGTTGGTAGGGACCAGAATGTGGGGACCTTGTGAAAAATTTCAAGGACTTTTTCTTTTATTCTCAGTGAGACAGAAGCCATGTGCGGTGGGGTGTGTGGAGAGAAAACAGTGAAAGCAGAATTAGGAGGAGGATGCAATAATCCAGGCAAGAAAAGACAGAACCTGCTCAGGATGATGGTCCCCATGGTGGCAGTCAACACATTTCTGGATAAATTCTGAAGCCAACAGGATTTCCTGGGGCAGGGATTAGATGCACGATATTTGAGAAACAGAAGTGTCAAGAAAGACTCCAGAGTTTTGGCCTAAGCAATCCTTACCACAACCTTTAAGGCAGATTGTATCATTTCACCTGCAATGGGTATGTGCCATTTTTCTGCTCAGTAGAGCTTCTTTGGGGAATTGTACTGCCCGTTACACGTAGCCTTGATGGATTTTCCCATCATGCCCTCCCTTTCTTCTAAAAGGAGTCTTCTCAGACACTTGGCACAAATGAAGCCTGTCCCTTTCCTCCTTTTCCCCACCAAATTTGTTTTTGTTACAGCTACAGGGGAAGAGGATCTCTCATTCCCTGAGGTCACAAACTTAAGGGCCACCTAAGGCTTGGGGTTGCCAAGGGCCATTTTCCTGCCATCTAATGGGCCACCCAAGAGCAAGCAGGGCCTTGATGTGGGGAATTTCCGAACTACAGCAGGTGGGTTTCTGGATTCAGCCATGCTTGAGACAATTTTTCTTTTCTTGCTGTAGCTCATTTGAATTAGGCTTCTTTCAGTTGCAAATGGTACTATTCTGATAACGGATCAGCTAGACCTGCACCATTAGATAAAGTAACCATCACCTTTTGAGGTTCTGAGTACTTGGAATGTGGCTAGTTCAAATGGACATGCACTGTCAGCGTCAAATGCACAATAAATTCCAAAAAATTAGCATAAAAAAAGAATGTAAAATATCTTCTTTTTATATTGATCACATGCTGAAATGATCATGCTTTGGGTATTGGGTTAAATAAAATGCATTAATTTCATCTGTTTATTTTTACTTTTAAAAAATGTGGTCATTAAAAAACTAAAAGTACATATGCAGCTTTAATAATGTTCTTCTGGACAATGCTATTACAGAGGAACAATTTGGCTTTGAGAAGTTAATGAAAATAAGTGAGAAACATTTCAGTTTTGAGAAGTTAAACCAAATTAGAAACTACAGTTCTAGAGACACATAGCTTGGATTTGAACTCCCCTCAGTCCAAAAACTCATGGTATTTTTGCCGGGGTTCCCTCCCCAATACCCCACTATTAGGGCAAATCACCTCTTGCAACACTGTATCATCTCTCAAAGGGTGAGCAGCATATTTCAGACCAGTAGGTTACCTGTATCTCATTTCACATTGAGCACAGGTGGCTGTGCCGTCTGCCAACTCACAAAATTGCCAAGTGATTCACCTCAAAAGGGCCCCGTTAGAACAGCGATCCATCTGGCCAGTAGCCCCTGGCTGTTCCCTCTCCAGCCTCCCCATACCTTCCGGTTGGGTACCAGCCAGCATTCTGATCTGGCCTACAAGCTCTCTGCCTCCAAGGTACTTGCCGCACTGTCTCCTGGGCTGAGTGAGTTTAGAGGGAATCAAACCCACACTTAAGTTAGCAGGGAACTGTTCCACCGAAACCCACAACACTATAATTACCATAAACCCTTCAGCACCACTGGCTCTGAGAGGTAAAAGAAATTAAATCAATGAGCATAGATCGAATCAGGAGCAATCTTATGGGAGATTCATGTAAATGCACAATCTTACATTGGAAATGAGTTTTAAGATTAATACCCTTCACAAATGGAAAAGTAGAAAGAAGTATGTAGGAGAAAATGCTGCTGCAACAATAGGTCAACCCCTCTTTTTAAGAGCTGTCAGCTATATTGTATGAAGAACTCATGAAGCTTAACATTCTCAGTATTTTTTTTAAACCCCATAATGCAAATTCTTCGAGAGAATAACAAGTGATGCATGCTTGAAATTTATTTTTAAATCAAGAGCAAAATGAAACCCTTTAATTAATCTTGGAGAATTTAGCTCCTTCCCTTTCAGATCTGTCTTTTGCACAGTTAGATGCTTAAAATAATTGCATCTGCTCGTGTGAAACTGCAGCAGTAATTCAGTGGGTTTATACTTGTGCAACCTTTTAAAAACAGGCCTTAAAACATTCATCTGTTGAACCAATTTACCAGCTTTCAATAAAGCATCTTTAAGATACTTTCTGTTACATTTATATGACATAAGCTATATTATTTTAATAATCTGTGCTTGAGATATATGGTGATGAGGGAATTATTGCTCACCTGGGGAGATGGTGTAATTAGAAAAGAGGCACAGTCGGGGAATAAAAATGATTAAAAAAAAAAGAAAAGCTTGCTGAAATTAACCAGCCACCGCTACTAGGCCACTATGATGTTGGCTTAAGTTGTTGGGGACACAATGGAGTGGGAAGCAGAGAAGAGGAAAACCCAAATCTTCTGGTGCCTGAAATAATTACAATTTCTTACTCGTCATTTCTCAAGCTCACAGGGAGTAAGAATGTGCACCCAGCCAGGGCAGACAAATAAACACCTTCCCCACAGCCAGTCGAAGGGACTGCCTGAGTTGAGCTAATGTGCTAGGGCAAGAAGGGAACAGGTGTAATTAAACTAATGATCTATTGAATGTTTGATTAATTGGAAATTAAGTGAATGCATAGTGGCAGAATTGTCATAGCAAATCACTCAGCTGTTGGCTTAAAAGGTGTTCTATTTCCCTTCAGTAAAAGCAATTAAGAGCATCTCAAATCATTGGGCAAAAAACATATTTGCGCAAAATCGTCCAACACAGGAGCAAGAGGAACATGATGAAAATATCTTAAAGGACCCTCACTGGGCAGCGTGTGGAGAAAGCAGCATCTTTCACAAAAATGATAGGTACAAAATCCTATCATTTTAGAAGTTAACTCCTGTCTGATTTAGGAAAAAGTGATGGAAAGTAAGAAAACAGAAGATGGTCTCAAGGTAGTTGGGAAGACAGTGATTTTTGTGAATGAGTGTGAGTGTGTGTGTGTGTGTGTGTGTGTGTTCAAAAATGCTTTGGGACTATCCTAGCCCACACAATGACTTTGAATATAATAAATAAGAGTGACCATTTAGGGAGGACTCAACAACAAAGGAGGGGCCCTGACAAGAAACAAGGGGAAAAGTCATAAGCCCCAACATCCCCCCTCCCCAAGCCAGGTGTCTGTGGGTAGTAAACAAAAGCTGCAAATTGTTCAGTGTAGCTTCTCTTACTACCATGCAAAAGGAAAGCCAGGGGAAAGATGATGGAAAAGGGCCTTCCTTCTGAAACTAGGGTGTTGAAATCCTCTACAGCACTAGCTGATGTCTAGGTTTTCTTTTGCAGTGCATCCTGCTTCTGCCTCTGCCCTATTTCCTCATCTCCATTCCCTGAATCTTCCCCTAAGTCCCTCTCTCACAGAGGAGCGCATCAGAGAGTTACAAGCTTAATGTTTTCTGTGTGGCGCTTTGAGCTTGGGGAAGGAGAAGGCAGATGCAAATTGAACACATAAATAAGAATTTAATAAACTTTCTCTTTTGGTCTCCTACATGGCTACTAAAGTTGGAGAATCTGGAATTAAAAATGTGCTATGGAGCAGAAACTGGGAGGAAGGGCACTCTCCTATCGCTCTCCTGGGCTTGTAAATGTACATGCCCTTCCCTTCTGGAGACAGCAGTTCATCCAAGGAGATCCAAAATCTTCAATTCAGTATGTCCGTTGACTGTCAATTCTTCTTGGGGTTGATTCTAAGCAAATCTTAGAAATGCCCCAAGATGCGTGTGCAAGGATGTTCACTGCAGTGATATTTAGAACAGCAAAACAAAACAAAAATGGGAAGCCATCTAAATATTCAGTAGCATTTTCCCAAATGTAGTTTAAGGAAGACAATTGTAGGAGCTGTTAACATGTGATTTCCCTAAATGATGTTTTTAACATGTAAACAAAGACTTTGAAACATGAATGTTCACGGTGTGTTGCCTAGAGGAGGACAGGAAATGCCTCTGTCTCAGCCTCACTTTCAGAACACAGATCAGCAGCTCCCAAATTTTGGAGGAGGACCGTTTAGGAAACGCTGGTATTGATCTAGTTCAAAATCTGTTCCTATGATCAAACGACATGTTAACAAAATAGTATGCACCTTCCAATTTCCTTTTTGCAAATAGAAATCACATCTGGATTAAACATATGTGGGGAGAAATGTGTGTGTTCATGGAAGACTGGAAAGAGATTATACCGAAATGATGACAGTGGTTATCCCTCAGCTGATGGATGATTAGAGACGATATACTATTTTCTTCTCTCTGCTGTTCCATATTTGTCAGTAAAAATAGCACACTTTAATAATTTTTCATGTTTTTGTTTTATGTGACTACACAGCTTGTACAAACATCTAGCAATATTGCAAAAAACAGGAGCTCTCTGAGACACATGGAGGAGACAGATACCTACACCAGATGACTTGTGGTCACCTATTATTACAGATACCCTAAACAGGACAATTTTCTGTTATTCCTAAGAATATGTCAGCTCTGGCCATATGTCTTGTAAGATTGGAACTCTGCCACACATTCTATTAAAAAAAAAAAAAAAGACTGCAGCTGTAGCCATTAGAACAACTCAGCCAATTAAAGACGTCTCAAAAGTGTAACAGTGTTGCCCTTCAGAAAGGCCAGTGTTGGCAAGACCAGGAAAGAAGTACAACTCTATTAGACCAATGGCACATCCCAGCATCCAGAAACAGGTAAATCTGTTTTGTCCCCATGCACAGAAAGATACAATTAACACGGCTGCAAAGTAAGTGATCCTGCCTCATTACCAGCCATCAGGCTGTCCTACAGGGGCCCCCCATCCAAAGCTGGAAGGGGAGGCTACTAATTATCATGCCAAATTAAGCCTTGATTATTCCCCAAGAGACACCTATTAATTGGGCTGCTACATTGCATAACAGTTTTGCACATTAATAATTGAGTTGCAATGACTTGATTTTCTCCTCGTAAATGTGATTTATTTTTCACTCTTTTAGTTTCAAGTTGCCCTATCATCAAAATTGGGACATGGGCGACCAGGAAAGCCACTGTGGTTGTGAACCTAAGGAGAGGAATTCAGGGCTTACGTATTCACGGGAGCAGTAAAAAGTTTTCAACACAAACCCTGTCACAACAAATATTACAATGCCTGTACAAAGCCACCCACTGGGGCTAAGCACCCGGGTTTTAATAGGCGTGTAAGGTGGTCGACAATTCTGTCCATCTAACCTATATCTATCTATATATGTACATATTTTAAGATAGAGTCTTGCTCTTTCACCCAGGCTGGAGTTCAGTGGCACCATCTTACCTCACTGTAGCCTCGACCTTCCAGGCTCAAGTGCTCCTCCCACATCAGCCTCCTGAGTAGTTGGGACTAGAGACATGCACCACCACGCCCAGCTAATGTTTGTATTTTCAGTAGAGACAGGCTTTCGCCATGTTGCCCAGGATGGTCTTGAACTCCTGAGCTCAAGTGATCTGCCTGCCTCGGGCTCCCAAAGTGCTGGGATTACAGGCTTAAGCCACCATGCCAGGTCCTAACTTATAATTTTATCCCCTTTATTTCTCATTTATAAGACATACTCTATCACAGTGGATTTGTTGATGTTGTGAGCACTTTCTTGCACTGTAAAATATTTGCAATCAGGTTCATCTTGTATATTTCATAGCTGACTCCTAAAAGCAGCCACTTCTCCAAGGAGCCCTTGTTCCCTTTTTGGAGAATGGTATTAGAAACTGAGATCTGGGTAGCAGGCATGCTCACTGCTGCTGGGGGGTTGTGGCTTCCAGGACCTCTAAGCTGACAGAACAAGAAGATCTATGTGTATACTAACCCAGGGATGTATGCATGTCTGTAGGTATTTCTATACTTTACCATCTGTGTCCCAATTAAGCTAAACATGATTCATTCTGATGTCAACTCCCATCCATCATGCCATGGATCACTCTAGACTTCTTCCCTTGTAACCTCCCACTCAAACAGTGCGAAACCTTTGCCCAGTATGTTTTGAGTAACCTCATTGGAGTTGCAGTCCCACTAGATGAATGCCAACCCATTTGTTCATTTAAAAGGATTTTGGAACCATAGAGCAATGGCTGGGCTGGGTCTGCCACGCTCATCTCACTGAAACATTTGCCATGAAGGCACTGCCAAGAAACTCTAGGACCACAGGGTCCTGGTGCTGCCTCATTACTGACCATCAAGCTGCTTAGTTCATCTGGTTGGGGCATTAAAAAAAAAAATCCACACATCACTCCAAGGTTCCAGATGAAAGTTAAAAAATAGCCATGAGGTAGCATTATCCCAAATAAAGAATCTGGCACAATTTGGATAAGTGCAATCCGTTATTTCTTTTTAAAAATTGAAATCCAGAAACAGCTAAAAGAGCAAGAAACTGAAGGCAAAACAAACCCAAAAATGCAGCCAAGAAAAGATGATGGAAAGCACAAAGAGGTTGGGAAAGGAACGCAGCAAAATTAAACGAAGCTACAGTTCTTGGGAAGGTTCTCTGAGACCAGATGGCAGAAGAAATGATTTATTCCTCCACGTATTTCTGCAATACTGAATGTTCCAAAATAATATATGGATTTGGGGTAAATAGGCAGTTAGGCAGGCTCTCTCTCTCTCTCTCTCCCTCTCTCTCTCTCAGTCTTCCCCCACCCCTGTTGGCTCCAGCTAGGTGAAGGGGAAAGCAGCCATATTATAAACAGTCTGGTATGCCTGCCTCCAACAACTTCCAGACCCAAGGGGGGTGTAGAATACCGAGGCAGCTGCAATGGCCTCTGGGTTTGCTGTTCAGCCTGCTGTGAAGAGGAAAGTGCTGAGCCCAGCTAGAACCACGTGGGCAGAGAGGGTGAGCAGCAAGCTCAGGACAGCAGCACCACCTCATGTTTGTCTAGGTTTGGCTTCAGGGTCGTCTCCTAATTCTGAGCCATTGTGTCTACAAAGTGGGTTCTGAATTTCTGTTGTAGCTCAATACGTAGCACTGCATATCTCTGTGGAGCAGGGACTGGCTGTTCAATTTGTGGTTCTGCCACTTACTAGCTGTGTGAAAGTTTGGCAGGTTTTTAACTCCTGCATGACCCATTTCCTTACACACAACATGGGGAAGATGATAACAATGCCTGCCCCATGGGGCTAGGAGGAAGGTGAAATGAATTAAGAAATTAGATGAGCAAGGATAGTGCCTGGCAGTATAGACTCCCTCAACTTCAAAGAGCTAGACGAGGAGGGGGAATTAGATAGAGAGCAAGGAAGTAGAAGTCAGAGAAGAGAGACACAGAGAGGGTTAAAATCAAAGCAGGGGGACTGGGACCTAGAAATTTCCCTTTGCTGGAGGCTGGGAAGCTGAGGCCTCTTTTATATGAGATAGCAGGAGTCTGCTGTAGCCTCAGGCATAACAGAGGAAGGTGCTTTTCAGAGTGGCTGGCTATCCTTGTCAGAGAGGGGAGGCCACCCAGATGGCAGTCAGCAGCTTGGAATCTGGGTTGGACAGATGTGGATTCAGTTGCTGGTCTTGTCCTTTAACTGTCAGAACCACTTTCTTTTTTCTTTTCTTTTCTTTTTTTTCTTTTGAAACAGGGTCTCACTGTGTCATCCAGGCTGGAGTGCAGTGGCTCAATCATGGCTCACTGCAGCCTCAACTTCTCAGGCTCAAGCGATCCTCCCACCTCAGCCTCCCAAGTCAGAACTACAGGTGTGCAACACCACATGAGGCTTTTTCTATTTTTATTTTAGAGGCAGGGTCTCAGTATGTTGCCTAGGCTGGCCTTGAACTGCTGGGCTCAAGCAATCCTCCCACCTCACCCTCCCAAGCAGCTAGGACTACAGGCATGTACCACCATACCTGGCTAATATTTTTTATATTTTCTGTAGAGATGGGGTCTCACTATGTTGCCTAGGCTGGCCTCAAACCCCTGGGCTCAAGCAATCCTCCTGCCTCGGCCTCCCTAAGTGCTGGATCACAGGTGTAAGCCGCCACTCCCAGCCGCTTTCTTATCTATGAAATGCAATTAAGAGCTCTGTAATAATAATAAATAATAATAACAAGCAAATAATAGAAGCATTATTTACACTAGCCAAGAGGTGGAAACAACCCAAATGTCTATCAACAGAGAAACGAACAAAACATGATAAAACAAAACATGATATATTCTCACAATGAAATATTATGCAGCCTTAAAAAGGAAGGAAATAAGAATAACACGCTACAACATGAACCTTGAGGACAGTGAAATAGGCCAGATACCAAAGGACAAGTGCCGTATGATTCCACTTAGATGAGGTACCTAGAACATCGAATCCATAGGGACAGAAAGCAGAATGCTGGTGGCCAGAGGCTGGGAGGACATGAGAATGGGGAGTTGATGTCTCATAGGTACAAAGTTTCCATTTGGAAGATAAAGTTCCAGAGACAGATGGTGGTGATGGTCGCACAACAATGTGAATGTATTTAATGCCACTGAACTCTGCATTTAAAATGGCTAAGGTGATATATTTTATGTTATGTCTATTTTACCATAACAAAAAAAATCTTTTAAAAAATCTAAAGGCTAAAACAAAAACCAGAGAGAGAACAGTGTCTGCTGTACAGGCTTTTATTGAGCAATTATTCTCACCAGTCACTGGGCTGAGTATCTTAAATGCATGACCTCATTTAGTCTTCGTGACAACTTTTTGGGAAGGAATAGAAACTTGATAAAATTTGGATTTTTTTTTTTTGAGATGGCGTCTCGCTCTGTCACCCAGACTGGAGTGCAATGGCAAAATCTTGGCTCACTGCAGCCTCTGCCTCCCAAGCTCAAGTGATTCTCCTGCCTCAGCCTCCCGACTAGCTGGGATTACAGGCATGCACCACCATGCCAGGCAAAGTTTTGTATTTTTAGTAGAGACGGAGTTTCACCATGTTGACCAGCCTGGTCTCGAACTCCTGACCTCAGGTAATCTGCCCGCCTCGGCCTCCCAAAGTGCTGGGATTACAGGCATGAGCCACCATGGCCGGCCGATAATTTGGATATTTGTCCCTTCCATATCTCATGTTGAAATGCGATCTCCAGTGTTGGAGGTGGGCCTGCTAGGAAGCGTCTGGATCATGGTGGAGCAGATCCCTTATGAACGGCTTGGTTCTGTCCCTGCTGTAATGAGTGATTTACCATGAGGTCTAATTTTTTAAACTTTTATTTTAGGTTCAGGGGTGCATGTGCAAGTTTGTTATACAGGTAAATTGTATATTGCAAGGGTTTGGTGTACAGATTATTTGGTCACCCAGGTAATAAGCATAGTACCCAACAGGTAGTTTTTGAGCCTCACCTTCCTCCCACCCTCCATCCTCAAGCAGGCCCTGGTGTCTGTTGTTCCTTTGTGTCCATGTGTACTCAGTGTTTAGATTGCACTTATAAGTGAGAACGTAGTATTTGCTTTTCTGTTCCTATGTTAGTTTGCTTAGAATACTGGCCTCCAGTTCCATCCATGTTGCTGCAAAGGACATGATTTCATTCTTTTTCTGGCTGCATAATATTCCGTGGTGTACATGTGCCACATTTTTAAAATCCAGTCTACCGCTGATGGGCATTTATGTTGATTCCATGTCTTTTGCTATTGTGAATAGTGCTGGGTAATGAACATACGTGTACATGTGCCTTTATGTGATTGTTAAAAAGAGCTTGGCACCTCCTCCTCTCTCACCATGTGACACTCCTGCTCCCCCTTCACCTTCCACCAGAAATAGAAGCTTCCTGAGGCCTCACCAGAAGCTGAGCAGATGCTGGTGCCATGCTTGTACAACCCACATAACTAAGAGTTAAATAAACCCTTCTTCTTTATAAATTATGCAGTCTCAGGTATTCCTTTATAGCAATGTAAAACAGACTAATGCAGATGTCTTCCCACTTTGCGGAGTCAGTAACATGATGGTAAACATGGAGATGCACCTCACAGATACTCCTGCCCAGCTGCGGTGGGTGAGGTTAGCAGGCAGCCACAGCTGTCAGCCCCTTCAGGGCCTGCGTCAGCTGCAGAGAGCCTCCTTGCTCAAGGATCACACCCTTCCTGGGGCAACCTGCATCCAATGACTGAGAGAGGTAGGGGGTAAAGTCCCAGCCGTTTCAGCCCAAGGCAAACCCCCCCCCCCCCCCCCCACACACACACACACAGAGAGAGAGACACTGATAAACTCTTCACCTCTGGAGCTCCCCAATGGGTCAGCTGAGGCTTTCCACGCTCACATCATAGTCTGACTCACCCCCTCTGCCCAACTGTGCTCTCTACTCCTTTCTTTTACTGGTGTGAATCCTCATAAGCATCTGGTATCTCCAATGCCTTCTGATTATCTGTGAACCCAACCTCGAACAATGGTTAAGTAGTCCGAGGATGTGACTAGCAAATTGGGTAAAGAGGATGTTTGGAGCACTAAAAACACTCCTAGTGAAAGTTTTCATTACTAGGTAAATTCTATATGTAATGAACTACTACTTTTAATTACTTACTGGGATATGGCACAGATAATATGGTAAATGTAGTAATGAAATTTTGAGTTTCAAGAAAGTCTGTCTTACCAGGTGACTCAGTTTCAGGAATCTACTTATGTTAATTTTTAAAAAATTATTATTGTTATTATTTTTTGAGATGGAGTTTCGCTCTTGTTGCCCAGGCTGGAGTGCTGGAGTGCAGTGGTGCGATCTCAGCTCACTGCAACCTCTGCCTCCCGGGTTCAAGCAATTCTCTTGCCTCAGTCTCCTGAATAGCTGAGATTACAGGCACCCACCACCTCACCCAGCTGATTTTTTGTATTTTTAGTACAGACAGGGTTTCACCATGTTGGCTAGGCTGGTCTCGAACTCCTGACCTCAGGGATCCGCCTGCTTCGGCCTCCCAAAGTGCTGAGATTGCAGGTGTGAGACACCGCACCCGGTCAAAATTCTTTTTCTGTTTTAACCTTTCCTATGGTGCTCACATTTTAAAAATATATATAAGCAAGTGATGGCTATACTGTTATTTTTCATTTCAACAAGCCTTGGGTTCAGCTATTGAGAGGAAGCCCTGAGATCGGGAGAGGACAGCGCATGGTGCACTTCTCACGTTCCTCTCCGGGTGAAAAATTGAGTAAGTCCCCCGACTCTGGCTCTGATGATCAAATACATCACCTTAGGGGAATGCCTCTATAATTTCCAGGTACCCACTTGGTTTATTCAGGGGTGCTGTGGTGAGTAGGGGAGAGTATTTGATGAGAGAGAGGTTTTAAGCTTTTTCTTGCAAATCATAAGAGAAGGAAAAGATACCCTGAAAACATGTATGTCAGCTAGCTCATCCACATACCAGGGCAAATTATGTTTTGATGCAATAACTCAAAACAATTTGTACCTGTCCACAAATTTAACATTGCCTTTGGGCCCAAACTGAAGGACTTGTGGCAGAATAGCTAACCTTAGTGCCCAGACTCCTCTTTTGACACTTATCTACATACAACCATCATGAGTTTTTCTTCACCGTGCCTGCATGTGTTCATGTCCTTATGCCTCATTTTCCCACCTTGATCATAAACTCTTTCAGGGCAAGGGCCATGCCTGATCATTCATTTTATGTCCCTGTGTGTTAACCCGATGCCTTGTCCATCATCAGAACAGGGCAGGGGCTGGTTGACAGATGAGTATTCATGCCAACAAAAACACTCTTCCCATTGTCCAGTTTAAAAAGCCCATTTGTCTGTTATGACATATCACTCGCTTTGCTGTTTGTTACTGGAGTGTCCAACCAGTCAGCGTTGATAGGTCACTGGACACATTATATAATGTGCTGAAATTAACTGAATTAATATTGCCAAAATGGCTTGGCTTTTAAATGCAGGCTTCTCCTTCAAAGACACGCAGCACAGTCTTGACTCTGAAAGACACCGCTTTTGCATAGAAAATACCTCCATATTATGACCATTACAGAGAACCTTATTTTAGTCACTGATCCTGAAAGTCATGTTAAAAAAAAAAAAGTAACATAGGGAGGATAACTATGAAGGCAAAACCTGATAACAGTGAACTTGAAGAGAGTTCAAGGCTAACGTGGTCCCAGAACAGTAGTCCGTATGCTGCCTTGCATACTGATAAAAATGTTTTAAAAACTGACATGACAGGGGTGCCTGGGTGTGCACTTCAAATGGGTTGAAGACGCTGTTTCTTACAGTGATGATGGCTGCATGCTGGTTATGATTGTCACTCGCCTGCCTACTTGAATCCCTAAGATAATAATAGAAATGCCCATTTTTAGTACCTAATGTGTACCAAGAACAATGCCACATTCTCTAGCTTTAAGCTCATTTTCACAATCATCACTCCTTGTTCTAGAGTCTTCGTACACTATGGACACATTCAATACGCCCCTTTTATGAATAAGGGGGGAAATATCACAAAGAATCCAAAAACCCTCCAAGGTCATATCAACTAGAAAGTGGGGGAGCTGGAATTCAATATCAGTATAAGGGATTCACATTTCTCACCATTGCATAATGCTTAGAAAGTCAAACCGTGGGGGAGGAAAACAGGGCAGAACAAAGATGTGGGATTTGAGAACGGCTTGGAGGACAGCAGGTGGGAGATGCTGAAAATAGCATAGAATAATGTGATGCTAACCAAAAAGGGGTGGTCCCACCACGTCTGCCTCGGTGAATAACAGATGGAGAAGTGGCATGTTAGACCCTGTGGGGCTCTGGCAAATACTAATTGATGATGATGACTTCAGAAGAGCAAACAAAAATTTGAAGAGACAAAAGAAAGAGTTAAGTGCTCATGGGGAAAGACACGGCCCAGCCCAGGAAGAGATACTGACAGGATTGATTTGGGTTATGGCGGCCACAGGAGAACTTCACAAGAATGGTCTTACTTAAGAATCTCTAGTTTTTGTAGCTAAACCATCCATTGTGTTCTCTTAAAAAGTTGCACTTGAAGATCAATGCAGACTTTCCCACATCCTCATACATCTTAGAAAAATGGACTGGTTTAGATGTAGAAATAGATTACCCCCCACACCTTCTGTGTACATCTTAATGCTGTATTATTTTACATAATGATATTTACATGATCTGATTGTCAAATTGGAGCATGAGGGAAAATAAAATTTTAAGGGAGTTGGAAGAAATGTAAGTGGATTTCTGGTTTCTAGCTCCTAATTCATGAGTAACAAAATGCATATTTTATGATTTCCAAAGAGTTGAAATAACTCCAAATTCACAGACAGTGTGCAGTAGGACAAGAGACAATTCTAGCTAGTTTAATTACTGAGGAGGATTATAAGTTTGATCAGTTAGGACATGATTATTAAGTACATACCATAGACCAATCAACTCTCTGGTTGGTTCCTTAATAGAACAGATGTTTTTAAAAAAGCGACTTTTGGTCTTCTGGCCACATCCTACCCTTGATTACAATTGTTCTTCTACTGTCTGGGCAGATCTGGTGTCCCTGGAGAAGGCTAAAGGTGGGCCACATAGAGATATGGACTTCCAACACCAAGGTTGGGTCTTCTGTTGAGCTGGTTTGCTCAGTATCTGTTTTCCTTCCTTTTGTGGACAACAGCCTGTTTGTCTGGGGAAGGATCATCCCAAACTTCATTTGTTCTCCGTGGGTTTTTCTTCCCCTTTTAATCCAGAGGTGAGCAAATGACCTTGGCTTGGTGCTCCCACATCATCATTCCATCCACCAACACAGAAACCAGTTCCGGGATAAGCCTTTGACTCAAGCTGCTCCAGTGAGAATGGACCATGTGATCACACAATGGAAAGCAGACTTATAAGGAGATACTAGATTCTGAACATCATTTAATTTTTGGATTCCTTAATTCCTGAAGTCAGTCTCACCCTGGGCTTTTTCCTATGAGCCAATATATGTCCCTTTTATGCTGAAGGTAGTTTGAACTAGGTTTCTGTGGCTTGCACCCAAAGGATCCCTGGCTGGTGGAATACTTAATATGACTTCCTCTGGCAACCACAGTGACCAAAGTCAAGTATCATGACTACAGTGGGTGGAAAAGGACTTAAGATGCAGAAAATTTAAAAAGCTGGTCCACTACTGCAGCTACCACCATAGTGACCACTATACCATATATACATATTATAATATATAACATCATCACCACCAAGGTAGAGGCCCTATTTCTCTAGTCAATCCCTGAATATCTTCAAGCAATTCATATGATTTTTCTTTTGCTTTCCCCAGAAGAAATTCTGAAGGGGAAGGAATAAAGAATTTTGCATTGGCCAAGCATTAGTTTGAAACGCCTAAGCTTTTCTTTATGGAAGTTTTTAAATGCAGTCACTTTTGATTTAGTACAGAATTATAATCAACTAGAGGCTACAGGCATTTTAGCCTGCTGGAGTTTATACTGGGGGTTTTGCAAGACAGCAATCTCCATTTCTTAAACATGTGCTTTAGTAAGACAAAATACTATTTCTCAGTAGAGCACAACCTTAAAGAAAATCAATGTAAATGTTATTCTACTTCTCACCTCTTTTTCTCTACAAAACTAAACACTCCAAACACAGGCACAGCAAACTGCATTTCTAACGGTTTTGTAAGTTAAACAAAGCCAAGAAAGTTACATGGAAAAAAAAATCCCCTTTGAGATATAAAATTGTTCATATCTGAAGAAGACTGTACAGATAGCAGAAGGGAATATAGTATAATATTTGATGAAGAGACGTAATTATCATTTATGAATGAGGAAGCTCAATGTTTTTCTAAATTACTCAAATTAAACCTCAAATAAATATTTGAAGTTCTCCATCTAATTCGACTACAATGAAAAATTGAATCTCATTACCTCTGGATTTACATCGACTCCAATTTCAAAGATTATATTTATTTCAGAGAGGATGAAAAAGCATTTTTCACTAGGAAGAAAATGAATTGAGCTTTCAATATAAAACAAGACTCATTGCATATTATAAAGAAAATGCTAGTCTAAATTTTTTTTTCCAAAGAAAACTTCTAAGAAAAAGTCACAAATATTTCACTTAGTTTGGAGATAAGTTTAAATAAATAACAATTATGTATCCGTAATAGTGGTACAAACAGATATTGTATACCTCAATTTAAGCATACTTATTATATCAACTAGAGAGAATTATTCCTTTTACAAAATAATTCCTCATTCTACAAAAACACGCAGTATAGGATCCATTTAGTAATGAGCTCCCTAGTGTATTCTACCTGTAATTTAATTCAATTTTCACAGTTTTCTAGATACAACAATTGCCTCAAGCAACGTAAACGTCTTTTCCAGTTTAAGTGCATACACTGTAGAAATCAGATCAGTGTGTTTAAGTCTGTACATCCCTTTAAAAGCTTATTGCAATGTGGTTATAAAAGGAACAGTCAGTTGTCCACTATTTTCACCATACGCAATTTCCTCCCATAGCTTTACGGCCATATGGAGATGCTCATCCTGAGCCACCTAGATTTCAAGCAGGGAAAACAAACAAAACCAACAAACAAAACAGGACATGACAATGAAGACATCAAAGAACTGTTATTTACTTTTGCTACAAGAAGTACAGAGAGGGTTCACGATTCTTGAACTATATTTTCCAAAATAAGTGACAGTCAATTCACTTTCTTGACAAATATTTATGGAGTACTAACAATAGGCCGGACACTATGATCATCTTTTACAATATATTCTCCCTAAAGAAGATTCCAAGTGAAAATATATTGAGAGTGCTCATCATTCTATATCTCATACTTGAAACATTCATAATAGGTGCATCAGCCACTTAAGGGCTCCAAGAAATCTTAAAGAAACTTGTTTAATCCAACAGTGACCAGATACATTTAATTACGCCATTTTCTTTCCCTTTCCTTTCCCTTCCTTTCCCTTCCCTTCCCTTCCTTTCCCTTCCTTTCCTTTCCTTTTTGTTTGATGGAGTTTCTCTTTTACTCCCAGGCTGGAGTGAAGTGGCGCGATCTCAGGTAATTGCAACCTCTGCCCGTTGGGTTCAAGCGATTCTCCTGCCTCAGCCTCCTGAGTAGCTATTACAGGCACTCACCACCATGCCCAGCTAATTTTTTAGTTTTAGTAGAGACGGGGTTTCACCCTGTTGGCCAAGCTGGTCTCAAACTCCTGACATCAGGCAATCCAACCGCCATGGCCTCCCAAAGTGCTGGGATTTCAGGCATGAGATACTGCGCCTGGCCATTGTTTTTTTTTCCTTTTTACGCACAGTAATATCCACCAGGACAAGGGCTTTCTGAAATAGCAGTCATCTAAAAGTTCTTCCCCATATGCATCAAAGCCTGGCTGATTTAATATGAAATGCAGCTTTTAGAATGTCTATGTGTCATTTTTTTCCCTCCACCTACAGTGACACCTGTGGTATTGAACTATGCAACATCCTTTCCCCCCAGATCTGACATGTGTTAGTCCTGTTTACCAAGCATGCTGTCTTCTGTGTGTTGCTGTGTGGTTCCCAGGGCTCCAGGGCTGGGCTCTAGACCACGTCTGTCCTATCACTGTATTCCGTCACAGTGACTGATGCAGGGAAAAGCCCTTGCCCTGAATTAGTTAAATGAGAGGCAATGCTGGAATTCATTTTTATACCTATTACCAATGGAGTTGCTGGGAGGATACGATAGAGCTGGTGGCTCCTGGTGGCCATCTTGCTGCCATGCGGAAAAACAATGGCCATGATAAGACCAACATAGTGAAAGGCAGAACTTTGGGATGGCAAACATGAGACTGAGTTCCTGCACCCAAGCCGGTAAAGAGGCCCTCAGTGAACAAAACGTGTAAAGAAACAACTTCAAGAACATGTAACTAAAACACTTTGGAATTTCCTTGGGTCAGGCAGTTTTTGATCATCAACATTTTCATTTCCCCCTTTATATCCAAAATAAAATGTTCACGTGGTAAGACCAACCAGTTTTCTCTTCTTGTGTTTATAATGGAATTTGGATGAGAACTGTGGATATAATCTACATAATTAATCTGTGCCAACTCCAAATGCCAGATAATCTCTTAAATTGTTTGTCAAGATAAATAGGACAGAAAAATTGACTCACACACCAGCCTCCTCTCTAATTTAACAAAATCGGAGAATTGCACAAAGGATAGAATATTGACAATATACAGTAAAAGTTGCCCTAAGGGGATGATTTAGCAGGAACAAAGAAAACTCCAATAGTTGGCAGAGTCATGATGAGGATAAACAAAAGATGAAATTCTTCTCCGAATCTGGGTGTTGAATTATTGAAATTTGTTTCAAACATTTCAGCATCTGAGTAGTGACATATGACAAACACAGGCTTATATTACAATAGAGAAGTAAACTATAACAAAGTAGTCTTTATAGTTACCTTGGTTTTGTCATCTGTAAAAGAGGAGAAATAATAGTGTCTACTTCATATGGGTAAACAGTCAATTAGATGATTCCCATAAAGGATCTAACATGGTATATGGCACTCTGAACACTAAGGAATGGCTGAATAAGGATGATGGTGGTGATGGTAGCAGATGAGGATGATGAAGATGATTGTGGTGGTGATGGTAGTGAATAAAAATGTGTTGATGATGATGGTGGGGATGGTAGTGGAGGAAGATGATGTTGCTAATGATGGTGGTGATGTTAGTGGATGAGGATGATGGTGGTGATGGTAGTGGATGAGGATGATGGTGATGATGATGGTGGTGATGGTAGTGGATGAGAATGATGATGATGATGATGATGGTGATGGTAGTGAAGGAGGATGTTGACAATGATAGTGGTGATGGTAGTGGATGGGGATGGTGATGCTAGTGGAGGAGGATGATGTTGATGATGACGGTGGTGATGCTAGTGGAGGCGGATGATGGTGATGATGATGGTGATGATGGGGGAGGATGATGGTGATGATGATGGTGGTGATGGTAATAGAGGATGATGGTGATAATGATGGTGGTGATGGTAGTGGAGGAGGATGACGTTGATAATGATGGTGGTGATGGTAGTGGATGGGGATGATAGTGATGATGATGGTGATGGTAGTGGATGGGGATGATGGTGATGATGATGGTGGTGATGCTAGTAGAGGAGGATGATGTTGATGATGATGGTGGTGATGCTAGTGGAGGAGGAGGATGTTGATGATGATGGTGGTGATGGTAGTGGATGGAGATGATGGTGATGATGATGGTGATGGTAGTGGAGGAGGAGGATGATGATGATAGTGGTGATGCTAGTGGAGGGGGATGATGTTGATAATGATGGTGGTGATGGCAGTGGATGGGGATGATGTTACTGATGATGGTGATGGTGGCGAAGGATGATGTTGATGATGATGGTGGTGATGCTAGTGGAGGAGGAGGATGTTGATGATGATGGTGGTGATGGTAGTGGAGGAGGACGATGGTGATGATGACGGTGATGATGATGGTGGTGATGGTAGTGGATGAAGATGATGCTGATAATAATGGTGGTGATGGTAGTACTATAAAGATGATGCTGATAATGATGGTGGTGATAGTAATGGATGAGGATGATGGTGATGATGATGATGGTGATGGTAGTGGATGAAGATAATGTTGATGATGATGGTAGTGATAGTGCTGATAGTGACAATGATCATGATGATGATGTTGATATCAGAGGTAGGTTGAAACAGATCAGAAGATAGAGAAATTACTCTGACTTGGAGTATATAGTTGGCATTTCAACTAGGTGTTGGTTAAAGGGAAACCCATTCAGGTGGAAGAAACAGTAAAAAAAAAAATGTGTTTGGATGGAAAAGTGCATGGTGGAAGGAGGACGACAAAAATTTTCCAGCTTTGCTAGAGTGTTGGTGAATCAATGACATAAGTGGAAGTAATTCAGAGAGGAACCAGGAGGCTGAAACATGCTGTTTGTTTCTTTGTTAGGCCACAGGGTCATCAAAAGTAGTTAAACATTTCAATGTTCTAAGAAGAATAATGTACCAGTGATGAGTAGGATGGATTTAAATGAGAGGAACTCTAGGGAGAGATACCAGGTAGCAAATGACTTCAAGGATCTAGATAAGGAATAAAGAGAGATGAAACACTTAGAGAAAACCACATCTGCTCCATAATGTTAGAGAGGTATGAATCCAAACCACAGCTCAGACACATGCTTACTCCCTGGGTGATCCTGCAGGGAGGTCACTGAGTTAGTTTCCTATGATGCTAAACTTGTAACAAAGTAATCTTTATGGTTACCTTGATTTTGTCGTCTGTAAAATAGGAGAATATGTTACCACTAACTTAATTAAACTTAATTAACTTAATTAAAATAACTACTCTTTTATTATCTTGTAGTTCTCTTTATTAAAAGTCTGACATGTCTTTTTACTGGACTGAAATGATGGTGTCAACAGGCAGGGCTGTGTTTCTTCTGAAGGCTGTAGGGGAAAAATCCATGTCCCTGACTTTTCCAGCTTCAGACGGCCACCAACAGTCCATGGCCCATGGCCCCTTCTTCCATATTCAAAACAAGAAAAGTAGCATCTTTCTGACCATTCTTCCACTGTCACTTCTCTCCTCTGACCAGAGCAAGAAAAAGTGCTCAGCTTTCAAGGACCCTTGGGATGACATTAAGCCTATCTGGATAATTAATTTTCCCCAATCCAAGGTCCTCAACTTAATCATATCTGCAAAATTCCTTTGTCATGTGTGGTGACATATCCACAGTTTCTGGGGATTAGGACATGGACAGTTTGGAGGACCATTATCCTACCTGCCATGGTCATTTTACATTTGTAAGCCAAGGTCATCTTAAACAGTGGAGGCACACATTCTTTCTTCCTGGGATTGATGTAAAGATGATATCAAATGATATGTATAATGCGTGTAATGTGATAACAGGAAACCTACGAAACGCATTTACTCAGAATGTTTTTTACTTCCCAAACTTGAGTGGCATCCACAAAGAAAAATAAATAAAGAAAAAGGAATAGATGGCAAAGGTACTGAGGAAGTAGAATTAATAGGTGTTGAAAGTGACAAGTTTGGATTGGGAAGGTGGAAATGGACAGAGAGGAGTGAAGAATGATGGCAAAATAAGCTTTCTTAAGAAACAGCTATGTTTATTATGGGCTTAAAGCTCTGCCACCCCCTACCTCTGCAGCACGCACACATCAAGATGCTCTGTATAGACGCGGGAATAATTTTATAGGGACAGGAAACCATCCTCTGATGGGAGTGACACCTAGCTCCCCCACAGCTAATAGCAGACACTTTTTGATACAAAAGACATGGTTGGGAGATTTCTTTCCAGGACTCTGTAATTCCCTTTTACTTTTCCCAACATCTCTCAAGACAAAGTGACATCGTCATGTTAAAATCAGAAGGAACATGATGTAACATGAATAACAAAATGACTGCAAGCTGCAAGCGCTGGTACTTGTTTCCACTCTACAAATAGGAAAACAGTTCGCTTCCTGATGATGCCCAGCCAACCTCATCACAGGTTGACAGATTTAGCCGGAGGTGAAAATGAAAACCCAACCCTGCCAATTCCCCTGATTATGTTTCAGAGTCCAAGAGGGGAGAAATTCAGTAATGTGAATTTAGAGAAAGGAAAATGATGGCCTGGAGACAGTACATTTCTTGGCTCATGGTACTTCTAAAGGAAAAAAAAAAAAAAAAGAAGCCAAACCAAACTTGAAATATCCTTGAGTTAGAAATATTGTTTTTGATTCAACCCACTTCCTACTGTACTATAATCGACTAAAAGCAGAGGTTTATGATTCCTAAGCAGCCAATCAATCAACCAATCCCTGCTTGGTCTTACTAAATGATAGATAAGATCATCTTAGCATCTCATTAGTATAGTTTTGAAATGATGATCTTTGAGGTTTTATTTGCCTTTTACTTATATACTATTTTTTAAACAAATAGGTTAATTTTATTTTTTTCTTTAACGTTAAACTATATTAGGCAAAATCATTTTGCATTTTAAATAGTCCCTCCATTTTTTTAGAAGTGTGATGGCCCTTTATATGAATTTCTGTTATGAACAGATCTGTGAATTATCTTTTCTAGAAAGGTATATTGCATGGGTGATGTTATCACTCTATGCACACTTAAAAACACACATATTATCATTGTTTCTCCACATCCTAGTATTCCAATAAGATAAAATCGAATATCTTCTTAGAGAGTCATGCTCTTTAAAGTAAACTCTTGATGAATTAGCCTATGTTTTAACTCATGTGTAATATAACATTTATTCAATCCTTATAAGCTAGAGGCTCAAATCTAAGACCATCTTCTAAGCATTTTTATTTCACTCATGGATAATTCCCTACAGGAAAAAAGCAAAAATAAATAAATAAAGCAAGGATTCTTTTCAAAAGATTACCCAAAGAAGAGTAACTCGTTTATCATCAATACCCAAAGCTGAATTTCTATCAGCTTGCCCCTATGCTCTGGGGAACAATCAAGTCTTACACCTCATCGTTGCTGATTCTCAATTGATAAACACAAGCACACACTCAAAATCATGAAACAAAAGGAAATCACGTTCAGAGACAAATATCTTTGCAGGAAACAAAGCTTACTGCCCTCGCTCAAGAAGTCTGTGCAGTGAGTCTCTCCCCATAGGAAGACGGAGAAACAAAACAGCTGGGCTCTCTGTTTATTTCCATGTTGTGGGAGTTTCAGGGAAGAACCAAACAGAACATGAACGATGGCCATGTCACCAAACTACTTCCAGAGGATTTTCATGACAACTGTCCCTAGGGAATGTGTCTACATTCAGGAAGATATCAAATACAGAAACCCTTTGATATCCTTTATAGAAGACATTGTCATAGACAGGCTGAGGCACCTTACAGGAAAGATAGGTCCTGTGTAAGCATCTCTTGCATAAACATAAAAAAAATTAATTTGTGCATTAAATACACTTACTCAGCCTTAGAAGATGAGTATTTAAAACACATAAGAAGAAATTACCATCTAAAAAATAATATTTTTAGGAAAAAAGTATTATCTATTGCCCACATCAAATAAATCTAGATTTTCATATATAATATATGTGGAGGTGAAGACTTAAGAGAAATACCTTCCTTATATTTCAAAGTCTATTCTATCACTTCACGTGAATTATAAACACATATGAAAACAAGAAACAATTCAACCTCAGGATCCTGCAACCACTTCCTACAAAAACTCCAGACATAATCAGCCTTAGAGGATGAGCTCTCTAACAAGAAATACCATTTGACCCAGCAATCCCATTACTGGGTATATACCCATAGGATTATAAATCCTTCTACTATAAAAACATATGCACCTGTATGTTTATTGCAGCACTGTTCATAATAGCAAAGACTTGGAACCAACCCAAATGCCCATCAATAATAGACTGGATAAAGAAAATGCGGCACATAGACACCATGGAATACTATGCAGCCATAAAAAAGGATGAGTTCATGTCCTTTGCAGGGACATGGACGAAGCTGGAAAACATCATTCTCAGGAAACTAACACAGGAACAGAAAACCAAGTACTGCATGTTCTCCCTCATAAGTGGGAGTTGAACAATGAGAACACATGGACACAGGGAGGGGAACATCACACACCAGGGCCTGTCAGGAGGTGGTGGGCTAGGGAAGGATGGCATTAAGAGAAATATCTAATGTAGATGATGGGTTGATGGGTGCAGCAAGCCACCATGGCATGTGTATACCTATGCAACAAACCTGCACATTCTGCACATGTATCCCAGAACTTAAAGTATAATAATAATAAAATAAAGAATATGAATCTGCAGATCAAATGGCTGGTTGGACAGTGATGCAGTCTTCACCTCTGGTAGTCTTCAGTTCGACTCCTACTGTCCCCACTACAGTGCTTGCGAAGTTACTTTGCTCAGCCTCTCTCTCCTCACTTCTTAAATGGAGAAAATCAAAATCCCCACTGCTGTTGCCAAGGGGTCTAAATAAAAGAATGCAGGTAATATGGTTTGCATCTGTGTCCCTGCTCAAATCACATGCCCAACTGTAATCGTCAATATTGAAGGTGGGGCCTGGTGGGAGGTGATTGAATCATGGGAATGGTTTCTAATGGTTTAGCACCATCTCCCTAGTGCTGTCTCGTGATACTGAGTTCTCATGAGATCTGGTTGTTTAAAAGTGTGTAGCATCTCCTGCCATCTCTCTCTCTTCCTCCTGCTCTAGCCATGTAAGACATGCCTGCTTCTCTTTCTTTTTCCACCATGACTGAAAGTCTCCTGAAACCTCCCCAGAAGCCGTGGTGCTTCCTGAAACCTCCCCAGAAGCCTGCTGAACCCTGAGCCAATGAAATCTCTTTTCTTTATAAATTACCCAGTCTCAGGTATTTGTTTATGGCAGTGCAAGAACGGACTAATACAACAGGTGAGGTGCATAGCATAGTGCTTGGCATAAACGATGTTTCCAAGAGTGGTTTTGTTAGCATGCATCATCTTTCATTTCTGAAGCTCCCACTCAAGATGATTGTTTTGAACATATGGCGGAGAGAAATAACATGCATTCACTGTGTCATCATTCATTTTGTGCTTCCTGAGCACACATTTCCCAGACCCCTTTGGAGTTAGGTTGGGCCCATGTGACTTGTTCTAGCCAATAGGGAGTAACAGGAGTGTCATGTGACCACTCTGGGCTGACCTATAACAGAGCAGGTGTGAGCCTTCCATCCTCTGTCCTCCCCTTTTGCTGCAACTTTGAAAAACCATACAGGACATAAATACAGCTATATGAAACAGGAACAGCCTGAATCCTGACACTTCCCCTTAGAAGAGAACCTTCTTAGAGAACTATTAGACCTGAAATTGGTTTTATGTGGCAAGAAATAAGCTTGCAAGTGATAAAACACCAAGATATCAGGACATGTTTGTTACTGAAGCACAGACTAGCTTATCGTGACTAGCAGACATCACCACTTTTAAATTTAATTACATAACTTAACTTTATGTATTTTGAATTTCAGTAGCTTTTGGGGAACACAAGTGGTTTTTGGTTACATGGGTGAATTATATAGTGGTGAATTCTGAAATATTGGTACACCTGTCATGCAAGTAGTGCACATTGTACCTAATATGCAGTTTATTACCCCCACATTCTCCTCCCAACCTCCTCCTTCTGAGTATCCAAAGTCCATTATATCACTCTGTGTGCCTCTGCAGAGTCATAGCTTAGCTCCTACTTGTAAGTAAGAACATACGGTATTTACTACCTGATGTTAAAACCAAGAATTCAAAGGATACTCATAATCTGTATTTCTATGGATGCCCCAAGTAAGAACAATAACAACAAAAGCCTTTCATCTGTAAGTGTGATTCTTTCAGGAACTAGATACCTGCCGTTCCTGTTTTTAGCACTGCAAAGATTTCTGAACTGAGTTTAACCATGCTTTTCCATGACGACATATTATTGGTTTGTGTTTATATAATGAATATTTTCATATCATATCACTGCGAGCAGAATCTACATACACACAAATCAGGCACACAGAATTAATCAATCAAAAACATTTCTTGGAAGATTATCATTGTCTTAAGCACTCAAAATACAAGACAGTAGCAGCAATGCAGAGAATGTTTAAAAAGGACGTGCAATCTGTCTGCGGGTTTCTTGATGTGTTAACTGGGTTGGGGTGTGTGTAATGGGGGAGGTTGAGGGAAAAGAAAAGAGTTATGGCCTGAAACATAATGGGAAGGTTAGTCTCACAATTGCGTTTCCTTAGCATTAAAGAAGAAAATGCTTACCTTTGTGTCTCAACAGGACAAGGAGAGATAGCTGTGCTTTGGGGGGAAGCTCTATCAACTCCACTGCTGCCTTACCCCTATTGAAGAATCTGTTCACCCCTTTAGCAACTGAGAAATGTTCCCAAGATGTATATAATTTCATGGATGGAAGAACGCCAATTTCACAGAAGTTAAACGACACAACCACGTAGTGCTTAAATTATGCAAAAACAAGCTGCGTTGTGAGTACAACGGAGGCCTGGGCATAGCAGTTCTTAGGTGTACTGTCATTGACATGAAACTGAATGGCCCAAAGGCTTCCTGAAGCATAAATAAAGCAAAGGAGGAGGGGCGAGGGCTCAGATTAAGCCCACAGAAATCTGTGAAGTTCCATGTAGAAAGACGCCTTCGATTGCTATGAAGGGCCCTGACCACTGCCTCATCTAATTTGAGACCTACCTGAGTGATAAGACCATCTGAACCGTGGAAACCAGTCTGATTACATCGAAGGGATTTGTTCCTTCACATTCTCTCCGCTTAATATGTAGAAGAAATGATAGTCCCCACTGCTGCTGCTGCAGGATTTAAATGAAATAATGCAGTGCTGAGCACAGCGCTGGGCCCAGCCAAAAATATGGTACATTTTCAAATAATATTTTTGTTAATATGCAGTATTTTTTCTGTCTTGCAAAAGCTAGACAGAACCTGCTTGGTTTTGTCACATTGCAATCAACCTAAGTGTACAAAAATAAAAGCTTTTTAAATACTAGAAAATGTCCATATAATAGAAGACGACATGAAGCCATTAATAATGGTGACTTTAAGACAGAAATATTTATTATTGTGGGAAACACTTTCATGACACAATGAAAACAACATTGTGTGAAGGCTGTTTGTTAAAACTGCAGGTGCTTGGAGGAAAAAAGGATAGGGGCAGACACCAAATTGTTAAAGTTGGTATTCTTGAGTGATGAGGTCATCTTGTTTTTCTCCTTTTCTATATTTTTAAATGTTCTACAATAAGCATGGATGACTTTTGTGTAACTAGCAAATGATGTCTGGACTTGGTTTAAGTGTGATCAAAAAATGAAACTCTTGGCCAGACACAGTGGCACATGCCTGTAATCCCAGCACTTTGGGAGGCTGAGGCACGTGGATCACCTGAGGTCAGGAGTTCAACACCAGCCTGGCCAACATGGCAAAACCCTGTCTCTACTAAAAATACAAAAAAAAAAAAAAATTAGCTGGGTATAGTGGCACATGCCTGTAATCTCAGCTACTCAGGCGGCTGAGGCAAGAGAATTGCTTGAACCTGGGAGGCGGAGGTTGCAGTGAGCCGAGATCGAGTCACTGCACTGCAGCCTGGGCAACAGGGTGAGACTCCATCTCAAAAAAAAAAAAAAAAAGAAAAGAAAAGAAAAACTCTCCCTCTTTTAGTACACTAACTTAAAGTCATTTATTGCCTGTGTAATGATTAACAACACCTCCTGTCTTTATTTTTGGTTAGTAAGTATAGCAGGAATAAAGAAATGGAATGGAATATAAAAGGTGACAGCTCGTATTTATTTAGCATTCCTTTCTGGACAGTGAATAGGGAAATGACGAGGGATGGAGGTTTGAATTTCACCTGTAAATTTTCAGTATCCTGCAGCCTTAGGCAAATTCCTCACTATTCCTGAGCCCCCATTTTCCCCTTTTGTAAAATGTTACTAATACAGCCTGCCAAAGAGATTGATTGAAGATCACCCTAAGTAAAGCCAGAAAATGTATAAAGTATGCCTAGGACTTCATATGTACAGAGAACATGCTAGCTCCTTTTGCATGAAGGAGTTCTCACTCTAAAGACAAAGGAAACAACTAGAAGAGAAAAAAGAAATGCTTTAAGGAATTTTTCTTTTCCTCCAGACTTTCCTGTTTCAATTACTTTGCTGACCAGTTAATGGTCATTCATGACAGGGGGCTAGGCCCTCATGCACAATTTAAGGGGATCTTTAATTTCTTCCTCTAGGGCTCCAGATCAACTTCTAAGACACTGATAAAGAAGCCACCTCCCATTCCAGTGGCTGTCCCCTCATCTCAACCACAGAATCAGCTGGCTTCCTTTTCAAGGACAGAGGGGATTGCAGCCCTAGAAGTAATTGATAGCTCCATGCTCGTTTCCACTGCAGCAATTTCTAAGATGGCACAAGCTGATGATGTTTGCAAGACTTAAGTTCAGGGGGTTTGCCGTGGCCAGCAATTGATTGCATCTTGATATTCCCTCTCCTATGATACTTAAACTGGGGGAAAGGATGAAAACATCTACCCTCAATGGCTGCTTAGGAAAATTACAAAATCAAAAACTATATAAAAGCATACCTGTCTTCATTTTACCTAATTAAAACAGTGGCTGGCGCCAGGGAGCTTTTTTTTTTATCGTGCACTGCCATCTTCTGGCCACATTAGCCTCTACACCATCAACCCACCAGTTCCACGCATAAGAAACTAATGAACATTTGCGTACATCCTTGTGTTTAACATCAGATCCTAAAGTCGAACCATAAAAGCATGCTGATACCACTGAAAACCATAAGGAAATTCTACTGTTTTCTCTGCTTGAACATACGGTGTACACACAAATGAGATGCAAACAAATTTGAGGATGCCCACAAGTTGCTGTTCACACTGTGGACCATTCACTATCTTCCCACCTTGTAACATGTCGGGGTAACATGGAAAAAAGAAGGGAAGAGGTATTAGCAGGCACCCACTGCATGACATGTATTTTCACATATGCTATCTCCCTCTACTCTTACAACCATTTCGTGTAAAATAAAGTGTTATTTCCATTTTGCTGAGACTTCAAAGTTACAAAACCCATGGAGAGTCAACTTCCTCTTAACTGGTGGAAGGAGGATTGCAATTCAGGTATGTCTGACCGCAAAGCTCAATCTCTGATGGGCACTACCTGAACTGCATCTCACCATCTCACACACCCTTCTGTACTTAGACCAGGGTGTGCAGATCTGAGGGCTTGCTTTCGCCTTAAACCTGGTATGAGCCATTTGGTCTATGCAGTTTGGATATGCAAATACAAACACAGATATATACATACACACACACATGTATACACGTGTATGCACACATGTATATATTTGTAACAAAAACAAAAGCTATATACATATATATAATTTTGTTTATATATAGTTTTGTATGCATGTATATATGTATTACAGGTTTTCTTTTTCTCCTAAACCATTTGAAAGACATAGATATATCCTCCCCAAATACATCAGCATGCATCTCCTAATAAAGACAGTCTCCTACATAACCACAATTCCATGAATCACACCTAAGAATATTAACTTTGATTCAAAATTAAATCTAATGCCCAGGACCATATTTAAAGGTCTCAACGGTCATTAAGAGGCTTGAAAAAATTTGACCTCTGCACTGGAACTGTGTCCTTTTTGTCTTTTTAAATTTATAACAGTTCTCCCACCCTTTTTATTTTTTTATGTGACAATTTAATATAAGTCCTCTGTGTAATGCCCAAGGAAAATACACACCTGCTAGTTAGCTCTTTCATCATTAAATAAATAACCCTGTGGTTAAAGTCGAGTCTCCAGTATCCTACATGTTGTATCACACACATTCCTCTCCTAAAAACAGGGTCATATGGATGGAGAAGCTGTCCTCACTCCTTGCCCGGCTGTGTAGAGCACTCAACACTGCAGCTTGTCAACCCCTATGAGGCCTGATGTGACTTGCCTGGCCTGTGAATTTTGGATCTCATAGTTTTTTTTCTTATCCTTCCTTTTCCTTTTTTTTTTTTTAATTCTCTTTTCTTTTTTCAAAAATGTTCTCTTTTTGCATTTATCCTGTTTTGAATTCTGATTAAACTATCTGAAAATAAATTGTGAAAATTTCACCCTAAAATATTTTAGTATGAGTCTACCGGTAATGATAACATCGTCTCACCCCATGATCGTCAAACAGTGGGCAATTTTACGCCCCGGGGGACACATGGCGGCATCTAGAGACATTTTTCGTTGTCTCAATAGGAGAAGGAAAAGCTCTCTCGGCATCTGGCGGGTGGAGGCCAGAACTGCTGCTCAGCACCCACAATGCACAGGACACTCTCCGCAGCAAAGCATGCACTGGTCCAATTTGCCAATAATGCCAAGATTGAGAAACCCTTCTCTACATCACCACAAAATCATTAAGCACATTCAATGTCATTAATATTTAACAAATGTCTAACTTTCCTTTTCCATAAAATGAAACACATTTTTTTTAGTCTTCATAATTTCCCCAAGAAGGTGCAATCAGCTTTGAAGTCTGATGGCAGCAACTGCGGTACAAGCACAAGGCGCGCCTCTAGTGGTTAGCTGGGAAATCGACGCCTGAGAGCTCAATCCCTCCAGAGGAGGCAGGGCTTGGTGCTTCGTGTCTGAGAGTGGGGGCTGAAAGCGCTGACTCTGTTGTGTTTTTGTTGCTGTTGTTGTTTTAATTGCCCTAATCCTTGGGCACAAATGATGCAATTTACAAGGAAACAATCCACATTCAAGGCACAGGCACTTCACTATTGTCCAGGAAGAACTTTAAAAGAATCGTGACATTTTGTTCTCTTGGGCAAAACAAACTGGATCCAGTAGATATGAGCAAAGAGTTCTCAGTCAGGAGCAAGGCTGTATCCTTTTGAGATAACTTCAAGATTTGGAAGAAGAAATAAAGGTTCAGAAAAGAAAGATATTAATATCAAAACTTACTTTAAGGGACATACTTGACTTTTCACAAGCATATTCCTGGAGAATAGCGTAAGAGACTAAAGATGTACTGGATTGACACTCAAAATAGCTCATTCTCTTTAGAGTATCCTGGCTGAATAGAAAGGGTAGCTATTATCTCCACATTAGAGACGTGAGAACTTAATTACAGAGAGTGGTTATGTCTATTAATTATATTATTATCAATATCATCAGATAAATTTGAACATTTTACTCATTGGAGAAAGATTTTTTTTTTTTCTGGTTAAATGACCATTGTGGAGGGGGGCAATTGTGATTATATGTTATTGCTTATTTCTTTGTTTACAGCTTTAACTAACGGGCCAAATTAACAACAAATTGTTACTTTATTTTCTCAACTGACTAAAGTTTGGAGATGGAAAACACCTCTCTTCTGGAGACAAGGACAACATCACTAAATGATCACAGAACTACTGCTAAATCTGGTTATACTTCTGAACACTTCTTCACAAAGTTTGCCAGGCAAACATTACCAATTGATAAAAATTTGCTACCAAAATAGCAAACATTTTAACCAAGGTAGCAAAGACTTTTAACCAAGATACGATCAAAATGTCTTTTTTTCTTATATTTCCAGACAGGGTCTTGCTCTGTCACCTAAGCTAGAATGCAGTAGTGTGATCCTGGCTCACTGCAACCTCTGCCTCTGCCTTCCGGGCTTAAGTGATGCTCCTGCCTCAACCTCCCAAGTAACTGGGACTACAGGCACGTGCCATCATGCCTGGCTAATTTTTGTATTTTTAATAGAGATGGAGGTGGGATCTCACCATGTTTCCCAGGATGGTCTCGAACTCCTGACCTCAAATGATCCACCCGCCTCAGCCTTCCAAAGTACTGGGATTACGGGTGTGAGCCATCACGCCCAGCCTAAATAGATTTCTACTTACTTTGAGACCAGTACAGAAATTTGAAGTTTTCTATGAACTATGTTAAAAGTTACTCAGGCTCAATTATCATGAAGCTCAATTTGCATTTATATTGTAATCTTTGTATAAATATTGATTTAATTCTATGCTCACCATGGTAGCTGAAACAGCGAAAAGTACTTCATTCATGTTTTAACCAAGAAGCTTTTAATACTGCAACACTTGTTTAAAAAATGGTTTGCAAAGTTAGGTGCCCACCTAGCATCTTTCTGCCTTACAAAGATAAAACACAAAGATGTAAATCAGAACCGCAGAAGTCACTCATTAAATATTACTTCTAAGCAGTAAACTTAACTTTGATAGTGGAAAACTAAAATAAGAGTATAAAATTGAAACTTTATTGTTATTTTAGAACAGAACTCAAGTCACATCATCCCCTAGGAGGTCTAAGAAAAAGCAAAGAGGGCCGGACGCGGTGGCTCACGCCTATGATCCCAGCACTTTGGGAGTCCGAGGCGGGTGGATCACGAGGTGAGGAGATCAAGACTATCGTGGCTAACGTGGTGAAACCCCGTCTCTACTAAAAATACAAAAAATTAGCCGGGCGTGGTGGCAGGCGCCTGTAGTCTCAGCTACTCAGGAGGCTGAGGCAGGAGAATGGCATGAACTCGGGAGGCGGAGTTTGCAGTGAGCCGAGATGGCGCCACTGCACTCCAGCCTGGGCCACAGATCAAAAACAAAAAAAAGAAAAGCAAAGAGAGGAATGATACTCATAGTAAAAATTGTAATTCTACCACTTACTGAGTATATGCGCAGCTCCATACGAAATTGCTATTCTATCTCTTCTCATTCCCAAACACAACCCCTATGTGGTAGTCCTCCTATGACCCCATTTTACAGATGAGAAAACTGAATTTCCAAGATGCCAGTCTCTTCGTATTTCCTCAAGACCACACTGTTATGAAACAGCAGAACGGGGTTGAACTCTGTCATATTTGGGAGTACAAATTTCAACCACCCTGTCTTGCCTCTCAGGCAGATTATATAAAAACACTGCTTTAAAGAACTCCATGAGACCATTAAGCAAAGCTCAGAAAAGTATGAAAAAGAAAAAACAAGTAGAAACTATGGCTTTATGAAGAAGGTTCCAGTGTTCATTTAGCCTTTCTCTGCATCTCTGATGAATTAATACTGGACAAACTGAACTTGAAAAGAGAAAGGAAGGGAAGTTACATGCACAAACACCACATCCTCATCCATTTCCTCCTCAAAGAACTCACTCAAGTCCTCTTGTATGGTGTGGTCGTTAGTTTAGACTATGCTTTATACAGGCATTTTAAAGTTTTGACCAAAGGAGATGCTCAAGAAAATGTTAGACCCTTTCCAATCTATTTGTACTTAGCATAAAAAGATAATGAGGCTACCTCCTAGAAGAGAGGGGTATGACTGTACATTTTTGACCATTGGTGTATAAGATGTGATCCAGAATGCGACCATGAAGCATCATTTGTGGAAACTTCCCAGGTCCAGGAAAGGAAAGTGAGACCAAGAAACGAGGCACTGCAATGATGTCTGCAGCAAGCATGGAGAAGTCTCCTCTTTCCATCAGCAATATAACAACACAAGCATTTCCCAAACATCAGAACATCCACATAGCAAGCTCGTCATTGTTATCTTCTCCATGAGTCACCTTTACCATTATTAGCTTATTATCTTTCTTTAAACTCATGCTTTTATGTGTCAGTAAACTTTAAAACATGATTTCATGTCATCGCCAAAACTGAAAACCAGTCTAATTTTCCATAAATAGATGGAGACTCTCAGACTGAATGGGTTGAATACTGCAATGTTCCTCAATTGTTAAATTCTGGCTGGATATTTTGTCTGTTGAAAGCTTGCTTGCTCTCTCTCTCTGTTCAAAAAGATTAGCAAGGGTTAGAGAGGTGTTAGAGATATAATAGCAACACGCAGAGTCGATCTCTTTGACATCTGAAAGAATGAAATGGATTTGAGAAAGAAATTAGAGTCTCACTCTATGATTCAATTATACTGAATGTCACATCCATGTGCCACCCCAAATGGCTTCATGTAAGAAGGGTGGAATGCATGCTACACTTGGAAACAATGCAATAAACCACTCATCTACCCAGCCTTACTCAGCCTCCTGGATGAACCGTGTTACAAGCCTTATCAACTATTCATGGTCAGTGATTAACTTTCAAAGCTTCAAGTCAGTGATATCTTAGCACTTCTTCCAATTAATCGGTCAGAGCATCTACTCTGAGATAAACAGAGCTTAAAGGATTCCCTACATTGGTTCTGCATATCTTGTGTCTTAGAAGTATCATTTCCCACATATGCTAAAGCAAAAAGGCAAAATCCAGTATGCAATCTACTGTCAAAATAGAAACACTTGTGTTATCACAAAACCTCTAAAGAGAAATCTCAAATCTTTGGTTTCACTCTCTTTTATTTATTTTATAAGTGTAAAATGCACACTAGATTTTGAAGGCTTAGGACGCATACACGCACACAGATATACACACCTAAATATATTATGTATCATATATAACTTTTGGCCGGGTGCAGTGGGCTCATGCCTGTAATCCCAGCACTTTGGGAGGCTGAGGTGGGTGGATCACTTGAGGTCAGGAGTTCAAACCAGCCTGGCCAACATGATGAAACCCCATCTCTACTAAAAACACAAAAATTGGCCAGGTGTGCTGGTACACGCCTGCAGTCCCAGCTACCTGGGAGGATGAAGTCGGATAATAGCTTGAACCCAAGGAGGTAGAGGCTGCAGTGAACCGAGATTGTGCCACTGCACTCCAGCCTGGGCGACAAAGCGAGACTCCATCTCAAACAAAACAAAACAAAACAAAATAAAACTTTTATTTTAAGTACATGATGAGAATACTTTGGCTATATAGGTTGAATAGATTATATTATTAAAATTAATTTCAGCTGTTTCTTCTTAGCTTTTTTAATGTTGCTACTACAAAATGTAACATTACATATATGGTTGGCATTATATTTCTATTAGGCAGTACTGGGTTAGATGTTCTTTATGGTTCCTTACTGATTAATCACTTTAGTAATAAACAAAAATTGCTTCTAAAATTGGAAGAGCCTGTATAAATAGGCCCTTTAATTTTATGGGGTAAAAGTCACTGGTAGATACATAAAAAGCTCTGCCACCATTGTTCAGTCTTCATCTATATTAATAATTTGTATAATGATGTCAGAAGATAAATCGCTCACTATCTTTAAAGCTAGAAAAGAGGAAAAAAGGATTTCACGGCTCACATGTCTATGGATGAAGCCATCCAACTTTGGAACAGTCCAAACTTGTTCCCTAATCAAAAATATACTTTTAATGAGATTTTATCTTTGACTGAAAATGTAAGGCTCTAACGAACTGCTGGGTCATTACTCTGCTTCCGGGCTTAATTTTTATTTAATCCTAGCTCCCTGATGTTTCCGATATGGAATTCTTAATTTAGGCTGGATGTTTAAAACTTTCTTTTTAGGATCTTTTGATGTAGGTAGCCTTTTAGGGGCAATAAGTCCATGGATCTTAGACTAATAAAACAGGCTTCCAGTCTCCATAGAAACATACCACATATATTTACATCTTGATATGTGTTTGTATCTATGGAGATATATCAGTTGAGTGTTACAACAGGGCCTTAAGGAATGACAGATGTGTTGACGACCCTTAACTCTATGGCTTCTGGCAGAAACTAAAATATCTATGGTCTCTAGAGTAGGGAAAGCCTGTATTCTGGTTGTAGCCCTGCCACTTACTCATTATGTGAACTTGGTACATTCATTGAATATTCTGGAATTCTATTTCATCATCTGAAAAAAAGTATCTACTTTTTTAAATAGGCAGATTAAATGAATCATGCTTGTAAAGCAGTTAGTCTTGCAAGTAGAAAGCATTTAGTACTTAAAAGTGCCTTTTATTCTTTTTCAAGTCTTTTGGTCTTCTAGATCTGTGCATAGAAACTTAAGTTAATGGCCGGGCATGGTGGATCATGCCTGTAATCCCAGCACTTTGGGAGGCCGAGGTGGGCAGATCACCTGAGGTCAGGGGTTCAAAACCAGCCTGGCCAACAGGGTGAAACCCCGTCTCTACTAAAAATACAAAAATTAGCTGGGCATCGTGGTGGGTGCCTGTAATCCCAGCTATTCAGGAGGCTGAGGCAGGAGAATTGCTTGAACCTGGGAAGCAAAGATTGCAGTCAGCCTTGATCACACCATGGCACTCCAGCCTGGGGGACAAGAGTGAGACTTCATCTCAAAAAAAAAAAGTAAGTTGAGAATAACATCTGTAAAGGCTCCAGGTCTCCTTTTTTCCGACCTGGACCTATCAATACAAAATAGTTTACATATTGATAGGGGTAAATGTTTGTGGATTATATGCATAGAATGTGTAATGATCAAGTCAAGGTTTTCATTCCCAAGGCCCTCCCCATTCGGGACCCTTCTGCCTCCTCTCTTGGTTGCTATACTGGCCTCCTGGCACCTTTATTTACTATTAAGAGTTGACCTTGGGCTAGGACCCAACTGGGGCCGGTACTGCCATGGTAAAAACAAAAGAGCTCATGACTCCCCAGAATTGACTGGAAGGCAGCATAGTACTCTATTCCTTATCCACTTTCTCCACACACTTTTCTGATCAAGGAAGGCCTTCCTCTGAACTCCCCGTAACTACAACACTCACCTCTACTATTCTCCAGCCTACCTATCTGATCCTAGTTGACCTAGGGAAGTGTGTGTGTGTGTGTGTGTGTGTGTGTGTGTGTGTGTGTGTGTGTTCTCTAGGCATCATCCTTCTACCTACTTCTGATAATAACACTCCCAACCCCAAACCCCTATGTTGACTTCCCTTCAGTTTTCCTTTTAAAAAATCTTTTGAGGATCTCTTTTCCTTTTGAGAACCTCTCCTCTCCCATTTCCCATGGTGTCCATGTAAAGCTGATGCTTGTCCAAAGTTCCAGAGATTCACAAGAGTCTCAGGCCTGGACAAATACCACATCCCATGTGATATGGTTTGACTGGGTCCCCACCCAAATCTCATCATGAATTGTAGCTCCCATTATTCCCATGTGTTGTGGGAGGGGCCCAGTGGGAGATAATTGAATCATAGGGGTGTTTTTCCCATACTGTTCTTGTGGTAGTGAGTAAGTCTCACAAGATCTGATGGTTTCATAAGGGGAAAGCCCTTTTGCTTGTTTTCTCATTCTCTCTTGCCTGCCGCCATTAAGACGTGCTTTCCTTCTGCCATGATTGTAAGGCCTCCCAGCCACATGGAACTGTGAGTCTATTAAACCTCTTTTTCTTTATAAATTACCCAGTCTCAGGTACATCTTTATCAGCAGTGTGAAAACAGACTAACACACCATGCCTACCGTGGCAGGGCCTGGTTCAGCAATGAACACAGGATGCAAGCCTGACCAAGCCCAGGGCTTTATCACTAAATTTGTCAAATGCAAGTCTTGAAATAATCTTCTGGGCCATTTTGCTCTGCTAGGGAAGAGCCCACGTGAATTGCAGTCAACTCCAAGAAAAAAAAAAAGAGAAATGGGGACTGATACATTTCTGGTGACATTTGCAGGAGCATCTACATTTAGGCATACCTAAAGCCAGATATCCCTCGATTTTCAGACATCGAAATATTTTAGTTTCCTAGGGATGCTGCAACAAATCACCACAATCTGGGTTGCTTAAAACAACAGAAATGGGCTGGGCGGAGTGGCTCATGCCTGTAAACCCAGCACTTTGGGAGGCAGAGGTGGGCAGATCACGAGGTCAAGAGATCGAGACCATCCTGGCCAACATGGTGAAACCCCATCTCTACAAAAAAACACAAAAATTAGTGGGTGTGGTGGCACATACCCGTAGTCCCACCTAATGAGGAGGCTGAGGCAGGAGAATGGCTTAAACCTGGGAGGCAGAGGCTACGGTGAAGCAAGATCATGCCACTGCACTCCAGCCTGGGTGACACAGTGAGACTCTGTCTCAAAAAAAAAAAAAAAAAAAAAAAAAATGCAAAACAACCAACCAAACAAAAAACACAACAGAAATTTATTCTCTCCCAGTTCTGGAAGCTAGAAGTCTGAAATCAAAGTCCTAGTAGGGTCTTATTCTCTCTGGGGGCTCTAGGAAATAATCCTTCCTTGCCTCTGGTAGCTTTTGGTGGTGGCCAGCACCCCTCGTGCTCCTTGGCTTCTATGTGCATCTCTCCAGTCTCTGCCTCCATCAACACATGGTTTCTTCCCCATGAGTCTATATTTCTACATCTCCAGGTCTCCGTCTTCTTATAAGAGCCCATTCGGGCCGGGCATGGTGGCTCATGCCTATAATTCCAACACTTTGGGAGGCTGAGGTGGGTGGATCACTTGAGGTCAGGAGTTCGAGACCAGCCTGATCAACATGGTGAAACCCTGTGTCTACTAAAAATACAAAAATTAGCCGGGCATGGTGACAGGTGCCTATAATCCCAGCTATAGGCACCTTCAGGAGACTGAAGCAGGGGAATTAATTTAACCCAGGAGGTAGAGGTTGAGGTGAGCTGAGATCGCACTATTGCACTACAACCTGGGTGACATAGTAAGACTCTGACTCAAAAAAAGAAAAGAAAAAAAAAAACAAAGAATCCAGTCATTGGATTTAGGACTGCTTCAATCCAGGATGACCTCATTTTAACTTGATAACATCTGCAAAGAACCTATCTCCAAATAAAATTACAGGCACAGGTATGGGGGTGGGAGAAGCTAGGACTTCAACATATCTTTTCTGAAGGCCTCTATTCAACCCATGACAAGGAGTTAATACCAATCTTAGCTTAAGCCAATTTGAATGGTGTTTCTATTAGAACCAAGAGAGTGATGAATCTCCCACTTGTTTCCTAGGGTAATCCTAAAATAGGATTCTCTTAACATGTCTCTAAAGGAAGTAATTCCTCCCTATTTCTCCCTTCCTAGACTCTCCTTCCTTTCTTCTCGAGGTGTGCAGATCCATTTCACCTGGCCAGTCTTTCAGGGCCCTCCCAATATGGCACTTCCTCCAATAAGCGTTTGCTTCTCCTCTTGATATCTCTAACTACTTTTCTCTCTAGCACTGTCTTGGCTATCATTCTCTGTCCAGAACTGTACAATTGCCTTTTTGTGAAGAGAAATATGCAGCTTATCTCTCTGACAGAGGATACATTTCAGTCCTTGCCTTTGTCCATAGCCTCTTCTCTCTGCCAGGCACATGGGTCACAGAACCCATCATGAAGCTGGTCCTCCAGCCCAGCAAGCCAACCCCATGTTTCATTACTTTGTGTTCAATATATATCTATATATTTTCTTTTTTTACATGGAATCTTGCTCTGTCTCCCAGGTTTGAGTGCAGTGGCACAATGTAGGCTCACTACAACCTCCACTCACTGCAACCTCCACCTCGTGGGTTCAGGTGATTCTTCTACTTCAGCTTCCCCAGTAGCTGGGATTACAGGCATGCGCCACCACGCCTGACTAATTTTTGTATTTTTAGTAGAGATGGGGTTTTGCCATGTTGACCAGTCTGGTCTCAAACTCCTGACCTCAGGTGATCCACCCACCTGGGGCTCCCAAAGTGCTGAGATTACAGCCATGAGCCACCACGCCTGGCCTCAATACATTTTTGAATGACTGGTACTTGCAACTCTGTACAGTGATATGAGTGACCTTTGAGGATCAGAGAGTGGACAGAGAAGACACAGATGGGATGAAGACTAGTCTGGAAGGAGCATGGAGACCATAAAATGATGAGCCTGGGCACTGTAGACATCACTGATCACCTGGAAATTGCACCTCTGTCTGCTGTAAGCAAGTGTTGCATTTACTTGACCAACCTCTATTCCAACTCTGGTAAGAAGCACTATGGTTTTTCTTCAGGGAGCTGTCTTTCCCCTATTGTGGTTCCATATTGTTAGCATTGCACTGGCTTCATATCAGCACTGCAGGGACTGGGGTACAATTCAGGCCAGGTTGATCAACATCCCACATGCCCTTGCCTGGGGTCTAGGGGAATTCAGTTTAGTCAGTGGATCTGTTGGGTGGGAAAGGGAGCATGTGACCCATAACATCAGAGATAGGTCCACCTAAGAAATGGGCTTAAGTTAGGATTGCCTGGGAAGAGAAATAATCTTTCTACCAGAGTTGTGAATTGGTGGGAGGTATGACTAACACTGCTGATATCTGCCTCACTGCTTCACAAGGTAAGCCAAACCCAAGGAAAGCAGACAAGCAGAAGCGGAATCATGGTGGGTGGAGGTTTCCTATGGAATCATTTCAGGACCTGGATCCATGTGTACCTGAAGTCAATAGTCTTATATGCTTGTTTAAGATTCTGTCACATAAACAGAATTTCTTCTTCCTTTTTTTTTCTGTTCTTTCTTTTCTTTTTTCTCCCATCTTCCTTCCTTTCTTCCTCCCTCCCTCCCTTTTTCTTTATTCTTTCCTTCTTTCCTTCCTTTCCTTTCTTTCTTTTCTTTCTTTTTCCTTCCTTCCTTCCATCCATCCTTCCGTCCTCCCTTTTCTTTCTCTCTCCCTCTCTCTTTCTCCCTCTTCTCTCAGTCTCCTCCCCTCCCTGCCACCCTTCCCTGCCACAATAGCCTATATCTTATCTTCTCCATGTATGAAAAATTCTATTTATATGATTATTTTATATTGGATATATATTTCTCCAATGGACTCTAAGTGTTATGGTGGTGGATTATAAGAAACGATTATATTTCAATGACCTTTATACTTCCAAAAGCTCATAAATAGAAACTAACTAAAAGATAAATATCTATTTCTAGCTAAAGTTACCTTAGCCTCCAATACCACTATAATTAGGTGAGATGGACCTACAGTCTTTGAAACCGAATGTGATTAACAAATATTGGATAGGTTCACCAATTCCAAATAATGTCAGAAACATTTGGTACAGTGCATAAGTTAACATATGACCAAGCAATTTAAAATCAACTGTTCCATATCGATATTTCACGTTATCATCCTATCTACTTAGTAGTCGCAACAGTTTTTAAAGGCAACTTGGAATGTGAAAAGGCAGTCTGAATGTTAAATGGCACACAACAATTTCATGAACTCTTATAATTACTGGGATATGCTGATTCGATGGAATACTACTCCGTCATAAAAAGGAATGCATTAATGGCATTCGCAGCAACCTGGATGGGACTGGAAACTGTTATTCTAACTGAAGTAACTCAGAAATGGAAAACCAAATATTGTACGTCCTCAATCCTAAGTGGGAGCTAAGCTATGAGGATGCAAAGGCATAAGAATGATACAATGGACTTTGGGGACTCAGGGGGAAAGGGTGGGGAGGAGGTGAGGGATAAAAAACTACAAATTGGGTTCAGAAGAGGAATCTGAGATGCAGAAAGGCTAAGGAACTTGCCCAAACTGAGTCCTAAATTCCTTCCTAGATGCATCCCAACAGACTTCCCTATTCTTCTATTATGTCTTACTTTCTAATGTTCAAATATCAAATTAATAAAATGATGTTTGAATATGAACATGAATATTTCTCTTTTCCGAGCAAATTTTAGACATGGTCAAAATCAGAAGCGCATGCTATCTTATAAGATGTGTTTTTATTAAACATTATATCAATTACTATTCCATGGACCTCTGACACAAGTATATTCATCATTTTTAATGGCCGCATAATACTCCATCATGTTCTGTGCTCAGCATAATAAGCCTAAGGTAATCCTTAAGATTGAGCATTTAGGTTGTTGCCAATATTTTGACATTGCAAGTAAAATAACAATTGTGGCTCAGTCCAGGTGTCCTTTTGTTTCCATTCGACTGGAATAATAAGAAATAATGAATAAGATTGGGTCAAAAGAAATAATTATCTGGTTGTTCATAGGTATGAGTACTCTGGTTTTTACATGATTTCTACCAAATTGCAACATGCCCAGTAAATAAGGAAACCAGTTTTTTTTTTTTTTGAGACGGAGTCTCACTCTGTCACCCAGGCTGGAGTGCAGTGGCGTGATCTCGGCTCGCTGCAAGCTCCGCCTCCCGGGTTCACGCCTTTCTCCTGCCTCAACCTCCCAAGTAGCTGGGACTACAGGCTCCTGCCACCATGCCCGGCTACTGTTTTTGCATTTTTAGTAGAGACAGGGTTTCCCCGTGTTAGCTAGGATGGTCTTGATCTCCTGACCTTGTGATCCACCCACCTCAGCCTCCCAAAGTGCTGGGATTACAGGCGTGAACCACCATGCCCGGCCATAAGGAAACCAGTTTTATAGCAACATCACCAATATGGGAGAAGGTAGTATTCTTATTTCATGTTAACCTGGCTAATTTTAGTAGATAGAGATTGGTATATTATATGGTTTTAATTTGCATTTTCATACCACTATCAAGGAAAGGTATTTACTGTGTGTTTAAGTCTACTTATGCTTTCTTTGGGGGTATGTTTTCTGTTATATCCTTTGATCTTATAATTTCATGATTTCTTTGTGAAAACATTCCAGTCATGGGGCAAAATTAACATTTGTCAACTTGTGAATTGATGAATTCAACCAACATGAAAACTCAACCTGAATAGATCGAATTAAAAATACCTATGTTTGGCTGGGAGCAGTGGCTTACCCCGGTAATCCCAGCACTTTGGGAGGCCAAGATGGAAGGAGTGCTTGAGCTCAGGACTTGGAAGCCAGCCTGGGCAACATAGGGAAAACCCCATCTCTGCAAAAAGTAAAAAAAAACATAGCCGGGCGTAACGGTGCACTCCTGTGGTTCCACCTACTCGGGAAGCTGATGTCGGAGGATCACACCGAGTAAGTACAACATGCCTACTTGGTACTATATAACTACTTGAGCCCAGGAGGCTGAAGCTGCAGTGAGCCATGATCATACCACAGCACTCCAGCGTGGGCCCTAGAGCAAGGCCCTGTCTCAATATATAGAGATAGATAGATAGATAGACAGACAGACAGACATAGATTTTCCTTACTGAAAGTTAGGGTACTATTTTGACAGGCGGACTTGAAGTTTGTCAATTACTCCTTTGACTTGATTCTCCATATACCATGGGTCGGTTACTTAGGCTGAGAAGTGCCGTCTACCTCCCTGGGTCCATCAGATCTGCCTGCCTGGCTCATGGTGAGCATTTGCTTTTCCACTGTGCTCCCTTAACCAAAAGCTAGAACTCCTTAAGCTTAGGACCTTTTCTATTCTGAAGGGACTGTCCTCCAAAGCACCCAGAAAGCCTTTCAGTTGAAAAGGAAATGTAAAATTTGCTAAGAGGGTAGATCTTAAGTGTTCTCACCACACTCACACACACACAAAAGAAACAAAAGAAAAAATAGCAATATATGAGGTGATAGATATGTTAATTCACTTGATTCTAATGACTTTTTCATAATGTATATGAGTATCAAAGCATCAAGTTGTATATCTTAAACATATAATTTTTACTTGTCAATCATACTTCAATCACACTGGAAAAAACAAAGAAAATATGAAAAACCTCTGGCTGATCTGCAAATTCTGATAGCTGTTAGTTTAAAATGGCCACGGTAAAAAGATCACACAGTTTTTATGACTTTATGCAAAAATAAATCCTAACCCAGAATTGCCCCAAAAGCCTTGTAATTTGATAAAAAGAAGCTAAATGTAAGAAGTGAATTGGGTGAGTGTGTTCATGTGGTAGACAGACGCACACACACGGGCATGGTTTCCCACTCCACCCTTGAATTCTGTTGTTATTGCATCACGTACCATCACAAATTTTTTCAGCAACCTAGTTGCTGAGATGGATGGCATAATCCCGCGGTTTTCTGACCTTGATCAACACGAAGAAAATTTCAGCTGAACTGTGCAAAAGTGCTGGGAAAACATAAATCACATTTGGACAGGGCATGCTTTCTATCTAAAGTGTGAAGTCACCCAATCACACATCAAGAAGTGGGATAATAAAACCCACCAAGTGAAGAGAAAGAAAAATTAATTAACGTTCACTCCACTCATCACAAAAAAGCCATTGCCATCTTTTTAGAAGAGATGACAGAACAATCTTAGAAAAATAGCTCTGTGCTTGATTAAGCATTTCCTAAATGCATTTTAATTCAGAGTTTAAAGAAAGAAGTTTGCTAAAAATTACACAAAAGAATAGACTTGCTTCTTTTAAGTAAAATAAGTGGCACACGAAAATAATAGCTATAATTAATGGTATTAAAATGTAAGCAATTCAGCCCCAGTTAATACAAAATTGGAAAGAGATGACAAATATCATCATAGACAAATCACACTCTTAAAATTAAGGCATCAAAACATAACCCTAGTTATGTGAGGATGCCATCATGTGAATTGTTACCATAATGTAATCAACAGAGAAGGCTTCTCAAGTACCTAGGAAAGTGTGGCTACCCACGCCTGATATAAAGCTCTTATTTGTCAAACTGTCTTTAAGCCATGCACTATCCATGAAAATACCAGTGCCTTGTTAAGCTGCAAATCCGTAACATAAGGAAAACAGGCATGCCCCTAAGAACAGAAGCATCTTTGGGCTGAAACACACAATATGTGGCTTTGTATCACTCCTCAGTTGCCAGATTCTGTGCCAGGAACAACTAAACTATACCTAGCAGGTGCCCTGTGGCTCTCACTCCTCCACCCTTGGCAGGCATCACTAATCAATCATGCACTCTTTCTGGGAGAACCCACATGCCACACTCTCAGACTCCTCATCAACAAGATGTTCTGTGCAGCCACAATCAATCTGAGTTGACACCAGAGATTCAATCTGTTTCCAATCCCTGGTCTGCGCCTTTACTTATGCTTCTCAACTCTATGCTCTTTCACTCAGATTGAGAAGTAGCTACAGAACACACAAAACTCTAGACAGGTAATTGAGGGATTGGTATCCAGTTTAAGCTTTGTAATTTACTTTGTTATTATCTTAACTGGTCCTAGATATACACTCTCTGATCTCACTAGGAATCTGAGAAACAGAGTCAAAGATTTAAAAAAGAGTAGGAGGAAAGCAGATTTAAGTGTAATAATCAGGCAGCCTGTACTTTTTTTTTTTTTCTTTAGTTTTTTAGAGATAGGGTCTTGCTCTGTCACCCAGACTGGAGGGCAGTGGTACGACTATAGCTCACTGCAGCCTTGAACTCCTGGGCTCCAGAGATCCTTCTCCTTAAGGCTTCTGAGTAGCTGGGACTACAGGCATGCACCATCATGCCTAACTATGTGGCTATAGTTTTTTCTTCAGTTTTGCAGAAATAGGGTCTCTCTATGTTGCCCAGGCTTGTCTCAAACTCCTGAGCTCAAGTAATCCTCCCACTTTTGTCCAAAAAGCGCTGGGATTCCAGGCATGAGCCACCGTGCCCAGCCAGCTTGCAGTTATTCAAGGTGCATCCTGTGCCTAGCCAAGATGATAAGTACCCTCAGTGTAAGAGCTCATTGAGTCCCACAGTGACCCCGGAAAATATTCTCTCCTCCTCTCCCTTTTATATGAGAACTTGAGCATCTGAGAGGTTAAATAACCAGGAAACCGCCAAGCTGCAGTTCAAAACAAGGCCTTTTAGAATCCTAAGCTGAAGCTCTTAGCCACACGGTTACACCTGGGATTCTTTAGACGAGCTTCCCAAAGCCAGCTCAAGGGTGATTGAAGGTGTATGAGACCAATAGCCCGATCTACCTGAGTGCTTTTCATTACACTCTCTGGGTTACCACTGTGTCCATGGCACTGCTGAGGGTGTGCAGCAGCTTCTCATCATCTGTCATTTAGGTTTCCGGCCCATCAGAGGCTAGTTTAACTCAACACCACATTCATTTTAGAAGCTCTGCGACTTTTTACCTGCCTCCATCTCCCCCAACCCACCACCACCCTCAAATTTTCCAAAAATAAATGAAAGAGGAAAGTACGACTAACATCTCATTTTCAACGTTTAGTAAAAGAGTTAACCTGTGAATCAAATATAAAAGGCAGGTGCAGAGACCCATCCTAGAGTCAGAAGCTCTTGCCTACAAAAATAACTGTCAGCTGTGCTGGCAAGTGAGTCACTGCCTGGAACCGTTAGTATTTTGATGGTTCTGTGGAGCAGACTCATTGAGGACCCCGAGATAATACCTTAGGCTGAGTAATTGGGAGGAAATTAAATGCAGAGATATATCACAGGATGACATTTAGCAGTGGCCCAGGTTATTTCTGTTATGTTGAGGGCTTTGTTGCAATAACTCTCATAAGTCACTGTTTACCTGTGCGTCAGGCCCTGAGCGTGTGGAGCATAGAAGGGATGTGTTTTCTTGTTCCTGTGAAGCATGCTTGGAAAAGGTAATACAGCCTAGAGGTTAAGTGTCAAACAAAGACTTCCTGGGTTTGAATCCTACCTCCACACTTACCACCTGGGTGACCTCAGTCACATGTTGGTTTTTTTTTTTTTTTGGAGACAGAGTCTTACTCTGTCAACTAGGCTGGAGTGCAGTGGTGTAAACTCGGCTCACTGTAACCTCTGCCTTCCAGGTTCAAGTGATTCTCCTAACTCAGCCTCCCGAGTCGCAGGGCTGCGATTATAGGTGCCCACCACCACACCTGGATACATTTTGTACTTGTGGTAGAGATGGGATTTCATCATGTTGGCCAGGCTGGTTTCAGACTCCTGACCTCAGGTGATCCGCCCGCCTCGGCCTCCCAAAGTGCTGGGATTATAGGCATGAGCCACTGTGCCCGGTCTCAGTCACATTCTTGAACTCCTCCTGTATTAGTCTGTTTTCACGCTGCTGATAAAGACATACCTGAGACTGGATAATTTATAAAGAAAGAAAGGTTTAATAGACTCACAGTTCCATGTAGCTGCGGAGGTCTCATAATCATGATGGAAGGCAAAAGTCACGTTTTATAGGGTGGCAGAAAAGAGAGAATGAAAAACAAGTGAAAGTGGTTTCCTCTTATAAAACCATTAGATCTGGGGAGACTTATTCACTACCATGAGAACAGTGTGGGGGAAACCGTCCCCATGATTCAATTACCTCCCACCAGGTCCTTCTCAAAACATGTAGGAATTATGGGAGCTCCAAATCAAGATGAGATTTAGGTGGGGATGCGGTCAAACCATATCACCTCCCTCCCTCATTTTTCTCATCTGTAACATGGGGATAAATATTGTATCTGTCTTAAAGGATCTTTCTAAGTATTCAATAATAGAATATGCATAAAGTACTAAAAAATGGTCTACGGCATTTAGTAAATCCTCAATGCAAGGTAGTTGCTATTATCATTATTATTCATTTTCTTTTCTAGAAAAAAAAAAATCAGTCAAGGCTTCTTTAGGGGACAATCCCTCCTTCTTCCTTTTTTTTTTTTTTTTAAGATGGAGTTTCACTCTTGTTGCCCAGACTGGAATGTGATAGCACAATCTCAACTCACTGCAATCACCGCCTCCCAGGTTTAAGTGATTCTCCTACCTCAGCCTCTCAAGTAGCTGCGATTACAGGTGCCCATCACTACGCCTGGCTAATATTTTTTTTATTTTTTATTTTTAGTAGAGACGGGGTTTCAACACGTTGGCCTGGCTGGGCTCCAACTCTTGACCTCAGGTAATCCACCCACCTGGGCCTCCCAAAGTGCTGGGATTACAGGGGTGAGCCACCACGCCCAGCCCCCTCCCTCTTTTTTTCGTCCATATAAGTCATTTAGCTGGACCCCATCCCACTTCTGGGGTGGCTGAGAGAAGACAAACAAGAGGCACATCGCCCTTTATAGCTAGGTGACACCTGTTAAGCCACATCCAGCAATTGTACTAAGCCACTGAAAAAGAAGCTCCTTTTCTCCACAGGTAGGAGTTAATACAGCTGGTGGTTGCCATCTTTAGCATCTGGTGAAATTAAAGCACCAGCATCCACCTATGCTGAAGACAGCCCCACTTTACTCATAACTGTCATTTATTTTTCTCCTTAAGCTAGTCCGACTTCATTTTCTATGACAATTGAAAATACCCTGACTAATGCGGCACACAAGAAAAGTGCATGGGATGCATGATTTACAATGTCTGTCCCTGTTTTATAGACGATGCAGCTGTGGACAGACAGGAATGTGACTTTTCCAAGGTCTGCCAGCTGGTGAAGGGGCAGAACCAGGATTCAACTCCAGATCCATTTGACTGCAAAACTGTAGTACCTTGTCTTTTGAAATACATTAGGAGGAGTGAACAAAACTGCTGAGGATTTCTTGGCAGCAACCCATCTCCACCAACTGAGTATCTCCAGAATTGACTTCCATCCCTGCCTATCTGTGGGTTCTGAACACGAACTTTCAGACACTGGATTCATCATCTGTGCCATTGCCTGGTCCCCAGTCTCAGTAAAAATGATGTTGAATCTCACTGCTGGTGGGCTACATGTGCAGCTTTCTGTCACACAGCCCTGCTTCTCAGCAGAGAACAAGGACACAGTGAGATCTACTTGTGGTATATGCACCACGTCCCACCAAGATCCCATCCACAAGTTCTTACTGAGAAAAGGAGCTAAGGCAGATCTGTAGATACAAGATGATTTGCTGATGCTAGATGACCGTGCACCTTTCTTTGACCAGAGACGGTAGGACCAGGGGTGAGGTGTTGCCCTAAACAGCAGGCTGGCTAGTGGCTATGCATTAGTTTAGAATGAGAGCCATGCCCAACAGGAATGAGGGTTACTAATCTGAAGATGATTGACAGTTTTAGGGAATTTGCATAAGATGTAAAATGCAGAATGAACAGAAAAGCCAAGCGACACAGCGAAAGGCTTTGCTGGTGTTAGATCTCTCTGTCCCATTCCTTGGCTAGAGATGGCTGGACCAGAAGGGAACTGACAGAAGTCTCAAAGGTCATGCATAAACATAATCTATGAGCAAGTAGACTCCATAAGACAAAGAAACTGTCTTTACACACCTGACCGTTTCTCATGGTGATATCACAGTCCATGTGACACAGATTTCATTCTATATTAAAGGACATAATACTCTTCCTGCTCATAAGGTTTCAGGTGGATTAGCCTTTGCCTGCTTTGATCTTCATCTCTAGCCACTTTCCCCACTGCTGCTTGAGCCCCAGCTAGACTGACCTCTATTCAGTTCCTTAGTCATGCCATGCTCAACCTCCAGACTCCCTCCTCTGCACCTGTGCCAGGATGCTGTCCACCCCATCTCCCTTCAGACTAAAACTCAAATACCCTTCCTCAGGGATGCTCTAATTTTCATTTCCAAAGATTCCAGGAATTTTGGAGCTTCTTTCATTGTAATGCATATGCATGACAGCCTTAAACGAAGGACATTGGAAGCAGAAAAGAAATCCAATCCCCAGGGGACTTTGTGAGTCTCATCCAGATGGGCGCTCATGGCAACCTCTGCCCTTATCTGCCTTAAGTATCTCGCTTTGGTCTTTGAAGGGAAACTCCTTCATGAATATTCCTCATTCTAGAAAGAGGCCCTTCCAGGAAAGAGTGAACCTTCCCCTCTGTCTTTGTTTTGCTATCAGAAGTGCAGAGATCTAGTCCACTCCTATTCCCAGGGGCAAGAGAGTGGCACTAATAGAAACCAATCCTGCTGGCTATGTCATGCTCATATGCAACCTCCCTGGCATATAAGCCCTAAATCAGGAGATCAATCCATTGTCAGTGTTGATCAACTGCTTTCTTCTTCCTCATGGCAGCAAACTATACACAAATACTTAAGCTGAGCCGTCTGCGACAAGTTCCTGGGTGGAGACGTTCATGACGCCCATCCATTGTCAGTAAGTCATGTGGATAGGACTTATCCAGTCTCTTGAAAATGCAAACCTTCCTCCTCCCCATCTCCTGCATGGCTCTAGTCCAGACCCATCCTCCGGTCTGCCTTCCACCCTGGACTCCTGTGTCCATCCCTGCCCGCTTCTGGTTCCCTCCTGCGCACAAGAAGAGTTTGAAACTTACAAAATGCAAACGAGAAACTCTCCCCTCAATGCAAACCCACCAGTAGAAAACAGTGTTTCCTACACTTCAGTTATGTGCAATCCATACTCAAAATTTTTACACATTCATGTGCTTTTCATTAAATTGTTTTTGTTCTTAATAAATGTTTTACGAGTCTATTGAAGTTTTTGTTTTAAAGAAAGGAAATAGCTCGTTGAAGTAAACAGAAAGAGCAGAAAGAGCAGTATATGTAGAAAGTAACTCTAATGCAAAAGTAAAACACTGTTATTCAGTTATAGCCAGATGCCAGAATTGCCTGTCAAGGGCTCTGGGTCTCTTGGTTAAAAAGATAGATGATCAAATGTTTGAGTCTTTTAGGTTTTTTTTCTTTTTTTTTTTTTTTAATCAACCACCAAATTACGTCTTTGATGTAGTCTCAAGGTCTGAGAAATAGTTGACAAGGAAATAACTTCCCTACTATGTGATCTGATACCATATACATGAACTGCCTGAAGATACCTCATTTGCCACCTGAAAGCTAATCTAAGTGTTTCAACACTTGTACAATACTAGCCTGCAGGAAAATGTGTTCCTCTTCTATCCCACATCTCTATTTTTCTCCCTAACTGTATTGAGATAAAACTGAAAAACAAAAATTGCATATATTTAACAGATACAATGTGACCTTTTGATATATGTGTACATTATGAAATGATTACTACTACCAAGCTAATTAACATATCCATCATCTCACATACTTGTGTGTGTGTGTGTGTGAGAACACTTGGGATCTACTCTCTTACATTTCAAGTGTAAAACACATTAATTAAACTCTAATCACTATGCTGTACATTAGTTCTCTATAACTTAATCATCTTATAGATGAAGGTTTGTATCCTTTGACCAAGATCCTCCCTTTTTTTCACCCCCCAGTCCCTGGCAACCACCATCCTACTCTCTGCTTCTGTGAGTTTCACTTTCTTAGATTCCAGGTAAAAGTGAGCTCATATAGTATTTGCCTTTCTGTGTGTGGCTTACTTCACTTCACCTAATGTCCTCTAGGTTCATCTATCTTGTTGCAAATGGCAGGATTTCCCTTCGTTTTAATGGCTAAATAATATTCCATCGTAGAACTCCCATGCTGTTAAAATGGACATTCTTATATATCATTATAGCCATTATGCACAACAGTATAGAGGTCCTTCAAAAAATTAGAAGTTGAGCTACCAAATGATCCAGGCATCCCACCACTAAATCACCATCTCAAAGAGACACTTGCATTCCCATGTTCATTCTGTCACACATCACAAAAAAGGGGCAACCCAGCCCTGTGATTTCTCAGGGTCCTGGCTGACTTCATCTTGCTCAAATCAAAGTGTTCAGCTTTCTGCACTCACCCAGGGCCAGTCTCTGGGTCTTTCTCTGGGCTCCATCCCCAGTTCTTATTCCCCTGATGACTTTGAGTTTGGCTGGGTTCTTCATACTAGTTTAAGTACCTTCTTGGTGCTGTGTAACTCTGGCCCCATCCAGTAAAGATTTGCCTTGTGTGGGGACAGAGGACTGACACAGAACTCTAATGCATTGGCCTGATAAACTATTCCCTCCATAACCTGCTACGTACTCACTGCTGTAGTCTCTCCTTTAGCCAATCTCAGACACACACACTGGACTTGCATTCGCCATAAACACACCATGTTCTCTACACCGTCTTGTCCTCGCCATGCTGTTCCCTCTGCCAGGAGGGCCTTTCATAGGCCGACAAAGCCTGGAATTATGCACATGGGAGCTCTTTCTAACCCACTGAGAGTTAGCCTGCAACACTCAAGTCTCGTAAGTCTCTTGAAACTTTTCTGCATATGTGCTTCATTTGGCTTGCACATACTGTGTTAAAAATCAATGGTATTACAGGAAAATCCAGATTGGCTTAGAAAACAGCAATACTGAATCTATATTCCACATGGCCACATTTAGCTGAATAACAGCTCCCAAGATATGAAGGCATCACCCTCCAGGTCACTGCAGTACACAGGACTTCACATTAAAGACAATCATTCCTCTCCCTCTTCATTAATTCATTATTTCCTACCTGGACTTGGCAGGCAGGTGCATTTGTATTTCCTGACCTACACGAAGGATCCCCTTCCTTTGTGAAATATTTCCAAGGCCTACTAGGTCCCATTGGTTGCCTACTCCCCCTGAGATCCCCTAAGACTTACCAGGGCCTCATTTGATAAAATAAATGTAATTATAAATGACATGGTAGGCCTGTAGGTGTGGATACCAGCAAAAATAAAAATAACAGCAGCTACAGTTAATCCAGTTCTTATTTTGTGCCAGGTATTAAACAAAATGATTTGCAGTATTATCTTATGAATTCCTCAAGCCAATATTTCAAGCAGATTGTATCACTCCCAATTTGCAGATAAGCAGATGGAGATATATACAGGGTAAGAAAGCTTCTCAAGGTCACAGAGCTGCTATTTGGGAGGGCTGGGATTGAAATCCAGACATTTCAAGCTCCAAAGGCTATATACAGACTCTGGAGTAAGAATCTCTGAGCTCAAATCGTGGCCTCATGATACATCCTGAAGAATCTTGGGCAAGTGACTTAATGTGTCTGAGCTACTAACCATTACCTATGCAAGAATTACTTTTTTATGTTTATTTTTAGTTCTGGGGTACATGTGCAGGAAGTTCAGGTTTGTTATATAAGTAATTGTGTGTCATAGTGGTTGGCTGCACCTATCAATCCATCACCAAGGTATTAAGCCCAGCATGCATTAGCTATTTTCCCTAATACTCTTTAAGCAAGAATTTCTAGCTTTTTTTTTTTTTTTTTTAAGATGAAGTCTAACTCTTATTGCCCAGGCTGAAGTGCAATGGTGTGATCTCAGCTCACTGCAACCTCCACCTCCCAGGTTCAAGCAATTCTCCACCTCAGCCTCCCAAGTAGCTGGGACTACAGGCACGTGCCACCACACCGAGGAAATTTTTGTATTTGTAGTAGAGATGATGTTTCACTACGTTGGCCAAGCTGGTCTCGAACTCCTGATCTTGTGATCTGCCCTCCTCAGCCTCCCAAAGTGCTGGGATTACAGGCATGAGCCACAGTGCCCGGCCTCCTTAATACTCTTTAAGCAATAATTTCTAATCCTTGTATCTACTCTGCTGAAATTGCCAAACCTAGGAACCGAATCAGGTCTTTGGAAACTGAGGTCAGCACTCCAGTTCCAGTGCTACTGTCCCTCATCCTCAAAGCCAGAATATATCTGACCACCCCACTGTTGGGTGCCAGCTACTTCCCAGAAGGGCAGGCTTGTAAACACTGTGAAGAATCCCCACTGTGAGCCAGCTAGAGCTGCAATGTTGGAGCTGAAAGCCTGCCCCATATTGAAAACCATATCATTTACTTGGCAATGAATGAAGATAGCAGTCCAGGCACAAATCCATCAACTGGGAAATATAATTCTCATATACTACAAATGTAATTCTTGGTTTTTCTTTTTTTTCTTTTCTTTTTTTTTTTTTGTGCAAGGCAGGGTAGCATTGAAACTAAGAGGACAGACTCTGGAGTAAGAGTCTCTGAGCTTAAATCCTGGCCTCATGCTTCAGCGATCTCAGGCAAGTCACTTAACGTGCTTGAGCTTCCTTTATTTTACCTGTAAAACAGGGAAAATGATGGTACTTCCACCCCACAGCTGTTTTAAGTATTCGGCGGTACTTAAGATACCGGATCTGGAAGAATTGTAAAAAGATGAGTTCAGAACTCTCAGTGTTAACCACAGCACGAAAGCTTCTATCTCCCAATCGCAGCTTCAATTGGACCCAATCTGAAAGTCGCCATAACTTGGAAAACCACTCAAACTCCTTTCATGCAATTTTATAGCAGATCTGAAACTGTTTAGCTGCACCAGCCCAGGCGATAAGTGAGAAAAGGAAGCCCTGTCTGTGTTTATAGCCTCTGACAAATGGGCTCTCCTCTCCTCCTGACAGATTCTCCCCCTGACTGATCCATCAGCCTCTCCTCTCATCACCTGAATCTCAGTCTTCATAATAGTATTGAAATTCAGATGAATTTTACACCACAAATAAAAATGAATTTAAATGCTTCAGTGCCCCAGCAGAAACACGGGCACTGCAAATGTCAAACGCATCGGGTTTTGTGAGGCCGTACAGCCGCTCCAAGTGATGGGTTATCTCCCGTCACCTTTGCTAAATCTGCATTAGCTCCGCAACGTTCACCTGCAGGAGGAAAAAAAAAAAAAACCTGTGCTCCTGCTTCCTATTAAAGGGTGAAAAACACCATCCCTTAGGATCTCCCTAGGACACCCTCGCAGAGAGTTTAAGCAATGGCCAGGAACCCATCCAAGCAGAGATACATTCATAGGGGCTCTGCTAATTGGTGGGCTTGGAAGCAAAAGAAAAACATAAAACCACACTCCAATACACATTATGAATTTCCCCATAAACAGCCAGGCAAGGTTTTCCAAATGACAATTAGTTTCCTGTCAGCCTGAGAGAAAATAGGCTTCTGGGATAAAGAAAAATAGAAAAACAGGAGAGAATAAAAATTCTTTTATTCTATGAAGAGTCTCAGATCGAGCCCAGATTGTGCACAGATCAAGAAGAACGATTTTATTGCTCTTCATCAAGATGAGGGCTCTCGGCCGGGTGCGGTGGCTCATGCCTGTAATCCCAGCACTTCGGGAGGCTGAAGTGGGCGGATCTCGAGGTCAGGAGTTCAAGACCATCCTGGCCAACATGGTAAAACCCCACCTCTACTAAGAATACAAAAATTAGGCAGGCAGGAGGCTGAGGCAGGAGAATCGCTTGAACCCGGGAGGCGGAGGTTGCAGTGAGCTGAGATCACGAGCACACCACTGCACTCCAGCTTTGAGACAGAGGGAGACAGTTTCAAAAAAAAAAGAAGGCTCTCTTCCACTCTTGAAATTCACCGTTTATCTTCTATGATGATATCTGGTCTAAGATTCAGTGGGAAAATCACTCATCTCAAGATAAATGGCCCCAATGAATGGAAGAGAATGGGAATGATGCACAATTTGGAGAGGCCCCGTAGGACTCCACGGAAAACCTAAGATTTTGTCTTTTCTAAAATTCTTCTATCAAGAAGATATTCAACAATATACGTAGCTATAGATCGAGGTACACAAATATATCCATATATATGGAATATCTGGAATCAAAGTAGACAGAAAGCCAGGGGAGGTGAAAGAAAAATAAAAAATAATAAAAAATAAAGTGATTCTTGGGGAGCTGTCACATCCTATAGGGGTTCTGTGAAGCTCCCTTAACTAAAATAAAATAAAATTTTAAAAAAAGAGCTTTAAAGAAAGCACCACCAGTTCTCTTTCAGAGCTCTCAACAGTCGTCAAAATCCACATAGGCCAAGGGGCTGCCGCTTGAGAGACAGGTTTACTTATTATTTTGGCACCTCTGCCATCTCTTGTCACTTCAATTCCACTTTATCAAATTACTGACTTTGCCAGAAGCATTTGGATTAAATGGAGAGGGACACGCACACACACACGTGTGTGAGCAACTGTCATCACTCCAGTGGTGAAATTTCCTAAACTACACATCAGTGTGGCAGAGGCACCAGACTGCACTCCCAGAACCTGATGGCGATCACTCCAGCTGCCGCAGCCACCAGCTCCCTGTGTGGCCTCACGCCATATCACCAAGCAGAGAGGGAGGGGGATGGAGCTCTTCTGCTGGGGTGAGGGGCATGCTGCCCCTCTGGGATCATTAGAGTTTGCTTCTTGACTTTTCAATTAAGGGAAATGTCTCCAATATATAAAGCAACCTCCTAAAACCTCACTCCCAACCTCTTCTTAACAATGGTTAGAACGAGGAAAACTATAGCCTGAGTATAAGATTCAGTGTATTACTGGGAATTTGAAGGAAGGAAAAAGAAGGAAGGAAGGAGGGAGGAAGGAAGGAAAGAAAGAGGGAAGAAAAGGAGGAGACAAAAACAGGAGGAGGAAAAGAGGGAAGGAGGAAAATAGGGGAGGGGAGGGGAGAGGGGAGGAGAGGAGAGGAAAGGAGTGGGGTTACCTTGTTTAAAAGACTCTTTTTAAAACAAAGTCAGCAGAGAGTAAGACATTGAGAATTTTAACTGGGCATTATTTTTTCTTCTCACTAAGATGCATCACCAATTAACTGCAACAAACTGGAAATTTATCTATCAGTCATATGAGGTCAAGTTTAGAAAATAATGGGAAAACTCATCAGAAACAAGGCTTCATTTGACATTTTTGACTCAATCCAACAATTTATGAAAAACTAAAAGTGTGTGTGTGTGTCTGTGTGTGTATTTTCCTGTGTCTTGAGAAGAGCTGAAATCACATATGCACAGTATGACTATTAATGACTTTTTCCCACCAAGATACATCACAGAGTAGCCAGAGACCTGGGTAGTTGCCATCATTGTTATGTCTTAACCAAAGGCAGGTCGCATACGTGGAGCGGAGCTTGGGTGGCTCTCCTTGCCCAGAGCTTAGCCTGGCTGCTTATTTACCTTGTGCGTGATGGAGCTCAGGTTGTTCTAAAGGCATCAGTTCCTATGTTATCTTTCAAGCACTATTGGCAATTAAATTTTTAAAAAAGATACTGGATAAAACATGCTGATGAATTCCATAAAAGTCCAAGGGAAATGCAAATGACCTTTGGAAGCAGGTTGGGGAACATGCTTTCTAAACACTGTGACATGAGCGGAATGATTGGGCTGGGCAGAACATTGGTAAAAGACTTTGGACACAAGCTTCACCTAAGCAGCAATTCCATCTGTCCAACTCACTAAACACACACATGCATATACCAGCTTGCAAACACGTGGTGAATGCAAACATGAATTGAAATTCCTTTGCCTGCAAACTAGAGCAACACAAAACTGCAAGCTGGCATCACGCAGATTGAATTGAACTTATTGTATCATTTTTCTTCCCAATGTGAGGAGATTAACACTCCCTAAAATAACATGTGGCAACTGCTTTTTATTTAAAAGCAAATTTTTGTTTAGAGAAGTCCTCCACCACTTTATTAATCAGCAGACATGCCCAAGTCATCATATAATCAGAGCTGAAAACCTCTGCTTGAAATAATAACCCATTTGACAATAATGGTACACTTGAAAGGAGAAACATCTTTCAAACTTGTGGAACGATGTCAAAAGTAGCCAGGAGGTATGTACTCTTAACTTGCTTATTTGACCTCTCTGGATCCAAGGCATACACAGGGTAAAATACGATCTCCTTGGATGTGCTTTGCTGCAGAAATGTCTGTGAACTCTTGTCAATAAAAAGAGACTGTGAAAATATTAACAAACAATTGTCTAACGGTTGCTTTTCCTGAGGGGATTCACATTAAGTGTACAAAGAAGATAAATGGGTGAGGGGACTCTAAATATGCAGAAAATGACATTGCCCCCTCTCCCTTAATCTCAAATAGGACGCTGTCGCTCAAATGAATGTGTTGTGATGGAAATTGAGGGCAAGCTTATTTTTTTTTTTTTTTGAAACAGAGGCTCATTCTGTCACCCAGGCTGGAGTGCGCTGGTGCAATTTCGGCTCACTGCAGTCTCCACCTCCAAGGATCAACCGATTCTCCTGCCTCAGCCTCCGAAGTAGCTGGGATTACAGGCACGTGCCACCACACCCGGCTAATTTTTATATTTTTAGTAGATACGGGGTTTCCCCATCTTGTCCAGGCTGGCCCCCAACTCCTGACCTCAGATGATCCACCCACCTCTGCCTCCCAAAGTGTTGGGATTATAGGCATGAGCCACCACACCGGGCCACGAGCTCTTTTTCAAGTGTATGAGTCAGATATATAGGGACACACCCTGGGAAGCCTAATATTATATATTCTATAATGTATGTAATAATATAATTAATAATTATACATATGATATACATAATGAACATCAACATCAATATTCAACTTCAATGTGACAAGAGTTAACAAAGTATTTTCCTGAAAAGAAAGGTATGACTGAAACAGAAATCAGCACCACATTTTTTGTAAAAATTACAATATGCACTTCTCGTGAAGCCATCAGAAGTAACACAGATTGTAAAGGAGTAAAATGACAAGCATTTTTAAGTCTGATTGTCTTTAAATATGTAATAGACCATGAATCACCTATAAACCATCATCGAGATGGGCATGCCTTAAACACCTGGGTTCAATTCACAGAGTTCTTCTTTTGTTTGAAACCCTAAAAATGAAAAATATTGACTCACCTTTCTGTCCTCTATTTCCACGCAGGTATTGCAGTCTGCTTTGATATCCTGAGAAGAGAAGAAAAGAAAGGAAAGTGAGAGAAAGAACAGGAATCAGACTTATGGTCAGAGAACATTCAGTGGTGTTGTTGAAATGCCCTTTAAAATAATAAAGAGCTCATGCTCCTAATAGTTCTTTCTCGAGTCATTGCTCTTTATAGTGCTTTTTAGAGGTATATGCTGCGGTGTTTGTATTAGAGACATATGGATGTCATAAGTAAGTTTTATTACATGCAGATGTGGAGTGTAGGCAAAGGCTATGGATCACAGGCCATAGCAAAGAGGAACTGATGGCTCATAAAATAATCTGGCCTCCATACAATTGTTCACATCAGCAGAGACTGCCTTTAATATCTCTCCCATTCAAAATTTAGGATAGTCAGATATGTCTCACTTCAACACAAATTATCACTATTTTTTATCCTTCCAACCATCCAACCATCCATCCATCCATCTCCTATCCATTCATCCATCGGTCCTCTATCCATCTATCCATCCACCCAACCAGCCACGGCCATTCATGTAATCATCCATTCATACTGCATCCTTCCCCTATCCATTCACCTATCTATCCATTCATCGACTCACCTATCCTTCCTCTATCCATCCATCCATCCATCCATCCTTCATCCATCCTCTATCCATCAATCATCTACTCACCCACCCACCCACCCTAATTCATCTTTTTATCCATTCATCCATCCAGCCATTCACCCAGCCATCCCCATCCATCCAATCATCCATCTATCCTGCATCCTTTTCCCATTCATCCATCTACTCATCCATCCATCCACCCACCTATCCATCCATCCAGCCATCCATCTACCCACCCATCCATCCATCTATCCATCCTCTATCCACTCATCTATCCATCCTTCCTTCCTTCATCTATCCTCCACTCATCCCTCCACCCATCCATTCACCCATCCATCCATTCATCCATCCCTCCACCCATCCATCTACCATTCCACTCATCCACTCATTCATATTTATTGCACACCTATTTTTTTCTGCATTTTTTTCTTGTTGTCCTGGTATGAAAAGGTGAAACAAACATAATTCCTACCCTCAGGGAACTCATTAATTAGACAAAATGACAGACACAGTCCCACAAGCAATTGTGGCATTAATTTATTCAAATGGAAGATATTTCTTTAGCAACTATTGGCTGCTAGACCTTGCACTAGGCATGGAGGACTCAACAATGTACAAGACACATGGCAGGCCCGCCCTGGTGATGCTTACATTCTTCTGGACAAGACAAGCATTAAACAATGCATATCACTTAATGGTATTCCAGAAAGAATATATACTATGAAGAAAAATAAACCAAGGAGAAGGGGGTGGGAAATGCTGAGGGTAGGGGAATACGATGTTGATTTTTTTGAGAAAGTGGCAATTGAGCAAAGGCTTGAAGGAAGTTAGGGGGATGAGCCAAGTAGCCCACCGGGGAAGAGAACATCCCAGGCAAAGGAAGAGCAAGTTCAAAGCCCCAAGGGGGATACGCACTGGAAAGAGCCAAGCAAGAGGAAGGAGGCCACTGTGGTTAGAGGGAAGTAAGAGAGGAAAATAAAGGGGAATGAGATCACAGAAAGATATTTACTTTATTTTGAGATCAGTGAGAAACCACTCAGAGTTTTATTATCTTATTGTGATAAAATACACATATCATTAACAATTTTACCATCATAGGTGCACAGTTCTGGGGCATTACCCATTCAAACTGTTGTGCAACCATCACCACCCTCCATCTCCAGAATTTTTTCATTTTTCCACCTGTACCCATTAAACAATAACTCTTCACTTCCCCTCCCAGAGCCCCTGAAAACCACCTTCTGCTTTCTGTCTCTGTGGATTTTGCTACTCTAGACTCCTCTCATTGTATAAGTCGGCAAGGAACGCCATAAAAAATATTACAGACTGGGTGACTTCAAAGACTGAAATTTATTTTCTTAGAGTTCTAGGGGTGGAAGTTCAAGGTCAAGGCTCTCTCAGGGTTCCTGGTGAGACCCCTCTTCCTGGCTTGCAGATGCCTCCTTCTCATGGTGCCTCACATAGCTGCTGCTCCGTACTTTCTCAGAGAGAGAGAGAGAGAGAGAGGGAGATAGACCAATGACACATATATATATATATATATATATATATATATATATATATATATATACACTTTTTTTTTTTTTTTTTTTTTCCTGAGACGGAGTCTAGCTCTGTCACCAGACTGGAGTGCAGTGGCGAGATCTTGGCTCACTGCAACCTCCACCTCCCAGGTTCAAGTGATTCTTCTGCCTCAGCCTCCCGAGTAGCTGGGACTACAGGCACGCACCACAACACCCAACTAATTTTGTGTTTTTAGTAGAGACAGGGTTTCACCATATTGGCCAGGATGCTCTTGATCTCTTGACCTAGTGATCTGCCTGCCTCGCCCTCCCAAACTGCTGGGATTACGGGTGTGAGCCACCGTGCCTGGCCATCTTTCTTTTAAGGCCACCAATCCTATTGGATTAAGACCCCACCCTTATGACGTCATTTAACCTGAATTACCTCCCTAAAGGCCTAATCTCCAAACACAGTCACATTGGAAGTTACGACTTCAGTATATGAATTTTAGAGTTACACAACTGAGGACATAACACTTGCATAAGTGGAATCATACAACATTTGTCCTGCGCCTGGCTTATTTCACTTAGCATAATGTCTTCAAGGTTCATCCATGTGGTAGCATGTGTTAGAATTTCATTCTTATTAAGGATGAATAACATTGCATTGTATGGAGAGACCACATTTGGTTTATCCATTCATAAGCACCATCTGTGGATAGACATTTGGGCTGTTTCCACCTTTTGGCTATTGTGAATGATGCTGCTATGAACATGGGTGTGTACGTATCTATTGAAGTCCCTGCTTTCAATTCTTTTGTGCGTATGCCCAGAAGTGAGATTGCCAAACCCTATGGTAATTCAATGTTTCATTTTTTGAGGAACCACCCTACCGTTTTCCATAGCAGGTGCACCATTTTACATCCCCACTAACAGTGCACAAGGGTTCCAATCTGTCCACATCCTCATGGGCACTTGTGGGTTTCACTCAGGCATTCTGAAGAGAGGACAGGCATGATCTGACTTCTATTTTAACAGAACAGGCAGTCAGGGGTTACAAACCTAAGTGGGGAGACCAGTTTGGGGGCTACCACAGGAGTCCAGGTGTGAGATGATGGTGGATGGATAAGGGTGTGGCAGGGGAAGGGGAGAGAAATAGTCAGAGGCCAGATAAAATCAATGGGACGTCTTTAAAGAAAGGATACAGCGTGGGAGAGAATTGGCAGCCAGGGTCCATTGCAAGGTCTGTAGACTGGCCAAGCTCTCCATGGAGGCAGGGAGGGTATGGATGTGCAGGGTGGTGTAGCGGGTTACAAACATTAGGGGCTCCAGGCCGGGCGTGGTGGCTCACACCTGCAATCCCAGCACTTTGGGAGACCGAGGCAGGCATTCACCTGAGGTCAGGAGTTTGAGATCAGCCTGGCTAACACGGTGAAACTCCGTCTCTACTAAATATACAAAATTAGCTGGGCATGTTGGTGCACGCATGTAATCCCAGCTACTCGGGAGGCTGAGACAAGAGAATCACTTGAACCAGGAAGGCGCAGGTTGCAGTGAGCCGGAACCATGCCATTGCACTTCAGCCTGGGCAACAAAGTGAGACTCTGTTTCCAAAAAATAACCAACCAACCAATTAAACAAAAAAAAAAACATTAAGGACTCCATTTTGGTTAAGTCTATAGAAATGTTGATTTTCTCACCAAGAAGTAGTAGGGTTTTCTCTGTGGATGCATCATTAGAAAAGGTTAATGTAAGAAGCTGGTGATTTATTAGTAAACACAGCAAATTCTAGGTCCCTTTGAATCCAGAGTGGAACAAAAAGAGACAATAGCATAAGGTGAAGACTCGTATAGCAAATATCTTGTTTTATGTAGAACAGACTGTTTTCCTATCAGTCAAGTGGGACTGAACCGCTGAGCAATGATTAAATACCTCTTTCGTGCCAGGAACTGTGCTTGATGTTTTTCCTCCTGCCTCTAAATTACCAACAATCAAACAAAGTGGGTATTCCTTAGTTACTTTGTGATATGATAATTGTGATTAGCCATTAGGTAACTCACCCTGAATCACACAATGAGAGAGCTTATATCTGTAACCAGAAGCAGTCCCTAATCAGGTGCTTTCTCTTCCCTCCAGGTAATTTTATTTTCCTCAACGTGGTTTGGTCAGTCCACATGATTTAGCCACAGGTTTCATTCTTTTCCTTGCTATGGGGAGAAGGGGTTATTCACAGCAAAAAACAACAACAACAACAAAAAAACAACCAACCCAACAAAAAACCTGGAGAAGCAAGGTAGATGTGCTTCTCAAAGCGAGACTCTCCAACCAGCAGCATCAGCTGCTGCTAAAAATGCATATTCTTACAGTTATTATGGAAAACTGTGTGGAGGCTTCTCAAAAAATTAAAAATAGATCTACTGTATGATCCAGCAATCCCACTACTGCATATTCACTGAAAGGAAATGAAATCCATATGTCAAAGAGATCTCTGCACACCCTTCTTCACTGCAGCATTATTCACAATAGCCAAGATAGGGAATCAAACTGAATATCCCACGTTTATAGCAGCACAATTCACAATTGCAAAAATATGGAACCAGTCCAAATGCCCATCACTCCACAAGTGGATAAAGAAAGTGTGGTATATTGGAATACTATACATATATTAATACAACATATAATATACTATACACATGTAACAGAATACTTTCCCAATATACATGCATATATATATATAGATACACATATATATAAAATGGAATACTATATATTATATATGTAATAAAATACTTCCCCAATACATATAATGGAATACTACTCAGCCATAAAAATGAATGAAATAATGGCATTCACAGCAACCTGGATGGAACTGGAGACCATTATTCTAAGTGAAATAAGTCACGAATGGAAAACGGAACATCGCATGTTCTCATTCATAAGTGGGAGCTAAGCGATGAGGAAGCAAAGGCATAAGAATGATACAGTGAACTTTGGGGACTCAGGGGAAAGGGTGGGGGAGTGGTGAGGGATAAAAGATTACACATTGAGTACGGTGTACACTGTTTGGGTGATGGGTGCACCACCAAAATCTCAGAAACCACCACTGAAGAGCTCGCTCATGTAACCAAACACCACCTGTTCCCCAGAAACCTACTGAAATAAAACGAAAAGCAGAAAACTAAGTGTCCATCAAGGAAGAACCAGATAAAGCAAATGTGGTATACATACACAACAGAATATCATTTCAGCTTTAATAAAGAAGGAAAGCCTGTCACTACAAGGACATGGATGAACCTGGAGAACATTATGTTAAGTTGAATAAGCTAGTTACAGAAAGACAAATACTGCATGAAACAAATACAAAAAATATACTAAAAAGTACAATGGTGGTACCAGGGGCTGGCAGGAACTACCCTCACTACCAGGGGGTTTGCTGGGGAGACATGGGCCTAAAGACCTAAAATTTCAGTGAGACAGGAGGAATAAGTTCAAATATTATACAACATGGTGACTGCAGTTAACAATGTGTTGTAATCTTGAAAATTGCTAAGAAAGTAGATGTTATGTGTTCTAACCACAAAAAAATGACAACGATGTGATGTAATGTATATGACATTGGCTCTACTTAGCCATTCCACAATGTACACATATTCCAAACATCATATTGTACATGATAAATGTATATAACTTTCATCAGTTTACATAAATAAGCAAGGAAATATCCACATTCTCAGGCTCTATTTTCTGTAGAAAATGCCATTGAGAAACGAGGTGAGAAAAAGCAGCTCTCTGTCTGCTTCCGCCCATTCTGACCAGGTGAAAGATGCAATTCCTTTCTCTCCTAAAGTGAAAAATATGAGGTTTGCACAGAAGAGTCCTCGGTTACTGAATCCAAAATTCAAAGGGTGAGGGCCCGTCGATGCGTGCTACCAAGCCCTCCAGGGGATGTGGCAATGGACTGAAGGCTGAAGGGTGGGAAGACAGGGCTGCGGGTAATTCCAGTTCAGGCATTAGACTCCTGGCATTAGACTCACAGCATTAGACTCTTAAAGCAGGGTGTCACTATTTAATAACCATGCGGTCCTTCAGCAAGTTTCCCTCATCCCCGCATACGGAGAGTATGAGGAACTTCCTACTTAACGTAGAGTCTGCACCCCAGCAACTACGATGCCCCTAGGAGCCAGTTAAAATGCATCATGCCTATAATGCCAGCACTTTGGGAGGCTGAGTCTAGAGGATCGCTTGAGTCCAGGAGTTCAAGACCAGCCTGGAAACCTTAGGGAGACGGTGTCTCTACAAAAAAAAATAATAATAAAGAAAGAAAAAAATTAGCTAGGTGGGGTGGTATGCACCTGTGGTCCCAGCTTCTTGGGAAGCTGAAATGGAAGGATCACTTGAGGCTGGGTGCAGTGGCTCACGCCTGTAATCCCAGCACTTTGGGAGGCCAAGGCAGGTGGATCACTTGAGGCCAGGAATTTAAGACCTGTCTGGGCAAGAGGATGAAACCCCTGTCTCTACTAAAAATAGAAAAATTAGCTGGGTGTGGTGGCACACATCTGTAATTCCAGCTACTAGAGAGGCTGAGGCACGAGAATCACTTGAACCCGGTAGGCTGATGTTGCAGTAAGCCGAGATTGCACCACTGCACTCCAGCCTGGGCAACAAAGAACAAGACTCTGTCTCGAAACAAAGAGAAAGGGATCACTTATCCCCAGGCAGTCAAGGCTGCAGTGAGCTAGGATTGTACCACTGCATTCCAATCTAGTGACAGAGCAAGACCCCATCTTTAAAAAAAAAATGCAACGCTTCACACCTCATCCCAGATACATCGAATCAGAATCAACATTTTTAACAAGTAGGATGATGGACTGAATGCATGTGTCCCCCCTAAAATTCATATGTCATAGCTCTAACCCTCAGTGTGGCTGTATTTGGAGATGGGGCCTCTAAGGAAGTGATTAAGGTTAAATGAGGTCCTAAGAATTAGTGCCCTTGGCTGGGAGTGGTGGCTCACGCCTATAATCCCATCACTTTGGGAGGCTAAGGCAGGTATATCACTTGAGGTCAGTGGCTCAAGACCAACGTGGCCAACAACGTGAAACCCCATTGGATTTCAATATAATAGAAAAATTAGCCAGGCATGGTGGTGGGCACCTATAATCCCAGCTACTCGAGAGGCTGAGGCAGGAGAATCATTTGAACCCGGGAGGCGGAGGTTGCAGCGAGACCCGAGATCACATCACTGCACTAGAGCCTGGACAACAGAGCAAGACTCCATCTCAAAAATAAAATAAAATAAAATAAAAATAAAGAAAGAATTAGTATCCTTTTAAGAAGAGACACCAGAGAGCTCATTCATTTTTTCTCTCTCTCTCTGGTAGTGTAAGCCCAGGAATGTCCAGATGAGGACCCACTGAGAATGACTGACTACAAGCCAGGAAGAGGGCGCTCATCAGAACCTTACACTGCCGGCACCTTGATCTTGAATATCCAGCCACAAGAACTATGACAAAGTAAATGTTCTGTTCGGAAGCTATCCAGTCTATGGCAGTTCGTTAGGGTAGCCCAGGCTGACTAAGACAAGGTTCCCAGACGACCTGAAAGGCCCAGTCCTAGGACGTGGGATCATGTGTACACGCGGTATGTTCCTTTTCTCACCCTGTCTCCTAAATTAATGGCTGAAGTCTCTGATTGACTTCGGACACTGAGTCAGGAAAAACATCCCTCACTCTTACTAAAAACTCTCCTTGAATTTGTCTGCTAAGAAACCTAAACAGAAATGGGAGATTAGCTCAATATGGGAGTGATGAAAATCACAGATTACTTTTAAACCTAGAAAATACCACTGAGAAACGAGGTGAGGAAAAGCAGCTCTCTGTCTGCTTTTGCCCGTTCTGACTAGGTAAAATAAGCATTTTGTTTCTCTCCTTGAGTGAAAATATGTTAGGTTTGCCAGGAAGAGTCCATATCCGATTATGATTTACCCACACAGAAGTGGCAGGTGTTAATCAACGAACTAACGAAATCAATAAACCAAAGGCAGATTTTTGTTCTTAATCTGCCACCGAGGACCCACGCAAGCGACAGAAAAGAGCCATCTGGAAGAATGAGAGCTCTTGCCATTTCCCTAAGATTATTCAATTTATTCTTGTCAGGATTAATTTACTAAACCCATGCTGGATTTTTTATTTAGATGATACTGTTGGTTTGTCATCTGCTGCAGATCTATGCGGGAGGCGCCCCAGGGGACTGCATTTGCTTCTGAACAATGCTGGACTCAAATTGGAAAAATGTCACTTTGGCAAGAACAAATTATTGTTCGGATCACTCTGCCTAGAGCTGGTGTCTCTGGATGGGTTCCGACCTGACCTTTTCTGAACCAGAGTCGTCAAGTAAGTACTTCAACACCACTCGACCACTTCGCTTGGGAAACAGCTCAACTACTTAAGTGTTAAGTATGAATTTCGAGCTGTGGACTCATCACCAAGCAATCAATTTCCCGACATAAGCCAGCCCTTCTACTTTTTGTAGCCGGGAAACTCTGAACAGCAGAGGCTCAGTTGCTGGTGATAGATGGGATTCCACACAGATAGCAGAATCACACTGCCAGGGTTTATCCTACTGGACTCAACCATACCAGTTTTGGAACCCTGCACAAGGAGGCCGACTTTGCTTTGCCTCAGTTTTCCTATCTGTAAGAGAACATAATAACAATCACGGTTGCCTCGTTTGTGGCTAGGCATATCCAATACATGCCAGGGTCCTAGCATATGGCAAGTTATCAGTAAATGTCAGCTCTCCTTGATGACATCTTCCAACAGGCTTTGTGAAACCTGGTTCTGAGTGAAGAATTGAGAACTTAAAAACATTTCTACTTTTAAAGTTTTCTCTTCCAAGGCCTCTCGGTTCTTTGAGATTTTAGACATCAAAGCACTCGTGTGTCCGTTCTTTTCAGAAGCAGTTCTCTCTCCCAAGAGAGACTTCTTTTCTTCTACACTTGGTGTGTTGGTTGTTTTTGATAATTTTTGTAGGTCAGGGTTATTCATGCCCACAATGTAAGGATGCCAGCATCTTGGATCCCTTACCAGCAGCATTCCCAGCTCTGAAGGATCTGGCAGTTAAAGGTTCCTGAGAACCGGTGGAGAGAAACACTGAACAATGAGGCTCCTGAGACCTCAGAGGATTTAGAAGTGAGTAGCCAGCACTGGGTTCAACAGTAGCCCCTCAAAAGATATACTCAAGCCTACTAGTCCCTAGTGCCTGTGAATGTGACCTTGTTTGGAAATGGGGTCTTAGCACACATAATTAAGGGTGTTGAAGTGAGAAAATTCTATATTATCTGGGTGGGTTCTAAATCTAGTAACAAGTATCCTTTTAAGAGACAGAAGAGAAGAGAAAGCCACGTGAAGACAGGTGGGGATTAGAGAGATGCTGCCACAAGTCATGTGACACTCAGCTACCAGACACTGGAAGAGGTAAGGATGAATATTCCCCCAGAATCTTTGCTGGGACAGCTGTCCTGCTCACACCTTCAACTTGGACGTAGAGCCTCCGGAGCTGTCACAGAATATATTTCAGTTGTTTTAAGCCATCTAGATTGTGATGATTTACTACAGAAGTCACAGAAAATAAATACAGAGGATCAAGGAGCTCTTTGTGCTGATCTCTCTTGCATGAAGCTTGGCTACTTAATACTGAAAAAAGATAACTGTGGTCCAGAGGCCACCTCCAGTTAGTCTAAGCTCTAGGGAACAAGAAAAACTCCTTAAAAGGAATCCCAGGGCAATCATAGGCTGCTGTGCTCTGGGGCCCAGGTGTTTCCACAATACAGCCCCTGAAAACCTCTAAATTGATTATTGCAGTCACTCATTCTGGAAGAGCAACGGAAAGAAAAGACCAGAATGCTTATACTTGTCATGAGAAGCTAAGTAAGGATCATATATCCTGGGCACAGCATTGTTCTCCTGGACTCAAATACAAAGTCCCAGAGAGCTTTTCATAGGAAATACAGGAGAGCTTAAGCCACCTCTCAGGAGTGTGGGAAGACACAGCCAAAGGTTCATCTGACAAGCCCAAATCGGCTTATGATCAACTGAGAAATTGATTACTGCTGAAGAAGAAGGTTTTGCTCTTCCTTTTTAAACAGAAAATAAACGTTATAGCAGAACAGTTTATAATATTAAGACAAGGTACATTTTCGACATCACACTCCAAAAAGCATTCAAGGTGCATTTTAAACCTTGACTCAACATTACAGATGGTCTCCTTTGCAAAGGCAAGCTTTCTGATACTTTCGATGCATGCTTACATTCCCTATTGTTCTGAAAATAACAACGGCTTCTAATTTCAAAGAAGTCACTGAATATGAGTTTAGATGCTAAGACTAAGAACATACTGGTAATTTTATGCAACCTACATTATTATTATTATTTTGAGATGGAGTCTCGCTCTGTTGCCCAGGTTGGAGTGCAGTGGCGTGGTCTTGGCTCACTGCAAACTCTGCCTCCTGGGTTCAAGTGATTCTCCTGCTTCAGCCTACCTAGTAGCTGGGATTACAGGTGCATGCTACCACGTCTGGCTATTTTTTGTATTTTTAGTACAGATGGGGTTTCCCCATGTTGGACAGGCTGGTCCCAAACTCCTGACCTCAGGTGATCCACCTACCTTGGCCTCTGAAAGTGCTGGGATTACAGGCATGACCCAGTGTGCTCAGCCTTATTATTTTTTAACCTTCACAAAGACTCAGATTTTGAGAATAAGTTTAAGCCTTGGGGACCCTTTCGCCCAGTGTTTCCATTTTACAGGTGAAAAAACTGAGTTTCAGAGTGTAGGGAATTGGCTTCATACCACTCTGATGATTAATGGCATAAGGGAGATTGAAATCCATCTGGTCTACCAGCTATGTATTTTATACTCTCCCTTACACAATATACTGTGCTTGAATTTGAATATTTACACCAATGTTCTAAAGTTAATTGCCTTATTAAAGATAACGAGGGTGTTCTGGCTTTCAAAACTTGAGTAACTCTGATGTTGGTAAAAATCTGAAATCATGCTTGCCTTTCAGCAGAATTCTTCAGAATCTGTGTTCACTTAATCCCCCCACCCGCAAAAAAAAAATAAAAAAAACTCAAGATTCAAATCAGTTCACTTGAATACATGAAGAATAGTATAAAATGTTTGCAGTGATAGATTTTATTCACTTCCTTTTCCATTCACAAATTTGCTCAGCACCTGCAATATCACATATGGCCAGCAGATGGGAGCAAATAACTTTGCAAAAAATACCAAAAGCACCAAGCCCTGTACAAGAGGATCCAATTCATCAGGTCCGTAAACTTTGTTAAATTTCTCAATCTTTCTGTGCCTTCAAAATTTAAGTCTCAAATGACTGCATGTTTTAATTACTAAGCCCTAATTACTTACTAGGAATGTGATCATTTGAGGAGACATTTTATTAATATGTGCTTAAGAAGGTTCAGCATGGCAGAGATGTTTCAGGGCAAAGAATATTCCGAAAAGTCTATGGTTTCAACCTAAATATGAAGATGACTCAGGATGTAAGAGCTATTTCACCTGAAATCATACAAACAGCAAACAACGCATGTAAACTAAGTAAAATCTCAACCCAAATCAATTCAACCAAGGGAGTAAAGTTTACCTTAGTTGGGTAGGTTGCAGGGCAGAGCTGCTGACTTCATAAACACTTGGAGGAATTTTCAGGGGGCCTAGGGGATATTTTCTCTGACAGTAAATATCTTCTTAGGCAGGAAAAAGTTGTAAAGCCAGAACAACTACAAAACGATCCCCAACCAAACTATTATACAAATAAAGATAGCAGGCTTTTCATCTTGACTTCTTTCTTTGAATCCCCTACCTTTCTTTGACACCCCTACCTCCTGTGAGTTATTTTGTTTTCTTCATCTTACTTTTTTTTTGGAGTGTGGTTACGAGAGGACAAGAGACTTCTGTATCTCAAAATCCAGCCATGCAGACAAGCAGAGCTGGTGTGGGGGAAAAGGCCGGGTAACTCGAGGGTTGCTGGCTCAGCACAATTAAACATAGTACCGAGAAAGGCATCCCCGTTTCAGGTAGGAGTTTCCTGTCCCCAGGTGAGCTCAAACCAAGGGTCTGTTTGCAAATAAGAGCTATGCATTGGCATCACAGCGGGAGTTTAATGAGAGCGCTTTTAATTAACTGTAAAAGTAATTACCCATATTAGATGTAAATCGCACTTGTTTTTACATGAGGTGAATAATTTTCGCTCAGCTTTTAAGAAGAATACTTCTCAAGATGTCAGCTGCAAACTCTCAGCAAGTTGGTGTGCTGAAAAATACAGCACCGAAGAGAAAGTACGAGCCCGAGAAGCCTGGGTTTGTCGCCTGCCTTCTGTCAGTCACCTGGCTTGGCGTCTCTTTTCATTTCTCTTAGACCCCAGCACCTAAAACATGCCCTCTCCATAGCTGCACCCTCACACAGCATGCAAACTGTTTTAAGTATTTTCTTGTTCTAATTTGGTGGTTAGCCTCCTGGATGATCCCTGGCACCTTCATTGACGGGTTCCTGTGAATAATTAACGCAGTCAAAAGAATAGAAAAAAGAGAAGAGGCTGGAAGAAGCCCTAACGGGGTCAGTGGTGTGTGTGTTCCTCAGGTGAGCTAAAGTGGGTAATCTCCAAAGAAGGAAACAGGTTAGCGAGGAGGGAGCAAGTTCCAGAGCAACAAGGCCAAGCCTGAAAATCTCAGGGCAGAACCTTTTTTTTTTTTTTTTTTTTTTTTTTTTTTGGGACAGAGTCCTGCTGTCACCCAGGCTGAATTGCAGTGGTGCCATCGCAGCTCACTGCAACCTCCGCCTCCCAGGTTCAAGTGATTCTGCCGTCTCAGCCTCTTGAGTAGCTGGGATTACAGGCACCCACCATCACACCCAGCTAACTTTTGTATTTTTAGTAGAGACGGGGTTTCACTTTGTTGCCCGGTCTTGTCTTAAACTCCTGGACTCAAGCGATCTGCCCGCCTCGGCCTCCCAAAGTGCTGGGATTACAGGTGTGGGCCACCGTGCCCAGCCTCAGGGCAAAACTTCTGATGAGGATAAGTGTCTGCATCACCACCACCAAAACAAAATAGCAGTGCTCCCTTGGATTTATAAATAGCACCAGAAAATGACAGAGGTCAGGGTCGGGAGGGAGTGCAGGTGAACGCCTTGGTTGGAGAACTGTGTTACGATGCTGTCCTCTGGGTCCTTGAAATTCCTCTGACGTCAACAGGAATGTGAGGGTTGGGGGAGCCCTGAACCTCTGATTTGAACCGCGGTGAAGCGTAAACAGCCAGGATGCAGTTTGCAAATACAAGATTACGGGGTAATTATTTACACTTTGATAGGCACCTTCATTAAAGGTTTTGAGGATGCAATTATCAAATTGAGGTTTAGTGCACTCCATTCAAGCAACTGAACTGAAGATCGGGAAAATGGGATGCAGAAAGGTGAGTTTACGCCCATCAAGTCAGACAGCAACTTACTTGTCAATTAGGTTCCTTCTAAAAAGAAAGCAGGCCTTCCATTTGAGTAGCATGGCTGCCGCGGTCATTATTTTCACGTGTGGAGGCTACCTGGGGTTTCTGGTGCTGCTGTGATGTTCATGTTGCTTGTTTTGGGTCTTGGCCTTAACCCCAAGATGGGGCTAGAGCATGACAGGGACTAGTTAGAGGAGCCCAGAGGACGTATCCTGGTTCAAGGCCAACTGAAGGAAAAACCAGAACTGGAACTTGTATCCTTCAGAAGGAGTTTTTTATTCCTTTCTAGAGGGTCACAAGTATTTGCCCAGTGTTTCCTATCTGTGATATACCCCAAATGTACCTACTTCCCACAGTGTCTCTATAAAGTATTTATTATTTATTTATTTATTTATTTAGCAATGGAGTCTTACTCTGTCACTGAGGCTGGGGTACAGTGGCGTGATCACGGCTCACTGCAATCTCCGCTTCCTGGGTTCACACAATTCTCCTGCCTCAGCCTCCCAAGTACCTGGGATTACAGGTGCCTGCTCTATGCCTGGCTAATTTCTGTATTTTTAGCAGAGATGCAGTTTCACCATGTTGGCCAGGCTGGTCTCGAACTCCTGGCCTCAACTGATCCACCCACCTCGGCCTCCCAAAGTGCTGGGATTACAGACCCACTACCCCCGGCCTCTATGAAGGATTTAAATTAACAAAAAATTAAAAATATAGCCTATTTCTTAATAGTATATCAACTTCTTGAGGAAATGTGGCATAATGCATATCTGAAACAGTAAGATAATAAAATAATTCACCATAATATTTGAGAGAAAATTCAATAAGCTGCATTTGAATTTCACCTCTAGGTGTGGATCAAAATACGTAAGAAAGAAACCAGTGTACCCTGTTTAAAATCCTGACTTTACCGCTTAGTAGTTACATGGCTTTCCGTTTAACTTATCTGTTCTTTAGTTTCTGTATTTCAGAAAATGGTGTTGATAGCTCTGGTATCATCACATGGGTGTTAGTGCTGGTATTGAGATAAACCATACAGAGTGCTGACACATAGTTAGGGGTCAAAATACCTGTCATAACTGTAATCTTTTTTTTTTTTTTTTTTTTTTTTTGAGATGGAGTCTCCCTCTGTCGCCCAGGCTGGAGTGCAGTGGCGTGATCTCAGCTCACTGCAAGCTCTGCCTCCCAGGTTCACATCATTCTCCTGCCTCAGCCTCCCGAGTAGCTGGGACTACAGGTGCCCAACAGCATGCCCAACTAATTTTGTTTTGTATTTTTAGTAGAGACAGGTTTTCATCCTGTTAGCCAGGATGGTCTCAATCTCCTGACCTCGTGATCTGCCCGCCTCGGCCTCACAAAGTGCTGGGATTACAGATGTGAGCCACCATGCCCGGCCCATAATTGTAATCTTTAAATTATGTGTATTTATTATTATTGTGTATTTGTGTAATTTTATCATAGTTATTGTTCTTCCTTCTCAATATGTTTCTAAAAACTCTCTTAATTCCTCCAGGTCATTACTATTTCAGTCAATTAAATAGACCCCTACTGGCCACAAAAGATGGAATTTCTAACAGGACACGTTCTCCTGGGAAGGGAAGCTGATAGACAGTCTATCTCAACACCTACTAAACCACTCTTGTAAAGATCCTAGCACTACAAGGACTCAACAAAACTATTTAATTGAATATTTCATTTCCTCTTAGGAATCAGATATTCCAGAAAGACATCCAATGGGCAGTCCAAGATTTATGCCAATTAAAGAAGGCGCAGCACAGCTGAAGGTCAACAGAGCTAGTGCACATGATTTGAAAAAAATTTATCAGTATTATGCATCCTGTTGAGTATCCAGAAATAAGCTGCCAGTTTCCAAGAAACAGCTGCTGCTCTGAGTGGGATGAAGGCTAAGCTTTGTAGGTGGCTGGGTGGGGCCACAGCTCTCCTTGGAAACTGATACTTTCAGGATTCACTTGAACTCGAGCCGTCTCTTCAACCACAGTTTCTTGGGAAGCAATATTTTCTGTCCCTGTGGCCTTGGCATTTTGCTTCCTGGTAGAAAATGAATACTGGTTCTTTCCACAAGATTAGGGAACCAACTCTTTATTTCAGGAATGCAACCTTTATTGTCTACAGCCTTAAGTAACTGACAAGACCAAAATGGTGGCCTTCACCCAAACACCTGCACCAACCAAACCAGCATGGAGTTACAATAGCTAAGAGAAGTCTCTTTTGTTTTTCCTCTCAATGTTTCATACTCTGGAATGAGTGCTCTTAATAAGACAACATTAAATGTATAATATTTGGCATTGAAGGGCTGAACATTATATAAATTAGTGTAAAAAAGTTGTTCAATCTATATGTACACACCTTCATTCATCAAAGAACATAGATAGCCATTTTCTTGGTTTTGCTTCCATTGAAATATTTCTAAGTTTGACAACATGGAAGTAAAAGTTAATATGCCAGAAACATATTTTATTATAATAAATGTGTAAGTCTTAATCCATGGCCCTTGAGCTTCCAATCTCTAAGGATGAATTTAAAAACTCACCTGAAAAATAACTACTTAAATTTTCTCAGAAAATTGAGATAAAGAGGAAAAAATGAACATGGATGTTCTTTTGCCATGCGATTTGCCAGTAACTTATTCTTTAAAACACTAATTTTAATTCTTACATGAGCATAGGAAAAATGTACCTTAAAATACTTTAGGATAATTACATTTCTTTGGTTTTTCCACCCTCTTTCCCAAATGCCAAGTTTCCTTTCAGAACCTGTCATTTCGTTTTTATATGCAAGAAGACAATTAAAAATAATCCCATTGAAGTCTTGATTACTTTCTCTTTTGCAATGGCAGGCCTACAATATTCATAGGACATAGATATTTTGTTGGGAGAGAGTTGCACAAGTTTAGTCTACCCCTAAGGTTGTCTTAGATACTTCAGTCATACATGTCATCCTGGGAATGAGGTAAAAAACTAAATGTTGGCTGTTGAAAATTATGAAGGCTAATCTATTCAAGCACAGAGACTTTGTCGTTTTAACCATTTTGGGGTAAAATCCCTGTAAAATGTAATTCACTGTCTCCACTTTTCTAAATATGGATGATGAGTTTCAGAATTGTAATCTAGTGCAGAAAGGACCTGCAAAATTTGGAGACCGTGGAATATCCTGCCCTCCTGCTAAATAATGCCAGCTTGTTGCGTTCTTGAAGAAATGTAGATGTATTACAATATTCTTCTAGACCCTGTACTCATGGTCAGCTGTACTTTCTGCTGCCACTTCATATAATCTGGCTCCCAATTCACAACCAGTTATCTGGGGAGTACTTTAGAGTTTCAGCCTTTTAAAGTTAAATGCATGTTCTAATATATATAATATATATAATATATATTATTAAATATATATTATATATTAATTATATATAATATATATTATATATGTATTATTAAATATATAATATATTATATATTATATATGTATAATATATTATATATTGAATATATATTATGTTATATATAATATATTATATATATTATATATTATATATTATATATAATATATTATATATTATATATGATATTATATATAACATATTATATATAATATATTATATATTATATATTATATAATATATATTATATATTATATAATATATTATATATTATGTATAATATATTATATATTATATATAATATATTATATATTATATATTGAATATAATATATAATATATTATATATTATATATTATATATTATATATTATATATTATATATTAAATATTAAATATATATTATATATATTATATATTAAATATTACATATATTATATATTATATATTATATATTACATATATATTATATATTCCATATATTATATATTATACATTACATATATATTATATAGTATATATTATATATTACATATATATTATATAGTATATATTATATATTACATATATATTATATAGTATATATTATATATTATATATTACAAATATTATGTATTGTATATATTATATATTATATATTACATTATATATAATATATTATAGTATATATTACATTATATATAATATATTATAGTATATATTACATTATATATAATATATTATATACTACATTATATATAATATATTATATACTACATTATATATAATATATACTACATTATATATAATATATTATATACTACATTATATATAATGTATACTACATTATATATAATATATTATATACTACATTATATATAATATATTATATACTACATTATATATATTATATACTACATTATATATAATATATTATATACTACATTATATATATTATATACTACATTATATATAATATATATTACATTATATATAATATATACTACATTATATATAATGTATATTACATTATATATAATATATATTACATTATATATAATATATATTACATTATATATAATATATATTACATTACATATAATATATATTACATTACATATATTATATATTACATTATATATAATATATTATATATTACATTATATATATTATATATTACATTATATATAATACATTATATATTACATTATATATATTATATATTACATTATATATCATATATATTACATTATATATCATATATATTACATTATATATCATATATTATATATTACATTATATATCATATAATATATTATATATAATATAATTAAATATATAATATATACAATAAATTATATATATTATATATAATTGGCTTATTTTATGACTTCCAGATTTGTGAGATTCACACAATCAAATAGAATATAAATGCTTATGTGAATTAGCTCAGTTGAGGCATTTCGCAATGTTTATACATTTCAAAATATCATGTACACAAAAAATACAATTTTTATTTCTCCAAAATAACTTAAACCAAATAAAATAGAAATCTTCTGATATGTGCTACAGTAATTAGAGGTTTAATAATTTTTTAATATGGTTATTAAAGGTTGAGCACTCCCAATCTAAAAATCCAAAATCCAGCCAGGTGAGGTGGCTCACACCTGTAATCCCGGCACTTTGGGAAGCTGAGGCGGGCTGATCACGAAGTCAGGAGATCAAGACCATCCTGGCTAATACGGTGAAACCCTGTCTCTACTAAAAATACAAAAAATTAGCCGTGTGTGGTGGCATGCGCCTCTAGTCCCAGCTACTCGGGAGGCTGAGGCAGGAGAATGGCATGAACCCAGGAGGCAGAGCTTGCAGTGAACCAAGATCGTGCCTTTCCACTCTAGCCTGGGCGACAGAGGGAGACTCCATCTCAAAAAAGAAAAAAATCCCAAATCCAAGTGCCCCCAAATCCAAAACTGTCTGACTGCTGAGATGCGAGATGATGCCACAAGTGGAAAATTCAATACCTGACCTCCATACGATGGACTGCAGTCAAAATACACTCAAAACTGTTTCATACATAAATTATTAAACATGTATACAAGTACTTTCAGGTTATGTGTATGATGTGCATATAAAGCATAAGGCAATGAGTGTTCTAAACTTGGGTCCCATCTCCAAGATATCTCCTTATGTATGTGTCAGTATTCCAAAATCTGAAATCCAAAATACTTCTGGTCTCGAGCATTTTGAATAAAAGGAATATTCAGACTATACTTATTGAGGTGAATATGCTAGTGACCTAAACTCTGAGACTGACTGGTCAAGTGCATTGAAATAGTTTATGTTGGGTAAAATAAATAAAAATAAATTGATCTCCCTTAGGCAGCATGATTTTCCAAAAATAATTTTGAATTCACAAAAGCATGAGACTCATTGGATTTACTGAAATTACTTCTGCCCCTATGCCACCTTCCTTCCTAGACTCATATTTTAGTATGTTCCTCCAAGACCCTATGCTCCATGTCAACCTTTTTATTGATACCTCTTTTTATATTCCAGAAACTTGGCTCACTGTCTTCTCTTCCTGAATCACTTTCCCTCTGTTCACCCAATTATCTGTTTACCAAACCTATTATCACTTCCTCCTCCACCTCCCCATCCAGATTTGTCTGTTCCTTGTGGCACCAAGTCTTTGATTCTTCATGGATAAGGATTATGGTCTATGGTGGAAATGATTTCACTTGTACTCATATTTACTGGGCATTTTATACAATATCTGACTTTTTCATGAGGTTATCAGCTACTCAAAGACAAGGGTAACAACAAGAACTAACATTCCAAAAAATCATTTTTAGTGATGACTATATAAATTGAAAGTATTATATATTTTAAATTAAAATATGTACATAAATTTATGTAATATATATTAAAACTTTCATAATATATTATACTCATATATACATTTAATATAATACATAATGTATACTTACATATAATACTTTATATATAATATATACGATATATAAATTAAAATATATAACATATATTTAAAGTATTAAAATATACATGTTATATATAATTTGTGTAACATAATTTAAAGTATTATATTACATTACATATAAATTAAAACATGTATAATATATGTAATAACTATAAACTAAATTACTAATTTAAATTATATATTATATACATTAAAATATATACATGTGTATTTTTAATTTATAGTATATACTTTGAATTTAAATTTAAGGTATTATATATAATATAAATATATGTATATCTTTGTATTATATATTTAATAGAAATATATGTATATATTGGTATTATATATATAATACCAATATATGTATATCTTTGTATTATATATTTAATACAAATATGTATCTTTGTATTATATATTTAATACAAATATGTATACCTTTGTATTATATATTTAATACAAATATGTATACCTTTGTATTATATATTTAATACAAATATGTATACCTTTGTATTATATATTTAATACAAATATGTATACCTTTGTATTATATATTTAATACAAATATGTATACCTTTGTATTATATATTTAATACAAATATGTATACCTTTGTATTATATATTTAATACGAATATGTATACCTTTGTATTATATATTTAATACGAATATGTATACCTTTGTATTATATATTTAATACGAATATGTATACCTTTGTATTATATATTTAATACAAATATGTATATCTTTGTATTATATATGTACATATTATACATATATACATATATTTGTATTATATAATGTAATTTCCTTTTATATAATACTTTATATATTACATAGATTATTATATATTTGAATACCTTAAATATGTAATATACTTTTACATTTAAATTAAAAAATATAAAAGCATATATCAAATATTCTATTAAATGGATATAATAAGTATATATCATCTATTATATTAAATATATATGCAACTTCAGTAAGCCCAGGAGGCAGCCACAGTGAGTATCCCTATTTTAGAGTAAACATACTCACAGAGGTTTGGTTTTTTGCCCAAGGTCACAGAGCTGACAGTTGTTGGAACTGGGACATGAACCTTATTTGTTTGACTCAGAAGTGGGTGATCTCAGGGACTCAGTCTATCTGCTCTCCTGTTGCACTAATCATTTTCTTAAAGTAGTAACAGAAATATTTTTTAATGGAAGAGTGAATGAGCACACAACAGAAGGCAACTTTACTATTTATTGACTTTTCTACCCATTCTGAACCTCCATGAATTACAATAACTGGTATAGCAGAATATAGATATAGTCTGTGTGTATGTGTGTATGTGTGTGTGTGTGTGTGTGTGTGTGTGTGTGTGTAGGTTTATTCAATAAGAAATGCATCGGTTTACACAAAGCCTGGATTTCTTTGAGATGGGGTCTTACTCATGTTGTCCAGGCTGGACAGCAGTAGTGTGGTCATCGCTCATGGTAGCCTCGACCTCCTGGCCTCAAGCGATCCTCCCACCTCAGCCTCCTGAGTCGCTGGGACTACAGGCACGCACCACCATGCGTGGCTAATTTATTTTTATTTTTTTATACAGATACATCTTTCTGTGTTGCCCAGGCTAGTCTCAAACTCCTGAACTCAAGTGATCTTCCTGCCTCAGCCTCCCAAAGCATAAGGATTACAGGCATGAGCTACAGCGCCTGGCTAGAGCCTGGATTCCAAAATCACTAAAACATGTGGCTAATTATAGTCAACAGTAACTGGCTGGAAACCAAGTAACTACATGACTTCCTTTAGCCAAGTTAAACAGTCTATTGATTTAAAGACTCCAGAACATGTGGCCAGGCGCAGTGTCTCACACCTGTAATCCCAGCACTTTGGGAGGCCCAGGTGGGTGGATCACTTGAGGCCAGGCATTCAAGATCAGCCTGCTCAACATGGTGAAACCCCGTCTCTACTAAAAAAATAATAATAATAATAAATGCAAAAATCAGCCAGGTGTGGTGGTACATGCCTGTAGCTCCAGCTGCTTGGGAGGCTGAGGCACAAGAATCACTTGAACCTGGGAGGAGGAGGTTGCAGTGAGCCAAGATCCTGCCACTGCATTCCAGCCTGGGCGACAAGAGTGACACTCTGTGTCAAAAAAATAAATAAATAAATAAAAAAAATAAAGCCTCAAGAACGCTTTCTGTCCACCTATTGGAGAAGACTCTTTCTTGGTCTATAAGCCACTGATGTGAGCATGTAAGTAGTTCTGGACATCTGACCTGCCCTGCTAAGATCCCCACTCAGCACAGGGGTGCACATCAGCTGCATCTGTGAAGTGGGCACAATCACTGCAACTTTCTTCCAAGGACTGGAAAAAGGCACGTCCCAGGAAGAAGCCAGCTCAACTCCAGGAAAACACATCAAGTATTTATTTTTCAATCTCTCCCCATCCCTCTCCTTTTTATTTTTATTTATTTATTTTTGTAACCTCTGCCAGAACCCAAACAACAGGAAGCTCTCAACCTATTTTGAAGGCTTACAATTTCCCATCAGCATCCTGTCTGAGAGCTCACATGGTCCTATCCCCTTGTGTAAGGTTAACAGGTTTTAAGAAAAGAGTGCAGCTCCAGTAATAGTAAATATAATGAAAAGAAGAGCCAAGGCTGATAAAGTCAGCCTAAGTCACTCTTTGAGGTCATAGGCCTTGCGGCTGCTTAAGCTTTATCAATGAATTCCAGGTCGGTTAGGCCTGGCAAGCACTTCAGCCAAAGAAGGGCTTTGCCGGGTATCAGTCAGGCCCAGTGTCATGAATGGAATAGCTCAAGCAAAACACCCATGGCCAGGCCTGCCTTCTAACCTCAAGAGACTCATTTTTGTTCCACTGAAATCCATCAACAGTGGTAAAAGACAGGAGCCTCTGTCTCCTCCCCAAGTGGACTTTTATTCTGCACATGGATAATAGCCACAGACACTTAGCCAAGGAAATACTGTAACACTATCCTGATCACCACAGGAATATCATTCTCAGCAAAGTCACTGATGACAACACACAAGTGGTCTCCATACTGTTTATCAGGTCCTTTTATTTCTCCAACAAGTACAGATCTTTTTTTTTTTTTTTTCTCCCTGGCTATCTTTATTACAACTGGTGCAAGCTTTCACAGATGTTTTGTCTTTGTTGTTTGCGATGGTTTCAGTTTGTAGCTAGCATGCAGGGAAAACAGACTCTAAAGTTCTTCCTGCTTCCCTTCTACAGAAACCCAATGCAGTTAAGTGTCTTCAGGGAGGAGGAAGCGAAGGATCACAGAGATGCAGCAATTGTGTCCAGGACACACAATTAACAAGTGACAGACTCAGAAACAAAACCCAGCACCTCTTTCCAGCACATCCTTATGAAACATTATCCAAACGGTGTGATTTCTCTATTTGAAACCCTAATGGCCTCTCCTTCCATTGAGAATAAAACCCAGCTCCCAACATATCTCTTTGCCTATTTCCCTAATGACCTCTCCTACCTTTTTCTGCTCACTCCCCTTTGGCTACAATGACCTTCTTACAGCTTCTCAAATGCATTAAGTTTGTGGCCACCTTGGGGTGTTTGCCTGCACCGGCTCTACCCCCGCCCCCTGCAGAGCTCTACCCCGCCCCCTGCAGAGCTGCTGCTCTGAGCCTCCCGGTAGCTACTCCTCCTCCCTAGCCGAAGGTCAGCTCAGATACCAGCTCATCAGTGAGCTCTTCCCCCAGCCAGCAATGCTTTATACTCTCTGTTCTGTTTTCTTTATTGCACGTACCATTATTTGACTTTATAACCTTGATTTCCTTGTTTTATTTTTCTATCTCCACATCCACTAGCTTCTTAGCCCCATGAAAGCAAGACTTTCCTTTGTCTTTTTTCCATGCTGTATTCTGACCCCCAGAACAAAGCCTGGCACTTAATATTTGTTCAGGAGCGAATGCAGTAACTTTAACAATGTGATGTCTGCTTTTTACACACGTTCCTACACAGCTCACTCTGTCACTGGGGACTTTCCCTTACAAAAAAAAATGTTTCATAATAAAGAGTGTTTTCTAAAAAATATTTCTACTTCATCTTCTTTATAAGGTTCTACTTTCCTTTTTCTTAAATACGCGTTAAAATGCATCTCTGTGTCTCTTGTACACACACACACTCACCCCCCATTTTTGGTTTTATTCCATCCCTTTACTTGTTACTTGTCCTTATCTTCCTTCTTACCTATCACTTAACCTCCAGTTCTTTCTCAGATTCACAATTTCCAAGGCTCTATTTCAATTACTCTGCCTTTGACCTTCTAAATTTTCTATCTGCCTTTTCATGTTAGTAATTCTTTCTCCTGCCCTCTGCACCAACCCCCCTCCAAATACCCTCTCTATCTACTTTCATTCATATTAAACATTATGTCTTGTTTATTTCCAGCTGGGTTGACAACCAAGGAGTTAGCTCCAAGTATAGCCTCCTTCCCTCCCCCAAATCTAAATGCATTCAATAAGGTACTTTAAAACATTTTTTTTATTGAAGTCTAATGTACTCACATAAAGCACCATTTATCATAGCTGTTTGGCCAAATGTCCCTAGAGGATAAGGTCCTTGGGGTTTGAGGACTACTGCCCTAGAGGAAGTCAAGTTTCTCTCTTAACTCCTGTAATGAGCAGGTCAGGTAACATAGGTCATCTACAATTTGAACATCCTTCTCATGGTATTTTCATCATAAATTCCAGCTTAGATTTTAGGAATTTAAACTTGACTACAAACACGGAGATACTTAACAGAAATGCTCTAGGGAATATAAGTGTTACCAATCAGCTAGTTCTGGGCCCAAATTGGGTTTCTGATTCCTACTAGCAGGGAGACTTGAACAAATTAGTTGACTACATCTTAGCTTTCTTAACCTGTAAAGTGGCCTTATGAATAGTACTTACCTCATCAGGCTGTTTTAAGTATGAAATAAGATCATGTTAGAAGGAAATTTTAACAGTGCCTGGTGCCTAGTGATGTTATATCACAGTTAAGACCTATGACCATTATCCTTACCATCATCAACTTCACTTTCTTTCGAGTATCATTAAAAACATCAAACAATCTGCTGCAGAAATGGATGGATGTATGGACGGATGGATGGATTTAGTAATTAATGTCTTCTCTCCTTTCTCTTTTCCATTCCTTGGGTGTGGGCAGAAGAGAAAGAGGCAGGAGAAGAAGGATGAAGAAGCATCTCCCATCCCTCTCTGTCACAGACAGGGGAATCAAAACTGAATAATACATTCAATGAGTTACTTAATTAACTGGGTGAAGGTGAAGCTGAAGTAGCTGAGTAAAATAATGAGATGTCAAGCACAGAAGCTTAGACCAAGGAGGGATTTGAAAACCCTCTTCCTGTCAGAAGAAACCACAGGATTTTTCAGGCAGATGACACTAAGGGGTTTAATCTTTCCATTTTTGTCCTTCTGAAAGCAATGGTCTTTAAAAAAAAAAAAACTACCGAAATAAGGCCAAATGTAAAATTAGCATTTATGTAGCAGAGGTCATTAAAATGAGTTAGTCCAGGTCCTTCATAACATTAAGCTAGTGCTAAAATGAGAAGAATAAAAAATAAAAAAAAAAGTCTGATTAAAAGGATCTTAAATGGAGAGGCTGTGGCTAATAGCAAAGCTATCTCAGAAGTACTAATTAAGCTAGAAATAAATGTGATTAGAAAGGAAAGGCTATTTTGTGATCCACCTAAATGTCAAATGGCTGACCACAAGACTCACCTGGTGTTAATTAAAATCTCGTTGTCATCTCTAGTTAAGGGGCTGTGAGCATCTCTCCCAATACTCTAAGAATCTTGCAGCCAGATACCCACCCTAATCACCCTCATTCATCCTGCCAATTAATGTTGATTTTTATCTACATGTTTCAGGGTCAAAAGATGAAAGTATAACCAATTTTTTTTTAATGAAGACAGCTGATCCCAACTTAACTATTTGTGACATTAATGAGTACTTAAAAAATAAAACATAAATCATGGCTGACTTTGAAAAATTGTAGCTGTTGGTACTCTCAGGGCCAAAAGTCGTTAAACATCCTCAATTAAATGAGTAACACTGTGTTTCTTTCCATTTATCTTGGACGTTACATCAGTGTAGGCTCGCACATTTTATATGCTTGTGTTCTTTTTGAAGACAATGCTAATGGGATGAGGTTACCTCTTCCCTAGGCCTGTAATTGCCAAATATAGAGGAACTTCCATCACAATTACAAATTCTGCTACATCTGCATACTGCATTATTCTTATCAATGTAAATTATACACACATATATGTAACCAGGTACACATATACACACACAAAAGTATGTACTCTTTCGTTTAAACTGTTCATGGAATCATAGGATTAGTATGCATGCTGATTCTTTTGCTTTGTTGAGATGGAGTCTTACTCTGTGACCCAGGCTGGAGTGCAGTGGTGCAATCTCGGCTCACTGTAACCTCCGCCGCCTGGGTTCAAGCAATTCTCCTGTCTCAGCCTCCCTAGCAGCTGGGAATACAGGCGTACGCCACAACGGCTGGCTAATTTTTTGTATTTTCAGCAGAGACGAGGTTTCACCATATTGGTCAGGCTGATTATTTTTCTAATAAACATACAGATCATACTTAAACTTTAGAAGAATGACAGTTCTATATCTTCACAGAGCTTCATGTTACAAAAGTGTACTCAGCTGTCAAACCTCATCAAATGGTCCCTTCAAGGTTTGTATATTTCAGTATCAATAAATTTTACCTCAAAAAAATAAAAGAGCATGAACAAACCATGAGCTCTCATTAAAGATTTACACCCTGCTGAAGGGTGAAAGATACTGATGCTGATGCAAGTCACTTTGAAATGCATAAAAAACCAAATGAGGTGGATTGTTTGATGAAGTGATGGATATATATGAGATAAAACAAATATGATAAAAATGTGAATTGTAACATCTTAATGGTGGGTATATGGTATATTATGATTCTTTCATATTTTCTATATTTGAAAACCAGCCTCATACATATACATCTACAATTACAACAAAATGCATATCCATGTACCACAAAACATAAAATCACATGCTGCTGTTGGAACATACTCTAGTTTTAGGAGGATACCAGTAGTTTCCAATCAATGAACCCTTGATGGGAAAGCAGTCAAATTTTGAGCAAGGTGCAAAATTTACTTTGGCCGTAACTAAGTACACATTCCTAAAATGCTAACCCCCAGGGAGAATGGTGAGATGACCAAGGTACCCGTAAGCAGGAAGAGGCAGAAGGTAACTCCACACCAATATCACAGAAACATCTTGGGGACTGCGAAGTGGAAAAACTTTGCCTCCTGAACAGAGAAGGGAGCCTGGTTTGGCTCATGGACATTCAAGTGACCCAGAGATGCCCTTTGCACACCTGGAGACATCGCTCTGCTGCAGTAACAATCACATGGTTATTGCTGTTGACATCTAGCGAGGCTGAGAGTGGGCCTTGAACAGGAGACAGTTGAGGATGGCCCCTGTAGGGAGTGATGAAGCGACTCCGTTTTATAAGATGTCTAAATGTTTTGTGAAACTTCTCCTTTTGTACTGAGACACACTTTATTTTATTCAAACATTCTCTCTTCCTTGTAGGGCACACACAGCATTTTATCAATTGGCTTCAGTTTCCACCTGCACCAAATCTCCACCGTCCCTCCGGCCTCACAGGGGGGATGACTGACACCTCACTTTTGCCTCTTTGTTTTTACAGTGTGCTGCTCATTTTCCTGGAAATTTACTTTATCACATGTCTCAAGAACATCTTATATTCTTAAGTATAGCCGTTAATAGTATATTCTCAGTCTAGCATTAATAGTTCTCATCTTCTCATCCGTCCTGCTTCCTCCCTTGAGACCTAGAGACTTACTCAAATCCTCCACTGTGCTATGACTGTTTCAGGGAGCAAGTTTCCAATATTCTTTCTCACCCAATCAACATCATAGAGACTTTTCTGATGGGTAACTTTTCAAAATGGAAAAGTTTTTCTTTCTTTCCATCTCTCTTTCTCTGTCTCATTTCCTCCAAGCAGTGCATGTTTTGCTTTTGGTCCGTGTGTCCTACGCTCAGCTAGAGCAGGTAAGGTATATCTACAACAGGTAAGCACACCTAAGTGGGGAGGTTTCAGGGCCCCACCTTCTAGAGGCCAGTTTCAAAGCCCCATTTCTCTGGATCTCATTCCCCTGTGCTGGACCAATATCCTCCAAACTACTCCACCCATCCCAAGATCTAGATATGGCTGTAGGGGTAAAGCGGGTTGGATGACAGAATGCTAATTTCAGCTTCGGGAAACACAATATGACTTTGTGCTTAGCGGCCATGGATTTTAGAACCAGACCACCAGGACTAGAATCCTGGTTCTTTCAGAAGCCAGATGGGTAGCCTTGGGCAACATAGCCCAGCCTTCTGTGCCTCAGTTTCTTCATCTATAAACTGTGCATGGAGGATAATAATAGTTTGTATTTAGGCTATCACGACAATTCAAAGAGTCTTTGTGTATAAGGTCCTTCCAGTTTGTGTCTGGCACAAAATAACTATGACTAAAGTGCTTGTTAAACATAAAAGCATGTTTGCAAAACAGCCTCACTGGTGATAAACTGAATTCTGTACTTTATTTTATTTTATTTCTATTTTATTTTATTTATTTATTCAGATGGAGTCTCACTCTGTCATCCAGGCTGGAGTGCTGTGGTGCAATCTTGGCTCACTGCAACCTCTGTCTCCTGGGTTCAAGCAATTCTCCTGCCTCAGCCTCCTGAGTAGCTGGGATTACAGGTGCGCACCACCATATCCAGCTAATTTTTATATTTTTAGTACAGACAGGGTTTCACCATGTTGGCCAGGCTGGTCTCAAACTCCTGATCCCAGGTGATCCACCTGCCTTGGCCTCCCAAAATGCTGGGATTACAGGCATAAGCCACCCCCAGAATGAATTCTGTATTTTAATCCATGTTGAGTGTGTGTATCTATTTTTGCCTTGGTTGAGAATCCACAGGAAAGGAGGAAAAATGATGAATCAGCCCTCCCGAACCTCAGCTCCCAGGTCCTGCAACACCCACTCCTCCACGCCATGGATCTTCTCTTCTAGGTTCATGGGTGACCTGGGCCTCTAGTGCAAGAGTCACATGGCCAACACTTAAAGGACACCCGGACAACGTTTGTTGAACAGGACACAAAATCAGAGGGCATATTCAATCTGATGGACAGCACACGGTCAGGAATATGGAACCAACTATACAATTTGGAAAAAAAAAAAAAAAAAACCTGCAGAATTTTAGGCCTTGATGCAATGCTGGTACAAAACTTAGAGACGCATATTGGTGTGACTTCAGAGGCAGGCAACACTATAATCAGCAACTAAATTAGGTGAAGCTGTTTCTTTATTCCTATAATTTGATTGCACATAAATCAATTTTGATTAGATTCAAAAATTACTGAACATGTACCTCAGTGAGCTGTCAAGTATTATCTGATAACGTAAACTTTACATGGGATCAGAGCTAATTTCTACCTAGAGCCAATGTAAGAATCCCCAACAACAATGGCAGACATCATTAAATGCTGCAAATGTAGAAACATAATTAAATTAGCTGATAATCATCATTCTCATTCTATAGAGGCTCTAATTTACTGCACTTGCAAATGTAATGAGGCGCACTGGATTGAAAAATATGGTGGAAATAACAGAAACAAGATTACATTAATTGGAAGAGATATTGATAAGGCAGATTGCTCTGCATTTTTTGGGGTGGGGGCGGCCAGGAACTACATAGTTCTGAAAACCATGACAAGGTTGGCCTCTACCATAGTTAGAATGGAGGAAGCATCTGAGTAGGCAGAGAGAAAAATAAAAGACAGAGAGGGCTTTCTTAAAGTTTTAACGAACTGAGTGAATCCCATCAGAAATACCTAGAAAAGGAAAGGAGCTTGGACTTTGTATCCCATTTCACAACTGAGGATTAAGCTATAAGAGGATTTTTACTTGACACCTATACATGCCATCTCTGCAGTCATTCACTGATTCACTCAAATTGTTGTTGTCTCAAACCCTGGGTTACAGGAATGAAGAAATTAGCTACATTTTTTAGTTCTTCCTAATTTAAATCGACTCTATTCTCTGTCCTCCTCACTTTAGCACTTAACCCAACTGCAATTAAATAATTGTTTGTGAAATTGTTTTGGGGGTGTGCCACTCCCCCCTCCCCCACTATCCACCAGAATGCCTTTTTTTTTTTTTTTTTTGACATAGTGTTGGTGGCCGAGGATGGAGTGCAATGGCACGATCTCGACTCACTGCAACCTTTGCCTCCCAGGTTCAAGAGATTCTCCAGCTTCAGCCTCCCAAATAGCTGGGATTATAAGCCTGCGCCACCACACCCAGCTAATTTTTATATTTCTAGTAGAGATGGGGTTTCACCATGTTGGCCAGGCTGGTCTCAAACTCCTGACCTCAGGTGATCCACCTGCCTCGACCTCCCAAAGTGCTGGAATTACAGGCGTGAGACACCACGTCCAGCCCAGAATGTCATTTCTAAGAAGACAAGGGCTGGTATTGCATGGGGTGTTATACATGGTATATGCTAAGTATTCACTGAAAAAATGAAAAAATTAAAGAATTACCTTCACTGACTTGACATTCGAACAGCAGGAGGAGTGAGTTTCTAGCCTTTTTCTTCTTCTTTCTTTGTTTTATAACGACCTCTAGGAGTTTCTGGTGACCTCAAGAAATGCCACAAAATGTACCCAACAAAACCCCATTTGTTTTCATTTAAAACACAGCTGCACTGTGGCTACTTTTAGGGTACAGTCTTACAAAAATCATGTAAAGGAAAGATGTCCTCACTGCCAAGGGACAGAATATCACTCTAACCAGAACAAAGGTGGGTGGAAACTGGTATGTTCTGTTAGGTAGATTACCTTGTGAGAAATTCAGAAGGGCTGTGGTTGATTCACCATCCCCACTCATTTCTGAGCCTTCTGACATATATAATGAAGGATACTGCCCTGCAAAAACCCTGATCTCACCAAAACCAGAAAAAATTGCCAAGAATTTCAAGTAGGCAAGGGACAGTTTTTTTTTTTTTTAAGAAAAAAACAACTCTAAAAACAGACTATTAAAAGGTAGTTTTGCAAAGGAAGCAACGAGATATTTTACTGACCCAAAGTTTCTTTTCCTGGCTTGTTCCTTAGGAAAGGCAGTAACCATGTGCTTAAATACATCATTTATGCCCCTTCCTCATATCCAAGTCTGTGTTCCTTTGCATACTTATATTTTGTCTTTCCAGTGTTGTCCATATCTCCCTTTTCTGTGATATGCAGTTGTGAAATGGACCATATAATTTTCACCTAACAGGGACTGTAAACTAGTTCAACCATTGTGGAAGTCAGTGTGGCAATTCCTCAGGGATCTAGAACTAGAAATACCATTTGACCTAGCAATCCCAATACTGGGTATATACCCAAAGGATTATAAATCATGCTGCTATAAAGACACATGCACACGTATGTTTATTGCGGCACTATTCACAATAGCAAAGACTTGGAACCAACCCAAATGTCCAACAATGATAGACTGGATTAAGAAAATGTGGCACATATACACCATGGAATACTATGCAGCCATAAAAAATGATGAGTTCATGTCCTTTGTAGGGACATGGATGAAGCTGGAAACCATCATTCTCAGCAAACTATCGCAAGGACAAAAAACCAAACACCGTATGTTCTCACTCATAGGTGGGAACTGAACGATGAGAACACATGGACACAGGAAGTGGAACATCAGACACCGGGGCCTGTTGTGGGGTGGGGGCAGGGGGAGGGCTAGCATTAGGAGATATACCTAATGTTAAATGACGAGTTAATGAGTGCAGCACACCAACATGGCACACGTATGCATATGTAACTAACCTGCACGTTGTGCACATGTACCCTAAAACTTAAAGTACAATAATAATAATAAAAAAAGAATTTTCACCTAACAATATGCAGCATGGAGTCAGTACCAGGGGTTGCATGAAACTGACAACCAGAACACTTGAGTTGTCATTTGGGTTTCACTGTCCTTCTCAGGCCCTTCTCAGCATCTCTGCTCCCCACTGTCACTGAAACAGCTAAGCCCAACTGCACCTTTCAAATTCCAGGTTATCTCTGTCTCCAGCACAAAAGCAGCCCCCTTCCAGATAATCTCAAATTCACTAACATAATTCATTTGCATGCATGTTTTGATATTGCCTTACTAGAATGTAAGCTTCTGGAAGGGGGTATGCAGAGCCTGTGCTAGTCCACCCACATGTTCCCAGTTCCCATAATACTTCATGGGACACAGCAGGTACTTTGTAATATATGTCAATGGCAGACTGACAAAGGTCTTTGGCTAAAGAGGCTTTTTTAAAGATGTGGTGTGTTCATTAAAATGGCTAATCTTTAATTGCCCAAGGATGTCAAAGGGTCTAAAGAAAGAAGACCAGGAGATAATTAAGTGCATTAACTAGCATTCTGAGGGGGCATTATGTTGCCCAACTTGGCAGAACAACATGTGGACAAAAACAACAAAAACTAAATTTCACATTTGCTCTGTGCCTAGCAATGTGTTATGAGTTTTCAGCTCATCATTATATTTAAATCATTATTTAAATATAAACACAAAAATCCAAGCACACTTTTAAAAATAGCAAATCTCAGGAAGAAAGGGAAGGACTAATCGCTCATTCATTCATTTATCTTTTAAAAATTGTTTTGTATTCACATATTCATTTATTGATTTTTTATCCCTTCAGTCAATAAACCACAGTCAAATGTTGCTTTAAGAGTCGGGATACGTTCCAAGAAATGCATCGTTAGGTGATGTCATCCTTGTGACAATATCACAGGGTGCACTTATACAAACCTAGATGGTGTAGCCTACTACACACACAGTCCATATGATCTACCCTATTGCTCCTACACTACAAGCCTTTACAGCTTGTTGCTGTACTGAATACTGTAGGCAACTGTCATTAAACGGTAAGTACTACACATCTAAATCTATCTACACATAAAAAAGGTACAGTAAAAATATAATATGAAAGATAAAAAATTATACATCTGTATAGGACAGTTCCATTACAATCTTATAGGATCACAGTCATATATGTAGTCTGCTGTTGACTGAAACATCATTATGTGGTGCAGAACTATACTTAAGAGATGCCTACAACCTGCCAAGAATGTAGTAAAAATATTCAGCAATATTTTATGCTATCATTCAATAAAGTACTTAAGGAATGCCTACAATATGCCAAGAATTCAGTAAAACTATTTAATAATACTCCATACATATTCCCTTTCCACATAAACACCAACTCAAACCAACACATCACTCTCAGGTCTTGTAAATGCTTGAAAATGGGGTAAGCCCCTTTGGCTAACATGAACGTAGCAGCAATTATGTAGCAGCTTTGTGTAACAACTTTTTCCACCATAACTCTCTCTTAGCTCTTCAGTTATTTTTTTTTAAATCATGTCATCCACTTACCACATTGAGCACAAACCTTGTTTGTCAAGCATCCCTCAATAGGTTTTGTGTGATGTGTGTGGTCTTTAAATGGTATGTTCTTTATCTGGGGTTGGCACATGTCCTTCTAGCTACAGTGATTAGCCTAAAGGTTGATCTGTGAGTCAGGCCAGGTGATCAGAGCTAACGAGCATTAGCCCAGGACTTTTGGGGTTTGCTCTGTTTGCATGGGGTTGATACAGTGATATGTGTAGTCAATTACATTGTGCCCCCGAAAAGATATACCCACTTCCTAGTCCCTGGTACCTGTGAATGTGACCTTATTTGGAAAAAAGTGGCTTTGCCGATGTAATTAAGGCTCTTGAGATTTTCGATTTAGGGTACAGCCTGACAATAATGACTAGTGTTTCTTTTGGGTTTTTTTGTTTGTTTGTTTGTTTGTTTTGGTTTTTTTTGAGACGGAGTCTTGGTCTTTCGCCCAGGCTGGAGTGCAGTGGCGTGATCTCGGCTCACTGCAAGCTCCGCCTCCCGGGTTCATGCCATTCTCCTGCCTCGGCCTCCCGAGTAGCTGGGACTACAGGCGCCTGCCACCATGCGCGGCTAATTTTTTTTGTACTTTTAGTAGAGACGGGGTTTCACCGTGTTAGCCAGGATAGTCTCGATCTCCTGACCTGGTGATCCGCCGGCCTTGGCCTCCCAAAGTGCTGGGAATACAGGCGTGAGCCACCGCGCCCGGCCTGACTAATGTTTTTATAAGAGAAAGGAGAGGGAGATTTAAAATACAGAGACACCCAGAGAAGACAGCCATGTAACAACAGAGGCAGAGATTTAAGTGACGTGGCTATAAGCCAAGGATTGCTGGCAGCCACCTGGAGCTAAAAGAGACGCAAGGATCAGATTCTCCTTCCAAGCCTCTAGAAGGAATCAATCCTGCTGACATCTTGATCTCAGACTTCTGCCTTCTCAAATTGTGAGAGAATAAAGTTTTGTTGTTTTAAGCCACCAGTTTGTGGTAATTTGTTAAGGCAGTCCTATCAAACTAATACAAGGGATTTTAAGTGTGGAGCTTTGGTGACAATATGAGAACATGCTTGAAAGTAAAACAAATTTCTTCCTGTAAATCAGTCTTGGGAGGATCTATGTGTCCAGGAATTTATCCATTTCTTCCAGATTTTCTAGTTTATGTGCACAGAGGGGTTCATAATCTTGTGATGGTTGTTTGTATTTCTGTGGGGCCAGGGGTAATATTCCCCCTTGTAATTTCTGATTATGTTTATTTGAATCTTCTATCTTTTCTTCTTTATTAATCTAGCTAATCGTTTGTTTTGTTGTTGTTGTTATTGTTGTTGTTTAAAAAAAAATAGCTCCCGGATTCATTGATCTTTTGAATGGTTTTTCGTGTCTATCTCTTTCAGTTCAACTCTGATTTTGGTTATTTCCTGTCTTCTGCTAGCTTTGGGATTTGTTTGCTCTTGTTTCTCTAGTTCTTTTAATTGTGATGTTAAGTTGTTACCTTGAGATCTTTTTAACTTTCTGATGTGGGCATTTAGTGCTATACATTTCCGTCTTAACACTGCCTTAGCTGTGTCTCAGAGATTCTGGTATATTTTAGCTTTGTTCTCATCAGTTTCAAAGAACTTCTTGATTTCTGCCTTAATTTCATTATTGACCCAGAAGTCATCTAGGAACGGGTTATTCAATTTCCATGTAACTGTATGGTTTTGAGTGAATTTTGAGTGATTTTGAATTTGGTTATGCTGTGGTCCAAGAGACTGTTTGTTATGATTTCAGTGTAACCTAAATGCCTACCAGTGATAGACTGGATAAAGAAAATGTGGTCCATATACACCATGGAAAGCTACGCAACCATAAGAAAGAATAAGATTATGTCCTTTGCAGGAACGTGGATGGAAGTGGAGGCCATTATCCTTAGCAAACTAACGCAGGAACAGAAAATCAAATATTGCTTGTTCTCACTTAAAACTGGGACTTAAACCGTGAGAACATGTGGACACACAGAGGGGAACAACACAAACTGGGGCCTATTGTAGGGTGGAGGGTGGGAGGAGGGAGACGATCAGGAAAAATAACTAATGGGTACTAGGATTACCATCCGGATGATGAAATCATCTGTACAACAAGTCCCCATGACACAAGTTTACCTATGTAAAAACAGTACATTTGTAACCTTGAACTTAAAATGAAAGTTATTAAAAAAAAAAAAAAAAAAAAAAGGAAACCAACAAAGATGAAAGCAGTTGTGAGAAGCAGAGAGTTTCTCAGGGGCACAGGTTTAGGCATGCCAAAAAGGCAGTCTCCTACCCTTAGATGCATGGGTTTCATGAGAATGAATAAGTCCTTCTTCTTATTTTTCTTATTTTTGCTTAAGCTGAATTTAGAGTCCTCTCCTAACTAAGCAGAAAGGCATAAGTTGAATGAGAAGAAAAAAGAATGGGAGAACTGATTGAACTGTAATTGATGTAGTTTCACAAATGAGTTTGCAGAAAAAGGGAACATCAACAAGCCCTCCTACCTTTTATGTGGGGCTTGGCATAGATGGCTATTTAAAGAGTCATACTGGACTGAATGTTTTCCCCTGTACCAAGATATGCAAACGAGAGTTATAAGGCCACCAACTCATTATCATGGAACCTGAAATTATTAGAGTTGTTTGGCAAACAACAGTGTTAGCCCAGCTGCCTCACTGTTTAAGGAGGGGACAGACGCATGAGACATCAGAAGTTTTTTTTTTTTTTTTTTTTCCCTTCTTGGCTGGAACATGTCACCGCTCTTTAGAGAAGTACCATGTGTGTGTTAAGTGTCTGGAAGTCATTTTAATTGGTATGCAACCTTGACCCTCTGGAGCACGGCATCGCCACTGTCCACTCTTCTCCCTGATCCCCTGGGAAATGATTAAGCTCCTCTCACAGTGTCTTTTCAGCTTCCCACTCTGGACTATAAATAACCCTTTTGCATTCTCTGTGATGTGTTCTCACCCTATGACTTTGTTTTTGCGGATCGCCCTGCTCCTTCCTCATCTAAGGGGAGGACAACAACAAGAGTAAACATAGTGATCAAAGAGGCGAATTTTTCACCAAGAGAAGTAAGGTGCGGTGGCACAGGCACACAGATGGACTCCAAGGACACTGTGTTGGTGGATTCTTCAGAATGTTTACCTTGAGCGGCCAGCTTTATGTTATGGTGGTGAGGGCTTTTGAAATGCTTTCCCTTTCTAATACCAACACATCACATTAAAGTGATGTGAATTTGAAAGCCAGTTCTCTCATGCAGTAGCCACGTAACCTTGGACAAGTGATTTTACCCTTCTGTATTCTGATTCTCTCCTTCTCGAAATGAGTATCATGTCAGCATTTGTTCCAGAGACTTTTATGAGGATTATATGCAAAATCCACATTAAACGCCTAGTGGTAAATGCATAATGAACATCAGGAATTGTGTGTGTGTACTACTATTATCAGAATGCAGGACTTCTGACACACTAGTCTTCCTGTGTTTCAGTGTCTTCTTCTATAAATAATGATAGTCCCTACCTTGTATGGTTGTTTGGCATACTGAATGGGTTTATATGTGCTAAGGGCTTGAAACTGCGTTCTAAGTGAATGTTCAGTCAATGTCATCTATTACAATGAACAGTTTTGTTGCTTATTTTTCTAGGGTATACACATAATCATATTCAATAATTGTTAAGTATCAGTGATGGGTAGACCACTAGGCAGGGTGCTGGGAGGTGAACTGGAGAGTCAGACCCAAACTATCCCCTCCTCATGTCCCTGTAACACTGGGAGCACTGATGATTAGGATAAGGTGGAAGAAAGGGGATGGGATTCCCACCTAGGGCAGCAGAAAGAAACACAAGGATTGCTGCATTTGAGCTAAGTCTTGCATCCATATGAGGAGGTATTTGCCAGGTGGATAGGAAAAGATAAGGGTAGACTTCTGAATGCACCTGCAAGACACCAGCATGCACCAACACCACCTCCATGTTTGAAAAGCTTTGTTTTTGCTGTTACCCTGCCCCCAGACACTTCTAGACCTCCATGGTACTTTCAATCCTTATTGAAATCCACATCATTTCCTCAAGGAGGAATTCACTAATCTTCCTAAATAAAAGAAAATTGCTGTACTTTATACCCCACTGTCTACCGTCTTGCCATATTTCCTCTGGCTGAAATTGCACAAAATATCCACGCTGTGTGTTCTTCCTTATTGCCCACCTTCCCTCCACAAGACTGCGGGCTCCCTGAGAGTCAAAACCCTGCCTGTGATGCGCACTGACACCTGGAACACATGCAAAGCATTTAGTAAATCTTTGGAACCCCCATACGTAAGTGGTGGCAGGAAAGGTCCTCCAGCCCTGTCTATAACCAAATGTCCATCTTGATCTCATCTCTACGGGGTCCAGTGAAACTTCTGCTAGGAAAAATACAAGTTTGAAATCAATTACATCCATGAAAACTGAACTGGAAAGTCAGACCCAAACTACCCCCTCCTCATGTCCCTGTGCATGAGTGTCATAATTCCTAGCTGGACGTCCATGTCTTCAGATACACAATGTCTCTGCTGTACAGGTAAGGGCAACTGCCTATCTGTTTTTGAGGCTTTGTAGACCTCCAAGTAGGAAGATCAGGTTCCCCTTCCTTCACACTTGTAGACAATATTTGCTTCGTGTAATTGATTTCAAACATGTATTTTTCCAAGCAGAAGTTTCACATTGAACCCTATACAGATGAGATCAAGGTGGACATGTGCTTATAGTCAGGGCTGGAGGACCTTTCCTCCTACCACTTACATCTTACATCTTCCAAAACTCTTCATGGTGGGCCAAAGCACCTCTAGGTTCTTAAGTACCCTGCTCAAAGACCACCACTGTATACCGGTAATCAAAAAACTTTTCCTACAAAGAAGCAGATAGTATGTATCTTCAAAGCCAGGACATAAGGTCTCTGTTGCAAAACTCAACCCTGCTGTCCTGGCAGGAAGCCAACCAGAGACAATATGTAAACAAATGAGCATGCCTGTGTTCCAATAAAGCTTAATTTACATAAATGGACAGAGGCTAGAGGTGGCCCATGGTCTCTAGTTTGCCATTCCATGATGTTAGATTATGGCAGCATTAATCAGAATAATGGCTGTAGCTCACTCTTGTCAGAAAATCCCTGCCTTTTGCAATGAATTAAGAAAACTTATTGCCGGGCATGGTGGCTCATGCCTGTAATCCCAGAACTTTGGGAGGCGGAGGCAGAGGCAGGTAGATCACCTGAGTCTTGCTCTGTCGCCCAGGCTAGAGTGCAGTGGCGCGATCTTGGCTCACTGCAAGCTCTGCCTCCAGGTTCATGCCATTCTCCTTCCTCAGCCTCCCGAGTACCTGGGACTACACACACCTGCCACCATGCCTGGCTAATTTTTTGCATTTTTAGTAGAGTCGAGGTTTCACCGTGTTAGCCAGGATGGTCTCGATCTCCTGACCTCGTGATCCACCCGCCTCGGCCTCCCAAAGTGTTGGGATTACAGGCGTGAGCCACCATGCCTGGCCAAAAAAAAAAAAAAAAACATTTTTATTGTATTTGAGTCACTATCATTGGGCAGGGTTGGGGGTGGGTTTCTCTACAGATTATAGCATGTAATATAGCATATAACTAATAAACTGATTAAAAATAAATTAATATACTTTTTAAAGGATAGGAGAATATGAGCAGAGACATGCATTTATTATTGACTATCCAGGTGCCAAAGAACAGAAAAGGTAAATACACATACAATGATGAAGAATTAGCTCCTGTAAAAAGGCCTGACCGTGCCTATAAAAGATTCTCCAGTTTGGGATTGGGGCTCTGTCCTCATCTGCTGCACAGCCCTCCACATTGATGACAGTCTGACTTTCCTAAACGCAAAACTTGGCAGTGTCCCTGTGTCTATATATGGATTCAGAATCAGAGTTCAGCAAGTCAAGCCACAACGTCAAGGGACCGGTACCACTGTTCACAAATAGTTTCTGCACCGAGGGAGGTTATGCGAGATGGGGAGATGCGTATCACATGAGGATTCGCGAGCAAGGAAACGCAGTTCCATGTGCCAAGCAGACAGTGCCTGTGAGAAGGGAAATGCAGCTGTGTCTCCATCCATCTGCTGTTCATGGCAGAGCTGATTTCTCACACGCACGCCAAAAGACGGAAGCTATATAGTGAGACTTTCGAAGAAGGGAAATACAAGTGTTTGCATTGATGTTCTCCAGGAGAGGGAAAGGCTGATGGAAAGCACATGGACATTTCATGGGAAAGAAGTTCTGTATTTTGAGGAAATGAGGAATTTTCCTGTGGCCATATTTATTGGGACAGAGGATTTTTATTTATTTATTTATTTATTTTATTTTATTTTTTTTTAGATAGAGTTTTGCTCTTTCTCCCAGGACGGAGTGATGTAGTGTGATCTCGGCTCACTGCAACCTCTGCCCCTTGGGTTCAAGCAATTCTCCTGCCTCAGCCTCTCAAGTAGCTGGCATTACAGGCACCTGCCACCACACCCAGCTAATTTTTGTATTTTTAGTAGAGACGGGGTTTTGGCATGTTGGCCAGGTTGGTCTCGAACTCCTCACCTCAGGTGATCCACCTGCCTTGGCCTCCCAAAGTACTAGAATTACTGGCATGAGGATCTTAAATACGAATGTATTTTGGAATTATTAGCACCAGTGAATGAGATTCTAGTTTAAATCCACTGGGAAGTTCTCTGTATAAGAAGTTTTCATTCCTTTATAGAGTAAAAAATGCCATTTCTAGAGGTAAAAATAGGCCACCCACAAAATAACTGTTTTGCAAACTGTATTTTATATAATGAGTTTGCCTTAAGCAAAGATGCAACTGTTTTCAGGATACCATCCACATGGCCCTCGTCTGCAGCAGGGGGCTCACAGATCATCTTATGCATCACAATGGTTATTTCTCTTAATAAATAATTCCCAAAACAATTCGACTGGTAATTGGGATGCAGGCATCTATATTTTTAAAGTGTCTGTTAGCAACAAAAAGATATGGTGAAGTCCTAACCCTGGATACCTCCAAATGCAAACATTTTCAAACACAGATCCACTTTATTAATAGAAGTAATTAGTTAAGATGAGGTAACCCTGGAGTAGGGTGAGTCCCTAGGTCGATATGACTGATGTCCTCATAAATAAAATGGCCGTGTGAAGTCAGAGATAGATGGAAAATGCCACACGAAGATAAAGCCAGAGATTGGAGTGATAGACCCATAAGCCAAGGAACACCAAAGATTTTGGGCACATCACTAGGAGTAAGGAAAGAGGCATGGAACAGCTACTTCCTCAGATCCTGCAGAAGGAACCAACCCTGGCCACATCTTGATTTCAGACATGCAACCTCCAGAACTAAGAGAAGACATTTCTGATGTTCTAAGTCATCCAGTCTGTGATACTTGGTTACAGCAGCTTCGGGACACCCACACAACGTTCCGCAGTGATTGGTTTGTCCTTCTCCCGGTAAAGATTAACTGGGCATGAAAAAGCAGGTATGCTTTTATTCTTTTTAATAACCATCTTCTTTCTAGGCAGATACCAATATTCTTTCTAAAAAAAAAAATCACGGATGTTAATTCTTGATAGCTGGCATGATATTTAAAGATGGCTGGAGGGCAGGAAGTCCATCCAACGTAAGACTCAGAAGGGATTCTTTGTATCTTTAGTTTATTATTGTCCATTTCAGACATCCTTACTTGCAGCAGGCAGTCTGAAATGCATCAGAATTTCATTACTTAGAAGAAGCAAGATCTGAACGATATGATCTGTAGAAAATATTATCTTACATGGGAAATTCAATATTTTTTGGGAATTCCAAAAATATTACCTATTCGTTATAAAATCTACAAACAATAAAGCAACTTACAAGGTAGAAAGGGAAAGTTTCTCCTAAACTTACTTGCAAAAGGAAAACTCTGCTTAGTAATTGCTGTATAAAGCTTCCAAATTATTGCAGTATCTGAATCTTCTTTTTTTTTTTTTTCCTTTTTGGAGACTGACTCACACTCTGTTGCCCAGGCTGGAGTGCAGTGGCACAATCTCAGCTCACTGCAATCTCTGCCTTCCATATTCAAGTGATTCTCCTCCCTCAGCCTCCCAGGTAGCTGGGATTACAGGCACACACCACCACACTCGGCTAATTTTTTGTATTTTTAGTAGAGATGGGGTTTCGCCATGTTGGCCAGGCCGGTCTCAAACTCTTGGCCTCAAGCGATCTGCCTGCCTTGGTACTTATCTACCTTTTTTAAAAAATGAGATAACACACTACTTATGTTACTCTACAACTTGCTTATTCTATTGAATAAAACATGGACATTTTCATATTATGGAATTAGATTTCCACCTCATTATGTTTAATAATCATCTAGTAGTCCATAGCATTTTGTAAACATATCATATTTTACAATGTCCTTGCATGTAAGCGATGCTACTCTATACGCTTAACTGTTTAAGGGTTGGAGCGGAAGACTTTAAGGGGGCCTAAGGGTCTAACGTACTAAACACTACACCGTATACAGAAATCATTCCCCACTTTTGTCCTAGGCATTCTCATATGGACTTTCTGTGTGCTAAGAACCAGCCCCCACCATCCTGAGCATTCAAAGGAAATTCCTCTCCATCCTTCCCAAGTTTATCCTTATTGCAAATTACTTTCCAACTTGAAAATCCTTTAGCAAAGATGACAGCCAAGCATATGACAGGGAATGGAAGTGCACAGTGGGGTAGCTGCTTGGAAGCTGATGCTAATGGCTGCCTTGTGAGGGACCCACGCAGCAAGCATAATGCCAATAGATCAAGGCACATGCACTGCGAGTGCAAAGTATTAATCAGGCCTGACAGTTCCTGTACCACAGTATTTATCCTGTGAATTCCAAAACACAGACACACACACATGCTGGGACTGGCACCTGCCTTCTCTCACTTGGCACGTGAACTGTATGGGGGCTTTGTTTGTCAAACTGAGTTTGGTAATCTTTACCTTCAGTTTTAAGGAAACATCCCTCTGGAACAAACAAATATTATTATTTGTTATTATTATTATTATTTTTGACAGAGTCTCACTCTGTCTCCCAGGCTGGAGGGCAGTGGCATAATCTTGGCTCACTGCAATCTCCACTTCCTGGGTTCAAGTAATTCTCCTGCCTCAGCCTCTTGAGTAGCTGGGATTACAGACACCGACCACCACACCTGGCTAATTTTTTATTTTTAGTAGAGGAGGGGTTTTGTCACGTTGGCCAGGCTGATCTTGAACTCCTGACCTCAAGTCATCCACCTGCCTCGGCCTTCCAAAGTGCTGGGTTTACAGGTGTGAGCAACTACACCAGGGCCAAACAAATGTTTTTAACATCTGGGAAATGAATGGCCCTAGCCTCATAGAAAGCTCACCATCGAATTCCAACTGCCTTGTAAAAGTAGTTTCTGCTATAAGATAAAGTACACATGAAACTTAAATAAGTCAGTATATTTAGAGATCTGCACATACACACATATGCATACATGATATGTGTTTTTATTTACTACTTTTGAAAGCAGGGGAAATGTTGGTTTTATTAAAAACGTATGCCTGGAGTTTAGTTTGTAATATCATCCCATCGATGGTTTCTTAGTTTTGAGAAATGTGTTGTGATCATGCAAAATGTTAACATTTAGCAGAATATTGGTCAAAGATATACTAGGACTCTCTATAAAGCTAAACTTACCATGAGTCTAAAATTCCTTCAAAATAATTAAACAAACAGAAAATAAAAGACGAGCAAATTCTTACCAGGGATAATCCCTAGATGCATCATGTATCATATACAAGAGGGGAGGGTTGTTTTAGACGTAAATATATTAGAATAATGCAAGAAACAGGAACTATTCCGAGACTTTTCAACCAAAAGGAATTTTTTAATCAAGGGGACTCGGGAGATCTGAGAGGCCAAAGAAGGAACGGTAACACCATTGAGAAAGAGGTGACTGCAGAAGCTACCAAAACCCTTGCAACCAATGAGAAGAGGAGGTGTCTTCAGAGACCAGAAAACAGGGTCACGTGCCATGGTGGACACTGCGCAGCGGGAGACAGGGCCTTGGAGGAGGGCCCTGAGGGAGGACTCAGGGTGCCTTGGGAAGCAGAGAGAGAGGGGAAGACGAGTTCTGGCTTCCCCTGCATTCAGGGTTTCCACTCACGCCCTCTACTGGCTGAAAATATCCAGACGACACAGACAAGGTAAGCCGGAATCATCCTTGCTCTGATAAAGCACAAAGAAAGGAGAAAGGCAGCTCTGAGCATCTGCAGGCAGTTTCCTTGAACAGCGGAGCACGGATAGGAAAAACCATGCTCGCTGTGGAGTCTCGTGATGAGAAGAAACGTCAAGCTGTATGAGTACCAGAATCACACGGGGGCAAAGAGCTTCCATGGAGACCTCTCCAAGGGAAACAGGAAGCATCATATAGAAGCAGATGAAGACGGCCAGGCACAGTGGCTCACGCCTGACATCCCAGCACTTTGGGAGGCTGAGGCAGACGGATCACCTGAGGTCAGGAGTTCGAGATCAGCCTGGCCAACATGGCAAAACCCTGTCTCTACTAAAAATACAAAAATTAGCCAGGCGTGGTGGTGTGCGCCTGTAGTCTCAGCTATTTGGGAGGCTGAGGCAGGAGAATCGCTTGAACCTGGGAGCCGGAGGTTGCAGTGATCCTAGATTGCACCACTATACTCCAGCCTGGGTGACAGAGAGACTTCGTCCCCTCCCCCACAAAAAAGAAAAAGTAGACAAAGACTATTACAGTCCACTTTGTCATCTCCAACCATTTATGGGTTCCTGTTGGTTTCCTGCTTTTGCTTCTTAGGCCTTAATGGTAAAATCTTATTTCCACAATAACATACACTTTCTTCTAATTTGGTATTAAGTATATCTGTGCTCCAGCTAAGGAAAAAGTTGCTGCTAAGTGAATGCAGATTGTATATTATGATCTTCCACATTTTATGGTCTACTATATATTAAGATATGCTATCAGTGGAACAGGCATATCAAATGACCTACTTTTAAAAGAACAGTTTGGCAGTCAATTCATAACTGGTATGTATGCCCAGAACATTTTTATTTCTACTTCTCAAAGCAGGAGATGTAAAAGCCACAGACATTTTGTTGGTGATGTTATCATGGTAGTGATTGTTTGGCGGAAGCTGCTGAGTAACAAGACCACTTGGCAATCTGATCTTTCAGTCTTTCTTCACATATATGAAGTTCACCTGAGTTAATGTATAATAAGGATAATGTTGATCGGGTGGGGTGTAGTAGCTTACACCTGTAATCCCAGCACTTCGGCAGGCTGAGGTGGGAGGATCCTGTGAGACCAGGATTTTGAGAGCAGTCTTAGCAACAAAGGGAGACCTCATCTCTACAAAAGGTACAAAAATATCAGCTGAGTGTGGTGGCATGTGCCTGTGATTCCAGCTACTCTGGAGGCTGAAGCGGGAGGATCATTTGAGCCGGCAAGGTTGACGCTGCAGTGAGCCATGATTGCACCACTGCACTCCAGTCTGGGTGACAGTGTGATACTCTGTCTTCCTCTAAAAAAATAAGAATGTCAATGTTTCCCTGGTCCTGATAAGTTTCTTCCATAATTCATGCTTACTAATAATGCCATACTTTATTATTTTTTTTACAACATTTAAAAACAAACAGTGGAAAAGAAAACATAGATGCACTCTCAGCAGAATGTTAATTTAGTCTAATGCACATCGAAGAGCTTCAGGCTTTGAGAATCAACGTGAGGTCAATGAAACACACATTGAATGTCATCTATCTGCGTTCTTATTTTATTTCCTTCTGGCCATTTTCCCCCACGTCATCACTGTTAGTGGGTTTTTGTTTTTTATGTTTTGTTTTGAGTCAGAGCCTCACACTGCCGCCAGGCTGGAGTGCAATGGCGTGATCTCGGCTCACGGCAACCTCCACCTCCTGGGTTCAAGCAACTCTCGTGCCTCAGCCTCCCAAGTAGCTGGGACTACAGGCAGGCACCACCACACCCAGCTATTTTTTGTATATTTAGTAAAGATGGGGTTTCACCATGTTGGCCAGGATGGTCTTGACCTTTTCACCTTGTAATTTACCCGCCTCGGCCTCCCAAAGTGCTAGGATTATAGGCGTGATTCACTGTGCCTGGTCCATTGTTAGTGTTTTTAAACGGGGTTATCTATGAAGGAAACACTGAACCATCTGGGTGACTCTTTACATAGGGTTAACTTCAGGATTCCCCCAAACAGCTAATCCAGTTAAGCAATAAGCAAATTTTTTTTTTAATTAAGGAAATGCCTTGATTTTAGAAAAATCATACCAGCCTGGGCAATGTAGTGAAACCCAATTGTTACAAAAAAATACAAAAATTAGCCAAGTGTGGTGGCATGCACCTGTTGTCCCAGCTACTTGGGAGGCTGAGGTGGGAGGACTGAGCCTGGGAGGCAGAGGTTGCAGTGAGCTAAGACTGTACCACTGCACTCCAGCCTGGACAACAGAGTGAGACCCTGTCTCAAAAAATAAAAATAAAAAAGAGAGAAAAGAAAATCATTTTCCATGTCAACCTCTCCATCTACAGAACCTACTACACTCTATACCCAGCCACTGTGCTAAGAACTCCACTACATCTTCCCAGTAATCCCAACAACCATCTATAAAATGGCTGTGGAAGGCAGAACTGTGGCCCCGAAAGATGTCCATGTCTGTCCTGGAGCCTGTGAATGTATCATATGACATGGTAAAAGGGAATCAAGGTTGCTGATCAGCAGACCTTAAAGAGCGAAATTATTCAGGATCATTAAGATGGGCTCAAGGTAATCACAAGGGTCTTCAAATATGGGAGAGGGAGACAGAAGGGTCAGGTCAGAGTGACCTGATGGAAGAAAGGCTTGCCTGGCCATGGCTGGCTTTGAACTTGGAAGAGGCTGTGACCCAAGGGAGGAGAGTGGATTCTAAAAGTTGGAAAGAGCAAGAAAAAAGATCTCCTCTACAGGTTCAAGAAAAAGACAGCCCTGCTGGCACCATGATTTTAGTCCAGTGAGACACACTGCAGACTTCTGATCGCTACAACTATGAGATGGTCAACTTCTGTTTTTGTTTGTTTGTTTTTGAGACAAGCTCTTGCTCTGTTGCCTAGGTTAGAATGCAGTGGTACAATCATGGCTCACTGTAGCCTGAAACTCCTGGACCCAAGTCATCCTTCTACCTCACCCTCCTGAAACCACAGGCATGTATCACCACGCCTAGTTAATTTTTGTAGAGGTGGGGTCCCGCCATATTGCCCAAGCTCATCTCAAACTCCTGGTCTCAAGTGATTCTCCCACCTCAGCCTTCCAAAATGTTAGAATTACACATGTGAGCCACCATACTTGGGTAATTTCTGTTGTTTTAAGTCACTAAGCTTGTGACAATTTGGGAAATAGTAACAGGAAACGAATAAAGGTGAAAACTGTTATCTCCATTTTGCAGATAGTAAAACTAATGTGTATAAACATACAAACTAAACCCACAAAGAGGTGAACAATAATACTGGGATTTAAGCCAGTCTTTCTGGCTCAAAAGATAGGCTTTTCCCCACAGGATACTATATGGCTTTACTTTGAAATATTTCACTTAATTCAGATATCTATTAATGATTATAACACAAACCAATGCTTCCTTAGAAATAATTTGAGAAAAAATGATGATTCCATGGATACAGACTCAAAATAGGTCTGATAAGAGTTAAGAAAATGAGGAGTAATTAATGAAATATTTCTTGAGAACTCATTGTTTCAGGTGCTATTAGACACTGTCTCATTAATTTCTCTCAAAATTCTGTACAATGCAGACTTTTTTGATGTAGAAGATTAAATATTACAGAGGATGTATCACCTACCAAATCCTTCCCAGTAAAGGGGCAGAGTTAAGGTTTTAGGTCAAGCTCATAGCTGTTTCCAAGTTTGTATATATTCTATTTCAGTATGTTGCCAACTCCAGAAACAAGGATGTTTGTGGACAAAGAGAATTTTAAAGGCAAAATGAGGATGTAAGTTGTGTTAAGTTTGTTCTCCCATTCTATGATCGCTCATTAGCAGATGAAATATTATTTGGAAGCTTTGTTGTAGACAGTGAATTTTGGAACCATATACAACATGGCGAAACCACAAAATTCTAAAATAATTATTTCTTATTTGTACACTCACATACCCACATAGGCAGACATAAAACAGAGAGAGAAGAAGACAGAAAGAGAGAGGAGAGAGAGAGGAGGAAGAAGAGAGAGAAAGAGAGAGGAGGGAGAGAGAGGAGGGAGAGAAAGGAGGAAGAGGGAAAGAGAGGAGGAAGAGAGAGGGAGAGGAGAGAGAGAGGAGAGAGAAGAGAGAGGGGAGAGAGAGGAAGAAAGAGAAGGGAGAGACAGAGGAGGAAGAGAGAGAGAGAGCGAGAGAGAGAGAGAGGAGAGAGACTGAAAGACCTAACTGCTTATGATAACTGGAAATTGGTCATATGGTTATAACATTTATATTAAATGAATTATTATACCCTAATGCTTGATTTTTAAAGGATGTGAATATGAGAGCTGACATTTCTCTTCCCTTTTAATCCTAATAACCACAATGAATTGTTCCAAGAAGGTTCAAAGCACATTCTGATATCTTTCTGTCACTGTCCCCAATCAGTAGTCAGATGAACGCTCATCTATTCACCCACAAATTCTCTAGGAAGCTTGCTAAAATGCAGAGTCCTAACTTCCACTCTCAGGGACTATTAGTCAGTAGGTCTGGAAGACAGCAGCCTCAGGTACATTAAAAAATGTATAGCCATTTTTGGCGATTATTAAAAAGTCAAGAAACAACAGATGCTGGCAAGGCTATGGAGAAATAGGAATGCTTTTACACTGTTAGTGGGAATGCAAATTTGTTCAACCATTGTGAAAGACAGTGTGGTGATTCCTCAAAGATTCAGAACAAGAAACACCATTTGACCCAGCAATCCTATTACTGGGTATATACCCAAAGGAATACAAATCATTCTATTATAAAGATACATGCACGCATATGTTCACTGCAGCACTATTCACAATAGCAAAGACATGGAGTCAACCAAAATGCCCATCAATGATAGACCAGATAAAGAAAACGTGGTACATATACAACATGGTATGCTATACAGCCATAAAAAGGAATGAGATGTTTTTTGCAGGGACATGGATGGAACTGGAAGCCATTATCCTTAGCAAACTCACACAGAAAACCAAACACCACATTTTCTCACTTCTAAGTGGGAGCTGAACATGAGAACACATGGACACAGGGAGAGGAACCACACACAATGGGGTCTCGTAGAGGGGAAAGAGGAGGGAGAGCATCAGGATAAAAAGCTAATGTGTATGGGGCTTAATAACTAGGTGATGGGTTGATAGGTGCAGCAAATCACCATGGCACACGTTTACCTATGTAACAAATCTGCACGTCCTGGACATGTATCCCAGAACTTAACATAAAAATTTAAAACACGTACAGTCATTTTTGAGATATGCAACCCCAAATTCATCAAGATAAAAATGTGTCTGGATACATGAATTCCAGGAAGAAGTGGCTTTCTAATGTGTTGGCTTGCAAAAAATATCAAAGGCAGTAGTACTTCACATGATTCCTATTTCAGCCTCCATTTACCTGTCAAAGTCTCTGCCTATCTCCCCACAACACTTGCATGTTACTGGAAATACATTCAGCATTATAAGATGTATATTTCTTTTTTTTCTTTTTTGAGACAGAGTCTCGCTCTGTCACCCAGGCTGGAGTGCAGGGGCGTGATCTCGGCTCACTGCAACCTCCACCTCCTAGGTTCAAGTGATCCTCCTGCCTCAGCCTCCCAAGTAGCTTGGACTACAGGCACCGCCCCCACCCCCAACCATGGTCAGCTAATTTCTGTAATTTTAGTAGAGACGAGGTTTCACCATGTTGGCCAGGCTGGTCTCAAACTCCTGCCCTCAAGTGATCCACCCGCCTCAGACTCCTAGAGTGCTGGGATTACAGGCGTGAGCCACTGTGGCCAGTCAGGATGCATGTTTCAAGTATAGTCTCCCGTGTGTTGTTTCATAATGCAATGCCCATCTAAATGCAACCTCCACGAACACAGGGACTGAATCTCTCCCGTTCACTGCCATAGCATCTAGGCCCTGCCCAGAGCCTGGCGGGGAGCCAGTAGCCAATAAATATTTCTTGAACAATGAACGAGTACTAAGTTTTCACCCTGTACTTGAAGTCACTACATGTAAAGTAGCAGCACAAGTAAAAATGAGAGATTCACTCCGATGACAAATGCACTGGATGCTTGTATTTGGCCAAAATGCTGTCATTTCTGATTTCTCTCTTTGGGAGTTAAGACTGCAAACTCAAAGCAGTCAGAAAGCTAATATTGCCACAATATAAGATTCAGTTCACAGTCTGTGCTTGATAATATCATAAATCAATAAAGCAAAACTCCAAACTAGATGGACAGCAATGAAACAAATGCCAGACAGCTAACTATAAAAGCTAACATGTTGGGAAGGTGAAATATAGATGGTATTTGGCCTATTTTTTATTTCCTTAATTGTATGTGTTGGTTTCATTATAAATTATTATTTTGAGAGAGGGTCTTGCTCTGTCACCCAGTACAGTGGTTCGATCACATCTCACTGTAGCCTTGACCTCCTGGGCTTAAGCAGTACTCTCACCTTAGCTTCCGGAGTAGCTGGAACTACAGGTGCACACCACTGTGCCCAGCTGATTTGTGTGTGTATATACATAAAAATACACACATTGTGCGTGTGTTTATATATTTATATATATATGCACACACTACAAATAAATTTATATTTATATATAATTTTATTTTACTTTTTTTTTGGTAAAGATGAGGTTTTGCCATGTCACCCAAGCTGGTCTCAAATTCTGGGCTCAAGTAACCTGCCTGCCTCAGCTTCCGAAAGTGTTGAGGTTACAGGCATGTGCCACCAGGCCCAGGCTCGTTTACTTTTTACGAAGTCATCTATTCATTCAGTTACATCAATCTCAAGCACCAATTAATTGGTAAGAAAGAAAGAATTATAGAATCTTGGAATCATATATTCCTATTGAACTGTAGAATGTTATAGGCCTGAGAATTATATGTGTGTGTGCATGTGTATATGCTTAATAAAATGTTTCAATATGCACAAAAGTAGAACATGTTACATAATGGGTTTTATATACCCAGTACCCATATTCAACAGTAATGAAGAGCTTGCTACCATTGCTTTACCTTGCTATTTACCTATTCATTTATTTTCTAAAGTGTTTTAAGCAACTCCAGAGTTCCTATCATTTAACCTCTACTTTATAATCCAATTGTCCCACTAGAAATTACAGATACTTTCTTACAGAACAAGAATGCACAGCTACTCAGGAGGCTGAGATGGGAAGATCACTTCAATCCAAGACTTCAAGTCCTGCCTGGGCAACAAAGCAAGGCCCTATCTCTTAAAAAAAATTAAAAAAAATAAGAAAATGCTATTATCATGTGTAACAAGATCAACAATAAGATTTACTGAGGTTTTTTCTAAAATAGCCATTTTGATATCTTTGATAGACATGGTGCGCCTATCATGGCTCCCTACTTTTTCTTTTCTTTTCCCCAGTAGGAATTGCTGGGTTGATCACAGTAACTCTCAAAAGCTGGCCTGCCAAGGCGAGGGGACTCTGCCAACAGTAAGGGGAGTGGAGAGAAGCAGATGGGGTATAGGAAGGAACCAACAAGGGATCTGGGTGTTTCAAAGGCAAACCTTCAAAGTCCCCAGCAGACCAAAGGTAGCTACATGAAAGGACCACATTTAGCTGCAGAACCCCCAAGGCTGGGAGAAGAACAGGAGATCAGACGGAAGAAGCCACAAACAAACTTCACTGAACAGCCCCCTCACCCTAGAGCTGAGACACAAAAGTGTGGGATCAAAACTCTACAGAAGCAACTCGAGGCAAATGGGGTCACAGAGACATCTGTCTATGTCTATAAAGTACCCAAACAGCAGGACGAGAAATAAAAAAGGCAGCCAATGATCCAGATGTTAACCCTAATATTAAGGCCATCCTGATGTCCAGCAATCACAGTCCAGATGTCCTTACGCATGGGAAAGAAGAGGATTGGGGTAGGATCCTCAATGTTCACACTACAGTCAGCCTGGTGGTGCATAACCCCCAGCTGCACATAGCGGCTGCCCGGGGGGGCTTTCTCAAGTCCTGATGCCCAGAGCCTACCCCCAGAGGCTCAGAATCATGGAGTCTGGATTGGGGCTAAGGCATGCATGTTTTCTAAAGCTCTCCAGATCATTCCAATGTGTTTGAGGGCTCTGATCTAAGGCAAAAGCAAGGTTCTTAAATCAACAGTCCATTTTGATAACACAAAAAGATTTTTGTTTTGTGCAGGAGATGGTGGCCTTCGTATTAAATTTTAAGAAACAGATTCCCTTAAATCCTTTAGTTGTATACATCAAGCTATTTCATACAAGACTCCAATTGCCATGTTCTCTTGAAAAAATCATAAGCTCTGGCAATGTGGGCTGCCTTTCCCTGGGGTCAGTCTCTCCTTTAGACCACTGAGTTCTGCCATATACTTGGTCCTGAGACAAGTGAGCTGGGTCAATCTTGTTCTTAAGGCATGCTGCCATTCAGATCTTTCTGTGGTCTCCCTTTAGATCATGCAAAGAATAATTCAGCTAAGACCACAATGGTGATGATTAGTTTCCACTTGCAAATTTTATTTTTTTGCTACTAGGATGAAGAGTAGACAATGATAGTAAATACTTACTGAAATAAACAAAATTGGGAAACTTCTTTTTCCTTGGGTGGACTGATAAGTAGAAGAAGGGTGATAAGAGCACCGGCTCAAGTCAGGATTCCCAATCTCCAGCTCTAGTTTTATTAGTGACAGGATTTTGGGCAAGAGTCTTAAGCACTCCAGGCCTCAGTAATTTCATTTGCATGTGATGGTGGGGGTGTGTGGGGCATGAGCTCCAGTTGTCTTTTTGATCTTGAATTCTACATTTTTCTAGGTGCTAAATGACAGCAAGAGGAATGCACAGAAGGGATAAAGCAGCAAGTGGAACAAAAAAATTATACTTCCAGCGCATCTTGAGTCTGGACATGGTTCACAGATGAACATATGAGCTGTCCATGCATCAGTGAGTACCTGGCCACCTTGGAGATGAGCCAAATGGAACTGGAGCCAGGAGAAGGCTTTCCCAGGAGTCCCCGCCTGGCCTCCCAGCAGCACACACAACCCTGTCCTGCCGGTGGCCTTTCTGTAAGAACATCACGACATCTTGGAGGTCAGCTGTTGGGGATTCAGCACAGACTGATCCTCTCTCCTTCTAGCTGGAGTCATGAGATTCACCTGCCTTCCCTTCTTGCTCTAGAGAGACCATCCTATACTCAGACAGTTTGCTGTTTTCCTTATAAACAGCTCAGGACAAAAAGCAAAGGCAACAAAAAGGAAAAAGAATACATTGGACTTTTTCAAAATTAAAAACTTTAGCAACTTAAAGACACTATTAAAAGAGTGAAAAGGCAGACCACAGAATGGGAGAGAATATTTGCCAATCATCTGTCTTATCAGGAATGAACACCGAGAATGTATAAAGAACTCCTAAAATTCAACAGCAGCAACAACAAACTACAAATTAAAAAATGGGCAAAGGATTTGAACAAACATTTCTCCAAAGAAGACAGACAAATGACCAATAAACAACTTAGGGAGTAAATGAATCATGGAGGGAAAGGAGAGACATAGGATGCCTTTGTTCTCCTACCAAGCTCCTTCTAGGTACTTCATTCCTCGATCCCCTGTCCTACCTGACAAGAGAGAAGAGTTGTTTATCTGAATGGTCTGAATTAATGATTTGACCCCATTACCACTAGTCAAGGTCACTGTGCTTTAAAATGCACAAACTGTGACTCTAACCCCTCTCTTTAACATCAAGCTCTAACCCCTCTCTTTAACATCTTCAATTCCATGGGGGCAGAACTGGTTGGCTGAGCAAGGTCCTGTTTGCTTTGATTAAACTCAGCTATATCTTTTCTCCTTCCTTGCTCTTGACCTCAACAAATATACCCGGGAGAATGACTTGAGATGAAGCCTGTCCTACAGATCTGGCCTCTTATGAGTTCTTTTTAATATGTACCTCTGAGAATTCCTGAGTGAGCTAGTCCCAAGGATTGGACTGGGGATAGGATGGAGGAACAGTGATCCTTTTATAGTCTTTAACCGGAGCTAACTCCAAGCATAGGGTGCTTGCAAAACTATGAGTAGAATGGTCCAGGATCCTTATGCTGGTATAGCTTCTTGTATGTAGAGTTCCCTTAAAATTTCTCTAAGAGGAGAGGTAAATGACAAACATTGATTTTAGGACTCTCCTGGAGTCTGGCCAACAAAAGCACTGTAACTCTCACCTTCATCTCCATTAAATATAATCAAGTAGACAAGAAACTCTAATGAAGGTTCATGAGAGAGGGGAGCCTGTAAGAAGCTTAAATACTAGAGCCATATCTTTCTAATTATAGCCCCAGTTGGAATTATATGCTGGTTCAATTCGTCATTCAGCAAAAAAGACTCTTCCATTTCATGATCTTAAAAAAAGTCCTAAGTTGGATATCTAATTCCTTTCTATTCTTCAGTTTAAAGCACAAAAGCTTTAGAATTGGGCTAAAGGTGTTACTTAAATCCCTAAGCTGTTGCTACTCTATAATTTCTGGTCTGACACAAAAAGTTTTCAAACATTGTTTTTTTCTTTCATTCCTCTACCTTCTATGTCCTTTCTCAGGGAGTAACTGCAGCTCTGACTATAATCACATTTAAGAGGCTATATTTTCTCACACTTTTCTGACTCAGAGTATCACCTGAGGGACTTTGTTTAGTCATATTAGAGGCTTTTTCGTAGATCTAATTCCCCAGTTATAATTCACAAGGGCAGCATTTACGTTCCTCTAAAGGGATTTTTTTTCTCTCTTTTTTTCTTACATTGACTATGTCCTTGATCCACATAAAAGGATATAATCGTGCTTGTTACTTATATTGTCTGTCTGTGAGGACAAATGTTTCATAACGAGGCTGTTTCCTAAATGGTAAATCTATCAACTTGTAATTCTATCAGGCCAAGATATTTAGGTGGATTCAGATGTGTCCTGTCCACTGTTTCAGTTCTGATTTCCCCAGAAATGATGGCAGGTTTGTAAGTAATATTAACTGTCTTTTGTAGTAAATTACATCTTATAATCACCACAGCGTTCGTCTCTGGCCAGAGCAGTTATCAGCTGAAGCAAATAAAGGGTTTGGAGACTCTGCTATCTGGTTCCTTTCAGAATGCCAGAAGTCCTCTATAAACACGAGTGTGCAGAATGAGAGGTCATCTTTTGAAAGCTATAATAAAACATGATTGTAACGGAACATGTGACAGGCTGCTTAGCAGAGCAGCCTCCTGACAGTGGCTCAGCTGGAGCTCAATGCTGGGCAGGAGGGTAATGGGGAGGAGAGATAACCAGGTAGGGGAGGACTAAGAACAAAAGCCCTGGGATTCTGCCTGGTGGATTTCGTGTTCATCAGCACCACCATTAATTTCAAGAAAAAATGTGTCTTTGAGAAGACAAAAAGTAATAATAATCTGAATCTGTGTCCTACTAAATTGGGTGATGGGTCCCCTAAGGGAAGTGAGAAAAATGAGCTTGAAAAACTCACGAATGCTTCCCTAACCCTCTTCCTCTACGTGTTCCAGTCCCAGCAATGCCACCCAGATGCCCTTTGCAGTTATCTGGGCTTTGGGAAGAAGATGGCAATAGGACAACATGTTGCATACCTTACTGTGAGTTACGGACTGCGTTCAATGCTTTGTTGATTGTGGGTTAACACTTTGTACCACTGACAGAACATTTACTATGTGCTGGGTGCTGTTCTAGTTGCCTAACAACTGTTAGCTCATTTAATGCTCACAGCTCTCTAAGCTAAGTGCTCTCATTAATTGCCTTTCAGAAATACAGAACTGAAGATTGCATTAAGTTAAATGCACCTGCTCAAGATGGCGTAACTAGGTGGTGAGCACCGGGATGGGAAACAGAGTAGTGGGGAAGTCCGGCTCCACAGCAGCAGTTCTGAATCACTCTGCCATATGGCTGCTGAATAGTATTAGTGTCACTAGTAAAGGAATAAAGATTAGCCTGATTTACACGGGGGAAAATCAACTTTTTGCAAGTAAGAAATGTAGGAGTTTTGCTACTGGCTTGAGAGCTGAAGTTCCCAACCACTAGATTCTCTCACTTATTAGTGTTTAAGCCCTTTAGATGTGTCACTTAGTATTTTTTGAAGGTTCTTTGTTATTCTTATTTAAGCAAAGTATTCTGAGATAGATGCTGTATGTTCCCAGAGTACTTTAACTCCCAAGCAAGAGACTTATTACTAGACCCAGGTCACAATTTCCCCAACACACACAAACATTAGAGGACCCCTGGCTGATTGCAAATTTAAAATGGATTCAGAGATGTGGTTGTGCTTTATTGGAAGTTATGCAAAGCCCCAAGAACACTGCAGTTATCAATACCCATGTTCTGGATAATGATTTGCAACACGTCTTTGGATGAGAACAGTAGAGACATGTGGGTTAGAAGAGAAAAATTTGTACAAGTACATGGATAACGCCAACTGACCATATCAGATTATTTGGAACATATTGACTGGTATTTATTTTAATCTAAAAGCATTCATTTTCTCACCTCCCAGAGAAAACCATTATTCACATTATGAGACAGATCTTGTCAATTGTCACCTTACGTGGTGACACTGGGATGGGAAACAGAGTAGTTTTTTTTGGTTTGTTTTGTTTGTTTTTGACATGGAGTCTTGCTCTGTTGCACAGGCTGGAGTGCAGTGGCACAATCTCAGCTCACTGCAACTTCCGCCTCCTGGATTCAAGTGATTCTCCTGCCTCAGCCTCCCGAGTAGCTGGGACTACAGGTGCATGCCACCACGCCCAGCTAATTTTTGTATTTTTAGTAGAGACAGGGTTTCACCATGTTGGTCAGACTGGCCTCGAACTCCCAACCTCGTGATCTGCCTACCTCAGCCACCCAAAGTACTGGGATTACAGACGTGAGCCACCATGCCCGGCCAGCCACTACATATGCTTAAAAGCCATTTTGAATGGTCACATACTCTTTATCATATGTATAGATCATAAACTACAAGTCCTTTTATATTGAACTTTTAAAGTGTTTCTCATGTTTCTCCATTATGCTTAATATTGGAATAATCATCTTTGTATATATCTGTCTGACCTCCTCTTTATTTTCTACAGACTGATTAATAGGATTACTGGGACATGACAAGAACATTAGTTTTATAACACTGGTTGCAGTTTCAGTATGTACTGGCCGATCAATTCACATCTACCTAAACACCTACTAACAGGAGAGTAGTAAAATAAATCAGGTCCATACATAATATAAAATAACATGCAGTCTTTTAAAAGAGTAAATAGTAATTTTAGATCCTGACAAGAAAGGATGTCTTAATTATATAATGGAACGAAAAAAAGGCAAGTTAGAAACTATGTAGTGTCTGATCACATTTAAAAAACCCTACATATTTATGAATGCATGTTCTGCATATAGAAACAGATGTGTGTGTGAAGACATGGATGTGGATACATTTGTATATGTATAGGTGCATCTATAAGGATGCCTTCTGCCACAAGTACCAGAAAACCAAACCTGACCAAAGTGACTATAACCATAAAGATATTCATTTTGTCTTAAATAAGAATTCCAGAATAAAAGGCAGCCCTGGACTTTCTGAGCAACTCCCAGGTGTTAAGGACCAAAGTTCTTTCTACTTTTCTGTTTCACCCTCTTTAGCCCAGTAGATGTTTGTTCTGAGGACTCTGACTTCATGGTACCAAGATGGCCATGGCAGCTCCAAGCGTCAACACCACACCCAAAGGCAAGGCACAGGTAACCATCAGTGCAGAACAAGGTGGCTGCTTATGTGGCTTGCTCCTTTTAAACTGGAAGAAAATCCTGGCCACCTTCCCTGTGGACTTCTTTCTGATGTTTCAGCAGCCAGAATTGGGTCCCTGTTTTTTGGTTTTGTTGTTTTGTTTTGTTTTTTGAGATGGAGTCTTGCTCTCAACCCAGGCTGGAGTGCAATGGTGCTGTCTCAGCTCACTGCAATCTTCCGCCTCCCAGGTTCAAGTGATTCTCCTGCCCCAGCCTCCTGAGTAGCTGGGATTACAGATGCATGCCACCATGCCCAGCTAATTTTTGTATTTTTAGTAGAGACAGGGTTTCACCATGTCGGTCAGGCTGGTCTCAAACTCCTGACCTTGTGATCCGCCCACCTTGGCCTCCTAAAGTGCTGGGATTACCGGTGTGAGCCACCGCGCCCGGCTGGGTCCCTGGTTTTAAAGGAGACTAGGATATTGAAGATCTCGCTTATCTAGAGGCACAATGGAGGCAGGGAAAGGAAAAGGGGACTCAGATGGCTTTAGGGTATAAAACTGGCACACATTACTGCAAAACAAAGTCTGGGTGAATATGCACCCAACTACTTCTCCACCTCCTTGGATGCTGGAGATGAGATATGAAGATTAGAGAATCGTCCTTAGTAATTTATAAAATTTGCTAGGTTTCACTTTATATCATAGATGTCAACTCCTTCTGTAATTTCTCCAGAAAAAGAACAGAACACAGCAATTCTAGTTACAGCCAGGGTGACAAACAGCCACTGTAGGGGGCAAGAAAATCAAACCTTTACCAAGTTGATAAGAAAGCTTTCCAATAAGTTCCCCTCTTGAGAGCTCATTCATTCAGAAAGCTGTGCTAGTGGCAGAAACCAGGGGCTGCCTAACTTAATGCTGTGTGTGTGTATGAATGTATCAAGGGTGTGTATATTTACATCTTTAGCTATTTCTCTATCTCGATATATCGCTATATATAACTATCAGCTGCTCTCAATTGTAAATGCCTTATTCACCAGGGTACATTTGTGTATTCTGTGTGGCTGTGCATGCATGTATATCCAAGAAGGAAGAAGGGCTTTGCTCAGAGCCTAGCTAAGACTTACAATTCAAAAGACTCGGTAGAATCAACTGTATTTATAATGATTATCTAAGTCACATATATACAACATACAAACAAGCCTACTGAAAATCAAGTTATTTTCCAGCTCAGCTTTTTATTCTGAAGTTCCATTCTCATTAAGAGTCACCCATCTCTTATCCCAGAGTTGAGGCTGATGCAGAAACTAAAAATGCCAGGAACACAAGAGTGGGACCCCTCCTTTTGCAGTTAATTATTTCCTAGTAGGAGAATTAATATACCCTCATAAATTTACATTCTACAAGTAAACAACTGCAATGACGCACCCTAGGGTCAAAGTCAGTATGAAGTACCTAGTCAATTCAGTGAGAAAAGAATAGGATTTTCAATGAATGGTGCTAGGATAACTGGATATCCATATGCAAAGATACAAATGCAAATCCTTATCTCACCACATGCAAAAGTTAACTCAAAATGAATCATAGGCCTAAACGTTAGAGCTAATACTATACAACTCCTAGAAAAAAAAAAAAAAAAGGAGTAAATCTCTGTGACCTTGGGGTGAAAAACAGATTCTAAAATATGACACCAAAAGAGTAAGCAATAAAAAATAAATTGGACTGTATCCATTTTTTAATTGTGCTGCTGACAATCCCATATAAGAAGTAAAAAGGCAATCCACAGAATGAAACAGAATATTTTCAAATCACATATGTGATTTTAAAATTTTTATTCAGAATACAGAACCCTTACATAGAACTTAAAAATAAAAAGTTCCATTAAAACCCTTACATAAAACTTAATAAAAAGTTTCCAATAATAAAACTTAATAAAAAGACAAATAGCCCTATTTTAAAAGTTGGCAAAGTATTTTAATAGGCGTTTGTCCAAAGAAGATAAAACAAATGCCCAACAAACACATTAAAAAGATGCTTAAAGCCAGTAATCATTAGGGAAATGCAAGTCAAATCCACAATGAGCTGTACTTCATACCTATCAAAATGGCTATTGTCAAAGAGAAATAATAACAAGTATTGGTGAGGATGTGGAGAAAAGGGAAGCCAGACACATTGCTGATGGGAATGTAAAATGGTATGCCCACGTTGGAAAACAGTTTGGAAGTTCCTCAAAATGTTAAACATAGAGTCCATATGACCCAGAAATTCCACTTGTAGGTATATATCCAAAAGAAATAAAAGCATAAGTACACAGAAAAACTTGTACATCGATGTTCATAGAAGCATTGTTTCTAATAGCTGAAAAGTGGAAACAATCCAAATGTTTGACAACCAATGAATGGACAAACACAACGTGGTATATTTATATAAGGGAATATTATTTGACTACAAAACATGAATTAAATTGACACATGGTACAACATTGATGGCCCTTGAAAACATTATGCTTAGTAAAGAAGCCACACGTGAAAGGCCACATATTGTGTGATTCAATTTATATGACATCCAGAATAGGTAAATCTATACAGACAGAGCAGAATGCTGGCTGTGTAGCGCTACAGGGTGGGGTAAGGGTGTACAGGGTGTGAGTACTAATGGGGACAAGGTGTCTTTCTGGAGCAATAAAAATATGCTAAATTTAGCATGTGTTGATGGTGTGTTGATGATTGCCCAGCTCTGTGAATATATTAAAAACCACAGAAGGCCAGGTGCGGTGGCTCATGCCTGTAATCCCAGCACTTTGGGAGGCCGAGGCGGGTGGATAACGAGGTCAGAAGATCAAGACCAGCCTGGCCAACATGGTGAAACCTTTTCTCTGCTATAAACACAAAAATTAGCCAGGTATGGTGGCACACACCTGTAGTCCCAGCTACTCCAGAGGCTGAGCCAGGAGAATCGCTTGAACCCGGGAGGCGGAGGTTGCAGTGAGCTGAAATCGTGCCACTGCACTCCAGCCTGGGCAACGGAACAAGACTCCATCTCAAAAACAAACAAACAAAAAACACTGAAGTGTACACTTTAAATAGGTGAATTTTGTGGCATATGCATAACATATAGTACGTGAACCTCAATAAAAACTTTAAAAAAAAAAAAGTACAAAGATGAGCGTGTTGGGTCCCTTGAGTTGTACAACACACAACCTGAACATACTTATTTAGGGTTCTAGCCCAAGCAGTTTAAATAATAAACTAGTTGCCCATAATTGAAAAACAGGAGCTTTTACATTAAAAACCTAGGTTCTTGACTTTTCCTGGAAAATCAGAGGCACTGATTCCTACATGTCAACAATCTGTGAGAGCTCAGCAGCCTCTTCATCTGGGGCATTTATTGCCGAGTTTGCCACAGACCCCACCACCTGCTTCTGTATCTCAACCTAAAATTGAAAGTCAGCCACCATTTATAATCGCACATGCATTCTTGTTTTTCTCATAACATTGGTACATCACACTCTGGGGACTGTTGTGGGGTGGGGGGAGGGGGGAGGGATAGCATTAGGGGATATACCTAATGCTAAATGGCGAGTTAATGGGTGCAGCACACCAGCATGGCACATGCATACATATGTAACTAACCTGCACATTGTGCACATGTACCCTAAAACTTAAAGTATAATAATAAGAATAATAAAAAAGAAAAGACTGAAACTGAAAAAAAAAAATTGGTAAGGATAGGTTAAATGTGGGATCTTGTCTGCCTCTCAGGGTCATGGGAAGTATGGCTGTCTAGATGGTTCTGTTAAATCTGAACTGCATGTTTCCTTCTTCATTTAGCAGCCACCAACATTCAGCATTATTTGCTGGAGGCACCTTCCTGGGCACTTCACGCTCTCACTAGACAAAGGATTTTCTGCTATATATTCTTGCTAAGCTCCTGTCATTCCTTATGAATTGCTGCTCCACTTCAACATGATGAGGACACATTTTGTGGATATAGATGAACTCAAGTGTCCTCAAACAGTGTGATGTTCCCTGGGTAGTTAATAAATATTCAGTCCAAGCTGTAACATTAGGAGGAGGGAGGCTGGAATCTTCCACATGCATGACTAATCCTAAACGCCAAATTGAACAAAAGCACTGGGGTGGAGTGGAGTCTACAATGCCAGTAAATCGCTAGGCAATGAGAGACAAGCACTTTAAACATCTTTCCTAAATTTCCATCATTCAGAGATCACCTTCCCAATATTGCCATCTCTGTAGTCCTCATTTAAAATCTGACATATGCTGATGCCACCTGCCTTTCTGCTTTCCAATTACTCCTCCTCTCTGTTCCAGTGCTACTGAATGGCATCCCTCTGTAAAATAAAGAAAAAGTAAAAATCTTACTTCTTTCAAACAATTCACCTTTTTATTGGCATACATTAAATTTTGAAAAATAAATGAACAGGGCACTCACATTACCAGCATAATTTGAAAACCAGGAAAGCTATCATGAAGAGAAGGAACCTATAAAAACAAATAGGACCAAAGCAAAGCCACAATCCTCGATTCTAGATGGATCCCATTGTCAGCCTGAGGCTCAATTCTCCCTCTAGTACAAGGAAGACTGGCAAATGTCATCAAAAAGAAGCGATCACCAAACTGAATATTTCCTCTTGAGGCATCAGGAAACTCTCAGGAAAAAGGATAGGCAGATCATTTTTTTTCTCTGTGATTCCACATGATTTTAACCCTTTCTTTTAGTGCCTGAACTGATTATAACACCACCTGGTAAAATTACACCCTGTATTGAGCAATACATTTTAGGGAATACAGGAGATCCAGTAGGGCAGAGAGAGATGGGTACATGGAAGAGGGTGATCTTCACTCTCTTTTTTATTTTATTTTTTGAGACAGAGTTTCACTCCTGTTGCCCAGGCTAGAGTGCAATGGTGCAATCTCGGCCCACTACAACCTCTGTCTTCCAGGCTCAAGTGATTCTCCTGCCTCAGCATCCCAAGAAGCTGGGAGTACAGGCACCTGCCACCACATCCAGCTAATTTTTGTATTTTTAGTAGAGACAGGTTTTACCACGTTGGCCAGGCTGGTCTTGAACTCCTGACCTCAGGTGATCCGCTTGCCTCAGCCTCCCAAAGTGCTGGGATTACAGGCATGAGCCACCGTGCCCAGCCAATGATCTCCACTCTCTCTGCATAATCACATACTCAGAAAATCCCTGAGAAAGAACAGCTAATCAGCAACTTGCCTTGATGAAAAGAACTGGAATCCAGTATTTTAATGCCCAGGGAACATTTGCCTACTACAGAATAACCCCTATTTCATCTACCAGGGGAGCTCTCTGTGCACATCTATACACAGGTGGGTACACACACACACATATGACCTTTCTCAGGGGACTATGAGCTTCAGAACCAAACAGATAGCAAATTCCGTCACTTAGCAGCAGAACTTCCATTTCCCCATATGTATATGTTTTCAAGGCAAAGAAAGCTATTACATGGTGGAGCCAGTATTTGGACTCATGCAGTCTGACTCCAAAGTCTTTCATCTTATTCACTATCCTAACCTAAATGTACAAATGCATGGTCTATTTTACCACTGGTCATTTCTTAGGACTGTACAATTCTTGCCATGTAAAATACACCCTCCCATATGACACTGTTGTTCCTGTATTATGAAACAAAATATTCTCCCTAACTATGAAGCACCCATCCAAAGACCCTTTGTGGATAGCTAAGAGAAAGGAGAAGAAATGTATAACTGCAGATAATATCCATCATGGAGGAAGCTTATAATTAATATGTATGCAATGTCCAACTTACTGCCTGGTACCACACAAAAGAAAGCCCAATGTCTGGTATTTATTATTCTTTCAATTTTCTGAAACTGAAATATTGCAGAGACGTTAAAGGAGGGACAGAAAGAAAAGAAGTTGGAGAGATACATGTGAAATTCTGGCTGACTGAATCGTCCTACCCTGACACTGGAGAATGTGTCTAAAGTCTCCAAATCTCCAATTTCATACACATGAAAGTCTGAAACTGTTAAGTTTTACAACTATATGATTAAATAATAGGATGCTTAGGAAGTCATACAGCCTGTAGTAGACACCTAGCAAATATTACTTAACATCTCTGTCTTCTGTGAAGCCAGTTCCAAATATAAAACTCCAGTTCACAAAGCAAATGCATTTTCTCATGTCTTTTCCCAAATTCTTTCAAAAGGGTTCCTTCATGTAAAAGATGTTAATCTTGTTTCAAAAAGCGAGGTTTGTTAGTGCATTTAAAATGCATCTCCTTCTTCATTTACAAATGCAGACTCTGCTTTCTGGGCAATTTTCCAATTAAATATAGTAGTACAAATTAGATAGAAATTAAGCTGTAGAAAAAGCAGAAGATACTAGAGTTGTCCCGTGTCACAACAGCTAAGATTAAGACAGAGAGCTACTGAAGAAAAGCAGTTTCTATCGTCTGACAAAAATGACTGGGTCACTCCCAGTGCATAAATGGTCTCCTCTCCCAGCTCTACCAGGAACTCAGGCAGGGGTCGCCCTGCTGTTCTTTTTAGAAAGGGCTCTGTATAATATGTATAACACAAAGGTTTTTCATTTTCCTTTTTTTGTGAGACAGAGTCTCACTACGACACCCAGCCTGGAGTGCAGTAGTACAATCTCAGCTCACTTCAATCTCCGCCTCCCAAGTTCAAGTGATTCTCAGTGATTCTCATGCCTCAGCCTCCCAAGTAGCTGGGACTACAGGTATGCATCACTACACCAGCTAATACTTAAAAAATATATATTTTTAGTAGACGTGGGGTTTCATCATGTTGGCCAGGCTGGTCTTGAACTCCTGGCCTCAAGTAATCCACCCTCCTCGGCCTCCCAAAGTGCTGGGATTACAGGCATGAGCAGCCATGCCTGGCCAGGTTTTTCAATTACGAATGTATTTATTGTATAATATACAGTGTGCCAACTCTTAGACAAAGAAATCTGAGAATAATCACAGCACTTAATACACATAGGCTATCCTGCCCAGCTCACAATTATACTTGTCCACATCTTGCAAATGCCAAAACCAAGTTCAGAGAGGTTGTGTAACTTCCCAAAGTGTAGTCCAGCATTGGGACTCTTGCGGTGTGACTCCAAAGTCTCTCATCTTACCCACTATACTAACCTAAATGTGCAAATGCGTGGTCTACTTTTGCCACAGGTCATTCCTTAGAAATGTACAATTCTTGGCATGTCAAACGCACTTGCCAATATGACATAGCTGTCCATGTATTATGAAACAAAATATTCTCCCTAATTCTCAAACACGCATCCCAACACCCTGCAGGGACAGCTAAGAGAAAGTTGAGGAAATGTACGACCATCGATACGTACCCTCCTCCCATTTTCTAGAAAGATTCCTAGTATGCATGTAAATATCCTCTGAATGCAGAGATGAAGAGGCCTCCAGCTAGGCACCATAAAGCCAATTTAGCTTCTTAAGCTGAGAACTGCTTTGTGAAATAATCCTGTAGAACTCTCACTAAATGAGTTACAAACTAGTCGCATGGGGCTCTCATTGAATTTACTCCCGAAAGCTATAAAGGACAATTGTCTCTGAACCAGGTACATCAAATACAGGCCTGCTACTGTGTAAAAGCATGGAATTCTATACCACCTACACACACAAAGAAAATTAGCTTTTGATTGAAAGGAAGCACTATTGAAAACCCCAGGGAGGTGGGAAGAAACAACAAAAATGAATGACACCTACAGGCAAATCCAATGGTTGAGGCCATTTGGCTAAGGACTTTCTTAGCCTGAAAGGGGGAAAAAAGTACAATTTCTGAGGATCATGAAAGATAATCGAACTGAATCAAAGAAAAGTAGTAGCTCTTGAAATTCTAAACAAGGAGAATTTAAATATGCCATGTGAACATAAAAGTTCCCCATACTCCATTCTGAGTATTTAATGCTGAAAAAATGGTGATGCATGCAAAACACTATCATTCTTCTCTCAATTGTCACTATTTCAGTTCTCTTTTCTCTTTCCTTTTTCTCTTTGGCCAAAAGACCCCCAACCAAGACTTAGAGCTACTTCTTGGCCTTTCTATCAGAAGAGGAGTGACTCAAAATTATGGTCATTACTGATTCTTTTCTTCAAGCCCATGATGTAGCTACAGGTGGAGTTGAAACTGCCTGTGTAAAAATTATAACTGAGAAAATCGAAACAGTGAAAGAGAGATATGACCTAACTGGCTCCATCTTGCTTCTTACCTCCAAGCTGTCCTTGTTCAGTTATGGGCATAGGCTGAACTAACTTTGGAAATAACCTAGTTTATAGTTTAACTTTGAAACAAAGATGAGAACAACCCTTTCCCCAAACAAGCCCCCTTTATGCCTGGGAACTAGACTGCCTTTGCAGGACTAACAAATTAGCCACAAGATTAGAAATTATGGTTTAGGAGTCATGCAGCTAGGAGCTGCAAGATTTTGAACCTCCCCAGATTGCTCCTGGGATAACATCACTATTGTAAAATCTAAGATCAGTGGTCGAGATATTTTGCAGACTCTGCACTTGATGGATCAGTGGGTATCACCCATATGGATCAACTGGCTCATCTGGTCTGTGGACCCCACCGAGGAAGTAATTGCATGTATTAATTTAACCCATTTAAACCCAATTTAAGCATTCCACAATATATATATATTTCAAAACATCCTGTTTTACATAACATACAATTTTTAGTATCAATTTTTTAATGTTAAATATTTTAAAGACTCATTGAAGAAACCTTTTCCCTTTCTTCTATAATTACATGGTAATAGTGCAGTTAATACAAAACCCTGCTTCTTAGGATGGGTAAGCAACTGAGATCTGGCCAGGACTTATCCTGAACACACTTTAATTAATACAGAAATAATTGTGTATCATGTCTCCTACATGATACTTCTACAATACTCATGCATACCTATTTTACAGAATTTCCAATGCACAGACCTCTACACAAATTGTCAAAGCAGGAGAGAAAGAAAGAAGAAAAAACTAAATTAGTTTTGCTGTGATGACCAGCAAAGGTACACCTGTTTTTGCCCCCTTTGCACTGCAGTGAACAGGTGCATGATTACAGTTATCATTCCAAGCATTCACCATTGCTTACTGCATTATTCTTAAAGAGAAAGAGTCTATGTCACTGATCTAACCAGCAACACAGCACTATCACAAGACTGGAAGAGTCCTACACAGCCCACTGCAGGGAATTAAACAGATCTCAAAGTCACAGAGGCAAGGACCTTGCAAAACATGTCAAGATGAAAAATGGCACTTGAAACATGTCTTTTGAATGTGACATGGGGGATCTAAGGTTCTATTCAAAGGGGACCGAGAATACAAGTCAACCTTAGAATTAAAATTGAAAATAGAGTCGAAGTAAAAGGCAAGAAGAGACGATTTCAAAGTTTTTGAGCCTATAACAGCACCTCCTCACACCATAAATGTGTGTAATGACAATGCTTCATGGCAGCCCTGCAAATGTACCTCTTATTTCACACATACATGATGATAAACGTTTCCTCTTCTCTAAGATAGGAAAGATGATAGTTATCTATTAAGGAATCATTTTGGAAAAATAGCCTGGAGGACATTAGGATTCCTGGCACTGCCTTAGAATAATTTTTTTCTTTGCATGAGGCTGCCGGAGATTAAAATGCTAACCATTGTGTATTATTAAAGTGCACAGAAACGCCAAGCTCTCTGTGTCTCAGAGAAGAAGCGATGCCTACAAGGCCTTGACCGGGTTCTGCCTGGGAATCCGCTTGCCTGCAGTTTTGGTTGAGCATCCTTATGGCTGATTCCCCTTTATCTTAAGTAAGGCAAAGGGAAGTTGTCACTGGTTTTCAACACAGGTCCCCAATCTCTGCCCCAGGAAGAGAGAACATGACCAGACATCTCATTGTTTGTTGAAACAACAGCTCGGAATGAGACATCGGCTGGAGGCTGCTGGCAAAACCATCTAAGTTAATCCCAATCCTTCAGTGATCGGTGCCATGCTGGTCCTCCCTTGGTGGGTGGCAATTCACATCTTCTAGCTGAGGGTGGAAGGACTGGGAGTAGCTAGAGGTCATTCAGGGGTGCTGTATTTTAAAAGAAAACACAGGCCGGGCGTGGTGGCTCAAGCCTGTAATCTCAGCACTTTGGGAGGCCAAGGCAGGTGGATCATTTGAGGTCAGGAGTTTGAGACCAGCCTGGTCAACATGGCAAAACCCTATCTCTTCTAATAATACAAAAAAGTATCTGGGTGTGGTGGGGTAGGGCAGTAATCCCAGCAACTTGGGAGGCTAAGGCAAGAGAATTGCTGGAACCCAGGAGGCAGAGGTTACAGTGCGCTGAGATCATGCCACTGCACTCTAGCCTGGGTGAAAGAGCAAGACCACGTCTCAAAAATAATAATAATAATAATAATAATAATAATGAAAATAAAACACAGCTTTTCTGCTGTTCTCTGCTCTTCCAGTTCCTAACTCACTGAGCTCCAGATAATGAAAAAGTGTGGTTTGATCACACTCAGAGTACTACCTTTGATGGGCCCTAAAACTTCATCTACAAGACTTCCCTTTGTTTTACAGAGAAAATAGATGTAATTACACCAGGGACAATGCTTACCATACAATAGGAACACAAAATACATTAGGAGACTCTGACCTACTTATGTTTCTTTCTGAATGGTCTTTCAGTATTTGCAGTTGACTTTATTTTTGTTAAAAGAAACTTCTACTCAGGAATCCTACATTTTTGAGTTACTTTTTTTAAAATGTTGTTGTTGCTGTTGTTATTGTTTATTTGTTTTTCAGCTTTCTCATCTACCAAACTGGAGCAATGAAGATACAATCGTCTTTCTTTACAAACAAGTGCAGCCAAACTGATTAGCCTTTAACATTTTCCAATCCTATTATTTGTAGATTCCCCTACTTTTCAATGAGTAAATAAAACAAGCTGGGCATGAAACATTTATTTTGGCATCACACCAACCTAATTAAACTGCAGTTTCATTAGGCTGCAGCAGGCTGCTGAAAAATAATGTAATTGACCTATTAAAAGTTACTACTTCAGTTCAGTTTTCTGAGCCACAAGAAATTGCACTGTGATTTAAAATACCTAGTTACCTTGACAAAACCAGCCAGAGAGCAAAGAACTAAGAGTTACAGAGAATGGATACAATCCAATTAAAAAGGCAACAGGTAACAAGATGCTCTCCCCAATCCCAGTTACTTGCAATAAAGCAATAAAATGTAAAATGGAAGCTAATAAAGTTCTAGTTATTTCCTCCATTGACTAAGCACTGTTCATACACAAGGCTAGTGTGAGATGCTCCCACAAAACTTAACATTGCAGTTGTGTAAGGAGCAGACATTTGTTGATTGGCTGGTATCATTCCTCTTGTTTGGCATCAGCAGGCCCATTGCTCTGCATGCAACCCACCCATTTCTCACTCTCAGACCAGGTGTCTCAGGGAAAGGTAGTTCCTGGTCCTGAAGTTGCACATGTGTTCCAAGCTGGCCAATCAGTGCCATGTGCCCCGGAACACAGTGACTTATTTATGCTAGGACCCATTAGAACTACTCCTGGGACTTTTGCTGAAGCACCCAAGAAATGAGATCTCTATCTTCCAGCTGGTTTTCTGAGTGGAGAATGCTGGCTCTGATACTATCCATCCTCTTCCTTATGGGGAGAATTTACCCGAGAATGGAGTGAAAACCAAAGAGAAGGGTGAGAGACAGAGACACCGAGCAAGAGACAAGAGAGGAGAGAGAGAAGAGTGAGGAAGAGCGAGGTCCAGAATTAACAGATTCAAGGAAAGGAGAAAAGAGGAGGGGAGGGAAGAAAAAATGCAAATAATAATAATAATTGAACTGTAGCTTAGAAAACCAGCTGGAACTGTAGCTCAATTCACTTTCTGTTGAAATGAACTCTAACATTTCAAAAAGCGGTGGGGAGGGGAGGGGAAGCTAGGAAAGGTGAGGGAAGGGAAAGAGAAAGGGAGGAAAGAAGAGAAAGGGAAGAAGGAGCGGACAGGAGAGGAAGGAGAAATGAAGAAGTGAAAAGAGAGAAATGGTGGAGGGAAAGAGAAAGGAGAGAAAAAAAGACTAAATCCTTATTTTATTTGACCTCTTGGATCTATGATGTCATCATTTAAGTATTTTAAATGAATTTAACCTTTGATTGGGGAGGTCCAGAATTAATAGATTCAAGGATGTTTTATGCACCTGACTCCATATGCAGTGTTAAGGCCTTTGAGGTCCAAGGGCATCTAAAAATTGAAAAAAAATTATTGGCGCTAACATTTCAAGGAACAAAGATAAAATTAATAATTGCTTAATTATATTTCTCCAAAATGCAACATTATGTCAGCATCATTAATTGTTAAATTTAGTGTTCATAAATATTTTATTATGTTGGAAAATAAGTTGTACATTATTTTTCTCTCATCAGAATTTTCAAGTTTATGCAATGATTACTGAGAAATAGTAGCTAATCATAAATTCAATGAGCTATTAAGAGTTAATTCACTTCAATGGCAAAGTGATAAAAATTCTTTGGAAATTTTTACTATCACAAAATTGTGTTTTATATTTAAAAGGGGTGCATTTTAATATGTCTTAAATCAGCTTTCTCAGCCTCAATGCTATTGCCAGCTTGAACCCAATAATTCTTTGTTGGGCAGGGAGCTGGTCTTTGCCTTGTTGGATGTGCAGCAGCACAGCACCCCTGGCTTTTCCCACTAGATGCTGGTAGCATCCCTTCAACTGCAACAACCAAAGATTATCAATATCCTTTGGGGAGCAAAAATGCCCTGGTTTGATAATGATTGGTTTATATGAATGCCTAGGGCAAAAGAAATCCTTGACATGTTGAAATGTCTCTGATTGTGTTGGACATGTAATCTCAGTGGCATCCTTTGAGGGATGTAACAGCAAAGCTAAGAATCTGGGACACATCCAATTTTCACAAAGTTTGAGAGTTCCCAGTAAAACCTGCCTCTAGTTCCAGGTGACCTCCATAAGCACAGCTGTGAGTCCCTCATTAAGGAGCTAAGCAGGACCCACGAGGGAGGCCCCCTTAACAGTCTGGGGATCAATAGATCACCTGTTTCTGAGGTCATGTAGTATTTTCATAGAGAGGCAACATGACTGAAATGAGATCGATCTCTGCCTTCTGCCCAGGAAGGGGCCATCCCCTGTCAGCACTCACCTATGGTTTGCTTCACCTCAGCTAGACCATCAGAGCCCAGGGTAGAGGTCTGCACGGAAAAGAGCAAGGCTTGTTTCCCAAAACAACAGCCAACACAGCTGGGGGAAGGAAGCCTGTACCAGCTGCCAACAGCAAAACCAACAAAATAAGGGACCCTCAAAGACTCAAACAAATAACCACCGTCTCCAATGAAGAGGAAGGCAAAGGTGTTGGGTTCATGCTTCACAGGGATCACCAAAAAAGCAAAGAGACAGAACCCTGTGCAGGAGATAAATTCTAAAGTGGCCAGACTTTGCAACTCACCAAAGGGGAAGCTTCCCTGGGTCTTTGGAAATCCTACTTGAAGAGGCTTCATTAGGGATGGGCATGGCGCAGGAACTCATTAGACTCTGGTTGGCCCACGTCGACCCACCTGGCACTTACAGTATGTGGGGATAACTCAACAGGCACAGCATGGAAAAGGAGAAGGGAAAAGAAAATGAAGTGGGAGAAATATTTACAGCATTCTTCTAAATCACATTTTTCACATTCTTCATCCAAAGCAAAATATATTCTTGATCAATGCCTCAGAAGCTTGCCTTTGCAATTATGATTTTGGAAAAAAAAAAAGGGGGCCAAAAAAAAAAAAAAAAAAAGCAAGCCCAAATGAGATATCCAGGGTCTTTCTGGAAAAACTGAGTTCCATTTAGGCATCAGTTAAGACTTGACATGTTTTGAGGGTCTTAGTCTTTGGGGATAACAGCATCTGAGTCTGAATCTAAACTCCAGTGCTTCATCAGCTTTGTGGGGCCAGGGAACTTACTTCTCTGAGCCTCAACTGGTCTCATCTCTGGAAAGGTAAGGAGAATAATGATGCCTACCTTGCAGGTTTATGTCTGAGTTTACTTTATATACCCCACAAAAGAATCAACCAAGATTGGTCTCTCGATACAATTATTATTATGCATCCCCCCTGTGACATTTCTGGTTTTGCAGAATTGAGCAAACGTGTATTTATTTTTTCATTATTTGTATGTTTATGAAGAGGACCATAAGGGATTATGTCTTACGGAGTTTTTAATCTTGCCTGCTGTTTATTATTGTGGCATTGCATATCAGTGTAGCTTAATGATCAACTAGCTCTTCACTGACCACATAATTAGGAAGTAGTGCTCCTCTCCAGATAATTGGCAAATGTGTGTTATGACTCCAGCTTACCTGGAAATAGTTATCAGCAAACTGAGGTGAATAAAAATTTGTGATGGAAAAAGTCAAAGAACATAAACCCTTAAAAGACGAACAGGTCTGGCCGGGCGTGGTGGCTCACGCCTGTAATCCCAGCACTTTGGGAGGCTGAGGCTGGCAGATTATGAGGTCAGGAGTTCGAGACCAGCCTGGCTGACATGGTGAAACCCTGCCTCTACTAAAAACACAAAAGTTAGCTGGGTGTGGTGGTGGGCGCCTGTAATCCCAGCTACTTGGGAGGCTGAGGCAGAAGAATCACTTGAACCCAGGAGGCGGAGGTTGCAGTGATCTGAGATCACACCACTGCACTCCAGCCTGGGTGACAGAGCAAGACTCTGTCTCAGAAAAGAAAAAAGAAAAAACAACAAAAAAAGATGAACAGGTCCATGAACCTATACATAGAATATGTATACCTCTTTAAAAAGGACTGAAGGCTGGGTGCAGTGGCTCACACCTATAATCCCAGCACTTTAGGAGGCTGATATGGGAAGACAGCTTGAGACCAGGAGTTTGAGACCACCCTGGGCAACATAGTGAGACCTTGTCTCTACAAAAAAATTTAAAAATTAGCCAGGTGTATTAGTCTGTTCCCACGCTGCTACTAAAAATATACCTGAGACAGTGTTTATAAAGGAAAGTGGTATAAATGACTCACAGTTCAGCATGGCTTGGGAAGCCTCAGAACACTTATAATCATGGCAGAAGGGGCAGCAAACAGGCTCTTCTTCACATGGCAGCAGCAAGGACAAGTGCAGAGCAAAGGAGGAAAAGCCCCTAACAAAACCATCAGGTTTTGTGAGAACTCGCTCCCTATCACGAGAACAGCATGGAGGTAACCATTCCCATGATTCAATTACCTTCCACCAGGTCCCTCCCATGACAAATGGGGATTATGGGAACTACAATTCAAGATGAGATTTGGGTGGAGACACAAAGCCAAACCATATCACCGGGTGTGGTGGTGCATGCATATAGTCCCAGCTACTCAGGAGGCCAAGGTGGGAGGACTGCTTGAGCCCAGGAGATCAAGCCTACAGAGAGCAATAACTGCACCACTACACTCCAGCCTGGGTAACAGAACAAGACCTTTTCTCAAAAACAAAAACAACAATAACAAAAAAGAAAACAAAACAAAAACAGAACTAAGCATGAACAGCTTGGCATAAAACATTAAAATTTATCTAGGTAGAACCAAAATAGAAGAAAACATAACATCATTTCAGTAGCCTCATTTTTGAGCAAATATTTTTAAAAATTATTTTTTATTTTTATATTTTCATAGGTTTTTGGAAAACAGGTGGTGATTGTTTACATAAATAAGTGCTTTAGTGGTGATTTCCGACAGTTTGGTACACCCATCGCCAGAGCCGTAATTTGTACACTATACCCAATTTGTAGTCTTTTATCCCTCACCCCACTCCCACCCTTTCCCCCAAGTCCCCAAAGTCCATTGTATCATTCTTAGGCCTTGAGCAAAGATTATTTTTTAGCAACCAGGAAATATACTTTAAAAAATCTATATTATATTTAATAAATATATTTTTATCTATTTTGCTTTGATCCTACTAAAACTTGGGATAACTGACTTGAAATAAATGGAAAATATTCTGTTTCTCCTTCACTCTCTGTTTCTCTCTCTCTGGGGTTCTCTCTCCCTCTCTATATTTTTCTTTCTTCCTATGTCCCTCTGTTTCTCCCATGCTCTCGCAAACACACACACACACACACACACACATGCACACATACATCAATATCCATAGCAGACATCCCCATTGGGCACAATGTTTGGAGTTTAGGACACAATGCTTCTGCTGAGTAAAATGCAGAACACAGCTTCATTTTACCCTGGATTTTTATTTACTTCTCCCAAATACCCAGAGAAGCAGATCAGTATTCCATCAGCTACCCAGCCAAGGACAGATGGATGAGAACACCGTCCATCCATAAGGTCACGAATCACAACACACTTTCACCCACTGCTGTGTCCCGGGGACATTGTTTCGCTAACTTCCCACCACCCTGCTCTCAGCCTCTTACATGATGATCCATTTTAGGCCAGGATTCTTATGTCCCTGAGAAAAGTGTTTTGTGATGACTTGCAAAAGTTTTCTTACATTCCCTTATCACTACGTAAGACGTACAGTAATGATATGTAAAGTGCTATTTGATGTCTAATACTAGTTAGAATGCAGGTAACTGGTCATTTTACTTGTCTGTTTCCAGCTTTAAACTGCAAGATGCTTGAGGACTAACCTATTATCTTATTTTTTTGTTGTAACACAGAAAAGTAATTTTAGAAATGGCTCTTTAATGAAATAAGCACTGTTGGGTGACACCCTTCATCACAAAACTTGTGATTTCCTAACTGGGTAACCTTGTCCAAGTGACTGAAGCTCTCCGAATCCCAGCCTTCTCATTTGTATTACATTGCGGTAAAAAATTATTGTCTCTTTTGTTGAATAAATAAAATATCCTTGATATAGTTCTTCCTGCTTCACTATCTGTTTTATTTTTTTCCTGACCACACAGTAGGGATACAGGAAGGAAAAGGAGGCCACGTGACTGGTTCTGGCCAATGGGATTTGGTGATAGTAGGGTGTGTCACTTCCTTGCCAAAGCACTTGGCTACCACTGTGAGACATCCAGGTGGACTTCCCCTGGGACCATGGAGAACTACTTATGGATATGGTGGGTTCCTAAGAGTAAAACCACTGGGAATGATGAGCCAATACATGCAGAAGAGCTTCTCTGTATTGTGTCCCAGAACCTCAGTGAATTTTCATTAGCAAGAAATAAACCTTTGTTGTGTTATACCACTGAGATTTCAGAGCTATTTGTTACCACAGCACAACTTGGTGTTCCCTGACTGATACAAACGAGAGAGTTGGAAAGAAAATGAAAGGAGACAGCACATACAAAGTTCTAAGCACTGGGACTGGTATTTAAATTTAATAAGCTCTTACTGACAAATATTAAGGATTACTGCTCCAAAATCTGAATCTTTGTTTTCATTTGAAATTCCACTGATATCACTTCAGATGAAAATATGCACTGTTCCATTAGTATGATGTTAGGCAATGCTAGATGCTATTACAGACACCCTCCGGATGACAGTGGCTAGTTCAGTCATGACAGGGAGGAGTGGAGAGCTTCTTGATCCACACAGACATTCAGGGACCCAGGTAGAAGATGACGACTCCATTTTTAACATGTAGCATCCAATGTCAGGTGCATGTTCATCAGAGGATGGGGGGAATAAAGAAGTTTGGAGCATCCCAAAGACAGTTGTTGGGGGCCAGTCCTGAAAGAGGCACTTCTTCCCACATGTCACTGGGCAGAATTCAGTCACATGTCACTGCTTTGATGAAAGCGGGGCTGGAAATGTATCCCTAGATGGGTGGTTCTTTATTGGTTATTTATCTTTGCTGGGGATGAGGAACATAAATTATTAGCAGATGGCCAGTGACTCTGGCACTGTATCCTTTAGTATTTTCAGAAAGCAATTTCCCAACAGCTGTGAAATCTTTGCCTTGGCTTAACACCCTTCCCCCAGGATTGTGGGAACTTCCTTTTATCTAGCATAAATCCCTAATGTTGCAGTAAAAAATTATTGCCTCTTTTGTTTTAGTAGATAAAATATCCTTCCACATAGTTTGAGCTCAGTCACCACCTCCCTCACCCTGCCAACAAAAATAGGAACAACCCCCCATTAGCTGTTATTTCCTCCCAGTTGGAGTTCTAAGAAGGTTCAGAGGACTCAGTATAAACATACCTAAGAACTAAAACAGGAGGGTGAGCCATACCATTTCAATGTCCTCAAGTTTTTAAGACCGTTAGGAGAATGAACAGTTCAGAGTACAGCAGGTCTTTGAATAATATTTTGTTATAACATTGATAAGAAAAAAATTTGATTCCCAGCTGTCTCCACTGTGTGGAGTTGGCATCTTCTCCCCATGTCTGCGTAGGTTTTCTCAGGGTACTCCAGTTTCCTCCCACATCCCAAAGATGTGCGTGTTTGGGGAACTGCCATGTCTACATCATCTCAGTATGAGTGAGTGTGGGTGTCAGCACATCCTGACCAGAGTGGTCTCTGCCTTCTGCCCTGAGATGCTACGATACGCTCCAGCCACTCGAAAGCCTGAACTGGAATAAGCGGGTTGCAAAATGAAAGAATGAATACTCATGACTGTCAAATAAAAACTGATAAAGTAGATGCTAATCATAAAAATGCACAACAATAAACAATGCGGTATGAAGGTGCGCAGTGAGCCTGCCATGCTAGTCATTGTTTTTGAACTGTGTGATGGGGGAAAGTGCTCCTGACAATTTTTGCTTTGCAAAAATAAAAAATTATTTTTTGATGTGACACACCATGCCTACCATCACCATCACTGATTCATCAAAAACTGGCTAAATTATCTTGCATGTTTTTATTAATCTTTATTTATTTATTTTTTATTGAGATGGAGTCTCACTCTGTCACTCAGGCTAGAGTGCAGTGCTGCGATCTTGGCTAACTGCAAACTCCACCTCCTGGGTTCAAGCAATTCTCCTGCCTCAGCCTCCAGAGTAGCTGGGATTACAGGCATCTGCTACCACACCAGTTAATTTTTGTACTTTTAGTAGAGACGGTGTTTCACCACATTGATCAGCCTGGTCTCAAATTCCTGACCTCAGGTGATCTGTCCACCTTGGCCTCCCAAAGTGCTGGGATTACCAGCATGAGCCAACGTGCCTAGCCCTTTATTAATCTTTTTAAAATGTATGTATGGTTCACATGTGTTCTCATGTTTAATTTTAGAAGTGTTTTGGGTCTTTATTTAGAAGATCAGTGATGCTTTTATGACCAGAAATGTGCTGCAGGAACTTAACTCTTGTCTGTATCAATCAGCTTATGGTAAAATGTATTCTGTAATGAGTCATTTTGCTTAAAGTCACAGTTTTCAACGATCTATCGACAATGTTGAGAGGACTTAGTATCCATTTAAATTTGAAGACAATATAAATATACAAGGACCAGACAACATGCATATGCTTAATCAAGCCCATCATTGCCTTTAGACACTAGGATGTAATTATCTTTATCAGAGTTATGATATGACACAGAAAAAAAATGACTCACAGACATAAAATGAGGCTGTGTCTTTTTGTAAAGGCAGATTTTAAAGAACGTGTCGTAATCTGTCCTGTCGCCTTGCGGGGAGACCCCAGGCCATGTCTCAAAGTAACTACACGATGGCATTCCTGGTTGCTGGTTCTTTTTTTTTTTTTTTTTTTAATTGAGACGGAGTCTCGCTCTGTCCCCCAGGCTAGAGTGCAGTGGTGCGATCTCGGCTCACTGCAAGCTCCGCCTCCCGGGTTCACGCCATTCTCCTCCCTTAGCCTCCCGAGTAGCTGGGACTACAGGTGCCCGTCACCACGCCTGCCTAATGTTTTGTATTTTTAGTAGAGACAGGGTTTCACCGTGTTATCCAGGATGGTCTTGATCTCCTGACCTCGTGATCCGCCCACTTTGGCCTCCCAAAGTGCTAGGATTACAGGTGTGAGCCACCACGCCTAGCCCCTGGTTGCTGATTCTTAATAGAAGATATAGACAGAAACCCTTGCTACACCGAGATCCGCCCCCTCCTCACAGCATTCTCACGCTAGTGAAAAACTGACGCACAGGCACAAAGCTCCTATCATGTTGCCATGGGGAGACCTAGGCGGAGCCGGCATGAAAGAAACAGCTGACATGAACAACGTGTGTTATCTCAGTTAAGCCGTATGCTGGAGCCCACTTTACAGATAAGAAAACTGAGGCCTAGAGAAGTTAAGTGACTCACCCACGATCCCACCAATAATATATCGCAAGGCCAGCAAGGAAATCCACATCTTCTTGAGTGTGCAGCTCAAGTGTTTCCCTCTCATCGCTTGAATGAAGAGTTTAAACATTCTTGAAAGGGGAAGACGGTTCGCAGAGTGAGAGAGGAATCGTGTGGGTGACAATGAGGCTGGCTGCCTCAATGCCCATGGAGGATGTCTGTTACAAGCAACCTAACCTAAGCAAGGGTACACCCTGGAGGGAGGCCAGTATGGCTTGCCTGTCTTCCTCTAACTGTCCTCCAAGACACACCTATCACGTCCAGGCTGGAAAACAGGACAGCTGCCGGAGTGTCGCTGTGAGGCCAGCGGGTGTCACTGCCTCCCCATGGTGCTCAGAGAGAGCCTGCTGTGAACGGCAGCCAGCAACATTCAGGCTCCCAGTTCTCCCGCAGCCCGGCTTCGTGCCCATGCCTTCTCTACCAAGTGTCCCTTTTGGGAGGCGTGTCACCCCTGAGCATGTCACAGAGCAGATGACAGCCCTGTGCTCATGACGATCGTCATCAGCCTTATTTTCCAGAGTTTTTCTACCTCTCCAAAAACACCATTTCGTTTCAAAATCGCACTATGTGTACAATCAAAATAAGATGGATGGGGAGATGCAGGAATATCAGAGATTTGCACTCATAGTAAATGAGATGAATTTTTTAAAGCCCTTCCCGAGTGACAGCAGGCTCCCTGATTATGATCCGAGTGAATGGCAGAGTCTCTCCAGCAGTTTTCTTACTCAAGAGACAGGCCAGGGTAAGGTAACATCTGTAAAGAAATTTCTTAGAGCTGAGAGAGAGATAGTCCAGGGCAAGAGAAAGCCTTTCTCTGTTTCTTACTTTCTAGGGGAGGGTATGGTGTCCCCCGGCAGACTTCAGCAAAGGGTGTTTGTGGCAGTCATGGCAACCTCATCATGACCCACGTCTGTTGGCTGATTTAACGTTGTCTACTGAAAGGGCACTGTTTCCCTTCACATAGAAATGATGGTAAAGTCTCTGGTAGTGGTGAAACCCTGCCTCTAGAAAAGGTACAAAAATCTGCAGTGCCCATGGTCTAGGGTCTGAGGGAGCAGATCAAGGAGAAATTGAAATACTATCCTATCTGAGTCTGTAGGAGAGTTGAGCGTTGACTTGATCGCTTAATGGAGTGATCCCTGACTAGACTTGAGTTCAAGGTCCCTGAGGGGAGGTATTTATTTTGTTCACTGCTAAGTTCCAGCACTCTTGGGAACAAAGTAGAGACTTAGTAAGTATTTACTGATGCCGGGCATGCCGGATCACTCCTGTAATCCCAACACTTTGGGAGGTGAAGGGGGGCGGATCACTTGAGGTCAGGAGTTCTAGGCCAGCATGGCCAACATGGTGAAACCCCATTTCTACTAAAAAATACAAAAAATTAGCTGGGTGCATGTCTACCACCTGTAATTCTAGCTACTCGGGAGGCTGAGGCAAGAGAATCGCTTGAGCCCGGGAGGCAGAGGTTGCAGTGAGCTGAGATAGTGCAACTGCACTACAGCCTGGGTGACAGAGTGAGACTCTGTCTAAAAAGAAAAAAAAAAGAGAGAAGGTGGGAAGATGTGAAAACATAGCTGGGGAAGACTCAGCAATCTTGCCTGGCTATGCTATGGTTCACGCAAAATAACGGAAGGGATTTTAATGAGTTTATATATATTTGTACACACGCGCTTAGTGTCTCTCAGATAAGAGCCCAACAAAGGTTAGACATTCTTTTCATGTGCATAGTTTTGATCCTGTAAGTAGATTTAAAACGTTCTTCAACCTTTAATGTTTTAAAAGCAGAACATACTCATTAAGAAAATGTGCAAAATTCATAACTAGATCTCAGACAACTTGGGAGTGTCATGGGTTTATTCTCTATGTCCTATAGAATTTGATACAGATTTGTCACTTAAAAATATACATTATGAAATCAAATATAGGCAAAACATATTTAAATAAATATTATACTTCCACTACAGGATATGAAGTAACGTTTTAAAAAGAATGAGATGACAATGAGATTATGTTCTAATATATAAAGAGACCCCGGAATGCTTGCTAAGTGTGTATTTGCAGAAAAATCCACTTTTTATTATTTCATGTATATTAGAACGAAACTGTATACTTATATAGGCCATGTAAAGGTATAAAAATGTGAAAGGCTATCACCAAATTGTTAACACAGGCAAGGAGTAGAACTGTCTATAAAATGATGATAATCATAATTGTAATAAAAGTAATTAATCAAATGTTACCAACAGTTGTAAAAACTAAGAAAAATCATCCTCAATCAAACCACTAATGATAATGACTCATGTTTTTACATATGCTTTTTTAATAAATTAATTCACTCAAAAAATATTTATTGAGTGGCTGCAGCAGGCCCAGAACTCTGCTGGTGCATTCTTCTTTCTTCTATGTAATAAATATTTCCTGACCGATCCCTTTGCTCTATTCAATGAATCTCAGGAGGCATGCCTTCAGCAGGCTCAAGAGAACCCCAAGATTCTCTGTAATGAGCTGATTACGGGTGAGGATTCCTAGAAAACAGGCAAGCAATAGGTCCTTGATGTTCTCCATCAAATCCTCTCCTCTCTCCCCGGCTACCCCAGCACACATAACCCTTGCCTCTTATTTCACCCAAGTAGAAAAACCCAAATCAGGAAAGAAAACGCATATGAAGCATACACAACTTAAAAAAATCACTCCAAGCACTGGGTCTCTGCCATAGATCACAGTCGCCTGATATTGATTCCTGATAGGAATGGTCTCCTAGGGTTCAAATGTGCCCTTCTCTCTGGAAGGATGCCCGCCATCACCCCCTGCAGCTTCCTTGCTCCTCCCACTGGATTCCAGTCCTGCTGTGGTTCTCAGGTCCTCAGCCCTGGGAGCGGCAGCTAACAGTATCAAGGGGAAGAGCCTCTGACAATTTTCGAAGAAGCCTTTCGGGAATATACCGTTTTTGTTTGTAGTTATCAAAACAAATTATGGGCTACATGCCTGAAATGATGTCAACTCCAAGATATTCTCCCTGAGGACCCACAAACTTGCAAATGTGAATCCCAGTCCTTTGTAGTAGAAAGGCCAATCCACAGTGCCTGCTCATCTCAATAGGACCTTCTCCTTAAAAGTTCCACAGGAGTCTATATTTAGGACACAATAATGCTATTTTGAAAACAGCGTACTCAGAGCCTCTGATTAATGAGCAATATAACCGTTATTCAATCAAAAGCCCTGCAAGATTTCAAATTTCTCTTCCTTCTCCCCATCCCACCCTTAACTGAGGCACCCATCAAGGATGGTATTTCAAAGTTAATTGAGTCTTTAAAAGTAAAATAGTTATAATAATTGAGGAAAAAATATTAGCTATTTCCACACTTAAACAAATGCCACATGGCACATAAATTCTGCCATCTGCTATAACTTTTCCTGAGTAGGAAGTTGGCAGATATTGCAAAATCATCTACATATGACTGATAATTTTTACCCAAGTCTAAATAAAAAGGTGCTTTGTCTTCATATGCTGTTTAAAAAAGCTAGAGATACAGATAAACAATAAAACATGCTCTTGATGTTTATTTTTTCCAATTAAGCATACATATATAAACTATATTTTATATGTGTATGTATGTGTGTGTATATACATACATATATATAGATATAGAGTACAGTGGATCTTTTATATCTTCTGAGCCTTATTAGAGTGGATTAACTCAGTATTAAGCTGAGTCAATAATGCTATATTTTTTCTATCTTTCATATAAAAAAATACTCGATTTTACTTACTTTGGCCTGTTCCAGGAGGGGCCTGGAACACAATCTTTTGCTTATGCAGGGTACATTGAGAGGTAAAACAATGAAAACACGGATTTTCAAAACAAAAGAGTATTTTACAGTGAAGGGGGAGCAATACACAATGGGTATAATTCAAACAAACTGAAAATATAAATCCATGGTCAACGAAATTGTGTCCTTGTAGAACACTTGAAGTTTCCTAATATATAACGAAATTAGTGTAGTCAGATTTCATTTAAGCACATGGCTCTGTAGTCCATTATTTAAACAGCACTGTCAGTCATGAAAGAATACTTCAAGCTCATGACAACAAAATGCTATCAATACTGAAGGTCGTCCTCTAAATCAGAAGAGAATGCAAGGGTTTCCTAACGACTTCTTCTCAAACAAATTACCGGCAGGCTGCACCAAAATGAATTTTATTATTGAGGACAAGTGAATTGTACAGTACTTATAGCAAACACATTAGGGGATTAAAATTGATTGAAGGAGATTGGATTTGAAAAGATATAAATAGGGAAGACATGAAAAATCTGCTTAAAGAGAACTTATCGAAATAGCCGTGGAATTCAGCCACTGGCCAACCACTGGGGAAGGTATGCTTGGGTTTTCTCTAGAGAATGAAGGGAGAATACTAAATTCTGGATGGTAGGTAAGCTGTTATTGTAAAGGTACTCACAGGACGGCTTCCCACAGAAAACCACCCACGGACAGAAAGGTTGACAGAGCCCATGAAACTTTTGCAATAGAAAAGTAGATTTCTCCACGCGGCAAGTATTTAACCCATTGCAGCTGATAGCTTGCCAGAAGTTGTTTAGACTGACTTCGTCTCAGAGGTCTGTCTAGGACACTTCCATCTATTGAAGGATAAGCTATGGGAAGCAACAATTACTTTGGCACTGATTAGCTATGGGATAATCCAAAGAAGAAAAGTCAATACTTCCTAAGTGCTCTAAGTCTGGGAAACATTCTTGTATGAGCATCACATGAAGTAACTTACTGAATCCTCACAACTCCATGAGGTAGATACTACTAAGATCCTACTCTACAGCAATGAGATGAAAACTCATTCAACAAAAAGAAATGTCTGTTGTTTTGAGAGGATAACTTTGGGAGTAATTTGTTACACAGTATTAGATAACTAATACAGAGTATTAGATAACTTATACATCGCTTCCACAATTCTGGAAGAAGAAAAGCTTCAAAATATCCTCAGTTTACATGGGTATTAAGAGGCAGAGAGAGTATTCAAAGCTGGGCTGCTGGCACCAGAATCTGCATTCTTAATTAGTATATTATCCGAGAGTTATCTCTAATCCCAGTACTGTGGGAGGCTGAGGTAGGCAGATCATTGAAGGTTGGGAGTTTGAGACCAGCCTGGCCAATGTAGTGAAATCCCGTCTGTACTAAAAATGGAAAAATCACGTGGGCATAATGGCAGGTGCCTGTACTCCCAGCTACTTGGGGGCGGTGCTGAGGCAGGAGAATCACTTGAACCCAGGAGGCGGAGGTTGCAGTGAGCCAAGATCGCGCCACTGCACTCCAGCCTGGGTGTCAGAGAAGACTCCATCTCAAAAAATAATAAAAAAAGAGTTATAGGCACACTGGTAATCAAACTTTCCACCCAACTGGCCCCTGAAATGGAAGAAGACATTAGGAAATGATTTACTGGTATACAGAGTTACATCCATGGCTCTGACAATCGGAACAAGATACATGAGAATCAACCCCCAAGATGGCCCTGAGATAATCCCCATCTTCTGGTATTCGTGCCTTTGTGCCATCTCCTCCCTCACTGTACAAGCGTTCCAATGGAACATGGCAGAAGTGATGGTATGTCACTCTGAGGTTGGGTTATAAAAGACTGTGGCTTCCATGTTAGCATCTCTCCCCTCTTTCTCCCTTTTCTCTCCCCGCTTTCTCTGCCTCATAACTCAGTTTGGTGGAGAGCCATCCGCCATGTCTCCAGGATACTCCAGCAGCCTGTAGAGAGGCCCAGGTGGTGAAGAACTGAGGCCTGCCAACATCCATATGAGTGAGTCTAGAAGCAGTACTTCGAAGTGTCACTGACAGCTGCCCCAGCTGATGGGCTGAACCACCACCTCACAAGGAAACCAGAGCTAGAGCCACTCCCAGATTCCTGAACCTCAGAAACTCTATGAGATGAAAAAGAAACTTTTGTTCTTTTGAGAGGCTAACTTTGGGAGTAATTTGTTACATGATATTAGATAACTAACACATGTCATTACCCATAAAGCTGCGCTTTCAAAGACCTTAAATAGTGGACCACTTCAGGCCAGAAGTTCAAGGCCAGCCTGCTCAACATAGTAAGACCCCATCTCTACAAAGAATTTAAATAATGAGCCTGGCGTGGTGGCATGCGCCTGTAGTCCCAGCTACTAGGGAGGCTGAGGTGGGAAGATTGCTTGAGCCTGGGAGTTCAAGGCTCCAGCAAACTGTAATCTCACCACTCACTCCAGCCTGGGTGACACAGTGAGACCCTGTCTCTAAAAAGAAATTTTTTAAAAAAATTAAAAAATAGTGCGGTTTGTCCATAAAGCCCTAAATGCTTAATTTGTTGCTTTGTATGGAGCAACTGAATAATGTGGCCCTGAGGGAGAAAAAAAGCACAATATGTAAATAGGCATCCATCCACTGAAATTTCAGAACATCTACTGGGTGCCAGGCACTGGTGTAGTGCTGGAATGTGGCACTGAAACGAAAGAGACAAGGTCCTTTCCTTTGTTCTTGAGTGGACAGAGACTGAGAACAAGCAGACACATAAGAAACACAATGAAATGGTAATAAGTGCTATGAAGGTGACAGAGCAGAGAACCAGGGTGACTGTCTCTGTGGCTGGAGCAGCCAAGAAAGGCCTCTCTCATGAGAGATATTTGAGAAGAGTCCTGAATCATGAGAATTGCCAGCCAAGAGGAGATCTAGGGACAGAAAGACCAAACGAACCTGGGCTGCTCAGTAGTTGTATAATCCTCGGCACACAGAGTAACATCCATGCCTCAGTTTCCCCATCTCTGTGTTCAGGACAATAATAATTTGCCTCACACGATAAAGGGGATGAAATAAGATACCGTATCTGAATGAAATTTGGAGATTAGGAAGCTGCTATTCATCATTCCCAATTTAAAATAGTGTGACTGCTTGGTACTGCTTTGAAATTGCCAAGACTGGGTCAACATTATCCCCGAACCAAAGGCGATGCAGGGAAATCTGGACAGCCTGCTGATTTAATAGAGTATCAGTCTCATGGGAAACTAACTCAGTTGTAGAACGGTCTGACCATTAATTTCAATGATTTGACTGTGTAATATAATGTTTCAATCCTAGAACACAATTTAAGCTGGGACAGGTAGTCATTAGTTAACTTAGAGTCTGCAAATTCATCTCCAACATGTCAGTTTTTTGTGGTCTATGTTCAAAGACTTGCCAAAAAAGATATAGGGCAAATATTTCAAAGTCCATGAAATCTAGCATCTCAATATCAAATAGTGCCTCGACTGCTACTGCAGATAAAAATGCTGATAGAAATTTTTATTAAAACAGTAAGCAAAGGGTAAGCATGCTTGTCAAACACAGATCCTGTTTCTCATATAGATGAGAGTGCCAGGAACAGTAAAGATGAAAAGTGGGATGGAATACTGATTTAGCCTGCAGAGAAGACAGAGTTGAGGAGTGTGTGTAAAGGGGTCAAAATGAACACCTATCAGTAATACCTTCTAAAGATAATAAGAAATGAAATAAAGTAGCATTTCGACAAACAAAGGTATCAACAAATACTCAAGGGATAAGCAGCCCATGGTTTGAAACTGGATATTCATTACACATTAGTGACAAAGTCACTGTTGATTAAGAGAGCCAACATTTCAAACTAGGCTCACTAAGCAGAGAAGAAAAAAAAAAAATCAAATGGAGGTCCCTATGTCTAGCCACAAAATTCCTAAAAGTTACATATTTAAGAATGAAAATACTATGGCTACACATCTTAAAGGTACTGCTTTTGACAGGATCACACCTGGAATCGAGGTGCAGTTAGGCATAGCTGTTCCCCACGATGTGTGAGACTGGCCTGTGGCTTTTTCTCACAGTGGTGGATCTCAGTTGCTTTTCACTAAAAAAATTCTGTTTCTCCTTCAGAACCAAGGAGGTGATTGTGCCTCCTTGCCTACTTGGACTTAGGCATAGCTGAAACTCTTGTTTTAGCTAATGAAATGTGAACAGCGGTGACACACATTACTTTGGGATAACACCTTGAAGGAACAGTGTGCAATTAACTGTTTGTTCTCTGTCCTGGTAATTGCAGAAAAGGTGTAACCTGTGACCCTGCATGAAGAACAAATAGAGTAGCACTCCCAGCCAGCGCAGGATGAACAGAGAGAAATATGTGAGGAAAAAAACAAAAACAAAAACAAAGCACATTCGTTCTTTTAAGCCATGGATATTGGGTGTTATGTGTTACTAGAGCATAGCCTGCCTTACCCTGATTGATACCCTCACATAGCTGCTAATCCTTCCAGCTCTCTTTTTCATCAGGTGAGCTTATAGCAAAAATTAAAGAAAAAGTCAGCCGGGCGCAGTGACTCACACCTGTAATCCCAGCACTTTGGGAAGCCGAGGCGAACGGATCACGAGGTCAGGAGATCGAGACCATCCTGGCTAACATGGTGGAACCCCATCTCTACTAAAAATACAAAAAATTAGCCGGGCGTAGTGGCGGGTGCCTGTAGTTGCAGCTACTTGGGAGGCTGAGGCAGGCGAATCGGCTTGAATCTGGGAGATGGAGATTGCAGTGAGCCAAGATCACGCCACTGAACTCCAGCCTGGGCGACAGAGTAAGACTCTGTTTCAAAAAAAAAAAAAAGAAAAGAAAAGAAAAGAAAAAGTCATTTAACATTTGGGGGCCTATGGCTATTTGTACTATGTCTTTTCAATAATGAGTAGTGTTTTGTTATCACTGTAGTTTATCTTCCCTGTTGCAAATGCTTTTTTTTTTTTTTTTTTAGACAGAGTCTCCCCACCCAGGCTAGAGTGCAGTGATGCAATCTCTGCTCACTATAACCTCTGCCTCCCGGGTTCAAGCAATTCTCCTCCCTCAGTCTCCCCAGGATTACAGGTGCATGCCAGCACGTCCAGCTAATTTTTCTATTTTTAGTACAAATGGGGCTTCACCATGTTGGCCAAGCTGGTCTCCAACTCCTGAGCTCAAGTGATCCTCCCACCTTAGCCTCTCAAAGTGCTGGGATTACAGACATGAGCCACTGCGCCCAGCCGCAAATGCTTTAATTTAAAAAAATATTTAAATAAGGACTGAATAGATTCAAGGTGTACAATGTGATGATTTATGTATGCATTGTTTAATCATTACCACAATCAAATTAATTAACACATCCATCACCACCCACACTGGGGAACAAGATCTTCAGAACCTATTCATCTTTTTACTGAAATTGTGTCTTTTGACCAACAGCTCTCCATTTCCCCCACCCCCACACCTTGCCAACCACCTTTCTACTCTCTGATTCCAAGAGTTCAGCTTTTTAGATTCCATATATAAGGGAGATCATGCAGTATTTGTCGTTCTGTGCCTGGCTTATTTCACTTAGCATGGTGTCCCCCATGTTTATCCATAAGTGTGTGTTTTGTTTGTTTGTTTGTTTGTTTGTTTGTTTTTGAGACAGAGTCTCACTCTGTTGCCCAGGCTGGAGTGTAGTGGCACGATCTCAGCTCACTGCAAGCTCCGTCTCCCGGGTTCACACCATGTTTTTACAAACACAGTATTTCCTTCTTTTTATAGCTGAAAAATATTCCATTGTATGCACTTCAGCCCAGCCAATACTGCCACATATTTTCATTAAAAACAATGGAGTATGTTCCATATGTACATGATACTCTCGAGTTTCTGCACCATTCCATTCATCCATTCACAGTGAGGGTAAGCAAGGCAATCATGGCTTTTATCCTCATCAAGCTTACAGACTTCCGTGGAAAACAGAAAATTAAAGAGGCTAGAACAATCCACAGTGGATGCTACAAGAACATCCAGAAGTGATTGTGAGGTTAAGGTTGGTGGAGGTGAAGGGTGGCTAGAAATAGCTTGCTGGGAAGAAACAGAAACAACATGGGTGCTGTAGTTTACATGTCTGTCCCCTCCAAATCTCATGTTGAAGACTGACCCCCATTGTCAGAGGTAGACCTAATGGGAGGTCTTTGGGTCATGGGAGTGCATCTGTCATGAATAGATTCATCCTTTTCCTGGAAGTGGGGTGAGTGGTGTCACTCTATTAGTTCCCAAGAGAGATAGTTTTTAAAAACAGCCTGGCACCTCTCCTCCTTCTTCTCTTGCCATGTGATCTCTGCACACAGCAGCTCCCCTTCACCTTCCACCATGAGTGCAAGCAGCCTAAAGCCCTCTCAGCAGCAAATGCTGGTGCCATGCTTCCTGTACAGTCTGCAGAACCATGAGATAAAGAAACCTTTTTTCTTTATGAAGTATCTAGCCTCAGGCATTCCTTTATAGCAACACCAAATAGATCAAGATAGTGGGTAAAGCAAAGACGAGGGGAAGAGTGTTCCAGGCAGGGGTTTCAAGACCCGGAGGTGAGAGAGAGCAAGGTACTTAGGGTTACTGAATGTAGCCATGTGTGGCTGTATTGTGGGTGGAGTGGGGAACAAAGAGCCTGTAAAGAAGGCAGGGGCTGCCTCCTGAAAGGCTTTGAAATCATGTTATACATGTGGGATTGCATCCCAAGGGTAACACAAAGCTGTTGGAGGTGGGCTAAGATGGTTAGGTTTCTTTCCTGAAGAGCATTTTAGCTGCACTAAAGGAAGGTCTTAGAAGGGATTTTAAACCAAGGAGACAGAGAAGCCAGTTACCAGGATATTGTAGCAAAAGGTGATGGTGGTCTAAGTAAGATGCTGGACGTGAAAACAGAAAGAAAATCATGGAAAAAGACTGAAGGAAGATAAGGATTGGAATGTATATTCTGAAGACTGTTTTGGAGAAGTGTGATTTAAATTTGCTCCTGACTGCAGTGGGGTTACCTTTTTGGTGATAATAATCGCAGATTATCCACTCTATGTTAAAACCCAGGTAATCATTCCCTGAGAGTTCTTTTACATAAACATAGGATTCCAGCCATATTGGAACACAGAACTAGGTTGTGTATTAGAGCAATGATTCCCTTTACGGTTGTGTTTATTCCAAAAAGACTGACATGTTTGCATTACTGTGTTTGATCTAAACTCCCCTGGCAAGGAGGAGCATTATCTATGGAAAGGATGGTCATGTGACTTCTGTATAGTATGCAGAGTTTTTGGACTGGTTTCCAGAAATGTACATGACACTTGTATTAGTCCATTTTTACACTGCTATAAAGAACTTCCCTATGATGGGGTAATTTATAAAGAAAAGAGGTTTAATTGACTCACACTTCCACATGGCTGGGGAGGCCTCAGGAAACTTACAATCATGGTGCAAGGCAAAGGAGTCACCTTCTTCACAATGCAGCAGGAGAGAAGTGAGTGTGTGGAGGAGGTAAACACTTGTTAAACACTTATAATACCATCAAATGTCGTGAGAACTCATTCATATCACAAGAACAGCATGGGGGAAACCACCTCCATGATCCAATCACCTCCCACCAGGTCCCTCCCTTGACACCTGGGGATAATGGGGATTCTAATTCAAGATGAGGTTTGAGTGGGGACACAGAGCCAAACCATATCAACACTTAGATGAATCTAAGTCCTACCTACCATTTGTTTTTTGATGATATATATATATATATACAAACACACACACACATATACATACATACATACATACACATATATATATATATATCTTTTTTTTTTTTTTTTTTTTGAGACAGGATCTCACTGTGTCACCCAGACTGGATTGCAGTGGCTCAGTCTCAGCTCACTGCAACCTCCACCGCCCAAGCCCTACTGATCCTTCCACCTCAGCCTCCTTGAGTAGCTGGGACTACCAGTGTGTGGGACCATGCTTGGCTACTTTTTTTGTATTTTTGTAGAGATGAGGTTTTGCCGTGTTGCTGATGATGGTCGTGAACCCCTGAGCTCAAAAAATCTGCCCACCTTGGCCTCACAAAGCGCTGGAATTACAGGTGTGAGCCACCACACCCAGCCATCTTTTTGTCAGCTTACCCAACTCCTGACAACAGTATTTTCCTTGGAAGACAAAGCAGAGCAGACGTTAGGGACTCTGGGCTCTAGGAATGCACTGAATTTTTTGACTTACATCTCAATATCTTATACGCATCCAATCTAGGGAGGATCCCAGTTTCTCATCTGATAAATGAGGGTAATAATAAGATTGATTTAAATGGGTTGCTATGAAATAATGATGTGAAATGCTTAGAATAGTGCCTGGCCCATAGTAAGCTCTCAGTAAATGTTCATAAAGAATAAAGTCAACAGACAATGCTTCTAAATCTCACGCGTGTTGCACAGGATGCTAAAATTGTCTTGGAAGTCACGCAGTGCCATGGACTAGAATTAATTCAGAGAGACAGAGTCACAAAGGAGGACAACACAGGAACCACCTGAGTATTCATTTTGCACCAGGCATTGCACTTGGGCCTGGGGAAATAGCACTTGGAAGCAGTGGGTACACTGCATGGCCCCCTGCCCCTGCAGCATCTGAGTCTAATTGTGCAAAAGACATTGAACACATGATAAAACATGCTGGTAAGCTTCGTGGAAGGTACACTGCACAGAAGGACATACCCAGGAAAGGGTTGTGGGACTCACCCTATGGCTCTCTGCCTAAGGAAACAGTAACAACTGTGCAAAAAAAAAAAAAAAAAAAAAGAAAGAAAGAAAGAAAGGAATCAAGGCCTGCAGTCGCTTACACAGACTCAAAATATAGCAGCTTTCTCAATTAGAAAGAAAAAAAGCAACTTGTGCAGAATATGAACCTCCAAGGAGTTTTAAAGGGCATTTCATAAATCACTGTTTCACATGGTTCCAAGTAAGAGACTCAGATTCATGGTTGCTTTCTCATTTGTCAACTAAAAGTATTTATTAGAACATGCAAGATGTTTAGAAACTTGCACAACCACTTATAACCTATTAGTGAAATATCCACTTCCACACCTCGTGTTTTCATTTACTTCCAAACCAAATACTTGGAAACCTGGACTGAGTCACCCTTGCTAATCCTGCTACATATACCTCCTGTATCCCAACACAGCTGAATTTCCACAGTGATTATAGACAATAGTTGATGATGCCTATTAAATATTCAATATGTACTCCGAAGAGTGATACATAGTTTATGGGTACTATTTCACTCACAAGAATGTTATAAAGTGAATAATAGTGTTGCCTTATCTGTACAATTAGTGTTCTGTACAATTAGTGTACAGATAAGGCAATCTCTAATTATACAGATAAGGTAATCAGGTCTTAAAGTGGTTAAATCACTGATACAAGTTCAGAGGGCTGGCACCCAAGTCATCTGATTCCGGAGCCACAAACTCTTGACTACAATGTTACTTATCCATGAACTATCTTGAACTATGGAGTCTAATTCTCTACCCATGCAGCCAACATCAGTAGAAATGCAGCTGAACATCAGTAATGATGGAAATTAGTAATATCCCACTGAAAACTCCATGCCTTAAAGCACCGAGATGGCCTTATAATCATCTCTACACAATTTGTTCCTGTATAACATATCTAGGTGGATGATGTGAATGTGGTTAGTTTTGCTTGACTTACCCAGGCCAGAGTGATACATACTCATTAGGCAAAGTGCTGCCAATACTGTCATTAAATCATTCACCAGAATCCAACTTGTGGATTCCTCCAAGGCCATGAGATTAGCGACTAAAAAACTGGCCCCTACACATGTTCAGAAATCTGTCCACTAATCACTTATAAAGCCATATTACGTTACCAATAATTAAATTACAGTATTTAAAAATTCATCCTGGTGTCATTAGCAATCTTCCAGAAACTGGCACAAAAGAAAAAACAAAAAGATAAAATAAAAGAAAGGAAAATAATAGCAGGAACAAATTCTGCAACTGAATTGAATTTTCCTCCTAAAATTGGTTTGTTCTACATGACAACCCCTCACCCTTCTAAAAATCACACATCTTCCTTTACACTGTGTTCATATTCAAAACAACATTAAACCCATAACCACAAGTCAGCCTGATAGACTAACAACAGGGAAGGTTTCCTCGGAACTGTTACAGCCTATTGGGTAAATACATATTTGGTACACATTCTAATTTTGAAAAACACGTTATTTACTTACTAGACTGTAACAGTTCTACTGAATGGTTACAGACTACCAGGTAAATATGTCTTACAGAATGCATGCATATTAATTCTGAAACCACGGATCATTTACTCAGCAGACTGTAACATTCTGGTCTGCTGTGGACAGCCCCTGCCCCCATGAATCATTTCCCTAGCGGACAACAGGGAACCTTTCCAGTCATTTGCTTGGGTGTAAAGCATATTCATTTTAAGGAGGGAAGCCTTCCAGACTAGTATCCAATTACTTTTTGTTAGAAATATCAAAGTTCATAGACTGCAAATTAAAACAGCACTAATGAAAAACAGCTGCACATAGCAACAATTAGGTAGATAATTCAACTTAAGCCTCTGGTTGGAGGGCGCGTTTGAAGTCATCTTTAAGTGGATGGATACAAGTTGAAATTTGCACATTGACTATCTACAGCACATGCCTCTGAGGGATGAATGCCAACTACCATCATCTTGATGTGGCCTGCATTCATTTTATCCTTTCACAGTAAATATTTATTGGACAGCAACATGCCAAGCACTAGGCTTGATCTTGGAGATTCCATGAAGAGCAAGACAGATAGTACTCCAGCCCTCTTAGAGCCTATAGTCTAATTGTAGGCTATGTCTCTATGGGAGAGACAGACATCAACCATATAATCACACAAGTAAGTACACGGCTATAAACTGCATTAAGCGCCCTCAAAATCAATTTTCAATGCAGAAGTTCAAATTATTCATTTGAAATGTAAGTCAAGACCCTATTTTACTCAAGTAAAATCCAAAGGCCCTGAATGCCTACAAGTCCTAAGTGGGCTGCACCTCCTCCTCACCTTGCTTCTTCCCTCAACTCATTCCCTGCTATTTTCCGCTCTACTCCCTCTGGCCCTTCTATTGTCTCTTGAACACAGGGCTACTCTCAAGCCTTAGATCTTTTGCTTTGACTGTTTTCACTGCCTGGAATGTTCTTCTTCCAAATCCATGCAGCTGGCTTTGTGCCAAAATGTCATCTTCACAGTAAGGCCCACCCTGACCCCTACCTCTTTATTTAAAATTGCAATGGATTCTTCCACCCCTGTTCTCCTGCCCTCCTCATCCTTTTCTGTTTCAGTTTTCTTTTTTCAATAGCACTGCTCATGTTCTAACACAATTTGCTTAGACATCATGCACACTTTTCATTGTTTTTCCCCCCAACTAGAATATTGACTTCATGAGGGCTTGACTTTTTTTTTTTTTTTCAATAAACGGCAAACAAATTGATTACCATGCATGGGGGAGAATAACAAGAGTGATTACTCCATCACACAATGTGATACAGATGGTTATACATCCTTCTTCTTAGGGGAAAGGGAAATGGGAAAGTGTGGATGATTTTAGCATAGGTAGTAAGTGATTTTTACAGGAACTCAATGGGCTTGAAGAACAATGGCCTGTGACAAAAGTCTGTTCATGTGGGTTGGAAAACATCAGTCTTTCTTCCTGCAATATGAGTTCAATTAATGAGAACTCAGGGAAGGAACCAGAGGTTCTTGGTTTCTTCTTTGGTGGGTCCAGACTTTAGGCAGGTAAGAGAGCTTCAAGGAACAACTTCTGTTTGTCATCTTTACACCAAGAAGTTCCAAATGCAGGAAGAGCACCTGGCACACAGTAGGTGTTCAATATAGGATATAGAGAGATATAGATATATAGACACACACAGATTAATAGAGGGATATATACACACAGATATATACATATGTGCATATTTGTGTGTGGGGGTATATATTCACACATATGTGTGTGTATACATTGTGTGTGTGTGTGTGTGTATATATATATACACACACACATACACCCACATGTCCTATTTTCCAATGCCCTTCCAACATAACAGGTGACTCAAGTCATACAGTTCAAAAAGCTTCCCATTTCCTGAACAGGAAATTCATGTTTTCCCCAAAAATACATATTTCAGGATAAACTCTTCTCCTCTTTCTAAAAGATGGCACTGAGATGATCTCAGCAGTGGTACCAGCAGCTGTGTGTGGATCTATATCTATATATGTATACATACGTGTGTGTGTATATATACACACATATACACACATACATATACATGTTCTTCATATATGTGAGAGAAACAGACTGAGAGAATGAATAAACCCTTGTTTGGGTGTTTTGTTTAATTAGCCACTTTTGGCTATAAGGCACAACTTATCTAGACATTGACATGACATGTGACTGTGTGTGTACATATATATACACACAGTCATATATATACACATATAGTTTCACACACACACACACACAGACACACACGTATATATAAACTGGAGGAAAAGTACAAAGAACTATGAGACCAAATACGGACATATTCTCATCTATCCTAGGGAGTTGGAGTTGCATTAGGGGTGGGAGTTCCAGGAAAGACTTTCCTGAAGGAAGTGGCATTTTTGAGTTGAGATTGAAAGGAGAAGTAAAAGCTAACTCTGCAAAGGTTGTGGTGAGGGAAGAGGAGCACATTCCAGACAGAGGGAGCAGAATGCTCACAACGTCCCACTCAGGAGGAGCTGGCTATGTTTGGGGAAATAAAAGACAGTCAGCATGGCTCTAAGGCAAGAGCTAGTGGGCTTGAGGATTTAAGTCACAGGGTGGGGGAAGCACGTTAATCATCTTAGTTGAAACATGTTCTTCACCTGTGTGAGAGTGGGACCGACTGAGGGAATGACTAAGCACCTGTTTGGGCGTTTGGTTTCGTTTAATTAGCCATCTTTGGTTATAAGGGACAATTTATCTAGACATTGACATGACAGCTGCCATGTCCCCAGGACAAAAGCCAAAAGCCCCATGTGTCAATTTGTAGGGAAAACTTTTGAAAGTCATGACAAAGTTCTCCATCAGGAGGATGATTTTTCCAATGTCCTTCCAACATGACAGATGACTCAAGTCATACAGTTCAAAAAGCTTCCCATTTCCTGTCAGGAAACCCATGTTTTCTAAAACTAAAAAATGCATAGCTCACGATAAACTCTTCTCCTCTTTCTAAAAGAGAAGATGGCACTGAGCTGATCTCAGCAGGGGTGCCAGGAGCAGCGGCAGCAGCGCCAACATGCTCTGTAAGGTCTCTTTCTTATTCTCGATTTGCAAAATGCTTTCTCTGATTGCCTCTAACAATGGGAGGTGGGGACGAGCCACATAAAGTCATTTCACCCATCACTAACCCAACACACCTGCATGTTACCCTCCAGCTCTATCGCACTCCTCCCAGGCTTCTGGGCAACAGATATTTTTTGAAAGACTTAGAAAGCACTGATTTGGAGTACATAATAACTTAATATTAATTTAAGTGACTAATATATAGAGCCTTAAAAAAGAGCCTAATTTATGAAAAATATATCTCAATTTTCCTAGAAAATGTTTCACAGTGACAGCAATGTATCCCATGAGCAAAAATGAGGTTGTGGCAAGAAATAATTTAATTAAGATGAGTTGGGCAAGCTATAAGCACTATATAGCTGAAGAAGCATTGGGGAAATACTTAACACACCAAAGGGGAGAATACACAATATTAAAATGACCAATAAATTAGCCTACAAATCTACTTAGCTCTACATTTGTCCTGCACCACGAAATAAAACACTACCTTGACATAGAACCGTCTGAAATTTTTCACTGCAAATCAATTTATACCGAAGAAGGAAAATGCTTATGCAACTTCTGGGCTGCAGTTTGCAATGAGATACTTGGTAGAAAGGAGCATTTTCCCCTTCTCCATTTCATCAGAGATAGAATGAGAATTAATCAGCGATACTTAACTACCCTTTCAACAGGACTTCGGCAACACCCACAGAAATACTTCATTTCTTTCAACATTTCTGAACATCAGACAGCCGGCAACTTTTAGTAATTCCATATATTACTGCAGACTGTGAAAAAGGATGTTAAATCACAAGACGGATGACAATGTAATAAATTAGAGAAATTGTGGCTGTTATTGTGAAATCTTACTGTCCCAGTCTGGTTCACATCTCCATTTCTTGATGTAATATGATTTGAGTATAATTATTAGCAATTATTTTCAAAGCATTCATAAGTTTTTCCCCCACTGTGAAAGCAAGATTCTGCTATATACCCTCTTTTAAATCTTAATTCATGGGTGTCATGCATCACCCACAAAAGAAGGGCATGGTGATTCCAAAATGTCTGTTTTGCCAGATTCTTCTTTCCCACTTTATTTTATATATATATATAAAATGAATATTTAATACATGGCTCAGCAAAGGATAACAAAAACCTCAGCTCTGTGATCATCCAGTTAAGTGAAATCTCCTCTACTTCTCCTCAGAAGACAGTCACCAGTCTTGTCATGGTAGCAAAGAAGGGTCAAAATGTAACACCTGCAGTCACATGAGCCCCTTCGAGTCTAAGTCATAAGAAATTTACTATTAATTTATTTTCTGCCACTTTTTCTTTTAAATGCAAATTTCTAGGGCAGATCACCACAATACATTTAATTCTCTGTATCATGTGATTATAACAAAACAATTTGGCCATGGCACTGTGGCATCACCTCAATACATGCCATCTTATCTCAGGCTATATATTAATCTAAAATTCAATCTGGAAAATGACAAGAATGTCTCATAATGAAACACCCAGGTGAATGGCTGATTCGCCTTTCATTGTCTGTGGGCCTTAATGCGCCGTGGACTTCTTGGGAACAAATGAGACCTCAGAGGCGACATGTTTTCATTTTATCACATTTATTTAAGGTGACCGAGGACAGTGCCCAATATTTATTCACCACATTCAACATTTGCCATCATCAGAATAAAAGGCGAGCCGGCACAGTTTGAACAACATCTGGTAATTCCAAAGAGATAGTGTCACTTGAAGAACAAATGAACCTTTAGTTAATAAAATCTCCCCCTGACTGACAAAGATGGCTTTTTGTACACATGCAGGATCCGTGATAAGTAGATAGAGAGACGTTGATAAAGAACACCCAATTCCTACAGCGGGAAGTCAATGCCGCCCACGTTTAAATAAAGACAGGGTTTATTACTGGTCTTTTATGAATCATGATAAATTAAATGTCCTGAGTTCTGGAGGAATAAAAGATTTAAATTATAATTCTGAAGGCTATGGGAGTTTCACTAGTCTCAAAATGCCCTAGTGCCTCAAAGTAAGACTAATATTACCAAGGACAAAAAAATGTAGTTGGTCCCAATAAAGAACCCCTTTCATCCAATAATGCCAGAATAGAGTCGATCCTCCTATATTCTGAATGCCTATGATCCCCATCCCTTATGCAGCCAATATTTAATGAGAATTGACTAATAACCAGACACTGTGCTAGTCATGTGCATTTCATAGTGAGAAAATGTCTAGAATAAGCAAGTCTGTCTAAATGTCAATGCAACTACACACAATTGTATAACTAAACAGAGACAAATACACAATGGATGGAATGGTATCTTTTTTTTGGTTTGTTTTTTTGTTTTGTTTTGTTTTTTCTGAGACGGATTCTAGCTCTGTCACCCAGGCTGGATTGCAGTGTTGTGATCTTGTCTCACGGCAAGCTCTGCCTCCCAGGTTCACGCCATTCTCCTGCCTCAGCCTCCTGAGTAGCTGGGACTACAGGCACCCACCACCACGCCCGGCTAATTTTTTGTATTTTTTAGTAGAGACGGGGTTTCACCGTGCTAGCCAGGGTGGTCTTGATCGCCTGGCCTCGTGATCCGCCCACCTCTGCCTCCGAAAGTGCTGGGATTACAGGTGTCAGCTACCGTGCCCAGCTGGAATGGTATCCTTTAATACATGAAGAACTAGACTTCTGACTACTGCGTGGTCAAAGCCATATTTCATCAAGCTTTCTCATTACCATACCACTGGAAATGATGGGTTTTATAACTACTGATCACGCCCAATGGATAGGATTTGGGTGAAAGGAAATTAATTAAAGAGACAGCCTTTGTATACTTGGATCTTAGCTGATATGGAATGCAGGGAACATTCTCTGGTCTAGGACTCCTGATTTTAAAAGAGTATTTATGATAGAAATGCAGTCACTACTGGACATAAAAAGTATGAGGCATAAGAACTTAGGCACTCCCTTATCCTCCTTCCGTGTGTTTCCATGTGCAAGAATTTTTCTAGCATAATATTCTGGGCCTCTCCCCAGCTTCTCATTCCTCCATGCTAAGAAGGAATGGTTTATCAAATTGGTTACTTTGGGAAAAGAACCTGAATGTACTCAGGCTAGTCACTTAGCCCTATGTCAAATTCTCCAGCTGGCAGAAAAAGCATACTCTGGGCTTCTTTCTCAGCCACAGCACTCATGAGTGAGTGAGAGAGAGAGCGAGAAAGAGAGAGAGAGAGAGTCTGTGTGTGTCTGTACCTTTGTGTGTGTATCTGTGTGTCTGTGTGTGTATGTCTGTGTGTGTGTGTGTGTGTGTGTGTGTGTGTCTGTGTCTGTGTGTACTGGAGGACAGAGGATGGACTGAAGGTTTCCACATTTTCAGTGACTGATGGGCAAGTCTGCACAAATCAGGAGAGTACAAGCAAGCCCATTTGGCCATACCTTTAAATTTGGGTTTATTTAATAAGCGGAAACCTTTTTGTTTTCTCGTTTAGAAAACCAGCTTTATTGAGATAGAGTTCATAAACCATAAAATTCACCAATTCAGGGTACACAATTCAGTAGCTTTTAGTATATTCACACAGCAGTGCCATTATCACCACAATTTAATTTTAGAACTTTTTTTATTACTCCGGGAGGGAAGCCTCGTGCACATTTGCAGTCCACGCTCCATCCCTAGGCACTGACTAATCTACTTCGCATCTCTATAGACTTGCCTATTCCCAACACTTCACGGGGATGGGATCAGAACCTTAAAAACATTAGGCTAAATGAAAGAAGATTGTTTATATCCTTTTGCCTTCCTACCGAACTTCTTTCTCTGTTGGTTCTTACTCAGTAGGGAAGTAAACGGATGTTATTTCTTAAACCCCTAGAGCTACCACATATCTAAGATGGTTTCTTGTGCCCCATTTTGCCAATTTCTAATTGCTTCTTTAACACTTTGCTATTTTCATTTTGCACAGATATTCAACTGTTATGTTAAGGCCAGCACTTATTTATCCATTCATTCATTCATTCATACTTTCAAAACACATTTATTCATCCCTAATATGTCTGCCAGACCCTGGGGTTTCCAAAACGAATAAACCCTGGTACCTGCCCTCTGGGAACTCACATTTAATTGTTGGGAATGATTTAGGTACAAAGTTGTGCAAAATCTATAAAATCGACTCCCAGGAACGTAAGTCCAAGGACACTTGTCAATTCATGATGAGATTTGGCACTATCCACGGGTTGCTGTCTCCGTGAAATTCCTTCTACCCTTTAGGAAACTGTCCCTCCCTGGTTCACCCACCACCTCTCCTATCACCTTTTGCTGTCCTTCTCTCCTCCATTCTTCCAACCATTCATAGAAGTGGCCATTCCTTAAAACAAATCCTCTTTTCTTCCTTTTCTATCATCCTGTCCTGAGAAACATCGTCCATCCCCACCGCATCTACTCTCACCTCCATGGCAACTTGTGAGTAGCACAAAGGTGAGAAAGATGTGATTAGATAGATTCAGTGACAATTGGATGCTGGATGGTAGGTTTGAGGTGCGTGTACTTGTGTGGATTGGTGTAGGTGGCATCAATTTCCACCAAGTATTTCCATGTTTCCCTTGCCAATTATCGATTAGCTAACTTATCTCAAAAAGAGCATTCTCCTTTCTATCCATCTTTGATAAACGTTCACTGGATAGTCCTATACACTCCACACATTATCCCCAGCATTTACTGCCTACGTCTGCACTTCACGAAGTTTATTTCAACCCAACAGCTGCTGTCTGCTCTAAATCGGTGGCAACTTCATGGAAACTATTGATTTATAGCGATGACCCTTCTTGCCTGTTCACATCTCAAATCCATAGAGTGAGAAGAGTTGCAGAAATATTTATTCAGACAGATAAAATCCTCCCTATTTAACAGAACTGACTTCCATGACCAATGGGCACATCCTGTTACCTAGGGATGTTTCCACGGGATTACATACTGAGACTCTGGCTATAACTGGAAGTTGCTGCCACTGAAGTGTCAAAACAAACAATAATAAAAACCAGTCCTCAGAGAACTTGCAGGAGGTAGCTGATGCTTTTTCTATAGATACTTTTTAAAAAATTTTTAATTAGAAAAGATTGTAACACAGATACCAGAAATGTATGTAATCTAATAACATACATTTTGTTATATTACGTAAACACAAAACAGAATATACTGCCAGACATACTCTATATTATATATTTATAATATACATCTTACACATAATACATTGATACATACTACATATAATTGTATGTGTATTTATATATGTGTACATTTTCTATAAAATGTACACACATGTATGTGTATATCACATAATTACACATTTCTGCAACAAAAGGAATATAAAAATTTTGTTTCTTTTTCCATTTTCCAAGGATGCCAAAATTCAGAAGGTAAAAGAATGATGAATCGAACCTCGAAATTCCTCAAGTATTCTTGTTTATCATTGCCATCAATGCACACAACACTGGGATAACGGGTAACATTTATTGGGCAATTACCATAGACCAGGCAAACATCTGAATACTTTGCAGGCAGTATCTCCTTCAATCTTCACTACAAATCCACGAATTGCACATTATTATTCCATTTTGCAGATAACATTACTGAGTTTCTGAGAACTACAGAGACTAGCCCAAGGTGTCACAGCAATTTCACCCTGAGTCTGGGCTCTGATTCAATGGTATGATTGGTTTCCTGATATTAGTTATTCTCTTTCCTTTTAAAGAAAAAGAGCTGCCCTCCTTCAAATACTTTCATTATTACTCTTATTCACTGGTCTAATTCAACTTGAAGGAGGACTTTCACAGGTATGGATATTTACTAGATGTGTTCCAACTTTTAAAAATGTGGGCATAGCTTAGCCACACACAAGAACATTATTGTCTCAGCAGGAAGCAGTAGGCCATGAAGTGATTTCTAAAGCATAACCTGTTACCAAGCAAAGGTAGGAGGCATGGAAATTCATCCTTTCCTCTCTTGCTGAACTAATAGATGTTCTGAATTGACTGGTAATGGGATATGACTGGAAGATGAGAGGCAAATCCTTCTGAAATTCAAATGACTCTCAGAAATTTAAGGAGTAGACTGGATCCTGAAGGACACTGAGCTGAAGGCTTTCCCCACTCTGAAATGACCAATGCACTGAGAGAGAAGAACCATCTTGGTAGAATGTGAGATGTAATTGGCGTGATAATCACAGTCGCTTTGACGTCCTGGTTGGAAAAGGACCATCTCAGCTGTCCACAACTGCTGCCTTATTATCAATCATCTGAAATGGATACATTATTCATTTTGGCGCTAATCTTTTAACAGTCTTATCTGTAGCTATATTAGCTACACATTCCCAGGCAAGCTTTTACAGAATTCCTTATTTTAAGTGTTCTTAACACCAAGCACCTCCCCTTCAGATCAATTATGTTATAATTTACATTTTAAATATTATCATTTGATGAATGTGTGTGCTACCAACCTGCAGACTTCATGAGCCAATAGCTACAAGTAACAGCTGTCATTTGCTAAATGGTTACTTATGTTAGACAGTGTAAAATTATTAGATCATTTAGTCTTCACAATAGCTCTGTGAAGTATCTCTTTATTCCCATTTTACAGGTAGGAAAATTTAGGCACAGAGTTGTTAAATAACTAGTCTGAGATCTCACTGGTAATAAGAGGCAGCCCCAGACTGGACCACCCCTGTAGCAAAGCTCCAACCATGAGGGCAGCAGTCACATATGTATTTACTCATTACATGTGCCCAACACATAGCTGATGCTACGTAACATTTGCCGAATTAGTGAGAAGCTGCCTATCCTGAGTTGGGCAAGATCCATATAGACATACAGAGAAGCCCCTTGCTTTGTGTTAATCTCAGAGAGTTGAGCTCTGTAACCCAAAACTCAGAGCCATTATCACATAAAATGGGTCCAGGTGTGGCAAAATTCCTTGGGCCCCCAAGAGAAACAAAATCCATCTCCTCCTCTGCAGTCAGCTGACTGTTCTCCTGTGCTCCTCCAAGCTATTAATGCCCACACTCGTATTCCCATAAGTGAACACAGCCAAACCCAAATGATAACTTGAGTTGCCCAAGTATTCACACCCTCCTTTAGACTTGTCTGGGAAGAACTCACCAGAATTAAATATCTATTTAGTGCCAGGCATTGTTCTAATGAATGTGAAGTGCCGAAGCAAGAATCACAAAACAGTACTCCGTTTCTCAAGAAAGACATAAATTCTTATAAACTAAAACTGAAGTAGGTACAAAGTATTTTAAGAAGTAGAACAATTTCAGTGGGGATGCAGAAGAAGAAATTGATTTTGGCTCATGCTGGAAAAAGCTCATGAAGAAGGAAGGAATTAGAAGTGTACCATGAAGGCTGGACACAGTGGCACATGCCTGTAATCCCAGCACTTTGGGAGGCTGAGGCAGGTGGATCACTTGAGGTCAGGAGTTCAACACCAGCTTGGTCAACATCATGAAACCCCTTCTCTACTGAAAACACGAAAATTAGCTTGGCATGGTGGCAGGCGCCTATAATCCCAGCACTTTGGGAGGCCTAGGCGGACAGATCGCTTGAGGCCATGAATTGGAGACCAGCCTGGCCAACATGGCGAAGGCTTGTCTCTACTGAAAACATAAAAATTAGCAGGGCCTGGTGGCACACACCTGTAGACCCAGCTGTTTGGAAAGCTGAAGCAAGAGAATTGTTGAACCTGGGAGGCGGAGGTTGCAGTGAGCTGAGATCACGCCACTGCACTGCAGCCTGGGTGACAGAGCGAGACTCTGTCCCCCCCGCCAACCCCCAAAAAAGAAGTGTACCATGAAGAACAGTGAGAGATAGAGAGAGGGGAGGGAGAGGGACTCCAAACAGAACCAAGAGAAAAATGTTTCAGCTGGAGGCACAAGTGAACAGCATTTTAGATTCGGTCATGAAGTATGGAATGGTGTCCACTTCTTGGGTGGATTTGAAACTGTCACTCCTCTTAGACAATGTTCAAAAAGTGTCAGAAAATCCACTGTAAAAGCAAACCCAGCCAAAGAAAGCATCTGTGAACTGGTAAGCAGAGCAAACTGAGCTAGGTAGTAGTCAAAGTATGCAAGGGTCCATGAGAAGGTCTCTCTACTAGTGTGTGCTTGTGTTTCCTTTTGTTTTCGGATCAACCTAAAATCTTTTACTTTGGAGAACCACCCCTGCCGCATTCTACATCTGCCTATTTCATTTAGTTAGAGCTGTATTCCCCTCATTCTTACCTTACTCTGTAGGTCATGAGGCTCGAGACCAGCCATTCAGAAAACTCCAGCCCTATTGTCTAGGGATTTGCTCAGAAGTAGGCACATGATTCAAATTAGCCAATCAGAGCCTTCCCTAGAATTTGCTGCAGTATCTTCAAGAGGATGCTTTACTCCTCCCTCCTCCCTTCCTCCTCTCTCCTCCCCTCCTCCTCCTTCCCTCCTCCCCTCCTCCTCCTTCCCTCCTCCTCCTTCTTCCTCCCCTCCTCCTCCTTCCTCCCTGCCTCCTCTTCCCTCCTCCCTTTTTTTGGAGACAGAGTCTTGCTCTGTTGCCCAGGCTGGAGTGCAGTGGCATGATCTCAGCTCACTGCAACCTCCACCTCCCGGGTTCAAGTGCATCTCCTGCCTCAGCCTCTTGAGTAGCTGGGATTACAGGCGCCGCCACCATGCCCAGCTAATTTTTGTACTTTTAGTAGAGATGAGATTTCGCCATGTTGGCCAGGCTGGTCTCCAACTCCTGACCTCAAGTGATCCGCCCACCTCGGCCTCCCAAAGTGCTAGGATTACAGGCAGAAGCCACTGCACCCAGCCGAGGATGCTAACTTCTCAGAGACTATGTGTGAAAGAAACCTGCTGATGCCTGGTACCAAGACAGGAAGCAGATATGAGAGAATCAGAGTTCTTGTGACATCGTGAAATCTTTAGACTCAGCCGCGCCTGAAGTCTACCCCGTGTGCTTCCCAGTTCTATAATCTAATTCTTTTTTCCTTCAGCTTATTTGAAACTTTATTCATGTTTTATTTGTATCTTTCTCATCCCTGTGACTACCTGGAGAGCTTACTTGAAACTGAAAAAAATTTCTTTTTTCACTTGGAACTGAAGGAATTCTGAAGAAATCAGTGTGTAAACATCCTTGTAACCTTGTACATTCTAATTCTATACTGGCTCTGGCTTGCCTTCTCATAACAAAACCTAGAAAGCCCGAAGAGGCACTACATACCCCCCAACAATTTGATATTGAGACCCCCACCTTTGGAATTCTCATTTCTATTCTTTTAAGCACCACTCTGTTTTCTAAACTGCCAAAATGATTCAAATGATCTCGGACACCATAGCTTGTTTGACAGTTGCTGACATCTAGCAAAACAAAACAAAAGTTTGCAAGACTGATGGAGATTATAAATAAAGGATGGCAACACCCAAGACTCACAATATTCAAGGCATGTCAGTAAAGTGACACATTTAACTGAATTAAATGTAAACCAGCCTTCACTATATGAAATATGTGTATCCTTCAAAGAATTGAAGTTAATAATAGGTCCTGCAATTCTTACTACAATGAATAGTCTGAGCTTGTCAACAAGAAAATAGGTAATAAGGGCTATGATTAAAGGACTTTCAGTGTACATCCATTGTCACAGGTCTTCTCTGAATTTCCCAGCTAAGGGTCTTTCACAGCCTCGCTTGCAGTCTGGGGTTTAATCAGCATCCTAACTGTGAGAAACGCTGTGAATTAAATACTATTCCTTTCCAGAGTTCAAAGAAGTCATATTTGAAGGCCAAGGTTTAGATGCAAATACGAAAGATGTGATTTTGAGGGGAAAAAAAAAAATCACACATGACCAGGAAGGACCCCTGGTCTAAATGAAATGCATCCCAGAGTAGATTTTATCTGATCTCTGCTTTAGAAAGATCAGCTATCTTATTTGAAACCTCAAAAAGTGATCACATTTACTATATTTTAGAAGTCTGTAAGTCATGACTGTTTCTTCCTTTTCCGCTCCCTCAGAAGACAGAGAAAAAAGGTATTATTCTGCTTGATTTCCAGGAGGAAGATATCATGAATATCTCAATAACAACAACAAAAAAGAACCACAATTTGTCTGTTCTGTTATCAGCAATTAAAGATACTTTATCTAGTTACTATGGAACATGGCACCATTCGACAATCATCTCTGACAAACTGATCATTATCAGTAATTTATTACCAGTTTCTTAGTTAATTATCCTCAGGAAGGAGAGCAAAAATCATTTGTATAGAAAATAAGTAGTCATTAACAACAGTGGAATTTGTTGGGAATGTGATTATAAATCACCAGCCAGGGCTGGTAATGATTCCTAGGAAGAAAGAGGAGGAAAAAAAAAAAAAAAACAGACACTATATCCAACTTTAGGGAACTATTCTGGGGGAAGAGCATTTTGTAATAAACTTTTTTCCACCAATTAAAATGAAAAATGGCTTGCCTCTTAGTAAAAGAGTGCCAGATACTTTATTCTCAATGCAGAAAAGTTGGGCAGGGGAAGAACACATTTCTGCTTCAGCAGGCAAAGCTAGTAATAATATGCACGCTCAGGCACTTTAAAATTCTGCCTTTCCTGGCTAAGCTCACTTTGAGTCCAGAAAAAGGACCCTACTTCACTTTCTGAAAGTTAATTGAATCTATGGACCACACTTTGATTTAAGGGTTTGAAAACTGTCTGGTCCACAAACCAAGCGTGGACTGAGGAGAAACGATCTGTATTTGAACTTGTCATTGCCAACTGCAAGCTCAGAATCTTTGGGCCTATTATGGAGCCTGTGACCCCATTTGTGAAAATGGAATAGGATAGTATTCCATGGTGTATATGTGCCACATTTTCTTAATCCAGTCTATCATTGTTGGACATTTGGGTTGGTTCCAAGTCTTTGCTATTGTGAATAATGCCGCAATAAACATACGTGTGCATGTGTCTTTATAGCAGCATGATTTATAGTCCTTTGGATATATACCCAGTAATGTGATGGCTGGGTCAAATGGAATTTCTAGTTCTAGATCCCTGAGGAATCGCCACACTGACTTCCACAAGGGTTGACATATACACCATGGAATACTATGCAGCCATAAAAAATGATGAGTTCACGTCCTTTGTAGGGACATGGATGAAATTGGAAATCATCATTCTCAGTAAACTATCGCAAGAACAAAAAACCAAACACCGCATATTCTCACTCATAGGTGGGAATTGAACAATGAGAACACATGGACACAGGAAGGGGAACATCACACTTCGGGGACTGTTGTGGGGTGGGGGGAGGGGGGAGGGATAGCATTGGGAGATATACCTAATGCTAGATGACGAGTTGGTGGGTGCAGCGCACCAGCATGGCACATGTATACATATGTAACTTACCTGCACGTTGCGCACATGTACCATAGAGCCTAAAGTATAATAATAATAATAATAAATAAATAAAATAAAATAAAATAAAATAAAATAAGTTGTAAAAAAAAAAAAAAAAAGAAAATGGAATAGGATATGTATCCGCTAGGGGTTAAATCATGTCCCCTCAAAAAGACAGATAAACCCTTAACCTCAGGTACCTGGTAATGTGACCTTGTTTGCAAATAGAATCTACAGGAAGGAATCAAATTAAGATGAGGTCAGTAGGGTGGATCTGTCCTTATAAGAAGGAGAAATATGGACACAAAGACAGACACAGACAGAAGGAAGATGATGTGAAAAGAGCCAGGGAGAATGCCACATGACAATGGAAGCAGACAGAGGTGCTACGGAGCTGCCAATCACAATATGCCAGAGACTGCCATCACTCCAGGAGTCAAAAGAAGCAAGGCAGAATTCCCCTACAGGTTTCAGAGGGAGCATGACCCAGCTGACACCCTGAATTTGGGCTCCTTGGCCCAGAATGGTGAGGCAATAAATTTCTGTCATTTTTAGTCACCCAGTTTGTGATACTAACTAATACACTATCTTACAAGGTCTTTGTGCCGATTAGGCAAGGAAGGGCTTAGAATGTACTTGGGACAAAGTCTGACAGGCAATATGAGTGCCATGAAAATGCTTGTTCAAGAGCTTCATGAGTGATGACCCTACCTAGACAAACAATATGTTTTTAGACCAAGCTTGTCCAACCCATGGCCCACAGGTCACATGTGGCCCAGGATGCATTTGAATGTAGCCTAACACAAATTCATAAACTTTCTTAAAACATTATAATCTTTTTCTGTGATTTTTAAATAGTTCATCAGCTATTGTTAGTGTTCTTGTATTTTATTTAGAGCCCAAGACAATTCTTCTTCTTCCAATGTGGCCCAGAGAAGCCAAAAGATTGGATATCCCTGTTTTAGACAACAGTACACACAGAGTATCTAGCATGTGCAGTACTCAAGTTGAAAGAGCTTTAGGCTTGGCATCAGACACCTGGGATTCAAACCCTATTCTTCCATTTCCAAGTTTTCACCACAGTGGGCTTTAGACTACTCTCCTATAGCTTTGAGGCTGTCCAGTATATGCCTTCCTCACAAAGATGCCATGAGCCTCCAGTGGGAAAATGCACATTATAAGCACTTTGTAGTTTGAAGCACCTTTTATTCAGCAATGCCACTAACATGGGTTCTGGGGACACCATGGTGAGTAACTTAACAAGCACCACATCAATAAATCTGCAGTTAGTACAGTGAAATCTTTCGGGTGGTGAGTAGTTATTAGAGGGGTTGGGAATTGCCTTTCTGCAGAGTCTAAACCGAGATGTGACACAAGAGTGGACCTTGCCAAGTGACCATGACAGGAGGCATCCTCTGGCAGAAGGACAGGCACACGTCTCCAAGGCTGGAACAGAAATGACATGGAGGACAGTGTGTTGAAAGACCTAGGAATGATGGCCTGGAGAGAAAGAGAGAGAGGGGTTGGAGAGAAAGGCAAGAAGCCAGATGAAACTGGGATTACAGGCCAAGTTATCAATTTTTATTTCACGTTTGGGTTTTTATTGAAGGCCAAGAGGGGGAAAAGATGAAGAAACGTAACCTGATTTGAATATTAAAAGGATCAACCTTTTACAAAAAGATTGGATCTGAAGGCAAGGAAAAGAGGGAGACCAGTTAGGAGGCTTATAGTCCAGATGCGGGTAGTTTGGATTAAAGGGGCAACAATGGCGCTAGGGAAAAAGTGCGCAGATTTTTAGATATCATTTGGAGGAAAACCATTATTATTACTTTTATCTCCTAATTTAATTCAACTCAGTCCTATTGGAATGCCTTCTGCCACTTCCCTGACAGATGGTCAGCCTATAAAAAAAAGATTCATTAGTTTAAACTGAATAACCTATGCTTAATCACCCTTTCCCTCATCCTCTACAAGAAAATAAACTCTTCACTAATAATCATAAAAAGCAGACACGTGCAAACAATGGTACTGTGCAAAGGTAACGGATTCCAACTTGGATCAAGCCCCATCATAGTATCATTGGTAGTGGGTGCCCTTCGCTGACTAATCTACGTGCTCAGCATCATTCAATTTTCACAATATCTTTGAGAGAGGGGTATTATCATCTCCATGTGACAAACGAGGAAACTGAGGTTTGAAAAGACAAACTTATATACAGGCCAACAGTTAGTATGGGGTGGATACACAGTCAGCAAAACTGAAGGTATGATCCTCAAATCCATTAAATCTCTTATATGGACCCATGAAGTTAATGAAAACAGCATTTGAATCAATAAGATCGAATGCTAAGAGAAAACAATATGAAGAGTTGCATATAATCAATAATGAAGAGATCAGAGTTGAATTCACAGGAAAAATTTCCTATGAGATCCTATGAAACAGTAAATTACAGTGCTTCCCAGAACATCCCTTCACCTAAGCTGGACAGTGAAGCCAAGAACTAATTTAGGTGCAAATGTTTGCCAGGTGTTCCTCAGATTGGAAGAGGGGAAAAGCTGGTTTTCTACCATTGATGACACTTCTGCTATGCTCTAGATATGCTTGATTTGAATCCATTCAAAGTTCTGAGGTTAATTTCTTGCAACCACACTTGTGGTGGACCAGAAGTACCTCTTTCCCCGCCAAGTGTGGTCCAAGTACCATAAAATGAATGCCTGTTCAACAGGGCCTGTTGCCCATGGAATGAGCACCGTGGAAATTACTGGGTTGAAACAACTGGTGCTGGGGATGCAAAGACAGATAAGATACTCTCCCATCTCTAACAGCTCATGGGCCAGATGGCACACGAAACAGACACCCAGAAGAGCATCTCAGGTACTTGCTAATATTTGGCAAACATAAGAAACGAAAGACAAGATGCTTTTCAACATCTCTCCTCTTTATACCTTTCTTAAGTTTAAAACCAAAATGCCCTTATACTTTTTACCCCCCAAATGCCAAGACAGCCTTTCTATCTTGTGTTATCCTTCCTGGGTTCTTCTTCTTCTTCTTTTGTTTTTTTTTCACGCAGGTGTATCTGGAAAGATGCGGCTTCTTCTCCCAGGGTAGACTCTGTAGTGACACTTCAGAAAACTTGTCTTACAAAGTGTTTAGAAAGAGATTCTAACCCCTCTAAGATGCTTCCGTGTGAACCTCGGGGAAAGATTTCCACATAATCACGTAGGTTCTCCTCTCTCCTCCCCTGCCAAGGTGTCTCTTTCCAACCAGGCAAAAATCATCCAGACCGGGAGGGCATCTAAGTGGAAAACAAAACAACAACAAAACAACGCAAAACAGCAGTAAAGGCCTTCTTGGAGCCACAGTAAGATATAAAAAGCACAAAGCCCAAAATGCAGGCAGAAAGATCTCAGAGAGGAAACAAGTGGGTTCCCAAACTGGGCCACATGTCAGAGTCAAGAAAGAAAACGTCTCTGCAAGCAGGCTTGACTCAGGCCAACCCAATAAAGGTGCGTAGAGTCTCAGTGGAAGTCTGCCCTTCCATTGTGTCAAGTCACAAGCAGTAAAGAGTCTCAAGGAGGGGCAGCTGTTCCAATTCCCAGAGTTGCTAAGCTCACAGCTAAAGGCGGCATGGAGGAGACGCCATTCAAAGAACGTTAAACATTAAGCCTAGCGCATCTTCTCCCCTCCTGAAGAATCCTGCCATGTTCAATCTAAAGGATGGGGTACAAATGTGCCATATTTTGAGGGTAACTCTCGTCATCTGCTAAACACAGAGCTTATTTCCATTTGAAATGAACAAAACTATTGATCAAAATTGGCTTGGATGTGATTACTGCCAAAGGATAGTGTGGCCCTGGGGAGGGAGAGTGAGAGAAGGAGGAATGATAAAGAGCAGGGCATCCAGGAGCAGAGTGATGCCACACTGTGAAGAGAGACACCCCTTCTAACTGTGACTCAGCACTGTGTGGTCCCCACTAATGTACCCAGAGGAAGTCAATGCCAGACCAATGAAGTTTACAGTCTCACAAAAGACGGTAACTGTGGCATCCAGGAAGGCAGAGCCAGCATATTAAGACTGTGGTCCCCGCCGGGTGCAGTGGCTCACACCTGTAATCCCAGCACTTTGGGAGGCCAAGGCAGGCAGATCACGAGGTCAGGAGATCAAGACCATCCTGGCTAACACGGTGAAACCCCGTCTCTACTAAAAATACAAAAAATTAGCCACCGGGCGTGGTGGCGGGCGCCTGTGGTCCCAGCTACTCGGGAGGCTGAGGCAGGAGAATGGCGTGAACCCAGGAGGCGGAGCTTACAGTGAGTCGAGATCAGGCCACTGCACTCCAGCCTGGGTGACAGAGCAAGACTCTGGCTCAAAAAAAAAAAAAAAAAAAAGACTGTCGTCCCACACAGGGCAGTGGATCATGCCATTATCCACCGAGACACCTTTTCTTAGCTGCAGTTCTTGGGCTCAGAGGAAAGCACACATGGGGTGAAACCCTCCAGTACACCTGCCTCACCCCTGCATTTACAACACCCCACAATCCAGCCCTGTGTGAGGTGCTACTCAAGAAAGAGAAAAGAAATAGATAAGTATCTGCCCTCTGGTCAGGCATGGCTTAAAGATCTCAAGATTTTTTTAAAAATAGATGTTGGCGGAGAAAAGTAGCTCACACCTGTAATCCCAGCACTTTGAGAGGCAGACGCAGGAAGATCACTTGAGGTCAGGAGTTTGAGACCAGTCTGGGCAACATAGCAATAGCCTGTCTCTAAAGAAAAAAAAGTTATCTCTGTGTGATGGTGCACATCTGTAGTCCCAGCTACTCGGGAGGCTGAGATGGGAGGTTTGAGGCTACAGTGTGCTATGATCATTTTACTGCACTCCAGCAAGGGTGACAGAGCAAGACCTGATCTCTTTAATTAAAAAAAAAAAGGGGGGGATGTAAATCAATGAACACTAAAGCAGTGAACACTAGCTGCTGCAGAGTCTGATGCAAACTTCTCTTTGGGTTCATCTGTTCAGATGCTCAAGCTGAACCATTAAAGTTGTTTGTAAGTCTTTTTTGCTCATCTCTTCCACTAAGTTTAGGGTCCAGTCCTCATCTTTATGTCCAGTATTCTTCCTCTATCATTAGCTCCTGCCCACAGCTACCATCTTAGCAGCTACCATCATCTCTGACATACAGCATTTGCCCAGAATTGATATTCTTGCTCTTCCTACAATTAAATTTCCACCTAGGTGTCACAGAGATTTTTAAAACATAAATCATACCCTATCCCTCCTCTATTTAAAACTCTACAGTGACTTTCCATTGCGGTTAGAAAAAATGTTCCATTCACTATGCCCTATCTCAGCTACTACTACGTCACCCTGATGTGACACTGTTGTCATCTTTCTCGACAGATCACTCACTTACCTATTCACTGTCTGATCCCTGCACTGTGACCAACTCCATGTGAGAAGAGAACTGTCCAGTGCTGGTCACTGCCATAACCTCTGTTTAGAACAGTGTCTGGCATTGGGTAAGTGCTCCATAAATACTTGTTACATGAATGCCAGAGCTACCTATTTCTACCATTGGGAGGTTGAATATCTTCATGTCAAAGTTCCTTCCCAGGCTATTCCAGGAGAGACTGCAGTCTGTCTCCCTTCAGAGCCTATAACAGGAGGACCTAGAGCCATTACATCATGGACTGAAAGAGTTCTCATCTGTGTCCTACTACCAACTCACTGTGAAAACTTAGGTTATTTTCCCTCTCTGAAATACAGGTTTCTTTTACTTGGAAATATCTTAGAGCTCTTCCATCTCTAAAAGTAGCATTATCCTAGGATCCCTCTTTATATAAGAAGTTGATTCACTCATGCTTGCTCTTCATGCTGCTTTGCAATGTGGAAATGTCTTGGGGACTCTGTGCAGGAATTTCCTCTGATAGCAGATAATCACAGACCTCAACTCCAAGAAGTCAGAGAAGCCACATTTTAATGGATTTATAATGGAGAAATATGATGAATACAATCTGAGATAAAGTAATCCACTGGCAGTTGGACTAGCAAAAAAAAAGTACAGCTAGAGTAAGATAAGTCGGTCTTTTTAAAGAGTTATTTTAAAAGAATAATTAGATAAGTTAATAAAATTTAAAATCTGAATATGTTTAAAGCATTGTATAAGAACTTGTCAACACAGACACCACAGATTAGGCATTCTTGAAATTTCTGTACAGAGACTGACTTGAGGTTTTTTTTTTGTTTTTGTTTTTGTTTTTTTTGGAGACAGAGTCTCGCTCTTTCGCCCAGACTGGAGTACAGTGGTGCAATCTCAGCTCGCTGCAACCTACGCCTCCCAGGTTCAAGCAATTCTCCTGCCTCAGCCTCCCCAGTAGCTGGGACTACAGGCACATGCCACCACACCTGGCTAATTTTTGTATGTTTAGTAGAGATGGGTTTTACCATGTTGGCCAGGATAGTCTTGATCTCCTGACCTTGTGACCCACCCACCTCAGCCTCCCAAAGTGCTGGGATTACAGGTGTGAGCCACCACGCTAGGCCTGAGTTGAGTTTTTTTTATAGCCAGCCAGCCAGCTTATATCATGGCTATCTACGAATAAAGAACAATTAAGGGAGAATTGCACAAATTCTAAGGCCAAAACCTACTTTCAAGAATGTTAAAGTAATGAAGAATCATTAACATAAAAATAGACCTCAGATTCACAAATAGGATTCCCTAAGCCACATACAGAATCAGGTCATTATGCTAAAAACATGGGTTCTTCAACTGACAGAGGGCAGCCTGCTTCTCTATTTCGTCAAAGTCAAGTCACCTGAGGCCCTACCCAGGACAGACTGTTGAACTGCAGGGTTGCTATGTACACCTGAAAGTAACAAAGTTCCCTTTCTCTTAAGACATTGGTAATTTTTTCATTGGCTGGCTATGTGCAGGGAAAACCATTTAAAGTTACCTTGCCTTGGTGGAGAAGGTTTAAAAGTTCATGCAGAAGCAAAAAGACAGCTTGTAGGAAGACAATGAGATAATTCTAAAGTGTGTGTGTGTGTGTGTGTGTGTGTGTGTGTGTGTTGAGACGCAGTCTTGCTCTGTCGCCTAGGCTGGAGTGCAGTGGCACGATCTCGGCTACTGCAACCTCCACCTCCCAGGTTCAAGCAATTCTCCTGCCTCAGCCTCCCGTGGAGCTGGGACTACAAGTGCTGGCCACCAGGCACGGCTAATTTTTGTATTTTTAGTAGAGATGGGGTTTCACCATGTTGGTCAGGCTGGTCTTGAACTCCCGACCTTAGGTGATCTGCCCGCCTCAGCCTCCCAAAGTGCTGCGATTATAGGTGTGAGCCACTGCACCTGGCTGTGTGTGTGTGTTTTAAAGAAGTATATTGTGCAAATAGACCCAAACTATGTAATAGAGTAAAAACTAGGACAGAAGTAACCATGATAATAATATAATAACAGCCAGGGTTGATTTGGAGTGCTGCTGTGTGCCAGATGCTATGCTAAATGCTTTCCTGCATTATCTTATTTAATCATTAGCCATTTCTGTAAGTACTATTCCATGATTTATTTGGGAAAACAGAGGCACAAGGAAATTGAAGGACTTGCCCATGCTTATACACAATACCAAGTGGCATAATTAGGGTTTAAACCTATATCTGCCTCCACCATACTGCCCAATGATTCAAGCAGAAGTTTCCTGCCAAGGAGAAGAGCAGTCATAGCACGGGCAATTTTTTTTTTTTTGCACCAAATATCATCAACTGTTCTTTCTTCCAGGGTCAAAAGAGTCAGCCTTGTAGACACAGCAATGGAGTGGAACTTTTATTCAAATCATATAGGACACCCCACATGAGACAGTAAAAATAACACTGGAATGACACAGTACCTGGAGGTAAAAACACCAACCAACCAACAACTCTTCCCTTTCCAACCTGGCACCACCTAAGAATAGACAACGGTAAAATCGCTGGAAAGAGGAGCTAATCCCTTGCATCCAAAATAGTAAGTTTGGCACCATTTTACATTGGCTACTGAATGGATGCAGGACAAAGAACCGCGTATTCGCAAACAAGACAGAAGCCCTGGAAGAAGCCTTGGAAAAAACCAACCAGCAGCTGGAAAAGGGCAAACACATTCAGTCGTCGAAAGTTAGTGAGAATTCTGTGTTTACCTTGGTTTAACTGCCAAACTGTTTTCCACAGCAGGTGTGCCATTTTGCATTCCTACCAGCAATATTTGAGAGTTTCAGTTTCTTCACACCTTGGACAACATTTGTTACCTTCTGTTATTACTATCATTATTACTTGTCATCCTAGTGGGTGTGTCATGATGTCTCCTCATGGTTTTGATGTGCATTTTTTGCTTTTTTGTTTTGAGATAGGGTTTTGCTCTGTTGCCCAGGCTAGAGTACAGTAGTGCAATCACCACTCACTGCAGCCTCGGCCTCACAGGCTCAAGTGATCCTCCCACCTCAGCCTCCCAAGTAGCTGGGACCACAGATGTGTGCCACCACACTCAGCTAATTTATTTTTATTTTCTGTAGAGATGAGGTCTCCCTGTGTTGCCCAGGCTGGTATAAAACTCTTGTGTTCAAGGACTGTTCCTGCCTTGGCCTCCCAAAGTGCTGGGATTACAGGTATGAGCCTCCACACCTGGCCTGATTTGCATTTCTCTAATGACTAATGCATATTAGTCATAAGAGACTAATAAGTCTATAGTCATAAGAGACTAATAATATGCTCAACAATAAGCATGTGTTGAGCATATTTCCACATGCTTATTGGAGGTGATCATTGCACAGCATTGAGAATCTAATGTCCTTGAATTGCACACTTTACAATTCACATTTTATATAATTTATATTATATAATTTTATATTGTGTATCTATATTTTATATTATGTGAATTTTACCTGAATAAAAAAGTTTGAAAGTATAAATATAAACAAAGGTAGAATTAATCTGCAAATCACTGTAGAGTTCCTAGGATATCCTTTTTATTAAAAAAAAAAATCTTGCTCTTTAGGCCAGTTCTTCCATTCAGCTATAATTACTACAGATAATGATTTAAGTCCATTTAAATATGTTTTTCTATATATAAAGAAAATCACTCCTTCTGGATATGTAAATCATTTCCTGAATTTCAGCTACCAGTGAGCCCTATTTGGTGGTCTTCAGTTGGAACCACATTATCTTCTCTTATCTGCTATAAAACCTTAAGGAATGGCCTAAGGAACTCAATTAATATTTGTGAGAGGTTTATAATGATGAAGATGCAAAAACCTCCAGACATTACACTCCAGACAAACAAACTGCATTTCACGGCAACAGTCCATGAGCAGTACAGGCATTTCAGCGTGGTCTCTGAAATCATACTGCCTGGGTTCAAATTCCACTGAGTATTAGCTCGGCAACTTGATCACATCACTAAACATCTGTAAGCTTACAGCTCCTCAATTGTGTCATGGAGATAAGCACTGCGTCTATCTATACTGTTGTGAGTGTTAAATAATACAGGCATGGCTCCATTTATGTTAGCTATTCTATATGAATACCTACCTAATTCATCCATAATTGTAAGCTATTTCATTTCTCCTCTGGATGCAATTCTATTGCAGACACATCCACATACAAATACATTTCTGTTGCTTAACACCCTATAAAATATTGTTGTTCATAGTGTGGTGCACGAACCAGCATCAGGAACAACACCTGGAAGCTTATTAGAAGTGCCGAATCTCAGGCTCCACCCAGACCTATGAAACAGAATATGCATTGTAGGAAGATTCCTGGAAAGATCCCTGTGCTCACTAAAAGCCTGAGAAACACTGGTATGGAACGCTGGAAGGAAAGTTCATTAGAGCATGTTTCCTATACCAGAGCTGAGAGGAGCTATAGCTATTCTTCCTACAGTAGGTATGAGTGTACATTTGGTTTCTTTCCCCAGAAAAGAGAATAGATAGGAAGGAATCCCCTTAGACTAGTAGAGTATTAGAAGAAACAAAAATTACTTTGTATACACGTAATTTAGATATGTCATATCCTCTTCTCCAAATTATTCTAAGATTCTGAAAATGTTATCGTTATTTAATTCCCATGAGTAAAATAAGCCACAGGAATGCACCACTGAACTTGGCCATGACAGATCAATATTACTAACTTCTTGCATTGTTAATCTCTCTTTAATCTTTTAAAACTCTTTCCACTTAGGAGCCATCTTGACTTGTTGGGTCTAAGACACCTACTATAAAAATCTGAATATATCATAGCAATCCAAGAGCCCTCACAAGCCATACTAGCTGAAGAAACACTGCTGTTTGCTGCCAACTATAATTAGACTTATCACACTTCAAGAGCAGAAGGAAAATTAGAAACAAAAAAAAAAACCTCCTGGGCCCCCCATCGTCCTTTTGTGACAGAGCTAATTTAAAATGCAGTACATCATCAAAGCCACATTACTCTGATGATATGGAATTTATGAGGGATGTCCCATATCATATTATGCATTAACTTGAAGTCAACAGGGGAGGACAATAGGGGACAGAAATTAGAATGCGCAAAACATTTGGAGTCAATTGAATCTACTCAATTGCATGCTGGTAAAAACATAAATTGCAAAGTGGTATCTATTTTTTTCCTTCCTACGAGATTTGCTGGAGGCAGGAAAGTTTTGAAAGACTCTTGAGGATACTAGAGATTTATCTGAAGTCCAAGGAAGCAAGTACATTTATAATTCAAGATTTTTGGGTTGCATTTATATAAGAGGTAGACTGTAGTCTTGTGATGATTGTGGTCTTGTGATGATTTGCGTAAATCACCTGGGTATCAATATTTACTAAGCATTGATGATTAATACTCCTGTATCACCTCTGCTATGAACAAGATGTCCATTCCCAGTGGCATGAAAAGCGTGAATCACACATCTCCGTTTTGTGGATAGCCTAGAGATAGACATATATGAAGTCATTGGATAGAAACTAAAGAGGCATCTTAGTGGGTCAAAGTTTAAAGTCAGTGTCATCTCTAGAGGGAGACTGCAGGAAAAGGAAGAAATTGAAAAATAAACTTAAAAAAATCTATATTGCCACTATTGAGGAAAAGAGAACAGAGAGGGAGAAACTGAGCTTGTGTAACATATAAAAATAGGCAGTGACTAATTAAATACACATATGCTGGTTGCCATAGCCCCAGAGAAAGATGAGTCTTCCTTCCAGCCCTTGCTCAAAAGGCTGTGGCTTAAAGCCTCAAAAATGTCCATGGGTCAGGATCCTGGTCTTTACAAGAAGCCTGGAGCAACGGTTGATGGATGGGATCATTCATTGAATCATTCAATCATTCACTGAATCACTTAAGCATTTGTGACAGCCATTTACATGTGCTAAAGATACATTGATGAATAAACTTGACATGTGAACAACCCACATGGAGCCTATAGGAATGGGAGTGAAAACACTGAGCTGATGGTTTTAGGATGTTGGGTGGTATGAAAAGAAAATGCATAAGGTTCTGATGTGATTTAGGGTGGCAGGGCTTGTGAGACTTCTAGTGAATCTCCGTCCTTGACAATTATCCCACACTGACCTCATACCCAGAGGACCTTCAAAGTAAATCTCTGGGTTCACTTTTTCCAGTGTGACCCCTTAGTTTCTCCATCAGACATAACTTTAGACAGAGCTCTGGCTGGAAAGAAGGTGACCAACTCTCCCAGTTGGCTTAGAACAGAGGGTTTTCCCAGGACATGAGACTTTGAGTGCTCACACAGAAAAAGTCCCAGACAAACCAGGCCACATTTTCCACTCTAACTGCAATTGTTCACTCCTGGCTTGTTCCCATGGAATCTCATCCCAACCATGGTCCCCACCTGGCTTTTGCCGCAGGATGCGGAATCCAATGCTATAGTGGACCTCTGTCATGAATGACTGTCCTTCCTTCAAATACCGTTTGTATTTGCAGAAAGCTCATACCTCCTGCTACAGAAACCAAACAAGTTTTCTGTATGTTGAATGCACACATATGACCAGGCTTGACCATTAGGATACGCCTCATTGGACTTTTCATTGTCATTCATGTGTAATTACATGAACTGCACAGATCTTAAGTATACAGTTCCATGGTGTTTTGCCAACACACACGTATATATGAACCAGTACCCCAGTCAAAGTGTAGAGAAATGCCATCTCCTTAGAAAATTCCCTTCTCCCTCTTTGCATTCTGTGCTCCTCCCCCAGCAAAAAAAAAAAAAAAAAAAATGCAAAGGAAGCAAGTACTTTTATAATCCAAGATTTTTTTATTGCATTTATATAAAAGGTAGATTGTGGTCTTGTGATGATTTGTGTAAATCATCTGGGTATCAATATTTACTAAACATTTGGTGATTAATACTCCTGTATCACCTCTGCTGTGAACAGGATGTCCTTTCCCAATGGCATGAAAAGCATGATTCACACATCTCCGTTTTGTGGATAGCCTAGAGGTAAATATATATGAAGTCTTTGGGTAGAAACTGAAGGGCATCTTAGCAGGTGAAAGACAATCACTATCCTTATTTCTATCCCCATAGGCCAATTTCTCCTGTTCATCAACTTCATAAAACTAGAACCATAAAGCATGGACTCTTTGGTGGATAACTTCCCTTGCTGAGTATAATGTTATACACATGTGCATGTGCATATACACACACACACACACACACACACACACTGATGTCCTTGTCAGCAATTCATTACTTTTTATTGCTGGATAGCATTCCACTGAGTGACTATACAACTTACTTAGGCATTCATTTATTGATGGATGTTTGGGTAATTTCCCTTTTTTCTTCTTTCGCCATTGCAAATAAACATGCAATGAGCATCTCTGAAGAAGCCTTATGTGCACATATGTTTTCATTTCTCTTGATAAAATATTTAAGTCCAGAGCCATAGCTCTGTGTATGTGTATATATGTACATATGTGTGTGTGTGTATATATATATATATATAATATACATTGTTATATTTCCTCCTTGCAGCTTGACTTTTCATTCTCTTAATGTCTTTTTATGGGACAAAGTTTTTAATTTTGAGGAAGTCTGTCAAACTTCTCTTTTATGTTTAGTACATACTGTGTTTTATCTGGGAAAATGTTGACCATGCTCAGTTTTCAAAGGCAGATGTTTATGTTTCCTTCCAGGGGCTTTCGAGTGTTTGCTTTTGTAGTCAGGTCTGCAACCTATCTTCAGTTAATTTTTGTCTATGATAGAAAATATAGATCTGAGTTAAATGTTTCCATTCCAGCATCCAGTAGGTCCAGGATCATTTGTTGAAAAGACTTGCTTTTCCTCCTCAAATTGCACTGGTGCTTTTGTAAGGAAAAAAAAAAAATCACTTCACTCTGTATGTTACCATAGGTCTTGGGTCTTAAGAGGCTAGGTAAAAGCACAGGATCAATCAAGCACCGTCCCTGGCGGCTGTGTCAAGTGTAGAGTCCAGAACCACAGCTCTGTGTCCAGGAGTATGGATGCTAGTGGTGCCACGTGGCAGTGATCACAGTGCTGGTAGCAGCATCCTTAGCAGGGAGTTTCTACACAGGGATCCTAATGGTACCTTCATCCCTTGTGTCTATTTTCTGAGCCAGGTTCTCAAATTTTCCTGATGATACTGCATTCTCCCCAAAAGCATTCAAATCAAATTATCATTTGCATAGTTTACTTAGAAAAGTTCTCTGTTGCAGACAATCAAGCATCCTGTATCAGTACAGTTGGTCTGTCCACACACTTAGTATCAGGGTCTCATCTAGTTCCATGGTTTGGCTTTCCTGTTCCTGTACTGGTGTTGACAGTTCTCAATGCCTGCCATCTAGCACTTGGCCAACCTAGGATGCTCCTGGCTATGCCAAGTGTGCTTTTCAACACAGAGCATGTGATGCATCAGAAGTAAGATGAATCTTCTTAGGACTCATTCCCAAGTAGCCAGGACAACTTCCAGTAATCACAATGTTCCACAGGGACACTGGGAGACTGTTCTTTGTACAGGTAGAAAGTGAGAGGATAGTGACCAGTGGTGTTGGTGACACTGGCAGTCAAGGGGCCAGAGAAGGGTCTTCAATTCACATGGAAAGTCTGAGATCTTTGCCTTCTCACATTCCACAATGTGTACATGCTAGGAGCACAGAGAGACGGTAACACAGGAGTGGGGACGGTAACTGCACTAAAAAGACAAAAACCCTAAGCTCACACAAATGGGAATGGAGTCCAATGCAACTGTCCAGGAGAGGAATCCAGAGCAGAAAAGTGCACAGTCCAGAGTATGCATGTGCAGGAAGAAATCGCGAGACAAGACAGTCATCAGGAAGTAGAGCAACCTGGACTACCGCTCTGCAGGAATGATCTCCATAAAGGGGATGGCAGCATGAGGGAGATGAACATTTAAAGGGTACAGAGGAAGGAGCACAGCCCTAATAGAAACAACATTTAATAAACATCGCCTTAAAGCAGAAGGTAACTGGAGGGTCCTCCATACATTCAAGAAATGAGGAAACAGTAATGGTCTCTGGGGGCCACCCTGGAGTGGAGTGGAGCCTAGGACAGCTCTGAAACCCTCCAGGCAAGAGGATAGAAATCGACCTTCTCTATGAAAAGGGACTGGAGATCACTTCCTGACTGGTTGGTAACTGCTTCCTTTTCCTAAGAGTACTCAAGAGAAGTTACAGCTCCCCCATTTTATGCAGCCTTTGTAAGACCATACATTGGGTACTTTGCCTTCCCACTCTGGAAGATGAAGAGTTTCCTAAAGGCACTTTCTGTCACATCCTAGCTCTCCCTGCCAGGGTGGACTCAAGAAGGGGAGATATTGCGTAAGTCTGGCCAATGAGATGTGCTCTTCTGGGATCCAGAACTGGAGCAGAATGAAACATGGACAGAAGACTTAGGTGGAATTCATTTCTTCCCATGGAGGAGACCTCAGAGTGGCTTGGTGCCTGCCATGCTACCAACACTGCTTTTTCAGCCACCTCTAAATTTTGTAAGCTCACTGACTACTGCTAATAAGTATTCTTTTTGCTTAATGTAGAGGGGGAATTGTTTCCTGTTGCTTGCAACCAATGAGCCCTAATTGGTCCACAAAGTTGAGACTGTCCCTGTAATTAACTGCAATGTCTAATTTCGCTCCTTTGTAAATTGGGTTGATACTCATACATGAAGGATAATTACTTTGTTCTCATGTAATCCCTTTTGATGTTATAAATCTCCATTAAGAAGCCCTGTTTGGGTCCATGAGAAACTCTCTCTACCTCCTAGAAAGTCAGGACAAGGGCTACTAGACAACATATGCTCTGAGAATGGGTCATTCATTACACTGATGGACGGAAAATTAAGGACACTTTTATTGAAACCCTAGGGAGCTCTTTTAAAACAAAGGCATTTTCCAAAAGCCAATGGTATTAAAATTAAAAACTATGAAAAGTAAAAATATTTTACCATGTTCCCATGTTCATAAGAACCTGTCCTAAATGTAATTATAATCAGGACAGCCATAGGTCTTAGGAGCAATCTAGCAATGAGTAAGATGTCTTAAGAAAACTGATTCTATGTCTGAGAGCCCTGGTACCTGCTCCTGAGCTCACCCACAAAGCCATGAGTCCATGCTAAGTGAAGTACTTGCAAATAGCAGAGGCTCCGGCAACAAGGGGAGGTTGAAATGTCTTTCCCCAGTTAGAAGTCTACTGACACAGCAAACTTGATGGGTATCTCTGAGATGTCCCTGAGCACCAGAGAAAAATAGAATTTGGGAAAAACTGGGGGCAGAGTGGGAATAAGGGAAGCAGGGAAACAACCTGCATCCTACTATTGGGCATGGTAAGCATGAGTGAGTTGACTGTCTCTCATGCAGTTCCAGTAGAAATAGCTGAGCTTGGGCCAGTTTGCTAGTACATTTCAAGAAGCTCACCTGCAAGGTGGGGGGACAATGGCCTGTGAGACGCATGGTTGGAACAGACACCAGGAAGGGAGTTAACTGGGGTTTTCCTGGAGCTGGATCTTCCAAATCAAGAAACAGGAATGACATGGTTTGGCTGTGACCCTACACAAATCTCATCTTGAATTATACCTCCCACAATTCCCACATGTTGTAGGAGGGATCCAGTGGAAGGTAATTGAATCATGGGGGCAGGTGTTTCCTGTGCTGTTTTAGTGATAGTGAATAAGTCTCATGAGATCTGGTGGTTTTATAAAAGGGAGTTCCCCTGCAGAAGCTCTCTCTCTCTCTCTCTCTCTTCACCTGCCGCCATCTATGTAAGACATAACTTGCTCCTCCTTCTACCATGACTGTGAGGCCTCCCCAGCCATGTGGAACTGGGAATCCATTAAATCTCTTTTTCTTTGTAAATTACCCAGTTTCGGATATGTCTTTGTCAGCAGCGTGAAAACAGACTAATACAAGGAGCAAAGAAGCCCCTGCATGTCTATCTGAGGTATCTGTAATACTCATGCATCATGAGAAAGAAAGAATTTGAATATTTACAACAAAGAAAGCAGACAAATAGCAACAATGTTGCTACAGCCCACTGTCTCCCCATCTTGCAGGTGAGCCTCTTGGAATATAGCACCAAACTGGCTCAAGCTCAGCTGTTTCTGCTGGAACTACATGAATGACAGTAAACTCGCTCATGCTTACCATGCCAAATAAGAGGAATGCAAGCACACTGTTGAGCTTGAGAGCTATTACTCTTTGCCGCTTCTTCCTGCCCCCAAACTCCATCAGATCTAGAGGGCCTGAAGAAGAAAGGAAAAAATACTCCAAAGTCATACAAAATCCTCCCTCTTCATTCCAAGATAAAAGAAGGGGAGGAATGAAAAACACCATACACTGTCTCCTTTTCGGAAGCTACAAGTCTGACTGACAAGAGAAGAAAAGAAACTTTAAACACATTATAAAATAGCTACTTTGAAAGAGAAAATGACGGAGACATAAATACCCATTGAGACTATATCTAATAACCAAAAGGGACCAGAAAATTGAAAAATCTGACTTATTACTAGGGGAAGGGGAAGAATATGCAACTCTGAATTTGGAAGCACTGAGTGGAGAAAAAGTCACCTCATGTTTATATCTCACTGAGCTGACCCTGTTCAATAAACTAGGGATAATATTTAATAAAAATGTTAAAGAAATATCAACAAGACATGCAATTCAGATTCTCGAGTGTTACCACAACTTGGCGTTTTGTAGAACTTTAAACACCTTCTTCCTTATGTGTTGTGGAGTCTATGCAATTATTTAGCAATAAATCACTAATGATTCTGATTTCAATATACGTGTAGTATCTTACTTCATACCATAGCTGTGCTATCAGTGAAAACAGCTGACTCAATGTTACATTTAGGGTAAATAATAATGTATTATTATTAATAATAATTATTATTATTATTTCAGATGGAGTCTCACTCTGTCACCCAGGCTGGAGTGCAGGGGTGCAATGTCGACTTACTGCAACCTCTGCCTCCCGGGTTCAAGCGATTTTCCTACCTCAGTCACCCAAGCAGCTGGGATTACAGGTGTGTGCCACCACACCCAACTGATTTTTGTATTTTTAGTAGAGATGGGGTATCACCAAGTTGGTCAGGCTGCTCTCCACCTTCTGAACTTGATTTGCCTGCCTCCACCTCCCAAACTGCTGGGATTACAGGCGTGAGCCATCATGCCTGGCCAGTGTAAATTATTTTTTATGCATAGTAGAACTTAAAATCAATGCAATATGTTTTTATTTGAAAAACAGTTTACAATAAAAACAACCCTCTTTAATAGAGTACTTTTTTAGAAAATGTCAAGTTATATAGATTGGGTAACAGATGGAGGCACAAATTCACCACATTTCGGAGTATAACAAGGTGGCAGCTAGAATTTGGGGGCGGTTTACAACAAGTTTTTTTTGTTTTTTAACCAATTAATTAGGTATTGAGTAAAATGTGTTTCTCTTGCACACCTGCCAAGGAGGATTAATTGTTCTTCATGTAGAGAAACAGAAATTGATAATGTTCAAACATGGATAATTTTACCTGTTCATTTAATAAATATTCCTCTAGCCCCTACACCAATTTCTTCCACCAGGAGACATTTGGGAATGCCTGGAGACATTTTTGTTTGGCACAACCTGGCCTTGGATGGGAGGTGGGGTGTGGAATGCTACTGTCACCTAGTGGGTTGAAGCAAGGTGCTGCTAAACATCGTAGAGTGTACAGGACAGCTCCCCTGGACCAAGAAGTATCTGGTCCCAAATAGCAATAGTGGTGTGGTTGAGAAACTGTGCCCTACTCAATGCCTAGCACAAGTGATATCAAGATGAACCCCTGCCCACAGCAGGTTCACAACAAAGATGTCATTTTAAAATCTATCTATCTTGTTAAACTGACACAGAGTCATACCGGCTATTTCCACCAGTTCCAAATATAGGACGTGTGAAGGACACCTCCTTTGCCCAGCTGTTCACCATTTGCTCCTGTTGCCTTTGGAGATGATGCTGTAGGGTGCATGTAAACAAACAGGAGAAAGTCAAGGTCATGTTTTATTGGCTCTGCAATGACTGTGCATTGATGGTGGACTTATCCAAATATTTATAATGTGTTGGAGACTGTGCAAACAGTTAGGCAGCTTGTCAATTCTCTAATGAGTGAGGCATCTTAAGTTTGGGAAGTGGAAGTCTAATTGTCTCTGAGAGTTGAAGGGCATGCACACACATGCTGGTATTTCCATGGGATTGGCACCAAATATTTATTGAGCAACTACTAAGCAGGGCAGGATAAAGGTGCTGAAGACAAAGATAACAGAATCAAGGTTTAGATAAAAGAAAGGGAAGGATTCCAACTGGGTGAATCAGGAAAGTTTTCCTAAAGGTGACAAGATTTTGTTGACCTTTGAGGATGGAAAGGATGTAAGGCAGAAGGAAATTCAACATAGAGAAATCCATGTAAATCAACACACAGGTAAGGAGAGCATGAAACATGAATAGGAAATGACGGTTCAGCGATGCCACGGGAAACGGGACAACAAAGGGAGAAGAAAGTGGATAAAACACGGAATCTTGACTGAGTGGTGTGGTCACTCTTTTGAATTGTGCATAAGGAGGCCTTTATCCTTATGAGAGCCTCTGCTGCGTGCATCCACACATCCCGACCCTACAGAGGCAGCAGCTCTGGGCAGCAACCATTAACTCGCCCACAAGGTGACAGACAAAACACTCTGGGTTTAGGGTCATTGATTCCAGTCTCTGACTCAGGAGGATAAACCACAGGCTCTCCAGTCTCCCTAAATATGTGGCTTTCAACACAATCAAGACCAGTTCTCAAGATAAGGGGGTTTCCACATCATTGCAGGTGCATGCAATTACAGTTTAGAGGGCCCTAAATAATAAAACAAAAACGTGTTTCAAGTGGCCTTAATGAGGCAGTGGACAGACAGAAACATAACCAAAAATCCATAAAAATTATACATTCAACTTGAGTATTTATCCATGTGTTTCACAGGCTGGCAAAATAGACACCCCCAAGCCCCAAAAATACATTAAGTGATGGGGGGAAGGACGAAGTAGCCTGTACAGAAATCACTTTGTTGGAGGAGGAAGGAAGGAGAGGATACACACACATACACACACACACACACACACACCCCTCTTAGTATATATCTAAGATATCATATTTCTGAAAATATACAGAAAATACAAAAAATACAAAACAAACTGGTAAAATGTCGTTACTTCTGGAAAGGGAAACGTGGAGTCAGAGTTCATAGGTAGAAAGGAGACTTACTTTTTTCCTATATCCCTTTTTATACTTTTGAATGTTTTAAAAGGTTTTAACATATTGAATAATAAATAAAATAATTTAAAAAGAAAGGTAATGAGTACAAAGAGACTAATGGAAAAATATAGTCAAATTCTTTTGGGAGGCGGTTAATAATAACGTTTAAAAGCAGATTTAAGTTGGATTTCCAGATGTGAATTTCTCTTCTGTGAATGCACAGGCATGTGATCTTCGGTGATTTATTTAATCTCTCTGTGATTGTATCTTTTATGTACCATGGGGATAGTAATAATACCTACCTCTTAGAGTATTTTTGTTTGTTTGTTTGTTTTTTTGTTTTTTTTTGAGACAGAGTCTCGCTCTGTTGCCCAGGCTGGAGTGTGATAGTGCAATCTCGGCTCACTGCAAATTCTGCCTCCCAGGTTCAAGCCATTCTCCTGCCTTAGCCTCCCTAGTAGCTGGGACTACAGGTGCCCACTACCACGCCCGGCTAATTTTTTGTGTTTTTAGTAGACAGGGGGCTTCTCCATGTTAGCCAGGATGGTCTTGATCTCCTGACCTCGTGATCTGCCCACCTCTGCCTCCCAAAGTGCTGGGATTACAGGCATGAGCCACTGTGCCTGGCCCTCTTAGGGTATTTCATTAAGAATTAAATGAGATATTGTGTATAAAGCATCTAGCCTCAGACCTAATATACAAGTATTGCTGTAGCATGAATGACCACCTTCTACAGTAATGTAGTGTGACCGGTGCTTATAATTGTAGACTCTCTTGATTGATGATTCAACTCAGACTAATTACAACAGAGCCTTTCACAACATAACTGGATGTGCTTGCTATGAACACCTCTCCCATGTAGCAAAAGACAAATGGCTCCACTTGTCCCAATCATAACAGCACGATAGGAAACCCAATACTCTATTACTCAATGGTGGCAGAAACATTGGGGTGAGCCCCCTCTTTTTTAAACACAGGAATTAATTCATCCAGTCCTGAAATAAAGAATGGTTTGGTGAGGTGGATGTTTATTGAATTGCATTTCAAGTAAAGACTGCATGACTCACTTTATCTTCTTACCCTATCGCACATCCAAGAAACGTAAACCTGGTCATATAAGTGATGAGAACAGCATTTCCAAGTGTTTAATTCCGTTTTTCCCAATCTCACACTGGATGTCTTGCAGTCATTTTTACTTGACCTTTAGTTCCCGCATTCAGCCACCATTAGTTCCCTTGCTTTTTTTCTCTGCTTGTAGCAGACACAGGCATTTCCTGTGCGCTATGGCCTGAATGTTTGTGTCTACTTCAAAATTCATGTGTTCGAACTTAGTTGTGAATCGCCTTTATGAAGCGCTTAGGTTATGGGGGAAAAACTCTCATGAATGGGATTTATGACCCTATAAAATGGCTGGAGACAACAGTAAGACCATTTTTCAGCCCTTCCATCCTTTCCACCACCTAAAAGCACAGTGTTCCTCCCACGAGTGAACACAGCAACAAGGCACCATCTAGGAAGTAGAGACGGGGTTCTCTCCAGACACCAGACCTGCTGGTGCCTTCATCTGACATTTCCCAAATCTGAAAATTCCCAGCCTCCAGAACAATGAAAAATAAATTTCTGTTCTTTAGAAATTACCTAGTCTGTGATGTTTTGTTGTAGCAGCACCAACCAACAAAGTGAAACATGCATTTGCTCCTGACTTGAGCACAAACATCTTCACTGTCTTTTAAGATACGTTATAGCGTCACTTCTCAATGTCTCCAGGGTCCTACCAGTGCCTCATGGCTCAGCTCACACTCTTGCTCCGGAGAAGCGTACTCAACGACACCAGCCCAAATTCATCAAGCACATCTCCGAACTCTAACATCACATACTCCCCGGTAAGTTTAGGATTTGATAATTCTGCAGTGGTTCTATGAGTGCCACTTTGCTCCTCAGGGACACCACACAGTTCTCCAAGCTACAATTGTTCTTATCTTCTTGTTTGCCTTCTAACACTTACCATAGTTCAAGATGTTTGCAAGGAATTCCCAATAAATACAGGTTCACCAAATATCTGTGTTTTACAGTTTTGTATTGATAATTTAGGTGGAGGGAGGGAATGTCCTATACAAACAGTAACCCAGCCTATTCCCACTGACATGAAGATCTCTGTACTAAAAGTGTCCTCTGAAAATTTATGTTTACCCAGATACTCAGAAGTGACCTTATTTGGAAATAGGGTCCTTGCAGATATAATTAGTTAAGATGAGGTCATACTGGATCAGGATGGGCCCTAAATCCAGGGAATGGTGTCCTTATAAAGAGAGGGAGATTTGGAGACACACAGACTCAGACACACAGGGAAGGAGCCAGGTGATGGAGGAAGAAGGTGGAGCAATGCCAATACACACCAAGGAATGCCAAGGATGCTGGCAACCAACGGAGGCTGTGGACAAGCCAGGTAGGATTCCTTTTTAGAGCTCTCACAGGGAGCATGGCCCAGCAGGCATCTTGATTTCAGACTTTAAGCCTCTAGAAATGTGACAGAAGTCTGTGCTACTTTGTTACGGCAGTCTCAGAACACAAACACAATCCTCCACAGGCCCTTTTAACACAAAACAAACTCAAGAACTGTGCCCACAACCTTGTGGTACCCTTACCCTCATCTTAAATGTTTACTAGGAACTTGACGTGTAACAAGGTAACATGGAAGACAAACATACTTTGAAAGTGGGTTTGTAGAACTATTGTAAACAGTGCTGCCATAAAAAGATCTGGAAATAACCTAAGTGCTCATCAACAGATGAATGGATACAGAAAGTGTGGTATGCACACAATGGAGCACTATTCAGCCACATAAAGGAACAAGATACAGTCATTTGCAACAACGCAGAATGAACTGGAGATCATTGTGTTAAGTGAAATAAGTCAGGCACAGAAAGTCACACAGTGCATGTTCTCACTAATCTGTGGGATCTAGAAATAAAAACGATAGAACTCACGGAGACAGAGAGTACAGGGATGGTTACGAGAGGCTGGGAAAGGTAGTGTCGGGGGAGGAAGTAAGGGTGGTTAATGGGTACATGAAATAGAATGAATAAGACCTAGTGTTTGATAGCACAACAGGGTGACTATAGTCAATAGTAACTTACCTGTACATTTTAAAATAAAGAGTGTAACTGGATTATTTATACCACAAAGGATAAATGCATGAGGGATGAAGACCCCATTCTCCATGATGTGTGTATTACACATTGTAAGCCTGTATCAAAATGTCTCATGTATCCCATAAGTATCTACACCTAGTATGTATTCATAAAAATTAAATATAAAAAACTGTGGTAGCAAGGCACATTTTTTTCAAAGAAAATCTTACCTGTACCTTCAAAATGTAACTAAATAAGTGGCATGTCATGAGGATGTAATAGTTGCTTTTTTATAGTCAACCAGTGGGGCCACGTGGCTGTTCTGATGAATGTATAATTTTGAAGTTCTTTAACAGATTTGAACAATTCATGACATTAAAATAAAAATACTTATGATGTATTTGAAGATGGGACAAAATCTTGAGAATTTGAAAATCTCTGATTTGACAGATGCACTCATGATACAGACTGAAAGGCAAGGTCAAAAAAGGGTAAGTAGTGTACCAAAGTCATCCAGTTAGCATAGGGTGGTAGTGATCAAGTATGGGCGCACCCCACTGAAAGACTGGAGCTGCCTTCAGAGTTCTTCACTGCATTGGACAAAATGTGCACCCATCTTCAATGGCCATTAACATTGCAAAGTTCATAGACACAATCAAAATCACAGCTTCCGATGCCCCTCAGCCCCACACCAAACCATCTAAAGACCTCTGTCGTCCAAATGGCTAGTAGCTTTATCAACTTATTGCCAATACTAACCCTCTCTCCCTCTGTCTCTTCCTTCTTTTCTTCCTTCCCTCCTCAGGGATTTCCCAAGTACCTGCTCTTTATCAGATATTCCTCTGCATGCTGAGAAGAGAGAGGTGAGTAAGAAGGACAAAGACAATCATCCCATGGTATGTACATTCCAGTTGGCAGAAAAAGGCAATTGAACAATTCAAACAAACACATATGATTATTTTAAAGAGCAGTAAATATGAATAAACGTATTAAATGCTAGTGACTCCCAGGAAGGAGTTTTCTCATGTAGGATGGACAATGGTTCTTTGATGCCTAAAAGATAAGAAGGAGCTGGTTCTTTAAAGAACCTGGACAACATCTCAAAGCCAGGAGTAAAGCGAAGTCCCCGAGTACAAAATGAACTTAGGTGGGATCAAGGAAGAGAAACAGAGTGTGGCTAGAGAGAGAAGTTTGTGAGTAGGAAGGGGCTATACCCCACAAAAACTGCAGGTCAAGGCAAAGGTTTGGGTTGCATTATAAGTGCAGATGAAAGGCATAAAAAATGGGTTAAGCAGAAGAAGACACAATCCAATCTCCTTTATCAAAATATCCCTTCTTATGGCTCACTGTTTCTTAGGTACTGTAGCTAAATATTAACCTGGTTATTAATATTAACCCCGTTACTGAATGCCAACCCAAGTTATGGTTTCTGAACAGGTCATATTTAACTTTACAAGCCACCCTCACACTTTCCTGTCAGCTAAATTAATAGAAACAGCTTCATCCAGAATTGCTTTCCTTATGCTAAGCCAAAGCATATTTTGCCGTCTTTTAACTGTCTTATTTCATTGACTGAAGTTGATGTCTTCATAAATATCGTTCAAAAAAAATCTTCCCAGTACGATGGCATTATGTATCTTCTGATAAATGGCCAGCTTGGGTCAAAATTAATCCAACATGGGAAAGTGGTGAGCCATCAATATTTTAACAAATATCATCTATGGAACTATGGCATTCCCTCCCATCACTTCTGAATTAATAACATTTTGCTTTATGATCTCTTCACTGGGGGTACGGCAGAGGTTTATCTACTTGGGAGACATAAAATGTTCATCCTAATTTTTAAGACACACACATACACACACACACACACACACACACACACACACTGTGGGTCCCGAGTGCCATTAAAATGTACTGCATAATCTTTGGAAATTGATTCAAAGAAAACAGATGCCAGTTTTTCTAGATGCAAGGACACTTTTACTCTGCCAAATCTCCTAACACTTTCATTAGAAAACAAATATTTGGCTTTGTAGAAGCTGGTGGATAACCTTGGTGAGAAAAGTGAGAGCTGAACTTTTAATTCCTGAGCCCTGCAAAAGAAGTATTCCCCTTCCCTTAGCTCGAATTCAACAAGACCCAAACACAGATTAAAATGGGCCGGTGATAAGGACTTCATTTCTTAGTCCTAACTCTAAGCCTTCCATTTTTAGACATGAGGATTCCTCACTATTTAGCTTTAAGAATCACAGTTCTACAGGAGATAGAAATCATGTTTACATAGTGTATCTAAAGTCAAGTCCCAGAAATTTTGCAATTTTTTTTTCTTGTTGTTGTTTTCTGGTTATCCAAACAAGGCTATAATTAGCCAGAGTTCCTAAGCTAGCCTACAAGTATTTCTTTGAAACATAATATGGCCTTAACATGTGTGATTGCTGGTGTTTTAAGGAAAAAAGATTAAAGAGAGGAAGACAAAGAGAGTGAGGGAAGGAGAGGAGAGGAAAGGAGGGGAAGAAAGGAGGGAAAAGCGAAGGGCAGGGGATAAAAGGGGAAGAGAGGGGAGGAGAAGAGAGGGGAGGGGAGGGGAGGGAAGGGAAGGAAAAGAAAAAAGAACGAGGAAGGGAGGGAGAGAGGGAAGGAAAGGTTTAATTAAAATTAAATGAGGAGGAGAAATGCAATTAGTAGTGGAATGTTATACAGGGATGTCTTGGGCTTTAGAAATTAACATATCCATTCTTTAAAAACATGCATGCGCCTTTTCCTTGACCAATGAGCAACAGTAGCACAGCCTAGGCTTCCCTGTCATAATGTCTATTTGCTATAATTTAAGCAATACCCATTGTTAGGTATTTTTCTTCTCCCATTTATTCACAATTACAGAAAAACACCATTTTGAGCCTCTAGTAAGCCTGCTTCCCACCTGCCTGATTGTCGTCAGCCGCTATTCCTGTGCGTGGAATTGCTTGATTAAAGGATCTAAACATTGTAAAAAGGTTTTGATATAAATTGACAAATTACCCTTCAGAAAATTTATGCCAATTTACATCTCTCTGGTGGCGTAGGAATTATTTTTTTTCCCCTACACTCTTTCTAACACTGGTTATTCACAGAAATTTTACTGGATTTTTTTTTTCTCTCAGCAATGTCTGCCTACTTTCTATTGACAATAACACTTCAAAGTCCTCTTTGGGAGTTCCCTCTGCCTCATTATACCTGCTTTGTGGGGTTAATTAAGCAGATGGCTTGGTATCACCAAATCAAGGGACTGGCACTTGACCCAAACAAAGCCATTTAGAGGTTCTAAGGGTGTCCGATCAAACTCAGCAGGGTTCCTGCTGCTGAGGCCCTGCAGAACTGTCCTGGGTCCTGCCCTTTTCAAAGATAGTCTTCAGCCCTCCCCTTCAAGCTAAAGGGGCCCACGTATCTTTCTAATGAATTATTTTTTTTCACAAGTTAGAACCAATGTTTTTTGCTTCTAAACAAATAGTCCCACTGATATGGCAGTTACGTTGAATAATTTCATTTTATGATTTTTACCAAGTGTACAGAGACTATGTGTTAAATGAGGCCCTTCAGACAATGAACCAGATTGTTTTAAAAATTAGGACTTTAGGTAACATTTCTTAAAACACAACCTCATTAGGATCCTCTGAGAAAGGTAGACAAATGTGAATTCCTCACAAGGATTTTGTAGTTCTATAAACAACTCATTGTCTAAAGCCACAATTTAACAACCTACAAAGCAATACTATCAAAATTCAACATCACTTTAAATTTTGAATACATCCTTTCTTTAAAGAGCCCATACCATCATAACTTTCGAAGCTTTTAATTTAGAGAAGAAATGTTGTTTGCATACTCCAAGCTGCAAAGGATGGCCATAAAGAAGCTGTAAGTACCTCCGAATGAAGCAGTTCACTGAATGTGCCTGCTCTCTGGTCAAGAAATAAGAAACCTTAGCACGTGCACAGTGGAAACATGCCCATGAGTTCTCAATGTTTATTTTTGTGTCTCTCCCAGGAAGGAAGACAGACTGATAGCTTAATACCATGCCTACTGATCCGAAGCACCTGCTCAGTCATTGCAGAAGGGTGGTTAAGAGCATGGGGCCAAACCCACAGTTCTGGTATATATCAGATGTGTTAGTTCTGGTTAAGTCCTTTCATCTTGCTAACCCTCAATCCTATGAAATGGAGATAATGAAGACCTTAGACACTAAATAAGAAAGTGTCTACTGAGTTGCTAATACAGAACTGGGCATACAATAGGTGGTGGGTAATTGGTAGTTCTCACAGAATTTTCTTCTATTATCTTTTTGAGACAGAGTTCCATTCTTGTCACCCAGGCTGGAGTGCAGTAGCGTGATCTCAGCTCACTGCAACCTCCACCTCCCGGGTTCAAGCAATTCTCTGGCCTCGGCCTCCTGAGTAGCTGGAATTGCAGGCATGTACCACCACGCCTGGCTAATTTTTGTATTTTTAGTACAGACGGGGTTTTGTCATGTTGGCCAGGTTGGTCTCCAACTCCTGACCTCAGGTGATCTTTCTACGTTGGCCTCCCAAAGTGCTGGGATTACAGGAATGAGCCACTGCACCCAGCCACAGTTTCCATCAGAAATGAATATTCTCTGGGTTTTTCCAAGGTGGAGGGCTATATCCCAATGTACAGTATTTCTTCTCCCAAAGGAAGTATTAACTGCAATGACAATGCAACACAATAGTATCACCTGACTATTCTCATTTCATTTGACCCTTTCTGGTGCACAGAGCACTCCCACTCTTCACTCAACCCAGTGTGGCAGGCAGGGCAGGTATTATCAATTCCATTTTAGAGATAAATTACACAGACGGTTCTCCCCATAACTTGACTGCAGAGATGTTCGGCTGGCTTGGCATGTCAAGCTTTCCACTTTGTGCCTGCATACGATGGGTGGCAGCTTCTCATTGAGAAGGGAGAAAGTAGTTAGAATTAAGTGTTTATCTTCTCACCGTCCTTGGGAGCCCACTGGGAAAATATTTCCCCCTTTATTTTCTGGCCCCACTAGGTGGTGGTAAGCCAGAAAGAAAAGAAGTGTGTGCTTGAACTCTGGCCAAATGCTATCCCTGCTTTTGCCAGCTCCAGGGAAGAACGGGGCACGTTTGCTGCTTCTGCAGGAAGACAGATAGATAGATATATAGATAGATAGATAGACAGACAGACAGAGATGGATGGATGGATGGACGGATGGATGGATGGATGGACAGATACATAGATAGATAAAATTCAAAGGGCAGTTATGCTGGGTGGCCCTTAAGGCAAACACTAGGACAATGTCAAAAAGCCCCAAGAGCTGGAGGCAGTAAGTGGTCTGAATTTCACCTTCCCAGGATGTTTTCCCAGCACAGGAGGTGCCAGAGCATGATTTTGAATTGGAATCAGATCTACATGACCCAGAGAAAACTGTACAAAATAACTGACTCTCAGTGTGCCCATCTGTAAAATAGAAACACATTAATTGAAATGACACAGGACCATCACCTGGCCCCTGACTGGTGCACTTTTTCTTTCCCCATGACCCCCAGCTTGACACCCACAGAAAGCCTTGAGCCATGAAAATCTCAGTTTGTCCTTTCCCTGGATCACATATCTTGCAATAATTTTTTCCCTTCCTCAATTCAGATGACAACTTTTCTTAACTAACGTTTGTTTCTTAAATGGTACATGGTGTTTGGCCCAGACAACCCTCAAAATAATCAATAAAGCCTTATCAAGTTTATTTAACAAACCACAGGGCAGGCTATTAATCTCATCCACTTAGACTTCCTAAAAAACAAATCTATATTTTTATCCATTGCAGGAACGGTGACATTTAGGGGTGAAAAGAAACAATAGGAAAATCTACAACTTGAATTGGTTCAACAAACACAGACAAGAACTTCAGAGTCAGTGAGGCATCAAGAACATCATTTAACTCAGTGAGTGTCATGTCTCCTAAATGCAAAATAGCCATCATCACAATTATCATCACCATCATCACCACTATCTACATCTCATTATCATCACCACAAGTATTAAGGCCCCAGACTTTATAGGACATTTATTTCTCATACAATCTCTGGTTATGTACTTTTAAGAATTGGAAAATAAAGCAGTAACCAATGGAAGAAAAGCAAAAATATTTTACAACTTGGAAAAATCCTGGCCATGAAGGGATGTGGCAGGAAGTGCGGGAGGATAATTTTGAAACCATCATGGAAGACAGGCTTTGTAATCAAGAAGAGAGAATAGGAAAGTGGCCAGTTTATTGTAGTCATCGAGTACTATCTGGAGGGGTTTGAGGGTCACAGGATTAAACACCCAGGAAAAGCACTCTCTGAAACACAAAGCATTTCTAAATTCTCCTTGAATATAAATCCTCAAATCCTCTCCCACTTCATCAGTGTAGGTGGAGAAGTGCTGCCAAAGAGAAGCCAGCTGGGAGACAGGAGACGCTGTTATCAGAAATGGGAATTCTCTGTTTCTCTGTCCAGCAGAGAAGGAGAAAGAGAGACTTCAGGGAGTAATAAACTGTCATGCCTAAGATTAATTGACGACCCTCCAGTTTTGCCCCAAACACAGATGTATTGGGATCAGGATGCAACCTTGAATACTAAAGGTGAAAGGAGAACAGTTATTTCTGGATTAGAGCAAACTTAATATGCAGAATTGTGGGTGATGTCAAAATGCAAGCTGTTCATCAGGGGAAGGCCATATATCATCACGCCATTCCATAAAGTGGCTTGTCAGAAGCGAGCCAAGGACCTAAATTAGGAACCAGCATGTACTGGGAAATGTCTTGGTCACAAGTGGCTCACAACAAGCCAGTCATCCTGTGTCACAACCTTGGACACACCTTCCACCTCTCTATTTGGAATGAGAGGCTGAAAGGAACATTCATTATGTTGGTGTCTACACTAGTAGGAATTTATGCTCACAGCTTCTGACCTAGCCTTGTACTTTATGTCTGACCCCAGAGCATATTTGTGGAGGAAAGAGGGTAGTTTTCCCAGGAAGATCTCAAGGTGCCAAGATTGGGGCTCTTTTTCAAATGCAACATTCCCATAATACCCCACTGTGTGCCCATCCTCCACACCTGGGCAGGTTTTGTGTTGCAATGTCTGTATTAACTATTGGTGAAATTACTGGTTTATACATGCATTTTAATCTAAATTACCCCAAACCACAATGAGAATGGAGAAAACAACATTTTTCATTTTACTTGCAACTAGCACCACGAATAATTGGTGATGTTACTGAAATCTTGACAATCAACAGATTGTCTTCCAATGCCTTATTCAATAAAAAAGTATTTTTCAATTCCATGAAAGTGTTGGGTTTTATGAACTAGTCACTCTTCATGTACAAAGTGCTAGGGTTATAAAAAATTAACAAGCCTTATGTTTGAGGAGTTTTTCCTCTGAAACAAGGACATTTTAAACATATGAACATAAAATAATCTTAACAACAGGTGCTGTTGAGTGCTACTGTTGAATACTGCTAAGTGTTCCATGATCACCTTTTATTATTTCTTACAACTATGTGATATGGGTTTGAAGCCTGTCCATTTTACAGATGAAGAAACTGAGGATTAGACAGCAGCTTATCTAAAGTCGCACATTTCATAGAAGGCAGAGCTAAAATTTAAAGACAAGAAGTCTCACCTGAGGTCAGGAGTTCGAGACCAGCCTGGCCAACATGGCAAAATCCCGTCTCTACTAAAAATACAAAAATTAGCCAGGCATGGTGGCACATGCCTGTAATCCCAGCTACTCGGGAGGCTGAGGCAGGAAAACTGCTTGAACCTGGGAGGCGGAAGTTACAGTGAGCCAAGATTGCACCGTTGCACTCCAGCCTGGGATATAGAGCAAGACTCTGTCGCAAAAAATAAAATAAAATAAAAAATAAAACCAGGAAGTCTAAATACAGGGTTCAGGTATTTCAGTACCAGTACCTAAAAAAATACAGGTTTCATGGACTCATTCCATCTAGGAGACTCAAGGAAAATTTTGCAAAGCTGACATTTGAGCTAGGTATTAAAGAATAGAGTGAAATTCACCCAAGAGGCCATTAGGGTGGGTGAGAGACTTCAGGTGGATGAAGGAGGTGTTCCAGGTAAAGGAAAGAGCAGGTGCAAGTATGTTTATGGCTAACATTAGTTCAGCACAGTGGAGGTATGGGGTAGGCGGAAGTCAGAGCAGGGGAGGGTTTTGAGAAATGGAATAAGAGAAGGCAGGGAGATTAAAGAGATTATTTAGACTTAACTCTGTAAGCACGGAGAATAATGGAACGATTTTGATTCATAAAAAGACTTCTTTAGAAAAAAATTATTCTATTTAAACAGAGGTTCATAAATGTCTGGTCTCAAGGGAAGATGTGGGAACAATGTAATTGGCCATTTAGGTATGACCGAAAGTGGGTAGACAGCATATTAGTTATGTCTTAGATTCTAAGAAAAATATGTCCAGGATCAAAATGGGAGGACTCTAAATCTCAGGCTCATATGTTTGGTTTTATGTAATGCTCAACTGGGAACTTCTGAAGGTTGTTTGAGTAGAAGACTGGCATAAGCAATGTGTCTGACGAAGACAAGCCTAGCAGCTGAGCGTAAAATGGATGGGTCAGGAGAGGAAGAATACAGAAAAGTAAGCCTCTTTGCTCAGCATCCTTATCTATAAAGTGCGAATAATGAAATCACTGATCTTGTATAGCCATAGTGAACATTATAGGAGAAAATGAAATGTCAAAGTCTGACCACAGTGCCTAGCACATAAGTAAATCTGTAATATACGCCCATTTCTTCTCTCCTTCTCTCCTTTCCTCCTTCTTTCCTTTCCTTCCTTCCTTTCTTTTCTTCCTTCACTTCTTCAGAAATTATTGAAGCCTGTGTCAAACATGTGCTACTACTATGCTGTTATTTCTCTGGTTGTTTTTGTTCTTGTTTTTCTTTTCGTTCTCCAACTCCTTCTCTTCCTCCTTCATGTCCTCATTCTCCCCTTTTCTCTCTCTCTTTTTTCTCCTCCTCCCCTTTCTCCTTATTAAAATAATTATCATTATTATTGGAAACTGCATGACTACGAGGGAGGGCGGATCCTTGAACACTTCAGGAAACACCATTTTTCTCCATCTCTTTTTTCTCCTCCTCCCCTTCCTCCTTTTTACAATAAGAATAATTATCATTATTACTAGAAACTTCATTAGTATGGAGGAGGGTAGATCCTTGAACACTTCAGGAGACACCATTTTTGTGGTCATGTTAGAGATGGATGAGACACAGACAAAGGGCATGTGAGGGATACACAAATGCGTGGTGAGGGGAACACCAAGAATGCACCCCCACATACGTGCCTACACTTTCAACTGCTAGAGCACATTTGCAAACATCACTGGAACACAAATAAAAGACTGTGAATGGATGGCTGCTTTTAAATGAAAAATCATTTAGTTGAGCTAAGTGTGATCTCAGCAGGCGACTAAACCTGGCACTTAAAGGAGCGTAGCATCAATACATGTGGGCAAAAGAAAGTCGACTGAATCTCCTTCTACCCTCTGAAAGACACAGAAGCTCTTAAACCTCCACGCCATACTACAGAGACTCTCAGGAAGTCAGATTCAGATGAATATGGTAAGATGAGGTGGAAGGGATTGCCCGTGTACGTGTGTGTGTTACAAATGGCATTCTAAACGTCCTTTTAAGCAAAGAGCATCCCCAAAGGATGGGAAATAAGGCTTTCACTAAGTGGCTCAAAAGCAGAAAGAGCACTGGATGGAATGTGACACCTAGGGCTGACTATTTCTGGGTTCACCTAATGACAGTGAAGCTCATTCTTGACGACCAATGGCTACGGACTTACAGGACAACACAGTCCATGCCTTGAGGTGTTGATTCTCTGTAAGGTGGAGATGCGCCATTTGCAAAGCACACTGGGCATGTGTGGAGCCTCCTCCATCTTTATTTTCCCTATTTCTGCTCTTCCCATCAGCCCCTGTTTTCCACTTAGGGATCTCTTTCAGCCTGACGCCCCCTCAGGTGACAGTATTGGATCATGTGTCCTAGTCCAAGCCAATGAGAACACTCCACCCTCCCACTTGCACTGATTGGCTCTGCAGTGGCCATAGAAACAAGACAGTGATGTCACGGTTTCCAGACTTTTTTTTTTTTTTTTTTTTTTTTTTGAGACGAAGTCTCGCTCTTGTCCCCCAGGCTGGAGTGCAATGGCGCGATTTAGGCTCACTACAACCTCCGCCTCCCGAGTTCAAGCAATTCTCCTGCCTCAGCCTCCCGAATAGCTGTCATTACAGGCGTGTGCCACCCTGCCCAGCTAATTTTTGTATTTTTAGTAGAGATGGGGTTTAACCATGTTGGCTAGGCTGGTCTCGAACTCCTGACCTCAGGTGATCCGCCTGTCTCGGCCTCCCAAAGTGCTGAGATTACAGACGTGAGCCACCACACCCGGCCTCATGGTCTCCAAACTTTTACAAAGGGTCATGAGTCCAGTGTGCTATCTCTTCCCCTGAAAAGTGTGATGTGTAGATATGAGGCCATAAGGAATGCTATCCAAGCACAACGTTAGATAACAAGGAGGAGAAGCTGACAGAATCACTACCAGCAGCCCAGTCCCTTTGCCAGGCATTTGCTACATGGCAACCACTGTGATAAGTGCTCAGCGTTCACTAACTCCTTTACTCTTACCTAAACCCCAATATGCTAGGCATTCTTACTCTCATTAGTTTACAGATGAAGTCTCTGAAGCTTAGAGAGCTACCTAAGATTTCACTTAAGAATGGGTGGTAGAGCTTGGATTTGAAGCCAGACTAGAACTGGCTGACTTGGATTCTTCAATACTGTGCTATATTGATTGATGTGCTATTTTGTATTTTCACAGTGGGAAGGAGACATCGATGAGAAGTAGGAATTCATAACAAAATTCTTCTGCTTCTCCTTTCCATCCCAATACAAAACCTCATGTCTAATGGCAAAAGATAAAAGGCCAATGCAGAGTTGACAGTCTCTCTAGTTAAAAATCTTCAAAATAAAGTCAGATGACTCCCCCTCAGGGGCCAGCATTGGATCATTTGACCTAGAGCAAAGCTTAGGCTTGGCTGTGGCTAAGCCAATGAGACTAATGCATCCTCTTGCTCCTGCTGATTGACTCTCCTGTGGCCACAGAAACAAGACAGTGATGTCATGGTCTCCAAAACACAAGACAACAAGGGTCCTCATAGCACTTGGGTACTAAACTAGAAAGTCTCACAAATATTCCCATTTTCTTGGGAGAACTCTGGAAATGTGTAACATTTCCTAGGATCAGTCATGGGTGTCCATTGGAGGCAAAAGACTAAAAAGAGGCTCTTGTGTAATGTCTAGCAACATCCAGTCTTGGTCCAGACCCTCTCCATTAGGCTTCTTTGGTCTGATGCTGGACATATCCCATGCCTACCCCTCAACTCCATGACCTATCCAAGAAAAACATGTCCAAGGCCTGAATGCAACGCATTCCCTATCCTGCCCGAGGCTTGAATTTTGAGCACTCTTGAGTGAAGTTTTATTAATCTAATGATATTGTATGTTTTTCATTAAATACATGCATAGATATCCTGTTCTCTTACCCATTTTTTTTTTTTTTTTTTGATACAGGTTCTTGCTCTGTTACCCAGGCTGGAATGCAGTGGTGGGATCATGGCTCACTGCAGCCTCAACCTCCTGGGCTCAAGCAATCCTACCACCTCGCAACGCAAGTAAGTGGGACCACAGACATGCACCATCATGCCTGGCGAATTCCTTTTTTTTTTTTTATTTGTAGAGAAGGGAGGTCTCACTATGTTGCATACGCTGGTCTTGAACTCCTAGGCTCAAGGGATCCTCCTGCCTTGGCCTCTCAGAGTGCTGGGATTACAGATATAAGCCACCATATCCTGCTTGTTCTCTTATCCCTGTAGGGATAAGTCTCAGGGAAAGACCTGGCTGTTATGAAATACTGACATAATCTGAACTTTATGAAATAGACACTTCTACAAAGAGCTGCACAGGCACTGGTTTCCTACAGAATCAAGATATTAACAACAGAAGAAAGCTGTGACTTCAAGTCTAGATACTTCTACAAAGAGGAAAGCCACTGGTAGAATTTGAATAATCTCTTCTGGACAATGTCTTCTTATAAAATCCATCTATAGTGCATGTCACTAATGCATTCCATCTGCAAATTACTAACACTACAGCCTTTAATAAAGCAAAAGGTTTCTTTCTTCGCCAGGGAGTTAGTAAATATTAAAGCTCCCTCTTTGGCGCTCATTCTAACCAGGGCAATTATGTATGAGGACTATTCACAATAGACTCAATTTGACAATAATTATTCTCAGCAATGCCAGTTGGTAGTTTCCATGGGCTCCTTGTCTCTGCAGACATGAAAACTAATTTTGATTCTAAAAGCGCATGTTTTAAAATTCTCCCATGTCAGTCCAGGGCCTAGGAACAGAGCAGGAAAATTCCCAGGTCTTCATTTTGCATATGATATTCTTAATCTACCAAGAGGGATGCATTTCAGCTACATGATAGACACTAAGAAAAAGCATAGAAGAGATTTTAGGATATTTGCATGTGTCAAGCCGAAGTGAACCAGCACACCGGCCTATTCCTCCCTACTTCCTGTGAACCCCTTTTATAGGGGCACCAACACATCCAAGTATCATACTCTTCTCTCCTCCATCTTTCTCTTTTGGGATTTTCCAGAGGCTTTTCCACCAACCCAGAGTAACACTGAGAGGCATACTGGGCTTTCTCCAGTGTCTGCTCTTACATGGAAAAGCCATTCTGATGCACGCTACCTCAATGATCCTGGATGCTTTCAAACTAAATGGCGCTTTTAAACACATACCCCTCAGAATTCATCATTTAACAGCTCGTTATAGCACTTGATGTTACCGTGGGAGACAGAAGCAGCACACATCACATTTCAAATCCACTCCTTGTCTTTCATGCTTAAAATTATGAGTCAGCCGCTAGTGAGTATTAAAGAGGGCATACCTTTTTTTCTTTTTTCTTTTTTGCACACACACAAAGCTTTTTTTTTTTTCTTTTTTTTTTTTTTAAGGGTGCAGCACTAAGGGTGCAGCACTACTTAACAAATGACAGAAACCTTTAGCAGTCCGCCAGGTACTGGCAACAAATTGTTGTCTTTTTTTAATAGTCTGCGATAATTAAGCCGAGATTTCTCTGTGCCCAGATTTGGAGCCTCTCCAACCTTTAAACTTCATTGCCCAGTAGAGTATCCAACTGTGTTTGTGGGAGGGATACAGACTATTAAAAATCATTTGGTAGGGAGCCTCCAGAGGCATACACAGGCTTTCATCCTCCCGACTTCTCCATCACATGGAATCCAACAGACTCCAATTGCTTGGGTAGTCAGCGAACAAATGAATGATAATAATGTGTTGTCATCTGCGCCTGCTGTCCCTCACCTGGTCTCCTCTGTGACCAAAAGCACGTCTTTCTTAGTGAGGGAGCTTAGCCAGGTCAGGGGCTCAGCGTGTCATCAAGAACAAGAGCAGAACGGCACCGGGAAACTGGGAGTTGGCTTCTGTGGCATCACATGTGACCTTCCACGAACAAAAGCAGTTCAAATCTCAAAAACACTTCAACTTGAGGTGACTGAAAAGCCGGCTTTCAGACATGCTTGCAGAATCCAATAATGGTTCCGGTGTAGTTGTTCAATGCCAGCCACATGAGACAAAGGGGCTAATAAAAATAAATCTTTATAATGAGGAAGAGAGCATACATATGTTTCCACTCTTCTCTTTCTCTATTGACTCCCATCAAAGAGCTCAGGATAGAGGAAGTTAGAGTCAGAAGCTTTCGGTCACTATAAGCATCCCTAGGAAGGCAGCAGCCTGATGTGAAGCTGCTTCAATCACAGGAACAGACACCACCCCTGCCCCTGAATCACATGTGGCCAATTGTCTAAGGTTGGCCAACTTCACATCTGCCTTTGAGTAAACAAACATCCCATCACTCATGGAGCGTCTCCTTCATTATCAGGGATATAGTTTATTTTACATCTCCTCAAATCTGACTTCTCCTACAGTTTTTTCTATTTTGAAAATTTTATATTTTTAATGTTTGGGGGAACATGGTAAGTGTATATATTTATGAGTTACATGAGCTATTTCGGTACAGATCTGTAATGCCTAATAATCACATCAGGGTAAATGGGTCTCTGTCTCCTTAAGCATTTATCTTTTGTGCTGCAAACAATTCGATTATACTCTTTTACTTATTTAAAAATGTACACTTAAATTATTTTTGAATATAGTCACCCTGTTTGGCTAGCAAACACTAAGTCTTATTCATTCTTTTTTTTTTTTTTTTTTTTTTTAAACTATGTTTTGTTCCCACGAACCATCCCCATTTCTTCCTTCCCCACTATCCTTCCTGGCCTCTGGTAACCATCCTTCTACTTTCTGTCTCCATGAGTTCAATTATTTTAAGTTTTAGCTCCCACAAATAAGCAAGAACATGCAAAGTTCCTCTTTCTGTGCCTGGCTTATTGCACTTAGCATCATGACCTCCAGTTCCATCTATGTTGTTGCAAATGACAGGATCTCATTCTTTTTATGGCTGAATAGTAGTCCACTGTGTATATGTACCACATTTTCTTCATCAATTTATCTGACAAGGGATTAATAACCAGAATATATAAGGAACTCAAATAACTCCATAGGAAAAACATTCCTCCATTTTAAATCTGTTTGCCAGCTCCCCCCAAAAAAGCCTTTACCAGATAATGGGATTTTACTGGAAGATCCTCTCTGCATTAAAGGTTGAGGGTCACTTAAGACAAAAGAAAGCACAAGAAAATCTGGTTACTCCTCTGAAAAAAAATCAGTCTTTTCCCAAGATCAGCAGTATATTTTAAAATCTCATCCAAACGGATGGTGCCATGTTGAAGGGTGATCTTAACTGCCATTAAAATAAAATCCTACAAAATAAAAACTTTACATTCACGTAGTACTGAGAAACCAGGTCTCAACCTGAGGCACAGATAATGAATACCACTAATGACAACAACAGTAGTAAGAATCTTTATTTTTTTTTTGTTATGATTCTTAGGTTGGTGCAAAAGTAAGTGCAGTTTTACCGTGATTACTTTCGTATCAACCTAATATCAATGGCAAATTTCGTCTCTAAATTTAAAACAGAGCCTTAAATATGGCAAGTAATTCATCCTGTGAATCTAGGAGTAGAGAATTTTAGGATGAAGTAAATGCAGATGCAAAGGATGGAATTACCTTGCCATGTTTTACGATGAGCAGGAGAGAGAGAAGTTCAAAAGAAAAGTAAAGAAGAATCAGCAATAGGAAACGTCTTTGAGGGAAGGAGAGACGAGATGTTACGGGACCTTATAGACTACAGTCATTTTTTTTTTTTTTGCCAGTTAAAAAAGAACCTTTGTTATTTCTCCTAGGAGAATGTCAATACTATCAAACACAACAATATATAAGAAATATAAAATTTCTTTTTCTAAGCACAGTAGGACACCTTCGGAGGGTTTTAAGGGATTAGCGGAATTATGTTTTCTTTTTGGTTTTTTGAATTTTTTTTTTACTGTGGTTAAAAAACCCACATAATCTTAACAATTCTTAAGTGCACAGTTCAGGACTGTTCAGTATACTTACATTATATTTGTTTTTTTAAAGTTTTAAGTTCGGCGACAAGTGCAGGTTTGTTACATAGGTAACTTGTGTCATAGGGTTTTGTTGTACAGATTACTCCATCACCCAGGTAATAAGCCTAGTACCCATTAGTTATTTTTCCTGATCCTCTCCCTCCTTCTACCTTCCACCCTCCAAAAGGCCCCAGTGTGTGTTGTTCCCCTCTATGTGTGTATGCGTTCTCATCATTTAGCTCTCACTTATAAGTGAGAACATGCGGTATTTGGTTTTCTGTTCCTGCATTAGTTTGCTAAGGATAATGATCTCCAGCTCCATTCATGTCCCTGCAAAGGACATAATCTTGTTCTTTTTTATGGCTGCATAGTATTCCATCATGTATATGTACCACATTTTCTTTATCCAGTCTATCATTGATGGGCATTTAGGTTGATTCCATGTCTTTGCTATTGTGAATAGTGATGCAATGAACATAAGTGTATTTTGTACAATACATCTGCAGAACTCTTTATCTTGCAAATCTGAAATCTCTACCCATTAAAACAAAACCCCCATTCCCCCCTCCTTCTAGCCCTGGCTAACCACCACTCTACTTTCTATCTTTATGAATTTGACTACTTTAGATACTTTATATAAGTGGAATCATACTGTATGTGTCTTTTTGTGACTATCTCTCTTAGCATAATGCCATTAAGGTTCATCCTCGTTGGACATGTAACAGGATTTCTGTCCAGGCTGGAGTGCAGTGGTGCAATCACAGCTCACTGCAGCCTCTACCTCCTGAGCTCAAGTGATCCTCCCACCTCAGCCTCTGGGTAGCTGGAACTACAAGTGTGTGCCACTATGCCAGGCTTTTTTTTTTTGTACAGATGGGGTCTTGTTATGTTGCCCAGGTTGATTTCCACCTCCTAGGTTCAATTAATCCTCCTGCCTTAGCCTCACAAAGTGCTGAGATTACAGGCATTAGCCTCCATGCCCAGCCCTTTCTTTCCCTTTTAAGGTTGAATAATATTCCATTGTATAGACAAACCACATTTTGTATACCCATTTAATTTAAGTTGCTTCCACCTCTTTTTTATTGTAAACATGCTGCTATGAAGATGGGTGTACAGTTGATTTATGTTTTAAGTAATTTTGGCTATCATGTGTATAATGGATTGGAGGAAGGTAAAACTAGGTCTTGGGATGTCTGGTTAGGAAGCCATCTCTGCAGTGGAGGTGAGGAATGATGCTGGCTTAGAAGGGTGAGGCAGTGGAAACATCAGAAGCGGAGACTTGAGATGTACCTTGGAGGTAGGATTTGAAGGAGATGTTCACAGATGGACAGCACGGGGTTGAAAAGGAAGCAGTCATGAGCTCTCTACCACAATGAGCTCAGTGCCTGACATAAAGAAATCCCACACTAAAGATTAGCTACTGTTAAGGTAGTTCATGCCTGTAACCCCAGCACTTTGGGAGGCCAAGGCAGGTGGATCACTTGAGGTCAGGAGTTTGAGACAACCCTGGCCAACATGGCCAAACACTCTCTCTACTACAAATTACAAAAATTAGCCAGGCACGGTGGTAGGTGCCTATAGTCTTAGCTCCCTGGGAGGATGAGGCGTGAGAATCACCTGAACCTGGAGGCAGAGGTTGTGGTAAGCCAAGATGGAGCCACTGCACTCCAGCCTGGGAGACAAAGCGAGACTCCATCTCAAAAAAAAAAAAAAAAAAAAAAATTAGCTACTGTGATTGTTATTACCATTGAGACTAACAAATGCAACATCAAAGGTGAGTCTACACTACACTGTGGGTCCACAGATGTCCCAAACTTATAAATGGTCCCCACTTAACCCTGACGCATCTTTGTTAATACAGAGTCTTGGTTCATTCCCTCAGCCTTCTTTCTCACTGCCTTTGACCACGAAACCCTCTCCTTGTGTTTCTCCAACTAAGCCTTTTCCACCCTGGTTCTGCCTTCACCCAAGCTATTTTCAATACTGCAGTGCCTTCCCCAGAGATCTGAGTGTCTGGCTCTTCCCTCCAGCTCCCCATCCTCCCTGCTGGCTGCTGTCACTACATTTCCCCGCTCTATTCTCTCCCCCATCCCACATGGTCCTCCCTTAGTCCAGAAGCGCTGACTTCTGCCTCCCACATGGGGCACCTACATGACCTGCCCACTCCTGTTGTCCGGAAGACTCTGCGCTTCTAAATTAACTCTTTCTCATTTCTCACACTCTCAGCTCAGTGCTACTTTCTTAGTAGGGCTTGTCTGGATATATGCAAGTGTGGGCCTTTGCTAACTGCTTTCCTAGAATCAAGAATCTTTCCTTTAGGTCACCTATCCCAGATAGCTCAGATATTAATTAGAGGTTTGCTATTGTGATGATGTGATTTCCTCTCCCACCCATGTCACTAACCTCCTCTCCTAACCCCACTCAACTGTATGCTCCTAGGTAACAGGTTCTCTGTCACTTTCGCCCATTGTTTAACGGTGGCACTAGCCCCTTACCCCAACACTGAGTAGGACCTGGATATATTTGAAATGAATGAATGTGTTATCAGAACCATAGCCTCCAAGTAATTCTCTTATGTATCACTCTTACGTATGTGATTTCTCCTTCATTAGACTCTTGAGTTTTTAGTCTGTACCAAAGAGTACTACAGTTTTTCCTCTGAATGTATCATGTACATGTTTTCTCTGTCCATTTAAATGAGTAGAGTTCTTGAGGATTGAATCAATACCTTATTTATTTCACCACATCTCTGCTACACCCAAACATAAGCCAGGACCCCATAATCTCTGTCTAGGTGTACTAGAAGGTGAGAATACACAAAGTAAACCTGCAGTCTAAAAACTGCATTTGAGAGTACCTAATATTTTTTAATTCTGATTTTATTTGGGATTTCTAAAATTCACATTCCTCCTGGATGCAATGGGAGCATTTTGTTTCCAAATATTCTCGTGCTGAAAAGTTTTTCCCAAATGCCATTTTTACTAATCATAAATGTGTGCATTTTTAGACTCCTTGTATAAACAAAGCTCAATTGAGTGATGAATATCAGGGTGAAAATGAATGTCTACAAGCTTTACATTTCTGCTATTGACTGTGACATACTGAAAGTGACAACTATATAAAAGTGACTGACAATCAAGAACTTTAAGGAATACTTCAAATCCATCCACTGAGCAAGAAACTGCATAACTAGGGCAGAAACCCCCAAGTCTGGTGAAGGAAAAAACATAATTTGAGTAGACTTTGTTAGTTTTTTAATTTTTATTTATTAATTGAGACAGAGTCTCACTCTGTTGCCCAAGATGGAGTATAGCAGCACAATCTTGGCTCACTGCAACCTCTGCCTCCCGGGTTCAAGCGATTCTCTTGCCTCAGCCTCCCAAGTAGCTGGGATTACAGGCCTCTGCCACTAGCCCAGTTAAAAAATTACAAAATTTTTTTTTTGTAATTTTAGTAGAGACAGAGTTTCACCATGTTGGGCAGGCTAGTCTTGAACTCCTGACCTCGTGATTCACCCACCTCGGCCTGCCAAAGTGCTGGGATTACAGGTGTGAGCCATTGCACCTGGCCAGATGTTGTTTTTTAAATAGAAGTACCAATTTGATGCACTTTATTCTGCTTTTGTAAGATAAAGCTTGCAAGTATGCAATTCAATGCATGTACAAGGAGATTTCGGAAAACATGGCAGTGGGACAGGTCGTACCTACGACCCCTCACACTTGCCCAACTATCTACCAATATGAGGTGTCAAATAAGACTCAGTATGTTTGGAATGTAGATAGGCAAAGCTGATCCCTCATTCTAGCTGCCTGTTACTTTGAGTCCTCTGCACTTTTAATTAAGTTTCCCATTAGAAAGGTCTCACGAAAATTTTCTCACTCTATACTACCCTGGTACTCTGTGCATCCATAAACCAATGGTGAAGCATACACCAGTGCCAGCAGAATCAGAAAAGCAAACACATTAGATCCCAAATGATCTCTGAAATAAACTGTCTGATGGTGAAAGGCAGGGGAATGTGAAGTTGAAGCTGGATGCACTGGTGCCTTTAATCCAAAGCAAATAGATTCCCAACAGGTGGACTGTGGAGAGGCTCAGAATCAGACATACTTGTCAGAACACCGTTGGTGCTAGCTCTATCATGCAGGCTTCCACAGCTCCCTGAAGATACATGGTGCTTTATCCAGGGGTTGTTCTTTGTCACTAGAGGTATATGACTACTGACTACCTTACCTCTGGGCTGCCATTTCACTGAAGGAACAAAAAAGAACCAAAAAGCAAAATTATCAGTGTTGCTGAAACAATAAAAGATAAGGAAGATGCATACGTATAAGCAAATAGAAGGCTGCTCTTAAAAAGGGAGAGACTACATGTATCTTGAATTCAAGTGCCAAAGATGATTTAAGGATGAAGGTCCAGCTTAAGGAACATCCTCCTCGTAGAGGATTATTCCCTTCAGTGCATGGCTTGCCTTAAAGAGGGCTGGGTAGATGCAAACAACGGCCACAAACTTATCCCATACCCATTTGCATGTACCTTTTCCAGGTGAGTGTGAAGCTTCCTCCATCGCAAGATACCACTCACTCTGGGATTAGCTGTGTGTCTTGCTTTGGTCCAGTAGACATCAGAAAATGCAACATATGAAATGGCTGAAAGATGCTCCTCAGTTAGAGATTGCTACATTGCTGCACTGGGGTCTCTGAGACTCAAGTTAGCTTGCTGACCAAGCCTAAGCAAGCCTGCCGAAAAGGCCACGAATAAGAAAACTGAGGCAACCCAGCAAATCACCAACTATGTGTGTCAAGACATTCTAGGCAATTCAACTTCAGTGGTGTGAGTAAACCCGGGTGAAACCATCAGAAGAAATGTCCTGCTGAGCACAGCCCATATGGTCCACCCAGGAAAATATGAACAAATATATGATTTTTTTAAGCCACGAAATATTGGAACTGTTTGTTACCAGCAAAAGCTAACTGTTACAAGAACAAGAGTGCTATGAATCCTCAGGCTTCTACAGTCTCCTTTATCCCATCTAGTGTGGAGAAGTGGAAAAGAGATAAACAAAGACTGCCCATAGATAAGTATAGATATTTGGGGGCTGTGCTTAAGATTTATTTTAATGTTAGTTTTATTAAAAAAAAAGTTATGAATACAAATCATAAAAAAATCAGTGAATGCAAAATCACATATAATAAATTGGTAGTATGCTCCTACCATGAAGTCTCGGCATCCTTTCTTTGAATAATCACTATTCACAGTTTCTTAGGTCTTTTCAGAATATATCCATGCATCCTTATGTCTAAATCTTTATAAACACATATTATACTACTTTTTACCATCCTTTTCCCCATTTATCTACCTCTACATTAATATCTCAGCTGAGTCGATATTATCATCTTTCCATAATATCACGTTAAGGCCTACTTCATCCTTTAAGTGGCTACATAATATGACAGTTTACAAGTTGTAACATGGGATTGCTATAAAAAGGACATAACCCCAGTTAGTATTTGGATTCAATCCAGAACCAGCGAGAATAGAATAGAATGCCAAGAAAGAGGTCTCTTACATCCACGTCTAAAAAGGATGTTGATAATCATGATCCATCGGGGCACCTTACCCTAGAGGAGATAAGCCCTACATAGGGGTCCAGTGGTAATGGCAAAAATTAGCAGAGGTAAAAGAGTTAACAATAGAAAAGTTGCACATACAAAGACTTGCTAGCACAACTTATCCAACATGGATGGCACCTCTCCTTCCCCTCCTTGACCTCTCTCATAGTAGTTAATAATTACTAAAATCTCCTATGTGTTAGGTACTATGCTAAGGTGTTAGATGCAGAATGTCATACAATCCTTAAAATAGTAGATGAGTTATGCTGCCATCCTATTTTACAGATGAGCAAACTTAGACTTAAGGAGATTAAATAACTTCCCCAAGGTCTTTAGTGATGGACTCCAGACCTAAGCTCTTACTTATACCACGGGTTTGGGACCCTCTTCTTGGGATTTTCCTAGGGAACGTCACAGAGCTGAAGTTAAAGGCCTTAAAGGTGGCATGCCAGGTAGATCAGGGGTTCTGATGTCAACTTTCTATGGGACCACTACTACTGTAGCTGATCTAGATCCCTACAGATGGATCTGCATAGCTCCCTATGAGAAAGATATAACAGAAGCACAAAATTTCTCTACATCTTCCTACTAGCTAAAGCCAATGCCTGAAGGGACACTGAGGGAATTTTTTAGTTCCAGTTGGGTAATATTCTGTTACACAAGGAATGACCCAACCCATTCCCTGGAAACTAGGAAACAAGGGTTATACCCTCATGACCCCCCAAGCAGGCATTCCAAATCAAGGACATACCATCCCTAGAAGAATGTAAACTTTACAAGAGCAGAAATCTTATCTATTTTGTTCACCACTGTCTCCTCAGCACTTGCAAGGATCTCTGTCGAGGATTTCATGGATCTATAAACAAGTAAAGCCAGAGTGGAAGACACGTCCTAACAGGGGTGTGAAAACCAAGAAGAATTTCCCCCCAGTGTCTGCAAAGAGCCTGGAGAAATAATCACCCATTTTAGCAGTTTAGAAAAGAATATGAAAAAGCAGTGCCTGGCACCCAGCACAGCGCCCAGTACAGGTCAGTGGACTGGGTGAATGTTTTAGAATGAGATCAGAAATGTCAGTAGAAGGAGCTCTTGTCTATAAGAATGTTTGGATTATAAATCATGCTGCTACAAAGACACATGCACACGTATGTCTATTGTGGCACTATTCACAATAGCAAAGACTTGGAACCAACCCAAATGTCCAATAATGGACTGGATTAAGAAAATGTGGCACATATACACCATGGAATACTATGCAGCCATAAAAAAGGATGAGTTCATGTCCTTCGTAGGCACATGGATGAAGCTGGAAACCATCATTCTCAGCAAACTATCGCAAGGACAAAAAACCAAACACCGCATGTTCTCACTCACAGGTGGGAATTGAACAGTGAGAACACATGGACAGAGGAAAGGGAACATCACACACCAGGGACTGTTGTGGGGTGGGGGGAGGGGGGAGGGATAGCATAACGAGATATACCTAATGCTAAATGACGAGCTAATGGGTGCAGCACACCAACATGGCACATGTATACATACGTAACAAACCTGCACATTGTGCACATGTACCCTAAAACTTAAAGTATAATAATAATAAAATTTTTTTAAAAAAAGAATGTTTAACTGGCAAGACAAAGAGGCTCAGCAGAAAGACCTGTGAACTCTTCAAGCAGGATAGGGTCCAGGGTCAGACTCCCATGGGCAGTGAGACCATCCTACCCTGCTGAAGTAGCTCTGGGAGGAAGGGGCTCTGCCAGGAAGGGTAGGAAGAAAAGACAGGAACATGGTTGGACCAGCAACCCCAACCCAAAACTTAACAAGGGACAGAGGATGTCTCTGCATTAAAAAAAAAAAAAAAAAAAAAAAACTATCACCCAAGGGCTAAGATAAAAGAGAATGATCTTAATGGACAAGGTCAACTTTAAAACATGATGATTTTTCTCCTGCACACATATCACAGTTGGTTTATAATCTTTGTGAGGAGAAGAATAATAACATCTTGACATGCAGTCAAGATGTTGTCAAGTGTTGATGTCAGCGTCCAAGTTTTCCAAGACCCTGAGTTCAATGCCTCTTCTTGCCATTCTTAAGCCTCTGTAGTTACAGTCCATGCACTTCAATTGCCTCTTCACCTTGGCTCTTTTCCATGGCTGGATATTAATTTTCTTGAGGGAAGGGACTCTATTGTGTTCAGAATATTATGGAACATTCCTGAGATGACTTAATCATATTTCTGCAAAAGTTGATCTGTGTAGACCTTCTCACCCTTGGCCCAGTACTGGGTGTTGGAGCTGCAATTTGGAGTCACTGTGCTTTGTGTGACTTGACAATATCATATAAATGGTCATTGAACATCCTCTAGTGAGAAGCTCTGAGTGTGTGTGTGTGTGTGTGTGCGCACACATGCATCCATGTCTATGTGCAGCAAAATAGAATGTGTATACATTGAAGCACGGTGTGTTGAACACAGATGATGGTCTTCTTGCTAAAGGTCTCAATAAGTTCCTAGGTATTTTGCCAATTAGGAAAAGAATAGAAGATACCATTCTTTTAATCGTAGCATGATGACCAGGTATTTAAAAAGAGTTGACATGACTCAAAGGGTTCTATAAAATGTGTCAGCATGCAGACTTTCAAGAATGGCTCCTTCAACTTGTTGTTTAACCAAAGGAAATGGTATCATTCACAACCGGTTCACAAAAGAAGAAATAAAACATTGTGCTATTTCAGTGATAAGGGTTTCTAGAAAGGAGGTCCCGAAAAATGCTGAAAGCCCTCCAAGAGGCGGCAGGTAAACATCAGAGAAAGCCCTTCTCAAAACACAACTTGTCCAATGTACTCACCCTTACCACATCCTTTTACCCGACTCCTTTGTAATCTAAGCAGGTGACAACTTCATTCAGCTGTTAGCAACAAGAGGAGGTATCGATTACCCGCGAATGCCCTAATGACTGGAGACTGGGACACAAACCATAAATGGAGACTTTCTGATTCCAAGTGAAATTATAGTTTGCCCTATGAGATTGCACAATAAATCAGGGGGAAAACCAGCCAACATAGGACTCTGGGGTCACTGAAGTGATGTTGACACATTACAATAATGAGAACTTGAAATACCTTATGCCCTATTGATTTTTAAGCTGAATCATTCCCACCACAGAAGATTACAAGACTCTGTCTTGGAATCATGGCTCACACGGGAGATGCTGATGAAAAATACACCCAATCCAATCAAAATGAAAAGCTTTACTTGTACTTATTACAAATCTAATACCATTGTCCCTAGGCTGTGTGATATGCACTTAACCTACAATGGGGTAAAAACACATACTAGTTTTTATTTTAATTAAGATTTTTCATACCTTTTTTTTTTACACATGGCTCTTTGTGGTGTCTATACAGTAAAAAAAATACCCCAAAGAAAACAGGCATAATGGCTCGATTAGTGCATAAAAGGCAATTTCTTTATGCTTTTCTAATTCCAGTGTAGCTTTCAAATTCCTTGCATCACCATATCATTTTGAAGAATGGAAAATCATGTCCTAACAACCAACTTATTTCCTAGTCAATAGGAGGAGATGCAGTCCACCAGCATCCAGCTTCCACAGTAAACAAAGGCTGCCTGGCTGATAATTTCTTTTTCCCTGAAAAGTGCTCCACGGAGCTGAATAAACACGGTTGTGGAAAGCCAACTGGTGACATAAGTTAATTACTAACCTGTCACACGATCATAGAATGGTAATAATTTATTTTCACTGTTGCATTAACCATAAGTCGCTTTTTGCCAATGGGGTGTATTGGAGGAGAAGGCTCCAAGGCATACTGCTACTTGCCGTATAAGCCTATAGAAGGTGGTGTCAGTATTTTAGTTGAGGGATCAGATACAAACTGTGCCATGGCTTTTACCATGCATATCTTGTCTTCAGGAGAAGAAGAACTAGCAGGTGGGAATGACACTGTCTTTCCTCAATAGGACTCTGAAACATTATCCAATTATTACAGATATAATTATTATTTAGATTTACCAGGACTTAATACATTGTAAATACTCTGGGACAATCCAATGTGATCACACATTCTTTAGAAACACTTACCGAAGTCCTTAATATGGGCAGACATTGTGCTAGGAACTAATTATATATTGCTCATCTGTTCTCTGTCTTCATGAAGTTTATAGCCTATCATCACAATCTAACTGTTGGAGAGGAACACCTGCAGGCAAAATCTATGGGTCTAAAAGGGCCTGATTGCTGAACCAAGCCCCAATGTCCTTCTGAGAAGGCTGACTGAAATAAATGAACAGCATTTAGAAGCTAACTGGTCTGTCTTCTCTTTCAGATAGCCTGATTGTTGTTCCTCTATTAACGAGATACAATGATGTTTTGCTCTTTCTGTCAATATATATTTCTGCTCGTAAGTCTCTCTAAATTCTACTATCTCAGTAATTTTATCAACCTCAGAATAGCTATCTGGAATTGTCATCCTTTTTTTTGAGACGGAGTCCCTCTCTGTCACCCAGGCTTGAGCGCAGTGGCACCATCTTGGCTCACTGCAACCTCCACCTCCCAGGTAGTAGTGATTCTCCTGCCTCAGCCTTCCGAGTAGCTGGGACTACAGGCACGTGCCACCATGCCCGACTATTTTTTGTAACATTTTTAGTAGAGACGGGGTTTCACCATGCTGGCAAGGCTGGTCTCAAACTCTTGATCTTAGGTGATCTACCCGCCTCAGCCTCCCAAAGTGTTGGGATTACAGGCATGAACCACTGTCCCCGGCCTGGAATTATCACCTTTTGACATGGGTAACAGACATTAATTTATTTATTAATACGATTGAAAACCAGTGAATGCTTTTAGGCATTTTCTCACACTTGTGAATATAAAATAGGGCCGGGAGTGGTGACTCATGCCTGTAATCCCTACACTTTGGGAGGCCAAGGCGGGTGGATCACTTGAGGTCAGGAGTTCGAGGCCAGCCTGGCCAATATGGTGAAACCCTGTCTCTACTAAAAATACAAAAATTAGCCAGGCACGGTGGTACCTGCCTGTAATCCCAACTACTCAGGAGGCTGAGGCAGGACAATCGCTTGAACCCGGGAGGCAGAGGTTGCAGTAAGCCTAGATCATGCCACTGCACTCCAGCCTGGGCGACAAGAGCAGAGCTCTGTTTAAAAAAAAAAAAAAAAATTCAAAAATCGGTGTAAAGGATTTATACTGGAGGTTATTCCACATGTCCTTGTTCCATTGGGGCATTTTGAAGAGCTGTTCTAGTGTTCACACCAACTTCTTTCTACAAGCGCCCTGTGGGACTTGAGAAGTGACTGTTTACAGAGTGGAAAAAGCTGAGAATTCAAGAACTTTTAGAGAAAATCTGTGGAGGGCATCAAGCTCCATGTCAATGTCACGTCTCAACAACATACTGAATCTTTGACCCACACATCCCAGCTAATGCCCACCCGAGAAGAGCTGGTCTGGAAGGCACTTCACAAGCTCCTCCTCTTTCTCCAGCCTCAGTTACAAAACACAGTGGTTAAGCAAGCTGCTTGTGGGTTTAGTCGGCCTGTTGCCAAGTTCCCGGTCCACTCCATGTTAGCAATATAATATTTGGTTAATTACCTTCTCTAAAATTGCTCCCTCATCTGTAAAATGAAGACAATGACTTCTCATGCCACGTAAGAGGTCTGAGAGCCTCAAATAAGCCAACCAAGACACAGTGCCTCTCGTAGTACTTGGCAGATACTATACTTAGTGCATTTTCTTTTTGTCTTTTTTTCCCAAGACAGAGTTTCTCTCCTGTTGCCCAGGCTGGAGTGCAACGGCGTAGTCTCGGCTCACCACAATCTCCACCTCCTGGGTTCAAGCGACTCTCCTGCCTCAGCCTCCCGAGTAGCTGGGATTACAGGCACCCGCCATCACACCAGGCTAATTTTTGTATTTTTAGTAGAGACGGGGTTTCACCATGTTGGCCACGCCGGTCTCAAACTCCTGACCTCAAGTGACCCACCCACGCTGGCCTCCCACAGTGCTGGGATTACAGGCATGAGCCACCGTGCCCAGCCAATACTCGGTATATTTTAGCTGTGATGTGTTTCCCCAAGAGCATCGGTGTCTTCGCTTGGGGGAACTTGCTTTGATTTTCTGAGCCCAGTTCAACGAGGGGCAATGTAATGCAGCAACAGCTTTGGATAACTGTGCCTAAACTCATACGTTCAAGTGGGCAGGCAAAATTGATTCCCGTCTGATTGTTTCTGTATGAGCAAGACCACAACACGGCTATTAAAAGGAAGGCACTGAGAAACAGTTCTAGCTGTTTAGAAACACAGTCTAGCTATTCTAGCAACACAAACGCCTGGCGCAAAGCAGGTTCCCAATCCACTTGTTCAAATGAAAAGGAAAAAGTTGAAGCCTGTGAATGAAGAACAACAGATGAAGGAAGTTCCAAATATTAGGTCACACCACCATTTCCTCTCAAAGTGGTCACCGCCGCCATTTATGTCAACAATCTAGTCTAAATTTGCAGGACAGTAGAAAAAAAAAAAAAGCGCACATGCCTTTTATAAACACCAATTTACAAATACCAATGCTGTAAGCCATGCCTTTCCAAATTCCCCTGACCATTTTCTACAAGACACCCCAGAGTAGCACATATCTTTCTTGTTAACATTTCATGGAATCTTTCCATAAACATACGCTTGTTCTTGTCTTCCACATTTTGTCCTGTCACTGCAACAGATGGCTTTACACTGACGCATATGAAAATATTAAATACTTTATAAGCCTGTTGGAAATATAAAATGCCTTTGGAGGAACGAAAAGCTCAAGGATTAATGTAAAGCAGCCAAACAATATTCTGTTATAAACAGATACCTTTATGTTGTGAATACAATGGATGACCAACAATTCCACATCTTCAATAGGTGGGTAGAAAGAGTGAGGGGTATTGAGTTTGCCATAGGAGAGATTTGGGCCATACCAAAAAAGCAGAACATACTGCTATTGAGAGCTGTTAAATATTACAGTGTGTAACCAAGGGAGGGTTGTGAAATCTACGTCTTGGAGATCCAAAAGCCATAAGAGGCATCCATCTGTCTGAAACGGCCAAATAAAGCAAGCTTAAAGGCAGAGCTGTGAGCTAAGGGATGATGAAGTCAGCTAGCTGATTATTCTATATGCCCAATTTCGTTTATTATTTCTTTTCAGGGTGATATCAATAGATGTTTACTCTAAATGAATATTACTGTCTCAGTCAACCCATAAGTTATGACCAACCAATCTACGAAAGTGGGGACATCATCTTATGGATGTCTGTCTGCCAGGCGTGGTAGTTCAAGCCTGTAATACTAGCACTTAGGGAGGCCAAGGCGGGGGGTGGGGGGACGGTGGATCACCTGAGGTCAGGAGTTCGAGACCAGCCTGGGAAACATGGTGAAACCCCATCTCTACTAAAAATACAAAAATTAGCCAGGCATGGTGGCGGGCACCTATAATCCCAGCAATTCAGGAGGCTGCAGCAGGATAATTGCGTGAACCTGGGGGGCAGAAGTTGCAGTGAGCCAAGATCTCGCCACTTCACTCCCGCATGGGTGAAAGAGTGAAACTTCATCTCAAAAATAAAATAAAATAAACAAAAGAAAGTGGGGACATTGATTAGTGGTTAAAATGAGGGGTTCTCCAGCCAGACTGACTACCTCTAAGTGATGATGACTGTATAATCTTGGGCAAGTTACTTAACCATTTTGTGCTTGGTGCTTCCTCCATAAGTAAGAACAGTAGTACATACTTCATAAGGCTGCTCTGAGGACAAATGAGTTAGCATACATAACAGGCTTAGAATACAGCCTGGCATATGGTGGATGCTACATAAATGCTGGCTATTCTCTGCATTTAGTGCCGTGTTTATGTAAAAATAAACATTAAGACGTGGGTACAATTTTTTTTTTCCTTGTATCGGTTTGTATGCAACTGGCATTGACTTCCAATGGGTGCAACATATTGATGTGTTCCATAATATGCATAAATCAAAGATCGCCAAAGCCCATTCCTGGGCATTTATCCCAGAGAAGTGAAACTCACGGTCACGCAAAAACCTATCCACAAATGTTCAAGACAGCTTTATTTGTGATGGGCAAAGCCAGCCCAGATGTCCTTCAACAGGTGAATGGTTAAGCTGTGGTACATATACATACCATGCAAAATTACTGATGCAACAATGTAGGTACAACTCCAGGGAACGATGAGTCAATAAGCCCATCCCAAAAGTCTAAGCACTGTGTGATTCCACTTGTATACCATTTTTGAAATAAGAAAGTTTGACAAATGGAAGGCAGATTCATGATCGACAGGGGTTAAGAACAGGGGCAGGTAGTCACGAGAGATAGCTGTGGTTATACAAATGGAACCTCAGGATGGAACTGCTCAGTACCTTACCTGTGGCAGTGGATACAGAAACCTACACATGATGAAGTTGTACAGAACAATATATATACACACAAATACGTGCAACTAACCTTAGGGAAATTCAAATAAGGTCAGTGGATTGCAGCCATGCCAATATCCTGGATATGATGTGATACTACAGTTTGGTAAAATATTACCATTAGAGAAAAGTGTACAAGAGATCTATCTATATTTTCTGACAACTGCATATGCTACATTTATCTCTGTAAAAATTTCAATTAAGAATATTGCCAAAGCCTAAATGCAGATGAAGAATGAAAATTTTCAATACACTGGAATAATCGCCAACCGTCTCTCTGTATCTTCTGGTATACAGGAAAATACTACTCATTAAAAATCACGCTGATGCTACTGTAGATGTGTTATGAAATTATTTAATAAAAAAGATAATTTCTTGTACTTAATGTTGCATAGTTTATACTGATTATTCCTAGCTTTTGTATATTCAGTTGGCGTGTTTAAAGGAACTGAAATCTGCCGAGTGAAGTGCACAGGTTTCTGAAGCAATCTGAACAGCACCTGCCTTTCTCTGAAGTGTTTTATTATTCTGAGTCAGGCCAGCTGAATCTCCCAAGGTATGAAGTTCAGTTTGAGATAAAAATATTTTATCTGCCCTTACAGCAAATTGAAAGGCTATATAAAGGGTTTTGTTATTGCAGTGTTTTCATAAATATATAGTAAACATCTTTCACAGTGGGAAATTCAGCACAAAATACAAATTTTCATACACAGCTATTCATGTGGCTTGCACAGGAAGATGAAATGACCCAGAGATGAATAAAAAAAATAATAGTACTGTATACAACTTTTAGCAGCCTATGGTCCCTGACAAACACACACAGCTGGGAGGATAAGGATCATGATTTTGCAGTACCAACGATGAATGACAAGTGTGTACAGCAACAGGGAAATTTGATTTTCTTCTGTGGCCAAACCATTACTGTTAACACTTAGATTTATCATTTTTAGGAAATTCCAACACCCCACCACCCCATTCCAGAGAGGATACTGACCCCAAACCTTAACCAAAACATAACTGAATCAAATGATTTTCAGTTTTATCTTTTCTAAGGCTCAAATACATTTTCAAAGCAATTTAGGTTGCCTATGTGTAACACAGAATATCTATGTTGGTATCTAAGCTGATCTATATCAGCTCAGGGGTAAAGTGATCACAGGTTGTTTGCAAAATGGAAGCTTTTAAGTATTTTTTAATTATCCAAGTAGGGCATCTTTGCTGAAAATCACAAAGAATAAAGGTGCAATCTTAAAAGCAAAAGCTCCATCTCTTCCCTGCCCCTTTCTTAGTCATACTGCACAGCTACAACAAAGATAATCACTGTTCATAGTCCCTTCATTATCTTTTGCAGTATTGCCCTCTATGTAAAACAATTGCATGTGTATGTTTGCTTTCTAACAAAGTTTTTCAAACAGATTTCTCAGTTTTGGGCTCTTCCTCACTCATAACATCTTAGACATAGTTTTACATCCAAGCAAATCCACTTTATTCCTACAAGGGTCCTTGACCTCCAATCCCCCTCCTTAGGTATTTCGTCTGCTCCAGTTTCCTTCTCACTGTTCACGATGCTGCAGTGAACCAAGCTGCATCTTCACAAACTTGAGCGATCACATAGATTCCAGAGGCAGAAAGGCTGGGTCAAAAGTACATACTTATTTATTTATTTAATTTTTATTTATTTATTTTTGAGATGGAGTCTCGCTCTGTCACCCAGGCTGTAGTGCAGTGGCACAATCTCGGCTCACTGCAACCTCCGCCTCCCGGGTTCAAGCGATTCTCCTGCCTCAGCCTACTGAATAGCTGGGACTACAGGCACCCGCCACCACACCTGGCAAATTTTTGTATTTTTAGTAGAGACGAGGTTTGACTATGTTGGCCAGGCTGGTCTCGAACTCCTGACCTCATGATCCTCCTGCCTTGGCCTCCCAAAGTGTTGGATTACAGGCGTGGGCCATCGTGCCCAGCCTACTTTTTTAAAATAAAAATTCCCAAATAGTCCTCTACAGAAGAAGGTACTATTCCACATTCTAACAGTGTATAAAATGCCTGTTTCATCAACAAATTGTTTTCCAATACAATATATAAAACTTTCATATATACAAGCAAAACTTTCATATACCCACACACACACACACACTTTCATATACTTGCTATTTATATTTATTTTTCCAAAACCTATATTCATGTCCTTTGCCAGTTTGTCTTCTCCATTATTATTCAGTTTATATGTCTACTCATCTATCCATTCATCCACTCATCCCATCCACCCATCTACCCAAAATATCAAGCCACTTGCATAATTTGCCAAGATGATAAGAAGGTTAATCTAATAGGAGAGTTATAGGAACTTCCTATAGCTACATAAATCTCTTCATCTACATCAGATTCATTTTTCACCAATGTTAGAACAATGATTCGTATACCTTTGGGCCAAAAAAACAGGGAAAGGGACTTCGAAGCCTCAAAGCTTCAAATGTGATTAGCAGCCCTTTTACTCACTAGCTGTTGGTAACCCTTGAAAAATCATCCCAAGTTTCAGCCTTCCCTCATGAACCCTGGGTATAACAACCACATCTGCCTCATAGGGCTGCTGGAAATATTCAGGCCAATAATGCACATGTGGGAATTAGCACAGTGTCTAGCTTATTGCAGGCACTCAATAGACAGTATCGGTAAGAAGGATAATGATTTGCAATTCCATATACTGAACAATTAGCTAGTGCATTACAACAAAATTGGGTTTCTTTCTCTATCAGCAGCAGAATTTGAATCCTGAACCACTTATAACATTGATGTAACTCCTATATGTTTAGATTCCTAAGAAAATTTCACAATCAAGACTGGGCAGAAATTCATTGAGTGTTGGGTACACTCTTTTTAATGGCATACAAGGTTTATCACTAGTTATCTTTATTTCTAAAAGGAGGCTCACCTTAACATGTGGAAATATTCCATATTCTTCTGGATATGGAATTAAAATGGCTATTTTAAATCCAACTTCCCATTCTTTCTTTCATCAATTAAACTATATATATAGCTTAACTATGTATCTATATATAGTTTATATATAGATATAAATAGAATATATATAGACTATGTAGCTTATAGTCTATACATAAGTTACATATCTATAGCTTAACTATAGATATAACTATATATACATGTATAATTTAAATTTTAGTACTGCATACTAATAGATAGTATCTACAGAACTTTACTGGGTAGTCTTGGCTATGTGGGTTCTTCTCATTTATTTTACCACTGAACAAATTCTGGTTTCATTTTAAACCATTTCCTGAACCAACACTTAGATGAAATAGGTATTCCACAAAAGCCAATTCGATGAACTGTATTAAAAAAGGACATTTGACGATAATGGATCCAACATCAGTCTTTTGACAGTTCTGAAATGGGATTCACTCTTTGCTTTCTTTGTTCAAATGTGAGTTTACTGGGCCTGAAATATAAAGAACAGTAATGGTTTCCACTTCCAGCCCAGTTCCTAAACTGTCTCCAGGCTGGGAGGAGGTAGCTCAAGAGCCCTTTTTGAGACTTTAATATTGCTCCATGATCAGATATAAGCTGTTCATGGGTGACCCTTTCTTTCTTGTATAAAAAATCTGTGTCCTGCCTCAGGTAAAATGCAGTCCATACTTGTAAGTTGTGGTTAATCATCTCTGAGCTTTCTGCAGGGCAATAAATAGTAAGCAGATACCTATGCCTAACATTTAAGTAACGTACAAATTTAGACTGGTAAGCTGAGGACAGCTGGTATGAAACTGACGCCTGTCAGACCTGTATTTCCCACCACAGTGGCTTGTATTCGAGATGTGAGACGTTTTCAAGTACAAACCCATACATATCCTTGATAAGAAATTTTGAAAAATACAAAATGTTCCATCCATGTACTCATTTATTCAACTGAAGTTCATTGAGGCTCTCTACTTCTGTCTTGGTTTTCTGGATATTCTGGTATGTATTTAATTGTGTACTTGCAAGATCTTTTTTTCCCTTCTAAAGCAGAATAAAATGTGTCAAATTGGCATTTCTATTTAAAAATATACTTAAATTGTTTTTCTTTTCATAGCATTTGCTATTCACTAAAAACTCAACTGAGACTGAGATAGGCATGGTCATTCCCGTGGCCTAAATGTGGGACAACAAACAGCCTGGCATTAGCTGAGATCAAGTTGCAGTCAATGTACTCACATCCACCATCACCCACCTGGCATGGACCACATGGGGCTCTCTAGAACATTTTAAGAGCATCAGAAAGCAAAGAGTTAACTTTCTTGAAGACACCTTAGGAGATCCAGTTGCAGAACTTCTATTTTTCCAACATGACAATTAAATAGGGAATAAAATGGAGATCACTCATCCTGCAAATTGTGCCCTCCTGTACATTAGTGTTTCCCTTTGGTGGCTTTTTTGTTGTTGTTGGACGTGGTCATGGTAGACAGAAGTCACAAGACCTCCTGATCCAGGTGAAGTGCATCTACAGGAGTATTTAAATAGCAACATATAAAGCTGTGAGCATTATCACTCATGCTCTTTCAAAAACAGGTAAGTCCGTTTTCCTCATCAACCACTCCAAAATGAGACTGAAAATGTCTTTTGTTTCAAAACTCGGGTGAAGATGGTGCCTCAACGCTTAGGCTTCTGTAGATTTAGAAGCTCAAATTACTAAAGTACATGAGAAAGTGGCTAGGAACACAGACTTTGGAGTTTAAATCCGAGCTCTGCCACTTAGAAGCTGTGTGATCTCATAGAGATTACTCAACTTCTCTGGATGTCTGTGCCTTCTCTGTAAAAAGTAGATAAAAACAATAACAATCTCCTAGGCTTATCTTAAAGATTCAATGAATTAATATTTTAAAGCATTTGCAACAGTGCTCGGCAAATATAAAATATTAAACAAATAAACCAATAAACCTATGTGCCAAACCTTTAAAGATATGAGGAAAATAATACCATTTGAAGACTGAGGGAAAAGAAGGACCATATGGGGAGGTGGTTAGAATTGCTCTTCCATTATTCATTTAGTGACGTTACATTTCTCGTCTAGTGACATGAGTACCAAGGAAGGAAATTTCATTTTCCAGCACTTGTTGTACTAAAGAGTAAGTAAATTGGAAAAAAATAGGCACTTTAAATCACAATGACCCATGCCATATTTATAAAGAAAGATGTTCCAAGGAAGCAGCTGTAACAATTTTAGTGTCAGACTGTAAGGAAATAAGGACCGTCTGATTTTGCATCGTGATCCTATTCACAGCATCCAACCAGAGATTTTAAATGTTTAATAATTGAAGTACACATACCTTCTCCTCTCTCTTGAAAAATCAGACCATGTTTATATTAGACGATCACTGATATTACCTAGGGTATAATTACTCAGCTATGGCACTGTTGGTTTGGGGCCAGGTAATTTGTTTTTGTTTTGCGGGAGGGAGTTGTCCTCCCACAAAGACACAAAAACTGTCTTCAAAATGGTGTTAAATATTGTTATGGGTTAGGGGAGGAAATTGATCCTGTTTGAGAATCCCTAACCTAGTGTATCTGTTAAGTACCCATTATGTGTAAACAAATTCAAAATGCTAAATTCTAAACTCAGATTAATAAACTTCAATGGTATCTTAGCATATTGGAATCAGAAAAATTTGGAGTCTAATCACTTTTTCTAATTATAAAAAGTCTTGAAAATTGTTTCTCCATCTCTAAACTAGGCATGGTAATACCTACCTTGCAGAGTTGTAAGAACAGAGAAAATACACAGAAGCTCCTCGTCCAATGTCTGATGCACAGAGGGAGTCAGTAAGTGCCCAGGAAGAAATCGGCATTGTATTGTTATTGCTGTTTCTGTTGACAGGTTATCACATCCTCATCCTCATCATTTTAATAGAAATAGAAGACCTGTACTTACACATTCAGCTAACCACAATAAATCCAACTAGTACTTACATCTTCTTTGCAGACAACAACTGATTTCCTCACAACTAGAGACTGCAACTAAACAACAAAGAAATACATCCACAGTTTTGCCCTTTAAAAAAAAAAAAAAAAAAAAAAAAGAAATACATCCACAGTACTGTGGCAAATGCAGATGCAGAATTATCATGAAGAGCAAAGGAAGGGCTGGCAGAGGCCTTCCTCATATACAGCCCTTTAGGGGTCTTCTCTGTAAAACAAACATTGGGCAAATAGTGCACATTGATTTGTTTGGTTGTTGCTGTTTTTCTGTATTGGATTGAAAGCATGGAGTAAATGGTGCTGGGAGATGAGCTTTTTGAGTGTATATTTGTGTCTGTGTACACTCTGTGTGAAGAAGTTAATTCAAACCAGGTTAGAAAACTTAACGAACAAACCAAAAACTACAGATCATTAAAGCGGCTGGTTTTGACTACTAATTAGTGTGTAAGAAAAAAGGACCATTTTAAATAACAGGGAGAGATTTGGCTCATTAGATAAACATGAATCTAGAATTCCAGACATTACTTTAGGAATAGAGAAAAAGTAATAAACATGCCCCTCACTGCATAATATTTTATATTTATATATATATATATAAATATTTTACATATATCACTGCCATCTCTGGAAGCTGAAAACACTAGTTCTACTGTAATTGTATCTTTTCTTGAAAAGTCTTTCCTGGCCTTCATGACATTGGAGCTTGCCGACAGATTCTTCACTATCGGTAAATGCTAAGAAACTAACCACTGCTCATTTCTTTTAAACCCAACCAAAATAATTTCAGGAGAACTTGCAAGCAGAAAATTATGTTACAAATATCCAACTGATCCTATTTACATTTGCTACATCAAAGTATTCAGACATCATAAGCAAACGAGAAATGGGGACCCTCCCAATACCCTATAGGTTATGCAAGCACCTGACCAGAAAGAACACTTTGAAATCTTTGTGGAGCAGGGAAAATTGGAAGCATATTAATCTAGGCAGTGAAATTGGGCTTTCTGTCATTTTTAATTGCTTGAATTCATAACCTAGTTTTGCTGAATCAAAAACGAATTGCTGTAGCTGACATAAGCTGTTTCGGCCTTTTGGGCACACATGCACACACAGAAACCCCACAACTTACAAAAACCCCACAACTTTTCATAGAAACTTTATTTAGCTTAATAAAAACACACCCTGAAAACTATTTGGGACATTATAGTTGCTGAATAATTTAATATGCGATGGTTTCCAAACCAAACACTGTTAAATGCTGACTTTTAAAGGCGTTTTATCTTTCTTTTGGTGCTGTGCAAGCAGAGGGGGTTCAGCAGGAATCCTAAATCCTTGAGACTGCTATTCTGATTATCAATGATTTAATTAAAATCAAATTATGCATGAGAATGCATAATTGTAAAATTCTTCTCATTTGCTCCTGTTGACTACTGCTCATAATGCACACAAACACACAACCCTGCATGAAAATGAAAGAAAACAAAAAGAGCAAAAATGCACACCCATAAACGCAAACAAAGATTTGATATTTTAACACACTCCAAAGTTTTTGGATCCATAACAAAGTAAAGTCTAAAATGCCAAAAAAAATAAAATTAAGGGTTCAAGCTTTTTCCTCCTCATTTATTTTTATGTTCGTCAGAAAATCAACACAAGATGGATAGTGAAGTCTCATAGAGAGGACTTTAATCCCAATAGAATTACTTTCCAAGAACTTACGCCAACTCCCTTTGATAACTTTGAGACTAACATACGTGAAGTTTTTAAAATAAAAGCTAAAAGCTAAACACAACTAAGTTTAATTGATAATAATTGTTTTATTAGTTCAGAAATCTTCTTCCTCTTTTAGATGACTTTTCATTTCACCAGATTACAACTTTGCTCAAAATCTAATATAAAAATTATAAATTTAGACAGAAAACAAGACCAAGTTTGTTCTTCACTAGATGTTGTAATATTTATTTAGCTCAAAATTGACCCATTCAAGCAGGTTGTCTATAATCAAATAAAAGACAACAATGAGGAGTGTGTAACTGGATTCTCAAAATATAAGTCATATACATCAATTAGTGTCATAAAATATTACAATATATTTTCCAAATATTGCAACTATAGTTTATAGGAAGGCAATCAATGCCAAAAATAATTTTTTTAAAAAAAGCCCTTTACTGAGATCTACTTCAACTTTTGTATCATACTCCTAGTACAGAGAGGAAAAAAAAGAAAAATAATTAGCTGGTCCTTTTTAAGAGCAAAAAGGAACACAATGTCATACAAAAAAGAAAAACTATTTTTGTTATACTTCAATTACCTGGCCCATAAGTCAGCACTGATAGTTATTTCTACCAAGTCTGAGTAAATACAGATTAAAATGAATCCAGACTCTAAAATTAAGACAAGTGATAGGAAAAACAGAAGTTTGAAGGATAAGATTTTAAGAGACAAATGTAAAAATAAACTTAGTCCAATAAAGTCATGAGACAAAGTACTTTCGTATAAACCCTCAATTTGTGCTAACAGAAAAGATTCTGCTCTTTTCACATAGTAAAAGCATTTTCAAAGAGTCTAGTTGCTTGGTTAAAATGAAATGACAAAAAAAGTTTGAATATTCACTTTTTATAAGACTGATTTACAGTGGAATTGCCTGATACTAAATAATTCTTGCGGGTGAATGGAGAATTCCTGAAAGAAAGGAAGAAAGAAAGAAAGAAAGAAAAAGAAAAACAGGCTCTGGTGATCCTCCAGCGTGCAAAACATTTGTTAAAGTGTAGCAAAGATACCTAAAACGTTTCTGTGTACCAGGTAAAACAGTAAAGACAGAAAGATGGAAAGAAATACAGATAGATGAAAAAAATGGGATAAGGAGGAAGAAATACCCACAGGGAGACCAAGAGAGAGAAGAGAAGAGGGGTAAGAGACGGAGGGAGGAGCTCCTTCTACATGTCCCGCTACCTCATTCCTCAGATAAACAATTCCCTCTTCATAACCTCTGAGTATTCTAATAGAGGGGAGGCATCACACTTGTGGGAAGTGTGTGGGCAGATAAGACTTGGAAAATCTTGCTTCTTATATGAAAAGCCTAGATTCCTGTGAGCCTGAGTGGCAAGCAGCTGTTGCTGATTGACTTGCATTCACTTACTTGACAAACAACCCTCTTCAAACTTAATCATAGCAAACCACAAAGGCAAGTTACTCCATGCCACAAACACCCTTTTACTCACACTCTCTGGATTTTCCAGCACACATTTAGATCAAAAAAATAGGGAACACAGTGGAGAAAGATGTTCCAATTTTAAGCCAAACAATTTGCTACCCAGCTACCCTAATAAAGAGAGGATTACACAATCATTTTTGCCTGCTTCAGCAATAAACCACATTCATTTCTGTGTAACCAAAATTGAAACCATGTCAACAATGAGTAAATTCTTCTACGTGAAGACACTCAGAAAGTGATTCTCTTAGCAAATAATTTCATAACGTTTTACTAAGGTGACACTGCCAACGAAACTTTTGGATTCACAATTCCGCTTGGAGCCCTCTAAAGTAGGAAGGCGGAAAACGCAGCTCTTTTGTCAAAAGAAATAATAAAACCCCCAATTTCCCCATAATCTGAAAATAAGGGCTAGAGGAATGAGCTGCGCTTGAGAGGCTAGGTGATCCTTGTAGACTGATGGATGTCACATTCGACACTGTATATAATATATTCTTTAAATGCATAACAGTTGATTCCATCACTTGAGAAGGCAAGGCACATTTCTCCCATTTGATCTCAGAAGAAGGCAACTCTTATTCCATGTCATAAAATTGTACAGAGCTTATTTCTCAAGTCGAACCGTGTTCAGTATTGTCAATTTAATGTCTCTTCCATGGGAATCAGGCAGAGAAGATAAAGAGTACACCAGCGCAACTAGCATGGTGGACATGTTTACACAGACATGCAGCGCATATGCTCACATTTGCACACACATGCTCCCTTGCAACGTGAGCATGCCAACTTCGCACATGCACGACCCATCTGGCCATTCATTTCATAAACCTCTCATTTCCAGAGCCGCGCATCTCTTGCAAAACCATGGCTAGCCTATTGGGACTTTTACATCGGTTCTTAATAAACGCTTATTCATCTCTGGGAATAAAGTTAAACGGAGCCAATGAGCATTGGCAAGGAAGTTGCCCACTAACTTCCAGTGGGTAAAGAAAATCGATGCATCTCCGGGCTCCCCAATCCCTCTAAACGCCCCCTCGCCCTCTCCAAGTGTCCAGACCACCCCCACCACGGGGCGCCCAGGGCGAGCCCTGAGCGCAGTCTCCGAGGTCCCCGGAGCTGGAGCTCGGCTTACATACCGCGTCCCATTCACGCGCTGCAAACGCAGCCTCATCCTTCCATCTCCGGTTTGGGTTTCCCGGATTCCATCCACGGCCAAGTCCCCTATTCTAATCAGCAGCCCCGGAGGCGCACACGCCGCCACCGTCTCTGCGCTAACGTTGGACAGCGGCTGACGGCTGCTCCTCTGCCACAGGCAGCCAAAAATGTCAATTTGCACACTCCTCCCCCTGTCGCCCGCCCCCGTCCCTCTGCAACCCCCTCCCGCGGAGTCAGTGGGCTTCAGGAAGCCTCTGCAGAAGCTGCCTGGTCTCTCCCTTCTCTCCCTCCCTGTCTCCCTCTTTCTCTCCTTCCCTTTCTCTCCTTTCGAGTCTGCTTCGCTCGCCTTACCTGAAGGGCATCTCCCACGACTGCAATTAGCTGCCAAGATTTCATTGTTGGCTGCAAAGTGCCTCCTGTTTCCCCACCGGGAGAACACAGCACGGGAGAAGTCCGAGGCAACAGCAAACGGCACCCACGTGCTAGCAATGTAAATGACTCCAGTCATCTGTCGTGCGCGCAGCGCGCCTTCGCTCGCCCGGGCTGCCTGGCACGGCCGCCAGCAGGTGCAGAACGCCCCGAGCGCGCGGGCGCGAGAGCGAGCAGCCCGTGCAAGGAGGCAATCAACACCCGGGCGCGCACAAAGGGAGGCCACGGCGGCGCCCGCGCCCGGGTCCGGCTTCCCCGGCCGGCCTCGGCCTCTGTCCGCGCCAAAACGCTCGCCAAATTAGACGCCCAATGTTTTTGCAAAGTCTTGCAGCTGGGGGAAGGCAGTGGATACTGGGGCTGCGTGGGTCCCGCCCCTACGGGTCGGAGGCACTTGCAAAGCTCCGAGCTGGCGGCGGTATCTCGGTGCTCGCCCTCTCTCTCCCGCACGTGTCCCTTCCCTTGTTCTTTCAGGCATTAAATATGTACCACATGACAGAATAGGGCACCTTGCACGGTCCCCTGAGTCCGCACTTGACAACCAATTTTAACTCACGAGCAATCAAATGTCTAAAGGCGGATATAAGCACTCCCAATTACTTACGCTACTCCTGCATTATTCAAAACGTCTACGGGACAGTATTTATGACTTCCAATATGCTACTTCACCTAGAAATACTAGTAAAACATCGAAGACCCCAGCACCGCGCCTCCAATCTCGCCTCCCGCCCCAAACAGCTAGGCTTTCATCCTATGTCATCTCCGAGAAGCAGCTGCACTTTATTTAGGAGCGAAGCTTTAGGATCTCAACTCTTTTTCCACGTTAGGTACTAAATGAGAATGCGTTGAGGTTTCAGCCTGCTTTTAGGAGGAAAACAACTGTCGTCTCTGTTGAAATTTAGAGATCACCTTTTAAATATGTTTACCTTGAATAATAATATCATCAAAGTAATTTTCCTGTTATTTTCCCAAGAAGTCCTCATAGATCTATTTCCCTTTTTTGTTGTTGTTGTTGTTGTTGTTGTTGTTACTAAGAATGAGTTACACAGGTTCTAGCTATCTTCAGCTTAAGTGCTGATTTTGGTAGGGACCAAAAAATTGATGGGCTGGGGAAATGACTCTTTTGGATGTAGAAAAACTAGTTTGTTCTTTTTCCTTTCTCTTCGCAGTTAGAACTGCAAGCTGTATGCACTAAGATGGCTTTGCTACTTCAAGCACTTATTTAAATAGGAAGGATCTAAATGGGAAAGAAAATTTAATATACATATATCCCTCCTATATTTGATCAACAATGAGTGAAATATTCATTGGCTTCCTGTGTCCTTCTTGGATACTTTATTTGAGTTAAAGGCCTTGTATACAACTGATTAGGATTTTATGCATTGGTAAGCAAATTTTAAAATGCTAATAAATCTTTCAAATATTTTCACATTTGTTACAACTCCATATCTAGAGGCAATATTTCAAGTGTGTGTTTTTTTTAACATGCCAATTCCTTATGTAACCATCATCCATCTTTGTCACACCAGGAACAAAACGAGGAGGGATTTTTTTTCTTCTGTGCATTGAGTGTGTTTTTAATATGATATTAACACAGTGTTTAACTTTCTCCTTGCAGAGTTAAGAAAATTCTGTTTGTGTTCTCTCTGCCTGCCTTTCTTACAGGGTCAGTGGCATTTAAAGGACGCTGAGATAACCATAAGGTAAAACCTTATTTCACAATAATGATGCCATGAAGAATATGCTCTACTCCCTACTAAAAGGGGTTTAGACTTTCGCTTATCCAGAACCCTGTACAATTACAGAGATTCACAAATATAGAGTATTATTATTATCCCAGCACACACTGGCATCCTCTGTGGAATAATTTGATTCACAAATCAGTTCACAAAAGCAAGGTTATGGGAAGGAACGCATGGTGCGGGTGGCCGGTGGAGAGACAGCAAGCCCTAATTACAACCCCATTGTCCCCGTGTTCTCAGCACATGTGGCCATTTAATCACAGAGTGTGACAACCTTGGCAGATGTTGCCAGACCTGGTTATTGATATAAATTGCTATTCTCATGTGCAAGGGGCACAGCAAAGAGTTAAAACCATGCCTGCAGCCACCCAAAAGGACATGAAGGCCCACATTTACAGCTGTAACTACAAGGCAAGATGATACAGAGGGAAGGTTGTTTTCTTGCTCCCACCCCATAAGTAAAACAGCAAGGGATGCAACCTCCCAAACCAAGAATGGCAGTAGAGTCTCCCATGAGCACTGTAAACTGATATTGTCTCTCTGGAAGCTGATTTACTAGTACCTATTAAAATGGAAAATGTGCATACCCTATTATCAAACAGTTCTACTTCTAACGTCTGTCCTAAAAAACACGCACAATATACATTTGTGGATATGTTTGGATATAATTGCTATTGCTTGTGATACAGGATGGGGTTGTTGGGGGAGGCAACAGACTAAATACCCATCTAGCATTAAAAGTATGGCATATCATATGATGGAATACTATATAGCAGTGAAAAGAATCAAATAAAGCCACATATGAATACCTCCATCGCTATATAGACATAAATATGTAGGAATAGAAATAAAGATATACACTATAAAGTACAAATATATATACACATATTTCTCAGCAAAAACAAATTGCTGAGATAAAAACCCAAGTTTTAAATGACTTCTACACTTATGACACCATTTCTGAAAGAGAATGCACTAATATAATATTATAGGTTTTCTGTAGATGTATAAATATTTGTGAATGTACTGGGAACAGTCCAAAACAGAAGATAGCCAACTACAGCCCAAGAATCGAACTCAGCCATTCTCTGTTTCTGTATAGCCTGCTAGTTAAAAATGGTTTTGATATTTTAAATAGTTTTTAAAAGTCAAAAGAAGAAGAATATTTTGTGATGTGTAAAAAATGTAGGAAATTCAAATTTCAGCATCCATGAATGAGGTTTTATTGCAACATAGCTATGCCCATTTGTTTATGGGTTGCTATGACTGCCTTCATCTACAAATGCAGAGTTGAGTGTCTGTGAGAGACCAAGTGGCCCAGGAAGTCTAAAATGTTTACTCTCTGGCCCTTTACATGCATATAACATATATACATATAACTTGTTTTAAGTGAAAAGTGTGTATGTATATATGTTCTATATGTTATATGTGTATACACGTATATCACTTTTAAAAGCATAAAGCCAATACATAAGTGTTCTCTTAAAAGAAGAAAAGGAGCTCTCAACCTCAAGTAAAAACTAGTCTCCTCCCTCTTTTCCTACAGATGACACTATTGTGAATTTGAGTCCCATTTTTCTAGACCAGTGTTTTTTGTTTTGTTTTGTTTTGTTGGTTTGTTTGTTTGTTTTTTCGAGATGGAGTCTTGCTGTGTCTCCCAGCCTGGAGGGCAGTGGCACGATCTCAGCTCACTGCAACCTCTGCCCCTGGGTTTAAGCAATTCTTATGCCTCAGCCTCCTGAGTAGCTGAGATCATAGGCACCCGCCACCATGCCCAACTAATTTTTTGTATTTTTAGTAGAGACGGGGTTTCACCATGTTGGTCAGCCTGGTCTCAAGCTCCTGACCTCAAATGATCCGCCTGCCTTGGCCTCTCAAACTGCTGGGATTACAGGCATGAGCCACTGTGCCTGGCCTAGACTGCTGATTGGTGAACTTTTTTCTGTAAAAGGCCATAATTCCCATGTGTCAAGGGGAGAAACTAGGTGGGAGGTTATTGCATCATGGGGGCAGTTTCCCCCATGCTGTTCTCATGATAGTGGGTGAGTCCTCATGAGATCTGATGGTTTCATGGTTTTCTTTTCTTTCTTTTTTTGAGACAGAATCTTGTTCTGTCACCCAGGCTAGAGTATAGTGGTATGATCTCAGCTCACTGCAACCTCTGCTTCCCAGATTCAAGTGATTCTCCTGCCTCAGCCTCCCGAGTAGCTGGGACCACAGGTGTGTGCCACCACGCCAGGCTAATTTTTGTATTTTTAGTAGAGACAGGGTTTCACCTTTTTGGCCAGGCTGGCCTTGAACTCCTGACCTTAAGAGATCTGCCTGCCTCAGCCTCCTGAGATCTGATGGTTTTATAAGGCAGTTCCCTGATCTTGCTGGCTCTCTCTCACCTGCCGCCATGTAATATGTGTCTACTTCCCCTTCTGCCATAATTGAAAGTTTCCTGAGGCCTCCAGAACTGTGAGTCAATTAAACCTCTTTTCTTTATAAACTGCCCAGTCTCAGGTACATCTTTATAGCAGTGTTAGAACAGACTAATACAGTATGAAACTTTTAAACTTGTATACACACATACACACAAACACACACACACACGGGCATACCTCATTTTATTGTCTTTCACTTTATCATGCTTTGCAGATATTGCATTTTGTACAAATTGAAGTTTTGTGGCAACCTTGTGTTGAGCAAGTCTATTGGTGCCACTTTTTTTCTGTAGCAAGTGCTCACTTTATGTTTTTGTATCACATTTGGGTAATTCTCACAATATATCAAACCTTTTCATTATTAATAAATCTGTTACTGTGATCTGTGATGAGCAATCTTTGATGGTACTATTATAATTGTTTTGGGGTGCCAAAAACTGTGCCCATATAAGATGGCACACTTAATTGATAAAGACTGTGTGTGTTCTGACTGTTCCACTGACAGGCCATTCCCCCAGCTCACTCCCTCTCCTTGGCCTCCCCATTCCTTAAGGTACAACAATCTTGAAATTAGACCAATGAATAACCTTACAATAGCCTCTGAGTGTTCAGGTGAAAGGAAGAGCCACACACCTCTCACTTTAAATCAAAAGCTAGAAATGATTAAGCTTCATGAGGAAGACACTTTTAAAGCTAGGACAGCACCTGTAATCCCAGCACTTTGGGAGGTCAAGGCAGGTGAATCACAAGGTCAGGAGTTCGAGAACAGCCTGGCCAACATGGTGAAACCCTGTCTCTACTAAAAATACAAAAAAAAAAAAAAAATAGCTGGGCATAGTGGCAGGTACCTGTAATCCCAGCTACTTGGGAGGCTGAGGCAGGAGAATCGCTTGCACCTGGGAGGCGGAGGTTGCGGAGCTGAGATCATGCCACTGCACTCCAGCCCAGGTGACAGCGAGAGACTCCGTCACAAAAAAAAAAAAAAAAAAATAGCTTGGACAGGCCAAAAGCTAGGCCTCCTGCACCAACTAGCCAAGCTGTGAATGTAATGAAAAAGTTATTAAAGGAAAGTAAAGTGCTACTCCCTTGAACACACTACTAATAAGTAAAACAGCCTTGTTGCTGGTGTGGAGTATTAGTGGTTTGGATGGAAGATCAAACCAGCCACAACATTCTCTTAAGCCAAAGCCTAATACAGATCAAGGTTTTAATCCTCTTGAATTCTGTGAAGGCAGAGAGAGGTGGGAAAACTGCCAAAAAAAAAAAAAGTGTGAAGCTAGCAGAGGTTGGTTCATGAGGTTGAAGGCAGGAGCAGTCTCTGTAACATACAAGTGGAAGGTGAAATGGCAAGTGTTGATGGAGAAGCTGCAGCAACTTACCCTGAAAATCTAAGTAAGATCACTGACGAAAGTGGCTACACTAAATGACAGATTTTCAGTGTAGACAAAACTGTCTTCTCTTGGAAGAAGATGGTATCTATAACTTTCACAGAAAGAAGTCAACACCTGGCTTCAAAGCTTCAAAGGACAAGCTGATGCTCTTGTTAGGGGCTAATACAGCTGGTAACTTTAAATTGAAAGCAAGGCTCATTTACCATTCTGAATCTCCTAAGGCCCTTAAAAATAACTCTAAATCTACTCTGCCTATGCTCTAGAAATGGAACAGGACATCTGTTTATAGCATGGTTTGCTGAATATTTTAAGCCCACTATTAAGATCTACTATTCAGAAAAAAAGATTCCTTTCAAAATATTACTGCTCATTGATAACACACCTGGTCACCGGAAAGCTCTGATGGAGAAGGATAAGGATATAAGTGTTCTGTTCGTGCTTGTTAATGCAATACAGGTTCTTGCAGCCAATGGGCCAACGAATAATTTTGATTTCCAGTCTTATTATTTAGGAAATATATCTCATAAGGTTATAGCTGCCATAAACAGGGATTCTTCTGATGGTTCTGGGCAAAGTACACTGAAATATTCTAAAAAATATTCGCTTTTGAGATGCCATTAAGAACATTCAAGATTCATGGAAGGAGGTCAAAATAGCAACATTAACAGGAGTTTGGAAGAAGTTGATCCCAACTCTCGAGAATGATTTTGAAGGGTTCAAGACTTCAGTGGAGGAAGAACCTGGAGATGTGGAGGAAATAGCTAAAGAACTAGAATTACAAGTGGAGCCTGAAGAGGCAACTACATTGCTGCAATCTCATGATAAAACTTTAACAGTTGAGGAGTCTAACAGATGCAGATCTTATGGATCAGCAGAAAAAGTGGTTCCTTGAGATGGAATCTACGTCTAGTAAAGATACTGTGATCCTTGTTGAAATGACAGCAAAGAATGTAGAATATTCCATACACTTAGTTGACTAAGCAGTAGCAAAGTTTGAGAGGGTTGACTCCAATTCTGAAAGAAGTTCTACGTTAGGTAAAATGCTGTCAAATAGCATCAGGTACTGCAGAGAAATATTTCATGAAAGGAAGAATCAATCCATGTGATAAACTTCACTGTTTCCTCATTTTAAGAGATGGCCACAGTCACCCCAACCTTCAGCAACTACCACAACTACCACCCTAACCAGTACAAAGCCATCAACACCAAGGCAAGACCCTCCAGCAGCAAAAAGATTAGAACTCATTAAAGGCTCAGATGATTGTTGGCATTTTTATTCTAGCAATGAAGTCTTTTTAAATTAAGGTATGCACGTCGTTTTTTAGGTACAATGCTATTGCATACTTAATAGATTACAGTATGGTACAAAAGCACAGCTTTTATATGCACTGGGAAACAAAAAATAGTGTGACTCCCTTTATTATGATATTTACTGTATTGCAGTGGTTTGTAACTGAACCTACAGTATCTCCAAGGTGTGCCTGTACATCTATAGGTCTCGCTTTAAGTGTAAAAGATGTGTATTTACTATTTTTTTTAAGTGTATGTGTATGTGTCTATGGATATTTGTAGACACACACCCCTGGAAGAAATCATACAAAATTGCTAGTGAGATTATAGGTGCTTATTATTTTCTTCTTTGTCATTTCCTGTATTTCTCTATTTTTCAAACAGATGTAAATATAAGAAAAGGGTGGAGCCCCTGGCCATGTGAGTGTCGATGACTGACATTGTACCAATAACGTTTTTCTCACCTGGGAACTGCCTGTTCTCTTCAAATGCTGGATGATAAAACCTTCAAAAAGAAAAGCATCAAGTTTTGGTTTATGCCCACCTAACATTTCTGGAAAACTCCAGCATCTAATTGCTTCTTCATAGGGGGAAAAAAGACGTTAAGCCTCGATGCACTAAAGATTTTTATAAAAATCAATCTTATCCTTGAAGTAAAATGTGACGTAGATTATCCTTTCTGCTAGAAGTTATGGTAATGACCTACTGAAATATGCCTCACAATACAGTCATATTGCTTCTTTACCAGTATGAAAATATTTTCCTGTAGAAAAGCACAAAGCAAGCTCCACCTAAAAAAATAAAATTACATAGCAACCACATTGAAACCTTGCAGGATTAGAACACTGGGACCTACTGATTTTCTTTGTCCTGACACCTGATGATCCAGTTACATTAAGAAAGGTGAGCTTAATGAAGCATATTGAGATGGGAGAACATACGATTTATAGTGGACTTGTGGTTACATTTCTAAATGAATCCCATTAGCTCTATATTGGTTGCTGGTAAGTGACCACGTTTTCTAATAGACAAATGCATGAATCACCTGGGCGTATTTTCAAAGCATTTTCTACAAAATGGTTCACCTTACAAATTTGAATAAAGACAGGTGAATGACCCTCATTCCTGAAGCTTAGCAGACTTCCTTTAAGCAAGAAACAGAATTCTTGCAACTGAATATCCATTCCACCTCCTCATAATTTAGCATGCACATGTAGCCTCATCCTTGAGATGGCAGGAATCAAGCACACTGCTGACAGGAATATTCTTCTAATAGCATTACAACAAACATTGTTTTCAATGTGTTTTATAATTATAAAACCTATGAGTGTTTATTATGGAAAGTTTAGGAAATTTCAAAAAGCACCGGAAAAGGTAACATTATTTTACCACCCAAAGAGAGCTCCAAGTACTATTTTGTTGGAAGTCTATCCACTTCAGACATTTTCAATTGCATATATAACTAAAACATTATAAGCACACAACTGGGATGTTACTGTATAAGCTACCTTCATCTTTTGCACTTTGCAATGTATCATGAACATTTTCTGCTGTAAGGACAAAACATTTACAAGGTCAGTTTATATATTCCACTCTAATGATACACAGTTTCTCTTTATGTTAAATAACACTGCAATGAACATTCTTGTCCCTGATGTTATGAGATTTTTCTCTGTACCTTATCTCAGGGTAAATACCTAGAAGTGAAACCGATGAGTCAAAAAAGTGGGCACCATATTTAAGTTTTTAGATCTAAGGAACCAGAATCCTAGAAGCTTACATGAATCCATATTCTCAGCAGCAGTATGAAAGGGAACTCATCTCACCATGAGAACAATTTTTGGCCAACTTCTTTCTCTTTCAATAACCGTTTCCCTGGCTGGGTTCCCTCGCCTATCCACCTGCCCCACTTGGGGCGCCACACCATCCCATGCTAAATTAGCATAGAACAGCCCAGACATAGAAAACAAAGGTGGTGATGAGGAGCAATTTAAATCTAAGCTTATTTAACATAAGTGGCTAGTGGCTGCCCATTTTGTCTTAATCGCCTTTTAAACTAAAATCAATGTTAAATTACCTGAACAACAGCTTCTGCACAATTGCAAACTGAAAATTCTTTAAGTGCCTCCTCAAAAGCCTTTGGCTCCCGTTCGGGCGATTGACAGGAAAAGAGTCTTTTTCCTCTTCACCGTGTTATAGCTTTGGACCATGGGATATGATTAAAGGGTCCTGAAAAGAGACGCCATGTCCGCTCTGGGATGAATTACTATTCCCTCACATCAAAATGGGATTAAGGTGTTCGAAATAGAATCTGGATAATAAAAATTGGATAATAGTACTATGATGTCCCCATCCTTTCCCTCCCTTCTTTCCTTCCTTTTTCATTTTCCCTCCCATCAAGGATAGACTGCATACACAAATGGACACTGGCAAGAACATATAGAAAAAGAGAAATCTGACCCACAGTTTGCAGCAACCAGCCCAGGAAACCAGCTTGTTATCTACAGGAAGCCAGCCTGCTATCCACAAGTCACGATTCAAGGAAGTCAGATTACTATCTCTAGTAACTGGTCCAGGAAGCCAAACAAAAATCCACTGGTTCAGAAACGATCAGGACTAGATTCGTAACTGACAGCTTTCCTAATTTTTGTCCCCACCTCCAACTTAGGACCAATCAGAGAAAGCCAAGTATGCACCCTAACCAATCACAAGGAACACCCCTTTCTACCTGGCCCATCTGCAGCTTCCCCATGCAAACAGCCTCTCGCCAGGCCATATCTGAAGCTGTCCCTTTATTTTTCTACTATAACATTTTCCTACTCCTCTGCCTGCCTTTGAGTTTCTGCCAAAATGCAAGTGAGAATGGCTGACTCCTTGCTATAGCAAGCTCTGAATAAATAGCCTCTGTTTATTTTTATTTGGTTGGTCTTTATTTCTGCAATAAAGATCAATCAAATAAAAATAAACAGAAGCTATGGTTTTTTTCAACAGGATAAACAAAACAAGAGCCCTCATGTAGCTTATGTTCTAGTGAGGGAGACAGATAAGAAACAAGAAGATACAGATTTTTGCAACTGTTGGGTGGGAAATAGCCTTGTGATGAAATGGGGGTGAGTCAATGGAGATAAATACCTTCGATAAGATGCTAGGGTTGACAGCATCCATTACTGCATGAACTGACTCCTTTCTTTTGTTTCCTTCAAGGATTAATTGAGCACTTGCTGTCTGATTTGCACTACAGAACTACAAAAATGAGACAGACATATACCCTGCCAACAAAAAGCCTCGGAGGGTGATCCATGTTCACTTATCACCAGAAAACAAAATAGATAAGTAGGCAGGGCTAGAAAAAAAAGATTCGGGATAAGAGCTGTGAGAGCCACGAGGCAGGAGGGAAATTTTGTTTCCATGTGTTGCAGGGCATCCTGGGGTCCCAGGGCAGAAGACCAGGGGTACATAGGGAGAGGTACATAGGTAGCCATGCGTGTTCCTGTCTGTGATACCAGCATAGATATTGTAAAGATGGAAGAGTTTCACTTGGAGGTATCCCTATAGGATCATGCTATCTTCCTTGCAACAATTCTTCCTTGAGGATCCTAAATAAGAAACTGGGCTGGGCACAGTGGTTTACGCCTATAATCCCAGCACTTTGGGAGGCCGAGGTGGGTGGATCAAATAAGGTTGGGAGTTCGAGACCAGCCTGGGCAACACGGTAAAACCCCATCTCTACTAAAAATACAAAAAAATAGCTGGGCATGGTGGCGCACGCCTGCAATCCCAACTACTCAGGAGGCTGAGACAGGAGAATCACTTGAACCGGGAGGCGGAGGTTGCAGTGAGCCAAGATTGCACCACTGCACTCCAGCCTGGGCAACAAAGTGAGACTCCATTGAAAAAAAAAAAAGAAAGGAAGAAAAAAGAAAGAAGCTGGACAGAGTTTGGAAAATAAGAGAATAAAACGTCATCAGAGAGATGATGACTCACACTTTCCCCAAATCCCTTCACTCCACAGATGTCAGCAGTTTGTCACCTCCCAAAGGAAACAAGAGGATGCAACAAGACCCCCAATAGCAATGAGTGGATTTGATTTGGGCCAAGTGCAGAAAGAGGGTCGACATCTCACATGCTTGGGGGCATCCCTGACTCAGGGTTTACAGGATGGGAAGGAAGCCATCTTCTAGGGATGGCTCTTGGGATGTGCAGCCACCATCTCCACCATGTGTACCCTAGAGATACCAATCATTTCTTTCTAACGCTGCAGGGTTTCTTAGAGAAACTGCTTCTCTCACAGCCCAGCCTTCATCAGTCCCTTGTCCAGGGACCTGGGTCAGACACATGCCCCTACCTGGTCAAATCAGAGTCTCTCCAAGAAATGTGGAATCGAGAAGTGGATGGAATGGTTAAGCTCAAGGGCTAGGCTGGGAAGATCAGGTAAATTTGTTGGTGGAGTCTGATGACTAGTCAGCAAAACAGTATATAAAGAAGGAATGGGGGGTGATGGGAAAAGAACTCAGAGGAATAGAGGTGGAGAGACAAGGAGATAAAGAGAAACAGGAGTCTGTTTGGCCCCAGAGCCAGACAGAGATGGGGGAAGTTGTTGCCTTGGCTGCTGAAAGCTTTCTTCCTTCATTCTACTTCCCTTCCCTTTCCCTATGTGCTTCTGATGCAAGACGACTTCCTGTGAAGTCCCAACCACACTCCGCATCCCTGCTAGAATCTCCAGACACAGCTGGGATTGCACAAGACATGGCCAGCCTGCAAAGGAGTCTCCAGATCCCTTTGCCTTGAAGAAAAGCAAAATACCCCAATGCTGAGATGAATAAACCTCTTCCCTGTGGCTCATGGTCTTTCATAAAGCATAGCTGGTGGGCCAGCCTGTCAGAAATACAATCCCAACACTGAGAGCTAACAGAAATACAAATTCTCTGCTACTAGAGGTTTTTTTTGTTTGTTTGTTTTTGTTTTTTTTTTTTCCAGTTGTAAGCATAAAGATATCTTCCTACCTGAGAACGTCACAGAAATATAATTGATGGAGTCATTCTTTTAACACTACTTACATGAATGCCCATTGCATCCCAGAACTCTTTTAGGCCTGGAGAATGCAAAGTAGAATAAGTTTACTGGAGAAGGAAAATAACAAACAAGTATTATAATAGAAACTAGTAGTATATTTATTGTACTAGATGACAAAACAGAATAAATTGTGCTATGCATCTACTTGCTAGAGGATGCCTCTTGTTCTAACTAAAGGCAAAGGGCATCTTTCAGAGAATTCAAAGGTGATGATGCTTGAGTTGGATCTTAAAGGATGCATAGCAGTTTGTTCAATAGAGTCAGGGGAGAAAGGCATTCAAACCATAGGAAAGAGCTTATGCAAAGGTGCAGAGATGTGACTGGGTGAGCTGATGGAGAGGGTTGATGTCTGAAGACGAGGCAGGGAAAGGGGACGCAGGTAAGATGATAAAGGGGCCCACGTGCCATGCCAAGAATTTAGATTTAATTCCTCTATAAGAAAATGGAACAGTCAGTGCTAGGAAGGCTACCCTCGTGTGTGCAGAAAGGAACACTGGAAGCAGGAAGAGCCTCTGGAAGATTATTTTATTGTATCTTAGCCTAAAAGATGATGAGGGTTTGCACAAAGACACAGCAGTAAGGATATAATGGAAAAGAGGATTTGATAAATATTTGATAAATAGAATTGACAACACTCACTGAAAGAAAGACTAGAAGATATGTATAAGTGGGGGTGTTAAAAAAAATAAAAACAAGCGTAAAAGAAGCCAAAAAGTCAAGGCCAACTCCTAGATCACTGTTACAAGTTATTGACTAAATGGTGGTATCGATGACCAGGTTCAGGGGCATCAGACAAGTACTTGGGAAAGATAAGAGGCTCATTTTGACCACATCAAGTTGGGTAGGGGCTATGGAAGCTCCAGAAAGAGTTACGCAAGAGGCAACTGGATAGATACGTGTTGTACTTGGAGGAGAGGCTAAAGGCCAACTGGAATTCATGCACATAGAGAGCTGAAGGTCATCTTGGAAGAACAGAAAGACTGATATATTTGCACTATTCATGTCCAAGCCGACATAGTAGAATGCAGTTGCTAATAAACTCTTAAAACTCATTTGAATAAAGGCACTGACGATAAAACTGTGCCATCTGTAAGCTTTCACATATCAATACAGTCATACATTTAATATCCATGACTAGTTTACACCTAGTAAAATGAATTGAGATGGTCAAATTCCAGCAATAACAAACTATTACTGTAAATGCCTGGATCAAATGTTACTTGTTAAGCATACTCACCTTCCACCTATACAGACAGGACATAAAGGGACATGTTCTCTAAAACAAACAGCCAGCCCTACCTGGATGCAGGAATTTCAACTAGGGGCAGCATCTAAATCCGGTTTCTATATACTCTATTTTAAATGAATGAGGATACAGTGGCAAAGCATTCTGGTTAAATAAATGTCTATCAGGCACAAAGTAGATACTTAATGAGTGTTTGATAACTACGAGTTAAGTTTGAATAGGACACTGGATTACTTTGTTGTCTAAAATGCGAGCTCAGTTAACATCATAAACCCTTTATCACCAGTAAGATGGCAGTTCTTTACCTGCTAACAGATTGGTCAACATGAAATACAATATAGGATTGTAAGGTTCAAATCTACTGTCCTATAGGTCTTGAAAGGAACTGTAGGATTCCTAACTCCCACTTAGTGAGCCCGTGAGATAAGACGGTACTCTGGGATACAGAGATGCTTAAATATTCCTTCTGCAGGAAGCTCAAAGTTCTGATTCTGAGAATCACTTTTTAATCTTACTCAAGTTACACGCATTCAACTAAAACATGAGGAGGTAAGAAAACAGGAGAAGGAAAAAATGTGAACATTGCCAGTGGTTCCACCGGCTATCGAAGCAGTGAGCAAGCCTAACACAGGAGATGTGAACGTGCATTTCCTCTTGGGTGCTGAGATACCTCCGAGCATTTGCATCTCATCTCACCCAGCATTTGTCTTCTTTTCAGAGCTACCTCTTTTTCGCATAGTGCACGTGGCCCTTAAAATCAGGCCAGTTCCTCATCTGGTGCTCAACAAATGAAGGAAATCCAGCTCAGACCTGGAGAAAACTTGTCTGTGTGGGTCTCTTAAATGATAGGGCAGGCTTCAACTGGAGACATTCCAGAGGGATTGTCAGTGGGATCATTTGAATCCCACACCTTGGCTGTAACTTGAGAAAGTCACTGGCTTGTGAGAGGCAACAATTTCAGTACTCTTATTAGAATTGGCAGCATTACATTATTTTCCCTCTACTTCTCTATATTTTACTCTTGCACTTTCTTTTTTCTTGATTCTATTTTCTTTTCTACCAGGATCTCTTCAATATTCTTTTGACAGAACTCCATTGGTTCAGGTTGTAACGCAGCATCATATACTCTCTGTCTGAAGTTCTTGTTGCTTGTGTACTAAGAAAAGACCTTCCCAGGGGTCAAAGAAAAAAATGCCTTGACCACTTCCAATGCCTGGGGCTTCTGGTTCCTAAGAAAAGGTAGGGAAACAACACACAATGGGCCCTATCTGAGGGTGGAGGGTGGAAGGAGGGAGAGGATCACGAAAAATAACTAGTGGGTAGGTACTAGGCTTAATACCTGGGTGACGAAATAATCTGTACAATGAACCCCCACAACACAAGTTTACCTATGTTACAAACCTGCATATGTACCCCTGAACTTAAAATAAAATATTAAAAAATAATAAAGTAAAATTAGAAATAAAAAAGAAAGAAGCAGAAAAGAGGACTGAACAAGAGAAGCAAAAATCAGGACACATTTACAAATCTAGGCTTAACATTTCAATGTTTTAACGCACACAAATAAAATGGTTTTATTTGTTTTTGCAAAGGCAAAAAAAAAGGCATTTAAGTGCTACTTAACAGATGAGAATTTTTGTGGCAGAATAATTTCACTTCAGAATTTTGAATAAAACAGAAGGTGCTATACCAATTTCAGTTTGAGTGACAATGATGTGTCACTCATAATCTCTAGACTTAATTCTGTTTGAAATGTCCCACCACAGATGGCAATGTCCTAAGCTATAATTGTGTTCTTTACAACATCGTTTCAGGGCTTATAAAAGATATTAATTTGGGCCTGACAGGCAGTATGGCCCAGCAGTGGGGCACAAGCTTAAAGTTCTGTGATGAATGTAGCCTTGCCATTCTGCCAACATATCTGGGTAATCTGTTATAAGCCTTTATTTGGTGAAAAAGTCAAAAACATAAACTGTGGGCCCTTCATAACAAAGAGACATAGGCCAAATAGCTCTCCAATGTTCCTAACCATTCCTCCTCCTGCCATTATACTGGAGGTGTTAGAATCCTATCCCACATTGCACAGTAAAGGGCTGACTTCAAGAAAGTATTTCTGTGCAGAGAAAAATCACCATCCCCACTCCGTACTCCCCCAAACCTTCCATCTCCCAGGAGACACAGACTCTCTTTCTCTGGTAATTCCTTTCTCTTAACTCTCAAAGAGGCTCTGGTGCTAAGATGACCATTAGAAACATTAAAAGAAAGCAGATTCTGGGATTTTCCCATTAACCCTTTATTGACCACATTATACAGTTTCAACAAAGGGATGTAGATTGCATTATCAAACTCAGTAACTTTACATCATAATATTACAAAAATAGAAACCACTTTTGAGTAGTGTTATAATTTACTGCTTTGCAAAATTTCCCACTTAAGTACCGCTAGCTAATGGCAGATGAGGTCTAATCCTTACCCTTAGAGGCTCCAGAGCCATAGATGGAAGAGTCCAATGGCATGTCACACAGGATAATTGAAGTCTCGGGCTTTCTCTTAAAAACTGCATGTACATTAGCTGTCTATTTCCTGTATATTTGTTTCCTTTTAATAGGAAACAACATTTTTCCTCCAAAAGCTTTGAGCAAAATTAATGTTCTACAAAACCAGCTCTATTTATTCTACAGCTAAGAACTCCTGTCTCAGCATAGTATACTTCTAGGGGATATAAATATGGCACTTTGGAAAACCCAGCTACTATAAAGTCACCTTGCCTGGACATAAATATATGTCAACTTATTTAACAGTAACATAAATAATTATTAAAATAACAAAACTATAAAAATAAGCACTATTTTAATGTAAACTAAGGTCCTGGTGTTGTTACAACACTGTATGTATATCAACCCAAATAATATATATTAGTCAAATTCAATTTATTAAATATGGATTAAGTCAACTTTATTATATTACATTAACTGTAATTAATATATTAAGAAAACTTTATTATATTACATTAACTGCAATTAATAAAGTAAACTTTATATTACATTAACTGTAACTAATATATTAAGTAAACTTTATTATATTACACTAACTGTAATTCATACATTAAGTAAATTTTATTATATTACATTAAATGTAGTTAGTATATGAAATAAAATCCCATTATGTTACATTACATGTAATTAATATATTAAATAAACTTTATTATATTTCATTAAATGTAATTAATTTATTATATTTCATTAAGTGTAATTAATACAAATTATTAAATTATATAAAGGATTAAATCTGCTGCATTTAGTTATATTAAGATTGACATAGAGAGAGAACACTTATTCCCACATAAGGACTCTTAGGGTTTCTGCACCTCTCTGCCTAGAAATCAATGAGAGGATTTCATTTTTTTCTTCGCTTCTTCTGTGGTTGCACTACCAGATTCTGACTATTAATGTCCACATTGAACAACATGCTATTCGAACTAAGAGAGCCTCGCCTAGTTCAAAATACCTTAGGAACATGATTGAAAGGATGAAAAGGGGCCTGGAGACTCTTTGGGTGCACATCACATACATTCTTTATCCCTCTATTTGCCATTCCTGTGATATTCTGCCCGTGGAATTGTCAAAAGGACAGAGGAGAGAGGGTGTCTCCAATGGTCTTAAACCCAGCAAGGATCAGATTGATTTCACACATATCTAAGGTTGAATTCTGGCTCTGGGAAGTTTCAAGAAACGTGGCAAGTTATTTAAATCCTCCTGAACATCTGTTTCCTCACCTCTAAAATGGGTTTAATAGCAACTACTTCAGGTGGTGGCTGAGAGGATTCTAAAACTAAATAACATATGGGAAAGTACCTAGCACCATAACTGGAATATAGTAAGCATTTAATAATATTTGAAAAACAAACCAATGATGTTAAGATGCACTCAAGAATATTATAACCATGGATGATTTCAATTTTTTTTAATCCTTAACCCTTTTTTTTTTTTTTGAGATAGAGTTTTAATCTGTCACCCAGGCTGGAGTGCAGTGGTGCAACCTCGGCTCACTTGCAACCTCTGCCTCCCAGGTTCAAGCAATTCTTCTGCCTCAGTCTCCCAAGTAGCTGGGATTACAGGTGCCCACCACCACACCCGGCTAATTGTCATATTTTTATTAGAGATGGGGTTTCACCATGTTGACCAGGCTAATCTCAAACTTGTGACCTCAAGTGATCCACCCACCTCGGCCTCCCAATGTGCTAGGATTACAGGCGTGAGCCACCACACCCAGTCTTTCTTTTTGGTTAAGCTAAGGATTAGCTTAAAAGTTTAAAGAACACATACATACACAAACACACAAATGTATTTAGTTCCCAAGTTTTTCATTGATGTAACAGTGACTTAAAGTAAACTGTAGTCTAAATCAAGAGTTAGAAAACATTTCTTTTGTCCTGCAAAGGGCCATATAGTAAATATTTTGGATCACATGGTCGCTGTTGCAACTCCTCAATTCTTCCCTTTTAGCACAAAAATGACCACAGGCAAAACAGAAACAAATATGCAGGGCCATGTTCCAATAGCGCTTAATTTAAGGAGATAAATACACACACACACACACACAGACACACACACACACACACACACACACACACACAGCCCTATACATCTATAACTGAGAAGACTCTGGTTTGAATGTACACTAAAAGTGCAGGTAAACTTACCACCATTTTACTTCTTACGTAGATGTAAAAATTGAGCTGTAGGAACCCATGAGCTGAGTCTAACTGCTGAACTCAGACAGAAATGAAAGTGATACACATTAACGAGCAAGATAGCCAGTAAAGGGTGGTATCAAGTCCGTTACTTTCTGGACTCTTACAGGTTTACCTGCACTGTCAAAATAAAGAATAGTGTCTTTATGTATTATTCTTTACGAAGGTACAGGGAGAGTGCCCTCCTTCTTCCTATGAAATAAAATAATTAACAATAATAACAACAACAAAACCTCACTCCACCACTTTCTTTTTCCAAATAACCTACTCTGCCTCACTCTGCAAATCTATATAGTCTTAGACAACCACTTTGCATGGATAAAAACCTGATCTCACAAAAACAAGAAGATGGAGATTAATAATAATTAGCAGTTCCATAACAACAATGTTTACACATTTGTGTCCAGGGCTTCAGGGCTTATATGTACTGTATGGACACTTCATGATAATCATGCTAGATATGAGAAACTGTGTTTATTATGACCATGTTACAAAAGAAGATACGGACTCACTGCAGCTAGTAAGTGATTTGCCTGAGGGCGACAGAGCTAATAAACGATAGCTCCAGAATTGCCCCCGGGATCTCCGTGCTGGAGGCTACATTCTCCTACTGCTGTATAGTACTACCTGTTTTTTAACGCACTGCTATCAGTTAACTTGGCTTAAACATTGCAAGAAGGAGAAAAGTTGAAATATATTCAGCCAAGAGATTAATGCTGTAGCTCAGTAATTAAATGTTTTGCATATGATCCATAATCCATATGGAAGGTGTAATCAAAGCACAAGAGAGGTGACCTGACCACTCTAGGGTGAATCATTGCGAAGAATTAACTATAGCAGCGATGTTAGGGCTAAATCTTCATTAAGTAGCTGTTTTCTTTACATTTAAACAATGATATTAATTTAAAATGTATAATTGTCCTTTCTTCAAATGTCAGGCAAATGCATAACTAGACAGCAATTTTATAATCCGTTCACTACTAGTATGCATTAGATCAGGGCAGGACTTCGTTATTACAAACAACGCCACATCCGAGACTTTCACAAGCATACTTTTGTGTATTGGCGTAGCTATTTTCAAACCAATTGAAAACATTTTTGCTATGGAGTTAATTCATTAAAAAAATATTGCTGATAAAAGCTGTATATCTTTTCATAAAAGCAGCTCTTCAAAGATTATTCTAGTTTGCACTCCAACCATTAATATATGAGAGTTTTGGGTATTTTTTTTACTCACAGTGGTACCAAAATGGCTATTAGGAACTTGTTAATCTTTGCCAATTCAAGTTGTAAAGATGGCATCTCATTGTTATCTTAATTTGTTTTTCTCTGGATACCAACACTTAGATGCAGGAATTAAACGTGGCCCACATTTCAATGAAAAAGTTGCCTTCATCCCAATGGGATAAAATTTTCGGAACTAACATGAAAATTGGATTCACATTAATGAGGAACAGTGAAATTCACTAGTTTTAGCCTACCAAATGGTCAGCCCCTCTTTCTGGTAACAGCATTTGATTTTTTCTTAGTGGCTCTCCTCCTTTCTGGGAGGATAAACCATCAAGGTGGGTGGTTCCTGCAGGATTGAGTCCACCTCCTAGGTCACGGTGGGCGCGAGAGCTAGTCTAGCCAGTGAGGAACTCACCTCCTTCTAACAGTGGGGATTGTTTAGTGATGGGCGCGTGATTCAGTGTTCTTTGCTGGTGCTGTTCAGGGAATAAGATGAAACTTGGGGCGGTTAGTAAGCATCTTTCTGCTTTATAATGGCAGAGCCAAGCTAAACATGGCTGTAAGAGAGCTAAATGACATGGTGAACGAGACCCAGTGTTCATGACATTGGCTTAGCTTCTGAATTCAGTAAGCTTAGAGCAACCCCTGGTCTTCCTGTCTGAAAGTCAATACTCTTCCTTTTTGCTTGCATCAGCTTGGGTCGTATTTCTGCCACTTACACTCCGCCCCCACCCACCGCCAAATCTAACTAGTTCATCAGTTGAAAAAGCTTCTGATCCCAAATGTTACCTGCCCAACTTTTAAAGTAAGGAATTCTTATCATTACTATGTCATCTCATAGCATCCTGCCAAGGCTAAAGTATATTACTAGGCAAAACTCTTTAATACACAACAGTAAATAAACAGTTGACCCGAGTTAATAAAGAGTTCAGAAATTGTGATGTGTGTGAGTATATGCACACATATGAGTTAATAGAAAGGGTGGAATATGGAATTAATGTTGTCATTAGGTCATCTGACTACCCTTTACAAGAAAAATAATGCATGTTAGATTTCATACTTAATTTTGCAAAAGTAAATTCCAGGTAAATTTAAACACCTAAAGATAAAGCATAAAACTATAAAGTATTACAAGAGGCTGTTTTTATAAAAGTTGAATAGGGGAAGGATAGCTCCTTAAGTTATTAATAAAAGTGATCACAAAGTACTTTTAAGTGGACTAGGATCTTGTAGATAAACTCAAAAGGTAAATCATAGCATGTGTTTATAACAAGTTTAACAAGCTAAGGTGAACAGCTTTAAGATACAAAGAATTTCTAGATTAACAAGAAAAAGATAAACTAATTGAAAATGAACAAATATTGTACCTAAATAATTCATATAAGAGGAAAGATTTTGTGTATAATTAGTAGTCAAGAACATGAAAATTAAAGCAACAGTGTGCCAAGTGTATACTTAATACTTTTTAAAAGATTGCTAACATCCAGAGTTGTTCAGGTAGTTTATAGTGTTGGGAAGACTTCAAATTGCTCCAATTTTGTGTGTGTTGGGGGGGGTGGGGGGTAAAAACATGGTAATATTTGTTGAAATTAAAAAATTGGTGAGCTTTTACTAATTATTTCATTTCAGAGAATTTTAGCCAACAGAAAGTACCAAAATGAAAGAAATACATACCAAATGTTTCTTACAGCAATGCTTATTTTAGCAGAAGAAAAAAAATAAACAAATCCAACAAAGAATTAATCTAAAGAACATCAGTGGAAGGATGGCTGAACAAATAGTGATGCATCCATACTATGGAATACTATGCAGCTATGTAAAAGGAGTAAGTAGATTTTTAATAATTGGCATATGTGGACAATAACCATACCTTGCAAAAAAAGGCAAGTTACTGAATAAAAGGTGGAGTATGAGGCCACCCTTTAAAAAGCATAAGCATGCACATGGATAATTGTATCAGCAAAGGGGACAATACAGAAGAGCACGCACCAGGCTGTCAATGGAAATTCTGCCCCTCCCAGAGTGAGACTGGAGGACTGGGAAGGTAGACGGGGAGGAGGCCACATATTAACTCTAAAGAGTTCTGTGTTGGGTTCATGGTTCCAAAACCATATATTAATTGCTTTTCCTTCAAATGACTAATATAAGGGTTTTATAAAGGATGAAATTGTCTCTGGAACTGTCCATTAAAAATGTAGTTGAAAAGGAAAAATAAGGGAAAGGTAATCATGACCCTTTTTCTTAATTTTTGTTTGCTCTTTGCTTCCAGAAAGATGCATCGTGTGAAACATTTAACATACAAGCCCCTGGCATTGATCCAGTCAAAGCTTGCCCCACCAAAAGCTAATACGGGCTGTTTAACAAAGCATAATTAAATGTACCGAACAATGAAAATATCCATATAATTACCACAAAGCTGATATAATTGCATATGTCCTTTTATTGGATGATATTACTGTCCCTACATAAGCACAAAGATAGCTTAAACAGAACAGCCCTCCATTCTCTTCAGTTCACCTAGAATTATCCCATTAATCTGCAGATTGCCACTGAGAAAAAAAATAATCTTCCATTAAAGATTTCTGTCAAAACAAAATCATGTTATCCCTATGGGGAGACATAAGCCATTCTTACTTTGCACAAAAAAGACGAAGTTAAAATTCCACATCACAATAAAACATTTCTGTTTTATCCAGCCACACAAGTGTTATGGTTGGATTAGTTGATACGACATTGTTTAATGTGAAGAAATACAAAACAAGTAGAATTAGCCTGAAAGATCATGGATGGGAATATAGTTAAATAAATTACACACACCTAAGTCATGAGCTGATAGTAGCCCTCAAAATTCATATGTTGAAGTCTTAATCCCTCAAACCTCAGAATGTGCCCTTATTTGGAGATAAGGTCTTTAACGAGTTAATTAAGTTAAAAAGAATCCATAAGGGTAGGCTCTAATCCACCATGACCAGTGTTCTTTTTTAAAAATTTAATTAATTTTTTTAAGTTCTGGGATACATGTGCAGGATGTGTGGGTTCACTACATAGGTAAATGTGTGCCATGATGGGCTGCTGCACCTATCAGCCCCATCACCTAGGTACTAAGCCCAGCATGCATTTGTTCTTTTCCCTAATGCTTTCTTCCCCCCACCCTCTCCCAACAGGCTCTATAGTGAGTGTTGTTCCCCTCTCTGTGTCCATCTGTTCTCATTGTTCAGCTCCCACTTATAAGTAAGAGCATGCAGTGTTTGGTTTTCTGTTCTTGCTTTAGTTTGCTAAGGATAATGGCTTCCAGTTTCATCCATGTCCTTGCAAAGGACATGATCTCATTCCTTTTTATGGCTGCATATTATTCCATGGTGTACATGTGTACATGTACCACATTTTCTTTATCCAGTCTATCATTGATGGGCATTTAGATTGATTCCATTTTTTTTTTGCTATTCTGAATAGTGCTGCTATTAACATATACATGCATGTATCTTTATAATAGAATGATTTATATTCCTTTGGATATATACCCAGTAATGGGATTGCCGCATCAAAGGGTATTTCTGGTTCTAAACCTTTGAGGAATCACCACACTGTCTTCCACAATGGTTGAATGAATTTAAATTCCCACTAACAGTTTAAAAGTATTCCTATTTATCTACAACCTCACCAGCATCTGTTGTTTCTTAACTTTTTAATAATCGCCATTCTGACTGGTGTGAGATGGGATCTCACTGCGGTTTCGATTTGCATTTCTCTAATGATCGCTGATGTTGAGCTTTTTCTCATATGTTTGTTTGGCTGCATGTATGTTTTTTTTGAGAAGTGTCTGTTCATATCCTTTGCCCACTTTTCTATGGGGTGTTTTATTCTTCTAAATTTCCTTAAGTTCCTTGTGGATTCTGGATATTAGACCTTTGTCAGACGGATAGTTTGCAAAAATTTTCTCCCATCCTGTAGGTTGTCCACTATGGCCAGTGTTCTTATAAGAAGAGATTAGGACACAGTCACACACACAGGGAAAAACACAGGGAAAAATGGCCACGTACAAGCCAAGGAGAGAGACCTTGGAAGGAACCAATCTGCTGACACCTTAATCTTGGATGTCCAGCCTCCAGAACTATGAGAAAATAAACTTCTGTTACTTAAGCTGCCAAGTCTGCAATGCTGTGTTATGGCAGCCCCAAGCAATCTAATATAACCTACATTACAGAAAATTAGGCAGCTATTCATGAGAAAGAGCAAGATTTTTTTTTTTTTTTTTTTTTTTTTGAGATGGAGTTTCACTCTTGTTGCCCAGGCTGGAGTGCAATGGCACGATCTCAGCTCACCACAACCTCCACCTCCCAGGTTCAAGCTATTCTCCTGCCTCAGCCTCCCAAGTAGCTGGGATTACAGGCATTTGCTACCACGTCCAGCTAATTTTGTATCTTATGTAGAGACAGGGTTTCTCAGTTTCTCCATGTTGGCCAGGCTGGTCTCAAACTCCTGATCTCAGGTGATCCGCCCACCTCAGCCTCCCAAAGTACTGGGATTAGAGTCATGAGCCACTGTGCCCGGCAAGAGCAAGATTTTTTAAGTATTGACTCTAAAGACATTGGTATTTTCTATATTCCATGTATCTATATTGTTTGGATATATGGATGCCTTATTCATCTTTAAAGATATCAGAAGCATGAGATATAGGGTAATTAAAGGAAAACCTTTTAGATGAGATATAGAGGTCAGTGATTGATCAGTTCTAGAATGATTTTCTTTCTTACGTGTCTTCCATTTCAAATAGTTTAGATTATTTTGAAGCTTGATAAAATTATTGGTGTACCTAAATTCATACTGAGGAGATGCGGAGAGGAGAAATGAAATTAAAATCCTTTTGAAAGGATGGCATGGTAAGCCGAGTGAGTATCCTGAATAAAGAAAACTTGCTGATTTCTTTTTTTTTTGAGACAGAGTCTCACTCTGTCACCCAGGCTGGAGTGCAGTGGTGCCATCTCGGCTCACTGCAACCTCCACCTCCCGGGTTCACGCCATTCTCCTGCCTCAGCCTCCCAAGTAGCTGGGACTACAGGCACCCGCCACCACGGCCATCTAATTTTTTCGTATTTTTAGTAGAGACGGGGTTTCACTGTGTTAGCCAGGATGGTCTCGATTTCCTGACCTCGTGATCCGCCCATCTTGCCCTCCCAAAGTGCTGGGATTACAGGCGTGAGCCACCGCGCCTGGCCGAAAACATGCTGATTTCAAAACTTCAATTTCCTAAGCACTTAATTTCTAGTGGAATCTTCAATAAAGCACAAGAAGAAACGCTTACTGGGAAGTGTGGGCACATTTCTACAGTCCTCCTAATCACCAGTTTTGTGGAGAAAATCAGCTGTCCCCAGAGGAGAGTGACCTAACCCTCCAGGAATTCTGGGAAACACAACTGGAATCAAGTATTGCAAGGGCAAGATGCATTTGATATGATGTGTTTGTCCTAGAAATCCACATCCATTTTACATGAAACTCTGTCGTATATCTGTAATTGCTTTAACACAGATACCATTTTCATTCCTTACTCGTAGGTCAAATGAGCATAGCTCTGGCCACTTTACCTTGCTTTCCCTGTGGTTTAAGGGGCCTCTGCATATATCGCCACACAGTCAGGGACAGTTTGATAAACTTAGGAAACGATACTGGATGTCAGTTATTCTCTCGTTCTGAAACACCAATGGTTGATGCCTGGTTTGTCTGTATTCTCCAAGGTGTTTACTGTGATGAAGATGTGAGAATAATAAGTAACTTATTTAGCACCTGGTATATCTCTGGTGTCATGGCAAGCTCTTTCCGTGAATGTTCTTATTTGAGTCTTCTAATAAATCAGTGAGTCTGGGTCTATGACTATCTTGATTAATAGATGGAGAAATGAAGCCTTAGAGGCATTAAGTGTCTTTTCCAAGGTGAAACCAATAGTAAATAGCATGGCCAGACTGAGAACACAGGCAGCCCCACAGATTACAGATCCTTAACCAGCAGGCATGCTCCCTCTGTGGTCCTGAGTGATACCAGCAAGGTAAAAAACTTCATACTGCAGACGAACTTCCAGAGCTCAGGATAACACAGAGTTCTGCTATACAGGGAGAGGCCATGTTTGGATACAGTTACTGCTGGAAATCCAATTGCAAAATTTTCTGTTCCCTTCTCCAAACTTCCCCAGCCCTGGATGCCATCAGCTTCAATATCTTCATTTTAAAACATGCCACAAAGAAATTACATCAAAGAGATCTTTTTTTTTTCAGTTTTGAGAACACAAACCTATGCATATATGTGCACACGCATGTGTTTGCACATGTACGTGACCACCATGTCACCCCTGAGAGGGCACCCTGGGCTTCTTCTCACTTTGCCCCAGAACTATCTGTAAACTGAATTGCAGGGGAGAAACTAACCGCCACTTTTTATTCTAAGGCGCTGAATTTACAACTCCATTTGTAACACCTAGCTGCACACAACAATGGACTAATTACTCTCTGGTCATTAAAGCAGATCAAACGATGAAGGACAGCAAATCACCGGGGTCCACATTATCATTCATCCTAGCAGATACCAGCACCTACTCCTGTGCCTCAAAGAGGCAATAATTTCCAGGATTTCAACTATGCTCATAAAACGGGTCCTTAATTGGGAGGTCTTCGAATACCCCTGGCGATTTAATGAGTCCTGGGGCACTGCAGGAATGGTGATGGGAGCTAGAGCTCTGATGATTAAAGTTATAGTTAAGATGCCTGGAACAGTAGTCAGTAATTCACAGTGTATCATGGAATGCACACTTCTCTCCATGTCAAATCAAAGCTATTGCAGGGGGACTTCCGGAAATTCACAGTCACCAGAAAATAACACAAGGGCCCAGAGATGTGTCCTGGTCTCTCATCTTCTCTCACTCTGAGTACTTCTTGAGTCTATCATCCAATGCCATGGCTTCCATTGGCAAGGGACCCTATGGCCACTCCATCACAGGCTCTGTAATACATGGTTTTCCTTTTGCTTCCATAACACCACTGTTTCCTGCTGATTTTCTGACATCTCTAGCTACTGGTGCTTAGACTGTCTTATAAATTCTTTCTCCTCTGGGAAACTTCTCTATGTTTGGGGTCCAAAGGCGTCTTGGATTTTCTTTTCTTTTCATTCTTCAAACTCTACCTAGAGGACCCCATCAATTCCCATGGCTTAAAACCTGTTTATACTCCAAGACTCCCAAATCACCAATCCCCTCTCACTTCTCAGTGTGAAATTCTTATACTCAGCTGCCTACTTAACATCTATCTTTTCATAAGTGTCTTCCAAACATCTCAGACATCACACCTACAAGTTAATACATCATCTTCTCACTAAGACCCAATACTTTCTCTTTTTTCTAATCCTGCCATCTCATTAAATGGTACATGAATCCAACTAGAAGGTACCAGAGTGAAACTTGAGTCCACATTGCTTCCTCTCATAACTTCACTCTTCATGTACAATTAATCTACAAGTTAAATACTTTCTCTTGCTCTGTATCTCATGGATCCATTCAGTTCTTTTCATTCCCATAGCCATTATTCCCACCCAAAGTGCCCATCAGCCTGCAACCGCCCTCTAACTGATGTTCCTCTCCTGTCTCCTTCCACGCAATCCATTCTCCACACTGCAGGGAAAGTTATCTTTCTAAATAGAAAATTTGATCCACTTCAATGGTTCCCAATTGTCCTTAAAGTAAAAGCTAAACTCCTTAACTTGCCTTAACAGGGCCCTAAGTTATCTGATCTCTAGGTTCATTGACTGTGGCTCTTCCCAATCATCAATGATAAACTTGAATAATCCCAGCCACTCTAGAGGCTGAGATGGGAAGATTGCTTGAGCCCAGAAGTTTAGGACAGCAGTAAGCTGTGACCATGCCAATGCACTCCAGCCTGGAAGACAGGGTGAGACCCCCATCTCTAGGGGCAAAAACAAAGCTTGAATAGATAAACACTCTTACACATGCGCACACACACACACACACACACACACACACACACACACACACACTAATTCATGTTCTTTTCTAAAAATACACAATTCTCTTTTACCGAAATACATAATTCTTCTATCTGAAAGGACTTGGTCTTAATAGTATTTATATCTTTCTCTCTCTACTCCCAGCATCTATCAAAATCACAGCAACAGAGTAGGTGCTAAATAAATTATTGTTGAAGGAAGAAAGCAATATAGCTCGACATATAAAGACATATAATCTTTGTTTCTTTTTTTCTTTCTCCTTTTCTTTGCATTTTATCAGAATCCTTAGATATAAGCTTTGTGCTCAGTTCCAGTGGCTAGCTTTAGCCTAAGATTCTTAATCAATTGGAAAAAATGAAATCTTAAGATTTCTTTGAATATTTTCTTGCCACCCCCCCATTATTTCATTACTAGGCTCACCACGTAATTTCTTTTAATAATCTCATGGTTTATTGAATCTGCACCTTTATTATAAGCCATCTTAAACCCTTTTTGGAACTAGAGATGGAATAAAGGTAATCATACAATAAAAACAAATACGGCCATTACCAGCTGCAACCACCTCCTCCATTCCTGCTTTGTGAAGTGGAGGAGACCATTAACACTTGATTAAAAAGTCATCATATATTTATGGTGATATGAGTTACCTGTCTATACGATAAGCCTGGGACAAGAAGGCCTTTCAGCACTACTGGTCTGGGAAAAGAAAAGGAGTGTGTCATAGTTTTATGGTGATAGCTTACATTAGCTTCACAGTGATTAATAATTGCATTCATAGAACTCCTGCCCTCTAAGAGATAGCTGCTGTTTACATGTTGCCTGCCACTCAGTGGGAGGCTAAGAGATTTGCTGAAGGTCAAGGTTGAGTGTAGAGGAAATGCCTTCTCTCTGTGGCCTTTCCCATGACCGCGGAGCAGGAGTGACATCTCCCTTCCAAGGGATCCTGTTTCATTTTTCTCCTGCTTCTGTCTCACCAGCTGTGGCAATACACTGTGGTTAGATTGTTTAGGTCTCTCAGATACCAGTAGACTGAAGATTCCTTAAGGGTAAAAATCTTTTCTTCCTCTTCTAAAATAGGGCCTAGAAGAACACCTGGTAGACTGGGCGCGGTGGCTTATGCCTGTAATCCCAGCACTTTGGGAGGCCAAGGTGGGTGGATCCCGAGGTCAGGAGATCGAGACCATCCTGGCTAACACAGTGGAACCCCATCTCTACTAAAAATACAAAAAACATTAGCCGGGAGTGGTGGCGGGTGCCTGTAGTCCCAGCTACTTAGTAGGATGAGGCAGGAGAATGGCGTGAACCCGGGAGGCAGAGGTTGCAGTGAGCTAAGATGGTGCCACTGTACTCCAGCCTGGATGACAGAGCGAGACTCCATCTCAAAAAAAAAAAAAAAAAAAAAAAAAAGAACACCTGGTATATGAGGAGAAATAGAGTATGAGAGAAGAGTGGGGGATGGAACATGGAAATGGGAAGAAGCAAGGGGAGGGAGGGGGAGAGAAGATGTGTGCGTCTTCTCACTCAAGTTCAATTCACTTTTGAATCATACACAAAGACGTTTTCCTAAGGTCACTCTATCAACACCTTCCAGGCAGAAGAATGCACATGTAGGTGAAGTGCTGGTTTTAAGTATATGTTCAGTATTAGTAAATAACATGGACATTTATTTGTTTAAGGTGTTTTTTGTTTGCATGTTTTTGTTTTTTGTTTGCTTGTTTTTGAGATGGGGTCTCACTCAGCCACCTAAATTACAGTGCAGTGGAGCAATCTCAGCTCACCGCAGTCTTGACCTCCCCAGGCTCAGGTGATCCTCCCTCCTCAGCCTCACAAATAGCTGGGACCACAGGCACATACCACCACGCCCAGCTAATTTTTGTATTTTTAGTAGAGATGTGGTTCTGCTATGTTGCCCAGGCTGGTCTTAAACTCCTGGGCTTAAGAGATTCACCTTCCTTGACCTCCCAAAGTACTACAGTTGCAGGCATGAGCCACCATCTGTAATTACAAAAATATTCTATCCTGTTGTGATGTGCTGAATGGCATACTCACCCTGCTCCCAAATTCATATATTGAAGCCTTAACCGCCTGTACATCAGAATGTGTATTTGGAGAGACGGTCTTTAAAGAGGTGACTGAGTTAAAATGAAGTCTTAGGGTGGGCCCTCATCCAACATGACTGCTGCCTTTGCAAGAAGAGGAGATAAAGACACAGACACAGAAAGACCATGTGAAAACCCAGAGAGAAGACGGCCATCTACCAACCAAGCAGGAAAGCCTCAGAACAAACCAACCATGCCAACACCTTGGCCTTGGACTTCGGCCTCCAGAACTGAGAGACAATTAAGTTTCTATTCCTTAAGACAAACAGCCTGTGGTATTTTACTATGGCAGCTCTAGCAAACTCACATATCTGTGCCATCCAATATGGTAGCCTCTGGCCCTGTGTGGTCACTAAGCACTTGAAATATAACTAGTCCCACTGAGGCACTGAATTTTTACATTTAAATTTAAACAGTCACACGGGGCTCACGGCTGCCATTACAAACAACACCAGTGAAACCAATAAGCTCTAGAAAGTCAGGGTCTTCCATAAAATGAGTTATGGAGAAGTCTCTCTATTTCTATTGCTTGGAATAGTTTCAGAAGGAATGGTACCAGCTCCTTTTTGTACCTCCGGTAGAATTCGGCTGTGAATCCGTCTGGTCCTGGGCTTTTTTTTGGTTGGTAGGCTATTAATTACTGCCTCAATTTCAGAACTTGTTATTAGTCTATTAAGGGATTTGGCTTCTTCCTGGTTTAGTCTTGGGAGGGTGTATGTGTCCAGGAATTTATCCATTTCTTGTAGATTTTCTAGTTTACTTGCATAGACCATCATTCTCAGCAAACTAACACAGGAACAGAAAATCAAACACCGCATGTTCTCACTCATAAATACGAGTTGAACAATGAAAACACATGGACACTGTGAGGGGAACATCACACACCGGGGCCTGTCAGGCGGTGGGGGGCTAGAGGAGGGATAGCATTAGGACAAATATCTAATGTAGATGACGGGTTGACGGGTGAAGCAAGCCACCGTGGCACGTGTATACCTATGTAACGAACCTGCATGTTCTGTACATGCATCCCAGAAGTTAAAAGTATAATAATAATTAAAAAAAGAAAGGGGCTTTGTCTATTTTGTGCCCCACTTTAGAGGAGTTGTACAATACATACCTGTGGAATAAGAGGAGGAAATGAGAATTAAATAAAGACAATTTAATTGCCTGCAGTGTTGCCCCAAAGCAATGCTGAACATCACTACAGAAGGTATACTAAGCATGGAAAATAGGAACTAATTTAATGAGCACCTTCTAGGTGCAAAGCTGTGTACTAAGGGCTTTATGAACACCATCTCATATCCACTCAGGAGCCCTCTAGGGTAGGCATAATTATTTTCCTCATTTTGTGGACGTGGCAACTGAGACCCAGAGAGACTCATTATTATCCCAGGTCACATAGCTAGTGAAATAAGGCACAAGGATCAACTTTCAAGCAGTCTAACTGCAAAGGCTAAACTGTGAACCACCTGTAGTCATATATCATGTCTATTTATGGCAGTTCCCATGAATCCCTATTGTCTTAAACTGGGCCCATTTTTCTCATTAATGCTATTTGCTTAGATACTTGAGTTTGTGGCCCCTGTTGTTTGGGTATCACTTGATGATCTCTAGGTAAATCCCTGGTAGATGCTTCTCAGAGGGTCTTTTTCTCTCCATGAGTTATTGCCTACAAAATATGGCACCAGAGTCATCGAAGGATGGAGTCGGGGAGGGAGGGGCCATGGATGGAGTCAGGGGAGGGAGGGGCCATGGATGGAGTCAGGGGAGGGAGGGGCCATGGATGGAGTCAGGGGAGGGAGGGGCCATGGATGGAGTCAGGGGAGGGAGGGGCCATGGATGCAGTCAGGGGAGGGAGGGGCTATGGATGCAGTCAGGGGAGGGAGGGGCCATGATGGAGTCAGGGGAGGGAGGGGCCATGGATGGAGTCAGGGGAGGGAGGGGCCATGGATGGAGTCAGGGGAAGGAGGGGCCATGGATGGAGTCAGGGGAGGGAGGGGCCATGGATGCAGTCAGGGGAGGCAGGGGCCATGGATGCAGTCAGGGGAGGCAGGGGCCATGGATGGAGTCAGGGGAGGGAGGGGCCATGGATGGAGTCAGGGGAGGGAGGGGCCATGGATGGAGTCAGGGGAGGGAGGGGCCATGGATGGAGTCAGGGGAGGGAGGGGCCATGGATGGAGTCAGGGGAGGGAGGGGCCATGGATGGAGTCAGGGGAGGGAGGGGCCATGGATGGAGTCAGGGGAGGGAGGGGCCATGGATGGAGTCAGGGGAGGGAGGGGCCATGGATGGAGTCAGGGGAGGGAGGGGCCATGGATGGAGTCAGGGGAGGGAGGGGCCATGGATGGAGTCAGGGGAGGGAGGGGCCATGGATGGAGTCACGGGAGGGAGGGGCCATGGATGCAGTCAGGGGAGGGAGGGGCCATGGATGCAGTCAGGGGAGGCAGGGGCCATGGATGCAGTCAGGGGAGGGTGGGGCCATGGATGCAGTCAGAGGAGGGTGGGGCCATGGATGGAGTCAGGGGAGGGAGGGGCCATGGATGGAGTCAGGGGAGGGAGGGGCCATGGATGGAGTCAGGGGAGGGAGGGGCCATGGATGGAGTCACGGCAGGGAGGGGCCATGGATGGAGTCACGGGAGGGAGGGGCCATGGATGCAGTCACGGGAGGGAGGGGCCATGGATGGAGTCACGGGAGGGAGGGGCCATGGATGGAGCCATGGACGGAAGAGTAGCACGGGGCCAAAGGTCGCTCATAATACTGTGTGTGCTTTGTCTGTGGTGGTGTGAACCAAGAAACACAGGAGGGGACACCTGCCCCAGTAAAGGGTGGTAAGGGAAGCCTTCTAAGGCAGGTGATAGCACAGAGCTGAGTCTTGAAAGATGACCAGGAAGTACCTAGGTTAGAGAGTGGTGAATTATTTCCGGGTGAAGGTGGTAATACCTACAAAACACACATCAGATCATACCCATGTGGGGAAGTCATGCCCAGGAGGCTGACAGGTGGAAGTGTTGAGCAATTGGATTTTGGCCCGAGTGAGTCTCTCTGTCTCCTTGCATCTCCATATTCCTAGCGATAACAATGGAGACAAGAAGAGTACCTAACTCCTGGGGTTGAAAGTCAAAAAAATCATCTAAAGCATGCAACATAGTTAAGCAGAACATAGCAAGTACTCATAAATGTCAGCAACCACTATTCCTAATGTTGATATGACCATAATTATTAGTTGTTATTCTATACCCACAGAATGCTTTGTGTGAGACACATTTTTAGGCTACTTCAGAACATGCTATTTTGCTTCAAAAATAAGAAAAGTAAAAGAATAATTGGTAGAGTTTTAGCAAAATTTGCAAGCATGCACTGGATCAAAAGAATACTGTGTTGAATCGAAAGATATGGGATGAGAAAGGAAGAGTGGACATGGGGGTAACTGAGACACTCAATGGTGAAGAAATATGGAGGTGTGGAAAATATCCTGTCTATTTATGGCAGTTCCCACTAATCCCTATTGTCTTAAACCGGGCCTATTTTTCTCATTGATGCTATCTGCTTAGATGTTTGAGTTTGTGGCTCCTGTTATTCAGGGGGTATAAAGAATAAGAGAAGATCAATATTTCAGAGGAGATATATATATATATATATATATATATATATATATATAAATTTATTCCCTTGCCACCACAGGTCAAGAAAGGATTAATTTGGCTCATATTGACAAACACAATACAGCAGCATAAAATAGATTTATCTTGTTAAGAGGTGATAAAAGTAAAGAAATGGAAACAGGGGTTGGAAACATACTGAAGCCAGGAATGAAGTTAATACCCACACACAAACCTCAAAGCACTCCATGTTGGCTGGGTAGAGGCCAACATTTCCTGCTGGCTTTCCCACCAATAGGCATGGAAGGAAATCTTATGGTTGATATCCACCATTCCAGGTACCTATATTATGAAAATAAACCAATAAATAACGAATAAAATTAGCACAGTTATTCCTTAAGGCTGGAGCAAACGGAGGTTTTATCATGTAACAAGCAGGATAGTGACGATTTTTGAACATTCAGTGCAGGTAAGTAATTAACCCACTCTGTTTATCGGAAGCTTCACAACTCATGATGTGGGCGCTATTATTTCCCTCATATTATAGATGAGGAAGCAAATGCTTATAGGAGTCAAAAAATACTTAAATAAAAAAGCAGAGCTGGGATTTGGATCCAGGTGTTCTGAAACACAGGGAAGCCAGGATTTATAGTCACCATGCCAGAGGACCTGAGATGTAAATATCCCCACCACCTCCTCATACCGGCATAAAAGGCATGCCTGTTTCTTACTATCTCCTTGAAGATGGGCTCCTAATATTACCCCATATTGCAATCCAATAAAAGCAATTCTAGCAGGGAACTAATGCAATCCTCTCCACGCACACAGCTCTCTCCTGACCTGCCATCACCCAGCATGAAGTTTTACAGCATCTGGAGAAATGAAGGGAAAACATCCTTCTCAAAATCTTCCTGAATACTACCTCTCATATCCACTTTCCCGCAGATTCAGGGGGCAGTGGGGCCACGCCACCTTCATTAAGAAGAACCTGATAGGAGGCTGTAGTACGTTGCTAATAAAATATGGGCCACCAGGTACCCCTTCTTTCCAGTATGCTTGAATTCAAAGAATATAAAAACACTCTTAAACAGCACTCCAGAATGCAACGTTAGAGATTTAACCCAGTGTTGACGCTAAACACTGAAAGACAAGATGACTTTTCCTTTCGATACCACTCTTTCCACATCCCAGTGCCCATCATAAGGCTCTATGTGCAGTGGAAAAGGGGAATAAATCCTCTGATTCAGCCAACTGAAAGGAAGCAGCTGTTTCTAGGAAAATAAAACCACTCAGCTCTTAGACTCCATCAGCAGAAAACAAACGTTTAGGCAGAGCCTTTGGCAAAACCTAATCAGAAGCCTGCCTTCCAAAGAAACTCACAGCCTGGAATGTTCTACCCCAAAACAAAGCCACTGCAATTCCTGCAACATAATTGTTACATTTCAGACCTTTGAAACATCTGGATGCCCCACAGAAGGCAGTAAGGGTAGACATGAGAAATGAGCAAGCATGACTTCTTTCGGAATGAGTTGATGACAGAATAATTTAATTCTGAGATTTTAATACAGAGCCATCTAGTGAAGCTATATTATGCTATGTGCAGCACTTGACCTGTTCCAAAGTCTCCATTCCTCTCTCCTCCTTGGTCCTTTGTGATTAGTGAAGACTCATAGAAACACTTTACATTTTTTTATTCCAGAACTGTATGATGTACATATACTTACAATGGCAGAAACATAGGACTTTATGTCTTTCTGTCCTAATGATACCCCCTACCTTCTTTTCCAATGTAGGTTTATATAAAAGCATCCACACATCTGCTGAAATTAGTTTACGAAAATGTATGCCTTTTTTTCTCTTCTCATTAAATCTTAATCAAATTTAAAATGACTGAAAATGGCTGCTATCTCTCAACTCAAAATGAAATATATTGTCTAGAACCAGTACAAAAATAGTGGCTACATATGTACCTTATATTTGGAAAACGTTTAATAGGATAAGGCGGTTGAAGGCACAAAAAAATACAGCAGGGTGAATACAACTGAAGCACATATACTTTCATTTTAACATTTTTTCAATTGATGATAACCTAAATGACAGCCTCATGAGTAGACAGCATAGGTTCTCAATCAGGGGTGATTTTGTCCTCCAGGTGACATTCAGGGGGAAAAAGAAACATCTAGAGATTTTTTGGTTGTCACAACTGCACAGGGTGCTATGGGCAGGTAAAGTCTAGGAATGCTGCTAAACATTCTGTGATACACAGAAATGTCCATACCTAAAATAAATTCATCCAGCCCGAAATGTCAAAACTGCTGTGGTTGAACCTGGTTGGGCGCAGAGGCTCACGTCTGTAATCCCAGCACTTTGGGAGGCCAAGGTGGGCAGATCACAAGGTCACAAGTTTGAGACCAGCCTGGTCAACATGGTGAAATCCCGTCTCCATTAAAATAAAAAATTAGCTGGGTGTGGTGGCACACACCTGTAATCCCAGCTACTTGGGAGGCTAAGCCAGGAGAATTGCTTGAACCCAGGAGGGGGAGATTGCAGTGAGCCAAGATCGCACCACTCCATTCCAGCCTGGGCAACAGAGCAGGATTCCATCTCAAAAAAAAAAAAGAAAAAAGAAAAGAAAAAAAAGAAAAATGTCTGATCAGTTATATGTTATAAAAAACCAAACGAACAAACATGAATTATTCAGAGAAAATGCATTGAATTAAGGAAAATGTCTTTGCAACCAGAACTCAACACTCTTAACTACCATGCTTAAAGTTATTATGAGAGAGAGAAAGAGAGACTCTTCTCTGAAATATCTTGTTATTGTAACACAGATAATTAATTAACTGATGTGAGGATGACAGCGTGTGTGATGTCACTCTCTTGAACAAGCCCTAACACACAGGTTCACTCCGATTGGACGGCTGTCTTTCCCCTTCCTTAAATTAATAAGAACGGATGTTCTCTTCTTTTGGAATGATGAATAAAAGGTTTAATTTACTGAGTGCTAAAAATAAAAGCCTTCTCATAACTCTTCAGCAGCATTTGGTGTGGCATACAGGCGGGTTTCAAAATCTGGATTATGAATTCTAATTTTTAACGCTTGTTATCAGCAAACTTTAAGGGTAAACAATATGTGATTTGTCCATGCACGTAGAGATACACAGTATGCATTCATATACATATAGCGACACAAAGAATTAGCACACAGTCTAAAAACAGGCACTCTGATATGACAGACAACTTCCGCCAAGTATCCTGGCTACTCTAAGCCTGCGCATTAAAATGACTGAAAGTCAATACTAGGTTTCAGAATGTAATATCAGTCCACTTAACGCCTACCGCATTTTTATAACATATAATTCATATAACTCCCATTTCTGTATAGTCCAATTAGCTTCAAACAGGTATATAATTGTTGGTCTTGAGGGATCTGTTAGGCTATGATTACTAAATTATCTGGTAGCTAACAAGATGGCATTTCCAAATCCCTTTCACCGATGGCCACAGGTTCCAAACTAGGCCTTTCTGGCAGACTCTGTAACTCCACTGTACAAGAAATCTGTTAGACAATCTGTCACATAAACACAGATAGGAAATGTACATAATGCAACGCTTGAAGGAAAAAAAGTCCAATAGACCATGAACTTTTACTGAATGAATTTTAACAGTTGGCAATCTGGTGTGCGGTTTTCAAAGTTTTCCTGTTGAAAAGGAATGTGACTTGCGTTTCATGTTTCCCTAGACTTGATTTAATTAAAATGACAAAGAATGAAAAAATATTTTTCACTCCTGGAAAAGGAAAAGTACAGGCAAAATACAAACCTTAGCTTATTAGTATGCTAGACAGAGGCTCCTCACCTACCAGTTTGGCAATGGTTTGGGAAATCCAAACACTTTTAGGTCTCAGGAAAAACAGCTCTATGTGGCTGACTAGGAAAGGTAATGTAATCATAATTGCATCAGTACGCCTCTCTCTTTGGTTTTCTTTCAGCCCTTATTATAATGCAGACACTAAATAAATGAAATGATTTAGAATAACATGTATAGTAAATATAACTAACTCTATTTAATATATATTAACTATAATTAATTAGAATAGTAATCCTAAAAAGCAGATGTTCTTATTCCCATTTTACAGATGAAGAAACTAAGGCTCTGTAAGTAATTGCTTACATCATTGGCCATAATTCCTAGCCAGCGCTGCCCCCTACGGTCCCACACTCATCACTTGAATACAGAAGGCATTGATACATATATATTGAATAAATAAATAACATACTCCAAAGTCCTGGTCCCTTCTATGTTACTTGAATGTCCCTTACATGAGAAATTTTTTTAAGTTTAAAATCTATATTTTTCTGAAAACAATGAAGTGATTTAAACCAAATTCTCTACATTTTGAAGATGCAATGGGAATCTTAAAACTTTTGACCAATAGTCCAGAAACCAATAATATCTTTAAAAGCACCTACTGGCCAGGTGTGGTGGCTCACGCCTGTCATCCCAGCACTTTGGGAAGCTGAGCAGGAGGATTGCTTGAGCCCAGAAGTTCTAGACCAGCCTGGGCAACACGACAAGACCCTGGCTCTACTGAATAATTTGAAAATCAACTAGGCTTAAAAATTAAAATTCGTTTTTAAATTAATTTAAAAATTAGGTGGCATGTGCATGTATTCCTGGCTACTTGAGAAGTTGAGGTGTGAAGATTGCTTGAGCCCAGAAGTTGAAGTCTGCAGTGAGCTATAATCACGCCAGTGCGCTCCAGTCTGAATGACAAACAGAGACCCTATCTCTGAAAAATAAAAAAAAAAAAATTAAAAAAAAGTGAAAGGACCTACTTTGTGTGTAGTTAACAGGGATGCAGAATCAAATGAGCCTCACCTTTAAAGAGTTCAGAGGCGGCCGGGCGCAGTGGTTCACGCCAGTAATCCCAGCACTTTGGGAGGCTGAGGCGGGCAGATCACCAGGTCAGGAGACCGAGACCATCCTGGCCAAAATGGTGAAACCCTGTCGCAACTAAAAATACAAAAATTAACTGGACATGGTGGTGCGTGCCTGTAGTCCCAGCTACTCGGGAGGCTGAGGCAGGAGAATTGCTTGAACCCAGGAGGTAGAGGACGCTGTGAGCCCAGATTGTCCCACTGCACTCCAGCCTTGCAACAGAGTGAGGCTCCATCTCAAAAAAAAAAAAAAAAGAAAAGTTCAGAGGCAAGGTTAATAAAAACACAAAAATAATATAATAGATGGCTGGGATGTCTGTAATGCCATAAGCTTCCCAGGTTCCCACCTTATCCTTGGCTCATCTCATTCTATACCAACTCTTTGCAGGAACTGACTATAATCATGAGATAAACCACACCACACTGTTGATCTTAATGCAATAACCTCAACCAAGAGAGAGTTTTTCTCTGGGCTTTAGATGCATAAAGACAATGGTTGACCAGATGTCTCCCTGTGATATTATCAAAAGCCTCTAAAAGAAAATCTTCATGGCACATATATACATGTGTAACAAACCTGCACGTTGTGCACATGTACCCTAGAACTTAAAGTATAATAAAAAATTATATATTAAAAAAAAGAAAGAAAATCTCGGGCTAAACTCATTATTTCTGCAGTCTGTTCTCTCTTATTCTCATGTTCCCTGCTGATCCATTTGCATCCTCCTGTCATCCCAAGTCTAACATCTAGAAGTCATTCTGCATTACTCTCCTCCCTGGGCCACAAATGCCTCCCACACATCTCTCCTCTCTGTTTCCACCTAAACAGGGTCTCATCATCTCCTGCCTGGAATACTTAAAACAGCTTCCTGACTTCTGCCACCCTCCCCTCCATCAGCTTTACTCTCCCTCAAATCCATTCTTCACTCAGCCTTCAGAGGAACCCACAGAAAACAAAAACCTGGCCATTCCATTTTTCTGCTTCAAACTTGTGTGTGACTCCCTGCTCTCACACAGAACCAAGCCCCAGCCCTTCAGAAGGTCACCTCTGCATTTTACCCACTAACAAAAGCGGTTTTTGTTCCTCCCCTGCCTCCCTATACCTTTCTTTCTCTCCTCAGCCACACAGACTCTGCATTTCGGCCTCTTTGGCCTTTTCTTCTTATTGTGCCTTCTATTAGTCCATTTTAACCCTGCTGATAAAGACATACCCGAGACTAGGAAAAAAAAAAATTTAATGGACTTACAGTTCCACATGGCTGGGGAGGCCTCACAATCATGGCGAAGGCAAAGAGGAGTAAGTCATGTCTTACATGGATGGCAGCAGGCAAAGAGAGAGAGCTTGTGCAGGGAAACTTCTCTTTATAAAACCATCAGATCTCAGGACACTTATTCATTATCACAAGAACAGCATGAGAAAGACCCACTCCCATGATTCAATTACCTCCCATGGGGTCCCTCCCATGACCTGTAGGAATTGTGGAAGTTACAATTCAAGATGAGATGTGGGTGGGGTCACAGCCAAACCATGTCATACCTTCTGCTTGGAACATTGGCTTTTGGAGCCCTTGAGCATCCACCATGTGCCAGGCATTGTGCCGGGTCCTGGGGAGAGCATATTCAATTAAGCAGACACTGTTCCTGCTCTTGTGGCATTTACAACCTGCCCAGCGCACACTGACAAAACCAAGTAAAGAAACACACCCGATTTCAATTGTGGTTCAAAACAGGACAGCAACTGATGAGGATGCAGTGCATGACAAGAATAACTTCCTCATTTCACATAATGCTTTGTGAATATCAGTGACTCTGTCCTTAGGGCCACTACATTATACATTATCTGTTCATATACACATATATATTTATATATCCCTATCACCAGACAGTGGCCTTCCTGAGTACTAACACTGTTCAAATCATCACTTTTGGCTCTACTGGAGAACATAAATGGGGATTCAATAAATGTTAATTGAATGAGTGCATTCATGGATGGATGGATGGATGGATGGATGGATGGATGGATCAATGGATGAATGGGTGCATGGATGAATGGATAGCTAGATGGAGAGATGGGTAAATTGATTGGTAGGCTGGCAGGTAGATGGTGGATAGATGGGTAGATGGACAGATGGAAGGATGGCTGGATGAACAAATTAAAGAATGACTTAGTAAATGAAAGAGCATTTTTCTCTATCATTTCAGTTTTATAAATCACTGATTAAATTGCATCCTTGGTAACAAGTACATCTTGGAGTCTCTCATCAATGAGCTTGTGAGGACATCGTTTACTAGTGGGAGAGAAGTTACAGAGCACACTGGGTATTTTCAAGTATTGTTAAGGCTTCTGCTCACATCCTTGAGAGGTTTTCAGAAAGGTCCTTGTGTACTAGAGAGTTTCTGGGGATAAATGCTTCACAAGGAAAAATGAAAACAATGTAAAACCTCCTAAACAAGGCATGCTTGGCCAGGATGGGGGGATGGGAAAATGAGCAACAGGAGAAATATTTTTATAAAAGAAGGAGCATTTTAGTTTACTTTGTGTTTGCTTTGCTTGTAGTAGTAGGGAAAAGAGAATGAACGTGAGAGATAGCATGCAGGAATCCTACAGGAAGAAAGGAAGGAAAACAAGGGAGGAAATAAATCTTCACACCTTTCAGATGGCCAATATTCAGCCAGAAAGGAATATATGCTTCCTTCATATACATGGAAGGGATACAATAGCTCACCCAGGCCTATGCGAAGAACAGGCAGTAGGTGTTCAGGGAAAACTGGGGCTGGGAACTATTTTCCAAGTTCCATTCTAATAAAGTATTAAAGCAATATTTCCAAAGTGTGTCTTGCTGAATTTCCAGGCTCTGGCTCCAAGTACAGATTCCTGGTACTCACTTTCACATCAGAATCTCTCAGGGTGGAACTCAGAAAGATACATTTTTATTAAGCTGGTGCAAAAGCAATTGCGGTTACTTTCGCATGGCAAACACACAACCACTTTTGCACCAAACTAATATCATATTCCAAGGTTTTCATATTCTTCTGTTAAAAGACAAATCTGACTACTCCCTTGCAATTCCCCAAAATGTTTTGGCCAATGAAGGCGGGACAAGAGAAGGGGAGGCTGCCTTTCAAAGCACTTCATAGAAATACAGCCTCAATTGTTGGGAATTACAAAGAGAAAAGACAGGGAGACCGATATCACAAAACACTTGTTTTTGGCGACTTCTGCATACCTGAAGAGAAGGTGTGTTAGGGAGTTTTAATTTACAAGAAGGAAGACAGCAGAAGAACAGTGTTTCTTTTTTTTTTTTTTTTTTTTGAGACTTGCTCTGTGTCCCAGGCTGGAGTGCAGTGGTGTGATCTCAGCTCACTGCAACCTCTGCTTCCCAGGTTCAAGTGATTCTCCTGTCTCAGCCTCCCGAGTAGCTGGAATTTCAGGCGCGTGCCACCATGCCCGACTAATTTTTTGTATTTTTAGTAGACACAGGATTTTCACCATGTTGGTCTCGATGGTCTCAATCTCTTGACCTCGTGATCCACCTACCTTGGCCTCTGAAAGTGCTGGGATTACAGGTGTGAGCCACCGTGCACGGCCAACAGTGTTCATTTCTAAGCAGAAAGACAAACATTCGAGTGGATGTGTCCCCCTTTAAGCACCAAAGTCCCACCCAGGAATTTTTCTATGAAGCTACCACTAAGTCAAGCTCTGTCCCCTGCTATTCTCACTAGCTGTTGAAGGGTTGGGCGGCAATGACCCTTTCTATCACCTGGCAGCCTGTGAGGAAAGCTAGTTAGATACTGGGAGTTAAGGGCTTGGAAGAATTAAAAGCTTGGAAACAAAGCCTATGAACTCCTCAGAGCAATCTTTAGAAAGTGACTCTCGCAGGCATGTGGGATTGTCATTCCATAATATCTTGCTAGGAATTCATCCCAATGGCAAATTAGAATGACCCTCCCCCGACACTGACCACCGCTGACTGAGTCAGAGATCAGCATCTAATTCAATAGAGAAGGACTGTCTTCCGCAGCCTTGGGATGAGACAGAGGGTGTTTAGTCCATCTCTCTTCAAGGGCTAAAGCTGTGAGATGTAAAATGTGGGCTATATCCTGGCTACGTGAAGACAGACAGTAAGAAATAAGAGAAAATGAAGCTGGCTACATGAGGTGGCTCACACCTGTAATCCGAGCACTTTGAGAGGCCAAGGTGGGTGGATCATCTGAGGTGAGGAGTTCAAGATCAGCCTAGATGACATGGCGAAACCCCGTCTGTACTAAAATTACAAAAGATTAGCTGGGCATGGTGGCACATGCCTGTAATCCCAGCTACTTGGGAGGCTGAGGCAGGAGAACTGCTTGAATCCTGGAGGCAGAGGTTGCAGTGGGCCGAGATTGCCCCACTGCACTCCAGCCTGGGCTACAAAAGCAAAACTCCATCTCAAAAAAAAAAAAGAAAAGAAAAACAAGAAAATAAAAGAAAATGAAGCTGACAAGCAGAGAGTCAGAGAGAAAGAATCTAGCAGAGGACTTTAGGGGAAGCTATGTACACAGGAGAGAGCTGGTTCCCTTAGGATGTCTGGGTCCTATTTGTTCCCCAGAGATACTAACAACTCTCTCTTCTCCTGCCTCCCTTAGAACCCTGGCTCACTTGAGATCAGCGGCATTAGACATTATTAGCCCCATCCCTCATACAGCTGCCATCCACTCACCACCCCCCAGTGCACGTTCCCTCATCCACCTCAATGACAGCAACAGCACTGGGCTCACTGCTTCTCCATCCACCATGACTCTGGTCATCACTCTTGGATGGTGCAGTCAACATCCTGGTCTTCCTTGTCTTTCTCATCACTGAGTCCAATCATGTTTGCTCCCAACTCCACCTCAGCCATACACTCCACAGATGCAGCCTAGACCCTCTCTCCAGCTCTGAATATCAAGCATCCATTCTTGGAGCATTGCCTTCTACTCTCCCAGCTCATCCACGCTGTTCACTGTTGCACTTGACTGGACTCATTCGATATCACCACCCTCTTGATCCTATTACTCCTTTTTTTTTTTGAGATGGAGTCTCGCTCTGTCACCCAGGCTGGGGCACACTGGTGCAATCTTGGCTCATTGCAACCTCTGCCTCCCAGGTTCAAGCAATTCTCCTGCCTCAGCCTCCCAAGTAGTTGGGACTACAGATGCCCAGCACCACACCCAGCTAACTTTTGTATTTTTAGTAAAGACAGGTTTTCACCATGTTGGCCAGGATGATCTTGATCTCTTTGACCTCGTGATCTGCCCGCCTCAGCCTCCCAAATTGCTGGGATTACAGGTGTGAGCCACTGCACCCGGCCAATCCTTTTACTCTTTACTACCCTTGTCATATAGTCTCTTTCCTAATTTCTCAGCCTAAATACCACACGCCAGAACAGAAGCCACTTCCTGGCAGGTCACCAGATTCCTCTGGACAAATTATAAGCTTGCTTAAGCCCAACAACCTTGCAGACACAGATGAGTACTACTGTCTCCATCTTCTCCCATCCCACAGGCCCCATCTTCTTTATTTTCTCTTCAATATCCTATTTCATGCAGTGTACCACCTTTCTCTGCCTACTCATCAACACATGTATATTTAGAAATGGCCACCTAAGGCTCACACCTGTAATCCCAGCATCTTGGGAGGCTGAGGCGGCTGAATCACGAGGTCAAGAGTTTGAGACCAGCCTGGCCAACATGGTGAAACCCCATCTCTACTAAAAATATAAAAATTAACCAGGCATGTTGGTGCATGCCTGTAGTCCCAGCTACTCAGGAGGCTGCGGTAGGAGGATCGCTTGAACCCAGGAGGCGGAAGTTGCAGTGAGCTGAGGCACTCCAGCCTAGGTGACAGAGTAAAACTCCGTCTCAAAAAAAAAAAAAAAAAAAAAAAGAAAGAAAGAAATGGCCACCTAAGTCCCAAGTCTAAACAGTAGTGTTTTAGTTTAAGACCTTCTGAGTATTGTTTTTGCTTTTTCATTGAAATTTTAAAGAGGAAATCAAATTGGCCCAGCTTTCTGCATCCCATCTGAGCTGCATCCCTGGGTCAAATGCTCACCTTGGTTCATTCAGGTGGGTTTGTAATGTGGAAGGCCACAGCTTGGGAAGGGGCATCTCCCAGGGAAAGATGAGACTGGAGAAGTATCCCAAATAATATGTCTACCCCTCTAAGAGATATTGTGGGCTACAGCTGCTTGTGGGTTGCTTAGCAACTAGAAGTAGTTCTGAGCCACACAGGAGAGAATAGTGGTTCGGGGAAACAATTTGTCAAGAAATCAGGAAGGGTATATTGCACTGAACTCCAATCAACACTTTCCTGTTCCCAAACTGCAGGTTGGATGACTGGGGCAGCTCAGGAGGCAAGAGGAAAGGGGCAGAAGGGAAGCAGGGAATGTTCCTCATTCCTCGACCATCCCGTCACTTGCCCAGGCATTTCATCTAGGCCTGAGCCGAGGCACAGCCCGGGGTAAGAGCCACAGTGGTTTCTGCTGAACTCAGAGCACGTTAATCATGCCTGTCACACTCCCGGAGAAAGGAGAGGTTGGCCGTCCTGACAATCTGCATTAACATGGGTGGATGGTGTTTGATTATACCTTCCTGACTGCAGTTTCCATTTGCATCTTTCATCAGAGGCCAAAGGATGTGCTATCTGCCCTGCCTGTCCTGTAGTCTCATCCTCACTGCCTGTATGCAACTGACCTCATGATAACACAAACTTCAGACTGCAAGGGGCCATCGGCATGCTCAAGTGGGATCCAGCTGCCCTTGAGTGCATGGGTTTTCACAACAGAGTTGTCCTACAAAAACAGGCTAGATTGATTTTCAGCTGGGGTCAGTTTCCAGGACACCTCTCATAGCCACAGAAAACCAGGCTATCCTAAGGGTGCAGAACTTCAAGCCACTAGCAGTGATAATGCAAAAGGAAGATGTCGTACACTAAGTCATCAACTGTCAATATTATGAGTTGCAAAATTCAGCACATATAATATTACAGATAACTAACAAAGCACCATGCACAATGTTAAGAATACTCAAATACAGTGGTGAGCACACACAGAAAAAACACTTATCATGCATAGTGTCCTAGTAGTATTATGCATGTCTCAGTAACCACTGCATTGCTTATATGCATGGTGAAGCTCTTATACAGTGCTCAGGAAATGTCTATGGAAAGCCCAAACATCTGCCTCTTGACTTTGCCCTCCTCATCTGTGACCAAACAACGCTAACCCCAACTCAGAGGGTTCAAAGAAGTTATAGCTAGAGGAAGAACTGTAAGTAATTTGATTTATTTGATAAATCCCAGGGTAACTTGAAAACAGTAAAAGTTATTAACTCCTGAGGATCCCAGTCCACTACCAAACACAGTCTAAAGTCTTTACTAAAATTGACTTGCAAACTTCACACGGCATCCAGCCCTATGCCATGAAACCAAGAGGCTACAGGATGTGGTCAAGCAAAGTTTGGAGATCAGACTATTTGGGTGTGAGTCCAACTCCACCAATTCTTAGGTGAGTGGCCTGGCCAGATTACATACTCTCCTTAAGCCTCACTCTCCTCTTCTTTAACATAGGAACAACAGTACACCTTTCACAGGTTTGTCTCGGGATACAATTTAGTTAATACCTGTGAGGCACACAGCACAGCGTCAGGCATTTATTAAGTGCTGGCTATCAAGTAATTAGTAATTATTACATTGTGCGGTCTTTTTAAACATTTCTTTCCAACTTGGGTTTATGAAAGACACCGATATGGACAGCATAAATGGCAAGGTCTTTGAGGAGATATCAGTAGAAACACAAACCCAGACATCCCCCAGGGTGAACGGCATTGGGATGAAATCCAGCTACTATTTCCTGGCACAAGAGTCAAGACAAAGAGGAGCCTGGCAGTTTCCTTGTCCCATCAGAAGAGCCTCATTGGCATGCTGATATGGTTTGGCTCTGTGTCCCCACCCAAATCGCATGTTGAATTATAACTCTTAATGTTGGGGGAGGGAGCTGGTGGGATGTGACTGAATCATGGGTGCAGACTTCCCCCCTGCTGTTCTCCTGATAATGAATGAGTTCTCACAAGGTCTGGTTATTTAAAAGTGTGTAAAACTTCCCTCTTCACTGTCTCTCCTGCCGCCATGTGAAGATGTGCTTGCTTCCCCTTCGCCATTCCACCATGATTGTAAGTTTCCTGAGGCCTCCCAGCCATGCCTCCTATACAGCCTGTGAAACTCTAAGTCAATTAAACCTCTTTTCTTTATAAATTACCCAGTCTCAGGTAGTTCTTTATAGCAATGTGGCAATGGTGACACACACCATCTATTAGAGATGACTGGCATGAGGCTGCAGGGAAATGATGACTCCTGGAGAACCTAATGAAGCAGTGTCAATGGGTTGTGAAATACATTTGATTGTCAAATTAGGTGCTGAAGACACTGACCAAGCAAAGCTTAGAACCAAGGGAAAAGAAAATAAAAGACCCAAATTGGTTTTCAAGCTGCAAACAAAATGAGTTAAACAGAAATATGTTCTCTGTGCTTAGTTCTGCACAGACACATTTTAAAAATAAAATTCATTTAGCTTAAATTAATGGAATTAAATAAAGTAAATGCAGGTCAGTAGGGAATTACTGGAGTATGTGAGCAACGATGCTGTGGACGCTCATTCCTGATTGAACAGTAAAAACAGCCTCTTCGTTCACTGACATGCTGTGGGTGATAGATCTTCTTCTCCTAAAATAGTGTCTGTGCAAAAGATGGGAGGAAACGATCGCCTATTAATTTGGTTTTTAAGTCCAGATGAAGAACCTTGAAAATAGCCAAAGAGCCAAAAATACTGAGTAACTTCACATTCAGAGGGACTGTTTCTTCTCTCTATATATAGCAAGTCAAAAATAGACATCTCGGATTCTGGGCCTGCAAGGGATGAAGTATGTCTATGCCCATCGACTGAAGAGAAAAAATTTATAATAAATCCCCCTATGTTATCAGTTTGCTTAAATGTCACCACCTCTGCAAACTTCCTAAACAAATGTGACCTTTTCCATAACCCTAATTTATTCAATATACGTGTACCATTTTGTGTCTATTTTCATTCATCCAACAAATAATCACTGAGTTACTACTACATCTCAGAAACTGTGTCTGGTTTGGGGATACAAATGATCGTGTCTTTCCTTATGTAACTTACAGTCTGTTGGGGTATTGACAGAAAAATCATCAACAAATTAATTAATTATAAAGACGGTAAGTGTTGAGAAGAAACTGGACTTGGGGTGGTAATTTTTCCCCCCAGAAAAAATAATATTTCAACTTGGACCTATATGTTAAATAAAACTTTTTAAGACAAAAAAAAAGAAGTGAAGGAAAACCAGGCAGGACACTGTCAAAATTGTTCAGAGCATGTTTTACAACAACTGCAATTTGGTCTGTATCATGTATACAGGAATTAAATACCTGTTTTCTGAGCAAGAGCCTAGCACAGGACAGGACTGAATCTTCCAGGTATTTATGTGCTTATGGCTATTGGTGGTGTAAAATATACTAACAGAGAAAAGGCATTAAGAGGAGGAAAAGTAATTTCACTGGTAATTCAAGATACTGCATTACCATTCCAACAGCCACTTTTAATTCGGGTAGCTCTTGCATTTTCATGGTCAATATCACCCTTAAAACAGGTATAACATTTACTTAACTGTATTGAGCTGCATTTATCTTTTTAACCAGAAGAGAAAATGCATATTTCTTTTTTAAAGTATTCACCACATTTTCATGCTTTCCTCATTCTGTTTCCAGGAGCCAGAGTTTTTCTCCAATGCATTGAAAATGCAGATTTTAACCATTTCTAATTTGACTTTTAACTTTTGCTCCAAGAGAATGATCTCCAAACAACAAAGAGAAGAATGAAAACCAACACATGCTAAGTGAAGTTCGTGGTGGGAAAATGATGCAACAGAAGTCACGGTGTGTGTCACAAATCATTCATAAATGTATGGAACATTGGAATTTGATGAATGGCACATGTGAGATAAGTCCATCTACTGTTTGACTACCACACAGGCACCAGCTCCTACTTTGATTAAAATGAACAATCTAGACCCCAATCAATTGTGTCCCAGGTGCCATAAAATCTTGCAAACATTATGATTTCAGAATTAGATGCAGTGATTATAGGTAACTGAAGAGAAGGCAAACCACTTGGAAATGGGTAAATGCCCCAGTATCTATAAATCTGGCTGGGGGTAGATGCTATATAAAATGAATGCTGGCCAGGCACGGTGGCTCCCACCTGTAATCCCAGAACTTTGAGAGGACAAGGCAAGTGGATCACCGAAGGTAAGGAGTTCGAGATGAGCCTGGCCAACACGGGGAAACCCCGTCTCTACTGAAAAAGAAATACAAAAATTAGCTGGGTGTGATGGCATGCCTATAGTCCCAGCTACTCGGGAGGCTGAGGCAGAAGAATCACTTGAATGCGGGAGGCAGAGGTTGCAGTGAGCTGAGATCGCACTACTGCCCTCCAGCCTTGGCGACAGAATGAGACGCTGTCTCAAAACAAAACAAAACAACAACAACAACAATAACAACAAAATGAGTGCTAGCTATGACACGAAACATCTGTTATACAACAGACTGCTAATTGGTGGCTTGAAACCACTCTGAATGAGTAAATGTGATCCTTCGGTGGTAACATGGGTTCACTATGAAAAAGTTATAGCAAGCAAATCCTCTTCCATTCCTTTAAGGTCCTAGACACTTGGACTGACTAATGCTGTAGATTGAGTGTATTGCAGTATTAATGGAATTAATAAGGAATGTGGGCTGGAGCTTACACTCAGGGCTGATTCATCAATTTACCCAAAGAATGTTAATAAATGGAACAGCTGCGCACGTATATGTACATATCTTCCAGCAGGATTCACAAGCTCCTTGGAAGCTCGCCTCATGTTTGTCATTTATCATTTAACCTCCTGGAATGCCTAGCACATAGTAATAACTCAGTAAATGCCAAATGAAGGATCATCAGGTACAAATCATTGGAAGAGAAGAATACATTGGAAATGCAGGTGGTCATTCTCTAAAAAATATATAAAATACTTATAAACAGATTATAGGCTGTTAGCAAAGTCAGAGTTCTCTGTCTAGTTGGACATTTTTATCAATGATGGAAAGGATGACCTGAGAAGATGTGTTTATCATATTTACAGATGGTGCAGACCGGTAGTTAGCTTGCAAGCAGAGTGACAGAACCATGATTCAAAATTATATTTATAGACTGAATTCTATTTTAGAAGTTGCTTCCTATGTGCCAGGCACTATGCTACGTGCATTACATACATGATCTAATCGAGTTAAATGAATACACAGTTCATAAATGACGGCTTTCAGCTCAAAACTAAGGGAGAGTCAGGCACGGAAAAACTGTGGGATGGGTCTATTTGCAGGAAGGCTGAGGAGCCGTCATGGCCATCGAGAAGAGGAAGCTGGGGAAGGAACCCATGCCAGTAAGGAAGCCTTGGCCATTGGAGATGTAGGAGGAATAAGGCCTTCCTCAAAGATGTCCATGTCCTCATCTCCAGAACCTGTGAATGTGTTACCTTACATAGACAAAGGGACTTTGCAGATGTTATGTAATTAGGGATATTGAGATGGGGAGATTATCCTGGATTACCCAGGTGTGTCTTATGTTATCACAAGTGCCCTTAGAAGTGTCCAGGCATGGTGGCGCACGCCTGTAATCTCAGCATTTTCAGAGGCCAAGGGGGGTGGATCACCTGAGGTCAGGAGTTCAAGACCAGCCTGGCCAACATGGTGAAGCCCCATCTCTACTAAAAATACAAAAATTAGCCAGGTTTGGTGGTGCCTGCCTGTAATTCCAGCTACTTGGGAGGCTGAGGCATGGAAATTTCTTGAACCCAGGAGGTGGAGGTTACGGTGAGCAGAGATGGTGCCGCTCTACTCCAGTCTGGGAAACAGAGTGAGATCCCCATCTCAAAAAAAAAAAAAAAAAAATGAAAAGAGGTTGGAGCTAGAGGAAAAGGAGGTGTGATGATGGAGCAGAGGTTGGAGTGATGTGCTTTGAAGGGTGGAGGAAGGCACCATGAGCCAAGGAAAGTGGCAGTCCCCAGAAACAGGAAAAAGCAAGAAAACGGATTCTTCCCTGGAGCCTCCGGAAGAAACTGAGCCCTGCTAACACCTGGATTTTATCCCCCTAAGACTCCTTCCAGATATCTGATCTCTAGAACCCCGGGATAATACGTTCATAAGGTTCTTGCTTTAAGCCACTGAATTTGTGGTAATTTGTTACAGCACCAATGAGAAACTATGTAATACAGAGGAATGGGACATTCTGAGAATAGTGAGTCTATCTCACTCCTAGGCTGGCCTCTGGCCCCACACTTGCATTCATATCTGAGTCCCATGAGAAAGGTGATGGGCTACACCCAGGGGCAGGTCAGGGGCTTCAAGACAGAGGCTCTACAGTGTCTGGTGGAAGTGATAACTGAAATAGTGGCTCCATTTTTAAAAGTTGTTCATCCAACAGAACACAATGCTGAAATGAAGCAAACCTTCTCTGCTTCTCATTACTGACTCTTGTCTTTCTCTATGACTTCTCATTTGCTATGCCAAAAATTCCCATCAGCTATACCTACACAACACCTGACCACTTTTCACTGCATCCATACCCCCATGTGGGGCCAAGGCAGCATCGACTCCCACCTGAACCACTGCAATGGCTTCCAACTGAGCTCCTGGCTTTCTCCTCTGACTTTCTCTCTGTTCCCAAATCAACAGCCCGAAGGATGGCATCTCACAAGTAAGATAGCATGATGATTTCATTAAATATTATTATTGTTATCATTATTATTATTGAGACAGAGTCTCACTCTGTAGCCCAAGCTGGAGTGCAGTGGTGCAATCTCAGCTCAGTGCAACATCCGCCTCCTAGATTCAAGCAATTCTCCTGCCTCAGCCTCCTCAGTAGCAGGGATTACAAGTGTGCACCACCACACCCAGCTAAGTTTTGTATTTTTATTAGAGATGGGGTTTCACCACGTCGCTAAGGCTGGTCTGGAACTCCTGATCTCATGATCTGCCCACCTTGGCCTCCCAGAGTGCTGGGATTGCAGGCGTGAGCCACTGCACCCAGCCTACTATTATTTTTCTTGAGACAGGGTCTCACTCTGTTACTCAGGCTGGAGTGCAGTGCTGCGATCTCGGCTCACTGCAACCTCCGCCTCCTGGGTTCAGGCAATTCTTGTGCCTCAGCCTCCCCAATAGCTGGGATTACAGGCATCTGCCACCACACCCAGCTCATTTTTTTTTTTTTTTTTTTTTTTTGTATTTTTAGTAAAGACGAGGTTTCACCCTGTTGGCCAGGCTGGTCTTGGACTCCTGACCTCAGGTGATCCACCCACCTTGCCCTCCCAAAGTGCTGGTATTACAGGCATGAGCCACTGTGCCCAGCCTTATTAAATATTATTCTTATTGAAGATTTTGAGACACTAGCTTCAGGTAAAATAATGTCAATGATAATAGCAAATTTGTTAAATATTAACTATGCCTGAAGCATGTTTCTGAGCACTTCAGGGTGAGCAAAGTGGCTCACACGTATAATCCTAGCACTTTGGGAAGCCCAGGTGGGAGGACTGCTTAAAGTCAGGAATTCAAGACCAGCCTAGAGAACGAGTGAGATCCCCACCTTCACAAAAAAATTAAAATGCAATAATAGGTCAGGCCAGATGGCATGCACCTATAGTCTCAGCTTCTTGGGAGGCTGTGGCAGGAGGATCTGTTGAACTCAGGAGTTAGAAGCTACAGTGAGCTATAGTCACGCAGTGGCACTACAGCCTTGGTGACAGAATATGACCCTGTCTCTATTTTTTAAAAAAAGAAAGAAAGCAGTTTTCTGGACATGTTCATATATAAACTCCTTAAATCATCACAGTAACTCTACAAACGACCATTGTTAGCCCCATTTTACAAATGAGAAAACTGAGTCACCAAGAATGATTTGCTCCAACACACAAAGCTGGTAAAGTAGCCAGGACTACAGGTGCATCCCAATGGAGGCTCAAAATCCTGTGATGGCTGTCTTCCCATCACATTCAGACTAAGTGCCCAAGTCCTTGTAATACCTGCCAAGACCTCATGCCATTCACATCTCCCACTTACCTCCAACATCGTCTTTGTACTCACTTCCCTTCAAACCCCACCATTTACACCCTCAGAGCCCCTGTTTTATCTGCTTGCAGATTTCTCTGACACCTGCCAACTGAGCAGACATTTACTTAGATACCTGGTCTGCCTGTTGAGAAGTACCACATGATGCTTCCTGGGCTTAGGTAGTGGGCTGGACTGTCACTGTATGCCACCAAAATGCTCCTTTTCCCTCCATCTTCCAGGGCTTGTGGAAAGACTTTTATTTCCATATTTCCTCTGTCGCCATCCACCTGCCTCACCTATGCTAGAACCAGGTATCATTCTTGACTCTTTGCACCACATCCACAGCCATAGGATCCTCTGTTTTCCATCCTAATTTTATTCAAATCACCCGCTTCTCCCAAACCCATTACCCCTAACTTAGTTCAATCACCTGCCTTTCCCCACCTAGACCATTGCAGTAGCATTTTTTTATTTTATTTTTTGAGATAGGATCTTGCTCTGTCACCCAGACTGGAGTGCAGTGGCACAATCATGGCTCACTGCATCCTCAAAACCCTGGGCTCAGGCAATCCTCCCTCCTCAGCCCCCCAAGTAGCTGGGACTACAGGTGCACAATAACACACCTGGCTAATTTTTGTATTTTTTTTTCTTCTGGAGATGGGGACTCACTGTTGCCCATGCCAGTCTCGAACACATGGCCTCAATAAACCCTCCTATCTCAGCCTCCCAAAGTGCTGGGGTGACAGGTATGAGCTACTGTTCCTGACCACAGTACCTTCTTAACTAGTCTCCCTGCCTTTAATCTTGTATCCACTGACTTATCATCCACACTGCAGCCAGAGTGGCCTTTCTAAAATGCAAACAGAACCTTGTTGCCAAGCACTTGGTGACTGTCTACCTCTTGCCAGGTATAGTCTAAACTTCCCATCACAGCATTCAGAGCCTTTGTGACCATCTTGTTCCCCCATCTGGCTTCTTTCCTCTCACACCTGGCCTTACTCTCCACCCATCAGCAGAACTTGCAGCTCCCAAGCACAGCACATCGTTCCTGCCTCTATTCTTCGGCCTGTGCCATTCCATCCATCCGTCATGTCTTCCCTCTTCTCTCCTAATTCGACTCCACTTGAGTTTGCCTAGAAAACACCTTTTTCCTTCTTCAAAGCCCTTCTCTGGCATCAACTTTTCCATGAAGCATCCCTAAGCTCTTGCACTCTGACAGCATTAATCCAAACTTCCTTTCTTCGTACAAATTCTCATTGTTCACATTTGTACATCATAGCATTTTGTCATTCTCCGGCCACATCCATTCTGAGCTCCTCAAGAGGAGAGACTGAGTCTTACTTTTTTATATTCCTTGGTGCCCAGCACAATGTTGAGAACCTTAGCCAGCACACAGTAGGTGTATTAGTCAGTTCTCACGCTGCTAATAAAGACATACCTGGGACTGGGTAATTTATAAAGGAAAGAGTTTTTTTGTTTTTTGTTTTTTGTTTTTTTTTTTTTCTTTTTGAGATGGAGTTTCACTCTTGTTGCCCAGACTGGAGTACAGTGATGTGATCTAGGCTCACTGCAACCTCCACCACCTGGGTTCAAGTAATTCTCCTGCCCCAGCCTCCCAAGTAGCTGGGATTACAGGTATGTGTCACCATACCTGGCTAATTTTGTATTTTTAGTAGAGATGGGGTTTCACTATGTTGGTCAGGCTGGTCTTGAACTCCTGGCCTCAGGTGATTCACCCACCTTGGCCTCCCAAAGTGCTGGGATTACAGGTATGAGCCACCATGCCGGCCAGGAAAGAGGTGCAATTGGCTCACAGTTCACATTCATGACGAAAGACAAAGGGGAAAGCCAGACACATCTTACATGGCAGCAGGCAAGAGAGCTTGTGCAGGGGAATTCCCATTTATAAAACCATCAGATCTCATGAGACTTATTCACTTCCATGAGAAGAGTATGGCGGAAACTGCCCCCATGATTCAATTATCTCCACCTGGCCCCACCCTTGACACATGGGGATTATTACATTTCAAAATGAGATTTGGGTGGGGACACAGCCAAACCATATCAGCAGGCATTGACATAATATTTATTGAATGAGGAACAAACAGACAAAGAGGTGCACGTGGATGAATGAATGAAGAATAATCTGCGTTGCACCCGAGAAAATACCAGGGCCTTTAGGATCTATAGAAAAGCGAATGTTGGGTAAATATGAGAAATGGCTTTCTGACAACTGTTGTTATTCTATAATGGAAGGGGCTAGCCCCTAGGGTCAATGAGAAACCCTGCAGCAGCAGTGGTGGGGAGCTGGCAAAGATCCCAGGGCTGTGTGCACGGCTGATGCCAAGGTTTTACTCCTTCATCAAGACCTTTTCTCCCACTTTCCACCAAAGCTCTCTCCACAGACACATTTCAAACATTTGGAACTTGCTTGAAGATAATTAAAATCCAGCACCAATCACAGCTGGCAATCCAGAGGCAGCCACGACATTTCACAGCTAATAACTGAATATGCTCCTTAATCCCCCACACAAGGATGCCTGCCAAATCAGTGGGAGGGGCGCACCTTCTCTTCCAGGAAACAGCATGGAGCAGGTGCATGTCACTGAACATGCACCTCCCAGACAAGTCTGTGCACTCCGCAGGTCCATAAACCCAACCACATCTCAAATGCACTGTGATCTAAGAATAGGCTTTACTAATTCCTACACGATACTCTGATAAAGCTAATAAATCTCTAGTAAAACAAGCAATCACAGCCTCATTTGTGTGTTGAATTAATTTAGACTTCCGATTGCCAATTTGACTCAAAAATTGAAGTTCTTGTATTATATACAATAAAAATGATTATATCAAAGAACTATATAGATGAGCATGTATATTTTATTTACAGAGCCCAATGAATATTCTTCTCACTGTAGATTTCAGGACATGAGCTGCTTTCAGATAACAGTAACAGCAATGATGGTGATGATGACAGCAAGCTTATTATCCAGTGTGTGTTAAGCACTTTACATATATTAATTCCTAGAATCACCATAACAACCCTATGAAGTAACAGAATTACTTCCGTTTTACAGATGAGAAAACCAAGGCACAGAAAGCACAAGTTACTTCCTTAATAACAGAATATGCCTCTATTATACAGAATAAAAAAATTCAATAAAAAGGAACTACATACACATACATTAGTTTTGTATGCCACCCAGTAAATACTGCTCTTATTGAAGGTTTCAGTATATGAACTTAATAATAATGAAAATGGTAACAGCCAACGTATGGAAAGCTAACTAGGCATCAAGCATCAAGCACTTTTTTTTTTTTTTTTTTTTTTTTGAGACAAGGTCTCCCTCTGTTGTCCAGGCTGGAGTGCAGTGGTATAATCTCAGCTCACTGCAACCTCTGCCTCCCAGGCTCAAGTGATCCTCCCACCTCAGCCTTCCAAGTAGCTGGAACTACAGGCACACACCACCACACTTGGCTAAGTGCTTTTGTATTTGTTGTAGGGATGGGGTCTCACTATGTTGCCCAGGCTGATCTTGAACTCCCAGGCTCAAGCGATTTGCCTGCCTCGGCCTCTCAAAGTGCTGGGATTACAGGCATGAGCCACCGTGCCCGGCCTCTCATCAAACACATTTCTAAGTGCTTTCATGCATTAACTCCTGAGCCCTCACAGCAATACTATAAATTATCCTTATTATTCCATTTTACAGATGAGAAAACTGAGGACCAGGGTGTGATTTGCTCCCAGTCACACACCTGGTAATGGGTGAACCCAGAGCATGATCTCAGGCCAACTGGCTTCAGAGGTTGTGTAATACTCTGAAATCGCTATCTCTTTATAGAATATAGAATCATACTACCATTGTATCATACTGATAATACAATTGTTTAAATCATTATAAATCATGTCAAATCATGGCATATAGAATTATATCATACTAGTAATACATTATATTATATCATAATGGTAATATAATTGTTTGCAAAAAATAATCTACTTTACTTGGCAGCTCCACATCCTCCTCAACATTTTTACTCTTTCATTAAGGTGTTAAGGAGAATTCAACACCATTCAACACAAATGCATGAATGCCATGTCCATACATACGCCTCTTTATTTTGCACTTTTCTGCTTCATACTAGTAAGCTTTCCTGTCTAAATTCTCACCGCCACTTTCATCGCATAAAATATTCCAAACGAGGCCATGCTCAGAGTTCAGAACTACTCCCCGTACCACTGGCCATATTTCAACAATGTGGGAACAGTTTCCTATAGACTGGGGTCTGGAATTCTCGGTGATAAGGAGAATAATGTAAATGTAAGATGACGATGATAATGAAGAAATACTCTGGATGGCTTTTATCACCTGGGATCCATAGGAAGCCTGCCAAGAGGGCAGAAGCACATTCTATCAGCAGAGGGCACATTATCAATGCAGCCAGACCTTCACTTTATAAGATTTAATATGGAAATACTATACTTAAGAAGATTTATATGAAAGTCTCTTTTCCCATTGTTATAGGGTTTCTGTGTCACTCTACAGCATATCAACCCTACCCTACCTCGCAATATCAGCAGGGCTAATCTATAATAACTAGACACACTGGAGTTCACCCCATAGTCTGCATTGGAATCATAGAAACTCAATTATTCACTGAGATAGAATATTGAAAAGGCAAAACACTGATGGAGAGTTGGTGTCAGGACATTAATGAAAGGACTCCAGGGATGACAGCATGACCCCCAAATGCTCAAGAAGTTTACACCACTGAGAGCTAGAGCCTGTTATGGGCAGAACCCAGGAGACATGTGGTGGGAGTTTGCAGGGGTCAAGACAGGTCTAACCTACTTCCCTTTGTTCATTCTCTGGATGATCAGACACTTTTGAAATTTCACAACAGTTCTTTCAAATTGCTTCTGTCTCAGTGGGGGTATAGGGGCCTCTCTGCCTGTCTTTCTGAGGTGTGCCCGTGAGAAGAAGTGGGTTTGTTTTGATTTTTGAGACAAGGTATCGTTCTGCTGACCAGGCTGGAGGTGTAGTGGGACAATCACGGCTCACTGCAGCCTCGGTCTCCTGGGCTCAACAGATCCTCCCACCTCGGCCTCCCAAGTAGCTGGGACGACAGGTGTGCATCACCACACCAGGCCTATTTTAGTCCTTTCTTTCAAAACCTACCCTGCCTTCCTCCAACTCCTAGATTATCTCTTTTCCCCCTTCTTGTCCTCTGCTTTCTTTTCTCTCTCTTTCCAGGACACTTTCCTTCTCCCTCCCTCTTTTCCTCTTACTTTCATTTTCTCTCTCTCCTGTCTCTGCCTTCTCCCTTCTCTCTCTCCCTTCTTCACCCTTCTCTCTTTCTCTTCATCTCTCCATCTGTTTTTGTACCTGTCTTTCTATGTTTGTCTATTGCATAGAGATGGACAGGGAAGGAGGGACAGAAGGAAGGAAGGAACGGAGGAGGGAGGGAGGGAAAGAGAGAAAGAGAGACAGAGAGAGAATAAGAGAGAGAGGGTGAGAGAGAGAGACAGAGAGAGAAAGAGAGAGAGAGGGAGAAAATGAGAGAGAGAGAGACAGAGAAACAGCTAGCTACAATGGAAAGTAAAATGCCAACAAGATTCTACAATTCAGTAACATTAAATAGATGAGGTATACCTAGTGGTAGCCAGGGGCTGGGGAAGGGGTAAATGGGGAGGGGTTGCTTAATGGGCATGGGATTCGTTTTGGGAAGCTAATGTACTAAATACCATTGAATTGTACACTTGACAATGATTGACATTATGCTATGTAAATTTTCCCTCCATAAAAAGGTAAAAAGAGTAATGGTGATTAAACTCTTTCTCCCTGAATAAAAGAAATTTGAAACCCTTCTGAAACAGAAGCAAACTCTGCAAACTATCAAAACCTGTGTGTGTGTGTGTGTGTGTGTGTGTGTGTGTGTGTATGTGTGTGAATTAGATCCACAGAATAAACCAGGCAATACAAATCTTCCCAACAGAAATGGCTACAAAGTCCATCAAATTGTTTTCAAAACAAACAGAATTTTCTTCACAAAAAAATAGTGATAAATCACATACAGTAGATAAACTTGTTTTTCTTTGGTAGGAACATGAAGTCACAGTCTTTCTATTAGCCCAGGCTCCCGCCCTATAAGACTGACCCTTATACACAACACAGCACTGCCTAATCCCAAGCCCACAGAAATGGTGAGGGGTTGGGTAGGGGGTGTGCAGAAGGTAAACTGAACACTACTGTCAATTTTTAATATAATTGGAATATTCAGGAGAGGCTGTTAATTTGATCAAGAGCATTTAAACGAGAAGACAATGATTTTAGAGTATTCCTCCTTCAGCTTAGCTATCAATGCTTAAAGTGAGAGCCCAATGTTACCCTCCCCAAATTTCATACCTGTTGACCATACTCTCCTTCCTGTCTGCATATGGAAGTAGATTCTGGCTAAAAAATCAACCCAGGACAAAAAATCCTGGTTCCTCTATCTACTCAGATTTCAGCTCCATGCTTTGAAAAATAATATTACTAAAAAGTATAAAGTTGTTTCATCCTCATTATTAAAGTCAAATAAGTTATTTGTGGAAATCTGCAAAGATATTAAACAACACATAGCGAAATATTTAGTTCATCCACATCTTCAATATCCGAGTAATAATAATATTGTAGAGTATTTTTTTCCTGTATTCTGTTTGGTATATCGACTTAGATGCAATAAATACAAATATCTATAGATAGTCTTTTCGAAACAAAAGTAAAACATAGTGCAAATAGTGTTGTATAACTTGTTTGTTTCCATTTAATAGCATCTCAGGAACACTCTTCCATCTCATTGAACCTTAACCTAAGGCATTATTTATCATGGTTGCAAGGTCATTTCATCTTAGAAGAGGAATTATTACATGTCTTTCCACATCCCTATAGTTGAACACTTAGGTTGCTTATGTTTTTAGCCCTGTAAACAATGCTGCAGTGAACATCCTTGTAGATCCATCTTTACAAAGTTATAATTATCTCCCCACATTCATACACACACACACACACACACACACACACAGTGCTCTTAACATATACTAGGGTTTCTCAACCTCAGCACTGTTAACAAGTGAAGTTGGATAATTCTTTACGGTGAGGGCTGTCCTGCAGGATGCTGAGTAGCATCCCTGGAGCCCCCTTCCTTCACTTTTAATGTTTAGAAATGTTTCCATACATGGTTAGATGTCATCCAGGGGGCACAGGATTACTGACTGTTGATAACCACTGCAATATTATAATGGAAGCACCCAGTAAAATGAGACATAATCTCGATTTATCTTTGATACTTGTCCTCCAAGTTGCCAGACAGCTTAGACTGCCTCCTTAACGCAGGCAACACTTTTGTTGTTGTTGTTGTTTGTTTGTTCATTTGTTTTGTTTTGTTTTGAAACAAGTCTCGCTCTGTCACCCAGGCTGGAGTGCAGTGGTGCAATCTCGGCTCACTGCAACCTCTGCCTCCTGAGTTCAAGTGATTCTCCTGCCTCAGCCTCCCGAGTAGCTGGGATTATAGGCACATGCCACCGCATCCGGCTAATTTTTGTATTTTTAGTAGAGATGGGTTTTCACCATGTTGGCCAGTCTGGTCTTGAACTCCTGACCTAGTGATCCACCTGCCTCGGCCTCCCAAAGTGCTGAGATTACAGGCATGAGCCACCACGCCTGGCCAGAACTGGCACTTCTTACAAGGACAACTTGCCCAAATGCAAGACTGTTTCCCAGCCTCAAGACCCGAGCTCCCCGCCCTCTGTGTGTTACTAGGATTCAGTGTGGATTTCTTATCTGGGCTCCTCATTTCTCATCTATTCTGATTCCCTCTGGACCATGGCCTTCCTGGACCTGCAGTGCTGCATCTTAGCTGAACTCTCATCTAGCGACTGGGATTCCTATACCTCCCCATGTCCTCTGGGCCACATCTCTGCATCAGTGCTGGTCCTCCACTGTGTCTTGCTCTTGGTCTTTATCCGCTCCCCTGTGTAGGAAGACATACTTGACATACCTCCTTTTTTTTTTTTTTTTTTTTTTTTGAGACAGAGTCTCAGTCTGTCACCCAGGCTGGAGTGCAGTGGCACAATCTTGGCTCATTGCAATTTTCACCTCCCAGGTTCGAGCAATTCTCCCACCTCAGCCTTCCAACTAGCTGGGATGACAGGCACGCACCATCAAACCTGGCTAATTTTTGTATTTTTAGTAGAGACGGGGTTTCACCATGTTGCCCAGGCTGGTCCCAAACTCCTAACCTCAGGTGATCTGCCTGCCTCAGTCTCCCAAAGCGCTGGGATTACAGGCCTGAGCCACCACGCCTGGTCAGGAAGACATGCTTCCTACAGGGATCATGGCAAGATTTATTATCAATCCCTCAAAAAGTTTCTCTGTAGCTTGTGGAAGGCCGAACAAAGTGTTGGTCAGATACACACAACAAACACTGTGTTGTTATCAGAGAAAGTTGGGCGTTGACAGACTAGACAGAGAAGTGAACAGCAGCAACCTGAGAGGAAAAACAATGATGAAAGGAAAGTTCTGCACTGTTCACAATTGTGAATACATGGAATCAAACTAGCTGCCCATCAGTGGTGGCCTGGATAAAGAAAATGTAGTACATATACAGCATGGAATACTATGCAGCCATAAAAAAGAAAATCATTTCCTTTGCAGCAATGTGGATGCAGCTGGAGGCCATTAACCTAAGTGAATTAACCTAGGAACAGAAAACTGAATACTGCATGTTCTCACTTGTAAGTAGGAGCTAAGCATTTGACATGGTTTGGATCTCTGTCCTTGCCAAATCTCATGTCAAATTATGGTCTCCAATGTTGGAGGTGGGGCCTGGTGGGAGGTGGTTGGCTCATAGGGGTGGATTTATCAGGAATGATTTGGCACCATCCCCTTGGTGCTATTTTTGTGCTAGTGAGTGAGTTCCCCTGAGATCCAGTTGCTTAAAAGTGTTCAGCGCCTCCCCTCTTGCTCTCTTTTGCTCCTGCTCCTGCCATGTGAGACACCTTACTCCCCCTTTGTCTTCTGCCATGATTGGAAGCTTCCTGAGGCCTCCCCAGGAGCAGAATCCATTATGCTTCCTGTACAGCCTGCAGGACCATGGACCTCTCTTCTTTAAAAATTACCCAGTCTCAGGCATTTCTTTATAGCAGTGCGAGAATGGATAATACAAGTGAACTAATACATGGACATAAGATGGGAACAATAGACAAGGGGGCCACTGGAGGGGAAAGAGAGGGAGGAGGGCATGGGCTGAAGAACCACCTATTGGATACTACACTCACTACCTGGGTGATGGGATCATCCACACCCTGAACCTCAGTATCACACAGTACACCCATGTAACAAACCTATACCTACATGTAACCCTGAATCTAAAGAAAGTTGAGTTAAAAAAAAAAAAAAAAAGGAGAGGTGGTCGGGCGTCGTGGCTCACACCTGTAATGTCAACATTTTGGGAGGCCAAGGTGGGCAGATCACCTAAGGTCAGGAGTTCTAGACCAGCCAGGCCAACATGGGAAAACTCCATCTCTACTAATAAAATACAAAAATTAGCCAGGTGTGGTGGCACTTACCTGTAATCCCACCTACTCAGGAGGCTGAGGCAGGAGAATTGCTTGAATCCTGGAGGCAGAGGTTGCAGTGAGCCAAGATAGCACCACTGCACTCCAGGGTGGGCAACAGAGTGAGACTCCACCAAAAAAAAAAAAAAGGTCTGGTCCCTAAACAGCAGGAGCAGGAGCAGGAAATGGGACCACAGTCTATCTGATGGGATTTGTGATGGGGGGGGGGTCTTTTGGCATAAGACGGAGTCTGACTGGGTTTATGGTGTAAAACTGCAGAGCTGGGCCAAGGTTGAGATAAACCTGCATATTGAAAAGATACATGGAGAAGCCCCTTCACGATGATTAGTGTGCTAAATTTATCCTGATCAATTTTTTTGTGTGTGATCTAAAGCATCCATGTTTTCTTCTGTGCCAGTGCCACTCATGGTGACGCTAGGAGGCAGGAACAAATAGAATGCAATATTATTTCCACATTATGCAAAATATATTTGAGCCACCTCCATGCTCATGACCATAATGAATGTGTCAACGTTTGCTGAAAATCTTGTTAAAAAGTACATTTCCTTCCTTCTAAGAAGCATTCCCCTGACGACAAAATTCTGATTCAGAATTCATAAACTTCTTAAAAGTAGAACTTCCTTGAATAAAATCGTGTGGTCCTCAGATGCGCAAACATTTTTGCATTCACATAATACGCTTTTCTCATTCAACATGATTTGTCAGATTTTCCTTTTAAAAATCAAATCAACAGCCAACAAAGGGCTCGAGACTCCTTCTCCCATAGAGAGCGGCTCCAGATGGAAGAGCAGAGATGCGGGCTGCCCTCTGTCCCCTCCCGAAGGAGAGGATGTAATCTGAACCAACGCATCGGGGTGGCCTGGGATTCCTGAAATTGGATCAAGAAGCATCTGGGCCTCTCTTGGTTACACCATTGTTCATTTATCTCCAAGCTTGCTGACATCCAGCCTTCATGTGATTGACTTACAAATTGGAGTCTAAATTATGTCTTCTATTGCCTAGCAATTAGCCATTAAGGAATAGTACAATCACAATACAAAGATGGGAGATGTTCACGCTGCAACAAGGGGCCATTGGAAGAAAGAGCCCTTCAGTCCTCCCACTTTCAGGCTTACAGTAAGTGCCCTTTGATGCAGGTCTAGCCTTTCAAAATGACAAAACTATTTACTCCTTGCACTATGTCAGCCTCATCCCACACATAAAGCACTCAGAGAGTGCCAAATAAGTCTTCTTCATTTCCCCAATCTTTGCCTCTTGAAACATCTCTCTCTCTCTCGGAATCATTTCTCTGGTCTCTGCAGTGATATTGGTTCAAAGGCTGTCAATTGTACACGTGAATGGTGATGAAATAATTAGTAGCACAAGGTGGGAACTTTCATATGAGCAAACACCAATACACTAAAAATGAGAAACGTGATGAACTGAGGCTGTCAGCGGCATTATCTGTAATAGGGCCCATCCTTCAAGTTGCAAGCTAATTGTGCAGCCTCACTCTTTTATCCTGATGTGGTTTTTCTCCACCTTTTAAAGTAGAAAAATATCTGGCTTAACATCTCATCAAAAGACTACATTTTCTTTGTTCATTCTTGATTCAGAAACACCAATTCTTTAATTTACATTTTCTTATTGTAAAAATAATAAAGTGCATCACAGAAAATGTTGAAAGTGTAAAAAAAAAAAATGAAAGAGGTAGGGAAAAAAAATCTCCCCACACTCTAACCACGTGGAGGCCATTGCTACTACTACTTTGCTGGATTTCCAGTCTTTGCTACTGTGCATTTTTAACATATATGAGAAATTACTGCATCTATAATTTTGCTAAAGGTACATTTTTTTCAGGCTCTGCTGAAGAGAAAGGGAAAGAGTTCTCCCTTTCATCAATTGCAGAGTTGAAGCAGGCAAAACAACGGGAGAAAAGGACACTGAGGCTTTATGTGGTTAATCTGAAATGAAGATTAAAATCATTGTTAGCTGCAAAACAAGGAAATTAAGTGATTGTCACAAACAACCTCAAACAGCTCAGTGGGATCCATTAAGATTTTTAACAGCTCAGTGAAATCTAACATCTACCTGACAGGCCAGAAGGGAAGGGATCGGGGGGGGGGAGCCTGCAGCATGTCTTTGACTCTCCGTGCATTAAACAAGCAAACTTTTTACTGATTGATGGTCCAGGAAAGCTGAACTGACCTCCACCTTCAATTAACTCAGTTTGAGATCATGCCTATACCCCGCACAGCTTGTCTTCATAATCTGAGATAATAAGAGTTTTAAAAGCTCAACAAGGCAAAAATTGCGGTGTGTGTGCTGCGTGTAAAAGATAGAACATGACTGGGATATGTCACATAGTCTATGAAGAATGGGAATGGTGGGATGCCTGTAGCTATCCCAGATGTACAGGTGGGCTCTCTGCAACCACACCACGCAGGGAAGCATCTCTCTGAATGTTTTCTGAAATGAAACTGGCACGGGGCCCACTCTACCTTTTCATTCTCCTCTGGCTCCATTGCTCAGGAATCTGGTTCCAGAAATTTGGTAGAAATGTACTTGAATTAACTTTTGCTTATTGTCTTCATTCCTTTCTTAGCACTGTCTTGTCTCTGCCTCCCTTCAATGTTTATTGAGCAGCTGCTACTTAGAGACACGTGTGAGTGATGAATCAAGAATGAACAAACCAAGCCCTACACTCCACACTTATTTGAGAGCTCACACATTCCATCAGGGAAACTGTATGTCAACAGGCAATTCCAGGCCAGTCAGGCAAAGAGTAATGACTGTGCAGTTACAATACCACAGCATACACCCAGAAAGTAGAAAAAAAATCATGGAGTGCTTCAAAAAGGAGGGGGCATTCGAATTAGGTCTTATAAAAGAAGTCAAAATGTGTGTCACATTTTAGAAAATTGAAGGTTTGGAAAAAGGTTTAGAAAATTTAAGATAAATCATGTGGCTTGTAGAATAATGACTGAGTCACCGCAAAGATGACCCTGGAGATGTGTGAAAGGCTATCAAGACTGGGAGAAACGGCCACAGTGAAAAGTCTGCAAATGGTCTCTGTTCTGGGGAAAAGTTTCCAAGCCCATACTCTTTTTCCAAAATCACTTTCCTTCTGCTCCCCAATAATTGCAACACAATGGTTCTTCCACATAGAACCTTTCTGATTTTCAGGTAATACTCAGGGAGAAAGCCCCAGTGAAGGAAAAGCATATCAAGCTTACATGAAGGGCCAGACGTGGTGGCTCATGCCTGTAATCCCAGCACATTGGGAGGCCGAGTCAGGGGGACTGATTAAGGCCAGGAGTTCAACACCAGCTTGGGAAATACAGTGAGATCCCATCTCTATAAAAATTTTACTTTTTAAATTAGCCAAATGTGGTGGCATGCACCTGTAGCCCAGCTACTTAGGAGGCTGAGGTAAGAGGATCGCTTGAACCCAGGAGTTAGAGGCTGCGATGAGCTATAATTGCACCACTGCACTCCAGCCTGGGTGACTGAGCCAGACCCTGTCAAAACAAAAACAAAAACAAACAAACAAAAAAAGGCTTGCAGGAAGACAACTGTCCAAAATTGTAGATGATGTGAATTTTCCAAGCCCCTCTCAAATAACATCATAATGCACCCCCATTTCTCACCCTATTTTATTACTCCAAGGTATATAGACATACTCCCCAAATAGCAGCTCTTATTATGTGCCCTTAGTCCTAGAAATCACCATAAGAGATTCTGTTCTTTCTCCATTACCGTAATGAGAATGGTTCTATAAAGTGGTTAAAGGACACACCTCCTGGATTTATTTCCAGACTCGGCCACTCATTGGCTAAAATGGGCATGCTGTATGATCTCTCCAAGCCTCAGCTACCCTTCTGTAAAATAGGGGAAATAAAGTGCCTCCCTCATGAGGTTAAATGGCATAAACATGACACTCCCTAGTAAGTCCTTAGCAAATGTTACTTACCATTAGTACTCAGTCACGGCAGTAATGAGCCAGAGGGAACCCTCTGGGGTCAGTATAATTTATTTGAAGGTTTGGCCTGTGTCTCTTATTTGATCTTGATCATTAATTCATTCATTCATTCTTTCAGAAAATAATTTCTGAGCACATCCTAAGGATTAGATGTTATTAATAAAACTTTCCAAAAGGGAAAATATACATCCTTTCTTACAAGAAACTTCATTTTATACATGTATATCATTAAGCTAAAGAAAGCAAAAGACAGAAATACCTTTCAACCCAGCAATCCCATTACTGGGTATATATCCAAAGGGATAGAAATATAAAGACACATGCATACCTTATAAAGACACATGCACGCGTATGTGCATTGCAGCTCTATTCACCACAGCAAAGACATGGAGTCAATCTAAATGCCCATCAATGGTAGACTGGATAAAGAAAATGTAGTGCATATACACCATGGAATACTGTGTAGCCATAAAAATGAACAAGATCACGTTCTCTGCAGGGACATGGATGGAGCTGGGGGCCATTATCCTTAGCAAACTAACACAGGAACAGAAAACCAAATACCACATGTTCTCATGGATAAGTGGGAGCTAAATGATGAGATACACAGACACAGAGAGGAGAATAACACACACTAGGGCTTTTCAGAAGGAGGAGGGTAGAAGGAGGAAGAAAATCAGGAAAAACAACTAATGGATATTAGGATTAATACCTGGGTGATGAAATAATCTGTACAAAAAAACCCCATGACACAAGTTTACTTATGCAACAAACCTGCACTTATACCATTGAACTTAAAAGTTTTTTTAAAAAAAAAAGGAGTTTAAGGCCAGGCATGGTGGCTCACGCCTGTAATCCCAGCACTTCGGGAGGCTGAGGTGGGTGGATCACCTGAGGTCAGGAGTTCAAGACCACCCTGGACAATATGGTGAAACCCTGTCTCTACTATATATATAAAAACTAGCCAGGCGCAGAGGTGGGCCCCTGTAATCCCAGCTATTCAGGAGGCTGAGGCAGGAGAATTGCTTGAACTCAGGAGACAGAGGTTGCAGTGAGCCGACACAGTGCCACTGCACTCCAGTCTCAAACAAAAGAAGGGAGTTTAAAAAGCTTCCCTCTTTATTGAACAGTTAAATAAACACATTTATATTTGACTAACTGAAAATCTTATTTGATCAAGTATAAACATAGAATCAGTAGAGAGGGCCGATGGAAAGGGAAAGAAAGGTGAAAATTCAGCTGGGCATGGTGGCTCACGCCTGTAATCCCAGCACTTTCCACAGCCAAGGTGGGTGGATCACGAGGTTAGGCATTCGAGACCAGCCTGGCCAACATGGTGAAACCCCATCTCTATTAAAAATACAAAAGTTTGCTGGGCATGGTGGCACACACCTGTAATCTCACCTACTTGGGAGGCTGAGGCAGGAGAATCGCTTGAACCCGGGAGGCAGAGGATGCAGTGAGCCAAGACTGCACCACTGCACTTTAGCCTGGGTGACAGAGAGAGACTCTGTCTCAAAAAAAAAGAAAGAAAGAAAGAGGAATGATCTGCACAAATTTAAGGTAAGGAATGATCCCACAAGCGATCACCATAAAATATGCACAGAAAGTTACTGTTAGTGATGATATCCAAACACAAGTGGCAAACACACTTATTGGGAATCCATCATTACTTCCTTAGTCATGGCAATACTTAAAAATTCAGGACACCAAATTTGGTTTCTAAGTCAGTGATTAGCAGCACTGCACCCTGTTCGATGTATCCGTGTATCCTGTAATGTATTTTATCAGTATGGTATTGCTGGACAGGGAGGTACAGGCCACAGTGCTGACAGGTGCAAATGCAGCAGTAACATGGGCATGGAAATGGCATATTCTCCCTTAGACTTTCTGTTTAAAAGCACGCACTCCTTGGGGTTCTTACTGAGGACATCAAATTTGCAATCACCCTTTTACAAGAAGCCTTGGTGCCACTCTTTCTTACCTATTTCTGAGTTTTCTCCTCTTTCCTCATTTCTAGTACAATCTCTTTCAGTAAAAAAAGGAAAAATGGAAGGAAAAAAAGAACAGAACAAGGAGGAGGAGGAGGCAGGGAGGGAAGGAATTAGAGTGGAGAAAAGCAAAAAGTTATCCTGCTCATCATTGTGGCCATTTCCCCATGGAGAAGCGACTGGCTTCAAAACCAGTTTAAGAATAGATATTTTGATAATCAGAGGCTTGAGCTATCTAAACTGTTGGGTGATCTTACCGGCTCAATAAAATCAAGTGCCTGTCAGTGTTGTGTTTTGATGTGGAGACAGCTAAGAAAATAAATCCACCCGATGGAAAATTAGAGAGGAGCCGTTCTCCTTCCGCATAAGCGAGAGACTCAAACAATTTGGTTTCGAGGACATTGCCGCACCATGTTCCAAAAAGTAGACACGGCTTTTGTTTTCTCCTTACAAGATGATAAATATTCATGCAGGTGAATTACCGCTTGCTAATGGCCCAATATTTGGCACACCTGTTGTAGCACATCTCAGAAACAGCAGCAACAGTTTAGGATGACAGTGCTGGCAGGTGTTAACAATGGGATATTGTGACAAGCACAAGGAAACAACACATTTTGATATCCTGATTAAACCAAGGTCCTCAAATTGAACCCATCTTACCTGGCACCCATCTGCAGAAAATGTTTCTCATTTTTCACACTGATAGAGACTTCGAAGTCCCTACGTTAGCTATCAGAACAGTCATTTGCGTCTGCATTTGTGTATCTCACAGATATCCTGAGGTTGTGGGGGTTACATATTGGAGCTCTGCACACAGACTCTCCTGTTTTCTTTTGTTTTGTTTTGTTTTTTGTTTGAGACGGAGTGTTGCTCTGTTGCCCAGGTTACAGTGCAGTGGTGTGATCTCAGCTCACTGCAACCTCCATCTCCCGGGTTCAAGTGATTCTTCTGTCTCAGCCTCCACAGTAGCTGGGATTACAGGTGCCTGCCACCATGCCCAGCTAATTTTTGTATTTTTAGTAGAGATGGGGTTTCACCATATTGGCCAGGCTGGTCTCGAACTCCTGACCTCGTGATCCGCCCTCCTCGACCTCCCAAATCTCTCCCTGCTGTGATTACAGGTGTGAGCCACCATGCCCAGCCCAGACTCTCCAGTTTTAAATGCATCATCTTCTTCCTAGCTGTATGAGCTTGGGTATATCACTTAAGTCACCTGCGTCTTTTGTGCTTTTGGAAAATAGGGTAACACTAGTATCATGCTTCACTGTAGGATTTCTCAACCTCAACGCTATTTTTTTTTTTTTTTTTTTTTTTTGAGACAGAGTTTCTTTCTTGTCGCCTAGGCTAGAGTGCAATAGCACAGTCTTGGCTCACTGCAACCTCCGACTCCCTGGTTCAAGCGATTCTCCTGCCTCAGCCTCCCTAGTAGCTGGGATTACAGACACATGCCACCACGCCTAGCTAATTTTTGTATTTTTAGTAGAGACAGGGTTTCATCACGTTGGCCAGGCTGGGCTCGAACTCCTGACCTCAGGTGATCCGCCCGTCTTGGCCTTCCAAAGTGCTGGGATTACAGGCGTGAGCCACCATGCCTGGCCAGTAGGACTCAACAGTATTGACATTGGGACTGGTTCATTCTTTGCTCTGCATCCTACCCCATGCCTTGCAGGATGTCTGACTATATCCTTGACCTGTATCCACTAGATGCCAGCAGCACTCCCTAACCTCTTCCAGTTGTGACAATGAAAATTGTCTCAAGACAGATATTGCCAAATGCCCACTAAAAGCAAAATTGACCCTGGGTAAGAATCCCTGCTTTGTAGAGTGGTTTTGAAGAGAGACTGTATTATATGTACAGGGCCGGTGACAATGACTGGCACATAGTCTACAATCCTTGGGCACAGCTATCATTATTTTCCAGACATGGTGCTAGATATTTGGGTGGGATATAAGCTTGAATCAAATGAGACCCCTTTGCTTAATGAACTTACACAGTACTTTATTTTCTTCTTTGCACTTGTCACTGCCAGAAACTATCTTGTTTATTTAGGTGTTTGCTTATTAATATCTGCCTCTCTCCCAACAGCACATAACACGGATGAGGATCAGAATTATTGGCCATCCATGGCCACTGCCTAATTCCCACACCTGGGGCAGAGTAGACAACACAGTAGGTGCCCGGGAAACATGTGTGCAAACGGATGTGACAAATTCCGTACACATAATCCCAGAGAAGAGGACTGGGAAATTGCATATACATATATAGTACCTATGTCTACATACACAAGTACATTAGGAGACTCATCAATTCAGGCAGATATTAGAAACACTGCTTTCATCCACCTTTCCACGGTTCTTCACAAAATAGAAATCAGATCATCTTCCCCTGCTTAAAAAGCCTCCAAGAGTTTTTCATTGTCTAAGGGCCTGTGCTGGCTCTCTTGGGAGGCATCTTCCTCCAGCCCCTTTCCACAGTACTTGGGTGTTCTTGGCACTCTCTGAGGTCTTGCATTTGCTGTGTTTGCATGGAACGATCCCTGTGGTTGGAATTTCCTTCTCGTCTATGTCTACCTATAGAATATATGTTCACCCTTTAAGATACGGCCAGCTGGAGAACATGCGTTCACCCTCTAAAATGCAGGTCCCCATCCACCTCGTTAAGAGTTCCTCTTTGTCTCCTGAACTCTTTCAGCATTTAGTTGTCGTCATAGTTCCCCCTAACAAAAAAGAACATGCAGGGGCTAGCATGAGTGTGCAGAGGAGAGCTGTAGATGAGACTGAGAAATACCTGATTCTTAGTTAATTAAGCAACAAAAGATAAACCTTTATGTGGGTCTTGGTTCTTCCAGCAGTCACATCAAAAGATCCTGGATTTCTTCCAACAAAATTGATCTCATTCTATGCAGTCTTTATTTAGACTCTTTTCACAAACATTTTTTTCTTTCTTTCTTTCTCTGTCAATTGTTTTGACTGATTAAGAGAATGAAAACCCTCATTTCAAAAGCACAGGTTTGATATGGCAAACAGTCATTTGGAATCATAGCCGACTAACAATTTCACTGTCCTAACCATTCTCTATTAAAAATAAATTTTGGCTGGACACAGTGGCTCACACCTATAACCCCAGCACTTTGGGAAGCCAAGATGAGAGGACTGCTTGAGCCCATGGGTTCAAGACCAGCTGGGGCAACAGAGCAAGACCCCCTATCTGTACAATTTTTTTTTTTTTTTGAGGTGTAGTTTCGCTCTTGTTGCCCAGGCTGGAGTGCAATGGCACCATCTCGGCTCACCGCAACCTCTGCCCTACGGGTTCAAGTGATTCTCATGCCTCAGCTGCCCAAGTCTCTGGGATTACAGGCATGTGCCACCACACCCAGCTAATTTTGTATTTTTAGTAGAGACAGGGTTTCTCCATGTTGGTCAGGCTGGTCTTGAACTCCGGACCTCAGGTGATCCGCCCGCCTTGGCCTCCCAAAATGCTGGGATTATAGGCATGAGGCACTGTACCTGGCCAAAAAAATGTTTTAAAATAGCTGGGCCTGGTGTTGTAATTTTTCTCAATAATATTAAAGTATCTGAGGCAAGAGTATTCAATAATTATTTATCTTGCAAAATTATCAATTTTTGAAAGTTCCATTTCTGATAGTGCCACACAAACCATCCAAAGAGAGATTCAACAAATGCCAGCTCCCCGCTCCAGTAACTCTACAACAGCAGAAAGACTGATGTGTAAGCATGTCGGGCTCACATTTCCACACTCTTGCTCACTGAATCAGATCACTAGATGGTTCCGAGACATCTAAGTAAGTGCTTCACATGTCCGTTAGCAGCCACAAAACTGGGAGTGTCATTTGTGACCAACATTTTCTACTAAAAAGAAATAAAATGGAGCACATCAAAGTGCATGTGAAACGCTTGTTTATTATTGCAGGTGCATGCTGCCTCACAGTGTAAAATGTATTTCTTATTACGGGGCATAGTAAAAACAAAAAGGTTTCAAAGACATTGGTGAGAGTTTCCATTTGATAACTCAAATCTAGTAAAAGGAGTAGAAAGATAACTTTTATAGGATGATCATTGAAAGGCATATAGGGGTCCATGAACAGTGTGAATTGAACAAACAGGCATCCTTTATCAACCAGAGAGACTCATAATGCCTCCTTTAAAAGGTAGAAATGGAAGACTGAAATCCAAGTTGACCAGAGGAAATCTACCAGTGCATTATATTATCATAAAGAGTTCATGAAAGCTTTCTACAGTAACTCCCAAAATACATGTTCACTCTGTTCTTGGGGACATACCTTTTCTGTGGTGAGATTCATGTTTCTAACTCATATAATATGGAAATTACACAGTATTTGACTACTGTGAAAGGGCCATTTTTTTATTTTTTTATTTTTATTTTTTTAATTTTTTTATTTTTTTATTATTATTATACTTTAAGTTTTAGGGTACATGTGCACAATGTGCAGGTTAGTTACATATGTATACATGTGCCATGCTGGTATGCTGCACCCATTAACTCGACATTTAGCATTAGGTATATCTCCTAAAGCTATCCCTCCCCCCTCCCCCCACCCCACAACAGTCCCCAGAGTGTGATGTTCCCCTTCCTGTGTCCATGTGTTCTCATTGTTCAATTCCCATCTATGAATGAGAACATGCGGTGTTTGGTTTTTCGTCCTTGCGATAGTTTACTGAGAATGATGATTTCCAATTTCATCTATGTCCCTACAAAGGACATGAACTCATCATTTTTTATGGCTGCATAGTATTCCATGGTGTATACGTGCCACATTTTCTTAATCCAGTCTATCACTGTTGGACATTTGGGTTGGTTCCAAGTCTTTGCTATTGTGAATAGTGCCGCAATAAGCATACGTGTGCATGTGTCTTTATAGCAGCATGATTTATAGTCCTTTGGGTATATACCCAGTAATGGGATGGCTGGGTCAAATGGTATTTCTAGTTCTAGATCCCTGAGGAATCGCCACACTGACCTCCACAATGGTTGAACTAGTTTACATGTCTAAAACACCAAAAGCAATGGCAACAAAAGCCAAAACTGACAAATGGGATCTAATTAAACTAAAGAGCTTCTGCACAGCAAAAGAAACTACCATCAGAGTGAACAGGCAACCTACAAAATGGGAGAAAATTTTCTCAACCTACTCATCTGACAAAGGGCTAATATCCAGAATCTACAAAGAACTCCAACAAGTTTACAAGAAAAAAACAAACAACCCCATCAAAAAGTGGGCGAAGGATATGAACAGATGCTTCTCAAAAGAGGACATTTATGCAGCCAAAAGACACATGAAAAAATGCTCATCATCACTGGCCATCAGAGAAATGCAAATCAAAACCACAATGAGATACCATCTCACACCAGTTAGAATGGCGATCATTAAAAAGTCAGGAAACAACAGATGCTGGAGAGGATGTGGAGAAATAGGAACACTTTCACACTGTTGTTGGGACTCTAAACTAGTTCAACCATTGTGGAAGTCAGTGTGGCGATTTTTTTTTTTTTTTTAACATGGAGTCTTGCACTGTTGCCTGTGCTAGAGTGCAACAGCACAATCTTGGCTCATTGCAACCTCCGCCTCCCGGGGTTCAAGCAATTTTCCTGCCTCAGCCTCCCGAGTGGCTGGGATTACAGGCGCCTGCCACCACACCCAGCCAATTTTTGTATTTTTAGTAGAGACGGGTTTCACTATGTTGGCCAGACTTGTCTCAAACTCCTGACCCCACAAGCCGCCCACCTCAGCCGCCCAAAGTGCTGGGATTACAGGCGTGAGCCACCGCACCTGGCCAAGGGCCATGTTTTGATTGTTTTATTGAAAAAATATTTTAATCACTTCATCTGAAAACTGGTCACTGTACAAAGCTGACTTGTTACAACCAATTGCTTATTTTAAGCAAAGTAACATAATAACTTTCAATAATAAAAGCTGAGAGCATGCAAGTAGGTTAGACTCATCCAAGGTAACAGAATGGAGAATAATTTTCATTTTCTCACTTTTAACTCATAAATAGCATCCCTATCCATTATTTATCTATTTTCAAATTTAATTAATAGCTCGGGTAATAATTGCATAATGTCCATGGCCATAAAAAAAGCAGTCTGCATGTAGCTAATAGGACATTTTAATATTTATGAAGTTCAAAGTTTTCTATAAATAGAGAAATCCAGAAATTATCACCAGACCTAAAATTGTATTGGAAGATAGATGAATAATTAACAACAAAGGCATGTGTTCATTGGGAATACACAAAACAGGAGTCATAAACCTATACATTTTTGCCATTTTGATCAAGCTACGTACAGCACATGGCTCTTTTGTCGCAGTCATCTCCGGACCTATGGTTGTCTGGAAAAGAAGGGTCCAAAGTGTGGTGGCTTGCACCAGTAATGCCAGTGCTTTGGGAGGTCCCAGCAGGAGAATTGCTTGCCCCAAGGGTTCAAGACCAACTTGGGCCACTTTGCAAGACCCTATCTCTACAAAAATAAATTTAAAAACAATTGGCCAAATGTGATGGGTTGCACCTGTATTCCCATGATTGCGGGACATCCAATTGGTTTTCAGAGCAGGGGAATAATAGTAGCTTCTCCTGTGAGCAGTGGGAGCCATGATTTCCTCTTCTGTCTAAATGAGAACGATAAGGGCAGGAATAACTACATCCCGGGGTTACTGTGGGGATGTTCAGGTAACGCCTGCTATGTCCTTAGCCAGCCCACAAATGCTGAGTAATATGTCCCTTTTTATCACCAACTGTGCGATGAGAAACCTGAAGCTCAGAGAGGCTGAGTGACTTATGCAGAATGGTGCAGACCACAGTGTCTACTTCCAGGTAGGTTTGTTTCCACTCCAACAGCCTACACAGCATGTTCCACCGCTTCTCATGGCATTTTCTGACCAAATGCACTGGAAGTTAATACAAATTCCTCTTGGATAGACACATGTGATTCAACGTGCACCCACCAGAGGCAGCAGCGTCAGTGTGCTTCCACACACTTTGGTCTTAATGCAGTCCTCCTAGTGCAGGGCCTCAAATAGAAGGTGCTTGGTGGCTCACGCCTGTAATGCTAGCACTTTGGGACGCCGAGGCGGGTGGATCATGAGGTCAGGAGATCCAGACCATCCTGGCTAACACGGTGAAACCCCGTCTGTACTAAAAATGCAAAAAATTAGCAGGGCATGGTGGCAGGCGGCTGTAGTCCCAGCTACTCAGGAGGCTGAGGCAGGAGAATGGCGTGAACCCAGAAGGTGGAGCTTGCAGTGAGCCAAGATCACGACAGTGCACACCAGCCTGGGCAACAGAGCAAGATTCTGTCTCAAAAAAAAGAACCCTAGGTCATCGTTTCAGCAGGACACCCCAAGGAGAAGGCTACCTTTGGATTATTTATTTTCTTGTACCCGTAAAAGCACATTCATATGCACCAGCACACACACACATACACAGCCTTATGATGTTTAAAACTCTAAACTGCACTGAAGAAAAAAAGAAAGTTACCAATTTCGTGATCCCAAAACAAACTCCAGGAATGTGAGATGTTCTTTAAAGAGGCATTTTCCCAGAAGCAGGGCTCCTAGTCTCACCTTTGCCTCGTAGAGGACAAATTGAATGGGCAAGACAGGTAAAGCAAGCAGCCTCTGGCAGTAGCTGATTTTAGATGCTTCTCGGGTGCTCATGCCTTGTTTTTCTGAACAGGATCAAATCCTAAGATTTTAAACCCAAACCCTCCAAGAGCACAGCCACGAGACTCTCAAGGGCAAAATGATTATCTCAGATCTCCAGAAACTGAGCAGTGTATGAAACAGCTAGGGGAAGAGAAGAGTCACTTGTGGATTTTGATTTTCCCTCAGCTTCGGAAGAATATAAATTTCTTGCTGGCTTAAGACAGTGGTTTGCAGCTGGATAAATTTTAGCCGAAACCTTTTTCCCCTCCTCTACAACAGTCATTTGGGGACCGTATTATTTTGTTCATTCAGGTTCTTTCCTTTTTAAAAGTTTCACAGGGTATTTTAAATCATGTGTCTTAGCTTAAAAAAATCCCACAACATTTCATGGAGGTATATTATCAAAAAGTGTACAATTGAACAGACTCATGTAATTAACACTCAAAGGCATCTTAACTTTCATATGGAAAATAACTTTAAGGTTTTCCAGTTTCAAAGTGTTTGGTAAAGTTTTATTTGTTTTGTTTTGTTTTGAGATGGGGTTTCGCTCCTGTCACCCTGGCTGGAGTGCAATGGCGTGATCTCGGCTCACTGCAACCTCGCCTCCCAGGTTCAAGCGATTCTCCTGCCTCAGCCCCCTGAGTAACTGGGATTACAGGTGCGCAACACCATACCCAGCTAATTTCTGTATTTTTAGTAGAGACGGGGTTTCACTATATTGGCCAGGCTGGTCTCGAACTCCTGACCTCAGGTGATCCACCTGCCTTGGTCTCCCACAGTGCTGGGATTACAGTCGTGAGCCAGCACATCCAGATGGTAAACTTTTATTTGTTATAAAACATTAGTATTTGAAGTAGCATGTAGGGAGAGACTGAATTTACTCATTTATTCAAGTCATAGATACTTATAAAATGTCAAATATGTGTTAGGCTTTGAGTATGCATTGATGAACAAAACAGAAAAGTTTTCTACCTCCAGGGAGATCACAGAAGGGGTGGTGAAATGACACCAAAACAAAATGATAAAATAGAAATTCATGCAATGATTAATTACATGAAGAGCTACAAGAAAACATAAAAGTTGTGATCACAGAAAATAGCAGCAAGATGGGTCATTTTTAGGACTGAATTAAATTAAAATGCAAACACAAATCACTGTCATTTTCCTGAAGTCACCTGACTTGTTATTTGACCTGTGAATTCAATTTTCCTAATGCCATGTCCTTTGCCTTGAAAACTTGCTAAAACCGTAACAAAACATATTATGGACAACGTAACACTACAGTGTCAGAGAGGGAGGGAAGAGGAGAGAAACTGGCCTTGTTGCCTAAGAATGGAGGACACTTCATTGACACTCTAATAAGCTCATTCAAACTAGATTCGTTCCATCAATAATGCTCTGAAAAGTCAAAGTGTCTGCTTCCCATCATGGGACGGGTGAGAAAAGGACCCAGGCAGGTCAAAGATGAGCTAAGCACCTGCTGCATAAAGATCCAGAACTTACCCTGATAAAAATTGCAATCTATTAAAAAATACTAACCGTTGGCTCCAGGACTCTAAATGAAATCATATATTAAATATATCCCACTAGTAATTAAAGTTCCCCCCTACACACACACCTTATTCCTTAAGACAGACCTCTGTAAAGGGCCTTTTTAACTTTTCGTTAAGCTCACACAACAGCACCTTATAGAATAAAGTGTTTTTCTTTTAGGGAATGTCTTTGTCTGCCTGAGTTGTGATAACAAAATACCTTAGACACAGTGGCTTATAAACAACAGAAATGCATGTCTCACAGTTCTGGAGGCAGGGAGGTCCAAGATCAAGGTGTCGGCAGATTTGATGTCCAGTGAAGGCCCATTTCTTGTAGATGGTGCCTTCTGTGTGTCCTCAAACGATGGAAGGCGTGAACAAGCTTCCTTTGGCCTCTTTGATAAAAGCACAAACCCCATTAATGAGAGGTCTACCCTCACGGCCTAATCACCTCTTCAAGCCTCCAGCTCTTAATACTATTGTGCTGAGAATCAGGCTTCAACATATGAATTCTGGGGAAAAGCAAACATTCAGAACATAGTGGGGATCTACTCACAAAGGCTGGGGTCCACAACTACGGTCCATGTGTGCTGCATGAGGATTGGTGATTTAGTGTTTTATTTCTTTTGTGTTCCCCGATGGTCCCTGCTGGGATAAGATTTATATTGTGATTGGGTACTTTTCCTTCATAGCACTTACCACAATTGCAATTCATTCAAGATATTTTTGTTTAATGAAAGTCTCTCCTGGGAACTATAAGTCAAAACCATGCTGGCTCGATTATGGCTCTGTTCCCATTTCCTAGGATAGAACGTAGTTCTCTCTCTCTCTGTCTCACACACACACACACACACACATACACACCCCTCTCCTTCCCTCTTTCTCCTCTTTCTCTCTGTCTCTGCCTCTCTCTCTAGATATATATGTGTGCGTGTATAAATATAGACATACATATACATAAAAATAAACATGGAGATAGTATATAAGCATAGATACACACAGAGACAAATATATACATATAGATATAGGTAAAGATATAGATATAGATATATACCTAGACATATAGAGATAGAGATGGATTACATATATGGAAAAATGTATGTACACATATTTGATATGGATATAGACTTGGACATAGGCAAATCTAAAGCATACATATAGATAAAGGTACAGATACAGATAAGGATATAGGTATATAAATATAGTTATACATGTATAGACATGTAGACATATAGATAGATATAGATACAAATAATATAGATGGTTGCTAGGCAAATGGATGACTGGCCACTATGTTACATATCCATCTCAATTACTCTCTATCATTGATATTCAACTATAACACCATGTTGTCGTGAAACAATGCATCATTTTCCAAACCTCTTTCAAAATAGTTTATCTCATTGGGACCTCCAGAACCCTATAAACAGGAAGTTAGGCAAGGATTATAATCCCATTTTACTGATGGGCAGCAGAGTTTTGTTTTTTCTGTAGTCACACAGTCAGTAGGGGGGTAAGCCAGCATATGAACACAACTGTTCATTTCAAGCCATGGATCTATTCTATTTCTAACATCAGTTGGTCTATTTAAGTTTTCCAGCTCTGAATGGATCCTGACCCCAGGTAGCCTCCACATGACCTTACAAAGACCCTTTGCAATGATGCATGCTTGCAACGATAGGGGTCCCAGCATCCTCAATCTACAGCATCATTTTCAGACTTATCCACAAATTGGCTTAGCATAGGAACAGGATGAGCTCTTCAAAATTCTATTACTGCAGAGATGCCAAGTATCAATAGGGTGCTTAAAATGAAAAAAAAAAATGTTCAACTTCCAAAAATAGTTCTACAAACAGAGAAAAGAGAAGCAGCTAGCCTCCAAATGACCAAATAACCCTAAAGGTATTATATATTCTCCTCATGTAGGAAAGCATTAAAATTTTCCCATTTTTAATAGCAAATAACTCTGCAGTATTAATGACTTCCATATTTGTCTAAGTTTTATGTTCTTTTGGCAGAGTGTGACATTGCATACCAGGCTTCTGGGCATGTCTAACATCTTCTATGGAGACAGAAGCCACTACAGTTTGATTATAAGAAGGGACCACTGCGATGGAAGCTCACGAGTCCCAGGTGACAGGAGGCTGCATTAGAATTAATGGATATTGCCTCTGTAAAGAGAATCTTAGGTCCCCAGAGAAATGTTTCAATGACAGAGCATTCTGTTTCAGTGAAAAGCATAGGATTGAGTGTTGCCATCTTGCAAAACACACGGTCTTTAGCCTTACTACATGTGGAAAAGTTTGGAGAAGCATTCAGGCTGAGCCCTGTATGATCCACCAGGACATATGGGAGACATTGGCTGTTAATGAGAGGAGACAAGTTCTGAGTCCTTAATTCCTCTGCATTCTCACCTTCCTGCACACATTATGTGAGCATCCAAGGTAGGAATATGTGTATCCTCAGACATATGTGATCATTCTCATGCACTTGCAAATTTATTCTGTGGAAAGGAGTTTAAACCATTGCATTTTGTAATAAAAGTTGTTTTCTCCCTCAATATTTCATGAGTTTTATTGATCATTATTAAATAATACATCCCTGTCACTACTCCTTGAAACAACTGTAAAAATAGCCCATGTGTAAAGTGGCTAGTTCCCAAATCAGTGACTCCAGCTGTTCTGTGGAATTACAGTTTGTCATGTATAGGGTCTACCTCTTGGACCCTTGTGCTAGATATTATGCCTATTCACTTTCATTTTTGTTACTCCTTCCCTTTATAGCTACAGAAGAGCAGCACTCTCATTCCGCCTTGTTAGGTGGGGCCATTTCACTAGTCCTGACCAAGCAGTTTCACTTGCAGGCCTGAGGGTGGATCAGCTGGTGGACAATTCTCCATGTTTTCTTCCCCATCATGCTGACAAAGGAAGTTGTGCGTTCCAGATGGTAAGGTGGTGGGATGGTGAAGCCTCCATAGCCTGAGTCCCTGAGGCACTATTTGGTGCAGTTCCCGATGCCCAACACTGGATGTATGAAAGCTTTGTTTTATGAAGCTATTGAAATTCAGGAGCCAACTTGTTACTGCAGCATAACCTAACTTGTCATGACTAATTGAGTCTCCAAATCAAATTCTCCAGAGGATTTGCAGCCCATCTCAAAACTATGATAAAATCCCAGCCATCTGCTCTTGAATGATAGGATAACAGATATATCAGAAGAGACTGAATAGTATCTATAGAAACGACAGACATTTCTATGTTATAGAGTAGATTGCAAATTTTACAATAAGTTTTCTATTTTTTTATCAATCAAGTTCATCATCTTTTTTTATTGTTTTCAGAAAATTTCTTTTTATTTATTTATTTTTTATTATTATTATACTTTAAGTTTTAGGGTACATGTGCACAATGTGCAGGTTAGTTACGTATGTATACATGTGCCATGCTGGTGTGCTGCACCCATTAACTCACCATTTAGCATTAGGTATATCTCCTAATGCTATCCCTCCCCCTTCCCCCCACCCCACAACAGTCCCCAGAGTGTGATGTTCCCCTTCCTGTGTCCATGTGTTCTCATTGTTCAGTTCCCATCTATGAGTGAGAACATGCGGTGTTTGGTTTTTCATCCTTGCGATAGTTTACTGAGAATGATGATTTCCAATTTCATCCATGTCCCTACAAAGGACATGAACTCATCATTTTTTATGGCTGCATAGTATTCCATGGTATATATGTGCCACATTTTCTTAATCCAGTCTATCATTGTTGGACATTTGGGTTGGTTCCAAGTCTTTGCTATTGTGAATAGTGCCGCAATAAGCTTATGTGTGCATGTGTCTTTATAGCAGCATGATTTATAGTCCTTTGGGTATACACCCAGTAATGGGATGGCTGGGTCAAATGGTATTTCTAGTTCTAGATCCCTGAGGAATCGCCACACTGACTTCCACAATGGTTGAACTAGTTTACAGTCCCACCAACAGTGTAAAATTGTTCCTATTTCTCCACATCCTCTCCAGCACCTGTTGTTTCCTGACTTTTTAATGATTGCCATTCTAACTGGTGTGAGATGGTATCTCATTGTGGTTTTGATTTGCATTTCTCTGATGGCCAGTGATGATGAGAAGTTTTTCATGTAAATCAAAAAGAGTCCAGGACCAGATGGATTTACAGCCGAATTCTACCAGAGGTACAAGTAGGAACTGGTACCATTCCTTCTGAAACTATTCCAATCAATAGAAAAAGAGGGAATCCTCCCTAACTCATTTTATGAGGCCAGCATCATCCTGATACTAAAGCCGGGCAGAGACACAACCAAAAAAGAGAATTTTAGACCAATATCCTTGATGAATATTGATGCAAAAATCCTCAATAAAATACTGGCAAACCGAATCCAGCAGCACATCAAAAAGCTTATCCACCATGATCAAGTGGGCTTCATCCCTGGGATGCAAGGCTGGTTCAATGTACACAAATCAATAAATGTAATCCAGTATATAAACAGAACCAAAGACAAAAACCACATGATTATCTCAATAGATGCAGAAAAGGCCTTTGACAAAATTCAACAACCCTTCATGCTAAAAACTCTCAATAAATTAGGTATTGATGGGATGTATCTCAAAATAATAAGAGCTATCTATGACAAACCCACAGCCAATATCATATTGAATGGGCAAAAACTGGAAGCATTCCCTTTGAAAACTGGCATGAGACAGGGATGCCCTCTCTCACCACTCCTATTCAACATAGTGTTGGAAGTTCTGGCCAGGGCAATTAGGCAGGAGAAGGAAATAAATGGTATTCAATTAGGAAAACAGGAAATCAAATTGTCCCTGTTTGCAGACCACATGATTGTATATCTAGAAAACCCCATTGTCTCAGCCCAAAATCTTAAGCTGATAAGCAACTTCAGCAAAGTCTCAGGATACAAAATCAATGTACAAAAATCACAAGCATTCTTATACATCAATAACAGACAAACGGAGAGCCAAATCATGAGTGAACTCCCATTCACAATTGCTTCAAAGAGAATAAAATACTTAGGAATCCAACTTACAAGGGACGTGAAGGACCTCTTCAAGGAGAACTATAAACCACTGCTCAATGAAATAAAAGAGGATACAAACAAATGGAAGAACATTCCATGCTCATGGGTAGGAAGAATCAATATTGTGAAAATGGCCATACTGCCCAAGGTAATTTATAGATTCAATGCCATCCCCATCAAGCTACCAATGACTTTCTTCACAGAATTGGAAAAAACTACTTTAAAGTTCATATGGAACCAAAAAAGAGCCCTCATTGCCAAGTCAATCTTAAGCCAAAAGAAGAAAGCTGGAGGCATCACGCTACCTGACTTCAAACTATACTACAAGGCTACAGTAACCAAAACAGCATGGTACTGGTACCAACACAGAGATATAGATCAATGGAACAGAACAGAGCCCTCAGAAATAAGTTTTCTATTAAAGCATGAGAATATTGGGCTCACAGGAAGCCTCTTGATCATTGTGTTATGCAGGCATAAATACTTAGCAGTTCATTTATACCTGACCTTAAGACTCTATCTAGAATTAGTTTGAAGTTCTAAAGGGATATTTGGGAAGAAGCAGAAGGCATTTGGGGTTCCATCTACCAATGCTGAATTCCCTTCAAGCTAGGATAGCCAGGCTTCTTCCTTCCATATCTGGGAACCACGAAGGTTTAAGTATTCCAGGAGCTCTAATCTGGTAGTTACTCTGCACCAAAATGCTTCACGTCACTGCTGGATTCTGATGAGATCTGCTCTTCTTTGAAGCAATGTGAAGTTCTCATAAGGGAGCTGAGATCTTCAGCTCAGGGAAGAATCTGGGAACAGCAAAAGGTGACCAACCACCCAAGTTTGCCTGGTACTCTCCCTGTTTTATCACTGAAGAGATAACGCATCCATGATAACCTCCCAGTCCCATGCAAACTAGGACTGCTGCTCATGAAGGAAAAACCAGAAAAAGGATCAACAACTAATAACTCACTCTGGCATGAAATATTACAGAGTAGAGAACACACATGCACTCCATTTGTAGTATACAACTACAAATGCGTACTCTTTTGCAACCAAGTTACTTTAGGGGAAAACTGCATTTGTAACTGAACTCTCCCTGAGTACCTGGACTGCCATCACAAATACTACAGTGGTCCCCCAGTATCCACAGAAATTGGTTCTAAGACCCTCCACAGATACCAAAATCCACAAATGCTCAAGTCCCTGACAGAAAATGGTATGGTAATTGCATACAAGTTTCAGACATCCTCCCATATACTTTAAATCATCTCTACATTACTTGTAAAACTTAATACAAATGCAAATGCTATGCAAATGAGTTTTTACACTGTATTGTTTAGTGAAAAAAGACAAGATAAAAATCTGTACATGTTCAGTACAGATGCAATTTAAAATATATATATTTTCGATCTGTGGTTGGTTGACTCCATGGATGCAGAGCCCAAGGATATGGTGAGCCAGCTGTATAGGCTAGGTGAGTTAAACAACGTAAATTTACACTCTCAGATTTCTGTAGGCTGGAAGTTTGATATTGGAGTGCCAGCATGGTTGGATTCTGGAGAGAGCTCTTTTCCCGGCTTACAGACAGCCACCTTCCTACTGTGTCTCTTCCTCTTCTTATAATGCCACCAGTCCTGTTGAATCAGGACCCCACCCTTATAATCTCATTCGACCTTAATTATCTTCTAAAAGCCCAGTCTCCAAATATAGTAATTCTCAGGGGTAGGGTTTCCATATATGGATTTTGGAGGGACACACTTGAGTCAATGCATGAACATAGGGCTCGATGACTCCACATTCCTTCGGTGTCCTCTCAAGATGCACTTGAGAGTCCAGTAATTAGAAATATATTGGGCTCATCAGAAATGTCTCTGATGCCAGGCACGGTGTCTCATGGCTACAACCCCAGCGTTTTGGGAGGTCAAGACAGGAGGATCCCATGAGCCCAGGAGTTTGAGATCAGCTTAGTGATACCTCATCTCTACAAATAATTAAAAAATTAGGCAACTGTAGTGGCACTCGCCTGTAGTCCCAGCTACTGGGGAGGTTCAGGAGTAATGCAGCTCGGGAGGTCCAGGCTGCAATGAGTGGTGGTCACACCACTGCACTCCTGCCTGGATGATGGGAGTAGAATCCTCTATTTAAAAAAAAAAAGTCTCTGATTAGAGGGAGATTACCAAAAGCAAGCCACCCCTCATTGCTTGGGTTCTTAACACCTGAGTGGCAGTTCTGGTTGAGACAGCTGGAGTAAACTGACCTAGTGCTTCTCAAACTTTTGTTTACAAATTACCTGAGTATCTTGGTTTAAAATGCAGATTTTGAATAGAGGCCTGCAAGTCTGTAGTTCTAACAATCTCCCAGGTGATACTCATGCTGCTGGTCCAGCACCCACAGTGAAAGATCCAACATTCTCAGTCCTCTTCCTGACCTCCACACTAAAGCTTTTAACACTATCGACTCTCTCAGCACTCAAGCCTCTAACCCATGAATTAAACAAATAAATCAACAAACAAAACAATAAACAGACAAAACTGAGAAGGCAAGGGTTGAACGTTTTAAAATGTGATGTATTAATCCACAAAAAAACATGTCTACTGAAGCTTTGATTAGTGTTTATATTTCATTCCCTGCTTCAATCACAATTACAGCTCAGTTGCACTTAAATTCTTCCCACAAGCATTTTAGGTTCCAGAATTGATAGCAGGCACAACTGGCTACAGTCTGAATTGAAGGCAGAAACCCAAGAAAGAAGTAATAATATAAAAATATGAATCTATCTACAAATGATTGTAACATATTCTTCAAACCATGTTTTCTAAATAAATGGGCCTTACTCATCATTAAGGCCTGTGTGTGTGTATGTGTTCACATAGGTATTGTGTGGACAGTAGGGGAAGGAGGCAGAGGACAGCAACCCAGTGTAAATGTATAGGTCAAGGACAAACTGAACACTCTTAAGCAGAAAGCAGTACTTTACTTTCATTTGGGTACCATTTGGAGAAAAAGACTGTATTTATTACTTCAACCACCCTTCAGTATGTATGGATTGAATTCCAATGAAAGTGCATTAAAAGATAAAAAATCCAAAAGAAAAAAAAGTAAGCAAATATGTTTGTTCATTTTTATTTTGTTTGGAAAAGAACAGACCTAAATATCCACGTTTATTTTCTCTTATCCTACTATAACAAAGGGTGAGATTTCAGTTCTCTACTATGGTCCCCTCCACATAGGAAGCTTCCGAAGTTTATTCTACCCCAGGGACCAGCGGGTGGGGATGAATGTCAGGGTCGTCTAAATGCCTAGTTTAGCTCTTGGTACACTGCAGTGACTCAAGCAAAATGTATAAAATGAATGGGTGCCTGCATGCATGCTTAGCATTTTTTTGGGAGAGGACTCACAAGCAAATGCTTTTTTTTTTTTCCTGTTTTCTTCTCCCCAGTCATCTCATCCTTCTGACCCTTCTCCCTGGCCCCACCATTAGACAAAGGCATCAAGGATGGGTTCAGAGGCAGGTTTCGACAGAGTTAGCTGGTCTGGCTCAGCCATGATGATCAGTTATGATCTTAAACTCCCTGGGTATTTTCTTGTCTCATCAGTAAAGTGGAAACCATAGCAATTTCTCTTCCCTAATTAGTCCATCACAGGGTTATTGACGGATTCACCAGATACATATAAAATGGATTCCATAAATGTAATAGTTGCCCAAGAAATAATCATTTTCTATTTTAAATAACCTATAGTTTATCATTTAATGTTTTCCATAAACAGTACACTTATCTTTAAACTTTGATTTCTTCCTTCGTTCTCTGCTTCTAAGAACAATGGAGTCACTCTGGGAACAACAATAGTGGCTTCCACTGTACAAGGGATTTGAAATGGGGTATGGGTAAATGAAAGCTACAAAATGAACAAAAAATGATCATATTTTAGTTAAGATACATTATAAACATATGGCTAAACACTGCTGTCCCCTAATGATCCAAAGTCCTATAAATCCAAATAAAAGATCGTTTCATGCCCTTCAAATTAGCATAAGTTTTAAAATGATCACAGTCCAGTGTTAGTGAGGTTATCATAAGTGAAGTTACCCTAACTCATTTTCACAGGTGTGAGTTATACTTGTAAGTTGGTAGTAGTGTTTATATTGTAAGGAAGAATTTTTCCTTTTCTTATTTATTTATATCAGTGTACACTTATGCATTTGCCTTTCATTCAGTGAGCTCCAATCTCTTGCTATTATTTACATTTTGATACTCAGATTATCCCAGATCTGGCCACTGGTTAGCATTTGAAGCTGAGGCCTGTGTCCTTTGGACATGCTCCCATCATTCTTTGAGTATTCCTGACTGTCTGGCAAAAAGAAAGAGCTGTTCCAGGTTCATATCATTCTTTCCTTGCCCCAATTCGGGAATCACCCTTTCTCCAATAAGTTTTGGTTCCTTTTAATGATTAATGATATTTAGAAAGGAAGATCTGGGGGCTAGGTGTGCTGATTACTCCTGGAGTTTCCACGTCTTGGGTATTTCTATAATTATATATATACTTTAAAAAGACTAAATTGATACTGACAGCTCCAATTTCAATCCAACACCATCAGGTACTATCAATGCTGATTTTGTTTGTTTGTTTGAGACAGAGTCTCACTCTGTCACTGGAATGCAGTGGCACAATCTCAGCTCACTGCAACCTCTGCCTCTTATGTTCACGTGATTCTCCCACCTCAGCCTCCTGAGTAGCTGGGACTACAAGCGCCTACCACGCCTGGGTAATTTTTGAATTTTTTGTAGAGACAGGGTTTCACCGTGTTGGCCAGATTTCAAGTGATTTCACTTGAAATCACTCTTGATTTCAAGTAATTTGCCCGCCTCAGCCTCCCACAGTGCTGGGATTATAGGCATGAGCTACCATGCCCAGCCTGATTTCTGTTATCTTCACTATTCCCATCCTTTTATTATATTGGGTTTAATTTTCTTTTTTTCTAGTTTCAAAGGAGAAACTTGGATTATTCACTTTAAATCACTCTAACATTTCAACCAGTAAATTTACAGCATCTATAGCTATACATTCGCTCTCTTTTTTAGCCGGATCCCATAAGCTTTGATTTATGATCATTCAGTCCAATATATTTTCTAATTTCTCTTGTGATATCTGCATTAATGTGAGAGTCATTTAGAAGTATTCTATTTAATTTCCAAAATTTTGGTACTTTTATAGATACATTATTACTGACTCATAATTTTATTCCATTGTTGCCAGAAAACATAGTTAACAATATTTCAAAAATTTAAATGCATTAAGATTCTATACCCAACATGTGGTCTAGTTTGAAGGGATATTTCATGAGCACTTGAAAATATGTGCATGCTGTAGTTGTTGGATACATTATTCTGTAAATGTCATAGGTCAAGTTGGTAGATAGTGTTGTTCAAATCATCTGATATGATTTGGCTGTGTCCCCACCCAAATTTCATCTTGAATTGCAGTTCTCATAATCCTCACATGTTGTGGGAGGGACTTGGTGGGAGGTCATTGAATTGTGGGGCTGGCTACCCTCATGCTGTACTCGTGATAGTGGGTGAGTTCTCAGGAGATCTGGGGGTTTTACAAAGGGTTTGTCCTTTCATTGGGCACTCATTCTCTCTCCTGCTGCCCTGTGAAGAGGTGCCTTCCATGATGACTGTAACTTTCCTGAGGCCTCCTTAGACATGTGGAACTGTGATTCAATTAAACCTCTTTTCTTTATAAATCACTGAGTCTCAGGTATTTCTTCATAGCAGCTTGAGAATGAACTAATACCTAAGTTGGTATTGAGGTAGTGGGGTGCACTGCTGTAAAGATACCCAAAAATGTGGAAGTAACTTTGGAACTGGGTAACAGGCAGAGGTTGGAACAGTTTGGAGGGCTCACAAGAAGACAGAAAGATGTGCAAAGTTTGGAACTTCCTAGAGACTTGTTGAATGCTGATGGTGATATGGACAATGAAGTCCCGGCTGAGGTGGTCTCAGATGGAGAAGAGGAACTTCCTGGGAACTGGAGCAAAGGTGTCTCTTGCTGTGTTTTAGCAAAGAGACTGGTGGCATTTTGCCCCTGCCCTAGAGATCAGTGGAACTTTGACCTTGAGAGAGATGATTTAGGATATCTGGTGGAAGAAATCTGTGTAAATAACAAGGAGCTGAATGTTAATTACCAAGACAATGGGGAAAATGTTTCCAGGGCACGTTAGACACCTTCATGGCAGCCCCTCCCATCACAGGACCAGAGGCCTAGGAGGGAAAAGTGGTTTCATGGGCCAGGCCCAGGGCCACCCTGCTCTGTGCTGCCTCGGGACATGGTCTCCTGCATCCCAGCTGCTTCAGCTCCAGCCATGGTTAAAAGGGGCCAAGGTACAGCTCAGGCCATTGCTTCAGAGGGTGCAAGCCCCAAGCCTTGGCAGCTTTCACGTGGTATTGGTCCTGTGGGTGCACAGAAGACAAGCACTGAGGTTTGGGAACCTTTGCCTAGATTTCAGAGGATGTGTGGAAATGCCTGGATATCCAGGCAAAAGTCTGCTGCTGGGGAAGAATCCTCATGGAGAACCTCTGCTAGGACAATGCAGGAGGGAAATGTGGGGCTGGAGCCCCCAGAGTCCCGCTGGAGCACCGCCTAGTGAAGCTATGAGAAGAGGGCCACTATCCTCCAGATCCCAGAATGGTAGCATGATAGATCTAGCGACAGCTTGGACTGTGCACCTGGAAAAGCTGCAGACACTCAATGCCAGCCCATGAAAGCAGGAGGAAGGGTGGCTGTGCCCCACAAAGGCATAGGGGCAGAGCTGCCTAAGGCCATGGGGGCCCACCTCTTGCATCACCATGACCTGGAAGTGAGACATGGAGTCAAAGGAGTTCATTTTGGAACTTTAATGTTTAAGGACTGCCCTATTGGATTTCGGACTTCCATGGGACCTGTAGTCCCTTTGTTTTGGCCAATTTCCCTCATTTGGAATGGATGTATTTACCCAATGCCTTTACCCCCATTGTATCTAGGAGGTACCTAACTTGCTTTTGATTTTATAGGCTCATAGGCAGAATGGACTTATTTTGTCTCAGGTGAGACTTTGGACTTGGACTTTTGGGTTAATAGTGGAAGAAGTTAAGACTTTGGGGGACTGTTGAAAAGGAATAATTGTGTTTTTAAATGTGAGGACATGAGATTTGGGAAGGACCAAGAGCAGAATGATATGCTTTGGCTGTACCCAGATCTCGAGTTGTACTTCCCATAATCCACGTATGTTATGGGAGAAATCCGATGGGAAGTAATTGAACCATGAGGGCAGTGACCCTGATGCTGTTCTCATGATGGTGAGTTCTCATGAGATCTGATGGTTTTCTAAGGGGCTTTGCTCCTTTCTTCAGCACTTCTCTTTCCTGCTACCATGTGAAGAAGGATGTGTTTGCTTACGCTTCTGCCATAATTGTAAGTTTCCTGAGGCCTCCTCAGCCATGCAGAACTGTGAGTCAATTAAACTTCTTTCCTTTATAAACTACCTGGTCTCAGGCAGGTCTTTAGAGCAGCATGAGAATGGACTAATATATCATCTATATCCTTACTGAATTTTTCTGTTCTGTTAGTTTTTCCTCATTTATCTGAAGCTCTGTTATTAGGCATAAACATCATGATTTTTATATCCTCCTGATGACTCATATTTTTCACTATGAAATTTCCCTTTTATTTCTGATAATACCATCTTTTGTCTTGAAGCAGACTTTTTTGATATTAATATAGCAACGCTTGACTTTTCTGGGATTGCTATGTTTAGAGTGTATATTGTTTTTTGTTCTTTCATTTCAACCTACTTGAGTTTTGTATTTTGTATTTAGAGTGCATCTCTCGTACACAGCATGCAGATGGCTCTTTTTAAAAAATCCAGCCTGATAATAGTGTTCTAATTTGAATGTTTAGTCCACTTACCTTTAATGTAGTGATTGACAGAGTTGGACTTATGTTTATCGTTTGCTCTTTAATTTCTGTTTGTTTTCTGTTACTATTGTTTTTGTTATGCTGTTGTTTCTCTATTCCCCCTTTTCAGTCTCATTTTGGGTTAAGTGTTATTTGTATTATTTCATTTTAGTTCCTTCCGTATCTTTCTCACTATACACTTTTGTAATATTTTTAGTAGTTGCTCCCAGAATTAACTATGTAATCTTAACACAGCACAGTCTATTTAGCATTAATACAGTGCTACTTCGTGTCAAGTGTAAGAAATTTTCAACAGTATAGTTTTGCTTCACATTCTCATCATTTTTGTCTACCTATGTTACAAACTCCAAAAAACAGTGATGTCATCTTTCTTTAAACAGTTACATATTTTCAAAGAAGCATTATAACCTTTTATATTATCCACGTATTTACCATGTTCCCTGCTCTTCATTCTTCTCTTTAAGTTTCACCTAGCATCATTTCCTTTCACTGTAAAGATCCCCTTTAAAGCTACTGTTCTTATAGTATAGGACTAATGGTAATAAAACATCTATTTTCATTTGTCTGAATACATCTTCCTATTAATTTCTGTTTAGGATTTTTTTATGAAAACAGAATTCACGGTGGGAAGATTTCTTTGTCAATCATTAAAATATGTCATTATATTGTCTTCTTGCTTCCACTATTTCTGATGAGAAGCTGACCATCACTAATATCACTATGCCTCATGTACGAAATGTCTCTTTTTCACTCTGATTGGTTTCAAGATGTTTTTATCTTTTATTTTCATCACTGTGACTATGAGTGGAAATTAAAATCATACTAGGTGTGCTTGTCTTTATATTTTGCCTGCTTGAAGTTTCTTGAGCTTCTTGAAAATATTTCATCAAATTTGAAGAAGTTTCAACTATTACTTATGCATTATATTCTCTTTCCTCTTTCTGGGACTCCAAGTACCTACAGGCTGTATACATTTGATATTATCCTGTAAATCACTCGTCTTCTGTTAATAACCAAATCATTTGCTCTTTTTTTTCAAATTTAATAATATATATTAATCCTAATTAAATTCACTGATCTGTTGTGTTGTCCCCATTCTCCTGTTTAGCCCATCTAATAAAACTGTCATTTCAAATATTTTATTTGTAATTCTAAAATTTTCATTTTTATATAACTAGTTATTTCTTTAATTACTATTCACATTTATACCAGCTGTTTCAAAGTCCTTATCTGTTAATTCCAACATTTTGCTTATGTCAGGGTTAACTGCTTCTTCTCATGAGTATGAGTTATGTTTCTCTGTTTCTTCACACATCTAGTAAGTTTTATATAAAAGGACATCATGGATAATACACTAAGGAGGCTGAATTTTGTTAACTTACTCAGAAGAGTGCTGATTTTTGTTATAGCAGGCAGTTAACTTGCTGGATTCACACTCCCATTCTGCATCCTCTGTCTGTTTAGCACTTTGAGTATCCACTCGGTTCTTTCAGTCGTCCAGCTATGGCTTCCCAAGGGCTCCCCTAGAGCCTCTTTTATATAAACACGCTTCAGAGATCCACCAGAATCTGTGAAGATTTTATAGGTAAATCTGCATCTTCCTTCCTAGTCTATCTATCTGTCTTTCATTGATACTTTCTAACTATTCTGGACATCTGTCTTTTATTTCTCAAACTCAGTAAGCCTGTAGTCTTCCTGAGTCTCATCTTCCTTGCACCACATGGATTGGGGTGTACTTTGGGGGTCAATACCAAATACATCTCATTTTAGCAAGTTACAGTACCTCTCTTTCCAGGGTCAAAGCCCCTTCCATTTCTGCCTACTTATGGTTGTTGGGGAGTACCATCAAACAGAAGGTGATTTTTTAGTATCCTATCTAGAATTTATAATTGCTATCTATGACAGGATTACTCCAAAACAAGCTACTCTGTTACTGCCATAAGAGTAAAGGTGTTAGTTGTCCTTTTTTTTTTTTTTTTTTTTTTTTTTTGAGATGGAGTCTTGCTCTGTCGCCCAGGCTGCAGTGCAGTGGTGCGATCTCAGCTCACTGCAACTTCCACCTCCCAGATTCAAGTAATTCTACTGCCTCAGCATCCCAAGTAGCTGGGACTACAGGTGCACGCCACCATGACCAGCTAATTTTTTGTATTTTAGCAGAGATGGGGTTTCACTGTGTTGCCCAGGCTGGTCATGAACTCCTGAGCTCAGGCAATCCGCCAGCCTCAGCCTCCCAAAACTGCTGGGATTACAAGCGTGAGCTACTGTGCAAGGCTCTCATTTTAAAAAACAGCTTTATTGAAATATATTTGGTACACAATAAATTGCACATATTTAATTTATAAAATTTGATATATAAGTATATAGATGGTATTGATATAAACTTGATATATGCACAAGGAACACTACAATATTTATTTCCCAAGATGCAATAATCCAAATGCTATGAATCTGTAGTAACGTAATAACTCTGTATAGGATTATATGTTTTTTCACAGAAAAAAACTCATTACAGATCTAATTATAAAAGTAAAAAAAAAGTAAGAACTTAAATATCTATAAAAAATGAAAAAAAGGTCAAAACAACCATGCCATAGTCACAAGGTAGAAAGTCACAGAGCCATTAAAACAACATTTGAAAAGAATTTGGGATAACATGACCATAATTATATTATTAAAATGCATGGATAAAAGACTAAGAAGAAGTATAACATGGCTTTGACAGAGTTTTCATTTGACTAAGGAGACTTTAAGCAAATTTTGAAATCCGACTTTGTTGGCATTTTCCACCATGTCTATGATAAAAATGCATTCGTTTAATAGTCAGAACTTTTTATTTTCTTTGACAAAAAAATCCTGTCTTCATTCCAATTCTTCTGTAATCCTTAGAAAATAATTCATTTCCATATGCCAGCTGAATGTCACCATATCTTTAGTAGACCTTTCCCTGACAGTGAAATACTCAGAGTCTTTTGAGTCATAATGTTGAGGTCAGAATATTGCCTATACCACCTAACTAAACAAATGGCCATTGGCTAGCCATTTAATTTCCCTGGTTATCATTCTCCCATCTGTACATCAAGGGCAATAATAGTATTTATTGGAGAAAAGACCAAATGTAACAAGAGCAAAAGTGGTTTTAAACAGTAACACGCTCAATAGTGCTAGTTTTCTCACCACGATACACAGCTGTGAGATATTTAAACAGCTAGTTTCTCATTCCCAAACTGACCTTTTCACCAAGGACTTAGGGGTCATTAAGGCTTTCTGGGGATCATGGCTAAGCTGTTTTGGTAGATAAGCACTTGGCTAAGGACCTAATCACAGATGACTGGTGGAGTATATATATACACACACACACACACACACACACACACACACACACACACATACATACACACACACATTATCTAATATATTTATATATCATATATATGATATATATATCAGATATATATATCATATATCTGATATATATCTGATATATATATCATATATATATCATATATCTGATATATATCTGATATATATATCATATATATATTGTTACATAATATATATCATATATATGATATATATATCTAATATATATCATATATATGATATATATATCTAATATATATATCACACACACACATACATACACACACACATTATCTAATATATTTATATATCATATCATACATATATGATATGATATCATATATATATGATATATATATCTGATATAGATAGATAGATAGATAGATAGATAGATAGATAGATAGATTAGATACCTAGTTGTTTATCCAGGAAAGTTACTTTGAAATATGTCTTAACTGCATATATTCTCCTCTTATTCTAGCTCGTTTCTTTTGCATAATTTCTCATCCTTTCAGAATCACAAAAAAAGCAATTTTCCCACTGCTATTTTGGGGGGTAAATTTAAGGTTCTTTGCAAGAAGCAATATTCTTTCTTCCCCCACTCCCACCAGCAGCCAAGTGCCTGTAATTCAGTTCAGTAAGTTCTCTTTTATTCACATGCATCGATTACTCCTTTAAAAACAAAATAATTTCCACTTAAAGCCTTTCATCTGTTGATCTCAGCACTTCAGAAACTAATTAATCTCCACAATATGCCTCGATCAGCATTATCCCTTTTGTTTTCAGATGAGCAAACAAACACTATGAAATTAAGCAGATTGCTCAAGGTCAAACAATACGCCAACTTCTGAGCCTGATTTGAACTCAGGATCCCATATTTTTGCGTTCAGGGCTGGCAATAGAAACACAAAGCTTGGAACACTAGTGCCCTGTTTGAAGCAGTGGAGATGCACAGTCATGGATGTCTGCATTGTAGGATGCTATGCATGTTGGTAATAAGGAGTGACAGTTTAGTACAGTCTTCTAAACAGTTTCCAAAATGAAAACGCCTTCCAAGATTCTTGTTGGAAAAAGAACAGGCTACCTCTCCCACTTTTCTTCTTCTTTCCTTCCAGAGAGAGATCATAATTCCCAGTTTGCCTGGGACAGGGCTGGTTTTGCTGGTTTCCTGACACAGTTCTTACAATGATCCCGCTTTTGCTTTCAACAGTCATCCAGATGACATGATGAATTAATTGGTCACCCATAAAACATTTGGACCTCTAACATAACATGATGAGGTAAGGAAACCATAGCCTTGCCTTTCCTTAAAGAAAAGTGTTGTGTTTCTAAAGACACAGTGAGCAGAGATAATGTGGGATATTAAGAAAGTAAGAGAAGATGGAAGGAAACGAGTGGAAGGAGGTCAGCAACAGCAGCGAATTCTCAGAAAGGGGAGATACCCCAAGATTGAATGGGAACTGAGAAGGGTGCAGGGCATGTGGTGGGTCTTCAAGGATTTGAATGCATGAAGCATCTAAATATTAAGAAAGATTTCTTGTTCCATGCATGGCTCAGAATTTGCAAAGTGGTCCCTTTTTAAAGGGACTGGGCAGGTTTAAGTAGTAAGAATCCTAACACCCAAATGCCCACGATATCTCAAAGACCAGCTGTCCTTCCCTGTATCCGAAGCACTGCTAAGCTCCACAGGTGACTGTCTATCTAGCATACGGGAAAGGGATACTGTTCATCCCCATTCCCTATACTCATAGTTGTGATTGAGTTTCTTAAAACCCTAATGACTGGATGCTCAGAGTCATTTAATTTGTTTTAGAAAAATGAAATAATGTGACATTTCTGCATCTACAAATGGAGGGGTAAAATTCACACCAGCTCCATTAGTCAAAAAGCTAACTGCATTTGGCTGCAAAATATACTCATAGTTAAAGCCTCCCAAACACAAATTTCAAAGGAAAGTGTAAGTACGGCAGAGTGCCCCATTTACTCCAGTGTCCCAGCCTATTGCTCAACCTCCCTTAAAGACACAAGACAGGAGTTCCTTGTCTGATTTAGTGAGCATCTTGAAAAAAGCAATTATGAAAGACTTCAGTCCATTGTTCATTCATGACAGAAGAGGGTGGGTCATATGGTTTATCCTTCATCCGGTGTTGCGTCTGATAAAAATATGCCCCATGACGTGAAACTTCAATTGTGCATATATTTACTAAACTGTAAATGGTTAATTTATTATCCAATTTTCTTGTCAATTTGAGGGATGCTTTTTAATTCCTGCAAAGGAAGGAGGGAATTTAGCATACCATCTAGTTCTCAAGGTCCCAATCTGGAGTGCCCCCAAATATTTATGGAACAACATCTACTCTGAGGCACTGTATGCATCCCATTAGGGGGGTCTATTAGTCCCAGGAAAGTGTTCCTCAGTGCGCGGAGGAGAGCAAAGGGGATACTACCATATTCCATCAGGATCACATATTTTGACCTTACAGTAAGCATAGAATACAATGACATTTAGCTTTAACTTTACATTTTATTTCCCTTACAATCTCTTTTACAAATGAAAACAGTAATTATTATTCCAGAGATAGAAATACATAATCTGGAATTTCTTACCTCTAGATTTCTTCATAAAATTGTATTACTATTAGTAAATTATATAATGTAACATATTTAAGGTACTCTATGGTCCAGGAAACAAACAGTTATCTAGAAAAACTGTGTAAACATTCTTCTTACTACAGACGCTTCTTTGAAATTCAATGAAGACAAAATAAGACTCAGTGTCTTCAGTTAAAACACTTGCAAAACATCTTAAATACTTAGAGTTAACCAGTAAAAGGCTACGTTGGGTCACAAATTTTAAAAACAGTCTTTTCAAAGACAACAATTTAGGACATTCACCCCAGTTTCCCCCCCAGGCCATAGGACAGAGTCACCCTGGGCATAATTTTCCTTGACAGCAGTTTGAATTATTGAAGAGGGATTATCTCCTATGGTTTCCTCTTAGTATAGACCAGGAACCTGAGCTCCTTCTCCACTTAGAAAAATCCTACTTATTCTTCAAAAGCTTTTACAGCCTCTGAGCAATCTTCCCTAACTTTCTCTGAAAGAATTATTCACTCTCTCCCTAGTGCTGCCAAAACATTTTGTTCATGCATTTATTAGAGCACACTGTAATGAGTGCAATATATATGTTTGTTTTCCCTCACTTCAGTGTGAGCTCTTCGAGGATGGGAGGGGTATCCTATTTGTTACTTAAAAATCTAAGAATTGTACTTAATTTTCTCCTGCTCTCCCTGCCCACCCATCTGGTCCACAAATAAATTCTGCCAGCTTTATCCAGATCATATCTGCCTACAGAACTTTGTTCCCATGATTATCACCTTCCATCAAGGCAATTATAACCTCTCTCTGGGACCATGAACATTTTTCCTTTCCACACTGCCTTCCTGCAACCCATTTGCCTACAGCAAACAGAATGATCTTTTAAAATGTAAATCAAATCATGGTACTTTTTTTTTTTTTGAGACGGAGTCTTGCTCTGTTGCCCAGGCTGGAGTGCAGTGGCATGATCTCGGCTCACTGCAAGCTTCGCCTCCCAGGTTCACGCCATTCTCCTGACTCAGCCTCCTCAGTAGCTGGGACTACAGGCGCCTGCCACCATGCCTGGCTAATTTTTTTTGTATTTTTAGTAGAGATGGGGTTTCACTGTGTTAGCCAGAATGGTCTCGATCTCCTGACCTCGTGATCCGCCCGCCTCGGCCTCCCAAAGTGCTGGGATTACAGGCTTGAGCCGCCGTGCCTGGCCCAAATCATGATACTTAATTGCTTCAAACTTTCAGTGGCTTTCCATGTATCCTAGAATAAACTCAAATTTCTTGCAGGCAAGGTCAATTTCAGTGGTTTTTCAACCAAGGGAGATTTTGTCACATTTGGAAGGGACATTTGGCAAACGTCTGGAGACATTCTTATTGTCACAACTGGAGGAGTGCGAGGTACTAGCATCTAGTGGGTAGAGGCTAGAGAGGCTGCTGAACATCTTACCATACACAGGACAGCCCCCACCAAAGAGCATTCTCCAGCTTCGAATGTCACTAGTGCTGAGGTTGAGAAACCCGGCCCCACAAGCCTGTCTCCCACTCACCTCTCCACTTCATTCCATGCTGCCTTCCCCATCATCCACTGAAATGCAACCCTGGCCTGGCTCTTTCTTGGTTCCCAAACCACTCCAGCCTCCTACCTACCCCAGGACCTTTGCACTAATTGATCTGCCTGCTCAAAACTACCCCCCGCCTCGATATTTATAGGTGCTCCCCACTTACAATACAGATTTTAACTTAAGGGTAGTCTCTTTGTAAAAGTCATCATTTATAACCTAAGCTTAGAGATTCACCTAGCCATATACTGTCACATCATCTAATTTTAATTCGTAGTTTATTTTATTTAAATAATTTAAATCATAACTATCTGATATGTTTCTTCCATGCTTTTTTTTTTTCAGTCCCTCCCTAAATTATAAGTGGCAAAAGGGCTGACACCTTCTCTGTTTTGTTCTCTATTTTATTCCCAGAAACAAACACAGGGCCCAGCACACTGAAGTCATCCAATACATTTTTTAAAAAATTAATACACGCATTAACAAATAATTGGCACAAAGTAAAACACTAGGTACCTGCGCAGCCCTTCAGTTCAGTATTATCACCACAGCTCCACTCAAGTTCAGGATTTGGGGTTTGGGAGGGGCAGGTTTTGCCTTTCCACCTCTAAACCAGAAAATAATTAGAATGGCACCTCTAAGAGGTAGGTGGAAAGACTCAGGTTTACGGATAAGTAAATACATCCATTGCATGTGCATAAATAGAAACACTAATATATGCACACATAAAGCACCAAAGATAACTGCAAACCTTCTAATTAATGGATTAGCATCCACTTAGAGAGCAACAGTGCAGACATGGCTTTCAGCTGGGGCTTCTCTCAGGTATCCATCAGTTCACAGCCATGAGAAGACGGAGCTCCTGACCAAAAGCAATTTAGTCCAAACACAGTTTCCCTGGCCTTCCTATCGGCTTACAAGTCATTCGCTCCTGGACATTTCACCAGCCCTGTTGCATTTCTGCTGGAAATGCTGAGACAGTGACTCAGATGGCAGTACACATAAGTAGCTCAAAGAGGTACAATCCTATTATCCCAAATCCTGGGAAGACAGCATCAATTTTTATTCTGAGACTTACCAATCCATAGCTTGATTTCTCCTGAGTACAGCGTCATGTCTTTGAGTCCCTGAGCCTCTCTGGCCCATCATTTGTCTGGTGGCTATAGCCTGAGCCGAATTTTTGAGCATGAGGGTAGTCATTGATTAGCACTGAGAAAAACCTACCTCATGTTTACTCTTGTCATTCGACTTCAATTGATTGTTAGTACACCACCCTCATACCATAGTTTAGGTAGAGACATCCAAGATTAAAAGATCACAGGTTCTTAGAACAGCAATTGGACTAAGTGGACCTTCATTTTAGAGTTCTGAAAAACCACAGAGATGATGCACATGAAGAAATCTAGTATTTCAGAAACCAGGTGCCTGCTTTCATGATGATAAACTTAATGACCACATTTTCTTGAGCACTATCAAGGAAAATAAAAGATGTAGTTTCATGATTGAAGAGTCTTGAAAGAAACACACACAAAAAAAATGAAGGATATATCAGTTAGCTAGTGGTGGGCAGGTCATCTTGACAATGCCTGCACCATCTCTGCAGAGTCCTGTATGCATCTGTGCATGTCGTTTCATTATTCTCTCCTTTCCCAACTTGTGCCCACAGACACAGAAAAATGGGCTCTCTGAAGAAGGAAAGCAATTCTCCCTCTGAATCCCTGCAGCATGCATCATCTGAGTCCTCCTCATGAACTGAACGTACTGATGAGCACCCCTGCCACAGTTTGAACTTTTCTGGTTGCACCTGGCAAAAGTGCAAAGCCAAGCTGGGTGAAGAGATTAAAAAAAGGGAATTTACTAGTTTAGGTAACTCAATAGTTAGAGGGATAAAAGGGTTAAGGCTTAGCTGGATCCAGGGATCTTTCAAGTGATGTCATTGTCCAACATCTCCTGAACTCTCTATCTCCACCTGTCAGCCCCTGGAAACCGCAATTCTATTCTCTGCTCCTATGAGTTCAACTTTTTTTAGATTCCACATATAACTGAGATGATGTATTTGTATGTCTGTGCCTCGCTTAGTTTATTTAACTGAATGTCCTCCAGGTTCATCTATATTGCCACAAATGATGGAATTTCCTTTTTGTTTGTTTTTGTTTTTGAGACAGCATCTCGCCCTGTCATCCAAGCTAGAAGGCAGTGACACAATCATAGCTCCCTGCAGCCTCAAACTCCTGGGTTCAAGCAGTTCTGCCACCTCAGCCTCCCAAAGTGCTGAGGTTACTCATGGGAGCCACTATGCCCAGCCAGGTTTCCTTCTTTTTAAGGCTGAGTAGTATTCCATTGTATATATATACCACATGACAAATATACACAATTTTTGTCAACTAAAAGACAAATTAATTAAAAATAATAAATAATAAGTAAAAATAAAAACAAACACATGTTTTAAATCACCATTAAACGGTGCCATTGAACCTTGGTCTTCATTTCTCTCTTTCTGCTCTTCTTCACACTTTCTGTGAGTGTGAGTTGCATTCCTACGCTCCACATGTTGTCAAAATGGCTGCAAACAGCTTCAGAACTGCACATCCCAAGTTCAAACACATTTTAAAAACTCCACAGACAGGACCAAGCACGGCGGCTCACACCTGTAATCCCAGAACTTTGGGAGGCTGAGGCGGGTGGATCACGAGGTCAGGAGTTCAAGACCATCCTGGTTGACATGGTGAAACTCCATCTCTACTAAAAATACAAAAAATTAGCATGCACCTGTAGTCCCAGCTACTTGGGAGGCTGAGGCAGAAGAATCGCTTGAACCCGAGAGGCAGAGGTTGCAGTGAGCTGAAATCGTTCCAGTGCACTCCAGCCTGGCCAAAAGCGAGACTCTGTCTCAGAAAAAAAAAAAAAAAAAAATGTTCCACAAACTTCACATCACTGCTTCTGATAGGTGCGCATGCTCACCTTTCAACAGTCATAGTGACTGGGGTACACAGTGCTTCTCAGAGCCAAGTGGAAGCCACACACTTGTTCCCTGTAGACTGAGACAGACGAAGCTCTCCTGGAAGTCACAAGGACTGAGAATGGGGAGGAATGATCACCAGAGGGAAAAATGGACACTCTTAGAGAAGTAGGGGCATGGATTCTGGGCTGCAGAATTGACAGGTGCCCACTATACACCCTCAAAACAAATAAAAAAGAAAAGAGAACCCAACTGCATGAAGCTAAAAATATAATTAGGTAGCCTAAAACAGCTGAGCAATGCTAGATATTTTCTTTGTTACACATAACCTTGAGCTGGTGCCTGTTTTATGAGCCTACAAGCAGATGTATCATCCCAAATAACTTGAATTTAAGTTGATGCTAACAGCTTCATTTTTTTTACACCTCTCTCTTCAAAAGGTTTTTTTTTTTTTTCTTTCCTAATCATGTCCTTTTATATCTAGGGTGGCTCTTCCCTCACAAGCAAGACTTGCACATACCAATCCAAGGAATGTAAATAGAAGTCAAGTTGCATGGGACAGCAAGATTCCAATGAGAACAACAGCAGGCGCTGAGTGCTCTGAGTGGATTCCAAAATAGCAACAGGGAGAAATGCATCTCAACTTCTTTTTTCTCCATTGAAAATGAAGGCTATGGATGCTTACAGGAGGTGAGTGATGTGATGAAGGCTGTAACTGAAAGCCAGTGGTTGAACTTACAAGAATTCCCTTATTCTCAAGGCCAACCCTTCAACCTTCAGGGTCACCAACCCTAAAAGGCATGGATTTGAAGTTCATTGAGTCGTTGCCAATGGACTTTGACTTTACCAAGACTTTAGTCATTTCCCCTTGCATTTCAAAGTCCAAGCTCCTCTCCAGAACCTATGACCCCAGTCATGCTCCTGGGTACTCTCTGAGCTTCATCTTTGGGCAATCAATAACTACCCCAACACCTCTCTCTTTACTTTTCAACCATAGAGATTCTTTATTATGCAATTCCTCAATCAATCTGATATCTTTCCAGTTCTCCGCCTTTCTCACCACCCATACTTCCCTTCCTCCCAGCCCTATCTGGCCCCTTGATCATCTCATGAATAATTCTTTATATTTCTGCTCAAATAGTAGATCCCCAGAGAATCTTTGTGGATTCCCCTACCTAAACTATTCTATTTACCCTAAACATTTATTCAGTGAATAATCACTGAGTTCCTACCATGTGTCAGACACTATTTTAGCAACTGGAGATACTAAAAGAACTTCTTTTCTCTCTTTGGGATGCATTGGTTTCTATTACAGACACCTTACCACCTGTGATGGCTTTATTTCTTTTTCCATTTATTGGTTGTTGTTGCTTTTTCTATCCTTTCCACCAAATATAAGCTTGGAAAGGTGCAGGAATCATGTTTGGTGTATCCCCAGCACTGGGGTTAATTAGCTATTCAGTAATTTTTGGATGAACAAATGGAGGAGGACCCAGACTCCCTCATGCCAATACACAGCAAGAAGTGGATGATAAGTCATAACAGAAAATACACTCAGTGGTTAAAGAAAGGCTCACACAAGAATGTAAACATGACCTTTACGGGTATTGGTGTTCCCAGCTAAAATGTCCTGCCCAAACTAAGCTGCAGTAAGTTTGATCTATCATCATGACAACAGGACAGCAGTGTGAAGCTTAGAAATGTGTTCTTACGCCTGTAATCCCAGCACTTTCGGAGGCTGAGACGGGCGGATCACAAGGCTAGGAGATCGAGACCATCCTGAGTAACATGGTGAAACCCCGTCTCTACTAAAAATACAAAAAATTAGACAGGCGTGGTGACGGGCGCCTGTAGTCCCAGCTACTGGGGAGGCTGAGGCAGGAGAATGGCGTGAACCCAAGAGGCGGAGCTTGCAGTGAGCTATCGCGCCATTGCACTCCAGCCTGGGCGACAGAGCGAGACTCCATCTCAAAAAAAAAAAAAAAAAAAAGAAGAAGAAATGTGTTCTTAAATGGAATTCCCACACTAATGTTGGGGAAGCTGTCCCATACAAAGATCTCATTGGCATACTCTTCCCCCAGACTAGTATTTCAGTTCCCTGGTACTAGAATCTGATAATTCACAGCAAGGGAATAACTTGCTTAGCTTTTTGCTAAATACGATGTGTAGACATGATGCATGAGTCACTGTGCTTATCACTTTCTGTGCATTACCTTGTTCTATTCTCCCAATAGTGTTAGAAAGTAGGTTTGTTATTGTGTCCATTTTAAAGATGGGAAAAACTTCCTGTAATCCCAGAACATTGGGAGGCCGAAGCAGGTGGATCACTTAAGGTCAGGAGTTTGAGACCAGCCTGGCCAACATGGTAAAACCCTGTCTCTACTAAAAATACAGAAAGTAGCCGGGTGTGGTGGTGCATGCCTGTAATCCCAGCTACTAGGGAGGCAGAGGCAGGAGAATCACTTGAACCTGGGAGGAGGAGATTGCAGTGAGCCAAGATGGCGGCACTGCACTCCAGCCTGGGCAAAAGAGGGAGACTTTGTCTCAAAAAATAAAATAAAATAAAACAAAAATAAAGATGGGAAAAACTGAAGCAAAAGAGGTTAAATAATGTCATGGGCACAGCTGGGACGTGGCAAAGGCAGAGTTTGAACACAGACCCACGTCCTTAACTATGCATACTGCCCGTTCCTGTTTCCATTATTTAAATATGAAAAAGCTTGTCTCAATCAGCTTTAACAGCTTTATCTTGTCCACACTGAGAGCATCTTCCCATGGTGACACCATGCTGAGACTGAACATGGTTAATCTGTAAATATTTTAGAGTGAATGAGAGTCTGAGAGTTTGAAAAGCTTTGGAAGACCAAACTTTAATGAGGGGAGAGAGAATGTGTAGATAGCAAACAGGGAGGGGGTGCTGCTGAAATATGGTGAGTGAGACCCACTCGGACACGGCTACCATTTACACAGAAATGGAGCAGTCTCTGGATGTGAGTTTATTAAGAGAGGCTGCCTGGTACCAGCCCCTACAGACTAATTCTAAGGGAAAGGTACACTTTAGTTAGAAAAGAAACCTCCCAGGTCACGGGCTGAGCAAGAGCTCCATGATGTGACGTGGGAACTGTGGCCATATCAGATCGGAGAAAACAGCAAAGCTTGCAGCCTTGGTCTTTAATTAAAACGCCACATCCACACACTCTGAGATGGAGGCACTTATAAACTTGTGCACACACTTACAAAGAGAACTGGAAGAAGAGATTCTTCATTTGTTCCTTCAAGGAAATAATTCTGTAATTACAAAACGAGACGAATTAGATGACCTCCAGAGCCCTGTTTACCCTCAGATTCCATAATAAGGTATAGAAGTAATTGTGTGAGCTCCATTTCTTCAATGCACACTCTTCAGAAGCCCTGTACAACTTATGTTAGATAGAAAGGAAATATGTTTAAGCCTTCTGGGAGGGAAAAAAATGAAAGATAGAATTAAAGCAGGGATGCCATTGCTGTGTGCCACCCTAGCAGAATCTAGCTGAATTGAAATGCAAAACAGGGGGCAAGGAAAAATGCAATTTTACTGCAATATTTGTATATTATTTTTATCTTCTTCCACAAATAAGATGATGATTGGATTCAAATCACATTTCAAACAGGATTCATTGCTGAAATGTCAAAAATGAGGTAGCACTCAACTCTTGGAAAACCTTGAAATCTGTTCCATAAAAAGGCAATTTCAGCATAAAGCATGGTTAACCTTGAATAGTTAGATTAATGATCCAGCACCTTTCAACCGAGCGCCAATGAATAAACAAAACTTTACACGCAAATTTAGCAACATCTTAGAAGAAAAAAAAAAAGCAAAACCAATCAAGAGAGATGAATGGCGGTGAAACAGAAACATTTCAGGGTAGAAAGAGAGTGATAGCAGCAGTAAATGTACTGCAGAGAAGGAGAAATTGTTCTCTTTTTTTTCCCCCTAAAATTCCCATACCATAGAGGATCCATTATGCTTCAAAAAACAAATCAAAAACCAGATCCCACCTTCTGCTTAGTGGTGGCTTGTACTTTGACAGTTGGTTTAAAATTTGATTGTAACCACTGAACTCTTCTTGTTTGTTGTGCTGTTTTTCTTTTCTTTTTTTTTTTCCAAGATAAATTCTCGCTCTGTCGCCCAGGCTGGAGTGCAGTGGTGCGATCTTGGCTCACTGCAACCTCTGTCTCCCGGGTTCATGCAATTCTCCTGCCTCAGCCTTCCGAGTAGCTGGGATTACAGGCACACGCCATGTCCAGCTAATTTTTGTATTTTTAGTAGACACGCGGTTTCACCATGTTGGCCAGGCCAGTCTCGAACTCCTGACCTTGTGATCCGCCCGCCTCAACCTCCCAAAATACTGGGATTACAGGCGTGAACCACTGTGTCCGGCCCCGTGCTGTTTTTCTAGAAGGGGCTTGGTGCATTCAGTGAATTGGATTTGTCCTGATCCAAGGAAGAAAGCAAGATGGAAAAGAACTGTCTGACTGCACAGACTCCATACAGAAAGAAATGACACAATCGTGCTTTTGTGTCCTCCAGACCACATGGCATCCTGCATAGGTTTTCTGACAAAGAGGAGAGTCAACTGATGCCAAGTTTAAGAGGTTCAGCTTTAGTTTAACAACAGCCATAATGTCACTCAGATTTGATATCTATTTCATCCAGGCTCCCATCAAATGCTTCCTTTAACAAGAAGAAAGCCAGATCTTCTTGGAAGATTTACCAAAATGTTGTGGGAGCGAAGCCCATAGTAGATCCTTTTTTTGGAGAAAGCATGAGAATTTGCTAGCACATGTCAGCAAGTGACTGGGCAACCTTAACAAACTTCTTGGGCACCAGATGTCAAATCCTCCTGCTCACTGTTAGGATTTCGCTGCCTCTGCAGCTGAGCCCTGCGCTGGCTGCAGCATAAATACTGGCTTGTCAGGATTTAGACCTTCCTGGTCTATTGTGCTGCTTCTTCTGCTTTGGGTAATAACTTAACACTTTTCACTGGGCTTGAGAGTAAAAGCATTTTCTTTTTTGAGACAGAGTCTCACTCTGTTGCCCAGTCTGGAGTGCAGCGGCATGATCTCGGCTCACTGCAACCTCCACCTCCCGAGTTCAAGGGATTCTCCTGCCTCAGCCTCCCAAGTAACTGGGATTACAGGCACCTGCCACCACACCTGGCTGATTTTTGTATTTTTAGTAAAGATGGGGTTTCACCAGGTTGGCCAGGCTGCACTAGATCTCCTAACCTCAGATGATCTGCCCGCCTTAGCCTCCCAAAATTCTGGGATTACAGGCATGAGCCACTGCACCCAGTCTTAAAAGCATTTTCACATCCCTTAATGAAGCTAGGCTTCTCCTCACCACACAGATAGGACAGCTGAGGCCCAAAGAGCTGCACCAACTGGCTCCAGGTCACACTATGCATTAGGAGCAGGATGAAGACCTACCAATACCAAATCTTTGCATTTTACTAGTCCTCAGTACCGTCCCTTTACCCACTCTGCAGGAGAAAGCAAGCACAAAAACACAACTTACGCACCTTCTTTCTTTTCTTCCACAATATGAAATGAGTGTTTACTGCCATTACAGGCCCTGTGCTAAACTTTAGGACGGGACCAACAAACTATGCTTTCAGACCACAGGCCCACTGCCTGTCTTCGTATGGCTCACAGGCTAAGAATGGCTCTTGCAATTTTAAATGGTTGAGGAAAAAGAATCACAAGAATACTATTCTTTGACACATGAAAATGATGTGAAATTCAAATTTCTGCATCCATAAATAAAGTATTATTGGAACACAGTCACACCCATCTGTTTACATATCATCAAGGCAGCTTCCACGCTACAAAGGCAGTTGAGTAGCAACAGAGATGGCACAGTCCAAAAGGCCTGAAATATTTCCTGTGTGGCCCTTTACAGGAAAACTTTGCAGAGCCTTTTCCTAGGAGAGGATGATCGACAAGCCAGACATGGTCTCTGCCCTTGTGGAATTTGCAGTGCAGCAGGGGAGACAGCTATTAAACCCGTGCCCTATAAACAGCCCGTGAAGAAACTGACCAGGTGAATGCATGATAATGCAATGAAGTCCACTTGCTGGAATCCCAAGGGACACAGGGCAGACCCAGTTCCAGCAGCAGCAGATGCGGTAGCCCCAGGCATACATCGGCCCAATGCCTGGCCTAGCACACAGGACCCCATGTCCCCAGCGGCATGACAGAAGCAAACTCATCTGTGCCACAAGCCAAGAGGAACAGCTCCTGTTCAATGACCCAAAAAGATAGTTGACATCCAATAGGTAAAGTCAAGACCTTGGAAAAGAGCCCCAAACCTGCATCTTCTTTTGTATCATTCCTCCTGTTTAAAAGTTAGCATGGTCACTCAAACTCCAAAGATATAATCCTCTACAGTGCTGATCACTCCCCGCTGACTTCCTGCAAGGTCACCAAGCCCATTGCATTTTACTTCTAACATATCTCTAGTTATAACTGGGAGCTAAACAATGGGCACATGTGACATACAGAGTGGAATAATAGACACTGGAGATCGCAAAAGATGGAAGGGTGGGAGGGAGGTGAGGGTTGAAAAATTACCTTTTGGGTACAACGTTCACTATTCCAGTGATGGGTACACTAAATGCTTAGACCTCATCACTACGCAATATATACACATGAGAAATTTGTACTTATACATCCTAAATCTATAAAAATAAAATACAACAAAAATGAAAATGTCTCTAGGATCTATCCCTTCTTCTCCAGCTCTCAGATAAATTCTATTGTCTCCCATTTGATTTCCTCCAAAAACTTCCCAAATCCCCTTGCCCCAACCTGACAGGCATCCCCTCTCTGACCTGCCCCCTAAAATACTTCCATAGTCAACATTGCATACCACAAGTCTCCCAGCAAGATTATTTTAAAAAGAAGACGCTCGCCGAGACAAGCAATCACCAGAATGCACAGAAAAATATGAGGACCTTTGGTTTGTTCCTCCAGTTGGTAAAACTCAGAAAGATAATGGCCCATGTTGGCAAGGGTATGTGAAGGGAAGGAGGTGCTTTGGGCGCTGCTGAAGGCAGCACAAACTGGTGAGGAATGTGCAATAGACAATTTGGCAATATTTACCTAAATTGATTATGTGTTCTCCTTTGGACCCAGAGTTCCTATACTTAACACCTATTTTAGAGAAATGGTTTTGTGTGCCCCCAAAGAGATTTGTTCAAGAACACTCATGATAGCAATGCATGTCAGAGGAAAAGAAGAAAAAACGAAAGACATATCCTAAGTATGCTCTTTATTTCACACCGAGATTTGATCAAACGGTCCATAACTTTACCTGCCATTTATTTTCCCCCCAGAACTTCAACTCACCTTCCTTTTTGTGCTGCCATCTCCAGACCATAAGTTGTCCGTTTTCTGTGTCTAGACCAAAGCTGCTGAGTTCTAGTACAAAAAAAAAAAAAAAAAAATCTCCACCATTCACCACTCACAGCCGCATCATTATAAGTTGGGGAGGGGTCTTCAGCCTCCAAAGTTTCCTTTGCTGCCTCCACCACCGTCACTGTTCTCTTTCCAAGGAGAACATCAGTCCCATTGGATTGTTTTCTTCTCTAGTTGATTCCCAGGGCTTGGAGCACAGAAGGCACCCAATAAAAGTCTTCTGAATGAGCCAATTCCTTCTCCCATTTTCCATGTGGCTATTTAAAGCAATTGTCTACTTTCCTCCCATCTTCAACCTCCCCCACCTCTCAGATGCCTCCTACCTCAGAGGAGAAAATAAATCCTACTCTCTGCAAATCCCCGCCATAAAGCCTACGGACTTCCTTACACCCAAACTTGCTCTTTCTTGCCTGTTAACAGGGAAGGTGTCCCTTCCTGCATCTGCTCTCTCTCCCTTGGGATCACTGCTCTATCATGTGGACACCCCCTCTCCTGAAGCTTTCTCCATCAGGCCCCTTTCCAGGACTAAGGCATGCTCAAATGCCTCCCATCCCATGAACCTTCTCTTGTTCTCTCATGCCCATGTCTGCAAACTCCCCTAACATATCCCCCTTCTTGCACAGCAAAGCTTAGCGGAACTGACTGTCTCTACTTTCTCATCAATGATTTTCTCCTCAAAGCCACCTGTCTCTGGCATATTCCCACCATCATGATTACAAGGTCATCAAGTCTTTTTTTTTTTTTTTTTTTTTTTTTTTTTAGTAGCTAAATCCAATGCACAGCTCTTGATACTTGCATGACTTCACCTCTGTGACTCATTTGACATGAATGATTCTTCTCTTGTCAATTTTCTACCCTTGGCATACATTACCCAACACTACCCTGGTTTTTCTTTCTACCCTTCTGCTCACACTGAGTTTTTTTTTCAGTGGGTTCTTATGCCCTCCTATGAACTCTGAATTTCCCCAACCTTGTCACATGGGTAGGGTGATGATACAGTTTACTGAGACACATAAAAGTGAAAGTGGGGGGGGGTGGCTGTTAGAAATTATGGTGGAACAACAGGTATAAGGCAGGAATATCCTGGCTAACTGGGATGTGTGGCCATCCTAATTTTGGGCCATCTTATTTTTTTATCCTGCCTCTCTCCCAGGGAAGCACCTTTCACTCTCATGGTTTTGAGTATCATTGCCTCTCTGATGAATTCTCCATTTGATACATACCTACAAATCTCAGCTGGGTCTTCTACAAGGGCCCAAAACTCAACATTTCCAAGATGAGCACAGCATCTTTCTTCTCGAACCATTCTTTGTTTTCAGCAAGTCACCCCCATCCACTCAAATACACAGTTTAGAAAGCTGGGCATCCTCCTCCTCCTTCCTCAGTCCTAACAGACAATCACAATCACCGATTCTCCTCACCTCCCACATGAAGACCTCTCTTCTATGTCTAATTACTTCCTGCTCCATTGCTACTTTCTTTTTCCAGGGCCAATCCTCTCTCAACAAGATCAGTGCTACCAATTCCAACCTTGTCCCCTTTCCAACATTTCCGCCCACCTCTCACCATCCCTGCAATCCGTTTTGCATGCTCTAGGAAGAGTAATCCTCCTAAAGAACCATTCAAAAGATATTATAAAGATGAGAATTACAGATGAAGATAATAGCAATGAGGGAAATAAAGAGGTTGTTGAGGCCATGAGTGATGAGGGGGTTGGCATATGCTTTAACTGGGAAGACCGACAGCTGCCCCTCTAAAGGGTGACATTTGAGATGAGCTCCGGGATGACCAATGCGGAAGAGCATTGAGGACTAGGGAATGGACATTGCAAAGGCCCTGAGACAATGCATATCTTATTTAGAAATGGGGGTGGGCATGTGCACACTCCCACTCCACCAGATGATCCAGCCAGGAGATGGCTGTGTGTGCTCTGACTCTCTTGCCCTAACAAGATGGAACACCAAGACCAAAGTGACGGGCTGCAATTGCAACCCTGCTCAACAACCTCCATTGGTGCTGCTTCCAGCATGCTGACAGGCTAGTGCAGAAAGATGCCCACCGAACTGTTGGGAAGGATCGTAGCACCAGGGTCGCAGGGTCTGGGTCACCATCTCTCTGTTGGGCCCAGATGCATGAAGCCCCAGCCTCCGTGAGAGGTGAAAGGTGAGCACAGAGGGGAAGCACTGGCAGCTGTGCCCGAGTGTGCGCCAGATGGAGCTCAAAGGCTGCAGGGAGCTGAGGCGAGGACAAACATCTGCTGCTGGCAGCCTTCCTCACAAACAACAGAAGCTCTGGTGGCTGAGCCTCCAGCCTGGTCTTGATAAATGAGCCATCATCTTAGGTGGGGGCAGGGTGGAGCCCCTCTTTCTAAACATACACGGCCTATCCAGGATGCTAGAAGACCAGAGGACGCAGAGGAAGAACACTTGATCACCCTGTTTGGATTTTAAAGGACGACGAAGCACCAGGATTGGTGACAGGACACAGGACATGCCTGGGATCAGGAATCATCTTTGAGAAGCACCTATTAGAGTGGGGCAGGGTTTTCCCAGCTCAGCTGGGAGCAGGGAGGCCAGCACTTCCGCAGTCTGGGAATCCACGCCGGGGTAGTTTCATTCTGTTATGTGTGGCCTACCACTCCATTACCGCCTCTATATAAAATTACATTCCTGATTAAAATTTTAGTGTCAAACATTTTATATGATTACAGACAGAAAGTCAAAATTTGCATTTAAATAGACATATTAAAAACACTGTAGAGGGTAGAACAGCAAAGCAATCTTGAGGAGTCTTTTAAGAGAGGGTGAGGCGCTTGGAGGATTTTTCCATTTCTGTCAACACAGACCCTGACCCTTCCCAAATTCCACTGAAGTGTACGTTGTTCTTGATTCTATGCAGGCACGCAGACTCAATTCTCCAGGCTGAGACTTGCCGGGGCCCAGAGCATTATCATTCATTCATGCATTCAATAAATGTGTACTGCCTTGTACACTGGGTTGGATAACAACCCCCAGAAATCCATGGCCCCCAGAATGTCAGAACGTGGGCTTATTTGGAAATAGGGTCTTTATAGATGTAATTAAGATGAGGTCATATTGAATTAAGATGAGCCCTAAATACAGGGACTGATACCTTTTTTTTTCTTCTTTTTTTTTTTTTTTTTGAGACACGGTCTCACTCTGTCACCCGGGCTGGAGTGCAGTTACATGACCTTGGCTGACTGCAACCTCCACTTCCCGCGCTTAAGTGATCCTCTAGCCTCAGCCTCTGAGTAGCTGAGGCACACAGGCCTACAGGCACAGGCCACCACACTCAGCTAATTTTTAATATTTTTTTGTAGGAATGGAGTTTTTCCATGTTGCCCAGGTTGGTCTCGAACTCCTGAGTTCAAAGTGATCCACCTGCCTCAGCCTCCCAAAGTACTGGGAGTATATGTATGAGCCGCTGAGCCCAGTCTGGGGACCGATACCTTTATAAGAAGAAGGAAGTTTGGAGACACAGAGAAACACAGGGAAGGCTATGTGATGCCCAAGCCAGAGATTGGAGTGACACATCTCGAAGCTGAGGGCCGCCAGATTCCTAACGACTACTAGAAGTTGAAAGAGGAAAGCAAGAATTCTTCCCTTGGTCCTTTGAAGAATGCGTGGTGCTGCTAAAACCCAGATTTCAGATTTCCAGCCTCCAGGACCGTGATAAAATATATTTCTGCAGTTTTAGGCCACTAAGCTTGTGATACTTCTTACTGCAATCTAGGAAACTAACACAGGAGTCATGAAACCATTAGTTGGGGCCCTAAACCAAGGACTGCTGGTTTCACAAATGGAAGAAAATCTGGACACAGAGATACACACATAGGGGACAGATGATGTGAACAGACACCAATGTAAACAGAGGTTAGGAGTGAGGCAGCTTTCAGAAACACAGCTGCAAGCCACTGAATGCCAGGGAATGCCAGCAACTACCAGAAACTGGAAAAGGCAATGAAGGATTCACCCTCAATGCCTTCAGAGGGATCATGTCCCTGCTAACACCTTGATTTCAGCCTCCTGGGCTCCAGAACAGCAAGAGAATGCATGTCTGTTTTTTTAAGCCACTTAGTTTGTGATACTTTGCTGGGGCCCTTGCAAACAACAACAACAACAACAAAAATAAACAAACAAAACCCAACACAACACACCTCCTCACTAAGTGCCAGGCTATAGAACATAAGCAGGAACATAAATGACAAGGCCAGTGATCCCAAGGATCTTGGAGTCTAGGGGAAAGAGAGAACACTCAAAGAATCACAGATATGACATGAAATTTCCACTGGGATAAATGTGATATGAGAGCTCATTGTAAAAGAAGAAGAAATCATGGACGGGGGCTTCGTTTGCTCTGAGAAGTCAAGGAATGTACCCCTATACAAGTGGTAAATGAGCTCAAATAGGACAACTGAGTCATGAAACAAAACGGAGGGGGAGCTGGAGGCAGTAGGGTGATCCAAAGAGTGATCCAAGTTCACTGGCACCCCTGCTGATCCCTCAAAGCACAGAAAGACATGTGTATGATAATAGGTCTTTGGGTCCTGGCCAAGAAGGGAGTGTGTTTTTTGCACTGTTTATGCAGGGGACGGGAGAGAAAAGGGATAGGGAAATGTCTGTTCATCATGGATACCCTTTGTGCTGAGGTTCTGGAAACCTCTGGGTACTCGTTCTCGCTCAGTCAGAAACCAGAGCCAGGTGACCTTGGGTTAATCAACGGTCCACTGTGAGATGCGCCTCCGGGTTCCCATCTGGACACTGAAGAGGCTGGGCTGGCTGGCTTCCAAGGGGGCTGTCCAGCAATCACATGATTCCACACATCACAGAAAGGGCAGAGAATCCACAGGGGTCTTTTCCTAGAGTATTTTCAAATGAGCCGAAAGAGAAACTGCACAGGCTTTGGCATTTTCCCCCTGCCCAGAAACGATCATCTGCCTAAAAATGTTAGAGAAATACAACCAGTTTTCTTCTTTTGGCTTCATCGTAGGAGGGTTAAAAAAAAAAATACTCTAGAGCTGTACCCAAAGTTCCACATGTGCATGACTTTCATTTATAGAATTATTTTGGCTTTCTTTGTTAAAGGAGAAATGACACAGGGAAGGTGTTTTTTGTTTTTGTTTTTGTTTTGTTTTTTCCCCACTCTGGCAAAACAAGGTCCAATAAAAGACATCAGAGAATAACATGGAGAATTCCCTATGAAAGCCACCCATGAAGTTCACAGAAAATACCCTCTTGCAGTTGGTGTTTTGGCAACAGAACCTCAACATTTTGCACCACAAAACACCTCCTCCCCTAAGGAAATGATTTCTGATACTCCCTGTGCACACATTCCCATTAGCCTGCAAATGTTTTAAAGTTGGACCTGGCGAGGTCTCAAGCAGGAAATGTAAAAAAGGAGCAAATAAGCACTCAATGCAGCAATAGCTCAGTGTCTTTGTTCTGCAGACTGTTTTCACACTTCCTCAGGCGAATGGATTTTTAAAACTGCCAGTTGCTAACAGGAATCCCACCTCTTCAGCCTGATAAGATAAATCTTGACAGGCTAAGAAATCTTTATTTCACTCAGAAGTTATTTGTTCCCATCTCATGTTCACAGATTACGAATAAAAATTGATTTGACTTCAAAGGAAGGCGTTTTATAATTCAGATTGCCTTCAACTCACCCCACCTATGCACGATTACTCAATAGCAGCCAGTGGCAATAACAATCTGTTCGTTCTTATAGCTGAATGGGAAAATGTTACTTGGTCGCTTTGCACAAGAACACTTGGCCAGGATATAAAGTACTGTGGAAAAAAGACATTTTCAGCTAGAGCAATGTCTTCTTGTTCTTATGTACATTACACAGCATTTGTCTTCTCTTCTAAGGTTCAATTATGAAAATTTTCTCTAAAGACACTAGAACACATAATAGATCCAAAATTAAAAACATATATATGGCCAAAAACAGTGCAGTTCCTTTCTGTTCACAATATCAGTGTGAGAAGAATTTGCTACTTACTTTCTTAGTGTGAGGAAATAGAAAGAAACGGATAAAACAGGTATTCAGAATGTCTATCCATCAGCAAAGGAATTCTTTCTAGCCTATTCAATTGCCTGATCACAAAATGATCCCACATTGTGTGGTGTAACCCTTATTCCAAAGCAAAAGTTTGTTTCCTGATTACATGAGCCAATGAATAATTACAAGGCTAAACAATGCCCTCCATTCTTGAAATACCTGCCAAGTAGACTACTTGAATAATTTTGGGGCAACTGAATATCCAGAGAGAATGAATCAAGTCTACACTCAGTGTTGAAGAAACTAGTACAGTAGCCTTAGTTTTCTTGAAAAGGTAAATAGGCAGATATTACATTGCTGTGGTTTTCTAACTGACTTACTATCAAACTGAATATTAAATCTGTATTTATGCCAAGCTGAGCACTATGGAGAATGCAAAGAATGGAAAGATAAATGATCCATTCCTGTTCCTGAAAGTCATATTCAGACAATCAATAGATACTGAATGAACACCTACTATCTGAAAGACCAAATGGAACCAAAATAACTTCTTAAACAGCATCTGAATGCAGTGAGTACAGAAGTATAACAAAAAAGACATACATTGCTAAATAAGACATGCAGACCACATCCCACACAACCATCTTCCCACATAATGATCCTTTATCTTCACAATTCTTCCACTTAACAACTCCTCTCATCCAACCATCCCCTAACCCAAATGCTCTTGCATGAAAACCATTCTTCCATCCAACTATATATCTACCCAATCTCCATTCCACCCAACCATCCTCCTACTGAAAGATCCTTACCAACCATCCTCCCATCCGACTATACTTCCACCCAATCTCCATTCTACACAAAAATCCTCGTACCCAGTGATCCCAATGAACTATCCTTCTATCCAACTACACACTTCCAATGAATCTCCATTCCACCAACCATCCTTCTACCCAAAGATCCTAACCAACCATCCTCCCATCCAGTTATACTTCCACCCAATCTCCATTCCACCCAACAATACTCCTACCTAGTGATCCCAACAAACTATCCTTCCACCTAACTATACTCTTCCACCGAATCTCCATTCCACCCAACTGTCCTCCTACCCAAAGATTCTTACCAACCATCCTCCCATCCGACTATACTTCCACCCAATCTCCATTCTACCCAACAATCTTCCTACCCAGTGATCCCAACGAACTATCCTTCCATCCAACTATACACTTCCACTGAATCTCCACTCCACCCAAACATCCTCCTACCCAAAGATCCTAACCAACCATCCTCCCATCCAACTATAGTTCCACTCAATCTCCATTCTACCCAACAATCCTAACCAACTATGCTTCCATCCAACTATACTCTTCCATTGAATCTCCATTCCACCCAACAATCCTCCTACCCAAAGATCCTAACCAACTGTCCTTCCGTCCAACTATACTTCCACCCAATCTCCATTCTACCCAACAATCCTAACCAACTATGCTTCCATCCAACTATACTCTTCCATTGAATCTCCATTCCACCCAACAATCCTCCTACCCAACAATCCTAACCAACTGTCCTTCCATCCAACTATACTTCCACTCAATCTCCATTCCACCCAACAATCCTCCTACCCAAAAATCCTAACCAACTGTCCTTCCATCCAACTATACTTCCACCCAATCTCCATTCTACCCAACAATCCTAACCAACTATGCTTCCATCCAACTATACTCTTCCATTGAATCTCCATTCCACCCAACAATCCTCCTACCCAAAGATCCTAACCAACTGTCCTTCCATCCAACTATACTTCCACCCAATCTCCATTCTACACAACAATCCTAACCAACTATGCTTCCATCCAACTATACTCTTCCATTGAATCTCCATTCCACCCAACAATCCTAACCAACTGTCCTTCCATCCAACTATACTTCCACCCAATCTCCATTCTACCCAACAATCCTAACCAACTACGCTTCCATCCAACTATACTCTTCCATTGAATCTCCATTCCACCCAACAATCCTCCTACCCAAAGATCCTAACCAACTGTCCTTCCATCCAACTATACTTCCACCCAATCTCCATTCTACCCAACAATCCTAACCAACTATGCTTCCATCCAACTATACTCTTCCATTGAATCTCCATTCCACCCAACAATCCTCCTACCCAACAATCCTAACCAACTGTCCTTCCATCCAACTATACTTCCACTCAATCTCCATTCCACCCAACTATCCTCCTATCCAAAGATCCTAACCAACTATCCTTCCATCCAACTATACTTCCACACATTCTCCATTCCACCCAACAATAATCCTACACAGTGATCCCAATGAACTATGCTTCCATCCACCTATACTCTTCCACCTAATCTCCATTCCACCCAACCATCCTCCTACCCAAAGATCCTAACCAACCATCCTCCCATCCAGGTGTACTTCCAACCAATCTCCATTCCACCCAACAATCCTCCTACCCAACAATCCTAACCAACTATCCTTCCATCCAACTATACTGCCACCCAATCTCCATCCCATCCAACAATACCCCTACCCAAAGATCCTAACCAACTATTCTTCCATCTAACTATACTCTTCCACCAATTCTCCATTCCACCCAACCATCCTCCTACCCAAAGATCCTTACCAACCATCCTTCCATCCAGTTATACTTCCACCCAATCTCCATTCCACCCAAACATCCTCCTACCCAAAGATCCTAACCAACTATCCTTCCATCCAGCTATACTTCCACCCAATCTCCATTCCACCCAACAATACTCTTACTCAAAGATCCTTAGCAACCACCCTCTCATCCGACTATACTTCCACCCAATCTCCATTCTACCCAACAACACTCCTACCCAGTGATCCCAACGAACTATCCTCCCATCCAACTATACCCTTCCATCGAATCTCCACTCCACCCATCCACCCTTCTACCCAATGATCCTAACTAACCATTCTTTCATTCAACCATCGTTTCACCCAACAATCCTGTGAATTAATATTAGTATCTAATCTGTACCAGACATCTTCCTAGGCAATGGGGATACAAAGATGACAAAAAATATGAAGTCTCTCTTCTGAAGGATCTCACAGCCTAACAGATGGATAAAAGATAACTAGTAATAACAAGTGATATCAGATAGGCAGGGAAACTTTAACCTAGATAATGTATCCTGTTGGGAAGAACATAATCCTTAGGAAGGATTAACAAATTCTTGGCTTTGAAAGGATAATTATATATACATGTGTATGTGCATGTGTGTATTTTTCCTACTTCTATCTATATTGTCTATTTAGAGGGTCCAGAAGCCATAATCGCCCAGAATTTTGTTTCTAAACACCACTCTCCAATCAAAGGAAGGATTACTCTGTGGAAAAATGGCTGCCTGGCTCTAGGACTGGTGCAAGAAAAGTCAAGATATACCTGGAATATCTTCTGGTGCCAAGGAATAAGGATGTTATTAAAAAAAACTTATGGGTTTATGTCAAAATGATACAGGAGCCAGCTTGAAGGGGTTCCCAGTGAACACATATGATACAACTTGAGCATCAAAACAAATAACGAAAGTAACCGATTGTAGTTCATAGAATAAAACATGAATCCATGACTCTATACTGAAATAATTAAATGAATATATATATAGGAAAGGAAATAGAATGCCAACCCATACATATTAGTGCGATGGCGTTAGAAAACCATCATTTGATAGCCGTAATAATCATAATTGACTCAGACAAGAATAATCAATGAATGGTAAAACCAGTGAAAGAAGGATTGATGACAAATCGGTATTTTAAAAGTCTAAAACCATTCCTCCCACCCCCAAACTACATATTAATTACAGTGAGAAAGTTTTTAGTGGAGATATCTGAGAGACATCATATGATCCAAAGGACTGATGTTAATATCACAAATAATAGACAAACTAATATCACGTGTCTCTTAATATGGCACCCTGGGAAAAACAGGACATTATTACTCCGGGGTATCTCTGGCAAAAATGCATACTCCAACTGGGGTCATAAGGAAACAGCTGAAAAACCCAAACTGAGGGTCATCCACAAAATAAATAACTGCCCTGTGTTTTTTTTGTTATTTTAATTGACATTATATTTACATATTGAGGACCTACTCTCTTGTAAAAAATTGTAGCAAAATATACATTACATAAATCTTACCATTTTAATCGTTTAAAAGTATTCATTTAAGTGGCATTAAGAACATTTGCATTCTTGCGCAACTATTATCAGTACTCTAAAACTTTCTCAACTTCCGAAACTGAAATTCTGTACCCATTCAACATCAACTCCCTATTCTATCCTCCCCCTGGTCCCTAGGAACCACTATTTTACTTTGTCTCTGTGAATTTGACCATCCTAGGTACCTGAAGTAAGCAGAATCATACAATATTTGTCCTTTTGCGACTGGTTTCTTTCACTTAGCATAATGTTTCAAGGTTTGTCCACGTTGTAGCATGTGTCAGAATTCTATTCCTTTTTAAAAGACTCATGCTTTTTTGTAGCAGCTAAAACAACTAAGCTTGCAAAAATGATTAGTTAAAATTGAAGTGCTCTCTTCAGGTGATTCAGCAATGGGCAGTCCAGGGTGTGGGTGTGTTCTTTTTTTTTTTTTTTTTTCTTCTTTTGAGACGGAGTCTTGCTCTGTCGCCCAGGCTGGAGTGCAGCGGCATGATCTCGGCTCACTGCAAGCTCCGCCCCCTGTGTTCACACCATTCTCCTGCCTCAGCCTCCCAAGTAGCTGGGCCTACAGCCGCCTGCCACCCCGCCCAGCCAATTTTTTGTATTTTTAGTAGAGACAGGTTTTCACCACATTAACCAGGATGGTCTCGATCTCCTGACCTCATGATCCACCCGCCTCAGCCTCCCAAAGTGCTGGGATTATAGGCGTGAGCCACCATGCCTGGCCCAGCGTATGTGTTCTTAAAAAATGTCAAGATCATGAAAGACCAAGCAAGACTGTCACTGTTGTGGATTAAAAGACACTAAAGAGGCTTGACAACTAAATGAAATGCATGATGGATTAGATTCTGGACCATGAACAAAACTGCCATGAAGGTCATTATTGGGACAATTGATGAAATTAGAAAACAAACTGTGATGAGACCAGAGGACTATACCAGTGTGTTAAATTTCTTAATTTTGGAATTGTATTGTGGTTATCTCCTTGTTTTTAGGAACACACTGAAGTATTCAAAGTTAACCAGGCAACATGTCTGGAACTGACACTAAGATAGGTAAGAGTATTAAAAATATGTGTGTATTTATGTACATAGAAGGTGTAGAAAATGCATGATAGTGAAAAACTTTACATGAGGTGTAGGTTGGAGGGTAATTAAAACTTATAAAGGAAAGAGGGTGGGGGAACATGGTAGTAACAAGACACAGATTTTTCCTACCAGCCCTGGAGGATATGGAAAGATCTCTTCCCTCCCAACAACTTTAGGACTAAAGAGAGGAATTCATATGAACTAGAACTTGCACCTAAATTAACCATTCTTCCCTCAATGCTAGGAATAATGAGTGGTTGCACTGTTGGGTAGAGATGCTGTGTCTAAGACAAACATTCTCAAACAATGCCTCCTTTCTTCTTCCTTCACAATGTTTTTCCATTTTTTAAATCAATCCTTTCAATCTTTACACTATCCGACCCAGCAAGTTCAGCAGAATACATCTAAGGAACAATTGAATCCCTTAAAATTAGGTGAATTTGAAGTGAGCATATCAATTTTGTTTATAAAAAATTAAAATGAGATATTTAAGACACATAAGCAGTATAATATTTAATACAACATGTATATGCTTCCTATGCCCAGGTTAGCAAATATTACCAATAGATTAGGAATCCCTTAGTTATCCCTCACAAACATATATACATATATACACATACATACATGTATATACACATATACCCCTAAGAAATATACTAATTTGTTTCACATTATTTTCCGTATTTTCAATTTTACACAAGCATGTTTTCAATTTTTTACAAGTGAGGATAACATATTCTATTGTTCCTTTTTTCCAGCACTAAAATTGTGAGATTCATCCTGGTTTATTTTTCACTGCTCTATAGTATTCCATTGCATTACTTTACCACAATCCATCTTTACTTTCTCATTTTGATGACAGACTAGGTTGCTTCTGGGTTTTTCTTTTAACCTTCACAAGCCATGTTACTACAAACATTGAAACAGAGGGCATGGGCTCTTCCTCTCTTATCTATTGATGTGCCTGCCATGTGTAAACATGGACTGGTACATATGACTAATTGATAACCATTTGTTCAATGAATGGTGAATGAACCTATGGCATATGACAATGCCCAAAGTGGTAAAACAGATAAACATATACTCTTCCAGGAATTTAAGAGCTAAATAATAAGGGCATGAGTGGAAGCTCAGATCATAGAGCAGAGGAATTACAGGCAGGGAAGAAATAAAGGAGGTTCCAAGAATTGGAAGGAGATGTGTATGCAGAGGTGCACACCCAGAGAACTGAGGTCTACATTAGGAACCAGCACGATCGATGTAATCACAGGATATAAAACCCAAATCAAAGCTGCAGCATTTTTAATGTGTGGCAGTGGTTAGATCAGAGAACTACTACCTGCTAGCATGCCATCTTCATTATCTGGTTCTGCCCTTGCAGACTGAAGATTCCTGGGGTTTGGGGCAGGCTGAGCTTCCAGGGGTGGTCCCAGCACCATTTTTCTGGAAAGCCTGGATTAAGAGAGATCCAGCTAGCTGTGAGATATTTTCAATATTTATCATTCAGGGTATATAATACAAGCCTCATACGCATAATCCCTTGAAGCTTAAACCTCAGAGAGAAAAAGAGCCAATGAATGTGAAATTTAAGCTTACGAAGAGAAGAAGAGGAAGGGTACAAAATGATGGAAACAACTTCAGAGAGCCTGTGTGAGGGGGCGACCAAGACACGTAAAGAAAATTTATGTCCCTCAAATCAAGACACAAATGAATCTTACTTTGTGCTACTTCTACCTGCCATACTGACATTGGATTGTCCTAAACTACTCTGTGGGCAAAAAGTTAAGTTGGAACAACAAGCGTTTGCATTTCAAAGTAGGAGTTGACGATTTATGCAACCCCATTAAATGGGGGAAGATAGGATGGTTTGTGGTTGGAACAGAGTCTTTCTGACTCTTTGAAAACATCTTTGCTTTCTGCTCCTGGCACCATATTCCCCTTTTTTTTTTTTTTTTTTTTTTACAATTGCAATCATTCTACCTGTCCAAACGGTACAATAGAAAACATGCAGGCATTGGTTCCCATCCTATGATATCAAAACACCCCAGCTCCCTCCCATGTTCTCATGTTATTTTTATTTACCCTTTACCTGATTTCAAATGCATAAGAAAACCCAAGAAGGGGCCAGGCGCAGTGGCTCACGCCTGTAATCCCAGCATTTTGGGAGGCCAAGGTGGGTGGATCACGAGATCAGGAGTTCGGGGCCAGCCTGACCAATATAGTGAAACCCTGTCTCTACTAAAAATACAAAAAATTAGCCGGGCATGGTGATGCATGCCTGTAATCCCAGCTACTCAGGAGGCTGAGGCAGGAGAATCACTTGAACCTGGGAGGCAGAGGTTGCAGTGAGCTGAGATCACACCATTGCACTCCAGCCCAGGCAACAGTGCGAGACTACATCTTAAAAACAAAACAAAACAAAACAAAACAAACAAACAAAGAAAATCCAAGAGAGGCTAAACCTACAGTGACATAATGTCCTGCTGACAATTCAGTATAACCCATGTTTGGGTTCCATGTGCTGACATCAAAGCTCTCACTTTATTCATTTTGCCCTAGTTTTATCACCTGCATCGAGGTGGAACTTCAGCTTTCACTTCCAAAGCTCAGGCAGGAGCTACAAGCCGCGGAAGTGGGATGAGGAAGAAAACAGTGTGAAGCACCAATGAGCAGCATAAGGAAGACAAGGATTTCAACAAGAAGTACATAAAATTGTCATGTGCACTTTCACGGTGTAGGAAATGCTCCTTGTTAATGGTGACACACAGTCAGAAGAACCCACAGTGGCATGCAATAATGAGACCCAATAGAGACAGCCTCTCTGATATTTTCATGAGACAGAAAAGCACAAAAGCAGAGATTCCTGACACCAAAAGACACTGGTGCCTATTATTGGCTCTGCTTTATGATCATTCTGCAACCTGGAGCATGTCATTTCAGCTTACTGTGACTCAGTTGCCTCCTCTGTAAAACTGGGATAATAGTAGCACCTACTCCCTAAGTTTGCTATGAAGATTAAATAAAATTATCTATGTAAAGTGCCTACAGAAGAACCCGGCACATGGTAAGTAGTTATTATTAGTTCATGCTATGACTTAAGTATCAGTGCTCTTAGCCATCCTCACCCCCTTGAAGGGTGATGTAGAGAAGATTCAGGTGGTATCATATTGAGCCTCAGACAACAAATCATTCTTACCTCCTTATATTCTGGCTTATTCTGGGTTGCTCAACACTGTCTTATATCTCTCCATGAAGAAAAAGTAGGGGACATGATGTCTGTAGTATGTGAGAAATGTCAGAGGAATTTTTGTTACAATATTCACAATTCTAAATGTATAAAATAGGAATGTAGAAGTCTTTATAGTTCAATATCCAAAAGGGATGGTGAGTTTAGAACATCTGTCAAAAGCAAGGGAGAAAGCAAGGTATATGTCTTCCAGATATACATATCAAGACATATATCTTCCAGCAAGATGCATCTTCCAAAATTTTATTTTTACATACATATGTTCCAGATATAAATATATATTTTCTAGATACAGACATAGATACAAGCAGGCAGACATACACACACACACACACACACACGTAGAATGGCCACCATTCTTGGCCAGAGACCATATGAAAGTCAGGCAAGGAGCCAAAGAAGTCAGAATGTGGCTTCTATTTCTAAAATGTATTGTGGAAAAAAATAATACCCAGAGAAGGAGGGGAAAGTAAAAACAAGAAAGACCCTTAGCGACAGTTGAAGTAGTAGCTGTAGCTCCCATTAATCAAAATGCTCTCTCTATTCTAGGTATTGAGTTAAACACTATCTGCCTAGATCTAGATATGTTTTAATTCTCTCAACAATTCAGCAAGTTAGAAAACATTTTTCCATTTTACAGACATGGATACTGAGGTTAACTATCTTGACCAAAGGTACTCAAGCTAAAAAGGATATGGTGCTCAGATCTAAATCTAGCTTCCAGTGATTCAAATCCTGTGTTCTTTCCACTATACCACATTGCTTCAAAACATGCCTACAAGAATTGGTGAAGTGGTCTCATCCTCATGGTCTTAACCACAAAAAAAGATAGCATATGCCAGCACCCCAGTGCCCCTCCCCAGACAAAGAGACACGAAGAACGTAAGATGTACCTATTAAGAATTTAAATGTATGTACATGTATGTATCCATCCACCCACCCATCCACCCATCCATCCATCCACCCACCCATCCATTCACCCATCCACCCATCCATTCACTCATCTACCCATCCATCTACCCATCCATTCATCCATCTACTCATCCATCCACCTATCCACCCATCCACCCATCCATCTATCCATCCATCCATCCATCCATCCATCCATCCATCCATCCACCCATCCAGCCATCCAACCATCCATCCACCCATCCATTCATCCATCTACTCATCCACCCACCTATCCCCCATCCATCTGTCCCTCTATCCATCCATCTACCCATCTATCCATTCATCTACCCATCCATCTATTTTAAGAAGAGAGGGCCCTACCAGACAGATTTATAGCTGCTATTCTGATAGCACTCCCAGATTGTTAAGAGGAAAGCTAATTTTATCAAAACCTTTTTTTTTTTTTAAGGGTGAATCCCATTTTGGGCTCATCAATTTTGATGACTGTACCTTTGCCAAGACCTCTCCCTGTGAGATGCTACAAGTGAAGGAGGTACCCTCCCACACATACTGTCATATGCCCATATTGATATTTCTTATCACAGTTTTGAACAGAAGTAGGGTGCTCTGAACTGAGTGAATATCCTAAAAGGACCACACCCCTGCCCCCTCACCAAGTCTAGGATGGGAATTTCCTCCACTCTGACATTCCCTTTGCCTTCGATTACTCTCTCTCAAGTCAGCCAACCAGGCAGAGGGAAACAAAAGATCAACTTTTTCACCCACAAGATATTTCTTAGAATGTCCTCTGATATCTGTGGGGTTTAAATGTGTAATTTAGGGTGAGAAATTACACAGAAAGATGTTTCCCTTTCAGATATTAGATAAAACACAACACATTTGAAACTAAGGAACTAGATGGACCACAAAGATCCTCTATACGACCATATGTCTCCATCAACATGAAAGTGTGTGTACACACATGCCCACACACATGCACATGTGTTCACATGCACTCTGGGGAAAAATGGCCAGTTGAAAGGTACCACTCAGGGACCAACAGAGAACACATGGGGTCTGCTCAAAAAAGAAGCTTCCTTGGAGTTATACTCTCCTTGGCAAGGTGGGTGTTAAAAATAATAATGCTGAGGTTGCACCAAATGTCTTTAATGTTGGAGGGAAGATGAGAAAGAGAGAAAGAGGAAGAGGAGAGAAAATGAGGGAAGAAGAGAGAGAAAATGCAAGATAAAATATAAGAAAACTTTTCACCTTGGCAAGCCAAATAACCAGCTTTAATCAGGTACAGGGCTTTATACTGTGTGGAGAAAGCACTTTTGAATTCTGCCAGCATCTTAGAAGCACGCAATTTGAAAAAGGTCCTATTTTTCCTGGCTTGCAAAGGAGAGTTGGACTTCTCAGTACAGCAGGGAACAGACGTTGTGGCATAAGGATCCAAGAGGGGTAGGCTAAACCTTTCTTCCCCTTCCAATGGCTTTGTGCCATTGTTCAAATGCAAAATACAGGCCACTATTCCATTGAAAACACGGAGAAGGCTTCTTGGAGGAATAAGCTTATTTGAACTACATTCATGTCTTTCCAATTTTTTTATATTTGCTTTTTATTGTACGATATGATTACATGCTTATATTCAGATATTGCACCTATGTAGACCTAGTTTCATTTAATAAAACATCTCTTTCATTTCCTAGGCCAAAAATATCACAGAATCAGACAGACTTCATTAAAAAGTAACAAGAGGGTCTGATTTTACATGGACACAATTATTAGTTCTGTCACTGGGTGTCAGTGAACAGAGCGATTGATTTCTACGTGAAATTCGTTTCTCCTGTTAGCCTTTTAGCTAAGCCCCGGAGTGTTTTTCTATTTAATCTTCGGGAACTTTAAAAAATGGTATTTAGTCTCCGAACTGTCTGTTGTTGTGCTGTCACTGCTGTTCCTTTCAAAAATGTGACACTCATTCTTGCCAGAAACAACCTCAATTTGACTCTATTTAAACCGGCAGAAGTGCAAAATTCAGGCAATTCCAAAGAATGCAATTATTTAAGCAAATAAGTAAACCCATCAATTCCACCCTAGAACATCTCGAAATCAGTCTCCAGTCCCTTTGACAGTCATTTCTGTCTCATTCTGTGCATCACTGGCCAACTTTGCAATGAAAGATTTAGGGTATGGTGGCTATTCTGTTTAAATATCTGAATTTAATTTTCCCTTGGCCCTTTATTTATGCCATTAAACCATCCCTTGGGATGGAATGCCATTGAGTTGTACAACAGATGCTTTATTAAAGTTTATTACACAATGGAAGGCCATATTATAGAAAAAAAGTCTTCAAAATTAGGATGAAGTTGACAGTTTCTATATTTTCGATATAAATAAAAAATGTTTTGAAGCCAATTGAGCTACTTAATGAGGCAGAGACAACTCTAGATTCCTTTAAAGTTAAAAAATGATTCTTCTGGTAGAATTTCAAGTTTGCATTAGATCATTTCATATTTAGAGAAAAACTGTGCACGCCTGCTTTGAAGACCCAAGTGATCATGCCAGCTTCAGCCCAAGGGAGGTGGTTCCCAGGCGGCAGGCTGTACAACCTTTTAGCCTTGCTCATGTATCACACACTTAGAAGGGGGATCAAACAACATTCAAGAGACAACTACCTTATTTAGTCTCCATCGCCTGTTTACACCTCGACCTTCCTTCCTCAAATTCGAGGGTGAAGGTCAATGAAGTTGCACTGCCAATGTGATGTTTGGCTATAACGGCAAAATTCAATAAAAAATTAGCCATCCATTTCCCCACAGGCCACTGCACAGGCATCAATAACAGGAACTTGTGATTACCAATGACCCAAGCTAGACCATAACCAGTCACCTTCTGGTTAAAGCCATCAGTATTCTAGTATCAATCTATGAAGCCATCCATTTACTCTGCCCTCTACCTTAACCTAATCTAATTTGCACGTTGTAACAGAAAGCTGCTGTCAGAGAGCATCAGGTAAACTTAATTTCATATGTCCTGGCACACAAATGTGTGAGCCAGTGCCAACAGATGACATATGAGCAGGTGGCCTCATATTGGACAAATTTAGCACCTTGCCTAAGTCTCAGAACCCCTGACCATGTATTATTTATGTACATTCAATTTTATGAAAATTTCCAAAGCATTTGGGAAGCAGGTCTAAGTATCGTGAAATTTGTAAGATGTTTGCCTTTGGTTACAAGTTTACTCCTGACAAATTAGGCAAAAGAAGGTGAGGAGTACTTAGAGGAAGGACGGGCATTAGAAACAGCAGTGTTTCACAAATAGATGTGATATGTATCGATTACATCAAATTTTAGTAATTTAATTTTGGTTTTTTTGGGGCGTAGGGTGGGCAGGACTTGTTTTGTGGTCCAAATTAACAATCTCACGAAAATGATTATATCATACTTTTAATGAAAGGTCATGTGTTATAATTGCCACCTGAACTTGATTTCTAATGAGTCAGAAAGGATTTGCTTCAGGACACTAGAACATAAGCTCCTTGAGCATGGGGGCTTTGCTTGTTTTGTTCTCAGCTGTATCTTCAAATCATAGAACAGTGTATATCACACAGGGAGTTCATGATAAGTGTTTGTCGAATGAATGAGTGAAAAAAAAAAAAACAGATGGATCAATAAACAGATGAAAGGTTCTTTTGATCCTGTATTCCTTTTCCTTTCCTAGCACTCCTCCAGCCCAGTGGTTCTCAATTTTGGCTGTGGATAAGAAACACCTGGGGAAATCTTTAAAATACACTGACGCCTGTGCCCTCATTCCAGACATTCTGATTCAATTGGTATAAAGATAAGGTAGGGGGTTTGTAAAGCTCTCCAGGTAACACTAATTAGCCACCTTTAAGAATGATTGACCATGTTTTTTTTTTTTTTTTTAGAGACAGAGTCTCAGTGTGTCACCCAGGCTGGAATGCAGTGGCGCAATCTTGGCTCACTGCGACCTCTGCCTCCTGGGTTCAAGCGATTCTTCTGCCTCAGCATCCCGAGAAGCTGGGACTACAGGCATTAGCCACCACACCAGGCCAATTTTTGTAGTTTTAGTAGACATGGGGGTGTTACCATACTGGCCAGGCTGGTCTTGAACTCCTGACCTTGTGATCCACCCGCCTCGGCCTCCCAAAGTGCTAGGATTACAGGTGTGAGCCACCGCGTCTGGCCCAGCCATAATCTTTTCTCAGCACCCTCTCAATCTGGTTCCTGGTGTCTAAAGTTCTTGTCTACAACTTTTCCCCAAATTTGCCCTGCTGAGTAGTGCTTCAAGCGTCAGAATCTTTCCTTTGTGCTTTTCTTCTCCTCGACACTGGGTCCCATTCCTTTTGAGCCTGTTTCAGTGATTGAGACACATTACCTGATAACATGACATTCGTTAATTTGCCCATATTACATACTTGTAATGTATTAGAAAGTGGCAATGCATTGCTGAGAGGAGTGGATCAAGATTAAACTTTTAGACAAAGAGGATGAATGGCAATGGCTCGGCTTGGTCATTTCAGAGTCTCTTCAAATGCAAAAATTACCTGCCTAAAAATAAATAAAATAAAATAAAATAAAAAAGATGTGAAAGGACCCCCCTGAAGCAAAGATAACGGTCTTCGGGTCAAACAATGTAAAGAAACTCAAGGTCTCCAAAATTTCAGACTACACACTGAACAAATGTAAGGGGCGCCATTCACAATGATAACTATGTAAAAGCAGACATGGAGCTCTGTGGTACATGGCCCCATCCTTAGTCATGTGAGAAAAACAAATGAATAGCTTCTTAACACTCGAGCATACATTTCACAAAACATACGATGGGTCAATGCATTTCTGTGATGATTATTTCAGATAATTCTGAAACGGCATGGTCTACTTTACAAAGAGTTTGTCAAGTAATAGATGGTCCATCCTTCACCAGAGTGTTACAGCTCCATAATAATATTGGGTGAGACCGAGTGGCATTGCCATTTCTATAAAACAGAGGAGTAGAGACTTTCAAGACTGTGTAAATGCCATCTATAATAAAAACCTGAGGTGTAAGCTGTAAATCCATCTATCACTTGGACATTTTTTTTTCCAAATATAGTGTGGACAATCTGTTTCAGAATGTTAAAATCATCTCAATAAATTTGATAAGAAACTTTTGGTCCCTGCAGTGCAAGTATAATAGTATTAAATATATGGTCAATAACAGCCCAAGTTTTTCTTGCCAGAATTTTGGCACATCATGATCTTTCATGGACAAGTCTCCAGGCAGGGCCACATTGGAAAAAAAAAATCTATAAAGAAATATTATACAATGATGTAAAAGTATAAGAAATTTGTTTGCTGCTTCTTCCTATTTTCATTACAAGGTACAGGCTGAAATCTATATATTTTTTAATTGAAAACACGAACAGATGCATACTGGAAATAGTTCATAAAGCCATGGAAATGAACTAAATTGAATGCTGCTCAGAGTTAATAATTCACATAATCACAACCAGCACATTGAAAATAAGCAAAATTGTTCTTCATGTTCTGTAATCACTACATTCTCTAATTAACAATTAAAAGAATGGTGTTTTTGAAATCATGGAGGACATAGATCACATCCCATTAATTTAATGATCTAATATCCCAATGTTAATTTTAGGCACTGGATGAAGCTTTATATTTTCTATAAATACTATTAACTTGTTTCGAGTGCATTTTTTTTTTAATATCACCGAAGTTTTTTTGACTTAGATGATGCCAGGTGGCAAACACAGTAAGTAGGCTGTGTATAAGTATAAGTATAAGGCTGGCTTATATACACGCCTGATCCCTTTGTGGAAGAGAGTAGATGCTGGAAAGGTTGGTAGAGTGACTTACTTGCAGAAACATCCAGCAATAGGAATAAAGCATCGCAGATGTGATGGTATGATGTTTTCTGGTTTAAGTGATTTTTCCTGTATCCATACACCAGTGGCAAAGCAATAGTTAACACAAGTATATGGCTACCAAAAGAATTAACATTTTTGGAAGAGTGTCTTTCATTCTGAGAATGTGCTCCCATCCTAAGACAAGTCACTGCAAATCCTCCTATCAGGTGGCTGAAAGTCTCCACCTTCACCGAGTAATGAAGATCACCAACAGTCAAAAGACCCTTTTTAGGCCAGGTGCAGTGGCTCACACCTGTAATCTCAGCACTTTGGGGGCTGAGGCGGGAGGATCACTTGAGGTCAGGAGTTCAAGACCAGCCTGGCCAATATGGTGAAACCCCATCTCTACTAAAAATACAAACAATTAGCTGGGCCTGGTGGTACACACCTGTCATCCCAGCTACTCAGGAGGCAGAGGCAGGAGAATCACTTGAACCTGGGAGGCAAAGGTTGCAGTGAGCTGAGATCGCGCCACTGCACTCCAGCCTGGGTGACAGAGCTAGACTCCATCTGAAAACAAACAAACAAACAAATAAAAACCCTTTCAGCAACAAGCTGAACATTTGTTATTAGGGATTAATTCTTTAGAGCCAGGTTTTGGAGGGAACTCAAACCAAACCAGCTACCTTCTATAGGCGCCGACAGAGCAATGGGATAAACAAGCAAGAAAACAGACGTCAGTATCTCAGCTTTGCTACCCTTCATGTTTCAAACTCAATATGTCCCGCCGGCAATAAATCTTCTTCAAACAGCCTTTCTCCCCTCTCTCCATAAAAACAGAGAGATAAAAGATATTTTAAACCACTCTTTTCTAAGTTCGCAAACAGAAGCAATGGAGCATATCCATCAGGAGACAAGCTCTGTACTCTGCAAACCCTGTTCCGAATTCCAGCTTCACCTCTTACTAGCCTTGCAAGCTTGGAAAGTCACTTAACCTCTCTGACATTAGGGTAAGCGAAATGAATAATAGTACCTACCTCCTGCTGTTGGGAGGTTTAGACATAATCACCTTAAGCACTCTGTAAAGAATCTGGCTCATAGTAATTGCTCAATAAATGAAATCTATTCAAATTGTTAATAATGAAAAAATGACACTCTTCAGCTTGATCTTTATCTATGGGATTAATTAGTGAATTATTAATCCAAACAAAATTTAAGCCCTCTCAATGACAATTATGTTGAAGCTGGCAACTTCTAATCTTTTTCTAAGATGAGACAAGTCCTGACAATGGCTCTCCACCTCCTCACATGAAGAGAAGGTAAAATGTGAAATGTTAGTACTTAACATATTAAAGTATACATAATTGATTTTGGAGGAGGGGTAACATGTATTAGAAAATTACATGATGCCAGAAACTGTTAAAAGTCCCTTGTATGGGTTGATACATTTAATTTTTGCACAGTCTCATGAAGCAGGTGTCAGTGTTTCATGCATCTGCACGTTAGGAAGCTGAAGTTTATGGAGGTTAAATGACTTCCGCAAAGCGACACAGCTGGAGGGTACATCCAGGCAGCCTCAGAGCCTCCTATTCACCTTTACACTCTCAAAGCGTCTGGAAGTTTATGAAGCCGAAACCTCAGGTTGCTTTGACACAACCATTGAAATTTCCAAAGGTCTGTGGACCCATTAATTTCTTTTTTTTTTTTTTTTGCTTTTTTGAGATGGAGTCTTGCTCTGTCGCCCAGGCTGGAGTGAAGTGGCATGATCTCAGCTCAAGCTCACTGAAACCTCCATCTCCAGGGTTCAAGCAATTCTCCTACCTCAGCCTCCCGAGTAGTTAGGACTACAGGCACTCACCACCATGCCCGGCTAATTTTTGTAATTTTAGTAGAGACAGGGTGTTTCATGATGTTCACCAGGCTGGTGTTGAACTCCTGACCTCAAGTGATCCACCCGCCTAGGACTCCCAAAGTGCTGGGATTACAGGCACGAGCCACTGCATCTGTGTCCAGCTCTCAGTACAGAACTCAGAAAGCAACAAGCAAGAGAGAGAGAGAGAGAGCACAAGCAGGAGCAAGAGGGAGCGAGAGAGCGAGAGAGAGAGCGCGTGTGCAGATGACCTCCACCTAGAAAAAAAAGCTAGACACCCTCAACAGCTCTTTCCAACTCCCTTATCCTTGGAACAGAAATCCCCAGGAAAACAATACTCTCTTTACCCTCACCAATAAGCTGGGTGTTTCTGAGGAGTCTGGGGAATAAGGAAAATTGAATGGGGAGAAGCATAGGATTTCTGCCCAAACTCTGAGCTGAATTAACCACCAACTTCTCAATCATCTAGCTCCCCAGTCTCTCCCTCAACCTCGCCACCCCCACATGCACCATTTTTCTTTTCTGTTTATTTGCTCAGGGACCCAGAGTCTAGCATGAAGGCTCATTTTCCCCCAGTGTGTTGTACAATAGCGTGCGAAGCAGCCAGATATTTGCCTGTGGCAGCAGCTGAGTGCCATTGGAAGCAAACTAAAATAAAATCCGCAAGCAGGGCAGGAGGGGAGGGACTGGGGAGAGTGAGCGCTGCTTCCCTTGGCCAAATACTGCTCCAAATAGAGGTCCCCAGGTGCAGAACAGCAGAATCACAGTTCAGTCTTGGCCCAGGGCACAGGGAAGGGGGAATCCATTACTGGGCTGCTGGAGGAGTGATTGCCTGTGGCTTTTAGTTTCCTTTCATAGACTTATTTCATTTTTAGAACGCTTTTGGATTTACAGAAAAAATTGCAGAGAGAGTACAGAGAGTTCCCACATATCCACACTCACTTTCCCTAGTATTAACATCTTTGATTAGAAGGGGACATTTCTCAGATTAATAAACCGATATTGACACCTTATTATTAACTAAAGTCTGCACTTGGAATGATTCCCTTGTTTTTCACCTAATGTCCTTTTCCTGTTCCAGGATTCCATCCAGGATACCACGGTAATGGTATCTTTACTTGCCATGTCTCCCTACGCTTCTCTTGGCTGCAGCTACTTCACAGTTTTTCTTTATTTTTGAAGACCTTGACAGTTGTAAGATGTACTGCTCAGGTACTTTACATAATGCCCCCCAATTTTGGATTGATCTGATGTTTATTTCCTCATAATCAGACTGGAATTATAGGTTTGGGGAGGAAAGCCACAGAGGGAAAATGGCATTTTTCTCCCAATATATTAATAGTTTTTTAAGACAAGTTCTCGCTCTGTTGCCCAGGCTGGAGGGCTGTGGCACAATCATAGCTCACGGCAGCCTCAATCTCCTGGGGTTAAGTGATCAAGGGTACCAACAATTAATGTGACATGCTGGCTGATGTGACCCTGATCTGTTGGCTGAGGATGTTTTTGGCAGGTTTTTGCCTCTGCAACATTGCTCCCTTTCCTTCCCTTCTCCATGCTGTACTCTCTGGAAGAAAGCCACTATGTAAAACCAGTGCTTAAAGATGGAGAATCATGCTCTACCTCTTCAAGGATGAAGGCTGTACATACATTATCTGGGATTTTTCTGCACAGGAGATTTGTTTCTCTACTTCCATGTACTAATTTATCCATGCATTTATTTCTATCACTATAGACTCATTAGTATTTATTTTAATTCTTTGGGTCATAATCTAATGCTACTTTCTTCTGCTGTTCAAATTGCTTCAGCTTTGGCCATTAGGAGTTCTTTAAGTTTGGCCCATGTGTTTCCTTGACCTACATCCATTTTGTTTTGTGAAAACTCCATTATTTTTTCAAAATAGAAGTTGCTCCTGATCATTTTGTATATATCAACTTCTAGTTGAAAGAACAGAGAATATGAAAGGCGAACATTAAAAAGTCAGGAAACAAAAGAAGCTGGAGAGGATGTGGAGAAATAGGAACTCTTTTACACTGTTGGTGGGAGTGTAAATTAGTTCAACCCTTGTGGAAGACAGTATGGTGATTCCTCAAGTATCTAGAACTAGAAATAACATTTGACCCAGCAATCCCATTACTGGGTATATACTCAAAGGATTATAAATCATTCTACTATAAAGACATATGCACATGTATGTTTATTATGGCACTATTCACAATAGCAAAGACTTGGAACCAACCCAAATGTCCATCAATAATAGACTGGATGAAGAAAATGTGGCACATATACACAATGGAATACTATGCAGCCATAAAAAAGGATGAGTTCATGTCCTTTGCAGGGACATGCATGAAGCTGGAAACCACCATTCTCAGCAAACTATCACAACAACAGAAAGCCAAACACCGCATGTTCTCACTCATAAGTGGGAGTTGAACAATGAGAACACGTGGACATAGGGAGGGGAACATCACACACTGGGGCCTGTTAGGGGGTGGGGGGCTAGGGGAGGGATAACATTAGAAGAAATATCTAATGTAGGTGATGGGTTGATGAGTGCAGCAAACCACCATGGCACAGGTATACCTATGTAACAAGACTGCACGTTCTGCACATGTACCCCAGAACTTAAAGTATACTACTAATAAAAAAAGAATATAGAATATATATCTGTAATCAGCAATAGCTTGAAGGGGTTATTGGAGAATGGTCTTAGAAACCAAGATGAGGATGCTAAGTGTGTTCGTTGCTACTGGGAAGTCAGGGCTCCTATGTCCTCTGGGCTGTCAGAGGAAGAAAACCTGTAATAACCTGCAACTACCTATGGCTTTTTAGGACAAACATCTGCAGAGCACTTGGGTCTCCTTATGTGAACACCGCTATATCAAGATGACGGTAACCTCAGGATGCCCAGTTTATTTATTCATTTATGGATCATTCATTCACTGATTCTTTCCGTAGTTAATGAGCATCTTCTATTAATAAGTGCCATGCATTTTTGTTAAACACTGAAGATGCATCACCAGACTACAGACACAAGTGGTTTCAGAGATTAGTGAGACTGAGGGAGGAGAAATGTTCCAGGTACAGGAACAGCCTGTGCAAAAACTCTGTTATGGAAGGAAGCAAAATACTTTCAAGGGAATGAAAGACTCTTGCAGCTAGTATACAGGTAGGAAGAGGAAACAGAAGGGGAATGAGCCCGAGGAAGAGGGCAGGGGTCTGCGGGATCACAGGAAGGAGTTTGGTCCTGATCTTGGGAAAGATGTCTGATCTTGAGCCTCTGAAGCTATCAGTCAGGGACATCCACCTGATCAAGACTGCATTTTGGAACACTGGTTTCACTGCTGTGTGGAGAAGAGACTGATGCAGACTCAGAGTGGAAGTGGAGAGGTGATGAGTGGTCAGAGAAAGAAAGGAAGATAGGTTGGAGAGCAGGCTGGTCCTGCTGGAGACTGGTGACGGACGGAGAGCAAGAGAAGCCAAAACCTCTCTGAAACATGTTTCAGAAAACTTTTGGCATGTTTACATATATATATGTGTGTGTGTGAGACAGTGTGTGTGTGTATGTGTATTGACCCAGCATCTCACTCTGTCACCCAGGCTGGGGTGCACTAGCATGATCTTGGCTCAGTCCGACACCCACCTCCTGGGTTCAAGCGATCCTCCCACCTCAGCCTCCCCAGTAGCTGGGACTACAGACACATGCCACCAGGCCTGGCTAATTTTTATATTTTTGGTAGAGATGGGGTCTCAACATATTGGTGAGGCTGGTCTTGAACTCCTGACCTCAGGTGATCCACCGGCCTCGGCCTCCCAAAGTGCTGGGATTACAGGCATGAACTGTTTATGTGTTTATGCTTCTAGAAAAGGAGACTAAAGGTGAGAAGAAAAGAAGACATGAACAAGTTCTTCACTGAAGGCAGGAAAAGCAGGAAGAACACCAGAGCCCAGGAATGTGTCATGTGGACTGTGCCTTAAGACACGGGCCACTCCATGTCCTTCAGATCTTCCTCAACATGGATTAAACTCACCGTTGGCTTGCATGAATTTTATGGAAACCAGTGTAGCAAAGACTTTGTGGCCGAAATAACCAAGTGACACTACAAGGAACAAAGGGCTAGAGACATCGAGGGTCCTTAGACACAAGCCCCCTTTGAATTCAAAGGAATCTTAGAGAAGTCTTTGAATCCCCCACAAGCAATGCGTTTGGGCTTAATGACCCATCCTACCTAGCTGTCTAGGGCCAGCAAAGTCTCCTGAGACCATCCCCATGCCTAAACCCAGCACCATGCCCTACACTTAAAAGGGACCATAAGTACTTTGCAGCTTATTACAGAAATCAAATAAATGACAAGTTATATTTGTCAGTAAAACACCAAGGAAGTTAAAAAATAGGTATCTAGGATGGCAAATGAGCTAATACCCATCCCAACAAACCAACAAGCACATAAATAAATTAATTAATGGAAATATCTCATAGAGCTAAAGGAGTTTATTGGAAGATTAGGTTCTCGAACGTGGCTGAAATCCAGGTGCATTTCAGATGCAGGGCGTATGATAAAAGCGGCAGTATTTCCCATTGTCCTTCAATGGTAGAGGAGATGATCTTTGGGAAAGATGGGGAGAAATGGAACTATGGCTCCCAGGTTTATAGGAGGCGGATTTAGCCTTCCTCACATTAGAAGCATTTATGGCTCAGTAAGAAATCCTCTCAAAAGAAGAAGTTACTTAGGCAAAGCAGTTTCTCCGAGAAAGCAGCCGGCCAGCACCAGCATTCTTATTCGCCTGACTTCCCGCGGAAACCCTGGCCTCTTGAAATAATTGTTTCTCATGCCCCAAAGCAAATGAACCACTCTCCCGCTTTAAATCATCCCTTTTTCTCTTTAGTTCATGATTGGCTTTCCCTGTGATGCATGTTGTGTTTGCGAGCATGAAGGAAATTATATAAAAACAAATTGCTTTGTACTGTACCATGATTGCCTGGAAATACTAAATAGATGGGCAAGGCAGTGTCGCAGCAACTTGCAGCTTCGTGAGTTAATGGATGGGATTGAAAAGTTCTAGCTGCTTCAATATGATGAATGCCCTTGGTATCAAACACACAGGATATCCTTTTTGAGCATTGTATGAATTATTTCTAAAAGTAATGAACGACTTCGCATGGTAACCCAAAGCAAGGACAGGATAAATAGACGATTTTGTTTGTTTGTTTGTTTTTTTGCTACCTCCACTCACAGCTATCAGTGCCCTCCTTTGTTCCCTGGGCTACAAAAACAAAACAAAAACTAGTGTTTAGAAAATTTTCAAAGTAAAATTCCATTGTAATCCACATTCATGATTGATCATTGATGGTCATAATTGTTCAACATAAACACTAAATTTTGGTCATTTGTCATGAATTTGTTTGATTATAGATGGGATCATTATTTCAACAAATATGGATAGTTCATCTATGATGGGTCTAGTACTACTTTAGGTACAATGGTCCTAGCAACAAAAGAAACAAACCCCCTGCCTAAATAGCATTTATATATTAAATGGGGGAAACAAGTTAATACACAACATTCCAGATAAGGATAAGAGCTAAGGAGGAAAATAAAGCAGAGAATACAGGGCTGGGAGGTCTGGGACTTGAGATAGCTGGTTGCTTTTTATTATATAAAGTGACTGGAGAAACCTCTACAAACTCTCAATTGTACCTTATCCATCTGTGATACCTCCAGCTCATTCTAATGTCTCTCCCTGCCCAACAGACAGAAAAAAGCACTGAAAAAGGGTAGGTGTGGGTAAATACAGCCATGAACTCAAATGATGGTTCTGCAGTGTATAAATTCTGTGCATTTATACCAGTTAAGGCATCCCCCGTATACTCCCCATTGGAGGAATGATGAAAATAATGCATATCTTGTAGGTAGGTTGTAAAATAAATGAGGTCAGATGTACAAAGCACCCAACGTTTTACGTACCTCAGGAAATGCTAATGTCCTTATTTTGCCTTCCATTTCTGAAATAACATGTATTTAATATATGAGAATACAATTCAAACATATATATATGCATACATATAATTACACAGTTGTACATTTAGTATACACACACATGAAAATATTCTCTTAGGCCGGCAGCAGTGGCTCACACCTGTAATCCCAACATTTTGGGAGACCAAGACGGATGGATCACCTGAGGTCAGGGGTTCGAGACCAGCCTGGCCAACATAGTGAAACCCTGTCTCTACCAAAAATACAAAAGTTAGCCAGGCGGTGTGGCAGGTGCCTGTAGTCCCAGCTGCTTGGGAGGCTGAGGCAAGAGAATTGTTTGAACCTGGGAGACAGAGGTTGCAGTGAGCCGAGATCATGCCATTGCACTCCAGCCTGGGCAACAAGAGCAAAACTCAGCCTCGAGAAAAAAAAAAAAAAATGTATATATATATATACACACACACACACACACACACACACATTATATATATATATTTTATGTATACAATATTATTTTTTATATATTCTTGTATATATTACAATTCTAACATGTGTATGCATATATATAATTACACAGTTGTATATTTAGTATCCACACACATGAAAATATTGTCTTATAAAGATGATGCATCCTTCCATGTAAGCTAACCTGCCTCCCCAGGTCAAGACAGGGACTCCATTATGTCTTTTATGTCATAAAACTCCTGCTTCGTAAGTTTTTGCCACATGCTGTGGTTGAAAGGCAACAGGAGAAAACTGAAAGGATAAGATGACATATCACAACTTTGCTTTGGTTGCTACTTGTCAGCCAAGTGCCCACTGCCTGTGGTCTTCATTTCATGCATTTCGTGGTGAGGACCAGGTGCCAGGCCATCCACCACTAAGGGAGGCAGGAGAGTGCCCTCATAGAAACCTAGGCCTCCAAGTTTTCAGACCCTGGTTCAAATCCCCATGCATCCACTTGTGAGCTAGGCATCCTTGCTGATGAGTATGATTTGCACTCTTTAAGTTTTTGTTGAACTCATTAATAAAACAGAATTAATGCCACCTACCTCCTAGTGTTGTTAATGAGGCTTCAATATGAAAATCCATGGACAATGCTTTAGCACCTAGTAATTACTCACAAAAGGGTGATTGTCAACAGAGAAGAGATTTAAAAGGTTACCAGTAAAAGGTCTTTCATAGATGTGTGGATGCCATTGTTGCCATTCAGGCATCACCTTAGTTAAATAAACATTCCCTAAAACTAGTTAAATGAAGTACTTAGAAGTTGGGAAGTATATTCTAGATAACACTGTGTGTGTGTGTGTTTTTTTTTTTTTTTTTGAGACAGGTGTGCCCAGGCTGGAGCGCAATGGTGCAATCTTGGCAAACAGCAGCCTCTGCCTCCTGTGTTCAAGTGATTCTCCTGCCTCAGCCTCCTGAGTAGATAGGATTACAGGTATGCGCAACCATGCCCGGCTAATTTTGTATTTTTAATAGAGACAGGGTTTCTCCATGTTGGTCAGGCTGGTCTGGAACTCCTGACCTCAAGCAATCCGCCCGCCTTAGCCTCCTAAAGAGTTGGGATTACAGGCATGAAACACCATGCATTTTTTACGAATTCCTCATCTGAATTTTTGTCTACATGCCACAAATAAATTGAATTCAATATCAATTGCATGATTTTTCACAAACCTAGGACTTTTTGGAATTTTAAGGGCTTTGAGAAGGATACTTGAGCGTACCAAAGTAATTAATAGTAAAAGTCTCTTTTCTACATGTTTTGCCAAGGAGAGACATGCACATTCACCATGGAAATCTCGAGCAGTTAAGCTCACCACTGCCCCCCATGGCATCCCCTGCAGAAAACACGAGTTCTAAACCAACTTGCCTTCCTTTCTTATCTCCTTGGACCTCTGAATTCTTGGAGCTGGAAATCTTATTAATCATTTTTCCTATAAAGTATTGGAAAACCATGGGGAAAAATGGAGAAGATATCCAAGCCTCCACTCGACAATTAGCCCAGCACTTAACGTTACTCTTTTTTTCATGGGAAATGCCATGATTTTCTATTTAGCTCCCATTGTTAATGCCAGGTTTGCTCTCTAGAGATGAAGATGTGTTCTCAATAGGACTGTACCTGCACTCTCTGCAAGCTGGAGCTAGAGTCAGGAACATTAGTGTAATCCTAGTAAGCCATGCAAATTGTTTACCAACCACTAATGACATAGGTCAAGAAGTGAGCTTTTCTCAAAGGGATCCTTTTAAAGGATGTTGAACAATTTAAGCCTTTCATTCATCCTCATTATTTTAATTCTATGGGGTAGCTTTACCAATATCATAGTTTATGCTCATTAAAACTTTTCAAAGTGCATTATTTTACCACAATATTCATATCTGGAAGGTTTAGTTTTTAAAAAAAAATCTATTATCAAAAGTTTGAAACATAGAGTGGACGGTAAACACGGCTTGCACATCTTTTATCTGACAAAACTTCTAAGAGGTAAAACGTCAGCCTCCTTATCAGCTGAGTGAATTCCACACTCAAGTCGTCGGCAACGTAAGGGATAACAGAAAGTTTTATCTGCTTTGAGTTCTGAAGGGCACTTTTCTGCTTTTTTTCTGGCTGCTCTAAACCTGTCTAAAATTCAGCTCAAAATAAGTATGTGTTTGGTTCAACATCAGAGAGACAGAGGTTACTGCAAATATGAATTTGAAAGAGATAGCAACCCACGGCACAGCATCAGCTCTCCTAGCCAACAGTTATTCTTTTCCATGAAGAACTCTGCTGTAAGATCCTGATAAAATCAGGAATCAAATCTCAAGATAAGAATTTCTTCTGAAGCGCTTGACTTCCAAAAATGAGCAAATCTGCCTCTGTCCATCTCTATCCCCAGAAAAGCATAGTACACCGGAAATCTGCTTTTCCTAGGTCGTCATCTGATATGGTTTGGATCTGTGTCTCCATGCAAATCTCATGTTCAATTGTAATCTCCAGTGTTGGAGGTGGGGCCTGATGGGAGGTGATGGGATCAAGGGTGTGGATCCTTCATGAATGGTTTAACATCATCCCCTTGGTGCTGTCTCCTGATAGAGTTCTCACGACATCTGGTTGTTTAAAAGCATGTGGCACTCTCCCCGCCCTCAGTCCTGCTCCTGCCATGAGGTGCCTGCTCCTGCTTTGCCTTCTGTCGTGAGTAAAAGCTCCCTGAGGCCTCCCCAGATGCAGATTCTGCCATGTTTCCTGTACAGCCTGCAGAACCATGAGCCAATTAACCCTCATTTCTTTATAAATTACCCAGTCTCAGGTATTTCCTTATAGCAGTGCAAGAACAGGCTGATATACCATCTCACCAAGCATGTGTAGGGCTACAACAGGGCAAAGAACTTTCCCCTGACATAAGGGCAGCATTTGCCGTAGAAACGCCATATAAGTCTCTGTGTAAGTGCTTTCTACTGAAGTATCTCATTTAATTCTCCAAGAACCATATGGTGTTGTCTATACCACCTCTCTTTTACAGAGGAGACAAATGGACAAGAAAGAGTTAAATGATTTGCCCGAGCTTACACAGCTCCTAAAGAGTGGAGCTGGAGTGTGAACCTGGACGCCCTGACCCCACACGTGCCCCACATTTTATCACAAGCCTATCTCATCTCCTACAGTGCTCAAAACCAAGAGCAAAGACCTCAAACCACACAAACCCATAAAGCTATGACCTCCCTCAGCGCCCTCCTGCCTCTTTCCCCTTCTCTGCCTCCCACACTTAGGATAGCTAAACTTGACCAAGAGGTATGAATGGGCTGGGTTTCCACCACCCACTTTCACGCCTGAAGGCCTGTTTTCCTGCTTTCTTGCATTCGGGAGTAAGCTAGGCTGAGATGCAAACGTGTCTTCTCACCAGTTTCTGTATGCTCTGCATGACCAAATGAGCTGTTGGAGGTCACTGAGGAACTAAATGGTGTTGATTAATTCAACATTCACTCATTCTTTCAACAAACAACTGCTGTTTAGTTAGAGGAATGGGCCAGGCAGTCGCAGGTAGACTGTCAATTTTGATGTTTCCAAGCACTGTCACTGTGTACTGTGAACGTGTCTTATGATATTATTGGTGTCAATTTCTCTGTGAACATAGGATATAATAATTGTTGATATACAGGGACATTTTGTTTCTCCTTGCTCTAAGATAAACTTCAGTCTCCTTCACCCAACCATCTCTTGCGTCCTTCACCCAGCTAGCATCTATGCATATGCAAGATGCAAAGCCTCTCTCAGTTATTCCCAGGCCACCACAGCGCCCCATGATTGACACCACACTGTCATAGTGAAGAACATTCTTTTCACAGCAACTATTGCATTTGAAATTAACTCATGCAAGCATTTGTTTAGCATCTACTTTCATGGGTAGATTATAAGCCAAATGAGAAGAAAGGAACATGCCTGTTTGTTCACAGCTATATCTTTAGAACTAAGCATAGTTTTCAGCACACACGAAGCCCCCAATAAACATGAGAGACAATGATGATGATGGTGGTTGAGGATCAGAACCATCTCCCGTTCACTGTCTACATTACCATGACTTCCCTAGTTAACTCTCTTCATCACATCACTTTACTATTCCAGGAAACTCTTGGCCAGAAAGTTAAAAGTCCAAATGGCTTTATTGCCCATTCCAGGAACTTCTTCAGAGACCCACTTACTCTTGAAGAGAAAGCATCAAACAGCCACTTTCACCCTAAGATTCTTTGAACTCCTCAGCCCAATATCCTTGCCTTGCTCTGTCCATCTATTCTAAACTATAATATCATCATCTTTATTCAATGTAAACAAGGCTGTGCATGGAAAGATCCACCTTACAACACACATTGAAACCTCAATAAATATCCTGAATTTGCCCATCCTCCTGGGACACCACCAAGACTCTGTTGAGGTAGTGTTCTCCCATAATTCAGTTAAACAGAAAACTCTGTCTTGTCAAGAGCTTATTCTGGTAATGTATGAGAGATCCAGCGTTTGACATGATTAACATCAACCATCCCAAGACAAGCCGCAATTACGAAGTTATTTCAACTCTCTGCTCAAACATCATAACCTCAAAAAGGCATTTCTTGAGGCATTATCAAGACACTGTTAAAATAAAAAACTGTAGACAAATTAAATCTAACGGATTTTAACTGAGCAACGAACAATTCAAGAATCAGGCAGCCGTCAGAACCAAAAGAGGTTCAGAGAGCTCCACTCCTCAACACAGGCAGGCAGCCTTTATGGACAGAAAACAGAAGTGAGGTACAGAAGCAGCCTGATTAGTTACAGATCAGCCTTGCCTTGTTGGAACAGGGCCTGATCCCTTGGCCGCCTGGGATTATCTGAAGCTGGGCTGCCGTGATTGGCTGAGACTCAGCAACCTGTTACAGATGCACATTCCCAAGTTAGGCTTTCACTTAGTTCACATACTAAGTTAGGCTGCAGTTTGTTAAGTAAGCACTCAGTTACAGAGGCATCTTCAGGCCAAATATAGTTAAATTTAACAGCACTATCTACAGCAGTACCTTCTGGCCGCTTCTATTCTCTCAGACGGATTGCTTGTTCTGGGCTCATTATTGGCACTATATATAATAAGTATTCACTTGCATATGTGTGTGAAAGGAAAATACCTTGGGCCTCCCAAATTACTAAGCTAAAGGGAAAAGTCAAGCTGGGAACTGCTTAGGGCCAACCTGCTTCCCATTCTATTCAAAGTCATCCCTCTGCTCACTGAGATAAATGCATACCTGATTGCCTCCTTTGGAAAGGCTAATCAGAAACTCAAGAACACAACCACTTTGTATCCCACCTATCTGTGACCTGGAATCCCCTTCTCCGCTTTGAGTCTTCCTGCCTTTGTTTCCACTTGTCCTGCCTTTCCAGATCGAACCGATGTACTTCTTACATATATTGATTGATGTCTTATGTCTCCCTAAAATGTAGAAAACCAAGCTGTGCCCCAACCACCTTGTGCATATGTTGTCAGGACCTCCTGAGGCCGTGTCACAGGCACGCATCCTCAACCTTGGCAAAATAAACTTTCTAAATTAACTGAGACCAGTCTCAGATTGTCTGGGTTCACATGTGTCAACATCTCATCCCTCTTTTAGAATGTAAGCTCCGTGAAGGGAGGAACTCGAGTTTGCTCCCAATACATCCTCACACCTAAGATTATGTCTGCCATGTAGTTGGGACCCAGTAAGTATAAAGGATGATGGAAGTGAGGTAGGAGGTGGGAATTGACTCTGGATGAGGGGATTCCCATACCAGGTCAGATAGAGGACTCGCTAAAACAGGGCTAGGGCAGAAGCAGCTTTCCATTAGACATGCCCACCAGCCTGCCACGTCAGCTTACCACTGCCATGGCAACACCTGGAAATGACCACCCATTTCCTAGAAATCTCTGTATCATCTGCCCCTTAATTTTCATGTAATTAAAAGTGGGCATAAATATTGCTGCAGAACTGCCTCTGGGCACAACGCCTGTAGGGGGAGCCCTGCTCTGTAAGGAGAAGTACACAGTTGCTTCAATAAAAGCTGCTGTTTAACACCCCTGGCTCACCCTTGAATTCTCTTCTGGGTAAAGCCAAGAACCCTCCTGGACGAAGCGCCAATGTGGGGACTCATCTATCCTGCACCAGGAGCTGTTTAAGTCTACCTAGGAGAGAAGAAGGAAGTGGCAAATAGGAGAATGCTTTGCTTCACAAGAATATAGTGTCTTGCTCTTCCAAACATCTCATCCTATTGTATCATCACAACACCCTAAAAGCTGCCATATATTGTTCTTGTTTTACAAATGACAGACTTGATGCTCACAAAGATTGTGTAAGACCAGGCCGGGCTCGGTGGCTCACACCTGTAATCCCAGTTCTTTGGGAGGCCAAGGTGGTCAGATGACTTGAGGCCAGAAATTCAAGACCAGCCTGGCCAACCTGGTGAAACCCCGTGACTACTAAAAATAGAAAAATTAGTGGAGCATGGTGGCACATGCCTGTAATCCTAGCCACTCGGGAGGCTGAGGCAGGAGAATCGCTTGAACCCAGGTGGTGGAGCTTGCAGTAAGCCGAGATCATATCAATGCACTCCAGCCTGGGCGACAGAGCAGTCTCAAAAAAAAAAAAAAAAAAAAAAAAAAAGCCGGGCGCGGTGGCTCACGCCTGTAATCCCAGTACTTTGGGAGGCCGACACAGGCAAATCATGAGGTCAGGAGATCGAAACCATCCTGGCTAACACGGTGAAACCCCGTCTCTACTAAAAATACAAAAAATTAGCCGGGTACAGTGGCGGGAACCTATAGTTCCAGCTACTTGGAAGGTTGAGGCAGGAGAACGGCGCGAACCCGGGAGGCAGAGCTTGCAGTGAGCCGAGATTGTGCCACTGCACTCCAGCCTGGACGATAGAGTGAGACTCCATCTCAAAAAAGAAAAAAAAAAAAAAAAAGAAAAAAGAAGAAGAGAGAAAGAAAGAAAGATTGTATAATTATATAATACCAGGCCGGGCATGGTGGCTCATGCTTGTAATTGCAGCATTTTGGGAGGCCAAGTTGGGTGGATCACTTGAGGCTCAGAGTTCGAGACCATCCTGGCCAACATGGTGAAACCCCGTGTCTACTAAAAATATAAAAATTAGCCGGGTGTGGCAGCAGGCACCTGTAATCCTAGCTACGGAGGCATGAGAATCGTTTGAACCCAGGAGATGGAGGTTGCATAAGACCAGGCAGTGCCTGTCCTAGACATAGGTCCTCCAACAACAGTTTCCATGATGCATATCAGGTGGCACTGGGTACGAGAAATAGAGATGAAGAATGACTGATTACCTCCTTTCATCACAGTCACGGATGCCCAGGAGAGGTTACTCTGCTAAGATTAGAATTAGAGTGTGCTCAGCTGACATTTGTAACAGCCAGAGACTCGTGAAAACCTCAAGCAATTTACATAAGAAGAAGCATCTTTAATTCTCAGGGGATGGTGATTCTTAAGGATGAAGACAAAGCCCAGGTTCATAGTAATCCTCAATCCAAAGGGAATATTATGCATGGAAAACACAGGATTAATCCCCCGAAATGACTGAGAAAGATGACTGATTCAAATCTCAAGATAAGTCCTGCTTTAAAATGTCTCATAGGAAGTTTGACATGTATTCGTATTAATTTTTAAACAGTAGCTAGCAATTCAAAAAACACTTTTAAAAACTTTCTACATCTATAGGAAGCATGGAAACATGAATACCTTATTTGGTTTTGTTTTGATTATCATTGTTGTTGTTTGTGGCAAAGATAATCCATAAGAAATGAAAGAAGGAAGGAATGAAAGAGAACAGGAAATATGTTCCACCTCAGGAGGGATAAGAGGAGGCTGAGTTATCCAGATTATTATCTCAAATCCTCACTTCAGTTCTTCAATGTACAAAGAACTTCATTGGAGACTATCTTCCTTTAACAACTGCTGAGCATAATTTAGGGGGAAAAATCTACTAATGACCCTCTATTCAAAAGGTTTGAGAAGGAGCAGTGGGTGGCATATTTAAATGATAATGAAATACCACCAGGATAGGGGAAGACACAGATTACCTAATAGACAGAGTTTTCTACATTAATAATGACTTTTAGAGTAAGAATGTCAGAAAATGAGAATAAGAATGAAAAGCCATTTTTTCCCCGAATTTCTGATGAGACTATCTTTTGTGAAAAGAACAGAGAGGAAGAGGGGTATAAGAACTAAAGAAAGAGCAAGAGACTCATTTTTCCATCTGCCCACTTGAAAATGTCACTTCTCCTCCCTTTTGATGGATTTAAAAGTAAAATCCTTATCAGAAATCACTATCAGATGGAGTTTCATATCAAAAACCATGGTCTCCTAAAGGGAGGAGACAAACTTCAGAAAAATTAAAAAGGGACAGAAGTTTGGAGGTGTTCTGTATTCAAAGCACCTGATTTCATCAGATTTCTCATTAGAAACAAGTGTCCCCATCAATGTGGGATAAAGCATTCCTCTCACACCAAATGAATACAAAATGTCAAGGTGATTAGCATAGACTAGCTTCTGAGTGGCATATAACAGAAATAACCTTGACAAGGTTCCTATCTACAAATTTGAAGATACACACCAAAGAGATTTGTGAAATACTAAACACATTTCACAAAAGCATTTAGAGGAATAAACGTTATATTTGGAAGAAATGGACAGGAATGTGCATTCTAAACCTCAGATATGTATACCTAACCTTCTAATAGACATCCCTGTGGATGCCGCTCAGCAAAACCTACCTAACTTCATTACTTCTTCTACCCTCAATGCCTCAACCTTGAATCTCGTGAGGTTGCTGTGCACATCTTTAAATTTAGAGACAGGAACCTTTTCAAGGTTGTTTCTGTTATGTGCCATTCTTGGGCTAGTCTATGCTAAGGACCTTGACATTTTGCATTCATTCAATGTGAAAAGATTGCCATGGCAAAACATGGGATCCTTCGTTTCTAATTGTTTTTAATCTATCTCTAATTCATGTCAATTCTCCCTGTTTAACATAGCCAGAATGCATTTCCATATGTCCATCTTCATGGTGCCATCCTAGTCCAGACCACCACCATCTCTCCGCAGGAGCTCTGCAACAGCTTCCCAACTGATGATCCCTTACACAAGCTTGCCTCCATCCCCACATTGCAGCAGAGTGATCCTTTGAAATGCAAACTGACCACCATCGCTCCCCTTCAAAGCAGGGCTTTGATAGTTTGCCAATTCCTGTTTGAATTTGCAGAAAATCCTTACTGTGCCCTGTGGTAGGCAGAATAATAGGCCCCCCAACAGTGTCCACATGCTAATTCCTGGAAACTGTAAGTATTTTATGTTTTATTGCAAAGGAGAATTAAGGTTGTAGATGGAATTAAGGTTGCTAATCAGTTGACCTTACGCAAGAAATTATTCTGAATGATCCAGGTGGGTTCAGTGGAATCACGAGAATCCTTAAAAGTGTTACCAGAAAGCAGTCCTGATCTGGACTCCAAGAAACGGTTCTTGGATTTTGCATAAGAAAGAATTCAGGGAGAGCCCACAATGCAAACCAAAAGCAAGTTTATTTAGAAAGTAAAGTGGTGAAATAACAGCTACTCCATAGACAGAGTAGGACATTCATAACGTAAGAGGAGGAACCCGGCCACCCTATGTACAATGCTTGTTTATATATAGCATAACAAAAAAAAAAAAGGGAAGATGTGCTTTACTATCAGGGTTTGTGATAAAGGATTAATTTTCTTAATTACTATATTTTGCAAGAATCAGCATTATTATCTTTAAAGCAAAATTAGGAATCCTTTTGTTTTCAAGATATGAGGATATCAGGACATTCTGAGCCTCGGTCTGTTTAGTAAACATTATTAATCTGTTCCCTTAACTGTAAATATCTAGAGGCTAGGAATCCCTAACCTCCTATGAATGTTGCCCAGGAAGTCTCAGCCTCCTTTTACTCATCTCTTATACAAGATGGAGAAGAATGAGGTAAAAGAAGAGTCAGTATCAGAGGGATTTGATGTGAAAGAGACTCAATCTGCCATTGTCGGCTTTGAAAATGGAAGGAGGCCACAAGCCAAGGAATGTAGGCAGCCTCTAGTGGCCAAAAAAAGCAAGGAAACAGGTTCTTTCCCATAGAGAGTTCAGAAGGAATGCTGCCCCATTGACACCTTGATTTTAGCCCAGTAAGACCCATGTTAGACTTTTAACTTCCAGAACTATAAAACAGAAAATTTGCATGGTTTTAAACCAATGATTTGTAATCATTTGATGCAGCATCAGTGGAAAGCTTACACATGCCCTACAAGACCCTAGAGACAGTGGACACACCCATCCCTGTGGCTTCATTCTGTGCCACTCTCTGTCCACCCCTTCTCCTTTTTTCTTCTGGTTTTCCTAATGCTTGTGATCCCCCAGGTCCCCAGAAGTGCTATTACCTCTCCTTTGAATGTCTCTCTTTCCCTGGATCACTCTTGTGTCAGAGGCATGTGAACAAGGGCAACTCCATATTGAATAGGGGCTGGGTAAAATGAGGCTAAGACCTACTGGGCTCCATTCCCAGATAGTAAGGAATTCTAAGCCACAGGATGAGACAGGAGGTCAGCACAAGATACAGGTCATAAACACCTTGCTCATAAAACAGGTTGCAGTAAAGAAGCCAAGATCCACCAATACCAAGATGGCAATGGGAATGACCTCTGCTTGTCCTCACTGCTACACTCTCACCAGTGCCATGACAGTTTACAAATACAAGGCAACATCAGGAAGTTACCCTACATGGTCTAAAAAGGGAAGGCATAAATAATCCTCCCCTTGTTTAGCATATCATCAAGAAACAATCATAAAAATGGGCAACCAGCAGCCCTTGGTGCTGCTCTGCCTATGAGGTAGCCATTCTTTTATTCCTTCACTTTCCTAAGAAACTTTCTTTCACTTTACTCTGTGGACTTTCCCTAAATTCTTTCTTGCTAGAGATCCAAGAACCCTGTCTTAGAGTCTGGATCCAAACCCATTTTCGGTAACACCTGTAACTAATTTAGGTCATGAGTGAGCTAGGCCTAACTCTTCCCCAACCCCTATACTTCCTGTCCCCTTGCTGCAGATAGTCGGATGGCCTGTTTCATGATCCCTTAGCACCCATACTATTCATCACTCTTGTTAGCACTGAAGCCATCCTCACATGGTTAACAAGAATTCTGGGCAGAAATATGGTCATAATTAAGCATTAATCAGGCTGCACTTTGATCCACTTCCTTCTAACTGAAAGTCACTAGATACCAACATTTTGCATCCCCATTGTTCCTGTAGATAGGATTTCTGATACTAGAATCATAAAGCTTTTGTTTAAGAATTGCTTAAAATGGGCTGGGCGCAGTGGGTCATGCCTGTAATCCCAGCACTTTAGGAGGCCGAGGTGGGTGGATCATGAGGTCCAGAGCTCAAGACCAGCCTGGCCAAGATGGTAAAACCCTGTCTCTACTAAAAATAAAAAATAAAAAAATTAGCTGGGCATGTGGCAGGCACCTGTAATCCCAGCTACTCAGGACACTGAGGCAGGAGAATTGCTTGAACCTGGGAGGCAGAGGATGCAGTGAGTCAAGATCACGCCACTGCACTCCAGCCTGGATGACAGAGCGAGACTCTGTCTCAAAAAAAAAAAAAAAAAAAAAAAGGAATTGCTTAAGATGTTTATCAGATCCAAAATTCCAGTGAAACAGCTGATGCCAACCAGTTTAAAGACCTCCCACAGAGGAACAGATTCAGCATGAGAATACTGTTTACCTCCCTGTCCATGACTTCACCATGAACTCTTTGATCAATGAATGATCTCCACACTTTAGCCCTCTCCAAGAACCCTAGCCCTCAGCTCCTCCAGGAGATGGATTTGAGGTTTGCTGCTCCTCATTCAGCAGCCCCATAATTAAACCACATTCTCTGCTGTAACCCAGTGTCTCCTATTGACTTGCTGCACACATCAGGCAACAAACCTATTATAATCACAGCACTTCTTCAAGTTCAAGGTGATCGACTGAGGTTGGGTTGCTTGGCATTTCGCTGGCTTTAGTATGAAAGTCCCACCTCTAAGGACACTCCTCAATTCTGGAAATCCTGAGATGGCCAGTTACTCTGTCAACTTGGCCTTCCTCAGCAGCACAGTGTCTGGCATACACTAAGTATTCCACAAAATATTCATTTAATGAATCAGTGGATTTTGTTTTCTGCCATCTTTCACTGCATGCACATACATTTCTTGCCATATTCCATTCCACTCCTGATCCTTCTTTCTAATTGTCTAAGTCTGCCCCAGGCTACTCGATCCTGGGAATTACCCAAATCTGTAGTCACGCCAGTCTCCTAGAGCTATGCCACCCCTCACCCCTTCCCATTTCATTCTCCTGCATTATGAGAATGAGTTCTTGACTCATTCATTCAATGAAGAAAACTTTTACTGTGTACCTACCGCAAAATAAAAGATTAGGTTCCTTTGGATACATTTCTACAGGTTCAAATTGTTCTGTGCTTTTGAAAGTGAACATAAACAATAATAATGGTCACCTGGTTTGAAAAGTTGGTTAAACATGCACTCTTTGGAAAAGAACTAACTTTTTCAGGTCTCTTGAGTACTACTGTATGTCTTAGAAGAGGAATGAATTTGGAATTACATAACCAGGTAGCCTTTGTTGGGGATTTCTAACCTTTAAAGTACTCTTTAAGAGAAAGCCAAGAACTTAGATTTCATCCAGTGACCAAGTTTTTGAAAAAATATTTTGGTCCCAGTGCTCAATTGTATGAGAATTTGTTTTTGCTTGAACTGTGTTAGTTTTCAAACTACTATTAATAAAGATCAACTCATCTGCCTATTAAAAATTCAGATTTCCATCTAGATACACCCCCAGAGTTTTTGCTTTAGAACCTACTGACTGATATTCTAGTAATTAGCTCAGGAATTGTGATGGAGAGGACCTTACCAAACTTCAACATTGGCAAGTTGTCTAATTATTAACATGGTATTAAAAATAGGTAATCTTGATATAATCCCTTCAAAAGCTTATAATTATGGATCAAAGGGAATACAGGTGTAGGTTTGTGTGTTGGAGTGGGAAGGTATTCAAGTGAAGAGGTGGGGAAAATATTCATAAAATATAATACTTAATGGAAAATGAAGGTATCTTTTTATTCTTACCACTAAAAAACAGTAATCAAAGGTATCTGATAGTAGAATATCACGTATCTCATATATTGCAGACAAAAATTACCTGGAAAAAACCATCTGGATAAAACTGTCCAAAGTATTGCTTGCACATCATGAACCATAATAACAAAACCTTGAGAATAAAACTCACTTTTCTGACTTTGTGAAAATGCCATCCACTTAGTGAGTTGGCATGCATTGGGACTGAGATATGAGCATGCTGCCTTCCTGATACTGACCAGTTGGTACCCAAGGGGGTGTTTTCTCACAAGGCAGACATACAGGATGTCTTTGGAGGGATTCTCAAAAAGAGGCAGGAGGATTCCTCTCAACGTGGAACAATTTTCTTATGATTCTCTCTGCTACTGTCACTTTAATACTTTTATTTTTTTTACAGAGATGGTCTTATAAAGATGTGTGGTGCCAAGTGATTACCTAATCTTTCCTAACACATGTATTAATTAGAAAGAAAACAGAGACAATAAGTAGTACTTGCTGCTTGACAGCAGGTGTCTTTGTAGCCTATACATCTGCCTCTACTGGGCTGCTTGTAAGAATGTGGCATCCAGGTGTACAACTCTCTATTTAGAGACTTACTTCCACACCACTCATTTCCCCCCATTCATTTATTTCCACTCCGTTACCATTTTGGCTCTCCCAGCCCACAACATATATTTGTATTCTCGTTCATTCACCTGCACACATTTTAGGTTTGTTCTGGTTTGGGTCATCCTGGAACAACTTTGGCTTTTCAGGTGGATGGCAGTGATTCAAATTACTCATCCCAGATTCACTGCTAAGAAGCCACCCCTGTTGGGATGGCACAATACAGAAAGACTTGGCATTAGCATGTCGACTTTAAATGCACCATTAAAGGAGACCATTGAACCTCATAGGGCCCTCCTTCTTTGGTGTTTTGGGGGAAATGAGAGAAAGGGGAATCAACATGCCACATGGTGGGTGGATTTCTTCAGAAATACATAAATTCATAACATGGATAAATATAAAGCATTTATAGACTCCCTCCATGGAAATAAATTGTTGAGTAATATAAAGTGCTCTAAACTCTTGGGTTCCAAAAAGTGGGTCAGATTGAAAAATGCTTTTCTCAATGCCATTTTGAGTTCCTTTAGAAAAAGTGTTGCAATGTAAACTGCTCTGGATCACAAAGAAAAACTGGATCAGTGATTTTGCAGATAGTAGATTGCCAATAAATGATATTTCTTGAATATGATAAAACTCTGACTAGGCTCTTTTTAAATGAAGTAACTTCATTTGTCATTTATCCTTTTCACTAAGGTGTTAAAGGATTTTCTGTGTCTTCTTTGACCTTCTGCAGCTATACATCCAGTCTTGCTTACAGTGGTACTTTCCCACTGTATAGTCTGTCCTGCTGTGCAAACTGTCTCCACATCTATCATCTCATCCAATTTGCCCCCCACCTCTTTAGAGAATCTTATGGCTTTCAGAGATGAGGAGACAGAGGCCAAGGAAGTTAAAAACTGGCAAAGTTCTCCTGGGTGGTGTGTGATGAGGCTGGAACTGAAGCACTAGTTTTAGAATCAACATCCAGCCCTCTCTAGGTTATAAATCCAGCCCTCTCTACAGCACATCATGAGATATCAGCTCTGTAGGAAGAATGCTGAAGTTCAAAGCTAGCTCTGACATTTACTTACCAGTGGGTCTTGACTTCTCAGAGCCATAGGGTCCGCATTTCAACTGAGACTAAAGATATATCACAGTTCTCCGTCTCTACTAAAAATACAAAAAAATAGCCAGGCGTGGTGGTGGGCGCCTATAGTCCCAGCTACGCAGGAGGCTGAGGCAGAATGGTGTGAACCCGGGAGGCAGTGCTTGCAGTGAGCCAAGATCGTGCCACTGCACTCCAGCCTAGGCGACAGAGCGAGATTCCATCTCAAAAAATAAAAAATAAATAAATTAATTAATTAATTAAAAAAATTATATCTATATCACAGTTATTTAAGCCTTCTTATTTGCAAGTATCCATTTGTTGGTCCATTTACCAAAAGAGGAAACCAAGGCTCACAGAGGTCAAGAAGCTGCCAAGGTCAGAGACTGAGTTCAAATATGGGGGCTTGATTCCACTGTGAATGGGCTTCATTATCCCAGCATGCTGCGTCTCTCACCCACTGCCTACTGTGAGGCTGGAAAACCAGGCAATACCTGGAGAACAATGATGGACATAGAAAATATCACAATGCAGGTTCTCTGACTTTACTACAGATTTTCCATTTTTGTTTTATTTTTTCTTTTCTTTCTTTTTTTTTTTTTTTGGAGGCAGAGTCTTGCTGTATCCCTCAGGCTGGAGTGCAGTGGTGTGATCTCAGCTTACTGCAATGTCCGGCTCCCAGGTTCAAGCGATTCTCCTGCTTCAGCCTCCCAAGTAGCTGGGGTTACAGGCAAGCGTCAACACGCCCAGCTAATTTTTGTATTTTTAGTAGAGACGGGGTTTCACCATGTTGGCCAGGATGGTCAAAATCTCTTGACCTCGTGATCCACCCACCTCGGCCTCCCAAAGTGCTGGGATTACAGGTGTTAACCACCGTGCCTGGCCTGATTTTTTATTTTCATATTCACTGCATTTCTCATTATGATGAACATGGTTAAGGAAATGTCACTGTCTTTAGGTATATTTACCAATAGTACATTTCTAGAACTTCCTCCCTCTCCTGGCTCTCCTCTCCGAGGATGTATTTGTTTAGATAGATGCATGAAGAATATAGCAGCACGCAGTACCAAGACCTACCACCTGGGGCCTGATGCACATTCAAACATAAGACCACCACCTTCAAAGCCATCCTATTCACTTTTGCCTCTCATTTCTCTGAAATGAATGGAACCATCTTCCCATCTGCCTTATGTGTCTAACACACATTCCAATGTGAATGTCATTTGCAACAGAATCCAATAGTATAAATGGATTAAGCGCTAAGCAAACAGTATTCCCTAAACAAAACTGTAGAAAAATGTTCCTACAATTAAACTATCACATTGAAAGGGGATTTAGTTAGAAATACTAACAGGCATAATAGGTATTCCCAACTGAACTGTAACATTACTCCTGACATTATAGGATGACATTGTTCTGTCTTGCTTGACAGTAATATGAAACCAGGTCATCTTAAAATGCATTCACCAACCCAAGTAGATCCAGTCTCCGGAAGCAAATATCTCCCCCTCTTTGACCACAGAGGAAAAGTTTCTTCTGTCTAGAGCAGAATGGCAAGACCTGGCATATATGCTCCCTACCACCTCCCCTTCCTGTACCCATGGAAGACATTGCTAATCAATCACAGCACTTTCCGGCTGAGCTCCCATGAATTCTTCTCAACAGAACTACAGGGATCCTCTGCAAATGAGAACTGGCAAGCAAGAAGAAATCTACTTGCCTGTCCTCTGTCTTATTTCACTCAGCCTGGAATAAAACTTCTTATGACCCAATCCAGATACACAGATGTGAGAGTGCCTAAATCTATGGGATGTTGAATCTTATTTCTCAATATATAATGACCATTCTAGCATATTTCTTTGACTTTTTTTTTTTTTTTTTTTTTTTATATGGTGTCTCGCTCTGTTGCCCAGGCTGGAGTGCAGTGGCATGATCTCGGCTCACTGCAACCTCCACATCCCGGGTTCAAGCAATTCTCCTGCTCCAGCCTCCTGAGTAGCTGGGACTACAGGCGCACACCAACATGCCTAGCTAATTTTTTGTATTTTAGCAAAGACAGGGTTTCACCATTTTGCCCAGGCTAGTCTCAAACTCCAGAGCTCAGGAAATTTGCCCATCTCAGCCTCCCAAAGCGCTAGGATCACAGGCGTGAGCCACCACACCCGGCCACTTTCATTGACTTTTAATAAAACTACTTCTCTGTGGAGTGGCTGACAAGTTGTCCTTATCTTTCCAAGCACCACTAGCCGGCATTTCTCAATAACCCTAAAGTAATACTTAGATTTCCTCTCCAAGTTCTTATTTCCTTCTTTAATCAAGGAAAATTTACTCAATGGTTAAAATATTTCTCTAGAAAAATCCTTCAGAGTCTAGTCATTCTGTTTCCTGCTCCCCTCCACCCCCACCAAAAAAAAAAATAATTTTAATTCACTTTAATTGTTCTTTGGCCCTCGGGTTACTAAATAGTTATGCCCTTCCATGAGTTAGCATAGGGCGGCTTTCTTTTTATTTCTTCAACTAATGAGGCAGTAGAAAATCATCTAGTGATATGAAAAATCACTTTATTATTAACTGATAAATAAATCTGACAGATGACAAGCATCTTTCTAGAAAAGATGTCACTGCTTTCTAACCATTCATTGATGTAACATCTTTTAAAAGCCAATTCCTAATGTCTGTGATCTAAAAATTTAAACATATGCCACCTGTTCTAAACGTAAGTGTACCCACGAAAATAAGCCTGTATCCGTTTCTGATTTTTTTTTTTATTTTAAGAGTTTTTCAGAGGTGTAGAAATGACTGGACCATTTCATAAACCAAACTCTGAAAAATCAAGGATGAAAAGCTGATGAGAAATTTGACAAGTGATAGAAAAGAATGTGAGGCAAAGAAAAGCTATGATGACAAAGGGAGATTTGAAAAAACACTGAATAAAAAGCAGAAAAGAAATGGAGAAATCTCAGGACTAAAACAACAGAACTATCAGATCCAAAGAACAAAACAGCTTTAAACAATATGAAAGAGTATAGCAAAGGAAAGACTGTCTGGCTGGGCACAGTGGCTCACACCTGTCATCCCAGTGCTTTGGGATGCTGAGGCATGTGGATCACCTGAGCTCAGGAGTTCAAGACCAGCCTGGCCAACATGGCAAAACCCTGTCACTACGAAAAATACAAAACAAATTCAGCTGGGTGTGGTGGCACATGACTGTAGTCCCAGCTACTCAGGAGGCTGAGTCAGGAGAATTGCTTGAGCCCAGGAGACAGAGGCTGCATTGAGGGGAGATCATGCCACTGAACTCAAATCTAGGTGGCAGAGCAAGATACTGTCTCAAAAAAGAAAAAAAAAAACAATGTCACATGTCAAGGACATCAAAACATGACATTGGATCAATAAAAAAATACAATCAAAACTCTCAGCAAGATATTAAATAATGATTATGATCTGTTAGAATGGCCCATGTTCTGTAAGGTGTAGCTAATGTATTGATTATCTATGTTCTATAACTTTCATAAGAGATGGGCATCATCTATGAAGGATTCATCTCTACATGTTTTCCAACACCTGTCATCTACCCTTCTAGTCCATGGCACGGTTTATGCTGACTTTCTCTTCTCTGAACACCTTTAAGTTCTCTGAACTATTCACTAAAATAGTAGACTCCTATACACTAAATGGTTAGGAGAGGGAATTTTCCACCTTCCTGTTCCCAGAACCCCTAATGTGGCCTCACAAGCCTTGAACAGATGTGTATGTGTATGTGTGTGCATGTGTATGTATGAAGATATAATGACACGCTATGCTGTGAGATGAACATTTTATGAAGGAAAGAAGTAACGTTCCGAGAATTTAAATCAACTAACTATCGTCACAGTCAGTCATGTCTCTTATATTCAACATTATTCCTGCCATCCCTAATAGTTTTGCCTATTAATGTAGCTTACAATTGCTACTCAACCTTTCTAATATCTGTTTGATGCATTCATATATTCTGAAATTTTGACTTCCAGGGAGATTCTAAAGTCTTATTTATGTCTTACCATTATTTTTTCCCTCCAGTGTAGCTAAAATGCCTCACACAGTGACAGGTACATAATAAACACTCAGTAAATGCTGGTTGATTGAATTTAGCTCTTCCCGCCTTCTACGTTGCCATACAAGTCTCTTAATATTGCTTTCATTTTCATAGCTATTCATTCAATTATTCTTCCTCAAACCTTAAATGAGGCAGGCCACCCCTCCTCCAAGGCATCCACATATTAGCTGTTTCTTCATTCGTCTTCCATTTACATCTAACTAAACTAATTATTTTCCTGCTACCTCACACCCCATTGGTGTTACACAAACTGCTGAGACGGCCCTATCTCCTGCAGGCATCTCTTGTATCTTTTCAGCAGCCTGTTGTAACAGGAGTGACAAAACTATTAAGAATGTCAGCCTCTCATGCATGAGAAACTTATGTGAAACAAATGCTGTCATCCTAGGCAGGATGGAAGATGGCAGCCAAGGCAAACTCAGGAACCAGCAAGACCCCCCCAAGCAAACTTTAATAGGGGAAGAAGAAACTGTTTGTACATTTCCAGGGCAATACATAAATAAATACAATTTTTTTTTTAAAAAAAGTAAAGCCAAAAAAATTGCATGATTTCTACAGGACTTAGAACATACTGGTAGCACTCTCTGATGCACGAGAGAATTGAGCAAATGGTTGAGATTTATGCAACATTGCATAGCAAATAGAAGATAGATTAACAGATAGATTTATATATATATATATAAAATCTCAAGAGAGATTTATATATATATATATCGAGAGAGAGAGAGAGACAGAAAATGGAGGATCCTTCCATTTATTTCCATTCCCATAACTCACCCCTATTCCAAGCCAATGTCATCCTTCCCTCCCAGACTTTTTTTCTTCTTCAGACAGAGTCTTGCTCTGTCACCCAGGATGAAGTGCAGTGGTGCGATCTTGGCTCACTGCAACCTCCACCTCCTGGGCTCAAATGATTCTCCTGCCTCAGCCTCCCCAGTAGCTGGGACTACAGGCATGCACCAGCATGCCTAGCTAATTTTTTGTACTTTTATTAGAGATGGGATTTCACCATGTTGATCAGGCTGGTCTCAAACTCCTGACCACATCCACCTGCCTTGGCCTCCCAAAGTGCTGGGATTACAGGTGTGAGCCACAGGGCCCGGCCCCAGACTATTTCAATAACCCACTTAACTGTTCTTTTTGCCTCCTCTTCAAGCCTTCTTCAACACAGTAGCCAGATCAATACTTTCTTAAAAATACAAGTATTACTAACTTCCTTACTTTTTCAGATCCCTTAAGAGCTGCCCAAGGCACTTAGGATAAAATCTGAAGTCTGTACCTTGATGGTAATCTCTCTCATATCTGCTCTTTCAGTTCCATCCTATGTCCCCTTCCAGGATTCTGTTCTAACCATACCATCCTTTAATTCCCCAAAAGCACCAAAGTCTTGCTCCTCTCCCAGAGAATTTGCCCTAGAATGTCTCCATTTAAATATAACTTCCTTGATCACCTACATTAAATGGCCACACACTGCATACATTCTTATCACACGCTGGTATGTTTACCTTGCAGCACTCACTGTGATTTGTAATTATACTATTTTATTGTACAGTTACTTATCTAATATTTGTTTCCTCTGGAGAAAGTAAGACCCCTGAGTCTAGGCAGCATGCATGTCTGGTTTTCCCACTGTGTCTCTCGCGGCTAGCACATGCCTAGCAGAGAAGAGCACTCACTATGTATTTGTTGAATGAATGAATTGCTGTAGTTCCCTGCTTGATACAGTGAGAGAGCAATTCCAGTAAGGAAGAGATGAGGAAGAGCATCACAGGAATGGTAGGGGCCCTATTCTGATTCCTCACCTTTCACCATATCCCTTTTCAAAGCCTTCATAGTGGGGACTAGAGGGTTTGAACAGAATCGTCAGCGACTTTGAGCTCAGTACTATGAGGGTTGCTGTGCAAGGCTTCTTGGGAGGCTTTGTGCAGGTGTGAAACCCTCAAGTTCTTCAAAACCTCATGTTTGCAGAGTCAGCCTTAGGAAAGGAGCTTGCAATCTGTTTCAGCCACCACTATGCAGGAGTAAGACCATGCGCTTTGAATAATAAGGTATTTTTAAACTTTAGAATAGTTCTCCTTCCTTTACTTCCCTATCCTTATGACTTTTTATTAGAATATTTGCATACTAAGTATTAAACTACAGATACGTAGTATTAAACTACAGACATACATTATTGTACAGTGTGCTCATGTTCCTCATCTTTCTTTGCATGGGGAAGAAGGGAAAGATGAAGGAAAGCTACACAGTAGAAGTCAATATTTTAAAAATCGTACCAGTCATCAACTTCATCCACCTTGTGGTTTTTGTTTTTGTTTTTGTTGTTGTTATTTGTTTGAGACAGAGTCTCACTTCTGTCGCCCAGGATGGAGTGCAGTCATGTGATCTTGGCTCACTGCAACCTCTGTCTCCTGGGTTCAAGTGATTTTCCTGCCTCAGCCTCCCAAGTAGCTGGAATTACAGGTGTGTGACACTATGCCCAGTTAATTTTTCTTTTTGTATTTTTAGAAGTGACATGGTTTGACCATGTTGGCTTGGCTGGTCTTGAACTCCTGACCTCAAATGATCCACCCGTTTTGGCCTCCCAAAGTGCTGGGATTACAGGCCTGAGCCACCACGACTGGCCTTCATCCATCTTTTGAAGAAGTGGAATTGTAAATATAACCTAGTCATTAGCTGAGGTCTCCAGGCACCAGAATCCTCAAATCCACCTCCTGATGAAGACAATCACCTTCGTCACAATTTCTTTGACGAGACTTACAGTCCCACTGGCACTTTTATCTCAGAGTTCTGCATATAGAAAGATTTTAGTATAGTGGTCAAGAATGTAGACTCCAGAGTTGAGATGGGTGGAATTCAAACTCAGCTCCAGCTTTTGCATACTGTCTAACTTTGAGCAATCTATGTATCCTCTTCCAGTTCCAGTTTTCTCATCTGTAGAAGAGTAATAATTAGCAGAACCTATCTCACTCAGTCATTATAAGGATGAAATGAGGTGATGCTTGTAAACTTCTTAGTACACAGCCTGGCCCAGGAGCAAAACTTCCACCGTGTTAGCTGTTATCTTAAGAATTACTAGGAACACCAACACCTGCTTTCCACTTCATGGAGTCAGGTAGGAATTCAGCACTTCAAATAACTTCCATCCATGATCACTCTCAAACCATTTTCTGTATGAGTTTTGAAAGGAAAGATTAACTTTAGGGGGAAGGGTAGAAAAGGGCACACAGAGTCGGGGGGGATTGGCTGACCACACAGCAAACCACTTCAAATTGAACTTCAGAACCAGCTACTGATTTCCTAGGGACTCTTCCTTTCACATAGACATCTGATTCCCACCCACTTGCTGGTTGGATCCTTACCTTTCATTTTCTCTCTTCTCCCTTCTCCCTTATCAGAGCACAAGGTTTTCTCTAACTCAGCAGAGCAGTAATCACAACTCCCTTTTGCTGAAATGATCACTGCCCAAGCTATACTCCCTGGGTCCCATTCTCTGTACTAAAAGGTTTATCCCTAACAGGCATCTCCTCCTCCCAAAAAGGAATTTTTATTTAATCTTCACAAGAGACCTATGGGTTCCTATTGTCATCCTCATGAGAGAAGATGAAACTGGAGCTGAGAAGGATTAAGTAACTTTCCTACTTTGCATACATAGTGAATAGAGAGCCAAGATTTGAATCCTCATTTGGTTGTCTCCAAGGCTGTGCATTTTCTACTGGGACTGCTGCTTCATTTATTTGAATCTTAATGAACTACTAGATGTGACCCATTGGGTCTACTGAGCATAAACACCCAAAAATAATCCTAGCTTATTCGGCCTCGCAATGCACAACATTAAAAAAAAATTATTTCCATAGGTTTTTTGGGGGAACAGGTGGCATTTGGTTATATGAATAAGTTCTTTAGTGGTGATCTGTGAGATTTTGGTGCACCCATCACCCGAGGAGTATACACTGAACCCAATTTGCAGTCTTTTATCCCTCATCCCCCTCCCACCCTTTCCCCTCCAGTGCCCAAAGTCCCTTGCATCATTCTTATGCCTTTGCATCTTCATAGCTTAGCTCCCACTTATGAGTCAGAACATATGATATTTTGTTTTCCATTCCTGGGTTACTAAACTCAGGATAATAGTCTCCAATTCCATTCAGGTTGCTGAAAAAGCCATTAATTCATTTCTTTTTATGGCTGAGTAGTATTCCATTGTGTGTGTTTGTGTCACAGTTTCTTTGTCCACTCACTGATTGATGGGCTTAGGGCTGGTTCCAGATTTTTGCAATTGCAAATTGACAATGCACAACCTTTATACATTTCCACCCAGACAATTTTCAGAAGCTGTCGTCCGAGTGTATGTCCTATAAAACTAGACTGGGACCACGGTGCATGCAACAAAGTTCTTTTACATGAATTTATGGATAGAACAGTAATCCACCGGATTGGAGAGCCATTAGACCCCTCATTTCCTAACCCTTGTCAAGAAATAACACGGCATTCATCTCAGATTGGTCAAGAAGAGAGGCTCCTGGCTTGAATCTATATCAGAAATCATGACTTGCACCAGAATCTATGTATTCTGAAACTCCTTTTTCTTTTCTTGGACAATATCATGTCATAGAGCAGTGAGTTATTTTCTAACCAAGATTCCCTCTCTATTCTGTTTCCTGAAGGTATAGATTCTATTTGACTCCTAATTGCAAAGTCATTGCCTAATTCCTCTTAAATATAATCTAAGTCCTCATTATGGGCAAATAAACAATAGGCAGCTAGGAGCAGAAAGCCCAAAATACAATGAACTGGCTGTAAATGAGCAAATCCATTAAAAAATGAGTTAGAAAAATATATCCAAAGTCATAAAGATGCTTCTATCCTTTGACTAATACTTCTCAGGCACTTATCCAAAAGATGAAAACTCTATAGGTGCTAAGTAATTAACTCTAGTGATTCTGGTATTAGTGAGAAAAGCAGAAACCTACTAGATATTCTAAGATAAAGGGGAAAAACATCATCCTGATGTTATATTGTGTGGCCATTATAATGATGATCGCAGGAAATGTGAGAGCAACATGAATAAAAAACAATGCTTAAGCAGTTTCAGGGAAGAAATAATAACACAATCACAAACCCATGATGACCACAGCTTTGGACAATATATCTGGACTGGGATTGCGGAGGAAAGTGGAGAAGGAATGACAGTGGCTTGTGGACAGTGTTGCATGTTAGAACCATTCAGGTGCAGGTGAATCTCATTTCCTCCATGTCTTCAGAGAGTTGTCTGTGTGATAAGTTTAAAACGAGCACAAAGAAGGTCACTGAGATGTGGATTCTGTTCCAAAATGAAAGACGAGCATTTGGAGCACAGCCTCCAGGCGAGAAAGCCCAGCTTTGCATGCAAGACATGGAGATTCCCCTTCCTGGAGCCAGACCTGCACCGGCTGTAGCGTGTGATTATGCTCTCAGGCCATCTGCTCCGGGGTTATGAAGGCAGTCGTGTGTCCTCCTGCCTGGACGTCAGGGAGGACACCGATCACTAGTCAATCTGCTTGAAATTGCCTCCTATGATTAGTGTGTAATGACTCAGGTAGGTCATGGCCACGGACATTTCTGTTATTAATGCATTAGCAGCTGTAAATGGGCATTGATTCTGCACAGAGTGCAGGTTTATGGACTTGGTGAGAGAGTCTGTCCCTGTGAAGCGTAAATGGTCATTGCTGGGAGAGGAAACAACCCTGAGAGGGCAATGTCCTCTGAGAAGGATGAAGAAAGCCAGCTAGATTAGACAGGAGAAAACCTGGGCTGGGACAAAGAAAGAGAAGAAAGTACTTATATCTAGGATACTCCTTGGTCCTCTCTCACATCTGAAGTCAAACTAATCACATCCTTACATTCCTGAGCCCTCCCTGGTATTGGCTAGTCAGTGATAGTTAATCTCACATGGATTATTTTATTTACTGTAAAGTTTTATCTTCCAATGTTATCATGAGTGTACAGCACCATATCTGTTTGTTCACTATGATATCCTCGGTACCTAGCAAGAATCCAAAATCAAAATTTTTCCATAGTTATTTAAGAATGAAGGAAGGAAGGAAGGAAGGAATGACGGCATTACCAAGATAAGAATGTTGACTTCCATATCAATGTCTTAGCAACTTGAGCTGGAATGTACCACCATGCAGTTTTGCAAGACAATTTATTCTCCTTAAACAGAGGGACTGAGGTCCAATAAGAGTTAACCGATTTTCTGCCAATGCATATGCATGTACACATACACACACTCATGCACACAAGTCAGTCAGTGGGAGAGGACACCCCTTTTCAGCACATAATCATTTTAAACAGCAACAACAGCAATCATTGTTACTGTTTACTGAGCACCAACTGTAAGCCAGGCATGGAGTTGGGTTGGTATTTTCTGAAGCAAGGATCTGCAAATAACCACCTGAATTCAAAAGAAACTAGGCATGTATTTTAGGAAAATAAAACCATTCTGCCTATCCGTACATGGACAAAGTTTGTGTTTTTTTGCTTCGGAGCTTCTCAAAAGTTGGAAGAAATTTCTAGCCTCCTGAATTTGGAAAAACCAAATTCCTGTTTCCATATCGTATTAACCAGCCTATTTTACCAAAATTTTGGTTCATCCTTTGTGACTTCCATAGTCTTCTACAGGAACCACCAGTAGGAATCAGGTGATTCCAGATTCACTAATGTCTTCAGAAAACAACCCTACATCCTCAGGTTGAGCTGAGACAGCAAGCAGAGCTACTCTTTAGTTTAAATGAAGAGATTCAGCAGAAATATCATTACTGTTTTTCTTCAGTTGGTAACTGGTGAATGATAACGATAAATACAAAGATTTCACCTCATAGGTGTTAAAGCCAATAGAAGGTGAATGCAGGTGAAATTTGCTTTCATTATCTATAATTCTTAGTTTACTTATTATTTTTCAGACAGGGCTTTGCTGTCTCCAGGCTGGTGTGCAGTGGCACAATCAGCTCACTGCAGCCTTGGGTTCTTGGTCTCATGTGATCCTCCTGCCTCAGCTGCTGAAGCAGCTAGGACCATAGGTGCACACCACCATGGCTGGATAATTTTTTAAACATTTTTTGTAGAGATAGGGTGTCACTATGTTGCCCAGGCTGGTCTTAAACTCCTAGTCTCGAGTGATCCTCCCACCTCAGCCTCCCAAACTTCTGGGCTTATAAGCATGAGCCACCATGCCTGGGTACCTTTCCTGTAATTCTTTACTACAACCCATGAATGTGGATCAAATTATATTAATATTAATTTCTCATTATAGCAAAGAGAAAGCAAAATGTCTGTACTGATTTAGTTGCAAACCTAATTTAGCTACATAGTACACTCTCCTGTCAAGAGAAAATGGGCTAATTTCTGTACACAGGTAGGCCAGGGAGGGACTGACTGCTTCTAGTCATAACTCATCCATCTCTGTCTTGCTGAGATAATGATACTTCCCTCTAACCTTCTCTTCTGTGGCCTAGTTTCTATATCTCTTGTTTGTTTTCTAAATTCCAAGTTAGATGGGGCCCTAGTTAAAGACCATTTGATATGGAGCATGTGTCCTCACCCAAATCTCATGTTGAATTGTAATCCCCAATGTTAGAAATGGGCCAGGTAGTAGGTGATTAAATCATGGGGGCAGTTTCTCATGAATCATTTAGTACCATCCCCTTGGCATTGTCCTTGCAGTAATGAGTGAGTTGTAACAACATCTGGTTGTTTAAAGTGTGTGGTGCCTCCTCTCCCTCTCTTGCTCCTGCTTTGGCCATGTAAGACATGCCTGCTCCCCCTTTGCCTTCTGCCATAATTGTAAGTTTCCTGAGGCCGTCCCAGAAGCTGAGCAGATGCCAGCATCATACTTCCTGTACAGCCTGTGGCTCTGTGAGCCAATTAAATCTCTTTTCTTTATAAATTACCCAGTCTCAGCTATCTTTTTATAGTAATGTGAGAACAAGTCGACACTCCATTCTAGTTCAATTCCTCATTATCAATATTGCAACGAGGAAACGGAAGCCAGATCGGTCAAACGTGTTGTCAAGAGTTATGCGGTTCTTGTAAGTGGGAGCTAAATGAAGTGTACCTGTGAACACAGAGCATGAACTATGGAGACTCAGAAGGGTGGGAGGGTGGGAGGAAGGTGAGGGATGAGAAATTACTTAATGAATACAATGTATACTATTAAGGTGATGGTTATGCTCAAAGCTCAGAGTTGGCTGAGTGTGGTGGCTCATGCCTGTAATCCCAACACTTTGGGAGGCTGAGGTGGGCAGATCAGTTGAGGTCAGGAGTTTGAGACCAGGCTGGCCAACATGGCAAAACCCTTTCTCTACTAAAAATACAAAAACTAGCTGAGCATGATGGCACATGCCTATAATCCCAGCTACTTGAGGAGCTGAGGCACAAGAATAGCTTCAACCTTGGAGACAGAGGATGCAGTGAGCTGATATCACACCATTGTACTCCTGCCTGGGTGAAACAGTGAGACGCTGTCTCAAAAAAAAAAAAAAAAAAAAAAAAAAGCCCAGACTTCACTACTATGCAACACATCCATGTATGGAAACTGTACTTGCAACCTCTAAATTTATGCACATTTAAAAAATTAATAAACAATGTTTTCAAAAGACAGTTGTGTGGTCAATTCACAAGCATTGCTCCCTTCATCTTTTAAAGACTGATCTAGATTAGGGGTGTGGGGGGGTTGCCGCCAGCAGTCATGGATGACAGAAGAATAATTTACAAGTACAAAGAGTGGGATCAACATTCACAGCACTAATTCATACAACTCAATGAACAACTCATTCAAAATATGTACCTGCTTGTCACTTTTACAGGTGCTAAGGATAGAGAAGCAAGCAAGACTGACACACCCCAGGCCCTCAGAACTCCTCCAGTACAGTGGGGAAGGCAGACTGTGCACACCCAGTAAAAGTGGTCATCAGAGAGTGTCATGAGCACCATGGCAGATTTTAACTGGGTAAGATGATGGAGAAGAACAAGGCTGACAGTGGGGTGCTGCCTGGGCTTCCCCTCTTCCTTACCTATCCTACTACCTTACACACCTTCCTTGTAACTTCCATTCTTTATTATCCTCCTCTGTCCTGACAATAAAGAAGCAGAAGGAATTGTTATTTCTTCTTTTATCTCTCTGCCTTCCCTCCCTCTCTCTGTCTTTCTCTCTGCCTCCTCTTTGACTCTCTCTTTCCTCCCATGCTCATCTACTCATTCGATCAAAAAGATCTTCAGAGTTCCTGCCCCTTATATGCAGAGGGAAGCTGGGAAAAGAGCTCTGCTATGCAGCAGCTAAGGAGAGGTAAGAGATATTCATAGGGGAAGTGTAAACAAGAGCGTGTGGGGGTGGTTGGTGGCTAGAGAAGTGTCAAAGCAAAATGGGATGGTCAATGAGCATTCTCTAGATGACTTTGTCCTTCTAGACCACAGACTGTAAATGCAGCTGGCATGAAACTTACCCTGTGCCTGGCCTTGAATTAAGGTAATGCCCTAGGTCATGCCTGTTCTCATTCTCTCTCCCTCTCGTATTCCAACTGGCGCCTTTTAACCTCTTCCATTTCCAACCCATCTGCTGAATTTTGCATGTGAGAGAACTGCATCTCCCTGGAAGGCAATCATTGCTGTTTCTCTTTCGATACCTCCTTACTCTGTTCCACTCTTGCCTGCTCCACTGAAACCCAGATTCTAAAATATAATCATAAGGTCAACTTTCTACCTTGAAAATTGGCTTAGGATTTTCTTTATCCTACAAGGGGCAATCAAGTAGCTGAAATAAACAGAGAAAAATTCATTATCAGGAGGGCTTAACAGAGATCTATACAGAAGTGTACACTGAAAGACAGGAAAGGCTATCCTAGCTGGTAAGACCAAGCGTAGCAAGTGCTTGGAGCTGGGAAATAAACATGTTCAGATATCTAGAGATCAACTTGCCCAGTTGGAATAAAATGTATTGAGGGATTCATGGAGAGAAGATAAAATGTTAGGTAAGGACGACCTTATTGAACAACCAACTAGACGATACTCATGTTTCAAGAATATTAGTCCTGCAATCTGTTGGCTGGGATCCAGGGGAAGGCGGCTTTAGGTATGAAGACTACCTAAAAAGAATTCCCAGATATGTAAGTAAGAAGTCCCTGGAGCAATATACCAACAGAGGGAATGAAAAGAAGGCTCCTAGAAGATACAGATAAAACACTCACTTATCATCTGGTGGTAGATGAAAAACAAGACAATGTTAGTAACTAAAGCTTGGGACTGAGGTTCCTGGGAAGAGAGTGGTGCCCATGGGTGAATGAGTGAGACGCGGACTGATTTCAAGTGTTATGCATTGGGAGCCTTAAGTGACAGAAAGAAATAAGTGAAGATGTATAGCAATCTGTGCCGCATATGGCATTAGAATTCAGTGACAGATATGGAGTCTATTATTCTAGACCTACCAATGTAGAAGTGAAAGCTTTGAAGACAAATACTGAGGAAATAAAAACCAGCCATCAGAAAGACCCATACCAGTCTTTCATCTAATGTTGATGTTATATTTCTGTCACTTACACAATAACCCATCAAAAGGTGACATGCATTTATCTTTCTCTTCATCCTTCCATCCCTCTATCTGCCTGACCATTATTATATCCAACAAGTACTGACGGTCAACTATGGGCCAGCACTACAGTAGATGCCATGGAAATAATCAGAGGTGATATACTACTTGAATAATCAGCATGCATTAGGCACCAACCAGTTAGAACAGATGAATGCTGTGGCATTGAGCAGAGTCCCAGGGGACCATTAAACCTTTAGTTCTGGATCAAGGGTAAATGCAAGGAAGCAGAACATATGGAACGGCAGGGAATAGAGGACACTTTGGGGCTTGAGACAGAAGCAATTTATCAATCAGAGTCCTAATTGATCTATAACAGCCACGTATCAGCCTAGGTACAAGGACGTACACTTCTGACCTAGCCCCTGTATTTATAAGGCTGCTAGTCTAAAGCCATCCTATACAACAATACAGTATCAGGTTATGAGCCACATGTTCTTAAATTTAAATTAATGAACTCTCCGGACACAAAGAAATGAGATGATAGATAGATAGGCTAACTACCCTGACCTGACTACTATACAGTATATGTATAGAAACATCACTATGTACGCCATGAATATGTGCAATTATTGTTTGTCAATTAAAAATAAAGTAACACATTTATGTTACTTTAAATAACACGATGGCTCACGCCTGTAATCCCAGCACTTTGGAAAGCTGAGGTAGGAGGATCACCTGAGGTCAGGAGTTTGAGACTAGCCTGGCCAACGTAGCAAAACCCCATTTCTACTAAAAACACAAAAATTAGCTGGGCATGGTGGTGGGTGCCTGTAATCCCAGCTACTTGGGAGGCTGAGGCAGGATAATCACTTGAACCCAGCAGGTGAAGGTTGTAGTGAGCTGAGATCGTGCCACTGCACTCCAGCCTGGGCAACACAGTGAGATCCTGTCTCATAAATAATATAATAATAAAGTAACAAAATTTTTTAAATAACATTTTTTTTAAAGAACACTTAGTTTTCAGGTGTAATAGTCACATTTCAAGTGTTCAATTGCTCCATCTGGCTGGTGGTTACCATACTGAACAGCACAGATAAAGAATATTCCTTATCTATTCTCTCAGCAGGGTTAACTATGTAAGGTGATAAGTATGTTAAGTAGCTTGATTGTGATAATCATTTCACAAGGTATATGTATATTAACATGTCTCATATATACCTTAAATCTATGCAATTTTAAAAATTAAATTTTATTTTTATTTCAATACTTTTAGGGGTACAGGTAGTTTTTGGTTACATGGATAAGTTCTTTAGTGGTGATTTTTGAGGTTTTGGCTCACCCATCACCCAAACAACTCATCACCCAAGCAGTGTCCTCTCTACCCAATACTTACAAAACCTCCCAGTTTTCAGGAAATGCTGAAGCCTGAGCTTCAAGGACAGGAAAAGATAGATGTGGCATGTAGGGAATTAGAGATGGAATTTCCTTTATTATTAGGAACAAAAGCTGCGAGTCTAATCTCCTGTGTCATACAAGCATTAGCTGATCAGGGTTACGCTAAGTCATTCTGATATAACTAACAGCTAATACACCATCTTTGTAGTTCTTTCTATCTCCACCTTCTTCTTCTCTGTACCCTCACCCTCCTCCCAACCTTCCCCCTCTCAGTCACCAAAGCCCATTATATTATGAGTATGCTTTTGAAATTGATGCAATTCTTATTTGTCAATAATACCTCATTAAGACTTGGCAAAAAAAAATATTCCTATAATCATGAAATGGTGTATTGGATAGCACTAGACCAAAGAAAAAGACAAACATAAAAATAAGGTTTGCACAATTAATTAATTATAAAGTGATCAGCATGTCATGGGATTTTTAGCCTGATAGGAAAATAGAGATCAAGGAAACCTTCTCTTGGAAGTTAAATTTTCAAGTTGTAGAAAATCATGCTGAGGCTTAAGTTCCAACACTGACCCTACTACTATGAGCTTTCTGTGGCTTTCCTCTTAGCACACAGATAACAACAAAAAGATGTGGAGAGCTAGAAAACAGATGCTGGTTCCTGGGAGCTCACTCTCTAACATCATGTGCATTGGCCCATCTGTTATTCTAGACCTTTCAAAGTAGAAGCGAAAGCTTCGAAGAAGAGTATTGGGGAATAGAAACCAACCATCAGAAACACCCATACTGGTCTCTTGTCTAATGTCAATGCTATCTTTATCCCATTTACACAATACCCATTAGGAGTTAAGATGCATTCATCTACCTATTCAGCTTCCCATTCTTGTACCTGTTTGACCGTCATTGTATCCAACAAGTACTTATGGTCTACCAGCGCTACAGTAAATGCTGTGGATATCATCAGAGGTGATATACTATTGAACAAACAGCAATCCAAAGAGTCCCAATGCAAAGGAAACATTCTGGAAAAAATTAAACAAGAATAACCAAATTTTGGAAGCAGGAAATGAAAATTAATTTTCAGAAGCCAATGGACACATCAAAACCTGGATTCAGACTAATATATGGCATTCTTCACAACATCAGCCCAGGCCCAGTGTCAGCCATGTACAAATTCCAACTACTAAGTCATCACTCCTGCTAAAATCCTGTAAGAGACTGAAGCAATTTCTCAACCAGCATGTATCCAACATGTTATGGGTGAAGAGCACACAAAACCCAGGCATGTGGCCAGCTTAGATGTCAAATCATCTGGCTTCCTGCTAACCAGGCGATGTCCCATAACTCAATGTTTGTTCCAGGGGAAGTGACTGCTTGGTCTCAGAAGGGGATTGAGGTTCGCTGTATCAGAGAAGCTGCAATCCCAAGGACAGGATGGAAACCTACTAGATACACTAAGAGGGATCAGTACCCATAAACCTCCCCAATGAGGCATCTTGCCATTGCTTCCTTTCTAAAATGATTTAAAAAAAATTATATCTGCTCACTGGTTTAGAACAGTAAATTAATACCTTTTTTAATGTTGCTCTTTAGATGGCAGTTGCAGATATGGAAATACCATATCCATAGACAAATTAACATGAGCTCCCTTACATCCCTGTACTAATTATCTTAGGGACCACAGCCTCCCTTAGGTTAGAAGTTTCAATCCCAATGCAGGGTTGGAACAGGAATTTCTTTCAGAGAAGCAGCAATTTGAATCATGTTCAGAAGACAGAGGAATGAGAAGGTCATGTATGATCTGAAAACCCATCCTTGAAACCTTTTGTCCTCCATCCCTCCCCTCCCTGCCCCAGCACCAACAAAGGCATCCAGGAGAAAGATGCTGCTTGAAACAGAAAAAGATCAAGTAACAAGCAAATTTCACTTTACACTAAATAGATTTGAACAGACTTCATGCCAAACAGCCCCCTCCTTTTTACTTACAAAACCTCCCAGTTTTCAAGAAATGCTGAAGCCTGAACTTCAAAGGCATGAAAAGATAGATGTGGCATGTAGGGAATTAGAGATGGAATTTCCTTTATTATTAGGAACAAAAGCTGCGAGTCTAATCTCCTGTGTGATACAAGTGTTAGCTGATCAGGGTTACACTAAGTCATTCTGATGTAGCTAACAGCTAATACACCATCTTTTTAGTTCTTTCTATCTCTGCCTCCTTCTTCTCTGAATTTGAATATGCAAATTCCAGGACAATAGAAAGAGTCCTGAAATCCCACTGAGGGCAAAAGAATTCCCTTTGATCATCCTCTTCCAGGCCTGGAGTCCCATGGCCTCCAGTTCTACCTGCTCCTTTACGACATGGGCTGATATTTGATGTATCAAATTATACTCCAGCACTTTCAGAAGTAGAACCTGCTAAGAAATTCTGCATTCCTATGAAGGAAGCTACATCTTGAAAAATAAATATTTCTTTCAGCTAGCCTTTTAAAATTTTGATATTTATAATTAAATTATTACAGATTTCTTTCTAAAACAAGGTGTTTACCAATAAAACTATTGCAGAGGAGGGCCAATATCAGAGACTTTGTGAAGGTGCTACCCTAAATGCTAGAGTATATATGTATATAAAAAAAGAGAGCTGAGAAAATTGGACAAAATACTGCTAGCTTCACCAAAAATAAAGTCCTTGCATGCAATGAGAAAGGCAGAAAGTGGAAAAATGCTTACTTGCTGAAAACAAATGAAATTTATAAAATGTACTCCAGCATCTTAAAGTACAAAATTTCTTTTTTTTTTGCTGTAATTTTTACATCACAGTCACGTATTCCAGCTCAAAAAGAGCAAATGAATTGTTCTTAAATGCCTCAAGAAATACATGCTCTCAGTAACTGATCTGTGTTTGCTGGCATTTCTTTCTACTTTGCAGGGTCATGTGACTCAGAAGGGGGACAGAATGTCTCCTGATGAGAAAACCTTAGGGGGGAAAAAGAAACCAAAAACACATTTTATTTTAATCCCCAGCTAATAAAGGCGCAGTTAACCCATTGACAACCTCACACATTTCCCAGGTTCATTGGGGAGGGAGGGCTAAAGGAGGGTGGTTCTACCTTGCAAGTCCTCTTCTCATCTCTGATACAATAGGGCAGAAGAGAAAGACATAGGCAGGCAGCAAAGTTTTTGTAATAACTTCAAACCTGCAGAAAAGAGCTTTTCAGAGAGAACAGGATCAAAGACATGGATGTATTTATGGAATGAATGTTCAAAATGGGTTGCACTTACTGAATGCTGAGTCCGATCAAGGAAGCTGTAAGTTCCACTTGCATGAGTTCTTTGACCAGTTTCCTAAAGAAGAAGAGGGAGAATGACTTTAGTATCGAGAAATGTATTCTTGAATTTTGTCCGCACTTTTTTTGTCATAGTAATATGGACCAAACTTCAAAATAGGTTCTGCCTATATTGTGAATTTAACAGCAATGATGATGATGATGATGATGAAAATGATTCAGTTCTTCGATAAATTTTCATTACATCCTCTCAGATCCCAGTAAAGAAGGTGTTATTATCTTCTCTATTTCAGAAGAGGAAACTGAGGCCCAGACAGCTCCCACAGTTCACAAGACATGCATGTACATCGTGAAGCCTGAATTTGAACTCGGGCAAGTCAACACCAAGCTTGGAAGTACTCTACTGTATTCTTCTCTTACACCACGAGTTCTTGTCACAGGAGGTGTTCAAGGGAAGACTGGAGGTTGACATTTCAGATATATCATTGTGGATTTTCCCCCTGGGAATTAGCTTGGATGAAATAAATTCTAAACTTCCTTTCAACTGTAGAACTGCAGGATTCTATAATGCGCATTCAGATGATACTTAAAGTTCAAATACGGAAATGATTTAATTTTGCAATGAGTAGAATTATGATACAAGGTATCCCAGCAGTAATAAATTTCATAAATATGGCTATCATCACCCAATCAGAGGGAGTAAGATTCATGTTCATTGATATTTAAATAAACCAAATATCACCTGAACTGCAAATGGCTATTATAATCTCCTATAGTTCAGTGAGTTGAAAGAGAGGTCATCTCCTACCAGAAAAATCAAGATTTCTGGTAGATCTGAAAGATGTGTATGGCATCCTATACCCAAAGGGGTTGGGATACTGACTTGTTTCCTCTCTGGGGAGAAACTTAAGTAGCAGAGATGGGACTACTTTGTAGGGTTCTGGAATCCTGATCCATTGCTAACTGAATTACCCTTATAAAGTAGCAATACAATTTACACCAAGACTCAACAAAGTTCACAAGATTTAGAGGCAAATTTTAAACATTATTTGCAGATATGTTTAGACAATATACCCCCTTTCCTAATGTGATAGGTATATCTAGATATATAGATATACAGATATACATATAAATGAAGATGACATATGTGTATGTATGTGGATATATATGTGTGTGTAGCCTTCACATCTGGTGAGTTCCCTCGTGTTGATAAATTACAACACCTAAGAACATCAAGTGACTTCAAAATATTGGAGAGAGGGGTGACCTGCAGAGAGACCCAAGAATAGATAGAGCTATTAAGTGGTTGAAATGGTGGTGATAGTATTCACCCTTCAATAGCCTTTTGCTTTGCATTTTGATATCTTCAATTTCTTTCAACTAATAAAAATGACCAATCTCATGGGCTAGTGTCAACAAACAGCAATGATGCACTCATTCATCCATCCATCTATCTATCTATCCATCCATCCATCCATCCATCCATCCATCCATGTACCCACCCACCCATTGATCCATCCATCCATCCACCTATCTACCTACCCATCCACCCACCCCTCTACCAATCCACCCATCTGCCCATTCACCCATCCATCCATCTACCCACCCATCCACCCACCTATCCACCCATAGACCTATCTATCTATCCATCCATCCATCCATCCATCCACCCACCCATTCATCCATCCATCCACCCACCCACCCATCTATCTATCCATCTGTCCCCCATCAATCTACCCATCCATCCACCCACCTACCCATCCATCTATCTTTCCAATTATCCTTGGCTTCACTACCTTCTAACTTTGTGACCATGGCCAAGTCACTCAACCTTTCTTTGTCTGAGTTTCTTCATCATTAAAATGGGAATAAACAGTACCTGCCTCAAGGAATTCAGGTGAATATTAAAAGTTAATATTTGTAAAACACTTAGCATTGTGCTTGGCACAAAGTCAGTGCTTTTAAAAGTTTATTGTATATTAAGCCTTCTAAATGTCAGGAACTGTCCCCCTGGTGCCTACAGTCCAGTGAGGAAGATAGACAGATCTTCGTCGGGGACATTGGGGAAGGCTCCATCAAGGAAGTGGCAACGGAGCTGACATCATAAAGGTGAGAAGTGGAAGAACACGATTTGGGAAGAATAGTTAGAACAGTTAAAATATAAATAGTCAAAATACATGGTTCTCTTCTGTAAATTCACAGTATGCCTCCACTGCAGGATTATCTGAGTCCTAATAATTATAGTAGTTGTAGTTTCACTGAATCCCTAGTACATCCCAAACTTCATATCAAAATTTGCATGCATCCTCTCATTTATTAAAAATGATAGCTACCATGGTCAGGTTCAACCTTTTCAGCTCCTACCCCCCTTTCCTGTCACTTCCTCCATCTCCGAACACATCCTTACATTCTAAGATCCAGCTAAATCAAATACTTAAGACACAATGCTCTAGTATCCCTTTAGCCCTTTGATTACAACCTTCTCTCATCCTAAACAGCCCTTCACCTGTCCCTATTTGAACTCATGGAAGGTCTGGAGTCTTGAGACTTGAACGTCTACCCAAGCGTGCTCTCTGTAGCTTTCATTGACCCTTCCAGTGGGCCTGAATTTTAGGGGAGGTCCCTATGGCCATTCGCATGTTCTTCTATCAGAAGCAGAATTATATATCCTTTCTAACTTTTTGTGGACGTGGCCTACCCAGACTGTGAATTTCTGGAAGGCAAGGGCAATGTTTAATTCAACACTGTAACTTTGTAGTCTGGGAAAAGGCCCCTTATGTACTGCTCACTACATTGGGTAGCCTAAGAAGTGATTCCTCCTTGCCCCAGAGGGTTACAGCACCAAGAAAGGACATTGACCTTCATTCTAGAAAGAGGTTTCTCTGAGCAACAGGGCCTTCTTTGGTGCTACCGTACTTGGTACCCAGGTAATAACATTTAATTTCATGTCCATGTGAGTCCAAACCCACACCTTTACATCTAGTCTTAATCCAACCTGCAGTTGAAATGAATTTTGTAGCCCCTCCTTTCCACTAATAAGAATCTGTAAAGTCCTTTAGGGGGATTATTTTATAAAAACAGAGGATGAGAACCATCGTTATAAAGTGAGAACATAAATGATCATTAACAATGGCACCAGACAGCAAGAAAACCCTAATATGCTCTCTAGAGTTCCATAGGAGTGATTTAGTGTTATTTTTTTTTAACTAAGATTGTTCTGAGTTTGCAATTACTCTTGCAAACTACGTTAAGAGCAATTTGTGACCAGGGAGAATCTCAGGTCCCAGTGGAATTGGGCAGAATTTTCATTGTACCAAGACTGCACGGGAGCTAAAGAGCTGCAAGTGAAGGAAACTCAGAGGACATTGGAACAAAGTCAGGCAGAATGAAGGTGAATGCTCAGTTCATGCATTAGCTACCTTCACCTCTGCACTCCATCCAAATGGATGCACAAAATAGCAAACCGATTACTTCCAAAACACTGGTGTTGATGACCCTTGGACAGCCAGAATGTAGTTTAAGTTTCTAACTCTGACTCTCTAAACAGGGCTGGCTACTGCAACGTTTCTGTTTCCATAGATTCTACCATGAACTGCTTCATAGACTTCCCCAGGCGATGACTGCAATGCCATCTCCTCCTGCCTCCAGGCTTGCACCCCTTGCCCCCATCCAGGGCAAGGAGTGTGACCCTTACAAAATGTAAATGTGACTGTGTTGCTTGATTGTTTAAATCCTACGTTGCTGGCTTCCCATTTCATTCCAAACCTATCTTACCTCTGACATCCTTAATGATTTGCTCCTGGACAGAGCTCCAGCCTTATTTATTTATTAGTGAAGAGATCACACTTCCCCCCATTCCCGGGTACCAGCACCATGGACTTTCTCATTCTGGACCACACTTTACTCCTCACCTGCCACAGGGATGCCTTGCATGCTATGCCTTTGACTGGGGATGCTCTTAGCACCTAATTAACTCCAGTGCATTGCTACTTCCTGATGGAACCCTCTGACCACATGGCTTTAAGAGCCATCATCCTTTCTTCATAGCCCATATCCCGGCTCTCATTTTGCATCCAATTAAAAATTATTAAAAAAATTATTTGATGAAAGTTTTCCTGTCTCACCAGCATGTTAGTTAGCTCCATGAGGGCAGAAGCTGTGTGGGTTTTGCTCACTATTTTAACTCTGATCACAATGCTATGGATATGGCAGACATTCAATAAATATTTACCCAAGGAAGAAAAGATGGAAGGTAAGGAAACAGGGAGGGAGGGAGGGAGGGAGGGGGAAAGAAGGAAGGAAGGAAGGAAGGAAGGAAGGAAGGAAGGAAGGAAGGAAGGAACTATCGGCTTAGTCATCCTATGGCTCATTTTAGACACACTCAGCCTCCCCAAAAGTCATTCCCTCCCCCCCCATCTCTGTCTAGCATAGTGTCAGAAATTTAATTTTAGACACACTCAGCCTCCCCAAAAGTCATTCCCTCCCCATCTCTGTCTAGCATAGTGTCAGAAACTGGGTCTGCAGCGCATGATCCTGGCTCCATTAGTAAGTGCTATGTTGAGAAGAGACGAAACCTCACCCTATCTAGGTTCAATTTTCTCCTAGGAATTTGCAAGGCACACTTAAGTGTCGTCAGTAACTGTGGGGTCACTCTTCTCTGCCACATGTGCAGAAAACAGCAGAAGTAGCAATGAGAGAGAGAGAAGAAGAAGAGAGTGGAAGAGCCATGGATGAGGGTTTTGGGGTGGGAGGGTAAGGGCTGCCGCCTTGTTTTCTGATCACACAGCGGTTCAGAAATGCTGGTTCCTTCTAGGACCTAGCACGCCTCCTGACTTTTAGTGCTGAAACTCACTTCTGTGCTCCTGTGCCGTGTAAGAAATATGCCCATTTATTGATTGAGTGTGAATGGGTTTCTGTTGCTAGCAAACAATGTAGTTATGTATAAGACCATCTCAGAAGGTGGTGCCTCACCTAAGTTGGGATTTTGTACCCACCCTGCAGGCAGGGAAGCAAACTGTATCTTGATCACATCAGGGATTATGATTGCATACATGCTCTCCAAGCCTCTCAGCAGCCCCTGACCTCATTCAGGTGTCTGGCGTTTAACTGTCCTTGAAAGGACCCTGAAGCCAAATCAGCAAGCTGCCCAGGGTTGCTTGGTACCACTCAGGGATTATGATATGTGATTCCTGGTGGTAGAGAGGTTAGTGCCCATCACACCTGGGATGGGAGAAGTGAACCAGGACAGGAATTGCACTGAAGCCTCCTTAGATTGGAGATAGAGGCCCTCCCCATGGGAATCCAGTGACTCCCAGCCACATAACAGGAAGCTGCTGAGCAGTAACCACTACTGCAGTCAGAGTATCTGATTGGCCTCAGTCTGCTGTGCAAAAGATTCACGCATCCCTGGATTCACTGAAGGATCACTGCACCCTGAGCTCCAGCCTCAGAAGTAATATGTAATGTTACTGTAAACCTGTGGTTCCTTTTCTAAGGACAGTCATGGGTTAAAGCACTACCTTTCCCTGCCATCAGGTGTAGGCATTTCACACAGTGAGGACAGCATGGAATATCCTTTGACTTCAGGAGCAGATTCTCCAACATCATCTCCTTTTGCTTCCCATCCCATCCCCACGTCAGATGCTTGGTCTCTGTGATGAGCGTTCCCCAAAGAGAGATTCTTTTTCTCCCTTTATATTTGTTGAGTGAGCCAAACAAGAACAAAACCCAAAAGCCAATAGTTCTTTCTTTCTTTCTTTTTTTTTTTTTTTTTTTTGAGACAGAGTCTTGCACTGTCGCCCAGGCTGGAGTACAGTGGCACAATCTCAGCTCACTGCAAGCTCTGCCTCCTGTGTTCAAGAGATTCTTCTGCCTCAGCCACCTGAGTAGCTGGGATTACAGGTGCCCGCCACCATGCTCAGCTAATTTTTTGTATTTTTAGTAGAGACAGGGTTTCGCCATGTCGGCCAGGCTGATCTTGAACTCCTGACCTCGTGATTTGCCCACCTTGGCCTCCCAAAGTGCTGGGATTAAAAGTGTGAGCCACCATGCCCAGCCAAGCCAATAGTTCTAAACTAAATTGAAATGTCCTAGCATCTCTGATATTACTGTGCCTGTGCACTACTTGTTTCCTATGTCTGGGATTCTGTTTCCTTTTTTTTTTTTTTTTTTTTTTAAACCACTGGTAAATGTGCACCTGTTCTTCATAGCTTCAGGGTCCTCGCTGACTTCCCCAAGCACAGTGAATCATGCCGTCTTCCCCACTCTTAGAATCCAGTTAGTATCTCTATAGACTCATCATTTGTAGACATCTGTCTCTACATCTGTCTTTTCTATTGGAGTGGCAGCATCTCGAAGTGTCAGGCTGTGCCCAGTCATATTCATGAGTGACAGTACAGTTTGACAAATAGTTTGACATCCTACAGGTTTTGGACACAGATTTGGTTTCAAAGTCAGTTCTCTTATTAGCTCTGGGCAAGCTGCTTGACCGCTTGGAGTTTCAGTTTTTTAATCCATAGAATGGGTATAATAATGCCCACCTCAGAGGGTTGATGTGAGGACACTACAGCTAAATTACCTGGCACTACTACTAAATAAATATTTCTCAAGCCAAACAGCCAAGAGCTATGCCTACTTCTTCAACAACAGTCCTTTTAATAAACAAAGTCTTACTGTGCTTTGCAAAATTTTGCCAAGGCAATAAGATCATCCAGATGACTTTCAGCAGAGCCTAGTGTCATAAGCCATCACGGCACCTGCCACATAGTAAGTGCTCACTGAAGATTCCTAAAAATAAGGAACCAATGAGGCTCTTGTCTTACTGATGAAATACAATCGTATCTGCTATTCCAAGGTTTACATGTGGCTTATGCTATTTAAAGGCAATAAGCGGCTGGGTGTGGTGGCTCACGCCTGTAATCCCAGCACTTTCGTAGGCCGAGGTGGGTGGATCACAAGGTCAGGAGTTCGAGACCAGTCTGACCAATATGGTGAAACCCCATCCCTACTAAAAATACAAAAATTAGCTGGGCATGGTGGCAGGCATCTACATTCCCAGCTCCTCGGGAGGCTGAGGCAGGAGAATCGCTTGAACAGAGGTTGCAGTGAGCTGAGATTGTGCCACTGCACTCCAGCCTGGGCGACACAGCGAGACTCTGTCTCAAAATACTACTACTACTAAAGTCAATAAGCATCATTGCATTTGCAATAAACAAATGCATTAAACATTGCACTTAAATGCAATTAGTGTTTCTGCTGCATTTAATTTGGCTGCATTTGCCCATTCAACAAGGGCTCAGGTATAGTCTCTGTGTCTGCTTCTGTTCCTCCCAGCCTTCCTCTGTAGGGAAGCAAACTTCTCCCTGAAGCTCTAGGGACCTCCGAGAGACTAACAATATTACACCCCACACACCACCTCCCTTTGAGCCTTATTGTTGGTGTGTTTAATTTCCTGTCTTGGCCTTACAGGAGATTTCTAATGTTTGGGCTGTAGGGTATGTTCTGATTAAAAATAATCCTCCCAATTATGGGCTGGCATGAGCCTCCTGTCAGGCGCACTCTGCCACCAGCTCCACTTCCCTGTCAGCAATAATTGTGTCTGCAGTGCCTAACTGTAAATGAAAACCCAAGGGGCAAGTTTGGGTCCCTGGTTCCTGGGCCGCGCCGGATCTTTTAATTTGCACTGTCTGTCAAAAGGATGCAACTGTGTGTACTCCAAAGAAATCCTTAGACGCTCAGATTCAAGGCCAGAGAGAGCAGAGGTACCACAGCCTCCTCAGAGAAACTGCATTTCAACCCGCCAGAGATAACAGGGTGTGTGTAACGCAATGAGGCTCTTTTTAGTTGGCTCCAAACTTTAGCTAGACCCAGTATGAAAACGGAAGCTGAACTCCAGGGAAATTTCAAGGTAAGTTTATATTATTTCTCCACCGAGTACATAAGACAGGCCATTGAATTCAAAACAGGCGAACGCAATGGTTTGAAAGGAAATATACACGTGAGACCTGATTATTTCAATCTCCATAAAATTAAAACTTCCTGGTATAGGGTGAGAGGAGAGAGGTAAGTCTTTTCAGCTGGGAAATATCATCAAGGTATTCTTGTATAAGCAGAGAGGCGTCCTCTGGCCGGGCTCAGACAAGGCACTTGAAACGTGCTGTAGAGTTTAAAAAGTGGCACGGGGAGATAGCTACTGAGCAAAGTTGTTTTAGGAGTGATAGTTGGGAAATACTTTTGGTGTTCCTCTACATCCCCCATATCTATTTTTCTAAGAATGGCACCTGCTGTTCCAGACAGCATTTGCGTCTCTTATTCCACATCTCCTGATACCTGGTCGAATATACTGCTCTTCGCATAAATCAGGGATGCAATTTCTGCATCCAATGCATACCAAATGTGACACCAGTGCATTTCCCCAAGAAACTGCCTCTCTGGCTCAGCCTAGCTCCAAGGGGCTTCTTTTACTTACAACATACATTTTGGTGACTAAGTCATCCGGGTAAGAACTATTCAGAGCCACACGAGCAGGATGTTCAACTGCAGGCAACCCTGTCAGTCAGCAAACTAAGATCCACGAGTCAAGTCAACACACAGCCAGTATTTTTATTTAAAAAAGTTTCTCTGGGATGCAGTCATGTGCATTCATTTACGTAAGTGTAATCTAAGATTGCTTTCATGCCACAAAGGGGAAGCAAAACAGATGATGCAACACGTGGCTTGCAAGCTCAAGAACATGGATTCACACACAGGGACACAAGGATCTACATAAGGAATAAGCAAATAATAATCACAATCCAAATGAATAAATATGGAAATAACATAGATGATGATCATTTATAGGATGTGCAAATAATAACAATCCAAATAGATATACAATGTAAATGATTATAATTTATAAAAATATGTAAATAACATTCCAAATAACTAAGTAAATAATATAAATTGTCATTTATAAAAATATGTAAATAATAACCTAAATAAATACATAAATGAATAAATGATTATAAAAATATGTAAATAACAATCCAAATAAACTTATATGAATAATATAAAATCACTTATAAAAATATGTAAATAATAAACTAAATGAATATATAAATGAGTATAATTTATAATATGTAAATAACCTAAATGAATATATGATTATAATTTATAAAAATATGTAAATAAAAATCCAAATAAATATATAAATAAAAGAAATTATCATTTATAAAAATATACAAGTAATAATCCAAATAAACATATAAATAATATAATTATCACTGATACAAATATGTAAATAACAATCTAAATAAACATAAATAATATAAACAATCATCATGTATAAAATATGGAAATAATTATCAAAATAGAGAAATATATAAATAACATAAATGATTATCATTTATAAAAATACATAAATATTAATAATCTAAAGATATAAATCATAAATATTATCATTTATAAAAATTTATAATTAAAACTCATTATGTATTAGATTGTTATATCATTTTCTCTATTATATATTATTAAATGATATTATATAATGACTTAATATATTAAATGATATTATATAATGACTATTATTTACATATGTATTTAGATCAATTAGACTTAGAAAGAAATAATTTAGTATAAATAAGAAATAATTTATTTCTTATCCATTTAGTATTGGACAATATTAATAGCTATAATGATGATGATTTTTTTTCTTTTTAAGATGAGTCTCGCTCTGTCACCCAGGCTAGAGTGCAATACGCGATCTCAGCTCACTGCAAGCTCCGCCTCCCGGGTTCACACCATTCTCCTGCCTCAGCCTCCTGCCTGGCAATGATGATTATTATCCAACACCAAGTATTTACCATGTACTAGGCACTTTACTTGCAGAAGTCTCTCTAAGCACAACCACTATTATTTCTCTTTTGAGGATGACCTAGGGGGGCGTTTACGAATCTGAAAGAACTTGCTGCAGGTTTTACCACTAGTCAACAGCAAAGCCAGAATGCAAATCCAGTTCTGAGTGACTCTGAAGTCCTTACACTGATGTAATGTTTAGTCTGCCTCTCCTTTTTTAAAAATAGAGACGTTGTCTAGTTTGACTTTTGGGGTTGTGCCTTCGGGTTCATGTCTAGCAAAAGGAGAGAAGGTAGAAGCACCAAGTTCACAAAGTAGCTGTATCTTCCTTTACCAAGCCCACCGTGAAACTAGAGAATTCCACGTTTCCACCACTTAAATGGGGGAGTTTCGGGGGGTCTGTGACATTTCCTTAGAGGTACTGAGTGCAAGGCATAGTATATCAGAGAAAACGACGACTTTTAATTCCTGCAGACAGATTCTTTTAGGTTCAATGATAAAAGACAGGCAGAAATGGACGGCAACTGCTGGCTGATTACAGGCATTGCACAAAATTGTTTGGGAGATGAAAATGCTCCTTCCCACCACAGTAGAAATGGCCAGTGAGTTCTTCTGACCAAGAGGAATGAGGCTTCTCAGCAAATGCTCCTGAGTTCACATGAACTGAGTTTACCTGAATCCATCAGCTTCTGGAGCTGACCTGGCACACACGTGCTATTAAGAAGGCCAGAGGATTTCATCCATGAAGAAATCAATAGACTTCTTACATAAAAATGATGCTGACATAAAAGGAGTGCTAATCTCTGCAGAAATCTAATGCAGAAAGTTACATTCCTTTCGATGCATGAGCAATAACTGAGAGGCCTCACTGTCCCCTGCAACTTGCCAGGCTCCAAGAGCAGGGCTTGAAGGGAAAGGAGATCCCCTGTGTGGTTTCCATCCATGATTCAACTCTCAGCTCGAATACTGCCTCCCTAGCAAAGCCTCCTCTGACTGGTTTCTGCAGCAAATCTAGGACAGGTTCTCTTGTCATTGCATTTATCTCAGCTATAACTATAAAGGAAAACATAAGCATTTGATTAGTACCTGTCTCTCCCAACAGGCTGAATGCTCCCTGAGGACTCAGACATGGAGGGTTTTGCACCCCACCAAATACTCTGCACTCAACAGAGTACCTAGAGCAAAACCAACGCTCTTTAAATATGGGCTCAGTGAAGGAGTGAATAATTCTAGAAAGAAACCACATCTTTCTTTGCCATCTGAGACCTAGGGGCTTTCATGGACCACCCTGTGCTGACAGCTCCTTCTTTAAGCTCAACTTCCTACCTACCTCACGTCCAGCTCCTAAGGGGTCAGTTAGAGGACAGACCATGATATTTAGAGGCAAGTGCATATGTGAAGAAAGAGCTTTGAACTTGGAAGTCATACCCACTTGGTGCAAGTGGCAGCTCCAGCATTTGCTAGTTGCGTGACCTTGGGTGAGTTACTGTCCATTTCTGGCCTCAATTATCTAATGCACGAGGTGGAAATAAAAAGTACTCTTTTACAGTATTCTCACCATGATCAAATGAGGTAATACAGGAAAAAAAAGCTGAGAGTATGACTACAGTATGTGTTTAAAAAGCTGTACCTACTTGAGTCATACTGAAGTCCTCCCAAGCTGAAGAGGGCCTTGAGACACAAGTAAAAGTGATGGAAATTATTGTGATTTAAAGGAACTCAGTAAATATCTATCTGGGACTGATAGGGACATATGCATGTCAGGGTGCATAAACAAAGACAATGGCAATAGCAAGAAAATAATAAAAATTAACAGGAAAAAGAAGAAGGAGGAGGAGGAACATCTAATGTTTACTCTGTGTCATGCACTCTGATAAACAATTTGCATGCAGCATTGCACTGACATCCCTACTCCCTGGGCATCATTATCTCCAATTCACAGATGAAGCATGATGCTCAGAGAGGGTAAGTAATGGTACATGTTCTCAATGAGAAGCCACAACTTGAACTGTGGTCTGAATGGCATTTGTGCTACATTTGCTCTCATTGAGAATGCTTTCATCCCAAGTAGACATCACATGCTGATGACTACCCATGGAAGGATTTGGGATAACCTGAGAAGGACACTGATGTGCTTTTACAAGAAAGGAGCTCAGATGTGCCATGGGGCTGTGATTGGCTCTTACACACACACAGGAAGCTCCTCCACCATGCATCACCCCTTCCCAACCGATTCACTTTGGTTATTATCCATCATCTCACTAGTTCTGTTGATTGTTGTCATTGGAGAGAGAAATTGTGCAACAGGTTTACAAAGCAACGTCTCTCAGATATAGCAATTCCTTTTTTTTTTTTTTTTTTTTTGAGACAGGTTCTCACTCTGTCACCCAGGCTGGAGTATAGTCAGTGGCATGATGTGGGCTCACTGCAACTTTCACCTCCCTTCTCCTGCCTCAGCGTCCTGAGTAGCTGGCACCACAGGTGTGCACCACCACACTCGGCTAGTTTTTTGGTAGAGAGACAGGGTTTCACCATGTTGGCCAGGCTGGTCTCGAACTCCTGGCATCAAGTGATCTGCTTGCTGCCACCTCCCAAAGTGCTGGGATTACAGGCAAGCATCACCATGCTGGTCACCGACACAGCAATTCTAAGTAACATCTCCTCTCTGAGTACATCATTCCCAGCCCTTCGTCTCCCCTCCTCAGGCATACGGCTCTGTAGGGAAGAGAGTCCTCAAGATTCTAAGTGCCCTCCTCCTCTGTTAGCAACACCAGATAGCTTGGGAGCTAAATCCACCAGTTCCATGGAGGTGAGATGGAGGAGGGATACAGTAATATGGGAGCTCACAAGAGGCTGCGATGCAGACAGATTTATAGGGCCAGGACAAAAAACACATCATTGGGAATGCATGGAACTTTTGTTCATTAATTATCTTTCTTTTCTTTTCTTTTTTTTTTTTTTTTGAGATGGACTCTCACTCTATTTCCCAGGCTGAAGTGCAATGGCATGATCTTGGCTCACTGCAATCTCCACCTCTTGGGTTCAAGCGATTCTCCTTCTTCAGCCTCCTGAGTAGCTGGGACTACAGGCACCTGCCACCACGCCTGGGTAATTTTTGTATTTTAGTAAAGACAGGGTTTGGGCTGGGTGTGGTGGCTCATGCCTGTAATCCCAGCATTTTGGGAGGCTGAGGCGGGAAGATCACGAGGTCAGGAGTTCAAGACCAGCCTGACCAACATGATAAAACCCAGTCTCTACTAAAAATATACAAAAATTAGCTGGGCGTGGTAGTGTGTGCCTGTCATCCCAGCTACTCAGGAGGCTGAGGCAGGAGAATCGCTTGAACCCAGGAGGTGGAGGTTGCAGTGAGCTGAGATGGCACCATGGCACTCCAGCCTTGGCAACACAGTGGGACTCCATCTCAAAAAAAAAAAAAAAAAAAAGACAGGGTTTCACCATGTTGGCCAGACTGGTCTCAAACTCGTGACCTCATGATCCACCCACCTCGGCCTCCCAAAGTGCTGGGATTACAGGCATGAGCCACTGCGCCCAGCCTATTAATCATCTTTTCCTTTGAATCTATTTCTCAATGAAAAGTAGCTTTCCATTTCTATTACCAAGATTAATGTGTCAACAATACACAATGGCATAAACTGGACCAGAGTGGAGAAGGAAAAGAAACAGACAAAATAAGGCAAAAAGCAAACCCTCAGTACATAGTGTGATATATTTACTCAGATTACTGCTTTATTTACACCACTGAGAACACTTTATTTTTGAGCTTCATAACTCATTACTCTATAAAGAAAAAGAAACTAGCTAGCTGCCACCTACTTCAACATGGAGAAAGAAAATACACCATAAAGAAAGCCCATCCTCCACTGTGTAGGTCTCGATTTTTAAAAAAATTCTATTTAATATGTATTGGACTCCAGAGCACCTTATTATCTTATTTAATTCAGACCCGGGAAGATGTCTCAGAATGAAAATGGCACTGAAGTGATCGGAACTAAGCTATGAAATGTGGACATCATATTTTCTTCAGAGAGATAATCAGCTTATCAGAATTCATTTCAACCTGAGAAAGGTCTCACAACTACACTGAAAATTCAAGCTGGTCTCATCATCTCAAGAAAGTAATCTCAAGGAAATAGTAAAACTATCAAGGCAAACTTGGTGCAGTTATATTTAAGAATAAGAACGGCAAGCATCATATCCCAACAGAATCATTGTCGGTGGGGTCTGCCCCCAAGTATGAGAGACATCCCCACATAAAATATGTGAAGTGCCTTCACTGATAATATCATTTTTTTCAAGTCATTTATGCTACTTTTCAAAGCTGCATTCACTACATTCTTTATATCTAAAAATTCTCCCTTAGTATTCTGAAAAATATCTTAAAAATATATTTTTCTAAATGAATCACTAATAGGGGCATGAGTTTAGTCTCATGTCTGCTAATTACCAGCCATTTGGTCTTGATTAGGTTATTTAACTCTCTATGGGCCTCAGTCTCCTGTTTGCACAAGAAAGAGATTAGACCTTCTTGTTTTAAAAATGTTCTTTCTTTTTAATTGCAACATATGACCTGGTTCGTATGCATCCTCAGAAGAGGAAAATCAACAAGCTTAAGAGCAAAGATACCTCAAAAGTGTACATATGGTTCAACGCTGTCAATACCAAGATAGATAATACTGTGTGCCTCTCAGTGTGACACATTCCTACCCACAAGAAGAAAAAAATTAAACAAAACATAAAATCCATCTAGTCAGAAGGGGATATCTAACTTTTTTAAAAAGCCAATGAATTCCAGAAGATAAAAGAAAATTCCTGATGGTCAATCCTTCACGTTCAGCAAAGAACAACCAAGCCATTTGGTACAATGCTCCAGAAAAGCAGACAATGAAGGAAATGAAGGAAAAATAGCGAGGCAGAAAGATCAATACAGCACTCAGCATCTCCGTGTGGGAGAAAAGAAAGTCATAAAACTGGAGTGAGATCATAAAAGGTTTGCGAAATGTTCAGGGGCCACCTCAGGTAACCATCAAAAGTTATGTACCTAATATGAGACCTCATCCAAATGTGTTTCGGGTAATACTTTCTTTATAGCATGATTTCAGGTAAGAAATAAACATTGTGGATGAAGGCACAGGACATGTAGGAAGTTTTGAGATAAAAATATTTGCATCTCCGGTCTTGTCATGAGGGACAGTAACATATAATGGTAAGAACTCAAAACCTACAGTAAACAAATCTCAGTTTCTGATTTTTTCCTGAGTTTGACATTGGGGCATTAACAGACCCCTTGGAACCTCAGGATGCTCTTCTGGCAAGTGGCTGGAGTACCTGTGCTACTGGATCTCTGTAAGGATTAAATGAAATACTGCATACCTGATGCTTCACAAAATGCTTGCATACAATTCTGATGGATATTCCTAACTTTTAATAGGTAAAGCCTCATGTTTTGGGTCCAGATCTAGTAGAAGCATATCCTAGCATTCATTGAGCATTAAGTTACAGAGCATTTGCTAAGTTCTAGGCACTCCCCCAAACTGTTTTCATAAAATTTTCTTTTTTTTAAGAGTAGTTTTGGGTTCACAGCAAAATAAAGAGAAAGGTACAGAGATTTCCCACACACCTCCTCAGACATGCATAGCCTCCCCTAAACGTTTTCTGTAATATTTTTTCATTTGAAAATCTTCACAACATGGAGTTAATTTTACTCACATCTCCGGAAACTAGATCTCATAACGTTCCAAGTTACCCCAAAATGTTTCAATCTTTCACAAAATTCAGAAAAGCATCATTTTCATAAAGGTACTTATTTCAATGAGATCTGCATCGCTTAATAAGAAAGCAGTCTTTAATCCTAATAAGGCAAAATCCTACCTAGGCAATTGGAAAAACAAACAAACAAACAAAAAAACACCCCACTTAATTTCTAGCCATAGTCTACATTCTTTGGCATGTGACACCCATCAAAAATACAGAACTCATGTATATGAAATACTGAGTTATTCCACATGGATTTAGAGTCTGGTTGTGCATAATTTCTTTTAGATTTGAAATATGTAGAGATTTAAATAAGTCTACAATTTAAAGAAGCAAAGAAAAAAATCTACATTCCAAAGTTTCCAGGTTCTGTTTCTGATCCTCAAGGATTTTTCTTTTCAATGACAACTCATAGGAAGTAAATGTTTTTCAAAGGAACATAATGTAACTTACTTGTGTTTATTTTAATGTGCACATCCACTCATTAATCCATTTGGCACTTTCTGAGTTCCCACTTTGTGAAAACTATCAAAGCATGATGCCAGGTACAGTTAGGGATTCAGAGATAAATGGGGCATTCCATTTTCTAAACAAGCTCACATCAATAATAGCTAATAGAAGGCACAGTAAAACAAGATTCCTAGCAGAAAAATTGAAGAGCAATGCATCCTGACTTGGGAGGTGGTGGTGGAGTAAATGGACTTGGTAAAAGTGGCAACAGTGATAATTCATGGATTGAAAACACTGTCACTTAATGAAAGAGGAGGGCTACAAGCTAGATGCATGAAGCTCCATGCCATATGAGGGAATCAGGAATAGTTTTCTGGAGCCAGAATGTGGGAAAGATATTGAGGGAAATTGGAAAGATGAAACTAGATGAGGGAGGCTTCATGAGTCCAACCTAACAATAGTACGAATTTAATGAGTACTCCGCTAAATACTTTATATGTACCACCGGTGCAAGTCTCACTAATAACTTTGTGAGGTAGGTAGTTGGGTTGGGGGAGGGATTTCTTTTTATTTTTATTTTTTAAGTTGACAAAAATTGTATATATTTATGGTGTACAACATGATGTTTTGAAATATGTATACACTGTGGAATGGCTAAATCAAGCTAATTAACATGTGCATACTTATCTTTTTCGTGGTGAGAACACTTAAAACGTACTCTTTTAGTGATATTCAAGTATATACATTGTTATTAACTATAGTTGCACAATAGGTCTCTTGAATTTATTTCTTCTAATTGAAATGTTGTATCCTTTGATCATCTCCCCATTTCCTCCCCTCTCACCAGCCTCTGGTAACCACCATTCTACTCTCTGTTTCTATGAGTTTGACTTTTCTAGATTCCTCATACAAGTGAGATCATGCAGTATTTGTCCCCCTGTGCCTGGCTTGTTTTACTTAACACAATGACCTCCACGTTCAACCATGTTGTCACAAATGACAGAATGTCCTTGTCTTTTGAAGCTGAATGGTATCCCATTGTACATATGAGTTAGGTAGGTGCTTTTGTTAGATTTATTTTAAGTGCAGGTTCTGGAGGCACACAAGCAGGTTTGTTACAGAGGTTTATTGTGTAACATGAGGGTGTGGGCTTCTAGTGAAACCATCTGAGGTTGGTGTTTTTAATGCCATTTTTTTTTTACCATTGAGGAAACTGAACCCGGACAGACTTGTTTCCCAAAGATCCCTTAGTGATAAGGACAGCCACGCCTTTAACTGAGACCCAGCAGACTCCAGAGTCCATGCTTTTGGCCACTGCAAATAACTGAGTTTAGGCTTTGGCAGGTAGTCATTAAGGATCCATTAGGGATCTCTGAGAAGGGGAATGACTTGTTCTGACCATATTTTAGGAGAAAAACTGGCCAAATGGTAGAGAGTGACCTGGAAGTGAGAGTGATGATGACTCTGGGGTCTTGGGAAGTTACAGTAAAATGAGGTTTCTGAAATCACTCTAGCTGGTGGCTCATGTGTGCTTCACCACGTGCTGGCGCTGTGACCTTGGGCGAGTTACTCGACCTCTCTGAGCTTCAATCTTTACACCTGTAATATGGAAGTCATGATACTGCCACTCATCTCAAAAGGCTATTTTTAGAATTACATGAATTGATGTATTTAAAAGAATTAGATCTGCCTGCTCAACTTTAGCCATTTAACAATGGTGTCCGTAAATAACACAGTTATTACATTATTTATCATCCTCTGAGGAAGAGAGATGGAAGAGCAAAAATAGGAAAAGGGTCCACTGTTTCAGATGAGTTTGTGGGGCTAAGGCCCCTGCATCGGACACTTGCATTTTCTTCCCCATGGTGCTAGTATTCAGCCTGCCCCTTTCATTCTAATGTTACCACCAGCTGCTGCATTGCTTGGGGTTACTTTCCTTGCAGACAAGACTGTGGGTTGCAATTGGCAGATGCCTTTTACCTGGGAACAGAGATGAAGTATCAGAAACAAGGGCAGAAATAGCACCAGGAAAGGGGTCAAGATCCTGATATTCTTTTCCATCCATTGTCACCAATGAATACCAGTGCCTACCGGGGCTCCCCTCTGGGTTCTTAACCTCTCAAGCACCACAGGAGGAATGTCAGATCGTCAAAAAACCAAAACAGGTTATAATTCCAAATTTTCCATGAACATCCAAAGGGTGGCATGATCCATTTAAATATCAGATGCATTTGCATCCAACAAATATGTAAACTCACCATAATTTGTTTAATTTCAAAAGCTAACCTTTGGAAAACAGTCTCTTGAGATGGCTTGTCATTCTCGAACACTGCTTGGTAAATTAACACTAAGGGTATTTTCACTTTTTAATAAGCGCTGTTGCCAACCCAGAAGGAAGGTTTTGGTGAATCACATGCATGTACAATGCTAACTGAACCCATTAGGATCTGCTTAGCTAAAGGCGAAGTTCAGACACTTTACAGCTGTGTTCAACTGAATTTGAAAAGGAATCAAGGCTTACCAGCTGTCACTCTCTGATTATTGTGAAAACTTATAAACAAAGCACACTTCGTCAAATAAATTGATGATTGTTTTCTATGGCTTAGGGATGCGTTGTGTACCTGAAGTGCATAACAATGAGATATACCTGGGGAGCTGTGAGTTACTGTGTGAGGTATGACTAACACATCAGTGTGATGGAAAGCGAGAACAAGCCAGGGTGTCTATGGAGCACCCTGTGCAGTAGAACTGCATTCACAGACACTACCATTGAAACAAGAGAGTTCCCTGACCCCCTCGCAGGACGTGAGACAGGGGTTTGGCTCATCTCTTCGGTTGCCACCACTGCTCAAACCCCTTATGGGAGGTGGAACATGCTGACAGACAGCTGCAGGAGCCTAACTGGGCGTGTGTTACAGTGTGCTCTTTTAGCCTTGCCATCCACGGATGGCTTAAGTATTAACAAGTGCAGCGGACCCTCTGCCTATTTGCAAATGCAGAGGACCAGTGTGACAGCTTTCTGCATCCTGAGCTCTTCTCCAGCATCCTGAAAGAATTGGGTCACACATGGAATTGAAGGATAGTGAATGCAGGTGTTTTATTCAGTGGTGGAGGTGGCTCTCATCTGGATAGATGGGGAGCTGGAAAGGGGATGGAGTGGGAAGATGATCTTCCTCTGGTGTTTCGCCGCCCAGTGACCAGTCTCCTCTCTGACTGTCCGCAGCTGAACTCCTCTCAGAATTCAGCTGCTCCCTCTCTTCTTTCTGTCACGCCATTCTGCCATTCTTCTGCCCTTCTGTTTGTCTCTTCATCTCCTTCTGGAGCTGGGTGTTTGGGGTTTATATGGGTATAGGATAGGGGGGGTGTGGTGGGCCAAAAGGCAACAGGAATGCCTGTTGCCATTTAAGGCCGCAAGTAACCAGGCTTGAGGGTGAAGCCTTTGCCAAGGAACTGCCCTCTTCTACCCAGTATTTCCCCGACTACTGTACAAATCACCACTATTCTCATTTTACAGATCAGGAAACTCAGTTCAGAGGCATTCACAGGCATTTTATGAAATGCCCAAGGTCACAGTGATGCTAAGGCCACCAGTAAGTAGAGGCTGGGATTTAAGCCACAATGAAACAGCAGATCCATGACAGCCTATCCTGTGCTCTCCAAATGGTGATCCATGTGTCAGAGGCGTGTGAACCAGAGCAACTGCATCTTGAATATGGGCTGGGTAAAATGAGGCTGAGACCCACTGGGCTGCATTCCCAGACAGTTAAGGCAGTCTAAGTCACAGGATGAGATAGGAAGTCGGCACAAGATACAGGTCATAAAGATCTTGCTGATAAAATAGGTTGTAATAAGGAAGCCGGCCAAAACCCACCAAAACCAAGATGGCAACGAGAGTGACTTCTGGTGGTCCTCACTGCTACACTCCCACCAGCACCATGACAGTTTACAGATGCCATGGCAACATCAGGAAGTTACCCTATGTGGTCTAAAAAGGGGAGGCGTGAATAATCCACCCCTTGTTTAGCATATCATCAAGAAGTAACCATAAAAATAGGCAACCAGTAGCCCTTGGGGCTACTTTCTCCATCAAGTAACCATTCTTTATTCCTTTACTTTCCTAATAAACATGCTTTCACTTTACTCTGCAGACTCACCCTGAATTCTTTCTTGCACAAGATCCAAGAACCCTCTCTTGGGGTCTGGACCGGTACCTCGGTACCTCGGTGTGGTAACACACGCATGGACTTCCTCTGGCAAGTAAACTCATGCGGCTCTCATCACTAACACTTAGTGCCATGCCATATGCTAAGTATTCTTAAAATACACAGGCTGGGTATGGTGGCTCACGTCTGTAATCCCAGCACTTTGGGAGGCCGAGGCAGGCGGATCACAAGGTCAGGAGATCGAGACCATCCTGGCTAACACGGTGAAACTCCATCTCTACTAAAAATACAAAAGATTAGCCAGGTGTGGTGGTGGACGCCTGTAGTCCAAGCTACGCGGGAGGCTGAGGCAGGAGAATGGCCTGAACCCAAGAGGCAGAGCTTGCAGTGAGCCGAGATCCCGCCATTGCACTCTGGCCTGGGCGACAGAGCGAGACTCCATCTCGAAAAAAAGAAAAAAAATACATCCCCTCCCCCTTTAATCATAACAGCCACCTATGAGGTGAAACTGCCTTTATACCCATTTTTCAGATGAGTATAGTGAGCCTGCTAGAGAAAAGATCACCCAACTTTTTAGTAATAAAGCCAGGATTCTGCTTCCGGAGCCAAATGTTTATCCCCTTTCTTCTTTGAAAATCCAGCACCGAACTTGGCACCAAGGTGATAAGCAGTGTCTGGTGAATGGATAAGTGTGTGAGTGACTAGATCCGTGGACGAGGTCTCTCTGCGAAGTGAAGGACCTTCCAGCCGTGTCCAGGGCATGTAACAAAATGCTCAATAAATGTCTGTGGGAAGAACAACTGCTTGTACGGCTGAAAGGATGAAGACCCTGGGCTCAGCTTCCTTTATAGAAGAGGGAGACATTGTTTGATGATTATCTCCTAAGCCTTTTTATTCCATTCCTGCCCTCTATGATAACCATACAGAAATATGTGAATAAAATAGCTGTGTTACATCGGGCGTCCTGCTGGATTAGTTTGTGGGCCAGGGGACATTATCAGTGCCAAGGATCATAATCCTTCACTCCCTATCTCTTTACAAACAAAACTGACAAAATGCTCCCGACGCTCTCTGGAGTAACCTTCACATTTGTGAACAGCTGGCTCTGCACGTTTTCCTCCTGAGCCATTGCCCCGTCCCCTCCTCATTTCAGGAAAGAGGACAGCTGCAGGTAATGCTAACTTCAGCATCACACACTGGATCAGCAGCTTCATCCCAGTCATTGGACATGTGTGAAATGAGACCACTTATAAATACAGACAGCGTCCTGCAGCTTTTAGGGATGCAGAAGTTACCTGCTGGTTGCTTCAAATCTCTCATTAGCGTATTGGAATTTGACACTTAATATTCAAACCCAACTACAGGCTATGTACTCAGAGAGTAAAACTTGGTAACATCACACAGATCCACAGGCTGGAAGGCTGAGCATACAAACCTCTAGCATAAAGACAAACTTAAGGGGCCAGGCACGGTGGCTTATGCCTGTAATCCCAGCACTTTGGGAGGCCAAGGTGGGCGGATCACAAGGTCAAGGGATTGAGACCATCCTGGCCAACATGGTGAAATTTGCTGGGTGTGGTGGCGCATGCCTGTAATCCCAGCTACTTGGGAGGCTGAGGCAGGAGAATCACTTGAACCTAGGAGGCGGAGTTTGCAGTAAGCTGAGATTGCACCACTGCACTCCAGCCTGGCGACAGAGAGAGACTCCGACAGACAGAGACTCCGACAGAGAGAGACCCCGTCTCAAAAAAAAAAAAAAAAAAAAAAAAAAGACTCACTGCTTAAGAGCTCTTTGCCAGAAATGGACTTGGAGGAGAGAGAGCGGGAGAAAGAGAGTATAGTAGAAAAAGCATGGTCACGGTGAAAACAATTCTGATTCCTATCCTATGTTGATTCCTCCTGAAAATCCCAAAGAATAACACAGCAAATTGGGGTTAGGGAAGGAACAAACGAAATAAACACGTATCTTTCTTATCAGCCTGTCTCCTTAAATGATAGAGAACAGTGTAAACGTGTAGCACCACAGCACATTCCTCCTGTTTACATGCATTCTGTTGCTACTCGTTATTTTCTCCATCAGAGACTCAAAATAAGAGGAACATTTCCAAAATTATACATCTTAAAAGAGTGATATCAAAAGGACAACCTGGTATTTATGTGCCAATTGCCAAAATACAATTTTCTAAACGTGCATTAACCTAAGAGAGCCCTCTCCATCATCCAGTTACTTTTGTAGCCTCTATAGGATCTCATACAGGGCTCAGCATCCCTCTCCCCTCTCCCCTCTACCCTCTCCCCTCTCCCTCTCTCCCTCTCTCCGTCTCCGTCTCCCCTTTCTTCGGTCTCCCTCTACTTCTTTTTTTGGTCTCCCTCTGTTGCCGAAGCTTGATTGTACTGCCGTGATCTCGGCTCACTGCAACCTCCCTGCCTCGGCCTGCCCAGTGCCTGGGATTGCAGGCGCGCGCCGCCACGCCTGACTGGTTTTTGTGTTTTTGGTGGAGATGGGGTTTCGCTGTGTTGACCCGGCTGGTCTCCAGCTCCTGGCCTGAAGTGATCTGCCCACCTCGGCCTCCCGAGGTGCTGGGATTGCAGACGGAGTCTCGCTCACTCAATGTTCAATGGTGCTCAGGCTGGAGTGCAGTGGCGTGATCTCGGCTCGCTACAACCTCCACCTCCCAGCCGCCTGCCTTGGCCTCCTAAAGTGCTAAGATTACAGCCTCTGCCCCGCCGCCACCCAGTCTAGGAAGTGAGGAGCGTCTCTGCCTGGCCGCCCATCGTCTGGGATGTGAGGAGCGCCTCTGCCTGGCCGCCACCCCGTATGGGAAGTGAGGAGCGTTTCTGCCCGGCTGCCCGTCGTCAGGGATGTGAGGAGCGCCTCTGCCCGGCCGCCCCATCTGGGAAGTGAGGAGAACCTCTGCCCGGCCGCCCCGTCTGGGAAGTGAGGAGCACCTCTACCTGGCCGCCCCGTCTGGAAAGTGAGGAGCGCTTCTGCCTGGCTGCCCCGTCTGGGAGGTGAGGAGCGTCTCTGCCTGGCCGCCCTATCTGGGAAGTGAGGAGCGCCTCTGCCCGGCCGCCCTATCTGGGAAGTGAGGAGCGTCTCTGCCCGGCCGCCCTATCTGGGAAGTGAGGAGCGCCTCTGCCTGGCTGCCACCCCGTCTGGGAGGAAGTGAGGAGCGCCTCTGCCTGGCTGCCCCGTCTGGGAGGTGAGGAGCGCCTCTGCCAGGCCGCCCCGTCTGGGAGGTGAGGAGCGCCTCTGCCAGGCTGCCACCCCGTCTGGGAGGAAGTGAGGAGCACCTCTGCCCGACCTCCTCGTCTGGGAGGTGAAGAGCGCCTCTGCCTGGCCGCCCCGTCTGGGAGGTGAGGAGCGCCTCTGCCTGGCCGCCCCGTCTAGGAGGTGAGAAGCGCCTCTGCCTGGCCGCCACCCCGTGTGGGAGGAAGTGAGGAGCGCCTCTGCCCGGCCTCCCCGTCTGGGAGGTGAAGAGCGCCTCTGCCTGGCCGCCCCGTCTGGGAGGTGAGGAGCGCCTCTGCCCGGCCGCCCCGTCTGGGAGGTGAGGAGCGCCTCTGCCTGGCCGCCACCCCGTCTGGGAGGTGAGGAGCGCCTCTGCCAGGCCGCCCCATCTGGGAGGTGAGGAGCGCCTCTGCCAGGCCTCCCCATCTGGGAGGTGAGGAGCGCCTCTGCCCGGCCACCCCGTCTGGGAAGTGAGGAGCGCCTCTGCCCGGCCACCCCGTCTGGGAGGTGAGGAGCGCCTCTGCCTGGCCGCCCCGTCTGGGAAGTAAGGAGTGCCTCTGCCTGGCCGCCACCCCATCTGGGATGAAGTGAGGAGCGCCTCTGCCTGGCCGCCCCGTCTGGGATGTGAGGAGCGCCTCTGTCTGGCCGCCACCCCGTCTGGGAAGAAGTGAGGAGCGCCTCTGCCCGGCCGCCCCGTCTGGGAAGTGAGGAGCGTCTCTGCCCGGCCGCCCCGTCTGGGAGGTGAGGAGCGCCTCTGCCCGGCCGCCCCGTCTGGGAGGTGAGGAGCGCCTCTGCCTGGCCGCCACCCCGTCTGGGAGGTGAGGAGCGCCTCTGCCAGGCCGCCCCATCTGGGAGGTGAGGAGCGCCTCTGCCAGGCCTCCCCATCTGGGAGGTGAGGAGCGCCTCTGCCCGGCCACCCCGTCTGGGAAGTGAGGAGCGCCTCTGCCTGGCCACCCCGTCTGGGAGGTGAGGAGCGCCTCTGCCTGGCCGCCCCGTCTGGGAAGTAAGGAGTGCCTCTGCCTGGCCGCCACCCCATCTGGGATGAAGTGAGGAGCGCCTCTGCCTGGCCGCCCCGTCTGGGATGTGAGGAGCGCCTCTGCCTGGCCGCCACCCCGTCTGGGAAGAAGTGAGGAGCGCCTCTGCCCGGCCGCCCCGTCTGGGAAGTGAGGAGCGTCTCTGCCCGGCCGCCCCGTCTGGGAGGTGAGGAGCGCCTCTGCCCGGCCGCCCCGTCTGGGAGGTGAGGAGCGCCTCTGCCTGGCCGCCACCCCGTCTGGGAGGTGAGGAGCGCCTCTGCCAGGCCGCCCCATCTGGGAGGTGAGGAGCGCCTCTGCCAGGCCTCCCCATCTGGGAGGTGAGGAGCGCCTCTGCCCGGCCGCCCCGTCTGGGAGGTGAGGAGCGCCTCTGCCCGGCCACCCCGTCTGGGAGGTGAGGAGCGCCTCTGCCCGGCCACCCCGTCTGGGAGGTGAGGAGCGCCTCTGCCTGGCCGCCACCCCGTCTGGGAGGAAGTGAGGAGCGCCTCCGCCCGGCCGCCCCGTCTGGGAGGTGAGGAGCGCCTCTGCCTGGCCGCCACCCCGTCTGGGAGGAAGTGAGGAGCGCCTCTGCCCGGCCACCCCGTCTGGGAAGTGAGGAGCGCCTCTGCCCGGCCACCCCGTCTGGGAGGTGAGGAGCGCCTCTGCCCGGCCGCCCCGTTTGGGAGGTGAGGAGCGCCTCTGCCCGGCCGCCCCGTCTGGGAAGTGAGGAGCGCCTCTGCCCGGCCGACCCGTCTGGAAGGAAGTGAGGAGCGCCTCTGCCCGACCACCCCGTCTAGGAAGTGAGGAGCGCCTCTGCCCGGCCGCCCCATCTGGGAAGTGAGGAGCGCCTCTGCCCGGCCGACCCGTCTGGGAAGTGAGGAGCGCCTCTGCCCGGCCGCCCCGTCTGGGAGGTGAGGGGCGCCTCTGCCTGGCCACCCTGTCTGGGAGGTGTACCCAACAGCTCCGAAGAGACAGTGACCATCGGGAGCGGGCCATGAGGACGATGTCGGTTTTGTTGAAAAGAAGCGGGGAAGTGTGGGAAAGGAAGGAGAGATCAGATTGTTGCTGTGTCTGTGTAGAAAGAGGTGGGCATAGGAGACTCCATTTTGTTCTGACTAGGAGAAATTCTTCTGCCTTGGGATGCTGTTGATCTATGGCCTTTCCCCCAGCCCCCTGCTCTCTGAAACATGTGCTGTGTCAACTCAGGGTTAAATGGATTAAGGGCGGTACAAGATGTGCTTTGTTAAACAGATGCTTGAAGGCAGCATGCTCTTTAAGAGTCATCACCACTCCCTAATCTCAAGTACCCAGGGACACAAACACTGCAGAAGGCCGCAGGGACCTCTGCCTAGGAAAACCAGAGACCTTTGTTCATGTGTTTATCTCCGGACCTTCTCTCCACTGTTATCCTATGACCCTGCCATATCCCCCTCTCTGAGAAACACCCAAGAGTGATCAATAAATACTTAATAAAAAAAAAAAAAAGAATTGCTGACGGATTAGACTTGGTCTACAAGCAGGCACCTTCATACTTAGTTTTACTTGTGTCACAGAAACTCTGAGCTAAGCCTGCTTAGTCTAAATCACAGACTACAAACTGCAAGTGAGAGTATCTAAGTGGCCCATCTGTATAAAATATTTGAACCACTCACTGCTTAAAACAATTTACGCAAAGTTACCAGTGCTTAACAATCAACATTAAATATCTACAAATCCAACTCATCTAACCATACTGGGACCATATTTTTGTGTCTCCAAGTCTAATAAGCTTACAAGCTGACGCTTCCTTCAGGAAGAGTCTGTGCTCTCCCCAGTCCCCACCCATCTCTATTGCCCTTAGACATTTCCCTTCTCCTGTTTGGCCCCATGCAGAAAATCTATTTTTGTTTTCTTTAGAGACAGGGTCTCACTCTGTAACTCAGGCTGGAGTGCAGTGGCACCATCATAGCTCACTGCAGCCTGGAACTCCTAGGCTCAAGCAATCCTCCTGTCTCAGCCTCCTGAGTAGCTGGGACTCCAGGTTCATACCACCATTCCTAGTTGAAATTTGACTTTTTGATCTCTGGTTTAAACATTTAGAGGATAAGGCAAACATTACATCTTTATTTTATTCACTGAAATGTTTTTCCTTTACTCTTACAGTAAAACTTCCTGCAATTCGTCTATTTCCGCCCCCCCCCCCCGCCCCCACCACCCGGAATTCTGAGATGGTGTAAACCCATCCAGGCACATTGGCATATGAAGAGAGTGAAAGGGTGACTCTGATGGCATTCTATGCTAGTAAATTGTAATTGCTGAATATTCTCAAGGGAGCAAGAACATTCATCTAATAGGATGGGCTTTGAAAGCCGTACCCAGGATGATCACGGCTTTCATATACCACCTTCAATGGTTCCCCGCTGCCTAAGGGATATTGGTAAATGCCTTAGAGCTGCATCTGTAGAACCAACAAGCTGACCTCACTCTACTTTTCTGGGCTATGTGTCCCTTCACAGCGTGCTTCCCACTACAATGCAGCTGTCATATTGCCTAGGTATTCTCTGGTGTGTCTCTCTTCCTCTGGTATCTGAGGTTTTATTCATCCTACTTCCTTGGACTGGAATCCTATTCCTGGACCCTCTGGTAAGGAAAATTACACTCTTACTTCAAGGTTCAGATCGAGTACCTTTTCTCAGTAGAGTCTTCCTGCTCACCCCAGAGTATGAGGGCTGAACTAGCCCCTCTTCCCTATGTTTCTATGATCTTGTATTCACACCTCTATTAAGAGACACTAAGATACGGCATAAGGTATCACATAGTCATCTACCTTACAGATGTTTATTGCTTGCCCCTCTCCAAACCTAGACTATCAGTTCCTCGAAGGGAGAAAATGGTTCAACCTTGCATCCCAAGAGCTTATCCAAGGACCTGGCAGACAGGCAACACATTCATTTCATCATAATGAATAGCAAATATTCAAAACAGAAAATGATGAGCCCAGGCAGAGCGATAGGAATATTTGGGGGAAAAAGCAAGCTTAAATTTTGCTGGAGAAGATGAAGAACAGTTGCATGGCAGATGTAAGTATTGAGAGGCTGTTTGGTATAATACTTAAGCAGGCAGACTTTGAAGCCAGTGTCTAGGTTTAAACCCCTGATCCAATATTTCTTAGCTCTGTGATTTGGTACACATTACTTAACCTCTCTGGTTCTCATTTCCGCCATCTATAAAATGACAATATTACCCACTAAATTGGGTACTATGAAAATGAAAGATTCTACATATGTAAAGCACATAGTGAATATATATGAATATTAATCATTATTATCTGAGCGTGGCTATGAAGAGTAGATAAGATTTGGAGCTAAAGGGGGTAGACATTCCTCCAGGTGGGGGAAAGATATAAGGCAGGAAGGAAATTGTAAGTGCCCTGGGGACAACAGTGATCTAGCCTACGATATGTCACTGTGTGTAGTTAAGGACAAGGTTGAAACAGGCTGGAGACAGATGAAAAAGTACTTTGAATGTCAGTCTAGAATTTTTTGAACTGTATTTTGTAAGAAGTAGAAAACTGAAGTGCTCAGAAATGTAGCTCCCAGGCAGAGTTTCAGTTAACTATTTATTTCAGGCAACTCTTTTTACACCCAAACCCAGAGGACTACAGAGCTGGTAACAGGGATGTGTGCAGTCACCAGAAATAGATAGTTCAATGACTTTTTGACAATGTGTGCAAATATAGCAATTCGCCTAGAAGGAGCAAAAATCAGTCTGACCACAGAAATTTTCCAGAGTGAAAAGCAAATTGACTCCATGAGGTTCCCCCCTCAACCATTTTGTTGTTTTCCTTTAGATGTTATCTAAAAATCTACAAGGCAAAGCAAGACAAAAGGCCAATAAGAAGATGGGTATTAATAGGCTGGTTTCAGTATTCAAATGTATGTATTTGACACTGGATTATTGAAGAACTTTAATTTCTTGGTAAACTCTTAGAACTACTTTTGTCCGAGAAAAATTCACATGCAATTAGGTTTTTCTTAAAAAAAAAATTAAAAAAATCTGTGGAACTGTTTCCGCCAATGAGAAGCCACTGGTGGTAGTTCCATCAGACAGCTGGATGTGGGACTTTATTGGAAAAATTCAGTTTCTTTTTCTATTTTATTTTTAGAGATGGCATCTCACTTTCTTACCCAGGCTAGAGTGCAGTGGTGTGATCATGGCTCACTGCAGCCTTGACGTCCTGGGCTCAAGTGGTCCTCCCAACTCATCCTCCCAAGTAGCTGGGACTTCAGCTGCATGCCACCATGCCTGGCTTCTAGTTTCTTTATCAATTACACCTTCTCTTGTTTAAAGTCAAAGTGCAAAGGCACAGCAGTATTCACTGACAGTGGACATAAAGACTTTTTTTTTTAATCCTGTACAACACAGACTCAAACTATACACACACGAGTATGCACACACACACACACATTCATTCCAACACAGAGTCTATAATTTTTGAAAGATTATAAAGACATGTCAATCAAGGAAAATGACCAAGGCAAGTCTCAATCATCTTAGGAGGTTTATTTGCCAAAGTTAAGAACATGTGCCTGGGAGACAGGTCTATACTTTTCTTGGAAGATGATTTTTAAGATTTCAATATTTAAAGGGGAAAGGGCAGGATAAAGATAAGTATACAATTTTCGTGTTGGAGGGTAGGGGAAAATAATTATTTATGCCTTTGTCTGTCTCAGCTAATCTGCATGTTTACATAAGATAATGTAGACAATATGGGAAAGGATGCCATCGGATATGCATTTGTCTCAGGTAGGCAAGAGGTGAGGGAGTTATGTAGCTTTCCATCTTTGTAGCCATCTCACCGAGGAAGAAAAACAGGAGGCAGGTTTGCATGAACCAGTTCCCAGCTTGACTTTTCCCTTTGGCTTAGTGAGTTTGAAGGCCCAAGATTTATTTTCCTTTCACAAAGGGAAGAAAGAAAGTGAACTATGGAAGAGATCTAGAAAAGAAACAATTCCGTCCCTGTGGCCTCCACCATCTCATATCATCTAACCCCAGCAAGAGAACTCATGGCTCTCATCAAGAATGTCAGAGGTGTTTGAATCAGAGCAACTCCATCTTGAATAGCAGCTGAGTAAAATGAGGCTGAGACCTACTGGGCTGCATTCCCAGATGGTTCAGGAATTCTAATTCACAAGATGAGATAAGAGGTTGGCACAAAATACAGGTCATGAAGACCTTGCTGATAAAACAAGTTGCAGTGGAGAAGGCGGCCAAAACCCGCCAAAACCCACCAAAACCAAGATGGTAATCAGAGCGACCACTGCTGCACTCCCAGCAGTGCCATGACAGTTTACAGATGCCATGGCAACATCAGGAAGTTACGCTATATGGTCTAAAAAGGGGAGGCATGAATAATCCACCCCTTGTTTAGCATATCATCAAGAAATAACCACAAAAATAGGCAACCAGCAGCCCTTGGGGATGCTCTCTCTATGGAGTAGCCATTCTTTTATTCCTCTACTCTCTTAATAAACTTGCTTTCACTTTATAGACTCACCCCGAATTCTCTCTCGCCTGAGATACAAGAACACTCTCTTGGGGTCTGGATTTGGACCCCTTTCTGGTAAACAAGAAGAACTTAGTTTCTTATGTATTTTAAAGTGGAAATAACAGTATCCTTTATTTGAAACTGTGCATTTTACAGAATAGTAAAAACTACCACCACCACAACAAATACCTCCAGTATTCACTGAACGCCTGATAGGTACAATTTCCTTTTTCACCCATGTGTGTTAAATTCACTTTAGCCACAATAGGATGACCGCTATGTTGTGCATGTCCCTTTCTTTTCCACACAACAATTAACTGACACTCCACATGTTATTCCCAGGGACATCACTGCTATGCTTCACGACAATCTACATTGGTGCTTATTATACAAGTGACTAATACTCACTTTCAGGTAATGCAGCAAAATTCATAGAAAAGGCAGTTTCTAAATACAACGATTCAAGCTACATACCCCTCCTCCTCCACTGTCCAAAAATGCTATGGTCACAATTTTACAAATTTCTAAATGTCTTCCCCTCGTTTTCCTTAAAACCACAGGTTCTCTCTAATGATCTTGTTTCCTCTTTTCCTACCCCTTCTCCATATTCACCTTAGTTCTTAGTTCACATGTTATTCACACGGACATCACTGCTATGCCTCACAACAATCTACGTTGGTGCTTATTATACAAGTAACTAATGCTCACTTTCAGGTAATGCAGCAAAATTCATAAAAAAGGTAGTTTCTAAATACAACGATCCAAGCTATATACCCCTCCTCCTCCACTGTCAAAAAATGCTGTGGTCACAATTTTATAAATTTCTAAATGTCTTCCCCTCATTTTGCTTAAAACCACGGGTTATCTCTAATGATCTTGTTTCCTCTTCTCCTACTCCTTTTCCATATTCACCTTGTGAAGCTGTTACATTTCCATTTCATTCTCAACTATCAAAGGCATTCAGATTTCTCTACTCTCCCTCCTTTTTCTACACTGCTTCATGAAATCATTATTCTCTTACTGAGGGATGATTCTTTGTATTACTCATTCAATTTGCTCTCTTTTACTGATGGCCTTAAATCCTTCCTACATTCAGAAGACATTTGCATTATTTTGTTTGCTCAAATTGCCTGGGAAGCCATTTCCCCCCAAGATGCAACCATCCTTACCTTTTCATTTTATAATTCTTATTGCTCAATGCATCTTCTTGTACTAGAGCCAGCTACGTTCTGAGTCAAAATTAGTCTTGTTTGTGGATTAGACAGACATTGGACAGCTAGAAGATGGAAAGACGCTCAATTAAAAGGGCATAAGAGAACAGTCTTCCAGCTATTACCAATGAATAGCTATGGTTCTGTAACATAGCATTAGCCGACTCAAGAATGATTTTCTTCCTTTTCTTTCTGTGATTAAAATGGGGAATGATTAGGATGATGACTGCTAACATCCAAGTTAAAAGGAGTTACTTCTTCACTTCCTACTGATTCTGCAAAGTGTATACTTTTGGGAGGGAAGGGCATTATACTTTGCATCACCGGTCACAGGTATATTGATGGAGCAAAGAATAACACCTATATCCACACTTCCATCCTATCTCCACCCTTCCAAACCTTTCCATCCTATATCGACACTTCCAAACAAGTCAAGGAATGAATACCTCTGTGACATCTGCAAAGAAAAATTCTATTGATCAGAGATTGTTCCACAGTGTGATTTGGAGGAAAGACCATCCCCATCACTAAACAGATAAGTAAATTCCCTTTTTATTCCAAAAATAACCCCTCCAAAAGTTATTCTCTATCTTGAACACAAATCAAGGGCATAGTTGGTAAAAATGATAAAAGCTCATTCTGTTCAGATTCTGCAGACACACTCAATCCCTGCTTACTCTTCTCACACCACTGGAGCTAAAGAATTTGGTCTATACCCTCCTGGGGGTGACAGCATCTCAATGAGAAGCATTGCCTTGAGAACTAATGTCCAGAATTTGCTGTTGGTTCCACTAGACCTTAGCTCCAGAATTCCAACCCTATTCAATTCAGTAGTACCCTAAGCAGGTACTACTAAAAACGCACTCTAAAATACAGCCAAGCACAGAGGCATATAGGGATATTCAGGTGCTATCTGCTTAGAGACCTAAGACCTCATTTCAGCTGTAGCAGCAGAGACAGTAAGCAACATACAGGGACATTAACAACATGTGCTCGAAGTCAGAGTTCTTGGGTTTAAATCTCAATTTTGCAGTTTCCCAGAAGTGCAACTCAGACAACAGCTCTCGCCTGACTGAGTTTCACATTTTCAGCCTGTAAACTGGAGATAAAAATGACACAGCATCTAGCATAGGACATGTATGTGGTTTGTCACAAAATCATGTATGTACAATAGTACATATGATGCATGGACCTTACTTGTTTAAAATCCTTGCTACCCAAAGTGTGGTCCATTACTTGGTAGCATCCCATCACTTGGAGTTCAGCAGAAAAGCAGAATCTCAGGCTCTAACCCAGAACTTCCAAATCTGAATCTATATTTGAACAAGATCTCCTAAGCAATTCTTTTAACAAGATTTCCCAAGCATCAACTCTACATGACTCATATGCACAACATAACTTGATAAACATCGCTACAAAAAAACTGTTCACACCATTCTGGAATGCTGATATAATGATAAGCGTTATTGACCACAAACATTTTCGCCACAAATTTCAACAACATAGAGATGGATTATTAAGAGACAATAATTTTACTGTTTGTAAACTGAATGAGAGCTTTACATCTCACCTGGATGCTGCATGCAGCTAAGAGTTACATCAAGTCACAAAGTGGAACATATGAGCTGTGTTAGCAGAGTTCCAGGTGCCTTACAGATGCTTATTTATAGACAGAAAATGTTGAAGTATACAAAATGCACCAATGCTTAACACTGTTCATTTTTTCTTTAGCCAGACATCAAAACTTAGAAAATTTTAGGAAAGGAAAGCATGGGTAAGCTAGACTGAAAAGCTCATCTGAAGATGTGAAGTTCTACCAGTATTTCCTAAAGATCTTTCTAGATTAGAAACAATAGCATAATACTTTTGGAGTTCCTCCACATGTAGGTAAATGTTCTTAGTTCTAGACAATCAGATGATGATAAATGGAGAATGGTCTTAATATGCCATTTCATATGTGTCACATATATGTATATTTATATGTGTGTGTGCTTATATGTATATATGCATACATACTTTGAGCTGGCGATCTGCAAGATTTTCACTTTCCTGTTCCGATTACACATTTAGTCATTCATCAAATGTTTACTAAAGTCTAACTATGAATCAGGCACTGCCCTGTGTTAGCAGTTGTGAGAATGATGCTAGATGAGCCTCATGAACCTGTGAATGATATAATGTTTGGTATTGCAGCCCTAACACGTAGCATCTTCTTTGACATGTGACATGTCCTCAAAACATATCCGTTGGCTAATTTAATAAATATCATATGGGCATACAACAATGATAATACAGGATTCTTAGCATGTTTGTTTCCTACTGAAAAAACAACCAAGATAATTTCAAGTCTGAACAAATAGACAAGATAGAGCTGGCAACACCATGACTATTTTTGGTGGCATTCATTGGCCATTTTAAATAGTGATTAGTGACTGTGTTCCCCCAACCCATTTCAACTTGAAAACAGTAAGTTCACAAAGTTCATTCTTGGAGGCTGAATTTGCATTCAAATGGAGTTTTTTGTGCCTGTCGTTGGTAATGATCAAATGACTCTGAATACCCTTGGGTGAGGTGTGCCTTCTTTGGTTTGCCATGAACTATCCTGTTCCCTTATCATTTTACACCCAGCCCAACTCAAAATCTGTAGATCTCTGTAGGCATTTGAGTTTCAGACTGACCTAAAACCCCAACTAGTTCACTCTTGATTGATTCCTTTAAATATATCCTTCAAGTCAACTCTACCACTATATAGTTGCTGAGCAAATATTGCCATGTATGGGGAAAATTTAATCCTTGTTCTCACAGATGTTGCATTCTAGTGCAGGGAGATAGAGAAGGAATAGAAATAAACAATATTATTTAGGATTATCAAGTTCCTCCAAGTCTAGTCTTCCTTGTATAAAGACCTACTGGCTAGGATGAATGAATCTGCTACCCAGGTGAGCCTGTGCAGTATCCTGTTTTAGAACAACATTGGATCATTCTCCAGTCCAATGGGTAAACAAAAGAACACACAGTAGCCTTCTGCTCGGAGTCCAGGCAAGGCTATGGAGAAGTCAGATCTGTAAAAATAATTAGTAACAACCACACTTGTTAAGGAGATGACCGCTATCTTCCAGAACTCCCCAGACTTAATATTCTAAGTGTAGCACATATCTCATTTCCATTCTTTGCAACAATCTTGCAAGGTAGGTACTAGTACTTCCAATGTATGAAGGAGGAAAGGGAGGCTCAGAGACTTTGAGCAACTCATCCAAGGTAGCCAGGCTGTAGGACACAGACTTGGCTTCATGCCAAAATCTGTGATTTTAAAAGTTCTCACACATCTGAGTCAAGATTTCTGAACTCTTCCCAAGTTATCGACACTGCATTTCTCATTGTCTGGGAATGTGTCTTTAATGATACATTTAAGACACATGGAGACTTGGCATTCAGAGCCCTTTGGAGAAGAGAAGAAACGAGGGATGGGGGGTTAAAAATGGACGCCATGACTTTGATGTCAGTCGAGCTCTCCCACTGAGACTCCAGCTCTCTTGAATTATTCAAAGCGTTGCTTTGAAACATATTTCAGCATTTCTCCTGGAAAGAGGGCCATACGTGAACATTTATCAGTGCCAAAATGGTGTATAATTAATATTTTGATGCAGCCCCGTCACCTGCCTTAAGGTTTGCTCTAACAATATTAGCTTGGCTTGAACTAAATAACGCTTCACCGACTGTGTGTGTGGCTTGAACTAAATAACGCTCCACCGACTGTGTGTTATCCCACTTTTACACAAGAAGCCTCAATTTATTTAATTATGTGACTGATGATTTATTATTGTGTTCCTCCTTGGGTTACATGTTGTGTTAATGGGCCATCAATGTAAATAAGATGCTTCTGGGTGGGATCCGATGTCTCCAGTGCAACTAGAGCAGTCACAAAGAGGAGAGGAGAGAAACAGAGTCTGCCTAGAATCCAATCTCCTCTGAGGTTACCAACAGACCCTATTGTCCTTAGCCATGGAGGTTGCAGGATATACAAGGATGGATAGGCAGGAGAAGCAGGGAACAGATTCAAGCCAAAGTGATGGTCATTTACATCCTAAAAAGCAAACCTCTCACCAGAACAAAAAGCAGAAGCTATTATGCATCTCAGAATCTGTGAGGCAAAGAAACAACCATGTCTCTCCTTGTGCATGGAATCAGCACTGGGCAACACCCAAGAGGTGTTTTAGGGGTGAAAATCTTTTGCCATATGTAGAGATGTGGGATTTCAGGGTGTTTGGCTCCCATAAACTTAGAAATACTCCTGTCAGCATGAAGACTGCACTCATTGCTACCACAATGTATATGGCTCCTTTTATTCAGTTCACATGCCCTCAGAATTCAAACTTCCAGAAACAGTCTTAAACTTTCCATTCTCAGGTTCTTTTCATATTTCTAATCAAATGCCTTTGTCATGGAGGCTTATGCAGAATCTACTTCCTACTAAGCTTTACATATTTAGTATCTGGAATTCCAAATTTGCAAATTAACGGGACCCCCTTTTCTCCCCTATCCAGGGCCACTGTGCAGATTCTTCAATACTTTTAGCCATTATTTTTAATTTTCCTTTTTCTTGACTCCTACAGTAAGTATCTGAAAAGAAACAACTATGAAATCAACATTCCTGCGATTTCCTTGCCTCTCTCGGTTTAAGACCGGCTAATTTTGAATGTTTCTTTTAAGCCCTTGTTTCTGTGAATTTCCCCTATACCCTGGGGTTTTCTGTGTCAGGCAAGAGGATAAGAAACATGCCAGCCATTTGGAAGTGTATTTGTTTTCACCCCATTTCACAAACTGCAGTTAATAAGCCTTTAATGAGAAGAACAATGTGTTCTCCATGCACTCGTATATAATGTGCACAGAGTCACAATACCTCTAAGACTACCTAGCATAAACCACTTAGCTGAATACCAATGACTGAGGAGGGAAAATAATTTCCATTCCCCCCTGATTTCACAAGGTCAGGGGTATTCTGCATCGTGATTCAACAGTTGTTCATCTTTACAAAGTGGCACAAAAGAAACCAAGGACCTCCCCACTTTCTGTAAGCATACCCAACTTTTCCTGACTCCAGAAAACATCAACACCGTATTAAAAGCTATAAAATATTGTTGTTATGGCTTCTTCCTCAGGCAAACAGGTGACAAAAATGGCATTAAATGAAAGAAACATTTGTCCCAACTTTGCAGCACACCCACCTGCAGTTCTGCAGGCTGGTGTCCTCAACACTGGTTGTGAATGACATCTTCCATTTATGCAGATAGTATATGTGAGGGCCTCATTAGCACAGTGACTCTTCCAACTATTGGCAGCTTACCAGCAAGCATCATTGGGATTTGGTTTAGGTACAGGTGTGAACCGATCGAAAATTGATTTCTGAACTACCCCAGAGCTGTCCTGATGGCATAGGCAAAGAGATCGAGCAAACTGGTTAATTTCAGTACCATTAGCAAAGCCAAAGCATGAAAAGGAATATAAATTGCAAGTGGAATTATATTTTCTAGCTGCTAAGTAGACAATAGGAAAAATGGGGCAAAGTGATTACCATCTACCACTTCAGTACCAATGGCCTAGATGTTGTGTGAGTCTAATTAATTGCCAATGCTCTTTATGGAATAATGTTAAAAACAAACTACACAGGAAAAGCCCTTTCTCTCCATCCATTCCAGCACCGTCCATACCTCACTAAGATCAACACGAAAAAGGAACTTTCTGCATTGCAGTCCTGTACTTGGAAAACCTTCCTTTTCTTGTTCCCTCCAAATAAGAACAGCTTCAGAAACAAAGTTGGTTTAGCATGAGGCAAGCCAGGAGTAGAAAATAAATTAAAAGTGCCATTGCAGGCAATTTGGCCATATCTCTGCCACTCACTGTCAAACCACAGAGGACTTCCCAGATATACAACTTCTAATTAGAGTACTGCAAAGAAAGAAAGAAAAACAAAAGTAGGTGCGGGTATGCGCATATTCCTTGTGGAAGGATCTCTGGGTGCCAACGTGAAACTCCATCCCTATACTAATGGCACGTAGGGACAAAGCGATGAGCTGGTGCAATATCTATAAAGTTAGGCATCCTTTCCCATTTTTCACTCACCTGAGTTCTGGAGAGAATTTTTATTTTTTGCTTGTTTTTGAGGCTGGGTAATACCTATGTATACTATGTGAAGTTCAACCAGTGCCATAAAACCAAGAAAACAGGCCTCTGATTGTTAATGTTTCCACTTCAATGGCAGAATCTGCTTGAGAAGGACTGGGATAAAAACAGAACAAATAAAAATTTAACCCATTCGCTGTAGTAGGAAAGAATGATTAGGCTTAAGGATATTATTTAATTTTTGTTTGCTTGTTTTTGTTTTTTGAGATGAGGTCTTGCTCTGTAACCCAGGTTGGGTACAGTGGTGCCATCACAGCTCACTGTAGACTCAACCTCCTTGCTTCGAGCGATCCTCCCACCTCAGCCTCCCAAGTAGCTGGAAATACAGGCCTGAGTCACCAAACCCAGCTAATTTTTCACTTTTTTGTAGAGACAGAGTCTCACTATATTACCCAGACTAGTCTCCTACTCCTCAGCTCAAGTGATCCTCCTGCCTCGGCCTCCCCAAGTGCTGGGATTACAGGCAGGAGCCACCATGCTTGGTTGCATAAGGATTTTAGAGTCAGATGTAGGAGCACATCCAGACTCAGTCACTTTGCAACAGGGTGACAATGGTACACAGAGTTCTTCATCTCTTGAAGTGAGGGTTCTCTTAACTATGAACTGAGGAGGTTGTAAGGATCGATGAAATGAGACAATAGATGCAAAGTACTCAATGAAGTAGTTGGCAAATAACAAATGCTCAAGAAATTATTAGACCTTGTTGATGTGCAAAGCTTGCTCTCCTTGGTTCTGAAGACTTACAGGCTGATAGGAAGCTAACAGATTGTTTAAAGACCTCTTAAAAGAAGGGGCAAAGTATAAAAAGGAATGACTTCCTGTCCTTTGCAGGGACATGGATGAAGCTGGAAACCATCATTCTCAGCAAACTAACACATAGGAATGGAAAACGAAACACCACAGGTTCTCACTCATAAGTGGGAGGTGAACAGTGAGAACACATGGACACAGGGAGGGGAACATCACACACCGGGGCCTGTCAGGGGTGGCGGGCAAGGGGAGGGAGAGCATTAGGACAAATACCTAATGCACGCAGGGCTTAACACCTAGATGACAGGTTGACAGGTGCAGGAAACCACCATGGCACATGTATATCTATGTAACAAACTTGCACACTCTCTCTGCACACGTATCCCAGAACTTAAAGTAAAAAAAAAAAAAAACCGGACAAGGTACAAGGAATGAGAAGGCCCTGAAGCCATAGCTAGATGTCAAATTGCTGTTCAGAAAAGGAGAAAAAAATTACCTTGTAAAATTTTCCCTACACTTTTCACTTTAAGATTACAGCATGTCCATCTGTCTCAGAGATCAAGCATGCTGGTCTATGCACAATCTGGGATTTTTCCCAAGAACTAGTCAATACTTGTGAATTCAGATGAAGATAGCTTCTGCAAAAATTAAAACTTAGAGGTGATACCTCGAATTCAGAACTCTTACTTCTCATGGTACAGAGATAATATTCTTTCTCTACTCAGGAGCAGTTAATACGATACCACTCTACAGAGTGATACATTTTTATTTTGCCCAATAACAAATGCTCACCCGTTTCTGTCTCTCTGTTTGCATTACAGCCTAATTTTCTTCCACTTTTCTCTCTATTCACTCAGGTGGGCAGCGGGGTAGCCTTGTCAAATTGCCTGGGTTCCAACCTGGATCAAGTCACAGTGGCAGTGGGATTTTGGGCAAGTTACTTAATCCTCCTAATCTTCACTTTCCTTGGAGGCTTCCTAAGAGGAGTCTGTGAAAAATGCTTAGAAAGTACCAACATTATCAACAGCACTCAGCAAACGCTCTGAAAATTCAACTGTTACTATTATGAATAGTGTTGCTATTAGGTCGGCACAAAAGTAACTGAGGTTTTTGCCGTTACTACCAACACCACCGCCACTATTTTCTACTGGGTGTTCTCCTACAAAATAATGCAAAGGTCGCCACACCTCACCTGTTTCTTTTACCCTGAAGGCTCTTCCTCTCCCCTGCAATGAGTTCCAGAACAAAGCACTTTGAAGCCCACGCCCTCAGTGGAAACTGTTTCTCCTGTGACACATTCATGGTAATTTTCTGAATTACGGATTCACCAGCACAACGTGGTATTACAAGGCGTGGGCTCCGGAGTTGGTGTGGAAAATCCTGGCTGTCCCCTACTTCTATGCAGAGTAACACTTCCCAGTGTGCATAATCTCTCTGAGATGCACCTTCTACTTCTGAAAAATGGGATCAATAACAGTGCCCATCTCTGAAGGTTATGGTGACAATTCCGTGGGATCACATCTTCAAGGTGCTTGTCCTAGCCCATGGCATGGAGTAAGCACCTCTGAAAGTTGGCAGTGCAATATCAATTTATATCTCATTATTAACATCCCCCACCATCTGCTCAATAGATGTTAGCCCAATGCTCTCCACTAGACATATATGTCTGGGAGGGTGCTCATTCTAACATCTCCAAAGCAGACCTGCATGTTGACAGCATATACACACACACACATACACACACACACACACACACACACATATATATATATAAATAATATGTTAGACTGAGCACCCTTCTAGACATATATGTTAACAAAAAATCTCAAAGGAAAAGGAAATAGCCACATACTCTCTGTCGGATCTGTCCTCAGGATTTTCTGTTTGTAAGCAACCCCCTGTTCAGTGTAACTGTGAGCCCTTCAGATGTGACTGGTTTATGTACTGACTGGTATAAACACATAAACCATGATGTTTCCAACCCTCATTCTCTCCCACAATGAATTTTGGTTATATAATTTCCCGGTCTTAATTACTTCTGGCTATATTCTGGCTCTTGGGGCTAAATACTGTCACGGCCACCTTCCTGAGTATTGCGACATTACATTGCCTAAGTGCCTGTGTGCTTATGTCCTCCTCTGGATGCTGTGTGGACCCATGATGCAAATGCAATGCTTTTAATCCCTCCTCATGTATCAGTCCTCCCCTTCCCTTAATCTTTTTCACTCTTCATTGCCAACTTGTCTCCAATCTGTCTCCATCTTTCTCCTACTAAAGGTACCAGAAATAAATGCTACAGACTAGGGGTGGGTGAGCTGATAGATATGAAAGAACAAAAAAAGGAAGAGAGAGGAAAACAAAGACAGAGACAGCAGAAAGGCAGCCCCAGAAGTTGTGAGAAGGGAGGATGGAGGGAGGCAGCTGTCCTTGGATTCTGGGAGGACGCAGCTTATCCCACTCAGGCCATGGACCAACAGAGAGGCTTTGGACAATGCCACCCTGCAGCCTGCCTGTAGCTTCCTCTACCTCTGGTCCCTAGTTTTCCTTCTGAGTTTTCCCATCAGTTCCATTTCAGGATTCAGTGTATCCCCCTTTCCTGACCCCCGAAATGTATTAGTCTGTCTTTTCTAGGATGAATCGTGTTTTAATCTTTTCTGCTCATATTTGTAACCTGCTTAGGGTAGGCTTCTGTAATGTCCCCAGTCCACGCTCCTATTTGCAACACCTTCCAATTTAATATAGTCTGCAAATTTCATTAGCATGCAATTTACTTTCCCTTCCAGATCATTAAAAAAAAAAATCCTCACCTAGACCAAGCTATTATGAATCTCCCTTCCTCTCTCCCCAGATCCCAGCCAAGTGGGAACATTACCATTTATCATTATCTTTTGTTTATAATCTTTCAGCCAGCTTTCATCTAAGCCGATTAAAGCTAATCTTGATGGCAAAAGAAAATTCAGATAAATAAAACCAAGCCCTGACATCAACAGCCTCAGTAAAGATCAAATATATAGCATGGTTAATAGTTAATATTGTGTTTATCTATCTCTTCTCCCTAATAATCTTCCATATGGACAGTCTCAGTGTTCCTACTCCAACGCCAATAGAGAATCAGAGCTGTATTCAGTGAGACTTACACAAGCACATCAGAGGGATTAAATCCATCAGCCCCAATTGTTTAAAGTTTCCACGGAATCTTTATTCCCTGCAGTATTTTCAAACTCCAAGGCAACAGGGCACTCTTCTGCAGAGGAAGCTGTTTACAGATTGTCAAAGACTTACTCATTTAACATCTCATGCTCAGGAATCCACAGTCTCCCCTTCAAGGCAGAAAGGGTTTTCACCACCAGCCTTGGCACTTGGTACGTGCTAGTTAATAAAGTTCTATTTATGGCTCTAATGAGGATAAAACAGCCATTTCCTTAGCTAGGTGCCAGATACAGAGATTGATAACCAGACTAATCCTAACATAATTCCCTTAATAATGGCTAAAAACCACTCAAGTACCTTAATACATCAAGATGTAAGTGTTTTATAATACCCATAAACACCCCCAGAACCTAATAGAGTTAATTCCACGAAGATTGAAATAGGTGAGAGGTGGAACAAAAATCAATTTCCCTCCACCTCCAATGATTTATCACCACCTCACCACCAGGATCAATTAATTTTGCACTAAGAAAAATGTCTAATAAAATTTTAGACAAAAGGAATGGAAAATAGAGCACACATCTTGTTTCAAACTCACATAACGGGTTAAACATATCTCAACCTACTTGGTGATTAAAAAAAATCTAAATGAAAATCACCAACGATTTAAGATTTAAGATCAAGAATGGCTTATTGGGCTTTTATGAACCTCACAATGCTGTTAACCTGTCCTTAGACAATATCGAGATTCCATTTTATTTCCATTTTCTCTGATATAAACCAAAATAAACCCCCACCTATTCTGCTCTAAGCTATATGCAAATATCTATGATTTATTTATACTTCAAATTACAAATAAAGGATTATGAGAAAAAAGTACACAGTATGACTTTTTTAAATCTAAAAATAAAAGGAAAAGGAAATCTTTGTAGAGATCCACGATAATCTATGAAAAAGCTCAAAAGAGAAATTCATAGATAAGGGGGAAATTGTCATTTTTTTCTTCTTTGGGTGCCGGCTTAGATTCACCAATTCTGAAACTAAAGAGCGATTTATTAAAGTAGGAAGTGATGCACAGATTTATGCTTTATGCGATTAAGTAAAAGTCTGCTTGGGATGTGCCTCTAGTTGTTTTTTTGTTTTTTTGTTGTTGTTGTTGTTTGTTTTTTTTTTTTGGTGAGTCCTGCAATTTCCCCCAGCTGGAGAGGAAAAAAAAAAAATAACTTGAAGGAACCTTGCAGGGCAAGGAATCATTCTTAAAAGGAAGGATTTTAAAGCACATGCCTACTCCCTGGCACTAAGGCAGGAAATTGCCTGCAACGAATCATCCCTCAAAAGGGGACTGAGCCGAAAGGGGCAACGTGGTCACAAAGTACATGCCTGCTCATTTACTGCCCCTCTTTATGGCTTTCCATAAAATCCCTTCATGCAAAATGGCAAAGAGATGCCCCATTTATATGGCATAAAAATTAAGTGACTAATGGCCTATGTCCAATGAACTCCTACCCACTTACAAAGTAAGGGAACTCCACATTTTAATTCGTTCAGCTCAAGGAGCAGTGGAACCTCATCACCTACCCAATGATTACTTGGAATTAAATTCCGGGCCAAGTAAAAGTGAGCTGTGAACGACAGCTTACACGAGGGTAACTGTATTTCTTTACAAGGGCTTTACAGAATCATGACTCAATCCCAGCAGATCAAAAGTTTCTAAAGTAATCCTAATCGCAATCAGAATCTTGTATGTCTCTAGCACACGTCTTCATTGCCACCCCTCTTCTCTGTACCGCACACTAAATGTAGGGGAAACCAGCAGTTATATACAGCGGTCAGGATCCAAGGAGTCAGCATGGATTTAGAAAATGGACTTTTTTTTTTTTTTTTTTTTTTTTGAGACAAGGTCTTTCTCTGTAGCCCAGGCTGGGTTGCCGTGGTGCAATCACGGCTCACTGCAGCCTCGATCTCACGCTATTGCCCAGGCTGATCTCAAACTCCTGGGCTCAAGAGATCCTTCTGCCTTAGCCTCTCAAAGTGCTGAGATAAAAGGTGTGAGCCTCTGTGTCCTGATAAAAATGGAGTTTTTTTTTTTTTTTTTTTGGAGACAGAGTCTTGTTCTGTCATCTTCTCTAGGGTGCGGCGGTGCGATCAAGGTTCAATGCTGCCTCAGCCTCCCATACTCAATCCTTCCACCTTAGCCTCCTGAGTAGGTGGGACTACAGAACCACACCACCACGGCTGGCTAAGTTTTGTATTTTTGGTAGCGATGGGGTTTCACCATGTTGCCCAGGCTGTTCTCAAACTCCTAGGCTGAAGTTACCTGCCTGCCTTGGCCACTCAAAGTGCTGGGATTACAGGTGTGAGCCACTGTGCCCAACTGGAAATTGACTTTTTAATAATGCAATTTATAACTCATGACAAAACTTTAATTATTTTCTGAACCACTGGCAATTATGTCTGGTACAGTACTGAGATGGGATTGTTTTTATTTTACAAAGTGATAACCCATGCCTGGTTAAGATAAAAACACTCATTTAACCAGGTAAGTCTATCTCCCATTTCTTCTGGAAAGGTACATTTATTTAAATCAAATTCATTTCACAAATGAAACAGCACCTGTCCTGTGGCAAGCACTGATCTAAGTACTGAATATAAAGCACGAAATAAAAAGAGCATGGTCCTTGTCCTCACGGGGCTTTCATTCCTGGAAGGAGCATAGTTAATAAAAAAAGCAAATAAAAGAAATAATTACAGACTGTAATGCACGTGGGGAAACAGATAAACAGGATGCTGTGATAAAGAATAGCAGCAGAGAGGAGAACTTCTTGGGAACTTAATGTGACCAGTATCTGCATAACCAGTCAATGTGTGGGATAAATATGAATCCAACATTAAAAAACGACTCTCAGCCCGGCGCAGAGGCTCATGCCTGTAATCCCAGCACTTTGGGAGGCCAAGGTGGAAGGATCACTTGAAGTCAGCAGTTCCAGACCAACCTGGCCAACATGGTAAAACCCCATTTCTACTAAAAAATACAAAAAATATTAGCTGGGCATGGTGGCACACTCCTGTAATCCCAGCTACTTGGGAGGCTGTGGCACCAGAACCACTTGAATGAACCCAGGAGGCAGAGGTTGTAGTGAGCCCAGATCGTGCCACTGCACTCCAGCTTGGGGAACAGAGCGACACTGTCTTAACAACAACAAAAAAAAGACTCTCAATCATCTAACACACATTTCTATTAGCATGTGCCCCAAGCTGGAAGGACAAAAAAGGGCGATTTATGTGATATTCCGCACATTTGACATATTTATTTAGAATGATTCTGGCCACAGTTCTGACGACTGTAACAAAATCACTTGTTCCCTTTCACTTTTAGTCATCTGTTTATGTTTTTCTTCATTGCAGGAAAAAAAATGTATTTATTTAATGAGAAATGATGTTTTAAATTAAAAAAAAAATGTTAAATCCCTTCATATCCATCCCCTCCAATGAGAGAAGACTTACTATCTGTAAAATTAAAGAATAGCTTGAACTTATAATAATCAAACACCTGTAGTACCAGCATCAATCAATGAATTAAGGCAATGCAATATACAAAAACTCACCCTGGCTTGCCATCACATATCAGCTGGGGATGGGAGTACTAGGGTTATTTGGTAAATGGTGACGACAAAATTGTTTAAAATATTTGGTAAATATTATTATATTGTTCCTTCTTTATTTCACAAGGTCAGTTACCTTTATCATACTAATTGGCAGACAAAATAATCACTTTCTTTTATTTCTTGCTAATATTTTCTATGGCAATTATGTATCCTTAATAAACTGTTAATTCCTCCAAAGCACTGTTTTTTAAAAATAGGTATGTCCCTTCCATTGTTATATCAAATAATGTAGTACTATCATGAGTACACAATGGAAATAAATATAGACTTTAGAACTATATGTACAGATGTGACCCCCCCATGTCTAGCATATCAAGCACATTCAAACACCTCAACATACCATTTTTTCAGTCTCAGTGCCCTCAGATGTGAAATGAAAATAAAGGTGTTAATAATTACTATTCCACAGGGTAGTTATGAGACGCAAATGAGATCAGGTGTGTGAAAACATTCTGAAAGCAGGTAAGCACTGCAGAAATACCACCAGTTGTTATTACAGTGAGTATTCAATAAATAATAAGTGTTTGTTGAATTAAAGATGCTAACTTTTCTTTTCTTTTCTTTTCTTTTTTTTTTTTTTTTCTTTTTTTGAGATGGAGTCTCACTCTGTCGCCCAGGCTGAAGTGCAATGGCATGATCTCGGCTCATTGCAAGCTCCACCTCCTGGGTTCACACCCTTCTCCTGCCTCAGCCTCCCGAGTAGCTGAGACTACAGGCACCCGCTACCATGCTCAGCTATATACTAACTTTGCAAGCGCTGAAACTTACAGATAAAATAATCTCAGAGATGTAGGTACGTAGACACACTTACATTGTCTTGCAGTGGGATAGGTGTGACCAGACAATGTGACTCTCTGTAGAAGCAAGACTGGATATTACCATTTCACTCTCCAGACCAGAGCGACATGTCTCAGCTAAAAGTTTTCACAGCACAGGGTCTCAGTGTCTCACTCTTGTCCGGAATGCTTTTCCACTAGACAGAACTGGTTCCTTCTCATCATTAATGGATCAATGATGAAGTCTTCTTCTTAAAAAGAACAGCCGACCTAGGGAAGTTCAACTCTCCTGCTTCTGCTCATTCTCTGAATAGCACTTAGTTTTATTAATATCATAAATGTCCCTTTTAAATTAGATATTTCATTCTGAGATAATTCTAGATTCACATGAAGTTGTAGGCAATAATGATACAGAGATCCTGTGTAGTCACTAGTTCCTCCAACAAGGGCGGTTTCGAAACCATAGTATGATATCAGGGGATTGTGCGACGATAGCACTAATACACTCAAAATACAGAACTTTTCCATTGGCACAAAGATCCTTCATGTTGCCCTTTCATAACCACACCCATTTCCTTCCTCCTCCCTGTCTCCTGGGAATAACTAATCTGTTCTCCATTTCCATTATTTTGTCATCTCAATAATTTTATATAAATTGGATTTTTTCATTCGGCATAATTTTCTGGAGATTCATTCAGGCTGTTGGGCTGTTGCATGCATTTATCAACAGTCCACTCCTCTTTGTTACTGGGTTGTGTTTGTGGTATGGATGTACCACAATTTGTGTAGCCATTCACCCAATGAAATATATGTAGGTTGTTCCCAGTTTCTATCAATTATGAATAAAGCTGCTACAAACATTGGTGAACAGGTTTTGTGTGAACATGTTTTCATGTCTCTAGAATAAATGCCCAGGAAGGCAATTACTAGGTTATCTGATAACTGCGTGTTTACATTTAAAGAAACTGCTCAACTATATCTCAAAGTGGCTACGGGAATGTATCATTTGACATCCTTTCCAGTGATGTGTATGTAATCCAAATGCTCAACATCCTTGCAAGTACTGGGGTTGCCACTGTTTTAGTTTTAGCCCTTCTGATAGGTGTGCACTGATATCACACTGCAGTTTTAATTTTCATTTCCCTAATGGTTAATGATTTAGACCATCTTTTCATGTGCTTACTTGCCATCTGTGTATCCTCTTCAGTAAAATGTCTCTTCATGCCCTTTGCTCACCACTTGAATTTTTTGGTTCAGTTTTGAGAGTTCTTCTTATATTCTAGATATTCGTCCTTTGTCAGATACAGGGCTTGCAAAAGTTTCCTCTAAGTCTGAAGCTTCCCTTTACATCCACTTAGCAGGGTGTTTTGCCGAGCAAAAGATTTAAAAATTTTTTTTGATAAAGTCCAATTTATCATTTTCTTTTCTTTATGAACTGTGCTTTTGGTGTTAATTCTAAGAACTCTAGGCCAGGCGCGGTGGCTCACACCTATAAGCCCAGCATTTTGGGAAGCCAAGGCAGGCAGATCACCTGAGGTCAGAAGTTCGAGACCAGCCTGACCAACATGGAGAAGCCCATCTCTACTAAAAATACAAAAAAAATAGCTGGAAATGGTGACATGTGCCTGTAATCCCAGCTACTCAGGAGGCTGAGGCAGGATAATTGCTTGAATCCAGGAAGCAGAGGTTGCATGAGTCCAGATTGTGCCACTGCACTCCAGCCTGGGCAACAACCGTGAAACTCTGTCAAAAAAAAAAAAAAAAAAAAAAAGAACCAAAAACAACAAACAACAACAAACTCTTTGCCTAGCTTTAAATCTCAAAGATTTTCTGCTTTTTTTTTTTTTTTTTTTTTTTTTTTAAGAGAGTCTCACTGTGCTGCCCAGGCTGGAGTACAGTGGCGTGATCTTGGCTCACTGCAACCTCTGCCTCCGGGTTCAAGCCATTCTCCTGCCTCAGCCTCCCGAGTAACTAGGATTACAAGCTGAAGCCACCATGCCTGGCTAATTTTTGTATTTTTAGTAGAGATGGGGTTTCACCATGTTGGCCAGGCTGGTCTTGAACTCCTGACCTCGGGTGACTCACCTACCTCTGCCTCCCAAAGTGCTGGGATTACAGGCATGAGCCAATGTACCCGGCCTCTTTTTTCTTTACTAAATGTTTTATAGTTTATGTTTTATATCAAAGTTAATGATCCATTTTGAGCCTTTTTTGTATAAAATGTAAAATTTTGGTCAAGAATTCCCAGTTTCTCTAGTACCATATGTTGAAAGGTTATCTTTCCTCTACTGAATTGCCTTTTCACCTTTGTCAAAAATCAGTTGGACACATTTATGTAGGTCTATTTCTGGGTTCTATACACTTTTTAAAATTGATCTATGTGTCTATCCATCTGCCATTGCCACACCGGATTACTGTAGCTATATAAAAAGTCTTGTTTTTGAACAGACTCATTTCTCCCACTTTATACTTCATTTACCAAATTGTTAAGCTTTTCAAATTTCATGGCACTTTCATTTATATTTTCGAATAGTGTTGTCTCTATCCACAAAAAAGCTTACTGGGATTTTTACAGAAATTCTATTAAATCTGTTTATCCATTTGGGGAGAATCAATGTCTTTACTATGATGAGTCTTCCAATCCATGAAAATGATGTCTCCCCTTAAATTTTTAAAAAATTTTGTAGTTTTTCACATATAAGTTGTGTTTTGTTAAAATTTCACTGAAGTATATTTTTTGAGCCATTGTACATGACATGGCATTTTTAATTGTGGTATCAGCATGTCAGCTGTAGGTGTTTGGTAGGTGTTCTTTAACAAATTCAATTCTCTCTATTCCTGTTTTTCCGACAGTTTTTGCCATGAATGGGTGTTGAATTTTATCAAGTGTGTTTCTGCATAGATTGATATGATTTGGTGAATGATTTTTCTCTTCAGCCTATTGGTAGGGTAGATTACATTGATTTCATTGTAAATATTGAACCAGTGTTACATCCCTGAAATAAACCCTATGTGATCAAGGTATAAAATTATTATTATATATTGTTGAGTTCTATTTGTTAATATTTTGTTACAGTCAATGGTGATGAAGAATATTAGTCTACAGTTTTCTTTTCTTTTTTCTCCTGGCTTTGTCTTGTTTCACTGTCAGGGTAATTCTAGCTTCATAAAATGAATTGGGAAGTTCTTATTTCTCTCCTGTTTTCTGGAAGAGGATATATGGACTTGGTGTTAATGCTTCATTCTTAATCTGGTAGAATTCTCTAACAAAAACCTCCTGATCTGGAGATTTATTTTTTAGGAGCTTTTAACTTAAAAACCCAACTTCTTTAATAGTTATAGGAACATTCAAATTATCCATTTCATAGTGAGTAAAATATGATGGTTTGTATTTTACAAGGAAGTGGTCCATTTCATCTAAGTTGTCAAATATCTTTGTGGAGTTATTTACGGTATTCCCTTACTATCTTTTTGACATCTGCAAAGTCTGTAGTGATATTCGCTGTTTGATAATTTGTATCCTCTCTCTATCAGTTTTGCTCAGGTTTGTCAGGAGGTTTGTCTTACTCATCTGTTCAAAAAACCAGCTTCTCCTTTTTACTGATTTTCCTCTATTGTTTTACTGTTTTGAATTTCATCGATTGGTGCTCTCATCTTTATAACTTCCTTCCCTGTTTGCTTTGTTTGTTTTTTAGACAGGGTCTTGCTTTGTCACTGCAGGTGAAGTGCAGCGGTCAATCTCGACTCACTGCAACCTCCACCTCCTGGGTTCAAACGATTCTCCTGCCGCAACCTCCCCAGTAGCTGGGACTACACACATGTGCCACTATGGTGGGCTAATTTTTGTATTTTTAGTAGGTATGGGGTTTCACCATGTTGGCCAGGCTGGTCTCAAACCCCTGACCTCAAGTGATCTGCCCACCTCGGCCTCCCAAAGTGCTGGGATTGCAAGTGTGAGCCGGCCTCTTTTTCTACCTTCCTAAGGTGGGAGTTTAGATTAGTGATTTGAAGCTTTTCCTCTTCTCTAATATATTCATTTATTGCTATAAATTTTCCTCTCAGCATTACTTTAGCTGTGTCCCACAAATTTTGATGTATTTCCACATTCATTCTGCCCAGTACACTTATTTATTTTCCTGGAGACTCCTTCTTTAATTCATGGATTTTATTCGGCAATGTGCTGTCTAGTGTCCAAATGTTTGCAGATTCTCTTATTATCTTTCTGGTATTAATTTATAACTCAATTCCATTGTGGTCACTGTATGATTTCAATTATTTTAAATTTGTTAAACCTTGTTTTATGGCCTAGGATATCCCCCATGGACATGAAAAAGAAATGCCTTCTGCTGTCACTGGGGGTGTTCTATAATGTTGATTAGACCTTGTTGATGGATAATGGTTGCATTGTTCTTTATCCTTCTGATTTTCAGTCTAGTTTTCCTATTAATTCCTAATAGTGTTTAGCCTCTGACTACAATTGTGATATTCTTCTATTTCTCCTTTGAGTTATATATTTCTTGCTTCATATATTGCGTAGCTCTGTGTTTAATGAGTGCACATTTAGGACTCCTATTCTTGTTGGACTGACACTGTATCATTGTATCATTACATATCGTCTCTATTTCTAGTCTTTTTTTTTTTTTGCTCTTAAATCTACTTTATCTGATAATATAGCTACTCCTACTTTCTTTTGATTGGTGTTTCCATACTCTATCTTTTTTCCATCCTTTTACTTGCAGTCTACCTATACAATTAAATTTGAAAGGAGTTTCTTGTCAACAGCATATAGTTAGGTTGTATACTTTAATCCACTCTAACAATCTCTCACAAATGGTGTATATAGGCCATTGCCGTTTAATGTAATTATTGGTATGTTAGTGCTTAATTTTGCCACTTTATTCTTTTTTTTGATTTGTTCTTTCTGTTGTGTGTTTTTCAGTTTGCCTTTTCTGCCTTTCTCTAAGTTGTTGAAATATTTTCATAATTAAATTTTAATTTGTCTATAGTGTGTTTGAGTGAATCTCCTTTTATAGATTTTTTTAGCAGTTATCTAGGTATTGCAATATACATACATAACTTATCACAGCCTGGTGCTATGTTTTCAGCAGTTTGAATGAAGTGTGGAAATCTTAACTCCCTTTATGTTCCCTTCCTCTCCCCATTTAAAATATAATTGTCTTAAATCTTTCTACTACTTGTATTTTCAATCACATCAGACAGTATTATAATTTTTGCTTAAAGATAAAGCATAATTTTGAAAACACCAGAGAAGGAAAATGTATCATATTAATGCCTATTTTTGTTTTCCTCCTTGCTGATGTTCTAAAATTCCTGCTTTTATCCTTTCCTTTCTGTTTAGAAAACTTCTTTCAGCCATTCTTTTAAGGTAGACCAGCTGCCAACCAATTCTTTTAGTTTTTCTTCATCTGAAAATGTCTTGATTTCTCCTTCATCTCCGAAGGATATTTTCACTCAATACAGAATTCTGAGTTGACAAGTATTTTCCTTCAGCACTTGGAAAACACCATTTCTTATTTGCCTCTGTGGCTTCTGATGAGAAATCTGTTCTCTTTCAAATGGGTTTCCTCCTATAAGGATGGCGTGCATTTTATTCGCGTTACTTCCAAGATGTTTTCATTGTCTTGACTTTTCAGAAGTTTGACTATCATGTGACTTGGTGTGGATATCCTTCAGTTAATCTGACTTGGGATTTACTGAGTGATTTGAAACTATATCCAGTCAGCCCTCTATATCCGTGGGTTCTATATCCACAGATGCTACCAACCACACATCAAAAATATTCCAAAAATTTAAAAATAAATAACAATACAATAAAAATAATACAAATTAAATGACAGTATAACAACTATTTACTACTTACATATTCATCAATCACATCAGACAGTATAATTTTTGCTTAAGCATAAAGCATAATTTTGAAAGCAGCAGAGAAGGGAAATCTCTCATACTAATGCTCATTTTTGTTGTCCTTCTTGCTGACATAGCTTATGTAGCATTTATATTATGTTAGGTATTATAAGTAATGTAAAGATGTTTTAAAGTATACCGGTTGACACAAATAAAATGATAAATGCTTGAGGTGAGAGATATGTCCCCACAAAGCATACAGGAGGATGTGTGTAAGTTATATGCAAACACTATGCCATTTTATATCAGGAACTTGAACATCCATGGATTTTGGACTGTCCTGGAACCAGTCCCCCACTGATACTGCGGGAAGACTGCACTTCTGCTTAGGCATTTTGTTTGTTCTCTATTGGAGGAACAGGGAAAAAATGTTTACTTCATCTTTCCAGAAGTCCACTTATAACTATTTTTAATTATTTACTTGCATGCTTGTGTACTGTGTACTGTGTGTTTCTTCGATGAACTGTAAGATCCCTAAGAACAAACACCTGACTCTTTCAATTTTCCACTGTATTCCCAAGGCCATAAACCCTGGCATATAATAACTGTTCGATGCATATTTTGAATGATTGAATTAACAAACTGAACTCTAGTCAGGTTCACAGTAGGGTTTACTAGAGTAAACCCTTGAGAATTTAATTTATACTGCAGATTCAGGAAGGTCTCATCTCTGTCAATTCTGATTCAGGGGGTCTATGCTGGATTGCGTACATCTGCATTTTTAAGCACATTTCACAGGTGCTTGGACACAGCTATCTTGGACCCACTAAAAGAATAATCACAAGCTCTGCTTCGTACCAAGACAGTTAGGGTCTGAGCACTGTCCTGGAAGGCGATGATTAGGGTGATGGGAGCAGAGGTCATCACGGGAGTTCTGCTCCATTCGACCTGCTCCACACCTGCTAACAGAGAAATGAGTTTCCCCATAAATAGATGTAAATCTAGGGACATAGATTCAGAATAAAAGCATTTGAACAAATTGGAGAGGAAATTGTCACAAAAGGCATAACGTTCTGCTACAGAAAAGGTAGCTGGAAGAACATGCTCTGCCCTCAACTCATGCATTTTAAAACACTGAGCTGAGGGTTTGTGTTTACCCAGTGCAAGGCCATCAATACATTCAGCCCAAGAGTGAAGCAATTTTAATATTAATAGGCTCTTTATGAGAATTTAATAACAAAGTCATAGCTTCCTTGTGTTTCAAGACACAGGGGTTAATTACTTCAAACGGGTTCGCAGGGAAAAGGTCAAGTTTTAATGCTGACCTTAGCAGTTTGGGATAAATATAAAAAGGTAATAGCCCATTTAAAGCTTTCAGGCTCACTGTTCTTTGCAGGCTAAGAAACTGTCACAGGATGTCCAACCTGTGGGTTTCAGCTATGGATGCTCAGAATAGCCACACACCTGGTTATCATACTTGGTAAATCTAAGCGACTTGCACCCGAATTCAGTTGACTCTTTCATGGGAAAAAGGGAAAAAACCAGAAGTTTTTTTCGTTGGTTTTAGCAGTAGATCTCTTCTAGTATCTGTAACACTGAAGCCTGTTGATGTTCAGGGTTTTGCAATCTTCCACACATACCTTCAGAAAAACTTATGGTAAAAAAAGAAATCTGTCAGATAAGACTCTAGCTTCTCTGCTAAAGAAAGGACTGTTGCCCGTTTTCACAAAGGAATCAACTGGATTCCATTGCAACTGGATATATCCATGGTATATTTCTCTTAGGCTACAGAGAAAGAGATAAGAAGCCAAGGGAACACTCCTCAAGTCGTATAAGGAACAGAAGAGGAGGGACACGTAGGAGATAGTGAAGTTGGGGTTTATCAGGAGAGGTCAAACAAATCACCAAAAAATATGAGTAGAGTTCATTGACCTAAGAAACATGATCCTACGATGTTAGTGTGTGAATTGTGAATTTAAATTCATATCTCTGACAGTTTTTTTTCTGCCCATATACTCCGAATACTTTTCCTTTAATCACTGCCCCAGATTTTTTTCCCCCTTTTTCAGATTCCCGACTAGGATCCAGAGTTTGCCATAAATAATCAGTTCTGTTCCAAGTGGGTGTCTCCATTCTCTGTGGCTGTGGGGAACTCAGCTAACACCACCATGTTTGCGTAGAGGTGGATACCGCTTTTCACTAGAATCGATCCCATCAAAAATATTCATGATGGTGGTAGAGCCAGAGATCTCCTTGCACTGGTCCATTTACTTTCAGTCACAGTGATTTACTGAATGCCGATCGTAAGGCACTCTGCTAAGAGTACGGAATTCAGAAGTGAATCAATCAAGCTCCCTGCCTGCACAGAACTGACAGTGTCATACAGAAGACAGACAAAAAAACTAATTATGAGGGAATGCCATGGGAACACATGATAAAAGCAACAGACTTTTAGGATTCTAACATTCTAAGGTTCTTCTAGGATTCTGTTATTAAAGAGATTCTTCTTCTTTGTTTTTTTTTTAGACAGAGTCTTGCACTGTCACCCAGGCTGGAGCGCAATGGCGCAATCTCAACTCACTGCAACATTTGCCTCCTGGGTTCAAGGGACTCTCCTGCCTCAGCCTCTCAAGTAGCTGGGATTCCAGGCACGTGCCACCATGACTGACTAATTTTTGTATTTTTAGTAGAGATGAGGTTTCACCATGTTGACCAGGCTGGTCTCGAACTCCTGACCTCAAGTGATCCGCCTGCCTTGGCCTCCAAAAAGGCTGGGATTACAGGCGTGAGCAATTGTGTCTGGCCTGTTATTAAATAGATTCTAAGACTCTTAGATTCTAAGATTCTGTTAGAGACTTGGAAGGTTCTACAAAGAAATGGCTTCTGAGACACAACAGAATATCATTCAGGATGGGCTAGACGCTGCAGTAACAACTGACCTCAGACTTTCGGTAGTTTGCAGCAACGAAGATTTATTTCTCGCTAGGCTACGTGTTGGCTGTCTTTTAGCTTGGCTTTGCTACGTCTCATCTTCTCTCGAGGGTCCAGGCTGACAGAGAAGTGACTCACTGATCTCTCCACAGGGGGAGAAGAGAATAAGTTGAGTCAGATAGAGGCTCTTAAAGCTTCCACCCAGAAGTGACACATCTCACTTCCCCCACGTTTCATTGGCTGAAGTAAGCTGTATGGCCATTCCTGATGGGGATGTAAAAATCCTCCTGCAGTAAGAAATACCTCAAGAAGAGAAGCCAGCATGTTTTGTAAGGAATAATAAATCTACCATGGACCCACAATACCAGGAAGGACGCTGCATGTGAAGAGAAAGTGGTATGACTGTTCTAGGATTCTAGGAAGACAGGATTTTCAAATGCACAAGAAGTGAGGAGGAGAGGGAGAAAGAAGAATCCGGGCGGAAGAGCGGGCAGAAGGGAGAGAGAGAGACAGAGGGATTCTGAAGAATTCAGAGTACTTGGTTCAAAAAGGCTGAAGCTAAAAGTACAAGGAAGGCAGTTGAGAGAGATAACATGGTAAAGAAAAGCTCCTTTTCCCACTCTGGGTGCACCAAAGCTAATTTGGTGGTTGACCCACATATCCTGCACAAGAAAGGCTTGAGAAACACTAACTCAAGGAGGCTTCAGGTCTTTAAATGTTTAATAAATGTTGTAAGCTATTCAAAATGTCAAACGGGCTGGGCACAGTGGCTCACACCTGTAATCCCAGCACTCTGGGAGGCCGAGGTGGGTGGATCACTTGAGGTCAGGAGTTCGAGACCAGCCTGGCCAACATGGTGAAACCCCGTCTCTACTACAAATACAAAAATTAGCTGGGCATGGTGGTGCTCATCTGTAATCTCAGCTACTCAGGAGGCTGAGGCAGGAGAATCACTTGAACTTGGGAGGCAGAGGTTGTAGTGAGCCGAGACTGCACCACTGCACTCCAGCCTAGGTGACAAAGCAAGATTCTGTCTCACAAAAACCCCAAACAAACAAACAAACAAACAAACAATAAAACAAAATGTCAAAATAGGGCCATTTGGAGAGGCCCGAGGGTAATCAGACAAACACATGAGTGTGCGAAGAGCATAATGTTCCTTTCAGGATTCCTGGTGTCTAACATCTAGAAAATAGCCCCATATAACTGTCTCCATTATGGTTGTTGAGTGGCTTGTAGGGAAAAAGGAAATGGAATGAAGGACATCTTTGAACCATCAGCCCCACCCACAATATTGGAGTTAGGGTGATGCGGCATGGGAGGCAGGATGAGGTTGGGTGTCAAGCGTTTGCTCTTATCAGAGTTGGTTCCCACACACAGAACTTGGAGTTCCTTCGCTCAATTATTCAACCAATGCTCACTGCACATTTACTACATGTTAAGTCATATGCCATGGACTCAGAGGCAATCAAGGAAAAGAAATTTCCTGAGCAAGACAGAAGTAAAACAAGAAAACTAACCAGATAGTTAGAAGTTTCAGTGGCATGCTAAGAAAAAACAACACAGGCTGCTAACAAAGAGCTGAGCACCTGCCTGGCACTTAGGCCTCAGGGACTGCTTTCCAAGGGGTGTGGCTTCTATCCAGTGATCCAGATTACTGAAGACAAGGAAGGGGAAGAGCACATTAGTGGCGGGGAAAGTATGAGCAAAAGGTCCTGAAGAGGAAAAGAACGTGGTGTGTCTGAGGTCTGCAGAGAAGGTCCCTGTGGCTGTAGTGATGTGAGCGAGGAGGTGAATGGGGAGCAATGAGAACGGATGGGCCTGATGCAATCTGATCACTCAGTGTCCTGCCAGCCAGTGGGAGCATTTGAACTTCAGTTTATGACTATTTGATGGGTTTCCAACAAGAGAACAGTATAATGCAATGACTATTTAAGGGCAACAGCCACTTTGATAACTCTGGAGCCCACTGCATATGCAGTACAACTTCGCTGGGAAAAAGTCAAGCCAAGTTCATGCAGGAATATGGCATGGTTATGGAAAGGATTGCACACTTCCTTGGACCTCAGTTTTTCTCCTTTCATGACAGGAAGCTGCAAAATTGATAGTCAAAGTGATCCACATGGATTATCCAAGAGAACACTGAAAAACCAAACAAATTGCATCTTGTAAGAAAAGGACCCCAAAGCAATGGGCAGGCAGTAGAAGAAGTTGTGTAACTATAAGTTTTGAGACTCTATGAAAGTACAGTTATTGAATCCCAAATGCAAATTCACCCTCAGTCAAATTAAAGTCAAAATAGTCTAGAACAATTGACCTAATGTAAATCCTTAAAAAAAAATGTTTTCAGCCCCACTTGCAAGTAAAGTGTTGGCTCACTTCACAGCTCAAGCAGATTTAATTCCTATTAATCCTGTAATAGTGGATGTTGCTGGTGGTGGCCATTGCTGCCAACCCTTTTGGTTCCAAATTTCTCCTTTGGAATGGCATTTTGGGATGGAAGCATCTAGTTCACAGATGGAGTGGCGCTTCCAATGTGAAGACATCAAGATATTTAACAAACCATGGCAGGGCGCTTTGTAGGAGATAATGACAAATTTACAAACAAAAAGAAAATTCCCCAATTTACAAAAACAAATGGAGCAACTACCATGCCAACTAGGAAAGGAGCAGACACTAGCAGAAGCTCTAAGCTCCAAGGAAGGAGAGAGAGAGAGAGGAAGGGAGGGAGACTAGTTCTTGTTGAATTGGGCACAAGATATGCCACATCTGTCAGAGTGGAAGACAGATTGGAAAAAAAGAAACATTCAGAGAAATGGTTTCATAACTACAGGCTGCACTGCTCAGTTCAAATCAGGCGATTCCAGAAATGTACCTCCAAATAAGTTTATTTTTCCCCCAACCAATCGAATGTCTTTATCAGAGCCTCACTCTTTATACCCTCCCATGAAAACATAAATATCCTTCTCCTTGCCATCCCACACCGGCCCCACAGTTTGAGTACGAATTCTCAATGCTCAAATTCAATTCTATGCTAGAATGATTCCAGCAAAGACTGGGGTGACTAAGAACTTCTACACAAATGGATTTCAAACAAAATTCCTGGGGAAGCAGAAAGTATAACCCTTCAATATTTGAGCAGAACCATAAGGCATCTTCTCTATATAAGGCATCTCTTTCTCATTTCAACCCTTATAGCACAGGCACACTCTGTGTTCTCCTAAACACACCAAACTTTTCCCCATTTCAGTCTTGGGCACATTACAGCTCTCTCCCTGGTTCTTTGAGTGGGTGACTTTAATCTCATCCTTCAGGCTACAAATCAGATGTCATCTCAAAATGGCCTTCCCTGTCTACTCCACATCTAAAGCAGGCCCTCTCCCTGGCTCAGTGCCTCTTTGCAACTTCATCCCATTGATTTCCTTGATGGTACTTACCTTGATCTGTAATTTCCATGAGGGTTGTGACATGGCCTGCCTTGTTGCCCACTGTAACCCTGGTACTTAGAATGGGTGCTTCCTTGGATAAAGGAGCACTGAGGATGCAAGGAAAACCAAAGATGAGCAAGACACAATCCCTGCTGGCAGAGATATCTTTCTGTATTCCTATTCTTTCCACCTAAACTTGAAATAATAAATCATAGCCCTCAACCCTTTGTTCTGATTCTTCCCAGAACGTAACATAATCCAGGCCTAATGAAAGTGGGAAAATAAAAGTGAGCAATCAACTGTTGGGAAAGATGTTGCAATCCAGTTGACAGCAAAATAACTACAAACACATAGTTGTAACCAATGTTTATGAGATGTCGCTGCAGTGAACACTGCCTCCATCAATATGGATGAGGCAAAGAGTGTCATGTTCCTCCCAATTTCTCCTTTTTTTCTTAGGAAGAGACTCAATTCTTCAGCAGGGCACACTCACCACCCTCCACCGCCATAATGTCTACTACTTTTTTCCAAGCCTCCTTTGCAGGTAGAGGTACCCATGTGACTAATTTCGGGCTAATGAAATGTAAGTGAAATTGGTACATGCAGCTTCCAGGAAGTGCCCTTAAAGAGAGGAAATGTGACTCAACTTTCCCGATTCTCTTTCCTGACCATCTGAATGAGGGTGTGATGGCTGAAATCAAGCCACTGTCTTGGATGGCAAGGCAGAAGCCAAGCATTCTGGATGGCGGAATACCGCAATAGAAGGGAGGTCAAGGAGTCTCTGCACCTCTGTCTTTGTCATCTCTAGGTTTCACCTTATTTAAAAAGAAGATATCCGTCTTCATTTCTTTTTTTTGTTTTTCTGAGACAGAGCCTCACTCTGTTGCCCAGGCTGGAGTGCAATGGTGTGAGCTTGGCTCACTGCATCCTTTGCCTCTGGGTTCAAGCAACTCTCATGCCTCAGCCTCCCAAGTATCTGGGATTATCGATGTGTGCCACCATGCCCAGCTAGTATTTTTGTTGTTGTTGTTGTTGTTATTTTTAGTAAAGACGGGGTTTCATCATATTGGCCACGCTGGTCTCGAACTCCTGACCTCAAGTGATCCACCTGCCTCAGCCTCCCAAAGTGCTGGGATTAGAAGCTAAGCCACCATGCCTGGCCTGAAGAAAGCCTACTTTTAACTTTTAAAAGTCACTGTTTTCCTGAGTTTTCTGTCACTCACAGCCTCGCTGATCCAATGGGCAAAGAAAACACCATAATGTGGACATTTACAGAGATGAAACTGCTGAAGCTTGATGGACTGGCTGAGAAGGCTCGATTCCCAGGACAAGGATGACCCAGCAAATGGCTCAGCAGCCTGTTTCTGTTTGTCTGCTGTACAGTCAGAACGACTCTCACAGGGCATGTCTGAGCCACTGAAACAATCACACTCATCATCTGACATCTGGGAGAGGCCGGAACAGCCGGTTGTTTGGAAGCTGCTTTTGCTTTGACCTACTATTTTGGTACTAGGTAGAGAAAAAAACAACCTCCCTCAAGGTGGAAAAACTGAAAGATGAGACTAACACCAGGACTCAAAGACATTGATTTTGGTGAAACACACAATGAGGATATGCCAGGACTTTTCTGCTTTTTGGAAGGAAGAAACAATTGCCAATTTTTCTCTCATCCACTGGGAATGTGAAAGCCAAACTCCTTCCAGTCATCTGTTCACAATCCTAGGCAGAAACTGACTGTAATTTGTGGGGTTTTAAAAAAACGCTCAATTGTATATTCCAGGTAATTTCTCCCTCTTGTGCAGAGGTTTAACGCATTGCAAGTTACACAAGTTGATGATAGCACTCTAAGCAGAAGACAGTCTTCATAATTTTAATGTATACGCAGAGATATATTTTGTCCATGTCCAGAGGGAAAATCAACATTATTCTCCTTTTCAGCAACATTATCTCATTTTCTCAAAGAATGCATGCTTTCTTTTCTTTTCTTCTTTCCTTTTTTTTTTTTTTTTTTTTGACACAGGGTCTTGCACTGTTGCCCAGGCTGGAAGGAAGTGGTACAATCTCAGCTCACTGCAACCTCTGCCTCCCAGGTTTAAGCGATTCTCTTGCCTCAGCCTCTGGAGTAGCTGGGATTACAGGTGTGCACCACCATGCCTGGCTAATTTTTGTATTGTTAGTAGTAGAGATGGGGTTTCACCATGTTGGCCAGGCTGGCCTCAAACTCGTGACCTCAAGTGATCCACCTGCCTCGGCCTCCCAAAGTGCTGGGATTACAGGCGTGAGCCACCATGCCTGGCCTGCATGCATGCCTTCTTAATACAGATATTATATATATATATACACATATATATATCTTAATACAGATATTTAATTAAAAGCCATTTCTCAATGGCTTTTAATTAAAACCTATGGGCTGATTTCTCTCTACCATTCTGTTCCACTCCATCCCAGTCTAGCCCACTCCATTTCAATCCAGTCAAGTCCATCCCAATCTGGCCCACTTCATTCCAACCTGGCTGCAACATTTTGGGGTCATCCATGTGTCATCTGGAATCATATGGAGGCACTGGGTCATGAAACTTCTCTGTACTCAGCAGAGACAGGCAGGTAGAAAGTAATCTGGAACATCCATAAACCAAAGTCGTCTCTGCCCAGCAATGACAAAGAAAAGCATGTTTAATTCTGCGGCAGTATGTCAATTGTCATGGACCACAGGCTGCATATAAAGTACAGCATTATTTTCAATGGGAGAACTTTCCCCCAGCTCAGCAGATTTCTGTAGAGGCAATGGGTATCTAGGATCAAGAGCCTGCAGATTTATAGTGGTGGCTGTTTACTAGAATTTGAAAACTCAAATGCCATTTCTCACGAAGATAAAGGAATTGTTTTAAAAGGGCCATGTGCAGAGATTTGAAAGTAGGAATGGACTTATTTTCATCAGTTTTTTTTGTTTTTTTTTTTGAGACAGTCTCACTCTGTCACCAAGACTAGAGTTCAGCGGCACAATCTCAGCTCACAGCAACCACTATCTCCCGGGTTCAAGCGATTCTCCTGCCTCAGCCTCCCGAGTAGCTGGGACTACAGGTGTGCACCACCAGGCCCGGCTAATTTTTTTTTTTTATTTTTAGTACAGATGGGGTCTCAGCATGTTGGCCAGGCTGGTCTCGAACTCCTGACCTCAGGTGATCCATCCGCCTTGGCTTCCCAAAGTGCTGCTATTACAGGCATAAGCCACTGCACCCGGCCCCAATGTTTTTATCTTTATTTGTTCTATGTACATGACTGCAGATATGTTTCAGTCACCAACCCACTTGCACTTTCATCTCTACTGGGCCACCCTCCCCAAGTCCCAGAAGCTACAAAAGGGAATGCATGGAGGTGAATCAGGAAGGCAAAGTGAGTTTGAGGAGAGAGAAAGAAGAAAGATATTTTACCTAGTTCTTGCACAAGTTTATTTAAAAGAAGAAAGTGGACATAGAGACACATGAAAATATTTGTCTCCACTGACCAAGAAGGCAGCTTATTTCACTTGCTTAGGCTGTGAGTCCTGTTGAACTTTTTCAAGAGATCAGTTATTGAACTTTGCCTAATGGCTAGAGAGGAGAGGAGAGAGACTGAAAAGACCTCCAGCAAAGCATGTGGTAAATGAAACAAGCAAAAGTAAAGGAATAATGATAGATTTCATGGGAGAGTAGTTGACCTGATAACAATCTGAATAAATAAGCAATGGGTGATCTTCTAAGCTAGGCTTGTATCCAATTTCAGTCAGAGTAATTAATGAAAAATTCATAAACACGCACACTTGAAATGTTCAGCTCTAGATTTCCTGTCTGACATAGTAAAATTAAATACCGAATACCCTCTGTCAGAAGCAAACAACAATTTTGATATAGAAAGTGAGCATAAGAAAGTCCATATTTTGGTATTCTGTATCACTCATCTAACATTGTAAATGAACTCGGAATTGCATTGATTCATTTCTTCATTTTTATAAACATTTAAATGTTTTTAAATTTTCATTTTTGTGGACACATAGGTGTATATCTTTATGGGGTACATGAGATGTTTTGATACAGGCATGAAATGAGTAATAATCACGTCATGTAAAATGGGGTCTCCATTTCTTCAAGCATGTATCCCTTGTGTTGCAAACAATCCAATTAAACTCTATTAGTTATTTATAAATCTACAATGGAATGATTATTAACTATAGTCAACCTGTTGATATTATAAACATTTAAACAATTATCCTGCTTAGTTAAAAACTGAAATGCAGAAAATATTGCAGGACAAGATGAAATCAGGAAAACAGAGTTTGGGCCATGGAAGGTATTCAGTATGACACTATCCTGGAGTTGATCTGATAAGCAAGAGGGAGCCACTGAAGGTTGTTGAGCAGAGGAGTGAGATAAACAGAATTGTGATGGAAGATTATTTGAAAACAGAATGTAAAATTCATCGGTGGATGCACTCACACTCATGTGCACACACACGCACACAATCAAAAACGCACTCATTCTAAGAGCAATTGTTGTTTTAGAAAAACAATGAACTTGAGTAAATGATATGATCTTAAATGGGATCAAGGTGAATGACAGTGTATATTTGCTGTCATTGTAGCTTCAAGCATAATCACTTCTGGGGCTATTTTGGTTGATTATGCAATATGTACAAAGAGCACAGTTGCTTCAGCATTTTTCTTTCTAAATGTCTTTAATGGCCAGCTGGCAGTGGAGAACTGAGTAAACCCTAGACAGAAATGGACAGTTCTAAGGAGTTTTAAAAATAAATAAAACATTACAAAAGATGATGGGATAAGGGTATGTGAATTTTATTAAGAAACTCAACATCACGCGGACACAAAGAGAATGTTTACACACTGTTGGTGGGAGTGTAAATTAGTTCAACCTTTGTAGAAGACAGTGGTGATTCCTCAAAGACCTAAAAAGAGAACTACCATCTGACTCAGCAATCCCATTACTGGGGATATACCCAAAGGAACATAAATCATTCTATTATTAAGATACATCCATGAGTATGTTCATTGCAGCACTATTCACAGTAGAAAAGACATGGAAACAACCTAAAAGCCCATTAATGATAGAGTGGATTAAGAAAATGTAGCACATATCCATCATGGAATACTATGCAGCCATAAAAAAGAACATGATCATGTCCTTTGCAGGAACATGGAAGTTGCTGGAGGCCATTATCCTTAACCAACTAATGCAGGAATAGAAAACCAAATGCCGCATGGTCTCACTTATAAATGGGAACTGAATTATGAGAACACATGGACACATGGAAGGGAACAAAAGACACTGGGGTCTACTTCAGAGTGGAGGATGGGAAGTGGGAGAGGATCAGGAAAAATAACTAATGGGTAGTACGTTTAATACCTGGGCAACAAAATCAACTGTACAACAAACCCCCAGGACAAAAGTGTACCTATGTAACAAACCTCCAAGTGTGCCCCTGAACTTAAAAGTTTTAAAAAGAAAAAGAAGAAGCTCAATATCAAATATTGTTGATGCTGTCTTTTAATTTGAATGGGGAAAAGAGATTTGGCTAACATCCCTGCTGGGAGTGAATTTATTGCTCCTTTGGCTGAGGGGCCATTTTTAATAGATTCAGAAAAACAAAATACATCATGGGGAGGGAGAGCATCAGGATAAATAGCTAGCATGTGCAGGGCTTAATACCTAGGTGATGGGTTCATAGGTGCAGTAAACCACTGTGGCACATGTTTAGCTCCGGAACAAACCTGCATGTCCTGCACATGTATCCTGGAACTTAAAATGAAACTAAAAAAAAGAAAAATAAGTAAACAAATCATTCAATAAATAAAATACATCAAAAAATGACCCCTGTGCTTCCTGCTAAATACCCCAACAGCTCATTCTTCTTTCTCAAAGCTCCTACAAATCTCACATCTACTCATGGAAGGCAGGTGTAAGGTTTATGCTTTGGGGTGTACACATTATTAGGACTTCTCCACCAAAGTTTTACTACAGCCTTCTAAGGGGTCCTCTGGCTTCTTGTTTCATATGCCTTCTATCCATCCCACATACTGCTCTTAGCAATATCTTCCTAAACAAGAGTTTCTCAACCAAAGGTGATTTTCTTCCCCGGGAACATTAGTCAATATCTGGGGACATTTTTGGTTGTTAAAATGGGAGAGGAGGACACTGCTGGCATGTCATGAGTGGCAGCCGGGGATGCTACGAAGTGTCCTAAAATGCACAGGGCAGCATCCCACAGCAAAAGTGTTCTGGCTAAAGTGTCAGTGGTGCTGAGACTGCCAGCCCCTCTCCTAAGCACATGTTGACATGTTGATTATATCGGTTTAACCGCTTTTCAAAATTCACAACTGCAACCAATGACAAGTTCAAAGCCTTAGACTAGCTTTCCAAATCCATGCAATCTGGTCCCATCAACTTCTCTGATTCACATCTGTGTCCCAGTGCTCCAAGGATGAACTCTGCTCTCGAAGGGTCAGGGGTTCCAGGTGAGCTTGGGCACCCCTGCCTCCTTCTGCCTCAGTCCTCTTACCCAACGTCTTCCCCTTCTTAGACCATCCTTTCCTTCTGACTGCCATATATATATATATATATTTTTTAATAGATATATATAAATCTATTTATAGATTTATTAAATTTATAGATTTAATAGATATATATAAATCTATAAATAGATATATATAATAGATTTATATAATAGACTACTATGTGGAAATGACCCTACTTTCATTTTTTCCATTTATTTATTTATCTTTACATTCTGGGATACATGTGCAGAATGTGCAGGTTACATACATATACATGTGTCATGGTGGTTTGCTGCACCCATCAACCTGTCATCTAGGTTTTAAGCTCCACATGCATTAGGTATTTCTCCTAATGCTCTCCCTCCCTTTGCCTCCGACCCCAGGACAGGCCCCGGTGTGTGATGTTCCCCTCCCTGTGTCCATGTGTTCTCATTGTTCAATTCCCACTTATCAGTGAGAACATGTGGTGTTTGGTTTTTTGTTCCTGTGTTAGTTGGCTGAGAATGATGATTTCCAGCTTCATCCATGTCCCTGCAAAGGACATGAACTCATTCTTTTTTTTACGGCTGCATAGTATTCCATGGTGTATATGTGCCATATTTTCTTTATCCAATCCGTCATACTTCCAGGTTGACCATAGGCACCAGTTCTCTGTGGACTTTGAAAACTGACATGATTGCTAACCTTATAGGACACTGAACAGTGCATTCCTCCCATTGGTACCCACCTGTATCCATTTGTATGAGGAGGGGTCCTCTTTGGTCTTAGAGTCAAAATCACCATGCATGCACTCATCTCATACATTATTCTCACCAGAGCTATAGCTTCACACCAACTTGCATTTCCTCCACTCTCCTCCTATCCTGTGCCCTTTCACCTCTTGGCCGAGCAAAACACGAGCCATCCTTTCGCATCTCATCTGTCCTATCAGGACCATGGAGAAAAGGGCCCCAAGTGAACCTGGGTACTGCTGCATCTCAACTACCCACAGAGTTTTCCTGTGCCTGGGAATGGAGGCTGTGTGGCTTGGTCTTCACTGTGTGCTGTTGACAGGTAGAAGTCAAAGCAAAGGGGGTGATTAAACCAAAAAGTATTGATATGGAAATGTTTCCAGGTTCTTGCCATCCTTCTAATCCACAGATTTTCTGTCCTGTTTATCTCCCTCCCCAGCCTGCTGAGCTGACAAACAGGTCCCCGGACATATGTGATGCTGAACTTTGAGAATGACATAAAAGGAAGGGGTGGGAGAGATGGAAGGAAGAAGAGAAGGAATAAAAGGATTGACTGAAAAAAGGCCAAAACCACATATATTTTAATAATCTGGGAAATAAAGGGAGAGAATCTGAATGGGTCAAGGGTAGACAGTGGGGGTGCGCATGGGGGGAAAGCCAAGAAAAAGTTGTTGCACCATATAAATCCCAGAGAACAGGGCAGGAAAGAGGACATGAGAAGTTTTGCTAAAAATAATGAATTGAATTTCCTTTCACATGTATATTTTTCAGAAGACAGAAATATATTGTTTTAATTTATGTTAATTTTAAAAGAGGTTTTTCAAAATGTTTTAAAATTTAAAAAATGTTCAGTTTTAACATTTTGTATTGCTTTCCCCCATTGAATGGAATTTCATGCAGAGACTAGATTGCATCAGTCAAAGGTTTATGAAGGTTGCACCGATGTTAAAATGTCTTCCTACCATAGAAAATAAACCAAGTTTAAGAATACATAATCGCCTTGCCCAAGATGGTATGACCTTGGGATCAAGCTTCAAACTCAGCAAGGGTTATTACCAATCCCATATCCTTAAGCACTCTGCTACTCTGCCTTTGAAAATAAAAGATTTAATTTCACATCAGCTTTTAATTATCCAGAAAGCTCTTATTTCCAATCTCAGGGTTGTAAATTCTCTTTAATGATTCCCATGATTTTGATAAAAACAATCACTTATGTAGATAGATATTTATATTGTTGATAAATAATTGCTTATTTAGAGAGATAAAAGTTCTCCCTGAATACATCTGTTTAGTTCACATGGATCCAGGCTCACTGCATGATAAGCTATACAGAGAGGCAACATCCAATAGCCTCACTCATAGAGTAGATATTTGATAAATGCTATTGACGAGGGTGCTTACAAACACACAGGCCCATGAACCTCCATCAAGCAAGGCAGCTAAAATTCTCATTGGAATTCCTTGATTGTAAGTTTGTCTTTCCATTATGTCACACAGGCTGTATCAGAGAGAGCTAAAGTCTCCTGGTGGATGTTTGTCATGGAACCTTTGTTCCCTGGTTCTTTATGAGAGTTCTGTCCTACTTGAGTTGAGGTGAAAAATAACCCATTTATATTCTCTGCACTACTCTTCGGGTTTTATTCCAATTGCTATTGTGACAGGGCTGCTCCAAAGAGGAATACCAATGCAAGCAAGGAGTTAAGTGCGCCGTGGCGGCTGCAAATGCAGCAAGCTGGTCAGACGACTCAGAAGAAAGAAAAAGACAGCACAATCTTGAATTCCAAATTTATATAGATATGGATATAGGTATATATTCTATATAGGTACATATATATATATATACATGCATGCACACACACACACATCTATTTCTTTTAACTATTATCTATCTATCCATCCATCCATCCATCTATCCATCTATCTATCATCAACCATTGATCAAGCTTTGATTGCAAAACAAGAGTGTGTGGTTATAAAAGTGCAAAACGTAGGACTCAGAGTCACCAAATCTGGGTCCTGGCAGGACCTCTATGTATGTGACTTTGGAAAATGAGCCTCTGGCTTCTCACCTGAGTCAGATATCAGGACAATGGTGCCTATCTATGAAGGTTTGCTGTGAGTTCCCCAGGAGTTCATGCATGCAAGTTGCGTAGCCCACAGCCTGTGTCAAAGTAGGTGCAACGTCAGTGACAGATGTGATGACTTTGCAGAGAGCTAAAATGATGGTGATGATGAAGGAAAGATCTGTTAGGTGAAAGTCAATCAGACTGCTTTTAATAATCTTTTTGTCGAAACCCTTCATGTTGAACTTCCTCTAGGAGAAATAGACTTTGGAGTTAGATGAGACCTGTATTCAAATCCAAGCTTTGCCATTCATTAGAGATGTATGTGTGTGTATGATAGAGATAGATAGAGATACATATATAGATCAAGAAGGAGAGACGGCAGGGTTATGTCCCTTCAACAATCAGAGATTCAGCACCCTTATCTGTAAAAGTGGATTATAACAGTTCCTACCTCACAGAGATATTACAAAGAAAGCATTATATCACTAAGTAGTCTAGCATATTACTTGTCACATGGTAAGCACACAATACATTGTTGTTCTTGAACAATCCCTTCTATTATTAGCCATCTAGATGGGCTGTGCCTACAGGATCCATTCACACCCATCGAACAGCAACATGTTCAGAATGTGGTTATCAGGAACTGTTTGCTAATTCCCTATGCAGAATTTAAATCTTCCACACTACCTCATCTGCTGCTCCATGCTAATTATGTACTTATCTTGTTTGAATATCTGTTGCAAATTTACAAAGCCACTGTTGTCCTTCTGGCTTCTGACTGTACACAGTCATGAATGGAAGTTTACCAAAAACAAAACAAAACAAAACAGAACACCTTGGCATGGAAACGAAAGCAGATCAACAGCATCCTATCATATCCTGTTCTCCTGGCCAACTGGGGCTTTTGGAATTCCTTCAGGTCAACTTCCCCACTCAATTACAGAACTAAACAGATCTCCACACTTACTTTTCAGTGATGGTCATTGCAAAACTACACTTTAAGAACAACTTGGAAGATGCTTTTTCGTTTTGTTTTTAATTGAATTTTCTGCACATGATAATTATCTTTATCATAAGGTCTGATGCAGGTTCCAACTTCAGATCCGCAAAATAGATTCTTCTTCCCAACTCCTAGACTCCTCATTGAATAGCCCATTTTACCTTTCTTCATTTCAGTTTTAGGGTGGGGGCGTATTGAGAAAAGAAATGGCAGGAGGGCGCTCTGCCTTTTCTATCAAGTTGCGGGATGGGTGCAGGGAGGCAAAACCAAAGACAGGTACAGATAAAATGTTCTCTTCCCCATGTGGAGGACTGGACTGTCATAGGGGAAGTTGGAGAAGAACATGAGGATGCTTAAAAATGCTCAGGGCCACGAACCTCCATCAAGCAAGGCAACCTAAAATTCTCGTTGGAATTCCTTTACCCTAAGTTTCTCTTTCCATTATGTTACACAGGCTGACATTACAGAATTGGTTGGATCAGAAATAATGAGTTGGGAACCAGGAGACAGAATTTAGGAGAAAGCAGACAGCCGCCTTGTAAGTAAGGTCGCAGAATCCTGGACAAAGGAGGAAGTTTAAACGATCCTCAGACTGGGCATAAATCTCTGGCAAGGAGAGGTAGGGCTTTGAGTAGTCCCAAAGTGAAGTGACTCAAGCTACATCATTAGGGGCAGCATGAAGAGGAAGCATCAGTCTGGGTCCAGTTTTTTCATTCATTTAATTTGTAATTTGGTTGTTCCCTTAACTCACATGTACTGATGCACCAAACTCTGTGCTTGGAGCAGAGTTTTAGCTGGCATTGCTATTCTCATTTTTTTCTCTCTCTTTCTCTCTCCCCCCACCTCCAAGGGGTAGCGGGAGGCTTTAGCAAAGCAGTATATTTTTCCATCATACTGTAAAGAGCCCCAAACCCACGTATAATAAATATCTAACTTTTGGTTCTTAGGCTGCTGCAACGAAAAGAAAGCAAGGGGACTTTGGAGACCTAAAGACCTTAGTTCAGTTCCTGCCCCCTCCACACACTGGCTGTGTGACTTTGGGCAGGTGACTTAACCCCTCTGAACTTCCTGTAACAGGAGAATAATAATGGTACCCATGTCACAAGCAGGGCTTCCCCCCAGTTTAATACCAAGGGTGCCGTGCAGATCCTAGTCCTTATGACTCTCACTCTCTGGGGTTTGTTTTGTGAGTTAAGTTAGTTAATACTTGTCAGTGCTTAGAACAGCACCTGACACACAGTAAATGCCAAATAAGGGCTTAGTGTTATTATTACTGTAGGATTGTTGTGAGGAGTGAATGTGGTCATTAAGGTTAAGCGCTGAACACAATGGCTATATCATGACAAGCTCTCATTAAGTGATACTGTTGTTTGCAAACTTCACCGCTTCCATTGCAAATGACTGCAAGCTGATTCTGACAATCTCACACTCCCCACCCCATCTCAAATGCCATAAGGACATCAAATTGGGTGTGAAAAAACAAAATCAGGTATCCTTCAATTATCTACACTAATGGAAGGGTTCAGAGACAGGGACAATCAACCAGGTTGGATAATCCAAAAACCACTTTCACTTGGCCAAGCAATGCACTGTCAGTTCACATTCAAATATACTATGTCTGCCATTTGGGGGATTAATTTCCAACAAAATAATGAACCCACACAAGACAGGCCTGATTCAAGCTGGGAAGTGCCCTGGTTCTCTGGTCTGTTTCCTCTCTGCAACATACTCCATGCTGAGAACAGCCAGCAGGCTTCCCCGACTGGTGCAGAGAACCAATCTAAACAGGGTTGACCCCTCTCAAATCTTCCCAGAGCATAAAAGAGGCCTGGGTTTCAAAGGCTTCTCCTGCATGAAAATTAACTAGGGCTCCTGGTTGACATGCCACAGATAAGGAGCTAAGGGGACATCTTCCTACAGAAAATACATTGCCAAGCTATGTACTGCCTGTGCCCTGCCCAAGGTCCATAGCATTGCTCATTTTCTTTGACATAAAGATAATCTAGAATCCCACCTCCGCATAACAAACATTGCAATGTCAAGAGGAGTGACTTTCCTAGTCATGAGGTAGTTCGCTTGATATTCTAATAATATGGGCTTGCAAAATTAAACATTCTGATGAGCAGTAGAGCACATATTTCATCCATTAAACACATACTGAGCATCTACCCTGAGTTTGACACGGGACTAGAAACAGAATGTATAAAGAAGAAGGGAAAAAAAGATAGTCCCTGCTCTTACAGCCTGGTGAAAGCAAGCAAATAAGCAACGGCAGATGAAGGTGGTGAGGTAAGTAGGGTGAAGAGAACACAGAGCTGGACCACCATGCCTTGTCTGCCAGGGGCTGTTCTCACCCTGCCACCTGCCTGGGCTAAGTTAACATCACCTCCTGCTTAGTCAACTGCAAGAGCCTCCTTTTGGCCTTTCTACCGCACCTACAAGCCATTGCCTGCTCCACTGCCAGAGTAATCTTAAAATGTGGGCCTGTTGTGGGGTGGGGGGAGCGGGGAGGGACAGCATTTGGAGATAAACCTAATGTTAAACGATGAGTTACTGGGTGCAGCACACCAACATGGCACATGTATACATATGTAACTAACCTGCATGTTGTGCACATGTACCCTAAAACTTAAAGTATAATAAAAAAAAAAAAAAAGAAAAAAAGTGAAGCTGATCAGGACACTCTTCAACCTTCCCAGTGTTTTCCCATCATTCCAAGATTAAAATCATGCCCTCACTTGGCATAGACGCCCTGGCTAGATCTCACCTTTGCCTGCATGCCTGTCTTCCACAGGGGTCACTCCCTGCTTGATCACTACTCTCTAGTTACACTGGCTGCTTTCGGGTCCTCTAAAATACCAGTCTCTCTCTCTGGTTTTTGTTTTCATGTTTGTTTGTTTGTTTTGAGATGGAGTCTCCCTCTGTCGCCCAAGCTGGAGTGCAGTGGCACGATCTTGGCTCACTACAACCTCTACCTCCCGGGTTCAAGCTATTCTCTGCCTCAGCCTCCCAAGTAGCTGGGATTACAGGCACCCAAAACCACGTCCAGCTAATTTTTGTATTATTAATAGACACGGGGTTTCACCATCTTGGCCAGCCTGGTCTTGAACTCCTGACCTGATGATCCATCTGCCTCGGCCTCCCGAAGTGCTGGGATTACGGTCACCAGTCTCTTTTTTTCCTGCTCTCAAAACCTATGCATCTTCTGTTTCCTTCCATTGGTGTGTTGGTCCCATAGCTGGTCATGCATTTGATCTTTGCCCATATGCTACCTTCTCATGGAAGTCTTTCTTAACGATCTTGAGTAGGTTGGCGGGGAGGGGAGTAGGGGCTGGGACTAATCCCAACTGAGGGCCCTTCGCAGCATTCTCAAAATGTATAACGATCAATATATGTTTGTTGCCTTATTTTCATCTATGAACATACGGCTCATGGAGGCAGACTGTGGCTGTCTCATCCACCACTGTTCCTTCAGTACCTCGTACATAGAAAGCATCCAGACAATGTAAGTAATAACAGCAAATGCTCTCTGAGCCCTCCCCGTGTGCCAGGTGCTCCTGTAAGCTCTTTTCATGTGTTGACATATTTAATATTCACAGCTAATGCATGTGGCTATGGAAGACAGACACAAAGAGGTTAAATAATATGCATGTGACTTCTTTGACTCATACATGGCAGAGCTGAATTTGAATTTGAATTTGAATCTCGGAAGCCCAATTATAAAACTCATACTTAACCTCTATATCAAATCACCCCTCCATCACATGCATCTTTTTAAAACTAAAATACCTTCCCCCAAAGTGTATTAAAATGTGAATTAAAACCCTGGAGGAAGTTTGTTTGGTAAAACCCTCCCCAATTTGCATCCCTCGAGGATCTTGCCCCTTCTCTCTTGACGTCATCCACCATGACAATGAGCATCCTGCCCTCTCCTTTCAGAATATACTCTACCCACATTGCTCTTAGTAGCTGTGACTACATGAAGCTTATTTATACCCATGTCCCACGGCTAAAAGAGATCTTTAGGCAGCCCACAACCCTGTCCAAAGAGTATATACATCACCAGGAGACAGGCTGTGAAATAGACTGTGTTGATTTAACTAGAAATGCCCATTATCCAAAAGCAAAGAAAATCCAAGGCCACCTCTGCTTTTTTCCTATCCTGCCTTCAACCTCCCCTCCCATCCCCAGTTCCATTCTAATTCTGGGCCTCCAATCTTAAATACATTAAAAACATAAACTATTCTATTTCCTTTTTTTTTTGTTGTTTGTTTAACTAAACAGGCTCAACTTAAGGTCAGCCTCTTCTGGTACACTGGCTCCTATTATGGAAGGAATAAAAGAGAGACGGCTTTTAAAAAGAGAGGCTGCTTTTAATGACAGTTTCTGAACAGTGGCCTTTTGTACTTGAAGGGATTGATGATAAAGCTCACTGTCAACTGACAGTAACATCAATGTCAGAACACAAAGAGACGGATGTCCCTCAATATGGGATCATCCCAGAGCCATTAACCAGTGCTGGAATGTTCTGCCATCTTGGAGAGTGACTGGGGCTTATGACAATGTGGCCACTGCTTTCCTATCATCAGAGCCAGAGAAATAAGACAGAGCTAGGAAAGAACTTTCTCTCTCTCTCTCTCTCTCTGTCTCTCGCACGCACTCACTCTCTATCTGTAGAGTAATTCAACATTGCCTGGTGGGGAAGGACTAGGATCTGAGTTTGAATCCTAACTTTGACAAGTTTTTGCTAAGTGACTTTGGCAAGTATCTTTGCTTCTCTGTGCTCTAGTGTTTGTGATACAGAGATAATAACTATGACTCCTGTAGGGTTGTTTTGCAGATAAAATAAGGTAATTCTTGCACAAAGCTTGGCACAACTGGCTATATAGACTAAGCATTCAACATGCATATTGGCTGTTACTACCACTACCTTAACGACTGCAGAACTGTCCAAATTATATCATATTTTCTCATTCATGAGCTAACTGCCTCTCCCTAATCTTCTGTGAAAAAGACAGCATGTCTGGTTCTTCAACCATTTTATGGTTGATGTGATCGGGTCCAAATCACACATGTGACCAGCGACCAAAGTCTGAACAAGAGAAGAGACCATGTGATTCCAGACCAAGGCTTTGTCCACTGTCCTGGGTTTCTCCTCAATCCATTGAAGACTGGGTAACTATTACACGTCCAGCAAGATCCCGGGAGACAAGGGGATGAAGGCGAGTCTCTGATGTTTCCAAGACAGTTGCAATTTCACATATTGCATTTGATTGTTAGAGTAGCTATATCATTTCTGATCTAAACCTTGATATGACTGAAAGTGACTAGTGCTACAGTGGTCAGAATTTTTTTTAGTTTGTTAGTTTGAGATGGAGCTCCACACTTGTTGCCCAGGCTGGAGTAAAGTGGTGCAATCTCGACTCACCACAACCTCTGCCTCCTGGGTTCAAGCGATTCTCCTGTCTCAGCCTCCCAAGTAGCTGGGATTATAGGCATCTGCCACCACGCCTGCCTAGTTTTAGGCATTTTTAGTAGAGACAGGGTTTCACCATGTTGGCCAGGCTGGTCTCAAACTCCTGACCTCAGGTGATCCGCCCACCTCGGCCATCTAAAGTGCTGGGATTATAAGCGTGAGCCACAGTGCCCAGCCTACAATGGACTGGAGTTTAGGAAACAAGATAGAGACCGCGGCAGCACCAGCCTTGACAAACGCTCCCTGTCTAGTCCACAGTTATACTAACACAAAATCTGACTCTTGCCTTCATAGATGACTGTGACATCTAACATTTTGCATTCTGGCATATTTTCTCATTTTCTCTCTTCTGGTGGAATCACCCCTTTTCCTTTTGGCCAATTACTTTTCCAACCCATGGTGTTGCCACAGAGCTTCCAATCATAGTAACACTCTTCTTCCCAGCCTCAAAGTTTGGGTGATGGATGAGCTCAAAGCCAAGCCAACTGGAGTCCTTCCCAGGAATTTTTATGCTGGAGCTGGCATGGGGTTCTGTTACTTGCAATCCCTTGCTTTTGGGGGAAGGGGAGATCATGATGCTTAAAAGATAAAATGTTGGAATTGCCTGCTCACTCTTCCTTGGCTACTTGGAGGACGTCTGTCTACAGCAAGAGTAACTACAGCCCACTAAGAGCTGGAAACAAGTAGAGATTGGCAAGAGAGAATGTCCCAGAAACTCCAAGCCATCAGTTCCAGTCACAAAGCTTGAGGTACAGCCTTAGACACCCTTACTCCAGGAGTCATGCATTTGATTCTGTGAGCCACCATGATGAGGATCCCAGCTCCATGATTCAATACATCCTACGGTCATTTGGGTTTTGTTGTTTTGTTAAAACTACTGTAAACTGGGTTTCTGTTACTTAAAACCACAATAATTCTGATTATTCAGATATACAGAACCTCTAAGAAAGGTGGGACATTGAAGTGAAAGAGCATTTAGAAAAAAGAGAGGGAAAAGTAAGCTGCATATTTTTACTGAGACAGTTTGAGTAGGCTTAAGAGAGCTTAAAGCTGTGAATAAGGACATGAGAATAAGATACTCTGTATCTCAACAAAACCAAGCGGAGATCCTGATGAAGGCAGGGAATGACCAAGGAATGGAATTACAGTGTAGTGGCTTTGGCTTCAAATACAACTTGGCTTAAATTCTTGTTTCACTGCTGAGTAGCTGCAGGTGTTATTGTCAGGTGTCTTTAGTTCTCAGAGCTATTGTGCCCTGCTTCATGAAGATAGAATCCTAATACCGCTAAGAGTTGTTAAGATAATCATCAAGAGTGCATACAAAGTACCTACTACTGCCCCAGCACACAGAAGGTTATTTGTATTATTATTAGTGTGTAGAGGGCAATAAAGAAACAGGCCCAACCATAAAACCTGCTAGAGGTTGCATTGCAGATCATGGTATCCCTAGAGGCAAAGGGCATGCTATCTTGTCATTGGTCTGCTGTGGTCTGGTCCAGGGTCTGCACTCTACAAAGTGCTTAATAAAAGTCAATGAATAGATAAATGAAAAATGGAATTATTGGTGCAGATACACAGCGTTAGAGGGAGTCTTAAATAACCATAAAAAGCCATTATCAATATCCTCAAGGAAAATGTATTTGGCAAGGTATCCAGTGCCAGATTTCATTAAAGGAATGAAAACCTGCAAGAAAGTAAAAATGAGAAAAAAAAATGTAAAGCCATCATTTCTGCTTATATTCATGAACCCACATGACTTGCTTACAAAGAAATGGAGGTTAAAAAGTGCATTATTCATTCAATCATGCATTTATTTGTGAGTTCATTCACATACACCTATCAGTTTCTATTATGATTCAGCAATGTTCTGCATCCCAGGGAAGATATAGCTGCTGCCAAGAAACCATCAAACAAGAGGATGAGGAAGAATATTAATATTAATTGGTACTGTGATCAATTATAATAAATATCATACTGTCAGAGGTACTAAGGACTCCAGAACTAAAAACAAAACAAAACAAAACAAAACTGGGTATTCAGTTTGCCAAAGGAGACCAGAATGTGGCAAAACAGACCAGGAGGAGAGACAAATCCGTGAAGGAGAAAACAGCACACCAAAAGCAAGAACAAAAGTATGAAGTTTGCCAGGTGTGGTGGCTCACGCCTGTAATCCCAGCACTTTGGGAGGTAAAGGCAGGTGGATCACGAGGTCAGGAGTGCAAGACCAGCCTAGCCAACATGGTGAAATCCCGTCTCCACTAAAAATACAAAAATTAGCTAGGAGTGGTGGCACGTGCCTGTAATCGCAGCTACTCCGGAGGCTGAAGCAGGAGAATTGCTTGAACTGGGACCCAAGAGGCGGACGTTGCAGTGAGCTGAGATCACACCACTGCACTCCAGCCTGGGCTACAGGGGGAGACTCCATCTCAAAAAAACAACAAACAAAAAAGTATGAAGTTATAGAGACACATGCCAAACTTGGATACCCAACTGTAAAACCTGCTAGATGTGGCATTGCAGACCATGTTATCCCTAGAGGCAGAGGGCATGCTATCTTGGGCTAGGGTTCACTCTCTGATCTCCCTGGAACAAAGACTGCAGGTGAGTGAGACACTGAGATTTGAAGGCTGGGTTGAGCAGATGTCCAAAGGCCTTGACCGCCAAACAAAAACACGTGGATTTCATTCTGTAGGAAATGGCAGGCCACTAACATTTTTGCCGGAAGGAGGGATATAACCAAATCTCGATTTTAGTTAAAAAAAAAAAAATGTTGACAGTGACTGAAAAGGTAGACTAGAAGGGATAATGGAGTGATAGACTGTATTTATTTTATATTAAAAAGTCAAAGTTTCTCCAAGGAATTTAGTAAAGACTGCAAGATATATGGAAATACAACTCACTAAATGAGAGAAGACTGCGTCACTCAGAGCTCTAAGAGATAATGTGCAAGAAAACCCAACTCAACTTCATTAAGGGAGTGTAACGAGAAGGAGTTTACTGGCTTATGCAACTAAACATTGAAGGGTGTCTTACAGATCCAACATGGGTGTTGATACAATGGCTCCGGGACCTGTCCTCTCTTCATCTCAGATATACTCCCCTCTGGATGGTCTTTCATCTCAGGCAGGATCTCCCGTCACTGGGGCCACGACGACTCTAAAGTTCCCACCATCACAACTCCTACCAACCAAACCAAGGTGCTACAGCCCCCAGCAATTTCTGAATGGAGTGGCACCAGCCTGGTTGAACCAGGTTCTCATCCCCAAGCCATGCACTGAGGTCAGGGGTTGGGATGCTCTGATGAAACAGGTCCGGGTTACGTGCCACAGGGGAATCTGAGGTGGGTCCACCTGACCCGAGTCTATACAGACCATGATTAGAGGACATGATACCCTGCTTCTTGCTGAACGAGGACTGACTGTTGGGCAGGATAACACAGAAGATGCCTCCCTCAGGAGCGTGGAGGGAGGGAGGCTGGAGCTGGAAAGCAGGTCTCCTCATAAACCGTAAGCTTAAACAGCAGTGCCATGACTGTAAGTGCACTTACAGCAGGCATTATTGGAAGAATCTTGGAATATGCTTTCCGAACCTCCAGAAGTACTTGGAGTTTAAAGAATCAAAATACTTTTATTTCTCCCAATTCAACTAAAATTCTTTGAAAGTACAAAGAACAAAATCTCTTCAAAGATGTGAAGATGTAGAGTGGAAATGAAAGAACAAACAAAGCACTTCTAACTCACCTAATGTTTTCAAATGAAAAAGCTTTCTCCTAGAGGAAACTACACACACACACACACACACACACACACACACACACACACATAAATATCAATTTATCCAACTGCAGCTACTAATAAGAGTACCGTAAGACTCTTACATGAGTGGGAATATTCACCTTCACTCTCAGTTAACACTGATAGTATCTCTTACAATTCAGACACCCCTTTTGATTACAGTAATGTACCTGGCTTTTTCTCTAGAAAGAAAACAAAACAAGGACATTTACTTCTTCAATATTTCCAAACATACACATCTTTTGAAGTGTATACACATATATCACGACTCTGATAAAGTTTTAACATTGGTTAAAAACTCAACCTTCAGTGTAGTGATTAAAGGCATAGGGTCAGAATTAAAAGGACATCTGGATTTAAAAGAAGGGTTATGTGTTTATTATCTGGGTGCCTTCTGGCAAATTACTTAACCTCTCTCTTCCCTAGTTTCACAGGCTATTAAAAGATGCAATGCTAATACTTGAATGAGAATTAAATAAAATAATACATATTAAGGAGTGTGTGTGTGTGTGTTTTCAATAAATTATCATCTCCCAAACTGAACATGAATGCCTAACAAGCAGAGAGTTGCATAAGTGATGATGGACTCATAAGATAAAATATTATTCCAACCAGGCCAGGTGCTGTAGGTCATAGCTGTACTCCCAGCAATTTGGGAGGCCTAAGTGGGAGGATCATTTATGGCCAGGAGTTCGAGACCGGCCTGGGCAACATAGTGAGGTCCTGCCTCTACAAAAAAAAAAAATAATAATAATAAAGACTTTTTTAAAAAAAGAAAACCTTAAGCAGAATGCAATAGACCATAGACCTACACAGGCTGATAGGGAAAGATCACGATAGATATTTGGTTAAGTAGCAAAAGCAGTGAGCTTGGATATGATCCTGTTTGAATAAACAATATATATTTATATATAGAAAGAATGTACTTATCAGTCTTACAGTACTGATAACTATATATGCATATAACATGTACACATAAAAAATATACAAATAAAGATGCACCTATCAGGACTTATACATGAATGGAAATTTTATGCAAAGATACATTAAAAACCACCTTTGGGAGGTGCATTAGCTGCCTGGAATTCAATTTCAAATTTTATTCTATGTTTGAAATTCTTATTTTTTTAACTACATGCAAAATATGAATGTTCTTCTTTGTTTTACAACATTGACTTCCACTTACCTTTCCCAATTTATCTGCTGTTGTTTATCCTACCAGTGAAAATCCTAAGCAGAATTTCCATTCCTAATAGTGTCCATGTGTGAATGTGTTGGGCTTTTCCAGTTCACCATGTTTACATGCATGGGTACTTTGTTGAGAAAGATGCTAGCTCATTAAGAGAGTTTGTGAAAAAGTACCCACTGTGATTGAAACACTCATTTAATACATTTTAAGTGCCTGAAATGCTCAGCTTCCCTGATTGGTGTTGATTGTTTGCATTTGATTTATTTCCTCAGTATCAGTGTTCATTAAATTACTTAATGTAATGGCCACCCTGTAGTTGCAACTCTATTTAACACCACGTCTTTGGGAGCATTCTAATTCACAGGCTGTTCACTTCAGGAGCCAGGAATGTAGATTTTACCATCTAACTGTGTATTGCTCTTGCTCAAAGAAATTACTTACGAGGAAAATTATCGTTCAAAAGAATCCACAGCAGTCATGTCTGATTTTTTTTAGCTATTTATAGCTTTCAGACTTGGCAGCAGTCTTATTATTTTTGACAATTTATTAAGTACCATGAGCACATTCGTAATGCGATGTTCAATGCTCACAACAGTATGTTTCATCTTCCACATTTTAAACCTCTACCACCCATGAGGACAGCAAGAATTGTGCCAGCAACATTCCAGCAATCCATAGGCCAGGTTCATTTTTTTGTTGTTGTTTTAAATAGGCATGGCTTCATTGGACATTACAATAGTGCCTCGTCTGAACAGGAATTTGCATATTTCACTTATTTTTATCTCTGGTAAAGGGGTTGGGGTGTTGGGCTTTCCTCTTCATTAATTATTGATATCCAAAGACTGTTGAAATTGGGTTTTATTTCCAGGAGAGATAAGTTGAGTAGTTATGAAAGATGTTTTGTGCATATTTACATCAATACACCTTATTGTGAATGGGAAGTATTGATCAAAGGAGGTGATCAAAAGGAGTATCTATGGTACGGGGGAAAAACATCAGGGTGAGTCAGTAGAAACACAATGTGTGATGTCACAGAGTACAGTGAACAGGGAGAGGTCAATGGGAACTTCATGGTGAGAAAGTAAATTGAAAAAGGGAAAACTGCATAATGTGTGCATATTTCTGACTGAAAATATCAGGTGAATCAAGAAAGAGTTGGAGACTGACTAACTGGAACAGAAAAGTCCAAATGAGGCTGAGTTGTAAGTACCCAAGACGTCAGTGTTCTCCAAATGTGAACCCCTTCCCTACAGCAATGGCATTTTTTTTTTAGGAAAAAGAAAATCATAGCAAATGAAGTCAGTGACAATTGTGGGCAGCTGCATGTGGTCAAGCAAGGTTTATATTGGGAAAGGGCCTGGGGTGAAGTTTCAGTAGGGGTTTGTACTTGCAGACAAAGTATAAGATGATGAAGAGTTTGAAAATTGTGCCAAAGAGTGAGTTTGCACCTTCATGCCTGAGTGAGGACTTGGGGTACCCTCAAGCAAGGAGGGGAGGAAGGCTCACTCCCTCACCATGCATCAATTAATCTGGAGCTTAGTTGGTTCTTCCCACTCCCATTACACAGCATCTAGAGGTGAAAGCCAATAGTTACTTTAAGATAAGCTGAAGAACTACCTCAATAACCTTGGAGACAATTAGTCCCTATATAGGATACCATGTTAGGCCACTCTTGCACTGCTATAAAAGAAATACCTGAGACTGGGTAATTTATGAAGAAAAGATGTTTAGTTAACTCGAGGTTCTGCAGGCTGTATAGGAAGCATTGCACTCTCATCTGTTCGGCTTCTGGGAAGGCCTCAAGGAACTTTCACTCATAGCGGAAGGTGAAGCAGGACATGGCATCTTACATGGCAATGATGGAACAAGGAGGAGAGCGAGATGCTTTTAAATGACCAGATCTCATGAGAACTCACTCACTGTCATGAAGACAGCACCAAGCCTTGAGAGATCCACTCCCATGACCGAAACACCTCCCACCATTGGGGATTACAGTTCAACATGAGATTTGGGCAGGGACAACTATCCAAACTATATCAGACACTCACGTACCTATTTTTATGATGTCAATAAAGTCTGTTGTATCAATTCAAAAAAAGAAAATGTTTTAAGAGTCAGGTGGAGGCTGGGCATGGTGGCTCACGCCTGTAAGCCCAGCACTTTGGGAGGCCAAGGCAGGCAGATCACGAGGTCAGGAGTTCAAGACCAGCCTGGTCAACATGGTGAAACCCCCGTCTCTACTAAAAATACAAAAATTAGCCGGACATGGTGATGGATGCCTGTAGTCCCAGATACTCAGGAGGCTGAGGCAGGAGAACTGCTTGAACTAGGTGGCGGCGGTTGCAGTGAGCCGAGGTTGTGCCACTGCACTCCAGCCTGGGTGAAAGAGCAAGACTTCATCTCAAAAAGAAAAAGAGTGTCAGGTGGAGAAGAATAAGTTATTCTTAACAGGTGGGACTCCATTAACAATTCTGCCATGAGTGCCATGAGGCGGGAATTCATGATAAATTTTTCATTCATATCACAAGTGTTTATTGAGCATATACTCTCCCTTGGACACTGTGGTCCCTTCAGACATGGTGGGGCCCAGAAATAACCCCAACAAGGACTGTAAGAAGTATCTCAAGTCTGCGAGGGGAGATTAAAGATAAGATGAACATCAAAGCAAAGCACAAGAAGACCATTATTTAGTGACCTAGGGGGCTATTCATTCATTCATACCGTTATTTATTCCAATCAATGAATAAGCGGCATGATGGTGGACAGTGTATGCTGTGGGAATGCGGTGGGCTTTAGGGTAAGCTTTATATTAGAGGTTCTTACCTTTGATTTCATGTTAAAATCACTTAACTAAGGATCTTGTAAAAAAAATAAGTTAATGGGTACAAAAAAATAGTGAGAAAGAATGAATAAGATCTACTACTTTATAGCACAACAGGGTGACTATGGTCAAAAATAAGTTAACAGTACATTTTAAATAACTAAAATAATATAATTGGATTGTTTACAAAACAAAGAATAAATGCTTGAGGGGATGGAGACCCCATTCTCCATGATAAAATTATTTCACATTGCATGTCTGTATCAAAGCATCTCATGTACCCCATAAATACATACACCCACCAAAGTTAAACATTAAAAACAGTTTTAAAAAAGAATCAGTCAGAAAAATGTAACAAGAGCAAGACATTGCAAACAATAAAAACCAGAGAATAAAAAAAGCATAAAGCTGCTGGGATTCTCATTTGTTTAGTGTGGAGTGGGGCCAAATTTTGATAGTTTTTCATGCATTCCCAACTGATTTGAATTTGAAGCCAGGGTTGAGAACCACTAATATATACTTCATGACACTTTATCTGGGTCATGAAAGCTACGGATAGGGTTTGGACATATGGAAAAATCACAACGAAGTACCATAAAATCTGTTATTTTGTCTTCTGGCAATTTCCACCATGCCAGGAGGCATCCTATGAGGTGAGTCACTATTTAAATTCTCCAGTGTCAGAAATAAAGGGAATTAACACGTATTAAGATGTGCTGCTGGGTGCCTGTAATATGATAGAGGTTCCTGGATTAAGGGCAAACCTGAAGAGGGAGTTTCAAAAGGACAAATTTAGTTTCTAAGAAAGTTAAAAACCTTCATTATAAGATGCCTGGCCATACTGTAATTCCACTGTGAATGCAGACCTGATGCCAGCACTGCAATAGCAATATTTTTATGTCGTCTAAGTGGCAGACACTTCACAGACATTTCTAATTCCCAACAACCCTATAAGGCAGGCTTTTTTTTTTTTTTTTTTTTTTTTTTTTGAGACAGAGTCTCATTCTATCACCCAGGCTGGAGTACAGTGGCGCAATTTCAGCTTACTGCAATCTCCACCTCTCAGGTTCAAGTGATTCTCCTGCCTCAGCCTCCCGAGTAGCTGGGACTACAGGCACGCGTCACCACGCCCAGCTAATTTTTGTATTTTTGGTAGAGGCGGGGTTTCACATGTTGGCCAGGATGGTCTCCATTTCTTGCCCTCCTGACCCACCCACCTTGGCCTCCCAAAGTGCTGGGATTACAGGTGTGTGCCACCGGGCCCAGCCATAAGGCAGGTATTTCTTTATTTAATTTAATTTTAATTTTATTTTATTATTTTTGAGATGGAGTCTCACTCTGTCACCCAGGCTGGAGTGTAGTGGTGTGATCACGGCTCACTGCAACCTCCGTCTCCCTGGTTCAAGCAATTCTCTGCCCCAGCCTCCCAAGTAGCTGGGATTACAGGTGCTCGCCACCACGCCCCACTAATTTTTGTATTTTTAAGAGAGACGGGGTTTCACCGTCTTGGCAAGGCTGCTCTTGAACTCCTGACCTCAAAATCCACCTGTGTTTGCCTCCCAATAAGGCAGGTATTTCTTTTTCTGGTTTTAGAACTGATGAAACTGGGGCTCAGTTACTAGTTAGGTAACCTGAGGCATGTTGGCTTACCTCTCTTAGCCCCACTGTAATAGCCCTTCATCTTTATAGGGTCAGGCCTGGCCATATAAGGATGAAACTTGCCCAAGCACTGCCTCTCAAACTTCTTCCATGGGGAAAAGTAGGATTTACTTCCACCTTCTAACATTGTAATTTCATAAATTTCACATTCCAGAACAATAGCCTTCTGCTTTAGCAAGATAACAAAGATGAAATACCTAACAAAATTTATAGGAAGATGTGTTTATAATAAAAGCACTCTTGCCAGTAAGATTCTAGGGACTTCCAGTAAGATTTTAGTAAGTGCCATGATTTTGGTTCAGGCAGAACAAAAGCAAACCCAAAGACTTCCTTAGACACTCCATTTTGTTGAGGAATTATCTGCATTAATCATTCTTTTGCATTTATAATGCTAGGGTCCCCTGAGTGTGTTTAGACGTGAGATAGAATATTGTGACCTACAATGGGGCCAAATAGACCTGAGTTGCAATCTCCACGGTACAATGTGCCACTGAGTGACCTTGGACATATGGCTTGAATACTCTGAGCCTCTATTTCCTCACTTACACTATGGGAATAAAATATCCAATGGGTAAAGTTGCTCTTATGGATGCATTTTTAAAATGTGTGGACATAACACACAAAAAGCATCTGGCAAAAATACATCATAATAAGGCCAGACATGGTGGCTCACACCTGTAATCCCAGCACTTTAAGAGGCTGAGGTGGGTGGATCATCCGAGGTCAGGAGTTTGAGACCAGCCTGGACAACATGGTGAAACACAACCTCTACTAAAAATACAACAATAAATAAATAAATAAATTAGCCAGGCATGGTGACACATTCCTGTAATCCCAGCTACTAGGGGGACTGAGGCAGGGGAGTTACTCGAACCCAGGAGACAGAGGTTGCAGCAAGCCAAGATAGTGCCACTACACTCCAGCCTGAGGGACAGAGTGAGACTCTGCCTCAAAAAAAAAAAAAAAAAAAAAAAAATCATAATAAAGGCTAATATTTACTGGGTATTTCCTGTATTTCAGGCACTCTGCTAAGTTCTTGGAGCTCATCATTGTAGCTAATTTCCACAGATTATGAGTTAGGTACTATTAGTCCCGTTTCACAAATGTGAACAGGACAAAGCGAGATGCAGTAATTTTCCCAAGGTCAAGGTTGTGGTGCCAGGATTTGAATTCAATCAGGGCTGACTCCAGAGCTTGTTCTTTCAACAACAAAGGCATACTGAGCTCAGTAAAAGTCAGATATTGCTCTTCTTTATTAGAAAAATAAATTATGGAACATGCTTTGCTTTTAAGCAATGGAATAAACCATGCCTATGAGAAACTCTGGTCCAGCAAATAGCCTCCCATTTCCTATAGATTTTGTCAGTGTCATTCTTTCTTACTTTATTTTTTGAATTTTTCTTATTTCCATAGGTTATTGGGGAACAGGTGGTGTTTGGTTACATGATTTCTTTAATGGTGATTTGTGAGATTTTGGGGCACCCATCACCCGAGCAGTATACACTGCACCCAATTTGTAGTCTTATATCCCTCACCCCTTTCTCACCCTTTCCTCCTGAGTCCCTAGAGTCCATTGTATCATTCTTGTGCCTTTGCATCCTCGTAGCTTATCTCCCACTATGCGTGAGAACATACCATGTTTGGTTTTCCATTCCTGAGTTACCTCACTTAGAGTAATAGTCTCCAATCTCATTCAGGTCACTGTGAATGCCATTAATTCATTCCTTTTTATGGCTAAGTAGCATCCCATCATATAAATATATATATATTAATATATATATACACATATATAAATATAAAAATATATACATATAAATATATATACATATAAATATATATACATATATACACATATAAATATATATACATATATATGTGTATATATATACATATATAAATATATATATATATATATATATATATACACACACACACATACATACATACACATACACACACACACACGCACACCACAGTTTCTTTATCCACTCAATTGTTGGGCATTTGGGCTGGTTCTATATTTTTGCAATTGCAAATTGTGCTGCCACAGACAGGCATGTGCAAGTATCTTTTTCATATGATGACTTCTTTTCCTCTGGGTAGATATGTGGCATGGCACACAGACAGACAGCCGGGAGTGGTGGAAAGGGAGGGAATCCTACCTGCTTGGACTTTTTATGGTGCTGAATAGGTGGAAAGTAAGTGTTGCACCCTGTGATTCATTGTGTGTGGAGGAGGGGAGTTAGGCCTTCTGAGATGTGAACGACCACATGGAAGAAGGGTGAAAATGAAGCCAGGTGGACAGGTCAGCAGAGCCCTGCACTCTTAGAATGCAAGAAGAGCCAACAAGAATTTCAGGCCAATAATTGAGTCAAAAAGGAGAGGTGAGGTCTTAGTGGAGTCTGTAGGGAGTAACTTATATTCCATATCCTGCAAACTGAATTTACCAATGTCCCTGCCAATCTTTAAATCCCTTTCTTTTTACCTTTATTTTGAAATAATTATAGGCTCACAGTAATTTGCAAAAGTGATACAGAGTCCTCCTATGCACAATTTACCCTGTTTCCCCCAATGGAAACATTTTCCAAACCTGTAACCAAATATCCAAACAAGGAAACTGATACTAGTGCAATCTACAGACCTTGTTCACATTTCACTGCATGTGTGTCTGTGTGTGTGTGTATGTGTGTGTGTGTCTGTGTGTAGTTCATGTGTATGTGTGGTTGATGTGTATGTATAGATCCATGTAACTTCAATCAAAATCAAGATGCAGAACTTCTTCAACATGAAAAGGCCCCTTTGTTGTATTTATTTTCAACCTTGTTTTCCTTCAACAATTCCTACTTAAGTTTACAACGCCACCATTACTGAGTCACCCAGATAAAAACCTGAGAGTCATTATTCTCCAGAACATTAAGACACAGAAAGTACCAACTCCACACATCCAACCCATTTCTCTGGTCCTATTCCTGAAGCCTTCAATCAGACTTCTACTGCCTCTTATCCATTCTCTCAAAACTATTTCTGAATGCTGCTGATTATGAGACATCACCACGCTAAGTGGCGGGAAGGACAAATGATAAGGAACCAATAAAAATAGCCCCTACCCTCATGGGACTTACAGTTTTGGAAGGAAGATAATAATCAAAGAATCACACAAACATATGTAAATTTACAACTGAACTAAATGACAAAAAGGAGAGATACTTGATTTTGGACAGGTAACAGAGGGGAAATTTAGCTTCTGTAAAGAAGTGACACTGGGCAGGAATTTTGAGAATAAATAAAAATTAACCAGGTTAAACAAGTGTGTTGTGAAGGGCAATGAGACTTAATGGCCACTGTGATGGTGAAAAGAGGTGGGGCCTTTAAGAGGTGACTGGTTCATACAGGCTTCTCCCCTCATGAGTGGGATGAATGCTCTTATAAAAGAGGCTTTACAGTGTTTGGCCAGCCTACCCATCTGCCATGTGAGGGCACGGCATTTCTCCCCTCCAGAGGATGCAGCTCTCACCAGACACAGAACCTTTCATTGCCTCGATCTTAGACTTCCCAGCTTCTGACACTGTGATAAAATAGATTTCTATTCTTTATTAGTTGCTCAGTCTCAGGTATTCTATTATGGAAGCACAAAATAGACTAAGACAGGGGTAATAAAATGGTTTAGGAAAGTTCCAGAGAGAGTGAACCACATTTAGTGACAGAGAACATGGAGGACAGATGGCAAAAAAATAAAGGTGAGATGGGCATGGTGGCTTCTGTCTGTAATCCCAGCACTTTGGGAGGCTGAGGCAGGAGGATCACTTGAGGCCAGGAGGTGGAGGCTGCAGTGAGCTATGATTGCTCTACTGTGCTCCAGGCTGGGTGGCACAGTGAGACCCCATTTCTTTGATAAAAAAAATCAAGGCGACTGGCGTGGTGTGGAGAGTTAGTGAATAATGTAGAGGTTGAGGACGTCTAAATCTTGCAAGGCCTTGCCTCCACCCACACGAAGGATTTTTGTCTCCTTCCCGAGAGCAATGTGAACTCCCTGTCCCTGAAGGGCTGCCTATGGGGTAATATGTTCAGGCTGCTTGGGTTGCAGTGTGGAGGTGGGGATGAGTGGGGTGCAGGGGTTTGTCAGGTCCCCACTGCAACCACCCGGGGGAGATGGTGGTTTGGATCAGGATGGTGCTAGCCATAGAGATGCAAGGAATCGACAGAAAGCTCACCCTGCAATCATGCCTTAATGTATCTTCCCTCCAGTTTGGGGCTTCTCTGACTCATCCTCTCAAGGGCAGCTGAAGGAGCCTCTCTGAAATGCCACTGATGGCAAGTGAATTCAGAATAAATTCCAAACCCAATCACGATACATAACCTGCTTTGTGAACAGGCTCATACACACTTTCCAGCCTCATCTCTCTCTATCTCACCCAGCAGCTCGCCCTGCCTCAGTAAACTACAAGAATTTCCCTGTTAGATCTGTATCGGGGCCTACATAATGCTGAGCAGATGACGTAGAATTCAATGGGAATGGTGCTCCATGGGTTTACACAGCATGGCTACCCGGCCCATATTGAGAGTTTCCAAACCCTGATTCCCTTATACTGGCATTGACGCTGTCCACATCTCACAGAAGAGCCTGGACGTGTGGATGCTACATGTGCAGAAGTTCAGTCTACTAAATAGACCTGCAAACACATAGCAGCTTCACCAGCAATTCTCATCACCAGTCCAAGTGGAAGCAAATCCGAGCAAGACCTCGAGGTCACTGCATTAATGAACTGTTTTGGAAAAGCATTAAGAGAAACACAGAGACAGGCAGGTACAGGGCAGAGCACGGACCTTAAATAGGTTTGAACCTAAGGACTCCGATCTTCCTCCTCTCTTCCTAGTTTCTAAAGCTCACGTTAGAGAAATGCTTTTCTAGACACCTGTAACAAGAAAGTCAATCTCGAAGGCAAGATAGAGATGCTTTTAAAGTGGCTATTTAAGGGGAAGGGTGGGGCAGAAACGATCACACATAACAGAATTTCATGAAGATGAAATCCAGTTGTAAAATCACCAGGATCCCCAAAGGGCTGTCATGTTAGGAAAAAAATTCTACAACATTCTACTCTCATTCGGTCCCATTATTCAAAAGAACACATATTTTATAATCCAGGGAAGCCCTCCATTCTTTGAGAATTAGCTGCAGTTTTCCAGCCCTAATTCCATAAATAGCCTTTAAGCATTCTGCTCAGTGACACTGGTACAGAGATGAGGTCCCTCCTGGCGTGACATTCCATCCAGCCGGTACTCACACCACATTCTCCTCTCCTCAGGAAGCAAACCACTTCTCTGCTGTTTCCCCACTGTGTCCAATTATGCTGCTGCCCTTGCAAAATGAGCACTTAGGCATTCAATACGTTTTTAAGGAAATGGATCAGCATGATTATTCTGGGAAACACAAAGCTCACGGAGGAATAGGGCAAATTATGAATTTCAGGAAATATTGGTCTTTGTATATTAATCACACTAATAATATTGCAAACGAGGGAAGTACAAATCCACCTCCCTCCCGTGCATAATTTGCTTTGTTTGATCCCTTTGAAGTGTACAGAGTATTGTTTTGATGTATTTATTTCCCTCTCTCATTGTTTTCACTTATTGCTGCATTTTTAAAATACTAGGACAAAAAAAAAACTGGAAAGCTACAGAATTTTTCCAATTAGTCATAAAAGCCATAGAAAACATTGTGCTGGAAAATAAAAGGCCATCAGAGAATGGCACATATACAGCATACACAACACCACTCACTCCTTCCAAGTCCAGGGCAGACATGCCTAATCAATTACAGAATTCTGGCTCACAGTGATTGTAAGTGGCCTCAGACTCCTTTCTCCACATAGCTCTCACCCACCACTCAGAACTGGCAATCACTGCAGCCTAGGCAACTAAATTCTGGACAGGCAGAGTGCCCTTGCCAAGGACACATGGTAAGTTAGTGTTAATGCCAAGATGAGAAGCCAAATCTTACTCCCCATCTGGTGCTCCTCAATTATATCTCCAAGAGGCTCCCTATCCTTATCTTTATATAGCACCTGGGTAGGATTCCTTCCATATTTATGGGATTCTTTGGGCAACATTTAAGAAAATGAGAAGAGCTAAAGAGAGTTTCATCACTGAATTTAAACATGGAAACCTCCACTTATAACCTTCATCTTTCAACATATCCCTTAGACCTGCACTAAATTCGGTACCTGTTGGCTCATAAGGAACACACACACACACACACACACACACACACACACACACACACACCCCCCTCTATCTCTAAAACAGCCCCGACTTCTTTTTCCTTGGCTGTACCCTTCTCAACATTCAGATTTCAGCTTAATTATCATTCTTCCAAAAAATCTTTCCTGGACAACTTATTCAAATAGACCCTCCTCTAATTAGTTTCTATCTCTATAGTCTATTTCATACCTAACATGTACCACAAATGGTCACTGATGTAACTGTTTACTGGTTCACTATTTCTCCTCCCAGACTGCAAGTCCCTATAAAGTCAGAGGGCTACATCTACTTCATTTTCTACCAACATTTGACACTGCCTGCATAAAGGTTGGCACACAATACAGTCAGTGAGTGAGTCATCCATACCACGGAGTTTATGTACATGTTGCTTTAGCATTTTTATTCCATCTCTTTGTACTATGCATATCCATATCTAAAAATGTCCTTGGACTTCATCTCCCAGAAGGTCACAGCTCAGGTGTGCAGCTCTTTCCTTAAGCTATCCACATAAGATATTTGCTCAATCAGGCAAATGAAGGTCCCCTTGAATTGTTATGCGTGAAGAAATTAAGCTTATAACCTCACTCCATCATCAGATCTCTTTATACTTCTGCTCACTCCTCCACCCAGCTGATCTTAGTCCAAACTGTTGACCCACGGAATTGTGAGCTGAATCAATGGTGGTTTTAAGCCTCTAGGCTTTGGGGTGGTTTGATGCAGCAGACACTGACTAATACACTACCAGTTTAAAAGCAAAAGTTCTAGAACGCGGTGGTCTGAGCTTCCATTCTGAGCACTCTACGGAATAATAGCGTGATCAGAGGCATATTAGTTAAAGCCCCAATTCTCTCATGTGTGAAATGGAGATAATAAATATTTTTTCCTTATAATTATAACAACATTGTTATAATTATTAACTGAGTTAATACACATGAAGTACCAGGTACATAGTAAGTGTCCAATAGAGATTAGTGATTATTGTTATTTAAAAAAATTAAAAGATCAACTCATTCCAATCACTAATTTCTTAATTTTATCTCTTCTATGCTACTAGCATCTTGTTTTTGCAAAGGGAAAAGCTATTTGCTCTCTGCCATAAAGTGTTTTAAGAAGAAGACGGAGTAAAAATATATTTATTATTATCTACAATTTTCTATTATTATTTCCATCATGTAAGTGTAGTCTCGACTTAAAAGGAGATCCATAGTCAAGTACACCCTAGATAACAGGCAATTTTTTGTTGTACTGAATGCACAAAAGGAGAATCATACCTTTTCTTTTCCTTTAAAATAAGGGATCAGGATCACTTTCACGAGAACAAATAATATTCTAAGACATGCGATATGCTACATGCCACATTCTATCAAAAGAAAAGTCCAAACTCTTAATTTTAAAGACCACCGAGTCTAAGATATATGTATTCTATATTTATAACTATTCATTTTCCAACAGTGGAAAGGATGTTTTCCATCAGCAGAAATATAACAAGCAAAGAAAATCTTTTTTTTTTTAAGCCTTGAAAATCTGGAAGGAAACCAATATTTACATTTGGTTTTTTATTTTGTATTAAATTTATATGCATACTAAATTTCTTCTGGTTCCTCTTCAGTCAGTACTATTAGCTCACACTCTATTTTTCTACATGCATAAAAAGCTAAGGCAATTTATCTCTTTTTATAAGCGGCTCAAAAAAGCAAAATCCTTTATTGTGTTTGCGTCACTTAATGCTCACAAACATCATTGTGAGCTTTGCCCATTCTTGATTCAAACACACAGAACAAAAGGGAGGGTGGAAACTGTAAGACAAAAGATAGGGGGAAAACAAGATCCACAAGAGTCCTTGTGAGCCTAGTGCCAGGAGAGATCTAGTTTCTGCATTGTGTGCAGAGGAAGTGATTTAGAATCACAGGAGAACGACGAGACTGTTCAAAGTATAGTATTTTCCTTGGAGAAAGAGGTTTGCTTTTGAGTTTTGCTCTCTATTTTAATAGCTAAAGCAATCCTGTGAGCTTTACAAATGACCTTTCAGACTACAGAATGACATTATAGTCTTGGGGGGTAAAAGGTAAGGAGATGTCATTTATCTTAACTACATCTCAGAGGATGACACTTCTGCACAACATGGTCTCTCAATAAGATGGGCCAAAGAAGGGTCTATTCTGTGTGTCTCATCCACCCACTGTCCTCCAACTATTGTGGGGCACAGCAGGGGATTTGTGCATCATTTAAAATAAACGCCAATCACTTTTTCCCTTCATCTCTACTTTTGTTTGTTTCTAATTATTTTTAACGGACAAATAAAATTATATATGTTTATCAGGTACAACATGAAAATTTGAATCATGTATACATTGTGGAATGGCTAAATCGAGCTAATATATACTGTATTTCACATCCTTGTGTTTTGTGTGAGAACACTTAAAATCTACTCAGTGATTTTCAAGAGCACCATACATTGGTACTAACTATGATTTCTCCATATTGTACAATAGATCTCTTGAACTTACTCCTCCTGCCTACCTGAAATTTTGTACCTGACCAACATCTCTCCCCTGCCAGCCACCAGCCCTTGGTAACCACCATTTTATTGTTTCTATGAGTCTGACTCTGTTAGATTCCATATGTAAGTTAGATCACGCAGCATTCGTCTTTCTATGTCTGTCTTAGTTCAGTTAGCATAATGTCCTCCAGGTTCATCCATGTTGTTGCAAATGGCAGAATTTCCTTCTTTTTTGAAGGCTGAAATGTATTTCATGGCATGTATATGTATGTGTGTGAGTGTGTCTGTGTGTGTGTATAAAATTTTCTTTACCTATTCATCTGTTTACGGACACTTAGGTTGTTTCCATATCCTGGCTATTTTGTTTATTTTTTATTTTATTATTTTTGAGATGGAGTCTCATTCTGCCACCCAGGCTGGAGGGCAGTGGCATGATCTCAGCTCACTGCAACCTCTGCCTCCCAGGTTCAAGTGATTCTCCCACCTCAGCACCGCTCCCCCGGCCCTGAGTAGCGGGGCATACAGGCACGTGTCACCACGCCTGGATATTTTTTGTATTTTTAGTAGAGACGGGGTTTCACCATGTTGGCCAGGCTGGTCTCGAACTCCTGACCTCAAGTGATCCACCCACCTCAGCTTCCCAAAGTGCTGAGATTATAGGTGTGAGCCACCATGCCTGGCCATATCCCTGGCTAGTTTGAATAGTGCTGCAATAAACACAGGAGTGCAGACATCTCTCCGATATATTGATTTCATTTTCTTTGGATGTATAATCCAGCAGTGAGGTTGCTGAATCATATGGTAGTTCTATTTTTAATTTTTTGAGGAACCTCCCTACTGTTTACCTCCCCTTTTGTTAAATTAAGAAGTCCAAAAGATTTGTGTGTATGTGAGAGAAATAATTCAGTTAAGGATTTCTATAGTTAGTAACCACAGATTCATTTTTTATCGCAAAACAGAAGTTTAGAGGTTGGCCCTATAGAGCTACTTCAGCTATTCTTGAGGAACTCAGGATGCTCCAATATTCCTGTTTCATTGTCCAGTGTGGCTTCCAGACTCATGGTCATAGATGGCTGCCCTACTTTCTGACCAGCATACTTCTTCCAGGCAAGAGGAAGCCTGAAAAGAGAAGGGCATGTGGCTGGAAGGTGTGTACAAGCTGACTTCTATCCCTACCCTGGAGACTTCCACTTCCGTATCACTGGCTCCACGGCCACTCCCAAATGCAAAAAAACTCTGAGAAATCAAGGTTTGCTACTGTTGTTTGTTTTTGCTCTAGATGGACACACTGTCATACCTAACAAACATAGCACATTGGAGAATGGTCACAAGAGAAAACACTCGTTCTCAAAATGTGGTCCCAAAGCCTGCAGCACCGGCAACACACAAGAACTTTTAAAAAATTCAAATTCTTAGACTCCATTTTAGAACCACTGAATCAAACGCTCTGAGGGTACGTTTTAAGAGGGCCTCCAGGGAATTTGGTTCATGCTCATCTCTGAGGAGGGCCAGGGTAGACAGCTAATAGTGTCTGCAACAAAAAGATATATGAGGCAGTAATAATAATAATATTACTTTTTTTTTTTTTGGAGACAGAGTCTCGCTCTGTAGCCTACACTGGAGTTCACTGGCACAATCTTGGCTCACTGCAACCTCTGCCTCCCAGATTCAAGCGATTATCCTGCCTCAGCCTCCCAAGTAGCTGGGATTACAGGTGCCTGCTGGCACACCCAGCTAATTTTTGTATTTTTTTTTTTTTTAGTAGAGACCGGGTTTCATCATGTTGGCCAGGCTGGTCTCGAACTCCTGAGCTCAGGCAATCTAACCGCCTCACCTCCCAAATTGCTGAGATTACAGGTGTGTGCCACTATGCCCAGCCATAATATTATCATTTTAACTGTTTAATTCTCACAGGAAACACATGAGGCATATACTATTATCAACTTCATTTTAAAGATGAAAGAAAGTGAGGGTCAAAGCCTACAGCCAGCAAGAAAATAGAAAACATCAACATTTAAACTTCATATAAACCCCTTAAGAGGTTTGGGGAGAAAATGCTTGGAGGCCAATGCTTTCAATGAGTAATTCTTTTGACTTTCATACCTTTACTATATCACTATCCATAATATATCAAGAACCAATTGATACAATATGCTTCAGAAAGTCTGTGCCCTGAAAACTTGAACACCACTTCAACGAGTGGTCTTGGGCAATGCATTCCTTTTCCTGACCTCAGTTTCACTATCTGTGCCATAGGAAAGACATAAGCAGGCTTACTACACATTGCTGAAAATTTAATGGAAATAATGTTTGTTTGTTTGTTTGTTTGTTTTTTTGAGACAGAGTTTCACTCTTGTTGCCCAGGCTGGAGTGCAATGGCATGATTTCGGCTCACTGCAACCTCCACCTCCCGGGTTCAAGTGATTCTCCTGCCTCAGCCTCCCGAGTACCTGGGATTACAGGCACCCACCACCATGCCGAGCTAATTTTTTTTTTTTTTTTTTTTGTATTTTTATTACAGACTGGGTTTCACCATGTTGCAGGCTGGTCTCTAATTCCTGACCTCAGGTGATCCTCCAGCCTCGGCCTCCCAAAGTGCTGGGATTACAGGCGTGAGCCACTGCACTAGGCCTGGGAAATACTAATTTACACAAAGAACTCTGTGATCTTTGGAAAGGAACTGCAGGAATGTACATCATTTTTAACATCCTTAGAATTTTTACAATCCCATGATTTTAAGAATCCTAGAAAAACATTGTCTTAAGGTTTCAAATGGTTAATTCCTCCATTAACTATCAAAAAGCATGGCCTAAGTGTTTCTGTGAAGTCTACAAAGCCTTTTGCATTAAAGCACAAGAACAACTTTTGTAAAGATGTTGCACACTGCATTCACACTTCAGCAATGCCTCCTGGGCTAGTAGGAACTTTTGCTTTCTAACATGATCCATTTTGTTAAAGCTGGTTATGATTCCCCACATTACTTGAAAACCAATTTCATTCAAGACAAAAGAGTGTGAGCAGGGTATTACATTTTATGCCTAAATTATGCAAATTTGGTGGAGTTATACTGTATTGTGAGCAATTCCCTTTCTTCCAGTTTTCATTGTGGCAGAAGTTAAAGTAAATTTCACTATCCTCATTTGCAAAAGGTGAATACTTTCTATTTTAAAACCCTGGGGGAAAGGATTGACTTTTAATGAGCAGTTATCTAATATAAAAATCTCTTACATATATTACTGACATCATTCCCGAGTATTAAATGTACATTCCAGATAGGGTTGATCTTGATTCAATTAATCCTTGGAGAAAGGGGCTTCATAACCAAGTTCTCTCTGTTCCCAAGGCAAACCAGGAAGATGTGGGCACATTTTTTAGAAGATACGCAAGTTATAGCAATGCTTTGCTGCTGAACATCAAACCCTGCAGCTTTTGATACCAAGCTTTCAGAACAGGGGCACTGTTTTATATATATATAACTCTCCTACTTCAGTTAGCAGTTCAGTTAGCAGGTGTTGGGATTGTAGCTGTTATTCCTTCCATTGTTAAAGATCACCTTCAAACTCTTCCACTGTTCTCTACCTCTCTTGTAGTCCATCACTTCCCAGAAGGAAAGGAGCCTACAGAGGACTGGGGACAGCCCCAAATTCCTGGAGTGAGTGATATTTTCTTTTCTTTGAGATGGAGTTTTGCTCTTGTTGCCCAGGCTAGAGTGTAATGGCACAATCTTGGCTCACGGCAACCTCCACCTCCCAGGTTCAAGCGATTCTCTTGCCTCAGCCTCCCAAGAAGGTAGGATTACAGGTGCCCACCACCACACCCAGCTAATTTTTTGTATTAAATAGAGATGGGGTTTCCCATGTTGGTCAGGCTGGTCTCAAACTCCTGACCTCAGGTGATCCACCCGCCTCAGCTTCCTAAAATGCTGGGATTATGGGCATGAGCCACCACGCCTGGCCAAGTAAGTGATTCTTAATCTGCTTTTGACCATCTGATTGTTGCTTCTGTCATCTTCACACACATTCAATTAGATTGATCATCTCATCTCTTTCTAGAGTAGGTGGTACATATGGAGCAGAAATACGCAGACCTAGCAGGTGAATCAATTCACTTTTTTTAGGGTACAAGCAACACCAACTGCAGTGACTTTAAAAATAGGGCTTTTTTGTTCTCACATAATGAATCGAGCATCTTACTACTCCAAGTGTGGTCCATAGACCAGCAACATCAGCACTGCCTAAGACTTTGCTAGAAAAGCAAATTCTTACATTCCACCCAAGACCTACTGAAGCAGAGTCTCTGGGACAGGAGCCCAGCAATCCAGGGCTTAACAAACCCTTCAGGGGATTGTTATGTGCACTAAAGTTAGGGAAGTCCTCATCTAGAAGCCGATGGTTGCTATGTCAGAGCTGATGTATCTGCAATCCTCCTGACATTCTCCTCATGGTCATGACACAGTTGCCACAGCTCCAGTTATCACTTCTATGCTCCAGGCAAACAGAAGAAGGAAAGGGAAAAAGTACATCACTCTTGTCTAATCCTTTTTGTTATATTTTTGTCTCCACAAAGTTTCAAGCTTGCATGAATTTTTTTAAATTAGTCTTTCAGCCTCTAGAGTGGAAGACAGCAAGGTATAGAAGAAGGTAAGAAATAATTTTGATTTAGAAATTAACAGTATTTGCCACACCTGAATACCAAAGACCCATGAGAGTTATTTCATAACATTGTATTTTATAAAAGAAATATCTCTCTAGTCTAAAACATTCATTTCCATTGGACTACATATATGGCTAGTTGTTTGGAAAGACATCATGCTGGAAATAAACATGTCTTCAGTCACTCATCTTTCACTGTGTGCCCTTTCATACTTCTTAAATGTGGTGTCTTGTGCATGACTTGCTCATTAAAAAGTGACATGAGGAAACATGAAGAAGGACCACTGCTTCCCTTATTATAGGCAATAAAGTAAATAAATCAATTCTCATATATTGATTGATATGGTTTGGCTGTGTCCCCACCCAAATTTCATCTTGAATAATTCCCTTGGGTCAAGGGTGGGACAAAATGGAGATAACTGAATCATGGGAGCAGTTTCCCCCATACTGTTCTTGTGGTAGTTAATAAGTTTCACAAGATCCGATGGTTTTATAGATGGGAGTTCCTCTGCACAAGCTTTCTTTGCCGGCCACCATGTAAGACGTGGCTTTGCTCCTCCTTCACCTTCTGCCATGATTGTGAGGTGTCCCAGCCATGTGGCACTGTGAGTCAGTGAAACCTCTTTCCTCCATAAATTACCCATTTTCAGGTATGTCTTTATTAGCAGTATGAGAATGGACTAATACATTAATTTAGCTTAAGATCATATTAACAAAAGATAGGAAATGTTTGATGACACATTGGAATACTGACTCATATTGAAATTATACAACACAATCTTTGGAAATATGTGTGCTTTTGTTTTGCTTAACACAGAGTGCTTTTAGTCATGGCTCTCTAAGTGTTATCTGGGCAGCTGAATTGTCAAAACACAAGGCAGGCCTCTATTAGGAAGATGAACCCAGAGATTAAGCATATAAAAACAATCAACCTCACAAGTAATGAAATTCAAATTAAACAGCAGTGATACAGTTTCTATTACGAAAATGTTAAAGTAATTATAAAACCCAAGGCTGGTGAGGATGTAGAGAAACTAGCATTTATATGCATTGCTAGTAGCTATATACATTGCTATGACCGTTTTCAAAAGCAAGTTGGAAATACATGTAAAGCACTGTGCAAGATATTTCCATTTCCCTAATCCTATAATTACACTTCTGGAAACATGGCCTGAAGAGATAATTTTAAATATGGAAAAAGTTATCCGTTGGGGCATTATTTAGAATAAAAAGAGTAAAATTTAATTTCGCCTAATGACAATTAAACATTATATAGCTACACACACACACACACACACACACACACACATACACACACACACAGAGTGAAGTATTTGATAGCCATTACAAGTTAAGGTTAAGTTATGATTATAGAGACTAGATCACTTGGTTGCTATAGGACAATGTTTACTTTAAAAAAGTTAAATGTTCGTTATTAATCACGGCCACATAAATTAAAGAATACATGTAAGGGTGGAAGAAAGGCACCACAAATTTAATGCTGATTGTACTGTGATGAATGCTTTTGTTTTCTTCATTATTTTCCACTGGGGGGGGGTTAGTCATAGCATTATCTTACTTTTTAATGAAAAATACATTTACAGTAAACACACACCACAAACCATTTTGAAGCTCTTAGAAGAAAGAGATCTGTTAACATAGTTTATGGCTACAATAAAACAGGCTTTTCAGAAATTTGACTGTGTTTTGGTTAATCAAAAGATCTCATTGACTGAGAGATATTAACGATACAAATTACAAATTATCAAAGACTTATAACTCAATATAGTCTATAGGACTGAAGGAATCTAGGAGAAATGGAAGCTATTACCAAGTATAATTCCTCCTTTTCTCTTGTTTCAATCCCTCCAGTGTCAGTGGAGTCTTCTAAACCCAACAGGTTGTGTTAAAGGAGTCTTAAAGAATAAAGGGGTGGGCCTATTATCTATGGGACAAAAATAAACATGAATTTGCATTAGTCAATTTAACAATTCAAGAAAGTAAATGTATGTTATGTGTCCGTGTTTGTATGGAGAAATAGAGGATAAATGGATGGATAGATGAATGTATATATACATATATACACACCCACAGACACACACAGATGTATATATATACACACATATATAGATACCCATGTAGAGATAGATGATATAGAGATAAATGATAAATACCCTTATATATGTACATATAGGAAAATATAGATAAAAACATTTATGTATTCATATAGAAACAGACAGATGATAGATGGATAAAGACAGAAAGATAAATAGTAGATGATGGATGATACACACACACAAACACCTATTTATTGAATACTTAATGTTACATTTCTGCTAAGAGCTTTTCATGTATTATCACAATCAACCCTTTATGAGAATTAGTTTACTCTCTTTTTTTTGTTTGTTTTTTTTGAGATGCAGTTTTGCTCTTGTTGCCCAATCTGGAGTACGATGGCGTAATCTCGGCTCACTGCAACCTCCACCTTCTGGGTTCAAGTGATTCTCCTGCCTCAGCCTCCTGAGCAGCTGGGATTACTGGCACCCAACACCACACCTGGCTAATTTTTTGTATTTTTAGTAGAGACAGGTTTTCACCATGTTGGTCAGGCTGGTCTTGAACTTCTGACCTCAAGTGATCTGCCCACCTCGGCCTCCCAAAATGCTGGGATTACAAGCATGAGCCACCACACTCAGCCTATTCTCATTTTACAGATAAAGCAATTGAGAGGTTAAGTGAATAGCCCGAGTTCACTCCATACAATAATTTCCTTGGAAAAGACCACCAATGGATCACTAGAAAATGACCGAGACATATTTTCTACTTTTTTCCCTCCCAACTTAGTTATATTGCCCAGCCTGGAGTGCCGTGCAGCAACCATGGTTCACTGCAGCCTTGACTTCCTGGACCTCCCAAGCAGCTGGGCCCTGGTGACCACAAGATAACTATTACTTTTGTGTGTGTGTATTTTTGTAGTGGTGTGGTCTCCCAATGTTGCCCAGGCTGGTCTTGAGCTCCTGGGCTCAAGTGATCCTCCCACCTCAGCCTCCCAAACTGCTGGGATTACAGGTGTGAGCCACTGCACTTGGCCCTCATTTTCTAAAGAAAAAGTAGCAAGGGCTGGTGCTAGACATATAAAAAATCACCAACCACAGATTGTGACCTTTGCTCTCAATTTACACTTGATTTTTTTTATTGCCCCTCTTAATGACTTAGTATCTCAAGATAAATATGTACCTGTTTAAGAGATGTGGCCCGAGTCACCTAAGAGCCTCTAGTATGCCTAGATTTTGACATATGTGCTACTGACCATTATGCTTTTATGTTGAAAATCACAGTTAATACCCTATTCATACGTGCATGCAGCACTTAAGAAGAAAAACTATAATTAGGACTTTTTCTCCTTTTTTTTTTCTGGCTTCAATTGGTTCCATTTGGGACTTAACTAATAAGCTTAACTGAGATTCCGACTTCGGATTTAGCAGATAAAATATCTGAAGAAGGAGACTGGGAACCAGTGGAAGTTCCCAGGGATGATATTATTTAATTCCACGGACACAAATTTTCCATGTAGAACAATGATATCCTGCGTGTTGTGAACTAGGTGCAGCAAAAGCTGGGCTTTCCTCTTATTAAAAACAAGACAAAAGACTTTACTAAGGCCAGTGCAGTGGCTCATGCCTGTAATCCTAGCACTTTGGGAGGCCGAGGTGGGAGGATCACTTGAGGCCAGGAGTTTGAGATCAGCCTGGCAAACAGGGTAAAATCCCATCTCTACTAAAATATACAAAAATTAGCCAGGTGTGGTGGTGGGTACCTGTAGTCCCAGCTACTCGGCAGGCTAAGGCTCAAGAATCACTTGAATCCTGGAGACAGATGTTGCAGTGAGATGAGATTGTGCCACTGCACTCCAGCCTGGGCAATAGAGTGAGACTTTGTCTCAAAAAACAATAAATAAATAAATAAATAAATAAATAAATAAATAAATAAAAAGACTTCACTAGTCCTGTTTATAGTCTTAGCTCAATGAATGACTCTAGAATTCACCTGGCATACTCAAGGAGAATGGGCAGGCATTTTTAATATTATTCTAATGAAAATGCACGTGGGCTCAACAAATGATCTGGTTAAAAATAATGTGTTTGGGACTCATTCTAATAGCACCGAAGGGAAGGACACATTCCTTTTAAAATTTCTTTCAGAACTGATTACACAACTTTTCATTCATGCAACATTTTTATTTTATTATTTTTGAGACAGGGTCTCACTCTGCCTCCCAGGCTAGAATGCAGTGGCACGATCTCAGCTCACTGCAACCTCCACCTCCCTGGTTTAAGTGATTCTCATGCCTCAGCTTCCTGAGTAGCTGGGATTAACAGTCATGCGTCACCATATCCGGCTAATGTTTGTAGTTTTAGTAGATACAGAGTTTTGCCATGTTTGCCCGGCTGGTCTCGAACTCTTGGTCTCAAGTGATCCACCCGCCTTAGCCTCCCAAAGTGCTGGGATTACAGGCACGAGCCACTGTGACCGGCCTACGCAACATATTTGTGAGGGCCTACTAGGTGTCAGATGTCTGTGTGATACTGAAGCACAGTGAGAAATGAAGTGGTCCCAAGAGACAAGCAGGTTACTCAGCCCATCAACATGCAAAGTAATGCACCATGACGTGGGTACACCCAAGGGCCCGGGACAGGAGGTGCACAGTCTTCTTCTGGATGTGAAGCAGCAGGGGGAGTCAAACTGCAAATTAACTCCTCACCACACTCCTTATTTCCCTGGTACTCCCCTCAACACATGTGCTTTGTCCCAGGAATGCCCCGATAATATTGACATGTTTGATTATCACGTTTTCTCAATTCTGAGAGATCACTGAAACTGTAGGAGACATCCTTCACTTTTTTTCAGCTTCCCTCTTTTCAGAAAAGTTAAAATACAGAAAACACATGCATGCTCCAATAAAGGAAATACGGTGTATTCAGACATTTTTGGCGACGTTTTTGTTCTCAAATAAATCTCTGAAAGTGGGACATTCAATAAAATAACATTTGATTCTAGATTCAGACGAATTCTACCAAAAAAAAAAAAAAAAAAGAATCCCCTAAATGAATAGACACGAGGCTACCCTCATACACAGAGGTGACTATGACTGAAGCAAAGAGACATTTTTAGCCAACCCATTAATCTAGCAAAGCTTTGTGTTAAGATGCGGATATGTCAGAACAGGTTACCTGAAGAGGGCTTTCTTTTGAACTTGAACTGCCGAAATTCCAAGCACACACCAAAGGGCTTCAGTTTAAGTGGGCAAAAGGTGAACGATCAGAAGAAAAGTAGAGAGAACAGAAGACCAGCCTGGTTATCAAAGAAGAGCTTCCAAGGGAGAGTGAAAAAAAAAAAAAAAGTGAAATAGGGAAACTTTTCAAAAAGTCAACATTCAAGTAAAGCTGCATTTTAAAAAATAAATCATTCAGAGGCATATATGTGAGAAAAAAAAGAATTTCCTTTTTAGTTTTCAGGCAGAGTAGGCAGAGGAAATAAAGAGACAAACAAAAGTGGGATCAGAGAGCAGAGCTAGAAGGGGATATCTGTCTAAGCAAAAAAGTAAAAAAATAAATAAAGAAAGAAAATACAAATCAAAGTTACAGCATTTCAGGACTGAGTTACCATTTGAGTTTGTTGGATACTTTGCTTTTGCTCACTCGAAGGCTGAAGCTGTGGCTCGTGGATATTTCTAGCAGAGGCTACTCAGGACAACAAAATCAAGCCAAATAAAGAGGGTCACTCTCTTCAGCGATACAGCAGTTCAGATTAAGAGGGGGAGCTAATGGTGTTGGCAAAAGGCAAAACTATTAACTAGAATCTGTTCTTTCAACCGATGTGATGGTCTCATGCCTGTTTCTCTGTGAGGACCCAGAGGGAATACAGCCTAATAAAAGAAATCATCTCTGCCTACTAGATGGTTAAAATCTCTATGGGGTTTTTAAACTTTTATTTTACGTTCAGGGGTATATGTGCAGGTTTGTTCCATAGGTAAACTTGTGTCATGGGGAGTTGTTGTTCAGATTATTTCAGCACCCAGGTATTAAACCCAGTACCCATTAATTATTTTTCATGATGCTCTCCCTCTTCCAACCCCCCACTCTCCAAAAGGCCCAGTGTGTGTTGTTCCCCTCTATGTGCCCATGTGTTCTCATCATTTAACTCTCTCTTATAAGCGAGAACACGCAATATTTGGTTTTCTGTTCCTGTGTTAGTTTGCTAAGGACAATGGCCTCCAGCTCCATCCATGTCCCTGCAAAGGACATGATCTCATTTTTGTTATGGCTTTGATCTTCCCAGTTTGAGAGTTATCATTGCCTTTTACTCCACTGCGACCATCTTGAGAATCCTTTCAGTGGGCATGTGGTGAGTTGATTCATACTGGGTTATAAACACATTCAACCCATTGGGATGTTTATGTAGTCCTTTCTCCACGTAAGAAAACAGGCTGGGTTAAATAACACACAATACTTGCTTTCAAAGAGCTGTGTGCACCTAGGGAATGAGATGTGCCCACAGATCATCACCCAGGATGAACAATCCATAAGGGAGGGAGAGACAAAATGTGCTGCAAAAATCTACAGGAAGGAAAAAGACAAGGTTTATAGAGGAAAAGTATCTATCAGAAAAGAAAGGAATGCAATGTTCTCAATGGTGTGTTTACAACTGCTAGTCCCAAGGGATGTGGGGGAGCATTCATGGCGAAATAAACAAATTCAGAAAAAAATATGGGCACGCACACTCTGTCTCCTTCTCTCCCTCTCCCCCTCTCCCTCTTCCTTTCTCTCCTTCCTCTCCTTCTCTCCTTCCTTTCTCTCCTCTCCCTGTCCCTCTCCCTCTCCTCCTCCCTCCCTGCCTGTTTTCTTCTGTCTCTCCTGCTCTCCCCTTCTTCTCTCCTTGTCCCTCTCCCTTTCCTTCTCCCCCTCTTCTTCTCTCTCTACCTCTCCCTCTCTCCCTCTCCTTCTCCCTCTCTCCCTCTGCCCTTCTCTCTCCCCCTCTCCCTTTCTCTCTCCCCCTCTCCCTCTCCTTCTCCCCCTTTGTCTCTCCCCCTCTCCCTCTCCTTATCCTCCTCTCCTTCTCTCTCCCCCTCTCCCTCTCTCCCTGTCCCTCTCCCTCTCCTTCTTCTCCTCCTCTCCTTCTCTCTCCCCATCTCCCTCTCCCTTTGACTCTCCCCTCTCCCTCTCCATCTCCTTTTACCTCTCCCCTTCTCCCTCTTTCCATGTCCCTCTTCCTCTCTCCTTCTCCCCCTCCCCCTCTCCCCCTCTCCCTCTCTCCTTCTCTCCTTCTCTCTCACCTTCTCCTTCTCCCTCTCTCCCTTTCCCCCTCTCCCTCTCCCTCTCTCCTTTTCCCTCTGTCCCTCTCCCCCTTTCCTTGTCCCTCTCCTCTTCTCCCTCTCTCCCTGTCCCTCTCCCTCTCCTTGTCTTTCTCCCTCTCCTTCTCCCTCTCACCTTCTCCCTCCTTCTCCCTCTTTGCCTTTCCCCCTCTTTCTCTCCCCCTCTCCTTCTCCCTCTCCCCCTCTCCTTCTCCCTCTCCCCCTCTCCTTCTCCCTCTCCACCCTCCGTCTCCCTCTCCTCGGCTCCCTCTCTCCGTCTCCACTTTTCCCTCTCTCCCTGTCTCCCTCTCCCCCTCTTCTTTTCTCCCTGTCGCTCCCCCTCTCCTTCTCCCTCTTGCCTTCTCTCTCCTTCTCCCTCTCTCCCTCTCCCCACTCCCTCTCTCCCTGTCCCTCTCCCTCTCCCTCTCACTCTCTCTCTCTCCCGCTCTCTCTTTCTCCATCTCCCCTTCTCCCTCTCCCCCTCTCTCTCTCCTTCTGCCTCTCCCTCCTACTCTTTCATCCTTGGAGATTCCTAATGCATAATAGCAGATTAAAGATTCTGAAGAACAAGCCATTGAGGTAGGGCTGGTGGGTACAAGAAGGGGAACATGAGAGAGATGGAGAGAGCAGGAGAGAAGGAGAGAAGTACACATGCAATGTCTCAATGACAATGGGTTTGTCTCATTTGAGGAACTAGGAACAAGGGACCCACTCAGGTTCTTGGAGTGAAAGAAATACTTATTTGAGTCTGAGGGATGGGTGGGACATCTGATAGAGTGATGATTCTCAAGCAGAGGTAATTCTGTTTCCCAGGGGACATTTGTCAATATCTAGAGCCATTTTGGTTCTCATGATTAGGAGGGTGGGTTGTATTGGCATCTAGAGTGTAGAGAGCCGGGATGCTGCTAAGCATCCAATAATTCATGGGACATCCCCTGACCCCATCCCCTCCCATAACAAAGAACTGTCCAGTCCCAAATGTCAACAGTGCTGAGGTTGAGAACCCTGGCTTAGAGTGAGAGACTGAGAATGGTGAATGCACTTTTGCTCAGTAGACAAAGGGATGGAGAGGGATACAAGGTGGGTTGGTTCTGGCTTTGCTCTTAAGCACAGAATTATTTAAACCATCCAGTATTATTTCTTCTCTTTATTAGGTTGAAATAAGAGCACAGACTCAGGACTCCCAGGTTCACACATGGCTCAAATACATGTTATAAACAATTGGCATGACTTACGCAACTTTTCAGCAATGATCAACAGCATAGCAGAAGGCGGTACCCGCCTTGCCACCAGGGTCTGTTAGAGTGTCAAGGCAGCCAGAGACTCTCAGGAAGTAGCTCAAATGCAGCTGAAGCAGCTGCGTAGGAGGTTTTCCATATTGCCCGTTGTAAATCAGCCCAGTGTTGCCAGAATAGGGCAAAGAGAAGCTTCAGAAATCTGTTACCCACTGAAGGCCCCAAGATGGTGCCTTTCCTAAGAGAAAGTAGAACGGGTCAGCTGAGCTGATACCTCAGTGAAGCATGACAGCCTATGACAAAGCCACCTAGAAAGAAATAACTAAGGGTTTAAGAAAGAGATGATAAAGCTATCCCCAAAGACACACTGGGTCTTAAAAAAGAAAACAATATATAGTTTCTGTATTTAAATGCAAATATATAGCAATAAATAGACATTAAAGTCAATAACAAGACTTCCGTTTTGAAGGTTTTAGTTCAAAATGAGGTACTTTTTGGCACATAACATGTGACTTAACTTTTTAAAAGCCTGCAAGGTTACAACGCAGGGATGTCTCCAGGTGACCACAGCAGTGAATATAAAATTAACATACTTCACTTATTAAGAGAAAAGCCCGTTCAGGTCTGCCTCTGTATGTAAAACGACTATTCTAAGTGGGTGGCCCTTCAATTCTTCGTTAATAACAGACATATTTCTTTACTATTGGTCTCTTTTTCTTACCTTTTTCAGGTTACAAATAGGGTACATGTGTCTTGGAGAAAAAATTAAAGAGTTATGTCTTATCTATGGAAATCTTCAATTATAAAAACCCAGATTACTCCATCATCATATTAGTGGGTTTTTTGTTTGTTTGTTTGTTTTTGACAGAGTCTCACTCTGTCACCCAGGCTGGAGTGCAGTGGCACGATCTTGGCTCACTGCAAGCTCCACCTCCCGGGTTCACGACATTCTCCTGCCTCAGCCTCCTGAGTAGCTGGGACTACAGGCGCCCGCCACCATGCCCAACTAATTTTTTGTATTTTTAGTAGAGACAGGGTTTCACCATGTTAGCCAGGATGGTCTCGATCTCCTGACCTCAAGTGATCTGCCCACCTCGGCCTCCCAAAGTGCTGGGATTACAGGGGTGAGCCAACACGCCCAGCCGTGGATATTTCCTTTATAAATGCATACATACACATATATGTGTACCTATCTGTAATTTTAAATATTGTATAGCATATATATTGCATATTTTAAAAATATATGGTATGTTACATATACAAATGTGTCTATATACAATTCTTTTAAATAAAAGTAATCATAGTATATATACTATTATGCAACTTTTTTTTTTTGCCAATTAACAATGTATATTAGGTATTTTTCAACGTCAATACCACCTAAAGATTTTTATTTCATTCTTAACAGCTGTATTGGCCGAGCACAGTGGCTCATACCTGTAATCTCAACACTTTGGGAGGCCGAGGTTGGCAGATCACTTGAGGCCAAGAGTTCAACACCAGCCTGGCCAACATGGCAAAACTCCACCTCTACTAAAAAAGAAAAATACAAAAACTTAGCCAGGCATGGTGGTGTGTGCCTGTAATCCTAGCTACTCTGGAGGCTGAGACATGAGAATTACTTGAACCCAGGAGGCAGAGGTTGCAGTGAGCTGAGATCATGCCACTTCACTCCAGCCTGGGTGACAGAGCAAAACTCCTTTAAAAAAAAAAAAAAGGGTGTATTGTATTCCTTTAAGTGGATGGAATGTTATTTATTTGATAGGTTTCACATTTATGTATAAAATCAATTCTTAGAAGCACAATTACAAGACCCAGTATAACTTTCCATTTTTAATAGCTATCCTAAACACAAAGATAGGAAAGGCCATACCTAGAGAGAAAAGAGGTACCTCTGTCAGCTTGCTTTACAAACGGGGACCTGACATATTGCTGAAGCCATCTTATTCGAATTTTCTGTCAATAAAGCTAAAACCATTCTAACACATGTAGAAGACCAACAGTTAACTAGATTGGCTGGGCGCGGTGGCTCACACCTATAATCCCAGCACTTTGGGAGGCCGAGGCGGGTGGATCACGACGGTCAGGAGATCAAGACCATTCTGGCTAACACGATGAAATCCTGTCTCTACTAAATATACAAAAAATTAGCCGGGTGAGGTGGTGGGCGCCTGTAGTCCCAGCTACTTGGGAGGCTGAGGCAGAAGAATGGCGTGAACCCAGGAGGTGGAGCTTGCAGTGAGCGGAGATCATGCCACTGCACTCCAGCCTGGGTGACAAAGTGAGACTCCATCTCAAAAAAAAAAAAAAAAAAAAAAAAGTTAACTAGATTTCAGGCACTAACCAAAAAAAAAGAAAAAAAAGAAAACACTCTGTCTCATGGAAGCAAAAACATTCTGTCCCATGGTTACCGCCCAGTCTGCCGTTAGGCCACATCCCCTGGAGTAAGAGTGTAAGATCTTCCTTGATGTTTTCCATCAGCAGTTTGCCCCAGTGCTATGTATGTTTTCTTCAATGTCAAAACCAAAGGGTTTCTTCCCTCTATTTGGTTCAGCTGATCCTGTAACGTTAAGTTTCTCAACTGCACACTTGGAATGCAAGGCCCCCTCAAAGAAAACACAAAAAAAGACCTTGTGTTTTCCTAAGAGGAAGTCATATCAGCTGAGCTGATAACTCTACGGCCATTGCACCGTTCGCTTAAGGACTGTCTGGAGCTGACAAGTCTGTGCCCATGTCTTTGAAGAATCAGGCATTATTACAAGATCTTCATAAGATTCCTTTTTAATTTTTTTTTCTTTTCTTTTTTTTTTTTTTTGTTGAGAGGGAGTCTCACTGTGTCACCCAGGAGCTGGAGTGCAGTGGCACAATCACAGCTCACTGCAGCCTCAACCTTCCAGGGTTCAAGTGATCCTCCCAGCTCAGCCTACCAAGTAGTTGGGACCACATGCATGCGCCATCTCACCCAGCTAACTTTTTGTAGAGACAGGGTCTCGCTATATTACCCAGCCTGGTCTCAAACTCCTGGGCTCAAGTGATCCTCTTGTCTGTGTTCTTAAAGTTCTGGGATTATAGGAGTGAGCCACTGTGTCTGATCCCTTTGTAAGATTTCTTTCTTCCTTCCTTTCTTTCCCCTTCCTTCTTTCCTTCCTTCCTTTCTCTTTTTTTTTTTTTGTTTTTTTGTTTTTTTGTTTTTGTTTTTGTTTTTTTTTGAGACAGAATTGCACTCTTGTCACCCAGGCTGGAATGCAATGTGTGATCTTGGCTCACTGCAACTTCTACCTCCTGGGTGCAATTGATTCTCCTGCCTCAGCCTCCCAAGTAGCTGGGATTATAGGTACCCACCACCACGCCCAGCTAATTTTTGTATTTTTGGTAGAGATGGGGTTTCACCATGTTGGCCAGGCCGGTCTCGAACTCCTGACCTCACGTGATCCACGGGTCTCAGCCTCCCAAAGTGCTGTGACTACAGGCATGAGCCACCATGCCTGGCCCCTTTGTAAGATTTCTAACTTTGTCATGTTCCTGGCTGGAGAAGAAATATAAAACCTTTTAAAGTAAAAAAACAAACAAAAAGTCTAGAGACAGAAATACAAGCTCTTGTCACCAATAATAGCAGCAGATGCTTAAGCAGGAATTAAGCAATGGAACTAATAAGAAACTCAGCATAGACTTTCATACCATGTGGCTATCGATTCCCTCTGCCTCACTGTAGGACAAGCAGCTAAAACCTCTCAGGCTGGAAGAACCTGACACATCATCTGGTTCACAACCTGCTTCCAGACAAGGAATAATTCAATCATTCAATGACAATGGCTTGCCCCTCCCTTCCTGAAGATCAGACAGTCTGTGCTTAGCTTTCCTGCTATTCGGAAGGTCTCAGGAGAAAAGCAAGTTGAGTTTTAGGGCAGGAGGATGGTGGCAGGATCAGAATTGGTGGATTCATTCATTCCACCTGTATGGTCAGAGTTTTTAATGCTTAATTATGTTTGACTTTATCTGCAAATTGCCGGCTTGGCCTTGGCCCCTCATACCAGAGAGGTTACGTGTATTAGATGAGATGCCATTAAGCTCAACTCCAACTAAGGAAATAGACGGATTAACAAGGAAGTTTGGAAGTGATGTGTATTCTTTGTTTATGATTAAGTTTCTCTGCAGGTAGGCAGGGATCTCTCCTCATGCAGAAGAAACACACCGAGCCCAGTGGAACATAATGTAACCCCAAGTGCTAAAGACAGCTGAAAATTTAGGTTAATTCCACAAAACGTGGCCCCTCTTCCCTGGTGTTTTGCTTGATTGTGAAGATGCCTTCACATTCTCCAGTAGCTTCACACCAACCAAACTCCCTATTTGAAGAGTAAGGGCTCAGCTTTCACCTTTAAAGTAAATGCTGAAACTTCTCCTGTCACAGGTTTGTCCTGCCTTCTATGTTGTCCTCTCCTCTTCTCAAAACACTGCAAAGTTTCCAATTTTATAACACAAACATTTTCAAAATTATCCTTCAAGGTTGTAAGATACAGGACAAAAAGCATAAATGCTTCAAAGACCCATTTGGGTGACAAAAAAAAAAATGGGGGAAGTGAGCAAGTGTAACACAATACATGGCCTGGAGATAAACAGATACTTAGCATCCTTGTAGGGGGAACACTCTAGGGAGGGGTGGGGACTGGAGAAAACCAGATAGGCTATACCCCATGCGAAGACAGAAGCCACTACTTCACATCAATCCTTACCTTGATAGGAAGGGAATGCAGTGTTTGGCCAGAGACTCCAATTTTCCAAGAAGAACCAGAAATGCATATTTTTTTTTAAATATGGAAGGTCCTGACTCTTTAAAGCAGTGGCCATTCATTTGAATTTTTAAATTGCAGAATGATTAAAACATGGCCACTGTGCAGTGCTACGTATTTCTTCACAACACTGTCAGTGGACATGGGTTGATTGATCTACATCAGGCACTTTGTAAGATGAAGGGGAGAGAATTGTGTCTGTAAGAGTCCCTGTTCCCAGATGGGGACAGACAAATAAAGCCTTGAGCTCCAAAGGGGTAGGGACTCTGTGGGCTCACCCTCCACTAAATGTCTACTCAACTTCAGACACACCTTAGGCACTAAGCACGTGCTTGCTGAACGAATAAATAAACGGCTTCTACCCCTGACAAAATACTCTTCTCAAGGATTGTAATATATTCCCTCAATGCAATAGGTGTTTGCTTTCACCAAAAAAATTAAACAAAGCACACATATATAAAGCCAAAGGTTAAAAAAAATTCCATATCCCATCACCCAGAAATATGTATCACTCATTATCAGTAATCAGTATTTTTTTAAACTTATAGTTTTACAAAAAATGGATCATATTCTATATTATATAAAACATAACATATATAATTATAATGTTATACTTCATTATATACTATCATTTAGTTTTTATGCAGAGAAACTAAAGGAACTGTTGACCTCCAGACTATATATATATATACACACACACATATATATACACATATATATGTATACACACACATATATACACATATATATGTATACACACACATATATACACATATATATGTATACACACACATATACATACATATACACACATATAAATTCTAAGGGAGATTAATCACTACAACATCTCCCTAATGTTGAAAAAAATTACGAAGTAAACTGATTATTTGGAGTCACATTTTAAAATTTCATCACTCAGCCTAGGCAACAGGCTGTCTCTGAAAAAAATTTTTTTTTAATTAGCTGGATGTGGTGGCATACATCTGTAGTCCCAGCTATGCAGGAGGCTGAGGTAGGAGGATCCCTTGAGCCCAGGGCTTTGAGGCTACAGTGACTTATGTTCGCACCACTGCACTCCAGCCTGAGTGACAGAGTGAGGCCCTGTCTCAAAAAATAAATAAAATAAAATCTCTACTGTCACCTTTCTACAATCTGCACATCAAATGGGAAGGGCATTATTATTCAATAGGCAAATAATTAAATAAATATATGGCAATCTGTTTCTTAGGGATGTTTTGGGCCCAAGAGAACAATTTTAGAAACCGAGTTCTCCTTGAATCTCTTCTTCTTCTCCAGCCCTCTCTTAACCACCTCCCCACAAAATGTAGGAGGGAAAAAACAAAAACCACCTTGATTTTCATCATTCCAGTAACACCTCTGTCAAACGGATTGCCTCTTCCTAATCTTGTCATTTAGCTTCTGAATTATGCAGAGATAAATGAGTGCAGCAACCTTTTGGCTGTTAGATAATTTTATCAGCCTCATTTATGGCTTTCTATAGATTTCATTAACTGCCATTTCTTTGGAGATAAAAGATAAAGTGTGTCTTATGCGAAATGCTTCACTGAACAAGGAGAGTGTCAGAAGCCACTAACAGCACTGCAAAGCTACAGGGAAGAGACAGGGATACGAAAGAGTCCAGCAGCAGCAGGGTTAATTTTGATCACTGTCATGGGTGACCCAAGTCAGGAGCCTGCTTGGCAGGAACGCAGGGGGTCATAGCTAAAATGTGTGCTGGGTAAACTTCTCAGCAACTCCAAATAAAACTTGAGACTGTTTACCTTTTAATATTTTTTTAAGCAAATGCACCTGAAAAAAAAAAAAAGTAGCTTTCTGATGACATTCCAATTCACTATCTTAAGAATTAAGTGTATTACAACGTGCTCACCATGTGCTGAAAATCTGATGTTGTCCTTGAAGAAAGCATCAGAAAAGGGGAGAGAAAATGTCCCAAAATATAAAATGGCAAAGGATTACATTAAGCAAATAACAGTTGCCTGTTGAAATCACCCACCATTAAAGTAAAAGAGAGGGAGAGCCTGCTGCACCTTCTGGTATTAATATTGTGCTAGTCTGATGTAAGAGGTTACAACAGGGGAAGCTGGGTGATGAGTATATGGGACTTCTTTGTATTATCTTTACAACTTCTGATGAGTGTATAATTATTTCAAAATGAAAAGTTAAAAAATGTATTGTGGTGGAAATTTGGGAAAGGTTTAATTTAATATATTCAACAAACATTGAACATTTAATATTGCCAGCTCCTGGAGATATAGCAACAAGAAGGACAGATGATACCTCTACCATCAGGGAGCCTGTATTTTGGTGAGGAAAGCGGATGACAAAAAACGGCAATGAGTACATACATTAGTTGTTTATCATAGCAAGAATTGAGAAGGAAGCAATCACACTGAGATTGAGAATAACTGTGGCAGAGCAGGAAATAACCAGAAAGGGCCCACTAAAGACATGATGTTTTAGCAGATTCCTGAAGGATAGGAGGTAACTAGCTTGGCAAAGTAAGCAGGAAAGAGCGGCCCAGGTAGCAGGAACAGCACACACAATGTCCTGGCAGCGGGAAAGAGCCTGGCTTGTCGGTAGAACTGAAAGGAAGCCAGCAACGCTACAGTGAGCCAGAGGAGAGAGGCAAGAGAGGAGGCTCAAATCATAGTAATAAGTTTTTTTTCCTGAGTCAGATTTGACCTGTGCCTTAAAAGACAGAAACACCAACTTTTAAAATCAATTTCTGAATATTTTTAAGCCTCATCTTCAGTTTGCAAATTAAAGAAAATAATGGCTGGCTATCTCTATGTTCTGCTCTTTACATGACCCTAGAATACATATACTCTAGATCTAAGTGAAAGAAGCCTGTGACTTTCAGGTGCACTGGCTATCAAAAACATCAAAATCATCTGTTTCCAGGTATGCTCTCTACATTGCCAAAAAAAAAAAAAGTATGATCTCGTAGGCTCTTCTTCAAAGGGAAATGCAAAATACTTGTGAATGTACTTAAAGTGTTCTCTTCAACAAACCAAAACCAGTTGAGCAGAAAAAATGTCTAGAAATAGAATAACCAAAGCACACTGCTTTCCATTTTTATACAAAGAAATGGAAAAAAGAGAGAGTGCCTATCAGTGATGTGTGGTGTCAGGAGAAGCAAAATATGATTGAAATATTATGAAGACTCACAGCCTTTACCGTCAATGCCAGATCACTGCTGTACACCAAATGTACCTGGTGCTATTTAATTCAGGGGAACCATAAATCTGGAGCCTGCAAAAACATCTGACAACAGTTAAAGATGTTTTGTAAATGTGCATACATATTTATAAACATGGCAGCAGAAGCAGACGCAGAGAAGTGTGCTTCCCCTAAAGTCATCTGAAAGTCAAAAAATGCCATTAATTACTTTGTCACGACAACCTTGTTCAATTTCATCTCAGGTGACTTATCAGCTTTGATGCAGAACCAAAATTTTAATACCAAATTGCAACCAGCTACAGAGGCAGCATACCTTAAAACACAGAGCTTCCCTTTCTTCTAGGCAACATTAAGCTAATCTGCCCTGACAGAAGAGGACTCTTCGGAACTAGCTAGCAAGTCTCCCAAATATGAAGCAGTAACCCAAATGTCAATTACTTTTCCAGTGGTAGACAAATTGCTAGCACACTAATGCAATTTAAGCCCAATAATTAGATAACAGGACTACAGAGAGGGCCTGGTGACAGAGCTTCTGAGATAATAGAATCTAGTGTCCTACTTCTTAAATATTAACATCATTCTGTCTCAGTCAATCGGTTTATGGTAATTTAAAAAAGGGCAAAGCAAATTCCTTTTATTGCTAATAATATCGTGCTACTGCAGAGTTAACTTTGAAGGTTAACAATCTATGGGGTCAAAACTTAATCGTGTGTTATCGTGCATTTATGCATTTTTCTTTCATCTCTTTCTTTTGGAATGCCCTTTTTGCAGAAAGCTATGGGTTTATGAGGAACACACACGCAAGTACACACATACACAAGGTGCTGACAAAAGGCATCCATTGTCAATAATGTCATCCAACTCAATTAAAAACATTATAAAGAAATCAACCCCTTCACACTGCATACTTTCTAAAATATCTCAATTTGATCAGCTTTTCTTTGCCCCATAAATGGCTCATTTTAAGGACACTGTATATGTGCCTACAAATTAGTCTCTAATGTCACCTTCTTCCTTCCCTGACCATCATGATGCTCCCACATCTATGCCTGGGTTCAAATAACCTCCCTAGAACATTAGTTCCAATTTCTGTTAAACAATAATTCAGTCTATTTTTGTTGGTGGAATGGATTTCATTATTTTTATTTAATCAATTTTGTCCCAAGTGCCTAGCAAGTTCACAAGCTTCTAGGCCCTTCTAGAAAAAAACAGAACAAAGGCGGATTCCCCACAACATTGCTCCCTCATGTTTTCAGTAATACATCTGGATGAGTGGTCACAGCAGCTTCTGTCAATCTTGTCGCAACACTGACTCACAAAATTACTCAATCCATGTCCAAATTTTGTATTCCCATTTTCCCCACTGTAAAATGGAAGCAGTTTAAAGCTTGTAAAACTCTCCTTGTGAAGAATTTGGTGAAAGATGAGGTGAGTGTAGGGGAGGAAAAGGGAAGATTCCAAAGTTGAGTATCAGCAACATCAGTGGTAACAGGAATAACTGTGTTCTCCCCACCCTGTACTTAATAAGATATGTTTAGAGATGAAAGAAACAAAGAAATAACTGTAGAAAGAAATAATTTTATGAATGTCATTTTTGATGGTAGATTGTTAGTCATTCATGAAAACAAACAAACAAACAAAAAAAACAAAACAGAACTGGCAGAGCCACCAACAGGTTGAGAGTTAATATGATTTCTCTGTGTTTGTGTATGCAGGGATCGGGCATAGACAGGTTGCTCTGCCTTGAGGTACACAACAGATAAAAGAAGCAGACCCAGAAGTGAGACTGCTGCATCAGATGTATTTCTATTTTTAAGTTTTTGAGCTACCTCCAAACTGCTTTCCATTGTGGCTGCACCAATTTATGTTTCTATGAACACACAAGAGACAAGGGTTCACTTCTTTCCACATCCTCACCAACACTTGTTATCATCTGTTTGGGGGGTTTGTTTGTTTTTATAATAGCCCTCCCAATAGGTGTGCGGTGATCTCCTGTTGTGCTTTTGATTGCATTCCCATGATGGTATGTATCCAAGGGAACCGAAGTCAGAATCTCCATGAGATATATGCATTTCCATGTTCACTGCACCACTATTCACAATAGCCAACATATGGAAACAACCTAAATGTCCATCAACAATGAATGGATAAAGAAAATGGCATACATGCAGTGAGATATCACTCAGTCTTAAAAAGGAAGTAAATCCTTTTTGGATTTACTTGGACAGACCCAGAGGACATAACGCTGAGTGAAATAAGCCAGACACAGAAGGACAAATACTACATGATCCCATTATTAAGAGGAATCTGAAATCATCAAAACTCACAGAACCACAAACTACAACCGTGGTTGCCATGGGTTGGAGAAGGGGGAAGTAGAGAAGTGTCAGTCAAAGGGTACAAAGCTCCAGTAATGCAATAAACTTTGGAGAGCTCCTGTATAATGTAAGGCCTATGGTTAACAATACTGTGTTGTAGACTTAAAAATTTGCTATGAGGCTGGATTTTTTTTTTCAAGTGCCCTTACCACAAAAGAAAAATCAACATTAAGCTGGGCACGGTGGCTCACACCTATAATCTCAGCACTCTGGGAGGCTGAAGGAGGAGGATCACTTGAACCCAGGATTTCAAGACCAGCCTGGGCAACAAAGTGAGAACCCCATCTCTACAAAAAAATATGAAAAATTATCCAGGCATGGTGGCATGCACCTGTAGTCCCAGCTACTTGGGAGGCTGAGGCAGGAGGAATGTTTGAGCTGCTGTGAGCTCTGATTGTACCACTGCACTCCAGCCTGGGCAACAAAATGAGATCCTGTCTCAGAATCAAAATGAAAAGAAAAATCAATATTAAAAAATAAATCACATAAAACAGGTGGGAGGAGGCTTTTGCAGGTGATGGATAAATACAAATACACAGCACTGATTATGGTGATGGTTTCCTGGATGTACAGTTACCTCCAAATTTATCAAGCTGTATATGTTAAACATCTACAGCTTTTTAATGTCAATTATACCTCAATAAAGTGATTTTTTTTTCAGTATAAAAGAAAGAAACTGACCCAACAGGGATACTGTTAAGCATTTCCATAAGAAAACTCTAGAGGCGCATGAGTTATTTGTGAAACAGCCTTTGTCTTAAGTTCTTGAGTGAAGCCTTTTTTTCCCTCCAAGCACCAGTGTCCTCCTTTGTAAAAGAAGATGGATTGAATAACCTCAAAGCACCTTTGAAGCTGCCATGAAGATCGCCAGTCAACGGGCATGGCAAGAAATGATAAAATCACAAGGCAAATCTCTCAGAGCAATCAGGTCTTCCTAGACAAGTTTTGATTGTTGGAATGAAGTTATCTTAGGGCATTGATACCTCAGATAAGAGAACAGTAGAGACACAGCCATGTGAAAATTAGGCTCTAAATAAATGGGTAAAGCAAAAACATCCAGTGGATTCAAACATAGCACCTTCCCTAGGAAGGTGCTCTGTTAGAAACTGCTTGATGATCTGACATAGCTATGATTTTCTCCCAATTCACAATATGGTTTTTTGTTTGTTTTGTTTTGTTTTTCAGTTGAGCACATGATGAAGGGGCTGGCTTGCATTCAAGGTAAAGGGGAACTGTGGTCTCTTGCAATACTCTGACATGTTCACAATGGGGACCTGAGTTGACCAAGGGGACCCTCAATATTTATGCCCCATCTCATGCTCTAAGTTGTAGTCAATTCCATAATGCCTGTTTTGAACATGCAAATATGTGTCCATGAGTTGACAGAGTACAGAACAATTTTTAATTTTTTTTTTATTTTTAATTATCATGGGCACAAAATAGATGTACATATGTATGGGGTACATGTGATGTTTTGATACAGGCAGGCAATGTGTAAGGATCAAATTAAGGTAACTGGGGTATCCATCACCTCAAGCGTTTATCATTTCTTTGTGTTAGGAACATCCTAATTCTACTCTTTTAGTTATTTTAGAAAATACACTAAAATATTGTTAACTATAGTCACCCTATTATGATACCAAACATTAGACCTCATTCATTCTATCAACTGTATTTTCATACCCATTAACCATCCCCAATCTCTCCCCACTCTGTGCTACCCTTCTCAGCCTCTGGCAACCATCATTCCACTCTATCTCTGTAAGTCCAATAATGAATACTGGCCAGGATGTGGAGAAAGGAGAATCCTTATACGCTGTTGTTGAGAATGCAAATTAGTATAGCCACTCTGGGGAACAGTATGGAGGTTCCTCGGAAAACTAAAAATAAAACTACCATATGATCCAGCAATCCTTCTGCTGGTTCTCTCTCCCAAAGAAAAGAAAACCCGTATAAAGAAGAGGTCTGCACCTCTATGTTCATTGCAGCACTGCTCACAATAGCCAAGGAATGGAAGCCACCTCAATGTCCACTAATGGAGGAATGAAGAAAGCCACTGTGGTACCATAGATACAATGGAATATTATTCAGCTACACAAAGAATGAAATCCTGTCATTTGCAACAACATGGGTGGAACTGGAGGGACATTATGTTAAGCGAAATAAGCCAGACACAGAAAGACAAATATCACATGTTCTCACTCATATGTGGGAGCTAAAAAAAGTAGGGAACAATTTGAGCATAATGCGAATTTCACATTTGCTCATGCTCGATTTCACTTAAAAAAAAAAAAAAAAAAACCTCACTAAGTTAACACAGAAAACTCTATCCAGCAAAAATGAGCTGCATAAAAATACACAAATACACACACACAAGCACACACCTCAAACACTTACTTGCTACCTCAATTCACAGCATGTGCTCCTGAGTCATACCCACCCACATCTGGTGTTACCATTTACCATCCGGTTTCAGTTAAGTCTCCCTGTCTATCCCATCACAATAACACACAAGACACAACCCTTCAGACGTGTCCTTCCCCAAGCAAACTTGTGATCTTCAAGGTAAAGGGTTATCTCTCCTGTAGTATTTATGTATTTCTTAATCATTTAACGTGTGTAAAACTGTATTTTTTTAAATGTGTCACTGATGAAATTTTTTAGTGTGGTGCTTTTAATTCCATTTTCCCCTTAAGTCCCATGGTTTATATTGTGTGATTTTACACAGAGTGGTGATTTTTAGGAACACATATGCTGTGTTATAGCAAAACTGATGGCATACACTCTTGCTAACAAGAAGGCAACTGGAATCACCCACACCATTTGATTTCATTTCTCTCTTTCTCTCTCTCTCTCTCACTCATATCAGGTGACCCTACTACACTGCAGATTCTTAAAACTGCTCTCTTTGGGGGCATACAATGAAAAGGGTTGAACAAAAGGCTTGAGGAAAGGGATGCAGAGAGACTGTCCACCCTTTTGTCATTAGGGAGAATCCCGGCTGTTCTTGAGGCAGCAGCTCTGATATTAATAGTTGTATTCATCTTTCCAGAAGTATTAGGTAGCCTTATGCTCTCTCACTGCCTTTCAGAATCAAGGTGTTTCCTGAGATAACAGAAACAATTTGGCTTCCTTTCCAATGGGATCCTTGCAGAAGCTTACTGCCAGCACCCTCTAGACATCTCCATTTGTATCTTCCAATTAGTGCCATCTCTAGGACTGGCTATCTCCATCAACCCCTGCTGTTTGTCCAAGGTCAAAAACCTTGGATAGCTGGCTGTTGGCGAACATCCAGCTGTAGTTTATGGCTGTGCTCATGAGTGTTTGCACAGTCCAGGACATAACTTATGTGTTTTTCTTCTAGTCTTGATAACCTTCTGATAGGTAGCTGTGGCTGAGAGTGTTGGCAGAGCAGTATGTAAATTTGTTGTGCTAGCAAGCATCCTATGCAGATTTTTAAAAACATATACTGTGAGCCCCTGTCTATAAAGTCCTACTTCTTTACTGGTTTTCACAGATAAAACTCACCTGCCACCCCCTCATCTCTCCCCAAAAAAGTTTGAAATGCACCGTACCAGGTGAATATGTAGACAACTTAAATTATCTGCATCAGGTAAGTATTATTTAGTTAATTCAAAACCAATATATTATTAAAGAGATTAAAGATCTTTGGTCCAATGTGCTAGAAAAGCAATAAATCTGAATTAGATCTACCATTTTAGTCACTCAGGATTAGACCTTTCGGTGACGTGATCCATTAATGTGCTTTAGATCTATTGATTCATCCTGGAAAGACACAATTTAAACTCAGAAGTCACAAAATGAACTTCCCATTAAGTTTGGGAGTCTATGGTCACAGCTCATTTGACTTTTATGAACTAGAAAATGTGATGTAGACCACAATGGCATTCTATTAGGGGAAATCATGCATTTAACCATGTAGCAAAATACTGTAGTCAATTATGTGAACATACACCTATTTTACACATGGCTGCTTCTCTGACTTTAAATTATTAAGGATGTGCATTTAGCTTGTTTTAAGGAGTATTTACTCCCAAGTAAGAGATCCGTGATGAAATTTTGTTCAAAAAGTAAATGAATATTTTTCATTTATATTAAATATTTTTTTCAATAAGAAAATGGAATGGAGCATTGAAACTTTTGCTGTACTTCTTTGCTGCAGAAGAGAAAACACGTGACCTATTTACTTTTCATAAATGAAAAAAATATATATTCTATGAGAGAGATTTAAAAAATGTTCAATCAAAAGCAGATTTGATATTCATCTGCCAGCCTGGAAAACATAATGATAATGTAAAAAGAAGGAGATGATAGGGAAAAAAAAAACCTGTTTAGAGAAGGTTTAGTTTCCTTTTTCTAGAGCTCATCTTGATGGTATACTCTATAAACATCATTTTCCCTCAATATAATTTTGTTTATATTAGCATTATACTTAAGCCAGGCTATATTAATACTAGACTCATTATTATTCTATATTTCAGCAAGGGTACACTTTAGTTCCAAAAATAATTCAACCCACTTCTAACTCGACTCAATCACCACCAACTTTTAAACGTTATGCTTCCAACCCTCCACCTGCCAAATTCCTAATCATAAAAGTCTATTTAAAAGCATGGAATGTTAGGAATTATCTAATCCAATCTCTTGTTTTCAGAAGACGAATTAAGTCCCACAGAGGTTACTGACATGCTCAAGGTCACACAGTTCCACAGAGATAACTCATCGCAAAAGCATTCATTGTCCTCTATTTTAACATCTTAAAAAGAGTCTCCCTCTTTATTTTCTTTAACAAGGTCTCCCTTGGGCTTCATTCATAAAGGCATAGACAAAACATGTAATATGCTGATTATGTTTAGAGAGCATTCCTACCTATGTTATTCCCTTGAATGTATCTTGTCATCAAGTCTTGCTGATTCTCTCTCCTTTTTATCTACTCAAATTAGCTTTTCTTTTTCCATATGCACATTCAATACCCTTGTCTTGGCGCTAAACTCTGAAGGTCTGTCTGAAGCATGATAAAAACCATCCTCGTGTGTGTTTTCACTTATAAGTGGCAGCGAAATGATGAGAACTCACCTGTCACCCCCCTCATCCCTCCCCCAAAAGTCTGAAATGCACAAGACCAGGTGAATATGTAGACAAGTTAAATTATCTGCATCAGGTAAGTATTATTTAGTTAATTCAATGCCATTATTATTAAAGAGATTAAAGACCTTTTGGTCCAATGTGTTAGAAAAGCAATAAATGAAAGCATGTCCTTTGCAGCAACATGGATGAAGCTAGAGGCCATCATCTTTAGCAAACTAATGCAGGGACAGAAAACCAAATGCCACTTTTTCTCACTTACAAGTGGAAGCTAAATGATGGAAACTCATGGACACGAAGGGAACAACAGACACTGAGTCCTACTTGAGGGTGGAGGGTGGAGGGTGGGAGGAGGGAGAGGAACAGAAAATAACTATTGGGTACCGGCCTTAATACCTGGGTGATGCAATAATCTGTACATGACTTGACTATGACATGACTTTATCTATATAACAAATCTACACATGCACCCCTGAATCTTAAATAAAAATTAAAAAAAAAAAAAAGAAAGAAACTCATTCTGCACCAAACAAGTGATCCTGGTGCTCTACCGTTCCTATTATCTGGTTTTATCTTTGCAGGAAATAGAAGGGCCAGGTTGAGTTCAAGAAATGATAGAGAAGTTAGTTGATGGGAATTGACCATTAATTGTGCTCAGGTGGGGCAGGGATGATAGAACAAGTAACCCAGTGTTGGCCTGCAGGTCCCCAGCATGGGTAAGCTCAATGCACATGTGATTCACCATGGTGCAGACTGGGGATGGGTTGGAGGGGTATTGATTTTAGTTTGAGACACAACGAATGAAGGGTGTCCAGGGGTCAGTGGGAGATGTGTATGAAAAAATATGAGTCTCAAGCTTAGAAAAAAAACAAACCTGGAACTAGAAATCTCAGTTTGGGGAGTCGCCAAGAGATGCTCGGGGGCCACCAGAGGGAGGGTGCAGAGGAAGAAGAAATAAGACCTGTGCATAGTATCCACAGCCTCTGGTGACATGCGTGCATTTAACTAACACTATTTCAGAACCTCCCAACATAAAGCTTTCTATTTGTCCTTAAATCACTGGCTAGCTGGACATTTTTAACTAATGGATTTAACATACAGCTGAGGACAACAATTATATATGTCTTTCTTCTTTCTTATTCCACTCTAATACACACATTTTTGAAGAAAGCACATAGTAGATGCTTTAAGAATGTCATTGAATGATGTTACACAACTTCAGCTACTGGAATCTAGTGTAGGCAGCGGACAGAGATGACCTCGATGCAGAAAATGTAATAAAAGACAGGACGGAGTAGGAAATCAATGTCTCCATTTGTAAAGAGGGAGAAAAAAAAAAAGATGAACCAGACATTATTAGCATGATATATAAGGATTGCATAGCCCCATTTATGTCACTTGTATTAAGGATAAATTGCCTGAATAAATTCTATTATTCTAAGAAATAGCACAAATAACAAGCTGACAGCATCAGGAAAAAAATGAAAATAATAATGTTGATATTGCTGGAATTGCATGTTATTTCTCTATTTCCAGTTTCAGGGATCGAGTTAGGCAATAATTCACATTTGGGGGATGGATTTGGCTTTTAAAGTCACAGCCATGCATCCACATTGAAATATTTTAGAATGGGAAGCTAATTATTTATTGTTAATAAAAGTCCAGATTTATTGTCTACTGAATCCCATGCAATGTGTTAAATGTTTTCTGCAAATTATTTAAATTACCCACAAAAAATCTGAAAGATAATGTTATCCTGTCAATTTCATAGATGATGAAACTGAAGCCATGTTAGGTCACTTGCTCAAAATAACATATCCAGTAACTTGACAGATGCAGAAACCTGCACACAACTTCCTCCGGTGCAGGGGTGAAAAAGCACGAGCTTAGGAATCCTGAATTTAAACTCCTGGTAGCTTTGTTACCTTAAATGGCTGAATTAACTCTTTGAAGCCTCAGTTTCTGCATCTGAAAAGGGGGACAATGATGCCTAACTTGTAGAACTATTTGAAGCACTAAGTGAGAATGAATGCAAAGCACTTGACCTGGTACCGGGCCCATAGTAAGCAGACAGTGCATGGTAACTGATGGTTCTCATAGGATTTATTTTTATTATGAATATTACAAATACTCCTAGTCTTTATGATTCTTACTTCAAATCCAGACTTCTATTTAAATTCCACCCAATCTATTCCCCAGCATGGCTCTGCTTCTTCTCAAGCCTGTTTATCTTTCTGGAGATGTGTTAGGATCATGATTCCTAAATCACGTAAACTCAATCTGGCCCTTTGAAGGCTCTTATATGGCTACTGCCTCCATGACTTAAAATAAGCAACTTTGGCGTCCCTGCTCACCGCATGACCTCAGAGAGAGCACATATCCATTCTACATTCTACAGACTTTTTTTTTTTTTTTTTAAAGACAGAGTTTCTCCCTTGTTTCCCAGGCTGGAGTGCAATGGTGCAATCTCGGCTCACTGCAACCTCCACCACCCGGGTTCAAGCGAGTCTCTTGCCTCAGCCTCCCAAGTAGCTGGGACTACAGGCACGTGCCACCAAACCCGGCTAATTTTTTGTATTTTTAGTAGAGATGGGGTTTCTCCATGTTGGTCAGGCTGGTCTTGAAATCCTGACCTCAGGTGATTGGCCCACCTTGGCCTCTCAAATTCCTGGAATTACAGGCATGAGCCACTGCACCCGGCCCATTCTACAAACTTAATGAGCATCTACTAAAGGCCATAAATTTTCCTCAGTCCAGAAGATAGAAAGATGCATAAACTCCAGATTGACTTTTAAGGAACATGTGGTGGGAGCAACAAAAGTCAAGAGTTAAAATGCAGGCATAGCACAAATGCTATAATAAGACTGGCTTACAAGGCAAGATGGCAGACTCTAAACATTGCCAAGATCAAATAAAACCTATAATGGGGATAAAAAGGCGGTAGGTAAGATGGCATTTTATAAAGGAAAATATGTCATATGATTAATACCTTTCTTAAGCCATCTGTTTGCTCCTGGGTGTTTTACATTAGCATTTTGCAAAACTGTGAACCCTAACACCTTACGTTTCTCTGATTCCATATCTGAAAGATTTGGGGGCAAGGAAAAACTGGCCTAGAGTAATGCAGACTTCATGAATTAAAAAAGAATGAACTAAAAGATTCGTCACAGAGTAAGTTAAATAGGGTTGGTTTCCTAAAAATCTTTAAAATTATTCATATCTACTCATCCATTCATTCTAGTAGTCACTCAGATGTTAAGCTCCTAGTACACATGACATACCACATTAATCACTAAGGATAGAGATAAACATAAAGCTCTTGCCCTCAAGGAAACGTACACATAACATAAAGTTGAAAATGGACAGATAAACAGTATTTACAATTATGCGTCAAGCTAGATGTGTAGGGATACAGTATATGGAGTGCCCATGAATGAAAGAAACCCTAACCCAGAAAATGAGACAAAGAGCCAGTGGCATTCAGGGAAAAAATGCCTGGAGGAAGGCTGCCTCTGAAGCCAGAGTTAGAAGATAAGTAGACATTTTCAGGCCAAGATAGTAGAAGGGAATGGGGTGGATCCAGGGAGCAGCATACATAAAGAAAGAGAAATGAGTACAGGCTCGTTACGTGCACTGAACTATAAGTAGGCTATTCTTGAAAAAGAAAAACAAGGAGTGTTCCTGAGAGCAGGGAGGAACAAGTCATGTTACCAAGCTTGGTCATAATCCTGAAAACACTTAAACAGGGGAAGGGCATGACCAAATTTTTATTTTCAAGCATGAGGGATTTGAAGGGGAAAGAGAAGAAATGCCAATTAGAAGCTAGTTGCAGCAGCCTGGGTGAGAGGTGAACTGGTCACAAAGAACAGTGAGAATAAGGCAAATGCTGGATTCTGTGGCTCTTCAGGAGGTAATGCAGGACCTGAGGTTGGGGTGGGGGAGCTGCAGAGCCTGAACAACAAGTTTCTAAACTGAGGACCTGAGGGCCATCAACAGAGAGGATGAGGGAAGGAACAGTATGAAATGATGACCAGATGTGGAATTCCACTTGGAATGTGTGAGTTCCAGGAAGACACATCCAAGAGGCAGTTAGTATACAGGAATGAGATTCTAGGCTTCATCAGCTTAGAGGCATGTTGTGTGAATTAGGTCACCCATGAGAAAACACAATGGAAAGCCAAGAGGCAGAGGTCAGAACCTTGGAGAGCAACTTCGCTTAGGTGTGAACACAGGAAGATGAGGCAATGCAAAAAGCCAGAAAAGAACGAGGCAGAGATGCGGGAAGTTTACCAGGAGAATCAAGGGAGGACAGAGCTTTCAAAAGGAAGGAGGGATGTGCAGTGACAAACCCAGTGGGGAGGGTAAAAGATGAAAATACCCAAAATACCCAAAGAAATGGGCAGTTTCAATGTGAGAATCAAGGTAAAAATCAGCTGAAAAATGAAGGCTGAATACAATTCAAAATGTTTAGCATTTACTGCACACTCACTGCTGCCCAAGTCACTAAATGCTTTGCCTGTTTTATTGTGTTTATTCTTTATTTTTTAAAAGTAGCCCCTATTAGCATCTTTGCTTTGCCATTGATGAAACTGAGGTTCCCAGGGTTATATGACTTGCTCTAGGTCACTTAACCAGTAAATGATAATGTCTGTTCAACTCTTGTCCTCCTAGAGTTCATTTACTACTACCCTTCTCACTGAATTTTATATATATATATATATATATATATATATATATATATATGTAAAGAATATGGACACTGGGGCTGTGTCAAATTTCTTAACTCCCACAAAGAGATAATCTGATTGGCCAGCCCCATGCACGTCTCTCCTCAGTCTAATCAGCTGTTGCCAGCAAGGGGATTTTCAATCTGCTGCGAGAGTCACCAGAGCCTTGGATGAGGTTTTCAAAGAACAGATAAGGAGATAGGATGAACACATTGCCTCACCAACAGGATTCATTTGCATTGAAATCACTAAATGTATTTATTACAGAGTTAGAGATGAATCTTCAGGAGGTACGTCACAAACTGCTTTAATTATACATTTCTTCATGGAACGAAGATAAACATTCTCATTATTTCACAGCCATCAGATGAATGGGACTTTTTCAGGCTACCAGTTCCAACACACTGAGTTGGGACATTTAATTGAATTTAGATATAATATATCACTCAAAGAGTGCTTGTCTGTTATGAAATATTAGCTTTGGTGTTGCATCTTATGAGATGGATCCCAGTAAAGATGCTTTTTATTAATGATAATAAACAATGTTTACAGAAATCTTTTAGTGCATGAGAACCTGTGCTAAGCATTTCACATGCATAATCTTACTGACTCATCCCAACAACCTTATGAGGTCAGTATAATTATCATTGCTGTTTTATAGATAACCAAACAGACAAAGAGCATCTAGAGCACATGTTGACAGTTACATGGTAGAATCAAGATATAAACTTGGATCTCCACCACTGTATCTCTGTAGTTTGCATACCAGTTTCTATTATAAATTATAAGAAGATGCTTAGTGACCATCCTTATTAAAGCTGTCAGTTAAGAAATAGGTAAAACTGTGTGTGAGCTATGCATGTGTGTGTGGGGGTTGGGAAGAAGGAGGGGAAAATGGTGAGTGAAGAAAGAAGTGAGGGAGGTAGAGGGGCTCAAATAAAGACAGTAGGAAGAGACAAAACTAGAACTAAGAATGACATTACTCATCTTACCTGCTGTTCCTCCAGAAGACAAAATGCCAAGCCCATCTCCACCGACTCATTAGCAAGCTACCAATGCCAATTTGATGTGGCATGAGAACAAGCACAGCCATCCTACAGATAATAGGGTAGAATGCCCTCCCAACAACCAAGGACTGGTCCCAAAGGGTGTACTGGGGAGATCTCGCTGTATTAAATAGCACTGACATCTTCCAAACTAAATTGCAATGGGGAAGAAAACAGAATTAATAGTAATTGATACAGGGGAGAGAGCAGGAGGTAGCAGGAGGCAGATGCAGCTCATGCTGAATTCCTTAGTCCTGAAAAATATGCCTAGAAGTAACAGAAATGTTCTAATTCCATGACCTTCTTCCTCAGTCTACTAGATGTAGTTCCTCACCATTTTGTCCCAAAACATATTTACAGAATTCCAAGGCTGACACTAACCCCTTTGTTACTATGTCAGCTTAGCAGTGACATAATTGCAAAGAGATGATTCTCCCCTCTCCAAATCATGACGTTTCTGTTAGGAAATCTAGTGCAAAATTCTGAAAATCAAGTCTCGATACCTGCATTCCAAGGAAAGCTCTGTCATGAACTTCCAACAGAATTTCAGTAAGTCATAAACACTCTCTCTGCCATGAGTTTCCAGCTTGTTAAATAAGTCAAAACATCTTAAAAACTCCAAATCACCATAAAAAGGCAACAGAAATTGCCTTTTGGACCATGCAAAAAAAAATTACAGATTACTCTTGTTTTCTTACCCTTACTCAGTTCTAGCAACTATATATTTCTCTATACAGTCCTAACTTTTTTTCTCTCCAATAAAGAATGCATTCAGTGGTATACTCATAACATTTGAAATACATGGCAATTGTAAAGTGGGGCATGGTAAACATCACTTATCATGATAAATATCACTTCCTGTTGCAAAGTACCATGTGCCCACCCCCTAAATTCTCAAGAGTGACTCAAAGTCAAAATCTGGCCTCATTTGCCAGTGAAAGGATATGCCGTCCCTCCCCTTCTCTGGCAACAATTTCTGCTATAGGAGAAAACTTGCAAGGGTGTGTTATCATAATCACAAGCACATGACAGGGAGAGGACAACATTCAGAAGTCATTTATAGAATATTTTCAGGTAAAGCACCGCTTGAAAATACTGCCCAGTCCAATAGCCAAGTTCACCAATGGAGGTGACTCTAGTTTAACTCATGCCTCTATCAGATGAAGAAAAAAAAAAAAACACAGACACATTATTCAATCCAACCAAGCTATCTGTTTAGAAGATGCTTCAGGACTGATAAATGACAGAAAGCAAAGAGGAACCACACAGACCTTGGCTGTCAAGGTCAAATGCACAAGCAGACAGAATCGGGAGAGGCTGGGAGGCTGCCCGATCTGGATTTAGACTGCCGGCCTCAAGTTTTGGCTGGAGCTCCCGGCGTGTTGTCATTCACTCTCACTTACAGTCACAGCACACACAAGATGGAGAGGCATATGGTGCATTTCTCCCAACTCGGTTTAAATGTGGGCTCTAATTTAAGCTTTAAACCTTTTAGAATTCTTTGCCAGCAAGATAAAATATATAAGCCATGATATTCTGAGCACCATATTTTGCTGCAATATGCCTTATAGCACGTGGTTCAGTAATTTTAAGGGTGGGACCAACAGCGACTAAGTCAAGTGGCATCTCTGAGAGGGGAAATTGGTGGCTGTGTGTTCCCCAAAAGCAAAATGTTAGGCAAATAATAATAGTACCATCAACGATGTATCAAGTGCTTATATGTCACAGGCAGTGCTGAAAGATGTAAGTCGATTTTTCTCATTCAACTTCATAACAATCCTATGGAGTAAGTCCTTTTATTATCCCAATTTTCTGAAATAATCAACACAGGATTAGAAAATTAAGTAGTTCATTCCATTCCAGGTTGCCCTGTCTGTTGCATAAAGCCAGGATTCAAACATAGGCAGTAGGACTCCAGATGCTACACACCTGACACTACATAATTCTGTTGATACTATATACAGAACAACGTCTATAGGACACCTCCTAACATTACTACTTAGTGTTGGTTTGGATGTAATAACTTTGAACTCAACATCCCCAAACAAGGCATGAAGCCAAAATGCAGTCATTCAAATAACTGCCCTTCATTCATTCATTGATTTAAACACTTATTGAACATCTACAGAATTTGAAGCACAGGATTATGCACTAAGGACTTCACAAATACTATTTCGGTTTGAGGGTACTAACCAAAATAGTACTCCACTTTGAGCAAAAAAAAATAAAACTGCACGCCTGAATTCATACACATACAAACATAGATGACTTCACAAAATGTTTACCTCTTTCACTGAAATTTCAATCTAAGACCTCAAACTATGAAACTACTACAAGAAAACATTGGGGAAAATCTCCAGGACATTGGTCTGGGCAAAGATTTTCTTTAGCAATACCCCTCAAGCACAGGTAACCAAAGCAAACATGGACAATTGGGATCACATCAAGTGAAAAAGCTTCTACACAACGAAATATATGTTCAACCATGTGAAGAGACAAACCATGGAATGGGAGAAAATATCTATGGAACAATTTTTTTAAAAAATATCATATATCACTTGTTTGGTGGAATGTACGAATTCTAGGAGTGAGAGTTTTCTAACCTCAACCACAACTGGAGAGAGACAACAGGTGAATTAAGCCTCCAAATAAATGCAACCAACAGCTGTCCTTCGTAGCTACTTCCAATAGCATCAGCTGATGAGTTAAAATGCCCCTAACAACGAGAGCAGGTGGGACAGCCATGTCCCTGTGGTTTGAGTGCTCCTGCACCTAAGCTATCTCCCAAACCTTCAGCAAGCTAACCAATGCATTTAACTCTTCTGAAAGAGCTAAATAGCAATTAGCCCCGGCAACCCAACAGTTCTCTGTCACTGTTGCAGCAAGCAACTCTGCATTAACAGCTGAGGAATTTATGATGAGTTGGCAAAAAGAGACACCTGTGAGCCAGCACGCACTAGACTTTTGAATGCACTCCGGGAATGGCACACAGTGTTCTGATGCAGACTCCAGGGCCACCTTTCCAGTCCCTTGGTAAGCTCTCTGTATCTCCCTGTGCCATCAGCTTCATCCTCAATGCTTGTTATGTTTGATATTGTAACATTTGCTATGAAAGCATTCATTGTAATATCCATCTGACAGCTGCTGGTAAGCAAAACAATTGCATTACAACAGATGGAAAATGGAACCATTTGGTGGTTTAGAATGGCACAGGTAGTTTTCAGAGGTCATCTGAAACCACATAGAACATGGAAGACTTAGCATCTGTGCCCAAGTTCACAGTGGGTTAGATAAATAAACATGTTCAAATATTTCAGAATTGACTAGCTTCATCTTGCACTGCACTTGAGGTCTCATTTGGCGCTCCAAAATTCCTTTCAACCTCTCTTATTACAGATCTCTTAATGAAAGAAAAGCAAACTGGTCTTTTAGTCCACTACTATTTTTGGCAATGCAAAACTGATACACCTGGCTAAAAATGAACTGTACATGCTTCAAAGTATCAGCGGTAGGAAGGTTTGGCACATTTTGATTTGCATTTAAAGATGACACTGATACAGGTGCTCATTTACTGTGTTCCATTTTTTCACCTCCACTTCATTCAGTGTGGTCTCATTATTTCCAAGATTTCTTCATTCACAGCTTTATACTTTTTAATTTAATTCCTGAAGTTGACAGCTCTCTGGTAGCTGGGAAACAAGGAGTTAGCAGAAAATATAAGCAGAAACAAAATATATTGATTGTTATTTTGTTTTCCTCATAGCTGAAGGTTTCTGGTATCATACACCTCTTTGCTTTGTCTGAAATAGACAATAACATCAGAGAAGGGTTGCCAGCCAGGTTTACAAACACTGCATTTTGTGTTTAGCCTTTTTTTTTTTTTTTTTTTGGCTAAAACAAAATCAATAACAGCAGATAAATTTCTTCTCAAAGCTCTAATTGTTTCTTGGTCTTCTGGAGAAAAATTTTTTTTTCTCATGGTAAAAACTTAGAAACAACTGAAGGAAGCATGAAAATAAATCACTCAGTCTGCTTCCTTGAAATAGCCACTTGTTAATGTGTGGGTAGACGTAAACTATTGACCCTTGGACCATACCAGTTTGAACTGAACAGGCTTACTTATATATGGATTTTTTTATCCAACTGAGCATACATGGAAGACATAGTTTTCACAGGATGCAAAACTTACAAATATAGAGGGAAAACTTTTTGTATATATGGATTCCACAAAGCCAGAATTTTGGTATTAGTGAGGGTCCTTCACGGACACTGAGGGATGACTATATACACATATACATAAACACAGCACATGTGTGTTAAAATAATTTTATGGCAAAATAAGAATAGTTGAGATTAAATACACACAGTCATGTACACACATATGCATGCACATGTGCAAAACAGTTAACACTGGTAACATTCTAAGGTTAACACATGTGCCAAACAGTTAACACTGGTCACATTTATATCAGAGCCAGAGAAGAAAGCTGACTTCGCTCTGGGTGTCCGGCAAACGTTTGTTAATGTTATCCTAGCCTGCCCCTCCGTCTCCCACTCTCTACATCCCGCTTTGCCATCATATCCAAGCAGTTACCAAGTAAGGTGCATTTTTCCTTCTAAATTTTGATTAAAGCTACCTACTTGCTCAGTTCCCACTGGAACCACCTGTATCCTGATCTCCAGCCTGGATTAATATGAAAATCTCCTAACTGATATCCTTGGTTCCAGCTGAGTCTTCTCCAATCTGTTTTCCAGAGACACCTTACAAAATACTTGTGAGAGCTAGTTATTTTTGGTTACAGTAATTCTTAAATTCCCCATCATTAGAAAAGCTTAGAAAATGTTGAGCTGTCTGACTTCCGCCTAAATTCCGAATCTTTTATCCCTGTTATCTCTGCCCTGACCCTTCCTCTAGTTTCTGAGCCTGGTCACATCTAGGGGTGTTGTGTATGCTGTTATCACCCTAGCTTAAAATATCACCCCTCTACTCTTTCCTCCTCTCATGGCTTAGACCAAAGCATCTCTCCAAGAAAACATCCATTCTCATCCCAACTCACTTCCCTAGAATGCAGAATGTTTTCTATGACCTGATATAGGTCATCCAAAGGGTTCCTGTTTCCCCCATGAAAGCATTAGGGCTTTGTATGACGGGGCCAAGTGTGACAATAACTTTCTAACTGTACATCTATGATAAAGGTGTCTCTCTGATATACTGTTGCATCCCCTCTACTGGTCCATGATAACTGATGCTCAAAAACATGCCAAATGGATATCAGATCATTACAGTTCAACAGTATCACTGACTAGATACACAGATAAATATACCCAATAAAGAGATCAATGGAGCTTCAGAAACAACCAATGACTTGTGAGGATCTTGAACCATGAGAGTATTGAGCGAAGATTAGATTTCTCCCAACTCGGGGGCCTTTGTTCACCAGTGTGACCCTACATTCTCTGCATATTCTGCTATGCCCAATACTGCCCACATGGAGGACTGACCTCTTCCTCCATCTCCTTTTCACTCCCCATTGGCACCAACGTTGCCATGTTCACTGCTCCCCTCCTAGAGGCAAGGTCAACATCATCTCCAGACATGCCCATTGCTATGGAGCTTCCATCTTGTTTCCTGACTTCAGTCTTTCCTCACACTAACCCATAAACCATCCAAATACAGCCTACGGCATGGTCCACACCAAGCCACACTCTCCTTATCTCTACTTTCAACGTGAAGCTAGGGCAATGTCCAGTTCTTTTCCCTGACCTCACACTCCTCCCCATCCCTCTCCTCACTATATCCATCTCCATTCTTAGTTATCTGTTTCTGCAGTCTACCCTCTAACCAAGCAAGTATCTTTACAGACCCTTATGAACAATGTATTCATTCTTGTGCTTACACCTCTGCATGGAACATTCCCCATATGCAGGTGATCCTCTCCTTCTTCAAACTCACTCCAAATTCCCTTGCACAGAAAAATCATCCCCTGGAACCACACTCTAACCCAGAGTCATCAGTTGTATATTTCTTAATGAATCAATCTATAAATGAGTGAATTTTAGAGTGATGATGATGAACCCAGGAGTTAAAAAAAGCACTTCACCGCATTTGATTTTTTGGCATTATTCTGTTGAGTTTACAGATCACAGCAAAAAAAAAAAGAATGCATATACAGATATAATCATGTCAGAAAAAAATATTTTTCAAGTCCTCTGGACAATCCTCCTACTTCCATTGCAAGAAACACACATCCAAGGAGAATAGAGAAATAATAATGTCACAGCAGTACAAGATTGACTTTAAGTCACAGCTATTTAGGTAAGAAAGAAGATGTGGGTCTTCCTGTTCTTAGCTCTAAGGAGGGTAACACACCCTGTCGCTATGCTCTGAAAGGTTCCTGTCTTCCTTCTTCTTTAGGAGGTCAAGGAAAGAAGATCCGACTCTCCTCCTGTCTCCTACTCTCACGCTCGTCAACCATGTCATTATCACAGACTTTTAAAAAATTTAATGATTTACATGAAATTATAGTGTTTTAAGGAACAAGTCCACAGTCTTTCTCCAAGTTTTATTTCTTGTAAGAAAACAGACATTAACAATTTAGACCCACAAATGTATAGGGGTGAAATATTATATTATATTTAGCTATGAGGAACTTTTTAAATGTTCTGTGTACATTGGTACTTAAACCCACGCTGATCACTTTCCAAGCCCTTGTTTGCAAACACAATTTCATCATGAACAAGGATGCAATGAAAAGGGAGAGGCTGGGGATAGGAAAGGAAAGCAAGGCTCTGGTTTGAGTTCTGCTATTGAATACTCAAGTGGCCTTAACCCCTCTGAACTTCGGTTTCTTCATTGTAAAATGGAGATAATCAGCTTATTGTCCATATTGAATGCCTTGAAACAGGATAAGATCACCTCGAAGGTGGGCAGGAGGGAAGCCTTGTTGGAATGAATTCAAGAGAGAATGGAAGGAGAAAAAAATTTATAGCAAATATAGACAAGTTTTATTTCAGAGTTTTGTAAAGGCAATCAGAGAAAGAGAGTGACAGATGGAGAGGAACTAGAGTCACAGGATAATTTTTTTAAATGTTGAATATATTATAGCCTGTGCACATGGTGAAGGGTGTGAGCTGGTCCTGTCTAAAGGTGTCGAATGCCATCCATAAGAAGGAAGTCCTAAATCTGTATCTCCATATCAAACCTCTTCCTTGTTCTACAGACACACAGAGCTGTCTCCTTGACATCTCTCCTTGGAAATCCAATGGGCACCTCATGCCGAATTCACCCAAATGTAAACCTGCAATTCCTCTTCCTTCTTCTCTTTCTCTTTCCCTCTCTCCCTCCCTGAACAGCTGCTTCTCTTGCAATCCATCTTGGAACTAGCACTTCAATTTTCTGAATGCTTAAGCTTAAATTCCTGTAGTAGACCGGGAGCGGTGGCTCACACCTGTAATCCCAGCACTTTGGAAGGTCGAGGCGGGTGGATCACGAGGTGAAGAGATCAAGACCATCCCGTCCAACATGGTGAAACCCCGTCTCTACTAAAAAATACAAAAAAAAAAAAAAAAAGAGACAGGCATTGTGGCAGCCACCTGTAATCCCAGCTACTCGAGAGGCTGAGGCAGAAGAATTGCTTGTACCCGGGAGGTGGAGGTTGCAGTGAACTGAGATCGCACCACTGCACTCCAGCCTGGGCGACAGAGCGAGACTCCATCTAAAATAATAATAATAATAATAATAATAATAATAATAATAATAATTCCCATAGTAACCACTGACCCACTGATCCCTCTCTCTCTTTCATGTCCCACGTTCACTCCATTACCTAAGCATACCATTATACAGTCTTTGCTTTGGAAATATATCCAGACTCTGACCATTTCTCACATCTGCAAGCTCTGTTCCATTTACCATGACTTCTCACCTCCATGACTGTAACGTCTCCTTCTGGATTCCCTGGTTCCATCCTTTCCCACACCTATTCTCCACCCAGCAGCCAGAGTATTTCTTTTAGATGGGCATGATATCATGTTGCTCATCTGCTCAACATCCTCTGATATGGTTTGGCTGTGTCCCCACCCAAATCTCATCTTGAATTGTAGTTCCCATAATTCCCATATGTTGTGGGAGAAGCCGAATGGGAGGTAACTGAATCATGGTGGCAGTTTCCCCCATACTCTTCTCATGGTAGTGAATAACTCTCATGAGATAGGATGGTTTTATAAGGGAAAATCCCTTTCCTTTGTCTCTCTCTCGCCTGCCACCATGTAAAACATGGCTTTTGCCTTCTGGCACGATTGTGAGGTCTCCCCAGCCATGTGGAAGTGGGAGTCCATTAAACCTCTTTTTCTTTATAAATGACCCACTCTCAGGTATGTCTTTACCAGCAGTGTGAAAATGGACTAATACATTCTTCAATGGCTTCTTCTCCTGCTCAAAGCTAAATCCCAGGTCCATATTATGACCTTCGAAGCCCTACATGCTCCAGTCCCCTCCTAGCTTCTACCCCAGCTAACACTCACCTCATGCGGTACCACTCTTGTCTCTTTTTCTCTCTGACCCCAGGTTCCAGCCACATTAAACTCCTTGCTGTGGATATGACAAGAAGTCTGCAGCCAGGTGTCTTTACACTGGCCGTTCCTTCTTTCTGATCTTCTAGACATCCATGTGAATCTTTTCCTCACCACCTGCATGTTTCTGCACAAATGTTACACATCAGAGATGTATTCCCAGACCCTTCTCTCATATATAACAGCATCCCTTACCCAATCGATCATATCCTATTCTCCTTACCTTTTTTATTAATTTTTTTTTTTTTTTTGAGATGGAGTCTTGCTCTGTCACCCAGACTGGAGTACAATGGCGCAATCTCGGCTCACTGCAACCTCCACCTCCCGAGTTCAAGCAATTCTCCTGCCCCAGCCTCCAGAGCAGCTGGGATTACAAGAGCATGGCACCACACCTGGCTAATTTTTTGTATTTTTAGTAGAGACAGGGTTTCACTGTGTTACCCAGGATGGTCTCGATCTCCTGACCTCGTGATCTGCCCGCCTTGTCCTCCCAAAGTGCTGGGATTACAGGTGTAGGCCACTAAGCCCAGACCTCCTTACCTTTATTATTATTCTTCACGGCAATTAATACATTGTTTTTAATACAAACATTGTATCCTCACATGCCACCTGACACCCAATAGAACATAAATTTCTTGACAGAAAGATTTTTCTTCATGCTATATGTTTAGTTTCTAAAAGACTGCCTGGAACTTAGTAAACACTCAAAAACATTTGTCAATGAATGCATGTATATGATCTGACATTTCTGGATTTCTTTTCATCCTTCGCCCCATACTAATAAATTAGTATAAACACACTTTAATGAAATATTGCATTACAAAGCTAATAAAAGTACACTAACAGGTTCATTCAGCTCTTTAGAATGTGTTCTATTCTTCACAAGCTGAATATTTTCATTAAAAAAGAATTATGTAAAAATAGTACTACACTATATTCACATATGTTTCAGTAAGAGCATAAAGGATGTAAGTTAGAGGTACACTATTTAACTACAGCATTCCTAAATGTCCACAGCTGGCCAGAATATGCAATTTATTCAGCCTTTGTTGCAAAAACATATTTTAAAACATATTTTAAATCACACTGTGTTATATAGGTTAAAATGAATTGAAACAACTATATGTCTAACACTAGGAGGAAGGGGTAAGTAAATATTAGACCAATTCAATACAAAGTTATGTGGCAATCAAAATAGTAATTAGAATAAGAATGTAGACATATGAAGACTATGTGCGTGTCGGCAAACACAATAAAAAACAACTGCATATTAGCTGTTTGATTATATAAACATACATCTGTAAAGAAAACATGCATACATTAATCTTAAACTGGTAGAATTAGGAATGATTCTTATTCTAAAGTGGCTGTGGTAGGTCGTATTATTTATGCCAATTAAGAAGCGACATTTTATGAAAGTGAGAGAGAACAGAGTAAAATTGGGGGAAAAAACTAAATTAGAAGCCAATAAATATTTCCAGTTCCTAATCTTCCAATAACTTACTTAAAACAACACATCTTAAGTCATTCAGTATTTCTGCATCCCAATTTTCTTTCCCGGAGAATAAGGTTAATAATGTGATAGGATCTCCAAAGAATAAGAGTGGCAAACAGAATACACTGTATTCACCAAATGTTTGCTTTTGTATTTTCCCTGGGCACACAGGAATACTACATTTCCCAGTCTTCCTTGTATTTTAGTGGGACCATATGACTGAACTCTGGCTAATACAGTATGATCAGAAATGATATAAAACACTTTCTGGAAACATCCCCTGTAATTGCCAATGATCTCTGCAACCCCTATCGATGGAAACTGAGCCAAAATGTTGCAAGATGATATTGCCACAGCTGGAAGGAGCCTACAACCAGAGAGGGACCCAATTCACATCACACCATGATGAAAGGAAGAAATACATCTTAATTATACGGCATCACTGAGATTTTGTGGGTCAACTGCATGCACATAGTGTTCTCCATACCCACTAACAGAATGACAGGATCTCATCCTGTAGAACCACAGTGCTGTGGGTAAAGTTTGAGGAAAATCCCCAATGGCTTCACGTAAGACCTCTAATGTGAACATGTGGGGATCACCCTCCCCCCCACCACAGGAATGGACTACGGTTATTGTTTTGAAACAAGTTTTCCCAATGTGTGGTGCCCTTTCCTGGGTAATAGGATGCAAGTTCACATGAAAAATGTTTGGGACTACCAGCTATGGCTGAGTGAGGAAGTCAGACATTCCTCTCTCCAAATAGCAATAATACATGTAGACAAAACTGACCCCCCCAAAATTTCAGCACTCTAAAAATCAACCAAAGAATTCCAATAATGTGACAAGTATTCGCCAAAAATCGACTGGAGTTCAGGCAAGAACAGTGGGACTCTTTGGTATTCTAGACGAGGGCTTCATCCCTAGTTAACACAAAGGCTCTGCCTGGGTAGAGTAGGCTATGAGTACTGGCAGCTCAGTTGCCATGGTCCAAAACGAGCTCATGTGTTTTCAAGTAGAAGGCCATGACCATATCCAGCAGCATTATTGTAGAAGTGATTATATTCTTCTATATGGAAAACTGGAGAGCGCCAATGACTTTACTAGCCCATACATTTCGGATTAATCCTGAAGCAGTGTGCAGATGCACAGGTGATACCAAAGGAACCAGTAGGATCTAAATACTTGGGAAGATTTGAAAATGGCCTGAAATTTCAATGCACACCTCCACATATACACAGACCCATCAGTAGAGGACAGGAGACTTCTTAGTGCTCAAGGTGTTTGAACACAATCTTAGCTGATTTTTGGCTGGTCTTTAAGCTACACAGATAATATAAAAACTTTCAGAAATAAAGATTAAAAACAAAAGAGGCCAGGTGCAGTGGCTCACACCTGTAATCCCAGCACGTTGGGAGGCCGAGGCAGGTAGATCACTTGAGGTCAGGAGTTCGAGACCAGCCTGGCCAACCTGGTGAAACCCCATCTCTACTAAAAATACAAAAATTAGCTGGGTGTGGTGGCAGGAGCCTGTAATCCCAGCTACTCAGGAGGCTGAGGCAGGAGAATCACTTGAACCCAGGAGGCGGAGATTGCGGTGAGCCAAGATCATGACATTCCATTCCAGCCTGGGTGACAAAGAAAGACCCCAACTCAAAAAAAAAAGGGGGGGGGGAATGACAACAACAACAAAAATGAAACAGAGAGACTAGAACGACCAAGGAAAAAAAAAAAGAGAGAGAAAACTCAAATTACCAAAATCAGAAATTAAAGAGGGGACATTACTACCAACTTTATAGAAATAAAAAGGATTATAAGGGTATCTTATGGACAATTTTAGGCCAAAAATAATAGATAACCTACATAAAATGAAAAAAAAAATTTCTGGAAAGACACAAACTACCAAAATTCCAAGAGGAAATAGAAAACCTGAATAAGCCTTTACCAAGCAAAGAGATTGAATTAGTAGACAAAAAAACTTCACATAAAGAAAAACCCAGACCCCGATGCCTCTACTGGTGAATTTTACCAAAATTTCAAAAATTATTACTAACACTTCTAAATACCTTCCAAAAGAATAGAAGAGGAAGAAATCTGAGGCTAGTGTTATCCTCATATCAAAACCAGACAAAAAATCAAAAGGAAAGAGTACTGCAGATCTACATATTTTATAAATATAGATGCAAACATCTTCAAGAAGATACCAGCAAACCAAATGCAGCCACACATGGGAAGAATTTTAAACCCTGACATAGAACCATATGATCATCTCAACAGACGCAGAAAAAGAATTTGACAAAAGTTAAGACCCTTTCATGACAAAAAACACCCTCACAACCTAGGAATAGAAAGAACTTCCCTAACTTTATAAAGGGCATCTACAAAATACTACAGCTGGTATCACACTAAATGGTGAAACCCAACTACGCTGCTCCCAAATTCTCGACCCACAGAAACTATGAAAGATAACGTGTTTCGATCTTGATACACTAAGTTTTGGCCTAATTTTCCTTATATCAATAGATGTATAAATATTAAGAAGAACAACAATAATAATAGGAAAGGGTGGGGAAAGAAGAGGAGAAGGAGAGGCAGCAGCAGGAGCTGTTGGGTGTTCTTGTTGTTGCTGTAGGCATCCACACTGATGGGAATGATAACACTAGTGAGTTGTGGACCACAGTCTCTGAGCCCAGTAGGGCTCCAAGCCAGAACTCCAGACTGTGAGATGAGGTTGATGCTACAGCCTAGCCCCCAGAAGATGATCTATGTTCAAGGCATCAGAGAGTCCCAACATGGGGTCAGGTCTCCAGTACTTCGAGTTTTTCTAAGATCGGAATTACTCCTTTACACAGATAAACCTAGCGCTAAACATCAATCTCCCCAGCTGTGGACACAGGTGATATGGGAGAGAGAACTGAGATCCAGCCTTCCAGAAAGTAAAAGCTACCAAAAACAATACTTGTTCTTAAGAAAATGCCTACATCATCATCACAGAGCCTGGGAGCTTCAGCGCTGGATAGTTAAAGGGAGCAGAGAGCCCCAGTGTAGTCTCCACTGCTCATCTCAAGCATGCAAGAGTTGCCCACAACTGCTTTAAGGGCACCTTGTTATATTTGGGTTTCTAGATTTCTTTCCACATCCACCATCCCTGTCATAAGACAGCTGTTCTTCCAGTACCTTATCAAGATGTCTTACCTGAGCTCAGCCCATGATGGTCTCCAGATGGCTTGTTGAGCAGTATACAAATATTTTTTAAATCCTTCCCAATCGAGACAACTCATCTTCTAAGTAAGGAATTTTGGCCCCTAATTTGTTGTTGGTTTTGTCTTCCTTAGATGAGAGTGTTCAGCTATGGGAGCTGGTGGCTATTTAGGACAGAAAATGCCAATCTGTATTTACTTCACCTTCATTCGCAAGTGAAAAACAGGCCCTTGCTAAAAAGATCAATTAAAGTGAGTTTTGAGAGTTACATAAGAAAACACAGATATTTTAATCCAGCCATGACAACTAGCTACATAAACACAAGTCTTGAAGAACGAGATGAGAAGGTAGACTAGATACCCTCTAGGATCATCCAGGCTCAAAGATTCTAGATTCAACAACCAAGGGATTAATACAAGAGTAACAGAATTAAACACATTCCTTCTTTTATATGGCTTTAAAAATATGCTCTCCTTCATAGTGAGCCATCAGTGATGGGAATTCTAAACACATTTGAGAAATGCTTAGTAAATAATTCTCTGAGTCTACAGATAAGGGCAGAAACAGGTAAACAAGAAAGAGTGACCTTATCCCAGCACTTTGGGAGGCTGAGGCTTACAGATAATGAGGTCAGGAGTTTGAGTCCAGCCTGGTCAACATGGTGAAACCCCATCTATACTAAAAATACCAAAAAGTTAGGCATCGCAGTGCATGACTGTAATCCCAGCTACTTGGGAGGCTGAGGCAGGAGAATCACTTGAACCCGCGAGGCGGAGGTTGCAGTGAACCGAGATCGCACCACTGTACTCCAGCATGGGGGATAGAGCGACACTCAGTCTCAAAAAAAAAAAAAAAAAAAAAAGAGTGACCTTTGGAAATATGGGCAAGGACACACGCTGGTCCCCAGGTGTCCATGACCTTAACCAAATATTCACACTACTCTTCCTTCTGTTGGTTAGGAAGCAATCATATTTCAGGGAAAAATAAAATCCTAAAACACTAATGTCTCAAAACAAAGTCAATTTAAAGTTATAAATTAAAAAATCAGAAAGTATCCAAAATGTTAAATGACTCCATCTTCAGGATAAATGTGAAAAGGCTCTTTTTTTTTTTTTTTTTTTTTTTTTTTTTACCCCCACTGAAAATGCAGGAGCTATTTCAAGTTCTTCCTGAATTAGATGGATGTAGCCGTGGTCTCAAATCCCCATGGCTCCAGCAACTGGAGCCGCACAATCAATTTCGCCTGTGAGCAGTGTCCACAATGAGTATGAAAGTCTCCTTAACCGACTGCGTGCTTGGGTGTACTCATTCATAATTCTAACTCTCATGATATTCAAAATATCAGTGAGTAAAATCCTGCTTTCTTTCCAAGGGCACCTGTCAAGTCCTTCCACAAATGTTCATTTGAGCATCTTTATCTCTTGCTGGGATGACAGTGAGGGGAAAAGGTCTTGTTTTCCGTTTTTCATAGAAGATGAAACAGGATAGAAATCCACTTTCTGACATGATTCTATAAAGGCAGTCACTGAACCTGAATACAATATATATTTGTTATGAACCAATATGAAAATTATTAAGCCTTTCCATTCACATAATTTGCAGACCACCTCCTTTACCCCACAAATCATAAGCCAATAGTCAAATAAGAAAAAAAATCAATGAAAGCTAGGGTTGGGAATTGCATTAAGTAAACTGATACATTATTACAGAGTTCAGTGGGAAGAGGAAATTGGGTGGAGAGCAAAGGGAGAAAGAACCAAGACAGGGCAGAAAAAGAAAAAGCTATTTATTTTAGACAGTGTATGAGTGGGATGGTGGCAGAGGGCAAGGGACAGAGCTGCTTCTAGAAAGGAAAAAAAAAAAAAAAAAAAGAAATGAGATTTGGTTGTCTACTTCCATAATTAGCAAAGGAAATCCACACTTGGCAAAATCACCAGAACAACAAATAATCCAAAATATGGTAGTCCTCAGTTTTTTAAATGACTATTATGTTGTTTTCAGTTGCTAAAATAAATGAATGGATGCAGACAGGAGCTGACATATCTCCACTTGGAATGGTTACCACCATTTATTCAATGCCAACAACCAAGACAGGTTGAACCACTATGTCCAGGCACTGGGATTATCACAGTAAACAAAACCAGTTTGTGACCTGCTCTCATGGCAATCACACCCTCCATGAATGCTTGTTGGAGGCAACTTAGGCTAGAAGCAAGCACTCCCCCAGTAAAGACACAGGTGCCCGACAGACATTTAACACAATTCTCCACTTGTTAAGAAAATTAAATATATGTTTATCTGGTTTTAGCTTGTAACCAATACAATATCTTGGTTAGATTGGAAAAGAAAAAAAATGACCTAAGAATTGCTGTTAGTAAATAATAACAATACTCATAACAATAATTGTTATTACAGCTGACATTTATTGCACCCTTACCATGTGTTAGACACCAGGCTTTTGGGATGCAAACATGGTATCATCAAATCTCCATCAAGATTCTTTGAAGTTTAGGTACCCTGATTGCCTCCTCTTACAATTAGAAAAATGGAGGCACAGCAACTTTAACTAAACTCCTCAATCCTGAGGCTGGGCACAGTAGCTCATGCCTGTAATCCCAGCACTTTGGGAGGCTGAGGTGGGCAGATGACCTGAGGTCAGGAGTTTGAGACCAGCCTGGCCAACATGGCGAAACCCCATCTATACTAAAAATACAAAAAAAAAAAAAAAAAAAAAAATTGGTCAGGCGTGGCGGTGGGCGCCTGTAATCCCAGCTACTCAGGAGGCTGAGGCAGGAGAATTGCTTGAACTGCGGACACCAAGGTTGCAAGTGAGCCAAGATCACACCTCTGCACTCCAACCTGGGTGACAGAGCAAGACTAGGTCTCAAATAAAAAATAAATAAATTACTAATGACGTGCAGTAATTTAGGGCTGGGATTAGAAACAGGCTCTCTGACTTAAGAAATTAAGCCCATCACTATGAAACCAATAGTTTTCCAGCCTGGTGGTCCATTAGCCTCCCCTGGAAAGCTTGTGGGAAAAAGAAATACCAATACCTAGGACTCATCTCCAAACCTTTGAAGTTAACATGTCTGGGGGTGGAGTCCAAACAGCAGCTTTCTGAATTCTCCCAGGTGCTTCTAACAGGCAGTCAAGGTTGCAAACCTCTGCCTCAGGCTCTCCTCTCTCCTTACTGCACAATTGCTAACATTTCTGATTGTCCCCATATGGGTCCTCTTCTTATCGCCAAGAGACTGCTCCCGAAAGTCTGGTTACTCAAAGTGCAGTCCACAGACCAGTACAACCAGCAGCAGCGGCAGCAATGGGGAACCACTTAGAAATCCAGGATCTCAGGCCTCATGCCAGACTGAATCCAAATCTATATTTTACTCAGATCCCTATATGCACTTTAAATTCTAGTACTATCCTACAGCGTGCCCTCGAGAGGAAACACTACTTCCTACAGCTGTTACTAGGTGCCGTGCACAACAAAAGCACAACCGTTACAACCACCCCTAAGCCCAGCCTCTCGCCCCCACCCCAGCGACCTACAGAAATACCGGGTTGTCAAACACATCTGGGACCAACTGGATTAAACAAAGCCAAAATTATTTTCTCTACTCTGAGCTCTAGCAGAACATGTAATGTTAACATACTAATGCGCATCATAAATCTCCAGGAGAAGAAATTTCCCAAATATTTATGACTGTGGTACCCTGTAACTCAGCACTCCTATTAACATCTTTTGTGGACAATATGTTCCTAGGGACATATTACGGAAAATGTTTATCCAAAGGAGACCATCCTTTTTCTTTCCCTCACGGCTACCTTTTTTCATAGTTAGGTTCTATTGCTTTGCTATTTGCTTAAGAATATGAATATAAGCTGTAGTCACGGACTCACAGTAAGCCTTTATCAAGCATTTACTATGTATATCAGATATAGTTCTAAGTGCTTACACTGTGAAAACTCATTTTATCTTTATATCAACTCTGTGAGATACGTATGGTTTCCATTACCACTCTATGGTTAAAGAAAGTGAGGAAGAGATGACTTAAGCATCTTGCCCAAGGTCACACAGCTAGTAAACAGTGGATACAGGAGCTTACCTCTGGCCATCTGCCACCAGAGCCTTCCTTTTAAGCAGCAGACTATTGGAAAAGGTGTCAAATTACCTCCCAGCTATTCTCAAAGGCATCCTTAGATTGGCACATAGAGAAAGCTTCGATGATCAGCCTGAACTTTTAGCCACAGGATGCAAAAGGAGCACAAATCCTAGCATATGCACTGAAGTTCATCATCCAGCATGAGATGTAGGTGCAGAACATCCAAATCATTTCTTGAAAAGGATGAAGAATCAGAGCAGACCTACAACACTGAACTTCTTGTGCTAATATTGTAACTTTCACATTTTTCTTTCTTTTTTTTATTTTTATTTTTATATTTTTGAGATAGGCTCTCACTCTGTCACCCAGGCTGGAGTGCAGTGGCATGATCACAGCTCACTGAAGCCTCCACCTCCTGGGTTCAAGCAACTCTTGTGCCTCAGCCTCCCCAATAACTGGGACTACAGGCACGCACCTCCATGCCCAGCTAAGTTTTGTATTTTTAGTAAAGACGGGGTTTTGCCATGTTGGCCACGCTAGTCTTGAACTCCTGGCCTCGGGTGATCTGCCCTCCTTGGCCTCCCAAAGTGCTCAGATGACAGGCATGAGCCACCGTGCCCGGCCCTAACTTTTGTATTCTCAACACGAGACACACACTTTGCTTTCTGATGACAGCGCAACAGTGAGGACAATGAGGTATTGATCTTGCCTCCTCTCCACCACTCAGTCTGAAACAAAAAAATCAGCAAATTCGAGGAATAAAGGCAAAGTGTCCCCAACATGAGGCCGACTCATAGAAGTGCAAACCAAGTCAGACAGCTGCAGTAACCTGTTAAGTTGGCTCTCAACCACAGGGTGATGAACTCAAGGGAATAAAAAAGTATATACAGTGTCTTGGGAGTCTGCTATTACAGAGTTGAGAATTTCGGTTATTTTCAAAGTTCTCCAAGGTTTCAAGATCACTGTGAAGGACCCTGTAACTTTAATGACTTCAAAAGGGACAGCTCTTTCCTCTGACTCATAATTAGTAAAACAAAACAAAAAAAAAAACCAGCACTTTGGGAGGCCGAGGCAGGCAGATCACTTCAGGCCAGGAGTTCAAGACCAGCATGGCCAACATGGCAAAAACCCATCTCTATCGAAAATATAAAAATTAGCTGGGCATGGTGCTGCATGCCTATAGCCCCAGCTACTCTGGAGGTTGAGGCAGGAGAATCGTTTGAACCCGAGAGGCAGAGGTTGCAGTGAGCTGAGATTGTGCCACTGCACTCCAGCCTGAGTGACAGAACGACACTCTATCTCAAAAAAAAAAAAAAAAAAAAAAAGGGAGTGGTCAGTGTCCACTCCATACAATTCAATAGCTTTGTCTCCCACCCCTGCAGCAGAAACAATCCATTTGGGTAGACAGGGAGTAAGTATCCAGAAAGAATATCCACTGGTGAGTGGAGTGTGTGTGTGTCTGGGTGTGCACATGCATGCATGTGTGTTTGTAAATTTCCCTTTGAGTGATGCACACGCCTGCAAATAACACGTAACACTAACCAAGGTCTCAACCATGTGCCAGGTATCCTACTAGGCACTTTAAAGACATTGGATCTCTTCAATAATCACCATTAATTCCTATGGCAAATATTTCAGATGTTTTCCTGTCAAGCACTATTCTGGGTGTCGGCAGTTACAGTACACAGAACAATGCCTACCCCACCCCTCAGAAGTGTCCGCGCCACTGCAATCCCGGGAACCTGTGACTATGTTACCGTACATGGCAAAGGAACATTGCAGATGGGACTAAGTTAAGGATCTTCAAATGGGAAAATTAGTCTTAATTATCCAGGTGGGCCTAATATCATCATATCCGTCCTTAAAATCTGAGAACCTTTTCTTGCTGTTACTATCAAAGAAATGCATGGAGAGGGGCTACATCCCTGGCTTTGAAGATGGAGAAAGGGGCCATGAGCTAAGGTCTGCAGGATGCCTCAGGAAGCTGCAAAAGGCTAAGATTCTCCACGTCAGCCTCCAGAAAGGAGTGCAGCTCTGCACGCACTGTGAGACTAGTGTCGAGTTCTGACCACTCAAACTGTAAAAGAATAAATCTGTGTTGTTGTAGCCACCAAGTCCGCAGTAATCTGTTATAGCAGCAATGAAAAAATAAATGCAGCATTGGAAAACACAAAACCCTTCTCTCCTGGAGCTTACATAGTTCGTGATGCACTCTATACATGTGATCCTGATTGTGAAGAATAGCAAACACATCTAGGAAGGTTCAACAATGTGATAAAGTTTTTACATTGAATAATCCAGAGGGACAGAACTTGAACTCAGGAAGTCCCCCACTGAGGCTGCATCGCATCCATTATTCTAGACTGTGCATCCTGAAGAGCTTACAGAGGACTTTCTACTGTAGGACATGAAGTTGAGGGGCCCTACGTGGGGCCACAGGGGCATTTTTTGGTTGACAGCCAAGGAAGATGGGAAGTGATGGTTCTGTTCTCCAGACACCATGGGTTTGCTCACAGGGATGGAACTGCAAACAAGAGATGAAGCAGAGGTTGGGCTTCAGAGCTCAGTTTCCTCTGTTTCCCTTACTCATTCCTGCTTTCCCTTCTTTCCCACCAGAGCAACTTGCAGAAGATGAGGACATTGTATCTACCCGCTGTCCGGGGCCCACTCTCCCTACACATGATTGCAAGTGACATCTTAGCTCACAGGCTCCAAAGAGACACACTTGGCTGCAAGGCCTCATTCTCAGCACTGGTTTGTCCACCACCATGCAGTGTGACATCCTTGACCAATGATAAGAAACAGCACTTTGGGAAGCAGAGGCAGGCATATCATGAGGTCAGGAGATTGAGACCATCCTGACTAACACAGTGAAACCCCGTCTCTACTAAAAATACAAAAAATTAGCCAGGTGTGGAGGCATGCACCTGTAATCCCAGCTACTCCGGAGGCTGAGGCAGGACAATCACTTGAACTTGGGAGGCAGAGGTCGCAGTGAGCCGAGATCACACCACTGCACTCCAACCTGGGTGACAGAGTGAGACTCTGTCTTAAAAGAATAAATAAATAAATAAAAGAAAATAAAAATAAGATAAAAACAGCCAAGTCACCCAGCCCCTTTGATTCACAATCATTCTTACCATTCATCTGAAGAGGTATGCTGCTTTTCTGCTATTCCAAAGAATGGGTTTCTTTTTCAGGATGTCCACAAGTCACTTATGCTCTAGGCCAGGCTGGGACCTAAAATCCAGGTCTACTTTTAACCCTTGAAAATCCAGGTATACTTTTAACCCTCTAAGCATTATATCATATATTCATGGCGAGACATTTGCAGAATCACTCCAAATCTAACTGCTGGTCCAACAAGCCAATGAGCCAAATATCCCACCAAACTCCAGGAATGTGTCTAAATTTCATCTTTTAGGCTGTGGCACTGTTGAGCTCTAGTTCTAGATTTGGCCAAAGGCTACTATTGAGGCAATTCTCTAAATCTAAAGTCTTGAACTCCTTATGCATTCAAAGTGGAAAGAATTGGGAACAATCTAAATGCTCAACAACAGGAGATGCATTAAAACCTGTTGTGGTGCAGCTGGACTACAAACCCTTGAAATGGGTGTTACAGATTGATATGTTGACATGGAAAATATTGACAAAATATGTAGAATCATCCCATATATGTCTTACCTGCTATACCTCCATATATAGACAAAGAAGGAGAGAGGGAAGAAGAGACGCTGACAAGCTCTACGTAAAAACAGAACTACCATTTGACCTAGCAATCCCATCACTGGGTATATACCCAGAAGAATTTAAATCACGCTATCATAAAGACACATGCATGCAAATGTTCACTGCAGCACTATTCACAACAGCAAAGACATGGAATCAACCTAAATGCCCATCAATGACAGACTGAATACAAAAAATGTGGTACATATATACCATGGAATACTATGCAGCTATAAAGAAGAAAGAGATCATGTCCTTTGCAGAGACCTGGATGGAGCTGGAGGCCATTATATTTAGCAAACTAAGGCAGGAACAGAAAACCAAATACCGCATGTTCTCACTAATAAATGGTACTAGAGAGAACACAGGGATGCAGATAAGGAAACAAGAGACAGTGGGGCCTGCTTGAGGATGGAGGGTGAAAGGAGGGAGAGAAGCAGAAAAATAGCTATTGGATACTAAGCTTAGTACTTGGGTGATGAAATAATTTGTACAACAAACCCCTGTGACACGGGTTTACCTAAATAAAAAAGCTGCATATGTACCCCCGAGCCTAAAATATAAGTTTGAAAAAAAGCTCTACATCATAATTAATAGCACCACGAGTGTATTCTGACATTTATTTTATTTTTATTTTTTGCTTTGATATGGAATACAATCAACAAATGCTCATTTCACACTTACTATGCATAACAATGCATCCACAGAGCTCAGAGGAGAAGAGGAGCCCACAATTCCTTGGTGACTTTATTAATTCCCTCATTCAGCAGCTGTTTATTGCAGATTGATTACATGTTAAGCACTGTCAAAGGCATTGGAGAAAGAGCAGAGAGCGGGACAGACCAGGCTCTCGTGGGACTTAACACTACAGTGGAACCCAGCGGGTAAGAAAACAAACAAGCAAATGGCAAATACTGGACATGAACACAGCTTTCATAGTCTCTCATTACCTCATGGACTTCAACCTCTTCATGATACCCTTCCTCATGCCGTAGTCTCACACATATAATTCAGCCATGTTAAAGCAAACTAAATGTGGCCTGAGAAGGACTCCCCACTTCTATATTTGAGTCCTTGTGGACGAACCGCAACCTAACTTAATAGGTCGATAAGATCATGCCTGTAATCTAGCAGTTTGGGAGGCCGAGGTGGGTGGATCGCTTAAGGTCAGGAGTTTGAGACCAGCCTGGCCAACATGGTAAAACCCCCTCTCTACTAAACTAAAAAAAGAAATACAAAAACTAGTCGGGTGTGGGGGTGCATGCCTGTAATCCCAGCTACTTGGGAGGCTGAGGCCAGAGTATCACATGAACCCAGGTGGCATAGGTTGCAGTGAGCTGAGATTGCACCACTGCACTCCAGCCTGGGTGATAGAGGGAGACTCCACCTAAATAAATAAATAAGAAAACCTAACTTAGGAGCATGTGCCTGTAACAACAACTGAGTCTTGCCCAATCCCAGTGGCCGTACCTCAATCACTCATACCCTGCTGAGTGTTGAAACTATGTTCAAATTAGGCAAATGCGGAGCTGTAACCAATCTAGCCCCGTTCTGTACTTCACTTCTAATTTCTGAACCTCATTTCCCTTTTTTTTGTCTATACATCTTCTTCCACCACGTGGCTGTGCTGGAGTCTCTGTGAATCTGCTGTGATTCTGGGTGCTGCCTGATTCAGGAATTGTTCATCGCTCAATTAAACTCCTTTAAATTTAATTTGGCTGAAGCTTTTTTTTCATCAGAAACCTCCTTCTCTACCTCAGCCTTCTAGGGACATAACCTCTCTGAACTCTTCCATGTATAAAAATTCAAATCCCGAAATTTTCTTTTCTCTCCACTCCTTCTCGTCTTTCCCCAAGATGATAACAAAGTACATTAATCCTTAGTGGTCCATTAGACTCTCCAGGCCACATTTTATCTTTAACTTCCACATTTGTCAAGTTCTACTCTTGCTTTCAACTTCCATCTACCAAGTCAATGACCCTAGAGCTAAAGGTCAGTGATCTTGTTTTGCTATACTCCCATGACCCCAAGATCAATGCAATCCCCTTGCTAATCTGCCTGGAGTCATCCCTTCTATCCATTTTTCTACAAATCCGAATGTGGCTAAACAAAGTGATAAACATGATTTATATGAGGCTCATTACGAAATCAGCAGGCCTGCTTTTCAGGCACTTTTTCCCAACTCTAAATTCATGCTGTAGCACCCCACGGCAATTCCAAAACTTCTCTGCTACGGAGACCTTCTTCGTACTCCTGACTCCCTGTTGGGATGCCTCAGCCATCTTCCCTGGACTAAAAACATCAAGGTCACTGGACCCCAGAGAGAATCTACTGGGAGAGTGTTTAAGAAAAAAAAAAAAAAAAAAGTAAAAAAGTGAAAGAACCAGTGAAAATGCAGAACCCTAGGCAAAGTGAGATGGAACACTTATAGTTAAACACAACTCCTTCCAATATTAAACATACTTTGCAAAGAAAAGACCCTTTCCCTCCCCCAGGAGTGGCAGAGGTGAGAGAAAAAGCACAAAGTATTGCAGGTACAGAAAGTCCTAAAGGTCTTAGCAGCGATCTTAGTTCCAGAAAAATAAAAATATTGATTATCTGTTATCTGACGGGTCCTCTGATGGGTCATTTTTATATGTAATCTGTAATGATCAAAACCCATTTTCAAGGTTGAATTGCTATATGCTCATTTCAGATCATGAAACTGGAACCCAAGTTCAGAAGTCTGCATATAACCAACATCTTTGGGAGCCTGACTGTGAATGTGAGCCAGCCTGGCTCTACATAGAAGGAATACATGACCTCTCCTTAAGCTGTTCATACTTAAGCTAGAGAAAGGAAAACAAGCACAAGCTGAAAACAGTTGTAATGGGAAATCCTCCGAAAAATCGCCCACTGGGACATGAAACCCTCTGAATGATGCGCGATTTCTTCTTTCCTTCTCATGTGAACAGATTAAACTAATAGATTATGAGCATTATTCTTAAGCAACGTATATCAGGGTTGATGTGAGCCTGTTCTTGAAAGATAAGCCACATATCAGCACTGAGGGAAAATGAATTAAAATGCAAATCTGCGTGTGCCCCCATTGTTAGACTAGCTTTAATAGATATGTCTCCCTGAATATATCACAGACAAAACTGTCGGTCTCCATCCCAAATAAAGCCAAGCCAAGCTCTAATGACATTTCACTAAGGTTAAAGTTTATAATTGGATTTTGCCATGGGTGGAGTTTATAAATGACCTTCACTTTGACCCATAATCTTTGCAGCATAGGCAAAAATTTTTAAAAAGACAAGCAACTACTCCTCGACCCCATCCCGGAGCAGTGCTTTGAGCACCCAAACCTTAGATGCCTGCTATGGGGCACCCTACATCTTCTCGCCTCCACTCCCTAACGGAACAATGCCCACTCCGAGGCCCCAGGACCATATCCAAGAATGATGAGGCCGACCTTCAAGCAGATTGCTGACAAGAGTTCCATTAAGAACTAAGAGGTTGGTTGGACATTGCATTTTAAAAGTGACTAAAGGGCAAGTTAAAATATTTGAGCAAGCTCTTTCTTTTAGTCTCCTGAAATTCCCATCTCACTATCATCAAAAGAGGCAGTACTGACTGTGTTAGATAAGATGGGCGTCCAAAAATTTGTCAGTCCCCAAAACAAAGAGTAATAAAACTTTTAAATAAAAAATAAAATGAAACAGTGGAAAAAATGTTAGAAGGCTGGAATAAGAGATAACAGTAACAGCATGAGCTACCGTTAGCACTTAAACAGCCAATGGGTAGACCAGGTAAGTGTTCTCAGCTTAAAATCGAAGGCAAGCTGAAGCCAGGCTGGGAGAAAAAGTCCACAGAGAAAGTACAACTTGAGCTATACATCAAAGGGTAGGTGCAATTTGGAAAGGTAAGAAAGATTATCAAAGAGCAACTTCGGCAAACTTGCAGAGACAAAAAGAGCAAGGACTAGGGGCCCTGAACATCACGCATGTGTGTTTTGGCTCTTCCCATCCAACATCCTTTGCCCTTCTTTTAGCAACACAACGCCACTATTCGTCAGCAAATACACTCCCCTCTCATCATCTGGCCTTGCCTCCCAAAACACAGGCAAGGCTGGGCGCAGTGGCTTATGCCTGTAATCCCAGCACTTTGGGAGGCCGAGGCAGGCAGAACATGAGGTCAGGAGTTTGAGACCAGCCTAGCCAATATGGTGAAACCCCGTCTCTACTAAAAATACAAAAATTATCCAGGTGTGGTGGTGCAGGCCTGTAGTCCCAGCTACTCGGGAGGCTGTGGCAGAAAAATTGCTTGAACCCAGGAGGCGGAGGTTGCAGTGAGCCGAAATGGAGCCACCGCACTCCATCCTGGGCAACAGAGCGAGACCCTATCTCAAAAAAACCAAACGAAAACAAAACAAAACAAAAAACCCCACAGGGCTGGGCACATGACTGAGGCTCTTCAGAGTAACCCACTCCCAACAAAGTGGTAACTGGTGTGAAAGTGGGCTTATGATACAGACAGAGAGATGCCATCCTTATTCAGGGACGAGCGTTATGCTGAGAGTAAGAGTCTCTCCTTTTCCTGAAAACAAAGGCAGTGATGAAGACAGAGGTTTGGAGTTTCAGGTCACCCTTGTCACCACACGAAGACTGTCTACCTGAGAATGAAACCAACATGGAAAAAGAAAACAGAGATAGGTGATGGAAGGAGGGAGAGGGAGAGAGAAATACAGAGTCAGAGAGAGAGAGAGAGAGAGAGAGAGAGACCTTGATGACCTATTTTCATTCCCCCCCAACCCCCCCCCCCCAAGGAATCCAGCCACCTTAAGCTACATGATCCCATGGAACTTTCAGTTAGGTTAGCCAGCCTATTCGCTGAATGATGTTTGCGAGCTTGGTCTCCGTCATTTGGACCCCAGAAAGTCCTTATGTGCATAGAGTCAACAAGTTCAGCAGGACAGCAGGCAGAGAAGGCCTGTGAAGTGGAAGACGTTTCAGCAATAGGTCTGGTGTCCTATTTCAAGGTCAGTGACTTCACTGAATTGCCAACTAAGATGCTTTCTACTTTGGGAAACAGAAGCCACCAAAACAGTCTTGATTATTTATTTTTACCAATTTGAGTAGGAAGAGAAAAGACTACACTCTGAGAACTGCAGCCCTTTGCAGGAATAATTTCCACTCCACTGTATGTGTGCATGTGTGTGGTACAGGCACACACCTCATAGAAGAAACATTAAGCATCCCTTTCCCATCAAATCAAATCATTGATGACAACATCTTGGCAATTCCAGTACCTAAGTTTGACATCTCCCTCTTTTTCATGCATTGGCCCATTTTACCATTTGCCTTTCCTTTTCCCTATACCTTAAAAATCTCATTTACCTTCCACAGTTGAGTGATCAGACAGCTCCGATTTCTTGTAAATAACCCTTAGCAATCGCTAACTCCTGAAGGAGCCGAACAAAAATGAGGAGAGCATTACGCTGTAGCCATAAAACATTTCATTTGCCCATGCATGTTGTGTGTTTAGACACTCACCTGCATATTTATCAGACAAAATTCAAACGAAGCAGGCAGAACTGATTGCTATTCCAGCTACAACACCCTGACTTTTTAGGGAGGTTGAAAAATCTCTAGTCTTAGCAGAGAAAATTCTAACTCAAAATGAATGTCCACCAGAGGGCAGACGTGTTATCTTTATTAGGTTTGGAACTCTCAATTTTGAACTCTTTTGAGTGAGACTTCTGCAAATAGCTCCTTCCTAGGTGCTATTTTCTTTTTGGTTTTTATTGTCTTCAGTATAATGAACGCTGTAACTCATGCCACGTGGATAACAGGACTGCACGATTGTTTCTTTACGGTTGTTTTGGCACCGGTAAGGGTAGTTCAGAAGATTAATATTTTCAACCAAAACTAAGTAAATATAAAAATAATAATGATAATGAGCTGTCATTTATTAAGCACTTACTGTGTGTAAAGGCCTTCATTCATCATTTTACATTATCTTGTTCCATCTTCAGGGTAATCTTGTCAGGTGGGTATTAATACTATTATCCCCATTTAAAAACTGCGGAAGCTGAGACTTGGACATTTCATTAACTTATCTGAGATGACACAGCTAAGCTGTGAATGACAATACCATAGTCATGCCTCAAAAAATCGGAATCCAAATGCTTGATTTAAAACAACAGTGTTTTATATAATATTAATTAAATATACATATAAATAACAATAATATGCCATTTCATCTTGAGACCTATTGAACTGTATACTTTCCCCCAACACTTTACTTACGATCCTTTAATGAAAAATTCAACTTCGTAGGGCTCTGTGATTTCTGACATGGTATTTAGCATTATGCAGAAGTAAGCTTTTCAAGTACATTGACAGTCTTCTTGTAATGAGCTCCACTGAGTGTGTTTACAGGCAATTAAAATATTTCCATATAGGCTGGGCATGGTGGCTCACACCAGCCCTTTGGGAGGCCAAGGGGAGTGGATCACCAGAGGTCAGGAGTTTGAGATCAGCCTGGCCAAATAGCAAAACTCTGTCTCTACTGAAAAAAAAAAAAAAAAATACAAAAATTAACCAGGTGTGGTGGTGCACACCTGTAGTCCCAGCTACTTGGGAGGCTGAGGCATGAGAATCGCTTGAACCTGAGAGGCAGAGGTTGCAGTGGGCCAAGATAGCACCACTGCACTCCAGCCTGGGCAACGAAGCAAGACCCCATCTCAAACAAACAAACAAAAAATCAATATAACAATGCAAAAAGGAACATTGTGGAAAACAACACTTCAAACGAATAGATATATTTTGGAAATGCAAGATTCCTCAGGATACAAATACGTATGCAAAGAACAATCCTATCACTTGAAGAGTTAGCTTTCAGAAATGTAGTTTAATTTATAATTATTTATAGTATTATCAGGCTTTTATTTTTAAAAATCTAGTAATTGACATTAAATATAATTCAAAGATACAGAAGTACAAATATCTGCCTGATTTTGCATATGTAGACTAATGTCAAAGTAAACAATTCCTTCTGCAAGGTATAGTCTTTGGATGATGATTAATATCACAAAATGTATGGTCACAGAATACAAAACACAACAAAAGATGCAACACTGAGTACAGTGTGAGGACTAAAGTTCATAAAATTATATCAGCAATTTTTATTAAATAAGTAGATTTCAACTACTCTTGTCACAAAAATGTAACTCTGTGATGATAAATATGTTAATCTGCTTCTCTATTATAACCACCTTACTATATGTGTCCCGTAACATCATGTGGTAAACCTCAAATATACACAATAAGAAAACATAGAGGCAACATCTGACAACCAGAAATTGGACCTCTTATTTCCTCCCTATATGGGCCTAATTGTTCTCCTTGCATTTAATTAACGTTAGGCAAAAAAAAAAAAAAATTCCTACAGGTACACATCGCCTTATAAATACTGAAGATTTAGGTTACAATGTCAGACTGACCTGGCATCTTTACAAATCAGTGGTTTTACAATTTATTTAAAAATATGATCTGGGGAAACATTTTGGAAAGAACAAATAATAATAACTAGTAAAGTCTCTGCCATCTTGAGGCTAAGACACCAAGAGACTTCTCAGGCTTACAGAATACCCAACATTTGCATGAAAATCCCATTGTCAATGAACAACAAATTAACATCCAAAATCAAGTAAAAACCAGAAAAGAAAAACTCCATGATTTATCTGATTTGTCAAGCCCTGGAACCTTTCAGCTGCTAAGGTATTTAGTATAACCAAGGGCTATAACAACAATGAACTTACCAATCGCTTATGCTCAAACAGGATTCCTTCATGCAAAATGAAATTCCCAGATGAAATTTGTTTTAACATGCTCCCAAAAGCTGTTCATCTTTCATCATTTCTCAAAAAATAAGTGCCTTGACACACATTCTCTGGTCTTTACCTCCCCGCAAAAGTAACGTATGAAATACTCTATTTGTATTTTGGCCAGGTGAGTCCCCTTGGCCTTGTCCCAGTCTCATCACTTCCAGAAATTATTTTTTCAGGCAATACGCATCCCATTCTAGGTATCTACTTACACGGCAACCTCTCCTTCAGTGCTGTGTCTAAAGGGTAATTCAGAATTAATCTTCTCTGGGTCTCATTTTGTCTGCAGTTATTGCTGTTGCTCAAAAGCACATTGTGGGATGGGCACAGTGGTTCACACCTGCAATCCCAGCACTTTTGGGAGGGTGAGGCAGGCAGATTACCTGAGGTCAGGAGTTCGAGACCAGCCTGGCCAACATGGTGAAACCCCGTCTCTACTAAAAATACAAAAATTAGCCTGGCACAGTGGTGCACACCTGTAATCCCAGCTACTCGGTTGGCTGAGGCAGGAGAATTGCTTGAACCTGGGAGTTGGAGACTGCAGTGAGCCGAGATCATGTCACTGCTGTTTAGCCTGGGCGACAGAGCAAGACTCCATCTCAAACACATGCACATACAAAGGCAAAAGCACATTGTATGCCCATTCTCCTCCATGTGTTGTTTACAAACACCTTGTAACATATAACATTATGAACTTTCTTTGGGGGTTGAATTTCTCCCTGGAGTTTTTATCTCCTCTGTGTTCCAAGAACACTGTTACCACTGTTCTTGGGTGAAGGAAGAAAAACCTTCTGCAGCATTTCACTGGGAGTCATCTATGTTTCACTGGCCCTGCATTTCCTTCCTTAAACAGATAATAGTTGTCACTTTTTATATAGATGCACCACCCACTTAAAAATTAAGCCATAAGCATGCCTGGCACTTCCTGTTAAAATACAGAAATCTGGGCCTGGCGCAGAGGCTCAGGACTGTAATCCCAGCACTTTGGGAGGCGGAAGCAGGTGGATCACATGAGGCCAGGAGTTTGAGACTGGCCTGCCAACAGGGTGAAACCCCGTCTCTACTAAAAATACAAGAATTAGGTGGATGTAGTAGTGTGCCTGTAATCCCAGCTACTAGGGAGGCTGACACAGGTGAATTGCTTCAACCTGGAAGGCAGAAGTTGCAGTGAGCCAAGATCACACCACTGCACTCCAGCCTGGGCGACAGAGTGAGGACCAGTCTCCAAAACTAAACAAATAAAAATACAGAAATCCTGTTCTTTGGAAATCTGCATTGTGTGAATCTGACATTCATAGAAAAGGCATTTTCTTTTCTATAATGCTTTTGCAGCTAATGCTGGTTAATAACTAAGAAAAAATGTCCAACTTTCAAAAATAAGTACCCTTAGTTGGCTGTGAAGGACTGAGAGGGCCTCCAGCCCTTGCAGCTTCTGAAAGTTTATTTGGCTGGAAAGCATGTACTCTGACACCTCCTTTGGTTCAACCTACTCAAAGTTTGTTCCCAGTGATTAGGGGGCTGGCTAGATGCTTCACAAAGGAAAAATATCTGCTGGTAATAGTAACACAAAGCACGGCAATTCCAATCCTGGAGCAAGACAGAAACCAGAAGCTCAGTTTCTCCAAATGTAAGCCAGGTGTGTGTAGAGGACAATGACTTTTTCTGGGCATGATAGAAGTAATCAGCTCCAGCTCTTTCAAAGGGGCTCTACCGCCCTAAATGATGTTGGGCATTTGTCATTTGAAAGTCACCGTGGAAGGAAGCAGATGACATGCAATTCCTTTCCAGACAGATTTCCCGAGTGTTTATGTTTGGACACGGATGTTAAATTCTATGAGGTTTTCTCTGCAGGACACAACCCCTGCTTCCCTTGTGTGGGCTATTTTGTTAGTCAGCTGCCCCAGCCAATGGGATGGAGACAGAGTAAGATAATTTATTGACGAACTAATCAATCCTTTTTTTTTTTTTTTTAAGACAGAGTCTCACTCTGTCACCCAGGCTGGAGTGCAGTGGCACGATCTTGACTCACCGCAACCTTTGCCTCCCAGGCTCAAGCGATTCTCCTGCCTCAGCCTCCTGAGTAGCTGGGATTACAGGCATGCACCACCATGCCCAGCTAATTCTGGTATTTTCAGTAGAGACACGGTTTCACCATGTTGGCCAGGCTGGTCTCGAACTCCTGACCTCAAGTGATCTGCCTGCCTCGGCCTCCCCAAGTGCTGGAATGACGAGCATGAGTCACTGTGCCCAGCCAGTGATCACTTCTCCATTTATTTATTTACCAATGATTTATTAAAGCCTGATCAAGGGGCAGGGCTGCAGAATAAAGCTGGGAAACACCACTGTGCTCATGGAGCTTTCATTCCATTGCCGGTAGAAAGAAGGAGAGATAGAATACAAATGAACAAGGGGGATCATGTGCAGAGAGCGATGAGGGCAATCTCAGAGAAGGCTGTCTGAGGAAAGGACACTTGAGATTAAGGCATTCATGGACAAAAGAGCTGATCTTGAGAGGATCAAGAGAGATCAGCAAGTGCAAAGGCCCAAGACGGGATGGAATAAAGTTGGTTCCTAGAGGAACGACTGCAGTTGCAGGAGGCAAGATGGGAGTGATGCCAGGGACCAGGTTATGGAGAGCCTTGCAAACAAGGATGAGGACCTCCAGCTTTGTTCTCATAAAACCGTTGTGTGATAAAGCCACTGGGAACAGACAGGAAAAGATGCATGCATTTAAAGCATTACTCGGGCTGGATGGAGGAGAATCTAGATGCAGGAGCTGTGTATGAGGCTTTGGTGGTAATGACTCAAAGATGACGGTGTTTGCCCAGGGTGATGGTGCTGGAGGGTCCAAGAGGTGAGCAAGCTCCAGATACAAAAGGGAAGTGAAGCATCAAGGTCGACTTCCCTATTTTGGGAAAGTATATTTTAGCTGCTTTTGTCACAGAAAAAAAGTTTGTAAGATGATACATATCTTAATCTGCTTCTCTATCATAACCACTTTACTATCTATACGTATCCTATAATATCATGTATACACATCAAATATACACATTAAGAAAAAAACAGATGCAACAATTGACAGCCATAAATCAGACCTCCTACTTCCTCCCTAAATTGGCACTCCTTTTACAATTGTTCCCCTTGCATTTAATTAAGGTTAGGAAAAAATATTCCTGCAGGTACACATTACCTTATAAACCCTGTAGATTTAGGTTAAGATGTCAGACTGGCCTGGCATTTTTATGTACCAGTAAATGCCTCAATGAGGCATAAGCATCTTCACTGAAGGCAAGAACAATCACAGGTATATTCTGTTGACCTGTGATGGGAAGAGATTTAAGTAAGTCTCAGGTTCCCTTAGGAAGCGCCAGGTCACTACGTCCCAGTTATTACAGCATTTTAAGACTGGCAAAAGAAAAGAGCAGCACAAATTTAAGGAGATACTGATTTAATACCGAATATCCTCTTCTTGGCACTTTGGAGAAGCAATGTTACTTTGCATGTCCACTTCAAGTCAGTCTTCTATTTGTCATTTTTGTACACGTGGGCAATGGGTGGAACCTAATCACATCCCTGTGAAATCTTTAAGGAAACAGAGAATGAAGCTGCAGAAAATTGAGGTTAAGAGCACATTCACTGTACATAATTCTTGATATTAACATGACATTTCCTCATCTGTCTGAGACGTGGGAAGGACAACGGCCAGAGTCAAAAAAGCAGGAGGGGAAGGCAAACTTTCCTCCACTCAACAAGTCTTTATTGGGTTCTCCATTTAGGGCAGACCCTGTGCTGTGTGCACTGTGCACTGGAACTGGATGGCTTCTGCCTTCAAGCACTTGCTGTCCTCTGGTGAACACAAATGTCCTCAAAGAATGCCCATGGTAAAATTAAAATCACAACTATTCCAACCACTAAGAAGAGAGGAGCTTGTCCCCCCAAAAACTTATGACAGAAGCTGTGTGCAGTGGCTCACGCCTGTAATCCCAGCACTTTGGGAGGCCGAGGCGGGCAGATCACCTGAGGTCAGGAGTTCGAGACCAACTTGGCCAACATGGTGAAACCCCATCTCTACCAAAAATACAAAAATTAGCCGGGTGTGGTGGCGTGTGTCTATAGACCCATCTACTCAGGAGGCTGAGGCAGGAGAGTCGCTTGAACCTGGGAGGCGGAGGTTGCAGTGAGCTGAGATCACGCCACTGTACTCCAGCCTAGGTGACAGAATGAGACTCCATCTCAAAAATAAAAACTAAAAATAAAAAATTAGCTGGGCGTGGTGGTTGGTGCCTATAATCCCAGCTCCTCGGGAGGCTGAGGCAGGAGAATTGCTTGAACCCAGGAGGTGGAGGTTGCAGTGAGCCGAGAGTGTGCTACTATACTCCAGCCTGGGCAAAGGAGAGAGACTGTCTCAAACAAAAAACAAAAAACAAAACAAAAAAAAACCTATGACAGAGAAATTTCACCTAGTCAGAAAAAGCTAGAAAACCAACGTCACTTTTAATAGGTGCCTAAGTCTATTCTCTCTTAGAATTCAAATTCCCAGACATGCCCTCTCCCCAGTTTCCCAGAGCAATATAATTGTAGAGAACATAATATTTAAATGCAGAAACTTGGACTGTTTACTTCTGTCATACACACAGCAAAATGTCTTCAGGTAAGCTCCCCAAGACATGGACTTTTGTCTGACTTTTTCTCTGTCATCCACAATGCCTAACTCATGGGCGCTGGTCAATAAATATTTCCTTAATGAAACTAACAATTTAAAAGAAACTAAAAAACACCACTCCATTTGCTGGAACATTACAGCTAAAATGACAGTAAGTTTCACTGAAAGGCAATCATGTATAAGTATTCCAATAAAATTCAAATCTGAGTTTTATATAAAAATCAAATGAGATTCTTTATGAGGGAAAATCAAAGGAGGCATCACAGGCACAGCGAGACTGGTACGGGCTGCCATTATTTGCATCACTATTGACTAACAAGCTGAACCCCATTGAACTTCTGAGACAGAACAAAACAGCCTTGCTAACAAATATCTGATTGATGTAGGTGCATCCCCTGTGATGCAGAACCTTCACTTCCATCCACCCACTTTCAGCAAAATACTGATTCAGACACGTCCAGGGCCCTGCCGGACAGTTGCAAGCATCGCATTCTTCAGATCAGCATCGTGTCTGATACTTAGCGACTAAAGTGGACATCATTATTGGTTGCCCAGAAGCCACTCCCCTTTCATTTTGTAAAAGCATTCTGGTTTTATCTCGGGGAATCTCTCCGCTCCTAGTTTCCATTGGTTTGGATATGGTTTGCTGTATCATTATCCTCCATCTTCAAATGTGGTCACATGACCAGGTTCAGCCAATTAGTATATCCCATCTTTCTGCTCATAGTAATTTGTTTAGGAATCAACATATGACTTAAATCCATCCAATAAGATCTAATCTTGGTGCTTTCAACTCTTGGAAAAAAGGTAGCTTTCTTTTCACTGGAGTTCACAAAGATGACAGGACATAAGTCTGACATTGCTGATAATTATCTTAGCAAAATCCACTTGGCAAGAAATATAACAGAGAGCAGAGTTACATAAGCCTATAAATTATTTAAACCTATAAATTCAATTTTGCATCATATAATGACAATATAATTATGTATGCATTTTATATATAGGTGTGTATATATATATATATAAAATGTATTTATATATGCATATAAATTAAACCTAGAAATTAAGCTTACAAATAAACTTCTTTGGCCTAAGTTAGTGGTGGCTGGGTATTTAGTATTTTCAAATAAGAGTCCAAAAATAGGAAGACAAATGGTAAAAAGCATATAGTCCTGGCAGAATAGGATTACCAGTTAGGAAATAAAAATACAGAAAGTCTAGCTAAATTTGCACTTCACATAAACAACTAAAATGACTGGTGTAAGTATGCCTTCATGAAATATTTAGGCCATACTGATACTAAGGAAAAATATTCATTGACTCTCTGAAATTCAAATTTAGCTGGGCATCCTGTATTGTATCTGGCAGCCATTTGCCCAGATAAGTAGGGCAAATGGTTTCTGGGCTTACCTTGGCCACCTGTTTGCTGTGTACACTGAAAGTTGTATCATCACCTCTACATTTATGTCTCTTTTATTTGTACACTTTAAAGGGAACATAAATAAATGAAATCATAAAAATAAATTTTTATAAATAATTTATAAAATGATTTATTTATATTAGAGGAGTGGTGGCTCACACCTCTAATCCCAGCACTTTGGGAGGCCATGGTGGGAGGATCACTTGAGGCCAGGAGTTAGAGAGCAGCCTAGGCAACATAGCAAGACCCCATCTCTACAAAAAAATGAGAAAAACAATTAGTCACTGCCCACCTACAGTCCCAGCAACTTGAGAGACAAAGGTGGGAGGATCACTTGAGCTCAGGAGTTCAGGGCTACGGTGAACCATAATCATGCCCCTGCCGTCCAGTCTGGGTGACATAAGGAGACCCTGTCTCTTAAAATAATAAGAAATAAAATACATTTAAATAAATCTATTATACAGACTACCCATTTCAGCAGCAATGCCCAGTTATGAGTAACACAAGAGCCCCCAGTGGACTGAAATAAGCACGTCTCTGGTTTCACCCATGCTACCACACAAGGAAGGAGAACAACTCAGGTCAGTGGCAGAGTTGGCCACGGGGAAGTAGGGAGTGAAGTCCTCTTGGATCCCCCTACAACCCTCAGCACTGTCCCACAGGTGCTTGGCCACCTCGTCTCACTGTTACATGTTGGACTCAACAAGTCCCCACACAACTGTGTCAAAAGAAAGAAAATAAGCATTCTCTTTTCTATAGCTCTTTGAAGACCAAGAAACCTTCTCAAGGGCATGCCCCATCTGAGCTCTTCACATACATGGGCATGTTCATCTGAGACAAATCACTGGCGAGGAAATGTTTTATTGTTGGTCAAAGCATTTTATGATCAGTCAAAGCCAACCATGATGCACTGGGTGGGGCTAGAAAAGGCCCCTATGAAACAAATGGCTTCCCAATCCTTTAACAAAATCAATGTTCCATTAGCTGTGGCAGAACTAGAAGAGGTAACTGTGAGGAAGGTGACGCACAGCGTCTGCACATTCCTGCATTAGTTCATGTGTGCTAAGAGGTCACAGAAACCTCTATTAGGAAAAACATAAAGGGAAGCTGATTCTTAAAACTGTTTTAGAAAATTGGATGGAATAAAGAAATGAACACGAATCCTAGCTAAACAAAGGGCAGGGCTTGAATCCTACCCTGTTCTGTGGCTTCAGGCAGATCTCCTCATTTTTCTCTGCCCCAGTCTCCCACTTTATAAAACAAGAAACAGAGTTCCTAACTCACGAAGAGTGGGGAGGATTAAATGATACCCTACAAGTTAAGCACTTATCAGAGTGCCTGGCAAAGAATGCATTTCAAACGTCAGATGCTGATACCATCTTGAAATGCTCAGCAAAAGACATAATTAAAAAGTCTCTCACCAGAGTGAAAAATAAAGTGTGTTCTTTTAAACTTTAAAAATAAGTGAGTTCCAAAAAAAAAAAAAAAACATGGGCACAGCAGAGTCCCACATGGAAGCCTCCGCTGTTAGCCACCTGCCGTCCTCCCATCAGGATCCACGGGGACCACTTCAAGGAGTCTGAGTCCAGGTCACTGTACTCGGAGTTAAGAGTTGGTAGGATAGAAACTCAGCCCATAATGGTTTGCTTTGAAACCTTGATGTCATTTACATACGCCACTGCGCAGTCAGCAGATGGCAATGCCTTCTGGTCACTATCGAGGTGGGACATTTCTTAACCAGTAACCTGGTGGTTAAAAGCTCCTTCTCCCATTACCAAGTCCTTGAAGTGGTTTACATGAACAGGGGGAAAATCTACCTTCCGGATCATAAAACACATGCTGTCCACCTTGAGGTCTCTACTTACTCAGCAGATGGCCCTTCTAGTCTCACTCTGTTTCTAAATCTGTGGGCCAGGCTGCCCTGATGTGTTCCTCAATAGTGCACAGCTCCATGGCGCTGAATACTGAATTGCCCTGTTGTCTGTTGTTTTATTATGAAATCACCATTCCATGTCTCAGTCTCCTAGGGCTTGTCTCCTGGATGCCCCAGAGGAACAGGTGGCAGATTGTAATGTCCAAGGCAGTCAACAGGCAGGACTCACTCCGGACTACTTTTTCCTTTTTTAAATATGTACAATGGATTGTATTCTATATAGAAAATGTATATAGAAACACTAAACAAAAGAAGTTCCAGAACAGAATCAAAACTATGCAGCATTCCTATTTCCCCCAATAAAAATTTATATAATTGACCTTTCTTAGCAAAAATTTTCAACAATGGAAACATTGAGACTATTCAGCAAAACAAAAAACAAAACCATTTTGAATATTAAATATAAAATATAGTTGCTTGCTAATTGAATTCTTTTTTAAATATGGAACACACAATTGCTTTTTATTACCCTTTCATTTTTTTACATTGTTTTGTATTTGTTCTTATATTCAAATGAACAGGCTATTTTCAAATTAACACGCAGTACGACCTGTAGTCACATTAATAATGAGAAAGACGTTTACCTTCCAGACATTTCAAATTTCCTAAAACATTCATTAACTAATATTTTCTTTGCTCAACCCCGCATCCCATTTCTTCTTTGACATTCATATTCATTCCCTTAGTTTCCCCGCTTCTGATTCCAACACCAAGAGTTGATTCTCTCTTCAAGGAAATAAACAACAATAATGCCTGAGAGGTAGAAGATTCAGATCATTTTGTCATCCTCATAACCACTGGCTCCCACTCCCCTTATTCCTACCTTACCTCAAAGACCTTACAGAAAAAAAGAATCTACCTGTAGGACAACAGATTCACTACCTGGCTTATTCAGATACAATACCCTGCCTGCGTCATAGTTATTTCACAGTTACAATGCCTATGTGGCATACAATACCCTGATCTAGAATTATCAACATAGAAAATACTTATTCATAACCTTGCTTATACCATTATCTTTATATTAGGTTGGTGCAAAAGTAACTGCAATCTTTGCCATTACCTTTAAGAGCAAAAACCGTAATTACTTTTGTACAAACCTAATAACCTTGTAAGGCAAGTAATGTGACAGTTACCCATTTTGCAGATGACTAAGTCGAGGCTGAGAGATGACTGGCTTGCATGATATTACAGGCTTACTAAGCGTCAGTGTGAAATTATGACGCAGGAACATCTGATTTCAAAACCCTTGCTGTGTGAATCACCAGGCTATGCCAATGAAGGTTTCCATGAGGTCTGGAACTTAACCTGATCTTGAATCCACAGCCTCTATTCAAACCAGATATAACTATACCCATTTGTTTTGTTGTGTTGTTTCTTGACATACGGTATTTGATAAAATTAGAACAAAGTCACCTTACCTCACGAATGGAAAACCAAACATTGTATGTTCTCACTCATCAGTGAGAGCTAAGCTATGAGAATGCGAAGCCCTAAGAATGATATAACGTGCTGGGCGTGGTGGCTCACACCTGTTATCCCAGCACTTTGGGAGGATGAGGTGGGCAGATCACCTGAGGTCAAGAGTTCGAGACCAGCCTGGCCAACATGGTGAAACCCTGTCTCTACTAAAAATACAAAAATTAGCCAGGCAGCATGGTGGTGGGCACCTGTAATCCCAGCTACTAGGAAGGCTGAGACAGGAGAATCACTTGAACCCGGGAGGCAGAGGTTGCAGTGAGCCGAGATCATACCACTGTACTTCAGCCTGGGCAACAGAGGGAGACTCCATTCCAAGGGGGGGAAAAAAAAAGTACAATGGACATTGGGAACTTGGAGGAAGGAGTGGGACTGTGTGTTAACTTGAAAATAGCCTGTTCATTTGAATATAAGAACAAATACAAAACAATGTAAAAAAATGAAAGGCTAATAAAAAGCAATTGTGTGTTCCATATTTAAAAAAGAATTCAATTAGCAAGCAACTATATTTTATATTTAATATTCAAAATGGTTTTGTTTTTTGTTTTACTGAATGTTCTCAATGTTTCCATTGTTGAAAATTTTTGCTAAGAAAGGTCAATTATATAAATTTTTATTGGGGGAAATAGGAATGCTGCATAGTTTTAATTCTGTTCTGGAACTTCTTTTGTTTAGTGTTCCTACAAATTGGGTTCAGGGTATACTGCTTGGGTGATGGGTGCACCAAAGTCTCAGAAGTCACCACTCAAGAACTCACTCATGTAACCAAACACCACTTGTTCCCCCAAAACCTATGGAAATTAAAAGTATATAAAATTAAAAAAAAAAAACAGAAAATAACTAAGCCCCTTTTAAGAGAGATATTCAATACTCATAAAACAGGAAAAATGCCTAGATCCAGAACCTAAATTGCAACATGGGTGGCACTGAGCTAGCTCTTAAAACCAGCCACTTATTTCCTTTCTGTATTTCTTTATCAGCTCATGAGACTTCAATGCTCCTCTCTCTTTGTTCAGGTAAGGTCTCTGTTTCTCTCATCTCTAAGAGGGCATTTTTTTGGACAGATGTTCAGGAACAGAAGCTCTCTGGGGTCTGTTTTCTGCTGAGAAAACATGGCTTACCTTGAGTTATAGGTCTGTGGGCCCCCATGGAAGATGTGGTCCACATATCATACATGATTTGAAGGTGGGAAAGCCATAGATAGCATACATTGCTTAGCAATTTTCAATCAAGCGCTTGTAGTAATATTTCTAGGGTAATTAGATTCATGACCTGCCACAGGGAACAATTTCTTCCACTAACTTATCTGGACTACAGATAGAAGCATAAACACTCCAGTGGGGCCTCTAAATTCTGACCCAAACTTGAGCTGATCCAACTTTCATCTCATGCCAGAAGCTGCTTTCTGCATTATGGCAGCTTTCCTACTTCTACCTTGAAGTAAACAGGCCTCTGGGAGTTTCAACAACCACTTAAGACTTTTCTATGCATATTTGGACGAAGCAAACAGCAGCTAGTTAAAAAGAGAGAGAGAGAGAAAGAGAGAGAGCAGGAGAAAAGATGAGGGGCTGGGAGGAATACAGAGAGAGAAAGAACTAAGCTGTCCTCAGCTTCTTCCTCCTATAAATTAATTATCAAAGCCTCTATTAATTATGTTATTCCATTGGATTGACTCAGACAATATTATGCCAGCATATATTTTACATTTTAATATGACACAGGATTTTATTAGTGTATTCCATCCGCTTTGATGGATACCTAGATCTTCAGGGTGTTTTTTTTCCCTGGCCAATAAAGGAAAACCATAAAGGATATTACAAATTTAAATAAGTGTAGGAAGTGTGAAAATCATTTAGAAACCCAAGGAATGGCTATTCACATTGCAAGAGTAGTTCAGCTATTGAGTTGTCTATATTAAAGCTTTTTTTTTTTTCCTCTTTTTAAGCAAGCAACTTCTATACCATCTTCATAATGCTCTTCAAGGATTTCAAGACACAGTTCAGCCAAACTGCAAAAGATCCATTAAATGCAGAGATACCCTTGTTAGTTCTCCCCCTTATTACTCAACACAGGCAAAGAAAGAAGCGAGACCTAAAACACAAATTGTATTCTTCACTCCCTTATACCCACACTGTGTGGTTTTCCTGGCTCACAGCAGTGCCTGTGTAGCCTCATTAATACTTCCCCCTCTTCTAACAAACAAATCTGTTTCAATTACGATTGTGATATTTGGGCTGTAATCTATTAAATGCATGAAGATGGAGAATGACATAAAAGACTGATTATAGGCCGGTTGCAGTGGCTCACTCCTGTAATCCCAGCACTTTGAGAGGCCAAGGCAGGTGGATAACCTGAAGTCAGGAGTTCGACACCAGCCTGGCCAACATGGTGAAACCCCATCTCTACTAAAAATACAAAAATTAGTCGGGTGTGGTGGAGCGCGCCTGTAATCCCAGCTACTCAGGAGGCTGAGGCAGCAGAATTGCTTGAACCTGGGAGGCAGAGGTTGCAGTGAGCCGAGATCGTGCCACTGCACTCCAGCCTGGGTGACAGAGCAAGACTCCATCTCGAGAAAAAAAACAAAAACAAAAAACCAATTATGCAACAGTAATGCAATTCCTGAAAACAGATGGTGTCGGGGTTCCTTAAGCCTGGCCACAAACTTGGGAGAACACCTCAAATAGATGTCCACCTCCTCTTCTATATACAGGAAGAGTATGGGAGGAAGAGATTCAGCGAATATGTATTTATGGAGGGATGATGAATAAGGAAACCATAGGCATAGTCCTGCCCTTCAGACCTGACGTTCTAGTAGGATCTTGTAGATTTCATAGAAGACTCTCCTTTCTGAATCTGTAAGGAAGAAGGACCCATCCTGGAGAACAGCAGCAACATCTAAGCTGGGAGAAAAAATACCAAGAGGCTAGCACAAATGTAGGGAGGCCAAGGTGGCAATCAACGAATTGCCGGAAAATGTAAATAATTCAGCTGCACGTCAAGACAACCCGACATGGAGCAAATGGTTTCAGGTGAGGAAAACTGGCTCATTCATTCATTCAAGAAATATCTGGACGCTTCTGATGTCCCAGGCACAAATCTTGCTCTTAGGGATAGAGAGATAGATAAACAAGACCCAGTCCCCAGCTCTCATGCGGTTTAAAGTCCAGCCCTGGAAAGAGGAAGGGAAAAGATCATTAGGACCAGCAATGAGATAATTTCCATGAGTGTGTCATGCTGTGGGTGAAGTAAACAGAATATGCAGAGGACATAAAGGGGGACAGGAGTAACACCTCTCTGTGATGTTGGCCTTGCAAGAGCTAGCAGCTAGCATTCATTTGGTTCATTTGAGAAAGAAAAAATAGAGAACAGAGCTGGTCAATATAGGCACTAATTTTATCTTATGTTTTTTTAATGGAAAAGAGAAAGGAAAGAATTTCCAGAAGTAGAGCTCCACTTCTCACCTGGGCACTGTTGTTTACGCATGCCTTGAGATAGATCCTCACAACTTCAACTCTTCTCTCCTGGTTCTCTGCCAGGCCCTTTAAGTGTGAATCAATGATGGTTCTCACTCAGGGTAAAAGTCATAACCATCTGGGTAAACTTCCTGGGGATTCTGTTAATCCAAAATTGAGGACCTCAGGTGCACACAGACCTCAAGATCCTCTCTCCAACCCTCTCTGGTCTCACCATTTGCTTCCTCTCAGCACCACCTCCAGCAGCCTCAGCTGTGAGCTCTGGGCTGCTAACATCACATAATTTCCTATGACCAAAAGCCATGATTTTTCACAATCTGCCATTCCAACACCTCGCCCCACAGTGCACAGAATCGCGCTCTACATCTGCTGAATTGACAGAGAAATGCTCACATTTCAGGAGCTATGGTTTTCAATGTCTGCGATCCCCTAAGAGTTTGACATATTTTCTTACCTCCATCTGAATCAGTTACTGTTCAATAAGCCTTTTGTTCAGTGCACATAATCAGGACTTATTTGTATAGCAATTTATAGTTGGCAAACCACTTTCATGAAGATTCACATTTTTTACCAAGCTATTAGGCCATAAATGTTCTCCAAATAAGTTCTATCCTCCCAACATTGCTAAAGTGCAGGTAAGAGAATCGAGTATCTTTCTCCAGTCTTAAAGGTAATCAACAGATAACCTGCTTCTCTTATGGGGGTGGCTGTATAAAGTGTGAGTATTCTACATTTTGCCTAACCCAGGAAAGCAGCAAGACACAGCTATTCAAACCTGGAAGAAAAAGACCCAATGCATATCTATTATCTACCTCATCTAAGGGATGCTCACGGGCACCTTACTCACATTATTTCATCCAGTCAGCACCAGCTGCAGAATTTCTGGGGCCTGATGTAAAAATGAAAATGCATGTCCCATCATTGAATAATTATTAAGAATTTCAAGATGGTAAAAGCAAAGCATTAAAGTATACACGGGTACTTCTAAGAACAGAAACCTGTGCCTCTGCACTGAATCCTCCTAGCAAAACTTCAATCTTCCTCATGTTACATAGGAGGCAAGATTAAGTAACTTGCCCAAGGACACACAGCTGGTAAAGGGAACAACAGACATTCAAATCCAAAGTACACCTGGTCTATTTACTGGCTACACAAGTAGCCACACACATACGCGCACACACACACACACACACACAGAACTTAATTGATTTTACTCCAAAAATTAAGGAGGCCCCCAAAGCGCCTAACAAAATGAGAAACCTTAATGACTTCATGCCCTTTAGAACTGCTAGGTATTTGTTTGCATTTCATTAAATTTGCAAAGTAAAACTTGATTTAAAATTCCAAGTCTCCATTTCAATGATCTACATTTGGGGCTTCGATGAGATGGTTGAACAAATGAGGTGTGAGGCCCCCCTTTTTTTTTCTACTTTGTGAGCCTTGGAATTTTTTAATGAAAAAATTTCATGGCACATGAATCATTATGTGGTGGGGAGAGGGGGAAATACTAAAATCTGACTGCATTATTGAATTCTAAAACTGCTCCAGATTAGATGAAACTACTTCAAATCTCTAGGGACAACATCCCAACTCAACCCTTGTGCTTTTAATTGATAGGCAATCTTTCTCACTATTAAATAAAGTGAAGCATGGCAAATGAACTTTACTTTGGATCTCTCCAGCTTTTTCTAGCTGGGTCTCCCATGCTAACTGTGTCCTGCCCGTTCTACATTACCAGCATTTTAGAGAACACAGTCACTCGGTGAGGTAGCCTTATTCAAGAGGCATTCATCTACCACCTAGGTGCCAGGAACGTGGCTCTTATTGGTCCTAATTTGATAAGGTTTTCCTGCCTTGAGGGTGGTGAGATTCAACCTGAGACTCAAAGAAGAATGAGCCATCCATGCCACTAGCTGGGGGATGAGTGTTCCAGGAGGTGGGAGCAGAACAAAATTCTAAAACTAGAATAAGCTTGAGGAGTTTGAGAAATAGATAGAAAAGTGAAGCAAAATGAATAAGGAAGTATGACCAGCACATTGGCAGTTTGTTTGTTTGCTTATTTTGAGACGAAGTCTCACTCTGTCGGCCAGGCTGGAGTGCAGTGGCGCTATCTTGGCTCACTGCAACCTCTACCTCCCAGGTTCAAGCAATTCCCCTGCCTCAGCCTCCCAAGTAGCAGGGATTACAGGTACATGCCACCACACTTGGCTAATTTCTGCATTTTAGTAGAGACGGGTTTCACCATGTTTGCCGGGCTGGTGTCGAACTCTTGACCTCAGGTGATCCACCCGCCTCGGCCTCCCAAAGTGCTGGGATTACAGGCGTGAGCCACCGTGCCCAGCCTACACTGCCAGTTTAGTCTCCCTTCTGCCAAAAGGAGGGTCTGAGAATGGCAGGAGTGAGTCAGGAAGATCAATTTAGGAGAAGGCTGTAGGAGACCCTTGAGAGCTGGGACTGAAGGCAAGGTCATAGCAATGGAGATGACTAGAAGTGGGGGGATTTGAGATTCTTATTTTGAAGGTAGAAACATACAATTTGTTGATGGATTGAAGGGAGAAAGAAGGAATCAATCATAATGCCTAGATTTTAATTTCAGCAACTGAGTGGATGGTGACACCATTTACAAAGTTGGGAAAGATTTTGGTGTGAGGACTGTGGAGGCTTTTGAGTTGAACGTAACATGTTCAAGGAGGCATTAAGTCTGATGTCCCTTCCACTACTTTTTTTTTCCTTTTTTCCCAACCTTGACGGCATCTTGGAAATCAATTTATTTTCATCTTTCTTGCCCCCATCCCCTCTATAGTTTTGATTGTTGGGTGTTTTTGAGGTAGCTCCTATTGGGGATCTTTAAATTCAACATGGGCACATATGTGTAGAGATGGATACATAGCCTCTCTGGCTTTGACCCATGAGTGAATTAGAATTCTGGCATGCTGAGTAGCTAGGAGTTTTGCAGAACCATGTCCAGGGACCTTGTAATGCTCCCGGGTGCTTGGGACTGGATCTGTATGGGAATGGGTTGTGTTAAGTCATAGCTTGGGATCAGAGAAAAGAAAAACTGGCCTGTACTTATGAGAGCACAGAATAAAGGAAGGAAAAGTATGAAAAACAATCACCACCACCAACAGCGGCCAGCAGAGGACGCAAAGAGAGCATGCAGCCAGCAAGACAGACTATCTATGAAAGGAGGCTCTGAAGAGGTCCTTTTAGGTAACAGGTGGAGTGGGATGGAAAAGGCCCTTCAATACAGTGTTCCTCTGGCTCTCTATCCATGCAAATTCTGATTCCGTGGGTGGAAGCTGGGGCCTGAGTCTCTGTATCTCTAACAAGCTCCCAAGGTGATGCTGATGCAGTGAGTCTACAGATGGTCCTTGGGGTGGTGAAGCTTTAATGGACGACCAGTGGGAGGAGGAGGAGCTACGGATGTTGTGGTGAGATAAACATGAAGAGCCACGTGACGCCCTGCTTCAGAATCGTCTACCATTTCTTGATGCCTCTGAGATACTGACAGTTATACTGCCCGTGTTTCTGCTATGAAGTGTAGCCTGAATCTCCACTTAAAGCTCAAAACAGTACTTAGAGGATGCTCACTTCTTTCTCAAGACATGGACACTCCGGAAGGTTCAGTAAAGGTATAATGAACAGCAAAGATGATGATATCACTTTCAAAAAAATAACAGCTTGATTCAGTATACTGAAAAGTTTGCCCTTTTACTTTTGAATCCTATTCCATGCCCAGCACCATCCTAAGGACTTTATATTTTATACTTGTGAAAACAGTCACCTACTCTCTCTAAAAGCGGAAAATGCCAGTATCAGTAACCACTGGGAAGCCATCCAGAGGAGGGGTTCTCAGCCAAGGCACTGTTTGGTTGTCATAACTGGAGGGGGTTTTACCAGCATCTACGGCTGCCAACCATCCTACAATGTACAGGACAGCCCCCACAATGAAAATCATCTAGCCCCAAATGTCAATAGTGTTGAGGTTGAAAACAGCTGATCTAGAATTTTGGAGGCTAATCTGGACTTACTTTCCATTATCACCCATTGAACAGATAAGAATGGAAAGACTCAAATAATATTTTCTTCAGTGTATTTTAAAAAGAACTGTGCCTTCCTATCTGCCGTGAGCACCCAAGAAGCTCCTGCTGTGCCAAGCTGAGTCTTTCCTGGCTTCTCCTCCCTCCACCCCCTCCCACAGCACCAGACCCATGGGAATTCAACAAATGTTTGCTGTTTTAGGGGTGAAATAAAGGGTCAGAAAGGTGCTTCAGGCTTCGTAAGCACCATAGTTAGAACACAGCTTGGATCCCCATGTAAAGCCAATTAGCTGGACGCCGTTTCTGGCCTTAGATTATCATCTTAACCTCCACCCTGCTACCTTTCAAATAAATGCCTTTGGTCACAAAGGAGATCCCAGGAGAGTATAGAGCTGGATTAGTGCAAATTCATCCTCAGTCAGGCGAAAAATAAGTCAAAATACCTGCCCCAGGAGTGAGAGAGTCTTCTCAGGGCCACATACAAACAAGGCAACACCATTAATTATTTTAATGATTACAAAATCTGGTTGGCTTCTTTTTTCTTTCTTTCCTTTGAAAACTGTGATTAGTCTATTTTTAAATATATTACTGGCTTTTCTCCTCCTGAGGTTTTAAATAATGGATGTATGCCACAAACCTTGAAAATACTACAGGTAAGGTACAAGAGACTCCCTCTTTCAGGTTAAAAACAAACATTTAGGCTCTCTAAGAGGGAAAGTGGATAATTTCATCTGGATAAAATGAAATATGCCAAAGGAAATACAGGATTTTCAGCAATCCCATTACTGGGTATATACTCCCCAAAAGAGAAATCATTATAATATAAAAACACGGGCACACATATGTTCACTGTAGCACTATTCACAACAGCAAAGACATGGAATCAACCTAAATGCCCATCAATGACAGATGGAATAAAGAAAATATGGTACATATACACCATGGAATACTATGCAGCCATAAAAAAAACAACAAGATCGTGTCTTTTGCACGGACATGGATGGAGTTGGAGGCCTTTATCCTTAGCAAACTAATGGAGGAACAGAAAACCAAATACTGCATGTTCTCACTTATAAGTGGGAGCTAAATGATGAGAATGCATGGACACATAGAGGGGAACAACACACACAGGGCCTTTCCTAGGGTGGAGGGTTGGAAATGGGAGAGGATCAGGAAATATAACTAATGGACAGTAGGCTTAATACCTAGGTGATGAAATAATCTTTACAACAAACCCCCATGACACAAGTTTACCTATGTAACAAATGTGCACTTGTGCCCGTGAACTTTAAAGTTTAAAAAAAAGAGATACTATGATTAAAAAAAATAAAATGCAGGGTCTTATCTCACTGGATTGCAGCCATGATGTCCTGGGCTTCTCTTGGCTTTTCTTAGAGGGAATTCATTTTCCAGAATACAAATAGACTCCACAGGTACAACAGACCACAGGTGGACAAACTATATATTCTGCCAAGCACTTGCAAAGGAGGGATGATTCACAGTTTGTTCCAATAAATATGTGAAGTCAAATGTCAAGCATCAAAAACATCTATCTGAGCTGTTAGAAATTATGTGGCTATTGTTCAGAGGACTGTGCATAATGGAATATCCATCAAGGCCAAACAAAGACACCTATCTGGCCCCTGCTCATGAGAAAAGCTGACAGCATCATGCTTCTCCACGGAAGACTGATGTGGGCAGAAGCTGCAGCGTGAGCCTTGACATGTGTCACCTCCCTTGGCTACAGATGCATTACAAGAAATTACATGGGATGCTATCAGAAAATTGAAAATCCAATGAGTGTTTCACTTAGTTACTGTAATTCTTCAATGCTATTCTGATCTTGTGCAAATCAGAAGCCACTTATAGCTCCAAACCCTGACAGAAGACTGAATGAGGTTTTCATATGCTTGTAATAGGTTTATTGGGAAATTTCCTATTAAAAGGTACTTGAGGAGAATGACGTGTTAGATCTCTGTATTAAAAGAGATCTCCAAGAGGTAAGCACAATGGTACCCTAAATTTGCCACAACTACAAGTAGGAAGCCCATCTCTGGATAGGAACAAGAGGCCTAATAAATTATCATAAACAGAAAATTAAAAATAGAATAATTTTCTAATTATGATCCCAGCACTTATAGTCCACGGCATTCTAATGGACATAATCTGTAGAGTCTAATTTGTTGATCCATGCTATAGGAATACATGCTTCAGAACTAGTACAAACCAAAAATGGTAGATGTGACCACACACAGTGGCTCACACCTGTAATCCCAACATTTTGGGAGGCTGAGGCAAGAGGATCACTGGAGGCCAGGAGTTCAAAACCAGCGTGGACAACACAGGTATATATATATATATATATATATATATATATATATATATCTGAGTATGGTGGTGCACACTTGCAGTCCCAGCTACTGAAGAGGCTGATGTGGGAAGATCACTTGAGCCCAGGAGTTTCAGGCTGCAGTGAGCAGTGAATGCCCCACTGCACTCCAGCCTAGGCAAAAGAGCAAGACCCCATCTCTAAAAAACAAAACCAATAAACACACAGGTGAAAAGCAAAAGTATCAGGTGCACAGGTAGTCTTCTACTTAAGAGTTTGGGAGCAAACTTTGAGCTTTCCCACAAAACCACCGCCACTACCGCTGCTACCACCATCCTGGAGTCCTTAAAACTGCTTAACAATTGTTCATATTATATAAGATACATACAGGATTTGGGGCAATTATCATCCTCCAAGAGAGAACAGAATCACTCGGATGCTTATGGTAAGTGTCCTTTGGCTATAAATAAAGAGGCCATTTCTCAATAGCAAAGGGAAGAACAGCAAGTCTATAGAAACATTTTCCTCCACAAACAAGGACAGCCTTCATTTTGTGAGCATTGGGATCACCTCCTGAAAGGAAACCACAGTAATGCATTGTGATTTGATGAAATAATACTTGAGACCGTCAATCTAACTTATGAACATGATGGTAAATTAAGATAAAGCACTTCTCATCTGGTACACAAACCCATCTATAATGGTTAAGAATATGTTTTCATTAAAACATTATGTACAGAAAACTCAGCTCTCAACTCTGTTTCCATGGAAACGTGCAATTCCACTTTTCAAGGCACTCAATGACAGCTCCTTTCTCTTACAAGTTATTCCTGAAGAGCATTTGTAAATAAAAACTTTAAGAGGGAAATCTTTGGACAAAGTGTGGCCCAGACACAGAAGTAAGTGGAGCTTACTGGTTTTAACTTCAGCTCCATTATCCCAAATATTTATTTAATGAACTCATGCACTTAACAAATATTAAATAGCTACCAAGAGCCGAGCTGAAAAAATACTATTACCATGCTCAGGAGCTGGGAGAAAGGAATTAGAATGAAAACTAAAAACTGCTTCAAGAGTAACAGAGGAGGGAAGAGAGGGAAGAGCTCCTTGCAGTCAGAGAACATCAGGGGAATTCTGAGGAAGCCCTGAAAAATGAATTCAGTCTTGAATGACAGAGACGATCTACAAACAAAAAGGAGATGGACAGGAGTAGATCTCAGCTACTAACAGTGAATGAGAAGAAGTGGAAAATATGGAACAATTTAGGAAAAGGCAGTAATTTGGTCCAGATGAAGCCAGAGATTAGAGAAGGTAAATGGATTCCTCATTCATTCATTACTTCATTCACTCATTCATTCAACCAATCAGTACTCACTCTGTTTCTGGCATTCATCTATGTGCTGGTCAAAAGGCAGAGCCATTGTCTTCCTAAAACTTATCTTCTAGAGGAACTTGGAATGTTCTGAGTGTTTTTCTAAAGAGTTGGATTTTTTTGATCGGGCGCGGTGGCTCACGCCTGTAATCCCAGCACTTTGGGAGGCCGAGGCAGGTGGATGACAAGGTCAGGAGATCGAGACCATCCTGGCTAACATGGTGAAACCCCGTCTCTACTAAAAATACAAAAAATTAGCCAGGCGCGGGGGCGGGCGCCTGTAGTCCCGGCTACTCGGGAGGCTGAGACAGGAGAATGGCGTGAACTCAGGAGGCGGAGCTTGCAGTGAGCCGAGATCATGCCACTGCACTCCAGCCTGGGTGACAGAGCAAGACTCCGTCTCCAAAAAAGAAAAAAAAAAGAGTTGGATTTTTTTTTTTTTTTTTTTTTTTTGCAGCAACAAGGATCTCTAAAGGGGGTTACATAGAAAAGCTGATTTTTTAGAGAAATTAATCAGGGATCAAGAAGTAAGAGAGGCCAGAAGCAAGCAGTATTCCAGGTGATGAGATTATAGATTTTTTTTTTTCTTTTGAGCTCACCCAGGCTGGACTGCAGTGGCATGATCTCAGCTCACTGCAACCTCCACCTCCCAGGTTGAAACCATTCTTCTGCCTCAGCCTCCCAAGCAGCTGGGACTACAGGCATGCACCACCATACCTGGCTAATTTTTGTATTTTTAGTAGAAATGGGGTTTCACCATGTTGGTCAGGTTGGTCTTGAACTCCTGACCTCAAGTGATCTGCCTGCCTCACCCTCCCAAAGTGTGCTGAGATTACAGATTTTTAAAAAAGTGTTCTTTCACCTTTTCTCCAAATAGATCAGCATACAATAATTACACAATGGAGAAAAATGAAATTAATTTTAAAAGGAACTTATTGTAATATTACAGTAAGAGAATTAAAGAGGGCTGAAAAGAATATTTTGGAATTTGGAAGAAATTAGAAAGGAAAATATTTGGGAGTGAAATAAACACAGCTTAGTGATGGATTGGACAAGCAGGGAAAGACAGGAAGTCACAAAAATGACGCAGGAAGTGTTGAATGGAACTTAGACCAGTGTATGAACAAAACCATGGGATGCAGAGGATGAACACAGATGGAAGAGAAATGGAGGTGAGTTTGGTTTTGAGTGTGGTCCCTAACAGATAACCCAGGCGGAGCAGACAAGCGACAAGCAGAAATCAAAGACAATCTAAGAGAGCAGTCAGGGTTATGCCCAGAGATCTGAAAGAAAGGAATAGCCTCTCAGCTCTTCCGTATTCCCCTTGTAAAAGAACAACCCTCATTTTATCTCATAAGGTGTTAGGGAGGATTAGAAGGGTTTGCGTGTGGAGGGCACTGAGAACAGAGGCTGACATTTAGAAGGTGCTCCAAAAGCAGTGGCCATGGTGATGGGCTAAGTTACTGCAGGGAAATGCAAAAAGACAAAGGAGGGTCAAGTTCAGGAGCACCACCTCCATTTAGCCTGTGCCTGAGAGAGGAGACATCGGGATGGACACAAAGAATTAAGTGGTTGAAAATGACGCAGAGCTCCAGTCTGACAACAATGTGGGAGGGCAGAAAGTCAAGTCACAGGGTGGGTCAGTGTCCTCTGACGCTGCAGAGAGGTTGGGGAGAATACGAGCTGAGACTACACACTGACTACTGGAGTGTCCCTTGGTCACCTGTGAGATGGTTATTTGCACAGCACTCAGATTAAAAGGATAGTAAATGGGTGACCGGACATAAGAAACCAAACCACAGATTGCTCTTTTTTCAGAAGTGAGAAGGAAACACAGCTTGAAGAAATGAAAGATGCTAAAGATGTTTTGCTTATAGGATGAGGTGCTCCTGGGCCAGAAGGGAAGATCTACTGGAAGGAACGGGATTGACTCTATCCTTGACAAAGGGGTCAAGTAAGAGATCCAAGTTACACAGACAGGAGGGAAGGAGTTGGGATCAAGACAGGGAGGCAGGCAATCTTTTCTGGCTTAGTTGTTGCTTCTCTCACTGCCCAGTTGAATGGACAGAGGATACTTGGGAATGTGAATGGATGATCTTGCTACAGGCCACCCTACGGGAGAAAGTAGAAGCATTTCTGGCTGAGCACAGTGGCTCACACCTGTAATCCTAGCAGTTTGGGAGGCCAAGATGGGTGGATCACTTCAATCCAGGAATTCGAGGCTAGCCTGGCCAACAAAGCAAGACCTCATGTCTGCAAAAAAAATATTAAAAAATTAGCCATGCATGATGGCACATGCCTGTAATCCCAGCTACTCATGAGGCTGAAGCAGGACAATCGCTTGAACCCAGGAGGTGGAGGCTGCAGTGAACCAAGATTGAGTTACTGCACTCCAGCCTGGATGAGAAGCATGAAACTCCGTCTTAAAAAAAAAAAAAAAGTCATTTCCAGTGGAAAAAAACCTTAGAAGTTTCCGAATTCTCAGACAGTAGTATTTTAACAAAGATGGGGTAAGAAGACTTCATTCTCTTCTGCAGCAAAATGCATGCCTCCCAAACATTCAGAGAAATCAAAGGGAAAATGTGGAGAGGAGAAGAGCATTTGGTAAGACAAATTAACACAATATTCGGTATTTTTTCCAGCTGAATCTTGAGAGGAGCAGTTCCTTCTTCCGCTCTTGTCAACATCATCTTTGAAGAGCTTTAGAGATACACCTGCTAAGAGAGAATGACTGAATTCTACTCAATTATTTCCTTTGTCCACCCTTTTCTGCTTCCTTCCTCCTGAGAAGGGAGAATCATTGACATGGCATTTGGATAAAAATGGAGAACAGGACAGGAGAAGGAGAAACGAAAATAGATACATAAGGAGAAATCAAGAAAAAAATGACCAAGAAACAGAAAGAGCGAGGAAGAGAGCAAGAAAGAGGCTGGTGGAGAAAAGGTGGCATGGCCAAGTCAATCTATATTCATGAACAATCACAGAGAAGAGGAGAAAGCAGTTATATGGGTGCTGACAATTTGGGGGATAACTTTTGCATTTCTTCATTGTGGTTTTTTGTTTCAAATACCATGCAGAGCCTGAGACCAGCAGGCTCTTGGGAATGAGCAGGGTAATAGTATCTTAAATACAAATGCATGACTCTCTTCAGGCTGAACTGTGCTGAATTGGCAGGTTGTAAGAGATCTTACTCTTGCAAAGGGTGGTCAAAAGTCTCCTGGAGCATCCCAGGTGGAGAAGGTGACTTGGGCAAGACCACACAGCCAGAAAGCAGCAGAGGTGGGATCTCACCTCGGTCTGTATGATGCAGAATTCTGTGTTTCTAGCCGCTTACACTTTATTACTTCCTGAAATGATCATATCACTCAGGAAAATAACAGTTGCCTCATGCTTAGTTGCCCTGAAAACCACTGATTTCAATGGGCAGAGAGGGGATGTCCTTGGATTCAGCCCTCAGGACCCTGGTCCCTGCTGAACACAGAAAGCTTTAATTCACATAAAGCTCACATAGCAGAGCCTGGGACACAGTACTCTATAGAACTGCTATCAATAACTACAGCGGTAATAAAAACAACACTAATAACTGTATATAATAATAATTGCAGATAACAGACTTCAAGATGGTACGCCACAATCTCTGCCTCCTGATGTTCACACATTTGTATGACTCCCTCCTCTTGAGTGTGGGCAAGTCCTGTAATTTGCTTCTAACCAATAAAATATAGCCAAGGTGACTGGATGCTGCTCCTTTATTTATTTATTTATTTATTTATTTATTTATTTATTTATTTGAGATGGAGCCTCACTCTATTGCCCAGTCTGGAGTGAAGCAGCGCAATCTCGGCTCACTGCAACCTCTGTCTCCTGGGTTCCAACGATTCTCCCGCGTCGGCCTCCCAAGTACCTGGGACTACAGGCGCCCGCCACCACGCCCGGCTAATTTTTTGTATTTTTAGTAGAGATGGGGTTTCACCATGTTAGCCAGGATGGTCTCGATCTCCTGACCTCGTGATCTGCCCGTCTCCACCTCCCAAAGTGCTGGGAATACAGGTGTGAGTCACCGTGGTGCTCCTATTATTATGTTATCTGACATAAGATTCCATCTTCCTAGAAGATTTGCCCTGGTCCTTCTCTCTCCCCTTCCTGGCTTTAAAGAGGCAAACATGCCACAAATCCTATGACTGTGAGGAACTGAATGTTGCCATATGAGCAGGGAAGTAGATCTATACCAGTTAAGCCACCATATGTGAACCCTACCAGGCTGACAAGTTGACTTCAGCCTTATGAGCCTCGAAAGATGTTAAAACAATAATGGTATCGGGACTGGCTACCTATCTTACATATGACCCAATACAAAATAAAAACATGGGGCCCCCTTGTTCAAGGGGGCCAGATTTAGAGTTGCCAGAAAGGCAACAGGAGAACATCAAACCAAGTGCAGGGCACGGCTGGGCAGGGGCCCAGACTGCACATCCATCAAATGGGCCCTAAGTCATATTTTGTTAATTTAATATCAACATTAATGATAGAACTAGAATTCAAATGCAGGTTTGTTTGGCATCAGGGATCTCAAAAATACAGCTTAGGGTTAAACAAATAACCTGTGAGGCCACTAGCCAGACCACCTAGGATTGAAGCTTTGCTCTAGTCCTGATAAGTTGGATTATGATGGAAAAGGTGCTTAACATAACTGAACCTCAGTTTAGTTGCGTATAAAATGGAGATAATTGTTTGTACCTCAAAATGCTGTGAAGGCCTGGTGTATGGGTTCATGTCTGTAATCCCAGAACTTTAGGAGATTGAGGCAGGAGGATTACTGGAGCTCCGGAGTTTCAATACCAGCCTGGACAACATAGTGGGACCCTGTCTCTACAAAAAATTTTAAAAATTAGCCAGGTGTGATGGTGCATACCTCCAGCTACTTGAGAGACTGAGGTGGAAGGATTACTTCAGCCCCAGAAGTTGAGGCTGTAGTAAGCCATGACTGTGCCACTTCACTCCAATCTGGGCAACAGAGTCAGACCCTGTCACAAAAAAAAAAAAAAAAAAAAGACCAGGCGCGGTGCCTCACACCTGTAATTCCAGCACTTTGGGAGGCCGAGGTGGGCGGATCACCTGAGGTCAGGAGCTTGAGACCAGCCTGGCCAACATGGTGAAACCCTGTCTCTACTAAAAATACAAAAAATTACCCAAGCATGGTGGCTGGTGCCTGTAATCCCGGCTACTCAGGAAACTGAGGCAGAAGAATCACTTGAACTTGGGAGAAGGCAGTTGCAATGAGCCAAGATCATGCCACTGCACTCCACCCTGGGCGATAAGAGCAAAACTCCGTCTCAAAACAAAACAAACAAAAATGCTGTGAAAGATAAATAATGTATGTTAAGAAGTTAGATCAGCGTCTGGCACATAGTAGGAATTCAATAAATGACAGATATCTTTATCAACTTAACACCACTGGATATTTTCTATCTAATTATTTACCACTGACAAAATTTGTATGCAACTATGCAAGATTTAGCAGATTTAGAAAATAATCACCTATTGATGTGATTCATGAAAGTACCTGGGTAGAGGAAATATGACAGATTAGATTCTTGAAAATGTCTTGGATCAGAAGCAAAACAAAAAAGCAAGTTGGGAGTTTCCAACGGTGGAGGGGTGATAATTAACAACTCAATTAAAAAAGGCAAATTAAACTTTATGGTTCATTATCCTCCACTGCTTGGTAAATTGTTTTGCTAGGAGAATGATTAAAAATGATCATTTCAGAAAACTGAAATAGCTTCCAAGGAACACAACTATTTTTCAATATTATACAAAGGGTTTCACAGCAAAATAAACTTACTTGATTAAAAGGAACAGTACTTCTCTGTGTATGGAAAGCCAGGAGTACAAATGTCGGCTTGTGATGCATTAGGTATTTTGGGGTGCTGTAGAAGAATTTTGAAGAGAAATGCTTCCTTATGAATAAAACACATCATCATTTCCTTTTGTGCATTTTGTCTTTGTGGGCCCCATAAAGGTTTTTCTGGAATATTACTTGCAAATGTATAATTTACATTAAATTAGTTTAGACTTGAGCTCTGAAGAAATGCACAGAACTCAGGCATTCATAATAATGGGTAGTTTCTAGGAAATCTAAAATATGGTCAGAAAAGAGACATCATAAAAAATGAAGCGTAAGCCCTTATCACCGCAATTCTCCATGCTTTCTTTTTTTCTGTAATTGCCTCAGTATGTCTCAACCTGTTTCCTACTCTGGAACACCTGAGACATATGGCTCACACCTATCTGGAATAGGGCTCAACTGGGATTACAGGGTGCCTTGGGGGAAGGTTGTATCAAAGGCAAAGTCAAGCCTGAACCAAGGGGAGCCAGCATGGTACTGGTCCTGCCAGAGGAGGGCAGGACATACACCTTAGACTGCTGGGGAAGCAAGTACACATCACCTCCGAATATCCAGGTCTTACTTTCAGAAGACTTCCTCTAACAGGTGTATCATCATGAGCTTAGCAATGGTCTAACACAGTACCTAAAGTCAATGTCAAAAAGGTCAAAACAGGCCAGGCACAGGGGCTCCAGCCTGTAATCCCAGCATGTTGGGAGGCCAAGGCAAGCAGATCACTTGATGTCAGGAGTTCGAGACCAGCCTGGCCAACATGGTAAAAACCCATCTCTACTAAAAATACAAAAATTAGCTGGGTGTGGTAGCGGGCACCTATAGTCCCAGCTACTGGGGAGGCTGAGGCAGGAGAATCACTTGAGCCTGGGAGGCAGAGGTTACAGTGAGCTGAGATCATGCCACCGCACTCCAGCCTGGGCGACAGAGCAAGACTGTGTCTCAAAAAAAAAAAGTCGAAACAAGTGTCATCACCAGGAGTGCCCCTGCCACCTTCAGCCACACTTGAGATTTTTGTTGTTTAAATCTACTCCCACTTTTTATTCCTTATGATTAGTCACTTTTCCATTACCTATTAGTCTTCATATTTTTTTTCAGATATTCTGATTTACCTACACTTAAATGTAATGATTTAAGTCGTACTTTTAAACTCTAAATATACAGATTAATGTTTTCATCCAAATATCCAACGAATACCCCCCATATTCACACCTGACCCTGTTGAATCTGTGATCCCTCCAATTTGCCTCAAAATGATGATGGGATTCAGGACAAGTGGCAAAATTTTATATACTCCCACCACTCTTCCTCATTAAAACAAGCTAAATGCAAAATGTAACTAATAATACCTGCACTGAATTCTATGGTACCTTGTCATCTCATTCTCTTATCAGAATGAAGCCTAAAGATTTTCAAAGTAGAGCCAATGCTTTCCAATAGAAAACAACCAGATATTTTAACTCAGAATGCCCATTCTGCAGGTGAAAAACTCTTCTGTGGGTGCATTGGAATGCCATCCATATTTTGCTGTTTAGGACCCATTTCTGAATGCTTAGCCAGTCAGAACTGAAGCATGGCTTCTGAAAACCTACTATAACCATCATTCTCAGCAAACCGTCACAAGGACAAAAAACCAAACACCTCAGGTTCTCACTCATAGGTGGGAATTGAACAATGAGAACACTTGGACACAGGAAGGGGAACATCATACACTGGGGCCTGTCGTGGGGTAGGGGGAAGGGGGAGGGATAGCATTAGGAGATATACCTAATGTAAATGATGAGTTAATGGGTGCAGCACACCAACACGGCACATGCATACATATGTAACAAACCTGCACGTTGTGCACATGTACTCTAGAACTTAAAAGTATAATAATAAAAAAAAAATGGCCTGCCTGGGGTAAGATGCTAGAGAATGGACCCCTCACTTAAAAAATACTCTGAGTTCATGGCATGAACCCGGGAGGTGGAGACTGCAGTGAGCCGAGATCACACCACTGCACTCCAGCCTGGGTGACAGAGCGAGACTCCATCTCAAAAAAAAAAAAAAAATACTCTGAGTTCAAGCACAAACATTGCTGGGCCACAGGGGGCGCTAACAGTTCACGGTTAGTCTCCTTCACCCGCTCACTGCCTGTCCCAGCCCATACCTTCTGAGTAGGGAAGAACTAATGTCATGTCTCTGGTACCTACCACTCCCGCAGAAAGCTTTAGGTTTCCCCGAGCTCATAGGACCAGGCAGATTTATTATGCCTCCCTGGATGGCAGGGAGCTAGTACAACACCCCTAACAAGACATTCATTTACACAAGATTATTTGTTGAGTGGACATCCATCAGACCCTGTAATCAGTTCTTGGGGTGCAAGATTACACTGAAACCAGACAAATCCTCTTTCATGCTTGCAGACCTGAATCCAATAACCGTAAAAATATACGTAAAACTGCAACCACAATATCTGCTGAAAACAAGGGGTGCTGAATACTGTAAGAAAGAAATTATGCTGGGTGTGGTGGCTCACACCTGTAATCCCAACACTTTGGGAGGCCGAGGTAGGTGGATCACCTGAGGTCAGGAGTTCGAGACCAGCCTGGCCAACATGGTGAAACCCTGTTTCTACTAAAAATACAAAAATTAGCTGGGCATGGTGGGCATACACTTGTATGCTGGGCATACACTTGTAATCTCAGCTACTTGGGGGCTGAGGCAGGAGAATCGCTTGAACTCAGGAGGCAGAGGTTGCAGTGAACCGAGACTGCGCCACTGCACTTGACCCTGGGTGACAGAATGAGACTCCAATTCCAAAAAAAAAAAAAAAAGAAAAGAAAGAAATTATAAATTATATAAAAGAGGAATGTCCCCTAATTTGAGCTGGGGTCTAAAGAGTAATTTAGAAGTAGACTAGGTAAGCAAATGTGTGTATGTGTGTGTGTGTGTACTATGGCTTGGGGCACATGAGGCATTCAGCACAGCACAGGCAAAGACCCTGTGGCAGAATAAACCAGGGTGTGTTTCAGCAACTGTAAGGAATAAATCTTTCCTGACTACAAGGTGTGAGCAAAGTGAGGCTGCAGAGATGGCATCCTATGTACCACATTAAAGACTTGGGCGTTTATTCAAAAAGCAATGGGAAGCCACCAAAGGGTTTTAGGTAGGGAATGAAATAAGATATGGATTTTAAACAGATCTCCCCTGACTTCAGTGAAAGAACTAATGGGGAGGGGTAACAGTAAACGTAGTGTGATCGCGGGAATCAAGGCAGGGTTGACTGACACTAACTTAAATCAGGGTGGTGCACTGGGCATGGTGCCATCCCAAGAGGCAGGGAATGTAAGTGGTAGAAGCATTTATTTATTTATTCAGAACCCTGTGTTCAGTGCCAGCCACATGCCTGATAGGCACTAAAAATGAAGAACGCAGGCTCTGCCTCTGAAGTCTACATGCTAGAGAGAGCAACGTGGAAGCCAGTATCAGGCAAGCGAGGAAGATAGCGCAATCAACTCTGCAGGGCAGGGGAGCAATCAGGGGACTTTTGTCAGCACAGGAGATGCTAGATGTAGCAATTGATATAATGGCCTGTCTTATAGAGAGCCCCAAGAGAATTGAGCCCCAGCATCACAGAAGTTTTCTCTTCCATCCAGATACCTCCAGAGAAGACATTTTTAAAATGACATGGAGATGAATAACTTGCATCCTTTGAGGCAGTCTCTCAGCAAAAAAAAAAATTACACAACATAATACACAGCAGAGACCTTTTGAAAAGCAATAGTCTTTTTTTTTTTCTTTTCTTTTCTTTTTTCTTTTTTTTTTTTTTTTTGAGACAGAGTCTCATTCTGTTGCCCAGGATGGAGTGCAGTGGCATGATCTCGGCTCACTGCAACCTCTGCCTGCTGGGTTCAAGCGAGTAGCTGGGACTACAGGCATGCGCCACCACGCCCAGCTAATTTTTGTATTTTTAGTAGAGGCAGGGTTTTCCCGTGTTGGCCAGGCTGGTCTTGAACTCCTGACCTAGTGATCCGCCTGCCTCAGCCTCCCAAAGTGCTGGGATATAACTTATTTTTACACAGTTGAAGAAAGAGGTCTCACTTTTTCCTCCCAAATATACAGTCACTTTTCCTTCCTCTGTTAACTCAGTCCATGCCACTTTCGCTTATTTGAAATGATGCCTTTTTACTAGCTTCACATGTACTCCTGGACTATGTTCCCCAGTGAGTAACTGAACTTATGGCAGTGGGTACCATACTGGTGAGGAGAGAGAAGGCTATGCCATACTAACAAGTGACTCCAAGACTTCGATAAATGAACGCAACAAACATCAATTTCCTGCTCAGTAAAACTAGCTCAGGAATTCAAGCTGCTTCATTTCACCCCTGTGGTAACCGATGCTGTGGTAACCGCATCATGCATTCGCATGATTCTATGCTAGAAGAAACAATGGACAAGTCATACATTTCAGTGAGCAAAACTAGTCACAGAGCTCCACCTAACTGCCAGGGTGCTGGAAATAGAGAAGAGCCAAGGGAATACTTGCTGAGCATTGATGTTGCTGCCAAAAGTGTCCCCCATGATCGTGAAATCTTAAAGTCACATACCACCCATAGGGAAAAAGTTTCCAGGGCAGTCAGACATTTTCTTCTCTCTCATTTGGTGGTTAAAAGCTGGTATAAAGTAGATCTGGCTCCTTTGTGAACTAAAGCGTGTTAAGCTCCTTTCTATCTGGCAAAATAAAATAATCATACTAAACAATATATGCTCCTAAAAGCTAATTAAAGACCAAGCTCAAATCATCATGAAGGCAGATCAGTTTTAAGTAAAGCTTCTTAAGTGTCATTATCCGCTAGACGTGCATACAAAGTGTTTTGTGAATTTTTCCTTCATCCTATCTTTAACCTCTCAAACAGCCGCCTACAGAGAGCCAGAGAGTGGCAGGAGAATGTGTTAACAACGCCAGCACATGTGAGCCTCTCCACATTTATGAAGGATGATTACATAACTATGATGAGAAGGAACTTTTCTCACTTTCCAAGGAAGGCCAGTGGGGAGGAAATGGGCTTTTATAACTCCAGAGTGATTCAATTAGATTAGTCAGTAAAATACGTTTATGACCAAAGAGAGTAGCTACTATGTTGATATGGTGAATCTTGAAAGGAGCAATTCTGCACCTTCTGTCTACACAGTTTTATATACTTGAAAGTCGTCTGGGGAGTGGAATAGATTGGAGATGCTTCCCTCTGTTCCAGATGTTCTGGATCAGAATCTCAGAGGGTGAGTTTCAGAAGCTCCATTTAAATAACTGACTCTAGAGCGAGGGGTAGTAAGCTTTCTAGAAAGGGCTAGATCATAAATATTTTAGGTTTTTTCTGCCATACAGTCTCTATCTCCACTACTCAACTGTTACCTTAGTGCAAAAGCAGCCATTGACAATATGTAGATAAATGAGTACGGCAAAGTACCAATAACATTTTGTTTACAAAAACAGGTGGCAATACATGGGGCTTAGGCTCATAAAGATTTAAAGACTTTTGATAAATGTGTACACAGATATAACTAACACTCTGATCAAACACAGAGTATTTCCATCACACTAGGTAGTCCTCTGGTGCCCCTTCCTAGTCGGAACCCAAGCTCTAAAGCAATGAGTGTTCTGAACTTTCCCACCATAAATTTGTTTTTTCTACTCTTGAGCTTCATATAAATGGAAACAGAGTATGCATGCCTGTCTGGCCTCTTATGCTCTTTATAATGTATATGAGATTCATCCACTTCAGTGCATACATCACTGCCGATCTGGTTATGAATGTTTTTTCAATCAGAGAGAGTTGTTGATTGCAAATTTGTCTACAACTATGACTGCAGATTTGTCTATTACTGGCTTTAGTTTTGTCAACTTCTGTTTGATGTATTTTGAAGCTGTTTATTAGCAGCATGCATATTTAGGGTTGTTATATCTTCCTCATGAATTAACCATTTGATCATTATGAAATGTCTCTTTTCCTCTTTGGTAATACGTCTTGCCCTGAAGTCAACTTTGACAGTAATACAGACACACCAGCTTTCTTATCCTTACTCTTCATATGGGATATAGTTTTCCACTCTTTTACTCAATCTAACTGTGTCTCTGTATTTAAGACGAGTCTCTTGTAGTCAGCAAATAACGGGTTCTTGCTTTTTATTATAGTCTGACAATCTCTGTTCTTTAAGTGGCGTGTTTAGTCCACTTGCACTTGATGAAATTATTTCCATGGTTGTGTTTCAAGCTTTTGCATTCTAGTTTTCACACCCATATGTTTCACTTTATTCCTTATTTCTTGACTTCTTTTTTATTAAGCAAATCCTTTTTGCATTACATATACATTTATTTTTAAAGCTATATTCTATTCATTTTTAGGCATTGTAGGATAAACAATATCTATCCATAACTTATCAGAATCTTTTTAGAGTTCATATTATGTAGCTTCTGTTAAAACATAAAAACTATAATAAAATTTTATTTCCTACTCAGCATCATACATTTTTATAGTAGTCATAAATCTTACATCTATATACTTAACAAACCCAAGAATAAAATTGTATCATTTTTATTGTAAACTGTTTTTCCCAAATAAATTAAGAGAAGTGAAAGCATATACATTAATAGTTACCTATGTGTCTACCATTTCAACTATTTTTACTTCTTTATATCAGAGCTTCCTTCTGCTCTCATTTCCTTTCATATTTGATCATGTCCCTTGCATTTCTTGTGCTGCTGACACATTCCCTCTACTGTCTTTTAGATGAAAATGTGTTTATTTCACCTAATTTTTAAGAATATTTTTGCCAGTCATACAATTCTGTGTTGACAGTGTTTTGTTTTATTTCTTTCTGAACTTTAAAGATGTCATATGACTGTCTTCTGGCCTCCAGTTTCTATGAGAAATTAGTCACTGTTTGTACCATTCATACCCTGCATTTTATATTTCCTTTTTCATTGGCTGTTTTCAATATTAGCTCACTGTTTTTTTTTCATCAGTATGACTGATATCTGAGTCTAGTTTTTTTTTTTTTAATTCAACCTGTATTTAACCTGATCTACTAATCTTCTTGGACCTGTAAATGGATGTTTTTCATTAACTTTGGAAAATTTTCACCATTTTCAACTTTTTTTTCTATCCTATTCTCTCTCTCCTCCCTACCTCTATACTGTCAATTACAGATATATCAGACTACTTGATACTCTCCCACAGATCTCTGACTCTGTTTATTTTACTACCTTTGTTTCCTTTTGTATTCTTCACATTGAATCCTTTTTTGTTCTGTCTTCCAATTCACTAGTCCTTTCTTCTGTAGTCTTCAATCTAGTGTTAAACTGTTCAAGTGCCTTTCTTATTTCAAATATTTTACATTTCCTTTCTAAACTTTCCATTTGATTCCTTTTTATGATTTCCATTTTTTTTCCTGGGATCCCTTGTTTATTCATTTAAGTAACACAATCTTCTCTTAAGTCTTGAACATATTTACAACCGTTGTTTTAAAGTCATTTCTGATTATTCTAATATCCATGACACATCAGGGTCTGTTTCTGTTTGCTTTATTTTATATCTTGCTATAGGTCACATGATCCTGTTTATTCATATGTTTAATAAATTTTGTGGTATGTTGAACAATATGCATAATGCATTATAGAAATCCAGATTGTGCTAATAATGCTTTCTTTTGAAAGGTGCTGAATTTTGTTCATGCAAGTGGTTAAATGACTAGAGTGTCATTTGATCCTGTTGTGCTAGCTTTTATTCTTTGTCAGGTGGGTCTATTTCCATCTTGAACTTAGTCATCAGGCATGGTCTTATTCTAGTGAAACTGGAACTTAGTCCTCAGCATGGGCATTTTGGGGTTTCAACTTGATTGCACAAGGTGTTGCATAAGGTCTCCCAACTCTGGGTTGCTTGGATCCCAAGTGTCCCAGCACTGCACAGATTCTTGTTTTACTATCTAGCTCAGAGCCCTGCATCAACTGATCTCTGATCTCCGGTGAAGTCTGTCACCCTGGGCATGGATAGTCAGCCAAGGACCAGCTGTAAAATTCCAGGCAGACTTATGAGCATTCCCCCTGCATATATTCCTCTTTTGTAGCACCTGACCCCAAAATGATTCCACTTCAGAATCCCAGAACTCTAGTCTTCAAATCTTCAGCTCAGTGAGAACGTCACTGTGCTTGGCACTACCTACCTGCCTTGCAACAGAAAAGGGCTCCTGGACAGAAAGCCAGGGCTTTCATGAGGCTCGCCTTAGGTGTCTCCCTTCTCTCCAGGATCACAGAGCTGCCTTTTGATCAATGCTTAAAAAGAGTAGCCTTATGTATTTCATTGCTTTCAGTATGAGGACCAACCTGGTATCAGTTGTAGCATCATGGCTGGACACAGAAGTCTTCTTAGAGTAATATGGTAAAATAAAAACATAATGTAAGGTATATATGATTTTAAATTTTCTAACAGCTGCATTTTATTTAAAAAGTGAAAACAAATAAATGAAATTGATTAAATAATATATTGCATTTTACCCAATATATCAAAAGATTATTTTATTGCATAATTGGTACAAAAATTATCAAGATATTTTACATTTATTTTCATAGTAACTCTTCAAATGTGTGCATTTTAGAGATATGCCTCAATTTCATCTAGCTACATTTCAAGTATTCAGAAGTACTGAGAAGTCACATGTGGCTAGTGACTTCACAGCACAGCTCCAGATATCTTTAAGCACATTAAAATTTGAGAAACACTAGACTGGAGAGGTTTTCAGATACACTTCTAGCACCCCCAAGAATATTAATCAATGCACACTTCCCTTATTCAATTCTCTGAAGTGAGAAAATGCTCAGGTCAAAAACTTCCCTTTTCTCCATCAAAAATAAAGAAAAATATTTTTTTAGGTTTTACAAATGCAAACCAAAGTAGCTGTTACAAACGTAGCAAGTCAATGTCACTCAACTGAGAATTTGTTATTAACATCCCATTTCTCCCTGAGTGTTGAACATTTATTTAATGGTGTGACCTTTCTTAGGTCTTGATTTCTAAATCTATGATGTGAACAAAGCCATAAACTGTCCTTGCTGGGATGCAGGGTGGTTTAAAATTGACTGGAGAACAGAATTATTTGAAAAGGTCCCACATGAATCTTCTTTAGAGGTTTACCATAACCTAACCTGCAATTCATTTCCGCAAGGTCAACTTAATTCTCACTTTCGGAATTCAAAGCGACATGTTTCTAAGGCCCACAGACACATCACTTCACATCTTTCAAATCCCTGCCTTGCCTACCTCAGGGCTTGGCATATAATGCTCAAACATTTGTTGAATTAAAAGGCCCACATGAACAGAGAGCAATTTTTTAAAAAATTAGTGGCAACTGGAGCAGGTACTTGAATAAGGTGAAACAGGAGAAAAACAATACTGGAAAATAATTTTAAAAAAAAAGAGAGAGAGAGAGAAAATAATCTGAGATATGGAATAGGTTTGTTCCGTTGTTTAAACCCAAACCTTTGACTCCATCTAGGGCAGTCCTCCTCATTACTCTCTTACTCCATTCAAGCCATGTTGACATCCTTCCAGTTTCTCCAACAGGTCAAATTTGTTCCGAACCTGAGGCCTCTGCACTTGCTGTTACCTCTGAGATGTTCTTCCCATAGATTTGGGCCCAGCTTGATTCCTTCCCCCTCTCTAAGCCTTAGTGGAAACACCGTCTTTTCAGAGAGCCTTCCCTGGCCATCCTATATCGATGAACCCCTCCTTGTTTTTTATCTCACAACCACATTGATTTTTTTCCTAGTACCTGGCATAAGGCACAACCTGTTTCTGAGCTGTTTGCTTCTTTGTAACCTGGCTTCTCAGGAGAGTGTAAGCCTCATGAAGGCAGGACCATCGTTTTTAGTGTCTTTTCCATCCTCCAGCTCCTAGCTCAGTACCTGGTCTCTAGTAGACCCTTGAGATACATACATGTTGACTATTATGTGAATGTTATGCCTTTGGGTTTTAGAGAGTTCTGGTGTAAAAAAGAACAAAACCTGCTCTAGTAAAAACAAGAGGAGGAGCCAGATCCCCAGAATATACATATTAAGTAAAAAGAGGCATCCCATCATACCTGACCTGGTAGCATGCACATAAATGCTGACTTGGATTACGGTCTGAAGCCATATGGAAGATAGTTTGGAACTTGACTGTACCATGTACTATGTCTGTGATCTTGAGCATATTACATAACTATCTTTGTCTGATTCCTTCTTCTAAAATGGGACACTGGAAGTATCTACTTCACAGAATTGTAAAATTTAAATTAAAAAAAAAAAAAAGAATCACCAGACTTGGCACATAGTAAACATTCAATGCATGACCACTATTAGCTATCACGACTGCCAGAAAGTGAATTTCATGGCACCAGTAGGAAGGTAAGAGAGGGCTAACACCAACAGCCTGCAAAGGTGAGGTCACCGTTGCTCGATGTGCTGGCGCTCTTGACTATCCGAAACTTTGAATGCAGTTGCTCTCATTTGTGGGTGAATTTTCCTTTTTTGGTGTAATTCTCCATTACATTTCAAATGGGGTATTTAATCCCTCGGATTTGATTTCCTGGCTGAAGAGGAAATGAAAATGCAAGTAAACACCATATTGGAAATCTGACTGTTCAATGAATCACAGAATTCTTTTCTCATTTGTCATAGGAAAAGGATGAAGTTAAAGTTGTTAATAAGACAATCAGACTAAGCTCCTTGAGAAGCAATTATTATGGAAGACTATCCCCCCATTCCTTATAGCTTTACCATTTTAATACTGAAAGGTATTTAACTGGAAATCACTTTTTTAAATAGCAGCCTCATAATCCTTCAGAAAATCTCTCCCCGGCAGTATCAGTAGGAAGGTTTGTACATCTCACAATACAATGGGGAGGAAAATAGCCTACCAACCCTTTGCCACTGATCTGTGAGAACATCCCACAGAGAACGAGCCACGGATGGTAATTGCATTACTCTATTTCCTGCAAATCCTGATCAACCAGAACCATCAATCCAGGTTAGACACGAATTTCTGCTGACTGCGATCAGCTCCCATGGCCTTTTCACCCTGGATTCAGAACCTACAATGAGGCTGCATCTGCTTTGGGTACATGCTTCCCATGAATTTAATCCTTGACCAATGAGAAGTGCACTCCAGGCATATGGCATTCACATTGTTTAACTCTCCAAGGGTTATCCTCAGTTTAGGGCCCCTTGTAAAACATCGAAGAGCAAATGTGTATGAGGCTGACTCTTGGAAGGCCTAGCCATGCACCTAAAGCAGACAAACAAGATGCTCTCTCCTGGCCCTGGCAAACACAAGCATCCCCAACACCTATTCTATTGCTTTTCCTGTCTCAACAGGGGAGACAAAGGCCCTCTTAAGAAGACCCACCTCTTCTTCTCCTCCATCTCTATCCTCCTCCATCTAGTGACTTACATTTATACTTTCATATAAGAAAAAAACATTGTAATAATTGTAGGGAGCTTAAGGATTTGGGGTCTGGACAAAGAAAAATATATGACTGTAACAGGAGGTAACACATGCACAGGAAGCTGCACAATGTCCCTTACAGCATGAGACCATCCAGAGGCTTGTGTGAGCAAGTCATCAACCAGCAGTGGATGTGGAGGGTAGGGAACTCTGAGGAGGGGATCGCTTGTCTAGGTGATGTCATTCAGCAGCCCCTTGGGGAGTCTCTGGGTTGGAGGCCTCCAAAGGGGTGGGGCAACTTGGGGCCTTGTAACTACAAAGCCTTATTTCACCAAATGGTAAGGCTGGTGAGGCTTTGTGAAATACGCAAAGCAGGCTGGTTGTAGATGGTTAAAAATCTGCTTGTTTAGGCTATTTTTAAAAAATAATTGGACATATTAAAAAATTGAATTGGGGCCAGGCACGGTGACTCATGCCTGTAATCCTAGCATTTTGGAAGGCCAAGGCAGGCAGATCACTTGAGGTCAGGAGTTTGAGACCAGCCTGGCCAACATGGTGAAATCCCGTCTGTACTAAAAATACAAACAACAACAACAACAACAACAACAACTAGCCGGGCATGGTGGTACATGCCTGTAATCCTAGCTACTCAGAAGGCTGCAGTGGGAGGATTGCTTGAACCTGGGAGGCAGACATTTCAGTGAGCTGAAATCACGCCACTGCACCCAAGGCTGGGCAAGAGGGAGACTGTCTCAAAAAAAAAAAAAAATTGAGTTGGGCAACAGTGGGCTTTCCAGCTACCAGTTCCCAGTCTGGAGTGAAGAAATAACCCAGGGGTCAATCCCTAGAGGTCATCTTAGGCTCATTTACGTTACAATAATCAAATCCTACAATACAAAGGCAATGACTCCAATAGCAGAGGGTCAGCTCTGAGACAGTGAAAACTTTCACACTGGGGTTATAACTGCAAGCTTCTGTAGGGCCCAGGTGCCCAGGGAGACTGAAGACTCCCTTTAGAGGGAGCTGGGTGGCACAGGAGAATGTGGACCCAGCATGGACAAACCATCCAAGATAAAAGGGAATCCAGTTTCAGTTTTTGATGCCAAATACCTCTTAGTAAAATGTTGACAAATAATACAAACTGTGTGGTGCAAACAAAACACCCAGAAGGGTGAGTTCTAGCCCATGAGTCACCAATCTCCAGCCTCTGTCTCACACTCAAGGGCAGCTAGAAACCAATGAGCCCCTCATGAAGGGAATGAACCTTTATGGCCAAGCAAGAGTTCATTTTTTTAAGCGGTATATTCTTTTCTCCTTGTATTTTTTTCTTGTGATATAATATGCCTAACATAAAATTTACCTTTTAGCTATTCTTTTTTTGAGGGAGTCTCACTCTGTTGCCCAGGCAGTGGTACATTCTCAGCTCACTGCAACCTCCACTTCCCAGGGTCAAGAGATCCCTGGACCTTAGCCTCCTGAGGAGCTGGGATTACAGGCATGTGCCAACATGCCGGGCTAATTTTTGTATATTTTGTAAAGACGGGATTTTGCCATGTTGCCCAGGCTGGTCTTGAACTCCTGAGCTCAAGTGATCCACCTGCCTCAGCCTCCCAAAGTGCTGGAATTACTTTAAACTATTTTTAAGTGAATACTTCAGTGGCATTGAGTACATTCACAATGTTATACAACCATCGCTGCTACCCTTTTCCATAATTTTATCATCTTCCCATACTGAGACTCTGAATTCACTAAACAATAACTACTTATTCCTCCCATTTCAGCCCCTGGTAACCTCTATTCTACTTTCAGTTTCTAAGTATTTGACTGCTTTAGTATCCCTAGAAGTAGAACCATATAATATTTGTCCCTTTATATCTGGTTTCTTTCACTTAGCATAATGTTTGCAAGGTTCATCCGTACTATATAGCACATGTTAGAACTTTATTATGTTATAATGGACAAATGATTTTCCACTGTATATATGTACCACATCTTATTTATTCATTCATCCGTGGATGGGCATTTGGGTTGTTTCCACCTTTTGGCTATTGCAAATAATGCTGCAATAAACACTGGTATACAAGTATCTGTCCAAGATTCTGTTTTCAATTCCTTTGGGTGTATTCATAGGAATGGAAATGCTGCATCATAAGGCAATTTTAAGTTTAGCCTTTTGAGGGATCTCCTAAAATTTTGTAATGTTCCAAAGTACTTCCCTAAGTTATGCAAAGATTTTCTTCTGATAGCCATGTGTGTTAAAATGCTAATATTCTCCAGAGAACAGCAGTTTACATATTTACAATAGTTTTTTTTTTTATGGTTTGCTGAAAAATTGTTTTATTTTTCTACTGGTGGTATTTCAGTCTTTTAAACTAATATCTTTTCTACTTATTCTGAAGCTTATTGGCAGTAGCTTTGGGGCTTTAATCAGAGATTATATTTTATACACACACACACACACACACACACACACACACACACACACAGCCACACAGATCACATTCTGCAACCAGCAGAATGGATGACAAAGGTCCCATGGCTTTTTCTTCCCATTAACTGAAAAGATAAAGTTACTCCCTTCCCCTTCAATAAGGGAAGAGCCAGTGAGCCCCAGGGTGCTGACTCAGCAATTGGCCACCCACTGTCAGTCAATCATTAATGGGGAGCGGATGTCACAAGGAAGGCCCAGTCAGCACAATATAAGCCCGGATGTGACAAATAGCCCATGCAGGGATGAGGCTCCATGGCAGGGTATTATGTCTTCAGAGATTAACTCGAATGAGAAAGTGGTGAAAATAGCAAAGAAAAGGATTAGGGAATTCATAAAATGCATTTGTTCATTCAAGAATTCCCAGCAGGTTGAAAGCTCCTTTAGAAATGTGTGTGTGTGTGTGTGCGTATGTGTGTGTGTGTGGGGGGGGGGTTTATCTTTTAGACACAAGGTTCTGTTATAAATAACAGAAATACATAAATTATTGAGGACTGTTCCCCACTGTCAAGAAGATCACAGACTAGCAGATAAGACAATCAGGAGGTTAATTAAAAGAAAATAAAAACATTAAAAAATAATAAAAAGAGCCAGGCATTGTGGCTCATTCCTGTAATCCCATCACTTTAGAAGACCAAAGTGGGCGGATCATTTGAGGCCAGGAGTTCGAGACCAGCCTTGCCAGCATGGTGAAACCCCATCTCTACTAAAAACACAAAAATTAGCCGGACATGGAGGTGCACGCCTGTAGTCCCAGCTACTTGGGAGGCTGAGGCTGGAGAATTGCTTGAACCCCAGAAGCAGGGGTTGCAGTGAGCAGAGATCATGCCACTGCACTCCAGCCTGGGTGAGACAGTGAATGAGACTCTGTCTCAAAAATAAAATAAAATAACAAAAAGCGTCATTGTGTACTAACTCTGTCTTAGGCATTTTACAGGTATTGCCTCACTTAATCCTACAGTCATCCTTTAAAGATAGGTACCATTAGTTACTCCTTCTTTTACAGAGGACGAAACAGTCTGAGAGAGATCAATGAACTTGTTCACATTCACCCAGCTGGTAAATGTAGAAAGCAGACTAGCCCTGACACCCTTGACCTTAAGAGCTCCCCACCTGTTAACCACCATGCTACACTAAGCTCCCAAAGGAACAGATGTCCCCACTGAGTTGAGCCTTAGAAGGATGAGCAGGAATGCTCCCTTGGACAAGGCTGGTACAGTGTACAAGCAAATGGAGTGACACAGTCAGACACACCAAAAACAAAAGGTTAATGTGGCTGCATCATTCCTGGAGGCTAGAATTTGGGGGTGCTAGGTATGGGCAGTGGCCTGAGATGAAGAGAAGCAGGTAGGATCCAGGATTTCAAGCATCATCACTTTCCCTGGTGCTTCTCCAAACGTGGTACACAGCACACTCAGCGCACTAGAGGTGGCCCACCATGTAGACAGGCCAGCTTGTGTCACACTCACTGGGGCACCTTGTAAAGAATACAGACTCCTGAGGCCCTCACAGACACATTAAGTTTCTGTCTCAAAGCAGAGTCGAGTCTCATGTTTTGACCAACTCTCCAGGCATGTCTTGTACACCCTGAAGTTCCCATAAACCTGCAGTACATGTACTTTGATGGGTTGGCAGGGCTGTGCCTGGACATACAGGACACACCAGGTACACACTCCCAACAGGCCAGTTGGACAGGAAGATTTATTTTTTATCAAGATATGGTTGATTGTAATATTAGGGCACACATGAATAAATCATAAAGTAGAATGTAAAATTACAAAATGCATTCACGTAAGCTGAAGTGTGAAAGCTCTAGGAAATAATAGAAACAAATCTGCAGGAAGAACAAGCTGTTTCACACGACAGCCCCAGACTTCCCTGTCCTCTCTACTCTTCACCAGTCCCCACCATAAATCCAGAAGCATGCATTCTGTACACCAGAAATGTTTGGGTGAAAAATAGTGAGGGGCTGCAGTGAATGTTAGCAACACCAGAACTGACGTCTTACAAAGAGGAAAAACACAGGGACAGATTTGAGTTGCTAAAAGGTTACTCAGCCATCCGAATTCAGAGCCACAAGCAAGAACATAAAAGAGGCTGAGAAGGAAAGGCAAAATTAATATTAATAATTAATAACAATAATTATTATAAGCAGCTAATATATTCACTGAGCCAAGATGATTTCTTTATATAATCCTCACATAAGAAACACAGGGTAGGTATTACCAGTGTACCTATAAAACCTATGGGGAAACTGAGGCTCAGACAAATTACATGACCCACCCAAGATCCCATGACAAGCAAGATGGTGGAGAGGATGCCATTCATTCCAGTGCCCCCTTAGGAAAGCACAACATAGGAAACTTGCTTACAAAGAGATTGGAATCCTCCGACATTGCTGATGGGAATGTAAAATGGGGTGGCTGCTGTGGGAAACAGCTTGCTGATTCCTCAGTAAGTTAAACATGGAGCTACTGCATGATCCAGCAATTCCACTCCTAGGTATGTGCCCAAAAGAACTGAAAACATGTACTCAAACAAATACTTCTCCATAAATATTCATAGCAGCTATTTACATCAAGGAAATGATTAAAACAATGCAGATGCTAATGAATGGATCAATAAAATGTGGTCTATCCATACAGTGGAATGTTATTCAGCCATAAAAGGGAATAAAGCACTGATGCATGCTACTACATGGCTCAACTTCAAAAAAACACTATACTAAATGCAAGAAGTTGGACACAAACAGCCACATACTGTATGATTCCATTTACATGAAATATCCGGAATAGGAAAATCTATACATAGAGAAAGCAAATTAGTGATTGCCAAAGGCTGGGGCAGAGGAGAAGGAATAAGAGTGACTGCTTACTGGATACAGGGTCTTCTTCTAGGGTGATAAAAAATGTCTTAGAACTGGATAGAGGTAGCAGTTGCATAACATTACGAATGTGCTAAATTCCACTGAATTGTGCACTTTAAAAAGGTTAATGGGGCCAGACATGGAGACTTGTGCCTCTAATCCTAGTGTTCTAAAAGGCTGAGGGAAGACTGCTTAGGGTCAGGAGTCTGAAACCAGCCTGTGGATACCCTGTGGAATGATTTGAGCCACAAAAATAAATAATGACAATATTAGATTATAGGTCACCTTCAAAATAAATATTGAGTCAATAATGACATAAACACTGAATAAATGGAGGAGAATGAAAAATGCTTCCTTACACGAGTGTTCCAATTAATATATGTACAGGGCATGAGAGGAAATTGAAAATCACCATTAGGCCATCAAAGTAATAAATTAGTATACTTTTAAGTTCAAAGGTTAAAAACAATCTTACCATGAAGAAACTTGGCAAACGCCTTCTCAATTAAGTGATCAAGGCTAATATCACTAGTAATAAGATATACAGACATCATTGACCCTCCAATGTGATCTGCTAAGGAGACATCACTTTTGTGGCATCCTTTCCAATAACACATAAATTCATTCTAATCAGGGTCATACAGCAGATAATCCCAGCTGAGAAATATCCCTTTAAAAATTCTAAAATTAATATTAATAATAATAATTATTATAAACAGCTAATATTCATTGAGCCAAAATGATGTCTTTATATAATCCCCATATAAGAAACATGGTATAGGTATTACCATTATATCTATAAAACCTATGTGGAAACTGATACTCAGACATATTATATGACCCACCCAAGATCGCATGACAAGCAAGATCAAACATATCAAAGTCACGGAAGATCAAAAAAAAAAAAAAAAACCTGAGGAATTGTCACAGATTCACAGACTGGAGGGAACTAAGGTACAATGGTCTGAATGTTAGCACCCTCCCCATATTCACATGTTGAAACCTAATCACTAATGTGATGGTATTGGGAGGTGATAAGGTCATGGGACCAGAGCCCTCATGACTAGGATTAGTGAAGAAGACAGACAGACAGAGAAAGAGAGAAAGAGAGAAAGGAAGAAAGAAAGGAAGAAGAGAGAGAGAAAGAGGGAGAGAGAAAGAGACAGAGAAAAAAGAGAGAAAGAAAGAAAGAGGGAGAGAGAAAGAAAGAAAGAAAAGAAAGAAAGAAAGAAAGAAAGAGAGAGAGAAAAGGAAGGAAGGAAAGGAAGGAAGGAAGGGGAGAGGAAGGGAGGGGAGGGGAGGGAGGGAAAGAAGGGAAAGAAGGGAAGGAAGGAAAAAGAGAAAGAGAGGGAGAGAGAGGGAGGGAGGAAGAGAGAGAGAGATGGAGGGAGGGAGAGGGGGGGGAGGAGAGAGAGGAGGGAGGAGAGAGAGAAGGAGGGAGGAGAGAGAGAGGGAGGGAGGGAGGAGAGAGAGAGACAAAGAGAGAAAGACAGGGAGAGAGAGGGAGAGAGAGAAAGGAAGAAAAGGAGGAGGAGGCGGAGGCAGCTGCAGCAGCAGCCACTGCTGCCATGCAAGACAGCTACCTTGAGCCTTACACCATGTGATGACATGGCAAGAAGATGCCATCTATGATTCTGGAAACCATCACTCACCAAACATTGAATCTGCCAGTGCTTTGATTTTGGACTTTCCATCCTCCAAAACTATGAGAAATAAATTTCTTTTTAAAAAATCTACCCAATGTAACGTATTGTGTTATAGCAGCCTGAGTGGACTGAGACATAAGGTGATATGGCAATTAAAAAAATGTGGAATAATGGATTGGATCCTGGAAGAGGAAAAGAGTAAAAGAACCAGAGTAAAATCTTGTAAACTCAAAGAAGTATATATTTCAGTTAACAGCATGGTCTTAATGCTAACTTATTAGTTTCTATTATTGCATTATGGTGATATAAAATGTTAATATTCAGAGAAGATGGGTGAAGACTGTACAGAAATTCTCTGGACTACTTTTGCAACTCTTCTGGAAGTGCAAAATTATCTCAAAATTTTTTAAAATTATTTACAGCTGCTACTTCAAAAGTTACAGATGTCCATCTTGTGTTCTTACTAGAAATATTTCGCTTTATCACCAACAAAATTACTGCTTTCACTGTGTTTAGAAGAAAATATTTAATCATAGTGGTGGGAAGGAAACTAGATCATTAAGGGAAGGAGAATACATAAAAAATCTTAAAGAAAACTTGACTATGTCTTTTTTCCAAATATTTTAAAGATAACTCCTCTCAGATGGTGTCTTACTCCATTTTGTGCTGCTATAACAAAATAACTGAGAATGGGTAATTTATAAAGAAGAGAAATGTATTTTTCACAGTACTGGAGGCTGGGAAGTTCCAGACCAAGGTGCCAGCAGGCTCAGTTGTTGAGTGAAAGCTACATCCTCCAGAGGAGAGGAATGCCGTGTCTTCACACAGCAAAAGGCAGAAGGCCAAGAGAGCCAAATGCTACCAGAAGCCTCTTTTTACAAGGAGCTTAATCCCATTTATGAGGGAGGAGCCATTATTGCCTAATCACATCTGAATGGCCCGCCTCTTAATCCTATCACATTGGCAACATGAGAATTTTGGAGTGGAACCATTGAAACCATGAAAGGTGATCTAATATTGTATGGTGAACGTAATTGTTTTTATTTCTGATCACTTGAAATGCATGATGAACTTGGAAATGAAGGTGAAACTGTCTTCTGAGTTTTAAAGGTAATTGTAACGCATTTTTTTTTGTATGATTAGCATACTTCCAAAGATGTCCACAAATTCCTAAGAATTTACACACTCATAGTAATTTCTGGCTTTAATTCTTTATCCCCTGAACTCTCACCCTTCTCATAGGGACTCTCTTTCATTCGGGTCTAGCTTGCCCAAGAACAGAACTCAGCATCTCAGCCTTTATTTATCTACAACTACTCCAAGAAGGCTTTGGTGAGAGCATCAGACTTTACTGAAGTTTGGAATTGCAGAGGAATTTTAAATCTTGGACACGCACCGTATTCAGAATTACATGTTTAATACTCTAGCTCTTGAAAGGACTTCTAGCATCTGCCAACAGAGATTATACCAATACCTTTACCGTAGAGCCTCCAGCATCTCTCTCCCTCTGTCTCCCAATTTCATCTTATCTCTTCTCAATACCTTTACTATACAGCCTCCAGCCTCTCTCTCCCTCTGTCGCCCAATTTCATCTCATCTCTCTTCTGCTGTCCCATGTCTCTAAATTCCTAGCAATATCTTATTCATGGGGGTTCTGTTTTCTCCCCTATCAGCTGAGGTATGTGTACTTGCAAATAACAAGAAGCCCAACTCAAACTTGATTAAACAGCAATGAAAGATGCTGTCACACATAACAGGAAACTCTGGGCACTCTAGCATTTATACAAGCTATCAGATATTTTTAGCTTCAGAAGTTCTTCTTCACTCTCCTCCTTTCCTCACCTGCACTGGCTTCGTCTCCAAGCAGATGGGTAAGTGGCTGCAGCAGTTGTGGTTATCATATCAATGCAAGAAAATCTCCACTGCAATGCATGGTAGTATCTTCCCACAACCTTCTTGGTAATAAGAGAACTTTAACAGCTTTTTAAAAATTATTATTATACTTTAAGTTCTGGGATACATGTGCAGAATGTGCAGGTTTGTTAGATAGGTATACAGGTGCCATGGTGGTTTGCTGCACCCATCAACCTGTCATCTACATTAGGTATCTCTTCTAATGCTATCCCTCCCCCACCCCCCACCCCCCGACAGGCCCTGGTGTGTGATGTTCCCCTCCCTGTGCCCATGTGTTCTCATTGTTCACCTCCTATTTATGAGTGACAACATGTGGTGTTCAGTTTTCTGTTCCTGTGTTAGTTTGCTGAAAATGATGGTTTCCAGCTTTACCCATGTCCCTGCAAAGACATGAACTCATCCTTTTTTATGGCTGCATAGTATTCTATAGTGTATATGTGCCACGTTTTCTTTATTAAGTCTATCATTGATGGGCATTTGTGTTGGTTCCAAGTCTTTGCTATTGTGAACAGTGCTACAATAAACATACCTGTGCATATGGCTTTATAGTAGAGTGATTTATAATCCTTTGGGTGTTAGAGATATTTATATCTCACTAGTGCACGTAGTATTATTTTCCTATTCTTTAAAAAATCTGTGTGGGTCAGGAGAATTCCACAGTTCAGGAGAGCAGAGGCCTGAGACCCTGGAGATTATCATATGTAATTTAGACCAGGGATTGGGGAATTATGACCACAAGGCAAACCTAGCCCACTGTGTAGCTTGGTAAATAAACTTCGCAAATAAACAATAAGTATTTGCAAGAAAGACTGTTCGGCCCACAAGATAAAAATCCTGGCTCTTTATAGGAAAAGTTTGCTGACCACTAGCTTAGAGTAAAGAGATGCTATACTTGGAATTTATATCAGCAATCTTATACCACCTGGCTGCCATGCAAGGACAGAGGGGAAAAAAACAGATGTCATGCAGACAAGTACAGATCTCACTACAGCCCACCCCTTGGGCCAGCCAACATGCACAAATCTATTAAAGGGCTACTCTGTTAAGACATCCTCACTATTGCATATGGCTTCAATTCACTTTATTTTATAAAGTTATCATAATAATGAAGACCTCTTTTTGCCTTTTCTCTGGAAAAATTTAAAGCATGCGATCCTATGAAAGCCCTTTAATTTGTACTTATTACATTCTAAGGCAGAGTGAAATACTAAAACTTAAAGTTTATACTCCACATTATGCCAACTATTTCTTAAAAGAATCCTAGTTAGGTAGGAGACTGGCAGGACATATTTCCGGGTCCTGATAAGATGAAATAAAAATAAAATGGCAGGAACTAGTAAATGGTGATAAAAGCAATACCCAGATACCCTCATTGCTCATTAGCAGAAGACACTCACTAGTGCTATGACAGTTTACAAATGTCATGGCAATCACCTGGAAGTTACCACCCCTTTCCATGACAACAACCTGGAAATTAGTGTTCCTTTCCTAGAAAGTTTTAAATAACCCACCCCTCAGTTTGCATTAACTTGTCCCTTAATTTACATGTAACTGAAAATGGATATAAGTGGGTATAAATATAGTTGTGAATAGCCCGTATGTTGCCAACTCTGGGTGCAGTGCCTATGAGTTAGCCCTCCTCTGCAAGGAGCCATATCATTCAATAGAAGACTGCTGTCTAACACCACCTGCTTGCACATGAATTCCTTTGTAGGTGAAGCCAATAATCCTCCCAGGCTAAGCCCCAACTTTTGGACTTGCCTGTCCTGCATCACTAGCCATTAGTCATCCTGAACCTTAATACATTCTAACATACATTTCAAAGGGGTTTGGTGCCAACAGACAAGGCAAACATATCATTATTTGTCTCATAAAAACAGTGTCAGAAAGACTGAACTAAGGGTAGTGTTAGCAGTCCACAAGTTACGCCCCTCTCCAAGAAAACTTTTATGCCACTGATTCTAATTGATAAGTTCCATTATAAAAATGAGGAATAAATAACTATAAATATAACTGCAGCAACTATTGCCTTTTTATACTATAAGTAATGAGATCCAAGAAGCTACACACACACAAAAAGGTGATGCTTATGCTAGAATTTTCTCACTGCCTTCAATTTCAAAGGCAGTCCAACAATTTAATGCCGCATGAGATATTATTCTTAATTGCATAAGATGGAAATAATATTCTTCAAAGACTCTAACTGTGAAATGGCCAACGAAAGAAGAATTTCCTCACTGAAATCAGATGAGATATCACTCTTAATTGCATAAGATGGAAATAATATTCATCCAAGAATCTAACTGTAAAATGACCAACGAGAGAAGAAGTTCATCGCTGAAATCAGATCATTCTGTAATAACACAAAACTTTTTTCTTTGTGAATATGAGAGAAGATGAAGGGAGAAAAAAAATAATGAGTACATACCTATCTAGAGATTGACAACTAGGAAGAATGGTAAATAAAGACTTTATCCCCAGGTGGCAGTAGTTTGAATAGTCATGCTTAGTCCTAAGTGAAATCTCTTTGACAGAAACCTGCTCTATTTAGAACAACTGGATACCAGCCCTAGGGTGTCAGATCGTAATAATGAAATGTCATTATTATGCCGGTGGTGATACAGGTTTCTCTGGGATGGGAGCAAAGGAGAATGGCCTGGCAGTGGAATAATAGATGTAAAAAGACGCAGGGACCACGGCCTCTCTGACTCCTTCAAATCAATTCAAGACAACAAACATTTCTAGAGTGTATGTTACATGCTAGGCATTCTGCCACTCCCAAACTCCAAATGTGGATGAAGCCCAAGGTCCAGTTTCAGTTTCTTCTTTTCTCCTTCCTCATACCCCTACGGTGTCCTTAGTCTTGCTCTTCACTGTGAGGAACAGAGAGCATGACTTCACGGCTTCAATATCAACAAATGTAGAGACAGGCAATTTCTGCCTCTGCTTCAATAGCTGTGTCTCTGTGATGCTCCTGGCCATCTCATCATGTCCACAGGATGGCCGCCACAGTACCATCAACAAGACCACACAAAATCTTGCACTTTTCATCAACCAGAAAAATTTCCTTTTATGTCGCTGTGGTTCTTCTGGCTCTTTACTTCCCTGAAATAGTATTAAAAATCACATCAGTATCATAGCCTAACGGTGGCTATGTTGATGCTTAACCTTGGATTTGGCCACATAACTTGCTTTGGCCAATGCGAGGTTAGAGGAAGTGATGTGAGCAGAAGCTTAAAATGTCCTTTTGCAATCGGCCTTACCCTCTTGTCCATCTGTAATTCACCAAGAGAAGAAAATGTCCAAAGAAGTCTCTGGTCCAAGGAGGATGAAAGACACCAGGGCAGATGTGAACTCAACTTGCATCTTGGAGTCTGCAATCCAATCCGGACTAGCCACATAGCACTCACATGCCTGCTTATCCACGCTCAGAAGTAAGCAAAGTATCTGAGGAACTAAGCTTTAGGATGGTTTGTTACACAGAACCATGGTGGCAATAGCTGTCTGATACATTTTTCTTGGCTTCAGTGGTGCTTCCTTGCCACTTCTAGGCCCAAATGAAGTTATACATGCAAACAATAAACAGGAGAGACTTAAAAGCTGATGTAGCAAATTACTTTCCAACACTTTCCAACTCCCTTCTACAAAGATTTCCAAACCAGTAAAACCTGCTCTGATCTCTCAGATGTAAAATCCTCTGAATGCCCGCTAAGTATTTCACTCAGACATGTCCCTTCTTTATATCAAACTCTGGGCATGTGAAAACGATTCCACTCCATCTTTCACCTCAGAACTTGCTCCCTGTCTTTTTTTTTTTTTTTTTTTTTTTTTTGAGATGGAGTTTTGCCCTTGTTGCTCAGGCTGGAGTGCAATGGCACGATCTCAGCTCACCGCAACCTTTGCCTCCTGGGTTCAAACGATACTCCTGCCTCAGCCTTCCAGGTAGCTGGGATTACAGGCATGCACCACCACGCACAGCTAATTTTTGTATTTTTAGTAGAGATGGGGTTTCTCCATGTTGGCCAGGCTGGTCTCGAACTCCCGACCGCAGGTGATCTGCCCATCTTGGCCTCCCAAAGTGCTGGGATTACAGGAGTGAGTCACCGTGCCCGGCCTCGGACTTCTTTAATGCACCTTTATTACTCAAGTGACTACTACTCAACATGTCAAAGTAAACTTTGATTTCTCTATTAGAATGCACATATTGGATAAACATTTGAAGGACCATTTACTATATTCATTTATTTAACACTGACAAGATTCCAGACACTGTTCTCAATTCTTACCTGCATTTCATCCTATAATCCTTATAGCAGAAGTTCTTGAAGTCCACAGAATGTATTACCTTCTTCATAACAATGAAGAACTTAATGGTCATTTGGCTCCAGCTAGCTAATTGGTCCGGAATATACCAGTTATTGGCTTCAAAACCACTCTTCCACTGAGCCAAGTGTTTCATGTGAAATATTTCATTCAATCTATAACATCACCTACTTTTTTATCAGATCAGTAAATGGAAAATGAGAGAGATTAGGGTTTAACGATTCTTTAATAATCACACCTTTAGCTTATGTTTCTTAAGTCCAAAACCACTTATCCTCTGGGCCAAGTATTGTATGTGAATTATTTATATCAATCCATACACTTATCCCATTTTGTCAAATCACTTAAAAGAAGATGAGAGAGTTTAGATGGTACTGATTCTTTAGTAATCACACCTCTAATGTATGTCTGAATTTCTGATCCCACTACCTATACCCAAACAATTTTTAAAAGTCTTCTTTGGTTTCTTCTCATTCCAAATCATTCTGCATTTTGCCCCAGAATTAAACTCCTAAAAATAATGCCTTCATCGTCGGTTTTCTCCTGTCCTGCCACCACAAATGACTCACACTAGAAATAACCAGTTTATTTTGATGAGACATCTGTCAAAAGCCACAGTCCTGGGGCTTTGCTCTGTAACTCCAATGGGACATGCCTATAAGAAGATTCCATCACACACTTAATATCCTTTTAAGAAATTCACTGACAAAGTGGGTGGAAGTAGGTTGACAAACTTTCTTAGAAACTCCTTAACTCAAAAGGTTTTGGTGGTTTCACAGCCCACTCTGTGTATCAGGGAAGTCCAATTTTCTTACTGAAGGGCTTCAAGAAAATAAGCCCATCCCAGTTCACCATAAAACTAGTCCTAAAAAGATAGCTGATTGAGTCTTGAGACAGAGTGGTTGTCCCAAGGCTTATATGAGACCTGTATATCCAACAATGGGGTGACATTGCATTTCTGTTCTGACTGATGAGAATCTGTTCCAGCAAGTCAGTGTATGTGGCATACTTTTCATTAAGAATTATGAATATCATTCTTGTATTGCCATTTTTCTTTGTGAAATGCCCGCATGCTCTCTCTCTCTGTCTTGCCCATCATTCAAGGCAAATCACACTTACTAAGACTAGCATGAGGTTTGACCTCCCCATTCCACCCCTGTATAACCCATAAGAATCTCTTCCTTCCACTGAACCCTCATAAATATGCTGGTACCTATCATGACTTCCTTGAAATACCATTTTCTGCACATGCTTTTCCCTTTACTGCACACTACTATTTTGCAATCTCAACACTATTGACATTTTCAGCCAGGTAATTCTTTGTGGTGGGGGCTGGTGCTGTGCATTGGAGGATTATTAGCAGCATCTCTGGCCTCTACCCACTAATGCCAGCAGCACTGCGTCTCTGGTTGCAACAATGAAATAGGTCTCAAGGCATGGCCTACTGTCCTCTGGAGGGGCGCAAAACTGTCCCCCATTGAGAACCACTGCTCTGGATTATACAGTTCTTGAGGACTGAGATGATATTCAACCCCTCCGTTCCTATTTCATGCCACTCGTAGAGTGTCCTTCACACAGAAAGTGCTCAATGTTATGGCGGATTGATTTCACATTCTCATGGATCCATCTTAATTGGAGGGTTTTGTTTTTTGAAACAGCCCAGCGGGTAGTTGTTTTAATCTGCCATTAAGTCCACATCATTTCACAAATGACTGCTTAAAAATGCACACTACTTAGGTATCAATTGTGTTTGTGCAGGATACAGAATTCTGCTTCTCCTAATAGGATCATCTTCTGAAAAGGCAATCTTTTATTTTATTTTATAATTTTTTCAGTGCCTACCTAGAATTCTGTGCTATTCTCTAGCAATCATCAATTTCCAGAGAGGTTATTTATGAAGCTATAGAGAATTGTGATGATGCTGCAAAGGAGTCACAATGACCTACAAAGAAAAAGCCAGGGTACCAGAGAGCTGAAAAAATAATGAACTGAAAAAAAAATGAAGAAAATACAGAAAACCAAAAATCAGAGTGAAAAACCTGTTGTGATTATCCACAAAATATACCCTTATCCATAGACAGTAGATGTGCTGATAGATTAAATATATTAATTGTTTAAATCCTTGGTTTTATAATAAATCACATGAGGTTATTTATTCCATGTGTGGTATTAACATTATTTTGATAAAGTGATAATGGTAATTATTAGAGACCCAAGATACATAAAAAAGTGATTTCCAAACATAAAAGGTAAAACCACAGAGCTACAACTGGAGAAAAGCTCTGTATTTGATTCAGTTCAACAAGATTTCTGCTCTTTTTAAAAAAATTTATATAATATCCTATTTGATGTAAAATTGAAGAAAAGATTGTAACTTATCCTTAAGCCAACTTTTTAAACTAAAATGTTGTACAAAGATTCCTGTGGCATTTCAGCTGCCCTTAAATTTTAATAATACTGATAAAATATTCTACTATCCGCAGTCAAGTAATTTTTTATCTTTAATTGGTAAGCCCTTATTTATTATTTCTAAAGCATAAAAATTCTAATATCTAGGATTTATAACTTACCCAGGCAATCGTGACGGCAAATGTATTTTTAAGTGCACTAGAAAATAGAGAAAGCAAATGAACACTAGGGAAATTTAAGTTTGGACTACAATGGAAAAAGAGTTTTTTATATCATCGACTAACTATATTATGCCTCATGAGTGAAAAAATATATCTCCACAATTCTTGGGGTGATAAGAAAGGCTTTTCAGGGAATAAGAAGAAAATAAGTCAGTAGAGGAGGACCCATGTCTTTCCAATATGGAATTTACCACAGATCATTTCAAAATTGACAGAGGAACTAAACCTGAAATACGGCATGAAGACTCAGTGAAATATAAATATTACATATTGATCCAAAGATGATCAAGAAATGCTTTTCACTGCAGGCAATTTTTTTGTAAAATAAGCTGTACTAAAATATTAAAGGGGAAAGGGGGCAATGAGCTCACAGAAAACAAAAGGCATGACTCAGAAAATGCCCCCACTGATACTGACAGTGGTTATGTACACGGCATGATAAAACCATTAAGACTAAACCCCCATTCTTGTACAATGGAAAATCAAGTTCTATTTCTAATCCACTGTATTAAGCTGAATAATCGCCACCCAAAGATATCAGGTCCTAATCCCTGTAGTCTGTACATGTTAACTTGTGAGAGAAAAGGGTCTTTGCATATGAGATTCAATTAATGATCTTCAGATGGGGTGATTATTCTGGATTATCTAGGTGGGTCCGAAATATTAATACAATCACAAGTGTCCCTATAAGAGAGAGCAGAGGGAGATCCGACATGTACAGAAGAGGAAAAGGTGATCTGAAGATGGGGACATAGATTGGAAGGAGTCAAGGATGTGGCCACAAGCCAGTCAAGGGCAGCACCCACCAGAAGCTAGAAGAGGAAGGAGGAGACACTCCCCCAGGACCTTGAGAAGGAGCGAGGCCCCAGAAGCACCTCTATGTGACTTCAGAGTTCTGTCATCTAGAACTGTGAAAGAATAAATGTCATGCTAAGCCACCAACTGTGTGACAATTTATTGAACCAAAGAACATTTATAAGCTCACCATATTTTCTGAGTGCCTGCTTCCTAATCCATCCCAACTTCTGCTATTTAATAACAATGGAAATGATGATAATGCCACATAATAGCACAGTACCACCTACCCTGTAGCAGCATTTGCCGTGCGACAGGCACTCCATTAAACACATAGCTGTGTTGCATTCTTTCACCCTCATATCACAACCACCTTACAAGTGTTAGTATCTCTATTTCACAGAATAGGAAACAGTGATCCACTGTCACATGAGTACCAAATGACAGAGCTGTCAGAACACAGAAAGCTGATTCCAGGGCCCTCTTCTATAACCACTCTGCTACACTACCCTGAGCATCATTCTTTATCTCAAGGAGAAAAAGTTTGGGTCTGAAAAACAACAGAGACATGTATATTGCATTAAATTTAGGGATCATCAATATTACAATACATTCCTAGTCATTAAAGATTTTTTAAGAAGTAATACGTGTATGTTGTTCTCTTCATTTGATATTTGATTCTTATGATCCATTAAGTATTGATATTAATAGTGAGCCTAATATTTTCACCAGAATTAACAGCAAAAGGTAGCTGTGTGTGACATCACAGGTGGGATTTTTTTTCAAGCCTAATCTTAATTGATAAGGCAAGAAAGGCAATGATTTTTTTGGAGAAAACATGGCTAAAACTCTGAAATTCAATTTCCAGGGAACTGGTAGCAGCATAAATTAATAGAATCCACTATTTATTATTTCCTTCTCAGTGCTCAAAGTAAGGTATAGACAGTAAGATCTAGAAAGTGCTATTCATCCACCCATCCATCCATCCACCCACCCATCCAAACACCCATCCATCCATCCACCCACCCACCCACCCATCTATCCATACACCCATGCATCTACTCATCCTTTCATCTGTCCACCAATTCATTCCCCCATTCATCTATTTATCCATCCATCCATGCATCCATATATCTATTAATCCTGTAATGAAAGCAGCTTGAACTAATGTTGTCTGAAAAGCAATACCTAACTTCATTTTAATTAATACATAGAGGATATATTATGACACTATACTAGGGGACAAATTTATCATTTGACATCTCTGCAGATTAAGTTTAGCTTCAGAGGAGTGTGTCTTACTAAACAAAAACACAAAGATATGTACCCTGAGCATGTGCATAAGAAAGAGCTTATCTCAAACAAGCAACACCTATTAATGCTGTGTTAGGAAAGTGACTTGCCTGGAGGGTCATTTCATGGGTAGTGAGAAGGAAGACTCCAAGCCTTTCCTAGCAGACCTACTACAGATATCATCAGGTACTAGGAGGTCACCAGGCCACGACAAGCAAAGAGGCCACAGATGGGGACCCAGAAGAAGCCAATGGCAAGGCCCATGACTAAAAAAACAAAAAAGCAAAGGCACAACCACCACTTTCCAAGGACTGTGTTCATCTCAGCAGCAACATGAGAGGAGGCAGGTAAAACAGGTCTTCTCTGGGCTGCTGATTATGTTTGGTTCACTCAAATGTTCTAAATGGCATTCTTCAGCGTGATTGCAGGAATTTTTTAAAAGAAGTAGGGGCAGCTGGGCATGGTGGCTCACGCCTGTAATCCCAGCCCTTCGGGAGGCCAAGGCGGGTGGATCACGAGGTCAGGAGATTGAGACCATCCTGGCTAACACAGTGAAATCCCATCTCTACTAAAAATCCAAAAAACAATTAGCCGGGCATGGTGGCGGGCACCTGTGGTCCCAGCTACTTGGGAGGCTGAGGCAGAAGGATGGCATGAACCCAGGAGGCAGAGCTTGCAATGAGCTGAGATCAGGCCACTGCACTCCACCCTGGGCAACAGAGCAACACTCCGTCTCAAAAAAAAGAAAAGAAGGAGGGGCATTTTAATTCCTTATGATATGCATACTTCCATAAGAGATGGACCATACCCCTTGGCAATGAAGAGACTTTCCTAAAGTCTTTCTGAACGAAAGTCCATGACTGCCTCATTGAAGGTCAACCCATTTTTATGTGCTAAGGCAGTACTATTCTTTCTTTATAAGCGCATGGAACTATCTGACTTTTTTTTTTTTTTTTGAGACAGAGACTTGCTCTTTTTGCCCAGGCTGGAGTGCAGTGGCACGATCTTGGCTCACTGCAACCTCCCACTCCAGGGGTCAAGTGATTCTCCTGCCTCAGCCTCCCTAGTGGAGTAGCTGGTATTATAGACACCTGCTATCAAGCCTGGCTAATTTTTTTTTGTATTTATAGTAGAGATGGGGTTTCACCATGTTGGCCAGGCTGGTCTGGAATGCCTGACCTCAGGTGATCCGGCCCACCTAGACCTCCCAAAGTGCTGGGATTACAGGCATGAGCTACTGGGCCCGGCCAAAACTACCTGATTCTTGATAAAGAAGTCAATAGTGACAATTTCAATCCTTTATATGGTCTATACCTGGAGCCAATTATTTTACTTTTAAGAGCCATTGAAGGAAAATAGAGAAGTGCTCAACCATCTTTACTTGCAAATTTTCATCTCAGCTTTTAACTAGGATGGAAAAAAAAAGACTAAAGCAATATTAGTGTAAACAGCTGGGGGGTGGCAAGTGGGATGGTGTATCCAAAAATGTTGGATTACTATGACCATTAAGTTTATCTTTTTGAAGAATATTTAACGACATGGAGGAAAATGTCCATAATAAAATGTCAAGCAACAATAGCAGGGTATGGAACATACACAGTTTGAGCCTACTTAAGTGCTTGAGTTGTCATGTACATACAGGAAAAAATAAATAAAAGGTAAATCCACCAGAATGATGATATTAAGTATTCTAGACACAGGAATGACAAGGGAATTAATTTATATATATATATATATTTTTTTCTACTTTCCAAGTTTTTCTCAATTAGTACATAATATTTTATAAACAGAAAAACAAAAAATAAAATAAAATAAAAGGTAGTGTCCATGAAAATAACCATAGAAGTTTAGGAGACATTTGGCTGCTCATTTCTAAAACAGGTTAATTTTTGGGATTGTCTTTGCTTTCCTTGCATCAGCATGCCTCTTTCTAGAATGCCAGTCTTAAATAGGCTAAGATGGCATTATCTTCAATTCCAAAAATGTGGTATTTGTGATAATTCTGATGAACAAAACTCTGATTATTTTTTTTACCTTCTGAGCTATAAACATTGTCACAGTTTGAGTCACAGTATATGCAAAGGATGCCAAGTACCTTCTAGCAATAGATGAATCATGCTTTACAAATAGATTATGTTTAAAACAAATGATCAGCTTAAACATTCCTGCCTGCCACCAGGTCCCAGCAGACATTGTACATACTCACCAGAACAGTAATTTAAAAATGGAGGGTGGTCCCACCCGGGCTTTGAGAAATCAAACAAGATTTAGGTGAGAGAGGAATGATGAGCTATAAGATGGTTTCCTTTTTAATATGGCTCTAGCAAAGCCACCATCTCCTTCCTGGCTTCTGAATTTCTTCCGTTGGTAGACAAAATGACAAAGCAAATCTAAGAAGCGACAAATTAGCCATTCTTATGTTAAAGAGAATTAGGCCCAAAGGCCCAAGGCATGTGAGTAGTTCTGGCTCCTAGAACAGAAAGTTCTAGTTATTTGCCTAATGGAAAATCGCAATCAAAATCAACGTTAGGTTTGCCTTTTCTGGACATTTCATAAACAGGAATCTCATTATAAATGGTCTTTTGCATCTGACTTCCTTCACTTTGCATAATATGTGCATAATGTTTTCTGAGGTTCATCTATGTGGTATAGCTTGTATTTGTATTCTGTTTTTTTTTGTTTAATCTCTTTGGTTGTTTTGGCTGAAGTGTATTATAGTGTACAAATATAGCAAGTTTTGTTGACTCACCAGTTGATGGACACTTTGACTGCTTATACTTCTGGGCTATTTTGAATTATGCTGCTAGGAACACAATAGACTAGTAGTTGCCTGAGGCTGAAGGTAGGAACAGAGATTGAATGCAGATGGGCTTGGAGGAGGGCTCTCTTTAAGGAGATGACAGTGTTCTAAAATTAGACTGTAAATTTTCTAAAGATAATTGAATTGTAAAATTGAAAAAGGTAGATTTTATGTTATATAAATTATACCTCTATAAAACCATTTTAAAAACCTACTTTGAATATTACCTTATTTCCAAGATAGTGTCACTTGACTCTTGGAAGAAGGTATTTATACTTTAAGTTCTAAAGGTTTCCCTTAATAGTGCAATATAAAGAGTACTGATGAAGTATATTCTCCTTATACCTAAGAAGCGGGTTTTAAATGGAACCATTTATCACTCCCCATGGCATACAGATAGCAAAACATCACATTGTACCCTAGAAACATATACAATTATTGTCTGTCAATTAAAAATAATATTGTGTGTGTGGGGGGGGTGTGTTTCAACTGGGGGAAACCTATGATGTCCCTAATTAGAAGGCCGTGACTGTTGCTAGTCAGGATAGAGTGGACAATCCTGCTAGGCTGAGGACCAGAGTGTTGAAATTCTCTAGGGTCAAGGCAAGAACTGGGAACAGAAGAAGGGGACAATGAGCTGAGACCACAGAAGTTGAGCCCCAATGGCTAGGGTGAAGTAATAGCCCAGAGTCAAAAGAAAAGTTTCTTCCAAATTGGAACAGAGCAAAAAAGGGGAAGTTCAGTTACCAAAAAGTAACCCTGTGGCAGGTGGACCTCACCAATCCTGTTTCCTCTTTCTGGGGCCCCAGGGAGACTCTTTCCCATGCTCCTCTGTGGCGAAATGGAGGTCACATGACTGGTTCTGGCCAATGGCATGCAGGTGGAAGTGAGGAATGTCTGCTCCAGACTTGACCTCCACATTTCCCACCCCCAGATCCTTAGCTCTGTGGCTCTTGCTTCTGTCTGTTGGCTGGATGATTCAAGGGTGACTGAATCCAGGAAACAGCAGAGGCAGAAGATGGAAGGAGCCTGAATTTGACTGTTATCACTTGATCTAGAAAACTTGTTCATGGCTTTGTATGAATAAGGCATCAACTTTGATGCTGTTAAGTACCTGAAAAGTTGGGGGATGTTTGTTACAGCATCAACCTAGCCTGACTGACAACAACAGTAACAATAAATTTAATAAGTTATAATATTATTGTGTGACCATGTTACATCAGACATATGTTAGATATCTTACATATGTCATCTCATTTAACTTTCACAAAAATACTTATGAAGGGAATACCATTATCACTTCTCCCATCTTTTGTCATATGAGTACTGCAGAGTGAAAGTAACAGCTCACAGTCACAAAACTGGTAACTGTCAGAGACAGAATTAAACCCACAGGGTTCAGACCCCAAGCCTCCTCTTCATTCTTAGGCTGCATAACTTGGATGGAACTGGCTTATCCCACTACCCACTGAGCAAATATTTCATGTTCTCAGATATCTGACACACAGTGGTACCATTCATCTCCTAAATTAGCAATAAGTGTCCAACTTCGATCTATATTTTAAATCCCTTAATTGTCCAAAAGAGGGGAAGACACTGTGGTTGCTCACAATTATGAAAGCCTTGCAAGACTGAACCAACGGAGAGCATTAGAATGGCCCTGAACACTCTAAGAAGCCTGCAGAGAAATTCCCAGACTCCATCACTTTCTTCTTAAAAAAAACCCCAAATGACCCCAAGTCACTTCCAACCCCAACCCTGTCCTACAAGCCAGGACACAAGGCTTAGAAAAGATGAGCATATTCTATAATAAAAACCAGGGTCTACTCTAAAATGAAAATCATGAGACACAGTTTAACAGCTGTGATTCACCAAGTCAAGGTAAATGTAACACACTTGGAAATCAAGGCGAAAATGATTCAATAAACCTTCTATAAAATTCACAAGGGAACAATATTATCTGAAAGTCAATGCTTTATATTAAAATGAGAGGTAGAGAAAAGGAGAGTGAGAGGGAAGACGTGGCGTGAGCTGGTGGAAGGGGTGGGAGGGTGGAGAGAGAGAGAGGATTATCCTAAAAGTAACATCCAGATCCACCTGCCTGAAAGGAAACTTTTCCTGTGCAGAGAAAGATGTCCTTAGCAGTTGACACGCAATTCAATGATTTATGTTGTTGCAAATGATACCCTCGTAAGACTTACAGAGACTGAAGCACCAACTTAAATCTGATCATATGAAATAAAAACTGGATTTATACAGTGTTAAAGATAATTTCTTAGAAAAATTAACAAACTCTTACTACAGACCTAATGATGTCACAATATTCTTTCTAAGAAGGAAAGATAGAGAGACGGAAGAAAGGAGAAAGGAAGAAAGAATATTGCTTGTCACTAGAGGTTTCCACTAAATGCATTTCTGGGTGCATTTTTTTCTTTTTGGCTGAAAGAGGGAAGATTACCCTAATAAATTCCTTCAGGCTGAAACTCATACTGACGTTCAGAATACTTGAATTATAAGGAAGGAAATCAGACCATTCTGCCACACACATAGGAAGCAAAATGCAGCCAATGCAACAGTCACAGCAGTTTGGGTTTTAATTATTAGAATGTGAAACTCTCAAGAAATGTGATCAAGCCAAAGCAATCAGCTCCCACCCTGGGCCTCCAAGAGCCAGGCCTACTGCAGTGCACTTATTCCTGGATTGGCCGAATAATCACCTCCCAGGAACAGACAATCTCGCCCCACAGACTCCCACTGCAGCTGCCCCGGCAGACGACGGCAAGGGCAGCTGTGGATATGTGCAGGATTTGGGCAGGGGTAGGATTGTTCCAGCACAATAAAAATAATTTATATTTTTAGTACAGACAGGTTTCACCACGTTGGCCAGGCTGGTCTCAAATTCCTGACCTCAGGTGATCCACCCACCTCAGCTTCCCAAAGTGCTGGGATTACAGGTGTGAGCCAAGCTGGACCTGGTGGCCAGTGCCTGTAATCCCAGCTACTCAGGAGGGTGAGGCAGGAGTATCACTGGAACCTGGGAGGTGGAGGTTGCAGTGAGCCTAGATCACATCATTGCACTCCAGCCTGGGCAACAAGAGCAAAACTCTGCCTCAAAAAAATAAAAATAATAAAATAATAATAATAATTTAAAAAGTAGAAGATACAAAAACCATCACACCCAAATAAATGTGTTTTTTCCAAGCTGCCTTGTGAGAAAAAATACAGCCACAAGTGGATGCTAACAACTTGCTTCAGAATGAGGACATCGTGTACAAGAAAATGCTCTGAGGTTTTTACAATTGTCTGCATGTGATTATTCGGTGGGGAAAGGATAGAGACCCAGAGGCCTACACCCACTGAAGGTGCATACTCTTTTGAGGACAGAGAAGGGGAAAGTGAAAGAGTGGGGCCGGAGACTCCAGCCTTTAGATGTTCTCATAAATACCATTTCTTTGAATGCTTGTAACAGCCTTTCTCAGAAGTCAGTATTATACCCATTTTACAGAGGAAGAAAATGTGCACAGACGGTTTTTGGAGCTTGGCAAAGGTCAAACTGCTAGCAAGTGGTGGACTTGGGGTAAAACTGACATCTGACCCTAAAACTCTGTAGGAGGAATCTGTACCTTTAGAATAGCAGGCTGACAATTTCAAGACGGAAAAAAATCCTTTTGTGCCTGTAGGGAAGATTGGCCACACAGTTATCCCTCTGAAACTCTTCGTCTTAGACTTTTCTTACATGTAAGAACACTTAAGGTGCATTCCTATAAAAGAGTGATGGTAACAGTACAGGCTTTGGTGTTCAGGCCACCCAGGGTTCAAATCCCAACTTCGCTATTTTGACTAACACTGTTAACCTGGGCAAGTTAATTAAGATTGCTGGACTGGGAATCTTCTTTTAAAACATAGAAACAATAATAGTCTCTACATTAAGGTGTTGCTGTAATGTTAGATAGATCAATGTAAGGAAAGTATGGACACTACTATAGCAACTCAATAAATATTCATTATTATGTGAGAAAAAAAAAGAATCCAAACTGATCATCTTGAACTTTGAATGCACCTTCAATCAAAGCATATTAAGTGCAAGGTGTGTGTGTAGTGTGTGGAGGAAGCTCAGGTCTACCAAAGCATCACATTAGAATAAAGCAATAAGCTGGCCGGGCGCGGTGGCTCACGCCTGTAATCCCAGAACTTTGGGAGGCCAAGGCGGGCAGATCACGAGGTCAGGCGATCGAGACCATCCTGGCTAACATGGTGAAACCCTGTCTCTACTAAAAATACAAAAAATCAGCCAGGCGTGGTGGCGGGCGCCTGTAGTCCCAGCTCCTCAGGAGGCTGAGGCATGAGAATGGCGTGAACCCAGGAGGCGGAGCTTGCAGTGAGCAGAGATGGGGCCACTGCACTCCAGCCTGGGTGACAGAGCGAGACTCTACCTCAAAAAAAAAATAAATAAATAATAATAATGCAATAAGCCTGCATCACATTTCAATTAAGCTGAAGTTGACTACTTCAGAGCATCCCCAACATTCAACTCTGCTATTTATAAAAAGAATAATATGTGCTCAACATTCCTAAGTCACATCTTCCATTCATCTTGTTTTATCTAGAGATGGCTCCTGGATTCAGAATGAGGCTGTTACACCACCTTCTTGGAAAGATGATGATTCATACCCATTTTATTGTTTGCTATGATAAATGACATACAGAGAAAAGAACTCCTTTAATGTGGAAGTAAAATATTTGTTATTCATGTTCTCTTAAATTAGGGTGAGGTCTTTGAGAAAAGGGAAGGATGCCCGGAGTTCGGTTAGGGTTTATTTTATTTGTCTTGTTTTGTAAAAGTCACAGAGCATTTTCCTGTATACAGTCTCCTCTCAAAATCAAGGAGAGTCACGAATTTTGTTTGTGACTCTGTTTGTGAAGTGACAGTCACAAAATTTACTACGCTAAAGTGAATACTTCAGTGACAGCTTGTTGTACAGCCACTACCTCTATCAAGTTCCAAAATATTTTCATCATTCCAAAAGAAAACCCCACAACCATTAGGCAATTGCTCTCCACTTCCCCATCCCCTCAGACCCTGGCAACCAGCAATCAGCATTCTGCCTCCATGGATTTAATTCCTCTGGATATTTTATAAAAATCGAATCATATAATCAATTGACTGAATTCTTCATTAACCATGGAGACACTCAGAACTAACCTCCCATGGCTACATAGGCAACAGGACCCTATCAGACGTCAATTTCTGTGTAGCTTGTGTTCTCATAGACCCTTTACTGACGTCATCATGAAATCATCTATACACAAACGAACCACAAGCTAAAAAGCAGGCCAATGTTTATGGCTCAACTCAAACAAATGGCAGGCCCTCTTAACACTTTCTCTGGCCAATTTTCATTTTGACTGAACCAAATGGAGTTTTCCATTCCCCCAGGTGAGTGCTGCCTAATAAAGAAAGCAAATCGGGTTCGACCTATTTTCAAATTCTAAAATGCGTCGCCCCCTGGACTCATACAACATGACAGACTCTAAACCAGATGGAGAAACATTCTCCACCTAATAAAGAACGAGGAACTCGCCTACCCAGCCCATCGTCTGTTGATTTAAATCATGAATTAATAGTATCAGAACTACAGAAGTTGGCTTACAAAGTGCAGTCCAGACCATCCCTCAACCAAGCCACATCCCTCAACCCAAGCCACATCCCTCCCAATTATTTACCAGCCAATCAGGGTTGGACACTGTTAGTGCTCCAGGAAACCGATGCACCTGGCTCCACTTAGGAATTTTCCAGGATGGGTGTGTCTCAGAGTTCCCTGAGGAAATTGTTAGTAAAACAGTGCTTGATTCTGGATTTTAAGCTGGATGTGGTGCCTGGACATCTGTACCTGTAGTAAGTGTCTCAGATGATGAGCTTGTTGGTGGAAATGAATGTATAAACTCTGAAGGCATGCAGAGAAAGATAATATAGAGAATGTGTATGGCCCTTGGCAGCAGGCAGAAACAAAAGACTGAAGCAGCGTTTCTGCAGGACTAATGCTTCTATAATTAATTGCTCTTGACTTAGAATTATTCCAGCATCCAACTTACAAGGAACTCAAAAGGTACTTAGTGCTAACCTTGAACCTGGGCCTCCCGAGGCTGGGGTTAAATATACAAAGCTAATTTTGGAGGCAGTGCAAGTGGGCATTGATAGACAGGACATGAAGAGGCTTAACAGGCTTGGGGGCTCAAAGGTTCACAGGGGCCAGAGGAGAGGGGTTTGTGGCAGGCGGTGGCGTTTCTATTCTGGGTCCATGCAAGGGACTTGCCAGGTGACCTTGGGCCTGTCACAGCCCCTCAGCACTGCTGCCTCTCCATCTGTGAAATAAAGGCACCAGTGTCTGTCACACAGGCCCTCCTGGGGTGGGGAAGATTAATGAGGTAAAGTTTGCTAAGTGTGTAGAACTCCAGGCAATGAAGGGCAGTAAGAGGCACAAAGTAAATGGTGACTGACCCCTTCTCCTCTCAAGCACATGCACACTTCTCTCACCTTCGAAAAATAGCATAACCCCTTGCTATGCCAAGCGAGCACCAGCATCCCTGGGAGCTTGTCACAAATGCAAAATCGCAGGCTCCACCCTAGACCAAGCAGGGGCCCTGATCATCTGTGGTTTAACAGCCCTCCAGGACTCATTAATGCTTGCTAAATATTCCAGCAATGGCAAATCACAAAATAGCCATGCACAAATCAGACACGTCCCCAACTTCCAAGGGACTTCCACTCCACCAGTAAGTAGGGTGACAGAAAATAAATAAATACGAATTTTGTAGGGTGGTAAGAAAACAAAAAAAAGAAGAGAACACAGACCAAAGACACAGAGGCGGTATAGCACAGGAGTTAAGTCTATGGGCTCCAGATTCACAAGCCCTTGGGTCACATCCTAGCTTAGCCACTTATTAAGCACTTGAGCCAATCACTTTTCCTCCTACTGACTCATTTTTCTCATCTGTGGAATGAGAATAATGAAAATGAGATCTTCCTCTAGAGCAGAAGTTCTGATACTTTAACATTCATAAGAACCACTCAGAGAGCTTGTTAAAAGCACAGATTGCTGGTTCCTGCCACCAGAGATTCTGCTTCTGTAGGTTTGGATGGGCACCAAGAATTTGCATCTCTAACAAACTCCCAGGCCTTGCTAATGCTGGTGGTCTGCAGACCATGGTCTGAGTGGCACTTCTCTAGAGTGGGGGCTTCCAAAATTTTAATATGCACCCAAATCACAGGGGTAGGAAGAAAGGGGGGTTATATTAGTCTGTTTTTATGCTGCTGATAAAGACATACACGAGACTGAGTAATTTATAAACCAAAAGAGGTTTAACGGACTCACAGTTCCACATGGCTAGGGAGGCCTCACAATCATGGCAGAAAGCGAAAGTCACGTCTTACATGGCAGCGGACAGGAAAGAATATAAGAACGAAGTGAAAGCGATTTCCCCTTATCATACCATCAGATCTAGTAAGACTTACTCACCACCATGAGAACAGTGTGGGGGAAACCACCCCCATGATTCAATTATCTCCCACCAGGTCCCTCCCACAACACATGGGAATTATGGGAGCTACAATTCAAGATAAGATTTGGGTGGGACACAGCCAGACCATACCAGGAGCGCAGAGAGGTGAGCCCTCATTCAAATGCAAAAGCTGGTTCAGTAGGTCTGAGGAAGTGTCTGGGACTCGGCAGTGCCAAGTCCTTCCCAGCGGAAGCTGATGTCCTAGCCAATGAACGACAGTTTGAGCAGTTAGGTTCATGTATTTGATACAGGGTAGATAATCAAAGGTATTGTCTATTTTAGTATTTTTATAGCTCTAATCCTTTATTTCATAGTGACAACGATGGTAACCAGATAACCAACGGTTAGGGTTTTAAACATCCGTACATGATAAATTGTAAGGTTGATGCCACTGTATCAAATCCAATGAAAAGAAAGTGGTGATTCACAGAATCCCAAAACTTCCAAACCAAAGATCCAGAATTTCCTCAAAGGCCATCATAGGAGTAGAGAATTCACAAAGCCTCTTATTGCAGCCGGGAATTCCAAAATCATTGCTAAAATATGAACTATCTGCAAAGTTCTACAGGGGATATGCAGAGCATCAGCAGTCCTAAAGAGATATGGGGAAATGCTGTCACGGCTACACAAAACCCCCAAAATAAATGTCAAGAGCAAACACAGTGAGGTGTACATGGTCCTAAATAATGCAATAATGCATCTGGGAAACGATTTTCCAGAAGGACTTATTTATGTTTAAAAATTTCATCTTCGTTTCCTTTCCTTTTCTCCTCTTTTCTTTGGAACAGAACTTTTCTCCTTCCCCCTACGGAATAATTCAGCAGGACAATGCTCTTCTCCTGGGATTTCCTTCCCCATCAGGTTATAAATAACTATGCCACAATAATTAAGAGCATATACAAAAATCAATCACAAGGTCGTTTACCATGAACAAGCCATGCTCTGTTTCCATGGCAACACCGAGTCAAAGGCAAAGTGACACATGATGAGACTTCCATTGTATCTCCATCGCCTTAAACTCTGAAAGGGCCACCTTTGGTGCACACCACGCTCTTCCCCACCGTGGCCTGGGTGGCTGAGATCTGGGCCCAAGCTCCAAAGGCAGAAGACTGATGAACAAACTCCACTGGGATCCTCTGGGAAGGCACGCCAGGAGATAGATAAGGCAACTCTCTCACTAATTGTGGGCCCACCTTCATATTTGTCACAGTGAAAACCAGGCAGTGTTGGTAACAATCCCAGACTCAGGCGGGTCATTACATTAGCCTGCCCCTCTGAATCACCCAGTTTTGGACTTTCTCTGCTGTCTCAACTCCATGACTTTTTTTTTTTTTCTTTCCATCTCAGAAGAGAGAATGGAAGAAGAACTAATCAGAGGTAAAAAAGCACGGTGCTGGCTGCTTCCCAAGTTCTTTGCACAGGCAGAGGCTTTATCAGGTTCAAACTTGTTAGAGGCATCTGCTTTCCTAGATGAATGGCAGACCGAGCATTTCCACTTGCTTCCAGTTCTGCCCGCCTTTCCCTTGGCTGTGAAAACCCAGAAACTGAGAGAGAAAGAGTGAAAAGAAGATGCTGGGACTGTCTGACCTGCAAGGCCATCCCCCAAGGGTCCAATCAGCTCCATAGAAAGTGCACAGACACAGGCTGTAAAAAGAATGAGGTGTTGGAGTTTCATGAGATACTACTCTTAGAAATAAGGGAGATGTCCTAAATATCCCCTGGTCACTTACAAACCCATGAAGGATTTACCATTTTGACTTCACTTATTTGTATATTCACCCTCAAAGTTACTTTAAATGTTTTACTTGGAAAGGAATTCCAAATCTACTTGTTTATTTAAACTTTATTAACACCAATTTCTGTTAATAACCTCCAGTAATGGTGAGGATGATGATATATGTATGGGCCCTTACTTATTAGGTGCTAAGGAATCCACTGGGTTTCACGTGTGTTTCATTTTATTTGTTTTGTTTTTCTTGAGACGAAGTCTCGCTCTGTTGCCCAGGCTGGAGTGCAGTGGCACTATCTCGAGTCACTGCAAACTTTGCCTCCTGGGTTCGAGCAATTCTCCTGCCTCAGCCTCTAGAGTAGCTGGGACTACAGGCATGCACCACCAACCCTTGCTAACTTTTGTATTTTTAGTAGAGACAGGGTTTCATCATGTTGGCCAGGCTGATCTCAAACTTCTGACCTCAGGTGATCTGCCTCAGCCTCCCAAGGTGTTGGCATTACAGGCGTGAGCCACCGAAGCCAGCCCCTCCTATATGTATAATTTAATTTAATGCTCACAACAACACTATGAGGTTGATACTGTCATTATTTCCAATGTGCAGATGAGGAAACTGAGTCATAGGATAAGATGCAATGCCTGTGATCTTAAACTGCCAGCACTGGAGAACTTGGAATAAAAACTAGAAGGAGCCAAATTCCAGAGCTCTTAGCTATGACCTACCTGCTTCAAAACTAGCCCTTTCTTTTATTTGTCCTAAAATAACTCCTTTCAAGCTTCCAGTGGAATGCTTGCTACTGTTGGTATTCTAGTGTCTAGTGAGCATGTCAGTTTCTCCCTTGGTGACTTTAGAGAGTGATTAATTCTGCCTTTCTCTGTGAGTCCAAGCGTTTTAGGTTTTACATAGAAACTGTTCCCTCTTTGCCTAAATGCCTCCTTGTTGCTGAGAAGTGCCACCTGGGGTTCAAAAGAAATGGAATAGTTGATAGACCTCTTCTCAAAATTATTTCCCTAATGGTCTCTCTTCCTTTGGAACAGTGGCTCAGGGAATGATAAAATGCAAGGAGGCCGTCGAAGGGAAATGGCTGGTCTTCCTCATCCATGAAAAGCACATTTTGGGAGGATCTCCTCCTCGACACAGATAAGTCATTGGGACAAAGCTCAGGTCAAAACTGGAAATCTATTTCACAGTAGGTTTCTCATGCACGTTTGGGGCCTTTTCAATGGCAAAACTGGGACGAGTCATCTCGAGGACCACTAATTTTAAAAGTAAATTAGAAACCCTCCACAGAACACAGATTACCTAAAAAAGCGGCATGATTTCTCTTTTGCAAAAGCCAGCAGGGTTGGGCAGGGGAGGAAGAATATGACTTCTCAAACAATATACAGGCAGGGCACAGTGGCTCCAGTCTGTAATCTCAGCACTTTGGGAGGCGGAGGAGGGAGAATTGCTTGAGCCTAGGAGTTTGAGATCAGCCTGAGCAACACAGTGAGACCCCCATCTTTACAAAAAAAAAAAAAATGAGTGGGGCATGCTGGAATGCACCTGTGGTCCCAGCTATTTGGGAGGCTGAGGAGAAAGGATCGCTTGAGCCTAGGAGGTTGAGGATGCAGTGAGCTACAATTGAGCCACTGCACTCTAGCCTGGGTGACAGAGTGAGACTGTGCTGCAAGAAAAGAAAAGGAAAAGATTACAGAATTCACAGACTGTCCCGTGCCCTTAATTACACAATACATAAATACCTTTTCTTAGAAAAATTGTAAACAAGATTAAAGTTCCATTTGATCACTATCCTTAACCCCCATTGCCCCTCTAACCTGGAAATCCTAGTATATTGAGTATCCTTCCAGAGCTTTACTCTAAGCATGATTACATATTATGATTTTATTATTATTAATTTTTTAAGAGATGGCATCTCACTATACCTAGGCTGACCTTGAATTCTTGGTCTCAAGAGATCTTCTCACCTTAGCCTTCCAAGTAGATGGGACTACAGCTGTGAGCCAGTGCACCTGGCTATGATTTAAAATCAATTGCTTCTATTCTTTATTGAATAATAACATGTTGCTCATTTTAATTAGTTTATATTAAAATCCTAAACCATGAGGACTTAAACTCATCTCCAGATGCTTGTTTACCTACAGCCCACTCAGTGAAGATGACAGTAATAGCTTCTTTTTAGGGATAGCCAACCAGTTTTCTTGCAAAATGAAGCAAACAAAAGGGTAATATTTTTAAACTTTTATTTTAGGGTCAGTGGTACATGTGCAGGTTTGTCATATAGGTAAATTGCATCTCACATGGTTTTGGTGTATAGATTATTCTGTCACCCAGGTAATAAACATAGCATCTGATAGGCAGTTTTTCAATCCACACTTTCTTCCCACCATAGGAATTAAAAAACACTATTTTTAAATTCATATAGAACCAAAAAAGAGCCTGAATAGCCAAGGCAATTCTAAGCAAATAGAACATTCTAAGCATCATGTTACCCAACTTCAAACTATACTAAAAGGCTACAGTAACCAAAACAGCATGGCATTACTGATACAAAAACAGACACAAAGACCAATGGAACAGAATAGAGGGCCCAGAAATAATGCCACACACCAATAACCATCTGATCTTCGACAAAGTTGACAAAAATAAGCAATGGGGAAAGGATTCCCTATTCAATAAATGGTACTGGGATAACTGACTAGCCATATGCAGAAGACTGCAACTGGACCTCTTCCTCACACCATATACAAAAATAAACTCATGATGGTAATTTGTATTATGGTGAAGTTATAAGATGTTGAACATGAGGCATGTTAAAATGTCTAGTCCAGAGAGTTAACATTTTAAATTTATTAGACCTTTCCTTCCTTTAGGATGGATTTGCAGCAGGCTAGGGAAAACAAGAAGATAGGAGATATAGAATTAAGAGTTCGCTTGCCAGAGATTCATCCCAGCCTTACTCCCTGTGTTCCTATGGTTGCTGTCTCTCAGTTTCACCATTCTCAGGGTGGGGATATTACAAATGCCTACTTCAGAGGGCTTCCTAAACTTACTAACTTAATGCATGTGAAACATTTAGAGCTTGGCTGCCATGTGGCTAGTACTCAATAAATAAATCTTAGCTTTTATTATTCTCATGATAAGCATTTATTAGTTCCTTAACACCAAGCCCATGTACCACTTGGGACTTCAGGCTGAAGAAAATAGAGAGCAGAATGTGGAACTCCAGAAGGATTGCTAGGTACTCTTAAGTATGTCTTCAAGGAGGATGGATGGATAGGTGGATATGTGAATACGTAGGTAGATAGATGGAGGAATGAGTGGATGAATGGACAGACACATAGATGCATGGGTAGATGGACAGATAGATGGGTAGGTAGATGGATGAATAAGGACCAGTAGCAGAAGCAAAAGTAAAAGTAAAAGCCATTAAAATATTAGAGGACCATTTATTCAACAATTTTTTTTGTTTTGTTTTGTTTTTTGAGACAGTCTCACTGCGTCACCCAGGGTGGAGTTCAGTGGCACTATCTTGGCTCTCTGCAACCTCCAACTCCCAGGTTCAAGCAATTCTCCCAGCCTCGGCCTCCCAGGTAGCTGGGATTCCAGGCTCCTGACACCACACCTGGCTAATTTTTATATTTTTAGTAGAGATTGGGTTTCCCCATGTAGGTAAACAAGCATCTGGAGATGAGTTTAAGTCCTCATGGTTTAGGATTTTAATATAAACTAATTAAAATGAGCGACATGTTATTATTCAATAAAGAATAGAAGCAATTGATTTTAAATCATAGCCAGGTGCAGTGGCTCACAGCTGTAGTCCCATCTACTTGGAAGGCTAAGGTGAGAAGATCTCTTGAGACCAAGAATTCAAGGTCAGCCTAGGTATAGTGAGATGCCATCTCTTAAAAAATTAATAATAATAAAATCATAATATGTAATCATGCTTAGAGTAAAGCTCTGGAAGGATACTCAATATACTAGGATTTCCAGGTTAGGGGGGCAATGGGGGTTAAGGATAGTGATCAAATGGAACTTTAATCTTGTCTACAATTTTTCTAAGAAAAGGTATTTATGTATTGTGTAATTAAGGGCACGGGACAGTCTGTGAATTCTGTAATCTTTTCCTTTTCTTTTCTTGCAGCACAGTCTCACTGTCACCCAGGCTAGAGTGCAGTGGCTCAATTGTAGCTCACTGCATCCTCAACCTCCTAGGCTCAAGCGATCCTTTCTCCTCAGCCTCCAAAATAGCTGGGACCACAGGTGCATTCCAGCATGCCCCACTCATTTTTTTTTTTGTAAAGATGGGGGTCTCACTGTGTTGCCCAGGCTGATCTCAAACTCCTAGGCTCAAGCAATTCTCCCTCCTCCGCCTCCCAAAGTGCTGAGATTACAGACTGGAGCCACTGTGCCCTGCCTGTATATTGTTTGAGAAGTCATATTCTTCCTCCTCTGCCCAACCCTGCTGGCTTTTGCAAAAGAGAAATCATGCCGCTTTTTTAGGTAATCTGTGTTCTGTGGAGGGTTTCTAATTTACTTTTACTTGGCCAGGCTGGTCTCGAACTCATGACCTGAGGTGATCCGCCTGCCTCAGCCTTCGAAAGTCCTGGGATTACGGGCATGAGCCATGACACCCGGCCTCAACAAATGTTTTTTTTGACTACCTACCATGTACTCAGTTGAGGAGTGAAAGGATAAAGTGGCAATGAAATAGATATAGACCCCTCACCCTATAAAAGAGTAGAAAATCTTGTAAAGGAATTAAAAATCTGGTGACCTCTACCAAGAGAAATAAGAGTGTGTGGAGAGAGTATGACAATGTGCTGCATTTACATAGGGAAGGGGGTCAGACAAATCTTCTTCTGACGAAATAGCTTTTAACGACTTCATGGACCAGGAAAAAGGAGTTCATAAGTGGGTATCATAGATGTAAGAGAATAGGGTTATGGTGACTAAGGCTCGGAAGGGTGTGGGGGTGGAGGGGGAAATGAAGAGAGATCAGTTAATGGGTGCAAAAGTACAGTTAGATAGGAGAAGTGAGTTTTAATGTTCCACAGCACAGTAAGGTGACAATAGTTAACAATAATGTATCATATATTTAAGAATAGCTAGAAGAGAAGATTTGAAAAGTTGCCAACATAAAGAATTGATCGATGTTCAAAGCGATGGATATCTTAAATACCCTAACTTGATCATTGCACATGCATAGGATGTACCAAAATATCACATGCTTCCCATACATATGAACAAATAATACGCATCAATACTTTTTTTAAGTTTCGCTTTTATTCTTGGAGCAGAAGCAGGATAATGAGGTAACCAACTGTGCACCCCTTCTCTTCCCCTCTGCTCTCACCCCTCCCTCCACCATAGACTACATTTGTAGAGCTTAAGGGATCCAACAATAAGAAAAAAGAGAAAGAGGACTGAGTCATTCAGCGGATCTGTTTACTGCACTAAGGGGCCCTGGAGCTAATTAGAGATGGCAGGTTGTCAAAAGAACAGTAAACCCTGCTTTCAGAGGTGTGTTCAGAATCTGAAGAGTAAAGATCAATATGGTAACCTAATGCATTAGACTTGTGAAACAAAACTCATTGATTTATGAAGTCACCAGAATGTTAGATTTTTTCCACTGCCTTTGATCATTAATTGGGGACGAAGGTTTTCCTTTTAGCACCTGCTGACTTTGGAGCCAAAAACATCATGGTTCAAATCTTGGTTTCAACTTTCTATAGCTGTATCACATTAACCTAAAAGACTGCTTGCTGCTACACTCAGAAGAGTGGAGATGATGATCTGTGATCTACAGAATAGCAGCCTCTTAAAGATGTGCACGTCATGATAACTGGAACCTGTGAATATATTTTACCTTACAGGGCAACAGGGAATTTAGGGAATAGGTGGAATTAAAGTTACTAATCATCTGGACTCAAAATAGGGAGATTATTCTGGATTATCTTTGTGGGCCCAATGTAGTCACAAGTCTCCTTAAAACGTGGAAGAGGGAGGCAGAAGAATGGAGTGACGTGAGGTGAAAAAGGACTCAACCCACCAATGCTGGCTTTGAAGATGGAAGAAGGGGCCACAAGCCAAGGCATGCAGGAGGCCTCTAGTGGCTGAAAAAGGCAAGGAAAGGGACTGTACCCAAAGCCACCAGAAGATTAGTTTCTTATTGCTGCCTACCCCATGATGTTAGCCCAGTTAGACCCACTTAGGACTTCTGACCTCCAGAACTATAAGATACTAAATCCATATTCTTTCAAGCCACTAAGACTGTGGTCATTTATTACAGCAGCCATGGGAAACTAATACACAATATTTGCATTTGTGTGTTCTTAAGAGGATTCAATGACATGATTTATGCAAAGTGGATGGTGTCTTAGGAACTACTCAGTGGTCACTGTCATTCATTTCTATAAACACCCAACTCTAATATTGGCCAATCTTTCACCTACCTTTCCAGTGACTTACCCATTTGTGCTTCTACATCCCCAAGGCCTCCACCAGCTAAGAACATACACCTGACCCCATCCTCAGGTAACCACCAACTAAATCATTAGCTGATAACACAAAAGACCCTCCCCAGCAATATTTGCATTCAAAAGAAAAATGCATTGCATCACTCTGCTTAAAATCTTTATGTTGTTCAAAGTCTCCCATAGATTTTAGTCTAAGATTTACAATGCCTTTCAGCATCCAGTCCCTACCAGCTTCTACAACCTCAGTTTCTTCTCCTTCCTCATAGGCCCTCTGTGTAGATGCCGACCATCGTAAATGATGGCATATGTCTTTAGTGCATCTGAAACTCTTATGGCTCTGGGCCTTTGCATATGCTGTTTCCTCTGACCACAACTGATGTTTCCTAATGCGTGTTCATCTATCCAAGTCTCATTCATTGTGTAAGACTCAGCTGAATCGTTACAATAAGCTTCCCTCGATATCCTGCTACTCAGTTAATCGGGATCTACCTCCTTTGCTCTCCTGGAATGCAGAATCCATCCCTCAACTTTCACAATTCTCTGAGCATCTTACAAATGATCACTTGGTGGTCTCTCCCCATCATTACTCTTTAATATCAGTGTCTTTTTAGGATCATATATCTTTTTTTTTTTTTTTTTGAGACAGGGTCTCACTCTGTTGCCCAGACTGGAGTGCAGTGGCACGATGTCAGCTCACCGCAACCTCCGCCTCCTGGGTTCAAGCTGTTCTCCTGCCTCAGCCTCCCGAGTAGCTGGGATTATAGGCATGCGCCTCCACACCCAGTGAATTTTTTTGTATTTTTAGTAGAGACGGGGCTTCACCGTGTTAGCTAGGATGGTATTGATCTCCTGACCTCGTGATACGCCCGCCTCAGCCTCCCAAAGTGCTGGGATTACAGGCGTGAGCCACCGCGCCCGGCCAGATCATAGATCTTTTTGAGGATCTGAAGAATGAAATCCCTTCTTCAGGAAATTACTCACACAAGTTTTACATGTAATACCTACAGTCTGCAAGTCATTGCAGGGGGTTCGTGGCTCCCTGAAAAGCACTGAATCTCAGCATAAAACCCCCAGCATTAAAATGTGAGTGCTCAGAAGGAAAGCATTCAACCATTCTATCTAGTTTATACATTTATCTTTGGCATGCAACATACTGCCTAACACGGAGTTGGTATTTAATAAATGCGGAAGGAAGGAGAAAAGGAAAAGGAAAGGGAAGGGGGGAGGGAGGAAGGGAGGAAGGATGCATGGATGGATGAATGGTGGACAGGAAAGTGAACGATTAATTTGTTTATTCATCTTTGGGAAAATTCAGCTAGGAAATTTCACCTAATAATAGACAAATGACAATTACTAAACCACATCAGAGAACATGATTAATCATACTTCTCCGGCTAATAAACACTTGTGTGACAAAAAGTCATCTGTGAAAATACCCTTATTGACAACATGTTCCATATTGTTCAGTAGTTTCAGAAACATTCCTGAGGAAAAACAGATATGATCCAACTGATGCAATACAGCTGAAAATGAAAAAAAAAAAAAAGTAACAGGGTAAGTTTTCTGGTAGAGTAAATCAGAATAGGTTCTATGACCACTGTTACAGATGATGACGTTGAAATAATGAGACTGTGAACGTCTTCTCTCTGAAATTCACCTTGTAGAAAGTTTGTTGTGGCTGCTGTAGAAATTGTGAAAATATCCTTGATTAGAATAAAAGTTACACACACACACACACACACAGGAGTTTTTATATAAGAAATAAGATAAGGCCAGGCGTGGTGGCTCACGCCTGTAATCCCAGCACTTTGGAAGGCCGAGGCAGGCGGATCACGAGGTCAAGAGATTGAGACCATTCTGGCCACCATGGTGAAACCCCGTCTCTACTAAAAGTACAAAAATTAACTGGGGGTGGTGGTGCTTGCCTATAGCCCCAGCTCCTTGGGAGGCTGAGGCAGGAGAATTGCTTGAACCCAGGAGACAGAGGTTGCAGTGAGCCGAGATCACGCCATGGCACCCAGCCTGATGAAAGAGCGAGACTCCATCTCAAAAAAAAAAAAAAAAAAAAAAGTAAGATAAATATCCAGCCAAGGGGAATGAGTTTCCTATGCTGCATCCATACAATGGAATATTATATACTTATTTAAAATATTACATTTTGGAAGGACATTTATAGCATGAAGAAATGCTCATGCTATCTTAAGACAAAGCAGGTTACAGTGATTCCAAATTTCCAAATATGTGTATACACATAGAGAAAAAAGGCTAGAAAGTGTTAGCAATAGTTATCTATGGATATTGGAATCACAGTTGAATTTTGAACTTCTTTTTATCCTATTTCTGTATATACATATACACACACATATATATATATAAATGTTAAAGAAGAAGTTCTTGGTTAATTAAAAGCTTGCATGCACATGTGTGCTCGAAGGCACAAAAATATGGACAGATAGATCATGTTTCAATTTCTACCTAAGGAAACACCTTTTTGTTGGACCTAAATTCCCCTAAAAATGTGCCACTTTTCACCTGACAGCCGCTCTAACGTCATAATACCTAGTGAGACTGAATCTATCCTCATAAATTTAACTTTTCATCTCATCATCTAAATTTGGTGACGGAAATTGGATTTCTGTCAAATTTGTCTCTCTTCCTTTTGGGACATTGTGGATATCAATCCGTCTCACTCCACATCACCACTCAGTGTGTATCTACCCATTGTGAGAAGGGTTCCTCTTGAGTGATGTGTTGCTACAGCTTTGTGACTCAGTTGCCAGCTCTGTGTTTTTCTGGCTGCTATACCTGGTCTTTCTCTAAACAGCAGACAGCCTTCAACAAGGAAAGACCCTAAACCAGAATGAACATGATGCATCGTCTCTTTCATGTTACATTCAACTGAATGGTGCTTAGGGAAGAGGAGCATCTTTGAGCATGATTCAGTTTAGCTTAATAAATACCTGCTGAATATCTCTTTTATGCAAGCTGATGCAATAGGCTTAGCCACATGTTTCGATCCCACACAAAAGAGGGTATTCTTCAAAACTCCATCTTTTATTGAGAAACAGTAAATCATCTCCCTGATATGAGTTCAGATATAATGAACCCCAACCGACCATGTACCCCCAGCCCAGTCAGCATCATAGAGTTGGGCTCCATTTCACATCAGGTACTAAAGATTCTTCATTCACTGCTGGTTTATGTTTAAGCAGGAATCTAAAAGAACACTCAGACCTCAATGAATGGGGATGCTGTTGTCACAGGAGCTCTCAGACAGTGCTGGTAAAAGGAGTTTACCACTGACTGCTCTGCAGAACTGACTCAGAGTTGATTAAACACTATACAGAGTAACTTTGGGCAGCAGAACACTCGCATGAAAAATGTGAGAGATGGAATGCACGGGGCTGGGTGAACAGCAAATAACACAGTCAGGGAAGGCACCTAGCATGCAAATGACACCTAGAGGTTCCCTTCCAACAACTCACTTTCAAAATTCAAACCCAATGCATGTGCTTGTCTATTATTAGGTAAGTGGTACATATACACCATGGAATACTATGCAGCCATAAAAAGGAACGAAATCATGTCCTTTGCAGGGACATGGATGAAGCTGGAAGTCATCATCCTCAGCAACTAATACAGGAACAGAAAACCAAACACCACATGTTCTCACTCATAAGTGGGAGCTGAACAATGAGAACACATAGACACAGGGAGGGGAACATCATACAGTGGGGTCTGTAGGGGGGCTGGGGGGAGGAAGAGCATCAGGATAAATGGCTAATGCGTGTGGGGCTTAATGCCTAGGTGATGGGTTAATAGGTGCAGCAAACCACCACGGCACACATTTACCTATGTAACAAACCTGCATGTTTGGCACATGTATCCCAGAATTTAAAAAAATTTTTAAAAAAAGCATCAGCACTTCTATCTTACAGAGATAAGATGGAGTTCGGAGAAAATTAATGTTTGGTGAAGGGACCCAGCTCTTGGGGAGGGTAGAATTTAAGCACCATGGGCTGCGTCATCCCTTTACGTGCACGTGCGTGCACACGCAGACAGACAGACACACACACACACACACACACACACACACACACACACTGCTACTTCCCCTGTCTGCCTTCAGGTCATCAGAGGCATAGAACCAAGGGTGTCCTAAAAACCTGGGTGTGAGGGCCGGGCACAGTGGCTCACGCCTGCAATCCCAACACTGGGAGGCCGAGGCAGGCGGATCACCTGAAGTTGGGAGTTCGAGACCAGCCTGACCAACATGGTGAAACCGCCTCTCTACAAAAATACAAAATTAGCTGGGCGTAGTGGCGCATATCTGTACTCCCAGCTGCTCGGGAGGCTGAGGCAGGAGAATCACTTGAACCCGGTAGGCGGAGGTTGTAGTGAGCCAAGATCGTGCCACTGCACTCCAGCCTGGGCAACAAGAGCAAAACTGCGTCTCAAAAAAACAAACAAACAAACAAAAAACCTGGGTGTAAGCCTCAAAGTCAGGCCAATGTTTCTGACCAAAAGAGTCATGTGACAGAAACGAGCAGGTCTTGCCAGTAGGAGATGTCTGGATCTGCAAGTTGTGGAGGAAGAACATGCACAGTAGCCGAAATAAGCCCCTGAAGGAAGGACTCCCCGCCCTCACCCAGTCCCCAGCACTCTGCCTGAGACAGCTTTGGATGAGTGAATGAATGAAGCATGCATGCTGGGGACAGAAGTGAATTCTCACAAGTTGATTGGGGAAAAGGAAACCACTTCTGCAAATGAATTCTGATCGCTATCAAACTCTTTTTTTCCTTTTCCTCACAAGAAAGATAGCAGAAACTGAGATATCATCTCAGAGCACTTATCTGGCCATTAGCCACTTCAAGTCAAATAGATAGCACAAGGTCAAAATTACTTAATCACTCAGGGTCTCAGACTCCCCATCTGTGGAGTTCTAAGACGTTTGTTCTGCAAAACGTAAGAACAAGCAAGCCTGGGCTTCCCCATGAAGAGGTGGGCCCTCTGAATACCCTAGAATGCCTGACCTTATCTCCTAACAAAGGAATCCCGATAGATAATCACAGAAAATGAGAGAGAGAGCAGGCTTACTTTTTCACCATGTCACTAATGTTTTTTTTCTTTCTAAACTAGCAAACCATTATAAAGGGTCCTTGACCTTTTGAAAGCTAAAATACCTTAAAAAGAATGAGGAAGGGGCCAGGTGAAGTGGTTCTTGTCTGTAATCTCAGCATTTTGGGAGGCAGAGGCAGAAGAATTGCTTGAGCCTCAGAGTTGGAGATCAGCCTGGGCAACATGGTGAGACCGCATCTTTACAAAAAATACAAAACATAGCCAGACGTGTTTGTTCATAGCTATGGTCCCAGCTGCTTGGGAAGCTGAGGTGAGGGGATCACCTGAGTTTGGGAGGTCGAGGCTGCAGGGAATCATGACAATATCACTGCACTCCAGCCTGAGTGACAGAGCAAAACCCTGTCTCAAAAAAAAACAAAAACAAGTAATAAAAATAAATAAGAAGGAAGGACCATTAAATACTGCAAAGTTCTGGGCACTGTGCAAAAACACTTTACACGTGCTATCTCAATGACTGCTCAGAGCGCCCCAAGAGGGAGGTATTATCATTGGCCGTATTTACAGATAGAAAAGCTTAGGCCCCTTAGTGCAAGTCGCTCAGGGTCAAAAAGTGTTGAGTAGCAAAGCTGAGACTCTTTAACCATTACATTCTACTGAATTTTCTCTCATTTGCTAAAATGTGACATCATTTTTGAATAACGAAATCAAAAGGAGAATGCCCTCAAGCTCCTTTGGGAGATTTCTTCTTAACCCATCCTCCAAATAAATCTACAGGCTTTGAGGCAGCCAATTCTTCTGCTTAAAGATTGCCAGTGTCCCCTGGGGTTAGAGAAGATGGGAAGGTGGGTAAAAAGGGCTATTTTGGAGTTGAGGGATTCAGACCAAAGAAGGGAGGCCAGGTCCAGTGGCTCACACATATAATCTCAGCACTTTGGGAGGCCAAGGTAAGAGGATCGCATGAGCCTGGGAGTTTGAGTCCAGCCTGGGTAACACAGTGAGACCCCGTGTCTACAAATAATTTAAAAATTAGCTGGGCGTGCTGGTGCATGTCTGTGGTCCAAGCTACTTGGGAGGCTGAGGCTGGAGGATCACCTGAGCCTGAGAGGTTGAGGCTGCAGTGAGCTGTGACTGTGTCACTGCCCTCCAGCCTGGGCAAGAGAGCAAGAACCTATCTCAAAAAACAAAAACAAAACCAAAAATGGACCAAAGAGGGGATGAAAGCAAGTAATGATATGCAGTTGAAAGAAATAAATTTCAACAGCATATCTAGGAACACATGTTTTAAATATGAGGGATCTTCTGAGTCTCCATAAATGTCTGTGACTACAGCTAATAAAGCATGTTCCACCTTAGTACAAACACATTTGGGCTGGGAGCAGTAGCTCATGCCTGTAATCCTAGAACTTTGAGAGGCCGAGGCAGGCAGATCACTTCAGGTCAGGAGTTCAAAACCAGCTTGGCCATCATGGTGAAACCCCATCTCCACTAAAAATACAAAAAATTAGCTGGGCATGGTAATGCATGCCTCTGGTCCCAGCCACTCAGGAGGCTGAGGCAGGAGAATCACTTAAACCTGGAAGGAGGAGGTTGCACTGAGCCGAGATCATGCCACTGCACTCCAGCCTGGGTGACAGAGCGAGGCTCCATCTCAAAAACAAACAAACACACAAACAAAAATTTGCTGATGGATCCGTCTTACCCATTAGAGCATGACCCTCTTGAGAGTAGTGATTGGGTGAGTCTGTAGAGCAGGGATGCTATGGGCTAGGCTCTGTGATAAGCACGTCCTATGACACCTGTGGGATCTGGGCTATTGGGTCCAAGTGCATCATCTTGCAGCTATGTAAGGTAGACCCTGCTAGTTGCAAACGAAGCCAACATCCTCAGGGTATTCTCTTTTCCTGCCTCAGCCCCAATTCTATTTGAGTGATCATTCTCTGTGTGCTCAGAGAACATTGTCCCTTCCTTGGGAATCATTCTGACTAATCTAAGCAAAGCTTATCATTCCATCCCTGTTGCCAGCAGTTGGTTTAGGCACAGGCATGTGATACAAACCTGGTCAAGGAGATGAAGAGAAGGTTTGCTAAGGGTTGTTAGAAAAGGTTTTCCTTCCTATTTGAAATAGAAGAGACAAGCATCTTTGCTGTCTTTGTAAGCATTAAAATGCTAATGAATGCGTAGTGCCTAAAATGCACTGGCGGCTGGGCACGGTGACTCACACCTGTAATTCCAGCACTTTGAGGTCAGGAGTTCAAGATCAGCCTAGTCAACATGGTGAGACCCCGTGTCTACTAAAAATACAAAAAAAAAGTTAGCCAGGTGTGGTGACAGTCACATGTAATCCCAGCTACTTGGGAGGCTGAGGCAGGAGAATCGCTTGAATCTGGGAGGCAGAGGTTTCAATGAGCGGAGATTGCACCACTACACTCCAGCCTGGCTGACAGAGTAAGGCTCCATCTCAAAAAAAAAAAGCACTGGTATTGGTAAGTGACCAACAAATCATAAGTTATTTAAGTTTCTCATTGGTTCCCACAACAACCTCTGAATCAGGTACCAACAAAATCCTCATTATACAGACACAGACACCAAGGCTCAGAGCCATACGGTTGAAAACAGTTGAAGCTCATATTCAAAACTATGCTTTGACTCCAAACTCAAAATATTAACCACACACCATGTGGCTATAATCCCTCCTTCCTGAAAATCCCAGCCACTCATGCAGGACCTGGAATAAATTGGGACTAGGAGGATGTTTGCTCAAATGGACTTAACTCCAAGGCTCAATTACAAGGACTAGGACTCTCAAGGAACCAAGCGTAGCTGCAGGTAGCTGGAATCTACCAACAATGGAAAGAGAGGCTCATGGCTGTTCACTTTGTTCTTTGGGTATTCCATTAACCTTGGGACTCCTGCTATTGCTAGATACCTTCTTCCCCACTTAGCTCAACTTTCATTTAAAAGTCAGTTTCAAAAAAGTAAATAAATAAAATCAGCCAACCTCACATGAAGCTAGGAGCCGCGGGTTCAACCTCGCAGGAAGCTCTTTGTGATGGTTAAGAATCACCTTCAGTGGAAAATCAGCTGTTCCCATTCATGAGCAACAGGGGGCAGCAGAGAGCAACAAACCGCTTGGTCCCTACACTATTGAAAAGGGGAAGAAAACCACCTTCATCTTCAGCCCAGAAGCATCCTAGTGTAAAAATGTCTCAAAACGTGTAGGCAAATTCACATTTCCAGGCATCTGACAGAGAAGCAAGATAACAGAGACCTGAACTCCAGAATGTTCTACTGATCATTTCAGCACCCAAGGGATAAGCCCAGCCAGTCTTGGGGGAAGCTTGTCCAACAAGAGATGATCTTGGCTGAGCTGAAAGGGGTAGGCGCTTTTAACCTGAACCAACACACCTTGTTAAACTCTCATTTTGTTTCAGATGTAAATGTGTCCCGGGAACAGCCTTCATCAGTATGCTAAAGTGTATCTGAAAGATGCCCTATGAGAAATTATTGGTCTATTTTTAAACACCTAGGGCAAAGGGACACCATGCTCCACATTCATTTAAAATCCAGTTTTATTAGACCAAACAACCTCACATGACTCCGACAAGTAAATAAAATTCCCCTCTCAGGAGGCTTCACGCCATGACAAGCAGTCTTCAAATGGGTGGTACTAGGATTTAGATTTGTGGTTCCGGGTGTCTCCAAATGCAGACTATGTTTTTGATTTTCTCTTCACAAACTTTAAAATTAATAGATTGATATTAAACAGGAAAACAAGCAGCTTTTTCACGTACACACATCAAAGGGCACTGAAAATGTGGCACCAGCCTGTGAAAATGGCCGGTTACCAAAAGTCTGTTTCGAACCCTCAACAACAGTTTCCCTAAAAATGTGGCGTTCTTTTAATAGTATTTCTCTTGCTTTTCATATTTAATAAATTATTCATTCAGAGGAGAGTACATCTTTAAAAAAAATATATACCCCTGTTCATAAACGAGTCATTTCCAACTCAGCCCAAGTCAGTGCTATGTGTCATTTGATGTAAAGAATCTTTTTATTTTTCCTTTGCAGTAAATGTCCCTATCTTAATTATGCATTCGTTGTAAATTTCTTCAATCAATGTTTGCTTCCCCCTCCAGACTTGAGGCTCCCTGAGGATCACATCTGTTTTGCTGGCAAGAACACACAGGCCAATGCTTGGCGCATAACAGGAGCTGTGGTCAATCTACCAAGTGGTCCCAATAGGTCAACAGAGGATTCACACACTGGCTGAACTTAGGTGAGAGCTGGAATCCTGCAGGTCAGAGAGACACCCAGGTTCTCTGATTCATGTGAAGCAGAAAATGGTGGTATCAACCACCTTTACATAATAGATGATCCACACAAGATCAACACTGCTTATTCTGTGGGATCAGAGAGGAAACCATGGATCAGCGCCAAGGGAAGATTGGGATGGCAAACCCTGAAACTGCCACCCCCCTCCTTGCCTCTCCCCATCAAGTACACACCAAGGAGGAAATACGCCCACATAGCTCCCTTCAAGATATCCTCTATACATTAGAAAACATACACTTCTCTCTTTCCTTAATAGCATTACCAGGCTTAAATTCATTCCCAGAACTTAGGAGGATTGTTATATGGTTGTAAGCCTCAATCACAAATGGTTTAAGAATCAGGGTTTTGAAAGTCAATCCAAGACACATGAGCATTCTAAATTAATTCTCAATGGACTAGACACTTATTATTTTGTATTGGAAGGAATTCTTTAAAAATTACAAGAAAAATGCTTTTTCTTTTTTCTTGAGACAGGGTCTTGCTTTGTTGCCCAGGCTGGAGTGCAATAACACCATCATAGCTCCAACGAGCCTGCAACTGCTCGGCCCAGGCCATCCTCCCATCTCAGCCTTCTGAGTAGCTAGGATCACAAGTGTGTGCCATCACACCTGGCTAACTTATTTTTTGTAGAAACGGGGTCTCCCTGTGTCGTCCAGGCTGGTCTTGAACTCCTGTGCCATTTTAAAAGGACTTTTACAGCCAGGAGTAGTGGCGTATTTTGGGAGGCTGGTGGATCAGTTGAGCCCACGAGTTTGATACCAGCCTGGACAACACAGCAAGACCTCATCTCTACAAAAAATAAAAAATAAAAAAATTAGCCAGGCATGGTGGCACAGACCTGTGGTCCCAGCTACTCGGGAGGCTGAAGTAGGAAGATCACTTGAGGCCAGGAGGTCAAGGCTGCAGTGAGCCATATTCATACTGCCACACTCCAGTCTAGGCAACAGAGCAAGACCCTATCTCCCTATTTACTTTATTTTTTATTTTGAGACAGAGTCTCACTTTGTCGCCCAGGCTGGAGTACAGTGGCACAATCTTGGCTCACTACAACCTCCACCTCCCCAGTTCAAGCAATTATCCTGCCTCAGCCTCCCGAGTAGCTGGGATTACAGGCATGTAATGCGCCTGGCTAATTTTCTTTATTTTCAGTAGAGATGAGGTTTCACCATGTTGGCCAGGCTAGTCTCGAACTCCTGACCTCAAGTGATCCACCTGCCTCAGCCTCCCAAAGTGCTGGGATTACAGCTGTAAGCCACTGCACCCAGCCAGCGAAAAAGGACTTTTACACTAGTTCATTAAGTATATACTACAAGCTTATATAATAAAGGCTATCTGTGGAAGGATAAATTAAATCATGAACTGGGATGCTGTGATAGATGACATTTTTACCGTATTAACATGATTCACCATGCAGTTTTCAGATAGATTCTTAGAATCATGAAAATATACTACTTCTAAGACAGCAACAAACTTAAAGACATGGAAAATCCAGAATGATGAAAGACTAGGGAAAGGATGACAAAAGCAATACATATTCTGGATCATCAAATAACAACATTGATAGCTACCATTTGCGGTACTCGTGCTACGTGCAGGGTGTTGCTGCAAGCATGATGCCCTGCCTTGTCTCAGCCTCCTCACAGCAATCTTATGAGAGAGGTAAAAATGCAGCAGCATCTAAATGAGAAGCCAATGATCATCAGAGAGATTAAGTAACTTGCCTGGGGTCACACAGCTAGGTAGAAACGAGCAGAGTTAGGACTGGCTCTAGAAGAGGGATGTCCAGTCTTTTGGCTTCCCTGGGCTACAGCGGAAGAAGAATTGTCTCGGGTCATACACAAAATACATTAATACTAATGACAGCTGATGAGCTAAAAAAAAGAAATCCCCCAAAAAAGTATAACAAGGTTGTAAGAAAATTTATGAATTATTGCTGGACAACATTCAAAGCCGTCCCGGGCCACATGCAGCCTGCGGGGGACATGGGTTGGAGAAGCTTGCTCTAGAGCCTTGCTCTTATCCAACACAACATACTAGAAACCCCGTCTAATAATATTAATAGCAATGGCAACAATGACGACAATCCTTTACTTTCACATGATTTATGTGCAAAGCATTTCCTCATACATGATACCACATATTCAAGTGATGGGACTGAGAAAGAACACAGCAGCTCTTAGCCTTCCCGGAAAGATGAGAAATCTAAAGATTAGACAAAGATGAGCATGATCAAGACACTCCTGATGACTGATGTGTTACCAACAAAATCTTCAATCTCAGATTCAGATACTCTAGCCTGGGATTAAATTTCTCTCCATTTTACTGAGACATCACTCATTTCCTGGGGGCAACATCTCATGGCGGCATGAGAGGAGTCCTTCCAATGTCTACTCCTCGGATATTGCTCACATTAGTCACAACCATCATATCATGCAATGCTCCCAAAAGGCAGGGCTGGGAGGCAGAGGTGGGAGGTCACTTGAGGCCAGGAGGTTGAGGCTGCAGTGAGCTATGACTGCACCACTGTACTCTGTCACACTGGGTGACAGAGCAAGACCCAAACTCAAAAAAAAAAAAAAAGAAGGCAAGGTTGACGCAAGAGCTCGGGGGAACAGTGCATGGGCACTTGTTGACCTACCCAAGGCCACGCAGTTGAAAAGTATATATAACTTAAGGAAGTTTGTTTTAAGAGCAATTTTCCATAGAAACCATCATCTTAAAGGAAGGCGGTTGGAGAGCATGACACAATTCCAAGAGGGAAGGTGGTGATCACGGGTGATTTTCTTTCTCATTCTCCCTGCCTGGTTCTCGGCAATGAGGCAATATCACTTCTCTAATTTGGAAAATAATAAACAGGCTCGCCCCAAACTGTGCCTTTCAATAGTCATATAGTTAGTACAAACCACGGTGACCTTTTAAAGGTGTGATTTGTTTTTTAACACCTAAAGCAAGAAATGCTCCATATGCGAGCCCCTACCTGGCCAAGCTGCCATGTCAACTGCAATGTCATGGTGTCTGCCCATCTCTGAAATGTCAGCAGAGAACCGTGGCAGGGGCTGAAATGCAATATGTTGCAAGAGGCTGAACTTTGCTGTCTAAAAGCCGTCTAACTCTGGAAGGTATTTAAAGTCGTCATCCCCATTTCACGTTTCCCACTAAAGGACACCACAGAGGATTACCCATCTACGCTTACGAAGCTGTAAAAAAAACTAAATTTGATGAGTGCTTCATCTGCACTCTCAAGCAGGCTAGATATTGGCTGTCAAGCTCCAGGGGTGATGATCCTCCAGATTCTAGCATTGCTATTCATCTTATTGAGTGCACTGAGCAACGAACTTGACCGTCGGCTTCCACGTTCCCACCTTGAGCCAGAGCTTTGGAGCCTACTCACTGAGTGCCAGCTGTTTCTGCTCCCCTGTTTTTGGCCTCATGGTTTTGCTTTTTGTACCTTTACCAAGAACCCTTTAGATGACCCCATCTGTCCCATTTCATCTATGTAACAACTTTGACAGTGAGCTTGTCTATCCACCTGCCTATGTATATTGGATTCTGTGTCTTTGAAGCAGTACTCACAGAAGAAAAGTTGTGGTCTTCCTTATACATAACAGAAAAATTTTATAGATTTCCCAGGTTAAGAGTCCTAAGGCTCTTAAAAGGCAAGGCTGGGAGGCAGAGGTGGGAGACCACTTGAGGCCAGGAGATTGAGGCTGCAGTGAGCTATGATCGCACCACTGTCCTCCAGCCTGGGTGACAGAGCAAGACCCAAACTCAAAAAACAAAAAACAGGCAAGGCTGATGCAAAAGCTCAGGCAAACACTGCATGGGCACTTGCTAACCTACCGACCTACCGAAGGTCACACAGTTAAAAAGTATATGTAACTGAAAGAGGTGGTGTGTGTGTGTGTGTGTGTGTGTGTGTGTTTGTGTGTTTGTTGTTTTTGTTGTTGTTGTTGTTGAGACAGAGTTTTGCTCTTGTTGCCCAGGCTGGAGTGCAATGGCACAATCTCGGCTCACTGCAATTTCCGCCTCCCGGGTTCAAGCAATTCTCCTGCCTCAGCCTCCGAGTAGCTGGGATGATAGAGCATGCACCACCACACCTGGCTAATTTTGTATTTTTATTAGAGATGGGATTTCTCCATGTTGGTCAGGCTGGTTTTGAACTCCCAAACTCAGGTGATTCGCCTTCCTCAGCCTCCCAAAGTGCTGAGATTACAGGCGTGAGCCACTACGCCCGGCCAAGAGGTGTGTCTTAAGAGCAATTTTCTTTACAGAACATAAGCCTCTGTTTCATCTACTATAAAATGGGACTAATAATCAAATGTACCTGCCTCATTAGGTTGCCACAAGCATTAAATGAGACAGTGCACAATAAATTATTTGCACAGTCCCTGTCAGGCACAGAATAAACAGTGGTTATTATTGTGTGTCTTGGTTTGAGATAGCTGCAGTTAATTCAGTTAATTTTTGTCCATGACACGGAGACCGATTAGAAGTTCCCCAAGTTCCTTCTGGGGCTTTGATTTAATCATTTTAAGGAGGGAGGAACTACATTTAAAATAGCAACAGATTATTCAGCTCTGTGTTGAATGCACTGGATTAATATCACAAAAATCTTTATTTATGTCCTGACTAAATGTGTGTGTTTGTGTGCGTGTATGTGTAACAAGAATTACGTCTTTGTTCCATGGCGTAAATCTTACAATTGACTTTCCACATCTCAGAAACAACAAATTGTGTTCTATTATTATAAGGTACACAGTATATTTTCTAAAGCAGTGCTTTATTCTGATGGTGTATAAGAATGTAAGATTCATAAGACGTGGCTTTTTCTCTATATTGTTCTCTGCTATTTCTGTAGTGTTTATCGCAGCACCTAGCACATAAAGAATATCAATGGACATTTGTTAAACAGATGAATAAATGAGTATTTCTCTATTTATTTTGCACCTCCCTGGAAAAGTAGATGAAAATGTGGTGATCTTATTTCTCAAAGCTCATCAAAGTTTATGCATTGGTAATGACATTGCAAAGTACTCATTTTAACTTCAACCTTTTGGTTAATTTCACCTCCATGCTTATTATCTGACGTTGTTCAAGTCATGTCACTTCTGCAAATTTCATTCTCTGCGTGTGATAAATGGGAGTACCAGAAGCAGGGATATTCTTTATTATTGACTATCCAGCTTCTCTAGTAAAAGCACCCCCTCTCTGTTCTGGAGGTTCATGTTCCACATATTCAGGGTGGGCACTGACAAAGATTTTCTCCTTAACCAATCAGACCCATCTTTTATTTTTTTTAATTATTTTTTTAGAGATGTTGTCTTACTATGTTGCCTAGGCTGGTCTCAAAGTCCTGGCCTCAAGCAGTCCTACCACCTCAGCCTTCTGAGTCACTGAAATTACAGACGTGAGCCACTGAACTCAGCATATTTCAGACTCATCTAAATCCTTTTCTCGGTGAGGCCTGACGCTTGAGCTTCTGTGCTGTCTCTGCATTGTCCAGTGTTAGCAAGAACCTTGTTAGTTCATTTAGCCAGAATCCTCCCTTACCTCTGCTATCTCCATCCAGTGACCCTCACTTGGCTTCTTGAATATAAATCACCACTTTTGCTTGTTGTGTTCAGAATTGAGCCCAATCTTTCTCCCCCGCTGCAAGACCCCATTTCACCTATCACGATAGTCCCTCTTGAATAAAGTCTTTCATACTGTCTTTAAGAAGCATCACGGATGTTTTTTTCCTTCACAGGACCCCCATGCTCTAGCAGAAATTAATGCATGTGGTAGAACCAACCAAAGAGATTTTATCATGATTGATTCAGGGATGGATCATGACTGAAGACAGGCTATCTCCAGTCATTCTAGAAAATATCTGCAGAGTTATAAGGGGGTAAAATGCTTGTGGTGGAATTACTAGTCACAGGTAAACATGCTTACTACGTACAAAAAGTCTGTACAGCTGTGCAAGAAACAGAGAGGGGGAGAGAGAAAGAACCTCGATGGTCGGGCGCAGTGGCTCACGCCTGTAATCCCAGCACTTTGGGAGGCTGAGGCGGGTGGATCACAAGGTCAGAAGATCGAGACCATGATGGCTAACATGGTGAAACCCTGTCTCTACTAAAACTAGAAAAAATTAGCTGGGCGTGGTGGCGGGCGCCTGTAGTCCCAGCTACTCGGGAGACTGAGGCAGGAGAATGGCGTGAACCCAGGAGGCAGAGCTTGCAGTGAGCCGAGACTGTCCCACTGCACTCCAGTCTGGGCGACAGAGCGAGACTCTGTCTCAAAAAAAAAAAAAAAAAAGAACCTTTAATACACTGATGTGAGCTCCTGGATCATGCTGTGCCTGAAGCCACTACCCATAGTGTAACATCTCCAGACCCTCCACCAATTTCTATTTCATTTAACCTTGTTGAGTTGCAATTCTATCACCTGCAATTGAAAGAGCCCTATCAAATAAAAAAAAATTTACCGTTTATGGTTCTACTTCAAAACATTCCAGTAATTTAAAGATAATTAGTTGGGAGGAACAACTAATATAAAAACTCTATTAAAATTTATACATTTACAATAAAATTGGAATCCAGGAAGATTATGCACTCTGAATATTTTCTGTGATAGCCTTTAACATGTTTGTGCACCAAAAATTTGTCATTTTTGTTCCAAAACTGGAGTGTATTACATTATAAAGCAAACACGGGGGAAATGCTTCAGCTAATTCAACATGCTACACATATTCTGGGCTAGGCAGTTTTTCCTATTAGCATACACTTAAAAACAATAATAACAGTAGTAATGAACTTCCTCGGTTTTTCAGTTCCCAAATGCCACATTAGATTGAACTAATTCAAAGTTAAGAGCTGGAAGTACCTATAGTGTTTCTGGGGCCCATGACCCATCCCAGATACAAGAGAGAATTCTATTAGGTTGGTGCAAAAATATTTGGCAAAAACCTCAATACCTTTTGCACCAACCTAATACCTGCTCATCAGAGTCATTTTTGTCTTAAATATGCATGCTGTAAGTAGTTCATCTCAGCCCTGGAATCGAGTGGAGTAGACGATATTAAGAGATGAAGGCTTAGTTATCAACTTGTGGCCAACCCTCATTAGATATTAGGGTTTGTAACTAATTCTGAGAATTTACAACACTGGTAAAGAAATACATTAGATGCAAATTCTGACTCACCGTAACTAGTCACAAAACGTGTCTCAGATGTGTCCATAAATACACTAGCCTTTCACATAAGAGTATCATAGATTTTTATGGTTCTATGGAGGTATAACTGACATACAAAATACTGCACATATTTAACGTATACAATTTGATGAGCTTGGGCATATGCATAGGCCTGTGAAACCATCCCCACAATCATAGGAATAGACCTATCTTTCACATCCAAAAATTTCCCTTTGTTTCGACATGCGGAGTGGGGTAGAGGGTGTTTAAGAACATTTAATATGAGATCTTAACATGGAGGTGGTTAAGAACACTTAACAAAGGGAAACCTCAGCAAATTTTAAGCACATAATACAGCTCACTAAACATAGGGAAATGCAAATCAAAACCAAAATGAAATACCACGCCATACCTGTTACAATGCCTATTATCAAAAAAATGAAAAATTAAAAAAAAATTGTTGGCCTGGAAGTGGAAAACCTGGAACCCTTTTGCCATTGCTGAATAGAATGTAAATGTGTAGCCACTATGGAAAAAGAGTATAAATGTTTCTCAAAAAGAAATTAAAAAATGTAATTACCAGATGATCCAGCAATCCCACTTCCGTGTACATATACAAAGAAACGAAGTCAGGATAGCAAAGAAATATCTGCACTCCTACGTTTTTTGCAGCATTGACCACAATAGCCAAAATATGGAAGCCACCTAAGTGTCCAATGACAGATGAAGGATGATATGGTTTGGCTGTGTCCTCACCTAAATTTCACCTTAAATTGTAGCTCCCATTATCCCCACATGTATTGGGAGGGACCCAGTGGGAGGTAAGTGGATCATGGGGAGGCGGGTGGGTTTTACCCCATGCTGTTCTCTGATAGTGAATAAGAGTCATGAGATGATGATGTTATAAAGGGCAGTTCCCCCGAACAAGCTCTCTTGCCTGCAGCCATGTAAGATGTGCCTTTGCTCCTCCTTCACCTACAGCCATGATTGTGAGGTCTCTCCAGCCATGTGGAGCTGTGAGTCCATAAACCTCTTTTCCTTTGTAAGCTACCCAGTCTTGGGTATATCTTTATTAGCAATGTGAGAACTGACTAAAACAAATGAATGAAGGAAATGTAGTGTATACATACAATGGAATATTATTCAGCCTTAAAGAAGAAGGAAATCCTGACATTTCTACATTTATGAACCTGGAGGACATTATTCTAGTGAAATAAGCCAGTTACAGAAGGATAAACATTGCATGATTCTACTTATATGAAGTGTCTGCAATAGACAAGCTCATAGAAGCTGAGGGGAGAATGGTGGTAACAAGGAGCCACGCGGAGGGGACAATGGGAGGTTGTTCAATTAGCTTGAAGTTACACTGTGTGAAATGAATTAGTCCTAGAGATCTACTGTACAATGTAGTGCTTATAATCAACAATATTGTATTATGCCCTTAAAATGTGTTAATCGATTTTTAAGTTTACCAATTTTTCATTCTAGACTAATTTGCAGCTATTTTGGTTGATTTAACAAACGAAGCATTAATTTTTAAAACAGTTTTTTAAGTTCAGGACTACACATGCAGGTTTGTTATATCAGTAAACTCACGTCATTAGGGTTTGTTGTACAGATTATCTTGTCACCCAAGTATTAGACCTAGTACCCATTTTTATTTAAAATAAAATATCTTTTGTAAAAATTCTTTTCTGCCCCTTACATCTCAAGGTTACATTTCCATTTGTTTGTTTGTTTCCTGTTGGTTTTGGAGACAGGGTCTCACTCTGTCATCCAGGCTGGAGCGAAATGGCGCAATCTCAGCTCAGTACAGCCTCAACCTCCTGGGCTCAAATGATCCTCCCATCTCAGCCTCCCAAGCAGCTGGTCCTACAGGCATATGCCACATGCCCAGCTAATTTTTGTATTTTTGTAGAGATGAGGGTTCACCATGTTACCCAGGCTGGTCGCAAACTCCTGAGCTCAGGCAGTCCGCCCACCTCAGCCTCCCAAAGCGCTGGGATTACAGGCGTGAACCACCGTGCCCAGCCAATTTCCATTTAGCATGTCTAAAATTTGGTGAACCCTTTCAATTTAGTGACTAGGGTATAGAAAATGCTCACTAATCAAAATCAGAGGAACAAGATGAAAACCTCAAAAATAATTTGATATTGTGCTTCATTCTGAGCATTAGATGAAAAACATTAAATTATATGGCTACTGTCAAATGATTCTTTGTAGTTTAGTGCAAATGTGTGTGGGGGGGGCGAGTGTGTGTGTGTATGATTTTATTACCTAGGAGCTAACTTCTTGGGGGAACTAGATGGCAAAAAATAAGTTTATTACGAATTGCAACGATAAAGGGTCAAAATTGTGTTATACAGCTTATGACCAAATATTTCCAGGATTTTTTTTTTCAGAAAAGCTAAACTTTGATTACTCAGTTTTAAAAGGAAAAAAAGGTACCTATGAATTTGCCTCTCCATAGCCAGCTGCTTCTTCGGGCTGATTTGTATCATTCTGTGTTAATTTCTATGACCAGAGTTAATCTAAAAAGAAGAGTGACTTCTGGTCAGACTTTATTGTAATGGGATATTTGAGTGTGCCCTAGCAACCATGAAAGTTTGGGCTATGCTTATCCTTATAAATACCCAAATTTGATGAACTACATTCAGCTGTGTTTGCAAAAGGCAGATAATCTGAAGTGTATGAAATAATGCAGGCACTCACTGGATTTTTAAAATGCTCAACGCTATGAGCTAATAACAACCCTAATTATTAACTCCCATGACATCTTCCTTGAAATTGTTTTTAGGATGAATTTAAATACTTTGGGGGAACCACATACAGAATATTTACTCAAAATCTCCCCAGGGATGATGGCATATCTTTGTACAACAGCTTTGTTTCTGAAAAGTTTAGTTGTACAAAGTTCTTATATTACCACTAGTCAAATCACACTTTAAAAAATGTATAGTTTTCTAAAACAATAGAATTTAAAAAAAAACAAAACCATTCTATCAAATTTGAATTATGAAAGTAGATTTTACTCTACTTAGTTTTTGTTTGTTTTGGGGGGGATTGTTTATTTGTTGAGACAGAGTCTCCCTCTGTCACCCAGGCTGGAGTGCAGCGGTGCGATCTCAGCTCACTGCAACTTCTACCTCCTGGGTTCAAGTGATTCTCCTGCCTCAGTCTCCCGAATAGCTGGGATTACAGGCATGCACCACTACACTCGCCTAATTATTGTATTTTTAGTAGAGATGAGGTTTCGCCATGTTGGCCAGGCTGGTCTCAAACTCCTGAACTCAAGTGATCCGCCCACCTCAGCCTCCCAAAGTGTTGGGATTACAAGTGTGAGCCACCTCACTCAGCCAATTTTCTTCTACTTAGTTACTTAATGTAAGATTATAACCACTTCATTATTGCACTGAAATGTTCTGTAACTTCCTAAGATAACTAAGTTTGAGGAAGGTTTATATGACCTTGAAATTCTCCAGAAAGAAGAGTCTAAAGGTTCTTTTGAATAAAGAATGCCAAAATTAATCTTGTTTACTTCTTTTGAGAGACACAATCTGTGACATGACCTGGGGAAAGCAGGCCTCTGCTTTCTTCAACTTAGTAGGGTGGTTCTTCTCTCCCTCTCCCGCTTTTTCCCCTCCCTTTTTTTTCTTTTTCTTTTTTTCTTTTTTTTTTTTTTTTGAGGCGGAGTTTCGCTCTTGTTGCCCAGCCTGGAGTGCACTGGGGCGATCTCGGCTCACTGCAACCTCCGCCTTCCAGGTTCAAGTGATTCTCCTGCCTCAGCCTCCCGAGTAGTTGGAATTACAGGCATGCACCCCTACGCCCAGCTAATTTTGTATTTTTAGTAGAAACGGGGTTTCTCCATATTGGTCAGTCTGGTCTCAAACTCCCGACCTCAGGTGATCCACCGGCCTCGGCCTCCCAAAGTGCTGGGATTACATGCGTGAGCCACCGTGCCCGGCCTCTCCCTTCTTTTTTTCTTCCCTCGCTCCTTCCTTCCTCTCTTCCTGCTTCCTTCCTTCCTTCTCTCCTTCCCTTCCTTTCTCCCTTCCTTCATTCTTTTTTTATAAATATGTTTATTAAATGCCTACTTTGTAGCAGACAACAAAGCAATAAACAAAAGAAAAACTGTCTTGCCCGCCTGTTCCCAGACCAAACTGAGTGTCAGAATGCTTATTCTCGCTGCCCCAAAATAAGATGCAGGTGAACTGGGACAGAAGGGAGTTTATTCCTGCAACCGGGTACAGAGGGAAGGCCTGGGAAATAACATCAGACCAACTCAAAATTACAAAGTTTTCCAGAGCTTATATAGCTTCTAAGCTACATGTCTACGTGTAAGTGTGCATTCATCTGAAGACGTAAGTGATTAACTTCTCATCTGTAACTAAGATCTGAGTCCCGAAGACCTTCCTCTGCAGCCTCAGTAAATTTACTTAATCTAAATGGGTCCAGGTGCCGGGATGATTACCCTTATCTTGTCTCCTGCTAAATCATGGAGGTTTGGGGAGTCCCTTCAAACCCCGAATAAACTTGTTTGTGGACACCTGGGGAGTTTCTTCACACCCCCAGTAAAACTTGTTTAATCCTAAACGGGTCCCATTAAGAATTCCTTCATTATTTTGTCATGCTTCAAGGCCCAGGAAAGGCCTAGGCACAACTCTGGGTGGGCTTTTGATACATTCCAGCCTTTGTATAAGGGCACTGGCTCTCTCAGCTTTTAATATTTACCTTAACTACTCAGTCAGTACTGAGATAGTTGTTACAGAAGCCTGTGTTAGTGAGACCTGGCCTGCCACATTCCTGAAAACAAAGTAAGGCTGAAGCCTGCTGAAGACGCATTTCCCAAGCTGCCAGGGAGCTTGCACTGGACCACAAGCCAGGCATGTATGATCTCAGACCCAAAGGGGAGCAGACGTGTAAGAAAAACATCCTCTCATCCCTACAGAACCATGTTTCCTTAGTGAAACTACTAATGGACAAAAAAAAAATGAATGAAGAGCCTAATATCAAAAAGATTGCTGGCAATTAAACAGAACTCTGAGAATAAAAGAAAATCGAGGAAATCTTGGTCATATTGATAGAAATACTGTGTTTTCCCTGTAAAATGAACACAATAAACCTATTCACACAAAGGCTAGTTGGATACTGTTCAAGTTATTAGCATTTATGATCATAAATTTACCCCAATTGCTAGAATAATAAATGCACATATGTTTAAGTGTCTAGAAAGCTTAGTCTGTGAGTTTTCAGTGGGCTGGTATAATTAAACAGTAACTGTCAATTTCTTAATCCTAAAGCAATCATTTTGCTCTAGGTAATGAGCTTTTTATTTATTTTTTTTCCATCCTCAGCAAGTAACAGTTCTTCCTCAAATTGGTTTTAATGGATTTAGCCCTCAGCAACCCACCCTTTGCAGACAATTCCTTCTATGGAGAAAGATTTCTCTAGGGAAGCTGAGGCTGTAGCTTCAGGGAAAAGCAAAACTTCTCTCTGATGAAACAGAAAAATCTCTCTCTCCCAACATATTTCATCAAAATAGTTTGGATATTGTACCTAATATTAAGTTATGTAATATCCACATCACACAGGTAAGACAAGTACGGTTAGTGATTTATTTCTATCTTATTTTCAATGAAACTTTGAATTCCTATCCAGGTATTTGCTTGTATTCTCAGGTTTTTTTTTTTTTTTTTTTTAAGTCTCTATTCACTTCTGCTGTTAATGAAATGAAGCTATATCAGGCACAAAATATCTCTGAAACAGTGTTTGACTTTTAAGAGTACAGCCCCAGAATGAAAAACGGATTAAAAACCAGTTTAACTTCTATGTGTAGACTTTTGGCCTGGATGCACTCTAGGTAAGAATCGAGGACGTAAGGAGTTCTATTTTTAATGTCTTCTTACAGAAGTACCATGAACTTAACAATGCACAAAATTTATGACACACTCAATCTTATAACATGAGGGAGAGGGACTCGGCAGTGACTTTTCCATTGCATTTCCCATGAATCTCAGATCACTTGTAAATTGCAGAGCCTGACATTTAAACTGTGCCGTGTTGATAGTTCAGGCACCACCCTTTCTCCCCGCCGCCCTCCTGCGCCCCCTACTCTGGGAGACCAAGGCTGAGGCTTCATTTCATAATACACCATAATGGTGAGTCAACGGTCAAATGCAGCCTGTTAAGTCTAAAGCAATTACCTTCTCCTGCAAATAAAGAAAAGCCCATGTCTCCACCTCTGTGTGGAGGGCAGAATGAGCAGAGAGACTCTGAGAACCATATGGCCAGCTTCAGCTTGCATCCTTGACATTGCACCCGGCACCTGGGCAAAGGCCAATGCTTGGCACAGTACACCCGCTGCCATTTTTGTCCAAACACTCATCTATTTCGGGAGACTTCTACCTGCCCTTTCTGCTCGGCTATCCTGAGAATCTAAATTCTGGCATAATGAGTTCCCGCTGTCGAAAATCATACGTTCTATTTACATTTTTCCAAATAATGTATTTAAATGGCATCCATGCTCAACCGCGGACTACTATGGAAAAATACTGAATAACCACCTTACTGCATGTATTCCCATTTCTCAGCTGCATCTAACTCAGCAGCATTGTGTCTGAACAAAGGCTTTTTCCCTTCTGATGTCTACATTTTCAATAATAGCTGATGCTCTGCGGTCTTAGAAATTGGATTTTTTTTTTTTTAATTAGTGCTTTCTATTTACCCTCTCAAATGCCATGTCTAAATTATGCTTTTTTTTTTTTTTTTTTTTTTTTTAGACAGAGTCTTGCTCTGTAGTCAGGCTGGAGTGCAGTGGCACAATCTTGGCTCACTGCAACCTCCAGCCCCTGGGTTCAAGCAATTCTTCTGCCTCAGCCTCCCAAGTAGCTGGGACTACAGGCGCGTGCCACCACACCTGGCTAATTTTTGTATTTTTAGTAGACACGGTGTTTCACCATGTTGGCCAGCAAGGTCTCAATCTCCTAACCTCAGGATCCACCCTCCTCGGCCTCCTAAATTGCTGGGATTACAGGCATGAGCAATTATACCTCTTAATACTACCATTAAAGTGTTGAAGTCGGAAACATATCTCAGTATCTCATGCCTAGCACACTTTCCAAATTATCAAGACTAGGAATCCTTCTGTTGACACTGGCAGGCAATCACTTCATCTGAGAGCAACCCTAGTCGTTGGAGGCAAAATCCAGACCCCAAGGACTACTGAGACTTTAAGTGATTTTAGCTAACTGAGCCTCTGTTTTCTCATCTATAAAATGGGGATATTCATCCTACGGGGCTGTTATAAGCATTGCATGAGATGATACAGAGACACTGTCTGGAACTTAGTAGGTCTACATAGGAAGGGGCAGAATTGAAAGCCAGGTCTTCTAACCACATTATATCACATCTCAAAGATGAGGAGAAATGAAACCTTGGAAGTTCGTGAAATCCAGTTTGAAGGATGAAGATTTGTTTCTGTATCTGCTAACAAACCCCCAGTGATTTCTGAGCAGGTTATGGGCATGTCAAAGTGATTAATTAGGAATGAAACAGACAGAGGAGTGAGTGGAAACCGCAATGATATATCAGAGGCTTTGAAATGATCTATGACCACAAAGGAAGCCAGCAAGAAAAGCAAACCACCTAAGAACACACAATAGCAGTGAAACTGTGACCACCAGCTGTAGGAAAACAGATATCCCCAGTGTTCCTAGGCATCCACAAGAATCACAGGGCTGTGTGTGGTGGCTCACACCTGTAATCCCAGCACTTTGGGAGGCCAAGATGGGAGGATTGCTTCAGACCAGGAGTTTGAGACCAGCCTTGGCAACATAGCAAGATCCTGTCTCTACAGAAAAAAAAAAAAAAAAAAATTAGCTGGTCATGGTGGCACACACCTGTAGTCTCAGCTACTCTGGGGGATGAGGTGGGAGGATCACTTGAGCCTGGGAGGTCAAGGCTGCAGTGAGCCAGGATCACACCATTACACTCTAGCCTGGGTGACAGAACAAGACCCTGTCTCAAGAAAAAAAAAAAAAAAAAAGAAAGAAGGAAAAGAAATATATAGAAAAATAATCATGTAGGGAGGTTTTTTTTTCAATTTTTAATTACAGATACTGGATCTTACTCAAGACCTGTTGATTCAGATTCTCCATGTCTTGAGGCATGAAATTTTTCTACATCCAAGTTAGTGTGTGTGTGCAATTCAAATACAATGTCATATGTGGAAATCACTGATGGAGGGGCAAGATCCAGGGACATATTATTCAAAAGCATACACACAAAAGACCTTCTGAGAATCGTGTGTATACATCCTGGCTAATATGGTGAAACCCCGTCTCTATTAAAGATACAAAAAATTAGCCGGGCGTGGTGGCACGCACCTGTAGTCTCAGCTACTCGGGAGGCTTAGGCAGGAGAATCGCTTGAACCTGGGAGGCAGAGGTTGCAGTGAGCCAAGATCGCACCACTGCACTCCAGCCTGGTGACAGAGCGAGACTCCGTCTAAAAAAAAAAATAACAATAAAAAAAAGAAAATTTTGTGTATTCTGCCTACGTGAAAAGAAAATGTGGGAATGGATTTGCTGACTACATTGCCCACTTGGAGTACTACTTCATCAAGTATCCTCCTAAAGATAAATATAATGAAATTATTCACAAATTCTAAGCAATTTTGTGGAGGTAGGAAGGATGGTATAGAAAACTACAAGCAGACATTTTGCACTCATGCTTGCATTTGGAATGCTCCAGATGTCTTCATTTAGAGAGAGCCACTGTAGCTAAAATTATATTCATGGAGGACAGTTATAGATATGGGATAAACCTAGGGCTTAAGATTTTAAAAAAACGTATAGGTCATCTCTTTCAACCCCTTTAATAATGCAAGAATAGGCTCTATAATATCCTAGACAGATGATCATGTAGCTGAAATACCTTCAGTGGTATGGAGCTTGTTATTAATGGGTAGTATTGAACAAAAGGGGAATGTATCGTACTCTCATACAATATGTACAATATGTAGGGAAATGCACCAAGATATGTAATATAAAATAATACATTAGAGGGTTAGAGATTATAGGAATTGTAAAGACATAATCATGTAGTTAAATATGCTTGGAAATATTATATGTGTTATGCTTACAGAAATAAAAGGTAATAAATTAGCCAATTCTGGGGAGAGAAATCTTGGCCAGTAAACTATATAAAGATAGACAAGTTAAGGACGAGGAGGCTGTCAAGCATCTACATCCCAGTGACCACCTAATGCAATGAATCAAAGACACAGTTGGAGTCCACCCAAGAGGGAACAAGACATCAGCTAAGGAGGGAATGCGCACTCTGTGCTCCTGGTTGCCCTGGTGACAGGACCCCACTCCTCATGCTAATGGCATTATAATGAATACAACCGCTTGAAAATAAAATAAATAGTAAGCTTGATAACAGAGTAAATGATCATCTTGAAAGCTGCAGTGTGGAGAGGACCCAGGATGGAGTTTTGGTGGTGGGTGTTAAGAGAACAATATAATCAGTGAGGAAGGTATTAGGGGAAAAATATAAGGGTGTGTGTGTGTGTGTGTGTGTGTGTGTGTGTCAGAGAAAGAGAACAGACGCTAATGATGGATAATGCTTGAGACAAGTAATATGTCTGCCATTTCTCTTCCTGACATGCCCCAGACTGGAAAACCTAAATTAAGTGTTAATGAACCCATATTGATTTCCCCGTTCCCCTCATCATGAGGAAGGTAGTCTGGCCTGGGAGACTCAACTGAAACTCAATGTCTTAGCAAGTTGGCATATCATGTGGTGATCATGGCAGCCTCTGCCTTGACAGTTTTCTTTCTCTCTTGCTGCTCCAAAGTGATCAGGCTCATCAAGATGATAAAGGATGCTGGGATGGTTAGCATATGTGTTAACTAGCCTTAAGTGGTGGTGCCCCATTGTTTGCTCAAACATTCATCGAGATGTTTCTGTGAAAGTATTTTACAGATGTGAATGACATCTATCATCACAGCTGACTGTAAGTCAGGGATATTACCTTGAAAAATATGGGTGGGCTTCACTGAACCCATTGAAGTTCTTCAGAACAAAGATGGGGTTTCTGGAGAAGAAGGAATTGTGCCTTAAGACTGTAACACAGAAATTCTGCCTGAGTTTCCAGCCAGCTGCCCTACAGATTTCAGACTCAAGACTACAACATCAACTCTCATCTGAATTTCCAGCCTGCTAATCTGCCCTACAAATTTCACATTTGCCAGCCCCCACAAGCACAAGCACATGAGACAATTCCTAAAAGTAAATATCTCCACACACTGATAGTCAAAGAGATAGATGTCTTGAGATATTGATATAAATGTAAATATATACACATAGATACAAATATATATACATATATACATATGTATATATAGCTATATGTATACATATATACATATGTATATATAGCTATATGTATACATATATAACATATACATATATACAGATCTATATAGATATGAATATGTTATGTATACATATATAGATGTAAATATATAATTTGATATTATGATTTATAAGAAATATGTATGTGGTTGCTGAACCTGGTTCTTGGAGCACAGCTTCTAAAACCATTGGGATCTCCAAAGTGATAAGGGTATCTTTTGTATGTTAATGAGATGACTGATGGCTGGGACCCTTGGATAGCCTCGGGATGGGGGATGGTTGCCAGGGGGACCTACCTTGTAGTTAGAGGGTAGGAATTTTCTGTCCTACCTCTTGACATCTTGAGAGGGCAGGGGGGCTAAAGATGGAGTTGATCACCAATGGCCAATGATGGAATCAATCAAACCTACTTAATGAAGCCTCCATAAAAACCTGAAAGGACAGTTCAGAGAGCTTCTTAACTAGTGGGGGTACCTAGAAGGTGATGCACCCAGAGACGGCAAGGAAGCTCTTCACTCCTATCCACACGCTCAGCCCCATGCATCTCATCTGGCTGTTCATCTCTATCCATTGTAAGATCCTTTATAATAAACCAGTAAATGCAAGTCAGTGTTTTCCTGAGTTCTATAAGCCACTTGAGCAACTTAAACCCAGGGAAGGGACATGGGAATCCTAACTTATAACCAGTCCTTCAGAAGCACAGGTCACAACCTGGGGCTTGCAAGTGGCATCTGAAGTGGGGGCAGAATCCTTAATCTGTGGGATCTGATGCTATCTCCAGGTAGATAATGTCAGAATGGCACTGAATTATAGGACACCCCATTGGTATCTGCTGGAGAACTGGTTGTTCATGGGGAAAACCCCACACATCTGGTCACAGAAGTATTCTGTGCTATATGAGTGTGAGTGTAAAGTAAAAAAACTGTTTCTATTTATGATAGTATATCTTAAATCTATGTACATAGATTTATCCATAGATGTTTATTTATATTGTTAATAACTTTCTGAAAATAATTTTCATTTTCTATAAATACTTAATTTTTACAGTAAATATAGCATATATACTATAGTGTATAGTATAATTACATAATAATTACATTATACATTTTCAGATATTTGTAACAGTATACTATATTACCATTATATGTTATACAATGAAAATAGATGTATACATATATGATGAATATACATATATAATATAGATATACAACAAAACATTATATAGACATACAATGAAAATTATCTATTTTCAGATATTTATTCTTTGAGACTTGAAATCTGACCACTTGTCACTTACACCCATTGGTTGTAGTTGTGTCTTCTGAAGTGATGAACATGCTTATTATAGCCTAGTTATTTGGGCATATATGTTTGGTAACTTGGCATACTAGTTTCTTGATCTATTAATCAATTGCTATAGTGGGTCCCTGTCCTTCTCATAGAGTCCACCCCTATATCTGCTGCCAGGTGGGTTAGTAACCATGACCCTCCTCCTCTGGTCCAGAGGATTAGACTAGGGGTGACTTCTGAAAAGACCTGGGCCAATCAGGTTCTGTCATCAGTAACTGTAAATTAATGCATGGACTGTAATCAGTGTGGTGGGCAGGGCTAGACCAACCAGGTTCTGTCATCAGTAACTGTAAATTAATGCATGGACTATTATCAGTGTGGTCGGCAGGGCTGGACCAACCAGGTTCTGTCTTCAGTAACTGTAAATGAATGCATGGATTGTAATCAGTGCAGTAGGCAGGGCTGGGTTCAGGGCAGCCCCGTGTGTCCACGTGCCATATGTGGGAAAGAAATCTATAGAGAGAAGAGTAAGGTAATGGCACAGACAGAAAGAGACACCAACCCCAGGCAGCCCTGGAAAGACAGTGTAATCTCTGCTCCTATAGATGTTCCCTTCCTGGTTTCAGTTCTTCTGGAGTAACTGTGTGAACTCTCTACCCTTGAATCCTGGGAAAAAGTTCTGAGTCTCTCTAGGATATTTTTTTGTCTTAAGGTAGTAAGAGTGGTTTGAAGTTACTTGCAGCCAAATGATTCTGTGTTGCTTAGCAACACATCCATGTGGAGAACTCCTGTTTACAACACCATAGGCAAAGCATGAAGCAAGCATCAAAGTATATGGAACTGCTAACTTAGAGGTCAAACCTGAAAATATACTCTGTGAAAGGTCAACCAAAAGCATGACAAGGAGAGCAGGTCTCATAAGGTTATTGCAGGAAGCTTCTCCTAACAGTATAATAACCAAAAATTACAGCTAACCCTTCTAGAACATTTACTATGTGCTAGGCATTGCTCTAAGTGTTTTATATCTATTAACTCATTTAATTCTCACTGTAAGACTAGGCAGTATCTGCTATTATTATCACCATTTTACAGATGAACAAATGGTGCAAATCCTCTGAGCCAAATTGTGGCTAAGAAGAGGAGAATTTGAGAGCCAAAACTCAGCACGTTGTAGCAACAAACTTATTCCTTCCAATTAGTAAGCAAGATGTTTCTCCATCCTTGTTATATGTAAAAAAAAAAAAAAAAAAAAAAACCAAATCCTAATTTTAGGGCCAAATGATGCCAGTTACCTATTTTTTTAAACAATGTATCCTATATTTGTTTCCAAGACAACAAATAGAGTGGGAAAGAACAGTATCCAATCATTTATGTCAGAAAGTTGGAGAATCCTCCCCACTTCCTGAGCCAGAATGTCCTTCATCTGTAAACATGGGGGGATGTTGTTATAATTTTATACTTGCTGCATAACAAATGATCCTTTATTCTCTCATCAAGTCATTATGGGTCTCAGGATACATTTTCTATTCCTGGAATCATGGCTAAATGCTCTTTAAGTGGTGAAAAGTGATCTCTGAGTGGGCTTAAGTTGTGAAATGTACATTATCTGAATGGTGAATTTGGCTGAAATAGATAAACAGATGGTAGAGGCCCTGTTTCAGCTTCTAAAAGTAAAACAAAGTAGATAGAAAAAGGAAGAAACATAAGACCTAAAACTGAGAGATGCTCAGTTTGAATAACCTCAAGTGTCAAAAATATATTTACTCAGGGAACCCATTTAAACACATACATTCCTCCCTATACACAAAAATGAACTTTGAATAGTTCTCTTTAAAACACTAATTTTCACTTAAAAATATATTTAAATATACAGAGTAAATAGAATGTTAAAGTGAAACAAAATATGAGATATATGTTATATGTATTTTCTTTAGTATAAATTATTATATAAATGTTTATATTGCGTGCAATAATATTAAAGAGATTTTGATTAGGTCATCTCTATATAAATCACCCTATTCTAGTCTCTTGCACAAGAGATACCATGCACTCCTGTTCAGTTCTTCAGGTTTAATTTATTTTTATAATGGCCACTGCTTAGGGAAGAAATCAGAATTCCTCACCTTTTGTTTTGATCTTCCTTCAGAGCCACCTTCATTTCCAAAAGACATCTTGAATTCAAGAGAAAATTAAAACCTTTACTCCAAGTCCAGATGAATTATTCACCTCTTCTACCTTCCTTTCCGCCAAACCTAACCCTATATATGCAAATTATGACTGTCACAGGAAGAATATGAAAAGAGAAAGCAGTCTATTAATAGTGGTGCATGTGGTGGTGTTAGCTTTTGCAAAGATGTGGCATTCTTTCACATTCATTTTTCTTGGTTTTCCAGCTACAGAATCTGAGTTAGTTGTTCCAGATTCACAGAAAAGAAAGCTAGAGTGAAGCAACTGTGCAAAATGGTGCTATTTTAAATACATGATACTTGGATGGATGGATGGATGGATGGATGGATAAATGAGTGGGTAAGTGGGTGGGTCGATGGGTAAATAATTAGTGGGTGGGTGGGTGGGTGAATGGATGGATGAGTGAATGGATTGGTGGATGGTGGGTGGATGGATGGATGGGTGGATGGGTGGATGGGTGGATGGGTGGGTGGATGGGTGGATGGGTGGGTGGATGGATGGGTGGGTGGATGGGTGGGTGGATGGGTGGGTAGATATATGGATGAATACATGGATGGTGGATGGATGGATGAATAAACAGATATATAATACGGACCTCAATATTTTCTGGAGATGCTTCGATGTCATCAAGAATGTTATAACTTTTTATAAAGATGTGTCTTTAAAGATCTAAACCAGCATAAACAATGACGCAGTCTAAGAGATGGTTCTAGGCCAGTGCAAGAAGTTAGCAAAGATTGGATCTTTAACACATTCAGATCTGAGAAGCAGAGGGAGGAAGGAGAGGAGGGAGGAAGGCAGGGAAAGAAGGAGGAAAGGAAGGCTAGAAAGAGAATGGGGCAGGGATTAATGAAAACCAATAAACACTCATATTTCTGATATGAAATGACTTTGATGAGAATTTCTGTGATGAAGAAGCATGTTACTTGCATTTCTCCATTCCACCCCCGACCCCATCAAGTCCTCAAAAACTCTACTTCAAATAAAAACCCTTTTCACAAGCCTTCCCGTGTGTCTGCGTTTGCTCCTTTGGCACTGCCTCCTTTGAACTCTGCCATCCTTTCAAGTGTGAAGAACCCGGGTCAGGCCTTTGTCTGAAGTGCAGCCTTCGGGCTTTCTTTCTCTCTGAAGATTTCCCCTCATCTTTGACCTCACCATCAGCAAGACATCTTGTCCTGAATCTGGAATTCAATTGAGCGGTTGCCTACTTCTGGTAACCTGAACAAAGTTACGTTTGCCTCAAAAAAAAAAAAAAAAAAAAAACATAGCAAACCCTCGTAAAATTTCAACAGTGCCAGCGGAGGGGGCTTGGCAAAATGAGAAAATTGCTAGAAATTTCCCCTCCATTATCCCAGGAGATAATCCTCGCACTCCAAGGACACCAACGTCTTCAAGCATTCTAAACTCTCATCTCTCCCAAAAATCTCGAAGTCATTACATTAGAGAAACAATATACATCCTTAAATGCCTGGTGACATTCTTGGCTCAGTGCCTTTGGTCTTTTTTTTCTTTTTCCCTTTTGGTCTGTCCCCATTTGTCGGCAGAGACCAAGCCTGTCGTGTTTCAACATTGTATTCCCAAAGCCTAACCCAGGCCTGTCACTTTGGGAAGCCCTCAATAAATATTGGTTGAATAAATGAATGAATGAGGCACAGGCAGTGGGGAGAAGAATGCATCTTATTAAATTTAGTCTGATATTAGAATAGGATTAGAAGGATCCTTTGGGGTTTGGAACTTATTAATAAACAGTTGCATGATATTAAACTATAAAGACAGAGAAAAAAAACCCAGCTCATTATTCTGATATTTCTTCCACAACATAAAGCCAATGAATGAGCTGCCTTTAGAGGAGGCAGACAATATATTTAAGCACTGTAAATATCAACATTAGTACTTAGCCTCCATGCAATCTAATTTACTCTCTAACACAATCCATCATAACTGAAGTATGTTTTTGCTTATAGGGATCATAAAACTCACTTGATTTATTGCAATGTTTCCCCCCCTCCTGTGTTCTCTGGGAAATTTCAGCCATATGTGAATCTCTTTCTTTGGGGGAAAAGAGACTCTTGTCACCAGGGCATTCACAAACACAAACTCACTTTTCACTCTAGAGGAAAGGTATCATAAAAAGAGAGTTTAATCAATTGCCACATCAGGACTTTGGTTATTAATCTGCACTCTGTCTTTGTTCTTTCTGCATGCAGCTCACTTCCAGAGTAAAAAAGAAAAAAAAAAAGTCTTAATTCTTCATCACACGTCCAGTCAACCAATGTCTCAAATATTTATCACTGTTGATCCATACGAACACTCAAAAGGGAGTGTGATTTCATAATGTACCTCTCCTAGACAATTTCATTTAGATTTTCATAATGCTTATCACAACTAAGAACTGTAAACTTTGTCTCTAAAGGAGCATCTTCATTGATTTGGTCAGCGACCACGCCAGTCTCCTCTCCTGGTAACAGCTATAGACTCACCAGGAATTAGAGAGTAAGCAGAGGTGAAATAAAAAAGGAATGAGGCCAGGCAATTACACGCATAAATAAATTACAAGATTTTTATTTTCCCTTGTTTGAGATATATGAGTGTGACCTTGATAAAGATCCAGTATTCAAACACAAATGGGTAAAGGAGAAAGAGAAAAGGGGTAGGGGAACAAAGAGAGGAGACAGAATAAGAGATCAAGGAAAAGAGAAAGGAAAACAGGTATTACACTCATTGGTTCATTCAAACTCATTAGAATCTTTTGCTTACCAGATTCCAAAACTTCACTTGAAAGACAGTATCATTGATAGATAAATGTCAAATTTCCTTGCTTTATCCCTACACTCCTCCACATTCACTTTGTCCATAATATGCAAACCCTCAGGTGAGACCACAGTGTAAGGAGATTAGAGACACTGACAAACACCCTGGGGAGCTGACACAAAAATGACAAGCAGCTATGAACAGGTATTTCCCTGCAGTCTATACTGGCATCACTTAGATTTGCTTAGCTCCACCCAAACTACCCGCTTTGCCCCTCTATCCCACCCCAAGAACCCTCATTGAGTGCAAAGAAATGAAATAAATTCTATCACATAGTAGACAGAGGAAACATTTTCAAAATTAGGAGATATTTCATATATTAGGAAAGAAATAACCTAAGTGCTCATCAAGAGGGGATTAGTAAAATCAAACATCCAGTAAAATGCTCAAGGTGACTGTAACCATGGGACTCTGAGGAATTTGCATCCTTGTACTTTTCTGTTTGCCAAGTGTTCTATAATAAACTAAAATTAGATTTATTTTACTGTACTCATCTTACTTTGGTCATTCCCTCATTCCAGCTTTGCGCTGGGTGACTGCTCCTTCTGGAGTCTTCACACTTCCTTACCACAATGATTTCACTTTTTTTGTCTCCCTTCTCAGACTACAAACTTCCATGAGAGTAGGAACTGTGCCTGTCCAATCCATTGTCCTTTTTTTTTTTTTTTTTTTTTTTTTTTTTTGAGACGGAGTCTCACTCTGTTGCCCAAGCTGGAGTGCAGTGGTGCGATCTTGGCTCACTGCAACCTATGCCTCCCGGGTTCATGCCATTCTCCTGCCTCAGCCTCCTGAGTAGCTGGGATTATAGGCACGCACCACCACACCTGGCTAATTTTTGTATGTTTAGTAGAGACGGGGTCTCACCATGTTGGCCAGGCTGGTCTAGAACTCCTGACCTCAAGTGATCTTCCCTCCTCAGCCTCCCAAAGCGCTGGGATTACAGGCATGAGCCACCACACCCAGCAATGCCTGTTCACTTCCGTATCTCCAAATCCTTGCATGTCATACTCACTTGACACAAGTGCAGTGAAAGTAGAACAGACCACTCATTTAATGAGAAAGATAATAAGTGCTTCTTAATAATTCTGTTGGACAGCAGAAAGCCTTTACTCATTCTGAAATACTATAAATGACCTGTGGGATAAGTTTTGCATCCCAAAAAAGATGCCACAAGAAACACTCTATCCTCACATGAAGTCCCCTGCAAAGGAACAGCCTCACATCACAGGATTCTGCATTGGACACCTGTCAATATTTACTAAAAATTAAATCGAGACAATCCTGGCTAATATGGTGAAACCCCATCTCTACTAAAAATACAAAAAATTAGCCAAGCGTAGTGGCGCACACGTGTAGTCCCAGCTACTTGGGAGGCTGAGGCAAGAGAATCACCTGAACCCAAGAGGCAGAGGTTGCAGTGAACCAAGATTGTGTCACTGCACTCCAGCCCATGCAAGAGTGAGACTCTGTCTCAAAAATAATAATAATAATAAAAAATAGTAGCCAATACAGCATAACGTCCACTGATGAATCTTACGTGAAGATGTGTGCAAATCTGTGAGTTTCCCTTCAACAGTATACAGAAGCACAAAATTTGAAGAAGGATTTTCATTACAGTGACTTATTCTAAACCAGCGACAATAAGAACAAACTCATGATTTTTTTCTCCAGTTTGCACCTCCATAGACCCAATATGAATCACGGTCAGGGTGTCAACCCAGTGTTTATCTTTCAGGAGACAGATCTCAGCTGAGACTTAATTTGACCTGAAATACATCGCTTTTACTCTCAAAGCTGGCGTTAGTCTGTCAAATGGGAAAGACAGGAAACCTGACGCTAGAGATCTTAGGGGATTCAACAAAATGTGTTTAAATCAATGGTTGATACTTAATAAAACCTCAAAACATACCACCCACTACTGTAATTACAGAATTAGAATATTACTCATATATTATTTATGTTGAAATACTATTTACATAAACTGATATATTATCCATAATTATTATAATTCTTCCCTGCCTCCCCAGAAAAGCATTTTATATTGTGTTTCCTAATAAGCAGATCAGGATGAAACAAAATATGAAACAAAAATTTACCCTATTAGGAAAGATACTAAAACTTTAGCTTCCTCTGCTGCTTCAAACTGACATTTTCCTCAATTACAGCCATCACTCAAGGGGTGCCATTTATTTCTTTCTTTAAATTTAATTTCTTTTTTCTTTTTTGAGATAGGGTCTCATTCCGTTGCCCAGGCTGGAGTACAGTGGCACCATCACTGCAACCTCAACCTCCTGGGCTCAAGTGATCCTCCCATCTCAGCCTCCTGAGTAGCTGGAACTACAGGTACATGCCACCATGCTTAATTTTTGTGCACTCTTTGCAGAGACAGGGTTTCACCATGTTGCCCAGGCTGGTCTTGAACTCTTGTGGTCAAGCGATCCTCCTGCCTCAGCCTCCCAAAGTGCTAGAATTATAGGCATGGGGCAGGCCACTGTGCCCAGCCTAAGGGGTGCCATTTAGATTGTACAAGTGAGACACAGACTAAGACACTGGAAACGCCATTTAAGACCTGAAGATCTCTTACATACATAGGGAAAGATTACAGGCAGAATAATGTTTTATTTATTTAACTTTACCTGGGATAGTGGTGATTATGACTATTTATGCAACACACTATTTTCCCCATTAGATAAAAAACTGTGACTAATAGTCTTGTTTCCTAAAACTTGTTATATTACATGGGAATTTTCTTGATTTGACTCACTAATATTCAACTAAATGATTTTCTTTGTTTACATTTAGCCACTGCAGTGACAGCTGCCTCTTACTTCTATACTTACCTTATTACTCTTTCTCCTCCTAGAACAATCCCCTTTCTCCTCTCTGTCCAATACAATCCATTCTTCAGGGCCAGACACTTACTAATGGTGTTAGCCACTCTTCCTTCTTTCTGCTTCATCAAGCTGTCTGTGCACTTCCTGCTCTGGGACACCCTTTGGTACCAGACAATATTATTCCATTATTTATTGTTTCCAGCTAAGATGCAAGATTGGGGGCAGGAGTTACATCAGGAGCCCTCAGATAATTTCTGCTACATCCATGGCACAAAAATTTGCAAATAATAGCGGAGGCCTCACTGTGTGTAAGGTACCACTCATCCCCAAGGGTTAAAAGGAAGAATTGCTAAGATGAGACCCTTCCCCTGAAAAACTTCCCAATTTAAAGAAAATGCAAGATCCAGGTAAAATTACTGAGATGTGGTGATATTAATAGAGATGTAAAGAAATGTTACCATTGCAAACATTATTACTGCTAACAACAGTAAGATGATGAACTAATATTTATGAAGAGCTCAAAAAGAGCCCAACCCTACTTCTAAGGATTTTACTTGAGCAATCTCATCTAATGCCTGCACAACCCCAGGCTATAGGCATTATTATTATTATTATTAATTTTTTTTTTTTTGAGACAGTCTTGCTCTGTCACCCAGGCTGGAGTGCAGTGGCACGGTCTCGGCTAACTGCAAGCTCCGCCTCCTGGGTTCACACCATTCTCCTGCCTGAGCCTCCCGAGTAGCTGGGACTACAGGCGCCCACCACCGCGCCAGTCTAATTTTTTGTATTTTTAGTAGAGAAAGGGTTTCACCATGTTAGCCAGGATGGTCTCGATCTCCTGACCTCATGATCCGCCTGCCTCGGCCTCCCAAAGTGCTGGGATTACAGGCGTGAGCCACCGCACCTGGCCTAGGCATTATTATAATTATGTTCCCCACTTTACAGATTAGGATACCAAGGCATGTAGAGGTTGACTAAGCAAAGTGTGCGTTAAAGGAACGAAATAAAAGGAATAAGCAGTTCTGGCCAAGAAGGTCAGTGGAAGTCATCACAAAAAAGAATAATCTGAAGAAAGCCTTGGCATACATTTCTGCGTGACCTTGGGCAAAATGGGGGAAGAGGAACACAGGTACATTAGGCATGGGAGCAGCAAGAACAAAGTAAGAAGAGTTATGGATAAATCCCTACTATGAAGGAAATGGAAGGAAGAAGCAGGTTATGGGACTGGAAACAGAGGGACACCAAGAACTGGAATTGTTCTCTAGGGAGCAGAAAGCCGCAGAATGTTTCTGAGCAAGGGCATAGCAGGACCAGTTTTGGTTTTATTTTGCTTTCCTGTTCTGTTTTTCATAAAACAGGGTTGTTTGGCATGATGGGGACTGGACTAGAGAAAGCAAGACTAGAAGTCCATCTTATTGGGCGTCAAACTTGTCGGTCCAGGTGAGGGAGTGTAGGGCTCTGACTCTGGCAGTGGAACTGGAAAGAAAAATGAAAAGATGGATTGGAAGGAAGAAAGATAAATAAAAGAAAACTCACTGGTTAGGTATGGTGTCTCATGCCTGTAACCCCAGCAGTTTGGGAGGCCAGGGTGGGTGGATCACCTGAGGTCAGGAGTTCAAGATCAGCCTGACTAATATGATGAAACCCTGTCTCTACTAAAAATACAAAAATCAGCTGGGCATAGTGGCAGGAGCCTGTAATCCCAGCTACTTGGGAGGCTGAGGCAGGAACATTGCTTGAACCTGAGAGGTGGAGGTTGCCGTGAGCCAAGATATGCCATTGCACCCCAGCAGTCTGGGTGACAGACAGAGAGAGACTCAGCACTTTGGGAGGCCTAGATCACTTGAGGTCAGGAGTTCAAGACCAGCCTGGCCAACATGGTGAAACCCCGCCTCTACTAAAAAGTACAAAAATTACCCGGGTGTGGTGGCGGGCACCTGTAATTCCAGCTACTTGTAAGGCGGGGGCATGAGAATTGCTTGAACCTAGGAGGCAGAGGTTGCAGTAAGCCAATATCATGCTGCTGTACTCCAGCCTGGGCAACAGAGCAAGACTCTGTCTCAACAAAAAGGAAAGAAAGAAAACTCTGAGCTCTCTTGCCTGAGTACCAGAATTGATGGAGAGGCTGATGATCAAGATGATGGTAACTGAAGGAGGTGGTTTTGGGGGGAAAAGATGATAAGATTCTTTTAAGATTCATGGGACATCTCTAGTACCCAGGTTATGATCCTGAAATACCCTTAGGAACTATTAGGTTAGTGCAAAAGTGATTGCAGTTTTGTCATTACTTTTAATGGGAAAAAACTGCAATTTCTTTTTCACCAACCTAACAGATCTTGGGGAAATGGATTATTTCAGATATGGGGTAGCAAATGTACAAGATGAATGTAGAATATCAAGTCATACTAGATAGTAAGAAAGCCACCAAAGACAAGCAGAGTCATGTCAAAATGACTTCTGCAGAAACTTGAGGAAGCTCTCGCTGGTTGATGATGGAATAATCTGAGCATCAACAAAGATAATAACTTCCATTCCTGCATTTGCAGTAAAACCAAAAATTCCAGTCACTAGAGTATGCAAATAAACAAGCTCATATATTTGAAATCACAAAGGGAAAATCAAGCATTTTTCCTGTATTTCCTGTATAAACTATACCCCCTGACTATCCTAATATTAGACTGGGAAATTTCTCTTTAAGAAGTATTCCGGTAACTCCATGAAGAAGGAAGGGTAAAATTACAGTGTCACCAACTTGCAACCCCTGAAAAATGCATTGAGCATCCGTGGTCAATGGATGCTTCATCAAATGTAGAATAAAGCTAATAATACCTAGCCCATGGAGATTAAATAGCACCACAAAAAGGGAGACAATCTGATATAATGTACCTCTTCTTGGAAGAAGAAATGACCAAAGAAATGGAACTTGCATCTGACCTAGACTAATTTAAAAGAATACAAAGGACACAGGAACATGTGAAATGACACCACAGGGATGCAATCAGCAAACACCAGACTGTGAGAAATACTGCAGGACAAACAATCTGTTTTCTTCAACAAGGTCAACGATCACCACAAAGAAAAATGTTAAAACAAACAAACGAACAAAAATATGGGAGAAAGACTGATTCAAAGATGCTTAATACAGGCTGGGCATGGTGGCTCACACCTGTAATCCCAGCACTTTGGAAGGCCAAGGCCGGCAGATCACTTGAGATCAGGAGTTCGAAACCAGCTTGGCCATTATGGTGAAACCCCATCTCTATTAAAAAGTACAAAAATTAGTCAGGCGTGGTGGCACACACCTGCAGTCCCAGCTACTCAGGAAGCTGAGGGAGAAGAATTGCTTGAATCCAGGAGTCAGAGATTGCAGTGAGCCTTCGAGATCATGCCACTGTACTCCAGCCTGAACGACAGAGCAAGACTTCCTCTCTCAAAAAAAAAAAAAAAAAAAGAAAGAAAGAAAGCTTAAAAGAGTAAAATGGCCTCTTAAAGATATATCAATCAATCACAGTGTACTGCCTTTATTTGGATCCTGTTTCAAATAAACAAACTAAAAATCAATCATAGCAAGCGTACCACTGGGAGGGGTGTTCCTAAAGGAGGAAGCTATGCAAATGTGGGGCAAGGGGAAATGCAAATTCTCGGTGCCTTCTGCTCAATTTTGCTCCGAATCTAAAACTGCTCTAAAAAAAAAAGACTACTTTTAGAATTGGAAATAAGACAACGATGACATTTTTGAAATAATTGAAAATTAAACCATTATTTAATAGTGGTGAGATTCATAAAATCACTGTTAATTGTTAGTACATATTACAGGTATGTTAGGAAAAAAAACTTCTTATCCTTTAGAGATGCAATCTGAAATATTTAAGAAAACAATGATATGATGTCTGGCATTTGCTTAAGACTAGTAGCGTGACACTAGAGAAGGAGAGTGGCCAGGGCATATGTAAAGTAAGATTAGCAATACCTTGATAATTATTGAATCTGGGTGATTCAAAGAAGGTGATTCTTCAGGCTATTCTCTCTACTTTTATATATGCTTTAAGTCTTATTTAATAAAGAATTTTTTTTTAAAGGAGACTGAGGTGGGTGGATCACCCGAGGTCAGTAGTTTGAGACCAGCCTGACCAACATGGTGAAACCCCATCTCTACCAAAAACACAAAAACTAGCCAGGCATGGTGGTGGGCACCTGTAATCCCAGCTACTTGGGAGGCTGAGGCAGGAGAATCACTTGAACACAGGAAACCGAGGTTGCAGTGAGCCGAGATCATGCCATTGCACTCCAGCCTGGGCGACAGAGTGAGAATCTGTCTTAAAAAAAAAAAAAAAAAAAGGGCTGTTAGAAGGTGTAAGCGGTTGATCATCAAAATGGTACAAGGATGATCATCAAAATGATGATCAACTCTCCAACAGCTTGACATTGCTCCTTCCAAGGGAAGCCCCAGTCTGAGTCATGCTATAGCTAGAACTCAGCGTCTAAAAAGGACAGAAACCCACTTTAGCCAAGATAACCATTTATATTCCATGCCCTTATGAAATCATCACCACCTGTGTCATAAAAGGAATAATGCTATGTCTTTAAAGTACATGAATTAATTATCAATAGGAATGAATGAAAACCATACCTACCTCTTATAGGTTTTAATACCCAAAAGCTGTTGCAACTACCCTTCCCAACTTTGGAAAGGTCACTCATATATAATGAATGATAAGGGCCACTGAAGGTCGCAGTATATTAAAAGCGAGCTGAATTTTAAGGGTTTGCTGCAAATAAAATTTTCTGCAGGGAATTTATTAAGCCCAAGCAAGGTTACAGAGTTATTTGTGGTGTTTTAATGCTACCTTTATTAATAATAACCTTTCCACGATGCATCATTTGAGAAGGCACATACTTTAATCCAGAAATGTGTGTCCAATGTTATTACCGGGAACATTAAATAATGAAGTTTCAGGGGCAGAACAGGAGAAATCACAATTTGGAAGGTTTCTGGTATCCAACCTTTATGAGAGATTCTTAAAGTAAAAATAAATATCCCAGACTATAGATAATGCAGAGGCACTGATAATTGGAAAGAAATCTGACTAGAATACTAGTTGAAGGGCATGTGTAATAGACAAAGGTCTGAACTCAAATCCTATCACTCAGCCAAGCTGAACTCCCTGACCCTGGCCAAGGATCCTTCCTGAGCCAGCTTCAACAAATGTACAATGAGGATCATAATACCTACCCCATGGAGCTGTTATATAGATTAAATCAAATCAGATATGGCAACTTTACTGTAAAATGCTGGGCACATATTAAACATAACACAAATGGTTGTATTTATTTTAAATTAAAACCATTTTAGATCCTGTCCTTTGTTCCCATGAAGCATTTCCTTCTCTCTTTTTAATAAGTGAATATTTCCTTGATCATGTAGCAAAATGTGCCTCCAACATGCAGACATGTCACTGCCTGAGTTCCAGTCCTAGAGTCCAAGTTTTACGGTCTGTGAAACCGTAAGAAAATCACTTTATCTCTCTAAAAACTTTTTTTTATGCATAAAATAGGCACAGCCATGGTATACCCTCCACGTTGCTCTGATTGGTGTGGAATTAGTCAATGAATGAAAAACCTTTAAAACAAGTCTGAACATAGTAAGTATTCAGTACAGGAAGAGTGGCTATGGCACTGCCATGGTAGCTAAATCAGCATCCCCTGCTCCGTATTAGGGTGATTTCACTCACTCTGAATCATTCCATTTGGGGATGAAATAATCTCGTCTGTGAGCAAGTCATTCCTCACCCCCTGTTTCCTTTTCTTCTCTGTATTGTTGTCCATTCCCTGCTGGCTCTGCCCTTGCTGCAGATGGAAGACAGCCAGGCATTGCATGCTCATCACCCAAAATCCTGGAGTTTTCTAAAGCGTTGGTCACATGGCATCCGGCCTCTTTCCTCGGGAACACAATTCAAAGGGATGAGTTTTTCAGAGAAATCTCATCTTTCATCCTCTACCAAGAACAACCACAGGGAAAGGATCTCTCTAAAAGCCAAATCACCTTGCTCATGCATGACATCCTGCCCAGGAATCAGACTTGGGGAAGGGGGAGATGGTCAGCCTAATTCTGAGTATTTGTGTGCGGTTGGCTAACATAACCTCATGGGCTGGCAGGAGGAAACACACGCACATACACACACACTGACATCATCACGTGTTTACAAAGAACATTAGGATGTCAGGTACTGGTTTAATTTGCTTTGTAGTCCATTTTTCCCTGCCCCTCAAGGCTCATTAGCCAACTAATCATTCCATATGATAATGCGTCCTCTGTGTTTCTTCCTTAGGTCCGAGAATATATCTTCAACTCCATGGCAGCAGCAGGCGTCCTTCATCAACAACCTTGCCTGGCTTTGCTGAAAGGATGCCAACTCTGCACGTGTCTTTCTTCCCCAACATCCATTAACTCCGTTACCATATACTTAGACATCTGGCCAAGGAACCAACAAGCTTATTTCCCCACCCTCCATAATCACCCAATGTAATATCTGTTTCCTCACAATGTGTCCCTCTGGGAGAGACATCTAGATAAAGCCGACGTCATTTCAAATCACACTGACTTTGGCCAGATGTTCCGTGTCTGGGAAATAATGTTTACTGAAAGTTTACATACGAATTATTATTGAAATCTCTGCAAAGGTTACCTTGAGTGTAAGATCTGAGAATCCAAAGCCAAGATGGATTTCAAGAAGGATCCAAAGTTGCCTCCCTAACCTTGGGCCAATTTTTCTTCAAAACCCCGATATTCCCTTGGTATCTACTTTTCTCTGTCCTTGAGAACTCGTTTAATATGGTAATGCTTAATATGAATACAGGAATCGCCCCTCAAATCCTACTTTTAGACCTGAATTCTTCCCTAAGCTCTAGACTCAAGTATACACTGTATTCTTAAACCCGCACTTGAAAGTTTTACAGGCATCTCAAACTTGTCTAAAATGGAGCCCTGGGGTTTTGTCAAAGCCTACAAATTAGATCTTCAGCTGTCCTCCCCATGTGAGTAAATCATTACTATTTCTTCATTTGCTAGAAGTCATTCATGCTTCCTCCCTTTTCCTCATCCCCCTATCTGTCAGTGTTATCACAAAAATTATATCCGTTCCTACTACCACTTTTCTAGGTCCAGGCATCATCATCATTCAGTTGGGTTACTCTGTGAGTTTACTAACCAGTTTCCCTGTGTCCACTTTTGACATCTTCATCTCTAATATATCTGCCACATAGCGGCCAAAGTAATCATTTTAACACATAAATCAGAATGTTCCTCTTCCTTGTGTAAAACCATCAGACGGCTTCCTATGGTGCTTAGAAAAGCACTCAAAGTCTTTATCCTCTGCATGAGATGTTCCCTTCCTACCTCTCCACACAACTCATCTCCTCACTCATGACACCAAGGCTATACTGATCCCTTCTCTGTTCTCCAGTAAATCAATCTTTTTCCTACTTCAGGGCCTTTGCCCTGCTTTTCTGTTTTCCTGGAAAGGTCTTTCCCTGGGGTTTTGTGTATGTGTGTGTGTCTTAGCTAAAACATCATTTCTTCCAAGAAACTTCCATTGGCCGCTCCACTGACATAATTAAACTCTGTAGTCACACCTTCCACATAAGGAAACACAGGGTACTTGATTTCATTCATGGTACATATCACCATCAGTATGGCTCTTGTTGACTCATATTTATTTAGTTGAGTTAATCTATTTCTACTCCATTCACTGGAATAGCCAAGGTCAAGAACCTCATTTATCTTTGTCATTGATTTATTCTCAGCACCGAAAAGATGCCTGGTGTCTGACAGGTATTCAGTACATATTCACTGAATGAATGAATGAACAAATGAATGAATGAATGCATGAATGAATAAACAGACTCATCATTAATGTGGCAACAATGGCATATGAAGAGGTCTGGCTGTGTTTTGCTACTCAAGACCCCACTGAGTCTGTAATTCGATCATCCAAATTAGACTACAAATTTCCTACTTCCTAGAGAACTCTCAACTCTCGGAGCCATGATTCAAATCACCAAACACCCAAGCATTAACATTCACCCATCCTAAAAAGCTATCTGTAGCCACCCAAATGTTCTAGCTCCTTACTCCTCAATGTGTGTTCCACAGGTCAGCAGCAGTGGCATCGCTCGGGAGTTTATCATAAATTCAGAATCTCAGGTCCCACCCTAGACTTACTGAATCAGCATCTGCATTTTAACAAGTCTTGGGTGATTTGCATGCACATTAAAATTTGAGAAGCCCTGCTTTAGTTCCATTGGTCTGAACCCTGGATGCTTAAGAAAAGCCCCATCCAAGACCAATTAAATCAGAGTCCCTAGGGCCACAGCCCAGGCATCGTGGCTATTTTTAAAACTTCTTCCCGTATTCTCATGAGCAGTCAATAGTGAGAGCCACTGACATAGCACAAACAGCTCAAAATTTTACAAACTTGGTCTACATATATGCAGAGGGAACTCTCATTCTAAAGGTAAAACAGCAAACAGTACAGAAACATGAGGGAACAATGAGAAAGCCCTAGCTCTGCAGACAATGGACGAGGCTGTTTCCCAGACAGGCAATTCAGAGTTCACACCTCATACCACTGTAGGATCTTGGTATGTGTTATTTGGTTTTCCTAGTTCTCACAGGAGAATGCACAGAAGGCCATTATATAATAGTTTCTGCACCATCAAAAAATAAAAAATAAAAAGGAAGCCACCTGAAGATACTAGCCATCTTCCCATACCTTTTTAAAATTTCACACCTTAATCAAAGGCAGATGCTGTTTACTTGTGGAATGCCAATGTTTTGAAAGCACTCTCTGTAATTAGCTCATTAGCTCACCTGTGGAATTGTTTGAATTTTTTTTTTTTTTTTTTTTTTTTTTTTTTACCTAAATCAGGTCTTCTAAGACAAGGGCAATAGCCTGTCACATTTTGCGAATGTGGAGGGGGCAGTGTTCTTGAATTCCTCATCTGTTGTAACAGACACCAGGAGGAACTCAAAGAGAGAACACTGCATATATCCTAAGGACCCTCTTGGTTAAGAAGGCAAAAAGCTTTGCTTTCATGTGGAAATTTCACCTGGCTTCTGAAAACAACATAGCACCTTAGGATTCTGGGTTCACATCAACATCTCTGTCAAGGGGTTAAGTCCCACACTTTGAAACATTTAGCCTAGCCTAATTCAAGACATACCTGTTTTGTTTTTTTCTGTTTTAACTTCAAATATGACTACCCTTAGTCGCTGTATCAGTCAAGGTCCCGATAAGAAACAGATGGCATACTCAAATTAGGATTAGTTAAGGAGATCTTACTTACAGAAGTACTGTTTCCAAAGGTGTAGGCAGAGCACTGGGAAACCACACAGGCTATGCGGGAACCTAGAATTAGCAGCAGCAAAATTATTTTCCCTGGGCCAAAATGGCTGAGGGGAAGGAAAAGTTAGAGGGTCCCAGAAGGAAAGGAGGCTGGCTGCTTAGTGACAGCAAGCAGAGGCCGGTCCTCTCTGCCACTCAGGAAGGACTTAGGACAATAGAAACCTTGGTATCATTTAACCTCCTCCCTCAAATCTCCCACCAAAACTCCCCATAAGCAGAACTCAGCTGACAATCAAAGGGCAGAAGAGCCTCTGGGGTTGTCCTTCCATATTGGCTTCCTGGGAAAAGAGCAAGAAAGGCAGGAGACCTAAAATAAAATCCTACGTCTCTTCAACTGACTAAATGGACTCCCCCTGGGCCAAGGGAAACCTGAAAAATGAAATTTCTGGCCATCCCCAAAAGGGAGGTCAGACACACCTCCTTATACCCTTTCCCTTTTTGAGTTTAGGCACAACTGACTTCAGCATTAGCATTCAAATAGAAATCATTAGACTGACAAAACAGACTCTTTGGGAATAAGATACCCAATTCCAACCTGACTCTGATATAGCATCGCATGACAGATAGCAGACTCTGAAGGAAATCAAAATATTGTATCCCAAAATGTTTCTTTGACATATTTTGAAATGACCCTGCAAAGCTGTCTTTTCTGAATCTACGAAGAATCTCCATGAATGCAGCCAGGACTTCCCTGGATCTAGGACGGATTCAGCAGGAGACGGACACCTTTTAAGATCTGAAAACAAGACATCTACCATGTATTCCCTCTGAAGCCTGCTATCTGAAAGCTTAACCTACATAACAAGATGTTGGTTTCTACAACGCCCCTTATCTTTTTTTTTTTTTTTTTTTTGGAAACAGAATCTTGTTCTGTCACCCAGGCTGCAATATAATGATGTGATCTCGGCTCACTGCAACCTCTGCCTCCCAGGTTCAAGCGATTCTTGGTGCCTTAGCCTCCCAAGTACCTGAGACTACAGGTGCACGCCACCAAGCCTGGCTAAGCATTTTATTTTTCACAACTCTCCTATCTTAACTCAAGCATTTCTTTCTACCGGATTCAAGTCTTTAGACAAAGCTTAACTCTTTCAATCAATTGTCAATCAGAAAATGTTTGAATCCAACTATGATCAGTAAGCCACGGGCCACCTACCCCCATTTCACGATGTCCTTCCTTTCTTTGCTGAACCAATGTGTACCTTCCATGTACTGATTTGTCTTTGCCTATAACTTCTCTCTCCCTAAAATGTACAAAACCAAACTATAACCCAATCATCTTAGACACGCTTTCTTAGGACCACCAGAGACTGTTTCCCAGGCCATGGTCACTCATATCGGCACAGAACAAACCTCTTTAAATATCTTCCAGAGTTTCTTTTTTTAATCTACATTCCCAAAGATCTCTACCTCCTATTCCCAGAAACCTGTAAATATCTGTAAATTAAATGTGCAAATTAAGTTTGCAGATGGATTGTGGTTGCTAAGCAGCTGACCTAAAGATAGGGAGACGATTCCGAACTATCTGGATAGGTCCAGTATAATCACAGAGATCCTTAGAAATGGGAGAGAAAGGGCCAGGCACGGTGGCTCATGCCTGTAATCCCAGCACTTTGGGAGGCTGAGGTGGACAAATCCAAAGGTCAAGAGATCAAGACCATCCTGGCCAACACGGTGAAACCCTGTCTCTACTAAAAATACAAAAATTAGCTGGGCATGGTGGTGTGTGCCTGTAGTCCCAGCTACTCAGGAGGCTGAGGCAGGAGAACCACTTGAACTTGGGAGGCAGAAGTTGCAGTCAGCCGAGACTGCACCACTGCATTCCAGCTCTGGCGACAGCGGGAGACTCTGTCTCAAAAAAAAAAAAAAAAGTAGAAGAGAGTCCGGGAGATGAGACTGTGGAGATGACCAAAGATGCCCGTATTGCTGGCTTTGAAGATGGAGGAGGGGCCACAAGCCAAGGAATGCCCACAGTCTCAGGAAGCTGGAACAAGCAAGGAAAGGGATTCTTCCCTAGGGCCTCCAGAAGGTACGAAGCTCTGCTGACACCCTGATGACTGCACAGTGAGAACACATTGGGCTCCTGAGCTATAGAACTTTAAAACAGGAAACCTATATTGAGTTTGTGATGATTTGTTCCAGCAGCAATGGAAACTACACATTGAGGAAGGACAAAGAATGACTTTGGAGAGGCAATTGGAAGATGTTTAGCATCATCCCCCACTGATGTCTTCTGACGTATTCGGTCAGACCTTGTCCCCTGAATCTAAGCCTTAGACTAAGACTTCCCCCTACACTAAAAGGGAAAAGTGTGATACAATTTCAAGACTTGGGCTTTGGTTTCGGGCTGACCTGAGTTTGCATCCTGGCTCTGCCACTTATGAGGTACGTGGCTTCAGGGAGTCACAGTTTCCTCATCCGTAAAATGTGGATGATAAATATAAGAGTGACCTCATGGCATTAGTTTAAGGGTTAAACGAATAGTACATACAAAACACTAAGAAAGAACAGTGCCCAACACAGAACAGATGCCCAATGAATGCTTGGACTTCTAGTCTTGTCATCTTAACTATGGTTGTTCAAAACATGTCTGAAAATTCTTTGGTAACTCCTCTCCCCACCACCCTAGCTTTTTAAGTAGTGAAGCACAATTACCCTCCCCATGAAAGAAGGCTGAAATTGCTTCTAATAAACAGAATAAGGCAGAAATAATAGTGTTTGACTCTGATACTAGGTCATAAAACCTACTGGGGCTGCATATCATGTGATTCTAACCATATAACATTCTGGAAAAAGCAAAACAGGAAAAAGATGAGTGGTTGCCAGGAACCTGCAGGGGGAGAGCAGAGAGGGAAGAATAAGTGAAGTACAGGAGATTTTTACAGCAGGGAAACTATTCTGTATGATATTGTAATGGTGGATGGGTAACATTATGCATTTGTCCAAACCCATAAAACTGTCATAATAGCAAAAACACAGAAGCAACCCAACAAGGGCCCATCAAAAGATGAATGGATATGCCAATTGTGGTATACACGTACAATGGAATAGCATTCAGCCTTAAAAACGGGTGAGGTGTGACGGCTCAAGCCTGTAATCCCAGCACTTTGGGAGGCCAAGGTGCACAGATCAACTGAGGTCAGGAGTTTGAGACCAGCCTTCCACATGAGGAAACCCAGTATCTACTGAAAATACAAAAATTTGCCAGGCATGGTGGTGGGTGCCTGTAATCCCAGCTACTCAGGAGGCTAAGGCAAGAGAATCACTTGAACTCAGGAGGTGGAGTGTGCAATGAGTCAAGACTGCACCACGGCACTCCAGCTAGGCAACAGAGTAAGACTGTCCCAAATAAATAAACAAATAAATAAAAAAGAAAGAGAGAGAGAGAGAAAGAAAGAAGGAAAGAAAGAAAGAAAGAAAGTAAGAAAGAGAAAGAAAGAAAGAAAGAAAGAAAAAAAAAAGAAAAAAAGAAAGAAAGATTAATTCACACCCTCACACTTGCTTCAACGCAGATAAACCTTGAGGACATGATGCTAAGCAAAAGAAACCAGCCACAAAAGGACATATGCTGTATGATTCCACTTATTTGAGATACTTAAGAGTAGTTAAAATCATAAACACAGAAAGTAGAATGTTGGTTGCCAGGGACTAGGGAAGGAAGGAATGAGGAGTTACTTTTTAATGGGTACAGAGTTTCAGTTTTGCAAGATGAAAGGAGTTCTGGAGATGGGTGATAGTGTTGCTTGCGCAACAATATGAATGTATTCAATACTACTGAACCATACACTTCAAAATGGTTAAGACAGTAACATTTATTTTATGTGTATTTTACAATAAAACATTAAAAATATAGAATCATGCAACAGAGTGAATTAATATATAAACTATGGACTTTAATAAAATGTAATGTAATAACATGTGTTCATGAATTGTAACAAATACACCACACTGAGATCAGATGTTAATAAGAGAAGCTATCTCAAAAAAGTCATGGACTCTCTCTCTCTCCCTATCTCTTGCTCTAAAGGACAAAAGCTGCCATGCTGTAAGCACCTCTCTATCGTGGCACATGTGGCAGGGAATTGAAGCTTCTGATCAGTAGCCACTGAAGGGCTCAGGCCTGCCAACACACACAGGTGAGCCTGGAGACATCCTCCAGCCCCAGCTGAGCCTTCAGATGACACAGCACCAGCCAACATCTCAGCTGCAACATCAGGAGAGACCTCAAAAGATAGCTGTTTTCATTGGTATGTTTTGCATTAATTTGTTATGCAGCCATAGATAACTAATACATTAACCCAGAAAAAGGCACCATAAAAGGCAGATTTTAAACCTTTATTAGAGGTGAGAGAATTTGAAACGTTTGTAGCTTTCCTCAAAATAACTGAACACACTCAGTGTCAAACTGCGGCCTAGGAATCACTGTTGCAAAAGAAATGCATAATTATTCAGTGGCAATGAAAGGTTTTGCTTTAAATGAGAGGAGAAAAAAATCCTGTCTTTAGGATTCAAAACTACCCAAATCATGTGCCCTCCTCATAGAACTTCGGTCTCCAAGCTGGTGCTAACGCAGGGAAATATGGTTCTTTCCTGTTCATCAGCGTTTTACCCTCCAACCTTCTGTCAAGCTGGCGTGTTTTTTTCTGTTTTTTTTTTCTTTCTTTCCAGAAAGCAGAAAACTAACAGCTTATCCTCAGATTTTTGTGCCAAATTCCAATCCAACTCCAATTCATCTAAGGATCCAGAAAGCCAGACAGAGGCCATGACATTGACACCTCTTGTCCTGCTCAGACCTCCAGGACTACCCCGACCAGGCTTCCAGGGAAGTGGAAGAGGAAATGCCCTCTCATGCATCGCAGCTGGTTCTCCACTGATTTCAACCCACTGGCCATCTGGTCTCTTCTCCCCGCTATGCACACAGTTTGGTCTGGGGAGTGGAAACTTTCCATAGGATTCATCATTTTTAATTTTTCTACTTTTTTTTTTTTTTTTTTTTTTTGCAAACCAGGATGCATGAAGAGAGTGGAGGACATTGGCTGGTATGTAATATGTCAGTGCTAATCCACACATAGACACTGATGCACAGAAAATCCAGGACGCCGCTTGGCATGAGCCCAATAGAATCACTGCATATTTAAAAACACAGCCATTCAATTCTATTAGGATTGCTGGGTGTGGCCTTAAATAGGAAGGATAACCAAAAATCCAACCCAAGTGGTAAATAATTCCACTTAGCTTTTCTGCAGAATTTGTTCAAGAAAAAAAAAATCAAAGCTCTAAAGTAATCAAATACAGTTTCATTTTAATGAACTTTATTCATTTTGCTTAATAATGGGACACAAAACCTCCTACTAAGTGCTTCATTCATGTATATGTGTCTATATATGTATATATATATATATATATATCTCCATGGATATATATATGGATGATATATATATCTCCATGGATATATATATGGATGATATATATATATATCTCCATGGATATATATATGGATGATATATATATATATCCATGGATATCTATGGATGATATATATATATATATCCATGGATATATATGGATATTGAGGTACAGTGTACATATAGCTTGGGGCAGGGTGCAGTGGCTCACACCTGTAATTCCAGCACTTTGGCAGGCTGAGGTGGGCAGATCCCTTGAGGTCAGGAGTTCGAGACCAGCTTGACCAACATGGTAAAACCCTGTCTCCACCAAAAATACAAAAATTAGCTGGGTCTGATGGTGCACACCTGTAATCCCACCTACTCAGGAGGCTGAGGCAGGAGAATCACTTGAGTCCAGGAGGCGGAGGCTGCAGTGGGCCAAGATTGCACCACTGCACTCCAGCCTGGATGATAGGGTGAGTGAGATGCCATCTGAAAAAAATAAATAATAAAATAAAATAATAAATAAATATAGGCTTGCTTCCAATATATTCATAAGTAAGTATACATGAAAAAGTTTAGAAAATATGGTTTGCAGAGTCATTCCCCTGCCAAAAAAAATAGGGATATCTGCAGAATGGAGCCCTGTGCTTCCCATCTTCCCTAACTTCCTACAGCAATAACGTATCATGCCTAAGTATACAGACCTAAAGAGTCCTCACAATGGGCCCTTAACTGAACCAAAAATGCAAGTCTTTTCATTAACGTTATGCACATTGAAATGCATTCTACAGGCCAGGTGCAGTGGCTCACACCTGTAATCCTAGCACTTTGGGAGGCCGAGGCGGGCAGATTGTCTGAGTTCAGGAGTTTGAGACCAGCCTGGACAACATGGTGAAATCCTGTCTCTACTAAAATATAAAAAATTAGCCAGGCGTGGTGGCGGGCACCTGTAGTCCCAGCTACACAGGAGGCTGAGGCAGGAGAATCGATTGAACCCAGGAGGCAGAGGTTGCAGTGAGCCGAGATTGCACCACTGCACCTCAGCTTGGGCGACAGAGCAAGATTCCGTCTCCAAAAAAAAAAAAAAAAAAAGAAAAGAAAAGAAAAGAAAAAAGAAAGAAAATGCATTCAACGGACTTTTTTTTTTGCAAATGACCAATAGATACCAACAGTAGTATTCCACTGAGTTAGTAAAATTGAAAACTTGAAAGTATTATTGAAAAATCAACATAAATTATGACAAAAGTTTACTAAGGACTATAATTAAATGTTGTACCAAGAGGTCTAGCTATCAAGAACTTCACAGAAATGTTGCAAATATTCTCCCACAAAAACTCATGCACACGGCTTTCATTCTTGGAATTTTCAGGAAGGACTTTCTGATCTCATGCTATTATCAAAGTCGTTAAGCGGGACTCAATTCAATGTTTTAAGAAAACATTATTGTTGTGGTTTTATGGGGTTTGGTTAATGCTAACACTTTAGCATTAACTGCACTTTTTTCTGATAATTTCTAAATAATTGGACTTTAAGACATATAGAGATTGTGACTCAAATAAATGCATATTCCTACTGCTAGGTAAGAGGTAAGTATCTCTCCCACCAAATACAGTTGCACCCCAATCCTTCAACACTACTGAGCTTTCTGTGACCTCTCTGTCTTCCCCCACCTCCAACACATAGATTCCCACCAGAAGGTTAAAACAGGTGAAGTGGTTGGGTTGTAGTATCCTTTTTCCTTGCCTACTAGGGTCATGGTAAAAGAGTCTGAAAGTTATTGTTCTAAAAAAGATGGGCTCTTACTTTTTTGTGCGTCCCATATAGCACTTTGAGAATGTGATTTTTAAAAAGCTATGAGCCTTCTGCCCAGATAAAAACGTTTATTCTTTAAATTTTAAATGCAATTTCAAGCCCTTGAAGTTCACTGGTACCTCCCATCTAAGTTAAAAATTCCTTTCTCAGAAGAGGAAATAGGAGACGTGTTTTATTTGTCCCTATTTCTCATAGACTAAATCATCTAAAAGTGGAGAAAGGAAAACATTCCCACCAGTCTGAAAAATAAAAAAGAGACAGACACTGTCTGACCCGGGGCTTTTCTTTCCAAGATTATTTTTCTCTATTTTCTTAGAATCAGAAACAGGCGATGACTTAAAAACTATCTAAGTGATAGGTATTTGCAGATAGGTTCATCAAGTTACTAAAGCAAATTACCAAGTTACCACACAATTCCATGGGAGTTTTTCCACCCCTCCCCAAAAAAGCAGTGACAAAAAATAAATAAATAAAACATTATGCTAGAATGGATGGTTCCATGGTGCCACCTAAAAGCATTTTCAACTCTGAAATCCGTGTTGCCTTCCCAGAGCAGCGTGGCCTCCATGCCTTTATACATCAGAAGTTACTTCTGGAAATGTTGGATGGTTCAGTTCCCCATTTCTTTAAAGCTCCCTCACATGCCCTGTGCTGAGAAGTGACACCATTCCAGTAACGTCCTACAACTTCTCAATGTTCTTTGCTGAGGGAATTGTCTCAGTTCCCATTGTACACAAAGTGTTTTGTGTCACCCTCAGGTGGCTGCCTCCACCAGGCTTTGAAGGGAGGGGATTAATTTTTGGTGGTGGAGGGGAGAGAGATGTTACTACAGGAAAACAATAATACATAGGACGATAGCATATGTAAAGCACCTTGGGAAAGAGGAGTATTCTTCAGGCACCCAATTACTGTTACACAATAAGATCTTAACTCCAAATGCTTTAATAATAGACATTTCTTCCCATCTATCAAGCACTTTTCTCAGAGTAACTGAAAAATAAGCTAATACCTCATGATAAGCTTGCCTCTTTGGAAAGCGTAATCCTTCTTCTCAGCCAAAAAGGCACCATGTAATAGGGGTGGCAAATACATTTCATTTCACGTAGTAATTCCAATTGGTTGACAGTCTATGCCTAGAGAGATGCACTGAGGATTCTAATAAGGTGACGCTGATGAGGGGGAAAAGAATTGATTATCAATGTCTGCCACGTGCAGGGAGCTGGGAGGGCTGATGCCTCCCGCTTGCCATTTTGATGTAGAGCATTACTGAGCACCAAAGGAAAATGCAGGAATAGAAAAGCTGTATAATATATAAGCTGGGCTATAGTTGGAACATAATTTTTTATAAGTCTACTTTACCAGGCAATTTTTCAAGGACGTTTCTAAACTACATTTTAAAAGACAAAGTCTTGTTGGGCAGTGGTACTGTGATCGAATGGAGGATGAAATGGTTTGAGTAATACCATCTTGTTTCTTGCTAGACTGGTGTCTGCCGCAAGGGGCAGCCCATCTGTTCCATCCTTGGGGAAGAACTAAATGAGTGTCCCTTGGCTGAGACGGCTGAATGGAAGATGCCCTGACATCAGCCACCATGTGTGTCCTCAAATACAGGTCTCTGGTGTTATGCTATGGATGCCCACAGCATATGTGCTCTTTGTCTGAGTTAGTGGGGCAACCTTCTACCCCAGGGACATTTGGCAAAATCTGGAGACGTCTTTCATTGTCATGGATGGGTGAAGGGTGTGCTGCTAACATCTAGCAGATAGAGGCCAGGGATGCTGTTAAACATCCTACAGTGTACAGGACAGCCTGCACAACAGATAATTATGCAATCCAAAAGGTCAACAGTACAATCAGGTTGACATTGAACTCACTGTAACTGAACAATACGCTCTCTGCTGCTTAAAACCCACCACAGCTTCCCAGCTCAATGGTTAAGCCTGGAGGCCCTGAGTGTGAATCCTGAGCTGACCATCCACCCTGTAACCCTAAGCAAAGCACCTGAGGTCTCTCAGCCCCCACATCCCCATCCTAAAACAGGATGAGAGCAGGGTCTACTCCACAGGGTTATTATGAGGACAAAGATGTGAAAGTGGAATTAAAGATCTTAACAAACTACTTGGCAGATGGAAAGTGTTAGCAAAAAAACAGCAATGACAAGAACTGCAAAACATTCTGTTACGGTTTGAATGTTTGTGTCCGCGCCAAAATTCACGTTGAAACTTATTCTCCAATGCAACACTATTAAGGACTGTTTAGACCGTGAGGACTCTGTCTTCATGCATTAGATGGGAACCTTACACAAAGGTTGGAGAAAACTAGTCAGACTCTTTAGCGCTTCTACCTTCCACCATATGAAGATGCAGCCAGGAAGCACCATCTTGGATGCAGAGCGGGCATCCCTCACTAGACATTGAACTTGCCACACCTGGACTGTGGACTTCCCAGCCTCCAAAACTATGAGAAAACAACTTCTCTTCTATTCTTTTCTGTTTTTTTTTTTGTTGTTGTTGTTTTTTCTTGCGTGACAGAGTCTTGCTGTGTCACCCAGGCTGGAGTGCAGTGGCGCAATCTCAGCTCACTGCAATCTCCGACTCCATTCAAGCAATTCTTCTGCCTCAGCCTCCCAAGTAGCTGGGATTACAGGCACCCACCACTACACCCAGCGAATTTTTTATTTTTAGTAGACAGGGTTTCAATAAGTAGGCCAGGCTGGTCTTGAACTCCTGACCTCAGGTGATCCACCCGCCTCGGCCTCCCAAAGAGCTGGGATTACAGGCATGAGCCACCGCACCTGGCCAGCAATTTCTATTCTTTCTAAATCACCCTGGATAAGCATTTTGTTATAGCAGCACAACTAGACTAAGACACTTCCAGTAGGGACATAATTCATGACAGTCATCACGGTAGCCAAGTCAGACTAGAATCACCACATAGCTTCATTTGGTTCTAAACCCCATTCATCCACCAACATGTAAGGGTGCAGCTCAGCCACAGCATCAAGTTTGGCAGTGTCTGTCAAAATGAAAGGCACGTTTCCTTTGACCTAACAATTTCACCTCTAAGAATGTATCCTACAGACATGTGTGGGAAGTGGTGGTGGTTGAAGATATTCCATGTAGCACTTCAATAATGGAAACAACATAAATATCCATCAAAAGAAGGCCAATTAAATAATGTAGAGTAAACATGTGCAATGGAATACTATATATCCATTAACAAAGGTGGAGCAGAAAAAATACACATGCATGTGCACACACACACACAATGAGAGGGAATAATCCTTAAAAGATACTCTTAATTTTTTAAAAAAGAGCAAACAATGAAACTATGCATTTCATATGCTATCTTTTGTTGGTATAAATATCTGTGTAAATGTTTGTATTTGCATAAAATATATATGAAAGGGTGCATGAGAAACTATAATAATAGTTGTCCCTAATAAACTGCAAGGAAAGTGCAAGAGAGATTTATTTTTCTCTGCATACTCCTGCATTTTTGAATATTGTACCATTTAATCAAAACTATTAAATAAATAAAGCAAAGCATCAACTATGCCCTGTTACATACATCATTCCCTGCCTAGAAACTACCCTACCTCTTTTGCACTACGTGCTGGCAAATTACCCCTTGCTTAAAATGAATAGTTTTTAATTATTTGAGTAAATCTTTTTCCTGTATAGATGCCCTCATTTTTGATCCAAACAATGTCTGTGGAGGAGCTAACTATTAGCACGCAATTTGTTGTGCTCACAGTAACAACGAAAACTGCAAGAGGTTCTCATCACAACTCAGATGACAAATCACAAGGCCATACCCAACCCTACACTACCTTCCTTTGCAAACTCCAGCTTTGAAATAAAGAGCTGTTATCAATTAGCAGAGCCAGTAGGTTCTCAGAAGCTAAGCTGGATCCTAAGCTATTACTGGCACCCGAACAATGGCTGAGAGAGAAGAAAAAAAAAAAAAAACTTACACTAGGTTTTGCATTTTGAAACCACTTTTCTGGGAAAAGACAAATTATAATACACAGATAATTTAGAGGATTTACCTTATGACATAAATTCTGCTGGTCTTTCTCCAAACCTAAAAAATGTTGCCTTGTGATCTTTTAATTTATAACTGTAGCAGAATATACTTGTGTTGTTTTTACTATCGAAAATAATTAATGTTGCTTTAAAAAAGTTAAAAGGAAAAAAAAATCAAATGGCAAGGGCACACTGACATCTGCTGGCATTTCATAAACTTTTTTTAAGACAAGCATTTTTGTTCCTGACACTGTTCTCTATTTATTCTTGTGCAATGAGGCACATCCATGGTCTCCCAAAATTATGATTCCCCAATAGGCTCCCCCAAATTATGTAAAGACAGGATCATCAAGGAAAAAACAGCTCAAGAGCCTCTTTCTCCCTGGAGTTGATCCCTTTCTTTCTTTCAGTGAAGCAATCTGGAGTGCTATGGAATTAATAATTGTATACATTTTTTAATAAGTAGAAGAGTTGAGTTAGAGGCAAATTAAATTCTCTGAGCTGGTTTCTCTGGTTGCATCTTTGTAAGCGGCAATTCCACTAATCTTTGTCTCAAAATGTTGAACAAATGAGGACACATGGGGACCACACCCTAACCTAGGCGAGTATGGGGAAAATAAAGCTAAATGTTTCTTGTTCCAAGGCCAGCAAGGAAGAAGGAATCTCAGAAGGAAGGAAGCAGCAGAAATGAAAGCATGGATAAAAGACAAGGACGCCTAAAAACAGAACCTTTAAGAAAGAGGCAAGGGGTCTCTGTGGTGCTAATAGAATCCTTGAAAACAGACTCCAAAATGCTGAAGTCCCCAAAGCATTTCCCAGCATTTAAAAAATCTCTGACAGTGACACAGAACCAGTAAGGGAACAATTCAGGGGTGGACTAAGGTGAACAAGTGACCTCCTCTTTCTCATGAGACTGTATGGTGTTATGAAGATATGGCTGGGGTCTACCTCCTGTGATGCTGTCACTCACTGAATGAACCATACGAACAGAAAGGGATCAGTCCAGGAGGAAGGATGTGAGGCAAAACAGAGCTATGCTCTGCACATGCTGTAAGCAGCATGCCCAGCAACACTGCCCCTCATTCTGATGGGCTCTGAAGTCAGCAATCTCCCCACTGTCATACTGTTCGTGGCTGCTTCTCTACTTTCTGCAATACATGCACATATGTGCATGCTACATACATGCATGTACATACACACACGTGCAGAGAGGTGCACAAAAATGCATGTTTGCACACATACGGAGATGTGTGTGCACATCCACTCATGTGCACATACAAGTGTACACATCTACACATGCACACACAAAGGCACACACATTGCCTTTCTTGCAGTGTGCTCCTTGTACCTTATTCTTGCACCAATCTTGAATATGCTTATAAAGAATGGTACCAGTTAAGATCTTGCCCATCTCAAAAAGAACACAGGGCACAGGCTCCTGAGAGCAAGGCTGCCTGTTCCGGCCTCTGCAGGCTTTGCCAGCCACATCCCTTCCCTTGCTCGCACCACCCCAGGCACGCTGGCCACCTTGCTGTTCTCAGGATGTGCAGAGCCCTCTCCTTCCTCCCCTGGGCTTCTGAACACACTGCCACCTCTGCTCACCATGGTCTCTTCTCTTCTCCCCACTGGTCACAGCTTGGCCCTTCTCATTCTTCAGGCCGTAGCTTAAATGTTGCCTAATACCTCTCCTTGGAGACATTTCCCTGATGTTCCTACCAAACAGGGTCACTCACCCTTTTATTACATGAATGCCCCATTCTGTTGCCGTTTTAATACTTATGATAATGGGTAATTCTATTGTCTTTTTACCTGCATTCATGTTTCGTGTCAGTCTCTCTCACTACAGCATAAGTTTCACTAGGCAGAGATGATGTCAATATTGGTCAATGTACCCACCCCATACAATATCCCCAGTGCCTAACAGTGCCTGGCCCAGAGCATGAGCTCAAAAATGTTTGCTGAATGCATGAAAAAGGCCATAATTGGCCCAATAAAAGTGAAATGATATAGCATAAATAGTGCTCCAGGAAAATGTTTTTCAAAAGGAGAAAATAAGAAAGAGTAACCATTTGCACAGTTGGGACTCAAAATTGCATTTCTCTAACTTCAGGTCTAGCTCAAAATACCAAGCACCGCACTATATGGTCCTATTTTCCAGGGTTCCTGGTGTTCTAAAGGGCTGTAATTTATGTATACCGTTCAATATTCACCTACCTTATATACCTTTATATTGCTTTCTTATTCAATATTTGAATATGTTCATGTTAGGTACCTTACAAAGGTATTATTTTGATACAGTAACATACATCACAATAAAAAGTGAAAATTAAAATAAGGGTAGAGAAATAAAACTGAGTCAAAAGTGAGGTTAATACTCAAAACCCACGCTATCAAATTCTATTTACTGCTGTGATTGAACTATAAAATCAGCTCTGAGCTTCCTAGCAGGCTTTGTGAAAAGGGAACATGGACAGGTATTCCACTTAGAAGTGTCTGGTACATAAATACCAATCAGAACCTGAAGAAAGGACAAACTCTTTCTGATCCTGAAACCGAAGCTAACACAGTAATAGCCAACAAAGTCCTCAAAAATATCAACATAGGGCTGGGCATGGTGGCTCATGCCTGTAATCCCAGCACTTTGTAAGGGAAGATTGCTTGAGCCCAGGAGTTCAAGACCAGCCTGGGCAACATGGTGAAACCACAACTCTACAAAAAAATACAAAAATTTAGAAACACGAAAATTAGCCAGGCGTGGCACATGCCTGTGGTCCTGGCTACTCAACAGGCTGAGGTGGAATCACTTGAATCCAGGAGGCAGAGGTTGAAGTGAGCCATGATTGCACCACTGCACTCCAGTCTGGGCAACAGAATGAGACTCTCTATCTCAAAGAAAAATAACAATAATAATCACAGCAAATAACATTAGAGAGTTGAATTCTTCATAGCTTGCTTGTCCTGCTGTATTCTTACCAAGAAGTTCTTGGTTCTGACCCCTCACCTATATTCAATAACATGTTTTTCTTTCCTTTTTTTTTTTTTTTTTTTGAGATGGAGTCTCGCTCTGTCGCCTAGGCTGGGGTCCAGTGGCGCGATCTCGGCTCACTGCAAACTCCGCCCCCGGCGTTCACGCCATTCTCCTGCCTCAGCCTTCCGAGGAGCTGGGACTACAGGCGCTCGCCACCACGCCCGGCTAATTTTTTGTATTTTTAGTAGAGACGGGGTTTCACCGTGTTAGCCACGATGGTCTCTATCTCCTAACGTCGTGATCCACCCGCCTCGGCTTCCCAAAGTGCTGGGATGACAGGCGTGAGCCACCGCGCCCGGCCATGTTTTTCTTTCAAATGCTAGATTCAGCTGTAAAAATTCTTAAACTTTAAATGGTCTATCCATTTCCTATGTGCATATATAATGTCTAGTTTTTAAAATTTGGGGCTAATTGGCTTTCTTATACTATTTCTCATTATAAACTGACACCAGCAAAGCACAATTCAGTAGAAATAAGTTTATAGAAAGGGGTGGATGGTTCCTTGTCCTTGTTATGAACTTTTGAAGATTATTTTAAGTTTACACAGACAAAACCAATAAAGTTTCCTGAGCAAAATGAATGAAATTCACTAGGAAACAAAATATCTTTCCATAAACCACAGCACACTAACTAGGGAACCTTTTGTATCAAACAGTCATGGAGTGAGAGGCTATTGTCTGAATACCACAAAGTAAAAAAAAAATAAGAAGTGATTAGTTCAGAAGTCTGTGTGATTGCTGCTTGACTTAACTCACGCCCAGGTAGCCATCCTTGGAGACAGAATCATTTGCCTTTTAATAGACAAGTAAATAGAGGCTCAGAGAGGTGCAGTAACTGGCCCAAGGTCACACAGCCAGGAAGTGGCAGAATCTGGATCCACAAGTTAGGTGTACCTGGCTGCCATGACTTTGTCCTTTTGCACCTTGGCGCTCAGGGAATTCAGTCTTCTCAAAGCTTTTCTGACTCCAAAATAGCCCCATTCAGTGCCTTATCACCTTGAAGGCAAGATGCTTCTTATTTAACCAGCATCCTACCTGCTGTAATTCAGACTGAACAACCTCTCCAAATCAGAAATGAGAACTCTTTCTACAAAGAGCCTCATGTTCTTTTTTTTACAGATAGGGTCTTGCTCTGTTGCCAAGGCTGGAGTGCAGTAGCACAATTACAGCTCATAGCAGCCTTAAACTCCCAGAGCCAAGCAATCCTGTCCCAGCCTCCTGAGTAGCTGGGACTACAGGCATGAGCTACCACACCCAGCTAATTTTTTTTTTTTTTTTTTTTTTAATAGAGACAGGGTCTCATTATGTTGCCTAGGCTGGTCTCGAACTCCTGGCTCAAGCAATCTTCCTGCCTCAGCCTCCCAAAGTGTTGGGATTGCAGGCAGGAGCCACCATGCCCAGCCCTCATGTTCTTAAAGAGAGGTATCAACCATGCCCTTTATTCTCCCCCAAGGAAACTCCTGCACTTTCTCTAACCTGTGAAAAGGACTATTTTCCCTCCACTGGGGAATTTCTGCATGCACACACTCCCTCCCTCCTCTTATCGGCCTTTGCAATCAACAGCAACCTGAAGTGGACTCAGCTTTCTAAGGATGCTGAAGAAATAGGTATGATATTTACAATGCAGTAACAGTGAGCCATGCCATGGACATCTTTAGGAGACTCACTTGAGAACACAGGCAGTGACCCAGAATCAAGACAGGGGGCTGGTCCCAAGGGAAACAGACACCAAGCCAATGCCCCTGGGATCTGACCAGGGCTACTGATGCTGAATCAGCCCTCTCAATCCCCTGCTCCGTCACTTTTCATAATGAGTCTAATAAATTAGTGTTTCTCTCTGCCAATCAATCAGAGCCCGTGCATATGGCTGCTGTCAGCATCCTCTGCAGGCAGAACTCCACACAGGGCCTCAAGTCTGTCAACGACCTCAACCGTACATTTGCAGCTATGCTGGGTTCTTCCCCCTTCACTGTCAATTTGTCACCTCAGTTACAGTCAAGAGGAAAATGTAGGAAGCACATTCTGGGACCAATTTGCTGCCCAAAGGGATTGTGAAATTCTAGCAACAAAAACAAGGTTAATAATGATATCATTATTATCAATGGATAATAGTAATTGTCATGATTATCATAGTCAGCCCCATGACTCCTACTTGCACTAAACACACACTAGGTGCCAGGCACTTTGCTAAAATAATTTACCAGGCTGATTAATCCTCAGACGGACTGTACAATGTAGTGATAATCTCCATTTGTAGGGATGGACTGAGGTTCAGAGAAACTGAAGAAAGTGAAAGGTTATGGAGCTAGAAAGTGATGGAACTAGAAAGTGATGGAGCTGGGATCTCAAGCCAGACACACTGATTCTGAAATCTCAGTGAAATACCTGCACTGCCTCCTTCCTAGTACCTTATCACGGTGCCTCTGCTATTCCCTGCATCCCAAGCATGCCCTCTCCACACACAGCAGGGAAGATAACTGCTTGAGTCTGCAATCTCGGTTTGCCATTTAGAAACTGGGCCTCAGTTCCTTCATCTGTCGAGTGGGTATAATAAAGGGTTTGCCATGAAGAGTTAATGAAACGACACACAGGAAGCCCTAGCACAGAAGGAGCTTCCAGTAAGTGTTATAGCTATTAGGGTCCCAACCATGGTAAAAAGACAATTTTGAAAACCTCAAGTCCTCACCCTCATCTCTGACACTCTATATTCTAAAATTCACAGAAAAGAGACATCAACATCTTGGGGAAATGCAGAACTAGCAATGAACAAGGTGATTGCACAAGTTCATCTATTATGCTGGCAAAGATCTAATTTTGTTCTCAGAAGAAATGAAGAGGGAAGCTGATTCAGATGACGGTGATTAGATGGAGTGAGCAGTGGTTTGCACACCACATTTTGAGTGGCTATCAGAGCAGCTCCAGCTGTGACTGCATGATGCCCAAGGACTGCCTGTAACCAGGCAGGTGGTCTAACCACTCCCTCAAAATCATACTCAGAGCATGAGCCTAGATAAAGAGGCCAGAGATGCCCTGGGCAACCCAGGGCCTTGAGGATCCAAGGAGACAAACAACAAAACAAGAGCCAGATTGCACCAGTGCAGAAATCTAGCGAGGTCTTACACAACGATAAAGTAATATTGCAATAAATAGAAACAAGTGCCTTGTTTTCCTTTTGTGGCTCCAATGGGCTCAGCATCACTTCTCAGAGCAACTCCAGCTATGCAGCAAGAGCTCCCTAACCACTGCACACATTGCCTCCCACCCTCCCTTGTGTCTTACAAAGGCAGCAAAAGAGGCCACGTGCACAGTGATGAGCATCAGGGGCTGTGGACTCAGACTGTCGGGTTCAAAATCTTGGAAGTGCCTCTTACCTGCCGTTGTGCCCTTGGACAAATTGCTTAACACCTGCCTACACACCACTCTCTATCTGCAAAATGGGGATCTGAAAAGCACTAACCTCAAAGGGTGTGAGAAGCATCAAATGGAATAATTCATTATTTCCATATGGGGCTTCTGCTCTGTGCCTTGCACCACACTAGATGCTAAGGGGACAGTGATGTCCAAAGAGGTGTATGCATGGCCCACCTGCAGTTGACCATGCAGTGGAGTAAGAGAAAAAGGATAAAACAGAGTCACTCAATAAAATATAAGATGCCCCCGGATGGCTGTAAAAAAGGAGAATCCACACAGGGAAACAGGGACAGTTTCTCTAAGTCTGGGGCTTTTGTGTTGTAACCTGAAGGATGAGCAGGAAGCAAACAAGGTGAACTGCTGGGAGGGTGGGGGAGGCGATCACATGCCAGAAACACATAGCACAACACACAGCCATGAAGGTACAGTGCTTGGCTCACCTTGTGCTATGTAGGAAGAGTTCAATCCATGTACATTTATTCTGATGTTCATGGCACATATAATAGGTAATAATGGAGTTCCAGTATTGTGGATAAAGAGACAGTCAATGTGGGAGGAAAACTGGATTGTCCTAGTGTCCAAACCCTCCATCAAATTGCACCTCCACCTTCCAAGGGCAGGGTAGCCTCTGAAGATGGACAATGTCAGCTGCAGTCAGAACTCTCCATAAGCAGCCCACTTTGCACTGTCAATATCTGTTATTACCCTGGCCCACACCTACCAATGGGAGAATCTGTGGCCATACTCTGAAAGGGAACCTACCTGGACAGATGATCAATAAACAGCATCTGTGTGCAACTGTTCTCAGGGTACTCCCAGGAGAGATGTCAGTCAAGCCATCAAAAGGATGTGGTGGTGGGTGGGTGCAGCTGCTCACGCAGGCACACATGCACACATGATGTTGCCTCTTTGAAGGGAGGCCCCAGAGAAAGAAAAGCTAAGTAGGCTAATGTATACAGATGTATCCTCCCAGGGTCTTCCACCCTCACACAAAGAACATTACTGGAAAATGAGGTTCTTTTTCCCTATAAAGTAATCCCTCTTCTTGAATGAAAGATTTTAGCGTAAGCCCTAAAAAGTAGGTGGTGGTGGGGAATCAAGTTTAATTTCTCAGACGTTGCAAGTCTTACCTTTTCAGATGTCACTACGTCCACAGACCAAATTTGGTTATAGAAATGAATTGAAACTTTGAAAAAAAAGAGCTGGCTGGCCAGGAAGGCATGCTTGTTTAGTTACTCATCTCAAAAACACCTAACAATTTTCCCATAATGTTTAACGCATAAATATATCTTGGTACCTCTCTGCATAAAATCCCCCAATGGTTTCCCATTAGAATAATAGCCAGGCTCCCTTCCCAGGCCTCAAGGGCCTATAGGACCAACCTTCAACTGTATGATTTTGTCACTGTTCCAGCCTCTGGATCTTTGTGCTTGCTGGTCCCCTTCTCTGAAACGCCCTCCATGCAGACAACAATCCTAGAATGGAAGTCTGTCAGGACAAGGTGTCTGCATATATTGATCACTCTGCACTTGAAGTGCTTTCAATAGTGCTTGGCACACAGTGGGTGCCTGATGAACACTCAAGAATTCATAGAAAGTAGGGGTGAATGAGGCTGGGCGTGGTGGCTCACGCCTGTAATCCTAGCACTTTGGGAGGCTGAGGAGGCGGGTGGATTACTTGAGGTCAGGCATTCAAGACCAGTCATGGGGAAACTCCATCCCCACTCAAAATACAGACACTAGCCAGGCGTGGCAGAGCACACCTGTAATCCCAGCTACTCAGGAGGCTGAAGCATGATAGTCACTTGTACCCAGGAGGCGGAGGTGGCAGTGAGCTGAGATCACGCCACTGTACTACAGCCTGGGAGACAAGGTGAGACGCCGTTTCAAAAAAAAGAAAGTGGAGATGAGTAGAATACTCATTGGATAAATGTATGGATCCATACAGATCAGCTACTTCTTTTCATGTACTTCTCAGGTCAAATCTCTCCTCTCTGGAATGTCCCCCCAAGTCACTATCACATTATAATTTTTGGAACCCTTGTCATTATCCTTATGAAAATATATTTCAATGTCTAGCTTATGACGTGGCTTCCCCCATGACAATATAAGCTCCAAGAAAGCAAAGTTCTCATCTGCCTTATTCACCAAGCACAGGGTCTAACATGTGGTACATTCCAAATAAATATTTATTGCATTAGCCACTCCTTCCCCTAAGACAACACACTCTTCTGTAGCAGCAGGCCACAGTCACCCACGTCTCTTTGACTAGAGAACAATGACAAACCAGTGGTAATGAGTGACAGTGCTTACAATGACTACAGATTCAAAAAATGAGGACAGTTGCCTGTGTATATAACTCCACGCGTCATTTTTCATAAAAACCCCTAGCCCTACGACCGAGTCTAACTGTGTTCACAGTTGACATCATCTGAAAGTGCTGGGTCCCCTTGTTTTGAAGCTCCATCACTGATTGATTCTTTAATTAAAGTTTTAATATTTATACTTGTGCCTCGAGGCAGTATTTTAAATAATGGAGGTAGACATTGGGAAGAGCCTCGTGGCTTCTTTAAAAACATCGCCTTGGTGTTTGAGGTCTCCGGCACGACGCTGTGGGCAAATGTGAAAGCGACGGATTAAGGGAAGATTTTAGGAAAGTCAGCCAGTATTAATTTGTGGATGGTGCTTACTGTGTAACTCCCATGCTGGGTGGCAAAGGCAGGACGAGCTGCCCTCTGTCCTTCAGAGCAAATGTGCTAGGATTTCAATAGTCTCCTTACACGCCACTGGGAAATCACTGCGTCTCCAAAGTATTTTCTGTGTCAAATACGATTTCCCTCTTAGAATGTGTTCATTACTCCACACATCAGCTTAAAGGATGCAAACAAAATGGTCTAATTTTTGGAAAGGTGAAATGTCAGATTCCTATACAGGGCAGACCCAATTTTCTGGATACAAAAAATATATATTATCAGAAAGGACTTTGATAACATATAATAGCTTGGGATGGTTCAAGCTAAAAGGACTAAGCTTATTTTTTTTTCTAAAATCATCAGAGACATGAGGATGTCTAGAAGACCTGTGCTCAAACCTTACAGGAGCAGGTTAAAAAAAATATATATATATAGCTTCAATTATAATGACGAGAAAAATCGGGCAGAGTGGGTCAATTCTAGGAGGAGAAACCCACTCAGACCCATGTTTCAGCTTCATTTCTGAGTGGAAAACTCTATAGCTTCAGGGTGATGTAAAAAACTGTACGTTCTACGGACAGCAAGATTTATTACAACATTACTGAAACTTTATACCTGTTGATTAGATCAGCAAATCCTCATTTCCCTGGCCCCTGAGACCCTGGCCACAACCTTCTACTCTCTGCTTCTATGAGTTTGACGATTTTAGATCCCCGAGTCCCTCATGGAGTAAAGGTAAATAATTCCTGGAGATCTCCTATACAACACTATCCTTAAAACAATCATGTATGATATACTTAGAAATCTTTTCATAGGGTACAGCCCATGTTGTGTTCTTGCCACAACAAAACTAAAATTCTTTCTAAAAACTGGATCAAGGTATTTGTGCATTCAGTTTGTTTATGGGCAAATGTGTGCCACAGATGTTTATATGTTTATACAATTAAATACTATCACAAATTGTTTAAATACTATCACAAGTTGTTTTTTTTTTTCTTTTTCTTTGCCTTTTTTTTTTTTTTTTTTGAGGCAGGGTCTCATTCTGCTCACCCAGGCTGGAGTGCAGTGGCGTGATATCGGCTCACTGCAGCCTCAACCTTCCCAGGCTCAGGTGATTTTCCCACTTCAGCCTCCAGGGTAGCTGGGATTACAGGAGTGCACCACCACACCCATCTAATTGTTTGTATTTTTTGACAGGGTTTTTGCTAAGTTGTCCAGGCTGGTCTTGAACTCCAGGACTCAAGCAATACGCCCACCTCAGCCTCCCAGAGTGATGGGATTACAGGCGTGAGCCATTGTACCTGGCCACAAAATTTTATATGTAAACATAGTAATTGCAATGTGTGAATCCCAGGATGAATGATAAAGCCACTTCTAATATCCTTCAATTCTTGTGTTTTCAAAATATTCTATGTATTAAATAAATGATGTTCTAATTAAAAAAAACACACACAGATTTGCTAAGGCAATACTTTCATCCCAGGGGGCCAAGGATATCAAGTCCTTCCAGTGGGTCAGAAGAAATGTACAACTGCTGCAAAAACTTAATTTCAGGTGCTTGTCAAGACAGCAAGTCAAATGCCACCAACCTATATCTTGACCAGTGGGTGGGCAGCTTGTCCGTGATCCTCCTTGGAACATGCAGAGAGCAGAATGGGAGAGCTTGAGGCTTCTGTTTCTTATTTAAAAGAAAATGCCTGTATATAAGGCAAGCCACCTGCCTTTCCTATACCATTTGGTGCTACAAGGCTCAAAAATTAGAGCAATCTACTTGAAAGAATAAAGAAAGAAAACTCATATAATTCAGGCACTTACCATGTGCCAAACTGTTCTAAATGTTTAGTGCTTTACGTAATTTACCCCCAAACCCTCTGAGGACAGAACTATGACAGAAACTCTGATTTTACAGGTGACAACCCGAAGCTCAGAGAGGTAAAGTAACTTGCCCAAGTTCACACAGCTGGCAAATAACGGAGCCAGAAGCCCTTTGCTCTTCTGGGCCATAAAGCTCCACTCTCTGGACCCCTAAGGTGTCACTTCCACTACTGCGAGGAATGATGACTTTTCTTCCTAACCCGAGGCAACCATAAGCTAACTTAAGGAAAGCCCAGGGGATTCTTCCAAACGGAGGGCCTCCCTGAGGAGCTCAAAGAGGACACAGGTTTTGAGTCAGCCCCACTTTTTACAAGCACAGCTACTGCCAGCACCACCTTTACCCTTCATAGGCCCCAGGTCCTTTGCTTCTGAACATAAAAGATCTTAGCTAAAAATAAATCTGCCAGTAGCTCCAGCCAGGGCCTCTGTGGTCACTTAAAAATTGAAAGAATCCAGGCCCTCTCATCTTTTTTTTTTTTCTCTTTTGTAACAAAGATAAATGATAAATGGAGGGGAGATGAACTAGGACAGGGAGCAGGGAAGGGATCTCAGGCTGAGGCATGTCCTAAACTTGGGTTGTCAAGGCCAGGCCTCTCTGCACAATGGAGTTTAAAAATAAAAACAAACAATCATTAGTCTAATAAAGGAAAACCCAAGTTAGGAGACATGATGTTTCAACTCAAACAAAGCTATTCCACCACACATCCCCCCACTTCTTTTCAAGTTCAACTGAAAAGACCCGCCTTTAGGGTGCCAATTGCCCAGACTGCCTGACCACGATTTCCAAGCTCTTCAGTAGCCGCACCCCAGATGTTCCCGTGCCAGCAGGTGCACGCCAGCTCTGGCCCACACAGGAGCGATGAGCTCCCCCAGCCCCCTGACCATTCCCTGGCAGCAAGGAATGGAGTTGGGGGCTCCAGGACAAGGTTAGATCGGGGTCTTCCCCTCCCTTGCTGAGTGGACAGCTTCCGGGCTCCGAGTGACACCTGGTCCCCGCAGCTGGCGCCAGGGAGGCTCCAGGAGCTCACAGCCAAGTGGCCTTCTGGGCGGTGGGGAGATGGGAGCGGCGCCCCACTAGCCCCGCCCTCGCCTCCATAGCTGGACAATTGGTTGATTGGAGCTGACAAGACCCCCCTGGCCTGCACGACAACGCGGGGCTAAGATCTGCTACCCCTGTGTTTCCTTCTCTGGGGTGAAACTTCTCTAAGGCTCCCAGGAACCAGGGGCACAGCAGGAGTTTCCCATTCGCGGGTTTCCTGGCTGGCCCCCTCCCCTGGGGTCGAGGTGGCACCGCGGGGCATTGATCCCAGTGCCAGTAAACACAGCGGTGCTCTCTCCACATAAGCGAGCCTCCTCTTCCCCTCCTCCCACAAGGGGTTCGGGGCACCTAAACGCCCTCCCGGGTCACTAAGATGCCTCCTCCTGCACACCCTGCGAGCGGAGGCAGCGGTCTGGGGGCGCGCTGAGTGCACGCTTGCAGTCGGCCAGGGAGACTAATCAAAGTGCGCAGGCAGGCTCCTGCTGCTCCTGGCACCTAGGACTCGCTCCCAGGAGGACGGACGAGGTAGCCTGGATGCTTCGGAGGGGTGCTCTGGGGCAAGGAAGGACGTGCTTCTGGAAGCGACGCACAAGGGGGCTCAGGGTCTCGGCACCCTGGGGATGGGGGGGGGGGACACGCCTCGAGATCTTTCCACACACCCTGAAAAAGTTCCCGTCCAGAGCGCCCAGACTGACGCTAGGAGGAGGCCAGTTCTCGGGGACCTAGCGCTTCCCTCCGTGGGACCCTCTGGACCTGACCACCAGGTCAGGGTGGGTGCAGAGGCGATGACTCCGCCTGGACTTACCTAGAACTCCCGGCGAGCCCGGCTGCGGTCACGTCCTCGGCCCCAGACCCCCGAATTCCCGTGCGCTCTCTGCACCCCCAGCCACACTCACCATAAGCTGGAGGCGGCGGAAGGGAGTGCTGGCTTCTCACGCACTGTCCGCAACTTCGCGGGCAGGTCAGCCCCGCCCTGGCGCGCCTGCCTGGGCGCGGCGAGGGTCCGGAGAGGCGGGGACCCTGGCGGCCACTGGGTGGGGGTCTGGAGCGCAAGGACTCTCAATCCTGGGCGCGCGGTCCGCTCCTGCCCTCTCTGCCTGGACAAGAAGCTCAGAGTTCTCCTGCTTCGGACGCCGGGGCGGGGCCCACGGCTGGCTGTCCCCTCCAGATGTGGGGTGCTCGGCTCGGCTCACTCCTTCCTTCTTCAGCCCCGGAGGCGCGCGCGTGGGTCCAGCCAGTGCCGCCGCCTCTGCTGTTCCCAGGGCTGGCAGAGCGCCCCCGCCCCACCGCGGGTGCTGCTAGGGGGCTGGGGCGAAGGGGGAGGGATTCCCCTTCGCGAGTTCGGGTTTCCCCACCCGACGCGGCCCCTGGGCTCCGTCCGCCGTCCGCCACCCGCCGCGCTGCTTGGAGAACCACTTCAGCTCAGCCCAGCCAGTCCCACCGACTCTGGCTGGAGGAGGCGGCGGCACCGCGGCTCGCACGGGGACTGGAAAGGAGGTGACCTTCAAACCCCGCGCTCGGGAGACCAGGAAGGGGGCTGGGGTGATCGAGGGAGCGGTGTGTGCACCCAGACGGCCAGCAACAGCGCTTGTAGGAGGGCGGAAGAGAATAAAGAAGAAATCTTCCAACAAAAATATAGATTAGAAAATAAACAAAGGAGAGCCGGAGAGAGCACGAGAAAATGTGTGCATGTGTGTGTGTGCGTGTGTGTCTGTGTGTGTGTGAGCGCGCGACAAGCAGCGAGCAGCCCCGGCTGCGGAGCCAAAAATAATCCGGTGCGCGAGGGAGCGCCCCCTCCCCCTTCCCCTCGCCAGCGCCGCCGCCGCCGCGGTCACGCGTGCAGCCCTGGATTCCAGCGAGCGGCAGCGGACACGCGACTCGGTGCCTTGGTCTAAAGGGGAAAGAGGGTGAAAGTTGGATGCTGGGGCAATGAGCCCAGGACTTTCACCTGCGCCCGTTCTCGTCCTGGTGGTCCCCAGGTGGGCTCACTCATTGAGCACCAGCGCCCTCCTCCCAACCCCAATCAAAGCAGACAAATCCCCCCCAGAGACGCCAAGTGGAGGCAGCTTCTTGCCCCAGTCCATTTCTTCTCTGAGGAAGTTTTCTGGCAAGTCTTCAAATCTCGCGGCCAGGCAGAGATCGAGCCCTATCCAAGATTCAAAAAGTTCTTCAGACTGGATGCGATTCAGGCTGGCCTGGGACGCCCCCACCCCTCACAGCTGGGCCTCTCCTGTCCTGCCCCCTTCCTTGCCACCTACTCCTGCAACAGACGCTGAAGAGGTCTAGGGATTGTCCTCCTAGCAGATGTCTTACAGCCAGAAGCCCCATGACGCCTTAATACACACTAGCACTTAATAAGCATTTACTTTCCACCAGATGCCGTTTTAAGCACTTTACATGGAGTCTTTTCAACAACTGAAAGTAGATACTGGAGGTTTATCCATTTCACCGATGCTTAGAGAGATTAAAGCAGTATTTCTCCCTTCCTGGGTCCCACTCTGGACTGGAGTGAGAAACTCTGCTCTTTCCCCACCTTTTCCTTTCCCTCCCTCCCTTCCTTCCTTCCTCCCTCCCTTCCTTCCTCCCTCCCTCCCTTCCTTCCTCCCTCCCTTTCTTCCTTCCTCCTTTCCTCCCTTCCTTCCTTCCTCCCTTCCTCTTTTTTCCACAAATATTCCAGGAGGTTTTGTTGTACAATAAAGTCAGTCTGAGGTTCAGTGAGTTGTAATTTGTTCAAGGTCACATAGCTGGCAAGGAACCAGGATTCCCCAGGCAGTCTACCTAATTTTATGTGGCACCACCCTGCCTTCTGAAGGGCAGATGGCATTGGACAAGGCCAGATTCCAGCATTGAGCACTTGATCTGAGGCTCCTGTTCATTTTCCCATCCTGTGATGTGATTGTGTTTGCACTTATACCATGCGTCCTCTTCTAAGAAATGCTGTAAGCTTGCCAAAAGAGGGGGCCATGTGATGTGCATTCCTTTGCACAAGATGTACTTGTATTTCCTAGTGCCCATCAAGGAGCAGATTCATTAAGGGTTCCTCTTGCAATCCTGTAGGGCTGGGGTTTCTTTCAACCTCAGAATAAAAGAAAGGGAACTTCTGCCTATAACTGTATTACTTTTTAAAGCATGCAATATTTAATCATCATTTGAAAAAGTAAGTTTGCAAAATCCAGAAAGATATCTTTATCATTGGCCTCAGCGATTTTGCAATTTGGGTTGATTTTTACCATATGTTTCCTTAGGATTCTCTTTGATAATAATATATTTGTATGTAAGCAAGTTTTTTTTTCTTTATACTAGTCTCATCCTTCATTGATAGCAAAATGAAACCATAAATCTGGGTTGGTAACATCATAATTATTTCCCCCAGAAACTGTTTACAATGGGAAAACCGCTGAATTTAAATGTAATTGTCTAGCCATGCAGGGAGATGAGATGGGTTGTAAAAGAGGTATTCTCAATTTAAAAAGCAAATTATCAATAATGATAGAAGAAATAAATGGCAGTCAATGGGAAATTCTGTTGAAATATACTGTTTTGTGCAAATTCACTAACAGGAATTGTTTCTCTATTCTCCTTCATTTTTTATTCCAGAAAGGAACAAATGAATGTAGTCATTCACGGCAGTAACATCAGCTGTTGTTTCATTAAAATGGGTAATTGCTAGGCCCTTTGATTATTTTATATATATATATATATATATATTTAACATCGGAAATGAAATAAAACATATTCATCTATCTGAAAATCAAGGTCAGCTTGAGTCTGATCTGATTTATTTATTGTAGAGTAGAAATAGGCTTAGATAGATTAGTGATGAGTGTCAGGCATGACTCACTGGTACCTGTATTGCTACATGGCTTAAGAATATGAGTGTGGGAGGCATCCATTACAATTTAAAACAAAATTAGAGTAAAGATCAATATGGCATGCCATTATGCTATTCATTTGGAAAGTATTAGTTTCTTTCTCACAATGACCTTTCGCATTCCAAGTATAGTTTTTCCTGTCATTTCTCCATGTTGAGCCACTGGAAGATAAATGAGAGGTGCTGAAGTTGACAGCTCCCAGGACAACCTAGGGCCAAGAATCGCCCTGCTATGGTTAGAAAGAACCTGGAGACTTTGGCTCCTCCTACTGGACATGAAAAATACTTTCCAATTTGTGATCTAAGCAAATGTCAAAAATGGTACCTTCCATAAAGCTGGTTTAAAAAGAACAAGGACTTTATAGCCTCGTACTTGGATGAGAGCTATCTAAAGTGTAAATTTCATCATCTTACTTTAAAACTTAGGATCTTCCTATAGCTCTTCATTATTCCCCAGGATAAGGTCTAAAGTTGTCCATGTGGTTGTTTACCAGCTCCTGGCTCTTTTTAAGTTGACTCTGTGACCCAGGAGGGCTTTTCTCTTGTTGTATACAATCTTTTGTATATGTTGTTCCTCCAACCAGGAATACCCTTACATACTCTTTTCCTGGATAGCTTCTGTTTAGTTTTTAGATCTCCATTTCAATATCACTTTCTCCCTGCCAATCCCTCACCTCCCTACCCATCCCCCCATACGCACAGATAAGGCCTTCTTGTGAACTCCTCTAACACCTCCATTTACCTTTACCCTGTCATTTGTCTCAGCTTACTGTAAATGTTCTCTTCTATTAAACTAAAAGGTCTTTATGTCAAAGATTTGTTCCCTGATGCACAGCACCAGCCACATAATAAGCTCAACAAATGATTGGTGAACCTTCCTTCTTCCCTGCAGTAGATTGCTGTCTAAATGGGCTAACCACTTTGGAATGAATTGAGAAGTCAACCTGCTCATCCATTTATGTAGTCCTTTGTTCTTTCAGTCATCAAACATGCATCCTTCTTGAGGCTAGTCCCCCATGTAAACCATTTAGTATACAAACTAGACTCCATTTCTGCACTCGAGAAGCTTATAGTCCAATAGCATATTCAAACACATAAATAAGTGATTGCAACTGTCTTAAAAGATTTGGCCAATACTGAACAGGAGCCTATAGCCAGATATGGCAGAAGGGCAGAAGGTCAGGCAAAGCGTTCTAGAGAAAATCATGTCTAAACAGAGAAGATAAATAGGAATTCCCCAGAGAGTTGGGTGATGAACATTCCCGAAGGAGAATACAGCTTATGAAAGTGCCTGAAGCAAAACAGCATAGCTCCTTCTAGGAACAGCAAATCTGTTCAATATAAATAGAATCATGTTGAAGTAAAGGCGCTGGACAGTGGTGAAAGAGCCAAGAGAGTAGAAGCTGGAACTAGAGATATGGGCTAGGGAAGGCTCAAGGCAGGCTCTAAAATGATTTGTAAGGCATATTTGCTTTATCACAGGCAGTGGAGACTGACTAGTTAGCTTTTCAAGATGCACCATTACCATAATGATTTCCACTGCCAGTGCTCTGGGCTTCACTCTGCCTTCACTGATGTTTCAATGACCGTTTTCTCCATTATTATCTTATATTTGTTTAATAACTTTTCCAGAAGGTCAGTGTAAACATCCAGTGAATTCTAGGTATCTGTAGATTACTCCAAAGTACTCTAGGATTTTTAAGAGATTATCAGTGGTATATTAAACAGAATAGGAAAAGGATGAAAAAAGCAAGCTAAAAAATCTAAGATCTAAAAATCTAAGAAGGCCAGGGGTGGTGGCTCTTGATCATACCTGTAATCCCATCAGTCTAGGAGGCTGAGGTGGGCAGATTGCTTGAGCCTAGGAGTTTGAGACCAGCCTGGGAAACATAGTGAAACCCCATATCTACAAGAAATTTAAAATATTAGCCAGGCGTGGTGGTGTGCACCTGTAGTCTCAGCTACTTGGGAGGCTTAGGTGGGGGGATTGCTTAAGCCTGGGAGCTTGAGGCTACAGTAAGCTGCAACCACACCACTGTACTCCAGCCTGGGCAACAGAGTGAGACTTGGTCTCAGAAAAAAAAAATCAAGTAGCCAAGCATCCTTTTATTCCTCCTCCCAAGGATACCTTTCAATAGCAGTCACAGAAGAGTTGATACAATACTCAAATGTATCCATAAATGACTCTGGATTCACTAACATGATTTGCACAATTTAAATATTATATAAGACCTACTTTGCCCACAAGTTCTCAGTCTTCAGGCTTACCTGAAGGCTTTCTCACAAACGGAGTCAACTAATGAACTAATTAAAACAGTCAGTCTGAGGACCACAGCAGAATGTATTGCACCTTATATTCTCTGTTCCCCCCTCAGTTCTTGGGCACATGGCAGATACTCAATATATAGTTATTGATTGCTTGAACTAACTCACCGTCTATCGTGTAGGTCAGGGTTTTGATATCAACGAAGGCATTTAATACTGAGAATGAGCTATCCAGTGTCCACAGATGAGGTCTCTTTTTTCTGAAAAGACACCAACTTTTACACTCTGTTTCAAAGTGTCTTTGAAATAATAGACATGATAGTTTTTCCTCTTCTACTTGGGCTCATTCCTTTTCCTCTCCTGCCTTCATCCCCTTAATAAGATGGAGAAAATAGTAATGGTAACAAAGATAGCACCTTAAGCAATGGTCATGATGATAACAAAAACAGCTACAAAAGTAACAAGCATGTGGTATTTACTATATAAGCTCTTTGATTGTATCATCTCATTTAGTCCTCACAGTGTAACTCTAGGTGTAAGTACCATTATGATTTCCTTTTTATTTATTTATTTTTTTATTATACTTTAAGTTTTAGGGTACACGTGCACAACGTGCAGCTTTGTTACATATGTATACATGTGCCATGTTGGTGTGCTGCACCCATTAACTCATCATTTAACATTAGGTATATCTCCTAATGCTATCCCTCCCCCATCCCCCTACCCCACAACAGGCCCCAGTGTGTGATGTTCCCCTTCCTGTGTCCAAGTGTTCTCATTGTTCAATTCCCACCTGTGAGTGAGAACATGCAGTGTTTGGTTTTTTGTCCTTGCGATAGTTTGCTGAGAATGATGGCTTCCAGCTTCATCCATGTGGCACTATTCACAATAGCAAAGACTTGGAACCAACCCAAATGTCCAACAATGATAGACTGGATTAAGAAAATGTGGCACATATACACCATGGAATACTATGCAGCCATAAAAAATGATTTCCTTTTTAAATAGATGAGCAAACCAAAGCTTAAAAGGAGGAAATTCAGTGTCTTGCCCAACCTCACAGAGCTGGCTAGTGGTTAGAGCGGGACTCAAAACTTAGTCTGTTTTGTATCAGAGCCAGGTTCATGAGACATAAATCATGATACAGCTTGTCTTTCTGTTTACTAGGACTCATCTCCATGTAGCCAGGCTTACAATCATGTCAGTGATTCATGATCATGAGAGTGGAGATTCCTAACCGATTGGTCTTAGAGTAACAAAAATACAAAGGGAGTTTCAGTAATCTGCGGCACCAAATGGGAGCCTGCCTATAAAAAGAACACTTTGGAAACAAATATTTTGAGCTTCATCAGATTCAAGTAAAAATTTCTGATTTCTTCGCCAATAATAAGTAGAAACTAAGCTGTATCTTTGATTTAGGGCAGGCTATTTTATATGTTATTGAGTATAACTTTATGAAACATACTATCATTCATCTTTTAGAAATAAGAGAACAGAGCTCATGAGTAGGACAGCCTGCATTCATATCCCATATCTACTACTTAATAACAATGTGAGCTAAATAAGATTTTTAAAAAACATCACTATTCACTTCTCTGTACATAAAATGGGTACAATGACAACAATGATGATGATGATGATATAATTAACATATTAATAGTTACTATTAATACAATGGACAGTGCAGTTGATTCCCATCTCCAAATATGTTAACTATTCTCCTTGTAAGTGATTGCTTCAGGAACTGTCATAGGTTCCCAGTCACCTGATCTAGAAGATTGTTATCACATTTTAGGAAATATTTCCTTTATCCAAGTGAAAGCCACAGGAAAATAAATTTTTTTATTTACTTCCAGATGTTTTCTCATGGGATTTTGACCTCTGGACCCCCTCCCCCCCCACAGGTACCTTGCAACCAGCCTGAGGACAAATTAATACTGAAGATGGCAGGGCAGGGAAGAATAAAGGACCAGTAACATCCAGGAAATTGTGAAGCTGCTAAATCAACTGGCTTCCAAAACTACCATACCGCTGCATTCCCTGTTCCATGAGATGACACATCCCCTTTTTGCATTAGCTTCTTGAAGATGACATATTGCCTATAGCAGGGTTTCTCAAACTTAGCACTACTGACATTTTGAGCCAGATAACACTTTGCTGTGGAGGGACTCCCTGGGCACTGTGGGATGTTTAGCAGTATTCTTAGCTTCTACCCATTAGGTGCCAGTACTCTTCCCAAATGTGTACAGATATTTCCATGTGCTCCCCAAGGGGCAAAATCTCCCCAGGTAGGAACCACTGGTCTAAAGCATCCTCACCAATATGGCGATAGTGGTGGTGGTAACAGAACTACTAATAGTAACATATGAATAGCAATTAGCATATATTTAGCCTTACTATGCACTAGGCACTAGGTCTATACTTCCATTCAGATTCTCATTGAGTCCTCATAACAACACTATAAACCAGATTACCATCCTCATTCTACAGATGAGGTCTAAAGAAATGAAGACATTTGCTCACAGTCGCCAAGCTAGTAAGCAATTAATTTAGGATCCAAATCCAGCTCAGTGATGATTCTTCTCATCCAGCATTGCTGGGAGAATTAAATGACAGAATCCATGAGAAATTTCTCACCGTTGTGCCTGGCCCATGGTAACTGCTCTGTGGAAGTGAGTGGTGACTTCCTCAGAACAGCCATACAACAAGGTCATCTTGAAGAAATGCAAGATGGTGTGGGTGATGCCACCTTACAAATATTGTAGTTCACTCCTCTCATGCTTCATATTGGGCTGAGTGTTCCAGCCAACACCACTTTACCTCAAACTAACAAAGATGACAAGATCATCACTGTCCATGATAACCCAGAGCTGATCACAACCTCCTCATCTCCAACTTGGAGAGTAAGCGCAAGTCCTGACTGTGGGTGGTCATTAGGAAAAAGTGGTCACCAGCTTTGCTCACTCACTAATGGATGGTAAATTGGGAGACACATGCAAGCTTCATACTGCTGCTGCGTGGAGCAGCAAGAAGTCATTACATGCCCATTTAGGACTTGTGCAGAAGAGTAAAAATAAAAATATTTTTGAGAACATACTCTATGCCAAGCCTGAGACATGACCTTTAACTACAGAGAAGCCTACAAGGCAGTTGTAGTACTATTCCCATTTTACAGATAAGGAAAACTGAGGCTCAGAGGAAAATAAATAAATTTTCAAAGCTTACAAAATTAAGCTCAAGACTTCGTTTTTAAATCTTTAACAGTCTGATATACCCAAAACCTCTTTATGTATAGGGGATCCAAAGGTCAATATAAAAAAAAAACTGTAAATTTTCTAAAGTTCCACTAAAAATCATTTTGTAAAAACAAAGGCTGCTTTAAATAGCTCCATCTAAAGTCAACCATGAAGGTTAAAAATGAGACTTATCAAGAGGGAAAAAATGTTGCGAGTCAATGAGGTGTAAATAGTTAATGAATTTATAATCAGAACATACATAGTTTTGCCTTAATGTACTAACACCTAAGGGGCGAAAATGTTCCCTCTATTAGCAGCACAGAGTATTGACAATCGATTTCTTTCAAATGCACTTAACTTTATTTTAAGTCCCAGTCTTTTTATTACAAATGGATAAGTAAAGATATTTAAGCCATTTAGAATGAAATATGCAACCTTACAAAGAAGAGTATGCATTTGCAGTGGTTACTGGTAGGTTATAGATGCTCCAAGAAGTAAAATATCTGTAAATTATGATCACAGTATGCATTACTGTGCTTCCACTTGTACATTTATTATTTCTATTTATTCCTTATACTTCGATTAAGACACATGAACCACTAAAGAAAAAAAATCACAATCCCTGGGAATATCTTTTAGGACTATAAAGTAGATAATATGAGGGCAATATAAATAAATGGCTAAAATTTTGGATTCTGGAAGCTGAACATAAACATCTAATGGATACCGTTTGGGCATTTAGTGAAAAGTGAACTCCCTTCCATGAAGCATGTTTACATCCACTTCAGCCTTCTCTGATAAGGTTCTTCTACACCATTGCTTTGGGGGTGGCTCAACAAGCTCTGCTCATTAATCAGCAGACACTCTGTTTGCTTCCTCCAGAAGCCGACCACGAGACAAGTATTTGAATGTCAGTAGTGAACTGGGGAGGTGAATCCAGGAAACAATGGTCCAGTGGCCAGGAGTGGGGAAGTAAATGGAGAAGAGACAGAAGCCAACAAAAAGTATGTCCTCAAGCAAGTTACCACTGTGGGTACCTGGAAATTATTCCAAATAAAGACTTCTTGGAGCTAGCATAAAACATACTCCCCAGAGTTATCACCCACCCCTACCCTGGGGCAAGGGAGCTGGAATACACATTCACCAGTTTCCATCACTCATTGGTGAGGGTTGGTTATCCTGGGGAGGGGAGGTGTTAATCCCATACCACTTACAGCCTTCCTTGGACATGGGTTGAGCAGAATTCAGTGACCAAAGAGAGTTGTCAGGTGCTGAGATTTGGAAGTCCAGCCTGCATGCATGTTAATGGAAAACACCTGGGGATAGGAGGCATGGGGCAACACAGCTCCCTCAGTATTCTCAATGTCCCCAGGAAGAAAGAAGGGAAAGTGTTAGCTTTGCAGCAGCAGCCATGTGCCTGATAAGAAAGAAAAACCCCAGTATCTCTCCTCATCCATGGAGCTCCACTGACAGAACGTCAAAATATCCTGTGGCTGTCCAACTGCAGTGTATATAAGACTCATCTGTAATGCTTATCAAAATCCAGATGCTGGGCTCCACGCTGGAGATTCTGATTCAGGAAGTATAGGATGAGAATGGGAATGTGAATTTTCAAATCCCCCTATACACACACACACACACACACACACACACAGAGAGACACACACACACTGCCCCATGTCACAGATGTTCCAAATACCTGATAAGTAATATCACTGCATTTTGTCCAACAACAGAATAACTTGTGGATAGGGTTGGAGGTGGGGGGAGGAGGGATTTAACGTGATTTTAAGATCTGAGGGCTTTGTGCATGGATATTTCCCTTCTCTTTGAAAACATGATTGCTTGCTGTGCTCTCAAACTCTCAGAAAGGAGGTAATTGTTAGCAGGGCTCTCTCTGAAGCACTGATTATGCACCATGAATATATTAAAATCTACAGGTATTTTGCAGGGAACCCATGGGAACACTCAGGAAGTGCCATTTCTAAGTCCCTGGAGCCATAACTAGGACTAAGAAACAGTGATGTAATGTATTAGGAAAAATAAACAAATTAGGCATCAGAAATTCTTGTCCCAGACTGGCAACTGGAGGCAGCCAAGCCCTGTGGAACATGCTTCTTTGCATCAAAGCCCTACTTGACTCACAGGTGTGAGAGCAAAGTGCAACCAGGTGAAAATGAGTTGGCAGTTTTAAGGTGGTAGACAAATGGAATGAGGTACCATCATGGCTTTTTGGTAGGTCTTTTTTAGACAGCATGAAGTGGCAGTCATCCTGGACCTGGAATCACTGTTGAAGAATGCTGTGAACCCATTTGCACAAGAGGCTCTTTTACAATGGACAAGATGGAGAAAAAAAAAAAAAAGGTAAAGACAAACCATATGCCTTATGATAGCAGGTAGAATTTTCTTGCATCCCTCTCTATTTTTAGTCGAAAAGGCATTTCACAGATGTCAGCAGCCATTAATAGACCAATAAAAGAAGGGGTAGCCAACTTGAGAGGCTGTCAATGAGAAGGCCATCCGTCTATTTGATTTCTCTACCTCTTCCTGCTTTGATTCGTCTCTGTGTTCAAAAGCTCTAAGACGAGCTTGCTTGCCATTATTCCGTAAGGCAATTAAGCAACTTGGCAATAAAAGCAACCACATTTTTCCTGGAGCAGTTCACGGAGAACACAGAACAGCACAGGACAGATGTTGAACCAAAACATAGGTACTTATCTGAACACATTTCTTTGTGCCAAGGCTAAACGCTCTGCCAGGGTGCTGTGTCCATCTTTCCTCTGGGGTCTTTTTTCCAACAGTTAATCCTTCCCTCTGCTCCATCTTCAAACTCCCCTGGTTGTCAGGATATACACATGCTGAAGCTCTGGGATATGACTTCAGCTCCTTCAACTCTTCCTCAACCTCAACTGCAATCTTGATTTGGATGTGCCTCTAACCAGCAAGCTTTTTGAAAATGGTAATCCACATTTATCACCTCCAGCTTCTCCACCATCTGATGACCCCTGCCATTTCCCATTCACACCACTCCACTGAAGCTACTGTCTTAGTATCTTCTTCATGCCGTGCCCATGTGCATTCCTGGATCCCAGCTGCCATTTCTTCATCATAGGTTGTATTAACAATCTCCTGGCAGCTCTCTGTGGCTTCAGGAACACCACACTCCTGGCCACCTTCCTGCTTCTGAACTGCTCCATCCTTCTTGTCTCTTTATTCACTCTGCCTACACACTACCTTTTTTTATTTTTTGGGGGGGATACAGTCTCACTATGCCACCCAGGCTGGAGTACAGTGGCACCAGCTCGGCTCACTGCAACCTCTGCCTGCCAGGTTCAAGTGATCCCCCTGCTTCAGCCTCCTGAGTAGCTGGGACTACAGGTGCATGCCACCATGCCTGGCTAATGTTTTGTGTTTTCAGTAGAGATGGGGTTTCACCATGTTGGTGAAAAACTCCTAACCTCAAGTGATCTCGTCTTAAACTCCTGATCTCAAGTGATCTGCCCACGTCAACCTCCTAAGGTGTTGGGATTACAGATGTGAGCCACTGCACCTGGCCCATACCACCTTTCTTGAATGATACTCCTCTCCACTGCGTTCTCCATGAGTTCCCCTAAATCACTTCCTACAGATGTCATCGATGTCCCCATGGCTGCTAGATATCAAAGTCCTGTGCACCCCTCACCTCTTGGCTAAGTTCCCATACCCATATCTCCAGTTCAAAACACATCGTCATCGCCTGGCTATCTGCCAGGCTTCTGGGGCTGCTGTTTATAATCAATCTATTCATTCATCCCGCAAGTATTTATTGAGTACCTACTATTTATGCAAACTAAAGTGGAAACAAAATATCCACTGTATTAGTTATCTCTTGCTAGTGTTAAGTGTTTACTCCAAAACTTAGCAGCTTGAAACAAGAAACATTAACTCGCAGTGCCTATGGGTCAGTATGTAACATGGCTCTACTGGGTACCTCTCGTTCAAGGTCTCTGGCAAGGCTGGAAGCAACACGTCAACTGTGGCTGCAGTTTCATCTCAAGACCTGACTGAAGAAGGATCCAGCTGCCTGCTCAGTCATGTGACTACTGGCAGGATTCAGTTCCTTGGGGGCTTCAGGCTACTGGTCACCCTCAGTGCCTTGTCATGTTAGTATCCCCAGTGGGCAGCTCAGGATGTGGTAGCTGGATCCCCTTAGAGCAGGAGAGCAAGAACCCAAAAGGGAAACTGACTTCTTCTGATGACTCAGTCTTGGAAGTGATATCTCATCATTTCTGTCCTATTCCACTTATTGGAAGCGAATCAATACATTCAGGCAAAGCTGAAAGGGAGATTACACAGATTGCGGATACCAGGAGAGAGGGATCATTTAGTGCCATCTTAGAGGGTGACTGTCATATCCTCATTCCCAGAAAGCTTGGTTCCTGTGAGATATAATCCTACATGGATGGCAGAGACAGGGAAGAAAAGGATGGGGAGAGAGGGTAAATCCATATTGTCACATCCCCATTCCCAGAAAGCTTGGTTCCAGTGAGATATAATCCTACACGGATGGCAGAGATATGGGAGGAAAATATGGGGAGAGAAGGTGGACCCATGTGACGAAAGAGCTTGTGTGCTGAGCATGCAATTCAACATATGCCCAATTAAACTCTCATTCCCTCCTACAATCCTCTTAGGTTCCCCTCATTTCCACTCATTGTATCTTATCGCCTCTTGTCTGGCCTTGAACAACAGCTTTAGCTGGTATTAGGAAAACCCACTCTCCACATATCCAAGACCAATATTTTAAAATACTCCATTTGTCAGGTCTCTCTCTTCCCCTTCTGAGTGACAGAAACTCAACTCAAACTAGTTGAAGCTGAAAATGGGATTTATGGACACATATGTGTAATAATTATAAGGAACACTGGCTTTAGGCAATGCTGGAGCCAAATGCTTCATCAGTGAGGACCCTTCTGTCTCCATCTCTTCTTTCTTTCTTCTGTGTCATGGTCCACGTTGGCAGGTTCTTTGGTTACTGCATCAAAATGCCCTCCAATAGGCACAGACTGGCATGTAATATTCTACCGACTACTAACTCCAGCAGAAGGAGAACATTTTTTTCTTTTTTTTTTTCCCTACAGTAGGGCTCAAACAAATCCTTGTGTGTGCACTCACTGGTCCAGATGGGATCACATGCCCGGGGCTGAACCATCACTGTGACTTGGTGGATGCAGCCCTCTGACCAGCCACATCTGTGGAACCAGAGTACAGATTCAACCCCCACCTGAACTATCTGGTCTGAGAATGGAGGAGAGGTGATTTCCCCGTAGGAAACCAGGTGCTATTACCAGCAAAGTTATCCAGATGCTAAACACCCAAGTAATTAGGCAATACAACACAAATGTTAACACACCACTTATCTAATGAATAACCTCATTGCCTCTCAACCTCTCCACCACCTATAGGATCCAGTTCTAACATCTTTGCTTACCATACAAGACTCTCCATGAATTGGCCCAAGCCTGCCTTCCTAGCCTTGTCTGCTATACAGTCTGATTTCACCCACAAAGAATGACACATTCGTCTCCAAATAGTCTATTCTGTCATCCCACTGCACCCATTTGCCTGGCATGCTGAACTTCTACTTCATCACCTATTGAGCCATATACCTGACTCAAGACCCAGCTCAAACGCCATTAGCCTTTTTTAAAAATCCACCCAACTCCTCCTGGCTGAATCAGCTGCTCTTTTCCTAAGAAACTGTGTAAATATCTCTACTGAACAGTCTTTCTCAACAGGGGCAATGTTTTTCCCCCAGGGGCATGTGGCAATGTCTAGAGACATTTTTGGTTGTCATGACTGGAGAAGGGATGCTTGTGGTATCCAGTGGGTAGAGGCGAGGGAGGCTGCTTAATATCCTGCAACATACAGGCAGTGCCCCACAACAAAGAATGACCCAGCTCAGAACATCAACACTGCCAAAGTCGAAAACCCTTGTACCACGTAACACTTCATGCCTTGTATTACACCAATCATTTCTGTATCTTCCCAGCTAGACCATGAGTTCCTTGGGGGCAGGGACACTGTTGCATTTGTCAATGTGCTCCCAGCTCTAGCAGGTGCCTGGCCCATAGCAGATGCTCAACAAACATTGGCAGAATGACTGCGTAAGGGAATGAGTGTCCAGATGGGCTTATGAAACATTATCCAAGAAATGGAGTTCCTGGAAGGCGTGATCATTCCTTAAATGGCTATTGTATTAGAAAATTTCAGCTGCAGAATGTTTTTCCCCTCTTTCCACGAATACATTTGAACAAAATGTAAACTTCCGCATTTGAAGTCATGTGACTTTCTCAGCAAATCTATTACTGTCTGTGCATCTCATGCTCCTGGTATTAAGAAATGGACTCTTGGCTTTTTACAATTTCTAAAGACAGAGGAAATATTTACACTACCATTAAAACACACTCTCTTCTTAAAGTTGCCCCAAGTTTTTTGTTTTGTTTTGTTTTGCTTTGCTTTTTAACAACAAAACAAATTTCATGACCCTTTCCCTCAACCAATTTTGGTTTAAGACAAGTCCGTGCATGTGACATCTTCATCTAACACACTGCACGCTTGACTAAGAAATGCACACATCACCAGCAGCTCAGTATTCCACCTAAGGTCTAACACGTTTCTCAGAAAGGACATTCAAATGTCAGATGGAATGATTTACACTGCATGTCAATAAAAAGTACTCCGAGGTTCACCAAGTCAATAAAGCTTATTAGAACAATCTTAGGGCTGAGTATCAATATACCCCGATGAGGACCTCTAAAGTCAGACACTATCTCAAGGCAAGTGGCATTAAATAGACCATTCTGGAGAGAGAAATAAAATTAAAGGCTTCCATTATTTTGAGAGTGCATGTTAACTGAATAGCATATAAGAAGCTGGAGAAATCTGTGTTTATATTCTCATCATTAAAACCTTCTGGACATTCATTGAGTGTCCATAGACTGAAAGTCTCTGATATGCCAAGTATTGCATCAGGCATATCACATTGACCCATTTTTTAAGTTCACAAATGCTTCAGTAATGCTTTCTGTATACACTTTCCTAAATCTTTACAAATATTAACTATGTAAACCCTCATTACGACTCTATGCAATGGATAAAACATTATCTCCATTTTGCAGATAAGAAGACTGAGGCTTAGAGAAGCTAAGTGAAATGTCCAAGGTCACCCAGGTAGTAAGCAGCAGAGCCTGCAGGCAAAGCCAGGTAGTCAGGCTCTAGAGCAGGTATTCTTTTTTATTTTCTTTTTAAAAATTTTTATTTTATCTTAAGTTTCAGGATACATGTATAGGACGTGCAGGTTTGTTACACAGGCAAACGTGTGCTACGGTGGTTTGCTGCACCTATCAACCCGTCACCTTGGTATTAAGCCCCACATGCATTAGCTATTTATCCTAGAGCAGACATTCTTAACCACCGTGCAACACGACCTTGTATGCATTGCCTTCTAGTCCTCTCAATAAACTCTCAAGAAACCCAAAGTTTGGCCTGCTCAATATTTCTAAAATTAGCATTTCAAAGTCAGGAGACTTCATAGAAAAACCAGATTTGTGGGCCCTCTTAACAAATCAAAACATCTGGCCACCTAGGCCTGCTCTCTTGCAGGCCTTTGACAAGAGGCCTCAGTTGGGGGACACAGATCCTCCTCCCTTATTTGACCACTTGTGTGGTTCCTGAGGCATTTGAGATTGAGACCCTGGCTTAGCTGTTTTGCAGACGAAGATGCTGAACCCAAGAGATATTAAAGAACTTGGCCAAGGCCCCAGAGCTAGGGAATAGCAGAGGCTAGATTTGCACTTGGCATGATCCCAATAGGAAAGAAAAGACCTGGCACACTCCAATGTAGGTGATCAGGAAGCTGCCGCTGTATTTAAAAAGGCACTAGTTACAAAGGTGCCGCAGGGGTGGAGCAATGACCCTAGACTCCTGTCAATGAAGTCATCCTTGTGCCTAGGTCTCAAAGAATGGGCGCGGTGGGAGGGGTGGTGGTGGGCAGTGGCAAGAAGTAGTCACCAAAATGCAGGAGGAGAAACTGTTTGGAGCAGGTGCGTTGAGAGGAGGAAGAGCTACCTTCAGGCAAGGAGCACATGAGATCTCACAAGGAGGGAACCAGGGAAACAAACATCTTGATCTCATTTTTCTCTTTCCCTCCCATTGCTTTTTTTGTTGTTGTTGTTGTGTTTTTTTTTTTTTTTTTTTTTTTTGAGACAGTCTCGCTCTCTGTCGCCCAGGCTGGAGTGCAGTGGCACGATCTCGGCTCACTGCAAGCTCCGCCTCCCAGTTTCACACCATTCTCCTGCTCAGCCTCCCGAGTAGCTGGGACTACAGCCGCCCACCACCACGCCCGGCTAATTTTTTGTATTTTTTAATAGAGACAGGGTTTCACTGTGTTATCCAGGAGGGTCTCAATCTCCTGACCTCATGATCCACCGGCCTCAGCCACCCAAAGTGTTGGGATTACAGGCATGACCCACCACGCCCAGTCTTCCCTCCCATTTCTTGTGTCCCCCAACAAGGAAAATTGAAATGGCTGTCAGAGGATCTACAACATTGTTGATGAAGGGCAGAGAACAGGATGGAAGGACGTGTAGAGCGCATATCTCAGATACCACAGAGGATATTTAACACACAACCCCTATGGGAGTCCACAAACCATGCTCTTCCAACTTCATTTGCTCTAACTCAATCAATTTACTATTGTAATCATATTGAAGTAATTAGCAAACATAAATATGGTACTTAAAATGTGTCAGCCACTATTTTAAGAACTTATATTGATTTATTCACTTTTCCAAGTGCCTATCGTGCTAGAAGCTGTGTCCTTTCTGGAAACACAGAAGGGTAGGAGAAGAAAGAGTGATAGAGATTTTAGTGATTCTCTTCTCTCAATTTGGAGTTCTCCTCTCTCAATTATGGATTCACTTCTCTCAATTATCTCCACCTACTTCAACCTTTCATTCAAACTCATGGGCAAAGAAGATTTCCTGTTTTAAACAACAGGGCACCAAAATGAGTTCAAAATGCAAAGGTGCATGCCATGTGGACAGTGAGTCTTGTTAACTAGTACACCAGCCAGAGCTGCTACTTCCTCTGGGTCTCCATGTCAAAACTCTATTTCCTCTGTAACACTCCCTCAGTTCTTGAGAGTGAATTAGCCTGTTAATCTAGGACAAAAGAGACACAATCATAAGTTGAAAATGGTAGCCAGGAGTGGTGGCTCATGCCTATAAAACGAGCACTTTGGGAGGCTGGGGTGGGAGGATCATTTGAGTCCAGGAGTTTGAGACCAGCCTGGGCAACATATCAAGACCTCATCTCTATAAAAAAATTTTCTTTTAATTAGCCGAGCATGGTGGTGCATGTCTGTAGTCCCAGCTACTGGGGAGGCTGAGGAGGGACAATTGCTTGAGCCCAAGAGCTTGAAGATTTCAGCCCAGGGGCTGAAATCATGCCACAGCACTCCAGCCTGGGTGACAGAGCAAGACTCAGTCTCAAAATAAAAAAAAATAAAAAAAAAAAAAAAAGGTTTAAGAGCTATAGATTATTCATGCTTGAAGGGAAAATTTCTAGCCCTACAGTAATCATGGGAGTAAAGAATAGGGGAAGAAGAGGGAATGAGGAGGGCCTCAGAGGGTTCTGAGTCCCATTGGATATTCCAATTTGACTTACTGCAGTGTTTCCCAGGCTTTAGTCATTTGTGCACCACCCTCATGGCTTTTATCATATATTTGTACCAGCTGCACTCTTATAGAGTTGATTTTTTTCTTGAAACTATTTCCTTATTTAAATTAATGTATTTTGAAATGAAAACATTAATATCCTAATTAAAAACTAGCATTGTTACCATGTATTTAAGCAAATACGTAAGCACTAAGGTTAATAATCTTGTCTCTGTAGTATCTAAAATCCATCTTGTATATTTTTAATAACACACTTACCTGAGGAAAACATTGTTAAAAGCATGGACTCTGGAGTTAGACATGATGGGGTTCAAACTCCCAATTCCACTGCTCCAGAGGATTTGCTTTCTGTAATTCGAGCAAAGTCCTTCACACTATGTGTGGCCCATGGAAGGCACTTGTAAAATATTACATTGCATAGCTCCACAAGCCACACACCATTGGTGGTTTCTTTATTGGCATAAAGACACTTGATCCTCGTGTCTTTATGCCAATAACTCTTACATAAATCCTACCAGTGAAAATCTAGAGAAAATCATCTCATTGGAAATTATCAGAATTCCAGGACCAACTCGGCCACTGGAGAGCTCCAGGCTGATATGTGGCAGAGCATGCTGTGCAAAGATGATTCTCCAGTTGGTCAAATATTGTTGCCACTAGCTCACAACAACTTACCGGTAATTTTGAAGAAGGGGGCAGAGGCTAAGATATTTTAATTAATTTTAATTTAAATATCTACCCATCTGTCCATCCACCCACCAACCCATCACCTATCGACCCACCTACCCATCCACCAATCCACTCACTTATTCATCCACCCACCTACTCATCCATATATCCACCAATCCATTCACCCACTCGTCTACTCATCCATCAATCCACCAGCTATCCATCCATCCATCCACTCATCTACCCACTCATTCATCTATCCATCCATCCACCCATCCAACTACCTACTCGCCCACCCATCCACCTACCTACCTATCCACCCCCCCATTCATCCACCCGCCTACTTGTCCAACCACCTACCCACCCATCCATCCACCCACCCAACTAATTACCTATCCACCCGCCCACTCATCCACCCACCTAACCATCTACCTATTCACCTATCCATCTACCTATCCACCTACCCACTCATCCATCCATCTACCCATGCACTCATCCACCCATCTACCCATTCACCAACCCACTCATCTACCCATCCACCCATCCATCTACCTAGTCATCCATTCATCTACCCATCCACCTACCCATTCATCCATCCACCTATCCATCCATTCAACAAATATTTAAGTAACTCTATTTCCTGGCACTGTTCTAGAGGCTGGCTAGTTATACAGTATTCAGCAAAGTAAAACATAGAGTTTTCACCCTTATTTTGCTTACAAGAGAGTGGGAGACACAAGACAGACATGCATGGGATCCAGTTTTTATACTCTCCAGGTGTGTTCAGCACCATCTGCCCCTTTCCTCAAAGGAAATTCTGGCAAAGGAAATTCCCCCACAGTGCCTCCTATCTTAACATAACCCAGCTGTTACTGCCTCTGCCTGGTCAGGGCTGAGCTTTGGCATGATCTTCATCATGTCTGCTGTGACTTCATAACCCAAGTCCAATCAAAGCAGACTCAGGAAGTCTATGGTTCCTCCCAGTGCTTCCATGTTCAAAGGAAGCACCGCATCAGGGGGGCATGGGATCTATCTTCCAGGTACTGCCCTAAGAGGCCAGAAAACATGTCCTGTAAATGTAGATGAGTTAATTCTCTCACTGAGTGAATGTGTCCTATGAGATAATAGGAGGAGGTAAGGCCTTTGCAGACACATCCTTCTCCCTTCCGACAAACCACTGCAAGGTACAGTCATCCCATACAGCCTGCCTAAAAAACATCCCCTATAATGGAGCAACTTACCATTGTTCCTTATAAAGTTGTGGTCCACTCAGTAACATACCACCTTATATATGCTTGCTTTCTTTCCTTGTCTGATTTCCCTTCTTCCTTCACTATTTTTCTTTTTTTTTTTTTGAGATGGAGTCTCACTCTGTCGCCCAGGCTGGAGTGCAGTGGCGCAATCTCTGCTCACCGCAAGCTCCGCCTCCCGGGTTCACGCCATTCTCCTGCCTCAGCCTCCTAAGTAGCTGGGACTACAGGCGCCCACCACCACTCCTGGCTAATTTTTTGTATTTTTAGTAGAGACAGGGTTTCACCATGTTCGCCAGGATGGTCTCGATATCCTGACCTCGTGATCCTCCCGCCTTAGCCTCCCAAAGTGGTGGGATTACAGGTGTGAGCCACCAGGCCCGGCCGCACCTGGCCTACCCTTCTTCCTTCACTCTTGCTGCCCTGGCATTAAACCTCTTTAAAAAGCCTTAGCATGTAAGTTTTGTCTCATGATCTGTTTTTAAGGAAATTTGAGGTTAAAAAAAGTGAATCAAATGATCCTGCAAATAAGTAAGTATTTACAAGATGCTATGAAAGGTCTCAATGGGGGAAGAGTTTGACCTGGTCTAAAGACTTAAGGAAGGCTTTATTTGCAGAAGTGATGTCTGAGCTGAGAGAAAAAGCCAAAGTTAGTTTGGGGAAGAAGCATGAGGGGGAATTCTAGGCAGTCAGAAAAGTATGTTCAAAGGCTCTGTGGTAGAGATAAGATGGGAGAAGGGAAGAGGTGAGTAAATAATGGAAAGGCAGTGTTGGCAGGAGGCTGGGCATGAATTCTAAGCAGTGAAGACACAGAGGACTGTTCAGACAGGTTCCACTAATGAATTGCTAATGACTCCTGAGCCTCCTTCTTCACTCAACAACTCCGTCATGCTCCTTGAACAGAGGTCTCAGGCAGTCTGTGATTAATGGAGTGTTCAGATGATTCAGGATAAATGTTTCCCATAACAGTTCATCCATATAGGTTTTTTTGGACTGGGAAATGCAGATAGTCTAGTAACTTCCATAGGGAGATGTTCCATAGATGAAAAAATTAGAAAAAATCCAGATGAACAAAAGGAGATGCCATTTGGAATTAAATGGATTAAAATCTGATTGCAATATGACACATGAATTTTTATGCGTAGTAACATCTGATGTGGGTGCCAAGAAGATGCTGACAGACCAGAAGGAGTATGCAAAAAAAATGCCATTTGCACTTTAATTATGGACAATCAGAGACTTGGTCAAGTTCTCATATTCTGTAAGCAGAAAGGCCATTCGGATGGGAGGAACACACTCCAGTGCATTCAGGATTTGGAAAAGGGGGAGGGAGGTGGCTCTGCACCCTCCCACAACCTTGCTTCAGTGAAAGCCCCTCAGCTTTGATCCATTTTATATGTTGGGCATCCACATACATTTCACTCAAAGAAAAAGAACTACATCATCTTGTTGAAAAGACCCTAGCCCTAGAAATGTCCGAAGCCTCTTCTAACTCTAAACACTCAAGATACAAGTTCGCTTGCCCGCCTTCCCCCAATATCCGATTTATACTACTGATTATTTTTTGATAATTCCTCACTGTATTTCTTTTGTTATAGACAACGCAAATGTAAATGTCAGTGTAATCTACTTTAGTTTTCCTCGAATTTAATGAATTGCAATAGATCCAGCTGTTGAGAATATCAGAGACTATCAAAGAGATCTAAGGGAGAGATCCAGGATAAACCTTCTACATCAGAGGAATCTAGTGTATGTTCATTAGTTTTCCCCAGAACAAAACAAATGAAACCAGAATGAACAGGGACTTCTGTACAGGGACTTGGTAGGTTTATACAGACTTGAAACTCTGCTGTACAGGGACTTGGTAGGTTTACACCGTCTTGAAAGTCAAATATCTTCTCACATAGGCACATTAACAATGACCAGGAGGAACTGGTGAGGCACCAACTGAAGTGGGGAATCCTTAACTCCAATGTTACTGCTTTTCCTATGTGGGAATAACAGCCACATTTTTATACTGTTCAAGAGATGTCAGAATTCAAATTTCATGTTATGTATTCTAACATCTTGAAAATCAGCAAATGATTGACTATCAGCAAAAAAAAAAAAAAAAAAAAAAAAGTAAAGCAAACTAAATGTACAGGCATTAAACTACATGAGAACCAAGCAAACAGGTTCACATATTGGATTTGATGATCTCCTAGTTGAGTGAAATTTAACAGAAACTTTTACAGGAATGAGGCTTATTTTGCTCTTGGACGGGTTGCCTTGGGAAAATGTGAAAACCATTTCTCTTCCATCTTTAAAGCTGAAATCAATATTTTGTTTTCCTTGGCATAATTCATTTATCACCTGCAACCCAGGAGGCACAATGTGAGTGCCTAATCGCTCTAGAGATTTGGTGATTCTTCATGGAGTTCTTGAAGCTACCAAGAAGAACTATGTCAGATAAAGTACAGGTGTGTGCCACATTATGTGCCACATAGTCACACAAACCCCATCTTCATATCACAGAGCTAGCATGTGGTTAAGCTCTGGTTTTTCTTTTTAATTATACCATCAGTCCTATCATGTAGCTACAAATTCATGATGCTTTCAGACTCAAGTCTAAACCAAAGTACCTTGCCCTAGGCAACAGAATACAATTAAATAATCCATGCAGCCACACTGGGCTGTTTACCTTCTACTTAACTGTGGAGGTCCAGGCTCCAACATCTCCCTTCTGTTCTGGGCCCCAGGCAGGAGGCTGACCTGGACCAACAACAGCTATGGGCTTCCTGGTGGGTTTGGACAATGGAGAGCACCAGCAGAGATGGAGGTGCTTCCTGGTGGGTTTGGACAATGGAGAGCACCAGCAGAGATGGAGGTGTTTCCTGGTGGGTTTGCACAATGGAGAGCACCAGCAGAGAAGGAGGAACTTCCTGGTGGGTTTGGACAACGGAAAGCATCAACAGAGACGCAGGTGCTTCCTGGTGGGTTTGGACAGTGGAGAGCACCAGCAGAGACGCAGGTGCTTCCTGGTGGGTTTGGACAATGGAGAGCACCAGCAGAGATGGAAGTGCTTCCTGATGGGTTTCAACAATGGAGAGCACCAGCAGAGATGGAGGTGCTTCCTGGTGGGTTTGGACAATGGAGAGCACCAGCAGAGATGGAGGTGCTTCCTGGTGGGTTTGGACAATGGAGAGCACCAGCAGAGATGGAGGTGCTTCCTGGTCAGTTTGGACAAACTATTAGGTTGACGCAAAAGTAATTGTGGTTTTTGCTCTTACTTTCAATGGCAAAAATGGGCTTCTTTACAACAGTGGGTTTCTTTTCCTCTGGCTTCCTGGGGGGTTTGGCTGATGCAGAGCACTAGCAGAGATGGAGAAAGGAAAGAGGGTGACATTGGAATATTTATTCCCCAGATTTCCTGCAGGGGAGCTGTGAGCTGTCTGTGACCATCAGTTAAATCCCACAGTTCTCTCTACCTGAAGGTCCCTTAACTGCCCTCTCTCTTACCCCTTCAAGCCCCAAGGTGTTAACTGCCTATGCTGCAATTAGCCCTAGGGTACAGAATTAGCCCTTGTGATTTCCCCATTCCTTGTCCATGTTTTGCAAATAGCCCCTCACTTACAAGTTACCTAATTTGAGTATGCTGCCTGTGCCCTCCTAGGACCTCCACTAACCTACACACAAAACCTCTCACTGCTTATTGGGAGAAAAAAAAATCACCCTCACACCTCTGTGAACTCCTCCAACCAGACTGCAAAGCCAGTTCTGAATATGTCATTAAGGGGAACCCAATGCTTGTCCCAAATCATTGTCATGACCTGGGTTCTCATGGGTTTCAAATCAGAGCCATGCCTTCTGTGGAGTCTACATCATTTGGTGAAATGAATGCCATGATGCAGATGTAGAGAAAGTTCTCCCTCCTGCAGAGCTCAGAGCTCATGGAAAATGACCACTGTTTGCACTTCAGTATCCCTTTCTGTTATGGTCTGAATGTTTATGTGCCCCCAAAACTAATATGTTGAAATCCTAACACCGAAGGTGATGGTGTTAGAAGGTGAGATCCTTCAGAGGTGATTATGTCACAGGGATGGAATCCTCATGCTTGGAATTAGTACTCTTATAAAAGAGGTCCCAGAGAGCTCCTTTTCTCCTTCCACCATGTGAAAACAAAGCAAAAGATGCCATCTATGAACCAGAACGTGGGCCCTCACCAGATACCAAATCAATCTTGGACACTGCCTCGATCTTGGACTTCCCAGCCCTCAGAACTGTGAGAAATAAATCTCTGTTGTTTATAAACTACACATTGATACTATTTGGTTACAGTAGCCCAAATGGGTTAAGACACTTTCTTCATTATGAAATGGTGAGAATGACCAAGCTCCCTTCCTACCCTATTTATGGTACTCTGTAAATCAATTTGATCTAAGAGCCCCAGGAACTCTTCTTCTGTTTATATCAAAGATTTTCTACCAAGCTTGAACATGATCTGGACTTGCAATGAAGCAAAGGGTTGACTTGTAGCATCCAGGATTTCTGTCTGTCCATTCTATTTTAGAAAATTGAATTCTACAGCTAAGCCGTCACAGCAACAGTTAGATGCACAAAGATTTCCTTTGTCCCCTCTCACATTTCTGTATCCTTATTCCACTTGGCATAATAATCATCCTTAAACACATTTTTTTTTCTCCCTCTCTCTCTAAATTCCTCTTCAAAAACCTTTGATAAAAGCACTTACCATCATGTTCTTCTGGTAGGACTCTAAAATTCATGGCGGGCAATCTGTCTTAATGAGCTTGCCTTTCTACACAGAAATTCCCCTATTCAGGTATTTATTTCAAGACAATATGTGGATTCGGGCTCTAAGATATATGTGCAACAATGTTTAGCAGTTTGCAAAAAGAAAGCAACACAAATGCTTTCCCACAGAATATTGCTTAAAATGTGAAATATTGAGCAGTCAATAAATAAAAATAATGGTAAGGAATATTTAATGATGTGGAAAGATATTTTTAAAATACTTAGCATTTCGAAGCAGGTTCTAGTGTAAGGTACAGAAATGTACTTCAAGAAGTCTGGGCAGAACTCATCTATTTAGAACTCATTTAAAATCAATGCATGGTTGTAGGAAAGGGGAAAAAAATATCTCCCATCCTTTCCTCCCGTCTCGCAGCTAGTGAGAGGAGTCTGAAGCTGGGGCTTTTGGTTCCTGCATTGATGAATGTCACTTTTGCTGTGGGCCAGTTGATCTGTTCATAACACTGAAGAAGAGTGGAAACTGATGACTCAATTCGTAGATATGTATGCATTTTTCAGTGGGCGCTTGGCCCTTTGCTAGGCCCTGAAATACAGTGGAAAAGAAGAGAGTCTTGCCCAGGAGGAATTTGTGATGTAGAGCAGGGCTCACCAAACTACTGCCCATGGGCCAAATCCAGCGTGCCACCTGGTTTCTCGAATAAAGTTTTATTGGAACACAGCCACACTCACTCATTGCCATATTATGTGTGGCTGTTTTCCCACTGCAGAGCAGAGTTGAGTAGCTGCAATGGAAACTGTAGGACCTACACAGCCAGAAATATCTATTCTCTGAACCTTGCCAAGCTCGTGTAGAAATATACCTGGTATAGAAATCTGCTGCTAAAATTGCAGTACTGGGACCACTTGGAAAAATCTGAAACTTTCAGTTTGCTCAAGACCTAATGCCCAGGAGTGGTGGCTCATGCCTGTAATCTCAGCACTTTGGGAAGCCAAGGCAGGGAAATCACCCAAGGCCAGGAGTTCGAGACCAGCCTGGCCAATATGGCGAAACCCAGTCTCTACTAAAAATACAAATATTAGCCGGGCATGGTGGCACATGCCTAAAATCCCAGCTACTCAAGAGACTGAAGAATGAGAATTGCTTAAACCCAGGAGACAGAGGTTGCAGTGAGCCAAGATTGCACCACTGTACTTCAACCTAGGTGACAGAGCAAGACTCTGTCTCAAAAACAAAAACAAAAAACCCAATGAATTGGCATCTGGGTTAGCAATACACCCATTACAGCTGGAAAAACAGGAACAGAGAGAGTCAAACGAGCCCCCATAGCTCCATTCCCATCCTGCATCATTTAACTCTTTGTGCAGACATGATCTCTGAGTTAGGAAAGGACTCCTCAAGTCGTACTTTCAGAGGAACCTTCCCATATGTGCCAACATCCCCAGAAGCAAAGTGCTTCCAATAAGGCATCCAAATCAAGTGCTGAATCTCCCACCCAGCAGCACCTGCTTCACTAAATAAGAATTAATATACATCATCTTCCCAGACTTACCTATCCTATATTAATTACAAGCACCGTATTTAACTTAAACGAACCATTCAGCCATATGAGCGGCAATATTCAAGACATCAATTTTACGGCACTGCTCAGGAAAATGCAGCGATACATCATCCCACCCAAAATACAAAGGTCAAATGATATTAATTAATGCAGCGACACAACTCGCTGCAGCTAAATGGGTAATCTTGATTATGGCTCCTTGATGGAGAACTAATGCCTCATTAATCTTAAACATATCAACCTGAGAACATCAGAGAAGTCAAATAGAATAACGGCCAACATTTCAGTGAACAGAGACTCATGCTTGCTGGGTAAGAAGGCGAATTCTACAGACTTGGCTGTATTTTCCACCTCCTTCACCAGATGTGTTTACTGAGCGCTTCATACAAAACGGGCTTGAAAGTCTCTGTCTCTCTCTGTCTCTTTCTCTCTCTCTCTCTCTCTCTCACACACACACACACACACACACACACACAGCATTATCAAATAGGCAGGCAAACAGGCACATTCTCTCTTGTGGTTTTCACATACATGCTACAAAAAGAAAGAGAAATTAATGGGTTTATATGGCTGAGAGCCAAGTGAGTAACAGTTACTCTGAGGTCCCTGCATCCATGTGCTGCTACTTATTTATCGTATGTAAGTGGACAGAAGACAGAAGGTCACTGGTTCAACCTTGAGGGCATGGCATGTTCCGTATCTGTTTCAGTTTTAGACAGGATGGTCCTTGTGGATTTGAGAGGGCCTGTGGGTAAGCAAAGAGGAAGATCAGGCTCAACCCAGGGTCACCCAGACTGGAGCTGCCATGTCCTACTACTGACTCAAGTCAGCAGACGTCTGCCACTGTCATGCAAATCTTTTTTTTCTTTTTTTTGAGACAGAGTCTTACTCTGACACCCAAGCTGGAGTGCAATGGCATGATCTTGGCTCACTGCAACCTCTTCCACCTCCCAGGTTCAAGCAATTCTCCTTTATCAGCCTCCTAAATAGCTAGGATTATAGACGCCTGCCACCATGCCCAGCTAATTTTTGTATTTTAAGCAGAGACAAGGTTTCACCATGTTGGCCAGGCTGGTCTTGAACTACTGACCTCAGGCGATCCACCCACCTTGGCCTCCCAAAGTGCTGGGATTACAGAAGTGAGCCACCACGCCTGGCCACAAATCTTAATAGTGTCTCCTGTTAGAAAATATTAGTTTCTCATTGGATTCCTAGAGAAGCAACCACAAACTCCCCAACACACACATAAGCACACACACATACAGGCGCACACACACACGAAGGCTCGGTGACTCATACCAGTTGCAGGAAAAACCTGCGACATCTAAGTTGGGGGATCCTGTCGAAAGGAATTCAGTCTTATGCATTTTCATTCTACACAGAACTGAGTGATGGCTAAGAAAGGGTTACCCATTGGTCTCGCTTTAATGAATAGATAAAATTTGAGTCGAGTACTGAAGTAGCTTTTGTTGAAAAGAGTTGCCTAAGCAATGTTAACCTTTTTTTTTTCCCTATCCATTGCAATCCACACTGCAGCTGCATTATTCTCACATAAACAATCTTCTAAAGAACTTGAAACTCTTTGTTCTTTGAAGAAGGAAGTTATTTTCCTCATTTTTTATTTTACTTCTTTTCTCTCCTTTTTTTATTCTTTAAGAATTTTTGATATTTTATGTCAAGATAAATGTAGTCTAATTCAATTCCTAAAGATCACAATTTGTTGAAGGATTTTTACAGTTCATCTCTCCTTACATTAAAGCTCAACCCATAACTTTGTGTAAAATGTATTTGCATTTTTACAAATCTCTGTATTTTTTTCTCACTACCTGATTCTCTCTAGCCTGTATGTGCATAGCAATTCAAGTTAACAAGTGTTCAAATTTTTTAAAACTGTGTTGGTAAGAATGGTTGCTTTTAAATGCCTTCCACTGCTTAGGTGCTAGAGCATCAGATACACCATATCCAATTTCCCAGCCCTGCACCCAGGTACATGCTAAGGCTGAAGGAGGTTAGAAGTCTTATCAACCCCAGGCAACATTGTTGATTATTGGCAGGGCTGGGATTTTCCCGGGTCTGTTTAGCTCCTAAGGCAGGCTCAACTCACAGAGCAAACTTCCCCACAGAAGTTATAGAACTTTCAAAAAAAGAAAAAAAAAAAAAAAGAAAAACAGAAACTATCTAATAATTTCCCAAACCAAATAGCATCTTCTGGATGAGGAGAGAGTTTCTCCTTGTGCAATTGCTCCACTGTGATCACTGAGTACAGATCTCCCAGCTCCTATCCAGCCACGATGCATGTTCCTTATCAATAAATAATACTTCAGTAAAGGTCTCCAGAGATATTAATCCAAACAAACTAGAGGCTAATTGCCATTTCCCAGCACAAAGCTGCAGTGACGATGATTCTTTAATTCTTTCTACGTGCTCACAGCCCACGGCGCTCTGCTCTGCTCACTAACTGTGAGCTGTAGCTACCCGTTTGCAAGGGAAAAGAAGGGAAGGGGTGCAATCAGACCTGGGAGACTTATATTAATATCATGGGCCTCCACTTCCTGCCTGTGTAGTCTTGTGCTAGAGCTTTGGTGCTCCTCTGCAAATGGGGAATATGAAAATCAACCTAATGGGATTGCCATGAGGGTCAACTGAATACAATGCATTGTATGTAACCCTACAGTCATCCCCCAAATGGTCCAATTTTAATAACAGGGGCAAGGGGAGCCAAGCACAAAAAGAATGCTTTCAAAATAAACTCAGTTTCTTTGTTTCACGAGAATTTTCCATTAAAAAAAAATTTTTATTTCATGAGAATCTTGATGGGAGGCATAACCAAATGTACTCCTTTTTTTTTTTTTTTTTTCTCTGACAGAGTCTTACTCCTGTGGTCCAGGCTGGAGTTCAGTGGTCTGATCTCATCTCACTGCAACCTCTGCCTCCTGGGTTCAAGTGAGTCTCCTGTCTCAGCCTCCCGAGTAGATAGGACTACAGGTGTGCACCACCACACCCAGCTAATTTTTGTATTTTTAGTAGAGATGGATTTTTCTCATGTTGGCCAGGCTGGGGCTGGTCTCGAACTCCTGACCTCCAGTGATCTGCCCGCCTCAGCTTCCCGAACTGTTGGGATTACAGGCGTCAGCCACCGTGCCTGGCCCAAATTCGCTACCTCTTTACAAGCCTCCCTCCCACCCACTTTCCCCATACACTGCAACTATTCTTCCAGGCCTCTCTCTGAAAAAGCTGCAGTCCATAGGCTTGTCCTTCTCCTTGTCCTCCTATTTTTATAGCCCACAGAACCAGTCAGGCTTTAGCAGAAATCCCTTGGGAGGGCAGAAAAAAAGAAATGGAATAGGTCAAGCCAGAATCTAGGTATTAAGTATAGAGACTGGGGATCCTCGAATGTGAGTAAGTTTGGTCATAACACGTACTTGAAATGCTTTCTTCAGTGCTCGGCCTATGGTATATAATGTTGTTATAGTTCTTTTCCCAAGGCCAGCTGATTCTTTCCATTATGGACAGTGGAAATCTTCATATATGCCTTTATGGGCTGCGTACAGTGGACTCATGCCTGTAACCCCAGCAATTTGGGAGGCCAAAGTGGGAGGATCACTTGAAGAGCCCAGGAGTTCTAAACCAGCCTGAGCCACAAAGTGAGACCCTATCTCCACAAAAAACTTAAAAAATTACCCAGGTGTGGTGGCACATGCCTACAGTCCCAGCTACTCCAGAGGCTGAGGAGCAAGGATTGCTTGAACCAAGGAGTTTGAGGCTGCAGTGAACAATGAGAGCACCACTCCAGCCTGGGCAACAGAGGGAGACCCAGTCTCTAACCAACAAACAAAAAGGCTGGTGTGAGGAGATTCTACAAGGAAGGAAACACAAAATCTCACTGACTTCCTCTGGATTTAGCCTCAGACCATCCTGGGTGGTTGCTCCTGTTATAAAACAGGGGTGGTGTGTGTGTGTGTGTGTGTGTGTGTGTGTGTGTGTGTCTGTTGGGGGGTGTTACTAGTCCCTCATTCCTTATAAAGAGTTCGGTGGGTGTCAACCTCTACCTGGATGACTTAGCACAGGATCATTCTCATGACCAAGAGAAGCTACAGAGGCCAGAAGCGAGACAAATGAGTGAGATCATCTTCTCCACCCCCAGAGAAATTTAAGGTCAACTCTGGAAGCCACTGCCCTTTATTGATTGGAGGTGAAGGGCAGAAAAGCATGGCAAAGGTCTTCTGCCCCCACCCACATCACCAGCACCCATTCTAGGTTGGCGGTTCTTGCCCCTAAATCCTATCTCTTGTAGCATTTAACTTTGAACACAACATTAAAAATTGCCTCCATTTCCTGTGACATTCCACATTCAACATTGTTGAGCATCTTTTCATGCTAAGTTCTTCCTGCATATTTTCTCATCTTACAGGGAAACCCCCTGTAATTAAGTTTTTGGGTTTTTTTGTTTTGTTTTTTGAGACAGAGTCTTGCTCTGTCACCCAGGCTGGAGTGCAGTGGCGCCATCTCGGCTCACTGCAAACTCCGCCTCCTGGGTTCACGCCATTCTCCTGCCTCAGCCTCCAGAGTAGCTGGGACTACAGGCTCCTGCCACCATGCCTGGCTAATTTTTTGTATTTTTTTTTAGTAGAGACGGGGTTTCACCATGTTAGCCAAGATGGTCTCGATCTCCTGACCTGGTGATCCGCCCGCCTCGGCCTCCCAAAGTGCTGGGATTACAGGAATGAGCCACCGCGCCTGGCTTGTAATTAAGTTTTTATCTTACCATTTAAAGAAAAGCAATTTGGAATCCAGAGAGGGTAAGCAACTCACCCAAGGTCACACAGCAGATGCAGGGCAGAGGGAGGGTTTGGAGAATGCCCACCTGAAGCCAGAGCAATGTTCTCTATATTGCACTACATATACTTTCCTACCTGCTAAAGAGCTGTGTTTCACACTCTCTGAGTCTCGGTTAACTATCACTATGAATTTAAGCTGAATTTTATATTAAAAAAAAATTGAGAAAGGGCAGGGAAAGAAAATCTCTCTGAATCACTCAGATTACTGATCCACAAGGATGTCACCGTGACAGGCACTTCCTGGGATGCAACGCCCGGCCTTTAATTCCTCCAGCTCACTCACGATCAGGCAGGTCTTGGACGTGCTCACAGGATACGAGGCTGTCCGTGTCAGGGCACTCAGTCATCCCAGTGGAGGCTCATGCCGCCAAGCAGGGTGGCAGGAAGGGGGTAACAGCAGATGGCTCTGATCAAAATCTCACCCTCCTTCCTCTGGGAACTTAGACGAAGTAGTGGTAACCAGACCTAAGACAGGAATTCATCCCAATCAGAGAGCACCTGCCTCCCAAAAGTAAATAAAATTATATTAAAGACAGAAATATTAGAGGCTCTGATAATGTAATCATAAAGTAATCACTTTGAATTAGGATAATGGCTGTGTCCAACTCCTTATTGCATTTATTTTGAATATCACATTCTTTCAACTCTCATTATTTTAATTATGTTCAATTACAGACATTTGCATATGCTTTATCATGGATATTAGTGAGGGGGGAAAAGACTTCCCTGAGTTAAATGATGAACAGATATTTCATATTATATTACACTTGCACCTCCTGAAAATCTGATTTAGTTACAGCCGAAAGAGAAGTCCCAAGATAGAATGCGAATTGAATTGGGTCTGAATTTTCTGCCATGATGTGGGGAGCACATGTATGTAGAGACAGTCATTCAGAAATCAAACTAGAGCTGGTGAAGGACTGTGGGCTAGAGCCAGGCAGAGATTTGCAGCTTGCCTCTGGCTGTGTGGCCTCAGGAAAATCAAGCGACCTCTCTGATCTTCACTCTCTGCATCTAGAAAACTTGGAATACAGTTCCCACGTCACAATGTAACTTCAGGTATTATATAAAATGCTATTGAAAAGTGCTTAGCTGGGTGTCAGGGATAGAGTAAGAGTTAAAAAATTAGCTATAGTTTTCAGTAAATGGTGCTGTTACAATTGGACATTTATAAGCCAAAAACAAAAAAGATAAACCTCAAACTAAACATTACTTTTAAAAAAGAGGGCTGGAGATGGGGTCTTGCTATGTTGCCTGGGCTGCAGTACGGTGGCTACTCATAGGTGGCTACTCATAGGAATGATGATAGTGTACTACAGCCTCAAACTCCTGGCCTCAAGTGATTCTCCTGCCTCTGCCTCCCGAGTACCTAGAAAAACAGGCACATGCCCACATGCCCCCATGCCCTGCTTATGACTTTTATAACAGAATAGATCACAACCTTAAGTGTAAAATGTAAAACTATAAAATGCTTTGAAAAATATAAAAGAAAATGATGGATCTAGGGCTAGGCAAAGAGCTTTCAGGCAAAAACATGATCCATTTTTAAAAATTCATAAATTGGACCTCATCAAAACTAAAAACCTTTGCTCTGCAGAAGATCCTGGAAACAGGATGAGGAGACAAGCAACAGCCGGGGGAAAATATTTGTAAACCACATACCCCACAATAACGAATGAATAATATCCAGGATATATAAGTAACTTTCAAAACTCAGTAATAAACAAAGAAAAAACCCAATCCAATTAGACAGGAGGCAAAATATGTGAACAAACAATTCAATAAAAAGTAGATGCAGGTGGTAAATGAGAACATAAGAAGGTATTCGACATCATTAGCCATCAGGGAATGAACTATAAATTCAAAAGGCAATATCACTATAACCTGTAAGAATAGCAAAAAATTAAAAACAATAATGACAATCCCAAAAGCTGGTGAGGATGCAAATAAACTGGATTATTCATGCAATGCCATTAGGAATGTAAAACCGCTTAGCCACTCTAGGAAACAGTGTATCAGTGACTCATAAACTAAACATCCAATTACCATATGATCCAGCAGTTGTACGCTTCGGCATCTGTCCTAAAGAAATTAAAACTTTATGTTCACACAAAACCCTGTACACCAATGTTTATAGCAACTTCACCCACAGTACCCCCAAACAACCCAGATGTACTTCAACAAGTGAACGGTGTAACTGTGTATATTCATACCATGGGACACTATTCAGCAATGAAAGGGAGTGAAATATTGATACATACAACTTGGGGGACTCTTCAGGGAATTATGCTAAGTGAAAAAAAGCCCATCCTAAAAGACTGCCTACTATGTGATTCTATGTATATAACATTTTAGAAATGACAGCATTTTAGATACAAGCAATGAATCAGTGGTAACACGGGTGACAGCACGCAGGGGTGAGAGGGAGGTGAATGTGGGTATGAAAGGGACACTTACAGTAATGGAATGATTCGATATCTTAAGATATTGTACTATAGTTTTGCAAAATGTTGACCTTGGGAGAAACTGGGTAAAGCATCCATAGTTTCTGATCAGAACTGCATGTGAACGTACAATTGTCGCAGTAAAAATTTCAACAGTCTGGGCGCGATGGCTCACGCCTGTAATCCCAGCACTTTGGGAGGCCGGGGCGGGTAGATCACCTGAGGTCAGTAGTTTGAGACCAGCCTGAGCAACTTGGTGAAACCCCATCTCTACTAAAAATACAAAAATTAGCCAGGTGGGTGGTGCATGCCTGTAAACCCAGCTACCTGGGAGGCTGAGCCAGGAGAATCGCTTGAATCTGGGAGGCAGAAGTTGCAGTGAGCCAAGATTACAGCATTGCACCCAGCCTGGATAACAAGAGTGAGACCCTGTCTCAAAGAAAAAAAAAAAAAAAAAAAAAAAAGTAAAGAAAAAAAATCAATAGAAAATAAAGAGGAATTTTGTGTACCCAAAAAAGTGCTATTGTTTCTATACAATAAATGTCTCTCTAGATGGTATACAGATGGATACTAATGGATTCCTAAGTCCATATGAAAAGACGAAAAGTAGCACCCGTTTGCCTTGGCCTCATTCTTCTCAAACGTGTGATGGCCAAGCCATTATTGCTTGGGTTGTAGAGCACCTGGCCTTTCTGTGAGCCCCCCAGAAGCAGCCAGATATTTTATTTTCTCCATCACACCGCTGCAGGTCACTGAGGACACACTGGATTCTTGTCTTCGGCGGCAGCCTGCCTCCAGGTACCATGCGTGTGCAACTGCCCAAAAGCCACAAAAAGCTTCCTAAATGGCAAGAGGGAGGGAGAGTACTACTAGGAATGTCCCAGAAAAGGCAGGTGCTCCCCCTCCCCTGGGGGCTGCTGGGGTAGTCCTGGCTTCTAGCCTTGGAGCTGGCTGCCTGGGTTTGAACTTTCCCTCTGCTATTAGATGGGTGCAAAAGTAATTATTTTTGCACCAACCTAATACCAGCTTCTGTGGCTTTGGGCCCATCACTTAACTCCTCTGTGCCTCATTTCTTCATCTGTAAAATGGGAATCATAATAGCAACTACTATACCTTACAGGATTGTGGAGAGAAGGGACTGAATTAATACAGTCCTGAACTGCAGAATGAGTTTCTCACCAAGGATGGATGGCATCCATGACAACGGCCCCATAAGATTATAATGGAGTTGGCCAGGCATGGTGACTCACACCCGTAATCCCAGCACTTTGGGAGGCAGAGGCGGATGGATTACGAGGTCAGGACATGGAGACCATCCTGGCTAACACGGTGAAACCCTGTCTCTACTAAAAATAAAAAAATATATATATTAGCCAGGCATGGTGGCGAGCGCCTGTAGTCCTGGCTACTCAGGAGGCTGAGGCAGGAGAATGGTATGAACCCGGGAAGCAGAGGTTGAAGTGAGCCAAGATCGAGCCACTACTGCACTCCAGCCTGGGCAACAGAGTGAGACTCTGTCTCAAATATATATATATAAAAAATGGAGTTGCCCTATACAGGTGTACCATTTTTATTCTGTCTTTTTACTGTACCTTTTCTATGTTTAGGTGTGTTTTGATTCACAAATGTGACCACTGTGTTCCAACTGCCTACAGTATTCAGTACAGAAAAATGCCATATAAGTTTGTAGCCTAGGAGCAAAAGGCCAGAACATACCGCCTAGGTGTGAAGGAGGCTATACCATCTAGGTTTGCGTTAAGTGCCCTCTGTGATGTTCCCATAATGACAAAATTCCCTAACGATGCACTTCTCAGAATGTGTCCCCATTGTTAAGAGAGCTATGCCTGTACAGGTAAAGCACTTAGCCCTGTGCAGACCCATAGTGAGATAATACCAGAATGTGCAGTTACTATTCTCTCATAAGATTGTTCCAAGGGTTAGGTAAGTAATTCCTGCCAATGAAACCTTTTGCATAGCAGCTGCCACACAGAGAATGCTCAGGACATGACAGTTCACTGGGATAACTATGGCTGGATAATAATTTGGTAAATTAATTGATGCGTTCCTCTTCTCCCTGCAGTTTTCCTTCTTTGCTTCCTCTATTCAAGTAGTTCATTGCTTTGGAAAAGTCGGTTACTGAAAAGACTTTCTTAACTGTCCTTTGTCTCTAAAAGCATAAGCCCCAATATGGAGAGAGGTAGCGTGTATTCAGGCAGCAAAGAAGAAATAGGGACTTTTATTGCTCCTGGTTCCATGAGGAGGAAAAGGAGGAGAAGAAGAAGGGGGAGGGTAAGGAGAGGAGGAGGGGGAGGGGAAGGAGAGGAGGAGGAGGAGGAGGAGGAGGAGGAGGGGGAGTGGGAGGGAGGACGAGGGGGAGGAGGAAGAAGGAAGAAGAAGGAAGAAAAGGAGGAAGGAGAAGAAGAAGAAGGGGGAAGAGGTAGAAGAAGGAAGAAGGAGAAGAAGAGGAGGAGGAAGAGGAGGGGGAGGGGGAGGAGGAGGAGGGGGAGGAGGAGGAGGGGGAGGAGGAGGAGGGGGAGGAGGAGGAGGGGGAGGAGGAGGAGGGGGAGGGGGAGGAGGAGGAGGGAGAGGGGAAGGAGGAGGAGGACAGGGAGGGGGAGGGAGAGGAGGAGGGAGAGGAGGAGGAGGGGGAGGGGGAGGAGGGGGAGGTGGAGGAGGAGGAAGGAAGGAAGGAAGGAAGGCAGGGAGGGAGGGAGGGAAAGAATGCCTGAACAGCCAGACCTGACACCCCCCACAGCCTGGCCCTGTTAAGAATCACTGTTCAGAATACTCATGACTCCAGGAGTGGAAAAAACAATCAAATCCAATCTAATTCCAACTCGATGCTCTCTCGGGTGTGGGGAAGCCCCAAGCAGAATGGAGGTTGAGTTACAGAATAACAATGAGGGTCAGAAATGAAGTTGGTTTCAAAAAACAAGGACCACGCTTCCTGAGCACCTGAGCTTATGGAGCCATCCTCCTGCCCAGGGGGCTAGCATTTCCTGCACCACAGAGTGGTGATCCCTGAAATGGGCTGTGGGGCTTTTCCCCGCCTACCCCACCATACCCCTCTCTTCACTGGAAGGGTCCATGAGTCAGTGCCAGGGCCCCAGCCCTTATCTCCTTTCCTTCACACACTCCTTGGGAGACCGATAAAGCACTATTCAGTGACAAAACTAGATTTGTCCGCGGAGAAGCTCCACGTCTAAGTGGATGTGCAGGAGCTGTCAGGGAATATTTTTTCTCCCCACCCACTAAGCTTTTAAAACGACTGAAGTGCCACCCTCCCTAATTACCCAATTCAGTGGCGCACACAATGGATCTGCCACTTTCTGAGGATTTCTGACATCTCTAATTCCCCGTGGCCTCTCAGCTCTGACAGGAGGCATCTGGGGTAATGGGGGGCAGGGACGCAGAGCTGGGAGAATGCAGGGAGTTAATTGGAGAGACAGGGATGCAGGTGAGAAGTGAAGTCGCATTCACTCTTGAGTCAGAGCTGCAGACATCAGAGCTGGGATGACTTAGAGGTGGTCTGTGTGACCCTCTTACCTGACAGAGGAGGAAACCGAGGCAAACAGGGAGTGGTAACTGGACAATGGTACATCGGGGACTGTAACTCAGGTATTCATGTACTCACCCATTCATTCACTCATAATTCATTAAAGCATTCATCTGCCAGACAATGCTACATCTTGAGACATAACAGATATAATAGTGAACACAGCAAAGTCTTCACATTCCTGCTATTTACATGCTAGTAGAGAGAAATGGGAAGTAAACATCTATTTCTAGTAAGTTCTGTAAGGAAAACACAGCACAGTAAGGAGAAAGAGAGATGAAAAGGGGGCTGCTTATTAGTCAAGATGGTCAGGAACGTCCTCAGTGGTGAGATGAGATTTCAGCAGGAGCCCACTTGAAGAAAATGGATAGAGCCATACGGATGAACATTCTAGGTATGAGAGGGCTTTTAAAAAATCATGTGCAGGCTGGGCACAGTGGCTCACGCCTGTAATCCCAGCACTTTGGGAGGCTGGGGAAGGCGGATCACCTGAGGTCAGGAGTTCAAGACCAGCCTGACCAACATGGCGAAACCCCTTCTCTACTAAAAAATACAAAAATTAGCTGGGTGTGGTGGTGGGTGCCTGTAATCCTAGCTACTTGGGAGGCTGAGGAAGGGAGAACTGCTTGAACCCAGAAGGCGGAGGTTGCGGTGAGCCCAGATCATGCCACTGCACTCCAGCCTGGGCAACAGAGCGAGACTCGATCTCAAAAAAAAAGAAAAAAAAAAATTCATGTGCAAAGGCCCTATGGTGGGAACATCACTGGACTATTCCAGAAACAACTTAGCGGCAATGTAGCTGGTTCTCAGCATGCTTGGGTGAAGGCAGTAGGGTGAGACGCAGTCAGAAGGGACAATGGGACCACATGCCCCAGAAGCTGACAGACCATTATAAGGCTTATGGCTCTGCGCCCGATGAGATGGCAACTGCTGGGTCTGGAGCAGAGATGTGTCCTGGCCTTTTGACAGACTCCTCAATCTGCATGCAGACTCCTTGGATAGCAGAAACACCCTTTAGATAAGGGTTTTTTATTCTTGGCACCACTGACTTTTGGGACTGTATAGTTCTTTGTGGTGAGGGGGTGTACTATGGGATGTTTACTAGCCTCTCTGGCCTCCACCCGCTAAACACAAATAGCAGCTCCCCTATTTTGACAACCAAAAATATCCCATGCACATTATCAAACGTCCGTTCAGGAGAATCTAGTTGAGGACCACCACTTTAAAACATCACACGGCCGGGCGCAGTGGCTCACACCTATAATCCCAGTAATTTGGGAGGGTGAGGCGGGTGGATCCCTTGAGGTCAGGAGTTCGAGACCAGACTGGCCAACATGGTGAAACCCCATCGCTACTAAAAATATAAAAATCAGCCCAGCCTGATAGTGGGCACCTATAATCCCAGCTACTCATGAGGTTGAAGCAGGAGAATCAATCACCTGAGCCTGGGAGGTGGAGGCTGCAGTGAGCTGAGATGGTGCCACTTCAGCCCAGCCTGGGTGACAGAATGAGACTCCATCTCAAAAATAAAATAAAATAAAACATCACACAACTTCAGAAGGAAATAAATAGTCTAATCCAATAGTTTCCATGCCTCATTAAACATTAGCATTATCTGGGAAGTTTGTTTTTCCAAATACAGATTCCAGAGCATCACCCCAGACCCACAGAGCCTGTGTCCCCAGGGGTTAGGGCTCTAGAACCTTTGTAGATGCCAGCTCTCCATAATACCCCAAAGATCCAGCCCAGCCCTTCTCCAATTCCTGTCTTTCCTGCTGACCCTTCACATTGCTGCTGCCAAGGCGCAGCTCCTATACTATTATTTAATCATATGTTTCCCTAAATCAACCAATTTCTTTTACTTAATTATTGATGCTAAAAAGGGAAATCTGTATCAGTAGTTCCCAAACTGATATCAAAGGTGTAGGAACCACTGAGCATCCTGTCAACAGAAATGTAGCCTGGGGTGGAGTCTGATTCGCATTTCCAATGAGCTCCCAGGGAGGCAGGCTGCGGGTCTGCAGATCACACTCTGACTTCTGAAACTCCACATCACTTCCAGAAATGGAAACGCTACTTGTGGCACATAGAAGGTAGTTATAAAAAGCAAGCCTAGTGTAAACAAAACCACGTGAAATTGCAGGACGACAAGGTTGCCCGACAAAGTGTCTGAGCCTGAGGTCTGCTCCCTCTGGTGCTAAAAGGGGACATTAGAAGGATTTAAGAGGCATTAAACACACACATTCACAGGCGCGCACACACCTACCTGCTATTTGCTCTTTCAGGCCACCAGAAGCACTAAGAGGGAATGAAACCTCCTCATGATATTAATTAATGTTGTCTAATGCCTGGTCTGTGTCTCACCTAAAATTATCACAAATCCCTTCCAAAGTCACCAAGCAGACCCCTCAACTCTGGGAAATACTCAAGAAGTCCAATTTTCTCTACTTAACTTCTGAGAATGCGGAGGATCACTGCTCATTGCCCCACAGGGAGCCGATAAAAACTGTGAACAGCTCTCAGGTCTGCTGTCTGCCCAGGGCCACAGTGAGAATTCGGCCTCCTGAAGGATCCTGAGACACCCTGAAGCTCCCCATCCCACTGATGCTATCTGCACTTTCCCCCCCGAACTCACCACGACCAGTCTCACCTGCCTGGGAGGTCATTACCATCTGCACCGTTCTGCCGCCTCCTGCTCTCTGCAAGCTGTGGCCTGGTCACAAGATCCTGCTGGAGGGAAGGAGTCGATTTGGAGATGGCAATCACTCAGCCAAGGGAGATGCAAACAGTGGTAGGAGACATTAAAGCATTTTAACACTTGACCTTTATGCCCCAAGCTAAATAAACAGAATTGTTTATGATAGCTAGGATTGCAGTTTCCTGCCTTCCAGAGAAAGGCTGTTGGCAGAAAGGAGCCTAAGTTCCTAGAGAGAGAGAGGAGGGTGGAGCTGATTGGAAGACTTTTCAGGAACCCTTTGATCAAATTCCCCAGCACAGCAGTTTCTGCAGGCAAGAGTCTGGACTCTGGTGTCAGACTATCTGGGTTCAAATCCCAGCTCTGCCATGTGCTACCTGTGTGAGTGACCATGGGGAAGTAATTTAACCTCCTGCACCTTAAATACACTTTAATTTGTTTCTTTCTTTGAGTCAGAGTGTCACTCTGTTGCCAGGCTGGAGTGCAGTGGTACGATCACAGCTCACTGCAACCTCTGCCTCCCGGATTCAAGCGATTCTCCTAACTCAGCCTCCTGAGCAGCTGGGACTACAGGCACACACCACCACGCCTGGCTAATTTTTGTATTTTTAGTACAGATGGGGTTTCACCATGTTGACCAGGATGGTCTTGATCTCTTGACCTCGTGATCCATCTGCATCGTACTCCCAAAGTGCTGAGGTTAGAGGCGTGAGCCACCATGCCCAGCCAGCTGCATTTTAATTTCTAGATGGTGAAACTTAACTGAGAGAATGTAAGTATCACATAAGGGCAATACATATAAACTATCCTCACACCACATAGTAAATGCTCAGTGAATTAGTTATTATGGTGTTAAGCCCCTCAACAGTCACTAATCACATTGAATGAATGTTTCCTCTCTTGAGATAAAAAGAAGGAAATAACAAAATAACAAATTTTGACTGCTGGCTATGGTTGTCAAGAGGGCTACATTACAATCCGAGTCTCCCATTCATTCCCAGAAACATACATTTCACATCACTGCAACAAATGATACCTCTCACGTTTATCAGATCAAGAAAAAATCCTCCATTCCAGAAACGTGCTGGGGTTTACTCTTACTGCAAGAACCGGGTGAGCAGGGGCATCCTTGGAGCTCGCCTCAGACAGGTAAGGGAGTTTTAACTGGAAGCTTTCATGCCAATCATTTCTGCCCCAAGAGACAGCAGCTGTCTCATTTAAGGAACGCTCATTCCCATTTTCAGTTAAACCATTGTCCATGGTAATGGAGAAGGCAAGAGGGGCCTAGGCCTAGTAACTTTCTTAGCACCATAACTCATTAACTTAGTAACAAAGAATACAGCATGGAATGGGAAACACCGTGACTTCACAGTGGAGAAGCTGGCAGCCACCCCCTCAGCCCACCAAAATGGGCACCATGATGAATACTATTGGGGGTGTAGCTCTCGGTATATGATGAGAAGAGCATTTCACTTCTGCAGTGTTGTTCCCCACAACTCCAAACCCCAAGCTAATCATGAGAAACACATCAGCCAAACCCAGACTGTATGTACAGGATGCCAGACTGGTACCCCTCAATGCTGTCGTCATTTAAGAAAAAAAAAAAAACACTCTGAGACTCTAAGTCTCTTTCACAGAACAGAGAAGATTAGCGAAAGGGGATAACCAAATGCAATGTGGTGCCTGGATTGGATTCGGAATATAAACAGGTCATTAATGGAAACACCAGTAAGATCTGAACAGAATGTGGCCTTAATGGTAATATAGCAGCGCTGGTCCCTTCATTACAACAAACCTACCCTGTTGACGGACGATGTTATCAGTGGGGAAAACCATATGTAGGGTATACAGGAACTCTCTGTACTAACTTGGAAACATTTCTGCAAATCCAAAATAATCCCCAAACACAAAGCTTAATTTTTTTATTTTTTATTTTTATTTTATCTTTTAAGAAACGGGGCCTCACTCTGTCACCCAGGCTGGAGTGCAGTGGTGTGATCATAGCTCACTGCAGCCTCCAATTCCAGGGTGCAAGTGATCCTCCCACCTCAGCTTCCTGAGTATTTGGGAATACAAGAAGGCACTACCACACCTGGCTCTTCTTTTCCTTTTTTTTTTTTTTTGGTTTTTTTATTTGGAAGAGACAGGATTCTCCCTAGGATGCCGAGCCTGGTCTTGAACTCCTGCCCTGCAAGCGATCCTTCCACTTTGGAAAGCTTACTTTACAAAATTGGGGGTGCGGTGCTATCCATAGCTGCTCAAATATGAGAAAGAGGAAGAACACACACAAAGTGGGAATTGAAGCCAGCATGGCAATGTCTGGATATCATGGAATATCAATTTTAGCAGTGAATAAAGGAACAGTCAAAAAAACTGTCTAAGCCTGTGATGTTCATAAATTTCGACTCAAAAAGCCAAAAAAGGCTTTTTGAGTAGAAAACCTAGAGAAGGGAGCCGCCTTGATGGTGGTGTCTGTTAATACAGATCAGGACAGTGGGGTAGTTGCCTGCCCCACATCTGACCTTCTGTATCTTTGGATTGGATCACTCTTCTAACTTTTCTTGCAGTTCGAAACAGACAGCTGAGCCTGTTTTCCAATCAGCAGTTGGTTTTCTCTTCTCCGTTGGTGTTCTCCCCTCTCATAGTAAGCAGCAGCGTTGCAGTTGTTCCCAGAAGCTGGAGGCTGTTTCCAGGGCCAAAGGTGAGCTTACAGTCACCTGGTTTCCATGGAAACCAAAGCATCGCCATGCTCTTTCCAGAGCAACTTGGCCAGGCCCCGAGTACATGTCTCTCCATTTCAAACTAATCTCCCCTGCACCACACACAGAGATTTCCCTGGAGGAGCATCACCAGGGATCGTAGGGACACATAGCTCCCCCAATGACCATGGAGGGCAGGGAGTGGTCTCTGGAGAGACTCTGCATGATGGGCTGGCCTGTGAAAGCCCAGAAAGGCCTCCAGCATTCTCCCAAGATACAGACCTCTTCCAGGGTCATGGGGCAGGCAGAGAGGTGGTGAGGAGCCATCATCAACCATTTTTCCAAAGTCACCAGAGTTTTTGGAAGGAGCAGCAACCTCAGTTCTGCCTACACAATACAGCTACAGAGATGGATGGTCCAGTCAAGTGGTTTCTAGAATTTAGCTTACTAGAAAATTACCTGGAAGACTTGTCACCACGCAGATTCCTGGGCTCTGAGACAGCAGATTCTGATGTCCTGTGTCTGTGATCTGTGTTCTTACCCATCCCCTCCCCAGGTGATTCTGGGAGAGGAGTATCAAAGATCAGACTTTGAGAAGTACAGGTGCAGGAGGAAGCAGACAGGAACCTGCACTTCTAACCTTGTTCCACATCTAATTTGTTTTATCACATTTAGCAAGACCTTATTGATACATTGATTGACAGAGTCTCGCTCTGTTGCCCAGGCTGAAGTGCAGTGGCATGATTTTGGCTCACTGCAACCTCCAACTTCCAAGTTCAAGCAACTCTCCTGGCTCAGCCCCCCAAGTAGCAGGGATTACAGACATGTGCCACCGCACCCAGAGAATTTTTGTATTTTTAGTAGAAACAAGGTTTCACCATATTGGCCAGGCTGGTCTTGAACTCCTGACCTCAAGTAATCTGTCCACCTTGGCCTCCCAAAGTCCTGGGACTGCAGGCATGAGCCACTGTGCCTGGCCTCAAATACTGTTTTCAAGGATGGCAGGACAGAGACTGTGATGTTCCTTAGAATACCTTAGAATTCCTAAGGGAACTGGACCACCCTGGAATTTCTTTCCTAATGGTATTCTAAGGAACATCACTCTCTCTACCATGCCACCCTAGAAAAAAAGGGGTTCTAAGGCCAAATAGTTTGGTAATTAGCGTTTATTCCACTCTTCTCTAGAAAACACATTATGTAGCATTTTACAGACTAAGTCCTGCCATAAAGGAGTCTATGTGAGCTTTTCATCCTGATGTTTTCCTAACTCATGTGCTCACAGAACTGTGTTGTTGCTGCTGTTGTTTTCTTGTATGCTACTTGCTACTAACCAAGTCCTGGGATACCTAACTGGGTAAGTGGGAGGCCAGAAAATACTAATTATTTTATTTTATTATTTATTTATTTATTTATTTATTTATTTTGAGACCGAGTCTCACTCTGTTGCCGAGGCTAGAGTGCAGTGGTACAATCTTGGCTCACTGCAACCTCCGCCTCCCAGGTTCAAGCAATTCTCCTGCCTCAGCCTCCTGAGCGGCTGGGACTACAGGTACACATCACCACATCCGGCTAATTTTTTTATTATTAGCAGAGATGGGGTTTTACTATGTTGGCCAGGCTGGTCCTGAACTTCTGACCTCAAGTGATCCACCTACCTCAGCCCCCAAAGTACTGGGATTATAGGCATGAGCCACTGCACTCTTCCAGATAATAAAAAATATTAATTATTTTGGCTAAGTTATTACTATATGTCGAGCACTTGCCATTCAATATCTCATTGAATTACACAACTGCTCTACCCAAAGCAGCACAACCAGCAAATGGCAGAACCTCGATTCCAACCCTAAGCATTTTGACATTGAGCTTAAATTATGCTAGGAGCTCCTCAAACATTGGCAAGAGCAGAGACTATGACATGACATCCTTTACTCCAGAACTGATCATAGATAAAGTAACTTTCTGGACACAGGAAAGATGAATACACTGGTTCAGGAAAAACAAACAGCAGTGCCCATGAAAACAGCTTATACAGGGGAAAAATGTGGACCCTGAAGTTTCAAATGCCAAGCAATACTAAACCATAAGTGTACAACCCAACTTTTCGAGTTATAAGCACACTCGGTTTTTCCCTTCCTTATCAGATGAGCTTTTGAGTAATGTAGCAGCCAGGCACCCAGCTCTGTGATGTATTACATTAATGCATTATCAGAAGCAGCTGTTGCTCTAGTCATATGGATGAAGGCTGCAGAGCTTGGGTGATGTATTGCTCCAACATACCGCAATGGAGGAATGAGGCAGATCGCGTGCAGGATAGCAATGCAGTTAGAAAGTCGAGGTCGATTTATCAGGGCCATCCCAAGCCAGCATCGAGAAAGAAGAGTCGGCTAGGCTGTTGGAATTTATCAACATAATTATGTGCCATGATTTATTAAGTACTAAACAACAAAGGCATCAAAGGCACTTTTGTTGTTGTTGCTTCAACTTATTAAAAAAAGAAGACAACTTTTTAAAGTGATTTTGGTTTTTTACTTTTATTATTTTTATTTTTATTTATTTATTTATTTTTGAGGCGGAGTTTCGCTCTTGTTGCCCAGGCTGGAATGCAATGGCGTGATCTCTGCTCACCGCAACTTCCGTCTCCTGGGTTCCAGCGATTCTCCTGCTTCAGCCTCCTGAGTAGCCAGGGTAATAGGCATGTGCCACCATGCCCGGCTAATTTTGTATTTTTAATAGAGACAGGGTTTCTCCATGTTGGTCAGGCTGGTCTCGAACTCCCGACCTCACGTGATCCTCCCACCTCTGCCTCCCAAAGTGCTGGGATTACAGACATGAGCCACTGCGCCTGGCTTGGTTTTTACTTTTAAATAGTAAAGTTCCTCTACACAAATAATTACAACTAATGAAATCCTTAGACTAAAGATAAAATGTGGGTTGGGGACAGATCTTATTTTATTTCTTTTCAGATGGAGTTTCGCTCTGTTGCCCAGGCTCAAGTGCAGTGGTGCGATCTCAGCTCACTGCAACCTCCGCCTCCCGGGTTCAAGTGATTCTCCTGTCTCAGCCTCCCGAGTAGCTGGGATTACAGTGCCTACCACCACGGCCAGCTAATTTTTTGTATTTTTTAGTAGGGACAGGGTTTCACCATCTTGGCCAGGCTGGTCTCGAACTCCTGACCTCAAATGATCCGCCCGTCTCGGCCTCCCAACGTGCTGGGATTACAGGCGTGAGCCACCGCGCCTGGCCCGGATCTCTTTTAATCAGGTATGTTTCTGTCTTTGATGGGAAATAAGCCTTTATCAAGTTATTCATGAAACTCCACCTCTCTTTGCAGTTCCAAATGCAACAGGAACAGCTGAAGCAGTTGAGCACTAAACCAAATTGGATCTGGCATTGCCTGCTGCACATCAGAGGTAGAAGAACAGCCATATAGAGAACAATGGTTAAGAATGTATTCTATTCTCACTGGGCTGAGCACTCTACATCCATTATTGCATTTCATATGCGTTATAAACCTTCCATATAGATACGACGATCATCTCTATTTTACAAATGAGGAAATGAGGTTTTAAGGATGTTAAATTAATTTAACCAAGGCTTCACAGTCAGCAGGTGAGCTGAAAATGAAAACGCCGGTCATCTTGATGCCAGAGTCCGTTCAATATGCATTTTCTGAGCCCTACTAAGTGTAAGGTACAGGAGATTCGTCACGGCTAAGTATGGATAAGCCCCAAGTAAGTGGAACATAATTTTAGCAGAAGAGACAGATCCTTGTCCTTGCTCCAAATGAATGAATGAACAAAGAAATCAATGAATGAATAAACAAAGAATGAATGAACAAATAAATGTATTATTGTTTAGAACAAAGAAACTCAGTCTACTGATATAAATATGAATCTCATCCAAAACTCCCTCATGGAAGCATGCAGAATAATACTTGACCAAATATCTGGGCACCCCATGGCCTAGTCAACCTGACACAAAATTAACCATCACAGCAATATAACAATAACAAAAGTAGTAAATCGAGACTGGTCCTTCATATCCTTCGTATATGACTTTTCTGACTCTGACCTAGGGTAGGCATCATTACCCCCATTTTACTGCTAAGGGAACTCTGGCTTTGTGCATACAGGTGTATGAACAAAATGGCAAGACATACTAACTATGATGAGTTTGAAGGAAACAATGTCAGAAAAATAGCAGGTTGGTGAAGAGTGGTCAGGGAATAGAGTCCATGTGTGATATAGATCTAATTGCTCCTAACCATCAAAGACATATGACGTTTAAATCAATGTATATGTCACAGCTTAGACTCTGTTCATATATTTTCCAATACCCCCTTCTTTCATGAACATCCCTAATATTTATGAGGATAAGTCCAGTTCTCTCCACCACTTCTAAATATAGATATCACATTTACCAGTATCATAAGGTAGAAAAGAATATTATTTTTAGCCTGTCTCTTTACAACAGGTAGTCAGCTGACTCTTTAACCTTCTGCCACACACCTTTGCTACATCTCAGGGCAGCTGAAATGTTTAAGACCCTGCCAGGCGGGCATGTTTCATCCATTCTCACACTTTCTGTAGCCATACAGGGCTCAACAGGATGATGACTCATGAAAAGCCTTGTTTTTGTCTGTGGAAAAGCTGGGGAAAGCATACCTTGCAGAAAACTCCTCAAGCATTCAAGCTGATCTTGAAGACAAGATTTACCTCCCCTGCTACTAAGGAAGCCAAACAGCCAACGGTTTATGGTGCCCAGGAAGGTGGCAAACAGACAGGAGATCTTCTGGAGTGGAGAGGGTGAGAACCACGTGCAGGGGAGACTGCCAGAGCCCCAGCATGAGGCAGGCAGGTCCTGAGCCACCGTAAGGTCAAATAATGAACAGGACATGTTCCCACCTCCTGGTCCACTACCTGCCCGAACCTTCCCTGATTGCCCGCAACCAATTATTCCAGGGGCCGCATCTCATCCCAGTTTTCCCATCACAGAGTTACTCTTAGCTAAGGGGTTAGCCATAAGGGCCAACACCCCTTCCCTTTCCCAGAAACATTCTCGTTTTAAGAGAGGACGCTGGAATACTTGATGGAGTGAACGATGGACACTCAGGCACTGGACACATAATGAGAGGTTTCTTTCAAAACAGACGGACCTGCCATCACCATGCATATCATGCACTATCGATGGTCAGCGACACTGTCTAGCTGTAAAGCTGATTCTGGAATTCGTTTTCCATGTGTAGCCTATGGAAATAACATTTATTCTACGAATCCACTTAGCAACTGTATTAGTCAGGGTTCTCCAGAAGATCAGAACAGATAGGGAGGAAGGGAGGGTGTGTCTGTGTCTGTGTGTGTGTGTGTGTGTGTGTGTGTGTGTATTTATTTATCGTAAGGAATTGGCTCACACAATTATGGAGACCAAGAAGCTCCAAGATCTGTAGGGTGAGTCAGTACGCTGGAGGCCCACGAGAATGAATGGTGGTATTCCAGGCTGAAGGCAGCAGGCTGGAGACCCAGAAAGAGCGCATGCTTCAGTTTGAGTCTGAAGGCAGGAAGAAGCAGACGTCCCAGTTTGAAGTCAAGCAGGCAAGAGGAATTCTCTCTGACGCAGGGGAGCTCAGCCTTTCTGCTCTATTCAGGCCTTCAGCTGACTGGACGAGGCCCACCCACATTACATGGAGCCATCTGCTTTACTCAGTCTACTGACATAAATGTTAATCTCATCCAAAACACCCTCATAGAAGCATGCAGAATAATATTTGACCAAATATCTGGGCACCCCATGGCCTAGTCAGCCTGACACATAAAATTAACCATCAAGGCAACATAACAATAACAAAAGTAATAAATCCAGACAGGTCCTTCATATCCTTCCTATATGACTTTTCTGACTCTGACCTAGGGAAGGCATCATTATGCTCATTTTACTGCTAAGGGAACTCTGGCTTAAATAGTTGATTAAATAAGTTGTCCAAGACCACAAGAGCTAGTGCATTAGCAGCATTCTAACTTATGATGCTGCTCTAATTATTTGCTTTCCTTAAACACAATGAGTCTGCATCATAAAAATAAAATTAACACCCCAAATGACAGATAATTTAGCCTTGGGGGGAAAAAAAACCAAATTACCTCCTTTCATCCTTGAAATCTCCTGAGATCTATGGTCTCCACACCCAGCATATCTTATTTACCATCCTCACACCTTCTATGAACTTCCTCTTCCTCTTCTTGAGGATAACGTCCAGATATGATGTCATTTTCTGTCACGTGACAAGGACTATTAGGGGAGCCTAAACTGATTTGGCTCAGAATCAGCTCAGAAATACATCCTCACCACTGTGATATAAATTCCTTGAGGAAAAATAATAGGTGGGTCTGGTTCACTGCTCCATCCCCAGAGTCAGCACCGTGCCTAGCACATAGTAGATCCTCAATAAACGTGTTGACAGATGGACACCTGGATATGGGAGGAAGAAAGATGAAGACCTAAAGGGGAGAGGAACACTGTCATGTCAGCTCACACAGGGAGCATCCTCTGGTATGGACACATAGCAAGACAGGATAGAGATGTCTCTTTGTGGAATGAGATGGTTCAGGAAAAACATCTGGGTATAAAAGTTTGGGATATGTGCTTTAGGGTGCCCTGAGAACACATGCTTGACAACACTCACTTTACTTGAATATTATGGTCAAGCCAATCCTAAGAGAGAATGAAAAATGAATATCTGGCAATGTGCATACTGACTCAAGGCATATTTTGCTGTGCAATGAAAACACGGCCATATAGTCATGGACTTCATGATTTTGATGTCAGTGCCATTTCAGTCAATTTCGCAGGGTCCTTTATCTAAAAAAAAGGAAAAGAAAGACCTCCATATTCGTGACCCAGGTCTAAGTCCTGCTTTCTCTTTCACGACAGTCTGGCAGGTGCTACGACTTGGTCGGTCCACAGTCTGTCTTCTCTACAGACTGTAAAATTACTCAGGGTCAAGGTTTCTATCTTATTTCTATTTGAGCAGCTCTTTGGTTGAAACTGGAAATGTGATTAGTGTGCATTCTGGCTTAAAACCTAGAGAATTTTCCTTATGTGTAGCAGAAATATGCCACCATAGTCAAGAGAGGAGCCTGCTTTGGTTTTAATCCCAGAAAAATGACCATAAGCAAGCCATTCACCCTCTGGGGTTTCAAATCCCCACCAGAAACATGTGTTTAATATTTAGAATTCTGGAAGAATGATGACCGTATAGTCTCTAATTCTTCCAAAATCCCTACATAAAAAAAATAGAGTAACCAGAACAAAATGAGTAAACAGACAACATCTATGAGAAACAACGAAGTGCCTACATGAATGTCAAGATATAAGTGGACACAGACCAACCATCCACATCCCAAGACTCCTGTGCTACTCTCCTCTATGTGATAGGAAGCAGCAAGAAACCTCAGGTCATGCGGCAGACTCAACCAAAGGAGACGCCCAGTGTGACCAACAGGCAGTGGCAGCAATGTGTGGAGTGCCAACCCGAAGACAGCAGCTGAACTAGGAAGAGTATTTCCCAACCCAACAGTGGGTGAACACAACACATCCCCAGTGAGCTGCGAAGCAACAAATGTGGTCAACTCCTTGCAAACGTTCAAATTCCAAGACTCCAAACTCTGCTCGCAAACTCCCAAACTCAACTAACCAGTCAGAGCTGCTGGGAGGACCATCCACACTGAGAAGATATTGCTGGAAGTCAGCAGCAAAAGAAAAAAAACGAAACAAAGTCCAAATAAAAGTGATGGAGGTGAGGAGGAGGGGACAGACATCACAGACAGCAAGGGACAATTTTTTAAAACTACATGAAAAAAAAGCAAAAACAACAAAAGAGGGAAGTTTGATAAGCTACCTAAGATTTTATGAAATATAATATCACTTAAAAATGAACAACAGAGGCCGGACATGGTGGTTCACACCTGTAATCCCAGCACTTTGGGAGGCTGAGGCAAGCGGATCATGAGATCAGCAGTTCCAGACCAGCCTGGCCAACATAGTGAAACCCTATCTCTACTAAAAATACAAAAAAAAAAAAAAAAAAAAGAGCCAGGCATGGTGGCAGGTGCCTGTAATTCCAGCTACTTGGGAGGCTGAGGCAGGAGAATCGCTTGAACCCAGAATGCAGAGGTTGCAGTGAGCCTAGTTCGTACCATTGCACTCCAGCCTGGGTGACAGTGCGAGACTCCATCTCAAAAAAAAAAGAACAACCGAAAATAATCACAGGCATACCTCATACAAATTTATTATGAAAGAGAAAAAGGAGCAGACTAAAATCTCTACAGATAACAAAAGCATGCCAGAGAGGCATTGTCAAAAATAAGATCAATGCTGCAACATTCTATTTCAAAACATGCCAACAGGCATTGAGAAAGGGATACAAGAAATGGAAAACAATATAAATCAGAATTAGAAAGCCTTAAAAATGAGGTGACAGAATTTAAGAGAAAAAAACAAAAGAAAAAAACTCATTTTAATAACCAAGAATAAACTGGAAAAATCTAAGGGCAAATCAACATGAAAACTAAAAGAGAAAAGGGAGAAAATATAAATAGTCCTCTCAGCAAAGGTGAATTTTATGATGTGTAAATCAAGCTGTTAAAAACAGAGATAAATAAAAAGAAGATTCAAGAGTATGTAGCACATTTTAAAGATGGGTAAAATAGAGATGAGAGTCCTTGAAAAAGAAAGAGAAAACAAGAGAAAAGAACAAACTCTAAAAATCCTATTTCAAAGAGACTTTCCCAAAATTAAAATTTTTTAAAAATTAATGGAATCACACATCAAAACAAAAACAAACAGTATACCTGCAAATAGTGTTCTCAAGTGTCCTTTGTCAAGGATAGGATTGCAAATTACTAGACACGAGAAAAAAAAAATCTTCAGGCATTTTGGCAAAAGAACACCTGATTTATAAGCGAAAGAAAATCATTTTCATGTAGCTTGACAGAATCAGTGTAGGCCTGAAGGAAAGGAAATAATAATATTTAAGAGACTTAAATAAAGTGACCCACATGTTCTATATCCAACACAAGTCACCTATACACAGAAAGGATATAAACTGTAAACAACATGCAGTAACTCAGAGAAGAGAATCCTCATGGATCCTCCCCTAAAAATGTACTGGAGAGGCCAGTGCAGTGGCTCACACCGGTAATCCCAGCACTTGGGGAGGCTGAGGCGGGGGCATCATTTGATGTCAGGAGTTTGAGACCAGCCTGGCCAACACAGTGAAACCCCATCTCTACTAAAAATACAAAAATTAACCGGGCATGGTGGTGCATGCCCATAATCCCAGTTACTAGGGAGGCTGAAACAGCAGAATTGCTTAAACCCAAGAGGTGGAGGTTGCAGTGAGCTGAGATTGCACCGCTGCACTCCAGCCTGGGTGATAGAGCAAGACTCTGTCTCAATGAAATAAAATAAAGTATTGGAGAATGAGCTTTAGACCGTCAAAATGGTCAGAGAGATGTAAACATCAGGATGGTTATTTGTAGAACTAAGACTGAGGGTTTATAAAGCAAAGTAATCATAAGTAACATATATATGATCTGACAATGGAGACATAGTACAACCATGAAAAACAGAGGAATGATAGGGATACCATATGCAAAACAAAACAGCCAGTCCCCAAAGCAAAATACCCCTGCTTTCAGATATCCTAATTGATGGTAGTAAAAACTGATGTAGTCTGAGTATTATAATTCTGAGACTGTGTGTATATATTGTTGAAGCAATTACATAATTTGGGAATATCCTAATTGTATAATATCCTGTGTCCTTTACAAGCAGGATTCTTAGGGGGAAGAAGAAGAGATAGATAAAACAGAGAAAAGATTTGTTAAAATCCCTGAAGTGTAAAACATGGATTGGAAGTATCAGTATGAGCCCATGGTGTATTTTATCCTTTTAAAATTGTGTGTGTTTTTCTTGCTTTATCTACTATAAAGGCATAGAAACGATGAATAACTCAGTAACAATGAGCATCTCTAGCACTCAGATTATGGTCATAAAATATCACTTCTCACTAAAAGAAATCAGGGCTTCTTGGAGAAATTACTGATTCCAATACCAGGTTAAGAAATGTATAAAATGAGCCTGGAAATCTTATCAAACCAGGTAGCAAGGAAACTATCAAGAACAACTAAGTCATATCAAAAGGACTCAAGAGCCACAGTAGTTTTGCATAATGTATACATTGTATAAAAATTATTCATAGATATATGCTCATTTTTAGGGATTAGTAGATCAAAAAAGCTTTCAGACCCCTGGTCTAGTGCTGGGACTGGCAAATGTTTTTGTAAAAGGTCATATAGTAAATATTTGTGGCTTTGCAGGCCAGATGGTCTCTGTTGCAACTACCCAACTCTGCTGTTGTTAACTCAAAGAAGCAGCCGTCGACTATATATAAATGAGCAGTCATGGCTGTGTTCCCATCAAACTTCATTTACAAAAACAGGTGGCACCTGGGCTATCGTTTATTGACCCCCCCCCCCCGCCGATTTAGTGCAAGAAAGACAATTAACTAGGTCATTTCAATCAGTGTTAGACTGGAGAAAATAAATCTTCAGTGATTTGAATCAGAACAAAGGCTGTTTGGGAAGAGGACAGGACAGTGACTGGTGGAGGCATGAATTGCACTTCCATGAGGCTGGTGATATGGTTTGGATCTGCCCCCCTACCCAAATCTCATCTCAAATCGCAATTCGCCAAGGGTGGGGACTGGTGGAGTGATGTGATCGTGGGGACAGGTTTCTTGTGAATCGTTTTAGCACCATCCTCTTGGTACTGTTCTCACAACAGTGAGTTGTCAAAAGATTTTGGTCGTTTAAAGGTGTGCGGTGAAACCCTGTCTACTAAAAACACAAAAATTAGCTGGGTGTGGTGGAAGGTGCTGTAATCCCAGCTACTTGGGAGGCTGAGGCAGGAGAATTGCTTGAACCTGGGAGGCGGAAGTTGCAGTGAGCCGAGACCGTGCCATTGCGCTCCAGCCTGGGGGACTGAGTAACACTCTATCTCAAAACAGAAAACAAAAACAAAGTGTGTGGCATCTCCCCACCTCACACTTGCTCCTGCTCTGGCCATGTGAACTGTCTGCCCTCATGTTGCCTTCTGCCATGAGCAAAAGCCCCATGAGGCTTCTTCCCTGGAAGCAGATGCCACTGCCCTTCCCGTACAGCCTGGAGAACCATGAGCCCATGAAACCTTCTCTTCTACATTACCCAGTCTCAGGTATTTCTTTATAGTAGCACAAGAATGGCCAAATATAGCCGGTCATGTTCTATTTCTACATGCATCACTCATGGTGGCTTTATGAGTGTCTTCACTTGTGAAAATTCATTGAGCAATGAATTTACAATTTGTTCACTTGATGTATATTAGACTTCAATAAAATACAGTACATCTGAAAAAAGAGTTAGGAATTTTATGGCTGAAGAAATCACAGACAAAAAATAAGGAAAAGCTGCTGCATGAAGTATGAAGAGGAAACTGTTGGGGGCAGCATGCATGCCAGCTCCTTGGCTGAAATATTTCACAGCCAGGTGGATAACATCCAGATCTTCTGGGGAGGGTATCTCAGGGACCAGCTGATTTATAATGAGAGGTGTGAGCTGGAGGAGGAAAGAAGGATGGACGTAGAAAGACAACATGATAATCCACCCACTGAACTCTCCAAAGAAAGGCCAAGGGAAACCTGGCCCCCACACCCACCACACTCAGAGTGGCTACTCTGCCCATGAAGCCAGAAAAAATATCCTCACTCAGAGGCAAAATTAGACTCTGCTTAACTCAGAGATGAGGCAAGGTTTAGGGACGCAGTGATCTGAGTATCAACCATGATACTGCCTTTCAATAGTAATTTCTTTTGAAGCTTTGTGGAGGTCATTGGTGCCATTCATTAAAAATGTTGGGCTTTCCATCTGCTTCTTATGTGACAGAATGATATTTCCTGGTTCTTTTGTAGGTGAAGGTGTGGTTATGTGTTCAGTTCTGCCTGAGTTGAAGCATGTCACTTACAGCTTGATTGGTTCCCCCACCCCCTAGCTTTATGGAGGTATGGTTGACAAATAAAAATTGTATGTATTTAAGATGTACATCATGATGTTTTGATATATGTACACATTTTGAAGTGATTACCATAATGAAGCTAATTAACATATCAATCACTTCACACAGCTATATTTGCTTGTGGTAAGAACATTTGAGGTCTACTCTCCCAGCAAATTTCAAGTATACACCACATTATTATTAACTATAGTCACTATACTGTATTTTAGGTCTCCAGAACTTGTTCATCTTATAACTGAAAATTTATACTGTGTGGTATAAACAGAGTGGCCAGCATCTTCCTATTTTTCCCACCGTCCTGCTCTGAGTAACCAGCATTTTACCCTCTGTTTCTATGGGTATGACCTTTTTAGATTCTACATATAAGTGATATTTGTATTTGTGTCTTTCTGTATCTGGCTTACTTCACCTAGCATAACGTCCTCCAGATTCATCCATGTTGTCACAAACAGAAAAACTCCTTTTTAAGACTGAATATAATTTCATTGTGTATACACACGCAAACACACAAACATATCTACATATATACACACACCCTATTTTCTTTATCCATTCAGCCATTAATGAACTCTAAAGTCATTGTGTGTGTGTATATATGTGTATATGGTATATAAATGTATATATGTACCAATGTGTGTGTATATATATATATACACACACACATATAACCTAACAGTCATTGTGTGTATATATATGTGTATATGTTATATGTACATATATATATACACAAACACACAATGGCCTAAGAGTCACTGTGTGTATATATGTGTGTGTATATGTGTATATGGTATATGTGAGATATATATACACATAGATATATATACATATATACACATATAGATACATATATACACATATACATATATACCTATGTATACATGTATCTCACATTTTCTATATCCATTCATCCACCACTGGACTCTTATGTCATTTCATATTTTGGCTATTGTGAATAATGTGAATAATGTGCAATAGACATGGAAGTGCAGTCCTCTCTTTATTTCCTTTCGATTTATACCCAGAAGTGGGATTGCTGCGTCATATGGTAGTTCTAGTTTTAATTATTTGAGAAATCTCCATACTGTTTCCCATAATGGCTGTACCAATTTGCATTCCCACCACCAAGTGCCTAAGAGTTGTCTTTTCTCCACATCGTCACCAACACTTACGTTTTGGCCTTTGGACAACAGCCATCCTAATAGATATGAGGTGGTATCTCATTATGGTTTTGATTTTTACCTCCCTGATCATGCTGAGCACCTTTTCATGTACCTGTGGTCCATTCGTATGTCTTCTTTGGAAAAATATCTATTTGAGTCTTATGTCTATTTTTAAAAATCTGGCTATTGGCTTTTTGCTACTGAGTTGTATTACTTTTTATATAACATAGATATTAATCACTTATCAAATGTGTGATTTGCAAATATTTTCTCCCATTTCATACGCTGCCTTTCCATTTTGTTGATGGTTTCCTTTGCTATGCAAAAACTTTCTGGTCTCACGTAAAACCACTTTTTATTTTTGCTTTTGTTGCCTCTGTTTTTGCGTCATGTCCAAAAACTGCTAAGACCAATGTCAAGGCACTTTCTCCTGTGTTTTGTTTCTAGGAGTTTTATGGCTTTTGGTCTTAAGTTTAAGTATTTAATCCATTTTGACTTGATTTTATGTATGTTGTAAGATAAGGGTCTAATTTCACTCTTCTGCCTCTGGATATCCAGTTGTCCCATTAACATTTCTCGAAGAGATCATCCTTTCCCCATTGTATGTTCTTGTCACCCTTGTTGAAGGTCAGTTGATCATAGATGTATGGATTTATTTCTGAGCTATTAAACTCCACTGGTCTATGTGTCTGTTTATATGCCAGTATCATAGTGTTTTAATCACTATAGCTTTGTAATATAATTTGAAACCAGGAAGTGTGATACCTCCAGCTTCATTCCCCCAGAATAATCTTGCTCAAGATTCAACATCTTCTGTTGTTCCTTGCCAACTTTGGTTTTTTTTGTGTGTGTACAACCTGATGGTTTCAAACTGGTGTATAACACTCCAGAACTTTATCTTTCTGAGCCAGAGAATGGCAATGATGGGAATGATAACTGCTCTATCACCTTGGATCAGCTCCATGACCCACCTGCAATGGTCATGTAATGGAGCAAGAACCAAACCTTTGCTGCTTTAAGCTATTCAGGTTTGAGGTTTGATACAGCAGCATTACCTAACCTATAATGATGGATGTGGGCATCTAAAATGCACTTAGATCAACAAGCAGATTTTCATGAGTCTTTTGAAAGCTGCAGTTTATCTTATACACATAAAAATATATTTTCAAATATTAACTCACATATTACAATCAGGATACATAATACAACCGTAAATCAGTAAAATGCCATTCTATCTTATTAAGTTAACACTTTCTAAATTCAAGACCAGAGTGGAGGCAATTACTTCCCAAGGATTAGAAGACCATATTGAACTTGGACCTCTGTCTGGAGTCCCAAAGATAAGCCCTATCATATAAAAGGAAATTCTTTCTCTCAAGGCAACATACTCACCATTATCATTATATATTAAAAAAAAAAAACCCAAACCCTCACTTCTCATATCATAGCTTCTGGATTACTGAAAAGCGAATGACCCAATTCCTAATCCAGAGCCCAAGAAACAGGCTATATACACTATTACCACTTTTACTATAATTACTCTTAATGATAATAATAGTCACCTTCTACGATCTGTTAACCATTTCTCAGTGCTTTACATATCATCATAAACAACATTTGCTCAGTGAATGAATAACTATGAATGAGGTAGAATTTGAAATGGGTATTAAAGGAGACATGAGATTTAGACCCAATGAGACTAAGGGGTAAAGACATTTTGGCCAGAGAGGATGATGTGAAGTGAAGAAAAAAGATGGAGACAGGCATGCCACATAATGGGAAAGGAGGCAGGCATTTTTTGGCAGAAAATGGAATTCAGATGTAGTCTTACAGATAAAGAAGGTCGCCTGAGTGCTTCATATCTAGGGACTGGGATGACAAAGCATAATTCAAAGAAGACTGTCCTGATAGCAGTACAGGGTCAGGATGAGAACAGGGAGAGACTGAGTCTGGGAAACAATTTCTGGCAAATACGCAATAGCTCAGGCTTGATGAGAAGTGGATCTTGCCAAGTACGTAGGTATAAAGAGTGAATGTGACTATGTTTTGACCAACTATATATGAGTGTAAGCATGATGTGAGATCTCTGGAAGATCTTAAAGACAGGAGATACAGCCTTCTTTTCTCCTTTATTCATCATACCACCTGGAACATGTAAGTGATGGCTGGATCTCCAGGGGCTATTTTGTACCATGAGAACAGGAGCCATGGATGCACAACGGATTTGGAAGGAGAGAGATGGGCTCCCAATACCTTCATCGAGCTACCACACTAATCAAAGCCTACCTGTTTCTGGATCTTTTTCACATTAGAGAAGGATAAACTTCACCTTAATTTACTGTTATTTGGAGTTTCTCCTAGAAGCAACTGAATCCAGTCATACCTGATAAAGGAGGTTAGAGAACAAGGGGAGGCGGGACATGATGGCTCATGCATGCAATCCCAGCACTTTGGAAGGCTGAGGCAGGAGGACTGCTTGAGGCCAGGAGTTTGAGACCAGCCTGGGCAACAAAGCAAAGCCTCATCTCTACCAAAACTTACAAAAAAGAAAAATCAGCCAGCCATGGTGGCACATGCCTGTATTCTCAGCTGCTTGGGGGGCTGAGGTGGGAGGATTGTTTGAACTGGGGAGGTTGAGGCTGCAGCGAGCCATGATTGCACCACTGCACTCACCCTGGGTGATAGAGGAAGACCCTGTCTCAAAAAAATAAACCAATAATTAAAAAATTAAACTATTGTTTTTTGTTTTTTTTTTAAATAAAAGAGAACAAAGGGAGACCTAATAAGCCAAACAAATATAGTGTGAAGTAAGGGTTAAGGATTTCTGTCCCACCACCCGAATTTAGGTTCTGGCTCTGCTACTGAGTAATTTTGGAAGCTTAAGCAAGTACCTTGGTTTCAAAAATGGTTAAATATGGAATAATGATAAATAGTACCTACCTAATGGATTCTTAAGATGATGAAATGCAACAACTAATGTAAAATGTTCAGCATGCTCTGTGGTGCAAATTTTATTAAGCAATGCTGAATAAAATAGAATAGAATATGCCCCAAATGAAAAAAAGGCTCAAAATTCTTGGAGAGAGGAAATGAATGAGAAGGGAATGGATACTTCTGCCAGAGGGTTGGGAGAGGTTAGAAAAGCTTCCTGGAAAACACATTTCTCAAACTTTCTTTCTCCTTTCCAGGATCACCCATGTCACCTTCATGCCGTGAAAATGAAAAGTCCAGAGAAGGTGGCTTTTTCCCCCGTCTCAGCCCTGCTGTCTTCTGGCCATCTTGGGAGGGAGCCTTTGACCACAATTGCGGTTCCACCTTCTGTTTAATGGGCTTATGGTCAACACTCTGTCAACAGCCTATCAACACCATTGATCTTCATGTTCCAGGAAGTACTGTGCTGTTGGGAAGAAGAGACTCTTGGCTTCAATTCTGCATAAAAGGGGCTGATTAAATCAAAGGGATGTTTGGCTTTTTGCTGTGTTTGGGGTTGATCAACACTGACAGAATGATGGAGGAAGTGGGGCTGGGCTCTGTGAAGTTGAAAACTCTTTCACAGAAACCAGGCCACTTCTTAACTCCCCAAACACTTCATGAGGAGCTAGAAGTTTCTGAGATATGACTGCTTTGTGAAAGGCATGAATCTGATTAACACTAAAAAAGGCAAGAAAAAAGAAGGTGGAAATGTGCATGGTTTAATGGCAAGCAGAATGTATTTATAGCTACATTTGGGGAATGTGTTTGAAGATGACATTCTCATAGCTCCATATTTGCTGTTTTCACGTAATAGTTTGGGGGAACATAAAAAAATGGAATTTGGGAGAGGCATGGGGCTGGTGGTAATATGAAATCTAACAGGTTTGAGTCACCTTCCTCCACTCGGTATCAGTGTGACTATGAATAAATAATAACTTCTTTCAGCCTCAGTTTGTTTATTGCAAAATGAGTTATGGTAATAATTAAGTGAAATAATATAGATAAAAGGGCTTAGTAAATGCTAAGCTCCTCTTATTCTTTTTTTTTTTTTTTCTTCTTGAGATAGAGTCTTGCTCTGTTGCCCAGGCTGGAGTGCAATGGCATGATCTTGGCTCACTGCAGCCTCCGCTACCTGGGTTCAAGCAATTCTCCTGCCTCAGCCTCCTAAGTAGCTGGGATTACAGGCACATGTCACCATGCCCGGCTAATTGTTGTATTTATAGTAGAGACGGGGTTTCACCATATTGGCAAGGCTGGTCTGGAACTCCTGACCTCAGGTGATCCCCCTGCCTCGGCCTCCCAAAGTACTGGGATTACAGGCGTGAGCCACCGCGCCCAACCTAGGGTTCCTCTTATTCAAAAACACTTGTTGGTAGCTAGATGGGGAGAGAGAGGGGCAGAGAGAGAAAGCCACCTACAATTTCTTTCTTTCTTTATTTCTTTTTCTTGAGACAGAGTCTTGCTCTGTCACCCAGGCTGGAGTTCAGTGGCACGATCTCGGCTCACTACAACCTCTGCCTCCTGGGATCAAGTGATTCTCCGGCCTCAGCAACAATTTCTTTAGGATCTGCACAGCATCTTTCTGTTTTCTAGTGAAAACTGCCATTTCTTACACATCCTTAAAATTCAATCCAAACTTAGTTGTATTTTTGCTTTGGGCTTACCATGTGTTTTTTTTCTTCATCAGAAGCTTAAATAAAGAAACTCTGTTCTGGACTTTTATACAAATTTCCTTTTTACTTACCCCTTGCACTCAAAATGAGGAACATTACTCTTAGAAAACACCCCTGTCATTGTATGTTCCTGAGCAAGAATGGATGTTAGATCAATGGAGTGACGTGTGTAGAATCTGCATTCAGCCAATTTAAAATTTTAATAACAGTTGAGCTTTGGGGCCTGGGAAATCTCTCCAGACAGATAACTGAGAGATTCAGGCTGAGGAAGAAACCTGGGAATTGGAAAGTGGTTTGGGAGCATCCATGTTCTATTGGTTCTCAAGGCAACAGAGGTGGCTTTGCAAGAGTTCCATCTGTGAATAGTTAAACTCGAGTGAGCAATATAAAGCCACTGTCTGATGCTTAGCCAGCATCACTGCTCACGAACAGGATGGGCAGTCTGTCCTTGACCTCCTTACACTTCAGTTAAAACCACAGGTAGCACATATCAAGCCTTCCTCTGTGCCAGGCACTGCGGCAAGGTTTACCCGGTGTGGTCAGCAGAATAAAGCCCTCCCTTCCTCCAAAGATGTTCACATCCTAATCCCTGGAACTTGCAAATATGTCATTTTATATGGCAAAAGGAACTTTGCAGATGTGATTAAGGTTCTTGAGATGGGGAGGTTACCCTGGACTATCAGGGTGGGCCCAGAGTTGCAATCTCAAGGGTCCCCAGAGGAGGTAGCCAGGAGAACCAAGGTTAGTGATATGCAGAGACAATAGTATCAGAGATTAGCATGATGTGGCTACCAGCTAAGGAATGTGGGTGGGTGCCAGAAGCTAGACAAGGCAAGGAATAGATTATCTCCTGGAGCTGCCAGTAGGAACCTTGATTTTAACACCATAGATCTGAATTTAGACTTTTGACCTCCAGATCTGTAAGAGAATAAGTCTGTGCTGTTTTAAGCCACTAATTCTGTGGCAATTTGTTACAAAAGAAAAGGAAAGTAATACACCTGTATTATCTCATTTAAATCCTCACCTGCACTTATCACCCCCCTTTTTCAGATGGGGAAACTGGGGCAAACTGAGGCTAAGCAATTTAATACCTCGCACCTAATAATACCTAATAATTGGCACACCCAAGGGATGGACTGTGGTGGTCTGGCATCAGAGTATGCACTCATTACCACTGTATGATAGGAAGGCTTTGAGGGAGCAGGCAAGAGCACAGACAACACTGCAAGGAGGCTTATCTCCACCTCCTTAGCAAAACAGTCACTTTCTAAAGACCGCTCCACAATTGTGATACAATTAGCAAATAATGCTAATTCCAAGCAAGTCTCATGTACTCATTAAAGCAGGGCCACAAGAAAGCTCTGTTTTAGTGAAACATTTATAGCACCCCTTTGATAAGTATTGAGGGTGCTAAGCCCTTTACACAAAAAAGTATCTCCCCAAATCATTCCCAAACACTACAAAGGTGGTGCCATCAGTATTCTCAGTACACAGATGAAGAATTTGAAGTGCCGTAGATTCTTTGGTCTAAAGATGCCCATCAAATCTAAACTCAACACAATTGAACATATGGACATAGAGAGTAGAAGGATAATTACCGGAGGCTGGGAAGAGTAATAAGAGGATGGTGGGGGGAAGGTGGGGATGGTTAATGGGTACAGTAACAGAAAGAAGGAATAAGACCTTCTACTTAATAGTACAATAGGGTGACTACAGTTAATAATTAATTGTACATTTCCAAATAACTAAAAGAGTATAACTGTATTGTTTGTAACACAAAGGATAAGTGCTCAAAGGGATGGAGACCCCCACACTCCATGATGTGACTGTGGTACATCGCATGCCTGTATCAAAACATCTCATATGCCCCCCAAATATACACACTTGCTGTGTACCCACAAAATTCCAAAATTTAAATTTTTTTAATGAAAAATAAAATAAGGCTGCCCATCAACATGCAAGTGATTCAAGATGACTTGCTGAGAGACTCCTGCTTCCACATATGAAAGATCAGCTGCTCCAGAAAATGCCCTCCTGATATAACAATTAGAAATTGTGGCTGGGCATGGTGACTCATGCCTGTAATCCCAGTACTTTGGGAGGCCGAGGCAGGCAGATCACTTGAGGTGAGGGGTTCAAGACCAGGTGAGAGGTTCATGGCCAACAGGGTGAAACCCCATCTCTACTAAAAATACAAAAATTAGCTGGGCGTGGTGGCGCGTGCCTATAATCCTAGCTACTGGGGAGGCTGAGGCAGAAGAATCGCTTGAACACCGGAGGTGGAGGTTGCAGTGAGCTGAGATCATGCCACTGCACTCCAGCCTGGGCAACAGAGCAAGACTCTGTCTCAAAAAAGGAAAAACAAAAAGAAAAAAAATAAATTGTTTCTCATAGTGTGATCCTAGCATATCAATCACCTAAGAACTTGTTCAGGTAGACATTCGGTCCAGCAGTGTGCTGGTAACATTTAATAAGTGGCTCTTCTGTAAAACAATTTTTAAAGCCCCGACTTAAAGTAATTTACCAATTACTATGGTGTAAATATTTCCACTCTGTTGATTTCAAGCTACCAAGTTTCGGCCTACTTAAAACTCATTTTACAAAAATTGCAGGCTGGGTGCAGTGGCTCAGGCATGTAATCCCTAGCACTTTGGGAGGCCAAGGCAGACGGATTGCTGGAGACCAGGAGACCAAGCAGCCTGGCCAAAATGGCGAAACCCCATCTCTACAAAAAAATAAAAATAAAAATAAATAAATAAATTAGCCAGGCATGGTGGTGCATGCTTGTAATGCCATATACACAGGAAGCTGAGGTGGGAAGATCATCTGAGTCCCAGGAGGTCTAGGCTGCAGTGAGCCATGATCGTGCCACTGCACTCCAGCCTGGGTGACACGATGAGACTGTGCCTCAAATATATATAAATATATACATATATATACATATATATATATATATATTTGGCTATGAATTTACCAATTGTCTCTCACTAGTTTGCAATTGCAAGCACCAGCAGACCACTGCCTGTTTTCCACCCCATATCTAACTTTATCAGAATCTCAGAGAGGAAGCCCAGTGATTTGCATTTTGAACAGGAGCTCCAGGGCATTCATGTACATTTCACTGTATAGTAACTTGCATTTCCCCACATCTAGAGTTGCCACACTCCTACTTAAATTTAAATTCCAGAGAGACCATAATTTTTAATATAAATCTGTCAAATTTGTGACATATTTATACTAAAAATTTATTCATTGTTTATGTAAAATTCAAATTTTACTGGGTTTAATACACATTTAGTTTGTTCATTTTTGAAACAGTTTCACTCTGTCGCCCAGGCTGGAGTGCAGTGGAGCAATCTCAGCTCACTGCGACCTCCAACCTCCTGGGTTCAAGCAATTCTCGTGCCTCAGCCTCTCGAGTAGCTGGGGTTACAGGTGTGCGCCACCACGCCTAGCTAATTTTGGTATTACTTGTAGAGATGGGGTTTTACCATGTTGGCCAGGCTGGTCTCGAACTCCTGCTCTTGTGATCTTGGCCTCAGGTGATCCTCCTGCCTCAGCCTCCCAAAGTGCTGGAATTACAGGCACGAGCCACCATGCATGGCCAATATATTTTTATTTGTTAGATTTGCACCCCTACATATATCCTCACCAACATTTGGTATTATCACATTTTTAAGTGTTTGCTATTTGAGCATTGGACCCATTATCTTGCTCAATTAACCTCATTCCGCTGGTAACTACATTAACATGTCATATATATTAGTTTTCTGGGAGTGACTTTGCTCATTTTTCTACTGGTCACTGCCTTTTTCTTATTGACTGATACTAATATTTCCATTTTGTGTATTGGAAATATCTACAAGCTTAATTTGTATCTTTTATCCAGAAGAATTTTAAAATCTCAATGTGGTGAAGTCTATCAGTTTTTCCCTTTATGATAATAACAACAGTGCTCATCACAAAAAGTCAAAAACTGCCACCAAAGAGGTGACTTATACATTTATTTCAACAATATTTACCATATTGTAGGTGTTCAATAAACCTTTGCTACTGTTACTTCTATGATGATTATTTATTTGCAGAAGGTTATTTCTTATTCCTTCGCTGGTTTCCATAACAGAAATGTCCAAGAGGGTATAGTTAGCTCTCAGGCACTGAGGAAAGACTTTATTTTATTTTATTTTATTTTATTTTATTTTATTTGGAGACAGAGTCTCACTCTTGTCACCCAGGCTGGAGTGCAATGTCATGATCTTGGCTCACTACAGCCTCAGCTTCCTGGGTTCAAGCGATTCTTGTGCCTCAGCCTCCTGAGTAGCTGGGACTATGGATGCGCCTGGCTTTTTTTTTGTTTTGTTTTGTTTTGTTTTAAGTAGAGATGGAGTTTCGCCGTATTGCCCAGGCTGGTCTTGAACTCCTGACCTCAAGTGATCCATCCACCTCGGCCTCCCCAAGCGCTGGGATTACAGGGATGAGCTGCCACGTCCAGCTGGAAAGACTGCCTTTCTTAGGCTGCTGCCTCATCAAGTATTTGCTCCTCCTTCAAGAGGAACCCAGGAACTGAATGGTGCTGTGCACTTAGAAACAGTGAGACCCTTGCCTAAATTTCAAGTTATTCAGTCCACCTGTCCACCTTGGGAATGCTCTCCTCCTCCATAACATCCTAGAAATACTGGCAAAGACGTAAAGAGGCTACAGGAAGGGAGGAAGGAAGCATTTTAAATGTAGCCTCTGCAATTTGGCCAAGTTCCGGGTGGCAGAGATGAAATAATAGCTCACGGCGCACACGATCAGATGCTTGCCGAGAGTTAAGGGGTGATTACTGACTGCTCTGCCAACTTATGAGTCCTCATTATGGTTTCCAGAGCTGAAAAACTCTGCTTAGCACCACAAAACAATGTCCTTTCTGGCCTGCCCCCTTTGAAGGTCATAAACCACTTTAATTAAGAACACTTTTAATAATGGAACTCAAGATGCCATGCAAGGGCACCACGAGCATCTCTGAAATTAGGACGAAAAATCTCCCTGTTTCGTACCTTCACCGAGATCATTTTCTGCTGGGTTTAAGGCTTCGTTCTCAGCAGTGTCCAGCAGTGGTGGCGAAAGAAGAGATCTGGCACCACCTGCTCCATCGTTGTTGTTCCCAATCTCCACCTGGCCTGAGTTAGACAGGAGGATGCTCACCTGAGGGCCTGTCCATCTCTCCAGAGGTGGGTGGGTGGGGGTCTGTCACATGCCCAGGAAGCCCCTCCCTCCATGAGACCACGGCCAGCCTGAATATGTGACGAGGCATTTCTCAAACTGAAATGTTCCACAAACACTGAGGCAAACACAAGGGAAGAGGTTCTCAACCTCAGCACTACTGACATTTGGACTGGGTCATTCTCGATGGCAGGGGGCTGTCCTGTGCACTGTAGCATAGTGTGCAGTGCCCCATCCTCTACCCACTAGAAGCTGATGGCACTCGCCACCCAGTGGTGACAAGCCAAGGTGTCTCCAGACATTTCCAAATGTCCCCTGGGGGTATGGGTACCAGGGTTGGCAACAGAAACACAGGTGGCTCAGTTAAATTTGAATTTCAGATAAACAACAAATAATTTTTAGTGTAAGTATACAGCAATCCCATTACTGGGTATCTAGAAGTCATTATACAAAAAAAATACTTGCACACGCAGGTTTACAGCAGCACAATTCACAATTGAAAAAATGTGAAATCAACTCAAATGTCCATCAATCAAGTGGATGAAGAAAATGTGTTATATATATATAAGATAGAAGACTACTTAGCCATAAAAGTATATGAATTAATGGCATTCGCAGCAACCTGGATGAGACTGGAGACTATTATTCTAAGTGAAGTAACTCAGGAATGGAAGACCAAACATCGTATGTTCTCACTCATAAGTGGGAGCTAAGCTATGAGGAGGCAAAGGCATAAGAATGACACAGTGGACTTTGGGGACTCGGGGGGAAAGGGTGGGAAGGAGGTGAGGGATAAAAGACTACAAACTGGGTGCAGCGTATACTGCTCAGGTGATGGGTGTACCAAAATCTCACAAATCACCCCTAAAGAACTTACTCATGTAACCAAACACCACCTGTCCCCCAATAACCTATGGAGATTTTTTTTTAAAAAGTATGCCCATGCAATATTTACAACACACATATACTAAAAAATTGTTACAAATTTCCAGTTTCACTGGGCATCCTTATCTATTGGGCAAAATCACTCCCTAGCTGAGAAACACCGCCCCAGGGCACTTGATCTTAACTGAACATTAGCATCTCCCAGCAAGGTTTTAAAATATCCCTACCTCCCACCCCACCCTCCCAACCAATTGAGACAGAATCTATAGAGGCAGAGCTAAGTCATTGGTACTTTCTTGATAATCTTCCCCAGGAGATTCTACCACGTAGCCAGGTTGGGAACTGCTGCCATTGTATTTCCAAAAGTTTCCTAGTGATAATATTAATATCTGAAGTGCTTGTAAAAACCAAAACCAAAGCAAATTAAATAAAAAGATCCTTGATCCTGAGCACAAACCTAATGAAACATAATTTTCAGAGGCCGAGGTCTGATAACCCTGGATTTTTACCAAATCTCGGGTGACTCTGGTCATCAGGTCATTATGGGAGGCCTCGTCCTGGAGAAACTCTCCCAGGTGTGCGCAGGACACCCACACAAATCATGTCTGTAACAGGGAAACCCCAGATAGATGCCCATCCATGGAAAAATTCTGTGTCACACCACAGGACATTATGCAGCAGGAGAATGACTAATTACAGCTACACCCATCACTATCGATACAGGAAAAGAATATAATGGTAAATAAAACAAGAACAAAAATATATACATAGGCTGGACATGGTGGCTCATGCCTGTAATCTTAGCACATTGGGAGGCCAAGGTGGGCAGATCACCTGAGGTCAGGAGTTTGAGACCAGCCTCGGCAACATAGTGAAACCCCATTTCTATTAAAGATACAAAAAATTAGCTGGGCATGGTGGCACATGCCTGTAATCCCAGCACTTTGGGAGGCCAAGGTGGGCAGATCGCTTGAGGTCAGGAGTTTGAGACCAGACTGGTCAACATGGTGAAACCCCGTCTCTACTAAAAATACAAAAATTAACCAGGTGTGGTGGTGCACGCCTGTAATCCCAGCTACTCAGGAGGCTAAGGCATGAGAATCACTTGAACCCGGGAGGTGGAGGTTGCAGTGAGCCAAGGTCACACTGCTACACTCCAGCCTGGGCAATACAGTGAGACTCCATCTCAAAAAAAAAAACAAAAAACAAAAAACAAAACCTATATATATATGTGTGTGTATATATATGTGTGTATATATATGCATATAGATGTGTGTGTGTGTATATATGTGTGTGTCTATATATATGTATGTATATATACATATATATGTGAGGCCCCCAAATCTCCACCTCTGATAACCAGCACAGGTGATTCTGATGTAGCTGGTAATTAGTCTACACCTTGAGAGTATATATATGTATGTATATATATATATACACACACACACACACACACATGCACACACACACACACTACTTTTGGAAAATGCAAAATCAAGAAACTTTTAACAACTTTAACTTTTAACTTTTAACAATCTATCTCTTGTGTCCTTTAAAGATACTCAAATGTGCAGTAAGTAAGAGAGGATGATGGAAATACAAGGAAGTGGCTAACTGTGAAGATGAGTCGGGGGACGGTCATGGGGGACATTCAGCAGTGCAGGGACTGTTTTTGCTGATAAGTGGTGTGGGGGTTTCTGGAGTACTCTTTTTAATATTACACTCCAACATCTGCATATAACCAGCAAACTCAATAAAATACACTCCATCAACCAGCAGCTTATATATGCATGCATAATGTAATATATATAGATATAGATATAGATATATGTATATATTTTGAGACGGAGTCTTGCTGTGTTGCCCAGGCTGGAGTGCAATGGTGCCATCTCAGCTCTGTGCAACTTCTGCCTCCCAGGTTCAAGCAATTCTCCTGCCTTAGCCTCTTGAATAGCTGGGACTACAGGTGTACCCCACCAAACCTGGCTATTTTTTGTATTTTTAGTAAAGACAGGGTTTCATCATGTTCTCCAGGCTGGTCTCAAACTCCTGATCTCAAGTGATCTGCCCACCTCAGTCTCCCAAAGTGCTGAGATTTCAGGCGTGAGCCATTGCGCCTGGCCAAATATATACTCTTCTTAAATAAAAAGCTCAGGATATCTCCCTCTACTCATTCACATTGTGTAGGTCTCTGTGAAGCCCCCAAATCTCCACCTCTGATAACCAGCACAGGTGATTCTGAGGTACCTGGTAATTAGTCTACACCTTGAGAGACAGTGATGAAAAGTGAGTTACACTTGAGGTGAGAAGTCCTGAGCTGAACACCCAGTGTCACCACCACTGTACAACTTTGGGTAGGTCTCTTATCCTCTCTGGCCTGGGTTGGATGCCCCTCCTGCATAATGCCATCTCCTCCCCGCTCCCTCTCTCCTGGCACTTGGACCACTGCAGAACAGATATTCACCACACTGAATTTCCCTTGAACTCAGGTGTCCTACCCTCAAGGGAAAAAAAGCATCTTACCCATCTTACTCCTGGCTCCCAGCCCTGAAATGAGTATCCAGTAGGTGCCTGATAAATGTTTGCTGGACTGAGAAGAGACATAGATGGAAGAAGAGCTTGGCCAGGTAACTGCAAAATAATAACTGAAAGGTTTCCACTCGCTGGTTAGACTTCAGACAATTTGAGCATCAAAAAGAAGAATAGCAATGATTGTAACATATTAAATAACTTAAGAAGGATCTATGAGCCCGTAGTGATACTCAAGAATGGGGAGTGGAGGGAGAGGGCTCATTTTTACATAAGAATACCAGATAATAAAAATAGAAAGAATGATCATAAGAGTTTGAAACCCACCAATGTGGAACTGCCAATGTGACAATTAACTCAAGTAAGGATCATAAGTGGGTGCTAAAAACCATCAGGTAAAAGACTGATAGGAAATGGAATCTTCACGTCGTCTCAACATCAGCCCATGGCAGGGCTGGCTTCCTGGGTGTTCAGTCTAGACAGGTGCACAGACACCCACAGGCAGAAAAGCTTTATGCTTAGCGAATGTTCTGTCTGCCTTGAAAGTCCTTGTAATTTTTTAACAACAGACCTCACACTTTTAGTTTTCACTGGGTTTTGCAAATGATGTAGTCATTCTTATGAATTACAGGTGGAAACGTCTCTACAATGCAGAAGACTGGAGGATACCGCCTTAAATAAGTGATTAAATCTATCACTGATTGATTAGAGCAATTAAACGTATCACTCAGTGCCCACTGGTGTGATGTGCTAAGTGATGGCCACATCAACCTGTGTAACATTCTTGTCAAAAATTATCTACCTGAATCTCCTCTGGGGGGCCAATCAGAGAGACCCAGATTATGAGACAGACACTCCATGACCGAAGCTCTCTAGCTTGAGCTTGTCTCAGAATCCCCTGCAGGGCTTGTTAGAATGGATTTCTGGGCCCCACTTCCAGAGTTTCTGATTCAATAGGCCTGGGGTGAGGCCAAAGAATACTCAGGGTGATGAATTAATAAGTTCCTAGTTGATGCTGCTGCTGGTTGAAGCAGTGTATTTTGAGAACTACTGTTCTACAAAACAAATGGCTTGACCATTCAAAACTGTCGATTGTTGTAAAACACCAACAAGAAAAGAGTGGGTGGCCCATGCTAGAACACAAAAGACTCAAGAGACATTGTAACCAAATGCAATGTATTATCTTTAATTGGATCCTGTATTCTTTTTTTTTTTTTTTTTTTTTTTTTTTTTGAGATGGAGTCTCACACTGTCACCCAGGCTGGAGTGCAGTGGCGCCATCTCGGCTCACTGCAAGCTCCGCCTCCCAGGTTCACGCCATTCTCCTGCCTCAGCCTCCCGAGTAGCTGGGACTACAGGTGCCCGCCACCATGCCAGGCTAATTTTTTGTATTTTTAGTAGAGACAGGGCTTCACTATGTTAGACAGTATGGTCTCGATCTCCTGACCTCGTGATCTGCCTGCCTCGGCCTCCAAAAGCCTGTATTCTTTCATTAAAGATAGCTAGAAAGGACACCTCTGGGACAGCTGTGAGGATTTGGACATAGGCTGTATAGTAGATAATATCCTTGTACCATTATTATATGTCTTAGGTCAGCTAATGGCATGCTGGTTATATGGGAGAATACCCTTGCTCTTAGTAGATACAGACTCTAGTAGTTGCAGAGGACATGTCATTCATGATGTCTGCAATTACCTTTGAAAAGTACATCCCTCATAATAGTTGTGTATATGATGCACGTAGACACACAAACACATAGAGAGAAAGAGATTGAGACAGCAAGAGAGAAGATGCCAAACAGGTAAAATAATAAGAAATCATTGAAACATCTGTTGTTGTGTAATGTACCCACTAGGTGTTGGGTGAGTGAATAAAATGGCAGTGCCCCTGCCTCTGTGATAGGACCTACTAGTGTGTATCAGTCTCCCAGGGATGCCATAAGAAAGTAACACAATCTAAGCAGCTTAAAACAATAGGAGATTATTCTCTCACCCTTCTGGAGACTGGAAGTCTGAAATCAAGGCACTGGTAGGGTTGGTTCCATCCTGAGGGTCTGAGGGAACATCAGGCCTCCCTCCTGGCTTCTTGTTGCTGCTGGAAATCTGTGGCATTTCAGCTGTGTCATTACAATCTCTGCCTCTGCCATCGCACAGCCTTCCCTGTAGGTCTCCAAATTTCCTTCTTCTTTTAAGGAGACCAGTCAATGAATTAGCTACTCCAACCCCAAAATCCAGCACGACCTCATCTTAACTAATTATATCTTCAAAGGCCTTATTTCCAAATATGGTCACATTCTGAGGTTCCAGGTAGACATGAATTTTGGGCAGATGCTGTTCAACCCAATCTATGGTGGGCCTGATAAATCAATGTCCCCGCTGCTGGACCACAGCCATGGAGGAGAAGATGGCCAGGAGCCAAGGGCCATGTGTCTCCCACAAATGTCTCTCCTTGAACTCAAGTACAAATCAGCAGCAGCAAAGGCTTCCATAGAACTAACACCCACCTGCCCAGCTTGGTCAGCTCAATTTATCATGTGAGATCTCTCCTTCCTCCCCTCTATAGCAAACAGAGGCTACTATATATAGCATTAGGGAAAGAGGCACCCCTGCCCTGTTTCCACTGCACTTCCTTTCTTGCAAACATAGCCTCACCATGCCCACATGTCCACCACCCTTGTGCACCTGCCTCTCCCGAGCAGCGTTGGTTCCGCTGAAGAGTTCCTGCCATGAAAATGTATGAACATATGTCCTCAGCGTCACGGTCAAAAGGGAATTCAATCAAGAATCTGGTGATGCATTTGCAAATTAAAATTCTGTACCATAATGAGCAGAGCCATTCAAACTAATAATTACATAAACTCCCGTTACGGGTGGCCCGGTAATTACAACAGGTACTTTTAGCAAATTTAAAAAGCAACTTAGGTTTCCATTATCACCATGAAGAATACCATGGGCAGCTGCATCCTTGCACTGTTAGGTGGAGACACCACCTTAGGAATGTTCCTGGACATAGTAAAAAGGGTGCAGAAATCCCTAACCCCACTCTCTCAAAAGGGCAGACTTACAATAAAGAAGGAAGATGGTAAGGGATGCAATAAAAATACTTAAAATTGAAGGGTCAAGACACGGTGGATCATGCATGTAATCCCAGCACTTTGGGAGGCTGAGATGGGAGAATTGCTTGGGGCTAGGAGTCTGAGACCAGCCTAGGCAACATACAGAGACCCCTGTCTCTAAAAATTTTAAAAATTGGCGGAGGCAGGAAAATGGCTTGAGCACAAGATTTCGAGGCTGTAGTGAGCCATGATCATACCAATGCACTCCAGTCTGGGTGAGAGCAAGACCCTGTCTGAAAACAAAACAGAACAAAAATCTGTCATTGCAATGTAGAATACATGGTTGTAAAAAGGGGTGTCCATTTGATGGCGATCTGACCTCCCCCTCTGACCTCAGCTTGGCCACCCTCTCCTTGCCCTCTGTGCTCTCCAGCCTTAGTAGACTTTCTTCTGGTTTGTTCTGTTTTAGAGACAGAGTCTCACTCTGCCACTCAGGCTGGACAGCAGTGGCAGAATCATGGCTCACTGCAACCTCAACCTCCTGAGTTCACATGATCCTCCTACCTCAGCCTCCTGAGTATCTGGGACTACACTATGCACAACCACATGGGCTAATTTTATTTTCATTTTTGTTTATTTTGTACAGATGGGGTCTCACTATATTGCTAGAGCTGGTCTCAAACTCCTGGCCTCAAGCAATCCTCCTACTTCAGCCTCCCTAAGTGCTAGGATTACAGGTGTGAGCCACTGCTCTGGCCTTTCTTCTAACAGAGAAAACTGTTTCTCTACTCATGCAGCATACCTCTACACTCAAATGTGTTGGGTTTTATTTCACACCAAGCGATGCTCCAATTCTCTGCCATCACCAACTGGGTGTCCTCCAGTTCAATTCTGACACGATCCACCTGGAGTTAGAATCAGATTCCACAGGTTGAGGGCTCAGTCCCACAAGACTGGCCCCACTTCAGAGCAAGCCTGGACCTCCCTTCTCACCATCTGGTTATAAATCAGAGATTCTCACAACCCCCTTCTCTGGTTCAATAGTGGCCTAGCATGGCTCACAGAATTTAGGAGATTACTTGCTATTATCGGTATATTGTAAAGGATATAACTCAGGAACATCCAGTTGGAAAAAAATATGCATAGGGTGAGATATGGGGAAGGGCGTAGAACTTCCATGTCCTCTCCAGGCACCCCACCATGAGGCACTCCCATTCCATGAGAGCATAGATCTTGTCTGAGCTGTTCATGGCTCTGTCCCAAGATAGAGTAGTGCATCCGGCACTTGGTTGGTGTTTGATAAACATCCATGAGCAAATGAAAAGAAAAGGCATGGAGAAGTAAATCAATGAAGACACACTCACATCCATTTAGTCTGAGCCTCAAATAACCCTATGAGGGAGGTCCTATGATTGTGTCCCTTTTACAGATTAGAAAATTGATACTTAGAGACACTTAGAGACGTGAAGGCATGTAATGTGGCAGAGCCTGGCCCCCACCTCGGGCCGTCTGTGCACTTTCCATCACATCCTGCCATGTTAGGACAGGAACAGTGGTCTATTAACAAAATCTTTTTTAAAAAGAGAGAAGAACAGCCGGTAAGTCAGTCCACTAATTAAAACCCCGTCTCCCCCTCGCTTTACTAGCAAATAAAGCAGACTTCTTTTCTCTTTCTAAATCCAATGTGGATGCCGGTGTGGATGTTCCATTCCATGGTACTAGACTCAGAGCAGCTTGAAAGGATTTGAAGCATACCAATCCCTCTCTTGCCCATGGCATGGAGTGGCTCAGTGTCAGACACCCCGTGGGAGGGGCTTTGAAATACTGATGGATGGAGTAGACTTCTCACACACTAGGGAGGAAGGATGCCCAGATGGTCTGAGCAGGATATGAATTCTAGAGCCTCAGTGGGTAGCCACTTACATCCAGCAATATCTGGCAAATTCAGGGGCGGTGATGGACAGTGGAGGTTTGCAGATTCTACCTGAGGAAGGGCTGTGCTGTGTAGAGGGGCAGGGGTGCTAAAGCCAGCCACATCTGAGTTCTGATCCTGGCTCTGGCCCTGGCTCTGTGAACCTAGGAGTTATTAATCTCTCTGAGGCTCAGTTTCTCTTCTGTAAAGATGACATCATAACAATATCCGTTTCAGAGGGCAGTGACAATTATTAAAATAAGCAAGTCAGACAAGGCGTTCAATCCACAGCCTGGCACATGCCTAGAGCTCAATAGATGTTATCATCTCTAGATCTCAACAGATGTTATCATCTCTAGATCTCAACAGATATTATCACCTCTAGATCTCAATAGATGTTATCATCTCTAGATCTCAATAGATGTTATCATCTCTAGAGCTCAATAGATGTTATCATCTCTAGAGCTCAATAGATGTTATCATCTCTAGAGCTCAATAGATGTTATCATCTCTAGAGCTCAATAGATGTTATCATCTCTAGAGCTCAATAGATGTTATCATCTCTAGAGCTCAATAGATGTTATCATCTCTAGATCTCAATAAATGTTATCATCTCTAGATCTGGAGAGAAGCACAGACATTCACATTCATGGCCAATGCCCAGCAGCAGCAGAATCCCATTCCTCAAAGTATAACGGCTGTCCCAAATCCAGTTACCTTTATTGTAACTCACCCCTTGTTCCTCAATGATGATGACTCCAGACACAACATCAGACCATGTGTGGGTCCTCATGTCTGCTAGCTAAAACCAAAGCTAAGACCCATGAAGGCCCAGGCAGCTTTTTTATCTGAGTTGTTCACTTCCTGGCATGTGGTCAGCCTGTGAGTAATTCTGTAATGACTTGGTCAATGCCCCTCCAGAACTATCTAAGCCTGGATGGATGCTGCACCAGGGAGGGAGTGCCCAGCAGTCCATTTCACAGCACTTAAACCTACATAGAGCTCCAGTCTCCCTCCAAAAGCAGCCCAGGAAGGGAGGTGAGAATGGCTCTCTCTCTCTCTCTTTTTTTTTTTTTTTTATGACAGAGTCTTGCTCTGTCTCCAGGCTGGAGTGCAGTGGTGCAAACACGGCTCATTGCAACCTCTGCCTCCTGGGTTCAAGTGATTCTCCTGCCTCAGCCTCCTGAGTAGCTGGGACTACAGGTGTGTGACACCACACCCAGTTAATTTTTTTTTTTTTTTTTTAGCAGAGACAGGGTTTCACCATGTTGGCCAGGATGCTCTCTATCTCTTGACCTCATGATCTGCCCACTTTGGCTTCTCAAAGTGCTGGGATTACAGGCGTGAGCCACCATGCCTGACCGATAATTGCTTTCTCTTAAGGGACTTCCAAAGCTGACAATGGTGGGGACAGTATAGATTTCCTCATTGCCTCCATCTGACTTCACATTTGTCAAAACTGAGGCATGACTCACACAGCTCCGAAGGGACCAACTCAGGATTTGCATCCAGATTTAGCTTAATACAAAGCCTTGCTTTCTCCACTGAGAAGTGCAGCTAAAGGCCATGGCATACCTGCCTGAGAAAAGCTACTCTGTCCTCGTATGTTTATTCTATGATAAGAGCAGTCTCAGCTCTTCATGTAACTGCTATGTATACACAGCTATGCCTCTCTCTTCCCCATCCCAAAGTCCTGCAGCCCCTAAGCTTGTTCAGAGCCTCAAGAGCCACCTGGTGACTATTCGTCCATTCCTAGAGACAAGCAACCAAGATTGAACTTACATAGTGCAAGGAGTGTAGCCCATGTATCTGGTTCTTTCCTTCAGAACTCAATCTTATCATTGTTTGCACATCATTGAGCTCATTAGATCAATGGCCATCTTGGACATTAGGATATAAACTAAGTCTTGTTCACTACTGTGTCCATGTGTCTGGCATGGAATTGATGCTCTACGTGTGTTGGCTGAATGATGGATGGATGGATGGATGATAAATGGATGAATGGATGGTGGATGGGTGAGTGGATGGATGGATGGATGGAAAGATGGACAGGTGGGTGGGTGGATGGATGGATGGAAAATAGAAGGAAAGACAGGAGGAGTGGATGGGTGGATGAGTAGATGAATGGCTGTGTGAACAGGTAGATTAATGGATGAGTGGATGAATAGGTGGATAAATGGGTGGGTCGATGGATGGGTGAGTGGGTAGGTGAGTGAATAGATAAATTAATGGCTGAATGTGAATGGTAATCTTTCGGACCTTGTTCAGGCACAACTTGTACTTTACTTGGCAAACTGTTGATACATTCAGCCTCTTCAGATCAACCTCCTTGGAATTCTCAGATTTCTGGGGATACCTCATTAGATCCATTTTACAGATAAATAAATCAAGATGCAGAGAAGACAAGCACCTTGGCCAAGTTGACCCAAAGACTCAGTGACATAAAAGACTTAGGGTCTCCCAGTGCTTTGTCTTGGCCTCTTCTTCCCTCCTTTTTCTGGCATAGGATGCCCTGAGTTTCAGTTAACCCTGTGGTCTAAATGAGAATTCTTCAAGTTTTTCTTTGTTTTGACCGAGAAATGTTTCCTGCTGTTTCTCCACTTAAAGAAGCACCTGGGTATGTGGACCCAGGGAAAGCCTACAAGGCTTGGTATCAACGGTTTAGCCCCATGATTCTCAAATTCTAATGTGCAGAATCAACTTGTGATTCCATTGTGGATTCCTGGACTACATACTAAGAAAGTTAACTTAAGAAGCCTGTGATGGGGCTGGGAAAACTGCACTTTTAAATAATTCCCAGATGATGTGAATGCAGGTGCTCCAGGGGCTACACCTAGAAGCACTGGCTTGGGCATATGGAGGTGCCGATCTGCTGTGTTGGGGATGTGTGTCTGAGTGCTGAGGTCCAGGGACAGCTCCCCTCAGGGTGGGAGAATCTCTGATGAGGGAATAGGAACAAAGGCTTGAGAACAGTGGGGTCATGGCCCCCCATACTGAGCTTGTGGTCCGTGCAGAACCCGTGGGGGGTGCTTGGCAGCCCACCTGGAGCAGTCAAGCCCTACCACCCCGAGATAGTGTAGGCTCAGCACCAGACAGGGACATTGCATATCCCAAGAATCAACAATAAAGATGGCAATCACAATGCAAAGGATCAGCTCCCATCCTCATCTTAGTTTCCTGGGCCCTCACTTGAAAGTGCCTTTGCAAAAAGTATTTAATACAACAGTGAGAAAATTATGTCAATGAAACAGATCTGATCTAACCAACTCCACCTTCTCTTTAACCTACAAACTACCCTTGGTTGTTCCGGGGTATAGGCCAAGCTAACTTTGGGAGAAATGTATTTTGTATTTTAAGAGATAATAGACCTTCCCAAAACTAAACCGCCTTTGTAAAAGTAATAAAAGCCCACAAATTTAGGATCATGAAAGGGACCTGAATCCTGCTAAGAGGTAGGCATAATTAAATGATAACCAGCCACTGTTCTGGAGATCACAAGATTAATAACTTCCCCAATTGCACCTGTAACAACATTACTATTGTAGCAGCTAAGATTGGTCGATTGAGATATCTTTTCAGAGTTTTGCATTTCTGACAACAAAATGACTCCATTTAGACCCGTGACTCATGACTCAACTAGTCCTGTGGCCCTCACCCAGAAGCAGACTCAGCATACGAGGACCATTGTTCACATACCTATGATTACATTTCCTAACCAATAAGCAGTACCCATTTCCTAGTCCCCTGCCAATCAAACTATATTTTAAAAACCCTAGCCTCCAAACTATGGAGAGGCTGCTTTGAGTAATAAAAAAACTCCAGTCTCCCATTTAGCTGCCTCTATATGTATTAAACTTCTTTCTCTATTGCAATTCCCCTGTCTTGATAAATTGGCTGTACCTGGGCATCAGGCAAGAAGAACCCATTGGGTGGTTACAGGCTGGTCTAGGATAATTGAATAAGCCAGTGGACATGGGGAGGAAGCCTTAATAATGACCAATTTCTGTTATTCATCCACTCAGGCTTCAGTGTCAGATATGATTTAGAAAAATATCGTAACAATGGTGGCCGTTGTTCTCTAGTATAGAGCGGAAAGTTCATACCAGGTACATTTCCTTATTTTTCTGAAGCAGACACAGGCCCAAAAAGGGGATGCACTGCATCATCCATACTAATGCTTGCTCTCTTGTCTATTTTGCAACAGCAAGACACACTTGAGACCCAGTGAGAAGCTATGAGCTCATGGGAAGAGGTTTTAGTCCTCCTAAACTTAGTTTCAACCACTGTATGGAAACAAATTGGGATAATTCCTGCCTAGTTCAATTAAAATGACTAAGTGGGATGCCCCGGGAGGTCTTTCATGTGGTCCAATTATTTGGCACATTTTAATTGAGCACATATTATGTGCCAGGTATTTTACTGGAAATACTTATGTGCAAAGTAAGCACAATTTCTGCTCTTATGGGACCCTCAGTAAATATTAGTATATTTTTCAAGTCTCTTTTACTTTTTTTTTTTTTCCTTGAGATAAGATCTTGCTTTGTCACCCAGGCTGGAGTGCAGAAGAGCTATCATAGCTCACTGCAATCTCAAACTCCTGGGCTCAAGTGATCCACCCACCTCAGCCCCTCAAGTAGCTGGGACCACAGGCATACTCTACCATGCCCAGCTAACTTAAAAAAAGATGTAGAGATAAGATCTCACCATGTTGCCCAGGCTGGTCTTGAACTCCTGGCCTCAATCCATCCTCCTACCTCAGCCTTCCAAAGCACTGGGATTACAAACATGAGCAACCACTCCTGGGCCCTCCTTTATTTTTTAAAACTACATTATTGTAGTGACTTTCTCCACACCACCAAGAAAGTCTTATTTGAATGCTTTTTGTTTATTTAAGCTATTAAGCTACTTTATTGAGGATGGGTGTATCCCAGGCAATGTGTTCCAGGATTTGCATGCATCATCTCATTTAATTCTCACAACAATCCACCAGTAGATAAGTATGTTATTCCTTCTACTGTAAAGATGAGGAAACAGACCCAGAAGGTCATTCAATTAAGGGGCAGAATTGAGATTCTAACCAAGGCAGTCTGACTCCAAAATCAAGACCCCAGCTCCTTCTTACACACAGCCAAACATGTAAACGCAGGGTTGAAACCCCCACCCACCCACCTAGATCCCAAGCGGAAATGCTCACAGCACAGCTGCCAGCCCAAGTCCCATATGTGCCAGACTAGCCGGCTGTGGCCTCAACAAAGAATTTATTTCTCCTCCCCTCCACTTGAATGATTTCATTTTCCCCTCTAATTCCTGGCCTAGAAACTGCTCTGCAGAAATGTTGATTTACCACGGGTGCTCCCACTATGGGGCAGGCCCTTTAATTGCTTCCGGAAGGAGTCTTTTGGTGCTCTTCCGAGAGCCCTGATTGGAATTTTTAAAGAATTATAATTTCCCAAAGCAAGCTCTCATTAAAATTCCACAAACCTCCCTGTGAGGATCTTAACATCCCCATAGATCTGGGTTCAGGCTGACATTCCCCCATGGTTTTCCAGGTGGGTGACCTTGGAAAGTTCCCTCCAATTCTCAGTGCCTGGATTCCCTTTTGCCACCACACAGGGCTAATAGGAGGATCAAATGAGAACGTGAACATCGGGTTCTTAGGCCATGCCTGGAAAATGAGATGCTCAATATTAAGCTAAATGAGGCTTTAGGGACCATCTAGTTCAAATACTGAATTTAACTTAGGTGGAACATGCAACTCAGAAGTAGAAAGTGAGTTGCCTAACTAAGGTCACACAACTAGAGATGGTTTCTCAATGGTTACTCTAGTGTCTCCATCATTGCAATATTTCTTAAGGCTTCCTCGTTTTCCTCATGGTCTCAGGGGACTATTATCAGTGTGGAATATGGGGTGAACCTGCAGGGCAGAAGATAGACAAACAAAGAAATTTAAATTGACCTAGCACTCACTATGACTGTATAATCCTGTAAGGAAGATGGCATCTGCCCCATTTTACAAATAAGAAATCTGAAGCTCAGAGAGGGTAAATAACCTGACCAGGGTCACACAGCTAGTAGGCTCTAGAGTCAGGATTCTACCCCAAGTCTGCTTGACTGTGAAGCCTACTCACTTTCATCCCACCACACTGTCAACCTGCAACTGTGCCTCAATAGATCCCCATGTCCATATGGTCAGGGTATGGCTGTGGCTTTACGAAGAAATCTCCTTAAACATTTCAATTCTCTATGTGAGGCTCTATCAGCTGGTGTGGTGGTTTTAAAATACATCCACAGATTTGCTGACACTTTTTTTTTAAAATGGAGCCACCACCTCCCTTGAGTCAGGCTGGACTTTAGTGACTCTCTAACAAATAGAATATGGAAAAAGTGACAGTGGGTGACCTCCAAAACTGAGTCATAAAAGGTACTGTGGTTTCTTCTTTACCTTCTCTCTTGGATCCCTGGCTCTGAAGGGTGGCCAGCAGCCATGTTGTGAGGATGCTCAAACAGTCCTGTGGAAGGTCCACCATGAGAAGAAACAGGAATTTTGCCAACAGCCACATGTGTGAGCCATCTTGTGAGTAGCTCTTCCAGTCCCAGTCAGACCTTCAGATGACTACAACCTCATGAGAGACCCTGGGGCAGAATGCCCTCGCCAAACAGCTCCCAAATTCCTGAACCTCAGAAACTGTGATATAATAACTATCCATTGTTTTAATCTAAGTTTGTGATGATTTATTAGACAATTACATATACTAATATGATTAATTTTTATTATACTTTAAGTTCTAATAAGTTCTAGGGTACATGTGCACAATGTGCAGGTTTGTTACATATGTATACATATGCCATGTTGGTGTGCTGTACCCATTAACTCATCATTTACATTAGGTATATCTCCTAAAGCTATCCCTCCCCCCTCCCCCAACCCCACGACAGGCCCTGGTGTGTGATGTTCCCTGCCCTGTGTCCAACTGTTCTCACTGTTCAATTCCCACCTACGAATGAGAACATGAGCTGCTAGGTTTTTTGTCCTTGCGACAGTTTGCTGATAATGATGGTCTCCAGCTTCATCCATGTCCCTACAAAGGACATGAACTCATCCTTTTTTAATATAATAACCATCCCAAAATTTCGTGGTTTAAAACAATAACCATTTATTTTGTTTATGATACTAATGAATCAGCAATTTGGGCTAGGCTCAGCTGAGTGGTTCATCTGTTTTCAGCTGGGCTTCCACCTGCTTTGTGGTGAGCTGCAGGTAACCAAAATGACTGTTTATGGAGGTTGTGTGGGTGTCAGCTGGAGCAATGAGAAGCAACCAGGCTATTCCTCAGGGTCCAAATGACAAAGAAAAAATGACCCCAGGCTTAAAATTGCACAGTCAGGTCTGTTGCATCCTATTAGCCAAATCGAGTTACAAGGTCAGCCAAAAAATTCAAGGACGTGGAAAGCAGAGCCCACCCCTTAGTGAAATAGGTTGTAGAGTTTCCCTGGTTATAGGGAGGTATGGAGAATCGGGGACATTTTGCAACTTGCCACAGAGACTGAGTTAATTTTAAATATGGTAGCTATACAACATGACCATCACCATCAGCAGCAGCAGCCTAGTAATTTTAATATTCGAAGTTGCTAAGTCACTCAGCTCGAGAATGTGGACTGAAATAGGGCCAAAATTGAAATTCCATCAGCAAAGATCAGTGACACACTCCGGAGGAGAACTGGCACCAGACAGTGCTGTAGCTCAGGTTATGACACAGTTAGTAGTTTCATTAGTTTCCAGAAAGCTGGCTACAAACCTGAAAGCTATATACTTCCCAGGAAGACACCCAAGATAGGTAGAAAATTCCAGAAGGAATATTTTGCTTCCAGGTTTTCTGGGTAAAGTATGGAAGCAAAGAAAAGAAAAGGAGAAAAAAAGAATGAAAAGGATATAGAGGTGTTTCAGTTTTTGGCTGGAATGTTAGCAAAAAATAAATACTCATGTGAAATTATCTTGACGGATTAAAAACAGATACCCAAAAATTAAATGTGATTTAAATTAATAACTATTCAAATAACCAAAATAACTTTATGGACGTTACTTCTGTTGCAACATATATTTGACATCAGTAAGAATTGAGTCAACTGAAAACCACATTTTGCAATATATATGTATGTAAGCATGTATATATGCATATATAACTATATATATTTATGTATACTATAAATATTTATTTGTATAATTTATATAGGTATATATTTTATATATACATTATATACATATATTTGTATTTGTACATATTTATAGTTATATGGAGATATGTAACTATATATAATTATACTAGTCACATATAAATATGTAACCATATAACTATATATTATAAAGTTCTACATGCAGCTATATATATAAAACTGTATCATATAGTTATATATAAATATGCAACTATATATCATACAGTTATATATAAATATGTTACTATATCTCATATAGTTGCCTGCAAATATTTATATATTCCCTGCTGAAAAATTCCTACTTGTTCCAGGGGCTTTTCCTTAACTCTTCCAAACAGAAATAAACGTGTGTCACTAGAACTCAATGCTTGGTTCACGCCTCTACTCTAGAATGTAAACCATGGCATTTGCTTAATGGCAGGTAGAGTTCTCCACTTCTCTGAGGACAGGGACACTGTCTTCTCACTTCTGTCTTTCCAGTGTTTGCCAAGTTTGTTCACAAAGTGATGCCTTTGCTCCTGTAAATCCACACACTATAGGAAAAGCTGCACAATCTCTCATGTTCTCTCCATAAAGAGATAGTCTAATGGAGTCCAGAGAACACAATTCCAAGACAGAGCAAAAAGCAGGATTGGAACATTTCCGGGCAACATTTTGGCCTTATTTATAAATTATCCAGACTAGACTTTAGTCCTTACAATAGGTCTATGATGCAGACAAACCAGATTTTATCCCCATTTGACAGATGAGAAAACTAAGGCTCAGAGATATTGAGTAAAATGTACACTGACAACGATTATATAGGACCAGAAATATGTAAGTGAAAAACAGATGTTTGCAGTGGTCTGCAGTCCCTTGAGATGAAGGTAAGTCTGGTCAAGACCCCCAGTCCCAAAGCCCTCTGTGAGATCTTTGATACCCAGATGGCTGGCTTTCTGGGGATCACCTCTGCTTTGCTGCTCTTGTCTTGGCATGTGCTGTCTCTGCTGCAGAAACAATTGACCATTGTATGAAACTTAGCTCTTTTCTCCATTTCCAACAAAATCCCCATTTATACACAGTACAATGATTTAGGTGAGGTAGAAAGTTGGGTGGAGAATGAGCACACAATTACAAGTTGAAAGGTACATCCTTGTTCTTAAAATGTTCATCATCCACCATCAATCTGACCTGTGTCTCCACCTCCTTCTGTGCCTTCCTCTCTCTCTGTCCTGGTCTAGAGCAAAACACGTCAGTCTCCTTGACATGGGCAGAGGGACTTGGTCACTCTTTCATTAACTTGGCTCACACAGAACTCTTTCCAGTCTCACTGTCCTGCCTTACTATTTTTCCAAACAAAATTCCTCCCTAATGGCCAGATGCAGTGGCTCATACTTGTAATCCCAGCACTTTGGGAGGATAAGGTAGGTGGATCACTTGAGGTCAGGCATTTGAGGCCAGTCTGGCCAATGTGGTGAAACCCATCTCTACTAAAAATACAAAAATTAGCCAGGCGTGGTGGCACATGCCTGTAATCCCAGCAACTCAGGAGGCTGAGGCATGGGAATTGCTTGAACCTGGGAGACAGAAGTTGCAGCGAGCCAAGATCACGCCATGGCACTCCAGCCTGGATGACAGAGTGAAATTCTGTCTCAAAACAACAACCACCACCACCATTCCTCCCTAGGAAGGCTTATGATGCCAGCTGCTACCATCATATAATTTTTACCATATATTTCCACTCTTAACATAAAAAAAAAAATGGGTTCAGATCAGTTGAAGGAATGGAGTAAGCTTCAAAATGGAATACTGTGGAGCTTGCAGGGTTACAGAACGAAGGCTCTGAGGGCCTCCAGGGGAGGCTGGTTGAGGTAGAGTTTTGCTTGTACTTCTGTAGCCATTATACCTCTGTGAATTCAGCCAAAAACCAGGATATCCAATGGGGTATTTAGAACCATGGCCACCCAAAGTAGGCAGCATAGGAGATAAACTAGCCATTGGATCTGGAGACTTGAATTTGAAACCTGGCCCTGCCGCTAAAGAGACCATGCTCTTGGTCTTTGATCCATGTCATTTATTTCTTGTATTCTGTTTCTTTAACATCTGGGACCTTGCTGACTCTGGAGGGACTGCCCTTCCTAGGGTCGGCTAATTCCTAAAGACTAGAAACAAGTCCTGTTTAAGTGTGCATTTCAAATACAAGCCAACCAGTCCAGAGCCCAGATCCCCCAACTACCTCCTCTATCCCGCTGTCACACTCCAGGCCACTGTCCACCAGCCCTAATCACCCCAGGACCAGGTATCAGACAATTAGGAACAGCTCCTATGCCCCAGAGCTCTCTGCCATTATTCAAACCAGCCATTCCTAAATCTCCTTATGCTGCCTGCCTGATCCTTACACAGAAACCACAACACAGGCTCCTGGCCACAGTCCTCCTTCCACCCTCTGCCACATGCAGGATGGATCCTCGTGTGTCCCCATGTGGCCCCATGTGGCATGGCCTGCCCCATCCTCTTGGGAACATGAGTAACAATCTTTTCAACGGCAGATACTTCCTGATCTGTTAACCTCACTATAGCTCAAATTTTCCATTTTTTAGATTGTAGGGGATTGCTCAGGTTAGTGGGAAAAATTATAAAGATAAAGTTATAGGAAATAGACACAAGCCTTCTTGGAAGGCTGGGAGGTTCGCATAGCTTCAGTAAAAGATTTGGCTGAAGGCAGCTGAATTCTCTTAAAAGCTGAGGGCGTAGACACTTTTTTAATCATGTGGTCCTAAGACTGACCTTTGATCTTCTGCAGATGCAGGACTGATCTCTCTGGGGGAGGCCAACCAGATTAATTACCCACAGGTGCGGTGACTCAAAGCCTTTGTCATTAAATCTGTGCTGAATAAATGCCCGCAGGGCCAGCGAGTCTTGTGTGCAGCTGCCACAACTCTTTCTGTGAGTGGCCCGGTCTCCTGCCCTGCTCTTTCACTGAATATCAGTGTCTGAGTATGTTATTCATCCGTCGTGCAGCCTTGGCCTGTGGGTCAGTCTCCCACATTAATTAATTAATTAATTAATTGACATGTAATAATTATACGTATTTATGGGGCACATCCTGATAGTTCCATAAATATAACATGTAGTAATCACATCAGAGTAATCAGCATATCCATCATCTCAAATATTTATCATTTCTTTGTGTTGGGAACATTCAATATCCTCTTCTCTTTTAAAACACTTGGCGAGATCTGTCCGTACTGCAGACCTCAGTCTCCTGATCTGCAACCTGAGTCATGGACTAGGCCAGGATATCTTGGCTTCACTCTGATGTCTTGTAATTCACATCATACTTTATGTATTTCTTTAAGTGGACTCAGTTTTTAAAAGAAACTAATAGATTTAGAAAGGAAGCTTTACATAAATGCAAAATCCATACCAGCTGCCATAAAGAATAACCGTAAAATAAGCACAATACATATAATAAACACAATGAGCTGGGTACCACTGTCTTTCCAAGGCTGTGTGCCTCTTTGTAGTAAAGGGAAGCTGGGGAGCTTTGGAGAGGCATTAAAGCTGTGCTTGCACCAATCTGGGCCTTTCTCCCTACAGGATTTGAAAAATGGAAGGCCAATGCAACAGCAGCATGTTCCTTACACTGAGCTCCTGTGGGTGATGTCATGCCGTGTCCACATAAAACCACCTTGTGGCAGGAACATGGATGGGGCTGGAGGCCATTATCCTTAGTGAACTAACGCAGGAGCAGAAACCCCAAATGCCACATGTTCTCACTTATAAGTGGGAGCTAAATGATGAGAACTCACGAACACAAAGAAGGGAACAACAGACACAGGGACCTACTTGAGGGTGGAGGGTGGGAGGAGGGAGAGGAACAGAAAAAATAATTATTGGGTACTAGGCTTACTACCTGAGTGATGAAATAATCTGTACAACAAACCCCCATCACTCGAGTTCACCTATATAACAAACCTGCACACATACCCACAAGCCTAAAATAAAAGTTAAAAAAACCCAAAAAAAACCACCTTGTGGCCACCAGCCCTCCCAAACTTCATTATTGAAAACACTGAGCTCATTAATCTTCTACCCCAAACTCTACATAGTATTTCAGGGCTTTGGGCAGAAAGGCCCAGAAAGAGAACAATCAAAGCCTAACTCCCTATCTATTATGAAAACATAATAAGGTCTGCTAGACCCAAGACAATAGCTTGGCCTCCCTAAATGGCAATTTCTGTTTTTCTGTGTGATTGTTCCTTAGTCACTTTTCCCTCCAGGAGCATCTGTTTTTCGCATCAGGAAAACAAGGAGATTCAACCCTGACGGGCCCTGTGATCCTAAAGAGATCCCTCAAAACGGGCCAAGGATCAGGCTGACATGTCAGAGCTGCTCTGGCAGGATCCCTGGTACATGTGTGCGTAAGAACACACGAACACTCCCCCGCTGGCCTCAATTTGCCTCAGGGACACCAAACTGGAATTGCATTTAGTAATCAATTGACTCCCCTTGACTTGGTTTGGTGCTTTTTCTAAATAACAAGAGCCTGGCAACATCAGAACCTCGCAACAATCTTTATTAATGAAGCTCCTGGCGCCATGCAGAGAAGACACAGGCAGCGTATGCAAACGTGCTAAGGAAATTATTTCTATCAGCTCCAGCTATTTGAAAGCAATTGAAAAGTTTCCATTTGAAGAAAAAGTAATTTTCCTGATGTGAGTTTCCAGAGCTGTTTGTCTGCCCCCACCTAAGGCTGCTGCAGCTTCCTCGGCTCTGGGCTTTCTACATTTTATTAAACCACAGCTAAGTGGCGTCATGCTGTTAAAATATTGTGTCGCTTTTTAAAGTGATATCATTACCTAATAATTTTGAGAGCTTTACCTTTTTTTTCTTTGCCAGGAAGGGAAATGGACCAAATGGCTTGGCACTGTCACAACCATATGGGGGCAGGGAGTGGCGGGTGTGGGGCACTGGGGACAAAGAGCAGGGAGAACCAAGCACCCGAGGTCACGTGAGAAATGAGTATGTGAATTCTTCAGCATCCCACGTTTATAGAGAATTGGGAGAGATGTGAAATGCAGGTGAACAAGACCAGAGCAACTCCTGACCCCAGAGGTGGATTTCCCATGACACTGATGAAACTGACCTAATTTTATATACCTAATGTTATAATCATAATTTTGTTTCTTTTACTTAAAGAGTGTGTTTGTTTTCTATTGCTGCAGAACAAATCACGACAACCTTAGGAGCTCAAAACAACACTCACTCATTTGCTCACAGTTCTGTAAGGGCAGATGTCTAGCATGGCATTGCTGGGGTCTCTGCTTAGAGTCCCACAAGCCTGACATCAAAGTGTTGACCTGCTGAATTTTCATCTGGAGGTGCTGGAGAAAAATCTGCCTCAGTGTTCATTCCCGTTGTTGGAAAAATGCAGTTCCTTGAGGTTTCAGGACTGAGGCTCTGTTTTCTGGCAGCTGTCAGACAAGGGCAGCCCTCAGTCCCACAGACCTCTTGTATTCCTTAGGGCACAGTCCTTCCATCTTTAAACCAGCTATGGTGCATCAAAACCTTCTCACTGATCTCTGACTTTCTCTTTTTGACCAGCAGCAGAAAATTCTCTGCTTTTAATGGACTGGTGTGATTAAGCCAATCCCAGCCAAATCATTCTTCCTCTCTTAGGACCAACTATGCTATACAAGGCCAGGCACAGTGGCTTATTCCTGTAATACCCGACATTTTGGGAAGCCGAGGCGGGAGGACTGCTTGAGTCCAGGGGTCCAAAACCAGCCTGGGCAACATAGGGAGATACCCAAGTGAACAAAAAAAAAAAAAAAAAAAAAAAAAATTAGCTAGGAGTGGTGGTGCATGCTTGTTGTCCCAGCTATTTGGGAGGCTGAAGTGGGTGGAATGCTTGAGCCCAGGAGGACAAGGCTGCAGTGAGTTAGGACCGTGCCACTGTACTCCAGCCTGGGTGACAGAGCAAGACCTATGCCACATAACAATCTAATCACAGCAGTAAAATCCATCATATTCAAGTTCCAAAGAATATTCAGGGTATGTGCATGAGACAGGTAGGGAATCTCAGGGGGCATTTCAGGATTCTGCCTACACAAAGAAGGGCTCCAAACTGTAAGATTCAGGACCCACAAAACTTGAGTCTCCTTCAGCCTGACCTGTTTGCTCCTGGAAGCTCTCACCTGGACCATTTGATCTCAGGTCTTTAACGTCTTTTCAGACCCAGCTGCTCAAAGACTTACCTAACTGCCTACACATTAAGTCAGAATGTGCTTGAGCGCGCAGGGCTACGGTGGGCATCTGTTGCTTTTTCTGCCTGGAAACCACTCTCCTTCCCTGTTAACACCTGCCCGATCTTCCTCTCCTGTCAAACTTTTCTCCCACTTTAAGTCTCTACGGTTCGGACAAAGGGCCCATCTCCACCTCCAGATATGGCCAAGTGATGTTATTTTGTTAATTCAGTCCCCTTTCCCCGCACCTTGATCTCAGTGTTAAGTACGAGAATAGTTAAATGACCCATGGTGGTCAACAGGAACACAGGTGGAATCTACCAGAAAGGCACTTTTTCTTTTTCTCACTGAGGCTATGAGCAATAGGATGATTGATGTGGTTGAAGGGCAACGGGTAACCAGGTGGAGCCTAATAATGAAGCCAATACAAAAGAATAGCCCTATGTGCAGAGAGCAAGAGGTGGGTACTAATGACAATATCTAAGCTTTTTGGTCCTACTGAGCCTGAAGTTAGACTACTCTGGGACAAATAAGTTTACTTCTCATCTATCCATCCATCCATCCATCCATCCTCCCACCCACCCACCCACCTACCCACCCTCCCACCTATCCATCCATGCACCCATCCATGCATCCATCCATCCACCCTCCCACCCACCCACCCACCTACCCACCCTCCACCTACCCAACCATGCATCCATCCATGCATCCATCCATGCATCCATCCATCCATCCATCCACCCTCCCACCTACCCAACCATGCATCCATCCATGCATCCATCCATCCACCCTCCCACCCACCCACCCACCTACCCACCCTCCACCTACCCAACCATGCATCCATCCATGCATCCATCCATGCATCCATCCATCCACCCTCCCACCCACCCACCCACCTACCCACCCTCCCACCTACCCAACCGTGCATCCGTCCATGCATCCATCCATCCACCCTCCCACCCACCCACCCACCTACCCACCCTCCCACCTACCCAACCATGCATCCATCCATGCATCCATCCATGCATCCATCCATCCATCCATCCACCCTCCCACCTACCCAACCATGCATCCATCCATGCATCCATCCGTGAATCCATCCATCCATGCATCCATCCATCCACCCTCCCACCCACCCACCCACCTACCCACCCTCCCACCTACCCAACCATGCATCCATCCATGCATCCATCCACCCTCCCACCTACCCAACCATGCATCCATCCATGCATCCATCCACCCTCCCACCTACCCAACCATGCATCCATCCATGCATCCATCCATGCATCCATCCATCCATCCATCCACCCTCCCACCTACCCAACCATGCATCCATCCATGCATCCATCCACCCTCCCACCTACCCAACCATGCATCCATCCATCCATCCATCCACCCTCCCACCTACCCAACCATGCATCCATCCATGCATCCATCTGTGAATCCATCCATCCATGCATCCATCCACCCTCCCACCCACCAACATACCTGCCCTCCCACCCACCCAACCATGCATCCATCCATGCATCCATCCATCCACCCTCCCACCTACCCAACAATGCATCCATCCATGCATCCATCCACCATCCCACCTGCCCACATACCCACCCTCCCACCCACCCAACCATGCATCCATCCATCCATGCATCCATCCATCCATCCATCCATCCATCCACCCACCCTCCCATCTACCCAACCATGCATCCATCCACGCATCCATCCACCCTCCCATCCATCCAGCTACCCACCTTCTCACTTCCCATCCATCCATCCATCCATCCATCCATCCACCCACCCTCACACCCACTCACCTACCCACCCTCCCACCTACCCCTCTAAACATCCATCCATCCATCCATCCATTCTTCTTTCTTTTAAGCTATTTGGTGTTGAGTTTCTGTCACTTATAATCCCAAGATTAACACAGATGCCCCTGGAGGCAGCCTGTCTCCTATCCTTCCATTCAACTCTCACAAATGCAAACCCCCTCCCAGCCCCCATTCTCCAGCTGTACTGAAATGCAAGCCATTCTGCCTTCTTTCTTCACTCACTTCACTCACTCCCCTGCTTCGTAGAGCATCCGTCTTTCTCCTTCCCTGACCAGCCACATTGTGCCGGACTCAAAGCACACCTGTTCTTGACAACTTCCCACCCTCCCCACCCTAATTAAGAATTAATTATCTCCTTTTATGGAATCTCAGAAGACTCTGTTTGTACCTACTTACCTTCTAGCCTACTCCCTTGCCTGCTCTTAGTGAGTTCTGTTCCCATCCCATCCCAGCGTGTGGCATACAGCAAGTGACTAGGTATGCACCTGTGTAAATCTATCATTATTCCCATTTTAACATAAAAGAAACAGATGTACAGGGAGGATCAAACAGACCAATCTGACACCAAAGTCTACGTTGTTAACCACTATGAAGTCTTTCACTTTATTATTATATGATCCATATTGTTACTAGCATTAATAGTAAAAATAACTACACATATGGAACATGGAACCTTTGTCTTGCAGTATAGTAAGAGGTAATTTAAATAGATAATGTCCTTTAATCTTCAAAGACACTCTAATGTCATGTTGTCTTATAGGAGACAAAACTGAGTCCCAGAGGAGTCTGATGATTGCTCAATGTCACACAGCTAGAATTTGAACCCAATTCTCTTTCCAGAACCATCATTCTCAGACATTACATTTATAATGCTTGGTGGGGTGGGGGGAGCAGAGAAAGAATGAGAGAGAGAGAGAGAGAGAGAGAGAGGCTTAAGACTGAACTTGAAGGTGAGCCTAAGTAAGAACTTGAACTTGCTGAGACCTGTGCATTCAACCTCAAAGGCCCCTTAGAAAGTGGCACGGAGGTGCTGGGGGAGGGGTAAGAAGGCCCACCAGGAGGCAATGCCCCTTCCCTGTCCGCTTCCCAAGACTACTGCCCCTGGATCCAAAGCAACGTCTCAGTCAAAATTTTCATTTTCAATCACCCAAGCCAGTCCTTCTGGACTGTGTGTTTAAATAGGATTTTCTTTCCTTCTTTCCTTTTTTTTTTTTTTTTTAATTGGAAAGAAACTTTAAACACTTTGAAAGTGGCCTTAGGGACCAGCTCACAGTATGATCTGCAACCCCTCCTTTTGAGGCGAGCGTCCCTGGAGCCACATTGCGAGCTCTGTTTTCAATTACAAAAGCTTGTTTGAACATGGGCTGTCACAGAGGCTGTTCAAACAGGCCTTTGTAATTGAAAAGAAGGAAAAACAAAAGATTTCTAACCTTCCAAAGCCAGGGTGGGAAAGAACTGGTCAGACAACTGTGGAACCAAAATGGTGGCCCACAATACCAGGATTGAAGCAGCCAAGAATGCATTTCAGGATTTTTTTTTTTTTTTTTTTTATTGGGCAGAAGCACAGAGAGTGAAAGGAGCTAGGACCTGGTCAGCATCAGCTCTGGTGTAAAGTTACAGGGCAGGAATCTGACAGCAGGAAGGCATGTGGTGGCAGGAGGAACATATAGTGACATTCATCAGTGTTACCTAACAATTTTATTTTAAATTGACAAATAATAATTGTATATGTTTATGGGGTACAACGTGATGTTTTGATACATCTATACATTGTGGGTTGATTAAATCAAGCTAATTAGCATATCCATCATCTCACATACTTTTTTTTTTTTTTTTTCATGGTGAGAACATTTAAAATCTATGCATGACTGGGTGTGGTGGCTCCTGCCTATAATCCCAACACTTGGGAAGGCAGGGGCCTGGAGGATCATTTGAGGCCAGGAGTTTTAAGACCAGCCTGAGCAACACAGTGAGACCCCCGTTCTACAAACAATTAAAAGACTAGCAAGGTGTGGTAATCTCAGATACTCGGGAGGCTGAGGCAGGAACACCACTTGGGCCCAGGAGGTCAAGGCTACAGTGAGCTGTGATCACACCACTGTTCTCCAGCCTGAGTGACAGAGCAATACCCTGTCTCAAAAAATAAAAAATAAATAAAAATAAAATAAATTTATTCAGCTATTTCAAAATATACTTTATTACTAATGATAGTCACCATGCCCTGCCATAGATCACTAAAACATATTCCTCTTGTCTAACCAAAACTTTATTCTATCTCACCAACAACCTCCAGCTCCTGCCCCAGCCTCTGGTAACCACCATTCTACTCTCTGTTTCCAGGAGTTTGATGTTTTTAGATTCCACATACAAGTGGGATCATGTAATATTTGTGTTTCTGTGCCTAGCTTATTTCACTTAGCATAATGTCTTCCAGTTTTACCCATTTTGTCACAAATAACAGAAATTCCTTCTTTTTCAAGGGTGAATAGTATTCCATCATGTATATACACCACATTATTTTTACCCATTCATCTGTTGCAGGACACTTACACTGATTCCACATTTTGACTATTGTGAATAGTGCTGCAATGAACATGAGACTGCAGATATCTCTTCGATATACAGATTTCATCCCCTTTGGATATATACCCAGAAGCACTATTGCTGGATCATACATTACTTCTACTTTTAGTTTTGGGGGGAACCTCCATACTGTTTTCCATCATAGCTGTACTAATTTACATTCCCACTAGCAGTGTACAAGCGTTCTCTTTTCTCCACGTCCTTACCAACACTTACCTTTTGACTTTTTGATAATACCTAAGGTAATGACTTTAGATCATTCGTACATAGAGTGTTAAAAGCCATTGGTGCCTAGAGTGAGAAAGTAATTTTATATTCAATTTTCTTGCAACATTTTGGAATTCATCAAGCAAAAAGTCTGTTTGCTACACACATATATATTTAACTTCTAATATTTTTGTATCTCCTTTTTAACAAAGAGAAAGTCTCACACTTGGAGCCTTTTAGGAATCTGGATAGAATTTAATAACATTGTTTTACTTTCATTGGATTTTAAGAAAAATAATCATAGTTTCCAATTAAAATAAATTTCAGTTAAAATAGAATCAATTTAAAATATTAAATGAATAACAGAGCTAGGGTATAAAAATATGTCAAAAATCATTCTGGTATTTGGAACTGCAGAAATAAATAAAGAGGTTTGTGGAAAAGTACATTTTGGGACACTGGTTTGATGGCTAAGACTGTGGATTATAGTGAATGCATGCATTCACATCCCAACTCTACCACCTACTAGCCTTCCCAAACTGTATAAACTTCAGTCCCTCCTCTAGAAAATGGAGCTAATAAAAATACCTGACTTAACAGGTTGCTCTGAGGATGTACCAGAAAAGGAATCACTCAGTTACTCTTTTCTATTATTGTTAAAAATAAGCTTAATGTTTCTCAAACTCAAATAATGTAGGGACTCCCTTCAGAGGAAAAGCAATTCTCATGAATCCACCCTGTGGCTAAAAATTTTTGCAGACCCCAAGTCTTTAGCTAAGAATCCAATTTATAAACCATGGATCCAGGCATTGCAAAAATAAATAATGAAGAGATTGAGATTTAGGTGATTTTTCCAAGGTCACACAACAAGTTATGAGTCTGAGGTGTAGTAGAATGCAAATCTCCTTATGTTAATGGGCAATCATTATCCCACCCCAATGTGACTGCATTGGCGTGGGATAATGATTGCTAGGTCTAGACCGCTCATTGCAGAACTTCTGGCATCCCTAACTCCTGCCCTGCCTACACTAGATTCCAAAAGCACCCCCCAGTCAGCTAACAACTCCAAATTTCACCACATTTTCAAATACTCCCTAGGAAGGTGATTAAGAACAGCCAGTGTCCCTGTTCTAGCCCTAACCTTTCTCCAATATACCAATTTTACAAATAGGATTTCCAGCGAGAGATACAGCATTCCTGAATGCTGGCAGGAGACTCAGATAGAACTGGGTTTTGCCAAAGTGTCATATGGGTAATTATAAGCATATCTCATTTTAAATAGTATCAGATTTAAAAGGGATGCATCATTCTCAAGCTTTTACCTTCCCTTTTCACTGGAAGAGATAACAATACGTCTTTGAATGGCCTGATATTTACATAATGGCTTACCTTTGTTCCTCCAACTCCCAGCTAACAGTTAGAACATCACCCAAGTGAGCAAGGGAACCCTCGAGGGGTAGTCTGACTGCTACCCCACCTGTAGTAAAAAGAGGACAATAGATAGTAGGAAAGGTAAGGAAGGCCACTGCATGTTTAGTCTATGGAGAGATGAGCTTGGCCCATCAGGTTTAGAAGTTCAATTTGTGGTAGTGAAACACCGCTCAAGGTAGCAGTGCTGAGAGGGGCCCAGGTAGTTATTTGGAGGTTTATGCCGATGTGTGAGCAGAGAAAGCTCCTCTTCAGGAAATAGGGTGGAAGAGACCTGAGAGACTGAGAAAAAAAAACCTGGTTTTACATATACAATTACGTATAATTTTATGTAATTCTATATTATAGTATAACATAATATATATAATATGCATATTTGTGGTAAAATACACATAAAATTCACTGTGTTAATCATTTTATAGTGTACAATTCAGTGGCATTTAGTACATTCACAATGTTATGCAACCATCACCACTATCTGCTTCCAGTAATGTTCCTGTTCAACCACTAATCATGTTCACGTTCCACTAATCATGTCCAAGTTTATGTTCAACCATTAATCTACTTTCTGTTTCCATGGGTTTTCCTATTCTGGACACTTTTATAAATGCAATTACAGAGTAAGTGTTCTTCAGGTCTACTTTTTTCTACTAAGTATGGTATTTTCAAGGTTCATCTACATTGTAGCTTGGGTGAGAACTTCATTGCTTTTCAAGGCTGAATAATATCCTACTGTACGGGTAGATGGCATTTTGTCTGTTCACTTGCTGATGGACATTTGGTTTGCCTCCATCTTTTGGCTCTTGTGAATGGTACAGCCATAAGCATTTGTATACAGGTAGTAGGGACTGGGCTCAGGGGCAGGGACCTTACTTAGGTCAAGGGAAATTCGTCTGCAGAGCCATCGGGGTCTGAGGATCAATACTTAGGAGAGACCAGGGTTGATGTGGAAACACGGAGGGTGGGAGAGTATGGATGACCAGCTTCAGTGGGTGTCTGTGCTAAAAGGGATCTGATAACAGGATGACCCTCAGTTTCTAACTAAAAAAGCCAAGGAAGAATAGGAAGGTCCCTGCACCAACTTAGGGCACTGCGTTGTGGTTTTGCCTAGAAAAAGCTCTAGTCTTTACTGAGCTCCCAGTCTGCAAAGGAGGATCCAGTCAGACTTTATTCCCCAATCCCTGGGCCCCGCAGCGTCACGTCCATCCTTGGGAAGGAACACAGTATCTGGAGACATGAAGATGGAAACAAAAAATCATCAAGATAAGACTCATATGGTCAGAATGATTCTTGGAAAGGTAGGTCTCTTAGTCCACTTGTGTTGCTATAAAAGAATACCTAGGCTGGGTAATTTAGAATGAAGAGGTTCATTTAGCTCATGGTTCTGCAGGATGTAGAAGAAGCATGGTGCCAGCATCTGTTTCTGCTGAGGGTTACTTCTACTTATGGCGGGAAATGAAGGGGAGTTGGTGAGTACAGACATCACAGGGCAAGAGAGAGACGGAGAAGGTGCCAGGCTCATTTTAACAACCAGCTCGCAAAGGAATGAATAGAGAATTCATTTACCCACCAACCCCATTCCCCCGCCAGGGAGGACATTAATCTATTCATGAGGGATCAGCCCTCATGACCCGAATACCTCTCATTAGGCCCCATCTCCAACATTAGCAATCAAATTTTAACATGAGGTTTGGAGGGGTTAAACATCCAAATTATAGCAGTAGGTGTATTAGTCCATTCTTACACTGCTATGAAGAAATACCCGAGACTGGGTAATTTATAAAGGAAAGAGGTTTAATGTACTCACAGTTCTGCATGGCTGGGGAGGCCTCAGGAAACTTACACTAATGGCGGAAGGCAAAGGAGAAGCAGGCACCTTCTTCATGAGGTAGCAGGATGGAATGAGTGCAAGGAGGGGAAATGCCAGATGCTTATAACACCATCAGATACCATGAGATTCAGTCACTATCATGACAACAGCATGGGGTACACTACCCCCATGAGCCCATTACCTCCACATGGTCCTGACCTTGACACGTGGAGATTATGGGAATTACAATTCAAGATGAGATTTTGTGTGGGGACACAGACAAACCATGTCAGCAGGAAAGCCAGGAAGGTCTCTAAGAATTAGGTAAAGGACAGGGAGTCATGATGGCTAAAAACTGGCTCTGGAGGCTGGGCACGGTGGCTCACGCCTGTAATCCCAACACTTTGGGAGGCTGAGGTGGGCAGATCACTTGAGGTCAGGAGTTTGAGACCACTCTGGCCAACATGGTGAAACCCTGTCTCTACTAAAAACACAAAAATTAGCTGGGTGTGGTGGTGCATGCCTGTAATCCCAGCTATCTGGGAGGTTGAGGCAGGAGAACTGCATGAACTCAGGAGGTGGAGGTTGCAGTCAGCCAAGATCGCACCACTGCATTCGAGCCTGGGCCACAGAGCAAGACTCTGCATCAAAAAAAAAAAAAAAAAAAAAAAAAAAAAAGCCTGGCTCTGGAGACAGATGATCTAGGTCTGAATTCACAATCTGTCCTCTGCTCTCTGTGAGCCTTCAGGGAGCTGCTCCAATCCCATGTGCCCCTGTCCTTGCTGGAGCTGGGGCTAATCCTGAAGGCCCTCATTATTCAACCTCTGCCTATGGCATCCCTCTGACTTAGTGAGGCCCCTTCCAGCCTTGCTCTGAGGGTCTTGCAAGGTCCCCACCACGCCCATCCCCAATCACAGAGCCATAGCATTCTTCTTCTCCTATCTTTTTGTTAATTTAGAGTTTATTATTTTTCTTATTTAAATTGTAAATCTCTTCCCTGGAAGTCTCGCCTAAACTACCCTATTACCACTACATTAGCAGCCGTTTTTCCCCTCTGGTTACAGAATTTTCTGATCTCTCATATGCATCATTTGGTGCAGAGCAAAATTATCAGCTGCTCCAGCAAGCGGCGGGAGAGGTTAATGTGAAAACCATCCAAGGCCTTGTGGAGAGTCCCCTGGGAAGAGGCATGGGGGGTTGAGAGACCTGGCCGAGGCTTTCTCTGTCCTCCACATCCCCTGCTCAACCTGGGAAGAAAGGAAGAGCCCATCACTTCCCCCTCAAGTGTGGGAGCATATCCAGGAAAAAAGGCAAAGTGCTGGTGTCTGCCAAGCCCAGTGGTTGCAATCTTTCAAAGGCTTGAATATTTTACACTTCCTTCTGTGGCTGGGCTCACATGCAGAATGGAGAGCGTTAGCCCCTGAATTCCAAATTTACTTTAAGTAATTAAACTCATTTATTTCCATCTGAATACACTGTGGGGTTGGAAGAGTTTATGGAAATCTGGGTAAGGAGAATGAATAGATAAATAAATTATATGAGGGTGGGTGGTTACTGATGGTGGGGATGTTAAATGGTTTAAACCAGCAGCAGCTTTCTGCCAGAGTGGGCGGATGACTGCGCACCACGGGGACCGTTCACCTGGGTTCTGGGTCCAGCAGGGAGAGGATGACCATTCAGAAGCACCTGCTGTGCCTGGGCTCTCCTCTGCCCTGAGCTGGGCAGGAACTTCCAGTGTGTTAGCCTTGCTTCAGCAAGACCCTGAACAAGGGCTATCCTTAGCTGAGACACCCTCCTTGCCACATCTCCTTGTGTCCCTTTTTCTTCTTCCCTTCCTTCCGTCCATCCCTATATGGTTTAGATGTTTGTCCCCTTTAAATCTCAGCTCTCATGTCAAAATGTGATCCCATTGTTGGAGGTGGGAGGTGTTGAATCACGGGGATGGATCCCTTATGAATGGCTTAACACCATCCCCTTGGTGATGAGTGAGTTCTCGCTCTGAGTTCACATTGAGAGCTAGGGTTTGGGGGTTTCTTTCTTTGTCGAGACACGGTCTTGCTGTGTTGCCCAGGCTGGGATACACTGGTGCGATCATAGCTCACTGCAGCCTCGACCTCCTGGGCTCAAGTGATCCTCCTACTTCAGCCTCCCAAGTAGCTGAGACAACAGGAGTACATCACCATGCCCGGCTAATTTTTTTTTGTTTATTTTTTGTGCAGATGGGGGTCCAGCTATGTTGCTCATGCTAGTCACAAACTCCTAGCCTCAAGCAATCCTCCCACCTTGGCTTCCCAAAGTGCTGGGATTACAGGCATGAGCCACCACACCTGGCCTATCTAGTTGTTTAAAGAGCCTGGCTCCTCCTCCTCTTGCTCTCTCTTGCTCCCTCCCTCTCTAGCCATGTCATGCACCTGCTCTGCCTTTATCTTCCACCGTAATTGGAAGCTTCCTGAGGCCTCCCCAGCAGCACATTCTAGCACTATGCTTCCTGTACAGCCTGCAGAACCATTAGCCAATTAAACCTCTTTTCTTTATAAATTACCCCACCTCAGGTATTTCTTTAGAGCAATGCAAGAACCATCTAACACACTTCCTTTCCCTATTTCTCATCCCCTTCATTACCCTTCCAGAAATAGTTGCTATTATCAATAGTCTTATCAATATCAGTGACTGGCTCCATTCAAAATCAGTTTCATCTTGATGCCCTCATCGGTCCTTCTCAGTCAAGTCAGATAAGATTCTTTTCCTGCCTGAATGCTTCCCTTACAACCTACTCCCTCCGCACATCCCGGGTACTTTGCTCCTAACTTTCATCAGATTCCACCTTGCATCATAAGTAATTTATACAAAAATTGCTATCCCTCCAAGGGGACAGGACGTGAACACTTGAGCCAGTAAAGAAAGACAATCTCTGGAGAAGGAAGGCGAGAGAGGGAAAGATCCTGGTCACATAAGAGGCCACACAGAAAGCTCATTATGAGCTACAATGGGACCAGAGCTCTTCTTTCTCTAGCTTTCCCCCAAATCCCACTGCTTTCTATGGCCTTAGCATTCTCTGGGGTGCCTAGCATGATACCTATATCCTAACAGGTGATCAGTAATATTTACAGAATTGCTTGCAATTTGGAAGGGCTAAGTTAGATTCCCACCAACACATCAGAGATGGAGCAGGGATTAGAATCAATGATTCCCATTATCCATGGAGTCTCCTGCTCAACATCACACAGGGAAGAGGAGAACAGATTCTTCAGGTAGCCTTGCATGGCTTGTGTTCAGATTACACCACTGAACGTACAGACAACTCCATTGGGCAGGAAGTATCTGTGCTTTTCCTTTAAGATCCTTGTGATGATGTACTTATTTTGTCCTTTCGATGGATTTTTTAAAATTATAATGCTGAGCAGGAAGAATTTCCACTCAGGCCCTCTTGAAGGACATTTTAATTCCAGTTCAGATCCCACACCGACATCATTGTCAGGGACAGCCTTGCATGTCAAGGACCAGGATCCTACCTGGGCACGCTCCCGGTCCCCCCACTGCCCCACTTTTCGACAAGGTCTTTTGGCTTTCCCTGGAAGGGTGCTTCCTCCTCTGCCCAGTACAGAGCTGCCTGGGCTGTGGTCTTGAGACTAGGGAGCCAGGTCAAGGCTAGCATGGCACACACTCAAAAAGCTGTGATCACTTCCCCTATAAGTTAGCGAATTGCCATATAACCCAGTAATTCCACTCCTAGGTATCCACCCAAAAGAAATAAAAACAGGTCTCCAAAAAGACCCTTGTACACAAACCCACCCACTCAGAGCAGCTCTAAACAACCCAAAGGTAGGAACAGCCCAAATGTATAGCCACCGATGAGTGAATAAATAAAATAGGATCTCTCTACATACAATTATATGAATAATGTACAATAAAAAGGAATAAGACGGAATGAAATATAATACTTCCTTCTATAAAAATTAAGTACTAATATGGCCATGTGTGGTGGCTCACGCCTGTAATCCCAGCACTTTGGGAGGCCAAGGCAGGCGGATCATGAGGTCAGGAGATCAAGATCAACCTGGCTAACACGGTGAAACCCCATCTCTACTAAAAATGCAAAAAAATAGCTGGGTGTGGTGGCGGTCGCCTGTAGTCCCAGCTACTCAGGAGACTGAGGCAGGATAATGGTGTGAACCCGGGAGGCGGAGCTTGCAGTGAGCTGAGATCGCACCACTGCACTCCAGCCTGGGCGACAGAGTGAGACTCTGTCTCAAGAAAAAAAAAAAAAGGAATGTTTCAATATAGATGACCCTTGAAAACTTTATGCTCAGTGAAAAAAGGCAGAGAGAAAGGGACACATGCTGTAGGATTCCATGTGCAGGAAACACCCAGCAAAGCAAATCTGTAGAAAGTAGATGAGTAATTTCCAGGGCTGTGGAGAAGGGGAATGCGGAGTCACTCCTAACGGGTATTTCCTTCAGAGAAATGAAAATGTTTTGAAACTAGATCAAGGTGGTGGCGGCACAACCTTGTGAATGCACTAAATACCATGGAATTATATGCTTTAAAATGGTAAACTTTATATAAAATTTGCATAATCCCAGCCCTTTGGAAGGCCGAGGCAGGCGGATCACCTCAGGTCGGGAGTTTGGGACCTCCCTGACCAACATGGAGAAACCCCATCTCTACTAAAAATACAAAAAATTAGCTGGGTGTGGTGGCGGTCGCCTGTAGTCCCAGCTACTCAGGAGGCTGAGGCAGGAGAATCACTTGAACCTGGGAGGAGGAGGTTGTGGTGAGCTAAGATTGCACCATTGCACTTCAGCCTGGGAAACAAGAGCAAAACTCCATCTCAAAAAAAAAAAAAAAAAAAAAAGCAATTAAAACAACAGCTCTGCGTTCTACTTTGGGCTTTCGATAGAGTGACACCATGATTTACTGTCTAACCTGGAACACGTTACAGGGCTAATTCAGACAAATAGGCATTAACTAGAACCATCCAGGGATATATGGTCAGCCTGGCCTTCACTGAAGTGTCAGCAATTTGTACATTTTTTTCTACATATCAAGATAAGAAGTATAAACACCACAACCAATTTTCCAGGTACCTATGTGCTATCAGATGATAGGCTGAAACTGCCCCAACTCTCAAATACTGGGAAAGAGGTGGATATATGATTCCTGCCTGAGAGGCATATTATCTCATGGTCGCAGCCCCAGGCTCCACTGCGCCTCCTTGCGTCCACAGTTCACCCCACGTGGAACGCCTTCCCTCCTTGAGCACCTGTAGAGCCAGCATTCCTTGCAGATCGACCTAAAGATGACTTTTCTGAGAAGCCTCCTTGACATCCGAGGAAGAGTCAAGTGTTGCTTCTTACCCTGGCCAAGCCTGCTTTGTGGCAGGTCTCACTATCACTGAATCTTGGTCCATCCTCCCTTGACTGTGATCAACCTCAGCACAACCAGGAAGTCTTATGCAAATTCACAGTCCTAGTGATTACTTTGTAACTCTGGAGTAACATCTTGGTTAACGGAATGACTTCATCTTCCTGGAGATAAGGAATGCATTCAGCTCACTGTCCACCCTGGAACATTTTAGAGGGGTTTTAATCATTCATCCAGAGAATTCTGGATTAATTTTTTTATAGACAGAAAGGGTTCTGTTAAAGCTGGTCAGTAGGTCTATTAACCCTCACTATCTGTCAGGGGCTGGTGACGTACGATACAGAACTAGGTGCGTGGTCTGGGATGTCAAGTTGCACACAGTCTGGTGTTGGTAGAAAAAGGTAAAACTGGCTGGGTGTGGTGGCTCACCCCTGTGATCCCAGCACTTTGGAGGCTGAGGCGAGTGGATCACCTGAGGTCAGAAGTTCGAGACCAGCCTGGCCAACATGGTGAAACCCCATCTCTACTAAAAATACAAAAATTAGCTGGGCGTGGTGGCAAATGCCTGTAGTCCCAGCTACTCGGGAGGCTGAGGAACAAGAATCCCTTGAACCTGGGAGGCGGAGGTTGCAGTGAGCTGAGATTGTGCCACTGCATTCCAGCCTGGGCAATAGAACAAGACTCTGTCTCAAAATAATAATAATAAAAATAAAGGTAAAACTGCTGTTGTGATAAGACAACTACAGGCTGTTGCTAAGTGCTTGGGACATGGAATTTGACCTGTGAAAGGAAGGCTTTCTTAGAAGGTGACGATCAAGCTGCACTCTAAATCTGAGAGGTGGGGACAGCATAACTTGTGACAGATTCTTTCCCCCGTGTGGGAGAGAGGGGATCATACTCTAGGAGCTGAGGTCAGTGCAGCAGGAAGAGAAGGGGAAGAAGGAGCCTGACGGGGACCAGGGGCTAGACCCTGCAATGGGAAGTCATTTCAAACAGAGAAGAGTCACAATCCAGTTTGAATTTTATAATGATCATTCTGGTCACACTTTGAGACTACATTAAAAAATACATTTGAGGGATCATGTGGTGAAGCAAGGGAGAGGTTATGTCAGGTATCCAGGTAAGAAACGGTGGATGGAGACATGGACTGGGGACATAACCATTTCTGTACTGACACATTTCCCAGGGCCCAGGAGAAAGGAGGCAGGACTCACATGGATACGCCCAGTGCAGCCCAGGGCTTGAGTCTCCTTCCTTCCCACCCACTGTGCCTCACATAGGTGGTGTCAGAACCACCTGGGAACTCCCGTCTTCTTTGACTGGAATCATTATGAGGTCCCGATCCGACAGATAATCTTGAGAAAATTACTTAACATCTCAAACTCTCTGTTTTTATAAAATGAAGATGAGTCCTGAAAGCACCAAATCTCTTAGGCTGTTGGGAGGATTCAACGTAAGATGCACATAAAGTGCTTAGCAGCGTGCCCGGTGGTGGGCGCTTAATGGACTTACTAAGTATTCTCCATTATGTTATTATCAATATTATCACGCTTCCATGGGCATGTTTTAAAACAGTGGAGCCCTTTAGTAAGGCTCTCCTCTGGGGTGTGGACTCAAAGCACGGGCGCTGGGAGTGAAAAAGAGCCTGGCACCCTGTGGTGCTTAGGAAGCAGTTGTCTAAAGCGGAGGAACAGGAACGAAAACAGACCCACAAATTCCAGAGTGTAGAGCAGGTTCAAGTGGGGCCATGCCTGCAGGGTAGGGTGAAGGGAGAAAGGGCGACACAGTGGGAGCCCTTCTGACTCAATTCATCCCCATCCTAGGGGCACATGGGATGCAGGTCATATCACCTGCATCAAAGGCAGGGGAGACGCCCACTAGCTCGTCCTGTGCACAGATGAATTCAGCCCTGAGGCGAGAGTCACCCAGGCATTGGGAAACCTGCTTTCCCCCACCAGGAGAGTATTTTCTCTCCTGGCTAAGAGGATGTCAATTCCCACTCTCTCCCAGCTCAATCCAGGGGTTGTGCCTTTGAGAAGTAAAGCTAATCAAACGGCAGCCCGGTGGAGTCAGAGATAAGCAGCTTAGTGTCGGGGGTGGTGCTGATCCGGCAGCTTTCTCACCTGACAACCACTTGTGGGGCTTACCAGAAGGAAAAATGAGAATTCTCTCTCCCTTCTAGGAGGTCCTCCTCCTCCTGCTTCCCCTGAAATTAGTTCCAAGGCTGGGAAGCAGCGGAGGACGCAGCACCTCCTAATTATAAAGGGAAAATGGGAGGAAGGGCTGGGCACATAGGCCCCTACAAAAGCTTAAAACAAGTGGTGAATAAGCAAATTTAGATGGAAGCAATGGTCAAGTAGAGGCCTTTTCCCTAAGACTTTTCTCTGAGATTCTTACGAGCAAAGAGATTGGGAAAGGAGGTGAAGAAAGAAATAAGAGAGGGAGGAAGGTGAGAAAGAGAATTAATACAAGCCGATAGACAGTAAGACAAAAACAAATAGAAGACAAACTCCAACAAAGTTTGTTTGTTGGGTGGAATTAAGAATAATCCAAGAATTAGAGCTGTTATGGATAAAGCTGTCTAACCGGTTATGGTGATGGGAAGAAATCGTTCTTTAATCTGGGTTTTTTTGCTAGAGTGTCAGGGAGACAGTTCAGACACCAAACAAATTTTCAGGCTTGGTCTCCTGCTTCAGGCTATCCAATGCCTTACATTTGTACTTGAGATACGGCTTAAAATCCTTAACACAGTCTGTAGGAATCTGCACAATCCAATCTTATACCTACCAGGGGACAGGCATTACTAGCTGCTGTGAAGGCTGGAGAAGTAAGACTGCTTCTACCAAAAAAGCTGTGTGCAGTTCATAGGGCAGTGCACTGAATAACTCTAAGCCCCATTATTCCCAATGTGATCATCATGAATTTTAATATGACATTTTTTAAGGCTTATGATGGTAATGTGTCATATTGTAGTCTATAAACTTTTTTTTTCTTTTGACACTGAGTCTTGCCCTGTCACCCAGGCTGGAGTGCCGTGTCATGATCTTGGCTCACTGCAACCTCCACCTCAGGGATTCAAGCAATTTTCATGCCTCAGCCTCCACAGTAGCTGAGATTACAGGCAAGCACCACCATGCCAGGCTAATTTTTGTATTTTTAGTAGAGACAGCGTTTCATCATATTGGCCAGGCTGGTCTCAAACTCCTGACCTCAGATGATCTGCCCATCTTGACCTCCCAAAGTACTGGGATTAGAGGCATGAGCCACGGAGCCCAGCCTGTCTTCTATAAACTTCTCTGACTACCTACTAAAAGTAGGTCCTCTCTGAAGGAACCCTGCCAGTCTCATCCACTCTCTTTTCTTAGCCCCAAGGAATAAGTAGACACTAAAGTGTTCATTGAATGAATGAATGAACATCATTTAGGTACAAGTGTTGAGTGGCATTTTAGTCTCTGGAGTGCTTCAGCCGTCTCTAGAATCGCAAAATATGGCAAGGATGCAATAGCCAGTTGAATTATCTTGACTCTATTCAAATCATGTGGAAGAAAATATTAATAGATGGAAAAGCAAAGACGGAAGTCAAGTTAGTGATGATCTTGACCTCTTAGGATCTGTTCACTCATCAGAGGATGTAATAAGATGCTCCATCTACAATCTAGATACCTAGAAGAGACAAAGGGAGTGAGCAATAAAAAGTGGTGGAAGGAGCAGCCTCTAAAATATCCACAGTGGTTTCCACCTCCCGGTGTTCTGCCCTTGTGTAATACCCTCCCCTTGGGTGTAGACTCAACATAGCAACTTACTTCTACTCAACACCATACAGCAAAAGTGATAGCACATCACAATAGTAGGTGATAAAAAGGCTGTGGCTTCCAACTGGTGAACACTTTGTCATAGTCTCTCTCTCTTTTTTTTTTTTTTTTGTTTGTTTTTGAGACAGAGTCTCGCTCTGTCGCCCAGGCTGGAGTGCAGTGGCACAGTCTCGGCTCACTGCAAGCTCCACCTCCCAGGTTCATGGCATTCTCCTACCTCAGCCTCCTGAGTAGCTGGGACTACAGGCGCCTGCCACCATGCCTGGCTAATTTTTTGTATTTTTAGTAGAGTTGGGCTTTCACCATGTCAGCCAGGACGGTCTCGATCTCCTGACCTCGTGAGCCGCCAACCTTGGCCCCCCAAAGTGCTGGGATTACGGGCGTGAGCCACTGCGCCTGGCCTCTCTTTTTTTTATTTTGCTCTCTCTCTGATCACCAGCTGCCATGTTGTAAGGGCACTCAAGCAGTCTACAGAGAGTCCCACATGATGGGGAACTGAGGCTGGCCAACAACCACATGAGTGAGCTTACAAGCAGATCCAGGATCTGCCAAAGGTTACACAAATGAACTTGGAAGGGGATTCTCTAGCCTCAGCCAGGCTTCAGATGAGACTGCAGCCCTGGTTGACAGCATAAATGCAAACTCATGAGAGATCCTGCACCAGGGGAACCCAGCGAAGCTACTTCCTAATTTCTGACCCAAGAAAAATTGGGGATAATAAACATTTCTTATTTTAAGTTGCCAAGTTTTGTGATAATTTGTTATGTAACAGAAAATCATAAATACATGTGAGAAGACATCTACTAGGCACTGCTAACTCAAAATGAAGACAGTTTTCTGTGTTTTTCCTGGATTATTTTGGGGCCAAAACCTCCTTACCTCCTGGCTGCCATCACCAAATGAGGCAACACAGCTTGAAAGTCCCCAAGAGATCTCATGAAAGTTGTGGGTTAATGCCTCTGTCCTTGAATCAAACAGACCTAGGTTTGAATCCTGGTCCTGCAAACTGCAAGTTGGATGGCTCTAAGGAAGTTCCTTACCACCACTGAGCCTTGATGTCCTCATGATGGAATGAGAGGAGTGATGGAATATACCCTGTCCACCTCTTAGCATTGGTGTAAAGAAAGATGTCATTCATACATCCAAAGTGCTCAGCATGGTGTCTGGTACATGATAAGTACTAAGACAATGTTAGGTGTTATCTTTACCTTTTCTCAAACTTTTAACAAAGGCCAGAATGCAGAATTATTGGTATTTTGGATGTGTTGCTGGAATGTTTGGAATATCATTCTTCTTGAGCAAGGACCTGGTTATACACCAGGTTAGCCTGTTTTGCATTGCTACAAAGGATTACCCGAGACTGGGTAATTTATAAAGAAAAGAGGTTTATGTGGCTCACAGTTCTTCAGGCTGTACAAGCATGGCTCCAGCATCTGCACGGCTTCCGGGGAGGACCTCAGAGAGTTTTCAATCACAGCGGAAAGCAAAGGGGTGCAGTGTGTCATACAGCAAGGGAGAGGAAGCAAGAGAGACACCAGGCTCTTTTAAACAACTAGCTCTGACTTGAGCTCATTACTGTGGGGAAGGTACCAAGCCATTCAGGACGCATCTACCCCCATCACCCAAACCCCTTTCACTAGGCCCTATCTCCAACATTGGAATCACATCACATTTCCAAATGAGATTTGGAGGGTACGAATATTCAAACCATATCAACCCCTGTGTGGTCGAAACAACCCATACATGGTAGGGGTGGGGAGACAAATAAGTCACAATAAATAACTGTGGGATAAATAAGATGGTGTCATGCACCTGTGTGTGGCTTTCTACTTATTAAGCCAGGTCAACCTCTTATCCTTATCATACACCCACAAGCTGAATTGCTAGACCAAGAAAGAGAGGCTAACACAACACATAGCTACTACATGCAGCTTGGAAATGTCAAGGGACTTGCCTAAGGTTACATGTTTGGCAATGCCAGAGTCTGAACTTAGACTTGGGTCTTCTGACACTAAGAAGAGCACTTTTTTCCTGAGTGACTTAACTACATTAGGAAGGTGGCCACCCCACCAGGCCAGCTGTCCTGCCTCCCCTCTGTTCTTGGGTCTGGAGGCCAGAACTGGACAAGCTCCTGGCACTCTCCCCATGGACCCATCCCTTTGTTATACTTTTCCTCATTAGAACTTCACTTTCATTGCCAAGCCAGCTCTCCTAATCTCGTGTCAACTCTGCCGCCTCTAATTATTTCACTGTAATTATTTTTTCTTAACAAAGGAGATAAAACTAATCATAACATCTTTTTTGTAAGCCTCCAAGAGTCATGCTTAAATTACTGCACTGATTTAAAAACCCCAGCAAGCAAATAGGAAATAATTATACTTTTATCTGGGTTGTGGCTGGTGTTTTGCCAGATACCTACTAAGTTCTTCTGCAAAAACAAGAGGTCATGAGTAGAAAAATGACTTTGTCATAAAAGTCCTTCAACGTGTAATGCATCTTCCCTTATTTTGTAATGTAGTGGGACTGGAGTGAGGTGAGATGAGCTGGGAGATCCCAGGTGTCCCTGACATGTCCCCAAACCACACTGTTCTCAGGGCAGACTCCTAATCTCTGATTAGTGCAAAGCTGCTCAGCTTCTCCCAGGTGCAGCTAAATGTATAGGCATCAATGGGACACAAAGTGAAAACAATGGCTAACATTTATTATGTGTCAATGATACGGTGAGCAGCATTCTAAGAAACTGATAGGTCTTGCCTCATTTGACCACTATAAACGCCTAAGAGGTAACCTCAGCAAACCCCCTACATGGATGAAAAAACTGAGGCTCAGAGAGGCTAAGTCACTTAGCCAAAGACACAAACGTTAGCAAATGGCAGAGATGGGTGTGAAGCTCAGGTTTTTCCAACCCCCAAATGCTTATTTGTTTTTCCACCAGTCTCTACTTTAGGTAGCACTTGGGTGGAGTGGTAAGGATGGATGAGTCAGTGGATCATTATTTTACAGGTTCTCCTTTGGTCTTCCTGTCTCCAAATTTCTCCCTGTGAAGATGCCTACTAAGGTCTGAATGCTTGTGGCCTCTCAAAATTCACATACTGAAATCTGAATCCCCAAGGTGATGGTATTCAGAGGTCGGGCTTTAGGAAGGGTATGCGTCCATGGGGGTGGGGCCCTCATGGTTGAGATGAGTGGCCTTATAAAAGAAGTCCTAGAGAGCTCCCCTTCCCCTCCCACCATATGTAGACACGGTGCAAAGGCACCACCTGTGAACCAGAATGTGGACTCTCACCAGACACTGAATCTGCCTTCATCCTGGACTTCCCAGACTCCAGAACTGTGAAAAATAAATCTCTGCTGCTTAGAACTGGCCCTGTTCATGGTATTTTGTTACATCAGCCCAAACAGAGTGAGACAATGCCTCCGCACCCCCGTAAGAAGCTAGAAATGGGATTAGTGCATGGTGCATGAACAAGGCGTTGAAGACTCATAACTTACACCAGCTCTTTTACAGCTGAGCTTTCTGTTAGTGAAGAAAATAAACATGTACTCAATACTGTGGGGATGAAGCGTGAGATGCCAGGATGGTGCCCCCAGGGAAGTTGTGCTTATCTCAACAGCAAGAGGTCTCTGAAGATACGGCTGTGGCACAAGATAAGGGGAACAGGAACTTCAGCGATTCAGATCTTCCACAAGTATCCAGTGAAAATCTCCATCAGTAATAAGTGTGGAGTCAAAACAGATGATGGACGTTTTTCTGGGGGTGAAAAACAGACAGTGGACCACAAGTGGGAGGCCCTAGAGAAAAGGGTGGATCCAGCAAGCCAAATGGGCTGCAAGATTTGTCTGCAGGTAGGACCTATGTCTGCCAAGCACCCCAGGCTCCCTCCATCAATGACAGTACAATGATGAAGTACCTTAGTTTTTGTTCCCCTAGAAGCAGATGCTAAGTCAAAGATCCAAGCACAGGTAGTTTATCTGGGGGATGATTACAGCTAAGAGAGGTGAGAAAGGGGGCATGATTTGCATTATTAGGCAAATTACCACTCTGGGTAAATGAAGCTTGATCCCTGTGGGGAACACAGGGAGGAGAGTCAGAGTTATCCCACCCAGAGGATGAGGGATGTGGGGTGTTTGTACACCAGCTTCCATCTGTCTCGGAACAGGGAGCTCTCCTGAGGTTGTGAATCTGCCAGCACTTCCAGCCTCCATTGCACACAGAGAAACTTAGACGGGCAAAAACAAACAGAAAAAGTTTTCAGGCAGAGATGCAGATTCTCACAGCTTGAAGTTGGGTTGATGGGCATCCCACTGATAAAAATAGAAGTGGGGCATTAATGGAGAGACACAAAGCAAAGGCTGAGAAACCCTCACTTCCTCGGACCAAGAAGCCACCCTGGACAGCTCCTTCCCTGCCTCTGGTAGCCCTGCACCCAACTCAACCCTCACACCTTCCTCCATTCCAACAACCACCAGGCCTCCTAAATCTTTCTACCTACCCCGTCTACACAAGAAGAGATTCTCATTGTAGCCAGCCATTGTCGAGACTTTCCTGGCCATCTTTCATCCTGCCTGAAGGCAGACGGATGGACAAATTGCCCCTCCCATAAGCATTCTGAGTTGAAGAAGGGACATTCTTCCAGTCAAGGAAGCTCTGGTACCTCCTAGAGGGTGCACTGAATTTGGGGTGCTATGGAAGCAGGGAACGGGAGAACGTGCCCTTCTATGCGATGCTATGTGAAACTTCTCCCTGAGACTGGCCTGAGGACCAGGCTATAGAGAGGTCTCTACCCACTTTAGTTCTCTTCTCATTCTGAGAGCCTTTGGTGACCATTCTAGGCTGCAGGACGGAAAAGGCTTCACGAACCCCCATGTGATCAAGTTGCCTCTGAGCAGGTTGGTGGAGGATTAAAAACAAGTTGCCAAAGATTTCTTTTTCTTTTTTTCTATCTTTTTTTTTTTGTTGTTGTTGTTGTTTTCTGTTTTTGAATTCTCACTCTGTCACCAAGGCTGGAGTATAGTGGCACAATCTTGGCTCACTGCAACCTCCGCCTCCCAGGTTCAAGTGACTCTCCTGCCTCAGCCTCCTGAGTAGCTGAGATTACAAGTGCCAGCCACCACACCCGCCTAATTTTTGTATTTTTAGTGCAGACGGGGTTTCACCATATTGGTCAGGCTGGTCTCGAAACTCCTGACTTCAAGTGATCTGCCTGCCTCGGTCTCCCAAAGTGCTGAGATTACTGGCCTGGGCCACCACGCCCAGCCAGGTTGCTAAAGATTTCAGTGCTCTGACATCTTACCAGGGCTGGGCTTGTTCCCCAGTTTGGTGAATGAGCCACTCAAAGCATCTGCCCTCCAGCAACTGAGCTGTCAAACAGACCTGAGGTAGAGATGCCCAGGAGGGAGGCTACAGAGTTAGGCTCTCCGGTGACTTCATTTATACTCAGGAAAAGAGAGATTCCACGGATCAACTGTTGCTGTGGTCTATAAACCATGCTTCATGCACCCGTCAAAGTTGATGGTAGAGGTGCTGAAGAGGACTGACTGAGGGGAGGCCCTTCCTCAAGCAGACCATCTCTCCTTTTATCTATTAAATATTGGGCTTCTCTATTTATTTTATTTTATTTTATTTTTTTAGAAAGGGCTTGGGCCGGGCACAGTGGCTCACGCCTGTAATCCCAGCACTTTGGGAGGCCAAGGCAGGTGGATCACGAGGTCCGGAGATCGAGACCATTCTGGCTAACACAATGAAACCCAGTCTCTACTAAAACTACAAAAAATTACCCAGGCGTGGTGATGGGCGCCTGTAGTCCCAGCTACTCGGGAGGCTGAAGCAGGAGAATGGCGTGAACCCGGGAGGCGAAGCATGCACTGAGCCGAGATCGCGCCACTGCACTCCAGCCTGGGCAACAGAGCGAGACTCCGTCTCAAAAAAAAAAAAAAAAAAGAAAAAAAAGAAAGAAAGAGGCTTAGTCTGTTGGAGCTGATATAATAAAATACCATGAACTAAGTGGTTTATACACAAAAGAAATTTATTTCTCACAGTTCTGGAGGCTGGAAGCCCAAGATCAAGTCTCTAGCAGATTTGGTGTTTGGTGAGGGCTCACTTCCCCTGTTCATAGCCATCTTCTTGCTGTGTCCTCACACAGCACAGGAGGAAAAGGGGTTCTCTGGGGCCTCTTTAATAAGGACACGAATCCCACTCATGAAGGCTTCACCCTCATGAGCTCCTCCACTCCCAAAAGCCCCACCTCTGAATATCCTCACATCAGGAATTAAGTTTCAACACATGAATTAGGATGGTGGGGCACAAACATTCAGTCTATAGCAGGGGCCCACGAGTTTATATGCATCGAATTGAAACTAAGAGTCTGCAATGTCCTGCCACAGTTTTAGGCCCTAGTAGGGAGGATCATATAGTAATTAACAATAAATCTCTGCACTTTGGGAGGCCGAGGTGGGTGGATCACTTTAGGTCAGGAGTTCGAGACCAGCCAGGCCAATATGGTGAAAACCAATCTCTACTAAAAATACAAAAAATAGCTGGGCATGGTGGCAGGCACCTGTAATCCCTGCTACTTGGGAAGCTGAGGCAGAAGAATCACCTGAACCTGGGAGGCGGAGGTTGTAGTGAGCCAAGATCGCACTACTGCACTCCAGCCCGGGCAACAGAGTGAGACTCTGTCTTTAAAAAAAAAAAAAAAAATATATATATATATATATATATATATATACACACACACACACACACACACACACACACATATATATACACATACGTACATCTACCAGGTGCTATGGCTCATGCCTGTAATCACAGCACTTGCAGAGGCCGAGGAGGGTGGAGAATTTGAGGTCAGCAGTTTGAGATCAGCCTGGCCAACAGAGTGAAATCCAGTCTCTACTAACAATAAAAAAATTAGCTGGGCATGGTGGTGCATGCCTGTAATCCTAGCTAGTTGGGAGGCTGAGGCAGGAGAATTGCTTGAACCTGGGAGGCAGAGGCTGTAGTGAGCTGAGATCATGCAACTGCACTCCAGCCTTGGCAATAGAGAAAAGATGCCATCTCAAATAATGATGATAATAATAATAATAAATAGTCTCCTTGAGTTCACGACTTAATTATACCAGCTAGTAGGCATGTCTTTGTGGAATTTCCCCAAATGCATCATCAGGAAAACAGGAGTCCTACTCAGGGGTTGTTATGAGACTTAAATGAGTACTTATGTATTGGACATAAGTGTGGTACTCACTAAATATAAGCATGTCAAATCACACAGCATAAGCAAGACAAGCCCCTGTTCTCCATAGGCCCAAGCCCTCTGAAGGAGACAGAGGTGGATCACAATGTCACACAAATGATGATATTAATATAATCACAAAGGTGCAAGCTGCTCTGAAAAAAAGCAGCATGGCTCTGGGAGAATGGTTTTGGATGGAAAAGTGTCTGTCTAGTTTAATCCCTTCTTTGACACTTAGAGAAAGAGGCATGAAATCTAGAAGATCCTGGACCAGGGGTATGCACAGAGGGTGAGGCAGGATGAGAACTCCAGTATCTCAATTCCAAATTTCACGCTCTTCCAACTGCATGATTTCTCACATAAATCACTGACTCAGTTCACATTGCCCTGAAGCCACAGCAGGTCAACAGTCTGCAAAGTTTCCAAATTTTAAGGTGTCACAGAAATCATCCACCAAATGCGTGCACCCCTCCAACCCCCATCTCCTCCCTAAAGCCTCTGAGGAGTCATGCTTCTGTTTTAATATCCCCCAGATAGGCCGGGTGCAGTGGCTCATGCCTGTAATCCCAGCACTTTGGGAGGCCGAGGCAGGTGGATCACCTGAGGTCAGGAGTTCAAGACCAGCCTGACCAACATGATGAAACCCTGTCTCTACTAATAATACAAAAAAATTAGCCACGCATGGTGGTGGGCACCTGTAATCCTAGTTACTCAGGAGGCTGCGGCAGGAGAATTGCTTGACCCCAGGAGGTGGAAGTTGCAGTGAGCCAAGATATCGTCACTGCACTCCAGCCTCGAAGACAGTGCGAGACTCCATCTCAAAAAAAAAAAAAAAAAAAAAAAAAAAAAGAGAATCTAGGATTCATGGCGTCAGCTGCTGCTGGGAGTGTGGTCAGTGACAGCCCTCAGCAGCCAACCCTCTGTTAAGTTAGAGCCCACTTGTCCTGAATCCCAGTCCAGGAGCACCCCCCTGAAAAAGAGCCTTCCTGCAAGTATTCGTTTGGAGGGCTGCCATAATAAAGTCCTGCAGACAGGCAGCTTAAACAACAGACATATATCATCTCAGTTCTGGAGGCTGGAAGTCCAAGATCAAGGTGTCAGCAGGTTTGGGTCCTTCTGAGGACTGTGAAGCAGGATCTGTTCCGTAGCTCTCCCCTAGCATCCAGTGGTTTGTTAGCAATCTTTGGCATTCTTTGCAGAAACATTACCTTGATCTCTGCTTTTATTTTCACATTATTGCATTCTCCCCATGTGCATGTTTGTGTCCAAACTTCCCCTTTTTACAAAGACACCAGTCATACTTCATCCAGGGCCCACCCTACGCCAGGATGACCTCAGCTTAACTAACTGTATCTACAAGAACCCTATTTCCAAATAAGGACACAGTCTGAGGCACTGAGGCCTAGGACTTCACCAATCTGGGGGAGGCATGACTCAATCCCTAATGCTTGTGTCAAGAAAAATACCAGTTGAGGTGTTTGCTGCCAGCTAAGAACATAACAAGCAGGACACATGGGCGGCCACAACTCCCACTCACAGCCAAAGCAGCATACACCTGCAGACAGCATCCTCCCCTGCCTGGACTCAGCCTGAGAATCACATCCTAAGGTAGCGCTTTGGGCAGCCAATTCCCACTACATGAGGGCTGAAAACCTTCTTATCTTCCATCGTCGGAAAAAAGAGATGAATTCTAAACAGGGAAATTAGGAAGGCTTCCGGAGGAGGCATTTGGGGAGTGTATCACTTTGCTGGGGCTAGGGAGTGGATCAGTTTTCTCACCCTTCAGGAGGATGGAAGCCTGAGATCAAGAAATCTGAAGGGTTGGGTACTTCTGAGTCCTCTCTCCTTGGCTTCTAGACGCTGTCTTCTCCCTGTGCCTTTTGTTGTTGTGTTGGACAGGGTCTCCCTCTGGCTGGAGTGGAGTGGTATGTTTACAGCTTACTGCAGCCTTGACCTCCTAGGCTCAGCCTCCTGAACAGCCATGACTGCAGGTGTGCACCACCACATCCAGCTGGTTTTTGCATTTTTTTGTAGAGATTTGGTTTCCCCATGTTTTCCAAGCTGGTCAAAAACTCCTTGGCTCAAGCATTCTGTCCACCTCAGCCTCCCAAAATGCTGGGATTACAGGCAAGAGCCAGTGCGCCTGGCCTTCTCTGTGTCTTCACATGGGCTTCCCTCTATATGTGTCTGTGTTCTAATCCTCTCTTCTTGTAAAAACACCAGTTAGGCCGGGCACAGCAGCTCATGCCTGGAATCCTAGCACTTTGGGAGGCTGAGGCCTGTGGATTTCCTGAGGTCCGGAGTTCCAGACCAGCTGGGGCCGTCTCTACTAATAATACAAAAATTAGCTAGGTGTGGTGGCATGCACCTATAATCCCAGCTACTCGTGAGGCTGAGGCAGGAGAATCGCTTGAATCTAGGAGGTAGAGGTTGCAGTGAGCCAAGATAGTACCATTGCACTCCAGCCTGGACAACAAGAGTAAAACCCCGTCTCAAAAAAAAAAAAAAAAAAAAAAAAAAAAAGCACCAGTCATATGGAGTCATATGGGATTAACGCTCAACCAGTGAACTTATTTTCACCTGATTGCCTCTTTCCTCTTTTTTTTTCTTTTTGAGATGGAGTCTTGCTCTGTCGCCTAGGCTGGAGTGCAGTGGCGTGATCTCGACTCACTGCAAGCTCCACCTCCCAGGTTCACACCATTCTCCTGCCTCAGCCTCCCAAGTAGCTGGGACTACAGGCACCCACCACCATGCCCGGCTAATTTTTTGTATTTTTAGTAGAGATGGGGTTTCACCGTGTTAGCTATGATGGTCTTGATCTCCTGACCTCATGATCCGCCCACCTCAGCCTCCCAAAGTGCTGGGATTACAGGTGTAAGCCACCACGCCCGGCCCATCTGACTGCTTCTTAAAGATGCTGTTTTCAAAAGTAGTCACATTCTGAGGTACTGAGGGTAAAGACCTCAACATAGAAGTCTTTTCAAGGGGACACATTTCACATCTTAGCCCAAGATAGGGAGAGAGACCACACCATGGTCTGAATGCACCTGCCTGCCTTCTGCCTACCCACTCCCACCCCCATCCCCACATTCGGCTTGTCTTGATTTTTCTCTCTCAGAGGCTTTTAGCGAGGAGGTTCCCCATATTTCCTGCCCTGAGGACAGAGTGAAAAATATATGATGCCCTGAAACAAAACGAGCTCCTAAACACCTGTCCCCAAGTGATGGAGCAGCCTCTGCTGGGAGCAGGCATCAAAGTCGAGGGGAAGCTTTGTATTCAGCTGGCCTGACTTACAAGGTAAAGTGTCATGCAGATTTCTTATTTAATAAATTCCCACAGAAAATTAGTTTTTCACAGTGGGAAGAATTTCAAGGCTTGCCGAGATGAGCGGGCAGGATCTAATCACTGTTGAGGCTTTGTGCATACACCAGGCATTGCCGATCTCCGAATGATCCAATTACTCTGCGGAGGCCCATTCGCTTTACCTGCATACTAATCACGACACAGGGGAGCAGGGAACATGCTGGCCTTTTCGGGAAGCTCCAGACGCACATGGCTCCCTCGCTGACCTTCTGCCAATTACATTCATCTCCATTCTATTAGCTCATCTTTTGCCCGAAGGTGACATATGCCCAGCTTAGAGGAAAACGTGCCTCCACCAGCTTCCCTCAGCAAGGAGAGAGGAAGCCAGCTCCGGTGAGCACATGCAGGGCTTGTACCAACCAAGACCCCCGCATCTGCTTTCCTATGGTCCCTCGCAATGAAAACTGGTCAATTCAGGGGGATGCATCCTTCCTGGAACACAGAGAAACATCTAAGTCGGCCTAGATCTGATAGGTAGTGTTTTTGGAGTGGGAGGAGGAGAGACAAAGTGGTGAAATGGGGTCACATAATTAAGGCCAAGCATAAATTTTACTATTAGAGCTGCCCCTGAACACATAGACTTTTTTTCAGCCTCTGAGTTCTCATAGGTATAATGGGGGCAAACCACTGCCACGGCTGCAAGAGACAGTGTTTTTGTCTGGCTGGCCCCTGCCTGCCTCCTTTCTATCCACTTATCATCCTCTTCCTTCTGTCCAAATGAGCTTAAGTTGTTTTATGGACCAGATGAGAAAGAGGAGCACACAGCAACTACACCCAATAAATGCCCCCTTTTGCAAATGGGGATCTGCCCAGCCGCTTTGTGTCATGTTGCTACTGAGTGATAGGAAGCATCAGGAAGAACAGGCATAGTCAGGCATGACTTCTCAGAGGACAGGTTGATACTGGACCATGCACAGCAGGGAAGGCAGGAGGGAGGATGACGAAGCAGTGGTGAAATACGTCAGAGCAACAAGGTAGAGTGGAGAATATTATGGCAGGTGTTGGTTTAGGAGACTGTCTTCTGAAACACTGCATGGGTTTACATTTTCCAGTGCGGAACATATTTCCCAAACACAAATGCATACATACACACACACACACACACACACCCCTCTAATACAAACAGTAAGTCGGCTCAGGCAAGTCCAAGGAAAGGCTAGGAGCCTAACCATGGGAGGCTGGAAAGGGGTGCACATGTTTGTTGAGGGTGGGGGAGTTTAGAATGACTTACCTGAGATAAGAACTGTAGTAGAGACAAAGGCAAGGTTAGCATATGGTCACTTTGATACGCATTAAAGTGTCCATGTGGGCAGAGCTTGGAGGTGAGCAGCAGATCCTGGGGGTCTCTTTGTGAATGATACACTTTTAGTTCAGTGTTTAAAGAGTGGCAACTATAGGCCAGACACGGAGCTTGGAATCAAAAGAAGGAGGGTGGATGCAATGAGAGATTGATGAAGACTTTTTGTCTTCTATGATTAAATGAGGCCGGGCACGGTGGCTCATGCTTGTAATCCCAGCACTTTGGGAGGCCGAGGTGTGCAGATCACTTGAGGCCAGGAGTTTGAGACCAGCCTGGCTAACATGGTGAAATTCTGTCTCTACTAAAAATAAAAGCATCAGCCGGCCATAATGGCAGGCACCTGCAATCCCAGCTAGTCGGGAGGCTGAGGTGGGAGAATCACTTGAACCTGGGAGGTGGTGGCTGCAGCAGAGTAAGCCAAGATGGCGTCACTACACTCCAGTCTGGGTGTCAGAGCAAGACTCCATCTCAAAAAAAAAATTAATTAATTGATTGATTAAATTAAGGAACATCTCTTCAAAGAAACGCAGCAGAGCATTTCTCTGTGGGAAAACAGAGGGTGAGAGTCACCCAAATTTGGGTTCAAATTCTAGCTCTATCATTTGTCAACTGTGGCTCTTAGGCTAGGGTGCAGAATTTCTCTAAGCCTCAGTTTACTCATCTATAAAATGGGAACATTAATTCATACTTAATGGGTCTGTTGTAAGGGTGAGAGAGGGCGATAAATAAATTTTCTGGAATACTTTCTGACTCATGGCAGGTGAACAATAATGGGTAATTGACAGTACTTAGAGCTTACAGTTCCAAAGAGGGAATATGATTAATTCATTCAACAAACATGCATTGAACCCCATCCATGTTACAGGCACTATGACATGAATAACTGAGTAATAATGGGAAGTTACAGATAGTATTAGGAGGACTAGGGGCGATGAGAGTTTAGACGTAGGATAAGTCGCTTCTAGGTAGAGAACCAAAGAAGGCTTCCAAAAGGAGTCTGAAGATCAAGAACGCTTGGGCATGGGCAGAACGAGGGAAGGAATTTTCAGCAGAGACGAGACCATGAGTGAAAGCATTAGGTGGAAATCCTGAGGCTATGAAGAAAAGATAGAGAAAAGCTCAATTTGGGTAATGTGTGAAACATCACTGCTCCCCAAAAATTCTGTAGTGACGAAAACATCCTATAACCTTGCTCTACAATGTGGTTGTCCAACTAATTTTTGTAGTGATGGAAATTTCCTATATCCTTACTCTCCAATATGGCAGCCTTGAGTTCCATGAGGCCTCTGACTGCTTGAAATGGGGCTGTTATGCCTGAGGGACTCAATTTCTAATTTTAACCAATTTCAGTTTAGGTGTAACGGCCACATGCATTGAGTGGCTACCATATTGGCTAGCAAAGGTGTGAAGGGAAATTATAGGCAAACCTTCGAAACAAATGAGCTGAGACTGTGGAGCACCTTGAGCTTAAGCTAGGAGTTGTATTTCATCCTTACATCATAAGACATCATCGCTCAGCTCTGGGAAGTCATCGCCAGCTACAGGGTGCAAGGTGAATTATAAAAGGGAACCCCAACGGTAAGGGGATCAGATTACCAGAGCATAAAATTGTTTCAAAGAGGAACGATTAGGACCTGACTAAAACAAATACCGTGTGAACTGGGGATGAGGAGATGGATATAAGAAGTAGCCCCCACATACAGCCCTTAGGGAATGGTAAGCTGAGAGGGTCCAGGGAGACGAACATGACTGGGCTGCTGCTGAGACGCCAGACTTAATCAACACGTGTCTTAGTTTCTCCTGACACCAGTCACAGCACAGAGTGTAGAACGGCTGGTGCTCTGGAATAATAGAGAGGAGGCAGATATCTCTGCAACCAAAGGCAGTGATTGCAGACTGAAAGGATGGTGCCTCTCTGCTTCTCACATGCCACCTCTGAGATACAGCCATTTGCACTGTCAGTCTCTCCCAAGGGAAAGATTTGTTCTATTAATTTCCCCAGGTAGTCAGAACTGTGTAGATTTGGCTTTTTGGAATAGGAGCTCAGGGGCTGGGAGGGAGCTCCTGCAGCTTCCTAGATGTCTTGATGGTGGTTGTGAATTCTTCTAGGGAGAGGAGGCTAATTTGACATTCCTGGCACCATCCCCTCCTCTCATGTCTGTCTCGAAACTGGCCGCCAGGTCCCCAAGAACCCCGCATGACTTGCTGGAGAGCTGCGATTTGTTTTTGTCCTATTAGCTCCTGTAAAGGACAGAAACAGATTGCTGGGCTGGAGGGATGGCCTGGGAAGAATACGGATGAGGAACTGGTTGCATGCGGCGCAAGCAGGAAGGTTGCGATGAATGGGTCCAGACAAAGGTCTCCTGGTGGATTTCTACTCTGGGGCAAAAGGGCTAAAAAGGAAATAGAATCTTCATTTCTTTACTCGTGTCTACTGAAATAAATCTCCTAGCAGAAATACAGTTGTTTGGGGAATTTTCTCTTTCTTTTTTTCCCCCTTCCTTTTGGCATGTACAATTCTCTCTGCTAGGAAAACACACGCTATTCTCTCCTCCACTATTTTTATTCACATTTACAGGCATTCATGAATCAGTGAGTAATATGCTAAGCATCTACCACGTGCCTATCATTGTGTTAGAAATTCAGTATGCCACAATGACAAAGCAAGACAGGATCTCCCACATTGGCCCCACCCATGACATTTGGAGTGTAATGAGAAAGCTTAGCTATTAATCAATAAACTGCCCAAACAAAGGTACAATATAAGCATAGACAACGTTGTTGAAGAAACTCTTGGTTTTGTTTTGTTTGGTTTTTGAGACAGAGTCTTGCTCTGTCACCAAGGCTGGAGTGCAGTGGCACAATCTCGGCTCACTGCAACCTCCAATTCCTGGGTTCAGGAAATCCTCCCATCTAAGCCTCCCCATCCCAGTAGCTGGGACGACAGGTCTGCACCACCATGCCTGACTCATTTTTGCATTTTTGTAGAGAGAGGGTTGCACCACGTTGCCCAGGCTAGTCTCGAACTCCTGGGCTCACGTGATCCACCTGCCTCAGTCTCCCAAAGTGCTGCGATTGCAGGTGTAAGCCACCATGCCGGGCCATCAAAGGAACTGTTGCCATAGCTTTCAGCATGCCCATTCAGGTGAACCTGTGGATGGACCAGGCTGGCTGGAATCTTCTATGGCCCCCGGCAGCCATGTTTTAAACCAGACTCTCCAGCTTTGATAATGCAACACCCACTAGGGAGGGTTTATGATCCAACCAGGTACCCGACATCAGAATCTTACTCAACTTGGCTACTTCCTCCTTTTTGCTCAATATCCAGCTCTTTCAGTTTGCTCTGTGAAACCCACGGAATTCACACAGAGTGGCCCCACTCTTCCTAGTTAGTCAAGCAGAGAACTCAGCTTGATTTCAAATGCTACTTTGGTAATCTTCATTAATTTCCTTTTAACTGTGCCCTGTTCATCATTCAATCGCAGCTCGTCACCACCTCAGAGAGACTTCCCTGTCTCAATGAACCAGGTCAGTTTCCCCTGTAACGGGCAGCTTCCGCATGACAGGCTCTCCTCTGTAGCTCCCATCATGTTTGTGTTTGTTTGTGTGATCCTTTGAGATCTCTTTCCCCTTAGACTAAGGATAAGATTATGTTTGTATTTCTCATCAGCATATATCAACACCTGAACAGTGTCTTGCATCCTGCTACAGTGGATAGTCAGTAGCCTAATTTTTTTTATTTTTATTTTTGAGACAGGGTCTCGCTCTGTTTCCTGGGCTGGAATGCAGTGGTGCGACTGCTGAGAAGGGCTTGTGATCTGGAATAAGAGAGGGGAGGCAGGTATCTCTGAAACTAAAAGCAGTGAGGCTCACTGCAAACCAAGGCTCACTGCAGTCTTAGTCTCCTGGGCTCAAGTGATCCTCTCACTTCAACCTCCCAAGTAGCTGGGACCACAGGCGAATGACACCACACCCAGCTACAATTTTTTTTTTAATAGAGATGGAGACTCACTATGTTGCCCAGCCTGATCTCAAATGCCTGGCCTCAAGCAATGTTCCCTTCTCAGCCCCACAAAGTACTGTATTATAGACATGAGCCACTGTGTGCCACCAGCAGCTATTTCTTTATATGAATTAATGAGAGGGAAGCTACAACATAGTAGAGCATAATGGTTAAACTTGCCCGTGAAGTCAAATGGCTTGAGATCAAATTCTGGACTTGCCACTCACTGCCTGGGTAATTTTGGACAACCTCTCTGGACCTTGATTTCTTCATCTGCAAAACAGACTTGATGATAGAATTTATGCTCATTGTGGAGAGGATTAAATATGACTTTACACGGAGATGACCAAAAAAAAACCCTGCTACTGTTGGTTCTTACTATCATCATTACTCCTCCCTAAACGTCAAACAGGACACTGGATTATTCTCTAGGCCAGGATGAATCAGAGGTCTGATACGTTTTATGTCTTAGCAAGAAGCCCACCAGATCTTCTGGGTCATCTCCTCCCTGCTTCTCAGGTAGCAGAGTTAAGATCTTGCTCTATAATACCCTGACATGGTTTGGCTGTGTCCCCACCCAAATCTCATTTTGAATTTAGTTCCCATAAGCCACGCGTGTCATGGAAGGGACCTGGTAGGAGGTAATTTAATCATGGGGGCAGTTACCCTCATGCTGTTCTCATGATAGTGAGTGAGTTCTCACAAGATGTGATGGTTTTATGAAGATTTTTCCCGCTTTTGCTCGGCACTTCTCCTTCCTGCCATTATGTGAAGAAGGACATGTTTGCTGCCCCTTCCACCACGATTGAAAATTTCCTGAGGCCTCTCCAGTCAAGAAGAACTGTGAGTCAATTAAACCTCTTTTCTTATAAATTACCCAGTTTCAGGTATGTCTTTAGTAGCAGCCTGAGAGCAAACCAATACATACTCAGAAGTCATTACCTAAACTCTTGGTCTTCCAGGGGACTATGAAAAATTATTTGGAGTTACAAAGCTCAAACATGTAACATTTCAGAGTGAAACTAGTCTGTTCAAAAAAACAAAAAAAGAGAAGTTAAATGAATTGCAGTAGAAGGTATGATTTATTGGCTGTCTTGAGAGATGCTCTTACATATGGCTATGATCACACTAAAAAACAAAATGCTGGGGAGACACCAGTCAGGTCTTTCAAACTCAACAGTCTCTGGAGAAGCTTTCAGGGAGGATGAAAAGGTTTGTTCACCTTATCCCAGCTAAGAGAGGCCCACCTTGAGGGGCCTTGGTTTCCCAGGTGCTGAGCCACATCCTGCTAACACAGAGTTTCTCTTTTATATTAAGTGGAACAAACCCTGGGGGTCGTCACTGTATATTTTCCCATGTGATCTTGCAGATTCAAAGCCAATTTTCGAGAATAACATTGATCCTACTCATATGTTTCCCATGAGGTAGTGACGATAGGAATATGAAATATTGAAGATTAAGTATCTAAGACCCTTTAAGGAGGGTGGATAAAGATGCAGAGAAAAGAAAGCAGAGTGGAATGCCTTTTCTGTTTAAAAGTGGATGGGTAGATTTTCAGTGGGTGGGTGGAGAGCCTTATGATTTTTAAAAAAACAGCGGGGGTAACGTAGCTTTCAAACGAGTGTTGGAGTGACAAAGGTGAGAGATTTTGGCAGCTGCTCAAAGGCAGAAGAAAATGGGAATGAATACATGATGTTTAGGAACTGTAGTGATGCTGTTGATGCTTCACCAGATCTCTGTTACTGGCAAGAACACTGGACGCCAGACACTAAAGTGTTGGCTAATACAGCTCATATCTCCTCTTCTCCAAACGGAAACCCTTCCCCCTGAGGGGCTATGCCTATTCTCCTCCACCCTGCAGGCAAACCTCAGCTAATGACATGGGGATATGTCTTAGTTCATTCTATGTTGCTGTAATATAAAGGAATACCTGAGGCTGGGTAATGTATAAAGAAAAACATTTTATTTGTCGCATGGTTCTGCAAGCTGTACAAGAAGCATGGCACCAGCATCAGCTTCTGGTGAGAGTCTCAGGCTGCTTCCACTCATGGTGGAAGGCAAAGGAGAGCCCACAGGTGCAGAGATGCCACAGCAAGCGAGGAAGCAAAAGAGGGGGAGAGCAGGGAGGTGCCAGGTTTTTATAGCAATCAGTTCTCAAGGGGACTTACAGAGTGAGAACTCACTACCCTCCCACCCCACAGGGAGGGGATTAATATATTTATGAAAGACCCTTGCCCATGATCAACACACCTCCCATGAGGCCCCACCTCCAACATTAGGATCAACTTTCAGCATGAGGTTTGGGAGGACAAACATGTAAACTGTAGCAAGATACAAGCAGCTTGGCTCTCCGCCTCTAGATGAGACCAGCTGTGGGGACCATTCATGCTCCACAGCCTTTCCTGGGATCCATCCAGAATCAGATTCCAGCCTCTCCCTTCTTTATACTAATTTAGTCCCCTTCTCCTGATGGCACTTCCCCAATAAATCTCCTAAGGAAAATCCCCTCTCAGGCTCTGCATCTAAAGTACCCAACCTAAGACAGAACATTTTACACCAAGTTTGTCGTACTTCCTCCTCCCTTCACATCCCTCTTTCCTGGAAAGCTCAGGAATACAGACTTCATTCTTCCATTATTTTGATTTAGAAATGTGCCTCTTGGTAGCATGATAATATTTTGTGACTGGCCTTAAGATCCAGCAAAACAGTTACATCGCTTTCCATTTATAATACAAATAACAGCAACAGTATAAGGTGTTGAATGTCTCTGTTCTAGGCACTGTCATAGGTGATTGACACATGACATGCCATTTAATCCTCCCAAAACCCCTGTGAGAAGCCCCTTTGATCCTATGTTAGAAACGAGAAGACTGAGTATGCAAGAGTTAAACTGACTTACCCATATTTACACTGCACGTTAGTGGCAGAAATGTAAACCAGCTTTTGTGATTCTGATACCTCTTTCCTATGCCCTGGGCAACATCAGCCCCTTCTCCAACTCAGTAAGAATAAAGATCAGGCTGCCAAGTTATCATTTCAGAATGAAAACGCAGAGTCCTCTGGCACTGGTATTTCAATCACGTACGTTTTCTTCTTCAGTCAATGACACAGAGGTTGGCATTCACTAGAGAGTCCAGCTATGAGTTGACTAAGATCTAGCTCCCACTTCCAGAAGCTCATCTTAGAAATCTAATATCTGAGACAGATAATGTAATGGGCATGTGAGTCATCCATTTCCTGGGATTCTCTACAAGATCTAAGCTTGTATTAAGTTAGAAAGACAGGCACCTGGACCACATTATTTTATCTTCCCCCATGAAACTGCCTCAACTAAGTTAAGACTTAACACTATGACCTCAGCATTTATAGCAGGCAAGGGCATGAAATGTTGATATGGACAATCTTATGGTTGAAGACATGGCTTTTCTATTATAAAAATACCACTTAAATGTGGATTCAAGTGATTCACTCTCTCTCAGAGTTCAGTACCTGTGTAATACCCCCTTCTGTAAATTAATTTCTTTTTTTTTTTTTAGACGGAGTCTCACTCTGTCGCCCAGGCTGGAGTGCAGTGGCACGATCTCCGCCCACTGCAAGCTCCGCCTCCCGGGTTCATGCCATTCTCCTGCCTCAGCCTCCCGAGTAGCTGGGACTACAGGCACCCACCGCCACGCCTGGCTAATATTTTTTGTATTTTTAGTAGAGACGGGGTTTCACTGTGTTAGCCAGGATGTTCTCGATCTCCTGACCTCGTGATCCGCCTGCCTCGGCCTCCCAAAGTGCTGGGATTACAGGCGTGAGCCACCACGCCCGGCCCTGTAGATGAATTTCCTGTTTCTTCTTCTTCTTATGCAATATAGATAACATTGTCCAATGTATTTCTCATTTTCCCTTTGCTTCCAGGGAGCTCAGAGGGAAACTCAGTGCTCTGATGTATATACGACTGTTCTTAATTGTCTACTCCTTTAAAATCTTTTCAGTAACAGGGCACGGTGGCTCACGCCTGTAATCCCAGCACTTTGGGAGGCCAAGGCTGGTGGGTTATCTGAGGTCAGGAGTTCAAGACCAGCCAGACCAACATGGCAAAACCCTATCTCTACTAAAAATACAAAAAATTAGCCAGGTGTAGTAGTACATGCCAGCTACTCGGGAGGCTGAGGCAAGAGAATCACTCGAACTCAGGAGGTGGAGGTGAAAGTGAGCCAAAATTGTGCCACTGCACTCCAGCCTGGGCGACACAGCAAGACTCCATCTCACACACAAAAAAATGTTTTTACATTGTTTTGAATTGTTTTAATTATGTTTGATTCTACGAGTCCACCTCAATTTAAAAAATAAGTAAAGTAAACTACTAAAAGGAAACAGAGTGGTGTGAAAGGAAACACCTGGGAAAATGGAGCTCCAGAATTGTGTTCGAATTTGGTGGCATGTTTAAAAAATTATCCCCATGCGAATCCCTCCCCTCCTCCCTCACCCACACCATGACCATTTGCCAGGCCACCATCATTCCCCAGTGGATGACTGCTACTTCCTCCTAGTGGTGACCCAGCTTTCAGCCCTGATTCCCTCCCCACCTCATGTTCAATTCCACATTTTGCAACTAAATTAATCCTTAGAATCACAGACATGGCTGTGGGTGATCTTTTTTTTAATTGTTCTAAGCACACTTTACTTGTTTATGTTTAATCTTCAATTTTTGTAGGTACATAGCAGGTGCATATATTTATGGGTTACATGAGGTGTTTTGTTTGTTTGTTATTTATTTTTACTTTTATTTTTTTTGAGATGGAGTCTTGCTCTGTCACCCACGCTGGAGTGCAGTGGCGCAATCTTGGCTCACTGCAACCTCTGCTTCCTGGGTTGAAGCGATTCTTATGTCTCAGCCTCCATAGAAGCTGGGATTACAGGCACCCACCACCACGCCCAGCTAATTTTTTATTTTTAGTGGAGACGGGGTTTTGCCATGTTGGCCAGGTTGGCCTTGAACTCCTGACCTCAGGTGGTCCACCCGCCTCAGCCTACCAAAGGGCTGGGATTACAGGTGTGAGCCACCATGCCTAGCCAGATAAAACATTTAGACACAGGCATGAGATGCGTAACAATCACATCAGGTTAAATGGGGTCTCCATTACCTCAAGCATTTATCCTTTGTGATACAAACAATCCAGTTAGACTCTTAGTTATTTTGAAATGTACAACTTAGTTATTTTGAAATGTACAAAGTTAGTTTTGACTATAGTCTCCCTGTTATGGTAGCAATACTAGGTCTCATTCATTATTTCTATTTTTTGTGCCCATTCACCATGTGATCTTAACACCTTCAATGGCTTCCACATATTTACTTGTAAAATACGATGCTAAAACTAGAGTGCAATGTTATGTATTGGGCATTCAAAGCTATGTGAGGATGAGGAGCACACTTCTGGAGCATTAGCTGAACTCCATGGTAAGTAATTTAGAATGTTAAGGAAATGTGATATAATGTGGGATAAAATGCCAAACTTGCATACACATTTGATACTGACACATGAGATTTTGAAGAGGCTTCCCAGCTGGGTTGGGTCACTGAAAGCTTCAGGTTCCCCAATACCGTATTCCTCACTAGAAATGTTTTGTTTCCTCCTCTTTACCCTTGGGAAGACTTCGTTGAAAATTGGGAGAAGGCCAGCTTCAGGGTAAAGCTCAACTTTATTCAAGGCCTACAGCCCCTGTTGACATCTGTAACCCCCTCCCATGGCACCTGGGGTGCTGAATCTCACATGCTCAGCTCCAGTGCACTCTCCACAGTGCCTTGACTTGGCCATGCTCTCTTACCACTTGGCCTTTGCACATGCTATTCCTAAAATAGAGCACCATTTTCTCCCCACTACCCCTGGACAGGCTTTCAATGTGCTGCAAATCTTGACTTAGGAATCCCTTCTGGGAAGCCATCTTCAGCAGGGTGAATTTGATCTTCCTCAGAGCTTCTATAAGATCCTGTGATGCATTCCACCATTCAGTGTTTCACAAACAAAGTGGTTATTGCCTCTCTGCTTATTTCTCACTGCTTGTCTCTCATTGGTTTATGACCTCCTTCTCTTCCTCATCTTCATCATCACCACTCTTACTACAAGCCAAGCACTTTATAAGCACTAACTCACTTAACCCATTTAAAGTACTATTACCCCTAGTCGAGAGATGAGGAGACTGAGGCATAAAGAGATACAGTCATGGACAGAGGTCATCCAGGGAGTAAGCAATGAAAAATGGAATTGCAACCCAGATGTTCTCTGACAACAAAGGCAGAACTTTTAATCACCCCTAAGCATGCTCAATCACCAAGATCAGGACTGGTCTTTCCTCACCCCCACCAAGTCTCTTCTCAAACCTCACTTTCTCAGCCATTCACACTGCTCTGTGCCTAGCACTGCCAGCCCCTCTCTGTCCTGCTTTTTCTTTTTTCTGCACCGTTCCATGCATTAACTTTCAACATCCTGTGTAATCCATCCTGCTAGAATATAAGTACCATAAGGACAGAACACTATTGTGTTCACCGATGTGCCTAACAGGAATGCAAATAATATTTGTGAAATGATTCAGTAAGTGAACGATGTCTTCACCTTCTCCCCGATACCCAGCACAGAGAGGGCAGTAAGTGAGAGTTTGTCCCACAAGAGACATCGTCTTCTTGTCGATCTCACTGAGGAAGCGGCTTTAGTCCTGTGTAACGTGTGCTGTTGTTGTATTTGTTCCTAGAATCCCTCAGAACAGGATGGACGGTCTCCAAGCCTCCCTCAAGGTCAGAGAAACAGCTGACCACACTGGCTATCAGACACCCGAGCCCTGTGCTCTACCCCAGCTCTGCCCCAGGAACTTTCTGGGCCCCACGGCCCTTTCTCACTGTTCCTTTCTCCCCAGGTGGATCCCTTCATGAGTCCAGACTCTGCCTTTCCTAGGCACATGGCCAGGACCCAGAGATTCCCATGGAGCTTCCTGGTACACCCTCACCCGGCTGCAGACTAGAAGGAACCCCTCTGCCATTTTTGCCACCTCATCCATCCAATTAAGCGGGCTCTCGGGGATGAGGGAAAACGGGCTGTTTCCTTGACAGCAAATACTCTGACTGAAACAATTAGTTTGTCTATTTTAAAACTGAATTCCAATGCTTCCATGGCAACCAAAGTTATTAAAAGATGTAAATTAAAGTGTTACACAGGAAAGATGGCTTGGCATGGAAGGCGCTTGTTTTAGGGAAAGAACACAAAGAACTTGAAACCAAGGGCATCCCCCTACCTGGACGTGCGCTGTGATCAGCTGGTGCATTGAAACAGCTCCAGCCATCCGACAGCTCCTCCCGTGCCCTTGGCTTCTGCCATTGCCTCACATCAGGGACACCTCTGTCTCTCACATGCAAGAGAGAGACAAGGGGGTTTACACTTTCTGAAGCCCTTTGTGCAAAGAAAAAATCCTAAGGAGGGTAGAGAGGCAGAACTGACTTCTGTGCTGGGCCTACTATCTGCCTAATAAGTTATGGTTGACAAGTGTCAAGTCTTCCTGTACCCTGGGAATTGTGCTAAGGGATTTGCACACATCTTCTCACCAACTACTCCTACTAGATGAGATATAATCTCAGTTCATCCCCATTTCACAGACCGAGAAATTGAGATCCAGACAGATGAAGCAACTGAAGGAGCCATGCATCCAATGAGAGAAAACGAAGACAGGAGCCCACATCTGTTTGACCATATTCCACTTCCTGAACTCATGCCACACTTCCATTTAACCCTCTTAGTCATCCAAAATGGCAATATGGTGTAGGATTAAAAGCCCAGGCTCCAGTATAAGACAAACCTAGGGTTGAAGACCAGCACCTTCACTCTTCACTTTTTTTTTTTTTTTTTTGAGACAGACTCTCTCTCTGTCACCCAGGCTAGAGTGCAGTGGTATGATCTCGGCTCACTGCAACCTCCACCTCCTGGGTTCAAGCGATTCTCCTTCTTCAGCCTCTGGAGTAGCTGGGATTACAGGCACAAGCCACCATGCCCAGCTAATTTTTGTATTTTCAGTAGAGACAAGATTTCACCATGTTGGTCAGGCTGGTCTCAAACTCCTGACCTCGTGATCTGCCCACCTCGGCCTCCCAAAGTGGTGGGATTACAGGCATGAGCCACTGTGCCCGGCCTTCACTTCTTAGTTCTGGGACTTCATGGCAAAATCATTAACTGTCAGTACCTCGGTTTACTCAGCTGTGAAATTAGTGCTAGCTTCACTACGTGGTGGTGAGGGTGAAGTCAATCAACATGAAAGAGGCACCTTGCCCAGTGTCTGCTAAGGAGAGAGCATTACTAATGCCTGTTATAATTAGATATTATTATCATAGGTGAGGACAAGAGGCTTAGAGGGGTAGAGTATTGTACTTAAGGACATACACCTGGGATCTAAAGCCAGGTCTCATCCCCAAGCTCATATCCTCCCCCCTGACCAAGCAAACAGTACAGTTTACCCGAGATCTGGCAGTCTGTTCGTGGTGAAGCTGGAACACACAGAACTGCCAGTCAACACACCCCCTGTGTCATGTCCACTTTGCTGCTTGTGAAAAGATGAAGAAGAAAAGCTGGAGCTACATCTCACACGCATTGTGATCATCACAGAGGCCAACTGTTTGCCCAGTCTTCATCCTCTGCCAGATCCTGTGCTCCGGGCCGCATCCAGTCTCTCCTCTTTCCAGCCATTCTGGGGTGAATTCGTGTCTTTAAAAACCACTTGACCACAGGCTGTTGCATCTGCTTTTGTCTTGCCAACACCTGCATCTCTCTCAGGCCTTGATCAAAACATTAATTCCTCAAAGAGGCCTTCCCCAACTCCAGGACTAGTTGAGATCCCTCTAGCATGGGCTGCCAGGGACTGGCGCTCCTCCACATTGGCTTTTGGTTATTTATCCTCAGTGCATGAGGACATGTGTGGAGTCTGTTTGTCCTGCATCCTCTGTGCCCAGAAGTGTGACTGGCACATAGTGGGTGCTAAATACATCCAAAGGAATATCAATCATTCTATTATAAAGGTACACACACGTATGTTCACTGCAGCACTATTTCACATAGTAAAGACATGAAATCAACCCAAATGCCCATCAATGATAGAATGGATAAAGAAAATGTGGCACACAGACACATGGAACACTATGCAGCCATAAAACAAAATGAGAGCATGTCTTTTGCAGGGACATGGAACTGGAAGCCATTATCCTCAGCAAACTAACACAAGAAAAGAAAAGCAAACACCATGTGTTCTCACTTATAAGTGGGAGCTGAATGATGAGAACACATGGGGAGGAATGGCACACACTGGGGGAGAGTGTGGGGAGGGAGAGCATCAGGAAGAATAGCTACTGGATACTGGGCTTATGCATCAGGAAGAATAGCTAATGGATGCTGGGCTTATTACCTAGGTGATGGGTTGATCTGTGCAGCAAATCACCATGGCACATGTTTACGAGCCTGCACATCCGACACATGGACCCCACAACTTAAAAGTTGAAGAAAAATAAGATAACATTTTAAATAAATGACTACATAGTGACATTTTTATTGAAGGGTGTGTGGTGATCAATATATTATTTGGCCAAATCTTGACCAATCTTGCTTAATATTCACAACAAAGGGACCTTCACAGCCCAGAGCAGAGGATGAAGAGACCCTCCCGGTACCTAGGAAGGTTTATGAAGCTGAACTAGTCACCATCCCCAGTTTCTAGATAGGGCTGTGTAAATGCTATTATTTATTCCTTCATTCAGGTTTCTTTTAATTCAACTTTTTTTTTTTTTTTTTTTTTTGAGACTGAGTTTCGCTCTTGTCGCCCAGACTGGAGTGCAGTGGCGCGATCTCGGCTCACCGCAAACTCCACCTCCTGGATTCAAGCAATTCTCCTGCCTCAGCCTTCTTGAGTAGCTGGGATTACAGGCATGTGCCACCATGCCCCGCTGATTTTGTATTTTTAGTAGAGACGAGGTTTCCCCATGTTGGTCAGGCTGGTCTCGAACTCCCGACCTCAGATTATCCGCCCAACTCAGTCTCCCAAAGTGCTGGGATTACAGGCGTGAGCCACCGCGCCCGGCCTCAACAACTACTTTTTTAAGTGTTTGGCAACTATGGTTTCAGTATTGGACGCTGGAACACAGCAGGACATTGTCACTTAGACTCTCAGGGAACTATCATGGAATAAAACACTTTTAAGCAACAATAATGAGTAAAATGATCGTAAATTGTGATAAGTCATTAAGAAAAAAAGCTTTGTAGAATAAAAGAGGATGCTCATTTTGGGATGGATAATGAGGGGAGGCAACTGGAGAAAAGGTGGCCCACAGGAAGAAGAGGAGCTGGCCAAGTGGGAAGCCAATTAGGGACCATTCCAGGCAGAGGAAACAAACTCTGCAAAGGCGCTGGGGCAGGAGGAACCTGGCACACCACAGTGGCTGAGAAACTCACAAAGCTGGGGAATGAGCAAGTGGAAAGTGGTCTGAGAGGAAGGTGGTGAGGCCAGCAGGAACACAGTCTTGCAGGAGGGCAGTCTTGCAGGAAGGCTGTCTTGCAGGAATGCAGTCTTACAGGAAGACAGTCTTGCAGGAACACAGTCTTGCAGGACCTTGCTCATCTTGTAGAAGTTTTGATGTGTGTGTGTGGTGCTTGCCCTGTTGTTCAGAATAGTGGAAATCTTCATGCCATCATTTTATCTGGTATCCCTCAAATTTTGCTGTAACTCAGCAGGTATGCAAAAAGTATCTCTCCTAAAAAGAGCACAAAGAACTAAGACTGCTCAGAATTCTGGCACAACTATTCGGTTGCTTGGTCTGACTCCTCGGGTGAACCAATCCCGTTCTCTGGCCCTACATTTTCACTTCTGTAAAAAACAGGAGAAAGGAGGCCAGGTATGGTGGCTCACATCTGTAATCCCAGCACTTTCAGAGGCTGAGGCGGGCGGACCACTTGAGTTCAGGAGTTCAAGACCAGCCTGGCCAACTTGGTGAAACCTCATCTCTACTTAAAAGAAAAAAAAAAATTATCCAGGCGCATTGGGGAGTGCCTGTAATCCAGCTACTCAGGAGGCTGAGGCAGGAGAATTGCTTGAACCCTGCAGGTGCAGGTTGCACTTAGCTGAGATTGCACCACTGCACTCCAGCCTGGGCAACAGAGTGAGACTCCATCTCACAAAACAAACAAATAAAACAGGAGAGAGAAATACAAGGTAGAAGGAAATCCACTGAAGGCAGTACTATGGTCTTTGGGGCATCTGGAGAAAAGTTGCATCATTTTTAGTTGTTACACTCACTGGGGCTGCTGTGGTGTCCAGGGCCAGGTACCAGGAATGCTGACTGTGCTGCCATGCATGGGGGATCCCTGAAAACAGTGAATCCCTGAGTCAACTTATCTCTAAAGTCTTCTTAGGACTCCAATTATTTATGACTCTAAGGCAAGTTATTCCTCACCTCCTTCTCCAGGGGACATTTGCCAATGTCTGGAAACATTTTTGGTTGTCATAACCTGGGGAGAAAATGCTACCGACAGCTAGTGAGTAGAGGCCAGGGATGATGGTAAGCATCCTGCAAGGCACAGGACAGCTCCCCACAATTGGCTGGCCCAGAATGTCAACAGGGCTGAGGTTGAGAAACTGGTCTAAGGGAATGACTGGTCATAGGACTGAATGAATGATTGAAGAGATGATTTGTTTGTTTGAGACAGAGTCTCACTCTGTTGCCCAGGCTAGAATGCTGTGGCACGATCTCGGCTCAGTGCAACCTCCACCTCCCAGGTTCAAGTGATTTACCTGCCTCAGCCTCCCAAGTAGCTGGGATTACAGGCGTGTGCCACTACACCGAGCTAATTTTTGTATTTTTAGTAGAGACAGGGTTTCCCCATGTTGGCCAGGCTGGTCTCAAATTCCTGACCTCAGATGATCTGTCTGCTTCGGCCTCCCAAAGCGCTGGGATGACAGGTGTGAGCCACCACGCCCGGCCAAAGAGACGATTTGAATAATGAGTCATCCTCCAGCTCAGGGCCAATGGTATTCATTCACATAAGAAGACCAAATGTTAGTTATTGCTGTTTTAATTAAAATAGCCATTGAGAACCTGAATGATCCATGGAGAAATGGTCTCCACAATTTCAGAAGAATTCATCCGCCAAAGTTATTTCTGTCTAGTTCTACAGAACTCCTCTTGAGATTGGTAATAACTAATATTTTTTAAAGCCTTACTTTGCTGGGTACTAGGCTAAGCACTTTACATGCATTAATTTATTTAATCCTCATAACCACCCATCATCTCTGTTTTACAGATAAGGACAGAGGGATACAGAGGCATTAGTTTGCTTGTCCAAGGTAACGGTATTAGTCAGTTTTTGCTCTGCTATAAGGAAATACCTGCAAATGGGGAATTTATGAAGAAAAGAGGCTTAATTGACTCGCAGTTCCACAAGCTGTAGAGGAAGCAGGGCTGGGAGGCCTCAGGAAGCTTATGACCAAGGCAGAAGGCTAAAGGGAAGGAGGCACATTTTGATATGGCAGAGCCGGAGGAAGAGAGGGTACAGGGAGAGGTGTTACCCACATTTAAACAACCAGATCTCATGAGAACTCACTATCATGAGAGCAGCAAGGGAGAAATCCACCCACAAAATCCAATCACCTACCACCTGGACCCTCCTCCAGCATCGAGGATTACAATTCAACATGAGATTTGGGTGGGGACACAGAGCCACCCTGTATCAGTAACCCAGCTAGTAGGTGGAAGAGTTCAGAGCAGCAGCACCTGGATGCATTAGGGCACCTGGTCTGATGCAGATGCCCAGTGAAGATTTGTCAGTGAATGCCTAAGTAAGAAAATCACTTCCTGCCTCTAAACTCGATGAGAAAGCAGAACGTATTTCTTTATTTTGGCGTCCATACAAGTTTCCCTGGGAAACATCAGCATAGGGGAAATTCTGAAAGAGAACATAGAATAGACAACTCCAATCAAGCCAGGGGTCTTCAGAGACCATTAGCTCTGTCCCAAACACTCTGCCCATCACTTTGAGGAAGGAAAGGAGATTCTGAAAAACAGCAAAATGCCTCTGTGAACTTTCTGACTCCATTCCCTAAGCACAGGTTGCAAAAGTTCACATTTTAGCTAACATGTTTTGTGATGCTTTTCTTAACCTTGCAAGTTGCTATTTTACTAGCAGCTTCCTTTGGGGCCTCAGACGGCAGACTGGATGATTTAAGGGGAAAAAATGCAGTCGTAGTTGGAGTTTTTTTTTTTTTTTTTTAAGCCTCCAGGAGTCTAGCATGACATTCTGGGTAAGAACACAGTATTATGTTGACGCATATGACATCTCCCTTAATGATGTATGAAATCTCTTTATGGTGGCAGATCACTGAGGAGGCGCTGAGAAACCTAACAGGAAACCTGCAACACCGTGGTAAACCATAGCTGCCACCCTTATCTTGGAAGTGAGAAAGGAAAGGTTAAGAGGTCTGGGAGCTGCTCCATTTGGAGAATGCTCATCTACAAGAGACCTGAAGACCATCTGGCCTCAGAGACCACGCATTACAAAATAGGGTGTCATTTTACATGCAGGCTCCAAAAGCATTGGTTCTAGGTCCCCCCACCTCTGGGCCCACATTAGGTATCCCCACAGCACCACCAGCTCTTGCCAGGAGAGTCTAAAGAGATTCTGAGTGCACCAGACTATGGCAAAATGGGAGAAAGACGCTCCAAGCTCGTGCCACACTTTGCCTCCAGAGCACCAAAGCCCCTCATGGAGCCTCTTGGGAGCACCTTCTGGACCTCACTCATCAACTACACCATCTACCCACCATCAGGATAACTGCTTCTCATTCCTCCACCTGTTAGAACTCCAATTTACAGATCAGGCAACTGTGGCATAGATATATTAAGAAACTTGCCTCAGAATCTGATTTATTCAACTCCAACATGGAATGAGAGAACATGAGCATGAGCAATCCATGGGAAAGGCTTATGGTTACGCTTGAAAAAGTCATACATTACTTCTACCCACCTTCCATTGGGCAGAACTCAGTCACATGGTCTTATCAACTACAAGGGAGGCTGGGAAATGTAGTCCAGTAGTGTACTCCAGTGGGGGGCGGGGGGGGTGAAACAGATGGATTTTGGTGGACTCAGAGCTATCTCTACCATAGGTACCAGGCAAAGCCCTGCAGAGCTGAAATTAGTCTGGGAAGCCAGACTCAAAAACACTATCATTTTTTAATCACCCACCTTATCCACTCCAGAGTTACAATAAAAGCTCTCAAATGTATCACTGGACAACACTCTGCTGGGGAGGCATGAAGGGAAGGTTATCTATTGGAGAGTTATCATCTGAGATGCTGCTTAAATGTAAAATTGAGGTATCATTTACTGACAACTTGCTATTTGCCAGGCACTGTGACCCATGTTGTAATTAACGGCCTCTCTCATTTAATCCTCACCTTGATAATATTACATAGCTACAGTGATTATCCCCATCTTTCAGATGAGAAGTTGAAATGTTGAGAGTTGGTACAATAAGTCATGAGAGAACCAGAAATCACATCCAAATCAATGGGATCTCAGCATTCAGGCGCTTACCTCAATGGCTTTTACCCATCTATCCTCATTTCTTCAAATCAGCAAGATAATGTGTTGTCCCTAAAGGGAGAAATATCAGGGTTCCTACCTTCTCATCCTATTATTTAAACCACAGCATTAGGTCACTGGGAAAAGAAACCGTTTTCATAAAATATTCAGAATGTGAAATATGAAAAAGACACAAATCTACTCACAGGAATGTTGCTAATTAGAGTGATTTTTTTTAAAAATCACTGCTTAGCTGCCTATAAGGCTTGTGTTCTACTTAGAACAAGAAAGAGAGGGTCGTTAGCTGAAGACACCAGGCTTATTAGACAGAGCCTCAAGCATGCTCTCAGTCTTGGGCCAATAGCCTTCAAAATCCAAAAGCAGAGAGACATGTGTAATCAAATTCCTCACTCAAAACAATTAGAGCAGTCCAACGTTGGGACTGTGGATGTTTGCCACTCATATCTGGGATTGCAGGTTCCTCTGAGACAGTTTACTTAACAATATGGTAAGATGGAATGCTAAGAGATGAATAGTTATGAGGCAGTTACCAAGTAGCTTTGTTTCATACTTGGAGAATGTCAGGAAAAGTATTATCAGGAATAGGACTGTATTTATGTTGTTATTGTTTATTGGTTTGTTTTCTCTTTCAGGGTAAGAGAGATTTTTCTGATTTTAACACACATATATTTTTAAAATATATCTGAAATATAAATGTATTTTAAAATCAACATGTACATTTAATGTTGTGTTGCTTTTGTTCCACATCCTCTCCTCCTGTAAAAAGAAAAAATTATTATTAAAGTGAAGCTGAGATTTATAACCCCTGATATCTAAGAATGGAGGGACTATAACACACAGTACTATATGATACATGATTCAAGTACCAAATTTTCTCACCCTGTGCCAATAAACTGGTTGCTTGTACAGGCTTTGAGCAGGAGATCCTAAGAGCAGGGTCTGGATCATTGAAATTAAAAATACACACCAAACTAAAGAAAAGAAAATGCCAACAACAACGTTCCTTTAAAAAAGAATACACTGCATTTTAAATATTCATTTAAATGTACAGTAACAAACTATTACATATTTTCATGTTTTCTCTTTGACAGTGTTTCATTTGCAGACTCTCCATGGCTTATAAAAATATACCCAGAGTCCAAATCTCCACACCATGAGATTTTTCACATTCTCTAATTTGCAGTAATGTATTGTGTCAAATTCCGTCTTTAAGCCGCCCAGTGACAACACTGGCACTTGGGGCCTCTGCTGCACAAACTGACATTTCAGTCCAGGCACCACGGGGAGCTGTGGAGTGGGGCATGAGCTTGGCTACTGTGAGAGTGTCCCCTCAAATGTTGAACCCCTAGTTTCACTCTTGCTGTGGATGGAGTTTCACCACAAATCATGAGCTCTCCAGGTCTCTGCTCAGTGCCTGTGGTAGAGACAGCTCTGAGTTCATCAAAATTTGTTTCTTCCCCTTGGGTACACAGCTGGACTACATTTCCCAGGCACCCTTGCAGTTTATGAGACCAAGTGACTGAGTTCTGGCCAATGGGAAGTGGGCAAAAGTAATGTATAACTTTTCCAGGTGTTGCCCATAAATCTTTCCCATAAATTGCTTATCTGCAGGCTTTGTTGTTCCATCTTTGAGTTGAATGAAGCCAACTCTAAGGCAAGTTTCTTAAGGTGACTGCACCTCAGTTGCCCAATCTGTAAAATGGGAGTGAAAAATTCACTTCTACCTCTGACATAGCTATGAGGAACAGTAAACAAAGTGGAAAACAAGGCAGTAGAAGTTAGTGATTTTACCTGCACAGGGTGTGGAAAGAGAATGCCTGAATTCAAAGGTTGGCTGTGTAGTCATGTGACTTTGTTACTTAATCTCTCTGAACCTAGTACGTATTCTGTAAAATATAAATAACTACTACTGACCTGATAGGAATGTGGTGGGGAATAATTGAGATTAAGTATGTAAAATACTTAGAAGATAATAAGTCTGGCACCAAGGGAGTGCTAAATAAGTCTTAGCTGCTACTATTACTACTGCTGCTACCACTGCTACTAAAGTAATTATTATTATTTTAGTATCTTAAATGTGCTTAGAAGAGTGCCTGGTGCATACTAAGTATTTATAAATGTTAACCATCATTATTACTTTCTGCAAAATACATTTAACACTAGAATCTACCAGGATTAAGTGAAATAGTGCGTATGAAGTCTTACTATAGTCCCTAGCATTGGGGGGAAAATGTTAGCCTTTGTTAACCCCTGATCTTTTTTTAAAAAACTTTTTTTGAGATAGAGTCTCGCTCTGTCACCCAGGCTGGAGTGCAGTGGTACAATTTTGACTCACAGCAACCTCTGCCTCCCAGGTTCAAACGATCCTCCCACCTCAGCCTCCCAAGTAGCTGGGATTATAAGCATGTGCCACGACACCCAGCTAATTTTTGTATTTTTAGTAGAGACAGTGTTTCATCATGTTGGCCAGGATGGTCTCGAACTCTTCACCTCAAGTGATCCACCTGCCTCAGCCTCCCAAAGTGCTGGGATTATAGGTGTGAGCCACCACACCTAGACCCCTGATACTCTTAAATGCCACATGTGCTGTATTGGAAAAGAAGAAGCCACGGGTTAAAACCAGGCACTGGGCAGAGATGACATCACTACCACAAGGTGGTAGTGACCAAGTGAATACATGCAACAAAATCAAACATAATTTGAGCTTGGACTCATCCAGTTCTAGACTTTCACCCAACTAGAATCAGAAGACACTTCAGGGCCAAGATGGAGAGGATTCTCCACTGGGGATCTAAGATTCTACAAGAGTCCCTAGATAGAACACAGTGAGTCCATGAACTTCAACAGGAAAAAATAAAACTTGATTTTCACTAGCCTCTAACAAATCTAGCACTGCCTTTAAATATAAGCCACAACGTCGCAGTAGTGTTGTAAGTACCTGTGACTTTGTCACCAAGAGAAATTACAGATATTTTAGTCACATTACATTATAATTGTCACTGATATCTCAAAATATCATAATGCTTATCGCTACTTCCAAATTATGGTAATTACTAGATTTGCTTGTTTAATGTGTTAATAAAGAAAGCAAAGATTTGACTAAATCACGTTTTAATTTATTTAATAAATGTATTTCAATATAAATAGTTTCCTTCGTGATTCTAAGTATTTTGTATTACGTATTTGAAATCTTTATTCTATGAAGAGTCCCGTTGTTCTCTCCAGATGTCCAAGGGGGTCATGAAACAGAAGAGGTTAAGGGGGCTCAGTGTACGATCTGCAGGATCCACAATCGCATACACACGCAGAGACCCATTCCAAAGTCCAGACACCCATCAGTGACTACCAAGGTGACCTCTAGCAGGTCTTTAGCCTCTTGGACCCTCTAATAATGCATCTACAAAGCAGAGCTAATATTATTCTTCCCAAATCTTCCATAGGATTATTATAAGATTGAAATATGATGCAGAATGTGGATCTGCTGGCTGAAAGTAATAAATTCTGCACAAACTTGGGCATCATTCGTATCGTCCCTTGCAGACTTAATAGATCCTTGTCCTCTTGGTCTTCATGGGTGTTCTCTAAGTGTTGCCTCTAGCTCTCTCTACTACAATGCTACCAAAGGAAATCTGTCAAGAACCATGGGACGCAAAAAGCCACTGGAGGTACTGGAGTCAGATTTGGGGTTGAATCCTGACTGTACCCCTTACTAACTGTGTGACTGTTGACAAATAGTTTGAGCCCTCTGAGCCTCCATTTCCTCTTGTTTAGAACGGAAAGACTGTCACTGCAGTGACATGAATGGAACAAAGTGCATAAAAGAGTGCCAGGCAAGCAACCCCAGTGTAGGAGTCAGTGAAGCACAGAACTGAGATGAGAATAGAGGTGCTTGTTGTCATCACTGTCATGGGCCTCACTGGCACACCGTGGCAGGCATTTAATTCCCAGAGAATATCCATGTGCTCCTCACCTTCTCAGGCCTCTTGTCACAGGTGCCCTGAGATACGTTCTAGCTGGCGGACTGTGAGTAGAAGGGATGTGTGCCATCTCTGCGCTAAGGCAATGAAAAGGTCAAGGGAGATTCCCTGTTTCCTTTCTTCCCCTGCCAGAGTGATAGTGGAGGTATGCACCGACCCAGAGAAGCCACAAGACAGAAGCATCCTGTACTGTGAGGTCAACAGATGGAGAGAGCCACCCCCAGCTCTCATCAGACATAGCATGGGTGAGAAATAAGCCTCTTTGGGTAGGCCATTGAGATTTCATGGTTAACCTGTTACTTGCATAGCTTAGCCTCTCCTGACTAATGTATGAACTAAATAAGAAAATAGTTTAGGCATGGTGGCTCACGCCTGTAATCCCAACACTTTGGGAGGCTGAAGCAGACAGATCACCTGAGGTCAGGAGTTTGAGACCAGCCAGGCCAACATGGTGAAACCCTGTCTCTACTAAAAATACAAAAATTAGCCAGGTGTGGTGGCACACACCTGTAATCCCAGTTACCTGGGAGCCTGAGGCAGGAGAATCATTGAACCTGGGAGGCCGAGATAGTGCCACTGCACTCCATCCTGGGCAACACAGCAGGACTCCGTCTCCAGAAAAAAAAAAAAGAAAAAAAAAAAAAAAAACAGAAGCAGATAACACACTCAAATGGTATCAGTGGCTAGATATTTCATGAGACATGCCTAGAATTCAGCACCTTTCTCTAGGACATGAGCACACAACCCACTTTCAAGATCTGGAAAGAACCTAGTCCAAATGTGATCTGAGGAGTTTCTCCCTCCAGCTTTTGCTTACCATCTGAAACCCCTGCTGGCCCAGCACAACATTTGCTCGTTGGAACTCAGGAAGCCTTCTTGAGATACTGCATTTGCAGTCAGTCCCCATTAGCTAAAACCACTAACATGCCGTTTCCATACAGCATTCTCTCCCCTTCTCTGCAAAGGTGCAAGCAGCTCTGAGCTTTGCAAGGAGCTCCCAGTATCTACTCAATATCTACTTGGCTGCTGAGCTGTAAGGAGGGGGCTACAGGACCAGAATTCTTGCCTGTGCTGCTGCTGAAGACAGGACCAGGTCAAAAGTAGAAAATGTAACTAACACATTTCAAATTAACATGTAAAACGCATCAGATGTTCGAATATTAATTAATATTTTTGCAAACTAATTACATTAGAATGACAAGGCCAGGAAGGCACTATAACAGTTTACCAATTTTGTTCCACTCCTATTTTAAATGGCTGCATGGATTACCACTTGATTCAATTTTTAGATTTTTTAATTTACCAGAAATGATCTAAACACCACACCATTTCACAGCTATCATCATTTATTCATAGCTCAATAGAGGAAGCCAGAACTGCAATAACTGTTTTTTTTTTTCCACCCCCCTAATTCTCATTCTGGTGAGGTAAGTGGGATATCAGCCCCAAGTCAAGCTACATTAGTGCCGGGAATCAGGCATAGTTACGAAGTTTCTCCAAAGTGTGTCAGCAACATTTATCACGAGAAGATTGCGTTGAGCAACGTAGACTTTAACCCAAGGGGGTTTTCAAGCCTGCTTCCCCCATCTTTGCTGTACCGCTGGTTCAGACGGCAAATTGCATAGAATCAAATACTAATTTTGCCTACTAGACATATGGCCTTGGGTGGGTCCCATAAACTCTTCTGAGCCTTGGTTTTTTCATCTGTTAAATGAAGTCCATACTAATACTCATTCTCCTAAGTTCATTGGAAGGAATAAAAGAGGTAATTTATATACAATACATTGCTCAGTGCCTAGCATACAGTAAGCATTAATAAATGCTGACTGTTCTCACTGTTGCCACTATAACCAGCACCACCATCACTGTTATCATTATCATCCCCACAATGAAGAGTCACCTTCAGTGCCCTTCACCCACATGTCCAGCTGATTTTCCAATTGTTTCCTCCTCCCCTACCCCTTATCCATACGCACAGTCGATCCAAAGCAATCTCTTTGCTATTTATCAAACTTGCTTTCAGATTACTAAAATATGTCATGGAATGTGGTGTCTGGGTATATAGCCTCCAACGCCCCTTACTGGTTCTAGAGCAAGTGTGAGGTAGGAGGTGGGACTCAACTCTGGAGGTGGAGCCGAGACACTGAACCAAATTGAGGACTACCTTAAACACAGATGGAACAGAAGCAGCTTTCCATAAGACACGCCCACCAGAGTGCCATGCCAGTTTATCATCACCATGGGAACACCCAGGACTTAGTGCCCTTTCCATGGCAACAACCCAAGGACCTGGAAGTTACCACCCTATTTCTAAACATTTCTCCATAATCTGTTCCTTAATTTGCATGTAATTAAAAGTGGGTCTAAATATGACTGCACAACTGCCTCTGAGCTGCTACTCTTGGCACACTCCCTTCAGGGTAGCCCTGCTCAGGAAGGAGCAGTCCCTCTGCTGCTACTGTAACTGATGCTTCAATAAAAGCTGCTGTTTAACACCACTGCTTGCCCTTGAATTATTTCCTGGGCAAAGCCAAGAACCCTCTTGAGCTAAGCCCCAGTTGTAGGGCTCGCCTGCCCTGCATCAAGTGTATGTGGGTAAATGGGAAAGGAAGACCCATCTCATCTGAAGCCAGGCTTCCTGGGAGAGCTGAACGCCCCCTCTAGGTATTTACTCTCCCCCTTGAACCCACTTCTATTACAGCTTAGCTAAAAGCATCTGTTCACCCATCAGTGTATTTTCATAGATCACAGGCTCCTTGAGAGCAGAAAAAAGTGTTTCATTCATTTTAAGTTACCAGGGTCTAAAAGAGTGGCTATCACACATTAGATGCTCTTTAAAACTTGCTGAATAAACGCATGACCCCTCCAAAGAAGTCCATCTGCTAATCAGTATGTAGTTTGCTTCATTCTAGAACCACTAAGCCTAGCCTGGAGAGCAGACACAGTCTCTTTTCCCTCCTCCTGGATATAATCAGTAATTCTTTTACTCTCTTATGAGGGAGCACAGTACCCTACACAGATTCCTCCTTCTTCTCTGACCCTTTATAAATCTTTGCCCTTGGCCTGGGATTTCCATAATCAACCAATTTGACTCCCCACGTTCTAGACTGATTCTGAACATCCCAGCACTCCCCTTCAACCATTGCATCTCCATGCCTTCCCCCATATCCTCCATGAAAGCCCCACCACTGTGGCTGAGTCTGTCTCTCCTTTTGCCATTGATAAAACATGGTGAATCCTTGGAATTATGCAACATTACAGACTATGACAGGCTGGAGCTTCTTCTGTTCTGTCTAATTTGGTGCACAGAGTCTGAGAGCTGGAGTGAAGTATGAGCCCGGGAGCACATCTTTTGATCTTAAACAGTCAGAAGGTTGGAATGTATAACGCTATGGAAATAAATGGTGTCAAAACTATAGGAAATAATATATGATTGTGGGAATGGGTTTTGTGATCACAGAACACTCACAAAATCTTAAAACAGGCAGTCAACGAGGCTGGTTTAGCTGTAGCAGGGGAAGCCTTGAAAGATGAGATAATTTAGAGGAGGAGAGATGAGATCTTTCTCTCTAGGTTTAAAAGACTGAGCCTTTGCCTCTAAGAGACTGGAGGTGACTCCTGACTTCACTTTCTAAGCACCCCAGCTGGTTGGGGGGTCTGATAGCCTTGGGTGTGAGTCTCAATTTCCCTCCTATTACATTTGTGACTCATTTAACTAACCGTGTTAAGCCTCAGTTTGCTCATCTGTAAAACAGAAAAAAATGATAGGACATACTTCATAGGGTTATTATGAGGATAAAATCAAATAAGATGAGGCACGGAGAATGACTTGCAGAGTGGCCTGGCTGGCACAAACTCAGGTGCTAATTAAAAGTTAGCTTCCCCCCTGCCCCATTTGGTTGTTTTTACTCATTAACCCCCAATGCAAGGTAAAAATTGTGGGATAGGCCGGGCGCGGTGGTTCATGCCTGTAATCCCAGCACTTTGGGAGGCCAAGGCAGGTAGAGCACGAGGTCAGGAGATCAAGACCATCCTGGCTAACACGGTGAAACCCCTTCTCTACTAAAAATACAAAAAATTAGTTGGGCATGCTGGTGGGCGCCTGTAGTCCCAGCTACTTGGGAAGCTGAGGCAGGAGAATGACATGAACCTGGGAGGTAGGACTTGCAGTGAGTCGAGATGGCACCACTGCACTCCAGCCTGGGAGACAGAGCAAGACTCCATCTCAAAAAAAAAAAAAAAAAAGTGGGATCCTTCTAATTCATCCCCCAAACCTCACAACAACAGAAACCTAGTTTTTCAAATGAAGAAGTAGAGAAATTTTACAACAGTTCACTTTTCCCGAGAGCCTTAATCAATTTTCACAGAGCAAGATGCTTCTGAAACACTCCTAGGACTGATGCTTCCATGCGGGTTCAGAGGCCAGGAATTGGTTCTAGTTGATACTTCTGCTATTTCCTATTGTAGCGTAGAATGAGTCACCAAGCACACTAATAAAACTAACCACTACAATGACTAGCATGTATTATGGACTACTTACGCACCAAATAATATGCTTATTGCCTTCTGTAAGCTACAGTATGCCTTTCAACTTCTCAGAATAAGCCATAAGGTTCATTCTTTAATTGTCCTCATGCTATGGAGCAGACAAACAAGACAAAGAAAGATTAAGTCATTTGCACGACTTTCACCACTCACTGGGACTGGAGATAAAAAATGACAGTCATGCTGTTCCTAGTGGAGACAGCCCAGGTGTTACAATCAGAAAAACCTGGTTCAGATATGGGTCCCACTATTCTTGAGTAAGTTTGACCAACCTACACCACTTCTCCACATCTCAGTTTCTCTGTCTGTAACATGGAGGCATTCACAGTTATTTCAAAGATTGCTGTAAAGATAATGCAGCGCTTGCGACTCCCTTCACACGTGGTAAATGATGGCTGCAATTATCAACGCTGCTGCTGCTGTTGCTATGGGAAGGTTCTTGCTCACCTCCCCGCTAAGTGCTTCTGGATGTCAGCTTGCTGGTTAGTTAGCCTCTCACCAGCATCTCATATCAGCTATTTCTTCTCTCTGCTTATTTTTCCCCTCTAACCTCTAGTTCTGACTCTATTCTCCATCCATTCATTCATGCATTTATTTATGGGGGATGGGGTCTTGCTCTGTCACCAAGACAGGGGTCCAGTGGTGTAATCATAGCTCACTGCAGCCTCAAACTCCTGGGTCCCAAGTGATCCTCCCATCTCAGCCTCCTGAGCAGCCAAGATTACAGGTGTGCACCACATTGCCTGGCTAATTTTTTAAATTGTTTGGACAGAGAGGGTCTTGCTACATTGCCCTGGCTGGTCTCAAACTCCTGGTTCAAGTGATTTTCCTGTCTCTGCCTCCCCAAGTACTTGGATTACAGGTATAAGCCACCACGCCCAGCTGCTCTCCTTATTCTCAGCACATATACTTCTCTCTGCTATTCACTGGGGAAGTGAAGGCTGCCAGGCATAACCTCTTTCAATTTATCTTCCTTCTCCTTCAAAATGTATCCACATTTACTCTCCATCTTCTTCTCCTTCAATGTCACCGAAGGAAAAAAGATATCTCTACTCAGTCCAATCAGTACCATAGCTCTCTGGTGCTAGACAATGATGAGCACAACAAAACAGCTTCAAGAACACTCGGATCACCTTTCAATGGGTAAATCCCCGACTGTGCCCCACCATCGTATCCTCTGAGGCCTGTTCTCCAAGACTGCGATATAACCAAGCCTCTGCCATCTTCACAATTCCTTCCCAACTTCTGTCTTTCCTTCAAGCCAGAGGACCACTGATCCCTTGGATCAACCAATGGCTGCTTTGAACAGCTGGGCTCCAGTGTGGCCCATGTGTCTTCTCCTTCTATTTACTCCTAAGCCATCCACATTGGAAAGGCTGTTGTTGAGGACATTAATGACGGCACGATTGCCAAACTCAGTGCCATGGGTCCTGACCCTGTTTCCTCTAGCCCTCTGAATTATCCAACACCCCTACCTCTCTCGTAACCATCTTACTCTTTGATTTCCATAAGGATGCCTGGCCTTGGTTCTTCTGTGTTCCTTCTGACTACATCATCCTCCTTCACTGTTTCCACACTTACTTTTCACTTCAGGCAGCTTTTTTCCCATCTCTGCCTTTTCTCCGGCCCTTGACTTTTCTTTACCTGATGACAACCTAACCTAATCCACCCTTCAAAGCTCCAGTCTGCATACTACCTCCTCTGAGAAGCCTCTATAAATATCCCTAGCCTATCTAGGCTCATTTATGTTTGAACCGAGATCCAGAACTTACCAAATATGGAGGAAGCCTTATGGGGACAGTTTTGCTCTATTAAGAACATCAGTCCTCATGAGACAAGTGAAACTACAGCATTTATTCTATAATGCTATAATGAACCATCAGTTATTTGAGGGTATGATAGTGTGTCAACTTTGTACATGTATTCCCAGGCCTAGTATTGTGCCTAGACAATAATAGACTGTCACTTAAATGTTCAAGAAATTACAAAACACCAACCATATCTCCAACTGAGAATTCTGGACTCTTGAATTAAGACCACATGATTGTTTAGCACTCTTTAAGTATGCTTTGGTGCTGGCCTCAAGGATGGAGATGACTATCAAAGCGTGATTGGGCAGAATTAGACAAGGCCAAGAGTGCTCATTGGAAAGTACTGCTGATCTTCAAGTGGATCTTGTCCTTGGGTGGAGACAAGAGGGTCATTAAGTCCAATGTGAATTAAGTCATAGGAGTGAACTTCTGTCTGCTTAGGCAGGACACAGCCATGATGCAAAGGTAGCACAGCAAGCTTTCAAAACAACAGGTCTCGATGATTCCTAATTAGGTTATTTAATTATTGTTTTTGTTGTTGTTGTTGTTGTTTTGTTTTGAGATGGAGTCTTCCTCTGTTGCCAGGGTGGACTATGCAGTGGAAAGATATTAGCTCACTGCAACCTCTGCCTCCTGGGTTCAAGCTATTCTCTTACCTCAGCCTACCAAGCAGCTGGGACTACAGGTGCATGCCACCACACCCAGCTAATTTTTGTATTTTTAGTAGAGACAGTACTTTACCATGTTGGCCAGGATGGCCTCGATCTCTTGACCTCATGATTCACCCATCATGGCCTCCCAAAGTGCTGGGATTACAGGCATGAGCCACCACACCCTAATTATTGTTTTACTTAATACAAATATAAGTGAAGAGGGACTTTGTATGCAAGCAAAATACTAATTGTTGAACATCTACTGTATGCCAGGCTCTGTCTTAAGCATTGCATTATTATTTATTTATTTATTTATTTTTAAGACAGGGTCTAGCTCTGTCACCCAGGCTAGAGTGCAGTGGTGCAATCTTGCCTCACTGCAACCTCAACTTCCTGAGCTCAAGCAACCCTCCCACCTCAGCCTCCTGAGTAGCTGGGACTACAAACAAACACCGCCACACCTGCCAATTTTTTTTTTTTTCCTGTAGAGATTGGGTTCTTCCTCATCTGTTGCCCAGGCTGGTCTCGAACTCCTGAGCTCAAGTGATCTTCCTGCCTTGGCCCCCCAAAGTGCTAGGACTACAGGTGTGAGCCACCATGCCGAGCCAGGCATTGCATATTGATTATTTCATTTAAAGTCCAAACAAACCTTGTACTTTATTTCACCGTTCCCATTTTGCAGAAAAAAGACTTGCTTAGCAGTTAAGTAACTTGACTAAAGTCACATAACTCATAAGCTGTGGACCCATCATTCACACCTCATCTACAAGACTCCAAAGCTCTTGCTCTTTCCACTGTAACCTTCTTGATGAAATAGCTCAACTGACCCTTGTTAAATGTGCTAGATTCTCAAATGACACAGGATGGCTAGGACTGATCTATTCACAGACTAAGCAGCTCAGCCCCTTTCTCAAACGCACTGGTGTCTTTTCAAGCAGGTAAGAATATTTTTAATAGGCCCAATTTATTTTCCTGAGAACGAGGCTTGGAAGGCAGGAGAAATAAATGATTCTTAGGCCTAGGATAAAGTTTCCTTTTGGAAGGAAAAAGTAATGGTAGGAGGGAGATTCCACCTACATTCTCCCAAGACCACTGAGTTTGCTACCTGCGTAGTTTACCATTGCAATTATTTGGGATAGCAAAGCTGTAATATCAATCAATCTCAGTTCGATTGCTTTGCCATAAAATAAAAGCAGGCCAATTTATCAAAATTGAGGCCCTCCACTGAGTTTACATTGCCATTAAACTATCAACAGGAAATCATTAAGGTGAGGCAAGAAACCAACTGGTAAGTGAAATGAAATGAATTTTTTTTTTTTCCTTAAACATCCTCGTCTACAACCTCCTTTGTTTGGCTGTCAGCATAGGCAACATGGGGCTGGGTCTCAGATCTTTGTGTTAATATACAGCTGGTGGTGGAGAGGGCTCAGACATATGCATTTGCAATCCAATGGCTGCGCCCAGGTAACTTCGTTCTCGCTCAGCAGGGCAAACTGCGTGACGATAAATAGGGGGGAAATGTGCATGCGTTTGTGCGATAAAACAGGCTTAATGATTTTGAAGGGGAAGGAGTCTACGAGACATACAGTAGCAACTTAGGAACAAAATGGAACCATGCAGGGCCAATTAATGTGCAAATATGTGTGTGCTGAACTTGCATTCCATTCATCATGTGGACATGGAAATTGGGCCATTTATCTGTTATATTATGTATGTGACATCTTAGTTTGGTTCTTAAAGGCTGCTTGGGGACAAAGGGCCAGGTGCTTTGCAGCTAGCACAGGGAATTTCTGATAAATTCTTCAGCTGTCATAAACATTGCTGGGCAGAATTTGGTCAGAAGATAAAGCTCTCTCCTCTACAGGGTTTTTAACATTTCTCAATAGCTCATGTGCCATCTTATTAAAACTGTGTGTGGTGCAGGGAGGGGTGGCATATGCCATGAAAATTTATTGGCACAAACAGCTTGCTGTCATGTTTTCAAAGTCCAGATTTAGCAAATGTTATTCACATATTCACTGTCAATCTGCAGAGAGAAAGAGAACTGGCAAAGCCACTCATTCTCACTGATTCTGTGGGTTTGTCATTCTTTTTGTCTCATTTTAACCAATGTCTCCTCCACAGGTGGGGTTTGTTCTGCTTAAATTACAACTGTTTGTCTCTACTTGGGGAGGGGGAGGGAAAGAAAGTCATTTGAGAAGGAAAAGGACCTCACAGAAGCATTTTCCCAGAGCCACTATTATTTACCTAACAGAACATGCCCTGAATATGGATCACGCATTAAATAACGGTGATCGCTTGCTTTGATGAATTGCCATTAGAAATTCATTTAATAAAAGGTTACCTCCCTGCCGTCATGAAAAAAATATGATCTGGCTGCAGCAATGATAATTCAGCCTTAGGAAAAATGGTAAGAAAAAAAAAAGACTAAAAAAAACTGTTCCATCTGGGAAATGGGAGACTGGAATAAAAAAAGAATGAAGGAAGGAAGACTATTTTTGATCAAAAGTGTTTCTGTACGTTTAGCGTTCCTACACTTCCTAGTTCCCTTCATCTCACTTACCTCCACCATGACCAACTGACCATTCCCCCCATCCCATCATCCTGGTTGATACATTTTGTGTTTTCTCTCTTTTTTTCTTGCCAACTGCCTTCATTTCTTTTCTTGCCATACAAATTACAACCTGTAAGATGCACACATCTTCATTGTAGAGTTCTATCAGTTTTGTATATGATGGTTACCTCCATAAATACATCCAGATGAGAGTGTTGGACATTCCCATTAGGTCCCTTTCTGCCCCTACTCAGCCAACGCCTCCCAGAGGTAACCACTATTGCTACTTTTATCATCAGAGATGAATGTTGTCTGTTTATTTTTTATATATATAAATAATAGAATATATAAATAATATATATGTGGGTGTGTATATGTACATATGTAAATGAAATCATAGAGGGTACATTCTTTTGTTCTGATATTTTTCTTATATCACTAAGAGTCATACAGGTTGTGTCATACCTGTTTATTTTTATATATATAAATAATTTACTATATAGAAGATATAAATAATATATATGTGGGTGTGTATATGTGCATATGTAAATGAAATCATGGAGGGTACATTCTTTTGTTCTGATATTTTTCTTATAATATTATATCACTAAGAGTCATACAAGTTGCGTCATACACCTATAGATAATATTTTTTGCTTGCTGTATTGTATTTCACTGCATGAATACACCACTATTGATTGATCTGTTATTCTGTTAATAGACATTTGGTTTGTTTCCAGTGTTTGGGTATGGTAAATAAAACCTTTATGGGAATTCTTGCATGTGTTGTTTTGGTGGACATAAGCACTCGTTTCTCTTGGGCATACAAGTAGAAGTGGAATTGTTGGATTTTTAAACATTATTTCACCTATGTAGGAAGTACTTCAACTCCTCAGACCACCTTTCTTCAATTGGTAAAACGAGGATAAGAAATATCTTGTGAACAGTCTGGCACAGTGGCTCATGCCCTGTGATCCCATCACTCTGGGAGGCCGAGGTGGGCGGATCACGAGGTGGTCAAGACATTGAGACCATCCTGGCCAACATGGTGAAACCCCATCTCTACTAAAAATACAAAAATTAGCCGGGCATGGTGGCATGCGCCTGTAGTCCCAACTACTTGGGAGGCTGAGGCAGGAGAATCACTTGAACCTGGGAGGCGGAGGTTGCAGTGAGCCGAGATCGTGCCACTGTACTCCAGTCTGGTGACAGGGAGAGTCCCCATCTAAAAAAATATACATATAAATCTTGTGAAGTTTAAAAGGGGCAACATGAGCGTTTTCTTTTTGGATGATTGTTTTAAACTGCCAAATAAGATGCAGATGTAAGAATGTGTCTGGGGAAAGGAACAAAGATGGAAGATCATAGGAAACACACAGCTGTCTCAGGTGATGACCAAAGAGAAACAGGACATATTCAGGTATGCTCTAGAAAGCACAATCAGTCCTTCATGACTGGCAGAACTAATATTTACTGAACACCCACTGTGTACCAGGCCATAATCTGGGTGTGTTACACGGCATGGCACTTTGTACCTTGCCAGACATGGTTATGAATTCCAACTCTATACCTCATTGGTTGAACAGCGCTAGGAAAGTTACTCATCCTTTCTAACTCTCAGTTTACTCTTCTGTAAAATAGGGATCATCATAGCCTATATATCACAAAATTTTTGTAAGGATTTTATATAACGATGCACGCAGTGCAATTATAAATAAATGGTGCATCAGAGATGCTAAATACATAGAAACTGGTATTCCCGTGACAGCAAACCACCAGAGGAAACACTGCCGTTGCCATTTTAATGCTCTCAACAGCCTCATAGGATGCATATTGCTATTCCTATTCCAAAAATGAGGAAACAAAATTTGTGTTGTTTAATAACTCACTCGAGTGACTGGTCACAAGATCATGGGGACATAGGTGACAATGGAGGCTGCTCATCTCTGTCCTATCCTTGTGCTTCCCAAATCCCTGCCTCACTAGGCATCTGAAATCACTCACACTATGAATGCATCACAGCTCCTGGAAAACCTTTGCACACCAAGTTACTGTACCCGAGGATGCAGACATTTGAATGGGAATGGATACTTGTGGATAATGATCTCTCCTTAGGTGTTTGCAGAACCCCGCGAGAATCTGCCTCCACAAGCTTTATTCTATTTTACCCTACTAACAACTGTGTGATGGATCAAAGGGAGCTATAACTATCCCCATGGTATACCTGAGGAAAGCGAATAGCCACAGTTAACCCATTTATGCCTGAGGTTGCAATTTCTTGAATTTGAAAAATCAGACTTTGGTGATGACCTCATTGAACAGTAGGATATAAATAACTCCACATGCTTAGGGTTCCAATAATGCAACACTGGGTGTCACACAGAGCCCTGGGCTCCAGGGACCTGGGTCAGTGTTCTTTGCTTTAACCACACAGTGGCTCAGGAGTGAGAGTGACCGGCTCTATGGTGCTGGGCATATTTTGTAGGAGCCCATTACATTACAACATGGACAATTTCCAATGGGTGGTCACCGTGCTGGTGACTTCTGACCAGCTTCATTTCTTATTCTTTACCTATATTGTCAGCATCCACCACAATTCCTTTCATGCCTTGGAGACTAAGCAGAAAAAGAAAAACAGGCTGGGCATGGTGGCTCATGCCTATAATCCCAGCACTTTGGGGAGGCCGAGGCAGGTGGATCACTTGAGGTCAGGAGTTCAAGACCAGCCTGACCAACATGGTGAAACCCCGTCTCTACTAAAAATACAAAAACTAGCCAGGCGTGGTGGTGCACACCTGTAATCCCAGCCACTCAGCAGGCTGAGGAAGGAGAATCACTTGAACCCCAGAGGCGGAGGTTGCAGCGAGCCGACATCGTGCCACTGCACTCCAGCCTGGGCAACAGAGTGAGACTCTGTCCCAAAAATAAAATAAAATAAAGGAAAGGAAAAAAATATACAAAGGAAAACCAAAAGAGAAGGAATGGGGAAACTATACAATAGAAACAGTGGAGGTCTCACCGGCAGAGCCAGGGTTTTGTCTGAGCTGGGCTAGAATCATGATGTATCTGTTGAGAAACAGACGCTGAAGTCACCCTGCACCATCTTTACCATGCACACTCCATGAAGAGCAGTGCAGTGACCTGGGCACCCCAAAACCCAGCAGCACAGAAACCACTCAACTGAAAACACACCATCCAAGCCACCAGGAAACGAAACGCAGAAGAATCATTGCTAGAATGCTCGTTACACTCCATCACAAAAGAAACCCACTTCAAACTATCCTCTAAAGGGACAGAAAAACCACGTTTCCTACCTCAGCTTTGCCTGTAGCCTGACTTGCCGAAACCTGCAAGTTAAACAAAAAAAGACATTAGTATTGATTCAACAAGAAGGTAATTGGATTAATTGTCTTTTTAAAGGAACTGGCATCAATAATTTGTTATGACCTGAGGGGACAAAGTTGCAACACGCACCACACACACACACAACGCATTTTCTTCCACCAAGCACAGCAACACGATTTGTTTATCCAGCCCTGTTAATAAGGTGAATAGGATAATTAGTATTTTCAACATATTATACCAATCTTGTCAAGAAAAAAACAAGTGGGGAGGGCTGTGAGCAATGTCCCTATACTGATAATGATTAAATAAACACTGAAAAAGAAAACAGAGGCACTAAAGACATTTTTAACATGTTTTTTTCCTCCCCTTAAAGTATGAAGTCAGTGTTATGAGAAACACCAGGTAAAAGCTACAATGACAGCAACAGCAGCAGCTTCATGTTTGCAAAATTCCTCAAAATATTGCGAAATAGAGAGTTGTGCCAGGAATGGTGCCAAGTTGTTTATATATTTTATCTCATTTAAGCCCTTGAATAATTTTTATGACTCCATTTCATAAATGAAAATATCGGGGTTTGTACAAGTTAGGTAACTTTTCCAAAGTCGGGATGTTATTAAGCAGAAGAAATTAGATTTAAACCCAACATAAAGTCAGGTAGATGTTCAGCCTCCTACCTACAAGCCTACTGTATATCAAAGGATTTGGTGTAGACACCTCCCAGCATTGTTCATCTATGCCTAGAAAGGGTCTCCTACCTAGAGATCAGATCTTTTTCTCTGTGTGATAACTCTTAAGAAGCTTTCTATCTTACAGCTTCTCTTATACGTGGATGACTTAGCCAACCTCAGCCATGTTGTCCTATCTGAGTGCTTGGACTGAGCTATGTCCCTAAAATTCATATATTGAAGCCCTGACCCCCAGTGTAATTGTATTTGGAGAGTGGACCTTTGGAAAGTAATTAAGTTTAGATGATGTCATGAGGGTAGGCCCTCATGATGGGATTAGTGCCCATCAAAGAAGAGACAGCTGCCTGGGCACAATGCCTCATGCCTATAATCCCAGAACTTTGGGAGGCCGACGTAGGTGGATCATCTGAGGTCAGGAGTTCGAGACCAGCCTGGCCAACATGGTGAAACCCTGTCCCTACTAAAAACACAAAAAATTAGCTGGGCATGGTGGTGTGCACCTGTAATCGCAGCTACTCGGGAGGCTGAGGCAGGAGAATCACTTGAAACGCGGAGGCAGAGGTTGCATTGAACCGAGATTGCGCCATTGCACTCCAGCCTGGGCAACAAGAATGAAACTCCATCTTAAAAAAATGAAACATAAAAAAGGAGAAAGAGCAGAGAACTTAATTTCTTTCTCTCTCTCCCTCTCTCCCTCTTTCTCTCTCTCTCTCCTCCTGCACACAGGAAAGGCCACATGAAGACACAGCAAGAAGGCAGCCACTTACAACCCAATGAGCAGACCCTTTTCTGATACTGAGTCTGCTGGTACCTTCATCTCGAATTCTCAGACTCCAGAGTATGAGAAATATATTCCTGTTGGTTAAGCTGCAGTCCACGGTGTTTTATTATGGCAGCCCAGGCTAAGACACAGACCAATACCACCTCACAAATGTGAATCCAACAAAGGACTTAAGAACGAATGACTTCCTGAGTTAGCTGACCAGCTCCTGCAGCAACCACTGACCTGGCTTTGGCACCACCTCTCCCACAGTCACTCCTAAGGCATCAGATGAGGAGCTCAGGCAGAGCTCACTGTCCATGGAGCAACTTTCATGCACCATTAGCCCCCTAAACAGGAGACCAGACTTCAGACTGACCTCAGCCAAGAAAGTCCATGAGCTGTGGCTGAAGGCTTGCCAAGCCATGAATCCGGGGCCCGGCCATGGGGAAACTCATGGTGTGATGGATGTCAGAGGTTGGAACCTTCCCTCTCCTCCCTCATTCCTGGAGCCCGTTCAGGACTGGGAAAGTAGCTGATTCCGTAGTGATCAGCCACATCCGTAAAGCACAAGCACACAAGATCCCTGGGCTACACTATCTCACGTAAATGTGTATATTTCTCTGCTGAAAACCAACAGGAATATGTCAGGGAAACATGATATTCAACAGCTATAAGCCTTGGGCAGAACTACTCTCTCTGCTTCACTGAGCTCCATGGGCAGAAGAGTTTTCAGCTGACTACTCTGATGTCCCCCAAGTCATACTTTTAGTGTTTCCTAACCTTGTGTCATTTACATCATCAAGCCCCTTCTATTCCCCCCTATTAGGGGAAGCCACTTCTTGCATCTACCTTAGGGAAATACAGATATAAAAAGGCATACACATAGCTGTCCATTGTGGCATTGTTGGGACAGCAATACATTTTTTTAAAAAAGTATAATGACTAAAGTGCAGAGTTTGAATATTCAACCACCTATAGCGGGAGGGACAGTAGGGAGTGGCAGGGCCTGTGGGGTAACTAATGATTGCCCACTAGCTAAAGCCATTTGCGTTTCAGTTTTTCCCAGGCAAAACATGGTTCTAGCCAAACAAAAAACACATACATGATCTGAATGTGGCTGTTGGACTTCCAGTTTCTGATCTTTTAAGCCAAGTCAATTATGATCCATCCATATTATAAACTATCATACAGCTTGGGGAAGATTCTTATATGCTGACATTAAAAACTCTACAGCATATATTGTTAATGAAAAACGAAACATTCAGAAAAGTGTACATAAGATACCATTTTCTAAAAAAAAAAAAAAAAAAAAAAAACTCAAGTATGTATACATCATCCATCTCTCCCTCACCACACACACCATAGATGTATATGTGAAAAATGTATCAAAGGAGATACATCAAACCGAGAAAAGGTTTACTTCTGAGCAAACTGGAACTTGACTGGGACCCAAAGGGTGAAGAAAAGTCATGGGCAACTTTCTCTTTTCCGGAATTATTTAAGATGTTTACATTGATAATGTATCCACCTGTAAAATTAAACATATGTTTAAACCAGGATAAAAAATAAAGCTTCATACCACTTTAGCGTTAACAAGAGACCTTGTCTTTGCTGCTGTGAATAATGTTGTGATCATGTACTTCGCAGGGACATCGATGGAGTTGGAGGCCATTATCCTTAGCAAACTAACACAGGAACAGAAAACCAAATACTGCATATCCTCACCTAGAAGTGGGAGCTAAATAATGAGAGCACATGGACACAAAGAAAGGAACAATACACACTGGGGCCTTCTGGAGGGTGGAAGGTGAAAGGAGGGAGAGAATCAGGAAAAATAATGGGCACTAGGCTTAATACCTGGGGGATGAAATCATCTGTACAACAAACCCCCACGACACAAGTTTACCTTTGTAACCTGCAATATGTACCTCTGAACTTAAAAGTTAAAAGAAATTCATGAAAAAATTGGAAAGAAAGAGACCCTGTGGAAATGTTGGCTATTTTTTTCTTATTAAAAAGGAGACTAAAAAGAACTCTCTCAAGCATTCACATATGGGGATGCAGTAGAAGGTAAGGCATATAGTGATGCAATAGGGAGTGGTAGGGCTTGTGGCCAACTAGAGGTAAACTATTCTGCATTAATCATTTTACCGATCAGCTAAATGTATAAAACAAGGGGTAAACTTTACTGAGGCCCCTCTAGGTATCTAGAACCCTCTCTAAGCTGCATTCAGAGTGGATTTCATAGTCAAAATTGTATTAGATTCAGAGACTCACTTCTAAGGCACATAGTATTCACAAATGTGCACCCACAGACCTCAGGGTTTGTCACGACCCACTGTGGCTGGACTGCATGCTGGGCAAGCCAGACTGTACTGCAGAGGCCTGCTGGAGGATGGAGGGCTCTTTAAGGGTTGCTGACGCCAGCTCCAGCCATGGGCTTTTATCAAGCCAGCAGCAGTCATCAGAGTGTCTGCAGTGGGGGGCTGATATGATTAGAGCCGTGTTTGAGGCGGGCCATTCTGTGGACCAGCGCAGGGTGCAAAAGGGACGTGGGAAACTTCCAGCAGGACTCTCTTGAAAGCTTTGTTCCAGCTATTTCCCATCCCTTTAATCATTTCCCTTCCTCTCCTTCGGTTTCTCTGCGTGTTTGAAATCGCAAAGGCCAACATTAAGGGTTTCCTTCTTGCTTGTGCTAGGAACTCGGTGGACGTGATTCCTTTTCAACTGAGATTGGAGACAAAGAGCCTTTCCCAAGGCCACACTAGGGACTTTCAGGGGCCAGGTCTGAACTCAGGTCGAACTCCAAAGCTGCCTCTGAGACCCAGGCAGGGATTCTGCTACATGATGGAAACCTACATTCCCTCCTGGAACTGCCACACATCAGGAGATGTCCGGACTGAGTTAACGGACAGAGGGAAGATCACTGTCCAGTCACAGCCACCTGTCCTCCCTGAACCCCGTCTGAGATGCCCAAACACTGTCTGGGGCTCTGATGCTGCAAACCAGTCTGTGGTCTGTGCCTTCCATGCTGAACAGCGTGGGGCTACTCTGTATAACTTTTGCAGGGTTGTGTTAGACAGGTCTCTTTCGATAACATGACACAAAAACAACTCAAAATGGCTCAAGCACAGGAAGGAATTTATCAGCTCATTCAAGGGATAGAGCTCACTTTAAATGGATCCAGATAAGGATCAAAGAGATTTAATTACTTCCCTGGCAAGCAGTAGAGCTGTAAACTGAATCCGGTCTCTATCATCCTAGACAGCGCTCCCTGCACAGCTCTGCAATGCTCCTATCTGAAAACCCTGACACGCAGTGGGTGACTGTTTGCTATTTCCTGGCTGGACATTATCCCTTCCCCTCTCACTGACTGATGCAGATCACCCTGTCCCTTCCTCCAGTATTTACAGTAGGGATGGCTGTGCCAATGGTTCTACAAGTGGCCCGCCAGGCAGCAAGACTGAATAATAACACCCCTCCCTCAAGTGCCTTCCTGGTAGGCCTCCAGATTTCCTCCCCACCAGCAAATGACACACCACAGTGCTGGACCGGGAAGCCTTTAACTGTGATGTCAGTGCATCTTAACTTAAACTGGCATTCCAGGTAAACATGAGGATCCGTGGTGGCATTTGGGTGATTACTTCTGTTGCTAGTCACTCACATGAAAATCTTAGATCCCCATACCCTGAAGGAGTCTACCAGGTCGTCTTTGCCAGACTGTCTACGGCTTGGACGGAACTGACTTATGGAATGGTCTGACACCAGCGTATGAAATGAATGACACACATGTGGAGGTTTTTGAGCTGTAAGGACACCTCAGCCAGACACAGAGAATGGCCCAGTCACTCTCAGGCCTGAGAATTCCTGTCCTCTCAAGTCCAATTCAGTGTAAAACTTTAATCTCACATACAGAATAAGATGCATCTCCTCCATTCCCCCCCAGGCAGCAACCAGAAGGACTAACTGGGGAGAATGCATGGTCTTTTCTTTGCTGACCTCTTTCCCCTTTGGTTTTCTGGTTTCGTCAATTCTGCCATTACATCTAAGAAGACGGGTTCAAGAGAAAGGGCAACAACATCCTTTGCACTTTGCAACAAATGAAATCATCTGCTAATGCCTCTGGTGATCAGGTGAATTCCAACAGCAACAAATGCTGGCACCGTCATGGGGCACGGGTGGATTTGGGGGAGTCCTATGGGTGAAGGCTGCTTATGTTTGTCAAGGATATCTAAGCTGCAGTTGCAAATAGAACCAAATGCATAACAGCTCAATGCAATGGACATTCATTCCTTTCTCATGTAGGAGGCCCAGGTGGGAGAGCAAATTGAATAACAAATCCCTTCCACATGAACATTCAGAAAATCAGAGTGAAAGGGGCTCTGCTATGCTTAAGATGTGGCTTCCAAAGCCATCATCATCATCTTTATCCCAATCCAAAAGGAGGAGAATGAGTGGTGGTTTTTACGGACCACACCCAGAAGCAGCACGCATCATTCCAGCTCACATTCAATTGTCTAGAGCTCAGTCACATAGTCACCTGTGTGGCAGGGGGGTGTAAGCATGTAGCCAACCGTGTATCAAAGGGGAGAAGATGGTTTTGGTGAACAGACCCAGCTGGCTGGCCACACATCCCCAATGAAGCACTACTTTGTACAAGACCCTCCTACATGGTTCCCTGATAGGAAATCCACTTCTGCTCAACCTCTCCCAAACTGTCCTGGTGATGGAATGCTGACAGTGTGACTCCATCTCTTGACACTGAGATTGTCTTGCCTTGCAGCTGGTTCTCTCTGGTACACCAGCCACAAAGCTCAAACCCAGTTTCTCTTTGGTATCCCTTTAGCCTTCAGGAAACTCAGGTCCTCGCATAGCCACAAAAAGCAAGAGCAAAGCAGAGAATGAAGTTTTCTCTCTCCTCCATTCCTTTTTATCTCCACCTGCACAAATAAGCCCAGAAGGACGACCATCAAAGATGCTGCATGAGTAGATCAGGGCCTCTTTTTGCTGGCCCCCCAGTATTTACAAGAGGAGCCCTGGAGCTTGGCTTTTTTTTATGATGTTGTAGAGAAGGACGTTGACCCATGACTCATTCTCCTCTCTCTTCTTGAATCCTCTCTGATCTTCTGCTTATATAGACTAGTGGACACTAGAAATAGCACAATTGCCTTGTCCTCTCTTAGCCCTGGGGAGGTATCTGAACCTCACTATTTTGGAGCTTATCATGCATAGCTTATCTCTGCAGGCAACTTTGGGTCCTAATGATCCATTTGGGGATAACAGGAAACATTGCATTCCCCTTCTCCTCTACACAACCACCTTGATGAACAGGAGCAGGCAACAGGTTGTGAGTTCTTAAACAGACTGAGTCAACTCTTTCCTTGAACTAATTTGAATCTCTAGATTGTTGTCACAGGTACAAACAGAAAACCTTAAAGTCCTATTGTCAAAAAATGGTGAAGTAGGCCAGGCGCGGTGGCTCACATCTGTAATCCCAGCACTTTGGGAGGTGGAGGCGGGTGGATCACGAGGTCAGGAGTTTGAGACCAGCCTGACCAACATGGTGAAACCCCTTCTCTACTAAAAATACAAAAATTAGCTTGGGATGGTGGCATGCATCTGTAATCCCAGCTACTCAGGACGCTGAGGCAGGAGAGTCACTTGAACCCAGGAGGTGGAAGTTGCAGTGAGCTGAGATCACACCACTGCACTCCAGCCTGGGCAACAGAGTGAGACTCCATCAAAAAAAAAAAAATGCAGACAGTGTCCACTAGTGTCTACTGGGCTGCTCTCCGGGCACCCACAGCTGAAATGTCAGAAGTCTGACTATCCTAAGATAGCCTTGTTGCAGAGGCTACATCTAGGTGCGTTGGGATCAGTCCCAGGGGAGCCCAGACTTCCAGTCTTCCTGACCAATGTGCTAGTCAACTGAATTTCACCAAGAAACCTGAGTCAACTCATGACCAGCAGGTGCTGCCTAGATTCCTGACCCACAATATCTTGAGGTATAATAAATGGTTACTAAGTTTTAGGGATACTCTGTTACATGACCATAGATGATGACAAGTGACTTAGCCTCTCTGATTCCATAATTTTATATCTGTAAAATGGAAATAACATTTTATAATACTGCTGTAAGAAGCAAAACAATATGTTCAAGGTGCCTGGCACAGTTGCTGGCCAGTGATAGGCAGAGTTTTATCCTCCCTGTCATAAAACCCTGGGCACCTATGCTGTTCTTTGTGATTTTCCACTGTAAACTTTCTTCCTTTCCTGGCAAGTGATTTTCGGAACCTTCAACTTGATCTCCAGCTGGTAGAACGTGTAAGGATTGCTCTGGAGTCAAAAATGCCTGATCTTTATACGTCTTTACTCTACCATGGGAAAGTTACCTTACCTGTCTGAGGCTCAGTTTCCTTATTTAAAAAGGGACACAAAAATCTATCTTGCTGTTTTATGTATATTCAATGGGAATGTCTGGCTTAGAGTTGGAGATTGACAATGGATAGCTGTGGTTTTGTGAGTTCAGGGTAATCACTGTAACAGTAGCAGAAGTCCTAACATCTGATATTATGAGCCCTACCACATTCAACAGAGCCACTTGCAAACAGTCCACCTACAGGGTTGTTTTTGTTTTTGTTTGTGAGACAGAGTCTCGCTGTGTCGCCCAGGCTGGAGTGCCATGGCGTGATCTTGGCTCACTGTAACCTCCACCTCCCAGGTTCAAGCAATTCTCATGCCTCAGCCTCCCAAGTAGCTGAGACCACAGGTGCCCACCATCATACCTGGCTAATTTCTGTATTTTTAGTAGAGATGGGGTTTCACCATGCAGTCTTGAACTCCTGATCTCATGTGATCTGCCCACCTCAACTTCCCAAAGTGCTAGGATTACAGGCGTGAGCCACCAGACCCGGCCCCAAAGGGGTATTTCTGAAGTAGGCAGCTTCCCCTCTCCCCATCTCTTTCTCTTCTATTCTGGCCTGGGACTTGGTTCCAGCCACTGAGCTGCCAGAACTCATCTTAAATTTTAACCATAAGTGTAAAAAAGGAAAGAGCCCATTCATGGATGATATTCATCTCCCTACCTCCCTCCCCATCTCCTACCAAATTCTGCAGGCTCCAGACATGTCCAATGAATAAATGTCTCTTAAAATTCTTCTACAAAACGCACAAGGTTTCTCTTAATAACTCTCACTGTCAGGAATGAAATATTTACATGCACTTGCTTCAAAATTCTGGCAGCTTGTAACCTAAGAATAGTTTTACTTATGGTGCTCAGCAACTGCCTTAGGTCTATCTTGCAGACGATTTTGAGAGGAGCAAGAGGCAGAAGAGAGGAAAGGAAAAGTCACAGGGGAGGGAGGGACTGATCAGGGAGGGCCTGGCAAATCCCTGTCCTTGGTTTGCCCTTGAAGTTGGTGTATTAAGGAAGGTTAAAGCAGTCACAGTGCCGCTTTGCAGGGAGTCTGAGCTGTGACGAGCCCATCAGTCACCCTGACACATGGTAGAAAACAGGGGGAGATTGCAAACATTATCTGAAGCTTAATTATGAAGAAGGGAGGAGGCTGGGTTGGTGTGAGAAGTGGGTGCTGAGGCTCTCTGGGCCCTTCCCATTGTAACCTGCAATCTTTGGGGTAAGGTGTCACCATCTAAGTTTCCTTCTAAAGAGCCCCTGGTTACTTTCTGCAGCTAGGTTGCAAGGTTAGAAAAAGCTCCTAAGAGGGAGCCTTTAGCTTGCCAAATTTAGCTTGGCAATGTGGAAATACAGACAAAGATCCTTAAAAACCCTCCTTTCCACTGACCTCATACCTCTGCTTCTGGAAGTCTCTTCTACATATTGGAAATGCCACAAAAAGCTTATAGCACAAAATGATATTTTGTAACATTTCTTTTTTTATTTTTTGAGACAGGGTCTCGCTTTGTCACCCAGGCTGGAGTACAGCAGTGCAAACACAGCTGACTGCAACCTCTGCCTCCCAGGCTCAAGGGATCCTCCCACCTCAGCCTTCCCAGTTAACTGGGACTACAGGCATGCACTACCATGCCTGGCTAAGTTTTGTGCAGTTCTTTTTTTTTGTTTTTTTGTTTTTTTCCTTTGTAGAGACAGGGTTTCTCTATATTGCTCAGGCTGGTCTTGAACTCCTGGGCTCAAATGTTCTGCCCATCTTGGCCTCCCAAAATGCTGGGAACATTTTCTATAATGGAAAAAATAGGTAACAACCTAGCTGTCCAACAACAGGGGATACACTCAGTGGGCTGGGGAGATTGGGCAATGTCTGGAGGCATATTTGGCTATCACAACCGAAGTTGGGAGGTTATTACAGGCCCAGGTCATTTTATTGCACTTCCTTTTATTATACTTCACAGACACTGCTTGCTTTTTAATCAATTAAAGCTTTGTGACAACCCTGCGTCAAGCAAGTCTATCAGTGTCATTTTCCCAACAGTGTGTGTATACCTCATGTCTCTGTGTCACATTTTTATAATACCTGCAATATTTAAAAATTTTTCATGATTATTACATCTGTTACAGTTAACTATGATCAGTGATCTTTGATATTGCTATTGTAATTGTTTTGGAGTGCTGTGAACTTCTCCCATAGGATGGGAGGTTTAATTGATAAATGTAGTATGTGTTCTGACTATTTCGCCAACCAGCTGTTCCCCATCTTTCCCTCTCGCCTCAGGTCTCCCTATTCTCTGAGACACAACAATATTGAAATCAGGTCAGTGAATAATCCTAGCATGATCTTTAAGTGTTCAAGTGAAAGAAAGAGTCACATGTTTCTCACCTTAAATCAAAAGCTAATGATTAAACTTTGTGAGAAAAGCATGTCAAAAGCAAAGACAGGCCAAAAGCTAGGCCTGTTCCCCCAAACAGTTATCCAAGTTGTGGATGCAAAAGAAAAGTTACTGAAGGAAATTAAAATTGCTACTCCAGTGAACACAGGAATGATGAGAAAGTGAAACAGCCTTGTTGTTGATATGGATAAAGTTTGAGTGGTCTGGATAGAAGATCAAATGAGCCACAACATTCCCTTAAGCCAAAGCCTAATCCAGAGCAAGACCCTAACTCTCTGCAATTCTATGAAGGCTGAGAATACTAGGAAACTGCAGAAGAAAAGCTTGAAGCTAGCAGAGCCTGGCTCATGAGGTTTAAGAAAAGAAGACATATCTATAACATAAAAATGCCAGGTGAAGCAGCAAGTGCTAAAGCTCCAGCAAGTTATCCAGAAGATCTGGCAAAGATTTTATATATATATATATATACACATATATATATATACACACATATATATATATATACACATATATATATATACACACATATATATATACACATATATATATAACATATGTACACATACATATATTATATGTTATATATATTATAACATATGTATATATATACATATATGTATATATACACATATACATATACATGTTATATGTATATATACACATATATTATAATATATGTATATATATTATATATAACATATATACATGAATGAGAGACATTGGTCAACATGCACAAAGTTTCAGTTACTTAGGATAAGTTCTGAGGATCTCATTAAGGCATAGTCTTGTGATGACAATGAACAATACTGTGCTATATACTTGAAATTTCTGAAGAAGTTGATCTTACGTGTTCTCACCATGCACACACAGATCATAACATTTCATATATATATAATGGTTTTCTCTCTCTATATATGTATGTGTGTGTATAAATATAAATGTATCTGGCTAACATTTTATATATATATAATTAATATCTATAAAATATATATATTATATATTATATATACATTTATATATAATATATAATATATACATTTATATATAATATATAATATATACATTTATATATAATATATAATATATACATTTATATATATATAGAAAGAGAGAGAGAAAGAGAGAGAGAGAGAAAGAGAGATAGAGAGAGAATCATAAAAACTCCCAGAAAAAAAGTTAGAAATAATAAACAAATTCAGTAAACTTGCAGGATACAAAATCCACATACAAAAATCAGTCACATTTCTATACACAAAGAATGAACTACTGGAAAGAAAATTAGGAAAGCAATCTTACTGACAACAGCAAAAAAAAAAAAAAAAAAAAAAGAATAACATACCCAGGAATAAACTTAACCAAAGAGTTGAAAGACGTGTACATTAAACACTGCAAAATATTGATGAAGGAAACTTAAGACAGATAAATGCAAAGACATCCAATATTCATGGATAAGGTTAATAAATATTGTTAAAAGGTCCATACAAACCAAAGTGATCTACAGTCAGTATGATCCCTATCAAAATTCCAAAGAAATTCCAAAGAAATAGAAAAACAACCCTAAAATTCATAAAGAGCTACAAAAATCCCCTAATAGCTAAAATAATTTTGAAAAAGAAGTTGAAGGCATCACATATGTTCTGATTTCAAAATATCGTACAAAGGAACAGTAACCAAAACAGTATGGTAGTGGCAAAAAACAGACATATAGACCAATGGAACAAAAGAGAGAGCCCAGAAATAAGTTCAGCCATCTATAGTCAACTGATCTTCAGCAAGAACGCCAAGAATACACAATGTGGAAAGAACAGTCTCTTCAATAAATGCTATGGAGAAAACTGGATATCCACATGCAAAAGAATATAATTGAATCCTTATCTCACACTACATACAATAATCAACACAAAATGGATTAAAGACTCAAAGATAAGACTTGAACCATAAAATTACCAAAAGAAAACAAGTGGAAAACCTTCTTGATATTGGTCTGGGTAAAGATATAACACCAAAAACACAGACAACAAAAGCAAAAATGAGTAAGTAGGCTTTCATCAAACTAAAAATCTTCTGCACAGCAAAGGAAACAATCAGAACAAAATAGCAACCTACAGAATGAGAGAAAATACTTCTAAACTATATATCTAATAAGGGGGTAATATCCAAAATATATAAGGCACTCAAACAACTCAACAGCAGGAAAACACACACACATACAATTACAAAATGAACAAAGGATCTGAACAGACCTTTTACCAAAGAAGATGTACAAATGGCCAACAGGCTTATGAAAAGGTGCTCAACATGCAAATCCAAACCACAATGACGTATCACCTCACACTTGTTAGGCTGGGTTACCAAAAAGTCAAAAGATAGCATGTGTTGGTGAGGATATGGAGAAAAGGGTACCCTTACACTTTGTTGGTGGGAATGTAAATTGATAGAGCCATTATGGAAACCAGTATGGAGGTTCCAAAAAAAAACTAGAACTATCATATGATCCAGAAATCCTTCTGAGTATATATCCAAAGGAAATAAAATTAGTATCTCAAAGAGATATGTGCACCCCAATATTCGTTGCAGCATTATTCACTACAGCAAAGTATGGAAACAACCTATATCTCCACTAACAGATGAATGGATAAAGAAAATGTGGCGTGTGTGTGTCGGGGGTGGGGGTAGATAGGTATAAACATATAAACACCATTATTCAGACTTAAAGGAAATCCTACCACTTGCAACAACATGGAGGAAACTGGAGGACATTATGCTAAGTGAAATAAGCCAGACACAGACAGACAAATACTACCTGCTTTCACTTACACATGGCATCTAAAAGAGTTTAACTCGCAAAAGCAGAGACTAGAATGACGGTTGCCAGGCACTGGAGGTGAGAAGAAATAGAGAGATACTGGTCAAAACGCACAAAGTTTCAGTTATGCAGGATAAGTTCTGAGGATCTCATTAATGCATAGTCTTGTGATGACATTGAACAATACTGTACTATATACTTGAAATTTCTGAAGCAGTTGATCTTACGTGTTCTCACCATGCACACACAGATCATAACTATCTGAGGTGATGGATATGTTCATTAGCTTGACTGTGGTAAGCATTTCACAACACATGTGCATATCAAAACATATTGTTAACCTTAAACAATACAGTTCTTCTTTGTCAAGTCTGCCTCAATAAAGCTGGCAAAAATTAAAAATAGAAACTTAGCTGATATTATATGATCAAATATAGTCAATAAGGGATTAGTTTATAATTAAAACACAAAATAATCATACCATTTTAAGCCAGAGTTTGGCTGGGTACAGTGGCACATGCCTGCAATTTCAGCACTTTGGGAGGCCAGGTGGTAGGGAACAATTGCTTGAGGCCAGGAGTTCAGGCTGCAGTGAGCTATGATTGAACCACTATACTCCAGCCTGGGTGACAGAGGGAGATCCTGTCTCAAAGGAAAAAAAGCCAGAATTTGAAATGCAGCAGCCTTAGCTAGGGTACCACCCTGCTTCTCTGGCCCCCACACCCCCCTAGTCTACAGGACTTCACATCCTGAACTCTGTTAAGCTAGACCAGACCAAGCTGGGCTGTCTTTTCTGAGGGCTCATTCAAACCATCATTCATCCAAGGAAAGGATGCTTGTTGCCACAGACAAAAAGAAAGGCATGTAACCATCAAGAGAGATCTCCAAGGCAGGGTCTGTGTCCTCAGGTGCAGCTGAATGGTCCAGTGATTAGATTACCTGGCTGGGGCCTGGGTCTGACTCAGGCTGAGACCGGATCTGGCTCCTCAAGCCCAGGGAACATGGGGGCAGGTCAGGCCATGCCCAGGGCAGGACTCCAACATTCTCACCAAGCTTTGGTTTGTTTTCTACACTCTTTTGGGAAATGTAACTGTGCAATCTCTTCTGACTTTCCATAATTTCCCCTGGCCATTCTCAGGAGGTGTGGGTTGTCTGGCTGGAAGACCCGGGAGCTGTTCAACTCCAGGATATCAAATGCTACCTGGCATTGAAATGCAAGGCTGAGGCTCCAACCTTCACCCCAAGAAGCCCACTCCCTTCTTGGTCTGCCCCTATTCAGCCTGCATCCCCTTACTGGCTGCCTCCTTTCTCTCCAGAAGAGATGACTCCAATATTCACAGTCTCTTTTCCTAGGGCTACTCTGATCTGTAAACATATAATTCTATTACAGTGTAATGAGCGTTATAACCAAGGGACCTGCAGTGAAAAGTCTTCTGCACTCAGAGAAAAGGAAGTGACTCAGAGCGTAAGGCACAGAGAAAGGGGCCCTAGACGAGGGGCAGTAGAGCAATGTCTTGCAGGATGGGTAGCAGTCTGCTGGCAGGGGAAGGGTGATCCTCCACCCATATCGCAAATCCTTTTTTTTCTCTTAGAGATGGAGTTTTGCTCTGTCACCCAGGCTGGAGAGCAGTGGTACAATCATAACTCACTGCAGCCTCAAACTCCTGGACTCAAGCGATCCTCCCACCTCAGCCTCCCAAAGTGCTGGGATTACGGGTATGAGCCACCATACCCAGCTGCATAACCCCTTTTACAAATCCAGTATATTAATCACTCCCCTCCACCCCTAGCCAAGCTGCATCAAACATTGGTTGATCAGGACTCTCAGCTGCCACCTTTTCTGCAGAATCATGCCTTGCCCAAAGGTGCCACAACAGGTAGGCATTGACCTCCATCTGGAGCCAGCCTGCAGCCCATGGCTGGCTGAGATGATGGTATAAAGGTGCACTTTGCATGCTTTAAGGTGTGCAATCTCCCTGGAGCTATCCACATTCAGAGACTCCCATAGCATCGGGCTGGGGCTCAACTTCAACTAAACCACATCTCTGCTGCCTCATCTTCCTTCCCTCACCTCTAGACAGGCCCTTCCTGTGAGCATGCCTGCAATCCTCACTGCTTCAAAAGCCGCATCTCAGCTCTGGAGAACTCGGCCTAAGGTGGGGAGGGAGGGCATTCGAGGCAGAGGAGACAGCATGGGCAACGGCTAGGAGGCATGAACTTGAGGGTATGATCTTGGAAGATAAGGAAGCTTTCTCTGCAATATTATGAATAATAAGAGGGGGAAAATCCGGTTAACTTTTACTAAGAATCATTCTGATCATTCTGCAGGCTGTTCTCAGTACTTTTAATATATAATCTCAATTGATCCTTATCACACCCTATGATGTAGATCCTCTCATTGTCCCCGATTTTAAAAACAGAGAAGGGAAACAGCCCTAACTCATATGGCTCGTAAGTGATGGACTGGAGGTTTTAATTCAGGTGCATCTAATGATGGAGCCTCTGCTCTCCAGCCAATGTTGTAGGGTTCAGAAACTCTCTACACCTGGCCAAGACATCCTCCCTCCTTTACTCACCCACTGACTCAGCGACAGACAGTTCCTTTAAGACACCCACCCACAGAACGCTAAACTTGCGATTTTCCTGTCACCTTTGAACGGACATGAACAATGACTCTTTTTAAAAGGACACAGTATTTACGGAGCCAAAATGAAAAGGACAGCAGGAAGGAATGCTCAGAACCTTTGATAGCACAGAGATGACATAATTTATGTTCCGCCACAGCCGTCTCTGCTCTCCCCGTTGCAATCTCAAAATTGAGAAGAAACTTCGTAATTGCTTCAGCTGGGCTGGGCCTGCTGTTGACTGTTTGCTTTTCTTATTACCTCGTCCTGCCCAGTGACCCCTGAGCATTTCATCTTCTTTGGCAGGGCTGGTAAATCTTAGGCTGTCCCTGGCAGTGCAGAGAATGGCTTGGAAAACACACAGAGGAAAATTAAGGAGGAGGGGTGTGGAGAGAGGCGGTCTAGGGAAAAGGTCTTCAGACAAAATGCAAGATGACAGTGAAATGAACCTCCAGTGTGGCCTTTGCAGGATAAAGGAAAAGCACCCACTGCACACTGGGCAGAGCATCTTGTCTCCAGTTAGGATGTGATCAGTAACACCAAGCTGAATGCACACTGATATCCTTCCTGCTCTGTATGGAACACAAGGTACAACCGTGATAATAACTAGCAGGAGAGTTACTACCGTCATAGAGTCAGACTTCACAACCCAGGGTGTTGGGCTGATTTTGAGGGTAAGTCCACAGCACAGTGTGCCAAAGGGAGAAATAAAGCAGGCCTGGGAATTGGGGAAGTGGGTTTGGGGGGTGCACTCCCACAGGGAGGCTGGGATCAACAACGCAAGTTTCCGGGTGGCCACAGCTCGGCTTAGCTCAGAGGATGCATGAGCCTCCGGGAACGCAGCACGATATGCCCGATGCCATCTCCAACCAGGCTGTGCACCTGCTGTCCCAGCCTTTGAAAAGCTGTCCTTCATCACCTCTCCCACGCTGAGCTGCCTGTCTCCCTCCCTGCAAGGTCAAATGTGAACTGCTCACACCTGGCCCGGGGCCCTTTTGAGATGGCAAATGAAGGAAATGAGACATCAGGCTCTGGAGTCACCCTTGTGGGTTCGTTCACCTCTGTCACTGACTCTGTGCAAACCGAGGCAATGCTCAAGTTCTCTGAGCCTCAGTTTCTTCATCTGTTCAATGAGGATCACATGGAGTCTTTAGGGAGTAAATGTGATCATGCACATAAGGCACTGAAAATAGTTCTCGGAGTAAACATGCAGAGTTGTCTGCTGTCATAATGCATCGTTACTGTTATTATTAATTCTGCTGCTGTTACTGCCACTACTACTGCAATGATGACGACTACTACCACTTTGTTAGAGAACCTAGCATACTTCATGACACACAGGATACTAGTGCTTAATATTTTATTTCTTCTTCCTCTAAATAATTCCAAAGAATGGAGTTACTGGTTCAAAGGACATGTGTCTGCACACATATGTTCTTAATAAGTGCCACAATATCAGCTCCATTTTCTTTCTGGAAGGTCACTTATCTTACCTTTTCCCTTTCTCTCACTCCACTCATTACTCCAGGAGATCTCAGACACATTCACTTTTCTCCCTCCCTCATGCTTGGGCCAAGCAGCCTCCCCTCCGCTTATCCCTCGGATAAAACGGATAACATCACTTAACCAGTTAATTGGAAGTTCCTTTCCCTCTTAGCCACTGAATTGCCGAGCCTCTGAGAACCCAGACTCCCAGCCTGGGTTCAGAGTAAATAGAATCACCTGGGGTGGCTGAAACTGGTGGAGACAGAAGGTGTTTCAAAACTTAATCAAAAATTAATTAGAAAGAGAAACAAGCCAAAGGACAAACATCTGTGAGCAGATGATCTGCAAAGGAAAACAAATCAGAAATATAACATTCCCTTTGAGTTAGGAGCAGGGACCTGCTGGGCTACACTGGGAGTAGCTGAAAACACGCTTTTGGAGGGGAACAGAATGCCTCCATGTTTACTTCTTGGGAACTAATGACAGCACAACTCAAAATTCCAAAGACGTGGGAGGAGAGACGCCACACACTCAAGATCATACAGGAGCTGCAGGGAAGCTGCGCATCGGCGAGATGCTAATAAATAATTATCAGAACAAATACTAGCCGATGCCTCGGAGTGAGGGAGCCACGCAACAGGAGAGCAGCCTCCACCAGCAGTCGGCACTTCCAGATTTCCTGGCTCTGAGCAGTGGTGACTGTGGCTCAGAGTCATAAAAACCAAGACTTGAGAACCACGTGGGATGGAAATCAGAGGGGCCATGGAATCCGAGAAGGACCCTAGAGTGGATACTGGGTATCCAGCTAGGATGTGACCCCTGGAAGAAACTGGATGCCTAGGAATGAGTTTCTGTACCAGAGGATTGTAGCAAATGCATCAGTGCCCCAGACATATCCCCTCCCCTTCCTACACCTTGAGAAGAAGAGCTTCATGGTGATTTCAGTAACCTCAAGTCTCCTGTTTGGACCCAATACCTGGTGACACTTGTTACTGCCATTTCCCAAATCCACATGACTGCTAAAATCAGGGCACTCCATCGTCCTTAAAGTCAAGAACTCTTCCATGCGGGAAAATAAAACTAGAAATATAAGTTAATGCTTTTGCTTGAAGGCAATGAAAAAAGAAGAAATATGAGTTCAATGCAACCTTATCTCTGACCCCAAGGAGGCTCCAATGGACTCTGCCTCCACTTCTTAGAAGACCAAGGACTCCAGTGTTCTTACCTGGGTTTTCCACTCTCCCAGTCTTGCATATTCTGGTCCTTCTATCAGGAGCTCCTGCCCTGCCCTCACCCTATTTTCTTTTTTTTTTTCTTTTTTTCTTTTTTTTTTTTTGAGACAGGGTCTCGCCCTGTCACCCAGGCTGGAGTGCAGTGGCATGATCTCGGCTCACTGCAACCTCTGCCTCCCAGGTTCAAGCGATTCTCCTGCCTCAGCCTCCCAAATAGCTAGTATTACAGGTGTCTGCCACCACGCCTGACTAATTTTTATATTTTTATAGTAGAGATGGGGTTTTACCACGTTGGCTAGGCTGGTCTCGAACTCCTGACCTCAGGTGATCCACCTACCTCAGTCTCCCAAAGTGCTGGGATTACAGCCATGACACCCGGCTTATTTAATAAGCTGTTTAGTCTCTTGTTTTTAACTGACATCACCTACTCTAGGAAGCCTTCCTTGACCTCATTACCTACTCTGAGAGCAACCACTACTCGTCCGTTACAATTAGGATGATTGTGCAGGGTATAAACTTTGTTTTACCCATAGTTCCAAACTAGGCCAGTCTCTTAACTGTGAGTCCATGGAGTTTTAGCAGTTCCTGATCTGGAATCATATTTGTGTGTTTATTTTTCAGAAGGTTTTCTGATTCCAGATGTTGTGCTGAACCTCTGTTAACCTCAATGGGGAAAGCACCAGGTTCAAGAGGCCAGAGATCCACGGCCAGAAAACAAGACATGCGTTTTTGTTAGGGGTTTCCATATAGGGGATAGAGTCCAGTGGTGGTGGGCTGGACAGGAGAACCATCTTATGTACAGAAATCCAGTAGTGGTGGGCTGGATAAGATATCCACCTTATATACAGTTTAGTGGTGGCAGGCTTGACAAAAAAACTGCAACCTGCTTGCAAACTGCATGCAGTTTGTATGCCATTTTCACTTAGCACAGATGTTCCTCACAGACAAGGAACAAATCTCTGGGTTGGCCACTACCGGATTCCCTAGTTCCGGACACAAATTCAGGTGCATCTGCCATACAGGATAATGCTTAAATTATCACTACTGGGGGTGTTTACACTACACCAGATAATGTCAGAGCCATTGCAGTAGAGCTCTTCAAAGACCAGACAATGCCTTATTTATTCCTGTATCCCCAGAGTCCTGGACAATTACAGACAATCTGTTGGCAATGCTAATGACTAATGTAGTCTGGGTATTGATTCTGAACTGAGCATGGGGCCAAACACCCTAGAGTCTTCATTTCATTGACTTCCATGACCACCCTAAGAGGTGGCTATAATGTTTGTTGCAGGGACCAAGAGAGTGAGGCCATGGAACACCGGTCCAGACCACACAACTGGAAGGCTTGTTGCTGGAATCAGAAGCCAAGCCAGTCAGCCTCTGGAGGGCCATAAAGCTTCACTAAAAGTCTCCAGAAAGAACAAACTAATGAAGGAATAAGCATCGTTCGATTCATAACCACGTTACTCTCCAATTCTAATGCAACACCGTGACATACCTCTAATAAAAACTCAGCCTTTGGTAAGACCCTGAAAACTACTGTCCACCTCGTTTTTCTTTGCAAATGGCACTGAAGCTCCTATAATCTATCTGGAAAAAGATCTTTCTCCTATAACATCTGTGCACACATTTTAATCCTTTGATGCAATCAGGATCTATTTTAAGATTTCCCCCCACCCGCATTTCTTTTTTTCAGATAAGGAAACTGAGGCCGAGAAGTTCTTATGGCTTGCCCAAGGTCATGCAAAGCTGGAAATGGAATCCAGGTCATGCAAAGCTGGAAATGGAATCCAGGTCCTGCCCATTCCCAACTATGTGTCCTTCCCCCTACTTCTACCAACTGCAGCGTCTTCTGCAAAATGCTCATGTGTTTCCTACCGGAGAGTCATGTATTTCTCACTCCAACAAAGTTCCTGGACTCACCAAATTCAATTTCATTCTTCAAATGACTTCCAGAGAACAGCCTGGCCCTTGCACAGCCACTTCGGGATTCCCTATTCCCTGCTACATGAGAGCTACTGGGTTCAACACCTTCCTGGAAGCTCTTTCTTCTCTCCCCTCCTCTTGGGATCTAGCTAAGGAGATGGAGACAGACCGATGGCCATCTGTCAGAGCAGCGCTGCGCAGCCTGGACCCAAATGCACTAATTGATTGATAGGCTAATAATGCAGTTTATGTGCATGGCTGGGCTGTTTGCAAAATGTGTTCTTCTCCGCAGCTGCCCTGAAGGAAATCCCAAGTCCCCAGCGAAGCAGGCGTTTGAGGGGCCTCCTGGAGCCTTTTCAGGGACCCATGTGGTCCTTCACATCCACTCATCATGCAAAGACTGTGAAATGGAGCATTCTTGGCTACCTGAGCACTGGCGCTCAGCCGTTAAAATAATAAGAACCAGCTGGAAGTCTGTGTTGATGAAGACAGCTGAGTGTGGTGGAGAGAAGTAGGGTCTTGCTGTTCCTTGGGACAGGGTTGGGTCTCAGCTCCACAGCTCACTGGCTGTGCACCCACAGGTACACCTGGTCACCCACCTGAGCCTCCATTCCTCCATCTACCCAGTTGGGGGAAGAAAATCTTCCTTCTTGGGGGGTTGTGAGGAATAGATGAGATGGTTGGCACACTCAATGAACATTTGTCGAATAATCACACAGAGACACAGAGATAATAAAGCCCATAAGACATGCTGTAATAGAAGTTACCTTCCTTTCCCTACACCTTTCCCCATTATTCTTTCCCACTGTGTTAAGAATGGACCTTAAGAGGGGGGTGCCCTCTTCTCTTCCTCCTTTTCTCCACTCTCTTCTTTCATCAAAGATGCTACTACTGGGCCTCCACCATGAGTCACGAGCTTCCTGTGCATTTTCTTCGTAAATTCACTAAATTCTTTTTTTTTTTTTTAAGACAGTGCCTCACTGTGTCACCCAGGCTGGAGTGCAGTGGCACGATCTCGGCTCACTGCAACCTCCGCCTCCAGGGATCAAGTGATTCTCCTACCTCAGCCTCCCAAGTAGTTAGGATTACTGGGATTACAGGAGCCCACTTCCATGCCCGGGTAATTTTTGTATTTTTAGTAGAGACAGGGTTTCACCATCTTGGCCAAGCTGGTCTTGAATTCCTGACCTCAAGTAATCTGACCACCTCAGCCTCCCAAAGTGCAGGTATAACAGGCGTGAGCCACCACGCCAGGCCATTTTCTCACAAAATTCTTAACGCATTACCTTCAAAAGATAGATGACGTCCCCCATTTCGTAGACCAGTGCTGTCTGACGGACCTCTCTGCGATGTTGAAAGTGGGCTCTATCTGTGCCACCCAATAAGAGTCGCCGCTAGCCAAGTGTGGGCACTGAACCCTAAAAATGTATCCAGTGTTATTGAGAACTGGATTTTAAGTTTCATTTTAATTAATTTACATTTAAGTAACCACATTTGGCAGTGGCTTCCAAATGGGACAGCACAGTTATGGGGAATAACAAAGAAAAGCACAGTGAAGTTTGAAGAAGCTCGGCCACCTGCCCTGGGTCATCAACCTGGACCAAGGTGCAGGTAAGAGTGGGGGTTCACACTCATCAATTTCCTGCGCACATCTCTGGAAGCAAACAGCTGGGCTGGATGAGGACTTTCTTGGAGAAGCAAGCTGAGATCTGAAACTCAAGACAGGCTGGAGAGGAATATTCCCTGGGCTGGATGTGGACCTCCTTGGAGAAGCAAGCTGAGATCTGAAACTCAAGACAGGCTGGAGAGGAATATTCCCAGTGCTGGGGAATTGGTCCAGAAGAAGGAGGAAATGAATATTCAGAACAGATAATGGTGGTAGAAACGCTTTGTAAACTTTGAAGTGCTGGCTGAGGGTGGCGTTATGAGTAATACCCCCTTGGCAATGACTCCATGGCAAAATTTTGCTGTCCTTCATCTCCTGTTGCTCTGCTTAATCATTAATTAAAGCTTAAGGGATTTGGGAATACAGGCCTCTGAAATTTGGACTAAACCCTCCGTGTTACAGAAAAAAAAAAAAAAAAAGAATCTCGGGTAATTAGCTTTTCTTTCCCTAAATGCTTTTTCGTTCTCATTACAAACCAAGTGCTGGGCTAATATACCTTGTGTTATGAATGCCTCACAATTCCTGCTAATTGAATTAAACCCAATTCTCTGCAAATAAACTCTTGGTGTTCTTAACGGCAAATAAGGAACAGAGCTGTTTCTTTTTGGAATGGGTCATTACAAGGCACTAATTACCAGGATCTCAATGTGTAAAGGAAACCGCCTTTGTGTTGGCTCCTGACAATGATAGCTCTGTTAAGATCAAAGTCGCAATGTGCCCTTGGAATCTTCTCCCTCTTTTTATTCCACTTCAAAATGTTTAATAATGACTAATCCGATTTCTAACAAGGCAGACAAAAGACATGAGAATAGTAGTGTTTTTTTTTTTTTTTCTTCATTCAGGACAAATATTCCAAAAGTGACACACTGCTTATTTTTCCCCCTTTCTTTTTCCCTTGGACACAGCATATTTTGAAGTTGCTAGTTAGTGAAGGAATCTTTGCCACTAGACTTACACGCATGTCCAAGGTGAACGCAGGAGCTTCGTGAATTTATCAGATGTCAGGAATGAAGACAGATGCTATTGCTCTCACGTGGCCAAACACGTTTATCAATAATGTAATGCCAATTACTTTGGGGACCATTCTTTACTCTTGTGGGATGGGAGACTTTATTCCAGGGCTTTTTAGAACAGCATATATAATCAGCCACAACAACCAGATTTTAAAATGCAGCACGCATCATTTCTTGGTGGCAATTTTGCTCTGATATGTGGGCTGAGTTTCTAAGTTTGAGATTTCTAAGTCAGGTTGGTGGAAAAAAACATAATAACCCTCATGGTAAACTGTCCTTTGTGAACACGTAAGGCCTCAAGGTAGGTGATGGGCAAAGTCCCTGGTACTCCAAAACACTAAGCTTTAGTCTCAGAAGGAGCCATCTCTTTGTTCCAGCAAAACAAACCATCACTAGACCAACCAGGCAGCCCAGGGAATGGGTTTCATATTGCTTCTTCCAAAGCTTCTCATTCACCTCCCTCAGTTTCCCAAATAATCTCACTCTTTCAAGATAAGATGTTCTCCTTTCTAGGGAAACTCTTCTGACTTTTCTGATAGGAAAATTCTTAAATTCAACCTCCAGAACCCAACTCAGGTGCGCTTGTTGGAGCTTGCTGCATGCTTCTCTTTGTTCCTCTTTGTGTTCTCTCATTGGTGCCAGCAGCAACGTGGCAGAGCGGAAAGCATTCAGGCTTTAGAGAAGGATGCACCTATATTCTGAACTTAATCCCTGTACTTACTAACTGCATAGTTTGGAGCAAGTTATTTTACCTCTCCGGACCTCTGTTTTTTCATCTACAACATGGCTACCTTGTTTCAAGGAATGGCTTGGGTATAATGTGTTAAAAATAATAATGTGTTTGCTCTTGTGAATAGTGCTGCGGTGAACATAGATGTGCAGTAACAAAGACATGGAATCGACCTAAATGCCCATCAAGGACAGAGTAGTTAAAGAAAATGTGGAACATATATGGAATGTTCCGTGTATCCATGGAATACTATGCAGCCATAAAAAAGAACGAGATCATATCCTTTGTTGGAACATGGATGGAGCTGGAGGCCATTATCCTTAGCAAACTAACGCAGGAACAGAAAACCAAATACCTCATATCCTCATAAGTAGGAGCTAAATAATGAGAACATATGGACACACAGAAGGGAACAGCACACACTGGGGCCTACTTCAGGGTGAAGGGTAGGAGAAGGGAGAGGATCAGAATAAATAACTATTGGGTCTGAGGCTTAGTACCTTGGTGATGAAATAATCTGTAAAACAAATCCCTGAGACGTGAGTTTACTTATATAATAAAACTGCACGTGTACCCCTGAACCTATAATGAAAGATAAAAATAAAAATAATACGCCTGGCGTGGTGGCTCATGCCTGTAATCCCAGCACTTTTGGAGGCTGAGGCGGGTGAATCACGATGTCAGGAGTCTGAGACCAGCCTGGCCAACATGGTGAAACCCTGTCTCTACTAAAGGAAAAAAAAAAGAAAAAAACAATTAGCCAGACATGCTAGCACATGCCTGTAATCCCAGCTACTCGGGAGGCTGAGGCAGGAGAATCACTTGAATCCGAGAGGCGGAGGTTGCAGTGAGCCAAGATCGTGCCACTGCACTCTAGCCCGGGTGACAGTGCGAGACTCTGTCTCAAAATGAATAAATTAAACAAAAATAGATAAAAACAAAAATAGTAATGTGGTCAAAGCGATTGGTACACAGTAGCTGTTCAATCAATGGAGTCCCACCTTGTTATTATTATGGGACTAACCCATTGCATTTGATTACTTGCTTAGAGGTCCATTTCCTCCGATGAGAAATCCATTCTTTGAAGGAAGAGCATGGACCTCATTATTTTCTATTATTAAATATCCCCAGCACCTAGAGCAGAGTCAGACATACACTTGGCTTGAAAAATGTTTAATAAGTTTAAAAATGGATAAATGAATGAATACATGAATGAACACCTGCAGCATGCACTTACGGACTGAAATGACACAGTGCTGGGCATGCAGTAGGTGCTTAATACATGCTTGCCTACGAATGAATGAGGGAACTAAGGCAGATAACCAAACATTCAGGGATTTAAATGGAAATCAAATCCAAGGGCTTTCTGATTTCCCACAGAGAGAACAAAATTCCCCAAACCCTCCTGCCAGAAGCAGCTCGCATCAGCTTAGGAGGGAACAACAATGTTAAATTATTGCTTAACTACTTCTCACATGATGATCTCCTGCATCTCCCTAGGAAAATCATCGCCATTCTCTCGGTGCTGAGAACAGCTGCAGTTAACATGTTTGAGGCGCCTTTTAAACACCGTTCCCTCTAACAAGTCTAAACTTGATTTCAGCGGCTCCATTTCCTTGTCACTCTTCCAGGCCTCTCTCCAGGAACCTGACACACAAAATCCATGATTCAGGGCAGAGATTCACCATCTACCTGCAGCCGTCAGCACAGGGAGAGGAGGATGAGGATGGGGCGTGGTGTGCCTCTGGGCGAGGATGGCAGCCCATCAGCCCACGTCTACCCAGAACAAAGACCTGGTGGTGGTTAATTTCAAATCAGACTTGAGACTCTCGGCTTTGAGCACAGGCAGCCCAGGAATGCAGATGTGCATTTTAAAGCAGCCACATCTATTTCTGATTCTTTTAGTCTGCGAGTAGAAAGGAAGGCCTTGATGCTGAAATGACAACTGGGCTACATCAGGCCTGTTCAGTTGATGGGCTGGGAGTCAGACAGAGCACTGGGCCTCTACAGGCCACGGAAGTCAGGTTGCCAGCTAAATACAGGACACCCATGACTTACACCTGAGTTTCAGATCAACAATGACTAGACAGATAGAGATTAACACAAGTATATCCCAGATATTGTATAAGATATACTTATGCTAAACAAATGGTTGCTGTGTATCTGAATGTTTGGTTGTACGTGTCCATTCATATATTGAAAAGTTACTGGGCACCCTGTATTTTACTTGTTATATCTGGCAACTTTTTGTGGGAGGGACAAGGTGAGGAAATTATTCTCTTGGGCCCTCCCTTGCTCTTGGGAAGAAGATACTATGGAGAGAGGAAGAAGGCTGATGGATAGATGGGTGATCTGCAGTTTGGGGTTACATGAGCAGCAGTGCAGCTGCATGGTGATAAGAACATTCCCTGGATCCAGCTGTGTGGGTTCAAATCCTGGCTCTGCTGCTCCTCAGCTACTGAATCTGAGCAAGTTTATTCACCTCCTCATGCTTCCGTTTCTTCATCCATGACACTGGATTGGTGGTGATAACAGTACCTACTCTATATAGTTTTGGAGATGATTCTGTGCAGTAATCTATGTAAAATGTTTGACGCAATGCCAGGAAATCACTCAATCGATGTTATTATTCACCATGGTTATTCCCAGGACTCTCAGCTCCACTAGGGAGAGCTTGCTAACCTGCCTGAGATGTTATCTGCAGCACAAGGTAATTTCTCCAGATTCTGATTCCCCTGTTGTAGGAGTAGTGGGAGGTTCACTACCCCTGCAATAGCCTAAGAGCTTAGAAAAGGCCATTTGGGTTGAAGAGAGGCAGAAGACCTTGTTGGCAGGAGGCTTCTGGCAGTCCAAGCTCTCACCCAGACAGGCAATGGCTGAGAGTGGTTCCCCTAGGTTTTGTCTGTGTGTTTTCCATGATAGAGAACTCACTGCATCCCCAGGTGGATCACACAGGCCATGCTAAAGCCTGTGTGCTGTGAGAAGGCTCCTTCTGCTTCACCTACACACATCTCCAGGCAATGGTGACCCACGGCCTCACTTCTAAGTAACCACAATCCTCCCCTTTTGACATGTTTTCATTTATGTGAAGCCCATACTCTCATCCCAGCAACTCCTTCCCCCATTTAAGCCTCTTCTTCTAGAGCTCACTGTTTATGTAGAGATCATGATGGCAGTGGAGGAGCTGTGTTCCTGGTGTTCTGAAGGCACAAGAGAGGTGTAGAGCCAGGTCACTGCCAGGACCATCAGCACAAAATGACCTTCTACCCTGCAGAGCACAGCATCCTCTGGGGCACCCAGCCTCACCTCATCTCATGTGCCCTCAGACACTGGGGACAGGGGGTGACCTCTCTGGGCGTGGCTTTGTTTTTCCAGCCTCTTCAGAAGAGCTGTGTGATTCACTGCCATGCAGATGTTCTGCCTCTGGTTCAACCAAGGACAGGGCTGTCGGGACGTGGGGAAAGCAAGATAAGGCTGGGACTGAGATGCCAAGAAAAACGGTCCTATATTTGTCATTGGGTTTGTGACTCAGTGTCCAGGTCTTTTTCTAAAACACAATGGGGGAAATAAGGACTCTCTGCTGACTTTGGATGCAGACAAATTGAGGAAGAGGGTGTTCATGAGTTAGATACTAAATGGACTGTCAACAATGGATGATGAGTGCCTTGGTCACTACTTCCAGAGTCTAGCACAGCCTCTGGCACACAGTAGGTGCTTGTGGCAGACACTGTTAGATGTTTGTCCAGTAATCACTCCAACTCACCTTCTTCTTTGTCTACCTTAGTTTCTCTGTCTTGATTGCTCATAGGGGTTACCAACGAGACTGATACTAGTCAATGAGCTGCAGGAACATGACTACTGGTGAGGGCATCTTCTTAGAAAGCAATTCTTCATTTAAAAATAGCCTCGAGACAAAAAAATTGCATTCATCCACCTCCTGCCTTGAAAGACAGTGGGAGGTTGTGATGCCTGGAGCAATGGCAGCCATCTTGTAACCATAAGACTACAAATATGTGGATGAGGATGGTGAAGCAAAACTGTTAAGTAAAGCTTGAATTCCTGATGCTGTCGAACTAGTCCTGGAACCACCTGACTCCAGTATTCTTTTTGAGTAAGTTACTTACTGCTTCATTAAGAAGCCTCTGATGGCCAGGTATGTTGTTTGCAGTTCAGGGCACTTCAGGTTAATGCAGTGCTTAATAAATGTTTCCTGAGTTGTACTGGAAGGGCTTATGGGAAATCTGCATCTGGTGAATCAGGACCAGACAATGCCAATAGGACACTTAGTGGCTGCAGAGAGGGCTAAAGGAATAAGGGCCATAAACCAAAAAAAGAGCTTTTGGCAAAAAGTGGGTCCCAAATGAAACTATCAGTTCCCTCCCAGTTAGAGACTAACAGAAATATGAGATTTCTGGTTCTGATTTTCTGTGATTTTTTGTAAGACTTTCTTCCCTCATAAGTATTGAACAGAGGATGGGGAAATATAGCTGGAGTCTGAGCCAGCCAAAATGTGCTGGTGCAAAGGATAAATTCTGGAGTATGATAATTTGTATCTACTTCTAGCTATAAGTCAGTGTTTTTCAGCCTTAGTACTGTTGAAATTTGGGGCCAGATAATTCTTTGCTGTAGGTGTTCTCCTGTGCATTGCAGGTGGTTTATCAATATCCCTGGCCTCTACTCTATATGCCAGGAGCACTCCCCAGCAAGCTGTGAAACCAAAAATACTTTCAGATATTGCCAAATATCCCCTGGGGTGTAAACTTTTCTTCCAGCTGAGAAGCACACCTCTCAAAGTCATCTTGAGCAAGGAAACTACCCTCTGGGTTTCTTTTTCCTGTTTTGTAAAATGGTGTGAGAGCTCACTGAGGTAGTCTGCAAAAAGTGCTTAGTTCACGCTAACTATGACAATCACTGTTTGCAGAGACAGATTTTGTTGCGCTTGCTTTGTGACTGGGCTGTCACCAATATTGGAACTGAAAGCAATGAAGATATTCATCCATCCAAATTCCCACTTTGCAGATAAGAAAACAGAGGTCTAGAGAGAGAAAGTGACTGCTGGGCCCCAAAGATGAAAAAACAGGATCATATGGATGTCCCAAAGTATCATTGGAAGAAAGACAGAATTTATCACCTTTGATCTAACAACCAAGAGGATGGGCAGCCAGTCATCTAAGCACATGAGATGGCAAGTTTTCTGTTGCCAGCTCATTTGCAGCATCCTAACTGGATAGAAGCCAGAGTAGGATATATGATTGTCTTTACCGGTGGGCCATTCTTGTTCCTCTCCACCGTCACTGGCTGCAATGATTTAAGGACCACCAGACAGCCATCAATAACTACTGGGTGGATTCTCTCCACATGCTCACTGCATTCAAGGATAACTCTGTGCAGGTGTACATGCGGGAAGAGGGAGGCCGCCACCCATACCTCAGGAGCTGTTGTCACCTGGAACACACGTGGCAAGATCAGACACCATGCAGCTACATCTCCTACGCAATGTGTGGTAATGTGAGCATAGTACTTCAGGTGAAAAAAGTGGATGATTCCAGCATTCCGGTGTTGTATTCTTTCAATATATAATATGGAAATTAACAAAATTAACCTTGCATCATCTTCTGCCATGCAGTAAAGAGAATTCTGTTTTCAAGCCCCCCCCGCCAAAAAAAATTATGCACCAATGTCACATTAAAAGTAACAACTAGCCCTAGAACTGGAGTCCACAGACATCCTGAATGCTGTACCTGTGTTGCCTCTTTCCGAAGCAGCAATCTGAGCCAGTCTTCTCCAACTGCCTAACCTACCTCCCACGGGGTCCTCTGCCCCAGCCAACTCAAGGATTTATTGAGAACAGACTTCTATGCCACGAAGCATGGCCAATACTAAGGATACTGTGATCAATGAGATAAGCACCCTGCCTTCAGGGGAGTCTGGTTGGGAAAGCCAACATTATATAAATAATTACTGATGGTCTGCAATGTAAACCACATGGAACTCTAAAGTTAAAGCAGGAATGGGGATAGAACTAAAAATCCCCACCCAGTTCTGTTGCCTGTACCTGCAAAAGAGGACCAGGAACCTCTCAGGAAAAAAAAAAAAAAAAAAAAAAGAAGAGGAGGCTGGCATGAAGACTTTCCATGTGAGGTGCTTTTCCACCTCCTCCTACCCCGACACAAGGGACTGTGTGGTAACCAGTGGGGTTGGGAGTGGGAATGTCTGTGGAGGAGGGCGGGCAGAGGGTGGCTGAGAGTCACTGCAATTCTGAAGCTTATGCAATCTCTCAGAAAGCCCAAGTCTGAGTCAGACTTGGACTGGGACAAAAATTAAACAATGTGTCCAATAAGATCTCTTAGGATTCTGCCAGCTGGACAAACCCTCATCTTAATGTGTTATTCTAGGACCCTTGGGGCTATATCTGTGAGGGTGTTTCAGGCAGAAGATGCAGTTTGTGTGTAGTTAAAAAAAAAAAACTGAGAAAAGTCTAGCGGGACTGGAATATAGAGAGCATGTGCAAAGCCTCCGTGGGAGGAGGAGAGGAGGTGGGAAAGGAGGATCATGAAAGCGGCAGGATTCCAGGGGGATTGGAACGAAGCAGGAGAGACTGAGGGGTGGGAGAGGAGGCTAGAAGTATGAATGGGGGTCCCCTAAGAAGGGACCTCCAAATCATGTCAGGGAATATGGGTACTTCTGCAAGTGACCAGGGACCGCGCAAGGGCTCTAGGGAAGAATATCACATGACCCAGTTTCCCTTAGGAACATGTCTCCAGCTTCAGTGTGGAGGATGCATTGGAAGAAGTGAGGCTGGAGACCAGAAAACAAGTCAGGAAGACAAGTAAGGAGCTAAGATCCTTAGCAAGAAAGAGGTGGCCTGGGCTGGTGTGGAAGAGCATTCTCATCTGGGTGCTTCTCCCCTTCAGGTAACTTTTGGCAATGTCAGGAGACATTTGTAGTTGTCACAACTTGGCAGGAGGAGGGATGCTAATGGCATCTAGTGGGTAGAGGCCAGGGATGCTGCTGAACATCCTACAACACACAGGACAGTCCCCCTGCAATAAAGAATAACCCAGCCCCTAAACGTCCACAGTGCAAAGTTTGAGAAATCCTGGGATAGGGTGGGGAAATGGCGATGGAGATTTGAGATATGCCTGGAAGGCAGAACTGGCAGGACTTGGGGATGAACTGGAGGTGAAGGGCAGAGAATAAGGAAGTATGGAGGATGGCTCCTAAGGAAGAAGGTGGGTCATGGTTCTGTCCACTGAGATGGGGAGCAGAACAGGGGGAGCAAGTGACGGGTACGACTGAGTGTCTCCATTTAGGACCTGTTGAGGATCATGCTTCCAGATGTTTGCAGAGGAAAACTCTGCCTCAGAACTACCCCACTGCCAGGCAAAAGGTCTTGGAGCTTCCTCTCTGCACTGAACTTCTCGTGCCCCGCCTGTCTACCTGGACTTCCCATGTCCCAGGGTCTCAAGCCTTTAGGTTTCTCTCCTGCTGGTTGGGCTCCCTTGGGCCCAGCCTCGCCCCCCAGCTGCAGAGCCCATGTCCCCCTTGGCGCTGGCGGCGGTAGCAGCAGACGGAGTTGCCCTCCCCCGCTCAGCCTCCAGTCATTGCACAGCCTCACGACTAATTAAACATCTGCTGCAAGCTACAATTTGCTAAATTGCCTCACACTCTAACTTCTGGCAGGGACTAATCTGAGTTCTCAACTCCAGGCCCAGAGCCTCCCTCTAAGCAGCCTCAGCCTCCTGAGCTCTCTTCTTCCTCTTCCCCAACTTCCCTGTGTCACCAAGACTCATGGGCGGCGGGTGCAAGGAGCAAGGCCAGGCAGGTGTCTCTCTCCTGGGACTGTGCTCTGGGAGGGATGGGAGGCCTGTGGTCATGGTTCCTCCAAGAGCTCGTAATCAATTGTCCCCCAGAAAAAGACTAAAGAAGAAGATGAATAAGTAATCAGATATAACGACATGCCAAATTGAGTTTAATCAAGAACTAAAACGGATGAGACAGGAAACACATTTTATGGGGGTGGCAGATAAGACACTTTTCCTCATAAAACCTTAAGAAGAAGGGTCCAGGCAGAGCCACCTGCTTCAGAATCCTGCAGAAACCCTGTGGGGAGGTTGGGGGAGTGCCTGTTAGGAATGCAGATTCCTGGGCCCTGCCCCTGAAGATGCTGATTCAGTAGATCCAAGAGGGTCCTGGGAATCTAGACTCTTTTCAACCAACAGGCAGGATGTTGATACCTATAAAGTCTGACAATAGGAGGACTGATATACTCAAAACCCCCTTTCTCCATTAAGCTTTCTCAAGCCTCCCCAAGTATGAATCCAGATGTGTAGCACCGTTTTCTATAAAGCAGATCGCTGTGGCTTCAGGCTCTGCAATGCTGTGCTTAGTTGTCCACGTGCCCTGCGCTTTCCTCCTCCCATGTGGTGGGATGCATGGCTTCCCTGCCTGCAGTGCCTGCCCAGCCGGGTATTGTCACGTCCTCATTGCTCTGTGCTCAGCTCAGCTGTCCTCACTTCTAGGAAGACCTCACCAGCCTCTTAAGGCTGGGCCAGTTGCCTTCTGCAATTCTACAGCCCCATTATACTTCTGGGGGTCCTACATAATGACACAGATATGTCAAGTTGAGCCATCCCATCTCCTTTCACAAAAAGCAGCATTCATCTGCACCAATATCTACTGTTTATTGACTTTTAAAAAATGGCCATTGTGAGTGGGGTAAGGTGATATCTCAAAGGGAACACTTATGCACTGTTGGTGGGAATGTAAACTGGTAACACCTCTGTGGACAACACTATGGAGGTTTCTCAGAGAACTGAAAGTAGATCTACCATTCAGTCCAGCAATCCCACCACTGGACAGCTACCCAATGGAAAAGAAATCTGCCTGCCTGTCTGTCTGTCTGTCTATCTCTCTCTCTCTCTCTCTATCTATCTATCTATCTATCTATCTATCTATCTATCTATCCATCCATCCCATTCAATCCAGCAATCCCGCTACTGGTTAACTACCCAACAGAAAATAAATAAATAAATAAATAAATAAATAAATCTATCTGTCTGTCTGTCTGTCTGTCTGTCTATCTATCTATCCCATTCAATCCAGCAATCCCACTACTGGTTAACTACCCGACAGAAAAGAAATCTATCTATCTATCTATCTATCTATATATGACACATGCACTTGTATATTTATCACAGCACATTCACAATTGCAAAGATATGGAACCAACCAAGTGCCCATCAATGGATGAGTGGATAAAGAAAAATGTGGTTTATATGTGTGCCATGGAACACTACTCAGCCATAAAAGGAACAAAATACTATCTTTTGCATCAACTTGGATGGAACTGGAGGCCATTATTCTAAGTGAGGTAACTCAGGAATGGAAAACCAAATACCTCATGTTCTCACTTATAACTGAAACCTAAGCTACAGGTACCCAGGGGTACACAGAGTGGTATGGTGGATATTGGAGACTCAGAAGGGGGGATGAGAAACTACCTCCTGGGTACAATATACACTATTCAGATGAGAAGTACACTAAAAGCTCAGACTTTACCACTGTAAAATGAATCCATGTAACCAAAAACCACGTGTACCACTGAAGCCATTGAAAAATTGTCTTAGTTTCTTAAAATAAGCAGAATTCACAGACGACCTCTGCAACTAAGCCTACCTCAAAGTGAGCAGTGGCTTGGTGCCAGGCCTGGGGCTGGACACTGAGGATAAAAATCTGTATCTGTTTTATATGCATTTGCAGGGGGCTCAGGTCAATTAAGTTTTAGGAAAGGGAGCTTCAAACACGTGCCACAAAAGTGTCATCCTCTTCCACCCTAGTATGGAGAGGGAGAGTAGTATATGCATGAATTCTTTATTGCTTCCAAATAGCACATAATGCAAAAGAGACTCCAATCTTTCCAAAATTATAATAATTTGGACAGGGCCTGGGCTAAAGAAAGGGCTAACTAAGCTGAAAGACAAGGGAAACAAAGTAAATGTGTCTCTCCCTCTTTCTCTCAAAAGAGACAGATGTGCCAACATGAGACATTTCAAGGACCAATGAACACGTCTATTCTTGACTTACGGATCACAAATCATCCTTATCTTTCAATTAAGGAGACCCTCTAAAAGTGTCTTAATTGGCAACACTGTATCAGCTAAGTTACCTTTATAATTGAAAGGTACAAAAATGGACTGCCTCCTTTACTTTTGACCTTCTACAGTTTTCTTTTTTTTTTTTTTTTTTTGAGACAGAGTCTCGCTCTGTCACCCAGGCTGCAGTGCAGTGGTGTGATCTTCGCTCACGGCAAGCTCCGCCTTGCAGGTTCACACCATTCTCCTGCCTCAGCCTCCTGAGTAGCTGGGACTACAGGTGCCTGCCACCACACCCGGCTAATTTTTTTTATATTTTTAGTAGAGACGGGGTTTCACCGTGTTAGCCAGGATGGTCTCGATCTACTGACCTCATGATCCACCCGCCTCAGCCTCCCAAAGTGCTGGGATTACAGGCGTGAGCCACCACGCCTGGCCAGATTTCGTATTGATACAGATATTATTCCTGGACTAGAAAATTAGGAGGAGATGTCACTTTCCTTTTGCAGTGAGACTATGTATAAGGCTCTAGTATGGGGTTCTTACCCAGATCCTTGCATTGTCCTGTACCATAGAAATCTGTGGACACCCTGAAATTGAATGGAAAATTGTGCCTATGCATTTTGGGGGGTTGGTGGCTTTCACCTGATTCTCAAAAACACCTGTGGCCCAAAAAGGGATGAAATCACCATTGATGAATATCTTTTTCGGGATTTCTACAGACTGGGGATACCCAAGATGCCTTTGAGGACCCTTTAACCTTATCATTTGCAGCAAACCTTCAAATAACTCTAGATGTACACTCTTTCCTCCTGTGGTCCCAAGCAGTTGGAGTATAGGAAAGTCAGCTTCCAGAACATCTTTGGTTCCTGTTCACTCTGGCTCTAAGACTCAGACTCAGCTTTTTAAATTTCTGTTAATTCCATGATGCCCCCAATGAAAAGGCCACTGGACATTTTATAGATTAGGCTAAATGACCCACAATTGTGCACCTGCCTTCAGGGAACTTACAGGCTCTTGGGAGAGACATCAATTAGGTGTAATTGCAGTATAATCAGAAGCCTAACAGTGACAGATAACGTATGTTATATTCTACATGCCAGGCTGTGAACTAAGCATTTCATGCATAAAATAACCTTTGAAACAGCCCCAAGAGCTGGGACTATTATCAACTTCCATTGTATATTGTGGAAACTAAGGCACACAGATGTCAAGTAACCATCCCAAGGTCACACAGCTAGGAAGTGGCAAAATAGCCCTTTCTGGGCATGCCCCATTCTTCCCTGCCTACCTCAGCCTTCCTTCTGCGGATTCACCCTTCCCTAGTCCATTAGCCAGTAAGGTTTACTCCTGTTTCAGGAGGCCCTGGGGCATGATCTGAGCTACCCCATATCTGCTGAGCTCCAGTCTACCTGTTAGACCTTTCCAGATTATACCTAACCCAGGTGACTTGGCTTCCTACTCAGCCAGTTCTGTTTCTCTTTCAGTTCCCAGTTCTCTCCTAAGCCCTTAGCTAGATCCTGCCTCCTCGACACAGGGTCCTGAATCATGGTCTGATGCTGACTGGGGCCTTCCTTCAACCAAACAGACATGCCTTCCCTCTAGGATGAAAGTGCTAACATCTGCCCCATTTTTCAACCTCTTGATAGACATTTTTTGAGTACTTACCATGTGCTGAACCCTATTTCAGGCAGTAGAAACTTGAGGTGAACAAGATCCAAGCATGGGGACCTTCACTTAAAAGAGCTTATGCATTCATTTTTAAATAATTTGTTTATTTCACCACTATATAGTGAAGACTGTATTAGGCCATCTTGTATGGCTAAAAAGGAATACTCGACACGGGGTAATTTATAAAGAAAAGAGGTTTAGGCTGGGCGCGGTGGCTCACACCTGTAATCCCAGCCTCTCCAACATGCTGAAACCCTGTCTCTACCAAAATACAAAAATTAGCCAGGCGTGGTGGTGGGCACCTGTAACCCCAGCTACTCAGGAGGCTACAGCAGGAGAATTGCTTGAAACCAGTAGGTGGAGGTTGCAGGGAGCTGAGATTGTGCCACTGCACTCTGGCCTGGACAAGAGGGAAACTCCATCTCAAAAAATAATAATAATAATAACAAAAGAAGAGAAAAGAGGTTTAATTGGCTTACAGTTCTACAAGTTATACAAACATCTGCTTAGCTTCTGCGTAGGCCCATGGGAGCTTTTACTCCAGGTGGAAAGCCAAGTGGCAGCAGGCAGGTCCCATGGCCAGAGCAGGAGCAAGATAGAGAGAATGGCAGGGAAGGTGCCACACACTTTTGAAAAGCCAGATCTTGGGAAAACTCACTCATTCATCACCTAGGGGATGGTGCTAAGCCATTCATGAGGGATCTACCCCGATGATCCAAACAGCTCCCACCAGGTTCCCACCTCCACCACTTGAATTGGTGGGAATTACATTTTAACATGAGATGTGGTCAGAACGCAGATCCAAACCACATCAAATGCCTGCCCTGTGGCATGTACCGTTAAAGATGTTCGTATCGCTGTGGGTAAGGAGAACAGATATTAAACTCGCCAACTAACACATTAGCAAGGTTAATTTACGTGACAACAAGGGCTAGGCAAAACACAGATTTGGAGAGGATAGGAAATGATGGCAGGTGAGACAGTCTGAGTTAATTTGGCCAAGGAGAGGGCATCACAGAAGAGGCTCAAATGTCCAGCAAAAGCCAATCATTCTATGCACAGTAGGCAGAGACAACAGCCAGGAAACAGCCTGAACACAGTCTGAAGACTCTGGGCTATTTACAAAAGATGGTCAGTATCGTTAGAACCACAGGGTATGGTGGCACAAGGTCCAGCAGGCACACTGCAATGGTGGCGAAGATGGGAGTGTTATTCTAGGGCAGTGGTGATGCAGAGAGGACACACTGACATGACTTGATCTGGACTCAAAGATCATCCCAGCTGCTGCATTTTATCTTCCCATACATCTTTTCTCACCTCCCAGATCATATGTGCTGGCTACTGACACCCACCCAAATGGAGCTAGAAGTCACCACTCTGGATGGGAGGCGAATCCCTTTCTCCCGAGGGTCATACCCAGATATTACTCAGCCCCCACAGTCCTGGCCTCTATACAATCCTCTTTCCCTCAGTGGCGAGTCTGTGATAAGCACTAAGCTTTCACTGAGTCACATTCATGTTTACAGAAAGAACAAAAAAAAAGAAAACCAAAGAGCAAAATGATTGGAAATTTAATGATCTCATTAGGTTCCAGAAGGCCTGTTAGACAATTGGATTGCCTATGCTGGGCTAAAATGATTCCACCTCCAACATCATAAAATGCACAGGAAGGCTCAACCGAGTAGATAGGGAAGGTTTTCCTAATTCTGCCCAACTGCGGGGCAAATGGTCTCTAACAAAACACTGGATTAGCTGGGTAATATCAGACCCTGAGCTGCCACTGTATCCAGGACGATTTGCAAGTGAGCATTGCAGCCCACAAGATGGATGCTGGACAATCCTAGCCTGAAGAAAAGTGGCAGTGTGGTGTTTTAAAAACCCTACAAGGAAATGTCATGGCCATTTGAATGTATTGAGCAAATGACGAGACTGGAAGCAAGAGGAAGGAAAAAGCAAACAGCCTCAGATCCTTGCTTCTAAGGGTCTTTCAGAAGCCCAGCCATCTATGCCAGTAAGTCACCTAAGGGGGAAAAAAACCAAAGCCCTTTTTTCCCCCCTGTTTTTGTTTCCCTTCTGAATGACTGAGGGCTTTTCCAAAAGGTTCCAATTTCTCTTTTATTCTGTAGTTGCTGCTGATGGCATTCAAAGGCCTTTGGGGTAACAGGTGCATTTCAAATGAGTGGAAATAACAAATAAATTGGATCCAGGATTTACAGCATTAGCAGTGCCTTTGTTCTCTTGCGTCAATGCCTGGCTCATGGATAGCAGATCTACACAGCCCATGGGAGATCGTGAGCAGGGGCTGTTACTGAAGAGAGAAAGAAAAGGAGGGGATGGAGGGGGACGTTGGAGGAGGTAGAGGAGGGCCACCAGAATCCTCATATGCAGCTGAACAGCACACACCCTGGCTTCTGCCTCCATAAAAAGGCACCCTCCTCCTCCCCCAATTGATACTTTGTGCCACCACCCTGCTCCATGCCATCATTATTTCTTCCCCAGATGACTTCAACAGCCTCCTCCATTCCCCTTGCTCCCTCACTGTGCCCCTTCAATCCATTCTCCTCGCAGTCATCAAGATGATCTTTTCAAAATGCATAGCTCATCATGTGACTCCCCTGCTTGAAACCCTTCAATAACTTCCCTTAGCATTCAGGATAACCTCTGAGTGACTGGCTGTGGCCTTCAGCCTCTGCAGGATGATCCCTGCCTTACTCTCCTCATCACCCTCTAAACCCCAGTGTGGCAGGCAGCTTCTAAGATGGTCCCCAGTGACCCCTTCCTCCTGGCACACATTCCTTTGAGTGGTCTCCTCATGAGTGTAAGCTGGAGCTACAGACTTGCCTCTAAAGAATAGAATGCAGCACAGGGAAAGGGCTTGAAAGCAGATCCTTCCTTGGTCAAGTCTTCGGATGTCTGTAGCCCTAGCAATACACTTCAGTTGCAGTCTGTGGGAGACCGAGAGCAGAGGACCCAGCTAAGCTGTGTCTGGATTCCTGACCCACAGAAACAGTGAAATGGTAAGTGTTGTTGTTTTAAGTTACTCACTATGGGGGTAATGGTAATTTGTTACACAACAATAAATTACTAATACATCCAGCCACCTTATTCTCTTTTCAGCCTATAGACACACCATACTCTTCCTTGCCCAGGACTCTCCACACCGTCCACCCTCTGCTGAAATCCTCCACTCTCAACTTTGACAAGGTTGCATTTTTTTCTTTTTTTTTTTTTTTTTTTTTTTGGAGTCTCGCTCTGTCACCAGGCTGGAGTGCAGTAGCGTGATCTCGGCTCACTGCAACCTCCACCTCCTGGGTTCAAGCGATCCTCCTGCCTCAGCCTCCTGAGTAGCTGGGACTACAGGCATGCACCACCACAACCAGCTAATCTTTTGTATTTTTAGTAGAGATGGGGTTTCACCATGCTGGTCAGGATGGTCTTGATCTCTTGACCTCGTGATCCACCCACCTCGGCCTCCCAAAGTGCTGGGATTACAGGCGTGAGCCTGGTGGTTGCATTTTTTTCATCCTTTATTTCTAGATTAAGATGTCACTCACTCAGACCTGATCACACCATCTTACTAGTGACCATTATTCTTTAATACCATGTTTATTTCCTTTGCAGCTCTTATCACAGTAATTATAAATTGTTTATATATGAGTTAAATCATGCTCTCCCACACATGTATGGGTGGATTGGTGGGTGGTTGAATGGATAGATGAATGGGTGGATGGATGAGTGGACAGATACATGGAAGGATGGATTGGATGCATGGATGGATAGATCGAATGCATGGATGGATGGGTGGATAGGTGGGTGAGTGGATTAATGGTTGGACAGAAGGTAGGCTGGCTGGCTGGAAGGGTGGATGGATGGGTGGGTAGATGGATGGACAGAAGAGTAGATAGATGATGGATGGATGGATTGGATGCATACAGGAATGCATGGATGGATGCATGGATAGGTGGGTGGGTGGATGGATGGATGGATGGACAAAAGGCTGGATGAGTGGGTGGATGGATGGATGGATGGCCAGGTGGACGGGTGAGTGGATGAATGAATGAATGGATGAGCATAGGAGAGAAAAAACTGTATAGACACAGTGGTGTGCATCCAGAGGGAGATGGCCATTATAGCAAGGGGACTTAATTAGGGAGGATTTAACTCAAAGCAGGGGTTGCCATCTAAAATTTAACTAAAAAACTGCTACAACCATTTGTTTGCATACCCTCTGTGGTTGCCTTCACACTGCAGTAGAGTTGAGTAGTTAAGACAGAAACAGTATGATCAGAAAGCCTAAAACAGTTACTACCTGGCCCTTGTCAGAAAAATCTTGCAGAGTCTTGATGTAGAGGGAGGGACTTCTCGGGGTGCATAGAGAGTTGTCTTCAACTACTGTGTAGAAGTAGAATATGAGTTGTTCAATGCAGCTTTTTTTTTTTTTTTTTTTTTTTCCTGAGATGGAGTCTCGCTGTGTCACCCAGGCTGGAGTGCAATGGCATGATCTCGGCTCACTGCAACATCTGCCTCCTGGGCTCAAGCAATTTTCCTGCCTCAGCCTCCCTAGTAGCTGGGATTACTGGCACCCACCACGACACCTGGCTAATTTTTGTATTTTTAGTAGAGATGGGGTTTCACCATATTGGCCAGGCTGGTCTCGAATTCTTGACCTCATGATCCGCCAGCCTCAGCCTCCTAGAGTTCTGGGATTACAGGCATGAGCCACGGTGCCTGGCCTGTTCAATGTAGCTTTAAAGGAGGGTCTCATGTGTGAAAGAGAAAAAGACTTGGTCAACAGGAGAAAGAATATTCATAGAGTCAAGAATGCTCCAACAAAGAGATAGGCTTCTCTGGGAGATGGTGAGCACTGTGTCATTGAAGGTGTGCTAGAAGAAGCTACACAACGGTTTTGTGGAACATTTCAGACATTCTAGCATTTCCAACACTATTGGTCAAGGATTCAGGGCTCCTTAGCTTGCTCCTGCCACGGATCCCTTCACAAGTCAGGTGAAATCTATCTACCACTTCTCAGAATAGTGTTAATAAATGAATACATAATATATTTGGAATTATAAAAGGAACTTATGTTAAAATACAGATATAAAAAATTTGTAAGACAGCATATGGATGTGATTTTAATTAATATGTTAAATAACAAAACACAATGGTGAATCTAATAACTATTAGTAACTTCACAATAGAGATGAGCATAAAGTAGAGGTTAGCAAACTATTGTCTGCAAGCCAAATCTGGCCCAGCTCTTGCTTTTGTAAATAAAGTTTCCTTGACACACAACCACACCCATTTGTTTACATGTTATCTGTGGCTGCTTTCACGCCAAATGGTAGAGTTGAGTCATTGAGACAGCGACCATATAGGTCACAACACCAAAAAATATCTACTACCTGGCCTCTTTCAGAAATAGTTTGCCACCTCCTGGCATAAAAGACTCTCAAAACATCTGAAACACTGCAATGTGGAATTAAAACATCTGGACATCTACTGGGGACAAAGTCACAGGTACTGCTAATACTACTGTGGTTTGCTTCAAAATTCACACTTGAGGGGCATACTATATTTCAGGTAAATGTTAGATAAAAAGTGCTAAGGGAAGAGTGTTTGTAAATGAATAAGTAATATTCATAATAAGGAATATTACTATAAGAAATATTATATAATAATGTATAAGAATAATATATGTTATATATAATAATATATATAAGGAATATTATTCCTTATTCATATTAAGGAATATTATTCCTTATTCATATTAAGGAATATTATTCCTTATTCATATTAAGGAATATTATTCCTTATTCATATTAAGGAATATTATTCCTTATTCATATTAAGGAATAATATTCCTTATTCATATTAAGGAATAATATTCCTTATTCATATTAAGGAATAATAAGGGAAGGAGGAAACAGGGAGTGATTGCTTAATAGGTATGAGGCTTTACTTTGGGGTGATTAAAAGTTTCTGGGTCAGACAGTGGTGATGGCTGTACAACACTGTAAATGTACTTAATGTCCTTACATTGTACACTTTAAATTGGTTCATATGATAACTTTTATGTTACATGGTTTTTACCATAAAAAAATGCACTGACAAAAGATGCTATAATTTTTTCCATCCAAGTTTATGAATGCTCCTAAATTCCATCCACAAATTCCAGGTAAAACCCCAGTAGATGATCTAGACACTTCCTTCAAAAGTTATAGTAGGTGACTCCTGGTGCTGCTCTGTTAAGAGCTGTGATTGCATCCAGGAAACGAGCATGAAGGTGGAATCTGCAAAAGATGTGGCATGGAGAGGGGAGGTCCCTGCAGTATCCTGCTGACAGCCCGGGCAGGGAACATCTCTGAACCTGGGGTTCCTGGTACTGCTCATTCCTTCCCCAACGGGGCTGCCTCCCATCACTATATTGCATTCTGCAGAAGTTAAGCACCATGTGCAAGGTTTTGAAGCTGTGCATGGCGGAGCTGGGACTTAAACCTGGGCAACGATGTTCCAGAGTCCATGCACTTAACCATGACAACAGACTACCTCCAATTCCTTCCTGTGTTGATGCTCCAAGAGTCTAAGTTCTTAGTAAAACTCTCCAGGCCATGGATTGGAAAGCTTGCAAAAACATCCTTCCACAACGGGGACCTCTTAATTTTCTGATGGAGTAAGAGTGTTGACCCTCACAGTAAGAATCCAGATGGACAGAGCTCACTCACGAGCCAGTATGAAACATGTAGTTATGTCACTGGAGTGCCCCAGGAAAGTAAACCAAAGGATAAACCTCCTAGCCCACCTCGGGAACCAGAGATGGGAAGCAGGCCTCAGGGCTCCCTTCTAGATACTCTCTGGAGTTGCTAAGAACTCTGAAGCCACTGGGCTCAAAGCATGCAGTTATTATGTGGAAATCAACGTCTGAGCCTGCAGCCTGGGAAGAGAGGCCTCAGATGCCCTGCAAAGGCAAGATGCCTAATTGTGGAACTCAATTTTGTTTTCATAGGAATCAATTTGCAGGGATTTTCATTTTCAATTATTCAACAACATCCAATTTTCCTTCCACACCTCAGCCAAACAGGAGGAGAGAAATTGCATATGTCAATCACCCCAGAAAGCCACTGACCAGGCTGAAGTCACCCTGCAGCCCCCTGCATGAAGAGAGCATGACTGGGGCCCCAGGAATGTGCCCTGCCTTTTCTGAGACAAATGGAGACACCAGATGGCCTTTTGCCCTGGATGCTGGGACACTGTCTGGCACTTGTTTTCCCTGTCAAGGAGGGAGACAGACAAGCTCCATGACTGTAAGAAGGACACACTTGGGTGACAAAAAAGAGGGAGGCAGCCCCCTTCTACCATCCACTCAGCCGTCATCATGGAGGGCTCTCCACAAGTCCTCGGAAATAACAGGGACCTGGTGCAGACTCTGGGGCCCCCTCCTACTTTGTCCTGGGCCCGGAGAAAATTAATTTAATCTTTCTGATCCTTGGCTTCTTAGTCCTCAAAGTGGATATGAACACTTCTTCTAGCTCCCAGGCCCAGAGAGGTGAAGCAACTCCTCCAAGTTTCCCTCACTAGTAAGTCACAGAATCTTGATTCGAAACCAGGCCATCTGGCTACAGGGCCTTGTCCTTAACTCTTATACTATAGATAAGCGGTTCCCACCCTTTTTGGCACCAGGGACTGGTTTCATGGAAGACAATTTTTCCATGGACCAGGGAGATGGGGGATTCAAGTACATTATATTTATTGTGCACTTTATTTCTATTATTATTACTTTGTAATATATACTAAAATAATTATACAGCTTGCCATAATGTAGAATCAGTGGGAGCCCTGAGCTTGTTTTCCTGCAACTAGACAGTCCCGTCTGGGGGTGATGGGAGACAGTGACAGATCATCAGGCATTAGATTCTCATAAGGAGCATGCAACCTAGATCCCTCACATGTGCAGTTCACAATAGGGTTTGCACTCCTATGATAATCTAATGCTGCCACTGACCTGACTGGAGGTGGAGCTCAGGTGGTAATGCGAGTGATGGGGAGTGGCTGTAAATAAAGATGAAGCTTCACCCGCTCGCCTGCAACTCACCTCCTTCTCTGTGGTTGGGTTCCTAATAGGCCATGGACTGGTACCAGTCTGTGGCCTGGGGTTTGGGGACCTCAGCCATAGAGGGCAGTGCCTGACACATATTATATTCTCAATAAGCAATATCGACTATTCCCTCGATAGAACACTTCACATGCTATGTTGCATTTGGTTATGACTCTGCCAGCTCATTAGTTCCAAGAGGCAGGAGCTACCCCTTCCTTTATATACTTGCCTTCTGGTATTCAGTTATTTATCTGTTCACATACTCAACCCCTAATCTCACTTCCAAAATAGTTATCAAGTACCAACTATGTGTAAGGACTTATGCTAGAATAGCAAAGTGAATGGATGTTCATCCACTCACTGTATTAGTATCTGACTGCCCTCTATGTGCCCAGGACTCTCACGGTCCTCCAGGATCCTCAGGGTAAGGCAATGGGTATGCAGAAGGGTTTAATACGCTAAGAGGGAAAAGTACGAAATGGGGTGCAGCAGTGGCTCCCAATAGCATTACTAATTTTTAAGTGATGAATAAGTCCTCGAGATCTACTACACAGCATATTTCCTATGGCTTGGTGCCCTAAGACCTCTGAAGCAACCAGCCTCAAATTATGCAGTTCTCATGTGGAAAGCAACATCTAAGCCCACAGCCTGGGAAGACAGAGGCCTCAGATGCCTTTCAGATGCATTTTAGGCAACACATGCAAGGTCCCAAAGATGTGCATGGCAGAGCTGGAACTTAAACCTGGGCAGCTAGGTTCCAAAGTCCATGCACTTAACCATGACAACAAACCACCTCCAATTCCTTCCAACTTGCACACTCCAGGAGCCCAGGATGGACTCTCCAGGCCATCGGTTGGAAACCCAAGAAGACATAGTTCCACAGAAACGAGACATAATTCCGTAATTCTTGTAGCTGCATTGTGTATTTTTAAATGTACCTATCACCTCCATTCTTGCCCACCATTTCTTTGTGGTTGGCAAATTTTAAGTGTACAATATAGTATTTGGAGCCATAGGATCTGTGCTATAGAGTAGATCTCCAGAACTTATTTATTATTATTATTGGTGAGAACCCACTCAATTATAAACAATTTCTTTTATTTTTTACTTGTATTTATTAATTTTATTTTTCCATAAGTTATTGGGGTACAGGTGGTATTTGGTTACATGAGTAAGTTCTTTAGTGGAGATTTGTGAGAACCTGGTGCACCTATCACCCGAGCAGTAAACATTGCAACATATTTGTGGTCTTTTATCTCTTGCCCCCTCTCCCTATTCCCCCCGAGTCCCCAAAGTCTATTGTATCATTCTTATGCCTTTGCATCCTCATAGCTTAGCTCTCACATATCTGTGAGAACATACGATGTTTGGTTTTCCATTCCTGAGTTACTTCACTTAGAATAATAGTCTCTAATTTCATCCAGATCATTGCAAACACTGTTAATTCATGTTTGTGGCAGCACAATTCACAACAGCAAAATCATGGAACCAATCCAAATTATAAACAACTTCTTTTTAATTTGCTAAAAGGATAGCTCTTACGTTAAGTGTTCATACCTGATATGCTCTGAATGTTTGCGTCCCCTCCAAAAATTATGTTGGAACTTAATCCCCAATGCAACATTATTAGTAAGTGGGGTCTTTAGGAGGTGATCAGGCCATGAAGGCTCCGTACCTTATAAAAGGGCTGCAGGGAACTGGCTGGGCCCTTTTTGCCCTTCTCCTTTCACCATGTGAGGATGCAGCAACAAGAGACCATCCTGGACGCTAAGAGGGCAGCCCTCACCACACACTGAACCTGCTGGTGCCTTGACCTTGGACTGCCCACCCTCCAGAACTGTGAGAAAATTAATGTTTGTGCTTTCTATTCTTTGGAAATTACACAGTCTCAGGAATTTTGTTACAGCAGCAGGAACAGACTGAGACAAAAATAAAATAAACACATTAATAATAATAAAGAACCAGGCATGGTAGTTCATACCTATAATCCCAGCACTTTGGGAGGCCAAAGCAGGAGGATCACTTGAGTCCAGGAGCTGGAGAGCAGCCTGAACAATATGGCAAGACCTCCTCTCTACAAAAACTGAAAAAATTAGCTGGGCTTAGTGGCAGGTGCCTGTAGTCCCAGCTACACGGGAGGCTGAGGCAGGAGAACTGCTCATGTCCAGGAGTCAAAGGCTACAGTGAGCCATAAGCCATGATTGCAACACTGCACTCCAGCCTGGGTGACAGAGTGAGACCCTGTCTCCAAATAAATAATAATAATAATAATAATAATAATAATAATAAAAATACAGGGGACAGGAGGAAATTTGGGGAAGTGATGGATAAGTTTATGGTCTTGATAGTGATGATAGTTTCACAGGTGTATACATAATCCCAAATTCATTGAGATGAATACATTAAATATGCCCATCTTTCTAATATGTCAACCATATCTCAATAAAGGAGTTAAAAACATCAGTATAAGAAATCCCATACAGACTTCACCAAGATTCCTTTAGTGGGGAAAAAAAATGACATGGTAGGGTAGCAGCCACACTCTTCATGGAACATTTATTCTGCTCCAGGTAGGGATTGTTCTAAGTACTTAATGCATTGTACTGAATTCCCATCATTTTATGATAGTAAAACTATTTTTGGTTCCATTTTAAAGATTTAAAAAAGAAACCTGGGGGACAAAGAAGCTAAGTTACTTGCCTGAGGTCTCACAGATATTAAAGAGGGGACAGGATTTTCCACCCTGGAAATCTGGCTTCAGAGAACATACTCTCACCACTTTATGATACTGCCCCTGTATATAACCACCTCACCTCCCCACCCCCCACCAGTTGTAAGTATTTGCTGGACTGAAATGGCCGGGACCGGCTGGGAAGGCAGGGTGGTCTGGCAGAAACAGTGTCAAGAGAATGACAGAGAGCCAGCCGGGAACGGTGGCTCAAGCCTGTAATCCCAGCACTTTGGGAGGCCGAGGCGGGCGGATCACGAGGTCAGGAGATCGAGACCATCCTGGCTAACACGGTGAAACCCTGTCTCTACTAAAAATACAAAAAAATTAGCCGGGCTTGGTGGCGGGCACCTGTAGTCCCAGCTACTCAGGAGGCTGAGGCAGGAGAATGGCATGAACCCAGGAGGCAGAGCTTGTAGTGAGCTGAGATCATGCCACTGCACTCCAGCCTGGGTGACAGAGCAAGACTCCGTCTCAAAAAAAAAAAAAAAAAAAAAAAAAAGAGAATGACAGACAGCCCACTTCCCCGCCCCAGCTGGGATGGAAGGTGGCCAGCCTAGTAGTAGTCTTAGGCTTCAGCATCTGAGGCAGCCCTCCACGTTATCTCCCAGACCAGAGGAGGAGAAAATGACAGCAGTCTGCAGCAGGGAGCCTTTGTCCTGCCTGAGCAATGAGTTTGGTCCTGACAGGGGTGTGCTGCAGAGACCCTGGTAGGAGCAACTCAGGGCAGCATGTCTAAGGGAGGGGAAGGGAAGGGAAAGGAGGGAAAATCAGGCTCTTGAGGACTGGTGGCCAGCAAGCCTCCTTCCTGCCCTCCCAGAGGAGGTGGGCTCACAGGAAGGGCACTGTGATAAGGGATCCCCTTAAACATGTGGGATTGTGGAGCCAGAGGTTGGGAAAACCGTCACTCAGAGAGGAGAGACTTCCCGAAATTGAGATCAAATTTCCTCTAAGAAATTGCTGTCAAAGAGAGGGCTGGATCTAGACTGGCTTGTCTAACTGTCTGATCCTCTTAAACCCCTGTGAGGCTGGGAGAGCACAGGAGACAGATGGGGGCACGGTGTCACTCAGGACACTGCTGAAGTCGCGTCCTGACAATTCAGGGTAACGCTGTGATGCACTTCAGAGGAATGATTTCACAGCTCTTATTCATGGGGAAAACGTTCCTTCTCACCAAGCTCATTTTCAGGTGCCCTCTGACAACTGGCCAAGCAAGAACACAAAAGGAGGTGGGGGAAGAAATTAGTTAGGCTGATGATAAAAAGAAGCTGGGGTGGGTTTCCCTCCCTTGTGGCTAGAAACCTGTGGGCAGCTGCAGCTCTGGTGCTGCTAATGCTGACCACTCCGGGCACAGTCCAGCCACATGGCCGGGGTCACTGGGATAGTCCTTCCTCACCCCACCTCTTCTCCAATGCCATCTGTTCCTGCCTCCCCTCTTGTAGGATTTATACTACAGACATTAAGATTCCTTTAGCAAACATCTCTGTGCCCTATTCCACGTGATGTGCCGAAGACACAGAACTGAATAAGACAATGTGGCATGGCGGTTAAGACAATGAACTTTGCAGTCAGGCTATGGGGTGAGTATGGACCAGGGGCAAGTGTTTTAATCCCCATGAGCTCTCCTTCCTCCATCTATAAAATGGGAATGACAGCAACAACCACTTCCTAGACGTGGTAGAAATATTTAATGCAAAAGTGCATTTATAGTGCAGAAGCGCAATGTCTCAGACACAGTGAGTGTGCAGTAAAGTCACCTGAAGACAAAGACGTCACCCCTCCCTGCCAGAGGTCCCGGTCTGGTGGGGGATGTTGGCACAAGCAAGGTACCTCAACAGAGTGGGATGTGATGATAGAGGCCAGCAGAAACACCAACCCTCTCTAACAGAGGTGAGTGATGAAGGAAAAAGTGACAGGGCACTTGAAGTAGAAAGCTGGCTCCTCATTTATCCATCATTTCTGGGGCTCCAGGGCCTGCCTAGGGCATAGTCTAGCATGTAAAGAAAGTGCTCAAAAATATTTGTTGAAAGAAACTAAAGCCATCTTAAAGGATAAGCTGCGATTCACCTGGTGGGCATGGCAGAGGGAAAGTGTATTCCAGGCAGTGGGAGCAGCATAGATAAGGGCCTGGAGACACAACTTGGATAGGAAATGTCAAGTAGTCCAGCGTCAGTAGAATGTAAGTCTTCCAAGAGGTAAATGGCAGAAGATAAGGACCCAGGCAAGAAAGAAGCTGTGTTCCAAAATACAGTTTGCACTGCTTCCTGCAAGCAAAGTGAAACCTCTGTAGGGTTTCATAGAAGTGGCACAGTGAGGTCATGCTTTTGAAAGACCACTCTAGAGCAGAAGCAGGGCACAGATGGAAGCAGACAGGCACCATACGAAGATATTGCTAACCTCCCAGGTGCTGTGGTCTAAATGTCTGTGTCCCCTAAAAACCATATATTAAACCCACAAAGTGATGGTATTAGGAGGTGAGGCCCCTTAGGAGGTGGTCAGGTCACAGGCATGAGCCTTCATGAATGGGATTAGGGCCCTTATAAAAGAGATCCCAGAGAGCTCATATGATCCTTTGTCATAGGATGTTACATTGAAAAGACGGCCATCTAGGAAGTGGGCCCTTAGCAGACATTGAAGCTGCTGACACCTTGATTTGCACTTCCCAGCCTCCAGAACCATTTCTGTTGTGTATAAGCCACTCAGTCTGTGGTGTTTTGTTACAGTGGCTGAAACAGAATAAGATACCAGGGCAGGAGAACAGACCTGTGGATTGAGAGAAAGCAGAGACAAGGAGGGGGAAATGGAGCAGAGGAGGTGAAGGATGGATGGAAATGGGGACAGATCCAAGAGGTAATTAAGACACATCCATTGTAAGGATGGAACAAGGGAAAGAGATGAGTCAAAGGTGATGTATTTGGTGGGTGGAGGAACCATTTACAGACTATGGGACATAAAAGGAGGCCTCTCTCCCACTGTAGCCCCGTTGAGCATGTGGTATGAGTAAAACATAATGGACACAGGGATCCAACGTTCAGGGGAGACATTAGCTGCAGGCAGCAGTAACCAGCAACACTCCTAATCATATGTTGAAGCTAATTCTTTGTTGTCCCCTCCACGGTCAAGACTATCTGTTTTCTTCCTGCCATGCTGACACCTTTTTGAAAACAAGGGTCCCATCTTATTCTTCTAATTTCTCGTCAAAACTAACAAAGTAAATATTGTTCAAAAAATGCTTATTAATGGACTTAGACCATCTCCAATTCAGAGGTTCCATGTGTCTTCAGAGATGGGTTTCAGAAGGTGAGCCTAGCACAGTACCTGGCACATGGCTGGTGCTCAAAAAACTTATTGACTGAGTAAAGAAAGGCAGAGCTCTCTGTTGCTTCTAGACCTTTTCCCGACCCAAGAGCAGGAAATAGGGCACAATGGTATCCCCTCATATGGGGAGTGTGAGAACCCCATGATATACAAGCCCTTGCAAGGCATGATGTGCAATGAAACCCAGGCTTTTCTGCTGGGGTAATGGCCTTCACTCTCTCAGTCCATTCCCTCACATGCAAAACTGATGACTGTACACAATGCCTGGATGCACCATTGAGTCAGATACAGAAACCTCCTAACACACAGCCTGGCTCAGCAGGTGCTCAATGATTGGTAACAATGCTAAGGATGGTGATGATCTAATGAGGTATCATTACTAGTGATCAGGATGGCGATAAGGTTATTGAATATCTTTATCTACCTGTCTCCTGCTTAAAACTGTTCAAAAACCCTACTGCTTTCACCATAAAGACAAATAAGCTTAATACAGCCCACAAGACCCGGCCAGGCGCGGTGGCTCACGCCCGTTATCCCAGCACTTTTGGAGGCTGAGGTGGGTGGAACATGAGGTCAGGAGATCGAGACCATCCTGGCTAACACGGAGAATCCCCATCTCTACTAAAAATATAAAAAATTTGCCAGGCGTGGTGGCGGGTGCCTGTAGTCCCAGCTACTGAGGCTGAGGCAGGATAATGGTGTGAACCCGGGAAGCAGACCTGCGGTGAGCCCAGACTGCACCACTGTACTCCTGCCTGGGTGACAGCGAGACTCCTTCTCAAAAAAAAAAAAATACAGCCCAAAAGACCCATCACTGCAGGCACCCTGTCGGCATCTCCAGCCCCATCTTCATGAATCCCTTTCTCTTTCCTCTCTCCTTTCTCTTTCCCCTCTCCAGCCGGGCTTCTCCCACTAAGGGTCTTGGTGTCATGCAATCTTCCCAAACATTAGTCAGACTTTCTCCTGTTCCCTGAGCTATGAAAATTTTGGCCTCACTCACTTGTTCATCCATTAATTTCTCACTCTCTTACTCATTGAAAAGACATTTATTTATTATCCTCACTGTGCCAAGCACTGTAAAAATGGAGGTACCTGAAACTCCAACCACGAATGGGATATCAGAGTTCCATTATCCATCAGTACCTGCTTGTCAGCAAGCTCACTTTAAGAAGAAATGTGAGGGGAATTGGGGAGAAGAATATGGATTTCAAAGCTCCAAGCTATCCTTCACCCCTGTTTAATTACCATAATAGAAATATGGCTGCTCCTAGAAATGCACACCCCAACACACACACACACACACAGACACACACACACACAGGGAGAGAGGGAGAGAGAGAGAGAGCGCATAAAAGTGCAAGACGGCGCTGAATTGGATTACAATGTAAGGAGGATGTACAGGGAAGGGGATATCCTCAGCTGAACCCCAAATGGGATATATCTGATTTTTCTTGGATTTACTGGAGGTGGGTGGATCTCCTAGTCAGGATGTTTATTTGCATGAGAGGAGAGACTGACAGAAGAAATATTTTTGTTTCGATCCCAAAGAGAACACAGAGAGGACATGCATGCTTGTATCAAAACATCTCAGGTACTCCACAAATATGTACACCTACTATGTACCCACAAAAATTAAAAATAAAATGATACAAAGAATACAGACAGGACAGAATAGCATCTTTTTCAGCCTAGATTTGGGCTATATAATTTTTTTTTTTTTGAGACAGGGGTCTCACTGTTACCCAGGCTGGAGTACAGTGGGATGCTCATGGCTCATTGCAGCCTCAACCTCCCAGGCTCAAGCAATCCTCCCACCTCAGCCTCCCTAGTAGTTGGGACTATAGGCACAATCCATGACATCTGGCTAATTTTGTATTTTTTGTAGAAATGAAATTTAACTATGTTGCCCAGGCTGGTCTCAAAGTCCTGGACTCAAACAATCCACTTGCCTCAGCCTCCCAAAGTACTGGGATTACAAGCATGATCCACGCCTGGCCAGGCATAATAATTGAGAAAGGAGGTTCAGATAGGAGATGCAAGGTCTAGTTTCATGAGAGGCTGTGGAATTTGGGGTTCAGGTGGCATGGCTTTGGCACCCAGTGTCATCCTTGGTCAAGGAGAGAAGACAGTTTTGTCATTTCTGTAGAGAGGTGCTGCTTCAGCCAGTAAGAATCCAAAGTACCTGGAAGGTTTTCTAATTGATGGCAGTAAATTGTAACTGGCAGTTACAGAATCTTCCTAGATGAGGGAGGAAGGAGCTTGAAGGAATAGGTAGCCAAGGGGAGAAGATATTCCACCTGCTTCTGAAATCCCAGTACCTCCAAGCTTAAGGATGTAGCAGAGATGAAGGATGAGGAGCATCTTTAAGGAGCCACTGGGGGCTAATGGTGAGTCCCTCTTTGCAAATTGGAACTAATGCTACCCGTCATCCCAGAGCACCCCCATGGAGAACTGGAGGCTCACACGACCTCATCGGCTCTAGCCAGAGCTGCTGTCCTTTTACTGGGCCCCTCTCAACCCAGAAATCCCAAGGGTTGTATACCCGGGGGCTGTAAGATCCAACCAACTAAGCCTAATGGATATTAACCAATTGTATTACCCATGCAAAATCCACACCACCCGGTGGATTTCAAACCTAACGCAGCCCCCAGCCCCAGGCTCCCAGCCCCTGCCCCCGTCTGAGTTCGTTAGTGAACCAGCAGCCATTCTCTCTGCAGCACCAATTTCTCTGGGCTCCACTGTTTCCTGAGAAGGGATAATAAATGTGTTCGGAAGCATGGGGTGATTTATTAAAGTGCATTGTATTGCAATGGTTTTACAAGAAGATTAATTTTTAATAAAGAAACCTATTACCTCACTCTTTGAGGACCTTCACACACCTAAGAAAAATGATTCTCTCTGCCTCTGTGGAAACTGCTGTGGCTTCCTTCCTGGAACAGGGTCCACTTTGTTCTCTTCAGCTTCTCTGGAGAGAAGCAGATGGACTTACTGAGTGGGGTCCAAATGGAATTTGGACCTCTTCTTTGGCCATTAGTGACTGAATACTCACTTTTCAAGCTCTTTTCTTAGCACCCCTGGCTGAGGTTTCTGATCAACAGAGCTGCCCCTGTTCTAATCATGGGATGTGAAGAGTCAGGCCCTAGCCAGCTACTGACCACTCGGGTCTCCAAACAGGGAATGGGAGGATAGAAGGGAATTTAAACGAGACCCACATGTGATCAAGACATTGGAAAGGAAATCAGGCCAGGCACGATGGCTCACACCTGTAATCCCAGCACTTTGGGAAGCTGAGACAGGGGGTCTACTTGAGCTCAGGAGTTCGAGGCCAGCCTTGGCAACATAGTGAGACTGTCCCTACAAAAAAAAAAAAAATTAAATTAGCCAGGCATGGTGATGCATACCTGTAATCCCAGCTACTCAGGAGGCTGAGGTAGGATTGTTGAACTCAGGAGGTTGAGGCTGCAGTGAGCTAGAATCATGCCACTACACTTCAGCCTGGGTAACAGGGTGAGATCTTATTTCAAAAAAAAAAAAAAAGAAAGAAAGAAAATAGGTCAGGAATGAAATTTTAAAATGGCTAGGTGGAATGATAGACAAGTGGATGAGAAGATGGGTTTTCTATCTCTGACTACTTTCATGACCTTGGGCAAGTTGTGTGGCCTCTGAGCCTGAATTTCCTCATCTGTGAATTGGGCATTGATGGAATTCTGGGGAGGATTCAACTAACTAAGAAGTGCTCAGCACAGAGCCTATATTTATTGTTATTATTGTTGCTGCTGGGGATATAATTCTTCGGAAGAGGGAAAAAGTTGGCGAAGCTTGGATTTGGGAAGGCGGGAAGCAAACAGAGATCTTCATATAAATTGGAGTGAATTTATTTTTATATTCTTTTACAGAGTACAGTCCCTTTGTCTCTTCTTCATTAGGAAATAGCATACACGGTAACAGTGATACAGTTTCCCAAAGGGACTTCAGCTAAGGCTGGGAAAGGAGGGCATATGGATGCAGACCAAGGGATGTGGGCAACACAGAGGGGCCTCAAGAGACACCTTCTCTGCAGGATTTTGGAGACGGGGAGGTACCATCTTGTAAGAGTAATTACAGGTTAGTTAACTTGGAGACGGAAGGTTAGTCACTGACATTAGTAAGAATAACTATTATTACTATTACCATTACTATCCTAATTGCTTAAAATAAGTTACTTCTTGTATTAGGTAGGTGCAAAAGTAATTGTGATTTTTGTCATAATAACAGAAGTCAATTAAACACCTACGATAAGCCAATCCTAAAATTTCATCTATTATAATTCCAGGGTCCCAAGTCAGCAGTGAAGATCTTTAATTCTATATAAAGGGCTTTAACTAAGTTCAGAGTCAGAATAAATCACTAAAATTCCCAGTGAGACTGGATCCAAATAATGAAATCTCAACAGCTAACAAATACTAAGCACGTGGCTGATGCCAGTAGCTGTGCTAAGAGCGTGATATATCAGCTCACTCAATCCTCAGAACAACTCTATGATACAGATAAACTATTTGCAAATCACATACCTGATACAGGATCCCTGTTATATAAAGAACACTTAAAATTCAATAGTGAGACTTGCCTTTTCTGGGTATTTAATATAAACAGAATTTTATAATATGTGACCTTTTTTGCCTGGCCTCCTGCAGTGAGCATAGTATGTTCAAGGTTTATCCATACTGTGGCATGAATCAGTGCTTCATTCCCTTTATGGCTGAATCATATTCCATTGTATGGATAGACCACATAAAACCAAACTAAATTAGAGGTTACTGACAGCCAGGGGAGGAATGGGTGTGAATACTTAGTGGGTACGAGTTTTCTATTTGGGTGATGAAAAAGTTCTGGAACCATAGTGGTAATGGTTGTTCAATGCTGTGGGTGCATTTAACACCACTGAATTGTATGTTTTAAAACGGTTAAAGGTTTGGGAGGCCGAAGTAGGCGGATCATGAGGTTAGGAGTTCAAGACCATCCTCGCCAAGATGGTGAAACCCTGTCTCTGCTAAAAATATAAAAATCAGCCAGGCGCAGTGGCATGCACCTGTAATCCCAGCTACTCGGGAGGCTGACGCAGGAGAATCACTTGAACCTGTGAGGTGGAGGTTGCAGTAAGCCGAGATTGCGCCATTGCACTGCAGCCTGGGTGACAGAGCAAGACTCCATCTCAAAAAAAAAAAAAAAAAAATGGTTAAAGGGATGGACTTTATGTTATGTATATGTATCACAATAAAAACAATAAGAAAATCAACAACCCAAAATTTTCTAATGGGCAAAATATTTGAGCAGAAACTTCACCAAAGAAGATACACACATGGAAAACCAGGAGTTGAAAGATACTCAACATCATTAGTCACTAGGAAAATGCAAATTAAAATCACAGTGATATACCTGTATATACCTGTAAGAATGTCTAACATTTAGAAGACTGGGCCGAGCAAGGTGGTGGATCATGCGTGTAATTCCGGCACTTTGGGAGGCAGAGGTAAAAGGATTGCTTGAGGCCAGAGTTTGAGACCAACGTGGGCAAGAGAGGGAGACCCCGGGTCTACCAAAGATAAAAAAGAATTTTCTGGACATGATGGCACACACTCGTAGTCTTAGCTGCTTGGAAGGCTAAGGGGAGAAGATCCCCTGAGCCCAGGAGTTCGAGGCTGCAGTGAGCTATGACTGCACCACTGCACTCCCGCCTGGGTGACAGAGTGAGACCCCAACTCTGAAAAAAAAAAAAAAGAGAAAAAGACTGATCATGTTGGTGAGTGTATGTGAGAAGTAGAACTTTTATGGACTGCTGGTGGAAAGGTAACATGGTTCAACCACTCTGGAAAACAGTTTGGAAGTTTCTTAAAAAGTTAAATATTCACCTACAAATGATCCAGCCTTTCTACTTCTAGCTACTCAAGAGAAAGAAAAACACATGTCCAAAGGCATGTACAGAACTGTTCATATCAGCATTATTTGTAACTACCAAAACCTGGAAATAAAACAAGTGTCCATCAACTGGTGAATGGATAAACACGATGTAGTTTCTATCCATACAGTGGAATATGAGTGCACAACAAAAAGAACCAAACACTGTTACACGGGACAATGTGGGTGAACCTGAAAACCATTAGAGTAAGCCAAAGGAGCCAGGTGCAAAAGACTATGTTCTTTCTATTCAATTATATGAAATGTCCAGAAAGGGCAAATTCCTAGAGATAGAAATCAGATCAGTCATTTCCTGGAGTTTTAGCAGTTCCCTGGAGCTGGAGGTTGAGGGAGAGTAGATTAACTACAAATGAGATATTTCTGAGATGATGGAGTTCTGAAGCTAAATTGTGATAATGCCTACATGACTCCATAAATTCAGTCAAGATCTATATTGTGTTTTATAGAAACAATAGGTGAATATTATAGCATGTCAATTACATCTCAATAACGCTTTAAAAATAGTTTGTCCCGGCCTAGCATGGTGGCTCACGTCTGTAATCCCAGCACTTTGGGAGGCCAAGGTGGGCAGACCATGAAGTCAGGAGATGGACACCACCCTGGCCAACATCATGAAACCCTGTCTCTACTAAAAATACAAAAATTAGCTGAGTGTGGTGGTGCATGCCTGTAATCCCAGGTACTCAGGAGGCTGAGGCAGGAAAATCGCTTTAACCTGGGAGGCAGAGGTTGCGGTGAGCCGAGATCACGCCACTGCAGTCCAGCCTGGTGACAGAATGAGATTCCGTCTCAAAAAAAACAAAAAAACAAAAAACAAAAAACAAAAACTTTGTTCCAGCTGGGCGCGGTGGCTCACACCTGTAATCCCAGCACTTTGGGAGGCTGAGGCAGGCGGATCACCTGAGGTCAGCAGTTCAAGACCAGCCTGGCTAACATAGGTAAACCAGGGAAACCCCGTCCCTCCTAAAAGTATAAAAATTAGCTGGGCATGATGGCGGGTGCCTATAATTCCAGCTACTTGGGAGGCTGAGGTGGAAGAACCCTGGAAGCAGAGGTTGCAGTGAGCCGAGATCGCGCCATTGCACTGCAGCCTGGGTGACAGACTCCATCTCAAAAAAAAAAAAAAAATTGTTCCATATGATTTCATTTATATAAAATTCTAAAAAATGCAAACTAAAGTACGGATTTAGAAAGCAGATCAGTGGTTGTTTGAGGAGGTGGGGAGCAGGGAGGGGCAGGAGCTGAGGGACTGCAAAGGGACACAAAGAAACCCATTGGAGTGATGGATATTTTCATTATCCTTACTGTGGAGATGCTTTCACAAGTATATGCAAAGTTCAACACTTACCCAATTTTACTCTTCACATGTGTGAAGTTTCCAGAATGCCAATCATATCTTAATAATTTTTTTTGTAAACAAGAGAACATTCCCAGTTGAGGGCAATCTGAGTTCTGTGATGATTCCCTTTTGCACACATACACGTAACTCAGAGGCGAGCTACCAAAGCAGGAGGCTCAGTATTGAACATGGAAGCCATGAGGTCTCAGTCCCAAGGGGGATGGAAGGCTGGGTTTATTGTATGAAGACCCTACTCCTGAGTTCTGATTGTGCAGATGGGGAAGTGGTACAGCCGTTTAGGAGTTCCACAGGCTGGGTCAACCCAGCAGGAGAGTCACTCAAATTAGGGAGGTGATGATGTCACAGATATAGCCAGCACCACGGGATAGAAGTGCAGGCATATGTGCCGAGCTGAGCATCCCCTGTGTATTAGTTTGCTAGAGCTGCCATTAAAAAGCACCAGGCTGGGTGCTTATGCAACAAAAATTAATTTTGCACAATTCTGGACTAAAAGTCCAAGATCAGATGTCAGCAGGATTGGTTTCTTCTGAGGCCTCTCTCCTTGGCTGTTGACACCACCTTATTCCTATATCTTCTCTTGGGCTTCACTCTGTACATGTCTCTGTCCTAATGAGGCCATTAAGGCCCATCCTAACCGCCTCATTTTATCTTAATTACTTCTTTGGAATCCTATCTCCATATACACTCACATTCTGACATATCAGGAGCTAGGACTTCAGCGTTTGAATTGGGATTGGGGACAAATTCAGCCCACAAAACCCTCTTAGGATACAGGCATAGAAGGAGTAAGCCTGATAGGTATTCAGGAGACACAGCAAGAAGGAAGGAGGAAATTGAAAGAAATGGACTGAGTAACCCCAGATACAAGGTTTATGGTGTGAGATGGTCTTCTATTGGTGGTTCTGTCTTGGGTGGATGTGGTTCTGGAAAGTGTCCAGTGGTCCAGCTCCCTGCTCCTCAAAGTGTGGTCCAGACCAGCAGCGTGGGCATCACCTGGGAGCTGGTTAGGTACACAGACTCTCCAGCCCCATCCCAGGCCAAGTAAACAAGAGCCTGCATTGTAACAAGATTCCCAGCTCCTTCTCAAGTCTGTTAAAGTTTGTGATGCACCGATGTAGACTTCAACCTTCCGCACTCCCTCTCTCTCAGAAGCCAGGACTTCCAGAATCCAGAATTGATCCCTGTTCTAAAAGCCCCCTCCCTGACTACATTCATCCCTATTTATACACCTGTGTGGTTACCTATACAATTAAGTTATAACGAGGCTATACTGAGCCCTATTAGCAAAATGGTTTGCATCCAGTTGATTTCCTGGTTGTGCAAAAGTGCTCAGTAATAACCCATTTTAATAGTAACCAAAATTAGCTAAGGAACCCAGCTCCACCTTTTGCAGCAGTCAGACAGCAGCTTTCTGAGATGACCCAGCAGGGACCCAGCTCACAGGGAGTCCTGGCCCTGTGGCATCCTTTGGATGCCACAATATTGTGAAGGAAATACTAAGAGAGGTGCTCAGGTGGTTGGAGCCTCAAACTGAGGATACAAGAAGATGCAATTCATATCCACAGCCCCCGTGAAGGGAGAGGAGAGATGGCCGCGACTGTCTTACTGCCCAGGACAATAGGGAGGTAGGTTCTATCATGGTGGAAAAAGAAGGCTCTGAGAGGTTAAGTAATCATGTTGTCACTGTCCAGCAAATAAACAAAGGAGTCAGTATTTACCTGGACGTTTCACACCAAAGCCTGAATGCCTCATCTTCCCACTGGGCCAGGCTCACCCATCACTGGTGCCTGCTGGTGGAGGTGTCAGGGGGCAGCTCTAGCTTCTCCCCCAGGCCACGGCAAGACATCTTTCTAACTATTCCTTCTCTTCCTGGAGATCCTGCTCCTCCAGTGGGGAAAGGCTGGCTGCTTGGGTAAGTGGCTCTGAGAGGCTTAGAAAGAGCGTTTGGGAACATCAGTGGGCCAACGAATAAGAAGAGCCCCTGACGATGTGATGGCTTTCAGAGGGCTGAGCTGGGCTAAGAGCATCAGTGATCCTGCAGTCACCTCTGTGCTAATTAGGGAAGCTTATCCGGGGGCATTACCACGTTTGTTTAGCTTTCAGCTCTTGTCTTTCCCACTGATGACATTCCCTGGCAAAGACCTGATTCCTTAATAAACTCCCAATAGCTGGTTTCACTCTCTTGGGCTTGATTTTCACCCTTGAACAGCAAAGCAGACTTGCCACTTGTTCATCTCTGCTAAGGTTGGAATTCTGGTGCTGCCTCCAAAATTCCTGTTGAAAGTTCATCCTCATTATATTGGTATTAAGAGGTAAGGGCCTTTGGGAAGCACAGCCCTCATGAATAGATTGATCCCTTATAACAGTGCTGGAGGCAACTAGCTCCAGCTCCTTTTCTGGCTCTTCTCCATTTCCATCATGTGAGTACATAGCATTTGTCCCTGTTACCCTTGTTGGCCCCATCCACCACGTGAGGATGCAAGAGGAAGGCTCTCACCAGACGCCAAATGCCAACGCCTTGATCTTGGACTTCCCAGCCTCCAGAACTGTGAGAAAATAAATTGTCATTCTTAATAAATCACTCAGTCTCATCATTTTGTTATAGCTGCACAAATGGATAGAGACAACCTCCCTCCAGTGGCTGGTGAAGAAAGAGAGAAGATGAGAGAACTGAATTGTAGGTAACAGGAAAGGCAGGTCTGCTAGTAGAGACATGAGAGGCCCTCCCACTTTCTTAAGCCTCAGGGACAAATTGGAATAATAATGCCAGCTGTTTCCTCACTCCCAATGGGAATGTGAGCTCCTCATACCCATGTTCATTACCATTTATTGACTCACTGAGAGATCAACACTGTGCTAGGATCTATGCAGGACAGACTTCCCCATTCGTCCCCCCAGGTCCACTCTCCGTCCTTATCCACTCTATTCTGTGCCCTGAAACCATATTAATGGATCCCCTTCCCTATTGAGTTTGGCCAAAGGAAAACATTACAGGGTAGCAGAAGGTGGGAGGAGAGAGATATGGGAGTCTTCATCCTCTTGACTTCCTCTTTGCTAGAATATGGGTTTGTTATGACTTGACTCATTACTGAAAGCCACATTCATGTCAGGCAACCCTTCTTATAGCCCTCTGAGTTCTGCTAATTTCTCCTTCCCCCTGGAACCCTAGGGGTGGTAACAGCTCTCCACAGTTGCTAGCCACAGGGTGCTGCATCTTATCTGTTTCCTTTAACCTTTTGATAAACAATTCCTTTGTTCAACTCTTCTCAATTATCCCATCAATATATGTCTTCTGTTTCTGGCAGGGACACCAACCCACATAGAAGCTTACATTTTGGATCGCCAACCCTGAAATACAATTCTAAAGAATAGGCATTAACAGCTTCATATTAAAGATGAGGGAATTGAGGATCAGAATTCACATTTGCATAAATAGCCCAAGGCCCTAAACTAGTTAATAGAATTTTGAACTTATGGAGGCTAATTTATATTTGTGACAAACGAGTCGGAGGTAAATCAGTGCTTATGGAATGACTAAATAAATAAATGAATGAACCCATCCTGTCTGACGCTCTCTAACCTCACATTTTAATCCAGGCTCTATTCCAGGGCTGAACACAGTGATTCATTTACTGTTCACATGGATCACTGCATAGTGCCACCCATAACCCAGCCCAGGTCTCCTCAAAGACCTCCAACCAAACTGCCCCCTTCCCAGCTTTTAGCCCAAATCTATACTAGATCACCTTCTTTTGATTCAAACAACTCAATGCTCCCCAAACTGTATTTTTCCACCCCAAAGCCTCCAAGTCACAGCAGCCCTGTGCACTTCATCTACAAAATTTTCCAATATACTGCAGTTTTAGTGGGACTATTAAAAACCTGTCAGAGAAATGCTGGTAATGGCAAAAACATTTCTCAGGAGCCGTCAATTCCCCACATATCCATCAGAGCTGCCCTGCATAACAAGGAAGGCCTCATTTAGAATGTGTCAATTCTGATTATTAATGTGGGGAAAACACCTGCGAAGTATGTTTGTCTGGGAGGTGAGCATGGTAGGACTCAAGGCCAGGCAGCAGCCACGACTGCAGAGAAAATCCTGCTGTCCAGGCCCAACTTGCTGAAAGGCCACCGTAATTAATTAGGACTAGGCTATCACAATGGGCAGAAGAGGGGAAGGGAGGATGCAGCAGGGTGGAGAGGGGTCATGCAGCACACAGATGGCAGGTCCCCCTCACCTCTCACCATCTGGAATTCACTGGAATTCAACTCATACCTGGAATTCACAACACTCAACATTTCACTTGTCCTCAGATTTATCAGCTTATGAAATACCCCAGGGACTCCCTACAAAGCAATCTTCAAAGTTGAAACCTTATCAATGAACAGGATAGCTTGTTTTGTTTCGATATTTAACTAACGTCCTTCTGGATTACAGACAAAAACTCTGTCACTACCACCAATAAACTAAGCTTATGTATTCACTTGTGTATTCATTCATTTGTTCATCCATCCATCCATTCATCTATTCATTCGCATATGAATGTATGAATGTCACCCCCATCTATCCACCTATCCAACAATTCATCCACTAATTCATGCATTTATTTCCTCACCTCACTAATATTTATTGAACAATTACTGAGTTTCAAGCAATATGCTTGTCTTGAAGGACACCAAGATGAATTGGACCGAGGCCATTGACTTCTAGGAACTGAATAGCTTAGAGAGGGAGGCAGACATGTACTTGGGTAATCACTTGATCCTGGAAGAACAGATGCAATTGCAGACCATCTTTAATACTGTGGCAAGACTTCCCAGAGGAAATCTCTGAGCTGGGCTTGGAAGGGTGAGTAGGAGTTTGACAAGTAGGGAACGGCATGAATTGGGATGGACAAGACCATTCCAGGCAGAGAGAGCAGTATATGCAAAGGTGTGGAAGTCTGATTACTGGTGGGAATTATCAGACAGGAGGCAGAAGACCAGGAGAGGAAAGAAGCAACATTTCTGCAATCCCAGACCTTTAACTGAAGCAACATAATCATAGTAGAGCATGAGATAATAGAAAGGGGATCAAGAAGGTAGATAATGCATGCTACTCACTCTGACATACCCACTCTGTGCCTAGTATGGTACCTTAAATACAGTAGATGCTCAATATTCTCTTTGTAGAATTCTAACACTTTATTAATTCATCCCTGTTTCATCAAGTGCTTAATGAATGCCCAACAAAGTGTGGTTTGTGGAGTAAGAGAATGAATGGCAGGCACCATACATATACTTCACAGTCATGATTTCATTTTAATACGTACTGCAATCTCACAAAGAAAGTAGCACCGCTATTAAAAATGGATGAGGAAACAGAAGCTGGGCCATGTTAAATAACCTGCTAAAGATCCCAGATATGGTCAGTGTGGGAACTGGGATCAGAATCCACAAGTTATGTTTTTCCAAAGCACCTGTTGTCTCTCTACCACTCTTCCAACATCCCTCCCAAAGCCAGTACAAAGAGGACCATAAAATAGTACAAAGGAACTCTTAGAGCCTGTGTTTGTCAGAGAAGAACCAAGCTCGGCCCAAAAGGATGGGCCTAATACTGACACACCCAGGGGGTACTGAGGTATGGAAAACAAAGGGCTATGAGGTAAGGTTTTATTTTGCTGTTGTTTCTTGGATGGGGGGAGGGATACAGTGGATGGAGAGATCCTGTGACTATAGAACCATCCAACCCATTCCTGCCATTGGCTGGGTGCTAAAGATGGTCTGCAACTGCATCCATTCTTCCAGGATCAAATTATTACCCAAGTACATGTCTGTCTCCTTCTCTAAACTATGAATTCTCAGAACTCAAGGGCCTGTGTCCATACATCCTGGTGAACTTCAAGACAAGCATATTGCCTGAAACAGAGTAAATGCTCAATAAATATCAGTGAGGTGAGGAAATAACTGTATAAATTAATGAATGAATGGTTGGATAGGTGGACAGATGGGGGCGAGATTCATACATTCATATGTGGATAGATGGATGAACAAATGAACCAATACACAAGTGAATACATAAACTTAGTTTATTGGTGGCAGTGATGCAGTTTTTGTCCGTAATCCAGAAGGGCTTTAGTTAGTGAAATATCAAAACAAAACAAGCTACCCTGTTCTTCCCTATAAAGGGAAGAAACCTGCAGGGTCTAGCACGAAGTCAGCATCTGCTTGCCACATGGATCCAGACATGCTCCTCTTCAAGAGAAAGGTCTGAAAACTTTCTCCCCATGGGTTAACAAGCAGTTCCACCTCTAAGCATTCCCTCTGAGAGGCTGTAATGGCAGAGGATGGGAGGAGAGAGGGGCCAAGAATCACTTAACGCTTTCCAGGGTCCCTGAGCCTGTAGATCTCAGAATACAAAGGACCTCAGCAGCCATCCCACCCTTGTCTGCATGTTTTACAGTCCAGCCGTCCTTTGGGAAGACTCACACACATCTTGGCTTCCAGGTCCGAGAAGGCAAGGTTGGTTCCCTGGCTACAAGTGGAAACACCTCTTTTGTATCTAAAGGGGGAGAAGAGGAAGAAAAGGACTTTCCAAACCAACAGCTTCAATTTGAGGAATTATTTCAGGCTTCCTTTTGATGGGGAGCTTAAAGCGCAAAGTTTGGGCAGCAAATAAAATTGAGGGCATGGAGTAAGGGGAGTTAAACCTCACCAGGAACATCTTAAGGAGCTTATACACAACTCCAGAGAACAGCTTATTACACGTCTGCTTCCAAGGAACCTGTGGATCAGATTTAATCTGTAAAGAGGCCCCGTCAAGGTCTCCTCCTCCCCCAGCGAATGCAGCCTCCAGCAGACCCAGGCAGAGCGCTGGCCCCAGCAGAAAAGCACACACGTTCAACCCTCCGGGGGAGAGGAGCATTCGCTTTCCTTTATGCTCCACTTCCTCACCTAATATACAGCTGCCCTGCATATACAACTTCCATAGCCAGCAAAACTGAACATTCTGATTTTTAATGACGCTAGGCGATAATTTTGGCACCCGTTTCACTCTCTGTGCCTGTCAGCATAGGAATAAAACAAACAAACAAAAGAAACCTATGTTGTTGGATAAACCCACCAGATGGTTCATCTTTATCAAAGGCAAATTGTGCCTGCCATTACATCTTGCTCTTTGTAAATCTCAACTCTTTAGCAACCACGGATCACACTGGTATTTTTGTGTGTGTGACTAGTTAGCCTTTCAACCTCATTCCCCAAAGTAACCAAACCCCACTCATCCCCACATGCACCCCAGCTCCTGCGCCTGTGTCGAGACACATATATCTCTGCTTTATAAGTAACTGCCTGATGCCTGCTAAGTATATTACTGCCTCAAAAATTAATTCACACACTGAGAATAATCACAGAAAAGAAATTTGTTTTCCTACAAGGTTGTTTTCCAGCTGTTTTAATGCTGACAATTTTACCCTGAAACTCAAATTGAAAAAAAAGAAGAAAAAAAAAAAAAGGGAGAGAGAGAGAGGCAGAGACTTTAAAATCTGCATAATTTGAAAGTGCTTAATGTAAATTAGATAGATCAGCCTAATTTTATTTCAGTACTTTTTAATTGCATTTATAATTAGTAAAATACATTAATGTGCTACATAGAAGGTCAGGAGTTCTGGTAAAGGGATCTAATTAAAATGGCCCACTGCATTTCTGTCACACATGCGCCCAGGAATTTCCAGCTCCACTTCCGTACACACTCTGGACCGGGCCTATTTTTAACTCAACTGTGTCTTCATCAAAAGCGGCAATCCTGTGATCAGAGGGCTCCTGGGGTAGAAGATCCCACTCTCTGTCTTGCTCTTGCACTTAAGCCTGCCTCTTGGAGCCTCCCGTGGGTCTATATCAGGCACAAGAAAGCAGATTCCATCTGTCCTCATGTGGCAGGGAAGTTTTAAACTATTAACTCATTTTTGTCCTAGGACTGCCTCCCGTGCCCTCTCACCCATTCAAACAGAGAGGCTTGTCTCTGATTTGCCCCAGAAAGGGTATCCAATGGCAATAGGACGTCTTCCTTGCTTACGTTTCCGAGCGGCCCTGTTAGCTATCTGAGAAGCAACTGAGGACAGAAATTCCTCTCTGTAATAATGACTGCAGGGGCAACAGTTTATTCCTCCTCCAATTTATCACCAGTGTCACCCTAAAACTAAGTAATAGGCCACTAAAAGTGTCCCTGAGTCACTGGGTCACATCCATTTCACCATCCCATGTCCTCCAATTCCACATGTCCTTGGCCATCTGTCCTAGCCAACTCTCCCTTATTTGTGCTGGAGAGCCCTTGCCACTGCCCAGCAGAGGAGTCCGCATCTACTCGCAACCCTGGCCTAAGCTCAAGGGTGTGCTGGGGGTGCAGAGCCTATTCACAACCCGCCCCTCTCTTCACCCATGTCCATCAAGTCCTGGTCACAGGATGTCCCACCCTGGTTTGCTCTTGACTTCCTTTTGCCTTGTTAATGTCACATCATAATGTACATGGTTATGCATGAGTAAGGAAATGGACTATGGGGTCCAGTCTCCTCTGCTAATCCAAAATTAGGCACTCACCATTGGACTGGACATGCCAGAGCACCCCCTGTGGCCCTGGGGTGTATACTTCCCCTTCCCTTACCCTTAGCATATTTCCTACTTTTTCTGGAACAGTCTGGCTTGTTCTACAGTTTTCTGTACCTACTTCTCCCTACATACATATTTCTCTCCCCTCCATCTATAGGTAGGACATATATATGTATATACTTATACATATATGTACATAAAATAGGGAAATATATACTTAATAGGAGAAATGGAACATGCAAATATATCTTGGGAGACATGCATATTCATTTTCTGAGGACAGATAGATATATATTTAGTATATGAAACAGAACACCCATATATAGCAACATTCTCCCACTTATTTTTTTTAAATTAATTTTAAAAAATCAAACATACCACACTATATTCTGGGAACTAACATTTGTTGAATAGGTAGAGGCGCCCAACTTTGTTACAAAGAGCTATTCAGAAGCTCCTCAATTTACAATGGGGTAACGTCCCAAAAAACCCCTTGTATGTTGAAAATATTGTTAAGTCAAAAATGCATTTAATATGCCTCACCAACCGAACATCATAGCTTGGCCCAGCCTACCTTGAACACACTCGGAACACATGAGCCTAGAGTTAGACAAAAATCATCTAACACAAAGCCTATTTTATAATAACATGTTCAGTATATCCTGTAACCAATTGGATACTGTACTGAAAGTGAAAAAAACAGAATGGTTGTGTAGGTACTCAAAGTACAGTTTCAAATGAATGCATGTTGCTTTCGTATCATCATACAGTTGAAAAATTATAACCCAAACCATCATAATGCAGGGACCATACGTCTGTATATTGTTTGACTTTTTTCAGTCATCTTGTCCACAGACCAATGAGGTTGCTTTTGCAAACAGCAAAAAGTATGGGGGCAGTTTCCCCCATACTGTTCTTATGGTAGTGAATAAGTCTCACAAGATCTGATGGTTTTATAAGGGGTTTCCCTTTCTGCTTGGATTTCATTCTCTCTTGTCTGCTGCCATGTAAGATGTGCCTTTCACCTGCCGCCATGATTGTGAGGCCTCCCCAGCCATGTGCGACTGTGAGTCCATGAAATCTCTTTTTCTTTATAAATTACCCAGTCTCAGGTATGTCTTCATCAGCAGCATGAAAACAGACTAATAAGTCCTTTTGCAGAAGAAGGATCTGAGTTTCAGAGTGGCTCACCAGAGATCTTGCAGGAGTCAAGTGGCAGAGCTGGAGCTGAACTGGGCCTGTCTGACTCAGGCAGTAGTCTGTACCTCTGAGCCACACCCAAGCTGACAATGGGGGGGTTTATGTAGTGTCCATAAAAGGCAAGAACCTGGGAGGAACCTCACAGCTCAGACCCCTGGTTCATAATTTTTGACTCTGGCATCACTTAATTAAGATTTTCCTTCTGCCTCCAGGAGCAAAGTGGAACACGTAGCAAAAGTTTAAAAAAGTAAACAGAAGGGCCCTTCTCATAAGTCCCATTTGACACACATATATTTCATGGAGACAGGCATATAGGTGAGTGATCCAGACCACAAGACCCAACTTCCAGTTCCTGTTGCCCTAACAATCATCTAACGCAGATGCCCTCTGCCCTGTAATACCCAACTATTTAAAGTTCTACCAATTGCCAGGTTGTTTCAAGTCTGCATGTCCTTTCCTATCCTAAGCCATCTACCTGGAAGTCCCATATCCCCCCAGTCCACCTGGGAAATAAACCCTTTCATCCCTTAGAACAAAGCTCAAACATCTTCTCAACAAAGCCTTTTCTGACCCTAACTAAGATTTACGAAGCACATAATAGGGAGAAATCGACACTGCTTGGAAGATCAGCTGTATTGTAATGTGCAGTTTGAATTATTTGAGGGCAAAAATGGGTCTTATTTAGAATATTACTAATGACAATAATACTCATAGCGACACCTATGTGCTATGTCCAATCACTTTTTACACATATCACTTCCATGACTTCTTACAATTAGTCATTTTTATCCCTATTAGTCATTTTTATCCCTGGCTTTCAAATGAGGAAATGGAAATTCAGAAAGGTTAAGTAACATGCACAAAGACACATAGCTATTAAGTACAGAAACCAATATTCAAACTCAGGGTGTCTGCTTTATATATTCCCAGGGCTTAGCACACAGTAGGTGCATATAAATACTGTTTGAAAGAATAGATGATGCACATTTACTGAGCATCTCTCCTATGGTGTCCCATCCAATTAACCTCAAGCAGATGGAGTGGGGACATCCTTCCAGAGCCTGTCCTGCTTGTTCTAAGGCCTCATGACTTACCTAGAAGTCAATATTTCATTATGAGCCCATCACTCAGGTCAGTGTAATAATTAATCACTATCTGCTGTGTGACTGCTTATTGCATTTTAGCTTAATTCCAATAAAATCTAAATGGTCTATTAATTTTCCTAATAAATTTAGATATGGCCTCTGACCACAATCTGGCTTTGATTAGCTAACAAAATATTTGAAGATGGGCCAAGCTGGCTCTTTCAAATATTTCAAGCAAATAACACTTAAATGGATTTAGGATTTTCTGCATCAGCTTATGGCTGGACTCAGAAGTGAATAAAATAAGGGTCAACTTCATAATTGGTCCCCAGCTACTCAGAGCTGAGTCACTCTGGGGAGCCATCTGTATAAGGGTCTGGAAGCCAGATACAGCCAAAACGACAAGGAAACACACCTTTAGTTACAGGAAGAGCAGAAAATCAAGTAGGGAGTGACTTCTCAGAAGCACCCAATGGAGGTGTCCCAAGACGGTCCTTGAAGTGGAGGTTCCCAAGAAGTGGGTGTGGACAGACACTTATGCTAAAACTGCCTACCCCAAAGATGTCCTGAAAGTCTATGCCATTGATGCAAATCCAATATATGTAGTTTACTTTCAAAGATCCAAAAGGTAAAGAATAGTGATAGGAAATGAGAACTTCTTCGATGGGTTTCTAGCATGGCTGCTTCCTGTTATGCTTCAGGTCTCAGTGTCAATGTCACCACTGTAGAGTCCCTCCCTGACCTCCGTATACAAAGATGACCTCCCCATCCCCATCTACCAGTCTTGATCACAAAACTCCATTTAATTTTCTTTATGACACTTATTAGACTGTCATCTTTGGCAGTTATTTTATGTAATTTTCTGTAGTTCCCCTACACAGGAATATAAACTCTAAAAGGCCAGAGACCTTCTGCAGTGCTTGGCACAAAGTAGATACTCAATAAATATTGTCACATGAGTAAATAAGTGATGAATAAACAATGAATTGATGAATGATGTGAGGGCCATATAGAGGTTAACCTGGAAACAACAGGGAAATACATCAGAGTTAGAGAACACCAGGGTGGGAAGCAAACAGAACTAGGGTTCAATCTTAGCATTGTCTCCTTCTAGCTGGATGACCACAGGCTAATTACTTGACCTCTCTGTGCCTCAGTGTCTTCATCTGTAAAATGGGGTAAGAGTATCAAATGGGCATTGACAAGTAAACACTCAGCACCATAACTGAAGCATAATTAGTGCTCATGAAAGGTCTGCTGCTATTGCTGTCACCATCATCATCATCATCATCAGGGTGTGAAGACACCATCTGATACAGCCCTGCTTCATCCCTGGGATCCACCTCATTCCATTCCATCTCGGAAATGTCATCTATGATACCACCACCACTCCTCTTCCTCTCTCTGACCCCATGTGATGCTTTTGAGGCCACTGATCATATCACAAACCCTGGGCACTTGATCACTGTGGATTGATTTGGTCCAGATCCTGGATTGAGCAACTCTGTCCTGATTCCTTGCTCTTGGCCGTAGCTTGGCAAAAACTGCCTCTTCCCCATAACATGTTTCCTTCTTCCATGCCCCAGATTTCACCCATGTGGGCCACATCCACTTCCCTCCAGATCCAGATCTGTGCATTTCAGAACCCAGCCTCAGAAGTGGGTGGATCCCCTTGACGTCAGGGTTTTACTATTCCTGAACCCAGTCTTGAGCAGCTTATGACCTTCCAAAACAGCTCACCAAAAGCCAACCATGCCTTCACAAAGTGACAGAAGTCCTCCCTTCCCCCAATCTACAAGCTGAAACTGCACTAGATTCAACTGCTATGGACATCTACAATGCATTGCACAGCCCTATGCAAATGGGAAAACCCAACTGTACTGCCAAAGTCTTTGAAAAGGGGGGGACTATTGATGCAAGTGGTGAGTGTTGTCAGACCTGTCTCCATTAGAGTAAACAAAAGAACTAACTCATTAGAAAATGCAACAGAGACGGTGAGGCTCTAATAGCTTTGGAAAGCAGTGAAAGGAAGCAAATCCTCCCCCACTGAATGTAAACAGAAGGGGAGAATGGGATTGTTTATCTTCCAGGTCTAAAGTCAAAAGTTAGGAGGGATATATGGATGTATATAATGGGGGAAATGGATCTGTTTAAGAGGCCAGAGAAGGCTTCTTGAAGAAATGATATTTGAGTTAGGATTTGGAAGAGGACTGGTCAGGGGCAGGGAGGGGAAAGAATTCCAGGTCAAGAAAACAACATATTGAAGACCAGGCTAGGCACAGTGGTTCATGTCTGTAATCCTAGCACTTTGGGAGGCCAAGGCAGAAGGATTGTTTGAGCCCAGGAATTCACAACCATAGCAAGACCCCATCTCCACAAAAAATTAAAAATTTAGCCAGGCATGGTGGTAGGTGCCTGTGGTCCCAACTACTTGGGAGGCTGAGGCAGGAGGATCACTTAAGCCCAGAAGATTGAGGCAGCAATAAGCCATGATCTCGCCACTGCACTCCAACCAGGGTAACAGAGTTAGACCTTCTTTCAAGAAAAAAAAAAAAAAAAGAAGGAGGAGGAGGAAGTGGAAGATGATAAGGTGGAACAGATCTTGGTCCTTAACAGGAACCAAGTGTCACTGGGCATAGTGATAGGGAGAGAGGGGGGAAATGAAACTGATCTAGAATCATTTCTTGACATTTATGGGTTAGGCCTTTCGTGAGGTGTTTCAGATCCATCACTACTGATCTACAGAAACAATATAATAAGGTAGGTATTTCTTTTCCCATTCTCCAGATGAGAAACTGAGATGGAATAATTTAAGCAGCTTGGCCAAAGTCATACAACTGGGGAGAGGAAAAGTTAGATTTTGAGCCAAGGCACGTTGGCTTGAATGTGACTCCTTCTCAAGAACCAGTGAGATGAGAGTGGGTGTGTGTCTGGGGAATTCCACAGACAGTGTGTAGACTGGGATCCCATGTGATGGGGTAGCTTCCATCTTGCCGAATGTCGCCATAGTAGGATTGCAGCCTCTTGGCGGCTAATACATAAGAGATGCCACTAGCCTCTGCCTAGATTTAATATTGGTTTAACAGTCAGGAGTTAATTAAATGTTAATGTTCAGTCACTTGAAATTAAACATTAGGAATCTCAGCTTTATTTGTAAGTTTCTTAAGCCATCATTAAGGTGTTCTTCTTGACTCCCCTCCCGCTGGGCCGCCCGACTCCTCCGGCTACATCCCCCATCCACAGGCAAACTCATTTTGCTCACCACATGCCTTGACACACAACATCTGACCTGCCCGACAGCTATACCTCTCCACTGAGCAAATCTGAAAGGCTGCACACACCACACACACACACACACACTCACACACACGCACACATGCATGCTGGCATCGAGTTTCACATAAGGTGAGTCTGCCTCTGGTATCAGGGACATTTTGGTGTTTGTAATATTTTATAGATGACACAGTGCTTTCAGGTACATAATTGAATTTGGCCTCATAGTGAGATGATGGCAATGATGATAATGATGATGGAAGAGGAGGACGAATTAGTAAAGGAGGAGGAAAAAAAGGAGGTGAAGGTGAAGATGGAAGGGAAGGTGAAGGAGGGAAACAAAGAGGAGGAAGAGAAGGAAAAAGAAACGGGAAAAAGGACCACTTTGTAAGTGTTTTCTGTATGTTTCCATGCAATGCTCAGTATAACCCCATGAGTTAGAGATTGTTACCGTGCTCACTTTACGGACAAAGAAAAAGCCCCAAGAGATTAAATCACATGCCCAACACCACAGATGTGTTGCAATTAAATGTCAAGGTTGAGGCTCCAAATGCTCATTCCCTTAACCACAAATGACCACATAAATGCAAAAAAGTGAAGTTCAGATCAATTAAGAGGTTTTTCCATGACCTTGCAGTTTCATGATTTTACATATTAACTCTCCCAAAAAATGAAGCGCAGAGAGCTTAAATGGCTCACCCAAGATCACACAGGTTTATAATGTGAGGATCAGGGAGAAAGTGCTGGATTCCAGTCTCCCAGTACATTTGTGAGTACGTGCAAATGAACACTTGCACATGCATGCATGCATGCACTCTCACACACATGCACATACACACTCACATGCATGCACACATACACACACGTGAAGGCACACGTACATAGACCCAGGCTCCCTCCAAGCCTGGAAACTCCCCCAATGAGGTGACCAGTCTGGGCCCTCCAGCATCCCCTACAAGTACCAGGTTCCTCACTGCTTCGTGAGCACTGCTCTCGAGTAGTGGGGAAGATGAGGAGAAGAGAGGGGCCTGAGGGATGGAGAGGGAGGGACGCCTGCCTCTTCTCAGGAAAGCAACATGGCTTGTGCCAACACTTCTGATTCAGGACTCTGGCCAGTGCCACATCAGCTTCCTGGACCTCTTAGCAGCATGAAGCCAGTCCCCCAGCACCCATGCCAACCGGCTGAATTGAAAATCAGGGTAAATCTGCACCAAGAGAGATTTCTAATCAAGGCTCAGGTTTGCATTTCCTTTTCAATGGCATGTTGACAAAACAAGAAAAGACAGAAACAAACACGGTTAAGCTGAGTTACGGAGGCAGGCCAGGGGAGAATCAGAGGCAGCCAGGGCTGCCCATGGTGGGCAAAAGGAGCTGGTCAGCACAGCAGGGCTGGGCTCCTGGCCTCTCTAAACACTTGTCAGAGGCTTAAGTGCAAGTTTAGAGAAAAGTGAGACCAGCCAGAGAGAAAGGGAGTCATGGAGACACATGGGTTCCCTACCGACACCTGGATATAGCCTGAGGTCTGGAAAACGGGAAGTACATTTGACCCTTGAACAACGCAACATGCGTTTGAACTGCAGGGGTTCATTTCTATGTAGATTTTCTTCCACTTCTTCCACTCCAGAGACAGCAACATAAACCCTTTCTCTTCCTGCTCCTACTCAGCCTACTCAACACAAAGAACATGAGAATGAAGACCTTTCAGATAATCCACTTCTACTTAATGAATAATAAACATATTTCTTATATTTATGATTTTTTTTTGAGATGGAGTCTCGCTCTTGTTGCCCAGGCTGGAGTGCAGTGGTGCGATCTCAGCTCACTGCAACCTCCACCTCCAGGGTGCAAGCGATTCTCCTGCCTCAGCCTCCTGAGTAGCTGCGATTACAGGCACATGCCACCATGCTGGGCTAATTTTTGTATTTTTAGTAGAAATGGGGTTTCAGCATGTTGGCCAGGCTGGTCTCGAACTCCTGACCTCAGGTGATCCACCCACCTCAGCCTCCCAAAGTGCTGGGATTACAGGCATGAGCCACTGCGCCCAGCCATATTTATGATATTCTTAATACCATTTTATTTTCTCTAGCTTACTTTATCATAAGAATACAGTATATATAACATAGAACATTTGCAATAACTGAGTGTTTATGTTATCACTAAGGCTTCCAGCCAATGGTAGGCTATTAGTAGGTAAGTTTTTGGAGAGTCACAAGTTATACATGGATTTTTCAACTGGGCTGAGGTGCCCCTAACACTCATGTTGTGCAGGAGTCAACTGTATATGAAGCTGTGATGTTGTCTCTCTAGTTTATCTAAGAGAACTTAGGAAGGAATTACAGAGGGCTGGAATAGGAATAAAAACAGAACTGACCATTTACAGAGAAGCCATTCAGTGCCAGGAGCATACACACATCACTTCAAAATTGGCCTTGTCCCAGGTTCTCTTTTACAGCCCCTGAGACTGGGTTCCCGGGACTTAAAATCACTTATCCACAATAACCAGCTCTTAAGGGAATCAGAAATCATCCCATCCAATCTGCTTGCTTTATAGGCAAAGAGACAATTTCTGCAGGGTGCCTGGGTTGCGGGGGAGAGCCAGTGCCCTGCCAAAGTCATCCTCAAAGTCTCTGGTGTAAAGAGGACCTCCAAGCCCCAGAGGCAACCCCAAGAAATCTGGAGGGTGGGCTCAGTCATCTTGCTGCTTCTTCCCAAAACCTCCATAAGGATGACAGTGACAATTACGATTTTCTCCACTTCTTTATTTCCAGAGAGCAAAGTGGCCTTAAGTGGAAACCAAGCAAAGGATATTCAGGTCAAACATGTCATAGGCTTGTTGGATTGCTTACGTTTGAATATATGATGTCCAACATGTGAGGGTTTTTTTTTTTGTGCTAATTTTTTTCTACTCTCTAGAATGCAGTCTGAGGTTAGACAGATCTGAATTTGCATTAAGCTCTAATACTTGCTATAGTGTGACCTTGGGAAAGTCAAGTAACTTAAGACCCCTTGTTCCTGGAACCTGGAGAGTCACCCATTCACCCACACAGACTTTTGTGTGCTGCCTGCCTGTCAGTTACTGTGCCAGGCAATGAGAATAGAGGCATGAACAGGATACACCATCACCCAGCCCTCCTAGCCAAGATCCCAGGGGGATAATATTAGTACCCAGATCCTAGGATTGCTGTGAGAATTGAAAAGAGATTGCATGTAAAGGCCTTAGAATAATGACTCCTGGTGAGTCATCACTCAACAAATGATGTCTGTTAAGATGCTATAATTATTAATAGCATTGTATTGATCTTTTTATCAGAGCTACATTTTTTAGTGCGATAGAAAATAAAAAAGATAGTTGGCTACAGTTTAGTGAATATTTACTTAAGTATGTTCTATTTAATGATCTAGCTGAATCATGCGTGAGAAATTAAAATAAAGAAGCTGGGCACTGTGGCTCACGCCTGTAATCCCAGCGCTTTAGGAGACCAAGGCGGCGGATCACTTGAGGCCAGGAGCTGAAACCAGCCTAGCCAACATGGTGAAACCCTGTCTCTACTACAAATACAAAAATTTGCCGGGCGTGGTGGTATGCACCTGTAATCCCAGCTACTTGGGAAGGTGAAGCAGAAGAATAGCTTGAACCCAGAAGGCGGAGGTTGCAGTGTGCCAAAATCACACCACTGCACTCCAGCCTGAGCAACAGAGTGAGATCACGTCTCAAAAAAATAAAATAAAACAAAACAAAATAAAGACCCACCATCTACATCCCCAAAAGGGGCAGAGGGTCGCAAAAGCAGCAGCAGTGACACTGGAATGGTCCTGTGAGGCCAACAGAGGAAGATGAAGTGATGCAGAGCACGCACCCAGCACCAGGCATTCCACACTCACTCTCGTTTCTTTCATTTCCATGGCAGCCCCTGGGGAGTAGGTATTGTTGTCTTCATCCAGGAGGGAGATGAGGCTTAGGGAGGGTAAGAAATGTTTTTCTTCTGGTAGGCCCAGGATCAAATCCCAAACCCTGTAAGCATCAGGGTCCCTATTCCGTTTTACCACATGTGCTACATTTCTGAACATTCTGAGTCCTTTTTTTTTTTCAGCATTTTTTTTTCCTTGCATCTTCATCAACAGTTGTATTGCAGCAATTTTTTTTTTCTTTGAGCTCCTGTTTCTAGAGGGGAAGGAGGCACAAACAAAGCCAAAGCCATTCCTAAAGCCCCATCCTTCTCTGTACAGTCTCTTCACCTTGGACACTGGAAAATGCAGGGGTTTCTCCCTCTGGCAAGCCTTTCCCATATACGTGTCATTCTTGTATTCTTCCTGGTTACACGACTGGGCTCCACTTCCCAGCTCACAAGCCACAAGGCATGGCCATGCAACTGAGCTTTGGTGGATGATGTGGGCGTGGAAGAAGGGCTATTTGTCACTTTTAGGTCCAGCCTGTCCAAATTCTTTATGTGAGACCCTCGCACTCTTTTCCCTTGGAGGTCAAATGCTAAAGATAGAGGAGGACCTACTGAGTGGTAGCAGCCTGGGGTCTCGAATAACCACAAGGGTAGGGTGCCAGCTCCACACCCACAGTCACGGTCACACATCACATGGGGGAGAAATAAACTTTTCCTGCATGAAGCCCGTGAGGTATAGAGGTCTATCTGTTATAGCAGCCACCATTGCCCCAGCTAGCACAGCCCATACAGCTGCAGGCCCACTTCCTTAAGGTAGAAATTATGTCTTATCCAAGTCTATAATCTGAGTACCTAGTCATGGTGTATGCTGAATTCAGGAAGGTTGGCCTGGCGGTTAGAAGGAGACATCTTGAGATCAGATTAGGACGTGAGTACTGGCTTAGACACTTGTGAGCTTGGGAACTTAGGGCACATTATTTAACATTTTTGAGCTTCCATCTTCTTATCAAGAGAAGCGCGATACTAACTGTATAAATAATGCATAGTCATGAGTCATAAACAAGATATGACTGGGGAAAAAGCTTAACCAAAAGAGAACAATAATAAGCTCTCAGTAGCTGGTAAAATACTAGTACCAGTACTAGTAATGATGATGACGATGATGATGATGAAACTAACACGTTAAATGCCCTATAGTAAGATCTTAAAACTTGACTCCAAATACACAAACACCCATACATGCCCATGCACACCGTCATACACACACACTCATATAAATATACACAAATATGCGGGCTTGCAGACCTCCTAAAGTGGCCTCTTGTAAGTCAACACAAGGATGTCTCTGACCCTTTCTCGGAAGCATTTACTGTCACCACACACAGCCTCTCCTTCACCACACCTCCCTCCCTGATGCTCCTGACTCCCTGGGTTCTCAGAAATTATAATTAATTCATACTTTGGGCTCCCAGGATTATAAGGTATTATAGGATGGCAGAGCTAAGACAAATGCTTCAATTCACCAGCTGCCATGTATTTAATTAGAGATTTTGATGAATCCTCCTTACACAGACAGGCCTTCTTACTTGGTGCTGTGTGAGAGAGAGGAAGAGGGAGAGAGAGGGAAGCGTTTGTACACAAGGACTCCAGGACATTCAAACTTTTCACTAGTTTGGACTGCTTGTCTGTCCCATCAGAATCAGCTGGAAGTGGAAGAGCATCAGCTGCCACATCGGGTAGGCAGGAGAAAATGTCTTGAAAGAGGCTTCTATCTTCCTGAGACACAGGAAAGCCTCACATATGGGGTGCGACAGGATGGGGGCTTTTCACAGGTCTGAAATGCTTCTGGGGCCTCTTAGATTTTTAACTTGTAATTTTCCTTATAACTTGGGAGGTGGGTAGAAAAGCATGTGCCTGTCACTGACAATGGCACTCTCGGGATGCTGTGTGTGTGTGAATGTGTATGTGTATGTGTGTGTCTTATACTCGCTGAGGAGCTCGACAGTTTGGTAAATAAGGCCTATCTTTGCTCTTGTGAAAGACCACAAGTTTGTTTATTTATTTATTTATTTATTGAGACTACGTCTCGCTCTGTCACCCAGGCTGGAGTGCAGTGGCATGATCCCGGCTCACTGCAAACTCCGCCTCCCAGGTTCAAGCAATGCTCCTGCCTCAGCCTCCCAACTAGCTGGGATTTCAGGCACCTGCCACCACGCCCAGTTAATTTTTGTATTTTTGGTAGAGACAGTGTTTCACCACATTGGCCAGGCTGATCTCGAACTCCTGAGATCAGGTGACCCCCCTGCCTCAGCCTCCCGAAGTGCTGGGATTACAGGTGTGAGCCACCACGCCCAGCCACAAGTGTTCCTTCAAAAGATGCTTTTGTAGCGCTAAATGTCTCCAACAAGGACAGCACTTAATACAATTTAAAAATAAGGTTGTAAATGGAAAGGTTGACATATGCTGTCATTTCTTCTCTCCCTCCAGGGTAAATAAACTACCGGCCAACAGCAGAGATTCAGGATGCAGTCCTGGGAGCAACCTCCAGCATGGCCAGATGTCACTCTCCAGGTATGATGTTTTCAGCAGTCGAATTTCTGCCTAGGAAGAGGGGCTCACAGACAATCTTTCCAATACCCCTACAAGTCAATCATTTATATTTACCCCATTCTATAGGTGTAAACAAGGTCGCTTCATTTCCTGCCTCCACTGGAAGGGATGCAGAAACTCAGAATTGAACAGTCTGGAGCCCAGCTCCACCTCTCTCTTGTCTCTGCCCAACTCTTCGGGGAATAACCTGCCACATAACATCTAAGTTCCTTAGTGGAGTTTGAACACTGCAATCGCAATGCATTCTTCCTTTCCAACTTTGTTTGCCACCTCTTGTCAATGCGGGCCCTTTACCGGAACACCTTGGGAAATGATCCTCATGGAGGCTTGACTGTTCCGAACTCACTACTTCCTGAACCCCTTTGCTGGTGGTGTCACCCTCTCCTGGGCTCGCCTTCCTGTTCCCTCCATGCTGCCAAACCCTCTCTGCGAGATCCAGCTCTTTGTCACCTTTTCTACAAAGCTCTCATTCATATTCCTCCTCTTCAGCATTCACATATACTTACTTATCACTGTATGTGTTTTGTCTGTGGGGTATCCCATCCTATCCACTTAAACCATACAGTCCTTGAGCATGGGGTCAGGTTTATACAGTGTCATCCCCTCATGGCTAAGCATGAAGTAAGCCCACTGCAAACTACAGTGACTTTATTATTCAGATGACCAGTTTGTAGAGAGGCTTACAATGGATGTCCTAGGGCATAAAGTCTTTATTCACCTCATTGCCAGGAAACTTCATTGGTCTTCTCTCTAATTCACCGTGAGGCACTTCTGTGTGCACTGGAGGACACCTCTGATGCTTATGATGACCAGATCCCCGAGCAGCACAATCCTAGACAGTGTCCTTGGTGTGCTCACCTGTTCCCTTTTCTCCCAGTGAAAGGGCCCTGTGGAGTCATTACAAGGTCTTCTTCACAAAAAGAAATGCTATGAGCTCCTCCTGTGTTATTTAATTTTTTTATTTTTTTTATTTTTTGGAGACAGTATCTCACTCTATTGCCCAGGCTGGAACGCAGTGGCACAATCTCAGCTCACCGCAACCTCCACCTCCTGTTCAAGCAATTCTCCTGCCTCATCCTCCCAAGGAGCTGAGATTACATCCATGTGCCACCAAGCCTGGCTAATCTTTGTATTTTTAGTAGAGATGGGGTTTCACCATATTGGCCAGGCTGGTCTCGAACTCCTGACCTCAAGTGACCCACCCGCCTTGACCTCCCAAAGTGCTGGGATTACAGGCACAAGCTGCCACGCCCAGCCTCATTCTACCTTTCAGACCTCTTCCACTTCCTTCCCTCCCACCAGTCTCCGATGAAATCAAACACCAATTTCTCACTGTCATCTCATTAAGAGTTTGACATGAAACCAGTCAAATGTGAAATGGCTGTAATGAGTATGACCAGCCTGGTGAGAGCAGGAGAGAGGCACTGTTGGGGATGATGTCCAGGTTTGGGATGAGGGCAGTGGCCATGCTAAGGAGAATGAACGTCATTGTAGGACCAAGAAAGGTGCAGAGGTCTTGGAAAAATGAAGGGATCATCCACAGAGCAAGTTCTGTTCCCCACACTGGGGTAGTACAGAACCCTCTCAAGGCAGAAACACACCCTGACACACTGCACATCTCCTTATCATGGCCCTCATTACATTCTCTTGTCACTATTTCAACTCTGCATAAACAAAGGGTCCCTCCTAGTGGTAGAGACACACCAAGAAGCAGCAGTGAGCAAAGTGCTACATGAGCAACAGAGGAATGGACGTATCAAGGGACAGCTGGAAGGGCCCCCATCCTGGACTTGGGAGGTCAGAGGTGCATTTTCCCCAAAGCTAAGAGACAAGCTGGAATCTCAAGGCTGAGCAGAAGCAAGAGAAGAAGTAGAGAAGTCCAAAAAGGTAAGAAAGACCACACGTACCTCATCTGAAGGGAAGAGAAAATACAGTGGAGGCAGGTGTCTTCTGGGGTCAGAGGTGGAGCAATATAAGCAAAGTCTGAATCACCAAGGGCCTTGCAAAGCATCTTAAGGGTTTTGGATCATCCAAAAGGCAGTAGGACCAGTTCAGGGAATGACATGATCCAAGGATCCTAATGAAAGGAAAGCTCTGGTGGTCCAATGGAGAAATGGCAAGAGAAGGAGTTAAGGAGGTAAGGAGGTGAGCATGAAGGTAGGGAATGGAAATGGGGGGTGGTTTCAGTAATCCACAAGCAAGGTGATGTCAGCTAAGGTGATGTGGGCTAACGTAATGGCAGTGGGAATGAAGAGAGGCAGATTTTTTTCAGGAAATTGCAGACATCTTGGCCAGGTGTGGTGGCTCATACCTATAATCCCAGCACTTTGGGAGGCCAAGGCAGGTGGATCACCTGAGGCTGGGAGTTCGAGACCAGCCGGAATAACATGGAGAAACCCTGTCTCTATTAAAAATACAAAATTAGCTGGGTATGATGGCACATGCTTGTAATCCCAGCTACTTAGGAGGCTGAGGCAGGAGAATTGCTTGAGCCCAGGAGGCATAGGTTGCAGTGAGCCAAGATCATGCCATTGCACTCCAGTCTGGGCAATAAGAGTGAAACTCCGTCTCAAAAAAAAAAAAGAAAGAAAAAAGAAAAGAAATTGAAGACACCCTGCAGAGACCCTGATAATATACAAAAGGTAGGACAGAAAATGGAAGGATCATCAAGGATGGCGGTGGGGCCTTGGAAACAAAGTAGCTTCATTTCCTGCCCCACCACCTCCATGCCTGGAAGGGATGCAGAAGCTCAGAACTGGATAGTTTTGAGTCAGCCCCACCTCTCTGTTGTCTCTACCAAGCTCTTTGGTAAATGTCCTGCCACATAACATTTAAGTTCCTTAGCTAAGTTTGAACACACTGCAATCCCACTGCAGTAGTGCCTTCACTGAGAAGGGAACAGGGGAAGGAGATACCACATAGCAAGGACCACTGAATGTCCTGTCTCTTTAACACCCTCCTGGGAATTTATCCCAGAAAAATAAATCCATGGAAGGTAAAAGTTGCATGCCTTTATGTATCTGTAACACCACCATCTACAAAACACTGGATGGCTAACAATGTTAACACAAAAGAGCTCATTTAATCCCCACAACAACCCAATGAAGTAGGTCCCTGTCTTAGTCTGTTTGGGCTGCTATGACAAAATACCATACACTGGGTAGCTTATAAACAATAGAAATCTGTTGCTCAAATTTCTGAGGCTGGAAATCCAGGATCAACACACCAGCAGATTCAGTGTCTGGTGAGGGAAGGACTTACCTCCTGGTTCATAGATGGTGTCTATGCGCCATGTCCTCACATGGCAGAAAGAGCAAGGCAGCTCTCTGGGGCCTCTTCTAAAAGGGCACTAATCTGATTCATAAGGGCACCATGCTCATGATTTAATTACCTCCCAAAGGCCTTACTGATATGGTTTTGATCTGTGTCCTCACCCAAATCTCATGGTGAAATGTAATCACCAGGGCTGGAGGTGGGGCCAGATGGGAGGTGAGTGCATCATGGGGATGGAATTCTCATGAATAGTTTAGCACCATCCCAGCTTGGTTCTGTCCAGTGAGTGAGTTATCACAAGAGATGGTTGTTTAAAAGTGTGTAGCACCTCCCCCGTCTCTCTGCTGCTCTTGCTCTGGCCATGCAAGATGTGCCTGCTTCCTTTTTTTTTTTTTTTTTTTTTTTTGAGATGGAGTCTCACTCTGTCGCCCAGGCTGGAGTACAATGGCATGATCTTGGCTCATTGCAAGCTCTGCCTCCTGGGTTCACGCCATTCTCCTGCCTCAGCCTCCCAAGTAGCTGGGATTACAGGTGCCAGCCACCATGCCCAGCTTTTTTTTTTTTTTTTTTGTATTTTTAGTAGAGACAGGGTTTCACCATGTTAGCCAGGATGGTCTCGATCTCCTGACCTCGTGATCCACTTGCCTTAGCCTCCCAAAGTGCTGGGATTATAGGCGTGAGCCACCGCGCCCGGCCGTCTGCTTCCTCTTCACCTTCTGCCGTGAGTGTAGGTTTCCTGAGACCTCCCTAGGAGCCAAGCAGAAGCCTCTATGCTTCCCGTACAGCCTGCAGAACCATGAACTAATTAAACCTCTTTTATTTATAAATTACCCAGTCTCAGGTATGTTTTTATAGCAGGGTAACAATGGATGAATATACTTACCTCCTAATACCGAAACCTTGGGGGCTACGATTTCCATGTATGAATTTGAGGAAGGGACACACACATGAAAGCCACAGCAATCCCATTATGATCCTTACTTTGTAGATGAGCAACCAAGACACAGAGCCAAAATATGCACTAGGGAGCCAGCCTCCTGGGAACATACCTATACTAAGTTGCCTCTTCGTGACAAGGGAGGTTTTTGGTAAGTTTTGGCACATCAGCAGGCTGCAATTTTAGACAACCATTAAACAATCATTAAAGTCATTCCATGGAAACAAGGGAAATGTGTCTGGGGTATCATTAAATTTTAAAAAAGCAGGGGAAATGGTGTGTAAAGTCTGAAAACAATTATGTTAAAATATGAGCATGAATGGGTCAGAGCTGGAAGAGAATTTACCATGATGAAAACAGATGTGATGTCTGGGTAATGGGATGAGGGTGATTTTTTTTCTATCCACTTTTCCTATATTATTGATATGTATCTTTTATTTAATGAAATACTCAAAATAAGAAAAAATCTCTACATACACCATATAACCCTAATGTATAAATTTAAGAAACAGGCACAATTAATCTGTAGACATAGAAGTCAAAACATGGTTACCACAAATTGGTACAAACTAGATTGCTAAGCAGCGAAAAGATAGTTTCTGGGAGGAGAGAGATATCTTATGTATAGATTGAAATGATAGTTACACAGGTACATTTCTATCAAAACCTCACTGAACTGTATCTTCAAGAGCCGCATTTTATTTTATGTAAATTATATGTAAATATTGTGTGTTTATTGCATGTAAATTGTATCACAATTTAAAAATATTTAAGTAAAGAGGATGTGACAATTAATCTTATCTGTCTGCTTGCCTGGACTAGGGAATGCTAAGATATTTGGTGAGATATTACTTCTGGGTGTGTCCATGTGGGTATTTGGGGGGATGCAATGAGTATTTGAATCAGTGGACTCGGCAAAGTGGATGACCCTCCCCCATGTGGGTGATGTCATCCAATCCATGGAGGGCCTACATAGAACAAAAGGCAGAGGAAAGAGGAATTCACCCCCTTCTTTCTTGCATCCCCGCTTGAGCTGAAACATCTCATTTCATCTTCTCATACCCTCCAACTGGGATTTACAACATCAGCTTCCCTGGTTTGGGTCTTTGGACTTAGGCTGAATTATACTACCTGTTTTCATGAGTCTCCAGATTGCTGGTTAGGTTGTAGGACTTCTCAGCCTCTGTAATCATGCAAGCCGATTCTTCATAACAGGAACGCACATGCATGCATACACATACACACACTCTCACACATTCAGTATCTCCCACTGGTTCTGTTTCCCTGGAGAACCCTAACATAGTAAGGAATCAATATAAAATCTCCCATCCTGATATTGTCTTCTATCTCTGCTATGATCTGGATGTATTTGCCCAAATTCTTGTGGTGGAAATTTAATTTAATCCCCAATGCAACAGTGTTGGGAGGTGATGGTTTCTGGGAGATGTGTAGGTCATAAGGGCTCTGCCCTCTCAAATGCATTAATGTCATTATAAAAGAGCTTGACTGAGAGAGTGTACTCCTTTTTGCCCCTTCTGTCCCCTCCATCATATGAGGACACAGCATTCTTGGATGAAGCGCCAACATGTCATTGTGAAATGCAGACTGGGCCCTCATCAGACACCAAACGTGCTGACACCCTGATCTTGGACTTCCCAGCCTCTAGAACTGTGAGAAATGTGTTTCTGTGCTTCAGTCTTGCTTTGTCACTCAGGCTGGTGTACAGTGGCACCATCTCATCTCACTGCAACCTCCACTTCCTGGGTTCAAGTGATTCTCCTGCCTCAGCCTCCCAAGTAGCTGGGACTACAGGCAGGTGCCACCACACCCAGCTAATGTCTTTCTCTATTTTTAGTAGAGACGGCATTTCTCCATGTTGGCCCAGGCTGGTCTTGAACTCCTGACCTCAAGTAATCCGCCCACCTCGGCATCCCAAAGTGCTGGGATTACAGGCATGAGCCACCACGCCTGGCCTGTTCCTGTTCTTTATAAATTACCCTGTCTCAGGCATTTAGTTATAGCAGCACAATGGACTAAGACAATCTCTTCATGAGGAATCCACTATTTCCTGATATCAGTGCCATAGAGGATAACTAGCCCATTTTTCTGGCCAGTTTTCTCCCTCTAGAACACAAAATTTCAATGGGTGGCACAAATCCCTAGAAAAGGGGGCTTTCAAATATAGCCCACAGGGCAATTCTAGCCCACCAGTCATTTTTGTAAATAAAGTTTTATTGGCACACAGCCACATCCATTTGTGTACATGTCTATGTCTGCTTTCACACTATAAGACAGTTGATGGTTGCGGCGGAGTCCATATGGCCAATGAAGCCCAAAATATTTACTGCTTGGATCTTTACAGAAAAAAGTTTGCCAATTCCTTCCCTAGAGAACATTTGTAAATACGTGTGGGTGTTTGAGGTTGTCACAGTGACTGAGCTGGGCCTACTACTGGCATTTATTGGCATAGTTACTTACTACATTGTAAAGAACTGCCCTACCCCGTCCTATCCAAACCTCTAATAGCAATCTATTGAGAAACTCACTCTAGAAATGGGTTCAATAGAATCAATAGCGTCAAGAGGAGGAGGCTATGGATAAGTCTTACGCTTCTAAGGAAATTGAAACTGTACAATTTCATTTCCCCCACTTAGAGGATGCACCCTTCCTCCCTGCCCCAGTTTTCTCCATCTTTAGGCAAGAAACATCAGAAAACCACCTATCTTTTAGCTTTCCTAATTTCACCAAACTTTTCAGTGACTGTTTGACAGGTTACCTCACAGGTTCCCTTAGGACCTAGTTTTAGAATCAAGGAGAACGGTTTTTAAAAGTTGCCAAACTCAAGTTTAACAGAATGAGAGAGAAATATCCATCATGGTTCTAACCTGTTTTATCATAACCTCCACCTCTCCCAGCGGGACTCCGCAAGGGTGTTCTGCTTGTCACACTGGAATTGTCACTTTGGAGTTTACAAAGCTCTTTCTAGACACCGTATAATAGATTCTGCTCTAGCATGGTAGATTGTGCAGATAGCGTTGGCACCTCCCAGTTTTCAAGAGGAGAAAGCAAAGAAGTGTCTTGCTCAAGGTTAAGTGAGTAACTTGAACTTAAACCAGGCCTCCCCTGCTTCTCTCAGGAGCTGCCTATACATATTGTACTCAAGTGACTTCATGGTGGAATTTCAGAAGCTGAGTGGCCTTTTGAGCACATGTCAGACTGGAGAATGGGACACAAAGCAGGAGAGGAGGCAGCCTACTTTGCCTATGAAAACTTAACTGTCTGTCTCCCCAGGAAATTCAGCATTGTGAATATTAGGACTGTGATTTTTTTTTCATTTGGAGGAATTAATTGATTGATTGTTTAAATTGACAAATACACACTGTATATAGCTATAGTATACAACGTGATATTTTGATTTCATCTTTATCTCATATTCAATCCCTTGTGTAATACATGGTACATGCCAACCACATAATAAATGTTGGATGGATGGATGAACCAATGAATAAAATTTATCTCATTGTCTCTACCCTTTCCTGTACCCAGAAGAAATAAAAAGATTATAGAAAGGTAAGAAAGTTAATAAAAAATAATAAGTCTGGGTGCAATGGCACACGCCTGTAATCTCAACACTTTGGGAGGCTGAGGTGGGTGGATCACAAGGTTCAGGAGTTCAAGACCAGCCTGGCCAAGATAGTGAAACCCCACCTCCACTAAAAAAACAAAAATTAGCCGGGCCTGGTGGCACGCACTTGTAATCCCATCTACTCTGGATGCTGAGGCAGAGAACTCCTTAAAACCCGGGAGGCGGAGGTTCAGTGAGCCGAGATTGTGCCACTGCACTCCAGCCTGAGTGACAGAGCAAGACTCTGTCTTGAAAATAATAATAATAATAGCAAACATGCTTTTAAGGTATTCAGCACTCTTATAAACTAGTACATATTTTAGCTCATTTATTATTTTCAAAAACTCTCTCAGATCAGTGTGATTACCATCTCCATTTATTTTACAAATGAGAAAACTGAAGATCAGGCAGATTATAAAGGTAACCCAAAGTCACAGTGTAGGCAAACAGAGAGCTAGGGTTTGAACTTAGACAAGACAGTCCTGGCCTCCTGTGCCAGAGAACCTCATTATCATGGTATTCTGCAGCCAAGGCCAAATGTCAGGGCAATACAATCCCGTCATTCCACTTGGGTTGGGGGTGCGTCTATAAAAATAACTCCTTTGGAAAAATTTCCAGTAGAATCCACAATGAGCCCAGGAGAATGGAGAGGGAAGGCTACTTAGCTCGCCAACATTCACAGGAAACAACTCTCCAAATAAGTACCCAGAGAGGTATAGGGAAATGTGGATACATGGATGTTTGATTCTGTACTTTCAATAAAACAGAGCTTGGGCCCCACACCATGAGATAAATGGCTCAATAAGTCATGTAATATAATGCAGTCAGAAAGAAATACGTTTTTATGTGCTGAATGGAATTGTATAGCACCAGCTACAGCTCGGGTGATCATCTGATGAAAATGCTTTTGTGCTAGGTTGAAAATGCAGGAGGGAGCAGAGACCAAGTTTGGAAATTTAACAACTGTATGCATCTTAACTTTTCACAATTTAAATTCAAGATAAATTGAGCTGTTTAGAGGGACAGAGACTGACAGAGGGATCAGATCCAGAGGGGTCTGTTCTGCACACGGGGTGAGGGAGGAAGGAAAGGTGACCTAACAGTCATTTCGCAAAAAGTGGGTATGCAATTTATTTTCAAATTCACTCTAAACTTGCCATCAAAATATTTTGAGTTCATGTTCACTTAGTCATTGACAGCATGGTTCATAACTTGGTGGCTAGATTTTTCTAGTAATAGGTTGGTTCACCCCACAAACCAATGAGTGCTCAATATACAATTGTTAAATGAGTTAATGAATAGATCAATGGATGAGGGACTTAATGAATAAAAAAAATTGAGTGCTTTATATGCCAGACACAAAAACATGTATTTCATTTTACTTTTATAGGAATCATATCAGGCAGATGACAATAACAGCCCCATTTTTGAGATGGGAAAACTGAGGCACCAAGAGGACGTGTAACTTTTATCTGAGCTTGGCAGTGGCTGAGGGGTGAGAGTTAGAGCTCAAACTAGGGGGAAACGGTTCTGATCACCTCATACTCACCCTCACAGTGAAGAAGGGATCCTCACCCTAAACAGTATGAGATGGCCACGCACAGGACACCTGGCTGTGGACAGATGCAATCAATGAATCCATTAGTCACACCTACTCGGTGCAGGGCAGAGGCAGACACAGCAGGCCATGCAAGGCCACACAGGGTTGCTCTCAGAGCAGGTTGAACCAGCAGGCAGGCACTGTGGGGAGCAGGCTTTGTAGTGACAAGATGGTGAGATGTCCCCTGGTTCCCACAGGAGGAAGTGATTGCTTTGTTTGAATAATTTCATGGGCTGGCAGGGAGCTGAAGCCCATTAGATTGTGAACCAGGTGAAGGACTGGGGTGAAGCCAGTCCAGGTGATCAGAGAACTAGCCAGGTGGGGGGTCCTGTCCTGCAAGATGGTAGGGAAATCAGATGAGATCATGGAAACTCACACTTAGAACTTTGGAGCCCTGTGAAGCTCAAAGGTGCCAAGGAAGGCCTTGAAATGTTAGGTCTTCCACACATGGATGATTCTGGCACCGTAACTCTCAACCAAGTCACTATTGCCATTCCTCCCCACCTTGCCTAATTTATCCTTCTACAGATACTTCTCCTTCTTTATCTCACATGGAAGGGAAGTCAAGGGTACAAAGCTGGAAAGAGGATCCATCTTGGAACCAGCAGGCAAGTGCCTGGTTCCATCTCAGCACTGCACTGGCCCTAGAGTTCTGAGCATGTATCTTAATGCTCCTGAATCTTTGTTTTCTACTCTGCAAAATGAGGATGTGACCACGTACTTCAAATGGTGGTTATGAAGAATAAATGAAATAAAAGCAAGCCCTTGAAAAAGCAATTTAAATTGAAGAGATGACTATTTATGATCGTGGTTCTCATCATTTCTACATTTCTCTCTCCAAGGGCATATTTTTTAAAGGAGCTAAGTAGGAGAGTGAGGGTATTACTCCTGTGCCAAATAATAATGAAATGTAAGTTAAAGAAGTAGCCTTTAACAATTTTATGTGTGTATTGTGTGTTTCCCTGTGTGATGGACACTTTTCATCACTACCTTAAGTCTCAGAACAACCCTATTTTGTTGTTACTAGCATTATTCCACTTTTAAATATAAGTTCACTCAGACTCAGGAAGGTTGAGTGACCTGCTCGAAGACCATTTATACAAGGAGTAAGTGACAATGCTGAGATTTCCATCCAAGTCAATGCAATTTCAGAGCCTATGCTCTTAAACTCCAAGAAATACTCTCAACAAGGACCCCTCAAAGATGTCCCGGTCCTACTGCCTAGAATCTCATGTGAGTATGTGCCTTCTATAGCAAAAGAGACTTCACAAATGTAATTAAAGTACTTGAGATGAGGCATTTTCCCTGAATTACCCAGGTGGGCCAATGGAATGACTAGGGTCCCTTCAGAAGAAGGCAGCAGGGTCAGAATTAAGAGACTTGAAGATTATCTGTTGCTGACTATGAAGGTAGAGGAAGGGGCCATGAGCCAAGGGTGTAGGTGACCTCTTGCAGCTGGAAAAGGCAAGGAAATGCATGCTCCCCTGGAGCCTCCAGGAGGAAAACAACCTTGCTGATTTTAGGACTTGTGACCTCCAGAATTGTAAGGTAATAAATCTGTGTTGTTTAAACCACAAAGTGTGAGTAATTTGCTCCAGCAGCAATGGATGAGATCAGGGCATTACGGCATGCAGCAGGCAGTTTGCAACAGAGCTGTGCTACCCCATATGGTGGCCATAACCACACTTGGCTACTTAAATTAAGATAAATTTACATTTAATTTAAAATTCAATTCCACAGTCATCTTAAGCCATATTTCATGTGTTCAGTAGACATCCATACATCCATGGCAAATGGCCACTGTATTGGATGATGCTGATTTAGAACACTTCCATCATCACACAAAATCTCCTGGACAGGGCTATTCTGGAGGGAGAAGGTAGACACATCTTCATACCTGTAGATATTTGCATAAGGACAACATAAGATGTTCATCACTGTGGGTGTTGGAGGCAGACTGTCTGGGTTCAAATCCCAGCTCTGCCACTTTCTAGCTTAGTGTCAACTGGGGATGATAATACTAGCACCTAGACCATTGCTTTATGATGAACACTCACCGTGGACAATGCCACATTCGTTCTTCATAATAAAAGACTCACTAAAATGTTCAGCACAGTATGTGGTGCAGACTAGTGTGCACGTAATAAATATCAACCCTTAGTATTATTACCATTTCCCTTTTAGACTGGAAGACTTAAGCTCAGCCCAGTTCCAGAAGGCTCATTGAGATTCTGTCTCAGGTCAACTAATTCACACAGAGGGATGCAGGTTAAAACGGTGGCCGTGGTCTCATGCTGCTGAAGGAATGCAACATTCTGCAAACAACTCTGTGCCAAAAAAGAACACACAGAGTGGAAGCGTGGCCTGTGAGAAAGTATTACATAAGACACTTCCCCAGAATGGGGTACTGCAGCCTTGTGAATACAAATCAACGAATGTGCAAATACTCCTCGGAAATATTTATGATAAAACTTAAGCACCAACCCAAACAGCCTTCACACAGTGAAACGAAACCATAAATTATTTCCAAGAACATTGTAATGCCAAGGGAACTCACTTAATTATCCATTATCCCAGAAATGTAGACATAATGTTAATTAAAATGAAGGGGGAAAGCCATTTCCATTTTTTATTAAGATTCATTGGGCTCTTGAAGAGCTCTTTGCCCTGCAGCCTGGGCCAGGTGATGTAGAGCTCATCGCTCATCCTGGGGAGCTGAAATGTGTAACCCAGACAAGAACAGGGGCACCTCAAGGTCAAGAGACAGAACCTTCAAAAAAGGAGAACAATTGTCTGGCCCTGACTCGTCCAGTAGTCTTTCTCCCATGGACGCCTGCATCTTCATTTCCACTATTAGAAATTATTTTCTTTCATCTGGACATTGCTAGCTCCTTGTTCTTGAAAAACCTCCACATTAGTGGACATTGCAGCATTCCATGCTTCCAACAAGTTAGCAGGCTCTAAGGATTCAGAGTATCAAACCCATGGTTTTCAGTCCTTTGTTTCCTGGAGCCCTGAAGTGACACTAAGGCCATGCTCAGGTGGATGAACAGAGAGAAGGGAAAGAGGTATGGATGGCCATCAGGCCTCCTGAGCATTGAGACACCTGTGCACCTGGTGTCTGAACCTCTGAGCCTCTGCCATATAAGGGTCCTTAATTTTTATCATTTGTTATAGAAGGGACAAAACATTTTGAACACATGGGTTTTTCCAGCATGTCACTTTCCCCTGCCTTCTGAGCGGTCCTAGCCTGGCTTGCATCAGTCCCTCCAACGCAGTGACCCCCTCTGTTCCACCTGCCTTCTCCACTATAAGAAATTCCCAGGTATAACATCAGGCCCAGAAAACTTGAAGGGAACAGGGAGGAGGGAAAAGAAAGGTGCGTGGGCTGAGAAGGGGGATGTTAGTTGAAGGGAAGCTTAGGAACAGCTATGGTGGTTGAGGAAGGAGATACATTTGGGGATCCTATGTCCCCTGTTAGGGTATTACAAAAGCTCCAGAATAGGATGTGAGTTACTTTGAGCTAATTTGGGGGTGTGGACTTCATTCTGTTGTCTACACCATCACTCAAGGATCAAGCTATATGCACTGTGACTTTACAAGCACTGTGTAGATTTTCCATTTTTATGTGAGATTTGGTTTGGGGAACAGCGAAGGGGGTTGTTATTCTTAAAATTGATTTAAAATCCTCTGAGCTGGGTGCAGTGTCTCATTCCTGCAATCTCAACATTTTGGGAGGCCAAAGTGGGTGGATCACCTGAGGTCAGGAGTTCGAGACCAGCCTGGCCAACATGGTGAAACTCCAGTTCTACTAAAAATACAAAAATTAGCTAGGTGTAGTGGCACGTGGCTGTAATCCCAGCTACTTGGTAGGCTGAGGCAGGAGAATCGTTTGAACTCGGGAGGTGGAGGTTGCAGTGAGCCAAGATTGTGCCATTGCACTCTATCCTGGGCGAGAGAATGAGACTTCATCTCAAAAACCTAAACCAATAAAAAATCCTCTGGTGTACAGGAAAGGAAATGCTGCTGGTATCCAGAAGCCCTGTTACACAGTAGACACCATGTAAATGTTTATACAATGGTGACTACATAATGATTAAACTAAATGCTTAGCTACTGATATCTACTACTTACTAGGATATGTGGAAGGAAGCTGCATAACCTCTCCCTGTTGAAATAAATTGAAGAGAGCCAGACAGGCACTGAAATTTTGAACCACATGTTGACATTACCTGTGTGTTCAAAATACTGCCTCTGTGAAAATAATTTCTAAAATCATCTACGTGAAACTAAAATAGCAACTCGTATCACCATAAGAAATGATATGATCAAGTATTCCTACTAACACAGAAATGTCAAAGGAAGCCAGTGTGTTATTAATCCAGAAAGAGAAAAGGAATGCTGGTCTGTGGGTCTCTGTCTGTCTGTCTGTCTGTCAGTCAGGTAATGGGCCCTTTCTCTTCCCATTGCCCAAATCTCCCATTCTGGGCTTCAGTTTCCACATCTGCATGATGGGGATAAACCCACTCCTCCTCCTCCTGCACAGGCCAACTCATGATGCACATGAAAGGGCTTTGTAAACCATAAAACTACATATAAAGCAGACATCACATTGTTGGTGGGAATGTAAATGACTATGACCTATGTGGAGGGCAAATGGGCAGTATCAATTAAAATAGAAAAAAATGCAGGCCGAGCATGGTGGCTCAGGCCTATAATCCTAGCACTTTGGGAGGCCAAGGCAGGCAGATCATGAGGTCAGTAGATCGAGACCAGCCTGACTAACATGGTGAAACCCGTCTCTCCTAAAAATACAAAAATTAGCCAGGCATGGTGGTGCACACCTGTAGTCCCAGCTACTCAGGAGGTTGAGGCAGGAGAACCGCTTGAACCTGGAAGACAGAGGTTGCAGTGAGCCAAGATCACACCACTGCACTCCAGCCTGGGCGACAGAGCGAGACTCTGTCTCAAAAATAAAATAAAATAAAAATGCACATGTTTTTCCACCTGGCAATTCTATTTTTCAGAAATAATCCCATGTACATTCTTGCTCAGGTGCATAAAAATAGATATTGCAAAAATGTTCACTGTTATGCTGTTCAGAATGGGAAAAAATAAACTGAAAACATCCTAAATGTCCATCAATAAAAAACTAATATAGCAACTGCAGTACGTTCATGTTATGAAAAATTATGCAACTGTTAGAATAGACTACGACACAGAATATGAGACATGTTGAATAAGAAAGTAAGTTCTGGAGCAATATGCATACTATGATCTCATTTATGTAAACAATGTGTGTGTATGGATGTGTGTGTGTGTTTGAGTGGCCAACATAGTCTAGAGGCTGCTTGTGAACATGTTAACGATACTTACCACTGAGGAAGGAGCTACAATGCAGTAAGAAGGAATCTCTTTCTTCACATGCTTTATAAATTTATACATTTAGTAACTGCAATAACCCCTTAACTGGCCACCCTGCTTCTATACTTATCCCCTGAAGTCTACTTTCAGCATAGCACTGGAGTTGAGCCACTGAACCCAAGCCAGGTCATACCTGTCTACTGCTCAAAATCTTCCCGAAACCCTTCACGTCTCTCATTGTAAGCAAAAGTCCCAACGGTGTCCTGCCCCTCTCCAACTTCATCTTTTCCTTTTCCCCTTGCCCATTCCTCCCTGCCAGAAGGTTTCCTGGAACACACCAGGTATGCTACAGCCCCAGGACCTTTGCACAGGCAGCTCCCTCTGCCCATAACATTCTTCCTCCAATGTCTGCAAAACCAGCTCTCTCATCTTACTGGTCTACTCTTGACCTCTTACTTAAAACTGCAACTGACAGCCCTTTGCCCTGCTTTTCACCCACTATTCATTCCTTTCCACCAGGCTATTATTGGTTGCATGTCTCTGCCAATCAGAATGTAAGCTCCACAAGGACAGAGATACCGGCTCCTCATTCAGATCTGTTCCTCTCAGCAAATTGTCCTTGGTCCAAACTATCGCTTCTCCTTATCTCCCCTCTAGCTGCCTGTTTCTTCCAGAATAGATCACCACCACCATCCTTTCAACTCGCTTGCCCAAATCAGCCATGAATAAATACTTGAAGATATGCTAACATTTATACTATAGTATAAAGGATTCATTATTCACTTTCTCATAAGGTTTACGGTCATATATTGGGTTGAATTTTCAAGTTACCCTGATGGGGAAATAAACTCAAGAGTGCGTAAGAGGTACCTGAGGATCTAAGCAGGAAGATCCTTGTGCCTCAAACCTCTGCAATCCCAAGTCAGTGGGTTAGAAGTGGAGCTCAGGAATTTGGGTGTGTGAAAAGCACATGGGTAGATGTTAGGAGAGGGGACGCACAGACTCCACATGGAGGGAGCCTGCCAGGAAGTCTGGCTGTTTTCCACAAGCCATTGTGGAGGCTCTTCTTGTGGCAACAGGTGAGTCTCTGCCCCATAAATTCACTATTGTTATATTCTATAAACTAGCCTCTGTTTTTTATTTATTTAGACAGAGTCTTGCTCTATTGCCCAGGCTGGAGTGTGGTGGTGCGATCTCAGCTCACTGCAACCTCTGCCCCCCGGGTTCAAGTGATTCTCCTGACTCAGCCTCCTGAATAGCTGGGATTACAGGCATGTGCTGCCAATGCCCAGCTAACTTTTGTATTTTTAATAGAGATGGGGTTTCACCATGTTGGTCAGGCTGGTCTCAAAATCCTGACCTCGTGATCCGCCCACCTTGACCTCCCAAAGTGCTGGGATTACAGGCGTGAGCCACTGTGCCCAGCCCAAACTAGCCTTTTTAAAAGGTACCCTACTGATTCAACTGACACTGTGACACAAAATAATAACTACGTCATCGCTTCAAACACTACAAACGCACACACACGTGCGCGCGCACACACACACTGCACCTACAACATACAGAGCAAGAATTAAATTTCACATCGGACATTTTCTCATGCCTGATCCCAAAATGAGATGCTTTTGGTGGCGTGTGGTGGCTTACACCTGTCATCCCAACACTCTGGGAGGCCAAAGCAGTTGGATCACATGAGGCTAGAAGTTCAAGACCAGCCTGGGCAACAACGTGAATCCCCATCTCTGCTAAAAATACAAAAATTAGCCAGGCATGGTGGCGTATGCCTGTAATCTCAGCTATTCAGGAGGCTGACGCATAAGAATCACGTGAACCCAGGAGGCAGAAGCTGCAATAAACTGAGATCATGCTACTACACTCCAGCCTGGACTACAGAGAAAGACTCCGCCTCAAGAAGACAAAACAAAACAAAACAAACACAATGAAATGCTTATCTTGAGATACCCACAGTTACTGGCTACTGGTTTGACTACAATAGAGTTCACTTTTCAGGTACATGTAGACCTCACCCTAACTCCCTCCTCAGAAGGAGAGGCCCTCCAGGTCAGAGCTTCTCACAACCTTAATGTGCAGACCAACCACCTAGGTCGCACCTAGCGAGCGGTCCACAAATGCTATCTGCCTGTGGGGTAGCCCTGCTGTGTCTATGGAGCAGCCATTTTCCATAACTGGAGGTGTGGTCTGCAAACGAGCAGTGTTGGCATCATGGAGTCTCCTGGAGGAGACACAAAACCTGACGCTGCCTCCCAGATCTACCGAGTCAGAAACTGCATTTTAAACTGTGTAAAGTGAAAGAGTAAAATGAAAGCAAAGCGTGTTCACTAGAGCAACAGAGAACAGGAAAATGGCTGCTCCACAGAAATAGCAGGGCTACCCCATAGGCAGATAGCACTTGTGGACTGTTGGCTAGCTTTATTTATAGCAACTCCTTAATTATATGCTAAACAAGGGGTGGGTTATTCATGACTTTCCTGGAAAAGGGGTGGGGAGCTTCCTGAACCAAGGGTTCCTCCCCTTTTAAACCCTATAAAGTAACTTCCAGGTGTTACCATGACATTTGTAAACTTATGTCACTGATGGGAATGGCTTATGCTAATGCATTAATGCATACAATGAGCAGTGAGGGCAGCTAGAGGTCACTTTCATCACCATCTTGGTTTTAGCTGGTTTTGGCCAGTTTCATCAATGCATCCTGTTTTGATCAGCGGGGTTGTGACTGGTGTTCTGAAAAAAGTCCTGTTGCTGTCCTGCCTCAGGTCCAACATGAGAGCTTCTCACTTAAGCGTAGCTCATCACCTCAAACAATATACACCCACACACAAAAACACCCACAACCTGTAATCACCCAAACTACTCTGGCTAGAGCCACATTCATTCTTACCTCCACAGTAAATCTTCTCTATAGTTTAGCTTCTATCTGCCTCCACCCTCTGTAACCTCTCCCTTAGCCAGAGGAGTACAAGTCTCTAGGATATACCTATACTCAGAGCCTAATTTTCTTCCAAGATATCCTTGCCCCCCACATCCTGCATGAATTTCCTAGGGTTGTCATGACAAAGTACCACAAATTGGGTGGCTCGAACAACAGAAATTTACTATCTTGTCGTCTGGGAGGCCAGAAGTCCAAAATCAAGGTGTTGACAGGTTTGATTCCTCCTGAGCACTGCAAGGGAAGGATCTGTTCCAGGACCCTCTTGTTGTAGATGGCCCCTCTTCTCCCCATGTCATCACGTAATCTTCTTCCTGTATTTGTTTGTGTCCAAATTTCTCCTCCTTTTTTGAGAGGGAGTCTCACTCTGTTGCCCAGACTAGAGTGCAGTGGCATGATCTCGGCTCACTGCAACCTCCTCCTTCTGAGTTCAAGCAATTCTCTTGCCTCAGCCTCCCAAGTAGATGGGATTACAGGTGCCCACCACCATACCTGGCTAATTTTTTTTTTTTTTTTGTAATTTTTAGTAGAGACAGGGTTTCACCATGTTGGCCAGGCTGGTTTCAAACTCCTGACTTCAAGTGATCCACCTGCTTCAGCCTCCAGAAATGCTAGGATTATAGGCGTGAGACACCGCACCCAGCCCAAATTTCTCCTCCTTATAAGGACACCCGTCATATTGCATTAGGGCCCACCCTAATGACCTGATTTTTACTTGATTAGCTCTATAAACACCCTGTCTCCAAATAAGGTCACGTGCTAAGGTACCTGGGGTTAGGACTTCACCATATGAATTTTGAGGGGACACAATTTAGCTGATGACATATTCATAAGATGTTTCCCGTCAAAAAAGGTCAGGTTTAAATGCAGTCACTCACCTCTCTTCCATCTCCTATATATCAATATTTAATTGACTCTATTTTTTTCTTTTTGATCTGTTGGTAGTTTATAGGCTTTATAACAAGGCTTTCTGCTGACAAAGTTGTTTGACACTCACTGATGGAGCTCCAGGCAACCCCATTTGACTTCTACTCTGTCCCACTGCCTGGATTTCCTATTTTTTTTCCTTTGATAATCTAAACCACTTAAATACAATGAGTTACAGGAAAAGAAAAAAAAAAACAGAAAACAGTGATGGTCCGTGTGGTCCAGCATCTTCTCTGGGCATCTCATACCCATGTTCCGTGGAGGGGGCTCCATTTGGACACAACAGAAGCCATTTGCTACTAAAGCACCCCAGAAGCAGCAGAGGCTGGCCTGACCTCCTGTTTCAACAGCACCTACGTGGGCTGGGCTCAGAATCATCCGCTTCCTCCCCAGCAGGCAGAGTGGAATAGACGCAAGAGGAATGCACAGAAGAGCAGATTTTGGCGATGATGCAGAGTTTCAGCCAAAATAAATGCTACCACCTGGTAGCTTTCAAACAGGATCCACGCTGGTATGTCATGTGGACCGAAAACACTGGAAAAATGGTATTCTGCATTTTGCACCTGTAGCTGTTCCCTGTCCGCCACATACCCCTTCCTGACAATGCCACATGGAAGGTGGGGAAACAAGTATTCTAAGGGGGTCTAAACAGGGAGGTCGTGTTGAAATCAGAGTTTCTAATAATATGTGAAAGAAAAAAACAGCTGTAGGACTCTAACATTTCAGCAGCCGTTTCCTCAGAAGCTCAGTTATCTTAGCGGCCCCCATTTGATGCACATTTCAGCGTTTCCTTTGTTAAATCAATGGTGCCTCTACCAAAATGGTCTCACTTATCTCATTACGGATCAGCTTCTCTCGTGCTCCAAAAACTAGGCATGGAGGTAAATCCTATATATCCCACGCGGCCACACACGCATTCATTAAGCTTGCAGACTATAGAGAAATCTGACTTAATGAAAGTTTATTTGAAGAGAATGCTTATTTAAATGCAGTCTACTCTTGCAAATAGAAATGGGTTATTTTTGGATAATTGCATAGCTGGGTGAGCTATACATTCATTCTGATGGGTGGCCCGACTCTTTCTTAACATTTTCTAACTGAAAAACATATACATATTTTTTTTTGTCTGCAGAGAGAAAGTAATGGGACTTCATTAGGTCAAGAGTATGGTCATGAGGCTAAAGGGCTGTGAAGAAATACAAATACGAATCCTCAAAGAACGATGCTGAGTGAGGGGGAGGAGGCGGCCAAAGTCGAGAGCCCCTCATTTTGGTACTGCTGAGTATTAGGCCCAGCAAAGGCAACTAATGAGGGTCTTTAAATATCTAATTACAGCAAACAGGCTTCCCCTGTCAACAAAGGCTTCATTTAGGCCTTTTCAGGAGTCCAGTGGAAAGCTACCCTATAAATACCAAGGGGAAGACATCAAGAATGTCCTGGCAAATCCCGTTGTGTCCTTGGAAGGCGTGTGACAAAAGCAGGAAGCTGGAGATGCATGTGAGCTTGGAAACTCACGCAGGGTTCGTAGGGACAGGTCTATTCCAGTGTGATGTCTGCACAGGGGCTCTGAACCCATACACACATGCTTCATTCCTTTCTATCTACATTACCTTTAGGTATTCATCCTCCTCTCCCCAGCTGAATGAGCAATTCAGCCACCAACCTTCACTCCCATAGCTTGGTTTCTCTCAGTTAATGGATTTCCGTGGAGGTCCTCTGGGCAGCATCCCATCTTGACCTAGCTGGTCAAGATAGGAAAGAGAAACCTTTCCTTCCAGTAATCCTTCAACCATGAGCAGCTCTCCGCCTCATCTCCCTGAAGTCAGGAAAATAACACAGGCCAAAAGAAGACAAGAGGAGATGCTGTCTTATAGATTCTTTATTACTTGTATGGTATTTCTACCAACCTATCCCTCACCCTTAACCTGTGATTGGGACTGAATGCCCAGCCCTAGGTAGGGGCTCTGGAGGGAATACTTAGGGTGTGCAAACACAGTTTCTGTCTTAAAGGGTGGGACTTACCTTATACAACTGACTGAGACATCAGTTCCTACAACGTGAAAACCACAACACCCAGAAGCAAACTAACAGATACAGAAAACCCTGAAATAAGGTGATGGGAACTAAATGTAAAGAGCTCATTATTTGCAAGAAGTAGCATGTACTGAACTATAAGTAGAGGTTTAAAAATGAGAGGACTTTGCAAACAGTGACTCCCCAGTGAAAGACTAAGGGAAATAAAGTGGGATTTGGTGGGGAGGGATAGAGAGCAGAGGGCCTTGAGGGCAGAAGCAGGGTGGGTAGCCTTTGCTTCTGATACAGTTTGGATGTTTGTCCCCACCCAAATCTAATGTTGACATGTGGTCCCCAACATTGGAGGTGGGGCCAGGTGGGAGATGTTTGGGTCCTGGCGGGGGGGATCCCTCATGGCTTGATGCTGTCCTCATGGTAGTGAGTAAGTTGTCGTGAGATCTGTTTTTCATTTTGTTTGTTTGTTTGTTTGTTGAGACAGAGTCTCGCACTGTTGCCCGGGCTGGAGTACAGTGGCATGATCTCGGCTCACTGCCACCTCTGCCTCCCGGGTTCAAGCAATTCCCCTGCCTCAGCCTCCCAAGTAGCTGGGACTACAGGCATGTGCCACCACACCCAGCTAATTTTTTGCATTTTAGTAGACACAACGTTTCATTATGTTGGCCAGGATGGTCTCGATCTCCTGACCTTGTAATCCGCCCTCCTCAGCTACCCAAAGCACTGGGATTACAGGAGTGAGCTACCTTGCCCAGCCCAGATCTGTTTTTTAAAGTGCGTGATACCTCCTCCTCTATCTCTTGCTCCCCCTCTGGCCATGTGAGATGCCCCTTCTCCTTCTGGCATGATTCGACCCCACATCATGGCTAGACAGGCTGTTCTTAAGTTCCTAATAGTCCTGGAATACCAGGAATATCTATTATGGCATTCAGCCTCAATGCTGGAAAGTTCCAGAAACCTTGAGTATTCCTCGGTCGGGAAGACAGAACTCTGAGCTATTGGCTGCTCCATGACATGCACACTACCAAGCTAGTCCCCACTGTCCCACTGGGCTGACTCTCCAGTGTTGTAAACCAACCTCAACACCCCAGAGACAAAGATGGCAACAGCAGTAACCATGTAGCTGGGTAGTGGTGGAACACCAGGGACTGCAGACACCCCACTGACGAGTAAGGTTGTCTTTTCCATGGGAGACTAGGAATCCTTCCACACTTCCATCCTTGTTCTTGCCATTAGTGCCTGGAACTCTAGGGATGAGCATCCTGTACTTGCAGCAAAGCCAGAGTCCATATCCAAAGGCTGTAAACTCAAACACCAGGCTGAGGTGCTTCACTGGCTGATATTGAAAACACAAGGCATCCTTTCTCCCTTGGCGTGAGTCCATACCCTGCCATTTTGGGTTGAATTGCAAAAAAGTACCATATCTCTTAGAGTGTTTGCAGAGAATCCATAGCAGCTACCTGCTGGACAGCCATTCTTTAATGTGTAGTTATTAAGCACTTACTGTGTGTCTGGCACTAGGTATTCAGCCATGAATTAGACAAAGTCCTTACCCTCATAAAATGTCTTTATACCTCTTATGGTAACTGTGGTTGACTCTGGGAAAGAAGGGTCAAAGGTGGATTTGAATTAATAATCATTTGCTAGTAAGAGTTTTTAATGGGGTTTTTTTCCCCTCTAAAGACATGTGTATTGAAATTGAAATTTGACTTTTTTCTCTTGGAAAACAACTGGTTGATTGAACTTGACCTTTTATAAACCACAATGTTGTTTTAGACTGGGGAAGTGCTCTGCTGCTGGTATCCTTGGCTCTGTTCTTGTTGGGTTTGGGCTCCAGTGATCAGATTTAAGCACATTCTGCAGAGGACATGTGTATTCTTTAATTTTACCTACTTAAGCTAGGCTGGAAAGAGTCTCCCAGCTCCCATACAAGGGCTTCCCAATAATTAGAAGAGATGCTTGCGTGCAAACATGCTTGCCTGTGGACATGTTTGGAAAGGTACTGGTGACATTTGATGGTGTTTCCTCATTCATAAAACACAGCATCAGGTACCCTGCGAGCCTTGGTCTGGCACCTGCAGCCGAAGGGGACTTGGGCAAACTACTGTGCCTTTCCAACCTTACCTTTCTCCTCTTTCAAATGGACAAAATTGTATTTGTTTCATAGGGTGATCACAGGAACTGAATAAAAGGCCACATGCAGAGTGCCTGCTTCTGTAGCTGGTAAATAATAAATGTTTAATAAGCTGTAATGATAAAAAATTATGGTTATAATGACAGGTAGGCAGGGCAGATTTTCTTCACCTTACTTGAAGGGTGGAGGAACTGAAGCTCAGGTTATGTTTTGACCAAAATCCAAGTGTGTACAGGTGTCAGGGAACTGAGTCCAGGTTGGTTTACTGATAATTGCCTCTTTCTTCCCTTGGGGTTCCTTACCAGGTCTCAGCATGCAAGGGATGGGCCCTTCTCCCTCCCCTATCCACTGCGCTCTCTTTTCTCTAGCATCTTAGGGAAATCAGATAAGCTGTGTTAAGCCATTCTTGCATTGCTATAAAGAAATACCTGAGCCTGGGTAATTCATAAAGAAAAGGGGTAAAGTATAATAAATAATAATAATAATAATAAAAAGAAAAGGAGTTTAATTGGCTCATGGTTCTGCAGGCTTTACAGGAGGCTTGGTGCTGGCATCTACTCAGCTTCTGGTAAAGAAAGGAGCCCTGTCCTCCCCACCAAGGAAAACTCAAGGCCTCCGGTACCTTCCAGCATTGAGGCAGAATGCCATTATAGATATTCCTGGTATTCCAGGACTATTAATAACTTAAGAACAGCCCATCTAACCATGACGTGGGATCCAGATGACATTGGTTGTGAGCTGGAGAGTTGTAGTAGCCCAAATGTAATAATCCTACCCACACCCTACTGCCCCACGGCATCTTCCAGGTTGCAAAAGACTTTCACATCCTTCCCTCTTATTCATTCATTAGTTAAGTATTTATTAGACACCTACGGTGTGCCTGATGTGATTCTAACCACGGCGGTACAGCAATGAATAGGATAAAGTACCCGCCTTTGAGGTGCGTGTGTTCTAGCATAGGAGACAGACAAGTAAACAGGTGAATAAAGAAATAAGAAATAATATAATGCCGGGTGGGATACATACCTGGAAATAAAAAAGAGATCTGGGAAAGCCAAAAGAAGGAGTTGCTATTTAAGACAGCCAGCGCATTCAGAGGAGTGTAATCTCAGAAGGGAGCATTTGAGCAAAGGCTTCAATGAGAAAGCAAGTGATGAGCTCTATGAATCTCTGGGGCTAAAGTGCAACCAAGTTACCACAGTCGGTTGAACTTCGACCTGCTGATCGTTGGGGGTAAATCGCTTTTCAAATCCAAGTTTTCAAAATATTCCCTCAGAGTTAGTGTTTTCAGATTTGTGCTGACTTCAGGAGGCCAGCGGATTGCCTTGGCAGCAATTTTTAAAAATAAAATGAAAAGCAATTATGTTCTATCGCAGCAATTTACTCAGTGAAAATATGGGGATAAGAAAAGGTAAAGATATTCTCCTTTCATCCCCAAGAGTCGCCTGGGCCAGGGGCTTTTCTCACAGCCAAAATCTGGCTTTGTCTCCCTCCAAGACGTGGGCGCAGGCTGTCTGCACGGCCCAGCCTGGGGACATACATGTTTGCATCGCTGTAACTGGGAGTGAGTCACCCCCAAGCACAGCCAACTTGGGCAACGAACAGCACGAACAAAGGAGCGCTCTTGTGTGTGTTTCCCAGACATGACACTTCCTGAGGGTCCAGGCCAAACCAAGCCTCCTTCTGATCCGAGTGTGGATCTGCAATTGAAAAAGCTTAAAGTGCCAACAGCGGGGAAGGAAGGCTGCCCAAATCACGCTGGACTTCTAACCCAGCCAGATGCCCCACATTCTTGTGTTGGGCGAGTTTATGTTCTGCTTTGTCTTGATTTCCAACCACCCACCCCCATCCTAACAAGTCCCTCTATTTTAACAGTAAGTTTTTCTTTAAAAACAGATATGTGCAAACAGTACATGCTCAGAATATACCAAAAAGCAAAAAGGAGGAAATTAAAAAATCATTCACAGTGTCACTATTCAGCAATAACTGCTTTTCACATTTTGCTATATATCCTTCAAGAGGTTTTCTTCCCAATTTTATTTATGGATACGTATTTTTAAATAAGCCAAAGCCATGCAATATGCCATTTAACATAATTTTTCACTTGAGGAATCAGAAATATCTTCCCAGACCCATGCAAATGACAGAGTTACCCAAATGTGTTTACCAAATCATATTTAATGGCTGCAGAGGATTCCATTTTATGGCCAGAACCATCATTTATTTGATTTTTTCCCTGTTATTGGGATTTTCATTATTATAAACAATGCAGCAATGAGTACCACTTACTTCTTCATTTAACAACTATTTATAGAGTGCCTTCTGTGGCTAAGTTTGCGAACACATCCTTAATTATTCCCTGCGGGTAAATTTCCCGAAGTGGAATTGCCGGGTCAAAGCACAAACGTGTATTTAAGGCTTTTGAAACAAGCATATTAGTCTTATTGCCAAACTGCCCCACAAAAGTTGTTCCACGTTGTATTTCTACCAGCCTGGTATGAGACTGTCTGACTCCCAACCCTCTTGGCCAATACTGACTTGACTTTTCTTCTTTTTTTTTTTTTTTGGTTGGTTTTTTACTTTAATTTCTAGGAGAAAAAATGATGTCTTATTTCACTTTTGAATCCTTTGCTGCTACCCAGTCTGAACATTTTTCCAAGTGTCCCGGCCATTTAGATTTCTCTTTTTGTGAACTGCTTATTCACAGCTTCAACGATACATCTTAATTAAGTCTAGGATGAAGAGGAAAGAATGGAGAAAATTAATAATTATTGAGTGCTTGTTATTTGCCAGACAGTGTATACTATTGGTTTTGCAGGAAAATTCATTTATTCTTACAATAGATCCATTTTTATTTCCATCCCCCTTTTCTAGATGATGACATTGCTGCTTGGAGAAGTTCACCTGCCCAAGGAGGCACAGGTGACAAAGGGCAGAGCCCAAATTCAAACTCTGCCATGAAGCTCATTCCCATCCCTGCCTCCTGGAAGGGGTTGAAACTTCCTTTGATTCTGGGGTCACTCTGATAGGGGAAGCTGTGTAAGGACCAGACCTAGGATGTTTGGCCCCTCCAGTGGGGATATCACCCCAGCAACAAGTCACCTGCTAACACTGAATGTCTTCTCAGACAATGTGGCATCTCAGCTTATTTTTTACCCATTTAGCCAAAGAGCCTGATAGGTTTGCTGTGTCCCCACCCAAATGTCGTCTTGAATTGTAGCTCCCATAATTCCCATGTCCTGGAAAGGACCCGGTGGGAGGTAATTGAAACATGGGAGCAGTTACCCTCATGTTGTTCTCGTGATAGTGAGTGAGTTCTCATGAGATCTGATGGTTTTATAAAGGGGAGTTCCCCTACACAAGCTCTACTGCCTGCTGCCATGTAAGACATGACTTTCCTCCTCCTTGCCTTCTGTCATGATTGTGAGGACTCCCAAGCCATGTGGAACTGAGTCAACTGAACCTCTTTCCTTTATAAATTATCCAGTATTGGGTATGTCTTTATTAGCAGAATGAGAACAGCTAATACAAAGCCTCTACGAACGTATTCCTTGGGAAATAAATAACTACCAAATAGCAAGACCAGATCTATCTCTTTGCAGCTGAGTGGCTAGAAAACCATCTTAAAAAGTTGGGGGGCACATTCTGCAGGTGATCCCGGCTTTCTGCTTGCATATACTCTTCAGAAGTCACCTTAATATACGAGATGTGCATCACCATGTCACAAAATAAACAGCAGTGAGAGGGCTCCCCTGCCTCCCACATCTACACAAGCATTTCTTATTTTGCTTGAAACACTACCCCTTCATCTTTTCTCTGACCTAACTCTTGCATTAGCATTCACTGTTTACCAGCTGGATCGTTCCTGCCCCAGAACCTTCTACTGGCCACCATCCTATCAATTACCACATTATCAGTTTTTCATTGAGGTGAAGTTTACATAACATACAATTACTCATTTTAAAGTGAATAATTCAGTGGCATTCAGTGAACTCACAATGTTGTGCAACCACCTCTCCTATCCAGTTCCAAAATATTTTCATCACCCCAAAGGGAAACCCCACTCACTGCCTATTCCTCTCTCCCTTCTGCCCCCAGTAATGACCAACCTACTTTTTGTCTCTATGGATTTACCTATTCTTTTTGGTTGGTGCAAAAGTAATTGTAGTTTTTGTCATTACTTTCAAATTACTTTCAATATAATGGCAAAAACCCACAATTACTTTTGCACCAACCTAATAAATATTTCATATAAATTGAATTGTACAAGATGTGGCCTTTTGTGTCTGCCTTCCTTCACTTTTAGCATCATGTTTTCAAGGTTCATCCACACCAATACTTCTTTCTTTTTTAGGGCTGAATAGTCTGTGGTATGGATACACCACAATTTGTTTATCTACTCCTCTGTTGATAGAAATGTGGTTCTTTTCACCATATTATTATTGTGAGTAATGCTGCTACTCACATATATGGACATGTAATTGAATACCTACTTACAATTCTTTGGGGGTATATATGTATGTGTGTGTGTATGTATATGTATATACGTGTGTGTGTGTGTGTGTGTGTGTGTGTGAAATTGCTGAGTTTATTTTTATTTTCTGGTTTATCAAACTGTCAGATCCTTGACGGTAGAAATTTTGTCTTGTTTACCAATTTACCCCTAGTGCCTAAGGCAACCAACTGTCTCTGTTTGCCTGGGACCACATATTTCCAGTTTCCCCAGAATATGGGACTTTCAGTGATAAAACTGGAAACATTCTGGGCAAATATGGGCAACCTGGTCACCCTAACAAAGTCAGATGCTTTATTTCATACGTAACAACTACTCAGTAAATATTAGGTAAGCAAAAAATTCCTGCTATTTACTAGATCACAACACATCTCAGCATATTGAGGCTCAAATACAAGGTTTTTTTTTTTTTTAACACAATGGGGATATTTATAGCCATCTACAAGATTACAGAAACCTACATTTTCAGTGCAGTTGAAATATGCACAAAAGGGGATGTGGAAGTTTTAAACAGTAAAACTGCAGGTGGTTGCAGCATTAAGGCCGTTTGATCAAGATGTCCAAGAAGTATCAAAGGCTTCCCTGCATTGGCGAGGGAGAAGTGCTTGCCGTGCCAAGAAAAAAATCCCAGAGAGGAATACTGTTACAGGATCAGGCAGATCAGAAAAATGCCAGCCAGCCAAAGTGGTAACTGCCATCTTTTTAGAGAAAGACAGAGAGGCTTGTGGGAAACACTGCAAGGTATTCAGACAGGAAAGGAGATCAGTATGAGAGCTTTGGTTCTACCCAAATGGAGATCTAGCACATACCTGGCACTGGCAGCAAAAGGAACCTCCTGTTCTGTGCCATTAAATACAGAAACAGAAAGAGCTACATAAATTAAGAAAACTCTGAATTTGCAGGGGCTGCAGGTGAGCCAGAGAGGTGTATGCATTTGAATGCCCTGATACAACTGCGTGGCATTTCTGCCAATGTGTCAAGACATGATGTAAGGAGGCAAATGAGAGGTCAGGAATTGCACAAGGTGGTGAGAGACGTGGAGGAGGATCCACCAAGGAAATACAAGCATGAGAACACAGAGACACATCTCTCTAGGGAGTTCACCAATTCCCACTATGAGCAAACACCATGTGTACCCAGAGATGGCTTCCTGTTTCCACTGATTCTTCTGTAAGGTGAACACAGACCTCAGGCTATGATGCAGATTCAGACATTCTAAACTGAACCTTGCCTTAATGGATAGGAAGTTAGGCTAATGAACCCCTACTGATACTGCCAAAAATAAACATCAAAAGGAAAGTGAAGAAAGGAAGTATGTTCTTCAGAGAAGTATATACTAGTAGCCTCCCCATTTTATGGAAGTAGAAATGGAGGTTCAAATGGAGGTTTCATGAATTTGCTCAAAATCATGAAACTCACCCATGGTCTAATTGCAAATGGTGTATTCCCAATGTATCACACTGCCCCTCTCACAACCCACTAACTCTTTCCTTTTGCCTATGCACAAGAGGTAAGTGGAGTCAAGTTCATGTTGCATGGAGGGTCAGCCACTCTTTTGCCACAGTGGGGCATTAACAAACCTTTTTCCTGTCTAGGGGAGCACACATTCCCTAGATGTGCATTCATAATCTTTCTCCCACCCTGTCCAAAAAGTGAAGGTCTTGGATTAGATTAGGATGTCAAATTTATCATTCCACGTCTTCCCTGACATCCAACACCTTGTACTTACAACACATCATTTCTTTATTAGTGATCACCAGAACTGTGCTCATAGAAGCTTTCCTATTCTGAGGCCTTAATTTTGTACATTTCCAGTTTCCATGGAGACACTACATTCTTGCATTCTAAGAGTGTCACTGTAAAACAATGTGAAAACAAAGCAACTTCACAGAAATGGCTCACTTTGGACACCACCAAGCAATGCTCTCATCCAACAGATAGGACCACTGTGCTGAGCTTTGGGGTTAATTGCTGAGGCCAACCTCTCTTCTTTCTCCCCCAGTCTAGGAGATGCTTTTCATGCCCAACCTAGGGACCAAGCTCACAGTTACAAGAGCATCTCCAGGTCTCCGTGCTCCAATTATGGCACTACTGTTATAATAGAGCCGACAGGTAACTATGGCAACATTATTTCAAGGATAAATACCACAATATTGCCTTCAACTTTTTTCCCTCTATGAAGAAAGTGAAGAATTGTGAACATGTAGGATTAATAGCATCATTTGTTAAAAAGCCAATGGACGGCAGAGTTCAGAAGAAGCGCTAATTAGTGGAGTCTTTCCTGGCTCAATTTAACATTTGCTCTGTGCCCCCACACATATGGGTGGTCCGCCTCAGAATTCCATATCACCCAACTTGGGTCCCATCAGGCTTCCAACCCCAGTTTGCTGGAACTTCCAGAGATGTTTTTCTGGGAAGCTCAGTGCCATAGGCAGAGGTGATGGCTGACCAGTAGAGAACTTCATAGTGAGTCAAGGTCAGCTACAGTGGTGATGACCAGTGAGAGCACTGAAGGGGAAAGATTTATTGTCAGAGCTTCTCATTGCTTGAGACCCAAGAGAAGTAATCTAGCACAGTAGTAGAAGCATGAGCCCAGAAATCAGACACATGACAAGCTGAAGACTCTGCTTCTCCACTTACTAGCAAGTCTACTTAGCCTTTTCAAGCCTCAGTTTCCACATCTGTGAAGTGGGGATGAGAAGCAACTTCATAGCACAGTTGTAAGAATTAAATAAAACCATAAGCATGTGGCAATCTGTCCAACAAAACTCATTTCCTCCTGGGTCACGTCTACACCACATTTCCTGGTCTCCCTGTGACTGAGTTATAACCAACACCCTGTGAGTTGAAATGATGTGTTATTCTAGGCTGGCCTATTAAAAACTTCCCACCCAGTCGGGCATGATGGCTCATGCCTGCAATCCCAGCACTTGTGGAGGCCGTGGCGGGCAGATCACGAGGTCAAGAGATCGAGACCATCCTGGCCAAAATGGTGAAACCCTGTCTCTACTAAAAATACAAAAATTAGCTGGGCGTGGTGGCATGGGCATGTAGTCCCAGCTACTCGGGAGGCTGAGGCAGGAGAATCGCTTGAACCCAGGAGGCAAGGGTTGCAGTGGGCCAAGATTGCACCACCGCACTCCAGCCTGGCAACAGAGTAAGACTCCATTTCCAAAAAAAAAAAAAAAACAACAAAAACAAAAACAAAAAAAACCTTCCCCACCACGCTCCTCATGCTCTTTCTCCCTCTGCTGGCTGAATATCAACCAAGGGCAAGCTTGGCAGCTACGCAGTAATGATGGCAGAGTCTCAGTCAACTTGGTTCTTAATTTTAGGTCTCAATGAATCTGAAGAATGCAATACAGAGCTCCCCCATCTTTGCCAACCAGAAACATCTGAATTAAATCATTAGTAAATTTCTATTGTGTTAAGAATAACATTAAATCATTGGTAAATTTCTATTGTGTTAAGATAATACAGTTAAGGGCTTTATCCTTTACATCATCTTGTACAACCCTTATATTTTGTATACAAATATAAAGTGCTTAGCCCAGTTCCTGGCATGCAATAAACACTCAGTACCTGTTAGCTGTATTACTGAGAAGAGTCCACCTTTCCCACAAAGCTGGCCAATTTGCCAAGATCCCTGGCAAGTAACATCTCCATTGATTTCATGGGGTCTCTTTGGCTCAAAGAATTAGGTATAAGCCTTTCTGCTGTGATAAGTAATGAAGTACAAATTGAGGAAATTAGTTATCAATTAGTCATTCGATGGCTGGAAAGGCAGGCAGCAGGCATAAATGGTGCCAGATTAGTTAAGCCATGATAAATTTTATTGCTCTACAAGGAATGGGTCTTTATTCATTACTCCTCAAATTTATCTCTATTATTGGCCCCTGGACATGAGACAAGGCCTGGATGGAGAAGAAGGTAAGAAACCAGACTGGGCATTTGGGAGATGGGACAAACTCCACCACAAAGGTGGTCCCTGAAGAAACCAGCTCTAAGCAAGGAGAGAAATGGTGTCCATCTTTTCTCACTGCCATGTCTGTAGCTTTTCCAGTTTTGCTAGGTAAGTCCTACAGTTTGCTTGCCCTTTTCCTATTAATTATCACACCACGCTACAACCCCACGGCATTTCACATGTCCATACACTGCAGGAGGTGGTGAGGGGTTTTTTGCTTATGTGGAAGATGTAAGAAGGGGGCTCACAGAGATCAAATAATGCCCACTAAAGGGGAAGGCATGGAACCTTCTGGTTTGCAAGTCCCTGAGGCACCACCTGTAGCCTTGTATCGCTCCTAATGCCTGACTTAGAAGGCACTAGGAGAGACAGGAGAATCCCCCACTTAAGAATTTCTCATGGCTTTGCACTGCAGCAAATATGAAATCCAAACTTACACCATGACCTCTGAGGTCTTTTCAAAGTGTGATGTCTGCCTGGTCTTTGACTTCATCTCCCACTTCCCTCTCTTCATTATGTCCTCAGCTCCAAAAGGAATTAGAGGCCGGGTGCAGGAGCTCATGCCTGTAATTCCAGCACTTTGGGAGGCCAAGGCAGGCGGATCACCTGAGGTCAGGAGTTCGAGACCAGCCTGACCAACATGATGAAACCCCATGTCTACTAAATACAAAAAATTAGCTGGGCATGGAGATGCATGCCTGTAATCCCAGCTACTTGGGAGGCTGAGTCAGGACAATCGCTTGAACCTGGGAGGCGGAGGCTGCAGTGAGCCGAGATTGCACCATTGTACTCCAGCCTAGGCAACAAGAGTGAAACACCGTCTCAAGAAAAAATAAACAAACAAACAAACAAAAGTGATTAGATGGAAGTTGATCAAATAGATGCCCATGGGGAAGTGGTCGTCTTTTGTGACCAACCAAGGCCGCTTAAGTCACAGCTTAGGGCTACTGCTTTGGTCTACGTAACGCTCAACAGCCATATGCCATCAACTGATTCAGGAAGATCAGTGTGAACCAATAAAATGGGGATCCTTACTGGTCTCCCAGTCTTGGCCTCACCCAATCTGTCTCTCAGTCAGTTACCAGAATCATCAATTAAAACACTCCCTTCCTTCCTAACAATAGGAGCGAACATGAACATCGCACCAACTAAACACAAGGTATAATCCTAAACATGTTACAAAGATTAACACAATCCTCCCAAGACGCTTAGAGGGAAGGTACCATTATTACCCTCATTTGAGGCATAGAGAAGTTAAGCAGCTTGCATGTGGCAGAGGTGGGATTCAAAATTATTCTGGCTTTTAACAAATGTATTATGCCAACTCCAGGAAAATACTTGGATGGCTAAAATTACCCTCAGAAGCCCCTAATATTCCCACAAAGTGTCATGCAGGTAGTTTTGCATTATCAACACATGCATACTAACGTACACATTGACATTTGAGAATGGTTTAGTTAGATTAGAAAAATGAATAAAAAGAAAGGCTACATGGAGAGGCTAGATAATTACCAAATACCTAGAGAGGAATGGGGGATGGAGATAGAATCCTGTATTGTCCCTGCTTTTCTGTAGGATTTAGATCATTGTGTTTTTTTGTTTGTTTGTTTTAATGAAAACTCGATATCCTCAACACAGTTGTCTACTTATTTGTAGATCTGAGGATTAAATGAGATAGAATGTGGTAACAGGGGAGTCTCCTATACAAGGGAGAGCAGTGGTGTGCTGGTAAATGCTTAACAACCAACTTTCTGGGGACAGAAAAACACTGGTTTATATTGTTTTCCAGTTTCTGTGGTATAAATACTCCCTCTATGGCCAATTTCTAGCTGCCAATACGACATCAACCAGCTGGTAGGTTTCCTTAAAATTTCACAATCGGCTCTCGCCAGCCAATACAAGCTGGCTGCAGCACACCACTGGAGGAGAGGTCCTATAGACAGCTCTTAGAAACAGAAGCAACTCCGTTGCCGTATATTTAGAGTGATTCCTCTGTCTACCATATGGAAACAGAGTTGTAACTCTTTTTCAAGTGAAAAATGCAGCCAAAATTCTACACAAGTATATTCTAAATTTTTTTGAGTATAAGCAGTAAAATAATAACCACTAATCACGGCACATAGTGTAAAATTCATAGACAATTTATACCTATCAATCAAGATTTTTTTAAGTGTTCTATCTAATGGCACTAAAATCTTTATTTCTAGAGTTTTAATGAGTGCATTACGAGGACTGAGCTACATCAAAAAGGGCCATTATTGAAGTTTAGTGCACACTCATACACACACAAGTATTTTCATTTTTTTTTTTAAGACAAGGTTTTGTTCTGCTGCCCATGCTGGAGTGCAGTGGTGTGATCACAGCTCACTGCAGTCTCAACCTCCTAGGCTAAAGCAATCCTCCCAACTCAGCCTCCCAAGCAGCTGAGACTACAGGTGTAGCCACACATATGGCTAATTTTTAAAATACGGTTTATTTCTTGTAGTGATGAGGTCTCACTATGTTCAAGACCAGGCTGGTCTTGAACTCCTAGGCTCAAGCGATCCTCTTGCCTCAGCCTCCCAAAGTGCTGGGCACTCTTTTTTTAAACAATGTTCTGGGTGAGTTTTCTTTCTCTCTGAATTTATTTCTTTTGGTCTAGTTTGAAACACAACATAGGCCTCAAAGTTGCAGAAATTCAAAGTAGAGGAGTGAGTATGAAGTCCTATCTCCAGGCTTGGCAAAATTACTCAGTCATTTCATTAAATCCCAACTGCTTCTCCTCCCTCACCTCCTAAGAGGGTTCTCTTATTACAGGTCATTCAAAGAGTTACCATGCTTTTCTGAAACCTTTGTAAAATGCCTGCTTATCTTCAATTTGGGGTGCCATTCTCTCTGGAGGGAGAAAAAAAGATCCTATGACCCATGAAGCAACTTATTTTCTGGAAAGCACAGTATCAGTCAAGAGGGTGAAACAGCTAGGTGGGTGGCAAAAACAAGGGGGAGCCCATTTAATAGTTGATGGTTTCAATAGTGAATGTTTGGCATAAAATGTCTCATTTAAGTTAAAGGGTACATGTGCAGGTTTGTTATATTGGTAAGCTTGTGTCATGGTGGTTTGTTGCACAGATTATTTCATCACCCAGGTATGAAGCCTAGTATCTATTGGTTGTCCTGATCCTCTCTCTCCTCCCACCCTCCAATCCGTGACTTCTGAAAGGTCCCTGTGTTGTCATCACTCAGCTCCCACTTCTAAGTAAGAACATGCAGTATGTGGTTTTCTGTTCCTACATCAGTTTGCCGAGGACAATAGCCTCCAGCGCCATTCATTTTCCTGCAAAGGACATGATCTCATTCTTTTTTTTTATGGCTGGATAGTATTGCATGGTATTTATGTACCACATTTTCTCTATCCAATCTGCCATTATGGGCATTTAGATTGATTCCATGTCTTTGCTATTGTGAATAGTGCTACAATGAACATACGCATGCATGTGTCTTTATAAAAGAACGATTTATATTCCTTTGGGTATATACCCAGGAATGGGAATGCTGGGTCGAATGGTATTTCTGTTTTTAGGTCTTTGGGGAACTGCCACACTGTCTTCCACAATGGTTGAACTAATTTACATTGCCACCAATAAGTAGTAAAAAACCACTAAAATGGTTTCAATATAGTTGAGATTTGGAATAAACACTAAACCATCTCAATTTTGAGTCAGTTCTCTTCTTTTATTGAAATAGTGGATATTCTATAGCTAACAGTATTTTTCCATTCTCCTGGACCACTACCACTCCCAAATATTCCTCACCTTCAAAGTAGTCCTGGGACTGATGAGGTTCTGGCTCCCCAGTATGTGTGACTTCAGGTGACTTCCTTGCCCTCTCTGATTCCTAGAGTTCATCCTCGAGATTCACCTTCATCCAGCAGCCCCATCATCTAACTATTTGAGACCAAAAACAACTATGTGCAAATCTATCTGATTTTAAGCAGAAGTCTACAGTGGATGTATTAACTTCTCTATTGGGTGGAGAGGGTATCTGCCCACTTGCTTCACAGAGGTGTCAAGAGACGTAATCAGTATGAAAGCTCCCAGAGAGAAAAAGAAAGATAAGGGATGCACAAATGTAGGGCACTACAAATGTTAATTACTCATGAGTGAAATGCATAATGCCCAGAATCAGTGAAGTTTAGAGCTGAGAAGAAACTTCATAATCACCTACTCTAACCCATCATCTCTCCACCAAAGCCTAAAATTACAGCCTTCAGGGAGAGCTCCTCAAACTGTATGGATTGAACAGAAAGCAGAATTTCTTGGCAAGGCACAATGGCTCATGCCTGTAATCCCAGCACTTTAGGAGGCCAAGGTGGGCAGATCTCTTCAGGTTAGAAGTTCAAGACCAGCCCGGTCAACATAGTGAAACCCACCTCTCTACTAAAAATACAAAAATTGGTGGGTTCCAAGATGGCTGAATAGGAACAGCTCCAGTCTACAGCACCCAGTGTGAGCAACGCAGAAGACGAGTGATTTCTCAATTTCCCAGTACCAGGTTCATCTCACTGGGGCTTGTCAGACAGTGGGGACAGGACAGTGGATGCAGCCCACCGTGCATGAGCTGAAGCAGGGTGAGGCATCACCTAACCTGGGAAGTGCAAGGTGTCAGGGAATTCCCTTTCCTAGCCAAGGGAAGCTGTGACAGATGGCACCTGGAAAATGGGGTCACTCCCACCCTAATACTGTGCTTTTCCAACAATCAGCAAACGGCACACCAGGAGGTTATATCCCGCGTCTGGATCAGAGGGTCCCACGCCCACGGAGCCTTGCTCATTGCTAGCACAGGAGTCTGAGATTGAACTGCAAGATAGCAGAGAGGCTGGGGGAGGGGCACTTGGCATTGCTGAGGCTTGAGTAGGTAAACAAAGCAGATGGGAAGCTCCAACTGGGTGGAGCCCACCACAGCTCAAGAAGGCCTGCCTGCCTCTGTAGACTCCACCTCTGGGGGCGGGGCATAGACAAACAAAAAGCAGCAGAAACCTCTGCAGACTTAAATGTCCCTGTCTGACAGCTCTGAAGAGAGTAGTGGTTCTCCCAGCATGGAGTTTCAGATCTGAGAACAGACAGACTGCCTCCTCAAGTGGGTCCCTGACCCCCGAGTAGCCTAACTGGGAGGCACCCCCAAGTAGAGGCAGACTGACACCTCACATGGTCGGGTGCCCCTCTGAGACAAACCTTCCAGAGGAATGATCAGGCAGCAACATTTGCTCTTCAGCAATATTCGCTGTTCTGCAGCCTCTGCTGCTGATACCCAGGTAAACAGGGTCTGGAGTGGACCTCCGGCAAACTCCAACAGACCTGCAGCTGAGGGTCTTGACTGTTAGAAGGAAAACTAACAAACAGAAAGGACATCCACACCAAAACCCCATCTGTACATCACCATCATCAAAGACCGAAGGTAGATAAAACCACAAAGATGGGGAAAAAACAGAGCAGAAAAGCTGAAAATTCTAAAAATCAGAGCACCTCTCCCCCTCCAAAGGAACGCAGCTCCTCACCAGCAATGGAAAAAAGCTAGACAGAGAATGACTTTGACGATTTGAGAGAAGGCTTCAGACGATCAAACTTCTCTGAACTAACGGAGGAAGTTCGAATCCATCGCAAAGAAGCTAAAAACCTTGAAAAAAGATTAGATGAATGGCTAACTAGAATAACCAGTGTAGAGAAGTCCTTAAATGACTTGATGGAGCTGAAAACCATGGCACAAGAACTACATGACGAATGCATAAGCTTCAGTAGCCGATTCGATCAACTGGAAGAAAGGGTATCAGTGACTGAAGATCAAATGAATGAAATGAAGCGAGAAGAGAAGTTTAGAGAAAAAAAGAGTAAAAAGAAACGAACAAAGCCTCCAAGAAATATGGGACTATGTGAAAAGACCAAATCTATATCTGATTGGTGTACCTGAAAGTGACGGGGAGAATGGAACCAAGTTGGAAAACACTCTGCAGGATATTATCCAGGAGAACTTCCCCAACCTAGCACAGCAGGCCAACATTCAAATTCAGGAAATACAGAGAATGCCACAAAGATACTCCTTGAGAAGAGCAACTCCAAGACACATAATTGTCAGATTCACCAAAGTTCAAATGAAGGAAAAAATGTTAAGGGCAGCCAGAGAGAAAGGTCGGGTTACCCACAAAGGGAAGCCTATTAGACTAACAGCGGATCTCTCGGCAGAAACTCTACAAGCCAGAAGAGAGGAGGGGCCAATATTCAACATTCTTAAAGAATTTTCAACCCAGAATTTCATATCCAGCGAAACTAAGCTTCAAAAGTGAAAGAGAAATAAAATCCTTTACAGACAAGCAAATGCTGAGAGATTTTGCCACCACCAGGCCTGCCCTACAAGAGCTCCTGAAGGAAGCACTAAACATGGAAAGGAACAACTGGTACCAGCCACTGCAAAAACATGACAAATTGTAAAGACCATCGAGGCTAGGAAGAAACTGCATCAACTAACGAGCAAAATAAACAGCTAACATCATAATGACAGGATCAAATTCACACATAACAATATTAACCTTAAATGTCAATGGGCTAAATGCTCCAATTAAAAGACACAGACTGGCAAATTGGATAAAGACTCAAGACCCATCAGTGTGCTGTATTCAAGAAACCTATCTCACGTGCAGAGACACACATAGGCTCCAAATAAAGGGATGGAGGAAGATCTACCAAGCAAATGGAAAACAAAAAAGGCAGAGGTTGCAATCCTAGTCTCTGATAAAACAGATTTTAAACCAACAAAGATCAAAAGAGACAAAGAAGGCCATTACATAATGGTAAAGGGATCAATTCAACAAGAAGAGCTAACTATCCTAAATATAAATGCATCCAATACAGGAGCACCCAGATTCATAAAACAAGTCCTTAGAGACCTACAAAGAGACTTAGACTCCTACACAATAATAATGGGAGACTTTAACACCCCACTGTCAACATTAGACAGCTCAACAAGAGAGAAAGTTAAGAAGGATACCCAGGAATTGAACTCAGCTCTGCACCAAGTGGACCTAATAGACATCTACAGAACACTCCACCCCAAATCAACATAATATACATTCTTCTCAGCACCACATCACACTTATTCCAAAACTGACCACATAGCTGGAAGTAAAGCACTCCTCAGCAAATGTAAAAGAACAGAAATTATAACAAACTGTCTCTCAGACCACAGTGCAATCAAACTAGAACTCAGGATTCAGAAACTCACTCAAAACCACACAACTACATGGAAACTGAACAACCTGCTCCTGAATGACTACTGGGTACATAACGAAATGAAGGCAGAAATAAAGATGTTCTTTGAAACCAACGAGAACAAAGACACAACATACCAGAATCTCTGGGACACATTTAAAGCAGTGTGTAGAGGGAAATTTATAGCACCAAATGCACACAAGAGAAAGCAGGAAAGATCTAGAATTCACACCCTAACATCACAATTAAAAGAACTAGAGAAGCAAGAGCAAACACATTCAAAAGCTAGCAGAAAGCAAGAAATAACTAAGATCAGAGCAGAACTGAAGGAAATAGAGACAAAAAACCCTTCAAAAAATCAATGAATCCAGGAGCTGTTTTTGTGAAAGATCAACAAAACTGATAGACCGCTAGAAAGACTAATAAAGAAGAAAAGAGGGAAGAATCAAATAGACACAATAAAAAAGATAAAGGGGATATCACCACCGATCCCACAGAAATACTACCATCAAAGAATACTATAAACACCTCTATGCAAATAAACTAGAAAATCTAGAAGAAATGGAAAATTCCTCGACACATACACCCTCCCAAGACTAAACCAGGAAGAAATTGAATCCCTGAGCAGACCAATCACAGGCTCTGAAACTGAGGCAATAATAGCCTACCAACCAAAAAAAGTCCAGCACCAGACAGATTTGCAGCCGAATTCTACCAGAGGTACAAGGAGGAGCTGGTACCATTCCTTCTGAAACTAGTCCAAACAATAGAAAAAGAGGGAATTCTCCCTAACTCATTTTATGAGGCCAGCATCATCCTGATACCAAAGCCTGGCAGAGACACAACAAAAAAAGAGAATTTCAGACCAATATTCCTGATGAACATTGATGTAAAAATCCTCAATAAAATACTGGCAAACTGAATCCAGCAGCACATCACAAAGCTTATCCACCATGATCAAGTGGGCTTCATCCCTGGGATGCAAGGCTGGTTTAACATATGCAAATCAATAAACGTAATCCAGCATATTAACAGAACCAAAGACAAAAACCACACGATTATCGCAATAGATGCAGAAAAGGCCTGTGACAAAATTCAACAGCCCTTCATGCTAAAAACTCTCAATAAAGTAGGTATTGATGGGACGTATCTCAAAATAGTAAGAGCCATTTATGACAAACCCACAGCCAATATCACACTGAATGAGCAAAAACTGGAAGCATTCCCTTTGAAAACTGCCACAAGACAGGGATGCCCTCTCTCACCACTTCTATTCAACATAGTGTTGGAAGTTCTGGCCAGGGCAATCAGTCAGGAGAAGGAAATAAAGGGTATGCAATTACGAAAAGAGGAAGTCAAATTGTCCCTGTTTGCACATGACATGATTGTATATTTAGAAAACCCCATCGTCTCAGCCCAAAATCTCCTTAAGCTGATGAGTAACTTCAGCAAAGCCTCAGGATACAAAATCAATGTGCAAAAATCACAAGCATTCTTATACACCAATAACAGACAAACAGATAGCCAAATCACGAGTGAACTCCCATTGACAACTGCTTCAAAGAGAATAAAATACCTAGGAATTCAACTTACAAGGGATATGAAGGACCTCTTCAAGGAGAACTATAAACCACTGCTCAACGAAATAAAAGAGGACACAAACAAATGGAAGAACATTCCATGCTCATGGATAGGAAGAACCAATATCGTGAAAATGGCCATACTGCCCAAGGTAATTTATAGATTCAATGCCATCCCCATCAAGCTACCAATGACTTTCTTCACAGAATTGGAAAAAACTACTTTAAAGTTCATATGGAACCAAAAAAGAGCCCGCATTGCCAAGACAACCCTAAACCAAAAGAACAAAGCTGGAAGTATCACGCTACCTGACTTCAAACTATACTACAAGGCTACAGTAACCAAAACAGCATGGTACTGGTACCAAAACAGAGATATAGATCAATGGAACAGAACAGAGCCCTCAGAAATAATACCACACATCTACAACCATCTAATCTTTGACAAATCTGACAAAAACAAGAAATGGGGAAAGGAGTCCCTATTTAATAAATGGTACTGGGAAAACTGGCTATCCATGTGTAGAAAGCTGAAACTGGATCCTTTCTTTACACCTTATACAAAAATTAATATAAGATGGATTGAAGACTTAAATGTTAGACCTAAAACCATAAAAACCCTAGAAGAAAACCTAGGCAATACCATTCAGGACATAGGCATGGGCAAGGACTTCATGTCTAAAACACCAAAAGCAATGGCAACAAAAGCCAAAATTGACAAACGGGATCTAATTAAACTAAAGAGCTTCTGCACAGCAAAAGAAACTACCATCAGAGTGAACAGGCAACCTACAGAATGGGAGAAAATTTTTGCAATCTACTCATCTGCCAAAGGGATAATATCCAGAATCTACAAAGAACTCAAACAAATTTACAAGAAAAAAACAACCCCATTAAATAGTGGGTGAAGGATATGAACAGATACTACTCAAAAGAAGACATTTATGCAGCCAACAGACACATTAAAAAACGCTCATCATCACTGGCCATCAGAGAAATGCAAATCAAAACCACAATGAGATACCATCTCATACCAGTTAGAATGGCGATCGTTAAAAAGTCAGGAATCAACAGGTGCTGGAAAGGATGTGGAGAAATAGGAACACTTTTACACTGTTGGCGGGACTGTAAACTAGTTCAACCATTGTGGAAGACAGTGAGGCGATTCCTCAAGGATCTAGAACTAGAAATATCATTTGACCCAGCAATCCCATTACTGGGTATATACTGAAAGGATTATAAATCATGCTGCTACAAAGACACATGCACACGTATGTTTATTGCAGCACTATTCACAATAGCAAAGACTTGGAACCAACCCAAATGTCCATCAATGATAGAATGGATTAGGAAATTGTGGCACATATACACCATGGAATACTATGCAGCCATAAAAAATGATGAGTTCATGTCCTTTGTAGGAACATGGATGAAGCTGGAAACCATCATTCTCAGCAAACTATCACAAGGTCAAAAATCCAAACACTGCATGTTCTCACTTATAGGTGGGAATTGAACAATGAGACCACTTGCACACAGAAGGGGAACATCACACACCGGGGCCTGTCATGAGGTCGGGGGAGGGGGGAGGGATAGCACTGGGAGATATACCTAATGTAAATAACAAGTTAATGGGTGCAGCACACCAACATGGCACATGTATATATATGTAACAAACCTGCACGTTGTGCACATGTAGCCTAGAACTAAAATATAATTTAAAAAATACAAAAATTAGCCAGGCGTGGCAGTGCACCCCTGTAATCCCCGCTACTTTGGGCAGTGGAAGGGGGAGCAGTGAGGCAGGAGAATTGTTTGAACCCGGGAGGCAGAAGTTGCAGTGAGCTCAGATCGCACCACTGCACTCCAGCCTGGGCGACAGAGCGAAACTCCGTCTCAAAAAAGAAAAAGAAAGCAGAATTTCTTCACACTCACGTCACCTAATCACAAGAAAATGACCACCATTTTCCAAGGCTGATTCAGGTGGCAAAAGCCTTTTATTTCATTTAATTTCAGATCAGGGTGAGCTGGTAAATATTTAACAACTTGCTCTCCCTTCCCCACTCCTCACAAAAAACCCTGATTTACATTGTCTGCCAATGTCTGTGATGTAAATACTCCAATTTCAAGCCATCAGTGAAAAGCCACTGAAGGTGGAGTTGGAAAGAAGAGACACACCATTGACCGATGATCCCATATGAACCAGCTCCAGCATCGATGGGGGGTGCCCTTCTATTTGGAAGCGGAAAAGAAGGATTCTCCCTAAGGAGAATCTAAAGTTACTTTGTCCCTGATTTCAAGGGATTCCATGAGCAGCAATGGAAATAGATAAATAATTAAAACACAAGGCAGTCAGAGTGACAGCAGAGGAAACGGGTTCAAGGTGCTGCGGGAACCCAGAAGACAGAGCAATTCATTCAAGGGCAGCTACAAGAAACAGAGAATGTTTGAGTTGGGGTTTAAAGGATTTCAGGAGCATGCCAGGTGAGTGAGGTGGAAGATAAGAGGAAGGAACTCCAGATGGGGAACATAGCACAAGCAAAGACAAGGAGCTGTGAATGATTCTTTTCAGGGCATGGTAGCCTGGGAGCTGTAGTTGAAAATTTATATGAAAGCACTTCCCAGCCCAGACCTTGGTGACATGATGAAGAAGGAGCTCTCCAGGAGTCTTTCTCTATTTCCATAAGATATGTCCTTTCAACGGAAAGGATGCAAACAACCTACATAGATGCTGTCAGCATTGAAAGTTTCTGTTATCAAGATGCATAAGTTTTTGAGATCTTCCCTATGACATCGTGCCTATCATTAACAATACCATGTTATGCACCTAAAAATTCACTGCAAGGCTGGGTGCAGTGGCTCATGCCTATAATCCCAGCACTTTGGGAGGATTACTTAAGGCCAGGAGTTTCAGACAAGCCAGAGCAACACAGCAATGCCTTATGTGTACAAAAATAAAATTTGTTACAAGGGCAGATCTCATTTTAAATGTTCTTAGCGTAATAAAAAAGAAATATAATGAAAATCATGTGTGATTTTTAATTTTCCAGTAGCCACATTAAAACAAGCAAAAGAAACAGGAAAATTACTTTTAAAAATATGTTTCACTTAACACAACATGCAAAAAATGATCATTTTAATATGTGGCACTAGTCAGTTTTAAGTGCTGAGTAGCTACATGTAGCCAATGACTCCCATATTGAACAGCACAGCTTGTAGGTACTATGTTCCTTTGTAAGAATGTAAGACTCCTCCTTCCACGGGGCATGCTCTGCAAAGGTCTCATTTGGTTTAGGAGAACTCTGATTTGTCTGATTCTAGCTGACACTTCCTGTAATGACATTTGATTTCAGCCCACAATTAGCAGCATCAGGCAGTAAAACTCAGAAAACAAAAGTTTCCCACCCAGTTCCCCAATTAAATTTACCCCTGGGATGTGAGTAGTGTTCTGCCTTCTATTTGTTCAGATTCACAGATACATACAGAGAGAAAGAGAAAATGTACCTGTAACCTACATATCTACTCTCCTTTTTCGTTCTTTCCAATCACAATACAGAATACTCACCGTTAGGGTGGTTGTGACAATTAAAATCAGTCCATTTGAGAAAAGCACTTGGAAAAAAAAACAAACAGGCTAATAGTAAGAAGTTAATTCTTTGCTATCTCTATTGTTAATGCAAAATAGCATGCCTCCTGCCTGACCGAGCACACGTTCAGTGTCTGTTGTCCCTGCTGTGATACACACCATGGTGCTGAGTAGACTCACCTTCACTTTATCCCAACACCTGACCAGATCCATCTCTTGGCCCAAATGAAGTTCTTCAAGCTAGCTCTTAGCCCCCGTTGGTTCTTTCAGGCTAGCTTACCTTTACTCCCATTTCTGGACTAATACTAATTTGAAGCCTCCTTCTTCCATAAACCCTATCTAGACCTAAACAAGGTCCTCACTCACTTCACTTTCTTTAAGTCATATATGATACCCATTCTGTCCTGCACAGCTGGGCCAGTCCTCTGTTATGCCTAGCAGAGCATTAATTGCCTAAAGCTTTCTATGTGAGTAGCTTGACCAAGAGCTTTGATGAGGCTATTGGTGGATATCTACTATGTGCCAGACGTTCTTATGGCACCTGAGGAGGCAAGAGGAGTGATCGGGCTTGTTTCTCTCCTTTGACAGCTTCCCAGTGTAGAAGTCTCCTTCAGAAGTAAGAATATAGCAGCCCCACTTTTACATTTTAAATCTTCTATAAAAGCACTGGGCTCACAAAAGTTGTTCTAACACCTTCTGATGGTTTGGAGGAGAGGAAAGAGAGGAAGGAAGGAAGGAGAATTAGGAGAGGAAGGAAGGGAGGAAGGAAGGGAGGAAGGAAGGGAGGAAGGAAGGAAGGAAGGAAGGAAGGAAGGAAGGGAGGAAGGGAGGAAGGGAGGAAGGAAGGGAGGGAGGGAGGAAGGAAGGGAGGGAGGGAGGGAGGAAGGAAGGAAAGAAGGAAGGCAGGAAAGAAGGAAGGGAGGAATGAAAGGGGGAAGGAAGGGAAGGACGGATGTGCCCAAATTTCCCATCTTGAACCAAATGATGGAAAAATGTAAGTTCCATATACTATCACTCTGAAAATCCTTATGCTCCGGAATCAGAAAACCTCTCATTATATGGACATAGCATTTTTTAAAAATCTGATTTAATATTCTCTCTTATTTCTAAAATTCTCCAAGGTCTCAGGGTGCCAAAAGACTGAGAAGAGTGGAGTATTTCTAGTCAATGATAGCATTATCATGATTCCCATTAATCCCTACATACTGGAACTAGCATACCCACTATTTAGCAAAAGTCTGGCTTCATAATACGGTAGGTATTAAGGTAGGCATTAAGTGTTTTACAAAGAAGAAAATCTTATATCCCCTTCCTATTCTACATGTTTTTTATTTCTTTAACAAAAGTTTCTTCTCAAAGTTTCACTTTAAATATAAAATATGTCCTTGTGGAAGCTGTTACAAATGTCACCACTTTAACCGGCCCAAATTTATGATAGCATTGAATTTTAATGGAGCCATAAATGTCTGATGTAATGGTGATATATGCACCGCAATAAATTGTTATAGAGAAATATAAAAATAAGTGTAAGATAAAAGATTGTGTATAAAATATGTTTTTACATCTCCTTTAATGATTAAAAATCATACAAACTTGATATTCTAAATCACTCGAAATTGCTACTGTGGCTCTGAGAACATTTTCTCCCCTGAAAGTCTTTCCCAGGCTAAGTTGATGATTCTGTGGTCAGAAATCACATCCACTTTAATGAGGACATTTAAGATGATTTTTATGTTGACGTGGGAAAAAAAGTAATTAGCATTAAAGAAGATGGAGATGATGATATTAATGACCCTTTGCCTTGGGAATGGTCCTTGGAAAGTGACAGGATTGATGGGCTTGCGGCCTTATGACTCCTGCAGTCTTCAGGGCAATCCCACTGATCACTCTGGTGGTTTGGAAGGACGTGGCAGCCCCAAGGACAGATGCAGGAAAGAGGGATGAGGTGAGGCACTGGTCATGGAAGTTGATGGCCTGATGGTGGCCATAGATGACACTGGACCACTATCCCAGTTCTATTTGCTGTGTGATCTTGGACCAGTGACTCCACCCTTCCTGGTCTCAATTTCCCCATCTACAAAACGGAGGTGATAATAGTACCAAGACATAGACATTTTTAAATTTTTTACCACCTGCCTCCTTTTACCTATTTTAAGGACTATCCCTCATGATCCCACTCCAACTCATCATGACTCCATCCCTCACTCCAGGGTAGTACACAACAAACGGTGACTTTTGTTCCCTGCCACCATGGTAATCTGTCCAGATGGGCACATAATCCTCATCAGAGCAAAGAAGAGGCCACAAGACATACTAAAACTATGGGGACAGTAAAAGAAACATTCTTTTCTGCTGGACTTCACCTTGAAAGGATGTGAATTAGAGTAGCCACAGCCCTTCTGCCACCATGACAGCTCATCTTAGAATGATACCGAGATATGGGAAGTAGAGAGTCAAGAGACCAAGAAAAACAACAGAGCCTATCATACTGTTTAAGCTCCTGGATCCAGCCATGCCTGAAGCCACAGCTTCTCCTGGATATTTCAGTTGCATGACTTGACAGATTCCCTTTTTGTTTATCATTTTGGGTTTGGTTTTCAGTCACGTGTAACCAATTGAGTCCTAAGGGATCCATGAGTTTGCTACAGAAAACCTTACAAGGTTAAGTGAGACTATTCACACAATGTGCTTTGAATAGTGTCCAATATGCAAGTCTTCATACGCACTAGCTGACACTTTCATCACTGTTGCTGGGACTATGGCCAGCCCCTGTGTCTGGGGGACTGTGCTGCACCCCTGTTTGGTGGAGCCCCCCTTGGAGTCTCAGGGAATCACACAGTGTTTGGTGACTGGATGCTTTGTTCCTCTCACTTCTGATGATGATTGATCAACAGGGCACCCGATGAATGTTAACACCGGCCCCAACTCCTCAGGGAGCCCCCAGATGGTAAAGACATGAAAGTTGGCCTCCTCCCCGTGTGTTTACTTCCTCCACATCTAGCTCCCAGTGGCCACTCTGCCCTCTCTATTCCCAGGACAAGGCTCCACTGCCAACAAGCGTTGGGCTTCTGTTTGCTGTGGAAAAATACCAAGTTCAAAGAGAGCAGTTCTGCAGCATGGACCCCTCCCCGCTGCTGGCCACACTGATCCCTCGCCGGGGCTCCTCAGCAACCCAACCTCACCCCGCCTCCTCTGTCTCTAGCTGTGGTTTGCACACATTCATTTTTCTTATTATTTTTTACATTTTTAATATCCCAAGGCTTAAGCTTGAAAAACTGGAATGAAGCTTGCTCAAATGGCAGAGTTACAGACAGACACATGCAGATGGAGAGAGGAGAGGAGGCCCCAACATGGGGCAGTGGCTCCCCTGTTTTCCCTGCTCTCTGCTTCTACAACACAGGATTGCCTGCTCCAGCCCCAAGGGCCTTTCTGTTTGCTCCAAGAATCCTAAGTTTGAAGCTTAGGGTGCACAGAAAATGCCAAAGCATAAGTTTTTTTAATATCTGTCTCTGTCTGCTGCAAAATACCTCAATTTTCTCTCCTTCTATATGAACAATTTCTTTTCTCTATAGATATCAGGGGGATAAAGATCAAGGAAAAATATTTTGCAAATAACCACATGCTCACCACAAGTACTCTTACACTTTCTTTTCTCCCTAACAGTTACCACCTTCCAGTACTCCTTATAATTTACTTATTTTTATTATCTACTTTCCCCCTACCAGACACAAGTGCCACAATGGCACAGATTTCTTGCCTGTTTTATTCACAGCTGTATTACCAGTGCCTAGAGTACTGCCTGCTACACAGAACATTACCCATAGGTGCACAAGAGTGATGTGCTAAAAGTGGGATGTTTGACTGGGACTAGCTTTAATATCCATATTGGACACCAAGTTCCCCTTCAGTCATTTGTTCGTTTTTCTTTCATCCTTCCTTGCCTGAATAATTATGACAGACCTTCTATGTGCAAAAGGGGCACAGTTCCTACACTCAAGAAGTTTACAGCCCAATGGATAAGACACATACCTAAAGCAAGAAGGACAATAAGGCAAGAGAACCATTAGATTTCAAGGTGTTTGAAGACAACAGCAAAAAAGAGTTTTTTCTAAACTTGAGATTTACGCTAGGCCTTGTGGAGGAAGGGATGTTTGTGTGAAGTGGGAGTTAGCCTGTTGTCAGAGAGAAGAAAACCCATGGAGACCCAATTCTGCTTTGAGTTCATCCGTCTTCCCTGGCTTTTTGCATCAATGTTGACATTAAGGAAACCCCTCTAGCTAAGGTTTAGATGAGCTAGCTGATTTCAGCAGAAACTAATGTTTGGCATTCCACTGTGATATTTTTAAATAGAGTCATAAATACTTCCTGATTCACATGCTGTGCACCCCCAGCCCAGCTCTCAATTCAAATGCCCCAATGGAAAACCTGCAGTCAGATTGAAATCAATGGAATGTGCTTTATACTTCCTTTAGATTTCCTTTGTTTTCAGACAGAGCCTTGCTCTGTCGCCCAGGCTGCAGTACAGTTGTGCGATCTTGGCACATGGCAACCTTCGCCTCCCAGATTCAAGCGATTCTCCTGCCTTAGCCTCCCGAGCAGCTGGGATTACAGACGTGCACCACAGGACCAGGTAATTTTTTTTGTATTTTTAGCAGAGACAGGGTTTCACCATGTTGGCCACGCTGGTTTTCATCTCCTGACCTCAAATGATCTGCTTGCCTTGGCCTCCCAAAGTGTTGGGATTACAAGCATGAGCCACTGCACCTGGGCTATACTTTCTTTAGATTGACTTTTTAAAGAAACAGCATTCTCGAAATATACCCAACACATAGAGATGATAACTACTTGGGTGATGGATACCCTAAACACCCTGCCTTGATCATTACACATTCTCTGCATGTGACAAAGTTTCATACGTACTTTCATGAGTATGTACAAATATAATGTATCAAAATATTTTTTAAAGACTAAAAAATCATTCTCAGCAAACTAACACAGGAACAGAAAACCAAACACTGCATGTTCTCACTCGTAAGTGAGAGTTGAACAATGAGAACACATGGACACAGGGAAGGGGATCATCACACACTGGTGCCTGTCGGGACTAGGGGGCAAGGGGAGGGATAACATTAGCAGAAATACCTAATGTAGATGGCAGGTTGGCGGGTGCAGCAAGCCACTGTGGCACATGTGTACCTATGCAACAAATCTGCACCTTCTGCACATGTATCCCACAACTTAAAGTATAATTTAAAAAAAATAAATAAATAAAACGCTAAAAAAAGAAACAAATTTTTAAAACCCAGCTTTATTGAGATATAATTCGGACATTACTCCATGTCATCCATTTACAGTGTACAAGTCAGGGTTTTTAGTTTATTCACAGAGTTGTGCAGCCGTCGTCCAATCTTGAGCTCTGTAGAAGGGGTAGTTTTGGTATGGAGGCAGTGCAAAGGAAGACCCCAAGCACCCTAAACTTAGTGAGAAGTACAGATTTGCTGACATACAAAAAGCAGGAAAAAGAGTTAGCCAGATAGGAGCAGGATACGGCAGGAAATTGTAGTACATGGACAGGCAAAAAAAAAAAAAAAAAAAAAAATTAAAAAAAAAATCCAGAATCTTTTTGTTTTAATTTTATTTATTTGTTTATTTTTGAGATGGAGTCTCACTCTGTTGCCCAGGCTGCAGTGTAGCAGCACGATCTCGGCTCACTGCAACCTCCACCTCCTAGGTTCAAGGGATTCTCCTGCCTCACCCTTCCAAGTAGCGGGGATTATAGGCACCTGTCACCACACCTAGGTAATTTTTTGTACTTTTAGGAGAGACCGAGTTTTACCATATTGGCCAGGCTGGTCTTGAACTCCTAACCTCAAGTGATTCACCTGCCTTGGCCTCCCAAAGTGCTGGGATTACAGGCGTGAGCCACTGCACCCAGCCCAGAATTTTTTTTAAAAAAAAATGACGACAGACCTCACATAATGACACTGATTGCTGACATGAAGCATCCAGCAGAAAGTGGAGCCATGTTAGACCTCAAGCAGATTACGGGCAATGCAAATCACCATCATTGTCAGCACGGCTCACTCACCTCTGCCCACCTTTTTAAATGAAGGAGGTGCTTGAGAGAAAGAGGAGGAGACTGAAACAGAATCAGAGAGAGAAAGATGGGAATAAAGTGAGAGAGGGCCAGGAAAGAAGTGAGGAAGAGAGACAGGGAGAGAGGGAGGGGGAGAGAGAGAGAGAAAGAAGGAAGAAGGGAGGTAAAGAGAAGGGGGAGAAAAAGAGGGAAAGAGAGAAGAGGGAAAAGAGAATGAAAAAGAGACAAAGACAAATTCACAGACACACAAACAGATGGAGAGAAAGGCAGAGCAAAGAGACAGACACACACAGATGGAGAGAGGGGAGGGGGCAGAGAGAGGCGCAGAGAGAGGCGCAGATAGAGACAGACAGACAATCCGAGAGACACCAGCACAGGGAAATGCCAGGTTACAGAGAGACTGTTCAAAAAATAAATTAAGAAAAATTTAAATAGCTTCCACTTCATCTTCAACTCTTCACAGGGGGTTCAAATGCCCCCGATCCCGGCCCCACTCTGCCCAGGCATCCAGGAAACAGGGTGGTGAGCCCTCCTCTCACTGGGAAGCAAGAAGGAGAGTCAGGGAGAGAAACGGAGCAGAAGCTGGGACAAGCAGCAGCCCCATATGGCCGTGGGTGGCTGAATCACACCTCCCATCACCCCACACCCAGTGCTACTCGGGTGCATTTTTAGGAAAGTAAAAAAGATTGGAGGAGGGGTCGCTATAGATAGTGACACATCTGATTCTGACACAAAGGAGGCAGCTCAGAATTCTAAAGCCCTATACCCCACACTTCCCAAAACACATGTCCTGGTATGTCTCCACGATGCCAGGTTCACTTCATCACTGCTCAAAAGGGATGGGGGGTGCTGGGTGGCAGGCTTGTGGCAAAGGCAGGAAGAGTGGGTCCACTGGTCCACGTGTAACAAAACCACCTGCCATCATCATCATAGCCAGTAAAGAAGGGAAATGAATGAGTCATGGATGTCCAAATCCCTCTGTGGACTCTAAGGTCAGCATGTCACCGTTTTTGTTCCCTCTGAACACAGGAAGAGGACCCTAAGCAAACCTCTGCTTTTAAGAACACATGTGTACTACCCATGCCTTCCTCCCATCTGGGGAACATGTGTCAAATGAACATATCTGTTTTGTTGTTGTTGTTGTTTTATTTGTTTTTTGAGACAGAGTCTTGCTCTGTCACCCAGGCTGGAGTGCAGTGGTGCCATCTTGGCTCACTACAACCTCCGCCTCCCGAGTTCAAGCGATTCTCCTGCTTCAGCCTCCAGAGTAGTGGGATTACAGGCACCCGCCACCACACCCGGCTAAACAGGGTTTCACCATGTTGACCAGGGTGGTCTCGAACTCCTGACCTCAGCTGATCCACCCACTTTGGCCTCCCAAAGTGCTGAGATTATAAGCGTGAACCACCGGGCCCGGCCCATACATGTTCTTATTACATGGACAACTAAGTCCTTTTCTACTCTATTAGGTAATGGACACCCACATGGCTCAGTCATCAGAACAGGAGAAGGGTCAAGATGCGGAAGCAGGAAAGAAATGAAGGGTGGGGCAGGGCAGCACAGATGTCCTCAATAACCTTGGAGAAAGAAAGTTGAGAGAAGATGCACCTCTAATGCCAAGGCAACCAGGCACACTTGCTATCTGTGAGGACGGAATTCAGATGTGATTGAGAAGAATGAATTCAGGCAACAGTCTGCTTTGTTCTGTCATTTCAGAACTAACACTGTCTGGGTGTGAGTAAGTGCTATGGAAGCCATGAAATGCAGAGTGGCTTGAAGACGTCTCCTTGGTGCCCATGGAGCGTCCTGACCCCTTCTTTCAGTTAAACAGAGCTAAGGATGCTATTAAAAGGTGGTTCCATCTTATTTCTTAGCCAGGGGTAATATCTCTGTGACCACAGACACATCAGGCACAGAAATGGAGTAACTAAGGAAAGCTGGATAAACCATATGATCAGAAGGCATGGCTCCCACTCCTTCCTACAATTGTGGACTTCACATACTTCTCTCATGGTGTATCTTCCTTGGAGTTGTCTTCTTTCTTTTCTTTCTTTTTTGTGGCCAGTTTGTTTCAGCCAACTTTATCTGCACATCTACTACGTGCCAAACCCTGTGCTAGAAAGTGTTTAAAGTCATCACAGTCACTTACTCGCCAAGGTGTCTCACGATGTTACTTTTGCTCACTTGCAGTGACCTTTCTTAAACACCTTTAACTCCCTTCCTTCTTGGATGAGCTCCCACTGAGCTCATCCAAGCCAAGGATATGCTATTCCCTGTAGCCTACAAGGAATGAGCTCAGTGTTTGAGATGGAAGCTAGCATGTAAAGTCATCTGAGAGCTGCTGCCCAATAGCAATGTGGGTGTTTGGCACCAAAGAGGAAGGTGACAGGCAGGTGCACTCAGTCTCGTGAACCTAGCTTTGAGATGAGTGGACCTGAGCAGGATGATCAATTCATCTGAGGATCAAACATGGATGCTGCCTCATTTCCTCTACCAAGGGTTTATTTGGCAATGGCAATACTCCATGGGACTTAGTGGAAATCAGGTTTCAGAGGGGATTAAAGCATGAAAGCACGTGCTATTTTTCTTTCTTTTTATTTTTTGGCAGAATCTTGTTCTCTTGCCCAGGCTGGAGTACAGTTGCACAATTACAGCTAACTGCAGCCTTGAACCCCTGGGCTCAAGTGATCCTCCTGCCTCAGAATCCCAAGTAGAAAAAATGCCAGTTTTGTGTAGAGGTGGGGTCTATGTTGCCTGGGCAGGTCTCTAACGCTTAGCCTCAAGTGATACTCCCACCTCAGCCTCTCAAAGCACTAAGATTGCAGGCATAAGCCACCATGTCTGGCCAAGCCTGTGCTCTTTGAACAGAAAAGACACCTATCTCAGAGACCCAACAGGTAAGGAGAAGAACATAAAACCAGGCAGGGGGTAAGGATGGAGTTTCCTCCAGCCATAAACACCCTGGGGAAGTGCCTGGGCTGTTTGTGCATGTTCTTATTACATGGACAATGAAGTTCTCTTCCACTCTATTAGGTAACACGTGCCCAGTCATCAGAACAGGAGAAGGGTGGAGGTCAGGAAGCATGAAGGAAATGGAGGAAATGAAGGGTGGGGTAAGGCAGGACAGATGTCCTCAGCAGCCTTGGAGAGAGAAAGCTGAGAGAAGACAAGATGCATCCCAGGGAAAGACTAAAGCATCAGCTTGGACGGGGATGGGAAGGAAAGGTGGGAAGGAAAGGTTAGAAGGAAGGAAGGGCTGGGAAAAAAAGGTGAGAATGGGAAAGAGGAAAAAAGAGGGAAGAAGAGATAGGAAGGGAATAAAGAGGGAAGAGGGAAAGGGAGAAGGAAGCCAGGAGAAGGGAAAGAGGAAGGAGACAAGGGTGTTCGGGAAAGGTCTCTGCAAGTGGACAAGGGTAACATCGTGAGGCACCTTGGGGACTAGGTGACCATGCTGACTTGATGATCGCTTTCTAGGAACTAAGGCCTGAGTTTGCCCAGCTGACCTGGCTAAGGTCAGGTAAATATCAGGCATGACCACCCTGGCCCAGGGCAGCTACTCCACTGACAGCATTGCTGCTTGGGAGGACAATCTAAGGCCAGAGACAAGAGCGCCATTTGCACATTGGAGTTGACCTTCGGATCACTTGGCAATGTGAATCAGGATAAGTTGCTTCCCCAGTGGCCTTCCTGGACCCCCATGGCTGCCAGATGAGGGATGGGTCCACCCACAGCCCAGAGTTTACGAGGTCTTTGTGGAAGTCAGTGGTGCTCAGAAGCATTTGTATATTCTCACAAGCCAAAGTGAAAGTTTAGAAACTGTGTTAGTCCCCAATCTCTTTAATTCTAATTTCCTAGTTGGTGAAATCTTTAGGCTCAGCAACTACAACAGTATACCAGACAGACTGCCTATTTCATTTCAGAAGGGGGCTTTTTTTGTTCATTTGTTTTGGAAGTCAGGTGTATTGATAACATGCATACAGTAAGATGTGCCCCTGTTTAGGCACAGGGTTTGATGAGTTTTGAAAAATGTATAAGATTGTATAGTCACCATCGCAATAAAAACATGGAATATTTCCATCACCCCAAAAAGCCCAACCCCCGAAGTCGACTCCTTGGATAATAAGGCAGGCATTCCCCTGAGCCTGGTGCAATTTTTTATTTTCCTTTTTGGGTCTTTGCACTCATCCTGGCTTCATGAAGACACGGTTGAAGACTTTTGCGAAGAATATTCATGAGGGCAGAGAACAAGCCTGGCTTTACTCTCCACTGTCCTCCCCTAGGACCTGGCAGAATCTCACTTAAACTTAAGTGACTTGTAGTAAATAGTTGTTAAGTAAATGGGTGAGAAATGGATAGATTTGATCTTAGATTAACTAAAGATTACATAGAAGGTAGTTACTTCTTGCCAAAAAGGGAATTTTTTAACTTACAAGTGCAGAAACGGAGACCCAGAAAGGCCTAAAGCCATAGACAGCTAGAATTCTAACCATCGTCTGCTTGACCCCAAAGCCCCTGCCTCCCCCTATGTCTTGCTGCCATCTCTCATTTCCTCACATTTTGACAAGTGCCCTAGAGCCAACTCACTCCTGTTCCGCAGTTTGAATCTCTTGGAGAGACAATCACATTGCCACTAAGCTTTCTTGCTCCTGAGTTGCTTTGAGCCTTCTGGGCTGAGAATCTTCAGTCCGGCAGTCATTGTTGGTTTCTGTAATTTTAATGAAGAAGGTACATTCCCTCTTGGCTCCAGGTCTTTAAACTCTTGAATTTTAATAACCAACTCCACTGATGATTTACAAATTTCAAGGCAGGAATTAGCAGAAAATTCCCTATTTCATAGATGCTGAATTGAACTATTATCTCCATGCAGCAGGTGCCAATTTCCTATCAAATGGTGAAATGCCGTAATTATCTGTAGAATTCCATTCAAATTCTAAAAGTGGATAAATAACCAATGGGAATATCATTTATTCATTAGAATATGAAGCAAAGAGGAAATATTACCCTGTGCGTGGCTGCAATGAGGCTGTCTTGCAAGGGGATGCCCAGCTCACTGATGTAGGGTGGAGAATTCTAGATTCATTAAGCTTTTGGGTTAGCAGGAGAGGGGAACTTCCATTAAACACCTGAACAGACAAGATAATGGGCTACTGATTGAGAGGCTAACGTGTGAGATATGGTGGTGTCTTCTTATTTTTCTTGCAGGGGATAGAAAGACACATATCAGAAACCACTGGAAAACTGTTTAAGATTTCATACTTCCTATCATATATCTCCCTTCATGACCTTAACAACAGTTCAGCCGCTATTCTCCCTACCCACATTTCTTCTTGGATTTGCCACCACAAATGTCCTATGGACATCCAAGGGGGATTTCTGACTTAATAGCTCTCCCTATTTCACTTGAAAAAATATCCCCTTGCCTCTAAGACAGATTACATAGTTCATGCCCACATTCTTGAGCTATATATGCCAATCTCAGAAGCAAGAGAGCCCCTTTACCCCTTTACTCTGGACTCAGACAACTGAGGTTCAAATCATGGCTCCTCCTACTCATCTGGGTCTGTCTTCTCTTCTGTAAAATGGGGATAGCAACAGTACCCACCTTCTAAGGTTGTGTCAGAATTGACTGAGATGCTGCAGGTGGGGTTTTAGCATAATACCTGACAAAGAGAAAGTACTTGGTAAATATGAATTGATTAATATGATGATGATTACAGTAGTGGTGGTGATACTGATAGTGATGATGATGGTGGTGGTGGTGATAGTGATGACAATGATGACAACCATTATCGTGGTGGTGGAGACATTGATAGTGATGACAATGATAGTGGTGTTGATGATCTTGATGATAATGGTGACAATGGTTGACAATGGCAGTGGTGATGATGAAGACAATGGTAATGATAATGGTAATGGTGGTGGTGGTGTTGATGACAGTGATGATGGTGATAGTGATGAGGACAATGATGTTGATGGTGATGGTGGTTACATTGGTGACAATGGCAGTGGTGATGTTGATGGTGATGATGGTTACATGGGTGATAATGGCAGTGGTGACGGTGATGATGGGACGGTAACAATGACGATGGTGGTGATACTGATAGTGATGATGGTGACACCAGTGACAATGGCAGTGGAGATGTTGATGGTGATGACAGTGGCAATGATAATAGTAGTGATGACAATGATGATAGTGATAATGACAACGATGATGATAATGGTGGTGACAATGGCAGTGTTGATGTTGGTGGTAATGGTGTTAACATTGGTGATAATGGTAGCAGTGATATTGATGGTGATAATGATGGTAGTAATGTTGATGGTGATGATAACAATAATGGTGGTGGTGATAATGATGGTGGTGACATTGGTGACAACAGCAGTGGTAATGATGATGGTGGTGGTGTGGTAGTGATGATGATGGTGACAGTGGTGACAACGGCAGTGGTGATGTTGGTGATGATGATGGTAATGATGACGATGATGATGGCAGTGGTGATGATTATTAATGTTATTCTATCTCAAAAAGAAAAATGGTTAAGCTCATTGGTCAAATCTTGGACACTGATAGGATCATAGATTAACAGCTCCAGTGTGTGTGCGCAGCCAGAGACATACAATGGCAACCAGTTCCATGCCCTCTACAGACCCTCTCAGGGAGAGAGTGCTTGTCAGCTCCACTCTAGTCTCATTCTCTCCATCTATATGCTCCTCTGGATTCTTTTTCTCAGGCGTGAGGAGCTGTAGTCTTTTCTCTGTGGCACTAAATCCCTAAGGATCAGGTATGGACATTGAAAGAAAAAAGAGAATAAACCTGTGGTCAGCTTGTCTTTAAGGCACCCCTAGTTGCGGCAGACTGGTGATCTGGCTAATTCCATGACCATTATAATCTTCTTCTACTGCCAAGACCAGAAACCAAAAACCTAAATTCCCCAGACACATTGACAGGTAAGTTCTGAGTGTAATTTGGGTCCTCTGATCAGATACACTGTGTGATACTCAAAGTGGAATTGAGTCTAGATGAAAGCAGGACTTGAGGCACCCCCTTTGCGGGCATGGACCAGAGGCAAAGCATAGTGGTTCTCTAACAGCAGGTGCTGTACCCACTAGCTTTCTGCAGCAAGAGAAGCAACTTCGATGAGCTTAGATGCAGTAACGCAACTCTCGGGGCTAGGATTTACCTTCCTCAAAATAGCCAAGGTTCTGCCATTCCTCCTTTTCAAAGGCAATATAAGTCACCAAAACCTTGCTATTCACCTTAACACTTGGATAAACCAGCTAGAGTGGTGTCTGTTCTCTATAACTGAACCCTAATTGCAGTAAGAGTAGAAGAATAAAAGTGCCTTTCCCACAGCCCGACCCAAATACCTGAGTGGAGTTTGTGGCCAGTTTCCTCCTTGCTTGAGACCTTTAGTGGAAGAGATACAGGTGAGCTTAGTAAAGATGCAAATTCTCTTGGGTTCCCTGGACAAATATAATTAACATAGCTTCTTGTAAAACATAGCAGGTCTTAGTTCCCACATGCCTATCTCTGAATCCCCATGCTGTGATTTTTACATTTATATTCCCTAAATGCAAGCCATCTATCCACCAGATGCTCAATGAAAAAAACAGTAATCCATTTCTTGGCTGGCAAAAAAAAAAAAAGCTAGCTGTGTCCTGGGCTTATTGAGGAATTGCAAAATGCTTTCCAATGTTGCAGCCTTCAAGAGAAACTTTTGACTTGCTCACATATTTTGCTTCCAGCTCTGATTTAGAACTTAACCTCTAGGTATGATACATCTCCATGTTCATACCCCTATCTGACAGACTACAAACTGAAGCTTAGAAAGTCTAAGACCCTCGCCCAAGGACACACAGTTTGTAAGTGACAGAATTAGGTCTCCCAGTTTCCAAAGTCTATGTTCAACTGTTCCGGTTCTCAGCAACAGCAAGTACTCAACATACATCACTGCCTCCCTGGCCCTTCTGCCCTGCAGTTGGACCTGAGAGTATTGGGATGATTTCAGAGCTCTCACCTGTCAGCGGAGACATTTGACAGGAGCCAGCACTATGCAGGTAAAGTTCAACCTGTCACTGTTGGTCACTATCAGTTGAAGGTGAGAGGTGATATTGTCTCTGGGAACCCACAAGAAGAGGTTTTGACAGGTATAGACTTTTGGCCTGAATGGGCAAACTTAAAGGTGATCTTGGAACTTTGCTGGAGGTGGGGAGGGAAGAAAGGGGCCAATAGAACACAATGGCGAGTAGCTCATCAGTGACTCTGTGTGGAGCTGCCTCTGTGCCTGGAAGGAATCTTCTTTCAGGTGACTCTCAGCCATGGAGAGGGGAGGGGTGACCAGACAAAGGAGGAGATTCTCAGAGTGACCTACGGAGCCATTCCAGGAACGCAGAGGGCTCACATGTGCGAGGAGTGACAATCAGAGAAGATAAATGGCATCAAAGAATGGTATTCCCGCCTTTCCCTACTTCTTAACCACAGGGACCTTACCTGGAAACCTGCTAAGTGGGCAAGGAGGGCATTTGCTCCCACAGCCCTCACTCCAGGGGAACTCCACCTGGTGTGGATGACTTCCCTTGAGCTAAGCTGTCCATCAATCCCTTCAAATATGCAAATGCTTCCACAAGACCATTCCTTTGCACACAGGAGTTCCTGCTTAGGAACTTTCAACTTAAGAGCTTTTGACAATAGGGATAAATAGCAGCATTCGTCCATATTATTGCAAATGGCAGGATTTCCTTCTTTTTATAGGATAAATAGTATTCCACTGTGTGTATATCTACACTGCATTTCCTGTATTCATTCTCTGACAATGGACACTTAAGTTGTTTGTATATCTTGGCTATTGTGAACAGTGCTGCAATGAGCATGACGGCACAGATATCTCTTTGAGATTGTGATTTTATTTCTTTTGAATGTCCACTCATAAGTGGGATTGCTAGATCAAGTGAAATAAGCCAGATAACAGAAAGACAAATACTACCAAACCTCAGTTATATTTAGAATCTAAAGAAGTGAACTGATAGAAACAGAGAGAGGAGGCCGGGCACGGTAGCTCTCTCCTGTAATCCCAGAACTTTGGGAGGCCAAGGTGGAAGGACCACTTGAGGCCAGGAGTTGAAGGCTCAGTGTAGGCAACATAGACCCTATCCCTACAAAAAAATTGAAATATTAGTGGGCATGGTGGTGCACACCTGTAGCCCCAGCTACTCATCAGGCTGAGGCAGGAGGATCATGTGAACCTAGAAGTTTGAGGCTGCAGTGAGCCGTGATAACACCACTATACTCAGCCTGGGTGACAAGGTAAGATCTTGTCTCAAAACAAACAAACAAACAACAACAACAACAACAAAAACAGAGTAGAACTGTGGTCACCAAGGGCTTGAGGTTGGGTAAATGGGGAGATATTGGTCTAAGTATACACACTTTGTTAAAAGATAAATAAGTTCTGGAGACCGAATATACATCATGGTGACTCTACATAATAGCACTGTATTGTACATTGGAAATATGCAAAGAGAGTAGATACACACACACATACAAAGGTTAACTATGTGAGGTAATGCGTATGTTAGTTCAATTGTGGTGAGCGTTTCACAATATATACATACCTCAAAGCATTACATCGTACACCTTAAATATATACAATTTTTATTTGTCAGTCATTAAATGCTCAATAAAGCTAGAAGAAACAAAAAGTAAAGTCAGTCTTCACATCAAAGTTTTGTTTGTTTGTTTGTTTTTCATTTTTTTGAGACAAAGTCTTACTCTGTTGCCCAGGCTGGAGAGCAGTGGCACAATCTTGGCTCACTGCCACCTCTGTCTCCCTGGTTCAAGCAATTCTCCTGCCTCACCTTCCTGAGTAACTGGGATTACAGGCACATGCCAGAACACCCAGCTAATTTTTGTATTTTGGTATTTTTAGTAGAAACAGGGTTTTACCATGTTGGCCAGGCTGGTCTCAAACTCCTGACCTCAAGGGATCCACCCGCCCCGGCCTGCCAAAGTGCTGGGATCACAGGCATGAGCCACCATGCCCGGCCTTCACATTAAGGTTTGAATTCACAGCCAGGGCTAAGAGTGCCCACCCATGTGGCCTCAGGAAAGTCACAGAACCTTTCTGAGCCTCAGTTTCCTTCACCATCAATGACACTAAAAACAATACGATTGTAGCTGAGACACCAAGCTGACAGGAGAAGATTTAATGTGCAAAGGGGCAAAGCACAGCGGCATGTAGCCAACAATAATATTAAAATATTGGTACTAATCATATGTCACAATGTCAGCAATGATTACATTATTGTTCATAATACCTATAGCTATTAGCATTGCAAATAATATAATAGAGTTAAGCCTTGATCATAATATAATAGTGTTAGTGTACAGGTCAAGAGCAAAGCAGCAAGGGAGGTGAGGAGCAGCAGATTCCTTTCTGAGGCTGCTTCCCTGGGCTCCAGGCTATGGACAAGGACTTGCCCCTGGCTGACCCCACGGCATGGGGCTGGCCCAGCAATCCGGGTCACCACAGAGCGAAGGAAAGTGGGACAAAGAAAGTGGAGTCCTGGCTTGCTGGTGGCGACCTTGGCAATGGAGGGGTTGTTGTCTAGGGCCCCAGGGAGGGAGGAGGTTTAGAAGATGTGGGCCATTCAGCAGTATTTAATTTAGGGAGGGCCAGTCATAGCATGGTTCATGAAAAGAAGGCCAGGCCTGACAAATCTGGCTGAATTCTCTGAATACATCCCCAGAAAGGGGAGACAACGGTCCCATAATATGAAATTTATCTGCATTTCAGGGAGGCATCCAATCTAGAATGACAAAACTGACTGATTCACAAAGGCCTCTACAGCACTTTAGGGAAGGGAAATTAAACTGGGACAAAAGGAGTTTAAATCAGAGAAACCTATTCTACCCAAAGAAAAAGCTTTATTAAAAAAAATAATAAGAGTGGAGAAAAGAAAAAGGAAGTAGGGAGAAGCAGGATTCTTTGGGTTGGAAGACCATGGAATGGAAGGGCCCACTTTTAAAGAAGAGACCCTTTGGTGACCAACGTCAGAAATGTGGGTTTCTATGGATGTCATCACATCAGCAAAGTAAGGAACTGAGTGCTCAGGAATCAACCCCCAACCTGCAGCAAACCTGCTGAACCCAGCAGCCTCCTCATGCCAGCGCCAACCAAGAGGCAGAGAACTCGGAGAGCTGGCATCCTAGACCAGCCCTGAGCCAGGAGAGAGCAGCTATCAGTGCCATTCTTGGGAAGCATAAGCTCCGTGGAGACAGGAATGGCAGCAAAAAGATGTCCCAGTGAATTTCCCCCATGCCAGGTGTGAATGTGGACCTCAAGTTACCTCTCTGATTCTTCGTATATGGAAAATGAGGATCTTATGAGCACTCTTGCAGACACAACAGAAGGGCTACAGAGAGAGCCTTGGTGATAGAAACTTATCTTAAGCTACTAGTTGGGTGCAGTGGCTCACACCAGTAGTCCCAACACTTGGAGGCTGAGGTAGGAGAATTGCCTGAGCCCTGTTAAGTTTGAGACAAGCCTGGAAAACAAAGAAAGACCTCATCTCTACCAAAAATAATAATAATAATAATAAAAGCAATTAGCTGGGGGCGGTGGTACATGTCTGTAGTTCCAGTTACTCAGGAAGCTGAGGCAGGAGGACCCCTTGAGCCAAGGAGTTCAAGGCTACAGTGAGCTATGACTTCATAATTGCACTTTTGCCTGGGAGACAGAGCAAGACCCTGTCTCTTAAAAAAAAAAAATAGAAAATAATTTTTAAAAAAGATACCGCAGACTAGAGGGCTGACAGCACAAGGGATTGTTTTGGCATGCTCATTAACCCACACCCTAGCCTCCTCTGCAACAGGTATCAGGCCTCTTAGAGGATTCCCCAGATATTTTGTTAGTACTAGGGACAAAGATGGATCTCTACAGACAGACCTTCATAATCCACTGGCATCTCCCAAGGGAAAGGGTTGATTGGATTGGATTTCACCACCCAATAAGGAACCTTCTCAATGGGCAAGGTTTGAGCAGAGACACCTCCTGATACATGGCCATTCCCCAGTCGCAGCCAGTTAAAGATGCTGATTTCACTATGTGGCAGAAATCACAGAGAATCTTTAAGGATCATGGGCAAAATAGGCTCATGGTAACTTTCATTTTTCCAGGAAGGCGGGGATACCATCTATGTTAGTGGGCTGGTGTAGATATCAAACAAGGAAAAGAATATAAGCACCCACTATGGTGCCAGGTATTTGGTAGGTACTCAGAACTTGTTGGGTCCTCGCCTGTTACCTTACTTCCCATCTGGGCTCTCTGTGTGATGGGAGAAGTGAAGAAAAACCATCTCTATTTGAGAAACGAGAATGACAATGCTGATAGGATTCTTACTCCAGAATGCATTAGGCTCTATGAACCTCATGACAAGCCCACGAGGATTACACTTGAGGGAACAGATGTCAGATGCCTCCCCTAAGCTCTCACATCGGGTAGGTAATGGGTCCTGGGTTCAAACCCTGGCAGTCTGGCTCCGAGTCCCTCCTCTAACCACTATGCCATTTCACGAAGATGTAGACATAGAGACTCAAGGGAAGCCAGTTTGACCAAATGAGGCCCATCACCCGCAGCTCCAGAATGCTCTCACAGGGCCCCAGCATCATCTCCCCAAATGGCAGTGAAAGCAGCTTAGGACAATCCCACCATGTCTTTAGGGTGGGCAAGGGCCCTGGCTTAGCCTCTCTGACAACTACCCCAGACACAGGCTTTATTTTGGGGCTTTTCCAGCCCTTGGGTCTTTGCTCAGAACACTGCTCCAAAGAATATCTTGCCGCTCAGGAAAAAACATTCTCTTCTTTGAGATAAAACAAACCTAGGAGCAAAGTTCCAGTCACAACATCTGCCACTCCACCACAAAATTGGTGAAAAGCATTTGAGTGGTGAGCAGTCTGCACGCACGCACATGCACACCCACAGACACACAAATGGCTTTGCTAACATAGGGAGCTATACACCAACACTCTTCTCTGAGTTGGACCACTCCAAAACACTTTTCAAAGCCGAGTCTGTTTTTTAAATGGAAAAATGTGAAACATCTTCTTGACTTGAGTTCTTTAAACAGATGCCCATGTAGAAGCTACTTCGCTGTAAGGAAAACAATGGTGCCAGGTCGAGTCTAGAGGCAGATTTCTTATTAGGGCAGTCCATGAGACCTCCACTGCTTTCTCCATAGTTTCCTGTGGGCTGGCTACTCAACCTTAGACCAAAGGTCTCAAAATCAGGCCTCAGACATCATCTAGCCCAAGCCTGAGACTGCCACTGTTTAATCCACAGATTCCTGTGGGCTGACTACTCAACCTTAGACCAAAGGTCTCAAAATTAGACCTCAGACACCATCCAGCCCAAGCTTGAGACAAACACTGTTTAATCCACAGTTTCCTGTGGGCTGACTACTCGACCTTAGACCAAAGGTCTCAAAATCAGATCTCAGATGCCATCCAGCCCAAGCTTGAGACAGCCACTGTTTAATCCACAGATTCTTGTAGGCTGACTATTCAACCTTAGACCAAAGGTCTCAAAATCAGACCTCAGACACCATCCAGTCCAAGCTTGAGACAGCCACCGTTTAATACAAAGCTTCCTGTGGGCTGACTACTCAACCTTAGACCAAAGGTCTCAAAATCAGATCTCAGATGCCATCCATCCCAAGCTTCTCCAATGGCAGACAAATGAGAAAATGGACTCTGGTGAATGTCTGCCTTGGAGCAGTCACTGTGCTCATGTCATCCATCTATTGCCTCCTCTGGGAGGAGGATCCCGTTGTGATTCTCCCATATTACAGATGCATACACTCAGGTAGCAGGAAAGGTGGTCCAGTCATTCAGCATGGATGACTCTAAGGTACAAGGAAGAGACTGGCAAATCTGCATCACTTGTGAATTAGGCTGCTGGAGATTAGGAAAGCAGTTTGTGATGGATTTGTTGCACCACCACAACTGAGAGCCTTATGTGCCGTAAGTATGTGAATATGGCAGTGGACAAATAGGGCTTCTGCCCTTATGAAGAAGGAAATACAGAACTGATAATTAAATATGGTGAGAACTTCCACAAAAGAAAACACAGGATAAAATGAGAGCTGGCAACAGAAAAAGTTAAATGGCAGGGGATACTTGGTCTTGGGAGACTTCTCAGAAGCAGTGGCATTTAACAGAGGTAAGCTGAGACTGATGGATAACTAGAAGTAAGTCAGGCAGGGAATATTCCAAGCACAGAATGCTATCCATGAAGCCTGAAGCTGGGAAAGAGCTGGGTATGTTTGAGAAAGTCCTCAACCAAGGGGAAACCACCTATGTCTACTTCAGATGCGGACTCACAGCCCTAATGCCACCGTGGGGATTTACTCAAAAGATTTCACTGATAAAGATGCCTTCCTGGGACCAAACTGAGGGTCAATATAGGTCTCAGGTGTCTTTCAATTCCCCCTTTGATCCCCTGGGGACACCTGGGCACGGGGGTAGATGATCGCGATGAGTCTAATTGTATCTGGATTTCTCTACAGCAAATGTGTGCAGAACAGCCCAGCAGAGCCCTTGACTAATGACTTTCAAATATAATTAAAAACATATTTCAATAGAAAGCACATTGCCAAGTCTATACCAGCAAAGTGAAATTAACCTTCAAACCATACTGGAACAACAGTGAATCACAAGGGTTTGTAAGAGATTAGATAAACTGTAGCCTAATTATGTTACAATAACTCACCTCATTAATCTCCAAGGAAACAATAACGACAACAGTTAAATACTGTAATTAACAAACCCTATTTCAAACTTGATTTTCATTTTATAGGGCTTGGTAATATTATCCAATGTAACTGTGGGAAAGACAGGATGTCAGTAGAGCAACCTAGTTCTTTTAAAGGCTCTTGGCTAACAGAGTTCAATACTTTGGATTTATGATTCTACCATGTGAGGATTCTCCTTAGAGCCCAATTCATGCAGCAAAAATATTGTGCTATGGGGTCAAGATGCCACAGACTGTCAAGACCTTCCAGGTAGCTTTCTCCCCTCAATAAAGGGGCATACAATTAAATTTGTGTTTGTCTTTCTACATATGAAGCAGTGAATCTTGTGCTTGGTCCTCTGTCTGGGACCTGTTTAGCACTGGGATTCTCTAGTTACAAGCCCTTTGCGAAGGTTTCACAGGCAGGGTTGCGACAGGTTAGAGAATCTAGGGAATAATAATTCAGAATGAGCAGATAATAAAGAACCAAAATGTCATGATCATTTCAATAGATGCAGAGAAAGCATTTGGCAAAACCCAGCAACATTTCATGATAAAAACACTCAACAATCTAGGAACATAAGAGAACGTTTTCAAAATGATAAAGGTAATCTATGAAAACACTCCCAGGTGGCATCATACGCAATGGCTGAAGACTGAATGCCTTCCCCTAAGATGAGGGGCAAGACAAGGATGGGTACTGTCATCTCATCTAATCAACATTACACTGGAGGGTCAAGCCAGGACAATTGGGCAAAAACAAGAAATAAAAGGCATCCAGATTGGAAAGAAAGAAGTAGAAATATCTTTATTTGCAGACAACAAGATCTTGAACACAGAAAAGCCAACTAATCCACACCCACATACCCACATCCACACCCACACAAGTATTAAAACTAGTAAATTCAGCAAAGTAGCAAGATATAAGATTAATTTGCAAAAATCAGCTGTATTCCTTCACACTAGTAATGAACAACTCAAAATGAAACTAAGGACACAATTTCCTTTATAATAGTATCAAGAAGAATAAACTTAAACTTTAAAATAAACTTAGGAAAATACTTGGGGATAAACACAAAAAAGGAAATGTAAAATTTCCATGCTGAAAACTATTAAATATTGATCAAAGAAATTTAAAGGAACCTAAATAAATGAAAAGAAAATTCACATTCATGGATTGCAAGACAATACTAAAATGAAAATACCGCTCAAATTGATCTACAGATTTAACACAATCCCTACCAAATTTTCAATTGCCATTTTGGCTGAAATTGACAAGCTGACTCTGAAATTCACTGAGAAATACAAGGGATTCAGAATAGTCAAAACAATCTTGAAAACTAAAAACAAAGTTGGAGACTCACACTTCCCAATTTAAAATATTTCTACAAAGCTACAGTAATGAAGATAGTATGGTACTAGCCTAAGGACTGATATATACAGATTAATGGACTAGAACTGAGAGTCCATAAATCAATCCTTTTATTTATGAATAAGTGATTTTTGACAAAGGTATAAAGGGCATTCAAGGGGAAAAGAATAATCTTTTCAACAAATGATGTCAGAACTGGATAACCGCACACAAGAGAATGAAGTTGGATCTCCTTCCACCATAGATAAAAATGAACTCAAAATTGATCATAGACCGAAATGTAAGAGCTAAAACTCGAAAAGTCTTAGAAGACATAGGAATACAGCTTTACAACCTTGGCTTAGGTAAAGCCTTGTTGATATATGACAATAAAAGCACAAACTACTAAAGAAAAAATTAGGTTCATTGTGATTAACAAAAATTTAAAACTTTATGCTGAAAATAATAACATTTGGAAAGTTAGCTAATAATAGCAATAGCAAACACAACCTGTAGAATGGGAGAAAATATTTGAAATTACACATTTGATCAAGGACTAGGATCCACAACATATAAAGAACTCTCACAACTCAATATCAAAATATAAATAACCCAGTCAAAAATGGACCACAAATCTGAACAGGCATGTCTCCAAAAAAGACCTACTACAAATGACCAGTAAGCACACACACAATGTTCAACATCATTAGTAACTGGAGAAATACACCTCAAGACCACAATGAGATACTACTTCACATCCACTAGGATGGCCAGAATAAAAACCAAAACTGATCATACCAAGTGTTGGTGAGAATGTGAAAAAAATTGGAAGCTTCATTTATTGTGAGCGGGAATGAGAACGTACGATGGTGCAGCCGCTTCAGAAACAGATTGGAGATTCCTCAAATCATGGGGGGAAAAAGAGTCACCATCCCTCCTAGCAGCTGTACTTCTAAATATACATTCAAGAGAAATCAAAACATGTGTCCACATAAAAACGTGTTCACAAATGTTCATAACAGCACTATTCAAAATAGCCAAACATGGAAACAACCCAAATGTCCAACAAATGATAAATAAAATGGGGTCTATCCACACAATGGATTATTCAGAAATAAAAAGCAATGAAGTATTGACATATGCTACAGCAGAGATGAAGCTTGAAAATTTATGCTCAGCAAAAAAACACAGGCATAAGAGGCCACCTATGGTATGATTTCATCTATATGAAATATCTAAAATAGGCAACTCCATAGAGACAGAAAATTGATTAGTAATTACCAGGGCCTGGTGGGGATTAGCAAAATAGGCAGTTACTGCTTAATGGGTAGGAGGCTTATTTTGGTTAATAATAAAAAGATTCTAGGCCGGGCGAGGTGGCTCACGCCTGTAATCCCAGCACTTTGGGAGGCCGAGGCAGGCGGATCACGAGGCCAGGACATCAAGACCATCCTGGCGAACACGGTGAAATCTCGTCTCTACTAAAAACACACAAAAAAATCAGCCGGGTGTGGTGGCGGGCGCCTGTAGTCCCAGCTACTCAGGAGGCTGAGGCAGGAGAATGGCGTGAACCAGGGGGGCGGAGCTTGCAGTCAGCCGAGATCGCGCCACTGCACTCCAGCCTGGGAGACAGCGAGACTCCGTCTCAAAAAAAAAAAAAAAAAAAAAGATTCTAATATGAAGTATGATTGGCAGCCTTCCAACTCCGTAGATACGCTAAGCCTACTGAGTTATATGCCTTTAATGGATAAAATGTATTCAACAAATATTACTTGAGGTCATCTTCATAACAGTTAACTTTTACTGACTTCTTGCTATCTGCCAGTCACTTATACACATGATCTCAGTCAATCCTTACAGAAATCTTATAAAGTTGGGAATATTGTTGTTTTTTTTTAAACTATACGTATGGAGGCAGTAAGGCCAGAAAGTTCATTCATTTATTCATTGATTCATTTATTTTGAGATGGAATCTCACTCTGTCACCTAGGCTGGGGTAAATTGGTACAGTCTCCACTCACTTCGACCTCTGCCCGCCAGGTTCAAGCAATTCTCCTGCCTCAGCCTCTGGGGTAGCTGGGATTACAGGCACCCACGACTATGCCCTGCCTAATTTTTGTATCCTTTAGTAGAGATGGGATTCCACCCTTTTAGCCGGGCTGGTCTTGAACTCCTGACCTCAGGTGATCCACTTGCCTTGGCCTCTCAACGTTCTGGGCTTATAGGCATGAGCCACTGCATCCAGCCAGGCCAGAAAGTTTAACATAGTGTGTAAATAGCATCAAATCCAAGTATGTCTCATTCAAAGTCCCATGCATTTCATAACTGTACTTGATTTTGTCTCTTCCAAGCCTTGTGTTTCACAGTAGCCCAGCCTTCATGGAGCTCACATCTAAAGAGAGTTTATCAGAGAGCTATCATCAAAATAGTACCTGCATAACAAACCACACCAAAACTCAGTGGCTTAATCCAGCCCTCATTCATTCTCAAATATGTGTCTGTGGCTCACGTGTAGACTGGATAACCTAGGCTGGGCTCAGCTGGGCAGCCCTGCTTCTGGTTGTGCTTCTCACTGCACGTCACTGGCTTCATGCAAGCTCCACATGCATTCTTTTTTTTGGAGACAGAGTCTCTCTCTGTCACCCAGGCTGGAGTGCAGTGGCGCAATCTCGGCTCACTGCAAGCTCCGCCTCCCGGGTTCCCACCATTCTCCTGCCTCGGCCTCTCGAGTAGCTGGGGCTACAGGCACCCACCACCACGCCTGGCTAATTTTTTTGTATTTCTAGTAGAGACGGGGTTTCACCGTTTAGCCAGTATGATCTCGGTCTCCTGAGCTCATGATCCGCCTGCCTCAGCCTCCCAAAGTGCTGGGATTACAGGCGTCAGCCACCCCACCCGGTCTCCACATGCATTCTTAATAACTGTACTTGATTTGGTCTCTATGAAGATAAACTGAATCTGTTGGGCCCAGGCTTAAAGGACAGCAGCTATTCAAGAGGATCATGACAATGGAAGAGGCACATGAAGGAAAGCCCCCATATGCAAGGAAATGCCTGCCCTATGTGTGCATCGTATTCGATGATACCCTATTGTCCAGAGCAAGTCACCTGGCCAATATCAAAGTCAAGAGGTGAAGAAGTCCACTCTGCTCATCATGAGGTCATGAGAAATTGTAGATGCATAACATTGTCCAGAAGAGTGAAGAACTGCGATCAAGCATTCAATTGACCCCAGAAAGAGATATCTGTACCTCAAATCAAGATGCTCAGCACCTTCCACCTGCAGTTTCTCATCTGTAAACAGATAGTCAAAAACACCTATCTATCTGACATAGTGGTTGTGAGGATCAAATAAAACGTTGATTGTGGGAAGCCCTCCAAGTAGTACCAAATCTTTCAGCAAACAAGAATTATTGTTATTAGTAGTTACCGAAGACCTCCCAATTATTAGATAGAGTACTATGTTGAAATGAAATACTGGCCTTTGCAGCAACTTGGATGGAGCTGGAGGACATTATGCTAAGTTATTCTAAGTGAAGTAACTCAGGAATGGAAAACCAAATATCGTATGTTCGCACTTATAAGTGGGTAAGCTATGAGGATACAAAGCATAAGAATGATAAAATGGACTTTGGGGACTAAGGGTGAAGTAAGGGAGCGGGTAAGAGATAAAAGACTACATACTGGATACAGTGTACACTGCTTGGGTGATGGGTGTACCAAAATCTCAGAAATCACCTTAAAGAACATATCCATATAACCAAAAACCACCTGTTCCCCCAAAACTATTGAAAGCAAACATTTTTTAAAAGCCATATTAAGAAAAAAAGATAGATGGCCTTATTGAGATAATCAAGTAAAAGTGGAAGTGCAAAGATAAATTCACAGGAAAGAATGAGGCCATATCACACAAGAAACTCCTTTTGAAAACAACCATAATAAGAAATTAAGAGATTATAAAATATTATGACATTGAATTTTGACTTTTCTGCTGGATTCATGAAAGTCCTTGAAAACTTAACTGTTTCTACCAGACCCTCTGAACTTCTCAGATAGAAAAGCACCTCCAGGAATTTCTAATTTCTGACAGCCAAGCAGGAAAATAGAGGAGAAATCACTGGAGTTAAGAGTTTTCTGCTGCTGATACAGTTCCCTATGCCAGGAGGAATCCTTGAGCTCATTCTCCTGTCAAGGGAAAAGTTGTATCAGAAGTCAGCAAATCCAGGCTCTGGTGCTGGAAGGCAGGTGACCAGGGATGACAGACTCGGACATTTTAGGGGCAGAGTCCCGGGTTTGCATCCAAAATCTGCCACTGATGGTCATGCAATCTGGGACAAGTCGCTGAGCTTCCTTGAGCTCCACTTTCCAATGGGATTGCTGGGTATGTACCTAAAGGAATATAAATCATTTTACTATAAAGACACATGGACACGTATGCTCACTGCGGCTCTCTTTTTAAAGACAGAGTGGTATTCCTGTCTTTAGGTCTTTGAGGAATCACCACACTGTCTTGCACGATGGCTGAACTAATTTACAATCCTCCTACCAACAGCGTATAAGCGTTCCTTTCTCTCCAAAACCTCGCCCACATCTGTTATTGTTTGACTTATTAATAATACCCATTCTGACTGGTGTGAGATGGTATCTAATTGCGGTTTTGATTTGCGTTTCTCTAATCATCAGTGAAGCTGAGGTTTTTTTCATGCAATTGTTGGACACATAGACACTGGGGTCTATCGGAGGGTGGAAGGTGAGAGGAGGGAGAGGATCAGGAAAAATAACTAGTAGGCTTAATGCCTGGGGGATGAAACAATCTGTGCAACAAACTCCCATGACATAAGTTTACCTATGTAACAAACCTGTATTTGCACCCCTGAACTTATTAGCTTGGTACAAAATTAACTACAGTTTTTGCCACTGATTTTAATGGAAAAAAATTACTTTTGCACCAACTTAATAAAAGTTTAAAAATTAAAAGAGCCCCATACTACTACCTGCTTCCAAAGGTTTATGTGAAATTTAAATAAAAAAACAACATGTGAAACGTGAAATGGAATCCCTGGTGTATAATAGTTGCTAAATTAATACCAGACATCATCAACGGTGATTTTAAAATATTATCACTATTCCTGCCTTGCCCACTTCATGAGTTTTTTTAAAATAGGGAGCAAATGAGAGAATTATTAGATACTTTATAAACTGTGAAGAATTAGACAAATACACCTATGCTGTGATGATTATTAAGTGGCCTTGGCACACTGCACCACTCAACAAATACCTGTTAAGGGAGCAGGGAGTCAGTAAATGCAGTTAAACTCCCTTCTCTCGCTATTCGCTTTGGGCCAGTAAAAGGAAGCCCTTGTAGCCAGCACTCCTACTCGCAGCCGCAGGCTTCTCATTCCGGCACAGGCATCTCAAAACCTCCCGAAGCTGCCCCCAGCCTCAGCACATTGCTTGCTTTCCAGAGAAACTCATCATGGAGAAGGCAAGCTTTTAGCCTTCATGCCTTGACCTAGAAGACACAGCACGGAGATTATTTTTACAGAAAACAAGAAAGGTCACATTTCATCATTCTATGTCCCAATACCTGAGCACCGGCAAGAAAAAGAAAGAGAGATCAGTCAACTGGACTTTTCCACTTAGAGAAGCATAATACATCTTAAGAGTTTTCATGATGTATCGGCATCTCCTTGAAGAAGATATTTCGAGTTTGAGATACACCATAAATATCCTTCAATGTGGTGCATGTCAACTGAATGTCCGCATCCTTGAGTAAGCATGGACAATATATGGTAGAGACAGAGGTGAGTTATGGCAGGGAACATATTAGTAATCTAGGAGCCCAGTGGACACCCACAATTTACAGTTTAATCGTCCACAAGGTAGAGCTTCTCTGTAATTGAATTAGATTTTGAAATAAGGCAGACCTGATTTATAGGGTTGTTTCAAAAACACACACAACAGGGCATATTATCTTGTTTGTAACAATAATCTAATGGTTAGTGTTAATGCATTACCAAGGAGTGAGGCAAAATGGCTAAATGTACGGTACTGGGCATTTGCTAAACAAAGAGGCTGCGTCAGCAAAAGATTGGAGAAGCAGGAAAAGTTATCCTTCTCATTTATGTTCACTTAAGGCAGATATACCATTTTACTTTAATCTGCTTCAGGCTTATTCAACTAAACACAATTGGAAGTATAGTTACTCATTCATCCAACAGACATTTCAGCATCAACTCTATGCTTGCCTCTGTGTTTGACACTGAAGTCACTGAAATGTCTACTAGCTACATGACCTTGGCTCATTGCTCCTCTAAGTCCCCATTCCCACATCTGTGACGCAGTGACGATAATAGTTTCTACCTTACGAGGTTGATATGATTACAGTGATAAATCACTCAGTGTGGTATGTACAATATAGTATTACAATCCTTCCTATTATTATGGCTTTTGTTATTTCCTTACCCACAAACAGTTTATACTCTTGCAGAGATGACAGATGAAAACCGTTACTAAGCACATCTTTCTTGTATCTGTTACCTATTGCGACAGTAATGCTGTATAACAAACACCACAACCTCAGTGACATTCGAGTGTAAGGGTTTATTGTTCACACATCTAAGGTCCCACCCAAGTTGGCCAGATACCTCTGCCCATGCACCTGGGCTCACTCACATGTCTGATGCTGGCCAGCTTTTGGTTGGTCTCTTCTAGCCTCAGCTGGGCACGCCTCTATTCCATGTTCTCTGTATCCATTTCCAGTGGCCAGTCATTGGTATGGGGAAGTTCTTCTCATCATGACGGGAGCAGTTCAAGGCAGTAGGTGAAGACAGGCAGAGCCTCTTGAGGTCTGAGCTCAGAATCAGAACATTATCATTTCTGCCTTGAGCCATTGGCCAAAGCAAGTTACATGACTGTGTGCAGATTCACAATGGGGGAGCACAGCAAGTCCTCATGGCAAAAGGCAGAGAAGAGTAAAGAATGAGGCTATCACTGCAAGGTATCCCAAGTATGTTTAACGACAGATATGGTGGAAATGCAAGATAGTCCCTACCACTTCTGTGCAAAGAGAACTCAAGGTGGCTCCTGACTAATTTATGGAGCGCATAAGCTCATATTTTATTGCCTTTCTTTACCTCCTAATTAGGTAACGAGCCCTGTGAGTGAGCTTCCTAAAACCTCAAAAAGCTCAGCAGATCTGAGCTCTGTCAGAACATCTCCCACGTCTCCCAGAAAGAGGTCACTGGAAGATTGCAACGTGGATGCTCTGGGCTTCCTCCTCACTTCCAACAAGAAGGTCACTGCAGATCGAGTCTTTGTACCTCATTGTCCACATGGTCAAGCCCTCAGAGTTCTAGCTCTTATCAACTTGGGCAAAATCAAGCCAATGTCCCAGGCAGAGGGGCAGGTTGCATGAGTCTCTCTGTGATGCTGTAGGCACTTTGTGTGTCCAGACACCACAATGACATAGGGCAAGAACTTATCTAACAAAATCGTAACCTGCTGTGTGGGCAGCATTCCTCACAGCTCCTTATAGAGTGTGCCTTTTTAAAGAATCAAAGATCTGGGCATTTCCAGATCAACTAGTTTAGACTTTTAGAACCTTAAAAGAGGCATCCTTTGGAGAGACAGATACTCTCCTTAGGAACAAAGAGGCAACAAAGATGAGATATTTGGGGATCAAAGCCCAGATTAGCTCAGACAGGGAAATATTTTACTTCAAAAACAGCAACAATCAAACAAGAACAAGTTTCACCAATGTCTATGGTTCAAATGGCAAGAAGAGCTCTTAAACGCCCCTTAATCTCATTCCTATACTTAAGTCCCTGACTCCCTTCCTCCCTTCCTTGTCCTTCTCCTTCTCTCTCTCCCATCCCTCAAGGGTTACCGAGGATGAATCCAAAAGGCTGCCTATCATTTGAAGTATCTTTGGCCTCAAGTAACAAAAGAAATTAGCCCCAAATGGCTTAAGCAAATAAAAAGGCAGTATGGTTACACAGAACAAAAAATCCAGAAGCAAGTTCATTCAGTGTCGGTTCATTCAACTAGAGAAAGGTTTTGGATGCTTCCTTAAAGGAAAGGAAAACTTTCTGCACATCCCCTACCCAACAGACTTTTCCTTACCTCTCACTGGCTAGAGTAAAGTCTCATCCACTATTCTCAAATTAATCACCAGCATGTATTACAAGGATGTCCTCAGAGACCAATCATGATATAGCCTTTGGGGCTGGGTTCAATCTCCATGGAAAAACATGACTACTCAATATTTAAAAACAGAGTGAACTCTGCAGCACACAAATGGAGTGGGGGTGGAAGTTGGGTGGAGTCAAGTGTATCTGGCAAAGGAAGTAGCATTAAAAACTAGGAATTCAGATCAGAGGGAGCCAGGAAATTTCTTCAGATCATCTAACCACTGGCTTCCTTGCAGCTGGATGAACTGGGATAAAATCTGGACTCTGTTAAAATCTGGACTCTGCTGTTTATAAGCCACGTGACCACAGGCAACTTCTCTGGACTTCCATTTCCTAAACTACACATCAGGACAAATAACACATAAGTCACCTAGCTGTTATGGGAATTAACTGAGCTCATAGATGATGAAAAGCCTCTAGAACACCAGCCACTAACAGTCATTCTCTGAGAGGCCTCACATACTCTTCCCTCTGCTCTTGAGATAAGAATTAATCAGCATGCGTGAAAGCCAAACCTTTGGAATCAGAACTGAGCCCAATAACTGGTCCTGGCAGGTGCCAGTCTGTAATGCCAACCAGCTGCTGAAATCCTCTAAGTCTTAGAGCACTTGTCTATATAATAAATATAATATTTCTAATCTCCTAGAAGGTGGTTGTGAAAACTAAATGAGGTATTGCTAATAAAGGATTTAACATTATATGGTTTGGCTTTGTGTCCCCACTCAAATCTCATCTCAAATGGTAATCCCCAGGTGTTGAGGTGTTGAGGGAGGGACCTGGTAGAAGGTGATTGGATCATGGGGGCAGTTTTCGCCTATGCCGCTCTCATGACAGAGAGTGAGCTCTCACAAAATCTAATAGTCTTATACAGGGCTCCTCTCCCTTCACTTCTCTCTCTTGCCTGCCACCATGTAAGACATGCCTGCTTTCCCTTCCATCATAATCGTAAGTTTCCTGAGGCCTTCCCAGCCATGAGGAACTGTGAGTCAATTAAACCTCTTTCATGTATAAATTACCCAATCTGGGATATTTCTTTTTAGCACTGTGAGAACAAACTAATACAGAGCAGGTCAATGGTCCTAAATAAGCACTCAATAAATAGAGGCTGTTACTATTTTTGTCATCATCATCATCATTTTCTGGAAAGTCTCCAGCCTGTCAAGTGCTGGGTCCTTTAGATTCACATGGATTTCCATATTCACAGCAATTTTCCTCAAAAAGCAAACCTGATTGCTTACCACCTTTTATTGAATTCCCATTTTCCTGAGAGTAAAGACCAAAAAATCCTTAATAAGGCACACAAGGCCCTCTAAGATTTGGTTCCAGTTCACCTCCCCAGTCCCATCTCATCCAAAGCTGCCCAGGACATCTTCCAGCCTCCCTATGACCAGGGCCTTTGCCTGTACTGTTCCTGCCACCTAATGCTCTTTATTTCATTACCTCTTCCTCCTCCTTCTTTGAATCGCACCCCAAATGTCACTTCACAGTAACATTGTCTGCCCAAACCCCAGACAGAGACAAAGTCCTCCAATGTATTTTCTCAGCTGAAAGGTGGTATCCTGAATGGTTAAGGACATGAACTCTGAAATAAGACCACATGGGTATAGATCTAAGCTTTACCACTTACTAGCTGTGTGACCTTGGGTGACTTAACCTCTTTGTGCCTCCATTTTCTCATCTGTGCAATGTAGATAACAATGACTAATACCAATACTTACCTCACAGGGTTATTCTGCAGATTAAATGAGTTACTATTAGAAAGCATTTAGAATCATGGCATGCACAGGGCAAGTGCTATATAAGTGTTTACTACATCAAATTAATAAACTGTCCCATGCCTGCAGAGAATCTCTCTTGTCTGCAATTATGCATTCATTACTGTAATAATTTGATTATTCACTCTCTCCCCTTCCAGATCAAACACCCTGGGAGTCCAGAGGCATGTCTCCTTGTGCTTCCCACTTACCCTAGGTTCAGGCACAAGAACTGATCTAGGATGGTTTTGCAATAAATATGTTTTTAATTGGTGAAGGAAAACCTAACAACAGCATAAGCTAATGTTTTCCTTGCTTCTACCAAGACAGAGAGTCTCCGTCATCCCTTTCTGACTCCCCCACGTCTTGCAGCAGCCACAACAGCTCTTGCCCTGCCTGGCACACAAATGCAACCACTGCCAACAAGCCCATCAAACACCAGGGGTCCCCAGGGACACAGAGCCGGTAATAGGCTCCATGTTGTTTCAGATGTTCCAGACCACAAAGTGATCATGTCTGAGACAATGTCAGCATGGTTAACCCCAAATTCTTTCACTCACTCCACTGCACGCAATTCTTTAAAACATCCTGTGCACCAACCCTCCCCAACCACAACAATCACAGGATGTGAACCTTAATCGGAGAAGAAAAGATTAATTGGGGAGCAGCCTTGAGAGAACCCATGTGCCAGGCCTGCCATCCTCATAATACAGACAATTAGGGCAGCATTGTGACTTGTGTTAGCATAGCAGCAGCAGCCACAGCAAAGTCTCTTCCCCTCCTCTTGGAGGCCTGCAACTGCGCAAGGCTAGAAAGCAGCAAATGAAGAGACCCATGTCAATGACACTAGCAGGAGAAGGCAGCCATCCCTACATTTAACAGAGAGTGCAGTGAAAGCAACAAACAAAAGCATGGATGCCAAGCCTTGCTCTAGCCCTTACAAGCTGTATGACATTGGGTTACCTGATCCACAATTAGCTGCCTCAGTTTCAACATCTGCAAAGTGACAAAATAGGACCCTATCCACTGTCATATAACCCTTGGCTCTAAATTCACATGTCTCTGAGTAGGAATTTCGTGGGAGCTTATAATCTCTCACATGCATCTTCAGATAACCTGGATGTCTTATCCAGCCACTCAGGAGCTGTCCCGGGTGCTGAAGATACATGGTCACTTAAAAATCACAACCCTTCAGTGTACAGGCTGTAGAGTCCAATGGGCCTGAGTTAGAGACCCAGCACCTATGGGATAGATGTCCTAATCTCTCAGGTGCTCATCTGAAGCCAAGGGCAATAATGCATAATTCACGGGGCCATTGTGAAGAATAAAGGAAACAGTAAAAAAAAATATAGAGAAGCTGATACAACACCCAATAGATTGCAGTGGCTTCATAAATGGGAGATATTAGTGTAAAGATCTCATTGAATGAACTTTATATAATATATATATTATATATATAATATATATAATTATATATAATATATATTATATATAATAATATATATATTGTATATAATATATATTATATATAATAATATATATAGTATATAATATATATTATATATAATAATATATATAGTATATTATATATTATATATAATAATATATATAGTATATAATATTTTATATATATATATATATGTATATAATATTTTATATATATATATATATATATATATAATATATACACCGCAGAATACCAGGTGTCAGATGAATTTCAACTCCTGAATGTAGGAGACAATATTATCCTATGGAAGAACGCAGAAAGACAAGTGCCTGGACACACGTAGGTAATGATGCTTGCTGTTAAACAGGAAGTGTCAGGAGGAGGCCTAGGAGGATGAGAGATGGATTAATGTCATAATCAACACATACAGGCCAAGATCATCCATTTGTCTTGCTGAAGACTTACCCTAGGATACTTTGGGAGGAGAAAGGAAATGAATGATAAAACTTATCCCACCATGAAAATCGGTTTTAAATTCTCATTGTTCTGCCAGTTGACTAAGCCAGGTGGGTTCATTTCAATTAGGTCATATTCAGGCACATGCTCTCTGATCAAAGAACAGAAGAACCATTCCTTACTCTTCCCAAAATAACACAACAGAGCTTTGTGGAATTCCTGATTATGCACCCATCCTCTATGCTGCCTGGCATCCTGTGTTCTCTACCATGGCACTGATTACACAGAGCCATCAGAGCCCATTTTCTAATCTGTCTCTCACTGGAGCCCAGAAACAGATCCACAGATGCTGTATTCATCAAGATTGTTTTTGGGTTGCAAGAGACAGAAACTCAACATTAGCAAGGTTAGCAAGAGTAGAACGTGATGACTCATGGGATCTATTATGGGATTGAATATCGAAATCCTGAGTAGGGAAATATTTCGATTGGGTCTCAAGAACAAATTAAACAAGAGACACAAACACTGCCATGGCCCGTGTTCTCTCTTGCTCTCTTTCTTGTTCTTGTTTTCATTCCTCTTCTTGCTCTCACTCTCATCTTTCCTTTTCTATGACAATTGCGTTCATTCTCAATAATGACACACACGTTTCTTCCAAAAGTGAGAAATTGTGGCCCATGGCAGCTCCCAAGCCTCTCATCTCATAGCTACTTCTTTCAGAGAAAAATGGCCCTCTCCCAGGCTCAGTTTGAATATCCCCAAGATGAATTTTTATTGGCCAAGCCTCTGTCAGATATACCACTGGAACAACCAATGGTAGGTGGCATGTGTTGTGCAGTAAATTGGTATCTGTATATTAGGGGGAGAATCTATGAACCATACCAGCTCCTGGAAACTGGAAGACACATGGTTGAGGTGGTGGGAGTCAGTTGCTTAGAGTAGGATTCTGTTTTCATAAAACTGACATATGCAAAAAATCAGAGATGGAAGGTACAGATACAGCTGGATGCAGGTGGATCTACTAATAGCCTGAAATTATAAATTAAATGTTTGTACAGATTATTCTCTCTCACCCTACTGCTTGAGAGAAAAACCATGTTTTTGATTGAACTATCAAAGGAATCTATGTATATGGAAGCTTAAAATGAACTTGAGAGGTCTTTTTGTCCTTTATCTCCAATACCTAGGACAGTGCCTCATACTTCATCTGCTTGATACATATCTCCCAAATGAATAAGTGAAATTATAATGAATACATGAATTACTTGAACTGAATGAATGAAGTCATACAAGTTCAAGTGCAGGAGATAACGTGTTTCTCTCTCTATTCATCCAGTTCCAGTCTGACTACTTCGGTTTTTCAGAAAATAAGAGATTCCAGGAAGAGCCCAAGAAACAAGGGTCTTGGTTGGTTTAGACAGCAACTAGCCTCCTTCTTTTATTCTCTCTTTCAACAACAATAATTTACCATATGGTGAACGCTTTGAATACATTGCCAAATTTCACCTGAGGTAGGTATTATGGTCCCTACCTAGTGAATAGAAAACTAAAGCTTAGAAATAGCATCCACAAGGTTACAAATAGTATTAAGTACAGAGCTGGAAACTGAACCCAAGTCTGTCTGATTCCACTGGCATTCTTAACTACTACTCTACTTCCTTCCTAATAAATCTTTGTCAAGTGTCTTAGCAGCAAGTATTCCAAGATGTCCTTTACACAGGTTTTCCTAATCCCCAAGGAACCCAATAAGGTACTAGTATCGTTCCTATTTAACAGATGAGGCTATTCCAGCTCATAGAAGTTAAGGTTTCCAAACAAGGATGCAACACCAGCAAACCTCATAGCCACACATGATGCCAGCTGTATCTTCCCTGGAAACTGTGCCTTTAAATATTGTATTTATAGCTGGAGTGTTGGGGGAAGGCATGATATTTGCCTATCTCAATGATTCTGTGAGTTCCTTGCAGATGGCAGACATAGGTGTTAGCTATCCAATTAGGACCTGGCATCTTTAGTGGTTGCTAAACTACAACTGGGTCCAACCGCCTTCATGAGCAAGGCACTCATGTCCCCCATTCCTAGCACAAGACACTTCAGCTCTGAGAAAATGCACACCCTTTTCCTTGAGGCTCTTAAGGAACTGACTTACAAAATCAAACACATCAGAAGCAGAAATTACAGAAGCAATTTTCTTTCTCCAAAACAGCTGCAGCCAAGCCCAGAGATTCCAACTGCACACACTTCTTCTTTCTGTTTAAACAGGGCTTGGATGAATTAGAGATAGTTACAGGTGTGAGTCCTACTCATGGGCTCAGGAAGAGAAGCTCCACACTAATGAGGCTTGTATTGTCTGGGAATGGGAGAGTCGTGAAAAATCCAAATCCTGACTTGGCAGGCTGGGTGTTTCTCATGTGTTTATGTCTGGACACCCCTGGATGGGTGCTCTGGTGGAGGTGTAGAGAGAGACACGGCCTCAAGCATTCAGACAAATAACTGCTTTTACGCAGGATGCTTGGCTTCTTCTCCCTGCTGAAAACGGACTGTGTATGAAGGTAAGACGCTGGCCACCTACAGAGTGGGCTTAGGCTAGCGCTGGAGGAACCCCACCCTAAATCCTGTATCCTCCTACACCAAAAAAAAACCCATGCCCTCTTGCCCCCTGCCCCAGTAATTCCTTCCCACTCTCACGGAACATTAAGTCCTTCCTGTAAATTCAAAGGGGTGCCCCCAGAGACAAATCAACCATCGTGGAAAAAAAAAACAGCAAAACTCATTTCATTTGGCAACCAGTGCTTTAGGAAAGACATAAATATTGGAATTGCAACTTTATTTTCCTCCAGAGAGACACTCTGGAGAAAATTAAAACAATGCAAGATTTAATTATTAAAAGCCAAACATTCCTGTACACATTTTCTAGTACAAAGTTTTAAAAACAAACTCCCAGAGAAGATAAATTTTTAATGACTAACTTTCTCCCACCGAGGATATGTTTTAAACCCTCTCTCCATCATGACTCACCCAGCACAAATGACGGGAGAGCACCAGGGAAATAAGAGGGCAGGTTTCCTGCTAAAGAAGAAGCAAGGCAGTGCTTGGCGATTCGGGGCAATCGACACCTTCAAATTAGCTTGGTTGGAACTGTATTTCCACTCTCATCTTCCAGACGTACTACGTCAGGAAACATGTTTAAACTGGCCAAATTCCTCACCTGTACACATTTTCGTAACTTTCGGAACGTTCTAAGACAAAAATCATAGAAAAAAAAGCAACATGGCCAGGAGCCATGGCCCATGCCTGTAATCTCAGCACTTTGGGAGGCCAAGGCTGGGAGATCAGTTGAGGACAGGAGTTCAAGACCATCGTGGCCAACATGGTGAAACCCCATCTCTACTAAAAATACAAAAATTAGCTAGGCATGGTGGCATGCACCTATAATCCCAGCTCCTCAGGAAGCAGAGGCAAGAGAATCGCTTGAACCTGGGAGGCAGAGGTTGCAGTGAGTGGAGATCACGCCACTGCACTCCAGCCTGGGCAATAGAACAAGACTCTGTCTCAATAAAAATGACAGAAAAAAAAAGCAACACGATCAGTTCATGTGTCTGACAAACATTTATCAGGCACCTATTGTGTTTCCACTGAACTGTTCTAGGCACTACGGATATGATAATAAGCAAAGCCAAGAGGCCTCGCACACAGATATGGTATCCCAGGAGAATGACAGAGTGATCTTGTTATCCCTAAAAGCCCACCTGCTTTGCTTCCATCATCCCCTTGTTGGGATGATGAGAGGTCCTATGAGTCAGGTCTCATCTCTTTCTCTCCTCATTGCTCAGTCACTTAATGATCCCACATTGATTATTAGTTGCCTCCTCTCTGTCTTTGAATGTTTCTTAGTTTGCTATTAGTCCAAAAAACAAATTGTGTGTACTAATGTCAATGTTTCATTCATGACTACAGACGTCTTTAAAAGCTGAGAGATCCTTGCTTGAGCCCATGAGTTTGAAACCAGCCTGGGCAATGTAGTGAGAACTGCTTCTCTGCAAAAAATCAAAAAATTATCTGCGCATGGTGGTGCATGCCTGTAGTCCCAGCTACTCAGGAGGCTGAGGTGGGAAGATAGCTTTAGCCCAGGAGTTCGAGGTTGCAGTGATCAAGGATCATGCCACTGGACCCTAGCCTCGACAAGACAGCAAGACCCTGTCTAAAACTAAAAAAATAAAAACAAATCTAAGAGATCCACTAACACGTGGATGGTGCTGGTTTTGGTGCTGATGGAAAGAACATGAAGCATGATGGAAGACAGGAAGATAGCCTTCAAGGACGAAGATCAAAGGTTGCAGGAACCAAATGATTTATTTTACCCTATCTTTATTAATAATAATTTGTCCTACTCCTCAATGACACACAATGTGTGGTTACATATTTGGTTTTGCAAAATGGATGCCATTGGGCCAAAAATGGGCTGGAGGAAGAGATTCCTGGTGGAAGAGATGATCTACACATGTGCCCTTGGGGATGAGCAGGTTTTCCCACTGCCTCATTCCCATATGACTTTTTGGTTGAAGGAGGGTAGTTAAATCCCCATGATGTAAGAGGCCAGATAAGTCTCAGTCCTAATTCAAATTACCCCATGTTTCCAAAAGTTCCTAACAACTCAAAGGGGGTCATGGCACTGGCCAAGTCACCCTGTCATTATATGTGCTGCCAGAGCACACATAGTAACTTGGCCAAGCTGAGGATGGAGTTGAGGGGTCCTGGGAGAGCCCCCCAAAATATAAATGAGCCAAATGGAACCCTAGCCATCTCAGAACATCTTAAAAACTCAAATATTTGGCTACTTCCACTTAACTTGAGATCCGGTGCATTAAAGCAACTTAAAATAACTTGAGGGAAGAAGGGTAAATAAACCAGGGATGATTTATCTCCGAGGAACAACGGCGTGACTGCTGAATAATTACATGCACCAATCTTTATTAGTATGCAAAGTAGCTGGGCCTGGTTGGCTCCCAGCACTGCTCAAAGGACAAAAAGCCAGCAGAGCTCTGCACATTCTAATGAATCACACCCCACCACTCCCTGTGAGTTGTGGCGACCCCCAGACCCTCAGGGCCTCTCTGTGTGCTACTCTCCTCTGAGAGATAAGCAGCAAGTACTTAATTTCTACCTTCTAGTGATGGATTAGGCTCCAGAGTTCCTCCAGAGGAGTTTGGTTGAGGCTTCTCTTTGCATAACTTTTATCCAAATTATTACTGTTTTATCCAGCAGCTTCTGCAACTGTGATTCCTGTCCTCCTCCATCTGGGTACTAAATGTCTCTGCATTTGAGACTTCCCCTCTTCTTGCTGCCATGTCCTCAGTGGATGTGCCCCAAGTCTTCTGTACTGGCCCAACAAGCAGTTCAAGGTGGGTAATAAGAATCTGGAAACCTCACCAGGTCAACCCAAGAGCACCATTCAGCTTGCTCTAATCTCTGAAGGTAGAACAGATCTGAGCGACCATGTAAGGATTTGAGGGGGCTTAACCTGGGCATAATAATAATAATGGCAACAGTTCACATAATGATTAGTGTAAATTTCTGTAAAATTTTGAGTATGCTAAGCACCGTTGTAAGCCATGCATACACTGCATGTCATCTATAACATGTAGATAATAATATCCCCACATCACGGGTTGCATATTAAATATGTACACATATTTACTCACACGCATAAATACACATGCACATACATGTACACACATATATACACACACACATTTGACACTTATAAAAAAATTATGCAATAAAGACATTATCCCCATTTAATGGATGAGAAAACTGGGCTCAGAGAGTTAAGTAACCTATTCAGTGGCTAAGCTGAAACCCAAATGCAAGCATCCTGACTCCAGAGTCTATGCATTAACCTCTGCACTAAAACATCTGTGCACTAAAAATCTTTAAATAGGCTTCCATGGCTCAAAGGATTGAGACCAAAATCGTTGGAAGGATATATGAGGATGGTCTGTGATATTTGAACCCTGGCTTCGCCTCATGCCACTCCCAGCTTGCCCTCTGGGCTCCAGTTCTCCTACCCACCTGCCGACCCTCCAATGAACCAAACTCCATCCCAACTTAGAGGCTTTGCTCCTCTCCCTCAGCAGCTCTTCCCTGCCCTCTTTGCATAGCCAATTCTTATACATCTTTCAAAAAGCCTTGGTTCAAATATCATACCCTCCAGAAAGCCTTTTCCCAAAGCCCCTACCCCATACTCGGCTCCATGCCCCTGTGTTATGTGTCCTGTAATACCTCACAGTATCCTGTGCCACTCTTTCATAACAAAGTTGCAATTATACAGGATCATTTGCTCCATATCTCTCTCATGCCTTAGACTGTAAATGCCATCTGGGCAAAGACCCGGCATCTTTTTCATCATCATCTTCTTACTGCCTAGCATCAACTCCAGCACACAGGACATATTTAGTAACTATTTACCAGATGACACAATGGAAATGAAGCTTTAAGAGACATCATGATGTACATGGCAGAGTCCTGAAGTTTGTCACATAGGAACAGATACAATAAGATGAAAGTATCCCCTATTGCCCATATTCACAACCAGGAAGACCTTTCATATGGGCATAGAGGGTGTTATCTAAAAACATGAGCATTTACTAAACTTAGTTCCACAACACACACAGCAAAGATCACTACTTGCCAACCCCCAAGCAGCATGTTCATGCATCTCAATCTATTCCCCAAAGGTTTCATGAGGTCAACACCATTATGAACCCCATTTTACAGATGAGTCAATTGATATTCATAGACTGTTAACATTCATTGAGATTATAGAAGCTTATTGTTAAAACAGACCTCTATGAAGTGCAAAAACAACCAGGGAGGTTTAAAATCCTTTCTCAAACCTTGTTCCTCTCCAGGGATATTAGGGGAAAGTTGTTGGAATGCTCAGACATCTGCACACCAATTATCCTTTAGTTTGCTCGCTAGCCTAGCTAATTGATTAGGAAGGTGATATGGTTCGGATTTGTGCCCCACTCAAATCTCATGTCGAATTGAAGGAGGGACATGGCGGGAGGTGATTGGATCATGGAGGTGGATTTCTCCCTTGCTGTTATCTCGTGATAGTGAGTGAGTTCTCACGAGATCTGATGGTTTAAAAGTGTGTGGCACATCCCCTTTCGCTCTATCTCCTGCCAGCATGTGAAGAAGGGGCTTGCTTCCCATTCACCTTCTGCCATAATTGTAAGTTTCCTGAGGTCTCCCAGTCATGCCTCCTGTTAAGCCTGTGGAACTGTGAGTCAATTAAACCTCTTTTCTTCATAAATTACCCAGTCTCAGGTAGTTCTTTATGGCAGTGTGAGAATGGGCTAAATACAGAAGACTTCTCAGCCAATTCCCCACCTCCTTCTCACTGATAGCTACTTGTGGTTAGATTTCTCTTCACTCCATCAACACGTGTCTATTGAGCTCTTACTTTCTACCAGGCATTCTTGTAGACACTGAAAGAACAGAAGGAAACAAGACAGAGGTCTCCATTCTCCTAGAGTTTATATTGTGTGGAAGAATTTAGCAAACCCTCTACTGGAAATAAATTATGAAGTTAAGACCATTCAAAATGGGCATTTAATCCTAAGGTCCAGGAAGGCTGAACTGGCCTGATGAACGTCCAGATGACCTGTTTTTCAAGGATGTCACGGACAACAAATGCCTCTGGTAAGATGGTCATCAAAGCTCCTCCACCTTGGCCAGACGTGGTGGCTCACACCTGTAATCCCAGCACTTTGAGAGGCTAAGGCAGGCAGATTGTTTTAGGCCAGGAGTTTGAGACCAGCCTGGGCAACATGACAAAACTCTGTCCCTACAAAAAAATACAAAAAATATTAACCAGGTGTGGTACAGTGTGCCTGGAGTCCCAGCTACTGGAGAGAATGGCTTCAGCCCAGGAGGCATAGGTAGCAGTGAGCTGAGGTGGTGCTACTGCATCCCAGAAAAAAAAAATCTTCCATTCTCTGCACATGTAGGAAGGTGGATCTCTGTAATCTCTACAAACCTGGCTAGAGAGCACTCCTTGGAGACAAGCTTGAGGCATCACTATGTATTCTCCCAAGAAGTCCCTTAACTCTACAAGCAAAATAAACTTTCACATGATTTCCTTTTGTATTTGTTTTGCATTACATTGGAATTCAGGGTCTTCATAACCTGTTATGCTGTATTTTAGCTTCAAGTATGAAGAAACAGTCTCCAAAGCTGAGACAGCATAGTCTGGCAGGGGAGGCCAGGAATTAGCCAATAATGCAATGCAAGAAACAGATCACACAGACTTAAGATTGATTCATTTGGTCCAGGATCTTTAACAATAAACCGGCATTTTCTGGGATCATCAGGGCAAAAAGAAATGCGGATGAGAGGCTATTAAAAGAAGAAAAATCTAGATCAAGAACACAGCATATTTGCAGTGAACATCTCCTGTTTTTGCCTACCCAGTGTCATTCTACCTTTTGAAAGTAGTAGCATTCCTCTTAACCTTTCAAGAGCCATCCTTTTCTTACTCTCAGACACTATGGGTAAGACCACAGCATGCTCAGCTCCTGGAGTGGACATGTGACCTACAAGTGGCCAGCCTATGACTGGTTCACGGATGGGCATGGGACCCAAATTGAGATCATAGGAAGGATAACTGAAGAATTCATCCACAGTGCACTAAAGAAGGACAAAAATAAAAGAAGGGTAAGTAATAAACCAGAAGGATTGAGAAGCTCTAACATGTATCTAATTGGAGTCTCAGAAGTGAGCAAAAACAATAACAGAACTGAAGAAATTGAAGACATTATTATGGAGAATTTCCCAGAGTTGAAAACACATTGTTTCTCTGCGAGTTCCAAACAGGATAAATGAAATGTCTACCTAGATACATCACAGTGAAACTGCATAACCAAAAGAATTGTAAAAATCTTAAAAGCTGACATAGAAGAAAATATTATTGCCTATAAAGAAAGACACGTAGACTTGATGAAAGGCTTTCATGAGGAACGTGAGCCAATGGAATAACAGGAGAAAACTATGAATCTAATATTTTAGATCCAACTGCTATGATTCCACAGACAAGGCAACACAAAGATATTTTTAGATATAGAAAGACCAAGACACATTACCACCCACTAACCCTTGCCAAAAAAAAAAACTGTTAAAGTAGGCTTTTGAATAAAGATAATGAATACTGAGGCATATAATAAATTCAGCACAAAAACTGATCAAATAGTTTGCATTCTTTTTAAATGCTGACTTCAAATAACTATTTCAAAATATTAAACTAAAATTTCAGTTAATAAAACCAGAACACAAGCTGGGCATGGTGGCTCACGCCTGTAATGCCAGCACTTTGGGAAGCCAAGGCAGGCAGATCATGAGGTCAGGAGATCGAAATCATCCTGGCTAACATGGTGAAACCCTGTCTCTACTAAAAATACAAAAAATTAGCCAGGCGTGGTGGCGGGCGCCTGTAGTCCCAGCTACTCGGGAGGCTGAGCAGGAGAATGGCGTGAACCTGGGAGGCACAGCTTGCAGTGAGCTGAGATCGCACCACTGCCCTCCAGCCTGGGCGACAGAGCGAGACTCCGTCTTAAAAAATAAATAAATAAAAAATAAAACCAGAACACAAAGATAACGTCTGCTAAAATCCATGCCATCGTATCATGAAGGATTTATCAACCTTGGCATTGTTGGTATTTTGGGCAGGATAATTCTGTACAGTGAAGAGCTATCCTGTGCATTGCAGGATGCAATATAGTTGGATTCTATCCTCTAGATGCCAGTAGCACACCCCACCCGAGAGCTGACAACCAAAAATGTCTACCCAGAGCTGACAACCAAAAATGTCTCTTAACTGGCGGCAATTTTGCCCCCAAGCAGACATTTGGCAATTAGTCCAATAGCCATATGGTACAAAGCTCTCTATCTAAAACATCCCCTTGGGGGGCAAATTTGCCTCCAGTTAAGAACCACTGCACTAAAAATAGAACAATCTACTGTCTCCAAACCAGTGTAGAACATAGAAGAAATAAACTAAACTTTATTGACCCAAGAGAAGGAGAAGAAAAAAAAGGGAAAAGTTAAGAGAAAATATAGTTTAAAAATCTAAATATATCCATATCACAATATATGTAAATACTTCAATTTACTTTTTAAAAGACTGAGGTGATATAACAGCATAGAAAACCGAGATCCCTTAGGGAGGCCAAGGCAGATGGATCACAAGGTCAGGAGTTCGAGACCAGCCTAGCCAATACAGTGAAACCCCATCTCTACTAAAAATACAAAAATTAGCTGGAAATGGTGGCGTGCACCTGTAGACCCAGCTGCTCGGGAGCCTGAGGCATGAGAATCACCTGAATCCAGGAGGTGGAGGTTGCAGTGAGCCAAGATCACGCCATCGCATTCCAGCCTGGGCAACAGAGCGAGACTCCGTCTCAAAAAAAAGAAAAAAAAATCCAACCAGGTGCTGTTCGTAAGAGAGATACCTAAAACCAAGCTACACAGATGGATGGGAAGGAAAGAAATAGGAAAACAAAGACATTGCAATACAGATGCTACACAAAATAAAGCTGATGTAGCTATAACAAAATCTTTAATAAACAAAATTTTAAAAACAAAGTATTCAAGGTTCATTCATGGTGTAGCCTGTATCAGTACCTCATTCCTTTTCATAAACAAATGACCTTATGTTGTATGGACATACCATGTTTTGATTATTCATTAATCAGTTGATAGGCATTTGGGTTGCTTCCAACTTTTGGCCCTGGTGAACAGTATTGCTACAGACATTCATCTATAAGTTTTTGTTTGAACACCTGTTTTTAAATCTTTTGGATGTATACTCAGGAGTGGAAGTGCTGGGTCATACAGTATTTTTGTTTAGATATATTTTTAAAATCAAAAAAATAAACCATAAAGCAGCTCTGTACAAAAAACAAAAACTAGTATATTACATGTACAGTTTTCTAGAAAAACTTAAATTACCAAAATTGACTCAAGATTAAGTAAGGAAACTACAATAAGCCAATAACCATAAAATAGAAGTAATGATCAAAGTTGCCTTTTCTATCTAATATACACACCCCAAAAGCAAAAAATTACAGGTAAATTTTACCAAATTTTCAAGGAAAAGATAACCTTGTACCTTATATAATTTTTTTCAGTGAATATAAAAAGAAAGTCATGACTCACTGGGGGTAGTATTACCTTAGTAATAAAATCAAACAAGAACAGTGTAAGAAGAGAACATTATAAACCATTCTCACTTAACAACACAGATCTAAAAATCTCAAATAAAGTACTTTCCAATGGGATTCATCAGAGTCTAAAAATAATAATATATCATGATCAAATAATGTTTAGTCCAAAAATCCAATAACGATTCAAAACCGGAACTCCTATTAAGGTAATTCACCACATTAAAAGGTTAAGGGGGAGAGCATATAATAACAATTTATGAAGACCAGGCATTTCATAAAACTTAATGCCTACTCATTATAAAAGCCTTTAGCAAACTTGGTACAGTAGGGAACTTTCTTAACCTATTATGGTTATCTACCAAAGCCTATTGCAAAGATCATGCTTATAGTTGAAACTATAGATGGACTCCCACTAATGTCAGGGACAGAAAAAGAATAACCCCACTTTGGGAGGCCGAGGCAGGCAGATCATGAGGTCAGGAGTTCAAGACCAGCCTGGCCAATATGGAAATACCCCTTCTCAACTAAAAAACAAAATTAGCTGAGCGTGGTGGTGCACACCTGTAGTCCTAGCTACTTGGAGGGCTAAGGCAGAAGAATCGCTTGAACCTGGGAGGCAGAGGTTGCAGTGAGCTGAGATCATGCCACTGCACTCCAGCCTGGGTGACAGAGTGAGACTGTATCTCAAAAAAAAAAAAAAAAGAAAAAGAAAACAAAAGAAAAGCCCACGATTCGTGCCTTTATTCACCATTGTTCTCTTGGTCCGCTAGCTAATGCAATAGGCAATAAATATGGCATCTATATAATATATAAACATACATTATTATATATAACACTATGTATTATAGATAGCATATATGCTACATATTATTCATATTATATGAGTTTTATATATCTATAAATTATAGAGCTTTCCTATATAGAGATGTATATACTTTATTTATTTAGGTTGGAAAGAGAGAGCCAAAACAGTCTTGACAAATGACGTGAATACCATTAATAGAACATCTAACAAGATCTACAACCAAAGTATTAGGATTATTAGAGTTTAGCAAGATTGCTGGATAATAATCAACATGCAAAAATTAATATTATATCCAGAAATAAGCAATCCAAAATTATATGAGAAAAAACTACCCCATTCACATAGTACAAAGTTATTTGCACCAGTAGTCCCAGCTACTCGGGAGGCTGAGGCACAAGAATTGCTTGAACCCAGGAGGCAGAGGATGCAGTGAGCCAAGACTGTGCCACTGTACTCTAGCCTGGGCAAGAGAATGAGACTCGGTCTCAAAAAAGAAAACAAAACAAAAACCTGTATGTCTCTGTGAGTACATATGTGTATAGATAGAAAGAGAGAAGATATGTAAGATAGATAATTTATACATAATTTCAATATACAAATCAAATATATAAAGATGCAGATTATAGACAGACATGAAGAAAGTCTTCAAAAATGGTAAGACATACTGTATTCATAGATGGGAAGGCAATATCATAAGAATGTAAACTCTCCTCAAGTATTTGAATTCCATGCAATTCATATCAAAATTATAATAATTATTTTCATCAAATTTTAATACACTGATCTTTAAATTCACATAGAGGTGCAAAGGACTACGAATAGTAAAGGCTTCAGTGCATTCTGGAGATGGTTTTAGAAACATCTGGTAAATTTGAAAATGCACATAGCCTTGGATCACATAATTTTATTCCTACATATTTAGTCAAAATACAAAGAAGCAAGTTCACAAATATTTCTTACAGCCTTGAATAAGTAAAAATATGTAAACAACCTGAATGTCCACCAATAGGAAAATGGTTAACAAATTCTGCTGTAATCATACAGGGAGATATTATACAGAAGTTAGAATGAATAAACTGGTGTTACATGTGAAAACACAGATGCATGAGATACCCTGTTTTGCCTATGGATTCATAAATATTTAGAAAATACCTATGGGAATAATAGTTCTGGCAGCTAAGGAAGAAAATGAAAATGGCAGAAGGTACCCAGGGGCATCAACTCTTTCACAGATTTTAAAATATTTACAAATTCTGAAGCTAATATAAAATAATATTAAAACATAATAATGCTAAAAGGTGAATACAGGAGGTTCACCATATTCTCTCTGTAATTTTCTACCAGAATTTCCCACTTTCTGGATTTGACTATTTGTATCCAAATCTAAAACCACGTTTGACATTTTCCTCTAATCCTCATATTCCCTGTAACTGTAATTAAATCTAGAAGCTTGATTGGATTTAGGGCAATTTCTTCTCTTATTGATTTTTTATTGCATATATTTAAGGGGTACAACATGATGTTCTGATCCACATATATATGCATAGCGAATGATTACTACCTGTGAGCAAATTAACATATCTATTACATTCTATAGTTACCTCCTTTCCTTTAGAAGAGCATCTAAATGTTCAATATACAATACTATTAAGTATTGCAAGTATTAAGTCTTGTGCTGTCCACTAGATCCTTAGGTTTAGTCATCCTAATTCCAAGCGTAGTTCAAAGGGTGCAAATGTGCAATTTCTTTTCTTTTCAGCCAAACCACGTCGTAGTGGTACTTGCTGTTACCGATAATTGCATCACATAAGGAGGTGCATAACATCTGATTTTCCAAGTTTTAGCAATGCTAAGATTGACCAATTATTTCGACTGGCATCATCCCATCCATCTATCATCAAATTCCCCATCCACGTTTCACCTAGTGGATTTCATAGCTATGGATCCTGATTGCCTAGCTTCATTATTTAATTAGGACCTGCAAAAGAGTGGTTTTTTAGTGATTCTCCATGATTTCTAAGCGATTTACCATCCTCCTTCCTCTTATTGCTGTGGCTCTTTTATAAAGAACTTTTCCTTATAAAATATTTGCCCTGATATATAGAAACGTAATGATTATTGAGTTGGATGATGAGTACCCAGGGACTTCTTATATTATCCACTCTACTTTTGAATGTTTGAAAATTTCGATCATAAAGTGAAAAATTAAAAACAAAGTGAAATAAAAATTTAAATGCATAGTGAAAAAAACTGAAAAGAAATACACCAAATATCTCACCCTAATTTATGTCAAGGTTGTAGGACTACAGGTGACATTTACACACCGTTGTATTTCCAAATTTATCAATAAAAACATATATTACTGTCAGTCTCTTGGTAATCTCAAGTCCCACGGTTTTAAATGTCATCCATATTCTGTAGCGTCCACACCCTCACCTTTAATCCAACCTCCTTTCTAAATTCCACAACCATTACTAAGTAAACACTACTTAACAGACATTTTATATCTAAAATGTTCAAAGCAGAATTCCTGGCTTTCAGTGTCTCTCCAAAATCTGTTCTCTTCTACCATCTCCCCATCGCTCCAATTGCACAAGCAAAACAAAAACAAAAACAAACCTAACTCTCCAAAAAAGGAAAATCAAGCAGAAGAGCAGAATGGTGTGATAATAGTGAGGTTGGGGGCTGTGAGTGCTCTACTTTAAATCAGGAGTCAGGGCCAGTCTCCCTAAGAGGTATACATTTGAAACAATTGCCTGAGCAAAGCCCTCAGGAAGGAGTGCATCAGGCAGAGATAACCCAAACCCCAGCACAGTGGTGATCTTAGAGTGTGGGACAGGAAAAGCTAGAGTACAGCAAGGCAGTGCTGGGTACCATTAAGCTCTTGGTAAAACTGGAGACCAGCTGGTCCTCCAAATCACCCCAGAAATGCCTACCGATTCCATATACCAAGTGGGTATCATTCAGAAGTTGTGTTCACGAAGTTACAGAACCGAAATCACTCAGGAAATCTCAACTGCTACCCCACTAAGTAGATGGAAGGCAGAAAACCTGAAAATCCTCAATAATGGATCACAGTAGCTCTATAATGACAAGGTAAAACAGTGATAATTAAATGACTTTAGCAGTGTGTCAAGATGAAGGATAACAGTCTTGGAAATTGAGGCTGGTAAATCAGGCTGGTAAACCCCTCAGACTTGCACACATACCCAGTTAGGGTGTGAAAAATGCAGACTGAAAAATCCCTGGCCACACATTTTGGTTTAGCACAATGTTCATTCCCATCCTATTAGGGTTACTTCTGAGCCAAGCACAGCTGGGCTTTCTTTTCAACTCTGAGGCAAAATGAGAGCTGAGCTCAAATTTATCTCACTTACTCAGTACTTTATTCGGATGCCCCGAAGCTCTGTGCTAGACGCTAGCAATAGATAGACAAGATATCTACTCTAACTGGGGAAAATGGGTAACACAAGGCCATTGCCACCTGTGACAAGGTGGGGGAATGAGGCAGCCCAGAAGACGGTCCTCTAACTGAACCCCAACCTTCTCTAGATCAGGAAAACTGTCACAAAAAGACAATACTGGAGCTGAGTTTGAGGAGTGAGAAGTTGCCTACTTATAAGAAGGGAGAGGAAGGAATTCCAGGCAAAAGGAATCACATAGCCGGGCTTGATCTTGGACAGAATGGGAAAGAGGAAGTCACTGTAGGTGACATTTAAGATTATTTAATTTAACTGGCATCAAAAGTTCTGGAACCAAGATTCTCGCTGCATCTTTCACAAACACCCACACTCAAATCCATCACCACCCACCTTCCACAGCAGCATGATTGAAAGAAGGGCCTCACCTGCAGGGAAGAATTTTCTCCTTCCCCCAACATATAATGAGTTTTTTAACCTTTTTTTGTTCCACAAGTATTATGTATAAGAAAAAAAAGAACAGGCAAAACAGAATAAAATAAAATTGGTCTCATTTGCCCTACTTAGGTGTATCCATTGCAGTGTTTTGATTCAGAGTTTCAGATATTTTGTTTTTGTTTTTTTTTTTTGATCTGCCTATATATGCTTTTAAAATAGAGTCATACGATTTGTAAACTAAAAATCATTTTGTTTTAATGCAAAGGTCTATAATTTGGATGGTTTCCAAGCCTCATTACCCACAGTTTTCATCTCCTACTTATGAAGTTAGGTCAGGAGAGGGTTAAAGGGCCCATGGGCAGGAGAGAAGAGATGTATCATCTCAAGGAAGGGAAAGCAACACAAGGGTTGTGTGCTTCACAATTCACACCACGATGCATGCATACACCCACGTCTGTCCACTCAGCTCTCTTCCATAGCAACCAGAATACTGCCTTCTCGAGGAGATACAAACTTCCATACTTAAAAAACCTTCAGTTGACATCCAGAGCTGGGGAGAAGCTGGAAAAATAGTGAATTGTGTAGTGAGTCCAGATGTTTGCAAAGCTGTCTAAATGCTTCTGTCTCAGAACGTACCTACTTGTGTCCTCCCAGCTAAGCTGCATGTGCCATGTCTTCACCTTTGATACTTCTTTGTTCAAACTGCCTTCCAGGTATGGTCTCACTTCTTTCTTACTCGGCTTGCAGATGAGCACATCCCTCTTGCCTGGACTCTGTGCACTTTCTTGTTCAGTAGGGTGTGTCCTGATGATCCCGGCAGGTTTGCTGGCTTGAATTCTCAACAAACCAAGTACACAAAGAATTACTAGATGAGACACTGAGCTCCCCAGCCAGGGATTCTGGTCCCTATGTAGGAGTGTATATGTACTCACCTCCTGCATTGCTTTTCTATTTGCTGCATAACAAATCTTCACAAACTCAGAAGCTTAAATCAACACTAATTTGCTGCATTAGGAGGCCGGGTACAGCAGAACTGGAACTTCTCTACTCAGGGTCTTCACCAGGCTGCAACTCTGGTGCTCTTTGGAGCTGTAATACACAGAGGCTCAGTTGGGAAAGATCCACTTCAAGTCTTCTCCAGTGGTTAGCAGAATTCATCTTCTTGCAGCTGTGTGACTGAGGTCCCCTTTTTCTTGGTGGCTACTAGCCAGAGACCACTCTCAACTCCTAGAGGCTGCCTGCAGTTCCTTGACGTGTTGCCTCTTCCACAGTGTTTTCTCACAACATGGCATCTTGCTTCTTTAAAGCCAACAAATGGAGCTTCTATGCATCGGCTAGCAGTGAAACACACACACACACACACACACACACACACACACACACGAGTCAGTCCCTATTATGCATGGGTTTGGTATTTGTGAATTTGCCTAGTTTATTAAAGTTACTAAAGTTTATTCATAACCCTCAACTCAATAACCATGACACTTTCCCAGTCATTTGGGGATGTACACAGAATGGCAAAAAAAGAAAAAAAGAGTTACCAAATGTGCACATTCTTAGCACAGGTGAACAATGTGACACTCAGCCTTCATGTTACATGTCTCACAGTGAGATGACCACAAAGTGGAGGGGGGCAGTGCAGGGGAGTACAAGAAGCTCTGGCTTGAATCCCAACTGGATAGGGATTGAATCCCAACTCTGGCACCTATTGGAGGGACAGTCTCAGACAAATCAAGCCCTTCTGAACTTTTGTAAAATAAAGAAAAGATGTTTTCAGGATTTAAGATTACAATCTATGTGAGATATACAGGTTGAGCATCCCTCATCTGAAAACGTGACACCCACAATTTCCCAAAATCCGAAACTCCTTGAGCACCAACACGACTCTCATTGGAGCATTTCAGATTTTTGGATTAGAGATGCTCAACTGGTAAGTATAATGCAAAATATTCAAAAATTTGAAAAAATTCAAAATCTGAAAACTTCTAGTTCTAGGCATTTTGGGTAAGGGATACTCAACCTGTACTCACACACAAATATATACATATTTTAAAAGTTGCCATGAACATTGAATTAACAAATATTCAACCACTGATTCAAGCTGTACCATCCCAAGAGCACACACTGCCCTAGTGGACAAATGGTCGACCAGCTGCATGGCTCTATGCAGCACTCCAGTGCATCTTGCATCAGCACAGATCAGGCAAAGACTACCAGCTTCCCAGGGTCTTATGTACTGCAGACAATGTTTCTGCTTCATGACTAATATCCCAATCCTCCTGAATTGCTCTGGGTTCTTTGGTTGCACGCAACAGAAACTAATGATGGAAATTATGAAAAACAGAAAATTTATTACAAAGACGTTGAGGAGCTCAGAAAACATAAGGGAAAACTTAACAATTATCTCTAAGCATCCAAATAATTAGACCTATTGGACAGCCTCTTCAGAGAGCTACAGTCAGGGTGAATAAGCTCATACTATTTCTATCTCTGTGTCATTGTACTCAAAATTTTGTTCTGGGAGAAAGAGGATGATTGGGCTGCGCTGGATTACCTGCTCTCCCTTCTTGGGAAATATGGGGCCGCTTTACAGTCTCTCTGAAACTGCCACCTACTGGGAATGAGCGGTTCCCCCAAACAAATCAGGGTTTTGTTGGCACAAGGAGAAATGAAAACTGGGCATGTAAAAACAATGGAAGTGCACTCTACTCATCAGGAAACTTCACCCTAGACATGGTCAGGGTTCACATCCAATTTAGGAGAACACGGCTTCTTAGATAAAGAAATACGTGCCCTCCACCCCAATGTCAGTTTCCTTTCTCTACCCATTCATTTGAAAATTACTCATTTAATGTCAGTCATGTACTAAATCTTCCGCTAAGATTTTGGAATTCAGAGGGAAGTAAAATCGAGTCCTTGCCCTCAAATCCCTCAAAATCTGACGCGAAAGGTTTGTTTGTTTGTTTTCAAGCAGATTGGCAACAACAGAAGTGAGTGTTGCATGGACTGAGTGCCTCCATCATGCCAGGCATTATGCCAAGAGCGTTACGAGCAGTATTTCGCCCAATTCTCCTAACATGGTACGGTAGGTAGTGGCTTATCCTGTTCGTAGAGCTGTAAACAGATTCACTGAGCCCCAAGAGATGGGTAGACAGTGGTCCAAATCCTTCTCAAGGTCATCACTGGCTTTTGGGAGTTCTACATTGAGAAGTATTCCTTTCAGGAGAGGATGCAATCCATGACACGGAAGCACTTTGTTGGCATTGATGACACCATGATGACAGTAACATGCATTCAGGTGGAGCTCATGGATGACTCTTCAATGTATGCCTTTTCATTGGATAAATATGCAATACCATTACATGAAAACCAAGACTCCTTTTCAGGGAAAATAAAATCAACCGGGGTGTCTTAACTGGGATGAACTTGCTGGCCTCTCAGGCCATAGTCCTCTCTCCCTGACCACTGTCCAGCTCTCCTTCAGCTTCACCAGCACACTCAGGTCTTTTCCTCCTCAAAGTTTAGGCAATTGCTGTTCCATGTGCAAGCAGCACTCCCCTGCTGTCTCTCTGCATGGCTGTGCTCTACGTCTCCAGGTCAATACTTCAGAGAGACCTTCCTAGAATATCCTGTTCCATCATTCCCCTGTCAACCAGTTCATTCCCTTCCTTGTGATTACCATAATACATATTTATAAATGTGTTCCTTCCTTTTTTTTTTGTCTGTGTTTCTTATTAAAATGAGTGGTCTAAGACCAAATATCTTGTCCCTGTTGTTCTCTATTGTATTCCTTTTTCCTAAAAGGTTCCTGGGACATACAGTTCAAAAATATATATCTGATGTATGAATGACTGAATAAGTGAATGTGACCATAAGGCAGAAATTCCCTAAGAAAAGCTTTGTCCTGGTAGGTCTCCGGTCTCTGCAGAGGACAAAGAGAAATATTCTAAGGTCCCAAAAAGTCTTTCCTGGTGTGCCACATAAGACCTCCTATTCATTTCAGTGTAATATTTCCCACATACCAGACAATCTTTCTTTAGGATTCCACAGAAATTTGAATAGGCAACTAGTCCTATCTTCTGCTTTCCCCACCCTCATCACCAAATTTACAACTCCCACAATCATAGTTACCATTTACCAATTGCCTCCTGTAACCCAGGCACTGTACTATGCCCTGCATATATGTTATCTAACTCTGTGTAACAACCCTTGCCAGGTAGCCATTATGATACCCACATTACCAGCAGGTAACTTGTAAATGATTTGCTCAAAGCCTCACAATCATAAGTGATGGAGCTGATAAGCAATCCTCAATGAGTGCCATAGTTAGCACCACCTGGGTGGCTGCCCTCCCCACAATTCCAGTTCTCTGGACGTGACCTTGACATCCAGAGTTTAATCTCCAAGTGCCATGTTTGCGTTACATAACCAAGCCTCCCGACCTTGGCTTATTGGTTCAAGGTTAGGTAACTGACACAAGATGTCAAAATAAAATCCTGCCTTGGATTTTGTTTCTTTTTTTAACCAAGAGAAGAGATGGGTTCACATTTGTTAGATAGAGCTGTGAGGGCTGTGCCCCTGGCGTTAGTGGCCACATTCCCCATAGTTAGTCTAGAGACTGAAACTCAATACCAGGAGAAGCAGAGATGAGAGACAGTAGAAGAGAGTCCTGGCAAACGTTGAATCTCTAGTTCTAGTTTTCTTAAAGACCTAGAAGCTCCATTCTACTTTCTCAAGTTACTTGGAATGCCCTGACATTTCTCCAATAAATTCTCCTTTTTGTCTGAGCTTATTTTAATTCAGTCTTTGCCATTTTGTCACCCAAGATGTCTCATTAATTTACATGTGAGACTCTGGGTAGGTAATGAATTTCTCTTTAGTGTAATCCAGTTCAGGCCCTCAACCATCCAGTTCAGGCCATCAACCATCCAGTTCATGTTGGGGCCAGACCAGCTGCAGTATCTCAGAGCTGAGGAGGAAAGGGAAGCTCCCTGGACATGTGGGAGGTGCAAGAACCACGTCTCTGTATTCTTACAAATAGGAAATGCATGGTTCAAGAGGCTAAAATGCACTCAGGAATTCTTGCAGGCAACATGAGGGTAACTAGCTTTGTACAGACATAAATTATCCCTAGCTAAGGAAAATTAGTAGCAGTAGCCTCTAAGTCAAAATGGCTCTCACTGATATAAAATTCTTGTTGCAATGCAAAAAATGCTTTTTTCTTAAAGATTCATTTCTGACTAACAAAACAAATTGTCATGCCAAACACATAAAAAGATTCCAAAGATGCACCTCTATTAAATTCTACTTAGCAGCAAAGTGACTCAGGTGTAATCTAAATTTAGCTTTCCAAGCTCCTTTTCTGTCATACCTAAACACCATTTTTTTAGCTTCTCCTTAGAACTGCAAGAGTATAATAAATTGAAATACTTTTCACAATGCGTTAAGATTAGGTCAGCTGGGGAACTTGACCTGGTTGGATCAAATTTTGAATGGATTTCTTAAAGTAGATTTTTTACCAAAACTTGGGCCCTTGCAGAAAACGACAAAAAAAAAAAAAAAAAATTACACAACTGTGAGTTAAGGAGAAAAACAAACCCAGTATATATCCTGTTTCCTTAAAGGTGTAGAGCAGAGACTGCTTTGTTTATGAAGCTGGTACACAGGGGATGCCAACCACAAATGTAACTTTTTAAAATATAAAATGTGCACCTAACATTGAGACCATATATACCCCGTACTTCAGACTCTGACAGCAGAGCCATTAGTGGAGATTTGAAAGGCCAACTTTTCCAGTCTTCCTGAGACTGAAGGGGTTCCCAGGTGTGGGATTTCCAGTGCTAAAGCTGAGACAGTATCAGGCAGACTGGAATGGTCGGTCACCCTCGGAGCATACTGGTTTCATGGTGACACTACAATGACTTTCTCTAACATGGCTTTCAGAGAAGCCAAAGCCTTAGTCTGAAACTTTAGGATACTATTTACATGGGTTTCACTCACCTAATCATGTACTGATATCAAAGCATCTGAATATAGCTTCAAAATGACTCTTGATCTTTGCTGTCTAATTGAATACTCCCAACAGTCCTGAGATCTAGATATCAGTGTCTTATCTTACAGATGAGGAAACTAAGAAGTTTAAGGACTGGCCCAAAGTGGGCGACCCACTAATTGGTGGGGAGGGAGTGGTAAGCAGGCAACTCTACACACCTTTGCCTCTCACGGTCCACACACTACTGCACTGAACCGGAACATCATGAAGGCACCACAGTCTCTAGTCTTGGGTTTTTCTCCTACTGTTCCACTCCTATTAAGCACACATCACATTCAACCTTAATTGTCTCCCCCTTTTCCACTGTACTGGGAGAAGTTTGAGGGTGTATTAGTCCATTTTGCATTGCTATAAAGGAGTAGACAGGGTGATTTACAAAGAAAAGAGGTTTATTTGGCTCATATTAACTCCTTAATTTGATTCTTAGCCAATATGAGTGAGTAATCCTTCTTGCAATAGATCCCAACGCAGCATGGGTATCTGTACCCAATCCAAACTGCAATGACTTTGATATCCATTTATTTCTGAATTTTCTATAAAGATGAAGTATTTGAAGCTTAAACTGAAGTAAATCCAGGCTCATTAAATCCTTGACTCCTCCCTTTTCAACATTAGTTATTCTCAGACCCAGATGAAAGTCAACAATTTATGACTTCTGTCAAAACTAGAAGCAGTTTTGCTAATTGATAGCCAAATGGAATTTCTACTGGAAAAAATACTTTCACTTGTTATTTAAACATCTATCCTATATTTGAGCAATTTCCACTATGAGAGTTAGTCATTTTTTTCTTGAGGGTAATAAGTATATTACCCTCAATACTAAGTACTAAATACTAAGTGGCTGCAGCATCTGCTCAGCTTCTGGTGAGGTCTCAGGAAGCTTTTACTCCTGATGGAAGGCAAACGGGGGTACAGGTATGTCACATGACAAGAGAGTGAGCAAGAGAGAGAGGAAGAGGTGCCAGGCTCCTTTAAACATCCAGCTTCTACGTGAACAGAGAACTCACTATCAGAGAACTTCCACGTGGGTGAGAACACATTCATTATCATGGGGAGGGCATCAAGCCATTCATGAGAAATCTGCCTCCATGACCCAAACACCTGCTACCAGGCCCATCTTCAACACTAGGGACCATATTTGAACATGAGATTCGCAAAGGACAAACATCCAAACAACATCAGAGGGTAAGATTCATTCTTTGCACCATTTTTTCCTAAGCAACTAGATCAAGGACTGCCAAATAGTAATTAATAATTACAAGTTGGATTAATACATGAATCAATATCTAGCCCCAAAGATAAAACATTCTGGAAAATAAGTTTGAAATATTGCTCCAAGCACCAAATAAGGTAAGAAATCCCTACTTCCAAGGCAAAGACAGAACAGAAAAGCAATGGGATGTGGTCTTCTGTTAGAAGACTCTTGCATCCTCAGTTGAAGGTATCTCTCTGGCTCCCATCCCACCCATAAAACCAGTGAAAACTGCAAAGGCAGCAGCCAGCCCCACCCCACCCTGCAGTCTGCAATCCAACACTAGCTTTGCTACCTCTCATCTGCGTGCTTGCGACTAAAGGCACAATCACATCACGTTCGGGCCAAATGCTGAGATAGTGTCCAGGCACACACACAAAGAAAAGATACTGGTTGGAGTTTCTGAAATTAGGGTCTAAAATGTGTATGTCATCTCATGGGAAGGAACAAGGCTCTGATTTTTCATTCTTGGCAGATTTGGGGAGCCAGGTGTGCATCCCAAGATGACTGTTCACCAGCAGGAGTAGAAGGAAGACTTGGAGAAGCTCAGAGTTTACTAAAAGGTAACTGAGACCTTACTTTCAATTGACACATATTTTTTCCCTTATTATCACAAGTGTCTTTTTTTTTATTTGTATAAATTTGTGTAGTACATATGCAATTTTCTTACATGCATAGATTATATCATGGTTAATTCGGGGCTTTTAGGGTCCCCATCACCTGAATAATGTACACTGTACTCATTAACTAATTTCTTATCCAGTCCACGTCCTCATCCTTCCAAGTCTCTATTGTCCATCATTCCACCCTCTGCACCATGTGCACACACTTTTTAGTGCCCTCGTATTAGTGAGAACATGTCATATTTGACTTTCTAAGCCTGGTTGGCTTCACCTAAGATAATGATCTCCTTGGGAGGCCGAGGTGGGTGGATCATGAAGTCAGGAGTTCGAGACCAGCCTGGCCAACATACTGAAACCCCGTCACTACTAAAAAAAAAATACAAAAAATAAGCCAGGCATGGTGGCAGGCACCTGTAATCCCAGCTACTCAGGAGGCTAAGGTAGGAGAATCTCTTGAACCCAGGAGGCGTTGGTTGCAGTGAGCCGAGATTGTGCCATTGCACCCCAGCTTGGGCTATAGTGTGAGACTCTGTCTCAAAAAAAAGAATGATCTCCAGTTCCATCTGTGTTGCTGCAAAAGATAGGATTTCATTCTTTTTTTATGGCTGAATAATATTCAATGGATCTTCTTAGGTGGATGTGCCAAAGAGTTGAAATGAGTGCTTCTGTCAAATCAATATACAGAGAGAAATCAATTCATATGGCCTCTAGGGGAGGCAGTAGTCAAACACCAGACCAAATATCTTAGTGAATAATCAGTAGTCAAGAAAGAAGACCCATGATTAAGTAGAAACCCCTCAGTGGCCACCTGAATAGACAAAGCCAGGGTCTCTCAGCGGAGGCGCAGGAAACAGCTACCATCACTGCAGGCTTTGGGTTTGACTCTCACTATATTCTGCCTCCTATTCCCAGGAAGTCTTTCTTCTATTCTCAAAAAATAATGGAGAAAATACTAATATTCCAACCACCCAAAACTGCAAATTATATTTTGTCACAATAATTTCTAGTCCTTAAACAAACAGAACATCACGGATATTACTAAATATCCTCCATAACCCCAGAGTGCCCATTTCCATTTACCGCATACCGTTCCCCTTCCCCAGGCAGCTGCCAAACTCTATGTGCATCCTCTTCTTGATACGTTTCTAGATCCCATGTTGCTTGGCACATGGAGTAAAAATTCACACAAGTAACATCCAATGTAGATACCAGTCTCCATCTTCGTTTCTTCACTCAATGTCGTTTCTCAGCCTGTCTATATTAATTCAGGGAACCCACATGCAGTATCAAATTTAAAAGAGACCTACTTGTATTCCTTCTGACTGATGCACAGTAGTCTATCACGAAATATACCACCTTTGCCTCATTCATGCCTCCGTTAATGGGCATCTAGGTTATTTACAAATGTCCAGCATGACAAACGTTGCTGCGATGAACATCTCTTTCTGCATATGTAAAAGATTTTGTCCAAGTCACATAATTAAAAGTGAAATTGCTATGTACTAGGAGCATACATCTTCAGATCTGTCAGGTTCTGTCTGCCAATTTGTTCTGCAAAGTGGGCATACCAACCTACAATCCTGTCAGCCCTTGAAGGAGGCACCATCCTCTCCTCACCTCCTGAGATATCCTTTTTAGATATAGGATGAGATGGCCTTAGCTTGAGCCAACAGCTCACCTTTTCACACAAAAAAGAAATGGATTAACTTATATGAAAGAACCTATAAAGTTCAATTTAATTTTCTTTAATCACCAGTTGCATCATTTTAAAAGCTAATAATGCATCTGCATTCTTCCACCCTGTGATAACTTAATGAATGAGCCACATGACCATCAGAGACCATCTTGGGATAGTATGTCAAAATCAAGTAAGGCACTCAAGCTCGTATTAGCCTGATGGATTTAAGGCAAGACCTTAGGCAGTAATAATGTTGTTTGGAAGATGAATCTACTCATAAGAGCCCCTCCATGACAAATGACTTACTTGGAGGCTAACTATTTATGAGGTCCAGGTGGGAGAGATATAAACTTAATTAAGTTTGAAAACATAATAGAACCAAAGGCAGTGCATCAATTTCTGGATGTCCTATCACAAAGCCAATAATATCCTTAATAGGTTGGCGATATCTCCTTCTTGGAGCTGCAACATATAGTTCTCCAACTTACACAGTTCCTGTTCCTGCTGATCTTGCTGAAGCCAGTAACACCCTTGCTTCTTTTCTCCTTTCTTCATGTCTGCTTATGAGACCAATTCATCTCAGCTGGGAAGAGAATCACAAACGGCTTCTATCGCATGCACTTTACACCAGATCCTAATAAAACCAACCATCAGGCTGGATGCCCCTATCTTCATTAGTGACTTTATCTACCTGTGTCTGGGAGATCATATAAACTGTGTCCCAAGTGCTGGAGAGCTCCCTGATGCCTGGAACTCAAGTGCAGCATTCTACAAAAGTATTTTAAATACCCATTAACATCATAATGCAGGAAACCAAATACCCCCAAGCAACCCTAAAGTAGAGATACACAGCTCAGGACAGGGCTTCAGATACACCAGCCAAGCATTTATTTGGATACACTTCATTACAGTAGGCGGTGATGTATTTGCAATATCATTTCATAGCTTCAACGGCTCCCTGCTGAGGGAGAAGCTGATGAAAAGGCTGAATCACTCCAAACTTTGGGTCCCATTTAAAACGCATCCAGAAGTTACTTTATTAACCGTGGGGTCATTTTATAAACAAGTGTCCGTCCTTGGAAAGCTTGAGGGAACCAAGAGAAATGTAGGTGTTTATGTGAGGCTAATCCTAGAAAACAGACACACATACAAACATACACAAGGAACAGTCAGTGGCTCTAGAGAGGAGAGCTGGTGCCACATGGGAGGTGCAGAGCATTGTGGGGTCACTCATTTGTCTCAACTAGGTCATGTCTGGTGAAGCAAAGAAATCCATCCCATGACCTTTGAATTCCACAGCTGTATTAGTCAGGGTTCTCTTACAGGAACAGAACTCATAGGATATAGACATATATCCTATTAGTTCAAATCTGTTAGATTCTGTCTGCCAACTTGTTCTGCAAAGAGGGCATACCAACTTACAATCCTGTCAGCCCTTGAAGAGGGCGCCATCCTCTCCCCACCTCCAGGGTTATCCTTTTTAGATATAGGATGAGATGGCCTTAGCTTGAGCCAAGAGCTCACCTTTTCACACAAAAAAGAAATGGATTAATTTATGTGAAAAAATCTATAAAGTTCAATTTAATTTTTTTAATCACCTGTTGCATCTTTTTAAAAGCTAATAATGCAGCTGCATTCTCCTACCCTGTAATAACTGCATAAATGAGCCACTTGACCATCAGAGAACACCTTGGGGTAATATGTCAAAATCAAGTAAGGCACTCAAGCTCATATTGGGCTGACGGATTTAAGGCAAGACCTTAGGCAATTTTACATATATATATATATGTATATGTATATAATACATAATTTACATATAATATATATTAAATTATATGTTATATATAATACGTATTATATATAATATATAAAACATATAATATAAATAATACAGTATATATATTATAAATTATATATATTATATTATACATATATACACATACATGTAAAGGGGACTTTATTAAGTATTAACTTACGTGATCACAAGACCACAAAAGGCCGTCTGCAAGCGGAGGAGCAAGGAGAGACAGCCCAAGTCCCAAAACTGAAGAACTTGGAGTCTGATGTTCAAGGGCAGGAGGCATCCAGCATGGGAGAAAGATGTAGGCTTGGAAACTAGGCCCATCTCTCCTTTTCAGGTTTTTCTGCCTGCTTTATATTCACTGGAAGCTGATTAAATTGTAACCACCAGATTCAGGGTGGATCTGCCTTCCCCAGCCCACTGACTCAGATGTTCATCTCTTTTGGCGACACCCACAGAGACATACCCAGGATTAATACTTTGTATGCCTCAATCCAATCAAGTTGACACTCAGTATTAACCATCACAACAGCCAATCAAAAGCAGTGGTTCTCACCTAAGGGAGCTTAAAAATGCTCTGGGGTTAAACCTGGCCATTGGCAACGAAGTCAGAATCTCTTGGGTAAGACCTGCACATTAGTATATTTCGAAGGCTTCCCAAGTGCCACAGCTTTGCATCTAACGTTGAGACACTTGGCCAAGGATCTGGCGCCCCCGCCTCCCACCTCCACCCCCACCCCCAACACGCACACAAATACAAGTTCTAGAGGGCAACACCTTAGCAAAACCAAAGCATTGTCCAGGCTTTATCTCAGTAAATCCTTACTGTAACCCTAAGAGGTGGACACTGATTCTTCCCATTCTGTAAGTGAATGAACAAAGGTTCAGAGAGGTTAAACAGTTGTCCTGAAGTATCAATTCAAGCAAGAGGCAGAGCCAGGACTCACACTAGACCCTGTGAGCTTTGGGGTCTGTACTTCCACAGCTGTTTCATGGCAGCCAGTCTTTAAAATGTGCAGTTGTCACTTTTAAAGAGAAAGTAGCAATACATTTCACATATCAGATTGCCAGTTCTGGTGAGGAAAATTCAAGGACCTCTCAAGCTCGTCCATGAATTCAATGTGTGGCTGCCAAGGATGAAGACACCTCTCTTTCAACATAGTGTTGTTAGACTCGGACAACCTTGGAGAAAACCTGAGCTTTTCCTGTTCTCAGCTTTCAGACTTTGGGCCAATTGCTTATCTATTATGAAACTCACTTGCATGATCTGTACAATGGGGATAATTCCTTCCTCCCAGGTGCTCAAGGGTTGAAAGTAATTACACTAATGAAATGTCCTGGCACAAACCAGGGATTAACAAATGGTCATCTCTTCCACCGAAAGTAATACATGGCTTAGAAACCTAGATGGACCGATTGTCAAATTGTATGATGCTTATCTCTGGCACCACCTGATAAATTGTAGAGTGACCCTCTTTTTCCAGGTGTCTTTCCATCAATTACCATATTTTAACCAGTTTATATTAAATACTAGGTTTCACAGCTGTGCAATTTTTAAAAAAGTTCTTCGGACCTACTCCCACCCCACCACAAAGGGGATTAATGGTGCCCCCACAATGGGAAGGCTTTTAATGGATGCAAATTTGCAAGGCGTGATGCATTTATTAATCTCTCATTGGAGCAAAGTGTAACAAAGCCAGCAGGAGCAATCATTAATTTACATTAATAGCTTTTGGTGTCGTTTACCCCAGTGCCCGAGACATGAAATGGCAATCTGAAACCCAACTATAATGCTGTCCTACATAAGTGAATGTATCGCAGCCCCAGAGACCTAGGAGTTGCAGAGCATTCTAATATCAACCCCAGGCTCATATATATATTATGCATTTCAACAAGGGGGAGATGTGTTACTGTATCCCAATACTCCAAGAAAAATATTCAGACTGCTTACAATGGTCTTCAAGATTCTACTCCTTCCAGATTCATCTCAGACCACTCACATTTACTCTTCTTCAGCCAGGTCAGTCTCTCTCTCTCCCTCCCCCCACCCCCATATATTAATATCTCAGACACTTTAGCTTAATGCACCTCAGGGCCTTTGCACATGCTGTTAAAAATGCCTGAAATATCCCCATCTCGTTCTTTGCATTCCATCAATTTTATCCTACAGGTCTCAGATCAAATCTTACCGGCCGGGCACAGTGGCTCAAGCTTGTAATCCCAGAACCTTGGAAGGCTGAGGCGGGTGGATCACCTGAGGTCAGGACTTTGAGTCCAGCCTGACCAACATGGAGAAAGTCCGTCTCTACTAAAAATACAAAAAAAAATTAGCTGGGCACGGTGGCACATGCCTGTAATCCCAGCTACTCCAGAGGCTGAGGCAGGAGAATCACTTGAACCTGGGATGGGGAGGTTGCAGTGAGCTGAGATCACACCATTGCACTCCAGCCTGGACAACAAGAGAGAAACTCCATCTCAAAAAAAAAAAGAAAGAAAAAAGCCGGGCACGGTGGCTCACGCCTGTAATCCCAACACTTTGGGAGGCCAAGGTGGGTGGATCACAAGGTCAGGAGCTCAAGACCATCCTGGCTAACATGGTGAAACCCCTTCTCTACCAAAAATAAAAAAAAAAAAATTAGCCAGGCATGGCAGCGGGCGCCTGTAATCCCAGCTACTCAGGAGGCTGAGGCAGGAGAATGGCATGAACCCAGGAGGTGGAGCTTGCAGTGAGCCAAGATCGCACCACTGCAGTCCAGATTGGGAGACAGAGCGAGACTCCATCTCAAAATATATATATCTCCTCATGGAGTGGTCTTTTCTGGCCATCTTATCTAAGAGATTCTCCCTTAGAAACTCATCATTTTACCTTCTTTCTTTCATGGCACTTAAAACATCTCAAGTTGATCTTTTTATAGTTGCTAATTTTATAGCCTCTGCACCCCTGCCCCCCAACCACACACACACACACACACACACACACACACACACACACAAATACAAGCTCTATAAGGCAAGGAACTTGCATGCCCTGTTCATTACTCTCTGTCTAGCATTTAGAACTATGCCTGGGACATACAGGTTCTCAGTAAGTATTTGTTGAGTATGAGAATGAATAGTAAACCATCTTAATATAGGCAGCTTCACCCGGAGTGTAAAGATGTTTTTAGTGCCTTTGCTGGCCCCTAAAGTTTGGCATTCTCCAAGGTTAAGACCTCAGACTACTTTTTCTTCCCTCTCAACTATTTCTCCTTCATTCCAATGATTTTAACAGCCACTTCTACTAATGACTGCTAAATCCATGCCTCCAACAGGTCTGTCTACTGAGGTCTAGAGACTCTCATGTGACATGTACTCCAAGTCTATCTGCAAGGGAACCAGAAACCTATAGCTTGACACACTGGGAGTCTCAGTCTTTAAAGAGGAAGAGCAATTCCAGGTATACAGTGGAGTGCCTCACTCAGATCTGTGCCTGCCTCAGCCCCCATGGATCCATACCCATGAAAAGAGAGACCTGAAATTAAACAGGACATTAGGGTTCAACGGACTTGGCTGCAAAGTGAAGATTTTTTTCAGATGAGACCTTCTTATTCCTCCATCAAGCAAAACAAGCAAATCTCCGCCAGACTGAGCCCCTATTTTCACTAAGCCACACTGCACCCAAATCGTGAAAGGTTTCATGGTGTCCTGCAGCAATGCCCCTGCAAACACAGCTCATGTGTTTTTGTACCTTGACCACCCACACATACTTTCCTTCTCCCCTGCCAGTCTCATGATGTCCCTCTTCTGACACCTTTGTTGATAAACTTCTCTCCATTAAATCAATTGAGCCCCTACTCTAACATCCCCTTCCGTCTTTTATCTCTGATTCAACAAACTCATAGGGAAATATTCCTTTGTTCCTCCTTTTCTTAAAACAATATATGTTTCCTAGGAGAAAGAGAGCAATGACAGGAAGCATGAATAGGACACAGACTAAACACCAGGCACCAGACTAAACATTTTGCTCACTATGAACTATATTTTCATATAAGCCTCCCTACAACTCCCTTAAGGTAAGTATAAAGGAGACAGAAATTTGGAGAGAAGGAGCTTATGCAATGTCACCCAGAAAACATGTGGTAGAGTCCAATTTCAAATCTGAATGGCTGTGTTGCCAAAGCCCATTATTTTAATCACCATACTAAAAAGTTCATTACCAGGTAATAATTGGGTAGAGAACTTCATGAAAGAGAATTGACGGTCAATCATTCTCAGCAAACTAACACAAGAACAGAAAACCAGACACTGCATGTTCTCACTCATAAGTGGGAGTTGAACAATGAGAACACATGGACACAGGGAGGGGAACGTCACACACCTGGACCTGTCGGGGGGTGGGGGACAAGGGGAGGGAGAGCCTTAGGACAAATATCTAATGCAGGCAGGGCTTAAAACCTAGATGATGGATTGATAGGTGCAGCAAACCACCATGGCACATGTATACCTATGTAACAAATCTGTACATTCTGCACATGTATCCCAGAACTTAAATTGTTTAAAAAAAAAAGAGAGAGAGAGAATTGGTGGTCAGTCATAAAACTTGGGATGTAACAGCGTGACTTCAGCATATTGTTTAGTGCTCACCTTAAGAGAAGCATGAGGCTCAGATGAACAGGCAACTCCTGGTTGGATTAAATGAAGATGTGCCCTTGCAGAAAAGATCACAGTACCTTCGATAGCCTTGCCCTTTCCAGGGTACTCTGCCTGGTTTCTGTTTGCCAATTAGCTGAACAGCTATGTATTGCAACAAGGCATAAATGGAGTAGTGAATTGAGATGCAGGTTTCATAAAAGTGATTAACTGCTAAATTCCAGTTCAGCTAACAGTTCAATTATCCCATTTTGCATCTTAGTCTTCCATCCAATTCTGCATACATGTAGCCCCAATCACCGAGGTACCTACATCCTCTGCATTACCATTAATTAAGCCATCGCTCTTCTTCCCGTGAATCTGTCCATCTTTACCCGTGAGCTGGGTCTACAAATAAGAATGAGAAGAGTGAGCACTGAGTAGCAAATTTAATGTGCTAGAACAGGGGGTTGACTCAAAGTGAACTTTAGCAGCCACCACTCTACACACACTGCCACCACCTTCATCTGGAAACACAAATGTCGACAAACTCCATATACCATTTGTCCAAAGACAATGGGAAGTGAGAAACACTGCAGGAAGAGCAGAGACCTCAGCTGAGGTTCTCACTTGCCTACGCCGTCTAATAGATTCCTGTGGGATGGGCTCAAGCACCCAGGGAAGCAATGATTCACCACGTAACCATCCAGGACCATGGACAGAGCTCACTGAGCTTAGGAAATGGGTTCTAACTTGAAATATTCAAAAGATCATCATGAAGCCCTTGCCCTACCCCCTCCCACATATGCCCTAAATTTGTTTACTTTCTATATTGATTAGGGTTCTTGTTTAAGAATAATAGAAACTGGCAGGAATTTCTTTCAAAAGAAAAGGAGTTCTTGGGAAAAATACTTGTTTGTTCAACAAATTGCAACAGAGGCTTAAGAACAAGACCACCCGCTAAACCCAGATGACACCACAGAACAGTCTAATTCAGACTGCACTGCCCTCTTCAGAGGACACTGACTGGCTGGTGCTGCTTCAGAACAATTTCTAAGCTCTCCCTCCATCTGTGGGCTGCTGGCAGCAGAGCCAGTGTCCCAGAAGCAAGCATCAGGCTGGACCAAATTGCCCAGAAGAGAGGAAAGGAGAGGCAAGGAGAGGAATGAGTATCTGGTGTTTTTAATATTCCTGACATTCATCGACACCAACACAATAGTGAATCCCTAAATACACAAAAGGGTTCAGATGCTGAGCAGCTGAAATATGTACACACACAGAGCTCCATGGTGCTCCACCATGAGCACCTGACATAGCACACAATTCAGCACATGGAATAAAAGCAAAGCTCCTTAACAATCTTGGTCCTGAAGACCTGCCCCCCCTCATACCCATAATCCATCTTCATAAGACTTTTACATGTTCCTCTAGAACACAGTGTTTGCTTCACCATCAAGCCTTTGCACATGCAATTTCCTCCATCTGGAACACTCTTCCCCTAGCTAACTGCTACTCACCTTCTGAACTCAGAGAAATGTGTTTTTTAGACTTGATGGAAGGACCCTGTAACAAGCTCTACTAACACGACATGTTTATTCCATGAGCGCAGGGAATATGCCTGTGTCATTCTCTGCTGTATCCATAGAAGTTAATTTAGTGTCTCATTCATAAATGTTTAATATGGATTGGTCCAGTGAATTTCTTTCAACCCTGACTTCAAATAAAAGCAACATGAGGGAGACAGGCGAGTCATAGGCAGTCTATGCATCACTCCTAATCACTCGTAAGCACATTTACCTACATGCCCATTTATCTACTGTAAACAGGGACCCATAGAAAGTGCATTCATTTTCCCCTAAGAATTCTTTGACTACCTCTTACTAGCCCTTGCTGCCCAAAACACAAAACTCAGTTTAACTAAAATGTGAATGTGCAGGTGGATTTCACACCAGAACCTTGCCTTCTCATAGGAGGACATATTCTTTGCAGAACTACCTATTCTCTAGTGATACTCACTCAACAGCCTCAAGAGAACTGGTATCTCTGATCTTTTAGAAAGACAAAGCAAGAGAAGCTGTCATAGTAACCAACATCAGAGGCCTGGGTTCAACTTCTGGGTCTTCCCCTTCTGTCCATTTGACCTTGCCCTCCATAATGACTGAGCAGGAACTTCCCACCAGCCTGGGAAGATGCAGAATTGCAGGCCGGTTTTAGTTGATTTTCTAAAAGAAAAAGGAAAACTGAGATATTTACTCTTCACACCTGTTTGTGGACAGAGAGTCATACTTGCTAACTCAGTTTTGTTCATCAATGTACGAATATAAAAGTCAATCACCAACATTTACTAAATAGTACTATGTGCCCAGGCACTGTTCTGAGCCCTTTTTTTTTTGAGGTAGAGTCTTGCTCTGTTGCCCAGGCTGGAATACAGTGGTACAATCTGGGATCACTGCAACCTTTGTCTCCCAGGTTCAAGGGATTCTCGTGGCTTATCCTCCTAAGTAGGTGGAATTGCAGGCATGTGCTGACACAACTGGCTAGTTTTTTGTATTTTTAGTAGAGATGATTTTTTGTCACATTGGCCAGGCTAGTCTCAGACTTCTGGCCTCCAGTGATCTGCCTGCTTCAGCCTCCCCAAGTGCTGGGATTACAGGTATGAGCCACCACACCCAGCGTGTTCTGAGCACTTTCCAGGCACAGTCTCATTCAATCCTCACAACAACTCATTGCTATCTGCATTTTGCACATGGGAAAACTGAATCTCAGAGAGGTTGAGTGACTTGCTCAAGGTCACACAGCTAGTGAGAGGGAGATGTGAGACTGAGTCTGCTCTCTTAACTTCCTAAATGATATGTGATATCACACACACACATAAATGGGCAGCTATACAATAAATGTTTCATAAATGTTACCTTAATAAGTGATAGATGCAAGTATAGATGAATGGATACACAAATGGATGGGTAAAAAGGTGTGATGTCTTCCTTTAATTTTTTTTTTTTATTTCGCTTTAAGTTCTGGAATACCAGAACGTGCAGGTTTGTCGCATAGGTATACATGTGCCATGGTGGTTTGCTACACCTATCAACCCATCATCTAGGTTTTAAGCCCTGCTTGAATTAGGTATTTGTCCCAAAGCTCTCCCTCTCCCTGCCCCCCAACGCCCCAACAGGCCCTGGTGTGTGACGTTCCCTCCCCACCACCATGTCCATGTGTTCTCATTGTTCAACTTCCACTTATGACTGAGAACATGCGATGCCTTCCTTTTTTAAGTGATCCCTCTAATAACCTAATTATAGACAAAAGACTTAGCCCATTGAGTCTTCATAACCCAGAAAATTATGTTCCCCCAAATGAGAGCTCATTACCCCAAACCACATCCAGCAGGAGGAGCTCTGTGCCCCTCATCTTTATTTCAACGCAATGTCTGCTGCAACTTCTAGGAGCTGCTGGAGGAGAATGGAGAGGAGCAGCATGTCTCCACACACCATCCACAAGGAGAGTGGATGACTAGAACAGATGCTGTTAATCATCTATCCCTCCCTAACAGATGGGCTCCAGCACAGCCTTGCAAATCCATAGGCTGGGCCCAGCAGCCACACGGGCTGCACGATGACACGCGGATGCCATCCAAGAAGGCTCAGTGTTGAGGCTCCGTTGCCATGTTTAAACATAAACAGCTCGTTTTCCCCATGCCTTGTTTTCTGTGTTTCCATTATCTGGCCAAGTTGGGTCCAATTGAGAAACAGGCAGCTGTGTTTGGGGAGCGATTGTCTTCTTCCCACTGGGCACGTGAGCTGAGTTCTCTATTGTTCACATCTGTGGCCGCCTGGCTGAAAACCCAGGGATGCTTCTCTCTTTTCAAGCACCAGTGTGCTTAGCCCAAAGTCTAGAAATGATCAGTAGTAAACAGTCTTTCCCAAAGAGGAGAGCTTCCTGGGCTGGTTCATCCCTTCTTCTGTTCCTTAGGACCCAAAAATGTGTTTTCTCTCTCTTCCTGTGTGTGTGTGGGTGGGTGTGCGTGTATGTGTGTGTGCATATGCATACATGCATGTGCGTGTGGATGTATATATACAGTGTATATTCATATCTATACACACACTTTTTTTGAGACAGGGTCTCTATCTTTTGCCCAGGCTGGAGAGTAGTGGTGCAATCACAGCTCACTGCAGCCTTGACCTCTTGGGCTCAAGCAATCCTCCCACCTCAGGCTCCAAGTAGTTGGAACTACAGGCACACACCACCATGCCTGGTTAATTTTTTAAAATTTTTCAGAGAGACGGGGTCTTGCTGTGTTGTCCAGGCTGGTCTGAAACTCCTGGGATCGAGAAATCCTCCTGCCTCAGGCTTCCAAAGTGCTGGGATTACAGACATCAGCCACCCACCATATCCAGCCACAATGTGCTATTTTTACATAACGTACTATGTGCGCCAGACCAGCATTATATATGTGAATATGTCCAACAGATTTTCACCATAGGGAAGGAAAAGTGGCTCATCTGAAGTTACAAATCTGTGAAAATCAGCAAATAGAACTTGAATCAAAACGTTTCTCCAATGTCTACGCATTCGCCACGTATTAGATTGGTGCAAAAATAATTAAAAGTAATGGCAAAACCCGCAATAACTTTGGCAGTAACCCAATACTATGTTCTATAAGATGCTTCCAATTCTAAACAAACAGAACCTGGGCTCTGCCAGGAAGCCTTCTGTCTACCTTTGCTCTGTAAGTTCCTTTGTCAAGACTTTCTGACATGTGATGGAAGAGTCCCATAGATTCTGGAGTCAAACGTGAGATTGAATCCTGGCCCCATCGCTATCAACCTGTGCCTGGGCATGATACCCCTACCTCACTAAACTTCAGCTCCCCAACTTTCAAACAGACATGAATATTTTACCCATTGTAGAGGAAAGTGTAGATTACATAGGAAATAAAAGTCATATTCATCCTTCAAGTCTTTGTTACTCAGAAACAGCTTCTCTGAACCCTAAATCAGGTTAAATTCAATCGCTTTAAAATATTTTCACAATACCCTAGGCTCCTTCCAGAATAACATTTATTATACGTGTAATTTATCCTTAATTACATGTCCCACTTCTAGAACCTAAGAACTATGAAGGCAGGGCTTATATCTGCTGTGTCTTTTGCTGTAGGATCACCTCCCAGAACAGTACTACACAGAGGATGGACAACCAAGAATGAGTGATTCAATGGCAAGATGGTATTTATAAAGCAACTGGCACAGTCCCTGTCACACACAGAAGCATTTGTTCTCTTTCCTCTTCCCTGGATGCATCAAGACCCACGGGGCTTCTTCATTCCCCCTTTCTGTTTTGTAACCAGCCTTGATGCAGAAGAGGAGAAAAGCTGCAGGCTGAAGCAGATGATGCAGGCAAAATCCTAAGCTGGGAAATGCTAATGAGTCTTAGACAACATCAGAAAGACCCAGAAGGCCTACAATGAGGCCAAGAATTACAGTGATGCACTGTCATATGTATATGTATTTGTAAGGTAGAAGAGCGAAGGCGTGGAGACAGACAGGTGGGTTGCCACAATAAGTAGCTAGAGAAGGAGAGAAGAAATGCAAGTCAAAGATGGAAAAGAATTGCAATGTGGGCTTCCCCCAAAGATAGACATGAACTTCACTGAATGGACATAGTTGCCCTCCACGGAGCCCCTTCCACTTGACGGAACAACCAGGTCTGGCCTCAGTGATACTGACATCAACATTTGGGTGCCAAGCGACACCTTGCTGAGGCTTGAACATGGAAATGGACTGTGAGCTGACCTGTGCTGAAAGCCAGAGACAGGAAGGAAATCCACAGAAGTAGTTCTGGACAGAGCCTTCAGGATGGGTTCACTCTGAGAGAAGGTAGCTTGCACCTTCTTTACTGAGGTGTGACCTTGATATCAACCCTGTTGACCTTGGAACCTGCTATCTGCCTGGCTCCTGGGTGCCAGGCACAGGCTTCCTTCTGACCCTGTAACGTGGGTTGCTTCTTGGTGACTGGCTCCATCCTTGCCCCTTCTCTGTGACTTCTACTTGAATAATGAGCTCTAAATATATTTTCCTGTTCGAAACCATTTTTCTTTTCTAATGCTAAATTATAAGGCTTGTGTGTGTCAGCAGGAAAATGCGTGCCCTGCTTTTCCAAGGGATGCAGAGATGCCGCTAGACATACTTCCAAACCACTGGGAGGGGGTGGAGGCGTTTCCACCATCTCACCCGCCCCAGAGTGAAGCCTTCTCTGCAGCCAAGCACATTCCTGAGCAATTACTGACCCAACCCCAAGCTCCCTAATTATTTCTGAAAAAGTTCAGGATAGAGAAGGAACTACTATTAATTATTAAAAACGAAAACCCAGACACACACACACACACACACACACACACACCCCTAGGGTGAAGGATTTCTGATCATCCCTCTCATATTTCTCCGGTCTAGGTAGGACCATCAGAAACTACTGAATTTAGCTGGGCTGCTTGTGAGCCACACAAATTACAGGCAAACCAACAACCGCTAAAGTTTTTTCCTCTTGACATCATTATCTCCAGCTAATGGAGGTGGTGGTTATAAAGGAAAAACAATCAGAGATGGATGAGTCTACATCTCCCACTGCTCTTCCTTTTCCTGGAAAATATGACTTACTCTTTGTGGATTGTTTTGTTTCCTTCAAATGAAAATCTTACAGGGAACGTGGCACACTTACTGTTTCCACAGTTGGGTTCTTGCTAGGGTCTGGAGGGGTGTGCTTGTCCTTTAAGAATGAGGTGCACCCAAAGCCAGCCTTCAAAGGTTCAGCATAGCAGAAATGGAGACTATGATGCACAAAGGCCCTGTGGCAGGAGGGCACTGAAGAGGTGCAGAAATGGTGGGAAGCACTAAAGTACAGACAGCACCAGACATGAAGTCAGGAGCCCTCCTGACACGTGGCATCAGAATAACCTGGGGCAGGTTTATTGATCTCTCTGTAATTGATTTTACTCATCAGATAGGTAGGCATCTGCCCAGACAGTTCCAAAGGACCACCATGAAGCTCACCTAAGAGAATACATTAGGGTACTGAGGATGGAATCCTTCCATCCCTGCCATTCTACCTGATCCACTGCCTGCCCCCGGACTGATAGAATGACTCTAAAACTTACCAAGAGACATAAACCTCTAACCAGCAACCCAGGCACGTCCAAGAAAGTTGTAACCCTTTTTTTTTTTTCCAATTCTCAAAGATGGAAATCTGTCCACCCATTTAACTGGGTTACCTGAAGAACATAGGACAGGCTTTTATTATTCATCACTTTGAGAGAAAACTGATTATAAGTGTGACTCTACCTGGAAAAGGCTATGGCTCTGATTTAAATCTAAATATTCTGCCAGGCTGATGGGTTGTATCCTTCAACCCCCGGCTCACACTGCAACTTGGATGGAGATATAATTTGAATAGTCATTTTAAATTATAAAAAGACAAGGGGCCTTATATTCACTGGATAGTCTCCTCTCTCCGGGCAGCTCTGAATTAGCAAAAGCATTGGCTCCTAAAATAACAGGGTGAGAGAGGCACCCCTTTCAGAAGGGTTTGCATTAGCACTTTGATCACTTGCCCATCAAACTGTGCGTTTCTGTATAGGAAACGAAGAACAGCTTGTCTCCACAGTCTATTATAATTACCACTAAATGCTCCAGAAACTTGGCAGTTTTGAATTTCATAACACCCATGACTGACATTCCTAATTAATACTATTGTTTTTCTCCTCTGGCTGAATTTCCTGAATGCCAACATGCACCGCATACACTAAAAACAGACATTAAAGAAAATAACATCAGTGTTAATCTCCAGCACAAATATATCAAATGCCTCAGTGAAGTGTATAGAAAAGAACCGGATTCCTATAAATAATGGAGCATCCCTCTCTGATCATCTTTATCCTTCTACACTAATAAGATGATCATCTCTCTCCCCCTGCCTCCTTGCTCTTAGATTTCAGAACCGCATTTGGTGAAGTGCACTCCCCGCTCTTTTATTCTCTTGCTTTGCTTTTAAGTTGCAGATTGAAACTTTCAAAGAAAACCTTCTAGCTTAAGTTAGAAATAGCATCCACTGGGCACTCTATAAATAGGGAATCCACAGAAGAGAGCAAGATGGTCTAATTTGTGCTTTCTAATGGATGTTTCTCCGGTTTGTGTGAGGCTGAGAGCACCCAGCATTTGCTGATGTCCTCATTTACTCTGCTGGATGGCTTCACCAGGGATTTCAGTGAGGGGGGCTCTGAGTCTGAATTCCGTCCCTGCCACCTGCCAGCTGGGCCATTTCCTTGTGCTCTCTGAGCCTCAATTTCTTCATCTGCAAAGTGGAGCTTATAATAGCATCTACCTTTCAGGGCTTGAGTGAGAATGCAATGAAAAAAATAATGTATTGAACAGAGATGCTAGCAGACAGTCAGCACTTATTAAACTTAGTTATTGGGTTTATGGTTGATACACTTCCAAGTTTGTTGACAGGTCTAAGAAAAGCTCCAGGCACATATGAGAGACTCAATAAACTCAAACAGTTGAACTAGTAAGAAGGATAACCCTGTGAGGTGCCTAGCAGTTTAAACTGCACATGAGTGAAAAGGAAAGAAATGTGTATGAGTGTAGGATTAGTATTGTAGAGAGTGACAGTTGTCTCTTTTACAGAAACCCAAGACCTCAGGCAGTATCACAGTGCAGAAACTTGGAAATGAAAATCAGGGCTTGTGGCTTAAGAGACAAAGGTATATGTTCCCATATCTTCCCTAGCTCAGCCTGTATTCACAAGTTACGTTGGTGTCGGTTTTGATCTCGACAGCACCTATGGACATGGGCTACAGAATAATTGTGCCCACTCAGCAATCCTGATTTGCTTCGTCTAGTTGTTTAATTGAAAATGGGTTAATATTTATTTTGACTGTGATGAAATGCATATAAGATAAAATGTATTATTAGTAACATTTAATACACTCACAATATTAAGCAACCATCATCTCTGACTCCAGAACATTTTCATTGCAAGGAAACCTCAGACCCATTAAGCGGCCACTCCTCAACACCCCTCCCCCAGCCCCCAGCCCCCAGCAACCACTAATCTGCCGTCGCTATGAATTTGGCTGCTCTAGACACTTCAGGTAAATGGAATCCTAAGGTCTGTGACCTTTTGTGTCTGGCTTCCCTCACTTAGCATGTTTTCAAGGTTCATCTACATTTTAGCACATGTCAGTGCTCTGTATCTTTTTATGGATAAAAAATACTCTGCTGTATGGATAGACCACAATGTATTTATCTAGTCTTCCCTTGATGGGCTTTTGGGTAGTTTCTACCTTTTGGATATTGTGAACAATGTTGCTATGAACATTCATGTACAAATCTTTTGTGGACATATACATATCCCTGGCAAAAGAATTGCTGGGCCCTATGGCAATTATTTAACTTCTTCCACTTCTATGACTCTTATTTTCTACTCAGGAACCATCTCTTTCATCATGCTCTTTCCCTGTGTTTTCATCTCAAAAAGCCATCTTGGGCCTGGCACACTGGCTCTCGCCTGTAATCTCACCACTTTGGGAGGCCAAGGCAGGAAGATCACGAGGTCAGGAGATGAAGACCATCCTGGCCAACATGGTGAAACCCCATCTCTAATAAAAATGCGAAAATTAGCTAGGCATGGTGATGCCTGCCTGTAATCCCAGCTACTTGGGAGGCTGAGGCAGGAAAATTGCTTGAACCAGGGAGTTGGAGGTTGCAGTGAGCCAAGATAGCGCCACTGCACTCCAGTCTGTCTCCAAAAAAAGAAAGCCAACTTGTTCTCATTCTCTTTGGCAGGACTGCTCTAGGGGTAGGTTCCCGACCCAGGTGAACCCAAAGAGCCCAAGCCTTGAGGCTTTTGCAGAAACTTGGCTCCCCCCTGCTGCTAGGTAGGCTGAGATAATCAAACAGAGTTTAGAGCTGAGGGTGGCCACTCCCCCACCAAAAAAATAAAACAAAAACAGAAGGAAAGGACAGAGTAGGACAGATGCCTCAAGGCATCATTAGAGCATCCAGATTCCGTCACACTTAGGGGGAAAGGCCAACCCTCTGGAATTTTCAGCTCCATGAGATTACATTTTGGGTCTATTCAACTTGGTTTGAATTGAGATCTTTGTTGGGGTGCTATCCAACTGCTGTTATGTGGGTGCTCAGACAGTACCAATGGGTGGGCTGATTGGGCAAGGATTATTTTCATTTAAATTCTGTAATGTATCATGAATACTACTACACAGGCATCCAGCTGGAGCAATGCTCCCCCTAACCAAAGCCTGAGTATCCATCTCCAAAACTGTGAACTGAGATAAGCAAGCTAGGGAGAGTCTAATGCTGAAGGAGTCAAAAGTGTGCTCCACCCATCACCTCTCTAGCAACTTCAGACCAGCTATGAGCATTTCCAAGATAACGGTGAATGACCTCATGTGTTAGACCAGACACCTAAAACAAAAATGGGAGGGAGGAGAGGAGAAGCCTGCTGTCAACAGACTTGTCACATACACAGAAAGAACACTGGCATCTTGATGATAGGGGAAAGGAGAGGAAGAAACTGCTGGTTTGGTTAAAATGAAGAGTTATGCATAACACACCTACTTGTCACTTCCCCAAAGCCTTCCCAGGCTGCAGTTTAATCTGAAGAGGAAAACAATCCAGCCTCAGTCCACCCTGTTAATGCTCCCAGATAACAGACTGCTCTATTAAGTACTTTCCAGCAGCCACAGTGGTTATCAGAACCACCTCTGATGCTTTTGGCTACCAGTGAAGTCTTCTTTTTGAAGCACTTCTCTTTCTCACAGGTTTCTAAAGCTCTGTGTTAAGGTCGGGAAAAAGAGATGATTTTTTGCTTCAAGGCTTATTCAGCTCAGAGATGACCTTAATATATATTTTTGCAAATCTTTTTTTAAAAGTTGGTGTTTTTGTTGTTTTTGAGATGGAGTCTCTCTCTGTTGGCCAGGCTGGAGTGCAGTGGCATGATCTCAGCTCACTGCAACCTCTGCCTCCCGGGTTCATACAATTCTTCTTCCTCAGCCTCCTGAGTAGCTAGGACTATGGGCACATGCCACCATGCCTGGCTAATTTTTGTATTTTTAGTAGAGACAGAGTTTCATGATATTGGTCAGGTTGGTCCTGAACTCCTGGCCTTTTAAGGCATGCTTGTTGGTGATTTGGTTGTTAGAATTTTTTTTTTCCTGGTGGACAAAATGGTGTATTTCTAGAAATGCCTCATTAAGAAGCCAACCAGGGCAACTGCTGCCATCCCCTTAAAGTGTTCTAGAGGTAGATCTCTCAGCCTTTGCAGAGACATCCTTGCCACAGGCAGTTTCGCTGCATCAATAAGCTCACCCCCACTTCACTGTAAAGTCTCATTACCAGAAATATCCTGTTGGCCAACCTGGGGAGATGATAAAGGGGTTATTTAGTTTTATTCTTCCTACTTTGAAATTCCTGGCTTGGTGCTAGAGCTAAGCAAGAAGAAAAACTAATTCTAATAGTTTCCCCTGCAGAAACACCAACTAGAAAGGATAAATGAAAAGAAATCCAGAGATCAATCAGAAAAATAAGAAAATCCAAAGAGAGTTTGTTCAACCCAAATATACAAGCAAGATACATAGGATTTTCAAGTACACTTCTAAAAACTGACTATGTACAGGCCACAAAGGAAATCAAGAATATTTTTAAGTTGATGAACTAATGGACCTCACCCACTCACATCAATGCTATAAAATTATAAGTAACCCAAAACCAATCCCCAAAACTATCTGCATACTTGCTAATTGTAAAATATATTTCTAAGCAGAAAATCAAAATAGAAATTAATAAACAATGTAGAATCAAATGGTAATGTGCCATACAGCAAACGTGACAGGACACAGCCAAAGTTGTTCTCAGAGGAAAATGTATAGCCTTACATGTATGTATTAGGAAATAAGAAAGGGCAAATAGCTAAACCTAGCTTGAACTCAGGAATCTTGGGGGTGGAGAGAATGGAGAATGAAATAAACCCTAAGAAAATACAAAAACATAATAAAGTGAAAACAAAATGTTAATGAAGCAAAAAACTAAGTAAGCAACAACAAAAACACTGGGGTATACCCACAAAGACAAACGATTTTACTTTACAAATAATAGCGAAATAGGGAATGACCTATCCTGAAGGTAGATGGCAGAACAGGCATCTTATCAATCTCAACTGAAATTTGAGGACTCCAGAAGCAGCCCTTAGGAAAACAAGCCCAACCCTCAGAGGCCTTGCCCTATTTTTTTCTTCATGTGTCTGGTAGGAGACAGAATGAAACACACAGGGCAATCCACAAAGCAGAGATATACTTAATACATGCAAACTGAGCAGTGGTAAAATCAAGACTCATCCTCCTGGGGATCAAATGAAAATCCAGAGTTACCGCACAAAAGTCACATCTCTACCACCCTGATGTCTTCACATAACAACTTCATGTTGACTCCTTAAGCAGGAGAAACAGAGATCCATTCCCTATCCAGAAAAAACAGATGGGGAGGAAAATGTGGATTATAGCTCATCTTTCACGTTCTTTATCTATCTAAAGTGGCTGCTCCAGCTCACTGCCTGTCCTATTAGCTGAGGCCTTCTTCTGTGGATTCTATCGCAGTCTTTAAGTACACTGTTGGCTTAGGTATGTATTTAATATATTGTCTATCTGTTCCAACTGAAATGCAGGCTCCAAAGGGACCTATTTGGTCTGTCTTCTCCATTGCTCTTTTTTTAGGATCTAGGATAATGTCTGAGAGATCCAGGAAACAAAGTGAATTCAATGGAATTCAATGGAACTTGTCGTGGCAATAAAAGGAGCATGCAATCTTCCCGAAGACTTCCCTGAGCTCTGTTTACTGTGCTGAGGAATTGTAAGACCTTTACATTGCTTCATGAGTACCAACGTTGAAAAAAAGAAGAAGGCCACAGAAATGGGATAATGAGGCTCCAATCAGGCATTTACTCCACATACTGGGAACTGGACCAGATGCCCCGCACTCTGCGAAGAACTGCCCTCCCTTTCCTTCCCAGCTGCCTCCATATCCATGACGGATGTGCCCAACTGTGGCTTGTAAAGGCTCCAGGCAAACTGAACAGGCCCCTGCAAACCTCCCTTGGGGGCATCCTTGCTCTCTGCCATTAGACACGTGGAGAAGCTGACATGTCTGAAAGACTTCTCTTGTAGGCTCTGACGGGCTTGAGTTGGTGGCAGTTTTGACGGCTAGGGCCTGATTATCCCATTCACCTTTTGACATTTCGTCAGCTCTTTTTCTCTCCCGACGTAGGCGTGCCAACAACAGCTTTCAGCAGATGCCTCTCAGAAGCTGGGGCCTGCTGAAAACAGCCCCTACTTCTGTGGGCTTTCAGGGCACAGGATGGCTCTGCCCCCACTCAGCAGCACATGGGTATAAACCCTGGGAGCACGGCTATGTCCAGAACCCCCTGTGAGGGCCCAAGGGACTGGGGCAGCCTGAGTTTTTCGGAATCTGTCCTAAGATCAGGACACTCAGTAAATATGGAGAAACAGCTAGAGGGAGTCCAGCCATACATTCATTCATCCACTAAATACTAATTGAGTGCCAACTATCTGCCAAATACTGAACCAGGCACTGGTTCTCTGATGGTGACTGGTGACCCAAAGGTCCCTGCCCTTGTGGCACTAGCTGGTCAGGGAAACAGCAAACATACAATCCCATTTAATTTTATCAATGGTGACTATTTCTAGAAATGCAAAAAACAAGGTGGTATGTGAGATAATAAGGGAGAACTACTTTTATCAGGAAGGAGGCCAGAGAAGGCCCATCAGATGGGATGTCCTTAAAGCCGAACCTAGAGGAGGAAAAGGAGCCAGACACTTGGAAAGCAAGAGGCAGTTTATTTGGGGCAGAGGGGACATGGGTGCAAAGGCTCTGAGACAGAAAAGAGGTTGGCCGGAAGCAGTGGCTCCTGCCTGTAATCCCAGAAAATCTGAAGGCTAAGGTAGGAGGATTGCCTGAGCCCAGGAGTTCGAGGCCAGCCTAGGCAATATAGCAAGACCCCCTCTATGTAAAAATATCAAAAAGTTAGCCAGCCATGGTGGTGCACACCTGTGGTCTCAGCTACTCGGGAACCTGAGATGAGAGAATCATTTGAGCACGGGAGGTAGAGGGCTGCAGTGAGCTAGGACTGTGCCACTGTACTCCAGCCTGAATGGCAGAACAAGACCCTATATCTCGATTAAAAAAAAAAAAAAAAAAAAGGGCGGAGCTTGATCAGGGAGCTTCCAAGAGACCAGTGCAGCTGGAGCAGAGATAACAAATGGGAGACCAACCCGGGATGACAATATGGAGGTGGGCAGGAGGCCAAGTGTGCAGGGCCTTCTACACAGCATCAAGGCCATGTGTATTGCATTCTGACAACAATGAGAAGCCACAGGAGGATTTTAAACTAGGAGCAGCATTACCCCTCCATGGATCCCAGGAATTTGGAAAAAGCAAAAAGGAATTAGGACCATGTGGACCAAGAGTCAGTATTTCCCACTTAGGAACTTCTGATTTTCTGATACTCAAAGCACATTTACCAGGACAAATGGACAGATTCTCCATCCGAACTAGGATAACCCCTTAGGGAGTTTGCTGGCTATCAGATTACTGGGTCCTGTGGCAGAATCTCTGGGAGGAGGAACAGAAAACCACTTTTTTTTTTTTTTTTTTAAGAAGGAGTCTCGCTCTGTCACCAGGCTGCAGTGCAGTGGTGCAATCTCGGCTCATGGCAACCTCCGCCTCCTGGGTTCAACTGATTGTCCTGCCTCAGCCTCCCGAGTAGCTGGGACTACAGGCACACACCACTGTGCCCAGCTAATTTTTGTATTTTTAGTAGAGACAGTGTTTCACACCATGTTGGCCAGTATGGTCTCGATCTCTCAACCTCATGATCTTCCCACCTCAGCCTCCCAAAGTACTGGGATTATAGGCATGAGCCACTGCACCCGGCCAGGAATCCACTTTTAAAGAGTTCACAACTGACTCCGTTGCACAGCTTGGCTCGAGAACCCCCAAGTCAAGAGATGCAGTTCCTTAAAGATGTGATTATTTAAAATTTAGCCAATCGAAGAAACAACACTTGGATGAAGCAGACACAGCAGCTATGGTGAGAGGGGCACGCCTAGAGGCAGCTGACGAGAAGGGTGGGTCTCTTTGAGAGAAGACAGTGTGCTCTCTCTGTCTGTCTCCTCCATGTGTGGGGTCCCCAGGAGCAGCTCTGATGTTCACACAATGAGGAATTTTGCCATGGCCGGAACATCTCGAGCACCGGCTCATCCCTGAAGGGAAGGCAACTGCCCCATTTGCTTCAACTGGAACAAAAATAGGAGCATCAAGGCAAACTTCCCCACAAAGCTTCAGCCACCAACTTTAAACTAAAATGCACAGCTGCCTTTTGAATGTCTTTGACGTGTGAAGCACAAGAGGCTGGGACAAATACAGACAAGAGGTGACCCAGAATATGGCGTGGTCTCCAGCTTTCCTGTTGTTTCCACGCTGACTGGCCACAGGGCGCTCTACATGACGTTATTCCTGCAGTCCTCAGCATGGTGCCTTGCACCAAGTAGGAGCTTTACAGCTGCTGGCTACCTTCATTCAATACATACACCAGCTGTGAATGACGCAGTGTTAAATATGGGATGGCACCCCCTGCACTCTCAATAACTGGTCACTGCTTGACTGAAGCTATTTCAATTGGCTATTCAATAGGATTTTTCAGCCAGGTGTGGTAGCTCATGCATTTAATACCAGCATTTTGGGGGGCTGAAGTGGGAGGACAGCCTGGCCAACATAGTAAGACCCTATTTCTACAAAAAAAAAAAATTAGCTGGGCATGGTGGCATGTACCTGTGGTCTCAACTACCTGGGAGATGGAAAGACCTTTTGAACCCAGTACATCGAAGCTATAGTGAGCCATGTGCATGCCACTGCACTCCAGCCTGGGTGACAGAACAAGACCCTGTCTTGAAAATAAAATAAAATAATCAATAAATAATAGGATTTCTCAACCTCAACACTCTTGGCATTTGGAACCGGGTCATTCTTTGTTGTAGACAGCCGTCCTATGCGTTGTACGGTGTTTAGCAGTATCCTTGCCCTCCATTTACCAGATGTCAGCAACACACTCCCTGCCCCAGATGTGGCAATCAAAAATTTCTCCAGACATTGCCAACTGCCCTCTGGGAGGCAAAATTTCTCCCCTGCCCACTGGAAACCCCACTATAGATAATCATAGATAACATGCACTGAGCATCTACTATGTGTTAAGCACTATCTCAGCTACATGATATATGCTCTTTATTTAATCCTTTTAACCTAACAGTGGCATAGGTGTTACTATCCTCATTATGCAGATAAGGAAACTGAAGCAAAGGGGCCACTACACAACTTAGAAGTGGAGGGGACTAAACGGTGAACCTGATTGTCTTCAGTTTCAACCAGCACTTGAACTTCAAACCTCCACCCCCTACTGCTGTGTTATCAGTGACTTATTACAAAGATTCAAAAAATTCCACACAATTCTCCATATTTCACGTGTTTTAAGTTTTCACTAACACATTTTTAAAGAAAGAAAAAATTGTCATAAAATAAAAATGTTAGGGGGTGACTCCAGGTCAGTAATTCTCAAAGTGTGGTCCAGGTCCCCAGAACTCTTTCAGGGAGATCCACCAAGTCAAAACTACTTCATGGTAATACTGTGATGCTATGGGCATGTTTTACTCTCATTTTCTTATGAGTGTATGGGGGAGTTTTCCAGAATGTGTCTGAAAGTGATGATATTGTCACTTTCACAGATAATAGATTACGTGGTCAGGTAACCCTGCATTTTAGAAAGTTCTCATTTTAATTTCTAGTACAATAAACATGGAGAGAGAGCATTCACACAAACAAAAGCGCTTCAATATGTTCTAAGAGCATAAAGGAGGCCTGAAACTAAAATGGTGCAGAACTACTGTTTTAAATTAGAAGACACTCAAAGGTATAAACAGTCAAACGGACCATGTCAACTTTGATATGAATCCCAGTCTTCTGAGGGGAATTTAAAGGGGAAAATGGAAAGATGTTGGTCAAAGGGTCCAAACTTTCAGTTATGAGATGTCTAAGTTTTGGCCGGGCGTGGTGGCTCACGCCTGTAATCCCAGCACTTTGGGAGGCTGAGGTGAGCGGGTCACAAGGTTAGGAGATCGAGACCAGCCTGGCCAACATGGTGAAACCCCATCTCTACTAAAAATACAAAAAATTAGCTGGGCTTGGTGGCATGTGCCTGTAGTCCCAGCTACTCAGGAGGCTGTGGCAGGAGAATCACTTGAACCTGGGAGGTGGAGGTTGCAGTGAGCCGAGATCTCACCATTGCACTCCAGCCTGGGCAACAGAGTGAGACTCCATCTCAAAAAAAAAAAAAAAAAAAAAAAAAAAAGGGCTAAGTTTTGGGAACCCAATGTAGCACATACTGGCTACAGTTAAAAATGCTGTTGTGTTTCCTTAAAATTTGGTAAGAGAGCAGACTTTAAGTGTCTTCACCATGCACAATAGTAACTAACCATGGGTGAGGACCAACGTGTTAATTTGATTGTCATACTCATTTAGTGTATGTATATCAAATCATTACACCGTATACCTTAAACATATACAACTTTTGTCAATTAAATATTTTAAAATCTTTAAAATGTAATAGATAAAAAAGATATTTGTGAGACAACTGGGAAAATCCGGATATCTACTAGAGACTAGGTAATATGAAGGAGTTATTAATTTTGTTCTCATCCTGAGGAGATGCAGGCTAAGGTTTCTAGAGTGGATACATACAACTTACTGTGGCTCACGTACACGCCACACACACGTAAACATGCACAGATACCTCTTTTAATATACACAAATGTAGGTAAAGCAGAGGTGACAAAATGTTCACTGTCATTGGCCCTGGATGGTAAGTATATAGCATATGTCATATTATTCATTTGTTATATTTTCCTTCTATGTTCTGTGGAATGTTCGTAATACATAAGTTGGGAAAATAATTACAGTTGGGAAAGTAGATTCAACTTTGTGTCACAAAGAGATATATAGTGAGTAAAGACAGGAGGCCTTTTAAATTTCTTTTCTTTTCCCAATCCCAGGAGGAAGATAGCCAGGGTGAAGGGAGCAGGTGAAGAATGAGTATGCCATTGAGTTAGCACTCCCAGCCCCAGCATAACAAAGCTTAGGACTGATTCGACATGGCGCTACCTTCTCAACCCTATATCAAGCCATTCCAGGACCTCTTACATCAGCACTCCTTTCTTCTGGGTTGGAGGCAATTCAGCCTCAATGTGCACACGCAGTAGCTACGGCCATAGGAAAGCCAGCTCAAAATCCTTTATGCTCCATGTCAGGAATCTCTCCCTGTCTACTCTTCTCCCTCATTCACCACTCCGCCTGCTTCAGTTCACCTCTCCAGCATAGGAGGCGTCTTAAAGCGTCATTCATGGCCCAATTTATGGATCTGTTAGCTTTATAAGCTTAGCTCTAAACTGGTTATTTTAAGCACTTTATGGCAAATACAAAAAAATAATAATGAACTGTGCAGAGAAAGAAATGTGAAAATTATCTAAACAGAGCAAACGGCAACCATAAATTTCCTGTCTTCCCAAGAGATGATGAAAACACCCAATCAGAATACCACCTGGGTGATTTAATAAACCTAAAAGAACGCATCACACACAACCTATGGCATTCATTACTCACATTGCATTGATAATGAAATCACAGGTCTGAGACAAGCATCTAGAGGACAGTATCTCTCCTTGAGTCCCAGTTATAAAATGATCAGCCAAAGACCCCTTCATAGTCACCGGACTCTACCAGCTAAGCCGAAAAGGCGAGGGACAGGAGAATGCAATGAGGAGGACCTGCTGGTCACAAAGACTCAACAGGGATCTAGAGCTTGCACCAAATTCCCCTCTCTCACTGGGGCGCTTGAGAATACCTTTTAATACCAGCCACTCAACCAAACAACCTTGGCTCTAAACATCATTTCCCTGACCTCCACACTCCAAGTCCCCCAGTCAACCTGACTCCCATTCTCTTCAAATGCAGACAAGGCATTTGTATCTAAATGAGAGGTTTTAAACTGTTTTATGTGACTTGAACCCTGTTGGTCTAACAAAGTCTATGGATCCCCTCTCAGGATGTTTTTAAATTCACAAAAATAGAATACAAAGGACTATAAAAGACATCGATAATATTGCAACCTATGATTTATTAATTGATGCTTCTTTATTAATGCATTAAATAACAAGATCCAGCAGCACACCTGATAACCACCATAATTTCAAGGTAGGGATGAGAATAAATAGTATTTGGGGATACCTGCAACAATTGTAATGTGATGTGAAAATACCTGTGATTTGACTGATGAGAAAGCCACAGATTCTGCTAAAAACCGCCTGTGGTTTTTTCTCTACCTTGATAACTGGAGGAAACTCTTCAACTTTTCAGTTAGAGTTCATGTAAATAATTATGTCACTTTTTTCACAGCCACATTTTCAGACTCCATGAATTCTATCCACTAACCCCAAGTTTAAAATGTCTGGTCCAAAGAATAGAAAATTTTCAAAAAAAGATACACCAGCCAGGCGCGGTGGCTCACGCCTGTAATCCCAGCACTTGGGGAGGCCGAGGCGGGTGGATTACAACGTCAGGAGATCGACGCCATCCTGGCTAACATGGTAAAACCCCGTCTCTACTAAAAATACAAAAAATTAGCCGGGCATGGTGGTGGGTGCCTATAGTCCCAGCTACTCAGGAAGCCGAGGCAGGAGAATGGTGTGAACCCAGGAGTCGGAGCTTGCAGTGAGCGGGGATTGCACCACTGCACTCCAGCGTGGGCAACAGAGTGAGACTCTGTCTCAAAAAAAGAAAAAAAAAAAAAGATATACCAATGGCCAATAAACATATGAAAAATGTCCAACATCAGTAATCATGAGGGAAATGCAAATCAAAACCACAACAGAATACCACCTTATGCGTGCAAGAATGGCCATAATCAAAAAAATCAAAAAATAGTAGATGTTGGCATGGACGTGGTGAACAGGGAACATTTCTACAATGATGGTGGGAATGTAAACTAGTACAACCACTATGAAAAACAGTGTGGAGATTCCTTAAAGAACTAAAAGTAGAACTATCATTTCATCCAGCAATCCCACAAATGGGTATCCACCAAGGTTATGCAAAAAAAATAATTGCTCACGCGTGTTTATAGCATTGCAATTTGCAATTGCAAAAACGTAAAAGCAATGCAAGTGTCCATCAATTAACGAGTGGATAAAGAAACTGTGAAAGAGAGAGATATATATTTATATATATATACACACACATATATATATATATACACACACATATATATATACATATATATGTATATACATATATATGATGGAATACTACTCAGCCATAAAAAGGCATGAATTAATGGCATTCACAGCAACCTGGATAAAATTGGAGACTATTATTCTAAGTGAAGTAGCTCAAGAATGGAAAACCAAACATAGTATCTTCTCACTTATAAGTGGGAGCTAAGCTCTGTGCCCTCTGGGTATTCCAGGTAATACCCAGAGAACAAATGACCCATGCAGAGTGAGTTAAATTAGAAAGTCACTGCCATTTTCCAGGGTCAAGAAGCACCATCCCAAGTCTCATGAAGTGAATTAAGTGTCCCAATCTGATGATCAAAGTTAGATGATGACCCTGGAACGTGGCCACTCAAGGCTCAGGCTCAGGAAGGACAGCCTGGGTCCCCTCAGCTTGTTTCAGCCACAAACTTGGATTGCAATGAGGAGTTTGCTCTCCTTGGCTCAGGATATCTTTCCAATCCTGATGTCTCAGTCTTGGGGTCTCAGCTTCCCAGCAGGTTGTTTGCCTGAGTTCTCCAGTAACAAAAGAGAAGAAAACATCCCCAGGTCTGCGAGCCTTTCTTCATTCCCTCTCCTCACTCCACTTGCTGGATCAACCCTGGCATTGTTTCGCTCAACAACTGACTTGTAGCCATAGAGCAGGCATTGTCTCCAGCCCTGCCCTGGAGTCTGGATCACCAAATGGGATCAAGAATCTTCAGACCTTAGCTGGGCGCAGTGGCTCACACCTGTAATATCATCACTTTGGGAGGCCGAGGTGGGTGGATCACCTGAAGTCAGGAGTTCAAGACCAGCCTGGCCAATGTAGCGAAACCTCATCTCTACTAAAAACACAAAAATTAGCCTGGCATTGTCGTGGGCACCTGTAATCCCAGCTGCTTGGGGGTCTGAAGCAAGAGAATAGCTTGAACTGGGAGGTGGAGGTTACAGTGAGCCAAGATCGTGCCACTGCACTCCAACCTGGGTGACAGAGTGAGACTCTGTCTCAAAAAAAAAAAAAAAAAAAAAAAAAAGAAAGAAAGAATTTGCAGACCTCAAACCAAACCCTCCAAGTCCAGCAAGTGAACAGTGAGTGCCTCTATATGACAGCTGAGCCACAGTATGCTGCTCAATACTTTAGACCCCAGAGTCAGGCTGTCAGGCCTTGCATTCTTATTCCACCTCATTCACTGGCCCTGTGATTGTAAGTACTTTATTCACTCCAGTCCCAATTTCATCCTCTGTAAAACAGCAACAGCAGGATCAACCATGCTGTCTTGTAATGTGGATTAAGTGTGAGAAAGACCACAAAGGGTTTGTCATACAATAAATTGTTTATACATTAACTATTATTAGTGCTGTTAATGTGAATTTGTCAGGAAATCATGGTTCTAAGACCACATATGGCTTGCTTTGACGTCAGTGAAACCAGAGTTCTCCAATCAACCAGATCATTCCCAGAGAAAAATTAATAAATAGGTCCCCAATCAAGAGATGTATACCACATATATTCAGAGAAGACTATTTATCTTTTTTTTTAACTTTACTTTAAGTTCTGGGATACATGTGTAGAACATGTAGGTCTGTTACCTAGGTATACACGTGCCATGGGGGTCTGCTGCACCCATCAACCCATCATCTAGGTTTTAAGCCCCACATGCATTAAGTATTTGTCCTAATGCTCCCCCTCCCCTTGCTCCCTACCCCCTGACAGGTCCCAGTGTGTGATGTTCCCCTCCCTGTGTCCATGTTTTCTCATTGTTTAACTCCTACTTATGAGTGAGAACATGCAGTGTTTGGTTTTCTGTTCCTGCGTTTATTCCAACCCAAATGCCCATCAATGATAGACTGGATAAAGAAAATGTGGCATATATACACCATGGAATACTATGCAGCCATAAAAAAAGAATGAGTTCATGTCCTTTGCAGGTACATGGATGAAGTGAAGACTATTTCTAAGCATGCTTGGATATGGCTATAAGAGCTACAGATCTTATGTTAAGTGTCCTTAATTCACATGAAACTAAAAATACTAACAATTATAAATAAGCAGTCAGGAGGAAACTTTTAGAGGTGATGGACAGGTTTATGGTGTAAGTTGTGGTGATGGTTTCACAGATGTATTCTTATCTCCAACCTTAACAAGTTGTATATGTTAACTATGTACAGAGTTTTGTATATTAATCACACCTTAGTAAAGTGGCTTAAATTTTGAAAATGCCAACTTATTCCAACCAGCACTCTTAAATGAATGTGAGACAGTTGCAAGACATACTAATAAAGATAATTATATTAACAACAAAAATAAAAATTTTAATGGCATGCTCGCCTCTGCACTGAGTGCTGAGAGGCATTACTTCTTTCATCCTGAAAAACAACCCTCTGTGAAAGCTATTACTGTTCACACTTTATAAAATAAGAAACTCAAAACTATAGGAAGTCCAAGTGATTTGCCTACACACACGCACCTAAGAAGAGAAACAAGGTTTGGAATCCAGCTTTCCCTAAGCCCCAAATCATTCAAGTTACTAATATTTTGCTATTACTGGTAATTATTAATATTATTCATTACTCCAGAAAAGTAATCCCAGTCAATCTTTCCATAAGCATTTAACGAGCACGTACTACAAGTCCAACACTGTGAAAGTGGCTGATGGCATTGTGGTGAACAAGACAGACACAGTGGCTATCCTTCCTCCTCAGAGCTCAGAATCTAGAGACATGCAGGAGATCTACCTAATCTATAATTGCACATGCTTTAAAACAAATCATTCTCAGTGTGCAAAGTACTTCCAAAGACAAATGGAGAGTCAAATGGAGGCTTCAACAGCACCTCCTACTAATTCATACTGCTGGCAAAGTCAAAGTGTAGGGCTATTTTCGCTTTCCAACAAGCTATTAAATTCTGCTTCCACTTGGACCTTCTCAAGCGTTACACTGTACCTGTGAGATGAGAAAGAGGTACAAACGCACTCCCATTTCATCTGCCTGCAAAGCTTGAACAAAGACACACAGAACACTCTGCTGTATAAAGGACAACCGTTACAGCTCCTCACCCAATCATTCCCTTTGCAGTTGTAGCAGAACCCACTTTGAAAAATTCTGGGAAGGAATTTAAAGCACCATTCATCGCTGAACCTAGCCACACCCCATCTTCAGTGTTCTTCCAGCCAGCTGTTGCTACAGATGTCATTTCCTGCCAGATGTGCTCATGAAAAGCCTCAATCGACCTCCACCTCCAAGGAGCAGGAAAAAGTCTGTGATGCTTGATGTCTTTCCATTCTCAGGCAACAGGACTCTTGACTCTTCCCACATATCTTACTCGCATGAAATGGGTGAAACTATTCACAAGTCCACATAGAAAAAAATCATAGGACAAGTTTCCTGCCCACAGTCCTTCACCCCACATTATCACAAGCCTGATATTATCACCAGCCTGACTTCCACAGTAGATTCTGCATATGATGGTGTGCAAATGCCACCCTCATCAGGGCTAAATTCCAGATAGCAATCCAATAATCAAATATGTTCCATTTGAAGATGGCACCATCTGTCAGCCCTGCTCTTAGATTTGTCTCCTAAGTGTGGAGACAGATACGCCCTAGTGTGTGCGTCCTCACTAGGACTCCTGGGTAGGAAGCGTAGGCTGGACCCAGCGTGCAAGGCAATGCAACGTATAATCCAAAGCAGGAGAGCCTCTACTTGCTGGTGGGGGGCGGGGGACGGGGGAGTGTCCTGGGTGCCGAAATGGTACAGAGATGAGAAGAGAACATTTCATCCCTTTCATTCCCCTGCTAGCTTACAAATAAAGGGGGGAATACAATGGAAGTCATGAGGGAAAGAGAGAGGGAGGGAGAGACGGAGGGACAGAGAGAAAGAGGAAGGAAGGAAGAAGGAGGAAGGAGGAAGGAAGAAGGAGGAAGGAGGAAGGAAGAAGGAGGAAGGAGGAAGGACGAAGGAGGAAGGAGGAAGGGAAATGAGAACATGGCAAGGGCTGCAGGAGGAGGAGCACATCACACCAGGCAGTAGGATCCACAGGACCCAGACTTGGTCAGTCTCGGACTGTCATGCCAGGTTATGAATGAGATGTGAAAGGGCTTGAGGCTTTGGGAGGCTCAGTGGGGCTGGGTGAGAAAGGAATAGGCTGTTTTCACATCCAGCACAAGCCAGGCTTGAACCAGAAAGTCCTGTGCTTGGAGTCTTGGAGGATGATTCTGAGTGAGAGAAGAGAACACCACAAAGAAGGAAGAAGGACAGGTGAGAAAGTTCCTTCCCAACCTCCACACGAAATGGTATGGACTTTAGCTTGGTGGGAGTCCTGATTTGAAATGTTTGCTGATTTCCATGGTATAAATACTCTCACTACAGCATGGCCCATTTCCAGCTTAATGGCTTAACATCTGGATTGCAGGATTCCTGAGAATTCAACACTAGGCTCTCAGAAGCCAATATGGATTGGCTCCAGCATATCACAGGCCAAAGAACAGCTTGATGCACTTTATATACAACATGTCGAACAGTCTCAAAGCATTAATTTCAAACCCATTTCACAGATAAGAGGTCTGAGGCTCAGCAAACCAAGTGACTCGTCCAGAGTGACACAGCAGGTGCATGCTCAAGCTAGTATTTGACCCAGACGTGTCCTCACTGCGAAGTCTATGCACTTTTCACTACAGGCAGGGATGGAACCCTTGACATCAGGCTCATCAACCAAATGCTCGCACCAGCTGGGCCCCGCCTGCCCACCCTGCTGCGTGAGTGGCCTACCAGATGGGATCTGAGAACATCCACAAAGTGAGAAGGAAAATAGAAGAGCAGACACTGACTTTATCCCCTCATCTTACAGGGGCCGAGAGCAGCCCTCCTGCCCGCTGGCCTTGGCTGAGTTCGGCACGGACCCCTGACCCAGCATCCATTCTAAGAGGGCACATATGGCCTGGACTCAGTGGCTGCAGGTAAACCAGCTGGGCTTGAGCCACCCCAGCCCTGGCCTGTGTAAATGAGCGGCTCTAAGCACTTTTGGAAAATGAACAGTATCTCTCAGAGCCAGCACCTGCCCCAAAAGCCGAGCATTTCAAAGAGAGCGGCAGCTGCACATGGGGCAGAACAGGCTTCTGGTCTGTTAGCGGAGGGAGAGGCAAAGGAGGTCAGGAAGAGGCAATCACCCCAGGCCCGCATACGGCTCAGCACCCCACCTTCCGCACAAAGGCGCAGCACACGGCTCAGCACCCCACCTTCTGCACTGAAGCCCAGCACACGGCTCAGCACACGGCTCCACACCCTACCTTCCTCACAGAAACATAGCACACGGCTCACCACCCCACCTTCCGCACAAAGGTGCAGCACACGGCTCAGCACCCCACCTTCCGCATAAAGACCCAGCACACGGCTCAGCACCCCACCTTCCGCACATAGGCCCAGCACACGGCTCAGCACCCCACCTTCCGCATAGAGGCCCAGCACACAACTCAGCACCCCACCTTCTGCACTGAAGCCCAGTACACGGCTCAGCACCCCACCTACCGCATATAGGCCCAGCACATGGCTCCACACCCCACCTTCCTCACAGAAACCCAGCACACGGCTCAGCACCCCACCTTCCGCACATGGGCCCAGCACACGGCTCACCACCCCACCTTCCGCACATAGGCCCAGCACACAACTCAGCACCCCACCTTCCTCACATAAGCCCAGCACATGGCTCAGCACCCCACCTTCCTCACATAGGCCCAGCACACGGCTCAGCACCCCACTTTCCGCACACAGGCCCAGCACACGGCTCAGCACCCCACCTTCTGCACAGAAGCCCAGCACATGGCTCAGTACCCCACCTTCCGCACATAGGCCCAGCACAGGGCTCAGCACCCCACCTTCTGCACAGCAGCTCAGCAGGTTGAGTGTGCACAGGCTGGAGCAGAGGCCCAGTCACCCCTGATTTGAGAAAGGAAGGGTAAGATGCCAACCCCATATGTACTATACACATCATGCTACCTGCAGTGACCCCTGAGTCCTGGCAGTTAGCTGGTGACCTGGAAAGCTTACAAAGATAAGGTGGCTGAGCTGGGAAAAGGAGATCTATAATCCACCCAAGGTCACGAACCAGAATCTGAATTCAAGTCTGTCTGGTTTCAAATCCTTTGTTCTTCCCACTGTGCCTCTCTGAAAGGGACATTTATATCCTTTATGTAGCTGGGTTCCTGCACCCACTTTCCAAGCTAAGCTTCTGAATGTGAAGCCAGGTGGGTGAATGGGTGGGGTCTGGGAGCAGGACATGCAAAGACTTCTGGAGTGGAGGCCTGGATGGTATAGCCTTGGCGAAGCACAAAAAGGTGACACTAATATAATCCTATCATCCCTCCTGTTGCACAAAGACTCTGATTAAAGATAATAATTCATGTTTAGGCTCCTGTAACATGTGATTCAGGCTTCCCTTCCAACTATGCCATCAAGGTAGGAAAGCCAGTGGTTAAAAGCACAGGCTTTGGGGTCAGACTGATCTGCATTCACTTCCAAGATCTGATTCTCTGGGCATATTAGTCAACCTTAGTGAGCTTCAGCTTTCCCATCTATAACATGGTTTGATGATAGCAGCTACCCTATAAGGTTGTTTTAAAAAGTAAATAAAATCAAATATATAAAGTGCTAAGTGGTAGCTGAAGACTAGTAATCTCTCAGGATATGTTAGCTCTGTGAATATCTTCTTCATGATCATCATCATTAAAAGTATAATTATTTTTTTGAGATGGAGTCTCACTGTGTTGTCCAGGCTGGAATGCAGTGGTGTGATCTTGGCTCACTATAACCTCTTCCTCCAAGGTTCAAGAGATTCTTGTGCCTCAGCCTCCCAAGTGGCTGGGACTACAGGCATGCATCACCAAGCCCGGCTATTTTTTTCTTTCCTTTTTTTTAGTAGAAACAGGGTTTCTCCATGTTGGCCAGGCTGGTCTTGAACCCCTGACCTCAAGTGATCCTCCTGCCTTGGCCTTCCGAGTGCTGGGATTACAGGCATGAGCCACTGTGCCCGGCCTAAAAGCATTATTATTATTAGTTTATTTTGTTACTGATATGCAAATGGATGCTTATGATTGGGCAACAAGATTATTCAGAAGAAATTATGTAACCAGAACTCCTCATGCAAATCTAACAGGAAAGTATAAAAAGCAGGCAGGGATGGGTATCCACGCGGACTCAGTTAGACTGAAACAGATCACTCACAGGTAGGCACTGGGAAGTCACACAGCTGATGGAGGGTTGGGGCAAGGTGGTGACTGACAAGGTCACACACAGGACAGGACGGGGTGCTCATTTCCCCCGAACAAATGCTGACTCCTGACAACCCTGGGAGGGTGGAACCTGATCCAGGTCCCAAAGGCAACCTGTGCTTTGGTCCCTCCATTCTGCAAGGTGGCCTAGGGCAGGATTCTGTGTGTGTCTACCTGGGGTGGCACCAGAGAGACTCGCCTTTGTCCTCCAACCAACATTCTGCAGGTTGCTCCAGGAATGGTTGTGCAAGAAGCTAGGATTCCGGCTCGGCATGGTGGCTCACTCCTGTGATCCCAGCACTCTGGGAGGCCAAGGCAGGTGGATCACATGAGGCCAGGAGTTCGAGACCAGCCTGGTCAACATAGTGAAACCCTGTCTTTACCAAAAATACAAAAATTAGCTGGGCATGGTGGCAGGTGCCTGTAATTCCAGCTACTCAGAAGGCTGAAGCAGGAGAATCGCTTGAACCCAGAAGGCAGAGGTTGCAGTGAGCTGAGATCACGCCACTGCACTCCAGCCTGGGTAAGAGTGAGACCCTGTCTCAAAAAAAAAAAAAAAAAAAAAAAAAAAAGAAGAAGAAGAAGGTAGGGTTCTCCCAGAGGAAGGGAACAGCAAGGAAGAGGGAGAAGGGACAGCAAGGAAGGACAGGGGAGGAAAGAAAAGAGAGAAATGAGGCAGAGGGAAAGAAGGGGTGAAAAGTCATCAAGGAGAGAGTGAGAAGACAGGAAGGTGTTCCCTGTGTCTCATTCACTGGCTTAGTTCCTGTCTTTATCACCCATTGCCTACTGCCCCATCCTCCATAACGACAAAGACTGTGTCCAACTGTTCACAAGACCCAAACTGAGCATTCAATAAATGTGGGAGAAGACAGGGAGAAGGAGGGAGAGAGTCAAGGGAAGAGAGAGAGAGACAGAGAGAGGAAGGTAGGCTCCTGGTAACCCCTGCTACATGATGAGAAAAGCTGCCATTCCCTCTCCTCTGCTGTTTATCTAAGCAGCTGGCAGAACTAAGGCAGTTTTGCTTAAAAATCATTTCCCAGGGGATTAGCATCCCCTTTCACACTTAAAAGCCTTCCCCAAAGCCAAAGAATGAATTGATTTTCCTATAACTAATCACACTCCCGTTTAATAGCAGGAAGCCACTGCTTTATTTACCATTTCTGTCTCTAAAAATGCAGACTGGGCATCCAGGTTGCCTCTCCCGCACCAAGTGCAGGATGCCAGGATGATGGAGGAGGCCCTTGACAGGGCTCCCTCCCTCCCTCCACACCACCACCACCCCCACCCCCACCATGGCTGCCTCTGAAGAGGACGAGGAATGTGGCTGAGAGCCCAGAAAGGGGTACTTCACATCTCCCGAGGCCATCAGAGTCAGCCTCTCTGGCCCGAGCATCTGCCTCTGTTTGCTCAGGTAAGACTGAGAGCCTCGTCTTACGACTATTTCACCAGGAGTTGGGGGTGGTGGCTGGAGGCTGTTGAGTCCCTGTCCAAACCACAGAGGTTATTGAGAGGAAAGCTCATCCATGAAGACCCCAACTTGCCTTCAAAACCTGTGTTTGCTTAAGGAGCTCAGATGGCGAATGCTGCATGCAGAGAGCAACGTGGTGTTTGCAAAACATCCACTGTGCCTCTTCCTGTGGGCCGACCTCCCCACGTGTTCCACCAGGAGGCGATTCTTGGGAACTCGAGTGCTACCCCGCTCTGATGAAGCGGTTCACATCCCTCTATAATCTGCACAGTGTGAAGGACTAACAAGCTCAGCTCAAGGACAATCCACCAGCCTGAAAACACCCGGATCAAATCCACCCCATGTACATGTTGTCAACACAAGCAGTTGTTGAGTGAAAACAGCGAGTTGTACATGATGGCCTTCAATTTGTGTTTGTTGAAAAGAGAAATGTAAATTCATGCAGTACTTTGTGCGTGGATATTGCTAATTGTAAAGTACCAAAAAACAGACAAAGAAGATAAAAATAAATTCATGACAGAGGCTGCATTTCTCAGGGAAGAAAGGGAAATGAGAGAAGGAGACGATGGGAGGAGCTTATCTATGATTTCTGTTTTTAGTTTTATTAAAAATATTAGGAGAGACCAATAACAACTGCCAACGTGGGGTGGTAGAAACACATTTTAAAAATATTATTTCTGACCGGGCACGGTGGCTCATGCCTGTAATCCCAGCACTTTGGGAGGCCGAGGCAGGTGGATCACCTGAGGTCAGGAGTTCAAGACCAGCCTGGCCAACATGGCGAAACCGTCTGTACTAAAAATATAAAAATTAGCCGGGCATAGTGGCACATGCCTGTAGTCCCAGCTACTTGGGAGGGTGAGACAAGAGAATCACTTGAACCCAAGAGGCGGAGGTTGCAGTGAGCCAAAATTGTGCCACTGCACTCCAACCTGGGTGACAGAGAAAGACTACATCTCAAAAAACAAACTACATATATACATATGTACATATATATGTGTATATATGTATATGTATGTATATATGTGTGTGTATATATATATAATCGCTTTTATATATCTTTAAACATCTGATTTTTTTTTTTTTTTGATATAGAGTCTCATTCTGTCACTCGGGCTGGAGTGCAGTGGCACAATCTCTGCTTACTGCAACCTCCACCTCCTAGGTTCAAGTGATTCTCAAGCTTCAGCCTCCCAAGTAGCTGGGACTACAGGTGAGAACCATCACATCTGGCTAATTTTTGTATTTTTAGTAGACATGGGGTTTCGCCATGTTGGCCAGCCTGGTCTCAAACTCCTGACCTCAAGTGATCTGCCTGCTTTGGCCTCCCGAAGTGCTGGGATTACAGGCGTGAGCCAGTGTGCCCAGCCTAAAATGTGATTTTTAAAATATGCAAATAAAAAGAGGAGGTAGACATAAGGAAAACTAACTCCATATCCTCAATAACTTCCTGTCCTGCCCACATCTAAATGCATTTTTTCCTTTTCTCCTTCTAGATCAGAGTTTCTCAGCGTCAACTCTCGACGTGTTGGGTGAGATCATTCTTGGTGGTGGGAGGTGTCCTGTGCATCATAGGGCACAGAGCAGCATCCCTGGTCTCCACCCACTAGATGCCAGTACCACCTCCTCGCAAGTTGTACTAAGCAAAATGTCACTGGACATTGCCAAATTCCCCTAGGGAACATCACCCTTGGTTGAAAAGCCCTGGTCTAGATGAAACCTGTCAGCCCAGTGTCCCCTCTTCTGGCAGAGTGCACCACACCTGCGCAGTCCTCCAGGGTCTTCTGATCACACTCACATGCATTCTCTTACTCTGGTTTTTTAGTTGCACTACCTGAGAAAGTGAGGTTGTGATGCCCATTGCCCAGATGTGAAAACTGAGGCTCCAAGAACTTGAGAACCTCTGACACAGCAGGTTTTCCCTGAATTCTCCTCCTGCATGTCGTATGTATTGCTGTGGTTAGTGTTATTCATCAAAAGCCTACAAGGTGGCCAGGTGCAGTGGCTCATGCCTGTGATCTCAGCACTCTGGGAAGTAGAGGCAGGCTGATCGCTTGAAGTAAGGAGTTTGAGAACAGCCTGGCCAACACAGTGAAACCCTGTCTCTACCAAAAATACAAAAATTAATCAGGGACAGTGGTGCATGCCTGTACTCCAAGCTACTCAGGAGGCTGAGGCAGGAGAATATCTTGAACCCAGAGGGTGGAGGTTGCAATGAGCTGAGATCATGCCACTGGACTTCAGGCTGAGTGACAGAATGAAACTCTATCTCAAAAAACAAAAACAAAAACAAAACAACCTACAAGGTGCCAATCTTCCTGTGTTGGGAAGCAGAGATGTTTAAAATAAAGCACACACAGAATCTATTCTGGGAAACTTGTACCAGGCCTGAGAGCTGATTAGGGGAAGAATGCAGCCTTGAACCTGGCGTTTCAGGTTCTTATTGTTAAGCCATGGATTAGTTCTTCTTACCCTAATAACCAAAGAAGGTACTGACTTACTGAGGTCTTCTCTTTTCTTGTTCTTTTTCTCCTTTCCCACACTGGAGAAATGGGGAAAGGGAAAGGAGAAGAGGTGGGGTTTCCAGGGGACAGAGACTAACATTTGCTCAGTGCCTACTGTGTGCCCTGAGCTTGAGATAACTTGCCTCGACTGACTCCACAATAACCCCGTGAAGTGGACAGCAGTGTTTACATGTTGCCAAAAATATGAAACATGAAACCAAAGAATCCTATTTCGCAGTGGCAATAAATTGCAGGCACATTTAAGAAGAAAAGGGACCTAATTTTTCTAAAATACTATTTCCTCTGAGGCAGTAGAATGTCCACCATTAACCAGATGTAGAACTAAATCCCAGCTGTGCCCCTTCCAAGCTCCGTGGTCCTGGGTGAATGACCTCACCTCCTGTTGCCCCACTGTTTTGCTTCATAAACCCGGGGTTCATATTCAGTGAAACGGTGCACATGCCACCCACATATCACTGGTCCACCTTGAGGCAGGATTTTGTCCACTGATGCATTAAAACACACACACACATTCTGAGTCCACAGGCATTTAAAAATGAAGTGTTTCTTAGAAGGAAAGCACAGGGTCCCATGGTATATTTCACACAGGAATGGTATCTGCATCCTTCCCTGGAAGCCTCCATAGCAGCAGCCGGCTGCGCTCCCCTTTCTCAGTATTGCCCTGCCACCATCAAGAGGGTCTTCCTGGCCCAGCATGGTGGCTCACGCCTGTAATATCAGCACTTTGGGAGACTGAGGCAGGCAGATCATGAGGTCAAGAGATTGAGACCATCCTGGCTCACACAGTGAAACCCTGTCTCTACTAAAAATACAAAAATTAGCCAAGTGTGGTGGCAGGTGCCTGTAGTCGCAGCTACTCGGGAGGCTAAGGCAGGAGAATGGTGTGAACCTGGAAGACGGAGGTTGCAGTGAGCAGAGATCACACCACAGCACTCCAGCCTGGGTGACAAAGCGAGACTCTATCTCAAAAAAATAAAAAATAAGAGGGTCTTCCCTTGCCTGCCCAGACCCCTGCCATGCCCTCCCTGACACATGCTGCACACTGCAACCCTCTGACATAGCAGGTGTCTCCTCTGCATTCTCCTCCTGCACATCCTACATACACAATGCACACTATTGTCACACTCAGTATTTTTCACTGATAGCCTACAAGATGACAAGCACTGTGCTGGGAACCAGAGATTGTGCACAGTGGCTCATGGCTCTAATCCCAGCACTTGAGGAGGCCGAGGTACGAGGACTGCTTTAGTCGAGGAGGTTGAAACCAGCCTGAGCAACATAGTGAGACCCCATCTCCACAACACAGTGGTTCACACCTATAATCCCAGCACTCTGGGAGGCCGAGGAATGCAGATCACAAGGTCAGGAGATCGAGACCATCCCGGCTAACACGGTGAAACCCCGCCTCCACTAAAAATACCAAAAAAAAAAAAAAAAAAATAGCCGGGTGTGGTGGCACCTGCCTGTAATCCCAGCTACTCGGGAGGCTGAGGCAGAAGAATGGTGTGAACCCGGGAGGCAGAGTTTGCAGTGAGCCAAGATTGTGCCACTGTACTCCAACCTGGGCAACACAGTGAGACTCCGTCTCAAAAATAAACAAAAAATAGAGGACAAAGAAATTAGCCAGGTGTGGTAGTACTTACCTATAGTCCTACTTACTCAGGAGCCTAGGGCAGGAAAATCACTTGAGCCCAGGAGTCTGAGGCTGCAGTGAGCTATGATGCACACCATTGCATTCCAGCATAACAACACAGCAAGACCCTTTGTCTATGAAAAATTTTTCTAAAAATTAGCCAGATGTGGTGGCACATGCCTGTAGTTCTAGCTACTCAAGAAGCTGAGGCAGAAGGATTGCTTAAGCCCAGGAGATTGAGGCTACAGTCAGCTCTGATTGCACCACTGCACTCCAGTCTGGGTGACAGACCAAGATCCTGTCTCTGAACAAAAAATACGTATGTAAATACATAATAAAGCACACACAGAATCTTTCCCAAGGAAATTCACAATCAAGGAATAGGTCAATGTATAGATGAGACTCTTTTTAATTGAAGCAAAATTCACATAACAATTTACATAAATATAAAATTAAGCACTTTAAAGTGAACCATTCAGTATATTCATAAGCATTTAGGATATTCATAGCTGTGTGCAAACATCACATCCAATTCCCAAACATTATCACTCTTAAAAGAAACCTCATTCCAGCTCTCCTAAACCCCTCGGTCCCTGGCAACCTCAAATCTACATTCTGTGTATATACCTATTCTAGATGCTTCATATAAATGGAATCATACAATATGTGGCCTTTTGTGTGCAGCTTCTTTCACTCAGCATGTATTTTGTTTTTGTTTTTTGAGATAGAATTTCATTCTTGTTGCCCAGGCTGGAGTGCAATGTCATGATCTTGGCTCACTGCAACCTCCGCTTCCTGGGTTCAAGTGATTCTCCTGCCTCAGCCTCCCAAGTACCTGGGATTACAGGTGTGCATCACCACACTCAACATTTTAATTTTTTTTGTATTTTTAGTAGAGACAGGGTTTCACCATGTTGGTCAGGCTGGCCTCGAATGCCTGACTTCAAGTGATCCACTCGCCTCAGCCTCCCAAAGTGCTGGGATTACACCATCCCCAGCCTTCATCATGTTTTCCAGGTTCATCCATGCCATGGCATGTGCGAGCATTTCATTCTTCTCAGGTATATACCCCAAATAATTAAAAACAGGTGTTCAGACAAAAACTTGCACATGAACGTTCATGGCAGCATTATTCACAATTGGCAAAAGGTACAAATAACCCAAATGTCCATCAGCTGATAAACGGATACACAAAATATGGTATATTCATACAATGGAATATTATTCAGCACACCTGGGCTTTTTGTGGACATGATCTCAGTTCATAATCAGAATAAGGTTGCAGAATGCATAGTATTTTTATCCCCCACAATTTGTGGAGGAAAAAATTGCGAATCAGAAACATTGCCAGCCTTGTCTCCCAGCCTGACATGCTTCAAAATCAGAGACACGGCTGAGTTCCTGAAATGTATCTCAGACTAACTCCTCATGTCAAAGGGAGCCACATGGGTGGTTCTGGAGCGTAAGGTGGAACTTTACCTCTGTGGTGTACAGTCCAACTTCAACCCATCTGGAGCCCAAGTGCCTTTAACACAGACGTAGAGAATTCTCCTTCCCTCTACCATGGGCATTTCCTTTGCACAATGGCCAAAATCACTCATCCACATTCAGGGTGGCGTTACTATGCCCCTATCAAGGATCTCTGGCACCATTCAAGTCCCTAATTCATTTTACTACACATAAATTGCATTGTCCTTCATATATAGCCTTAACCTATTTAATTAGAGCCTCAATTTACTTTTTTTAAAGGAAAAAAACACACACACTTTAACTCTACAAGGGGCTAAAATTATACCTTATGGAAAGACACGATTGTTTCCTAACCATGAACTTCTGCTTTTATGAATTGCTAATTTGGTTAATGGGCTCATTCTGCTCTGAAATTTGCATCATGAAAATTACTAGCTTCGAAGAGTCCTCTGTGTACGATGCAGTTTGCACGTTTTGTTGTAAAGGTCACATTTGACATGGTAAAACAGCGGGCCCTTTTGAAAAGGTACAAATGTAAGAAATTAAGTAGGCCCATTGGTATAATGTCATTGTTACAGAGGGAAAGAAAAGATTTTTAAGTTAATTTTTATTCATATTGTTTATGCGTGTGCAGGCTGAGCTACGTCCCACGTGAATGTGCCTGGCACATTATTGGCTTAGCTTGTGATTAGGGGACAGTAGTGGATGGAAAGTTTCTTCCACAAGAATCAGTAGAATGGTGAGTCTCAAATCAGTAAAAGAATCAATAAATAAAATAAAGGGCACGATCCTGTGCATCTAAGTAGATCCAGGCTCTGGGGAAAGCCGAAGTTGCTACATCAAATCGTAATTTAAATGCTGCAGGAAGACTCTGTACCTAAAAATACCTTGCTATGACTCTGCGGTTCTGACAATAAAAAATCATGAAGCATTCACCACCGTAATCAATGTGGGGTACACATCTGGATTTTCCTAGGCTGGGTGTGTGAAGTCAGATGCTCAGAACCTCCATACCTCTCAGCAGAGCAGCTCTACTTTATGTATCAGGAAACCTTGTATTCCTTGGGGAACATGGGGCCAAGTCCACCCACACTGAAGCATCAAGAAGGAAATGATAATGCCTAAGGTTCAGCGACCTTCCTGGGTGCCCAGAGGGAGTGAGCAGGGGGCAGCCATGCCCTGAAAAAACGATGACTAAGGACAGTCAAGAAGCCACATCATTTTTACAAAGAGGCAGTCCAAGGTCAACAGCGGGGCTTACCTGCCCATGTGCCATGTAACTTTAGGCAAGTTCCTCACCCTCCTCCTTCTGATGTCATTTTTTTTCATGCCTCCAGTGGCAATGATAATGTTAGCATCTGCCTAGGGGGTGGCTGCTGAGGCTTTTAGAGGTTAACACAGAGCCTCTGCCCATATCCCACAATCTGGAGGAGCAAGAATATATCACAGGTGAGGACATAAACTTCTGGCCTCCTGCAAGGGCTCCAGGAAGTCATGCTCAGGAGAGGTGATAGATTAGGCCAGCCCTGGAGGAACTCAAAAGGAATACCAGGTGGGTGAGCGGGCATTGACAGGTGAGACAGGCAAAGAGCCTAGCTTTTGAATACAGACCCCTCTTTCTCGGAGCCACAGAGGCACCAGGCAGCACCTTGCCTCTAGTATTATGTCTGTAACCAAGTCCTGGGTAAGACACACATCAGGGGAGAACACCATCAGAGGAAAGCAGTCCTTTGTGACAAGGAAGAGAGGCCCCTCCCGGGAGCACATGGGTCCTCCCCCTCCCTCCTTCTGTAATTACCTCTAGTAAATTCCCCATTCATCGGCTTGCCAGCTTCTATTCACTGAGGACATGAGGCTGCCTGGCTGGGGAAGGGGGGTGGCTAGGCACATTCAAGTTTGCACAATCTCCAATCACCGCACCTGATGGGAATAAGCACTTGCTTATGTGAAATTTTCATTTCAATCCCAGCCTCAGATTGCAGCATTTAAGAGCGACGTTCCCAAACACTTGAACACAGAAGGCTTTTCATCCTCAGAGTCCAGCACAAGTGTTACCTAATTAATGTTCAACAATGTTACCAAGCCTCCCTCTTTTAAGACGTATCAACCTGGAAAGGTCTGGAATTAAAGATTTTGATCTCACATGGATTGCTTTCATGTATTTCGGGTAATTCGCACAGCTGCTTAAAGAAAGATATTCATCGACTATAAACAGCCCCAAGTTTGAGCAGCTACACAAATAAACGTTCTCTTATCTCTCCTGGCAGCCTTCCTTTGCCTGCTTGGGCAGTGAAGGGATCAAAACTGCTCCCCGACAGACTGATTCAATGAGCACATGGCCTCTAAAGTGAATCACTCTTCAGCCAGACAGAATAAACTCCCAGCTTGAGACCCTCAGTGGCTTTCCCTAAGTCCAGACCATGGCCCCCTCCCAGTCTTGCTCTTCAAAGTGTGGTCCAGACACCAGCAGCCTTGGTATCCCCTGAGAACTCACTCGAGATGCAGAATCACGAGTCCCACCTCAGATCTGCAGAAACTGAATCTGCATTTCAGTGAAATCCCCAAGTGACATATGTATCACAGCCTTCTTCTAAGCAAACTCCTATGCATCCTGGGAAACCCCACTCAAACGGCCCCTGCTCTGTGATGCACTCCTTGATTCCTACAGAAAATGCCATAGGAAGAGCATACAGTTTGAGATGCACTGGTCTTCATGGCTCTCCAAGAACTGACCCCCTGCCTTTATTCCGCTGAGCTCCTTGCTATTCCTAAGACAAAGCCAACATGCCCCCGCCTTCAGGCCTTTGCCCTGCTGAGCTCACTGCCCAGGCATACTTCCCCAGGCCACTGCAGGGCCAGGTCTGCTGCATGGCACACCCGAAAAGGGTGCCATTCATATCACAGTTGCAATAAATGGTATCTCCTGCAGCCTCACTCAGGAGCTGGGTGGCACAGTGACCCTGTGCCAGGACCTGAGTAACAGCTATCTCTTGGAAGAGGCCTTTCTACTTACCCTTATCCTAAGCAATCTCCCATCACTCTTTCTCCCGTCAGCCTGCTTTGCAGTTCTTTGTAGCACTTACTACTATTGGACACGGCAGCAGGTATCTACTTGTGTATGTAGTTTATTGCATAATTTTCCTTGCTAGAATATATTGCCCATGAGATCAGAGACTTTGTCTTTTCCCTTCCATTGTATTCTCAGCACCTAGAATACAGCCTATTTAATAACTGGTACTCAGTTGGTACGTGTGTATGTGCATGCATATATGTAGGCATGGTGGGCATGTGTGTGTGCCTGTGTGTATCCATGGTGTGCATGTGTGTGTATTCATGGTGTGCATGCGTCTGTATGTATGGTGTGCATGGGTGTATGTGCATATATGTATGTCCATGGTTGTGCATGCATGGTGCGTATGTATGTGTGTGCCTATGTATGCATGTATGTACATGTGTATGTATGTATGTGCATGTGTGTATGTGCATATGTATGCATGTATGTGCATGTGTATGCATGGTGTGCATGTGTGTATGCATGTGTGTATGCATGGTATGCATGAGTGTATGTGCATGTGTGTCCGTGTGTATGTGCATAGGTGTGTATGCATGGTGTGCATGTGTGTGTGTATCCATGGTGTGCATGTGTGTGTGTGCATGTATGTGTATCCATGGTGTGCATGTGTATATGTGTGTGTATGCATGGTGTGCGTGTGTATGTGCATATGTGTACCCATGGTGTGCATGTGTGTATGTGCATGGGTTTGTATGCACAGTGTACGTGTGTGTGCATCGGTGTGTATCCATGGTGTGCATGTGTGTATGCATGGTGTGCATGTGTATGTGCATGTGTGTATGCATGTGCATATGTATGCATGGTGTGCATGTATGTGCATGTGTGTATGTGCACGTGTATGCCTGGTGTGCATGTGTGTGTACCTGTGTGTATATGCATGGTGTGCATGTGTATGTGTGCATGTGTATATGTGCATGCATGCATGATGTACATGTGCATACATGCTTGTGCCAGTGTGCAGATGCATGTGTCTGCGTGTGCATGTGCAAAATTAAATACGCTCTCCCATTCACAGTAATTTCAGACTGATGGCTAAAGTGAACGCTTCTGCAAAATGTCCCTTCATTAATATAGATTCTTGGGTGCTTTGGAAATGAGCAGCCCTCCAGAGAGCGATGCTGTCCTGCTCAATGCTGAGGAAGGGGCCCCCGTCACACGCCTGGGTAAGCGGCCACTTCTACCCCTCAGCTGCTACAGAAGGTTCTTTTACCTTTTTCTTATTTCCCTGACCTGCATGTGCCTCAAAGGTGAGCCACAAGATCCTTATCACATGCAGCACCCAGCACCATGGGGAAAAACAGTTCAGTGCCAGTGAACACTCCTGATCAGAAAACAAGGCTCTGGGCAGGGAAAAGTAAAAGAGATGTTCAGCTTCCCTGGTTAGCACAATGTTTCATGCTTTAGCAGAAAATAGCTCATAACTAATCAAATGCTGTGGGGCTTCGAAGGCACAAGATGAAGAAACTCACAATCATAACAAAGAGAACAGAGCGACACCAGCCCAGGGGACTGGAAACCACACCCACTCTCTGCCAGACACTCCAGTAAATTCAGTCATCTTGTTCCACCCAAATGCTGATCAGGCTCCTCCCTCAGCCACCTACAGCCTGGTAGGTATGTGCATGGGTGAGGCAAGGCTGAAAGAGAGAGACAGCAGCACTACAGTGATGATGAATGCGTGCTGACCCTGCCACTTGATGTTCGGGAGATCATAGAGAGTGGCGGAGAGTGTGGCAAACACACTTCCTATTCCCTCTAAAAGGGAAGCCACTACTCAGTTCCGTTTGACTAGTGTCATGTAGGAACATGGACCCAGTGTTCCCAGGCCTTCTCATTTTCCAAAAGAAGTCTTGATTCATATCAAGACTTCTGTTGAACCTCCCAGTTTTGAAACATTGACAAGTAATCCAAAATTTTAACAACTCTGCAGGCAAAATAAAACACAACTGTGGATGAGATGTAGCCATGGGCCATGCTTGTGAGACAACAGCAGAGATATTTGAAATTCAGGCCTTTATGTGGTTTTTTAATCAGCACAATTGTGCAATTATTGGGGCATTCCCTTACGTACATAGATGAAATGTGTGCACACAATTCTAGAATGTATCATGCAAGAGGAAGCCAAAAGCAAGTTCAAATGACTAATAAAAGTGTATCCTACCGTAGGATCAGAGCGAAAGAACCTAGTCTCTAGAGTGGAGGTATCTAGGAAATCTCACAGATTAAGAAAACGAGAAGGGGAGGGGGGTTAGTGAAGGGGACAAGAGTAAAGCTCAGCATTCTTAGGAGGTCCACTTCTTTGGAGAAAGTATCTTCCTTCTGTGACAACCTGCAGGAGGACAGAATGGCATTTTCTGTAGGAATCACAGAGCAGGGGCCATTTGAGTTGGGTTTCACAGGATACATGGGAGTTTGCTCAGAAGAAGGCTATCACACAGAGGAACCACAAGTGCCAAAATACATTCCCTCATGGCTCTTTCTCTGAGCCCATTCAGCCCAGAACTTAAGGGTGCTCTTTTCCCTTCTTCAGATGTCTCCGAACCAGTACAGGATCCTACTAAAGCTCTATGACGTAGAAAGCCAGTGTCCATGGGGACAGACAGGGAATGGAAAATCTGTTCCCTTCCTTACCCCATTCCAATCCTCCCCATCTAGAATCTACAGCGAATAAAAACTTATGGATACCAGATGTAAATAAGGAAGGTAGAAGCACAATCCCATTCCTATAACCCCACTTTTCCATCCTTCCTTTAGACCCCAAAGATGCCACTGTGTCTGTTGGGGACTGGGGGTGGCAGGTGAGTATCCCTGGCAGCTTCAGGCAGAGGGAAAAGGAAGAGGCAATGGAGGCCCCTAGAAACACCAGCTTATTCAATCATCATGGTTACTCCCCAGAAGCCATCCCTCTGCCAGGGCTGTGTGTCCTGGAACTGCCTTGTCAAGGACCAAGCAACATTTAGCATCTTTAATCACCTCTGTGTCATAAGGCAAGATAGAATAGTGGTGGTACAACCAGAATGTGTGGGTTGGACCCCAGGCTCTTCCACCTGTCTGGGTGGCTGATAGCAAGTTATGCTACCTTTCCAAACCTCACTCTTCTTAGCTATAAAATGACAATAACAATTGCCATTGCACCCCCCTCCACAGGGCTAGTCAATAATCATGTATGTAAAATGCTCAGCACTGTATCTATGAATGGGAACTTCTCTGTAATATTTGCTAAGATTAATCTCTTGTTGCCTTCAGTCATTTAGAAAAGGAACTCCCGTACGAGGTGGTGGATTGTCCATTTTACCTAAAGGAAAGAATAGTCAGGGGACTTCCGACATCATCAGAGTAGAAATACTTGAGAACACTGGACCCCTAGGCATTTGTCAAAAGAAGGCCTGGTGCTCTGCCAAGGAAACAGTGTCATTTCCTCCAGGGAGTAGCAGATGCCACCTAAAAAGTGTAGGAGAGGCCCCTGGAATCCAGAGTGTGGCTAAGCCCTGAGGCCCTTCCTCCTCACCATGCTACCAGGGAGGGTGGTCTTCAGCATAGGAATGCGAGCTCTTTCTTCCTGTTGCCTGGATATACACATCTCCGGTTCCACCCTTAGGGATCCTTCCCCATCTGCCTCCCTGGGGAACTGCTGGATTCATCAGAAGTAGAGAGTGGCCAAATGGTGTCAGGTCCTTGAAAAACCCAAGGCACAAAAGGGTCACTTGTTATTTAATTCATAAACATATGAATAGCAATTAAAACTAGATTTATTGAGGATACACTAGGTGTTCAATAGTCTAGGTGCATCACACTAAGCACATTATAGACATTAGCTTGCTAAGCCCACAACCACCCTATGAGTAGGTTTTACTCCTTTACTGTCTGAGGTTCAGAGACATCAAATCACTCGCTATGGGTCACCTGTGGGAAGGAGCTGAGCAGCAATGAACCCCTGGAAACCTAGCTCTGGATACCACTTCCCTATCTACTAAGACACGACTTATTTAAATTGGGGTAGGGGGCAGGGTTTGCTCTAGACACTTGCCCCATTTTCCCACCTTGCACGATGGCCCAAAGCCTAATTGTTGGAGGCTGCTTGAAAGCCCACTTTAGGTTGATTTGCTTCTTTCTCAGCGGCGTGTCAGCTGTTGCCCTGCGTGACAGCTTATTTAAAATATCGGGTAGAAATAAGATTCACTGTGAAATTAGTTGTAGACAAGCTCAGAAACTGCTAATGATGCAGAGATAATAAGGGGATTTGCAGAAAACACTGATATTGCATGATGATTAGTGAGCAGAGCTTCACCCCTTGAAGCCTGAGGGGCCCAAACTCCCACAAGAAGAACAAATGCATATGGATTAGCAGCGCACGCCGGCAAATCCTGGCTCCCAAGGCCAGCAGGCTCAGGCCTCCTGGTCAGAGGCTCAGAGCTCAGCTCTGATTTGCAAAAATGATTAATTTGTGGGTTTTGAGAATGAGAAATGTTTACTTCCTAGGTCTGGGGAAAACCAAAGGCCGGTCCTAAATCAAATTCCCATTTCAAAATAAAAACAAGCAAGAATAGCTCTGGAAGGCAACCCTGCGGTCTCACCTGGTCCACTGCCCAGAGTTCCCTAGACGGCCCTTCCAAGGGTATGATCTCAGGTCTACCAAGAATTTTGCTAGATTCATGTTCCTACATGAGTACAAAAGTTGGCTGTCAAGCTGCTATGTGCCACAGTAGCTGCCCAGTTGATGAGCCAATAAAATCTTGATATCCCTGTCAGAAAAACATGACCACCCTGACCTTGCGAATGGCCATCTCCATGACCCAGCCAATAAAAGGTTAATGCCTGGCCCCATGAGCGGGAGGAGTCCTTCAGATTCTCATCCAGTACTTGGGCCAGCATTAGTTCTGATCCACGGCAATAACCAGTAAAGTGTCCACAACTTACTGGTTATTAAACAGGTTTTTTTTTTATTTTTATTTATTTATTTATTTTTTTGAGACAGAGTTTCACTCTTGTCGCCCAGGCTAGGGTGAAATGGCGCAATCTCAGCTCACTGCAACTTCCACCTCCCGGGTTCAAGTGATTCTCCTGCATCGGCCTCCAGAGTAGCTGGGACTACAGGCATCTGCTACGACACCCAGCTAATTTTTGTATTTTTAGTAGAGATGGGATTTCATCATGTTGCTCAGGCTGGTCTCGAAATCCTGACCTCAGGTGATCCACTCGCCTTGGCCTCCCAAAGTGCTGGGATTACAGGCATGAGCCACCGTGCCAGCCTTTTTTTTTTTTCTTTTTTAAATAGAGAAAGGGTCCCCCTCTGTTGCCCAGGCTGGTCTCAAACTCCTGGCGTCAAGCAATCCTCCCACCTTGGGCTCTGAAATTGCTGGGATTACAGGCATGGGCCACCACACCTGGAATGTTAAATAGTTTTGATATCACCCCTTCATCCTAGACCTGTCTAGCTGGTATATCTATAACACGAAAAATGAATGGACTGCATGATAGAAATCAAATAGGATAAAAATCCTCCAAAAAAACCCAATGCTACAAATCAACAGGATCTGAGTCCTGCTCTGGCTGGATCTATCCCTCAGTATTTACAAATGCACCCAAGATGGCAGTCTACTGGGGCACCCAGGATATGTAATTTAGCCAAGTTACAGTCTCTTAACTTTTGGCATAGAGAGGGGGAAATGCAAATTGCATGCATGTCAATGACTAAGTCACCTGCATAATGAGATGCCAGAAAGTTTGAGCCTAAAACACTTATTTACATGAAAAACAAATCTGTATGGGATACATATTTCTCTCCTTCACATCTCAACACATTTGTCACTCAAAGCCAGAAGGCTCTACTCAATGAAGCCCCTCCAGTCCCTGGCCCTATTTTCATTCTCTTTAACTTTCAGCTTCACTCCATGAGGAATGGAGGCCACCAGGTGTTCACAACATATGCCATTACTGTGCTGCCTAGAGAACCACATTCAGAGAGAGGGACAGGCTGGGAGGATGCATATTCCCACCATGCCAAAACTGTTTTGTATGATCCCTGTATAGAATGTAAATTATTTATTCAATTTATTCAGTGAGGTCAATAGAATGAACTAGCTTGAGATTTTTGTCAGATGGCTGACCATCAATACAACAGATTTTCTTTTAAATGGAATGAAACTATGCAGAAAAGTCAAAAGTGAAAATGTTAAAGAAAGATGAGGAGGGGCAGTGTAGTTCAGTGATACACTGTAATACTTCCCACTCGGGGCTGGCTAGTATATTTCCCCTCCATCTCTTTTATGTTAGTAACAGACTCTGAGACTGCCTGACCCTGATCACATGACCAGTGTTGACCAATCATGATGACTCTCTTCCCCTGGACACAGTAATTGGTATAGGGGAAGGTGCATGATCTAAGGAGAGCCAATCAGAATCCGTCCTGGAATTGACATATAAACACTTGTGAGTAAAAAGATTCTCTTTTCTATGATGTTGCAAAATATGAGGTTAGAAAGCCAAAGAGCTGATGGTAATTTCCCCCACCATTTATGCCATCTGGACAGAATCTGTCTGCAGAAGGAAGTCAGCCAGAAATGAAAGACAAATGGAGAGAATACGCTGGTGGGCCCTGACTCCTGGCTCCCCATCCCAATTTGCTGCCTCCTGCGACTCTTCTTTGACTCTGAGTGATCTATGATCCTTCCTCTCTGACCAATAACTTTCCTTTACCCTAAAAGATCTGAAATAGTTTCTGTCACTGAAACCATCCTGACTTACACTGGCTCAATTCCAGAAGGGATAGATATATATCCTTAATCACACTTAGGTATTTGAAAAAAAAAATATGTTTAGCATTTTGTACAAGTTAATTTTGTTTACCCCCTTTGCAATTTAAAATGATTAATTAGCTTAAATGAGTAAGTGTCCAATTACAGTTAAATAGTCCCTATTTTTGTCTCAATTACATTTGAGACCACTGCTTTTTATCACTTGTATCAGTACTTTAATTTGCTTGTTTTCCACTCTGTATAAAATATGGAGAAAGTGAAAATAAATAGTCAAATGATTGCACTACCATTGCTGTAAGGACAAGACTTCAGGCTTTGCCAATATTGAACCAGTAGCTGTCAGGCAACACTAGAATGCAATACCCAAAATGTTAATTTGCCAACTGATGTACGCAAGTCTGAATTTGCTATGTGCCAAGAAGTGAGGCCAGTGGCTATAAAAGGTAAAGGGTAAGGATCATTTAGAAGTTGGACCTCAGAAACTGCAACTAATGACGCTTATTTGAGTCTGTGTCCTCTAGATGGCAGTAGAGGAAACACCATTATACTCAAGGTGGGTTTGCTAACAGCTCACAATTGGCCTTCAAATGGGCACCGTGATAATTAGGGATGTTGAGCATTTTTTCATATGTTTGTTGGCTGTTTGTATATCTTCTTTTGAGAACTGTCTATGTATTTCCTTTGTATACTTTTTTTTTTTTAAAGACGGAGTCTCATTCTATCACCCAGTCTGGAGTACAGTGGCCTCTGCGTCCTGGGTTCTAGCGATTCTGCTGCCTCAGCCTCCTGAGCACCCGCGATTACAGGCATGCACCACCATGCCCGGCTAATTTTTGTATTTTTAGAAGAGACAGAGTTTCACCATGTTGGCCAGGCTGACCTCAAACTCCCCACCTCATGTGATCCACCCACCTCGACCTCCCAAAGTGCTGGGATTACAGGTGTGAGCCACCACACCCAGCCCTTCACCCACTTTTTGATGGGATTATTTGTTTTATTCTTGTTGATTTGAGTTCCTTGTAGATTCTGGATGTCAGTCTTTTGTCGGATACACAGTTTGTGAATATTTTCTAAAAGACTACATATTGGGTATAGAGTAATTGCTCCAGTGATGAGTGCAACAAAATCTCAGAAATCACCACTAAAGAGCCTATCCATGTAATGAAAAACCACCTGCATGCCAAAAACTATTGAAATTTTTTTTAAAAAAAGAGCACCTATGCTTTGGGATGAGAAAAGAAACCACAGGTGTGTGGTTCCAGGGAAAAGAGTGGGAGCTTCAAAATGTTCCAACTTGCACTGATGTAAAAGAGTTGTTGGCTGGGTGCAGTGGCTCACGCCTGTAATCCCAGCACTTTGGGAGGCTGAGGCAGGTGGATCACGAGGTCAGGCGTTCGAGACCAGCCTGGCCAATATGGCGAAATTCCATCTCTATCGAAAATACAAAAATTAGCCGGGCATGGTGGCTGGCGCCTACAGTCCCAGCTACTCAGGAGGCTGAGGCAAGAGAATCACTTGAACCTGGCAGGTGGAGGTTGCAGTGAGCTGAGATCATACCAGTGCACTCCAGCCCAGGCAACAGAGCAAGACTCCACCTCAAAAAAAAAAAAAAAAAAAAAGGAGTTAAGATTGTAAGATTGCAGGCCCAGGAATCAGGTAACCTGGGTTGTGTTCCCAGCCCAGTTTTCTTAGCTACATTGGAGAAAGTTATGGAAATTCTGTGTGCTGCACTTCTCCCAGCTTTTATAGAAGAGTACCTACCTCACAGGTTTGAAGGAAGGCTCATTCATGACCATTTTGTAAAGTGTTAGCACAGTAGCATGTGCAGGACAGTAAGTGCTCACTAAATCACAGTGATCGGGCTGTTTTAAACCATCCCAATATGCCCTTATAGGCTCCAAAACAAAAGACAAATAAACATAGTCGGGCAGGGCCTGGAGGTAAGTGCTATTTCCAGATAAATCACCACTGATATTGTGTGTAATCATATGAAGCCAAATTCAACTATTCCTAAAAGACATCGAAGCCCTTGCCTTGCTGAAAAATATAACAACAACAAAAATGATGGCTCTCATGTACTGAGTTGTTACTATGCTAGGCACTTTTCATCTGCTTAATTTGATTCTCACCACAACATACAGGGTAGGTATTACCATCTCCATCTTACAGGCGGTCAAATAACGTTGACCAGGAAACAGCTAAAAGAGGTAAAAGGGCTTGCCGAAGGGAAACAGAGATTGACATGGGTTGGGAACCCAGCAGGTGTAACTCCCATATTCATCCTTACTCTCGTTCATCAGACTGTCGCTAGTTGTCTCATGACATCTTCTCTAATATAGAATAATAATTATTTTTAGTATATTGAATGCATGCATGTGATAGGTACCATATGAAGTAGCTTACCTGCATCCTGTGTCCTTTGTGAAGAGGCCTCTGGGCACACACAGATGCCCTTCCTCTGGTATGTCTGTGCCCTCCTTGGCTTCCTAGCTTAAGTAGGGCTAGAAAAGAAATATCAGACATCCAATCCTCCTGTGAGATCTTTAGACAGAAGCTTATAGAGAGCAAACAGGTGGAGGCTTAACCTTTCTTTGCTACTTGGGGATGCCATTTCTACTGTCTCCACTCTATCATTAACCTGACCCTAGTGGACACCCCAGTGTCCATCCCAGAAAATGATCCTACAATGGGAGCTGCCTTTGGCCAAATTTTGACTTTGTAAGAGCAAAGCTCATCTAGACAATGCTGAACTTCCTTTCACCAGACTCTGGACATTTCATTGAATAAATACTCAGTAAGCACCTCCTAAGTGCCAAAACTCAATACTAAGTATAAAAAAATGAGGGTAGGGGAAGGAAATAATCAAGTAGCTTCCATTCTAGGAGGTGGGAAACATGAATGCAGAAGGGCATAGGAGTGTGCAATAAATTATCTAAAACTGAAGTCAAAATGTAATGGATACATAGAAGAGAGACTTTTTTTTTTTTTTTTTTTTTTTAAATATGGAGTCTTGCTCTGTCACCATGCTGGAGTGCAGTGGTGCGATCTCGGCTCACTGCAACCTCTGCCTCCTTGGTTCAAGAGATTCTCCTGCCTCAGCCTCCCGAGTAGCTGGGACTACAGGTACCCGCCACCATGCCCGGCTAGTTTTTCTATTTTTAGTAGAGATGGGGTTTCACCATGTTGGCCAGGATGGTCTCGATCTCTCGACCTTATTATCTGCCCACCTCAGCCTCCCAAAGTGCCGGGATTACAGGCATGAGCCACCATGCCTGGCCAAAGAGAGACTTTTAAATGTGCATGAGGATTGGAGAGAGCCTCTGAGAGCCTGACCAGTAACATCAGCCACCAACATCATCATCATCAACCTCATCACCTTCATCAGAGCAAATTCTGACATACTCAATGACCAGCTGAGTTTTCTTTGCTTTGCTTTAGATTGTTTCAAACATACATGCAGCACCTCTGAGTGCCTACAGTCACGTTTTGGGGACTGGTTTGGCCATTTGTTGCGGAAAACCTCTAGATACAAGTGTGACCCTTCCAAAGGGAATCACTTCACCACTCCTCCCACTTTCCCTTTCTTAAATGTCAAATGTTGCCATTCTTCAGCTGTTTTGTAATAGATGGAGAAAATAACATCAGAAACCACCTAAAAAAACATATTTGGTCATTAAACATCAGCAAACTAAAAAATGTAAAGTTCAAGTTGCTCCCCTCTGAAATGACTTCTTCATCCACACATTCTATCTCCCTTGTTGCCTTTTTTCCAACAATTGAAGTCCAAGGCGAGAATTAGGGCCTGGCCCTCCAGATACTGCCTGGGTTTGAATGACAAGCCCATGTCCATCAGGATAGAAAAAGGATAAGAAGCCGGCTTGGCTTGTCTCTGGGAAACACTGGTTGATAAGGGCACAGCCACCAATCAATGGAAACTTCAGTCCTTTCCATCAAGAGTATCATGAAAGCCACCTGCCAATGCTCTGAAGGTCCTGAGATGGCCTGCAGGCAGAGATTGAAGAACTTCTGTAATCAGATGGTGGGGCACATCTGATATCTAACGTCCCAATGTTTCCTCCTTTTTTTCTTTTCTTTTCTTTTTTTTTTTTGAGACAGAGTCTTACTCTGTCATCCAGGCTAGAGTGCAATGGTGTGATCCTGGCTCACTGCAAACTCCCCCTCCCAGGTTCAAACCATTCTCCTCCCTCAGCCTCCTGAGTAGCTGGGATTACAGACATGCACCACAATGCCTGGCTAATTTTTGTATTTTTAGTAGACACAGGGTTTCACCATGTTTCCCAGGCTGGTCTCGAACTCCTGACCTCAGGTGATCCACCCACTTTGGCCTCCCAAAGTCCTGGGATTACAGGCATGAGCCACTACACCCGGCCAAAGTGCCAATGCTTAGTCCTTGATCTCTACTGCCAAAGGCACCATACCTCTGTGCCTCTGAGCCTCAAATGACCTTTGAGAGGTGAATAAAGACACGTGGAAAGAAACAGAGAATCCTGAAATGTATCTGCGTTGATCTCCTGCAAGGAGCACCTCCCAGGACATAGAGAGATCCTATCCCCAACCAAATAACAACAGTCACCAGGCACGGAGCTCTCCTGTGAGTTAAGCACTTGATCAACATCAGCTAACTGACTCCTCCCTACAACACCCTAAGATGGGTACTTTCCTACTCATGAAGACTTATAAAGTGGGCTTCAAGGCCAGAATTTCACTCCAGTTCTAATGAACTTCAAACCTACCCTCTTAAACATTTGGCTCTGTTGCTTCCAATTGAACAGAATGCACTAAAGCACTGACATCAGGTCCTTCGGCTGAAATACAAGAGTTGGACAAACACAACCTTAAGCTGGAAGGAAGGGAGGTAAGCACCTAAAAAGCCAAGGCTCAGAGCAACTATTATCATACCAAGACCCCAAGCAGGCACCACAGACAAGATCTTTTGCGTAAACAAGGAGGCATTGGTCCTAAGCTAAACCAGCTTCTCAGATATTATTCTGACATTAGACTCCATTCTTCCTTTGCTACTGAGTTATCCAATAGTTAAATGGTCCATGAAGCCCTCTTTGGGCAGTAGCTTTGGGTCCATGAGGACTATAGGGTCCCCTACAAACTTGTAGCCAATGTCCTGAAGACACAAAGAAGGATTTATACCACTGGCAGTCCTGGTTGACCATGGCACAGCTGTGTAGGTTTATAGCTGGGTCTGCTCTGGTTAGCTGCTGTATCCATTCTGAGTGACTAGCACCTGAGCCCTAAATGTTGTTAAATATTGAACATCATACTGGTACATCCTTAGAAGATGGAGGAGTGGGGATAGAGGGAAGGTATTCTAGAATCACTTCTGCTTTGAATTTACATTCTGTGAGTTGAATTCAGGTTGCTCATCCAGCCCTGTACTCTCAATATGTTGTAAGTGGAAAATGAAGAGTAAAATAGCTGCTTCTTACAGCATCACTTTTTTTCTTTTCTCTTGGTTGCTTACTGCTGCTCTGGTGCATTTGTTTGCTCTACGATGGGTGATTGGGGCCTGGATGGCATCATTAGAAAGACATTTAATCGCACTCAGTTTACTCTGTTGACATTTGGCATCAGCCATAACTTGCTATCCACACAAAGCTACAAGATTCCCCGGTACATGATCTGACTCAGGACTAACGTCTTAGGACTTAGCTTAGGTCAGATGCTACAGCACTCATCATAGCCCATGTAGAAGATGACAGACAAGGGTGCCATGAGATCTCCCTTCAGCCATAAGGATACTCAAATTTGATATTTCTTGGGGATGTAAAATCCTGCCCTTGGAACTTGGCAGGTGAAAAACAAGACACTGCTATGTCAACCCTGGCTTGATATCAAGGACCGTAATAGCAAGGCTTCTTCCATCATTTATCCCAGCAGCTGTCTCAGCTGTGGGTTCTTGGGGTATCTTTGCTCTTACTGGGGATGAAAACAGAGCAATAACTCTAGGACAGTTCAGCAGTTCAGACTTTATGTTTGAGATCTTTCCTAGAGCCCAAATACTACTAGGCTGACCTAAAGCGTTCTTCCCCTAACCGAGATCCTAGAAACCTAAACAGATACACCATGATCACTATGGTGATCACTATGGTTATATCAGTTATCCCCAAAACTCAGAGCTCCTTTTGACCGAGCTTTCAATGGAGAATGTGCCCAAGATACAGAGGGGCCAATAAAAAGGAGCAATAAAACAGAAAAGAAAAATAAAAGGAATTTAGTCTGTGATAATTGGTATCATAGATAGGATCACCATTTGCATGGTAGAAGAGACTTCAATTCTTGGATTCTTTCAACTCCCAAGTCCTCACCTTAAACACTGGGCTGCACTGTATTTCTCAATAGACTATCTGATATAAGGGTATCTACCCAATGCCAGACACTACACTGTGAGCCAGCACCAAAACTCTAACTGTACAACATTTTTACTAATTGGGGTGGGGTGGGTAAAGACAGACCATCACTCTTATACTACTTTACTTAATATTCAAAACTTAAGGAATTCCTCTCTCTGATGACAGAAGAGTCCTGATAATACCTAAGGCTAAAAGAATGCCTCTAAATGCTGCTTTGGCCTCTTCTCACCAGTTTTAATTAGGAACAATTGTTTCTCCATATTCATGAGGTATTTGTTCCAGGACTCCCCTTGTGGATACTAAAATCCATGAATGTTCAACCCCCTTATATATGAAATGGTGCAGTATTTGCATAGAACCTATGCTTATCCCCCTGTATACTTTAAATCCTCTTGGATTACTTATAATATTCAATACAATGTAAATGCTATGTAAGTAGTTTTTATGCTGTATTTCTTTTTGTTTGTATTATTTTTACTGTTTCTTTTATTTTTCAATCTTCAGTTGGTTGAATCTGTAGATACAGAGGGGCAACTGTACTTCTACTTTGGGGTATTAATCCCCTTCTTAGTTTGTTGTTATTTATAAGGTTGTTGCTTATTTATTATAACGTTGTCGCTTCTCTTCTGAAGGTTTGAGATTTCTTAATATAAAAACCCTAAATTATTCATTTTGTAATCTATTGCTTTGTACTCAAAGCAATAGCATTTTCTGTCCTTTACAAATGATTATTTTCTCGCTTTGGGACACACACACACACACACACACACACACACACACACAAACACACACACACTAAGATCACTATGGTTAAAAGGCAAAATTGCTGAATGTGGGATACACAATTTGGTTTCTGTTTTACAATTCTACCAGACTGTTTCATTCATTACCTTTTGTTCTATTTATTTATTTACTAAGTCTGACACACAAATAATATAAGAAAACCTTGAAGAGAAAATGGTAATTTGGTGCCACTACATGGGATATGATAGAATCATTTTCAGCTCGAATTATTTAAAATTACAGAGCCATGAAGCTGAACTTAAAAAACCCAAATTATTTCTAATAGCGGAATTTTTCAGCATCTTAATTTAAGTAAAAAGAAAAAGTTTAAATAGATTTGAGGGCTTAAATACTTCTGAGGAAAGCAGCAACTGCAAAGTCGGGATGTCTAATTCACATAAAAGTAATTAACAAAAAGTAAGTTAGATCATTATTTCCTCCAAGATCATAATTTAAAAAGGAAGCTGATTTATCTGAACTGATTGGGGCTTTCAATCCCAACAGAAATGTAGACACTCGGTTGTTAAGGGGAGAACAGAAATGAGACCCAATTAAGCAAAATTCTTTCTTATAGAAAAAAAAGAAAAAGACTTAGATAAAACGATTGCTCAAATGTGCTCAGAAGGGCACCAAGGAAAGAAAGAGAGTTGAGCTTTTTTTAAAAACCTCTGGTTGAATCTTCAGTCCCATTCACAAGATCTACCATGAGAAAGTAAGGAAATTCATTCCTCCCGAAGCACTGGAGTATAACCAGTTGTCTAGAACTGATGAATATTGGAGCTTGCGTCAACATTTGACGCCTTATTCCCATGGCAGGAGCAGAGGATGAAAACAAAGGATTTTGGAGAGGAAGGAACAGGGGTATTCCAGGATCTTTTTGATTAGGGTCTGTTATGGGCTGAACTGTGTTCTCCCAGAATTCATATGTTAAAGCCCTAACCCCCAGGAGCTCAGAATGTGACTGCTATGAAGGACAGGGTCTTGAAAGAGAGGTAATTAAGTAACAGTCAGGTCATTACAGTGAGTCCCAGTCCAACCTGACGGGTGTCCTCCTAAGATGAGAAGATTAAAATACAGACACACACAGACACAGAAAGCCTACATGAAGACATAGGGAGAAGATGGTCATCTACAAGCCAAGGAGGGAGGCTACAGAAGAAACCAACCCTGCCAACACCTTGATCTCTGACTGCTTGCCTCCGGAACTGTGAGTCATCCTTCCTCCAGAGGATAAACTGGAGGACACAAGATATTAAAGAGGTCAGGTGTGGTGGCTCCTGCCTGTAATCCCAGCACTTTGGGAGGCCGAGGCAGGTGGATCACCCGAGGTCAGGAGTTCGAGACCAGCCTGACCAACATGAAGAAACCCATCACTACTAAAAAGAAAATATAAAATTAGCCAGGCGTGGTGGCACATGCCTGTAATCCCAGCTACATGGGAGGCTGAGGCAGGAGAATAGCTTGAACCCAGGAGGCAGAGGGTGCAGTGAGCCAAGATCCTGCCACTGCACTCCAGCCTGGGCAACAAGAGTGAAACTCCATCTCAAAAAAAATAAAATAAAATAAGATATTAAAGAGTAAATCCAGGGCTGGTGGATTTACTGGTGGCTCACACCTGTAATCCCAGCACTTTGGGAGGCTGAGGCAGACAGATCACCTGAGGTCAGGAGTTTGAAACCAGCCTGGCCAAAATGGTGAAACCCTGTCTCTACTAAAAATACAAAAATTAGCTGAGCATGGTGGTGGGCACCTGTATTCCCAGCTACTCAGGAGGCTGAGGCAGGAGAATCACTTGAACCCAAGGAGGCGTAGGTTGCAGTGAGCCAAGATCGCACCACTGTACTTGAGCCTGGGTGACAGAGCAAGACTCCATCTCAAAACATAAAAATAAATAAAAAATAGAAAATATTAAAGAGTAAATCCAAACACCTCCGCACAACTTGACTGGTTAGGAAGAACAGTGCAGTGGTCAGGCACACCAGTGAGTTCAAATCCCTACCAGACTCGTGAGGTGCTGTGTGACCCATGGCCACGTTCTTGACCTCTCTGTGCCCCAGTCTCTGCATCTGAGAGCTGCAGTGAGCATCAGAGTGGAGCAGCCCCTGACAGCTGGGGACCAGCCTCAGAAACTCCATTGCATCATTCATTTAACAAATGCTTCCTACGCCCCCACCATGCCCAGGTCCTGCTACAGATCCTAGGGATACATAAAAAAAAAAAAAATATCCTGCCCTGTTCTGGGGGGCTTATCTTCCAGTAAAGCCTAGGCAATGACAATACTAAGGGCACTTTGGTAAGAAAGAGAAAGATAGTTCACATGCAAAATTGTAATGCTGGGTCCCTTTCATTGAACTCTGTGCAATGTCCCTGAATCCCATTTTAAATGTAATCCAGAGCCGCCTATGGAGGGTGACTGTTGGTATCTCTCATGCCAGGCTCTCTGGCACCAGAGTCACCCTCAATCACACTGCCCCAAATCCGAGTGGGGTCCCTACAGACCGTGCATTTTGCTGTATGGCACCAGATAAACCTATTGGGCAGTTTCCAAGTGGTCAAACAGCCCCTCTCGTCTCCCAGAGCCATTCAGCAAGCAGCTTTCTCTGTCCCCCAATCCTGCGATAAGAGCTCTGCGGTGCCACCTGGAACTCAGTATAGGAGCTTCCTGAAGGGTCCCTGAGGCAAGCTCAAAGCCCTGTCACCCCGCATTGGTGGCTGTGTCCAAGCCAGCCAGCCTGATGCATATGCATGGCGGTAGCTGAGAGGGCCCTTCAGCGAGTGGCTGGCAGTCGGAATCCATTAGCCAGGCCAGACAATCACAGACACGGTCCTTGTGTCTCCCAGGTGGGGGATGAGGAACATAAACCTGTGCTTTAGAAATCCCAGGAACTCAGGGGGTTCTCCGGAGCTTTTCCCCACCTGGGTACAAGCTTTAAAAGTCTCTGGGTAGCTGGGCGTGATGGCTCACACCTGTGATCCCAGCATTTTGGGAGGCCGAGTCGGGCGGATCACGAGGTCAGGAGATTGAGACCATCCTGGCTAACACGGTGAAACCCCATCTCTACTAAAAATACAAAAAAAAAAAAATAATTAGCTAGGCGTGGTGGCGGGTGCCTGTAGTCCCAGCTCCTTGGGAGGCTGAGGCAGGAGAATGGCGTGAACCCAGGAGGCAGAGCTTGCAGTGAGCCTAGATCACACCACTGCACTCTAGCCTGGATGACAGAGCGAGACTCCATCTCGAAAAGAGTCTCTGGGTAACAGGAGAGTCACCCAAAGGCCTTATTTTTAGAGACTCCTTGGAACCTTCGAGTATTAAAAGTGACCTAAAATGTTCTCCTTTGCTTTTCCAAAACCCCAAACTCTTTAATCCCTTATTTGCTCTTCTGTAAAATGGGGTGGACACCATCTGCCCTGCTCTTCTCAGTTCTATAAGGATCAAATCAAATAGTCTGCAAAAGCCTTGGTATGGGATTTCTTTGGGGGATGATGGAAATGTTCTAAAGTTGATTGTGCTGATGTTGGCACAACTCTGTGAATAATAAAAAACCACTGAATCGTATGCTCTAAATGGGTGAATTGTACTCTGTATGAATGATATCTCAATAAAGCTGTTTTTCCAAAAGCCTTTATAAACCGTGAAGGATTCTTGCCATCTGAGGACTTCAACTCTCAACCAGATTGAGAGGGAGAGATGGGGGAAAAAAAGAGCAGGAGAGACACAGGGAGGGAAGGACAAAGAAAACAAATGAGAGAGAAAAACGGAAGGAGGTAGGGAGAAGGGAGAGAGACATTACAAGCAGCTGGGGGAAGGGGTAACCAGTGTAGCAGGAACAAAAGAAGGCACCGGTGAGAATTTATCAGAGGCTTTAAGAAAGCAGTTGGGACCATGTGGTCCTCCGGCCACCTGCACCTGTACCATCTAGGGTGTGGGTAAAGATGCAGAAAAGTCTTCAGGGACCTGTCTAGCACTTAGCATGGCCATGCATGTTTGTTTGGTGATTATGAGTGTTCTCCCACTAGAACAGAAACTCTCTGAGGGTAGAGACTTTCTCTGTTTTGTTTTGTTCAGTGCAGTCCATCACTGCCTGTGGAAGGGCCCAGGAAATGCATTTTGAGGAACTGCCTAGGTGATTCTTACACACCCTTCAGTTTGAGGACCCCTGCCCTAAGAAGTCCACTGGAGTCCTGTCCACTGGGAAACGGAAAACAGTCACCCCATAAGATGTACCGCACCCTTTCTCTTCTCAGGCCAACACCATAATGCCCCCATGAGACTGCTCACTTTACTGGTGGTTTTCTTTAGACTAAGCCAGGGATTGGCCAGTTTCTCTGGAATGGCCAGATAGCACAGTCATCCCTTGGTGTTCATGAGGGGTTGGTTCCAAGACACCCCCCTATACCAAAACCCATGAATGTTCAAGTCTCATACAAAGCAGCATAGTATTTGCATATAACCTACAGACATCCTCCCATATACTTCAAACTGTCTATAGATAACCTGTAACAGCCAGTACAACCTAAGTGTCATGTAAAGAGTTGTTATATTGTGTTGTTTAGGAAACAATAAGAAAACAAAGTCTGCACATGTTGGGTACAGATGCAGTCATCGTACACATAAGGATATTTTTGAATCGAGGTTGGTTGAATCCACAGATGCAAAACCTCCAGATATGGAGGGCCAATAGTAAACATTCTTGGCTTTGCGGGCCACACAGTCTCCCTTGCAACTATTCAACTCTGATATTGTAGCAGGAAAACCATAATACGTAAGTGAACAGGTGTGGCTGTGTTCCAATAAAACTTTATTTAAAACCCACAGGCATCGGTCCGCATTTGGCCCATGGGCTGAAGTTTGCCAACCCTTGGTCTAAGCAAATAAATGGATTTTTTAAAAAGTGCCACTAGAGAAAAGGACAAGAGTCAAGTTCTAAAAATTCCACAGGCATGAACGAAGATCTCCAATGATCTAATTCTGTAATTCAATGGATTTGTTTATTCATCCAGCAATTATTTACCAAGGGCTTACTACACCAGGTACTGAGTAGAGGGCAGTGCACAAGACTCCTTACCCCATGGAGCCTATATTCTGGTGGAAAAGACAGACACTAAACATAATTAATTAATTATGCATAATTAATGTCCCACCATTTTGAGAAGCATGACAAAGAGGAGATATAACAAGCCAAAGCAGCCTAACATCTCAAACTCGGAGTTTTGGCATCATAATTGGTGTCAAAACACTGTTTTTCATAACTAGAGCCTAGCAGGTACACTGTAGATTGTGGATCATTGATGCCAAGTGGAATTGGTTGCTGAGAACATTGGGGAAAATTTCATTCATGTATGGTTTTAATGAAGAACACATTTTTCAGGAATAAGAGAACAATGCTTCTGGCAAAGTTTCAGATAACCCAGATAATTCCATTTCCCCACAGCCATGTTTACTTTTGACACGTGGCCAAGGTCTGTGTTGTTACAAGAATCTCATTCTTCCCAGGAGATGCTGGGCCAGTGGCTTTTGGCAGCTGCTTGGAGCACTGAAAGATGTTTTCATGGTATGGACATCAACACCACTACCCCTAAGCATTGAAACAAGAAGGGCTGGGTGTAAAAATATGCACCCAGATGGATACACATTTGCACCAAATCCAAATACAGTACCCAGATGTTGGTTTCACTGCGCTTTTGGAGTTAATGACTCCATTCTTAACAAGGGTAGGGGAACATCTTTTGCCTGGAGAGAATCCTTACCATCCTGGTATTTTTCATATCCTCCTCTTCCTAAATCATTCCCTGACGCACTGAGTTGATATAGGTTTAAGAATTAATCTTCACTTATAGTATTTTTAGTACAAGAAGTCAGCATTAAGCCCTGCTGATGTCTATATCCCACCTTCTATGTAAACCCTCCTGCCCTGCCTCCCTCCATTTCCTCAATTCATCTGTGGTTGATAGGTCAACCATCATCAATGATTGACAGCGGTATCTACCTTACAGAGCATTGTCAAGACAACACAAATTAAATAACATGCAAAACACTTTTGAAGGCCTACACTGGCTACCTCCAAAATTTACTTGTGGAAATCCTGACCCGCAGCAACTCAGAATGTGAGAGATATTTGTGAGACATATTTGGAGATAGGTCATTAAAATGGTCAATTCAGCTGAAAGGAAAGCCGGGCATGGCAGCTCATGCCTGTAATCCCAGCACTTTGGGAGGTTGAGGTGGGAAGATCCCGTGAGCCCAAGAGTTTGAGACCAGCCTGGGCTACATAGGGAACCCCCATCTCTACAAAAAATAAAAATTAGCTGGCTGGGCGCAGTGGCTCAACGCCTGTAATCCCAGCACTTTGGGAGGCCAAGGCAGGTGGATTATGAGGTCAGGAAATAGACACCATCCTGGCCAACATGGTGAAACCTCGTCTCTACTAAATACAAAAAATTAGCCGGACGTGGTGGTGGGCGCCTGTAGTCCCAGCTACTTGGGAGGCTGAGGCAGGAGAATGGCATAAATCTGGGAGGCAGAGCTTGCAGTGAGCCAAGATCGCACCCCTGCACTCCAGCCTGGGTGACAAAGCAAGACTCTGTCTCAAAAAAATAAAACTAAAAATTAGCTGAGTGTACTGGCACGTGCCTGTGGTCCTGGCTACTCAAGCAGCTGAGGTGGGAGGGTCACTTGGGCCCAGGAAGTCAAGGCTGCAGCAAGCCATGATCCTGCCACTGCACTCCAGCCTGGGAGAGAGAGTGAGACCCTATCTCTACCAAAAAAATAAATAAGTAAATAAAATGAGATTAGGGTGGCCCTAATCCAACGTGACTGTTGTTCTTATGGGAAGAGGTGAGGATACTGACTCAAAAAGAAAGCCATGCGAAGACACAGCAAGAAGATGACCATGTACAAGCCAAGGAGACAGGTCTCAGAAGAAACTAACCCCGCTGATACACTGACCTCAGGTTTCTGGCCTGCAGAACTATGAGAAAATGCATTTCTCCTGTTGAAGCGATCAGTCTGGGTGATCTGTGATGGCAGCCCCAGCCAACCAATGCAGCACCAAGAACAGAAAGTACTCAGCCGACCTCAGGTCTTGCTATGCTGTAGAGAGGCAATGACGTGATGTCTCTCTACAGCATGTGTAGAGATGTGGCGACGTGGGGAAGACAGTGAGATCTCAATTCAGATGGCATGTGTTGGGTGGATCCCTAAGCTCAGCTTTCCCCTCCACAAAATGGGGCTAATGCCAGGACTGATGATCCTGGGATAATGTGAGCATCATGCAAAAATGAACACAAAGCTCCCCGGGCTCCAGTAGCTGCTCAGAAACATTGCCACTTGGTTGGAATGTTCACTTTCTGCTGAACCAGGAAAGTAAGCGAGGCCAATGAAACAGTAGGCTCCAACCCAGAAGGTGTCATGAGTTCAGGTCTTGAAGTTTCATGAGACTTTGCTTTTTTTTTTTTTTTTAATGCATCCTAGGAATTTACTATCTGCACAGAGATTTAATAAAACAGAATGAGCACAGTAAAAAATAATGGCTGTGGAAAGTCAGCATATTCGTCCTTAAAGTCCTAAGCCACCAGGAGAAGGAGGTGTGCCCCCATGTCCCCAGGGGACTTGCCCAGGTCTGACTGTCTTCACGGAAACTCGGTGAAAGGACATGGAAGAGAGAGGTGAGCCCAAGTACAGAGAAGGGAAGCAGCTTACTCAGGTCTCACCATGGGTCAGGCAGCAAGCTCCCAGTGGAGCCTCCTCTCCAAGAGTTTCTGACAACAGCCGGGCGAGATGGAGGCCCCCCGCCTTTACCACCTGCTAATGGTGTGTAAAGGAAAGCAACTCTCCCTGCCCAAGGGTCACTCACAGCTGATGGAAAAGCTCTGTCCAGAGGCAGTCTGGCGAGATTTTCAATCCAATTTCTCTCGAGTGAAAGACTAACAGGATAAGATCGCTCCCTGTTAACAACCTGGATTGTGAGTGAAGTCTCGGGGTTGGGGCGAGAGATGAGGTCATGAAATCAAGAGCTTACCTTGCAAAGCAATCTAGTCCCAGCCCCAGGTCTCTGGGCCTCCCTGCAGAGCCTGTTAATCTCATGTTGAACATGCCCGTCCCTGGGCACTATCTGCCCAGGAACTCAGGCCCTCCGTCCCAGGGTCAGAGTTCCATACTGATGTTTGCAGCCAACGCGGCTGGAGCCCGGGAGGCCTGTCTGTCAGCATCCTACACACTCCTTTGTGGGAAGAGAGTGGGGCCAACACTATTTTCTAAGAACGAACATAGCCTTAGAGCTAAGGCCTCACAGGTAACCCCTTTTGTACATCTTATAAAATGGACAATTTTCTCATGTGGTTCCTCCACTGCTGCAAATCAGGCACAAACTACGGTGACTGTAAATATATTAGACATTTTGTCCTGTCCAGGGGCAACAGCCACATTCCTTCTAAATAGCCTGGCCTCCCTGGAACCCCAGGAGCAAAGGATGCCAGCTGGGAGGAGCTGGCACCCATCAGCTACCCAAAGTCATCTGCCCTACCTGGAGCTCTCCAGTTCCCATGATCCCGCCCAGCAGCAACAGGAAGCTCGGTTCTGGATCTGACACCCACTGGTGCCCAGGCACAGCAAAATCCACATTGAAGGTCGCCTTTTAATGCTTTAAAGTAAAAGCAGACTCTCGAACAGAAACTAACCTCATTTACTTCCCTGAGCTGGCTTCAACCTGACCAAAAATGAGAATTTCAAAGTGATGGATGGTGTTCATGGGCATTTATTTCTTTTAAAACAGTTTTTTTGAGGTATAACTTACGTACAAAAATCTGCAGCCAGCAGGGCGCGGTGGCTCACGCCTGTGATCCCAGCACTTTGGGAGGCCAAGGAGGGCAGATCATGAGGTCAGGAGATCAAGACCACCCTGGCTAACACGGTGAAACCCCATCTCTACTAAAATTACAAAAAATTAGCCTGGCGTGGTGGCGGGTGCCTGTAGTCCCAGCTACTTGGGAGGCTGAGGCAGGAGAATGGTGTGAACCCGGGAGGCAGAGCTTGCAGTGAGTGGAGATCGCACCACTGCACTCCAGCCTGGGCGACAGAGCGAGACTCTGTCTCAAAAAAAAAATATATATATATATGCAGCCATCTCCTATATATGATTGGATGAGTCTGGACTCATGCATATACCCACACAGCCGTCATCACAGCAAAGGAAACATGTATGCATCAGGTCAGGATTCCATCTCTACGACTCTCAGAAATGAACAAAACTTACCAAAGGAAAGAGACGACAGAGTGGGGAGAGCTGTTGGTGGATGGGCAGTGGGAAGACTTCCAGGAGCTAAAAATACTCTACATCGTGATCTGAGTGGTAGTGACCCAGAGATACACAGATGTAAAAATTCGTAATGCTGTGTACCCAAGATTTGTATAATTTATGTTATGTAAGTTATACCTCAATGTTTAAAATCGCCAACCATTTACTGGGTACCTTCTGCTAGCCAGAGCTTGAACAAAAGACTGATGGCTTGAAAAATATCCTAGTAGATACCAGGTAAGAGTGTTACCTTCCATGATGCCACAGATAAGCTTCGGAGATGCTGCCTAGGGGAAGGACAGACACTCTCATCATCTATTCTTCTATTAAATATAATTGGCTACCTGAACTGGGCTCTGCAACAAATCAAACAGCAAACCTTGCTTTTCCCATTCACGGCATTAGCTTAGGAATACGGAGAGAGAGAAAGAAAGACAAGACAGAAAAAAACACTAGGTTTCCATGGTATAGTCCTCAGAAACAGCTCATTTTCACTAAATCCCTGAGAATAAAGACAGCCTGATTACAGTAAGATTGGCAAAACCCAAGGAATGCAGAAGACATATGCACCTGTCTTTCCACATTGCTGGTGCTAATGTTTCTGGATTTCAATGGATGCTACTGTGTACAGGATACCCTTAAAGGAGGGGAACAAGCCTGATGATTGGAGAACACAGAGTCCCAGGCAGAAAGAAACAGCTTCTGGGGTTTTTGACTCAGTGCAAGGCTGGCTTTGAATGCTGAGCACCCGGGATGGGAACCAGAGAAGACTGAGCCAGAAAACTCGTGAAGACTTCAGGACCATGGGTAGCAGGAGTAAGTGCTCACAGGCTAGTCCGCAGGGCAGCATTGAACCTGAGTCTTGAAAGTGAATGGGAGCTTTCCAGGCAGGGAAGTGAGAGGAATGGCATGTGCTAAAGATTCTGGGGTCAAAGTCGGAAGTGAGGTGATGTTGGCACACAGCCTCAAAATGCATTTGTTAAATCTGTGCGTGCATTCATGAATGAATGAGGAAGGGAGGGAGGGAGGGAAGGAGAGAGGGAGAGAGGGAATGGATGGTTAGATCTGAGGGAAATTTCAACCCCTCAGCAACTGCAGCTGGGACTCATGATCTAGTCCCTAACTCAGGAACTGCCCTCCCGCCAGTTTCACCTGGAACAAATAAGGGTACCACCAATAAGTATCTATTTAATTAAAAGAAGCTGGCTGAGCCAAGGTGAAGGGGTGGAAAAAGAGGCAGGAAAGAAAGGAGGAAGGGGAGGGGTGGGGAAGGGAGGATGAGGAGCAAAGGAGAAGAAGAGAGAGGGAGGAGAGGATGGAGGAGGGGGAAGAGAGGAGAAGGAGAAAGAGGAGGGAAATAGGGGAGAAGGGGGGACAGGAGGGGGAGAAGGGGGGACAGGAGAGGGAGAAGGGACAGGAGAGGGAGAAGGGACAGGAGAGGGAGAAGGGACAGGAGAGGGAGAAGGGACAGGAGAGGGAGAAGGGACAGGAGAGGGAGAAGGGACAGGAGAGGGAGAAGGGACAGGAGGAGGAGAGGGACAGAAAGAGGAGGGGAGGACAATAATAATGAGGGGGAGGAAGCAGAGGAGGAGGGGTGAGGAGGAAGAGGGAGAGGAAAGGGAAGAGGGCAGACAGCAACTTCTCCAAGAGCTCGTATTCACGGTGGCAGCAGCTCAGTGGGAAAATCAAGGGCACTGTGACACAAGAACCTCCTGCTCTAACAAGCCAGATGCTCCTCTGAGCCAAGGCTCTCAGGAGCAGCGCCTGGACCTCGCTGGCCAGCACCGCAGACAAGCTGGGCCCAGAGATGAGCTCCCTGCCAGGGGCGGTGTCGGGAGTGACAGCTCCAGGAAGCGGCCACTAGGTGGCGTGTGCGCCTTATCTTCCTTCCCAGGTTTCCAGCCGCGGGAGGCAGAGGTTGGGGCTGGGGTTCCAGGAAGCCGAAGGTCCCTTCACAGATCGACCCTGAAGCCAGCCCAGGGGATGACAGAGCAGCCTGAGGGAGCAAGAACTGTCACCACGGTCTGCCCGGGAAGTAGGTCCACCATGTCCCTTGCAGGGCAGGGCTTAGCTTACAGGTGCTCCCAGAGAGACCCCGGGGCAGGGAGGGGAGTGGGGAAGAGCTCTGGGTTCAGATCCGATCTTGACCACAACAGAGGGTTCAGGTTCAAACCCTGGAGAGGCTGGAGACGCCTCTCAGCCCAACTTCAGGGGGGAAAGAAGCGTTCCCATTAACAGAAGCTCCACGGTGACCTGTTTTTAAGTACTGAACAACCATGCCACAAATAATTGGGGAGAAAAAAAAAGTTCACAGCTTAAAAAGCATTGAAGACCCCATTACTAACCCTGGTGGGCTCCCATCATGGGGCAGAAACCCAGATAGGCACTCATCATCTGGGGTCCTTTTTCCTAACGGGGTCCCCCAAGTTGATCCAGGCTCAGGTCCCACAAAATGTGGATCTGACCCCTTCTTGACACATAGAAAGGGCTCGATCCACAGTGGCTGACCAGCAAAATAGGATGGCCTCCGTTTTACAGATGACAAGACTGAGGTTCAAGGACCTATGGGAACAGGACCAAGCTGGGACTCCCACCACATCTTCAGAATGGCAGCCAGCTGACTTGTCAAAATACCACTCCAGTGTCCCTCCTGTCCTCATGTCTATGCGGACAGGCTAAATAAAGGCTCAGAAGGTGCCTGTGCAGATAAACATAGCTGTCTTCATAGCTGTCTTTAGAGCAAGTAGACTTGAGCAGTACACACCACTCACTCTTTGAAGCTCTAGGGTCTATCAAGCACACACCAAAAACTGGCAGCTTTGCCTCTTAGCTTGTCAAAAAAACTCAGCTGCTGGGTGCAGTGGCTCCTTTCTTTAATCCCAGTGCTTTGGGAGGCCAAGGCAGGAGGCCTTTAATCCCAGTGCTTTGGGAGGCCAGGAATTAGAGACAAGCCTGGGCAACATAGTGAGACTCCATCTGCACAAAATAAAAAGAGCCAGATGTGGGAGCATGCACCTGTAGTTCCAGCTACTTGGGAGGCTGGGATGGAAATATCACTTAAGCCCAGGAGTTCAAGGCTGCAGTGAGCTATGATGGCACCACTGCACGCCAGCCTGGGCAACAGAGTGAGATCCCATCTCAAAAACACAAAAACAAAATTGAGCTGAATGCTACATACTTTCTGTTGCCCATCATCAAGGAAATCTGGGTACAAAGCTCTGACCCCACCCATCTTTTATCACTCTTCTCTTCCAAGTACCCCTCACAGCTCATGGACCAAACCCCCAGCCTCCCTGCGCTCTTCCTCCTCTGCCGTGTCACATAAGTCAATGGGTGTGCATTGTCCCTTTGTCTAAACGATAAGCATATTATCTTGGCCAGGAATGGATGTTGCATGTTTTTAATTTGCACACCTTCACTCACCCATAGCATCTCACATCTAGATTTGCATTCAGTAAGCACTCAATAAATGTGTCTTCTTCCTGCTGGTACAAAATATGTACAGGGGGTAGGAGTGGAATGTTGACAACTGGAAAATGAAAGTGTTTCAGAATTATGGAGCAAATGAACAGGGAGATGTACTGTCTATATTAAATATACCTCTGAAGAGCCTTAAAAGAAATCAATGAAGCACAACATCAAAGTCCCAGGGAGTGATAAATCAGGAGCCTGATAGACAAAAGTGCATCTGAAATCATTTAAAGTGCACCAGAAATCATTTATGTCTGAGTAATTAGAACACATTGGAACGATTCTGTGCCATTCAACTGAAATTAAGCAACATAATGTTTATGAAATCCCCATGGACTCCGGGAGGAAAACCAGAGATGAAAGTTGCATTGAAGATTCTACCCACCGGCCCAGAGCCCTCCTGCATAGTCCCCAGGGGAGACCTAGGGGGAGATGAAGTTTCTGTTTAGTCCGTGTGCAAATATGCTTTTTTCTTCTAGTTTAAAAATGTCTGCAGTCACAGTTGTAGAGGAAAAAAAATGTCAGGCTTAGGCTGTACGTGACAGGACAGGATTCCCCAACCACCTGATCCCCACCTCCCAACCAAGAGGGAGTCTAAGCAGAAATGAGACCAGGTGGGCATCGTTCCTATAAGAAGGTGACTGTTCCTAGCAAGAAAAAGGCTAGGCTTCTTTCTCAGTGTTCCTACAGAATTTGACACTCCCTCCACAGCCCCACTGACAAAAGTGGAGGGAACTGACCTCGGTCAAAGAGCTGGGACCTTGAAAGGCAGCATCAAGATTAAAAAAAAAGTCCAAGGAAATTCTGCAGGAGGAAAATAGGAGATGAAGTAGTCAGAGAAGAAAGAGGGACTTCTATGCTCATCCATAGAATCCAGTCTTTAGATGCTGGCTGGGGAAGAAAAAAAAACCCATCTACCTTGATTTTGGGAGTTAAATACGGATGACAGAACCTTGAACTTGGAGATGTGCAAAGAAGCCCTCAGGCATCAAGTGATTTGCGATCTTTCCACTCAGTGATGGAACCTGGCCCCATAAACACGACCCCAATATGGTCCTGCTACTGGACTGCCTCCTCCCATGAAATGATGGTCTGAATTTGTCCATCAAATGAGACTGACATGCTGGTGTCTTTATCAGATCACAGATAATGAGAAAGGAAAATTTCACTTGGAGTGTGACTCTCTCATTACTCTCTCCCCTCAGTTTTAGACCACAAATCTCAGCCTCTGGGAGCCATAATGAGGGCTGCAACCCTGTGCCATCAGCAGATATGAAAGCAAGTGGAAGATCCCTACATATGTGCAATGCAGGTGAGGGTAACGTTGCACCCACGTACAGAAATATGTCTACTTACCCTCCCTCTGCCAAGAACCTGGAAGGCTTATGTTGGGGAACCCACCCTCAACTGTGCAAATGCAGAGATACTACAGGTATATGTGTGTTCTGACCCTTGAAGGATGTCCACCCAGATGTTCGGTGTGGGGAGGTTCTTCTGAAGCCTGTAGGAAGCTTTGACCATGCCAACAACTGTTTCCTATCTTGGTACCCCTGAGATTCTGTCCCCTGCTCCAACTGAGGCCCCTCAAAGAAACCTGAGGAATCTTCACAAAATGCAAATCCAATCACCTCCTTGAAAACCCGTCAGGGCCCTCCCCTAGCCTTAGTCCCATTCTCATGGGCCCTTGAGCTTCAGTCTTGTCATCTGTAAAATGGAGTTCATTCTACCTTGCTGGTCAGCCACTGTGGATTGAGTCCTTTCTATGTGCCAGGAAGGGGCCAGATCCATGTTTTGTGGGACATGAGTCTAAATCAATTTAGGAGACCTTGTTAGCAAAAAGAACCCCAAATGATGAGTGCCTAGCTGGGTTTCTGCCTCATGGTGGCACTGAGATCTTCAATGCTTAGGGTTAAAGACCAGCATCCTCACCATGGCCTGGCCTCACTGGAATGCTCCTCCCTCCCTGAACTCCAGCTACTCTGGCTATCTTTTAGCAGTTCCTAAAACTCCTCTGGCCACAGGGCCTTTGCACATGCTATATCCTCTGTCTAGAATGCTCTACTCTCTCCTGACCTTGCCCTGTGGCCTTGAGACCTCAGTTCATGAGCCTCCTCCTGGAAAAACCCCAGACATATCCACCATATATGCCCGGTTTTATTACAAAAATCTTTCTCAGAGCCATTAACTACCTTGTGAAGCACTTTTCTTCATTTGTAGATATCCTTTTGTATGAGTATCTGCTTAATCTCTGTCTCACTAAACTGTAGGCTCCAGGAGGGTGGGTCCTAGTGTGTCTTGGCTTGTCACTATAACCTTAGCAGCTTCACCGGACCTGGCACATGGTGGCGGCCCAATATTGCATAGATGGACAGATGGAGTGGTGGATGGGTGGATGAGTAGATGGGAAAGTGGGTGGGTGGGTGGACGGGAGAGTGACTGGGAGAGTAGATGGATGGATGGGGGAACTGATGGGAGAGTAGATGAATGAATGAATGAATGAATGAGAGTGGAAGGGAGAATGAATGAATGGATGGGTGGGAGAGTGGTTGGGTAGGTGGGAGAGTAGACGTAAGGATGGCAGGAATTATGGGAGAGCAGATGAATGAATGAATGAATGAATGGGATGGATGGGAGAGTAGGTGGGTGGGAGAGTAGATGGATAGCTGGATCAAGGAATATTTCCATCCCAGCCTCCCAAGTAGCAGGGACCACAGGTGCGTGCTACAACATCTGGCTATTTTTATTTTATTTTTTGTACAGATGGGGTCTCACTGTGTTGCCCAGGCTTGTCTAATTCCTGGCCTCAAGTGATCCTCCTCCCTTGGCCTTCCAAAGTGCAGGAAATACAGATATGAGCCACCACACCCAGTAGCTGAGTGATGGGAGAGTAGATGAATGGGTAGGTGGGTGGGTGGATGGGTGGGTGGGTGGATGGATGGATGGATGGATGGATGGATGGATGGATGGATGGATGGATGGGAGAGTGAAACGAAGGGTGAATGGATGGATGGATGGATGGATGGATGGATGGATGGATGGATGGGAGAGTGGGTGGATGGATGGAAGAGAGAGTAGGTGGAGGGATGGATAGGAGAGTGGCTGGAAGAACAGATGGATAGGTAAATCACTAGTTTTTGTTGATACTGGTTTATAAAATTGATCATTTTTGTCAGTTGAAAGAAGTTGAGTACATAGAAGTGCAAAGCGAAAGGCTATTGAAGAGAAAAGCCAGCATAGGAGCCAAGGAACACAGCAGCAACAACGCTGGCACGGAGGCAGATCCACCAAGTCATTCATTTGTTCTGTTAGACTTTCTGTGCTCTTACACGTGCAGGCACTGAGGTGATGCTGGGGTTGCAGTGAGCTGTCGAACTAGATGTGTCAGAAATGAGAAAGGAGATGAGAGAACAAATTAGAATACAGAGTGATCGACACTTTGATGAAGGAAGGAGATGGGGCCTGGGGTCCATAAAACCCACTGCCAAACCAACCCAGACAGGTGAGTAATAACCCACCCTAGATAAGCCAATACCTTAAAGATGAACCCAAGATTTCAGGGGAAGGGAGGCAGGGAGACTGAGTGGATTTGGGTTGCAGATGTTGCCAACAGAGCACATGTGGACCAGTGAGAAAGCACGCCACACCAAAGGATGTAGATGATGGCTCCAGTAGTCTGCTGGGGAGATATGGAAACAGACCAGGCTGGAGAGAGACACAGAGGCTACATCATAGGATGCTCTGTAAGCTGTATCAAGGAGTTTGGATTTTAGCCTGATAACCACAGCCCAAGACTTCAGCGTTAAAATACTCAGCCAGCCAGGGACTAGAGGGATCTGATTTTTATTTATTTTTATTTTTATTTTTTTAGAGACAGGGTCTTGCTCTGTCACCCAGGCTGGAGTGCAGTGTTGCAATCATAGCTTACTGCAGCCTCAATCTCCTGGGCTCAAGCGATTCTCCCACCTCAGCCTCCGGAGCGGCTGGGACTAAAGACATGTGCTACCATGCCATTAAATTTTTAATTTTAAAATAATTTTTCTTTTAATTTTCTAATTTATCCCTATGTTTCCCAGGCTGATCTCAAACTCTTGGCCTGAACTGACTTCCTGCCTCAACCGACCTCCTGCCTCAACCTCCCAAAGCACTGGGATTAACAGCATAAGCCACTGTGCCCAGCCTAATTTTTATTTTTCAACTTTGTACATTATGGTGTTTTTAATACCCCTGCCCAGACCGCAGTTTTAGGTAAACCCCCATCCTGCCTATACTCATGTTCCTGTTCCCTTTCCTAGCTGTGTGACCTCGGGAAGGTCACTTGCTTCACTAGGCATCAACTTGCTCTTCTGTTAAATGGGGACAACAGAACCCCGTAAGACACTCTGACAATCACATGAGGCTATGTGACTAAAACATGGGCCTAGTACATAGCGAGTGTGCAGCAGCTGTTCACTAGTCTTTCAACAAGTAGTGACTGAGAGTCTATTACATGCAGGCACAGGCATAGGTGCTAGGGATACAAGCGTGAACAAAACACTGGTAACAGGATAGGCTGATGGTAACAGGATAGACTGATGGTAACAGGACAGACTGCTGGCATATTAGAAATTCACAAAACCCCTGCCCTCCTAGTGGCAAGAGGTACAGCAAGCCAGCAAGTAAGTAAAATACACTGGATGTCAGAGGGTGGCACTCAGTGTTGTGTGAGCATCAAAGCAAGGAAAAGAAGAAGGGTGCTGAGCAGGGCTTAGAGAGTTAAAAAGAGCCATCAAGGAAAATGTCGCAGAGAAGATAATATTTGAATAAAAACTCAAAGAAAGTGAGAGTACAAATTATGCTGATGTCGGTTTTGTCCTCCACCCCGCCCCCACCGTCTCCGCACAGTCCTCTGCTCCCCACCCCCACCTACCCTCTCCGCAGCTCCTAGAACAGTGCTCGGCACAAAGTAGGTGGCTGATAAAAAATATTATGATATTAACAAGTCTTAGGGAAAAGCATTTGTGGTCAGCGGAACAGCATGTGTAAAGGACACATGGCATGAGGACCATGAAAAACAGTCAAGTTGAAATGCATCAGGACACTGGGGGCTGCCTTGTACATGAGGGTTTGGATGCAGGTCACAGGGTCCCATTTGGTTTGGCCAGGCTCTGGCCTGGAGTGACCCTGGGTCAACCTTGGCTGACATGGTGGACATCTCTACATGCTTGACACCTGCCACTACTCCAGGACGATCCTGCCCTTTGTCTCCACATGAAGGAAATAGCCTCCTTGGATAAAAGCCTGGAAGCTGACCTCTCCTCTGCCCCCAGCAGGCTGACTTTTCCCTAGAGTGGAAGGTGACAGGCATTCACATTCCACACCTGTCTCAGACAAGCAACAGAGAATGTAAGATGGCTGGATGGGTTTTGCTGGTAATGGGATAGACTGATGGCATATTGGAAATTCACATTTAAAATACAGCTCTCCTTTCTGTAAAATGAGATAGCATCTACTGATTCGGGTAATGAGTACATAACTTAAATGCAAGCCATGGGAGTTTAGAAGAAGGGCCCAGGTAGTTTCAGGTGGTTCGGCCCATTTGGGTACACAGCACAGAGCCCTCTCCCCTCCCTCCAGTAATTTTATTTCTTAGCAAAATCATTACTGAGAATATTGAACTCCCTTACAGAGATGTATTTGCTCCCCTTATCTTCCTTCCGTCTTTCTTGATTAAAAGCTATGTGTGATATTTGTAGTTATCAAACATCAATATTTGGCATGGATTTGCGAAATGGATATGGGGGGAAGAAAGGAGTCTGACCATTTCTGTAAAGGGTAAAACCTTGAGCAAACAGACTGCATTTCTTATTAGGGGCACTAAAGAGCAGAGATACATTTCAGAAGGGACCACTCAGACTGCACCCCAGCAGGCTTTGTGAAACCAATGATCTGGGCTCAAAATTAGATTCTGGATTTCATCAGGAAAGCCAGCTACCTTCAGAGGATAGGGGATGGAAGGGAGAGTTAAGCAGTGTATCTCACAACTGTTAGCCCTACAACTATTACAGGGCTTGCAGCCTTGTAAAAGACAACTCTAGCACTCAAACTGGACAGAGCTGAAATAATCAATAATAATAATTAAACCTTCTCTAGTGCCCTCTCCTAAGGCTTTACCTATATTAACTCATTGAATCCTCATAACAACTTGATTTATCAATTCTGTGTTACAGATGAGAAAAGTAACAGCACAGAGAAGTCAAGCCACTGGCCCAGCCTTCCACAACAAATAGGTGGCAGGGCTGGGATTCAAGGCTGCAGCCCAGTTCCCAGCCATGCACAGAACCACTTCGCCATAGTGCCCCTCCATCATGTGGCCACGTGTGGACCCCCACACCTCCACAGCTTCCCAGAATCATGGTATGCTATGGTTGCTCAGAGGGCTGCTGCTGTTATGGAAACAGAGCCCTTGGTTCCCGTGCTACACCCTTGCGACATTGACCCAGTCAGCTGAGACTCAAAGTGCCCCTCCCTGAAGTGGGGGTAATAACAACCACACTTGCCCCCGGGGTGTTATGAAAATTCACAAGGTATTCACTCAGAGAATGAGCGTCCAAGTGGGATTCATAGTCATTGCTGCTAGGAATGAGCACTGGAACAACCACTTTGGGCAACTTTTGGACAGCAGCTACTCAAATTAAACATGTGCCTACTCTGTGACCAAAGAGACACACTCCTAGGTATATTCCCCAGATAAATGAGTACCTACGTCCACCAAACAACAGGTGCAAGAGTGCACATAGCCCCAAACTAAAAACAACCCCAATGTTCATCCATGGGAGAATGGAAACATTATAGCCCAATCATACAATGAAATACTGTCCAACTATTAAAAAGAGTAGCTAGTGGTGCATGCAATAGCATAGGTGATTCTCCTAGGAATGCTTTTGAGGGAAAGAAGGCAGATACATATGGACTGCAGGGGTCCATTTATAGAGATTTCAGAAATGAGCCCAGTGGAATTAGAAAGGCAGTGACCTCAGATTGGGGCAAGTAGTGTTGACAGAGAGAAGTATGAGGGAGCCTTCTGGCATAGTTTAAATCAACAGAGCTGACACTTTCACTCATTCATTTCAAGAACAAGCCTTACTGAGCACCCACTGTATTTTAGGCACCCCATCAGGAGACAGGAAGGAGAAAAGACCTTCACTCCCCATCTGTAGTTCAATGCCAACATTGAAACCTGTCAGTATCATCACCGTGTCTCCAGGGGGCACAGCCATCCTCAGAGATTAGGGGAAATCACTAAATAGATTTCCCCTCTTATCTGGCAGAAAGCAGCAGAGAGAAATGGCAGGGATGTTCCTCGGAACAGCAGACCCTGCGCTGGCTGTGCCCGAGGTCAAGAGTGCCACTTAGCATTTCATCCCAGCAAGTCCAGCTTCCTTTAATCAGAACCACGTGGCCAACATCACGGGTGATATTTTGAAGGGAAAGAATTTAAGCCTCCATGTCTCACTGCCCCGAGTATCAGCTTTGTCCTCCTGCTCCTAATGCCGTTATCTTGTCCGCACACTTGGTTTTCTGCCGAGCAGATGCTGTAGAAGGCACATTAGCAGTGAGAAGCAGAGCGTGCCCAGGAGTCTGGGCGTAGAGCTGGTGACCCCTCTGCTCCCCAGCCCACTCCAGCAAGGAGACAAAGTGAAAAATACCCAGGAGGGACCAAGCCTTCCTGCAGCCTCCCAGCCTCCTAAGCCAGGTCCCAGGGAGGTCTTTCTAAAATGCAAATCAGATCCAGACAATCACCAGCTTAAAACCTTTCAGTGGCCACACACTAATCACAGCAAAAACTCAATTTCTTAACTACTATGGAGCACTGGGGCATGCCTGCTTCTCCCGCCAACCCCTGACATCCCCACTTCCAGACTATAACAGACCCAAGTTCATGCCTATGTTTCTGCTGATTCTGTTCCTTCTACCTGAAGCCCCCCATCTCCTGCAATCAGTGTTATGACTCCCCCTTGTCCTTCAAGACTCTGTGTATCACCTCCTCTGTGAAGCCTTCCCTACCTGTTTGCACCACCACTCAACTTTATATTCTTCCTACACTACAAAGCAATCAGATTGTGCCTCAGTTATGGGCTACTTCTTATTCATCCTGTGTCCTCCTCACAGACTGCAAGCCCTTTGAGGGCAGGGTTTGAGTCTTATTGATATGCATATCTTCCAACTCTTAGCAGTGACTGTGATATAATTTAGGGAGTTGGGGGTGGAATGAGGAAGAGATGAGAAGGAGAAGTGATGGAGAGAGGAGGTGAGTGAGAGAGGACGTGAGGAAGGAAGGGAGGGAGGAATGAGGGTGGAGGGCATTTTGTGGTTGAAGAGCAACACGACCAGAGTGACTTAGGAAGAATCTCTGAACAAGGCTTTTCTGATGACTCTGGATGAATGGTTAGGAATTTGGATAGTCAGATTTGAGGGGAGAATTCGAACAGAAACGATAGCCTAAACAAAGGTCTGCAGCCAGGGAACATGGGGCACGGACACTGGAGGACAGGGTGGGAGGACAGTAGCAGATAAGGTTGGAGAAGCCACCAGATAGTATCCCAATCCCAAGCATGAAATCACAGGACCTTTCTCTCTACTCTCACATCATAGAGAGCTGCTGAAATATGCTGGAAAGGAGAAGCCATGGTTCAGCAAGTGAGCTGATCAGACAGTGGGTCAAGTAGAGACATGCCACGGGCAACCTCTGCTAACTTCAGATTGAGAGTAAGACAGTAAAATGCCAAGGATGCCAGGGAAGAGGGAGGACAGCTATGCCTGTGAATATACAGAAAGAAAAGCAACGGGAAAGGTGGGCCAGTTTATGGGTTCCATGATGGCTGCTACAAGTCTCTATGAGACACCTGGAGTTGGGACGGCATCTGTGTTGGCACTCTCCCCTCCTGTTTTCAAGGCAGACATTACCAATCAAGAGTACCACTCTTCTCTCCTATACCCAGGAAGACATTACTAATCAATGGTACCACTTTCCGTTCCTATACCCAAGGCAGACATTATTAAACAAATGGCACTACTCTCCCTTCCTAGATCTCAGGCAGACATTACTCATCAATGGCAACACTCTCCCCTCCTAGACTCAAGGCAGACTTACTCATCAATGGCACCACTTTCCCCTCCTAGACCCAAAGCAGACATTACTCATCAATGGCACCACTCCCCCCTCCCAGACCCATGGCAGCCATTACTAATCAATGGCACCACTCTGCCCTCCTATACCAAAGGCAGACATTAATCATTAATCATCAGTGGCACCACTCTCCCCTCCTATACCTGAGGGAGATATTACTCATCAATGGCACCACGCTTCCCTACTGAGTACAGATATAGCCTTGGCATCCTTGACCTGGGACTGGGTCTAACCTCCACTCCCATCTGACTGCCATCTATAAATGAGGTGTTACCTATTCTCCATACATGGTTACAGGCACCATAACCTGGGATCAGGGATGTGAGAGCAGAAAGAGCCTGAGAAACCCTCATTTCACAGACACAGAAGCCAAAGTCCTTGGAGAGCTGGTGGTGGAATCAGAGATGAAATCCAGTCCAATGTGCCCCATCTCTTTCTTCAACATTCTGCTGCATCTTGGAGGGTAAAACAGGGAACAATCCTGTCAGCAGTCACAGCAACTAGAAACCAGAGCAGAAAGGACAGGCAAATCTGCCTCATGAAGAGACTGGCGTCAAACCTGAGTCAATGCTCAGGGGAAATGAAGGCTGGGTGAGTGGGTGTGTGTGCGCAGGCTGTACAGAAGGGAACAGGAGCTTCACTTCCATCCCTCTGAACAACACAGATCACTTTTGCTAAATTCCAAAAGGTGGCAGCATTCCATCAAATATTCATTTGCTGAGACTGCAGCAAGGGACATCCTACAGAGGTGACATGGGCAGGAAGTTAAGACGTCCAGATGACTAGGGGATAAGGAAGTCTGGAGGGTCAAACACTGATGTGGTCTGGTTCCTGGGGGGCCCAGGAGCCCCTTTTCTGCAAGAAAAAGGGAAAATGCTGGAGAGAAACAGCAGCACACTTGGCCCCAAGAAGAGGAGAAATCCAGACTCATCTCGGGACTGTATCTGCATGGACAGACCTCAGTGAGGTTCCATGATCAGTAGCATGTAGGCAGGACCCACGACTTACTTCTAACCAATAGAAAAGATGATGGGCACGCCATGATTATGTCAGGACATATGTATACAAGACTCCATGTTGCTAACATGCACTAGAGAGACACTCCCGGGAAAAGCACACTGTCACATTGTAAACTGCCTGTGGAGAGGGCCATGTGGCAGGGAACTGCAGGCGGCCTCTAGGGTCTGAGGGCCTGCATCCTACAGCCACAAGAAATTGAATTATTCCAACAACCAGTGAGCTTGCAAAGGGACCCTAAGCTCCAGATAAAACCCCCAGCTCCTGCCAACTCCCTTGCCTGCAGCTTTGTGAGAACCTAAGCAGAGAACCCAGTTCAGCTGTGTCCAGACCTATGACCAATTGAAGCTGTAAGATGGTAGACAGGTGTTGTTTGAAGCCACTTAGTCTCTTATAGTCTCTTAAGCAGGCATAAAAAATGAATTTTTTGTATTCTTATTACAGAAAAATACAGGGGTTATGAAATCTGGCTCTGGAATGAGGCAGAACAAATTAAAAATTTGAGTTCTTCCACTTAACTGCACTATGCTTGCTGCCTTGGGTACAGAAGGGGGAGAATGACACCATTGATTAGTAATGTCTGCCTTGAGTATAGAAGGGGGGAATGGCACCATTGATTACTAATGTCTGCCTTGGGTATAGGAGGGGAGAATGGCACCATTGATTAGTAATGTCTGCCTTGGGTATAGGAGGGTATAGTTTCTACTATATCAAGAAAGAGAGAAAAAATAATAGTACGGTTCTTACACTGGACAGCATCACTTCCACGGGTTCAGGATGCATTTGCTCCAGAGTGAACCCAAAAGGAAACACGTACCTGCAGGTTTCTCACTCAGTCTCATTCCCAACTGCCTCTCCATCATGTGGCCACATGATCCCAGATGACTGCAATGTTTAAAGACAAGTATGTTTCATTCATCCAGCATGCCACCTCAACACAATCACTTCATCTGGCATCTAAGCGAAGACCCTCATTTTTTCTAATAATCAAGGAAAGTGTGGCTGTATTTGATGTATCGAGGGGCAGAAAGATTGGTCTCCAACAGGACTTGCGCAAGTAATTGACCAGGTGTAATTTTTATGTTACCTGATGACTCTGGAATTAACTTTGCATCTAAGACACAGGTTCCCAGAAATGCTCCCTGCATCACCAAACAGAACCTGCTGGCCTTGCTCTCAGCTCAATGCAGCATGGGAAACAGCCCAATGTGGGTCTGAATTTCAGACTGCTTCCCCATTAGCTATGAGACTGTGCAAGCCACGCCCTTCTGAGCCTCAGTTTCCCCACTTGTAAACAAATAGTTTGAATAGGTCTTCCCTCCTTGGACTACTCTGGGGAGAGAAAGATACAATGCCTGTGAAATGGTGGGTGCAATGCCAGGTACTTCCTAGTTCCCAAAGATGCTGGCTGTTATGATTATTTTATTCCGAATGCTGGCAAAATATACTTTCTGCATCCAGAGAAAGCCCTTTCTGGGACACAATGCCAAAGCAGACAGGTGGAGGTCAGAAAAAGTAGAGCTGACTGGTGCCACACGGCAGTGAGTAGGAAGGGCGGTGAGATGCCATGACCTGGAGCATTCTGCCTTCCGGAGCAGGCAAGGACCAAAGAGTCTATCTAGAGGCCACCATTTAGTCTTGTAAACCCTATTTTCACTCTTCTAGAGGAACATCACAGCATTTCCATGACAACTGAGAATGAAGCTTGAACGAATATGCCGTCAGCTCTCCTGGAAAACCTTCTTAACAGTCCAGAACACACTGCTTAATTTCATAAATAGTTATTACTATTACTAGTATTAGTATTATTATTACTACTGCATTATTACTACTATTACTACTACTGCTTCTTACTATATTACATTTATTACAATTACATTACTAATATTATATTATTACTACCACTGTCAAAGAAAATAACTGCTCACTATAGAAAAAAAATAAGAGTCTAAAGGAAAATGCAAAAACCAGTAATTTAGTTGAACTTTCCATCTGCCTTTCTGACATCTCTCTGCACTCAGAGAAAGGGAGATCTATGAATACAGTTTGCACATAATTGGAATCATATAATACAGGCTGTATTTCTCACTCAACAATAAGTCATGTGCATCTTTCCAAGTCAATAAACATAAATCCTCACCACGAAATCCTAGAAGCAGGTGGAATTGGACTTTATGGATACACACAACTGACTTAAACTATCCCTTATTGAGGGATATTGAGGGCACATCTTTTTAAAAATTATTTGTGCTACTACAATCATTTCCTTAATTTCTCACACTTGTACAATCATCTCCAAGGTGCAAATTCCCAGAAGTGTAATTGCTAGATCAAAGATGGAACACATTTTACATTTTGACACATGTGAATGTGAGGCAATCTGCCATCCAGAGATGGTCAGGCCAACATATGCTGCCTCCAGTAGAGGTCGTGAAAATGACTGCTTCTACCCATGACACATTCCAAGGCAAGACAGGAGGCTGACCTGTGAGAGTCCAGCCAGAAGGACCCAGCCCATCAGCCCTGCTACAGTCAGAGGCTGGAGATGCAGGAGCAGGTTAAGGCAACTGGATCCTCACAGCATGAATCTCTGCAAACCTAGAAGACTCTACAGCCTCCAGAGGAGAAACCAGCAGGATACCATCATCCCTTCCACTAGAGAGAACACATCAGCCTCCATGAGTGAGGTTGGGGGCCAGGAAATACCTGACCCAACCCAAGAAAGCTGAAAATCTAGCAGGCAGAAGCACTATTCTAAGCACTGGGGAAATGGAGCCATCTCAGACACCTTTGATCCTGTTGTGGGCAATTAGCTTTTTCAACTACTTTCCCTTCAAAAGCGTCTGCACCACCAACATCAAGTCTCTTTAGTAAGTCACTTTCCTGCTCCACGCCTCATTTCCCCAACTGCAAAATGGGTTTAGTATCTTTCTTTTCTTTCCATAGACTCAGTGTGACATTACAAGCATCCTGGGTGGAACTGCAAGACATAGTTATTTCAAGATTATGAAGAGTGTGGTGGCCAACCTCCAAGATAGCCCCATGATCCCTCCTCCAGGTACTCATGCCCTTGTATGGTATGCTCCCACAATCTTCTGAGGATTTGGTTGTATGACTGATCGAATACAGCAGAAGCGATGGCATAGGACATCTGAGGCTACGTCATCTAAGGGATACACAGGAATTCACTCCCATCCTCCCATGTGGCTTCTACTTTGCTCTTAATCTCTCAGATCTCTCACCCTGGGAGACACCATCCACCATGTCCTGAGGACACTCAAGCAGCTCTGTGCCCTCCTGACAATAGCTGTTAGGTGAACCACCTTGGGTGCAGACCCTCTAGCCCCACTCCAGCCTTCAGAAGACAGCAGCCCTAGCTCATATGGGACCCTGAGCCAGACCACCAAGCAAACCACTCCCAGATTCCTGACCCACAGAAATTGTGAGATAATGAAAGTCTGCCGTTTGAAGTCACTAAGTTAATTGTAGTTGTCACAGGCAAGAGACAGCCAATACAATACTTTCCTGCTTCATACATCATTTTTCCATCTATCCAAAATGGGAAGAATATTTCACAGACTTGATGTGAAGCTGCAAGACTCCTGGTACTCCACTGATGCAGTTGGGTCAGAGGGTAAGTCCAGACTGTGTGACCATGGGCAATTTGAGTTTTGGTTTCCTAACCCACAAAATGAGGATAGAAACAGCACTCACCTTACGGAGTCATTGAGAGGATGTTAAAAGAACAGAGAATGAACATTTGGTCAGCTGAAAAGTGTGATAAGAAAGTTGGGTGTGTGGTTGTCATTTTTCATCATCCTTTTCCTCTTCTTCCTCTTCTTCTTGGCATCGCAAGAAAACACTACTTTCGGATGACCCATTAATGAAGTTTATTATAAAAATCCAGCCTGGAAAGTCATTTTGGGGGAATAGACAAGCACCAAGCAGTGCGACCTTAGAGATTCCAGTTTGCACCAAGGGTCAGTATAGCTCACGCTCAGGTAATTTGTTTTTTTTTTTATTTTTATTTTTTTTTTATTTTTTTGAGACGGAGTCTCGCTCTCGTCCAGGCTGGAGTGCAGTGGCACGATCTTGGCCCACTGCAAGCTCCACCTCCCAGGTTCATGCCATTCTCCTGCCTCAGCCTCCTGAGTAGCTGGGACTCCAGGCACCCGCCAACCATGCCTGGCTAATTTTTTTTTTTTTTTTTTTTTTTTAGTAGAGACAGGGTTTCACCATGTTATCCAGGATGGCCTCGATCTCCTGACCTCTTGATCAGCCTGTCTCAGCCTCCCAAAGTGCTGGGATTACAGGTGTGAGCCACTGCACCCCGCCTAATTTGTTTATTTTTTGTAGAGATGTTGCCCAGGCTGGTCTCCAACTCCCGAGCTCAAGCAATCCTCTTACCTTGGCCTCCCAAAGGGCTGGGATTATAGGTGTGATCCACTGGGCCTAGCCATGAACATCTTTTAATAAAAGAATTTACTCTCAGCCTTTCACTTACCACTATCACAATGTCTCACCATACCTACATTATGATTTCCATCCTGTAATTTCCATACCATTTTTTGTCTTTGAGTCAACTCACTTTATGTTAAACTTTTTTTGAAGGAAATTTCATACCACTGCCATTAACGGAAAGCTAGTAGTGATGGCTATAAAGAGAAGATCATCATAAAACGAAATACACAATGATGAATACCAAACAGCAACAGTCTATGTGCCACTGGAAGGTGCCATCTCAAGGTCACCAACAACACACAAACAGGTCACACTTGGGGAATGCACCACACCATGATTGCATTGCCGAGAGACGGTACATGAGTGATTTCAGAAGTATCTGTGCAGGGAACTTCCTGGCCTCTGTATCCATCGGTTACAGATGAGGGATGCACGGGAATTCACTGCCATCATCCCACGTTATGTACCCCAGTGACTCCGAGCCCAATGCCACGATGCAGGACCCCAATGCCACGATGCAGGCCTAGTAAGTGTCCTTACTAGGGCACTTAGTAAGCATTCCTGTCCTTACCAGGAAGACAACCCAATGACATTCGACTTCTTTCACGTGCTCCCACAACCTGGGGCCATCACACCAGGGGTCAGAGGGACCAATCTGCAGCCTTGTCACCAACCACTGCGCCCCAGATCTGTCTGCCAAGTGGACCTGGTCTTTTTTAGAGGACAGAATACAGGTCTCACACCATGTACCAGAGGCTGGGAATACGGCCCAGGTGTTTCCTAATAGAAATTGTGCAAGTGCTCGGGAAAATTTATTCCCCTCAAACCCAGTTATTTCTCCAGCAAGATCAGTTTCAGGTAAAAACCATTCCCGGTGATTGATGACCGAGACCAAAGAGGCTGAAAAGGATGCAAAAGTAGTTTCAAAACCTAATCTGTTCAGCAAAATGCTTCTACTTACGGAGTCTTGCAGACTGTTCTTGGCACCGGGGAGGAGAGTTGAATTTTCAGACTTGTAGTCCTGGCAAAAGCAAACAAATAGAAAAAAAGGTTGGGGAAGCTGGGTTGAGGGAAAAAATTCTAACCTGGAGTAACCCAGTTTAGCACGACCCAGAACGTCTCACCACGTTTAGCCACAGTACCCTCTGTCTCTCCACCCATCCCCTGCAAGAGTTGAGACCTGCATTGCCCTGTGCAATGGCCACTAGCCCGATATGGCTACAGAGCCCCGTGGCTAGTCTCATTGAAATGGGCTGTATACATAAAATACTCACTGAGTTTTCAGGACATGATGAAGAAAATGAATATAAAATACCTCATTAATATTAATATTTCACTAATATTTTTATATCGATTACATGTTAGAATGATATTTAATAATATATAAAAATAAAATATATTGCTATGTTTAAAAATGTCAATATATTAAGACTATCTCAAAGGAAATTTATTATTACAATTAATTTCATCCGTTTCTTTTTACTTTTTAATGTGGCTACCAGCAAACGCTAAATTGCATCTTTGACTCCCCTGACACTCCTGAGGCAGTGCTGGTCCGGATGTTTCTCAGTGTGGGCTCCTCGTCCCAAACCAAGGATGCTGGGGTCCCTAACCTTCCACCTTCCACTCCAGCAACAGTTTGCATCTAGGGAGCATCTGCAATGCTATGCACTAATTTTTTTTTTTTTTTTTTTTTGAGACAGAGTCTCCCTCTGTCACTCAACCTCCCAAGTTGCTGGGACTATAGGCGCCTGCCACCATACCTGGATAAGTTTTTGTATTTTTAGTAGATACAGGGAATCACCATGTTGGCCAGTCTGGTCTCGAACTCCTGACCTCAGGTGATCCACCTGCCTTGGCCTCCCAAAGTACTAAGATTACAGGCCTGACCCACCACACCCAGCCACTGTGTATTTCTTGTGCATTTTCACCCTGAATCCTTACTAGGGTATTAAGAAGTAGGTCTTAACCTCAGGCCCGTCTTACAGGTGAAGAAGCAAAAGAGAGGCTGAGGGACTTGTCCAAGGTAACACAGCACTCAGCAGGGCTGCAGTGGAGCCTCAGCTTGAACTGAGCATGCCTACTGCAAACACCGGGATGCGAATCACCATCGTGGTATTCCCAAGGCTTTCATCCACCTTTCCACGAGGTACAGCACAGGAGCATGTTAAAGCTGGCCACCATCAACTCTAGGGAACTGCTCCTGCCTCAAAAGTGTCAGCAATGCCTAAAGTTCTACATTGTCATTAATCAAAAGTCAGCAAGGCCGAGGCGGGCAGATCACCTGAGGTCAGGAGCTCCAGACCAGTCTGGCCAACATGGTGAAACACTGTCTCTACTAAAAGTACAAAATTAGCCAGGCAGTGGTGGCGAGCGCCTGTAATCCTAGCTACTTGGGAGGCTGAGGGAGGAGAATCGCTTGAACCTGGGAAGCACAGGTTGCAGTGAGCCAAGACCGCCACCATTGCACTCCAGCCTGAGTGATGAGATCAAAACTCCAACTCAAAAAAAAAAAAAGTCAGCAGGCTTTGGCCTGGGGTCACCCCTTAAACTTCCTGGGCAGAGAGAGGGCCGTGTGTGTCTCAAGCAAGACCCTGTCTCAAAAGAGAGAGGGTGGGAGAGAAAGAGGGAAGGACGGAGAGGTGCAGAGAAAGCGGGAGAGAGGACGGAGGAGAAGGAGAGGTGTATAAAGAGAGAGAGAGATAAAGATATAGACAGAGACAGATATCAAAAGAGAGAGAAACAAAGGGGGACAGAAGCTACCTACTCTTTCCTGTACCAGCCACAAGAATTACTCAGACCCACCCACAGAGTTCTGGGATTTCTGTTTCTGTACAACATTTCTGAACTTATAATGAGAAGACACATATTTTATTGTTTCTCTTTTTGCAGTTTTCTAATTGGTTATGGAAAAATCTGGTGACCAAGAAATCAAAAATGTGTTTGTTCCCCTCCCTCCTCGACACAGAGAATGGAGCTCATGCCACATCCACCCTCCAGTTTACCGAAGTGAACAAATAAACTTAAACACAAATTGTGTCCCCTGCTTCCAGTGACTGTCTAAAGTAGTAGCCTGAATGGGGAGAGAAGGGAGAGGAGGTTGATGCAGTGATTTTGCTGCTAGATACGCCAATTCTCCTTTGAGAGAATGTCCATTGGTCTGAGAATGTCTGGCTTTTGTCACTTTCTTTTCAGTCCCACTTTATAGATGGATCAAGAAAAAACTGCACTTGATCAACGAGTTAAGCCCAATAGCAGATTTCAACCCAGTGACAAGACCCAAGTGTTACTAGATGCCCTGGGATCCCCTATCTACAGTCTGGTCCTTTCTTTGAGAGGGGCCTCCCTCCAAGACTCACAGGTGACCCAGCACCTTGCCCAATTCTATCCAGTCTAGGAACACACACCTGCCCCAGACAGCATGAATCAATCTGTCTTTCTCAGGAACAGAGACCCACGGAAATGGTCATTGCATTGTGTTGGACTTCGTAAGTCCAAGACCTTGCATGTGAAGCCGGTATTGGCTTCATAGCAACCACCAGCCTTAGGAAGGTAAAAATTAGGTTTGAGTCAAAATTAAGAGTCTTCCAGGGGAAGCTGATTGCAAGAAGAGAGAATAGAGGATCCAGGCAACCAGCATCCCAGAGCCTGGAAAGAGACAACTTAGGACACACACTCGAGTACGATCTTACTTGGAAACCTAGCTACCAGATGAAATTCCTATCCAGCTGCCCCTGCAGAGCCTTCTTCCTCTTTGCCCCTTCCTCACTTCCCAGCCCCTTTCCCCTAGCTAGGGGCTTTCCCTCTCCACATCCCTCAGCCTGAGGTCCCAGAGGCCTGGTGTCCTCTTTAGCTGACTATCTCTCATTGTGCCGCACTTCCATGTCATTTTCATCAGGAGCACAGGAAGCCTTCACTCCTAGGAGACAGAAGATGGCACCAACTCAATCTGCTCTTCTCAGGAGACTTTTTCTGCCCTTCCTGCCACTTTTACACCTCTCCATACCCTGGAACTGGACATGCACCCTAACCCTAGATTAGCACCCTCCTTCTTAACACAGTCCTGTGTTATCTGAACAAAGCAGCAAGCTCTATGCCCAATCCCATGTGTCCCTATTTCCCTCAACTTGAAAACAGAGACAAGCACATATTAACATTCTAAGTCTGACTGAGTTGGGGAAACAGAGCCAAGAGAGGCAGCAAGGGACGTAGTGGCTGTCTGACACTGCTACGGTTTTCAGAAAGCCCAGGTCTTTTCCCTGAATTCTTACAATAAGCCTCCATATCATTTGAGCTGGCCTGATCCATTCAGATGAAAATTCTGCAGAGAAGATGTGATCTGCAACTCTTTTTAGATCCCAAACCAGGGTCCCGAACCAGCTGTCACTCTGGTCGCTGTCTGCCGCTCTTCTCTTCCCCCCAAGTTCTGCTCCCTCATTTTCCATCCACTTGTTAGAAGTCTAGTAGTCTTCCCTGGAAATGTATGCCCTCTTGTGCCTCAGTTTATAGCTTTCGAAAGCTGGGACTTGAATCCCTAGCAGCAAGGATTTAGCCAGTTAAGACAATGACACAGGCAGAGATCCCGGATGGGCCATCAAACATCATCCAATACAGATTTTTCATGGGCTGCTGTCAGCTCCCAGAGGTGACATTAGAAGGTGATATTCTTTGCATAACAACCGCCTTTAAAGAGTCTCTTCCCGATTGGAAATGGTTTTTTTGTGGTTTTTGAGATGGAGTCTTGCTCTGACACCCAGGCTGGAGTGCAGTGGCACGATCTCGGCTCACCGCAACCTCCACCTCCCAGGTTCAAACAATTCTCCTACCTCAGCCTCCTGAGCAGCTGGGATTAGAGGTGCCCACCACCACACCTGGCTAATTTTTTTTTTTTTTGTATTTTTAGTAGAGACGGGGTTTTACCATGTTGACCAGGCTGGTCTCCAACTCCTGACCTCAAGTGATCCACCTGCCTCAACCTCCCAAAGTGCTGGGATTACAGACATGAGCCACCACATTCAGCCACACTTTTTTGTGTATATAAATACTTACATAGACATGTAAAAGGAAAATAAATCTTGGGGGCCCCCGAATCACTAAGCTAAAGGGAAAAGTCAAGCTGGGAACTGTTTAGGGCCAACTTGCCTCCCAATGCATTCAAAGTCACCCCTCTGCTCACTGAGATAAATGCACATCTATCTGATTGTCTCCTTTGGAGAGACTAATCAGAAACTCAAAAGAATGAAACCATTTGTCTCTTATGTACCTCTGACCTGGAAGCCTCCTCTCCCAGTGTCTCCCTGTCTTCCTGTCTTTGCTTCAAGTTCTCCCACCTTTCCAGATGAAACCAATGTTCACCTTGCATATATATTGATGTCTCATGTCTCCCTAAAATGTATAAAATCAAACTGTGCTCTGACCTTGGGCCGATGTCATCAGGACCTCCTGAGGCTGTGTCACAGGACTGTGTCCTCAACCTTGGAAAAATAAACTTTCTAAATTAACTGAGACCTGTGTCTCAGATTTTCAGGGCTCACAGACATATTCATGTAATCTTGTGAGCGTTTATGTGCCTACCTATGAATAGGCACATCCAGATGTATCAATCTTTGTATCTATAGTCACATAGAATAAAGACGTAGGAGGTGGAAAAAAATAAACACTCCATCCTACAGGTTAACAGAAGGCCAAGACGATGGCCAATCAAAGCTTCCTGAGCAATGGACAGAGGGTGTGGGGTCAGGGTTGTGGTTCTGGGTGCATGATGAGTTCCCAATAATGGCACCAGTAAAACCTACGTGGACCAACATTATGCAAAGCTCCAAGCCAAGGCCATGGCTGACCAAAGCCTCGTGAACAATGGGCAGAAGGTATGGGGGCAGGATGGGGTTGGTGCATCACAGGTTCCTACGGATGAAGCAAGGAAACCTTCAAGGACCAAGGTTGTGTAAGACAAATGGGGTCAGTAGCTCTGTTACAGGAAAGGGGTCCCGATCCAGACCCCAAGAGACGGTTCTTGGATCTCACAAAAGAAAGAATTCAGAGTGACGCCACAGTGCAAAGCAAAAGCAAGTTTATTAGGAAAGTAAAGAAATAAAAGAATGGCCACTCCATAGAGCAGTCCCCAGGGCTGCTGGTTGCCCATTTTTATGGTTATTTCTTGATGATATGTTAAACGAGGGATGGATTATTCACGCCTCTTATTTTCAGACCATATACGGTAACTTCCTGACACTGCCATGGCATTTGTAATCTGTCATGGCGCTGGTGGGAGTGTAGCAGTGAGGACGACCAGAGGTCAGTCTCATTGCCATCTTGGTTTTGGTGGGTTTTGGCCGACTTCTCCACTGCAAACTGTTTTATCAGAAAGGTGTTTTTTTTTTTTTTTTTTTTTTTTTAATTATACTTTAAGTTTTGGGATAGATGTGCAGAAAGTGCAAGTTTGTTACATAGGTATACATGTGCCATGGTGGTTTGCTGCACCCATGAACCCATCATCTACATTAGGTATTTCTCCTAATGCTATCCCTCCCCTAGCCCCCCACCCTCTGACAGGCCCCGGTACGTGATGTTCCTCTCCCCGTGTCCATGTGTTCTCATTGTTCAACTCCCACTTATGAGTGAGAACATACAATGTTTGGTTTTCTGTTCCTGTGTTAGTTTGCTGAGAATGATGGTTTCTAGCTTCATCTATGTCCCTGCAAAGGACATGAACTCATGCTTTTTTATGGCTGCACAGTATCCCATGGTGTATATGTGCCACATTTTCTTTATCCAGTCTATCATTGATGGACATATGGGTTGGTTCCAGGTCTTTGCTATTGTTTTATCAGCAAGGTCTTTATGACCTGTATTTGGTGCTGACTTCCTACCTCACACTGTGACTTAGAATGCCTTAACCATCTGGGAACACAGCTCAGTAGGTCTCAGTCTCATTTTATCCAGCTCCTATTCAAGATGGGGTTGCTCTGTCCCCTGCACCTCTGACAGCTCTAAAGTCTACCAGGCCGCCAGGGACCACTGAACCCTAAAGTTTTCTGACCCCAGGGCTGTGACATATCACCTTGGGAATTCTGGAAGCCAAGAGAAAGAAAGCAGGCTGAGGAGCCTATGAGGCCAGATCATGGCTGTTGGATGAACACAGACCACACACATTTCCACCACATCTCAGAGACTTCCTTCTTGGAGGCAAAACATCAAAATAACTCCTTAATGCATGGTCCAAACAGAGGACATAACATAATCAAATAGATTTTTATAGCCTAGCCAACATGGTGAAACCGCATCTCTACTAAAATACAAAAATTAGCCAGGCATGGTGGTCGGAGTCTGTAATCCCACCTAATGGGGAGGCTGAGGCAGTAGAATCGCTTGAATCCAGGAGGCAGAGGTTGCAGTGAGCCGAGATCATGCCATTGCACTCCAGCTTGGACAATGAAGCAAGACTCCATTTCAAAAAAAAAAAAAGATTTTTATAATCTCAGAGTGGTAGTGAAGATCCTTCTAATTATGACCCCCAAACCAAAAGCCTTAAAACAAAAGATTTAAAATTCTGCGTATATAAAATTGTATGCATGAAAAAAATATCATAAACAAAGTAGAAGACAAAGGGCAATCTGAGAAAATTAAAACCCCCTGAACAAAGAGGTAACATCATTTATAAAGAGCTTCCCCCCAATCAATAAGTAAAACACCAAAGGAAGTCCATAGAAAAAAACAAGCAAAGGAAATGTACAGATGATTTCACAAGATTGTCATGCAAATACCTCTTATGCACATTAAGAAATCCTCATAATCCTTATAATTAAAACTTCAACCATAATAAAAGAAATGCAAATAAGGCAATATATTATTTTTTACTGAGACTGACAAAGAAGAAATTTGAATAAAGCATGGAAATTATAAGACTCTAGGGCAACAAGTATTCTTTATACATAGTGAAATTATACATTGGTCAACATTTTAAAAGTTGATAATATTCGGACTAGGGATTCCATTTGTCGAGTGTCTGCTGTTTAAACGTCCGCATGAGTATAACATGACTTGTGCCAAGGATATTCACGGAAGCCCTTTTTGTAATTACAAAATACTGGGAACAACATAAATTCCATTATTCAGATGCCAAGTAAATAAGTTATATTGAATCCAGACACTGTCAGTTAAGATAATGAGGTAGCTTTACATGGAATGACAGGGAGAAAACAGTAAAATGCACAGTGATATGTATAGTACTCCACATCTGTTCATTGTTTTAAGAATATAGGCATTTCTAGTATATGCATTGAAATCTTCAGAAGACAGAGAAGAAACCGATATTTTTTAAAAGGCTAATTTTGGGCCAGACGTGGTGACTCACGCCTGTAATCCCAGCACTTTGGGAGGCTGAGGCAGGCAGATCACCTGAGGTCAGGACTACGAGACCAACCTGGGCAACATGGTGAAACCCCATCTCTACTAAAAACACAAAATTAACCGAGCACAGTGGTGGGTGCCTGTAGTCCTAGCTACTAGGGAGGCCGAGGCAGGAGAATCACTTGAACCCAGGAGGCAGATGTTGCAGTGAGCTGAAATCGTGCCATTGCACTCCAGCGTGGGTAACAAAAGAGAAACTCCATCTCAAAAAAAAAAAAAAAAAGAAAAAAAAAGAAAAAAAAAGGCTCATTTCAGAGAAGGAAAAGGATGTGGTAGGAGGAAAACTCATTTTATTTTTCTGACCCTTGAATTTTGTACACGGGGCATGTATTATTGAGGAAAATATTTTTTATGCTACCTGAAACATTTTATTTGAGTTTTAAAAGAAAATAATTTAAGGGAAAAACACATGACAACATTGGCAAGAACCCTTTGGGTAAGGCTTCATTTCTTGCCATTTTCTGAAAAAAAAAAAAAAAAAAAAATGTTTAGCTGGCATCACATGGTAAATGAATTTGGGGTCGCTTTGGACGACAGGAGTCCTTTCAGTGTGGTCTGAATGCAGAAATGCTGGCATTGGGGTAATTCCTTAATGGATTTCACCAGGAAATATAAACAGCATGCAAGCCACCAGTCCCCCTCCTGTTCCCAGGGTAGGCAGTACTAATCAATCACTGCATTTTACCACTGAGGTAGATGCACTCTCAGATTTCAACCCAATGCTCCCGGCAAACTGGCAAATCCCATTGACTCCTGTGAGCTGAAGCATTTGTGAACATTAAACCCCATCCTGGGGTAGGGTGACCACAAGGCAATGTCCAGAAAGCTGGAAGCATGGCCTCCACCCATATGGTTCCTCAGTGCCCCATCTGGGTGTGAATTCGAATCTTAGACAGTCCGCTACCACCACCCCATTCCTCCACCACGCCCCGAATCACAGCAAGACAGCCAAGAGCATGCAGCCAACTTCCAAGCTCATCATAATGACACCGAGGCTTCCCCTGCCCATCCTGAATCAAACCACCCCCAGCCCTTCATAGGAAATGCCAGTTAACCTTCAGCAAGGAATTCAGGCTGCCCTCATTTCCCCCAACTGAGAAAATTCTGTGTAAATGTCACATTAAGTTCTTCAGTCCTCTGCTTTTAAAATGAGAGATAAAATTTACCTCCCTATTCCCAGATGTTAAAATCTCTGCTTCTCCCCAGGGCAAAGAAATCAATGCAAGTGAGCTCCATTTTTTTTTCCCCTCTTTGGAACACTACCACTTCCAGCAATTTATTTGACTGACTATGCCTTCTATTACCATGTAAATTGTTTCAGACTTCAGGAAAAAAAAAAGTGTTAATCTCCTCTCAGTAAGTCATAAAATAAAGAAATCAATTTCAAGGTCAATTTAGCCCAAATAACACCTGCTGCCCTTTTTTTTGTAAAACGAAGACTCCTCTGAAATGCTAGGCTGTTGTCTAAGGCATCAAGAGGCAGGAATGGAAAACCCAGTCTCACGTCAGTCAAGGCAGTGACAGGGGAGACCCTGGTACCATGGCCCAGTGGCCCCAGGTGTCAGTTTGGGATGGACAAGATTAACGGGATCCAGCAAAGCAACCCTCTGCAGGCCAAGGCAGTGGAGTGGAAGGAGAGCTGCACTGGGGGTCACGTAGAGTTGGGGTCAAGCCAGGAGTCTGGCTGGATGGCTGTGTGAGTTCTGGGCAAGTGACTTCACCTCTCTGAGCGTCAGACTCTACACTTGTTAAATTACTTAAAATGAGGGGTAGGTAACCTTACAGAATCCCTCAACCCAGTCCATTATGGACTTTGCCAAAGGTTACACATCCTGGAGAACTGGCCTAGAACTAGCCACTTTCATGTAGTGATCCTTCATCAACATGTAGGATAGTGTGAGGGTTAAACAGGCTCTGGAGCCCAAATCACCTTTGATCTATTAATGAGCTATATGGCCTTGGACAAGATACTTACCTTCTATCCTGAGTTTCTTCCTCTGGAAGATGGACATAATAATGTTATGTGTTTTTAGAAAGAGAACGCTCATCCTCATTTTTGAGTGAGTAAATTGGATTCAGAGAGGGCAAGTGACTTGCCCAAGGTTGGCCAACTTAAAAGCAGCACATCTAAGTTGAACGCTGGGACCCCTGAGCCTCAGGCAATTGATCCCAGCACATATCACACTTCCTTGTACAAACCATGCAAAGGAACAGACGCATTTCCTTGGTACACTCATGTTCCCTCCACCACCACCCCACAAACCCACCAGGGATGTGGCCAAGTGCAGATAAGGGCCAACAGCTTCTTACGGTGGGTCCTGGACCCAGCAGACTGGGGAAACCCATCTTTACAACATCTCCCATAAGGAGGCGGTTTCTCCCCACCCCATTCCATACCCACTGCCTGGGTATCCATCCCTGATGGATGCCCTCTCTGTGTAGTTTTTCAGCTACATCCAGAAGATTAACAAACTGCCCCTATGAGACCATGACATCTAGGCAGCCCCAAACCATCCTCAACTCTGTTTCCACAAAACCCAGCCCTGTATTCTCACCTGCGCATCCAATCAACCACCCAATTGTACCTCTCAACCTGTAAAACACCTCCACCTGCAAAATCCTGTCTCATGTGGGCATCTCTAATGCTAATGCCTGAACTCAGATCACTTTTGTTGCAGTGGCTTCCAAAAAAGACCTGCTTGACTCCATTTTCTCCCCCTCAGTCGATTCTCGACAGCCAGAGCGATCATCGTTGGGTATAAAGTGGTTCATGCCTCTCCCAATTCAATGCCTTCCCAGCCCTGTAAGTCTGCAAAGTGGTGTCCATTGCTCACATGGGGACTTGCTGAGGACTGTTGCCCTTAAACATGTAACTCGGTCATGGAGACACAAACAGCCCATGTCTGACAAAGTCAACAACGATGCCATTGAGGATGAAGTGCCTGGATTTCCTGGGCTGTAAAACTAGAAAAAAAAAAAAGCAGAATGCTACTTAACTGAGCATTTACTATGTGCTTCAATACATGACCCCACAGCTGACTAAGTGGCAGAAGCAGGAAGGGGACTCAGCCTCTGTGCCACAATTCTCAGTCTTTTTTTTTCAAGCTTTATTGAGCTAATTCTTCCATTCCAAGTGTACAATTCCATGGGTTTTAGTATGTGCACAGGTGTGTGTGACCATCACTGCATTTTTAGAACATTTTCATCACCATGAAACTCCATCACCTCCATCCTCCATCCCCCCAATTCCCACAGCCCCCAAGCAATCACCAATCTACTTTCTTCTCTATGGATTTATTTGTGCGGGACTTCCATATAAAGGGACTCACACAATCTATGGTCTTTTGTGCCGGGCTTCTTTCTCTCAGCATCATATTCCCAAGGTTGAAACAAGTTACAGCAGGCATCAGTGCTGCATGCTTTTTTTATGGCTGAAAATATTCTATTGCATAGAGAGACCACCTTTGTTTTTCCACAAATCTGCTGATGGACATTTAGGTAACTGCCACCTTTTGGCTATGATAAATAATGTTACTGTGAGCATTCCTGTACATGTTTTTATGTGGACATAGGTTGATATTTCTCTGGGGTACGTACCTGGAAATAGAATTTCTGGCTTATACGACAACTCTTTGCTTAATATTTGAGGAACTCTCCGGCTGTTTTCTCAAGTGACAGCTGTTTATGAGGGCTCAGTTTCCTCCATATTCTCATCAATACTTACAATTATCTGACTTTTTCAAGACAGAGTCTCGTTCTGTCACCCAGGCTGGAGTACAGTGCCATGATCTTGGCTCACTGCAACCTCTGCCTCCTGGGTTCTAGTGATCCTCCTGCCTCAGCCTCCAGATTAGCTGGGATTACAGGCACCCGCCACCAGGCCTGGCCAATTTTTGTATTTTTAGTAGAGACAGGGTTTCACCATGTTGGCCAGGCTTGTCTCAAACTCCTGACCTCAGGTGATGCACCTGCCTCAGCCTCCCAAAGTGCTGGGATTACAGGCGTGAGCCACCACACCAGGCCCAGTTATCTGACTTTTAGATTCCAGCCATTCTAATGGGTGTGCAGTGGTATCTCCCTGCAGTTTTGACTTGCATTTTCCTGATGACTAATGATGTCGAGCATCTTTTCATGTGATTACTGGCCATTTGTGTATCTTCTTTGGAGGAATGTCTATTTGGACACTTTGTCCATTTTTTAATTGAGTTGTGTCCATATTGTTGAATTTTATGTATTCTAGATATAAGTCTCTTACAGATATGCAATTTGCATATATATTCTCCCACTCAATGGGTTGCTCACTTTTGAACAGCGTCTTATCCTAAAGCATCTTGGTCATGTCAGTTTCAGGTGTGTAACCAATGGGCCATGTCCATTTTCAGAGCTTTCTGCCCTGGCTCCCTCTGGGGCTGAGACCCAGGTTTTGTTCTACTTGCCTTCTTTTCAGGATTTGCTCTGGGAAGGGCATCTGGGCAGCACAGGAAGCTTCAATGACAACACAATTCAGCCAGTAGCACTTAAAAACCTGCTTAACTGCCTGCCAGCAGGACACAGCAGCTAAGAGTGTCAGCATTTCAAGGATACTGTCCTGGTCCAAACCTCGTCAACGCTACCTCAGCTCCTCATTCTCCTTATCTGTAAAACTGGGGGTAATGGGGGCCAGCCATAGTGGCTTACACTTGTAATCCCAGCACTTCAGAAAGCAGAGGTGGGAGATCATCGAGGCCACGAGTTCAAGACCAGCCATACAGCAAGTACCCCTCTCTACAGGGGGAAAAAATTAATTAGATGAGTGTGATAGCACATGCTTGTAGTCCCAGCTACTTAGGAGCTGCAATGGGGAGATTGCTTGAGCCCAGGAGGTTGAGGCTGCAGTGAGTTATTATCATGCCACTGTACTCCAGCCTGGGTGACAGAGTGAAACCTGTCTCGAATGAATGAATGAACAAATAAAATTAGGGATAATAATAGCAATAGTTAGTAAAACTATCTACTTGAGTCAGGAGTAAATGAAATAACATATATAAAGCTCTTAGCATGAGTTCTGGCACAGTCAAAGCCAGTGGTCTCCAAATTTGGCTTTATATGATAATCACCCAGCGAGCTTTAAAAACATGTACTTTAGTTCCCTGTGGCTGCCGTCACGCAATTGCCACCAACTGGGTGGTCTAAAATAAGTGAAATGTATTCTCTCATAGTTCTGAAGGCCTGAAGTCTGAAACTAAGGTGTGGGCAGGGGCTGGCTCCTTCTAGAAGTTCTGTGGGAGAATTTATGCTGTGCCTCTCCTCCAACTTCTGCTGGCCACAGTGATCCTCAAGGTGCCTTGGCTTGTAGAAGCATTGGTCCCGTCTCTGCCTCTGTTTCTACATGGCCTTCCTCTCTGCACGTCACTGTGTCTTCTCCCTTTGTGTCGTTTTTAAAGACACCAGTCGTTGGATTTAGGGGAAGATAATCTCATCATTACATCCCTAAATATATTCCATCTGTAAAGACCCTGTTTCCACATAAGATCATATTCACAGGTTCCAGGGTCCAGAACTTGGGCATATCTTTTGGGAGCCACTATTCAACCCACTAGAGCACACCAAAAAAAATGCCAAGAATTTTGTTCCACCTGACAAGAATCAGGCTGGAATCTCCAGCAGTGAAGCCCAAGGATCTCCAGTTCTTGAATCCACCCAGGTGATGGCCACATACAATTAGATGGCGAACCCAGGTCTACACTCTGCATAAATGCTGCCGTGGTCCTAGAAGCCGATGGCTTTGGGGAAGTCAGGGTCACCCCACAACGTGGTAGGGTATCTATAAGGGGCCTCGTCAGCCCTGTCATCGGGGATATCCCATAGTCTCACAAACCACAGAAGCTCATATACACCTAGCTGCACTCTCCACAGAGGTAAGTCAATCAAGACACAGGATACTCACAAGAAACAAATAGCTATGGGCCAAGGGCAACCATGGATCCAGACCACGGCCCGTGTCTACAAGTTTAAAAATCCCAAGAGAGCCCAAAGCAGGAAACATCCCAGATGTCAATCACTGGATGAACAGATCGATAAAACCTGGCTCAGCCATACAACAGAATATTATTCAGCCTTAAAAAAGAAGGACTGAGTCATTAGACAACAGGGATGAACATTGAAAACATTATGCGAACCAAAAGCAGCCAGTTACCAAGACCATACATGGCATAATTTTACTGATGTGAAACATCCAGAAAAGGCAATCCTGTAGAGACAGAAAACAGATTCGTGATTTCCAGGGACTGGGGGAAGGGCAGGATGGGGAGTAGCTCCTTAAGGGATACAGGGTTTTATTTTGGGGAGACTAAAATATTTTGGAATGAGATAGAGGTGATGGCTGTACAACACTGTGAATGTATTAAATGCCACTGAATTGTTAGCTCCAAAATGGTTAATTTTATGTTATGTGGATGCTGCCTCTATTTTTTACAGAAGACTTCCAAAAAATTCCCAGCAGACCCAGACTTCTATGCCTCCCTTTGTGCTTTGACCGTATTTTTTCAAATAAAAATAAATATATAAAACCACAGATTTCGACACACATCCGTACAATCAAAAGAAGCTTTCCTCTCCGTGCATCTCAAAAGCCATTAAAATTAATAGCGTCTGTATCAGCAATGTCTAATAGAGTTGCCAATTCACTGAATCAAGAAACAGGCCCAAGCAGTAACAGAACTGCAGTCCCCAGTGCAATGAGAACTTCCATCTAAAGTGAGTGGGGATTGGTTAACAATACCCGGTCCTCCTCTCCCATCTGTGTCACAGGGACAGCCTCGGACACCTGAGGGTAACCACACTCAGGAGACAATGACCCACCTGCCTGTACTGCCACGCAAGGGAAGAGTTCCAAAAAACAGAAGCTGGAGGGGGATAAAAGCCAGCTTACCCTTGGTCTCTGTGCCCTTGTGAGGGAACTCACAGCATGAAAAATGTCCATTTGCAAGTGGGCAATGGTATCGGAAATAGACGTAATGAGACAAGGGAAGACGGAACATCAAGAAGTCTTGGCAAAAATGCTGGGAGATGCAGCCTGGTGATAAAGGACGGCGTTAGTGATGCAAGATGAAACTCGGACATATTTCTGGCTCAAGATGCTGAACACAGCACTCAAGTTTTCCCAAGGACGAGAAGAGCAGGGGAGCTGCTGAAGGAGACACGGATTATTACAGAAGCTCTTGCAAAATGAAGTTGGGGAGAATGGCAAAACAAGTGAAGTGTAAAATAAATACTTCCTGAATGTAATCACAAGGGAGAACACTAAAATTAGGATGTCTGACAAGGGCTTTTTATCCAATCTGCCCAGGGTTTCCTCAGGGCTCCTGACAGAGGAGTTGTCAGTAACCCACATGACATCACAGGCCACTGATGCAGAAATGGGATAGTTGGAGCATGGGGTACTAGGCAGGCTGATTAGAGGGACGTGGCCCAGACTCGGCAGAACCAGGAATGCCTGGCACAGCCTTGATCTCCCTGGGCCATTCCCAGAGAGAAGTCGCTCCAAATGAAGATGGCACCACCAGACAAACTCTACATGGCAGAGGTTCAGGCCATGGGCTCTTGACTGGGGCAGTCCAGCATTGAAGATGCTGCTGTTTATTTGAGAAGACTTATAACCTTGAGCAGCTCACTCCATTTCTCTGAGCCACAGTTTTCCCTTCTGTAAAATGGGGCTGACAGCCTACACCATAGGACAATCCTAAAATGAGACAATCCTAAAAGCCCAATAAATCTTAGCTCTTATCTACCCCACTTTACAGAGAGGAAACTGAAGCCCAGTCCAGTGTTAAATGAAAACTTCAGACAACTTCAATTTCATGGAGTTTAATTGAGCAAAGAAAAGAAACAATTCATGAATCAGGCAGCCTCCAGAATCACGGCAGATTTGGAGACACTTCAGGGTTGCCTCGTGGTCAGAACAAATTTATAGACAAAAGAGTAAAGTGACGTACAGGAATCAGAAGTGAGATTGGTTAGAGCTCAGCGTTTGCCTTATTTGAACCAGTATGAACACTCAGCAGTCTACGAGTGGTTGAAGTATGGCCACTGGGATTGGCCAACACTCAGCTATTATTACAGATACATACTATTAAGTTAGGTTTTCATTGTTGTCTGCCTATGAAGCTAGGTTACGGTTTGTCCCCAAGAACTCAAATATAGAAGTATGGAGTCCTTCTAAGGCCATATTTAGTTGGCTTTAACAACAGTTAAATAACATGAATGGATGTTCATAGGTATTGGCTTTTGCTGTGCATGGCATTCTATGGCTGTACATTTTTTGTTTGAATGTCATTTGAGCTCTGCAAGAACCTGCAAGCCAAATTGTCAGGGTTCAAAGTCAGGCTCAACCTCTCCCTAGCTGTGTGAACTTGGGCATGTTACCTTTTTGTGCCTCAGTTTCCTCATCTGTTAAAAAGAGGCCAGAGTGAGAAGTTAAATGAGTTGATGTCTGTAAAGGTCTCAGAATAGAGCCTGGCTCCCAAGTGCTCAATATTATCACTGATTTTTAGCTCATCTCACAAGCAAGGCCCACAGAGGGTAAGCCTAAGGATACACAGATGAATGAGAGGCAGAATCTGAAATCTGACTGTCACCCAGGCTCTTCTGCCTTCTGTACTTGGGGCTGAACTGGTAACCACTTCCTCAATGAAGTTCCCCGGGTCGTCTGAGGCAGGGCAGGAGGCAGAGGTTAAGATGATGGGCTTTGATTAGCTGAGCGTGGGTGTGGTGGCGCATGCCTGTGGTCCCAGCTACTTGGGAGGCCGGGGCAGGAAAATCGCTTGAACCCAGGAGGCGGAGGCTGCAGTGAACCAAGATCACGTCATTGGCATTCCAGCCTGGGCAACAGAGAAAGATTCCGTTTCAAAAAAAAAAAGTGATGTACTTTGAAAATGCCTGGGTTCAAATCCCAGCTTTGCTCTGGCTTTGACCTTGGAGGGCTGTTTAACCTCTCTGATCTTGGTTTCCTCATCGTTAACGGGGGGCACTGTACTTGCACCTCAATTCCACAATACCTGGCAATGCCAATCACGACGGCCAGTGTGGTCCATGTTTTCCACTGGCTCCAGTCCAATGCCCTGTGTGGAAGGTGAGTCTAACTTCGCTAAGCCGTGTCATTGCACTCTTTCACTCAGCTTGCTCTGAAGGCCCGTGCAGCCAGAGTCGTGCCTCAGATGTTCCTAACTCTCCATCAGCTTGTCTCTACCCCAGCCTCACTTCCTGTGGTGCAACCTCATGGGAATGAGGTCTGGTACTCCCGGGACCAAGAGTAATACAAGTCCCTGGGATTAGGGCTCCCTGGAGACTGCCTGCCTGCAGAAGAGGGAGCTGTCAGCTCTTTTAACAGTGAAATAATTGCAAGTTTGAACGTGGATTCTATGCTGAACAACTGCAATTAGAAGCCACCTTCTGTTCGAAACAACTGCTGCTTAAATGTAATTCTGCATTGTGCATAAACCCCAAAGGAGTTTCTCAGTTTTGCCTTCAGCTACACTTACTCATCTACATTACAGTGTGCTTGGTTCTGTTCCTAAATCTTGCATCACTTCCTACCTCTCAGAGGCTTCTCTTTGTCCCTAGATAATATCCTAACATCTTACCTGGGCCCACCTTGCATACCATCTGCCTCCCACTCACTCCTCCCTCCTCTTCCGCTACTCTGGGCCCTGTCGTGAGCTGCAACTACAGTGTTTCTTTTTAACCCTTGCACCAGCTGTCTGTCACCCTGGCTTGAAGAGCTCTCTGTTCCCATTCTGCAACTGAACTCCTACACATCCTTCATGTCAAAGTCCAGACATCACCTCCTCCAGGAAGCCTTCCCTGAAGTTCCACACTAACCATGAGACTCCCGTAACATGCTCTTGCAGCATCGTGCCCATTAGCCCTGCGACACTTCCTAAAGCTTGTAATTAGTTACTTGCATATGCATAATTACAAAGTAGATGGCTGCTGCCTCCACCACTGACTCGTGTACTCCATTCCTGTTCCAAGGTTGCTACTGGATTCTCCCTCCAGGAACCAAGCACAGCCCCACTGACACACACAGGTACTGAACAAAAGAGTGTTTAATTACAAAAATGGCTTATTCCTCCTAAGGAGGGCAACTTGCTGGAGGTAGGACCTGTGTCTCCACCCAATGTCTATTCCTCATAGAACCTAGCACAGTCCCTGGCACATGACAAAATACTCGGTCTGAACTGGCAGAATTTTTAAGCAGACTCACGCTTTAGCTTCTAGTTTCTTTTCTGTCAAAAAAAAAAAATGCACATAGGAGTCCAAGAAAGCCCTGCCCCCTTCTCCTCTGGATCTGTCAAGTGCCATCTACAATGGTGGCTACGTGGATATTTGCATTTATCTAAGAAGACAGACAACACTTTCCAGTTCATTAAAAATCCATCCCAGGTCTGTGCACACTGACAGCCCTTGAATCATCCCAGCCTTCCCCTGAAGAGCTGAGATAAAGGAAAACTGTTTCCCTTGTCTTAGCCTGTCACGTCCTCATCGTTCCCATAGAATGACTGGGAAGGACCAGCATGGATGCATGTCATTCCCAGCTCTGCCGTTTGAGGAATGGTATCATTAAGACAGGTGACCACGTAAATGCCATCTGCCCTACAGCTTCCTGGGTCTGGGTTGCCCTTGGCTGGAATCCCACCAGTTTGCCTTTAATTAAACCTAAGTGTAGGAGTCCCCACCTCTCGGCCTCTATGTGCAGAGGCAGGGCAGTGTGAGATGCCGTGAAAGGTAACGTTTGCATCCTCTCCCCAAAGGTATCCAGTGTAGGGAGCTCAAAACCCACACAAAGCAGATGTTTGAAGGCTGAAGCCTCCCAAAGGGAACAACCAGCGTTGAAGCAGGACCAGCTGGAGCTGGCGCCTCAGCCAAGCAGCCCTGGCTCTGAGCTAATGCACACCCAGCTGGCCACCTGGCAGCGGGTGGCATCCAAGTCATCCAGGGGGTGAAGTGGGGATGCCTGTACAACCACTTCTCCCACTCCTTGAGAAGCTCTGCAAGCTCAGTCGGCACTTACCCCTTGGAAAATGGTGCCAGGCTGAGACCCACGCAGCTGAGGATGTTTTCCCACAAGCTCAATTACCAATCAGTCCCTGCAGCTGCTCCCAGATCAGAGTGGAATCCAATCAGCCGGTGCTCCCAGAACCCAGAAAAGCCAGGCTGCCCTCACTGGCTCTTCAGGCCCAACTGTTATTCATGCATCCATTGTTGGGGTCCCCCTAGGCACCATCACTATGCCGGGCCAAGGGAGGCAGCTGGGAACAAGGGAGGCAGATTCCATGCCCTCTTGGGGCTTACAAACTGTTGTAGGTGATGCTGAGCAGATAAAGAATTAACTGCGGGCTGGGCACGGTGGCTCACACCTGTAATACCAGTACTTTGGGAGGCCAAGGTGGGTGGATCACCTGAGGTCAGGGGTTCAAGACCAGCCCAGCCATGTTGGTGAAACCCCCGTCTCTACTAAAAATTCAAAAAAAAGAAAAAAATTAGCCGGGCGTCGTGGTGGCAGGCACCTGTAATCCCAGCTACTTGGGAGGCTGACGCAGGAGAATAGCTTGAACCCAGGAGGCGGAGGCTGCAGTGAGCTGAGATTGAGCCACTGCACCCCAGCCTAGGCAACAGAGCCAGACTCGGTCTCAAGGAAAAAAAAAAAGAAAAAAAAAGAATTAACTGGGCAATGACTGTGTGATAAGTGCCATGAAAGGAAAAGTCAAGCGAGCTTCAAGACCTTACCGGGTGCACCAAGTTGGAGAAGGTTTCCCCTAAGAATGGCAGGAGTTGGCAGAAGGAGCAGCCCCGGCAAAACAGGGTCGCCAGGGCGTGGTTTGAGCAGCAGGAAGAGCTGGAGAAACAGGTGGGCTAGAGGATTGGCGGTTTTAAAGGCCACGCTGCGAGCAGCAGGAGGGTTGAAGCAAGGTCAGGTGTGTGTTTGAGAGGCCGGGGCTGGATTCTACGAGTGCACACATGGATGGGGGGAGCACAGTAAGAGGCCACAAGGGGAATCCCAGAATCAAGGATGCTGGGTGAGGCACATAGAAGGGGAGTGATAAGAAAGAGGAGATCAGCAAGTAGATTTCCTAGGACTGGGACGTGAAGGTGGGTGGGGAGTGACGGACGGGAGGCAAGAATGCCTGGAGGGTTTCTGCATAAGCACCTGTCCGGCTACTTGCACTATTTACTGAGCCTGGCGATCCTAGTGGAAGTGCAAGTTGGGTGGGGAGATAGCTGATCCACTCTTGACCGATTTAGAGAATTAGGGGTGTGGCCGGGCGTGGAGGCTCCTGCCTCTAATCCCAGCACTTTGGGAGGCTGAGGCAGGGGGATCACCTGAGGTCAGGCGTTCCAGACCAGCCTGGCCAACATAATAAAACCTTGTCTCTACTAAAAATACAAAAATTAGCCGGGCATGATGGTACAAGCCTGTAGTCCCAGTTACTCAGAAGGCTGAGGCAGGAGAATCTCTAGAACCCAGGAGGCAGAGGTTGCAGTGAGCCAAGATGAAGCCACTGCACTCCAGCCTGGGCGAGAGAGTGAGACTCCATCTCAAAAAAAAAAAAAAACAACAACAACAACAACAAAAAAAACAAAAGGTGTGTGTGTGTGGAGGTTTCATGCACTAGTACTTTTGGGATTGAAGCGCAAAAACACCCCAGCCCGGTGGAGATATTTTATCTGCATTTAGCCTTCATTCCTTCCATGGTTAATTATTGATACTTCACAGAGGAGTTCCTGAGGGTGCATTTAATTTTTGCCGAGAACCTTTAAGGCCTTAGATCTAACAGCTGTTGGCGCTAAATTAATAGAACAACAAGGCAGGCTTTTTCCCCCATGCCAGGAGTCACTGTGTGGGAATGTTTGCAGGAAGTACCTGATCTCCCAATAGTTTTTCATGTTTTGAAATTGACAGTTCTTTTATTCTAGCCAATACATTTCTAAATGTCAGACCGTGGATGGGGTTTTTCCTGGTGGGCTTTAGAGCCCAAAGTCCTTCTTGGGATTTAAGGAGGATAAGGGAACTGGAACAAACCTCTCCTTTCTCCACTCCACCCTTCCTTCCTTTTACATACACATACCCCACCCAACAAGGAAATTTTGGCTGCCAGAAAGACCAGACGCCAAGGTGCCTCCTGATGAATGAGGCTAGGTGAGAAGCCCAGGTCATCCATCAGAAATCCCCAGGCCAGGCACGGCGGCTCATGCCTGTAATCCCAGCACTTTGGGAGGCCGAGGTGGGTGGATCATGAGGTCAAGAGATCAAAACCATCATGGCCAACATGGTGAAACCCTGTCTCTACTAAAAGTACAAAAATTAGCTGGGTGTGGTGGCACGCACCTGTAGTCCCAGCTACTCGGGAGGCTGAGGCAGGAGAACCGCTTGAACCCAGAAGGTGGAGGTTGCAGTGAGCCAAGATCACACCACTGTACCCCAGCCTGGCAACAGAGAGAGACTCTGTCTCAAAAGAAATCCCCAAACCCCAGAATCTCTCTACAAATTGTAATTTTCTTCTTAAATTTGACTTGGCCTCATCCCCTCTGCTCTAACATGAGGCTCTTTATATTAGGCTGCACCAAAAGAAATCAACCTTTGACAGTTTCCAACCTAAAGAAGAACCATGTCTTCCGCTTCGTGGCTTCTATTATGCCACCTGGTGTGAACACGAACTTTTAGTTGTTTCAGGAATATTAACATGCTTGATCATGGCACACTGCCCCAGACCTCACTGGGGCTATGATGTAATGTACAGCACAGTCACTGCCTTGCCATCTTAAAATTTTGCAAATGATCAATTCGAGACCACACCTGGCCTCAAGATTGCAAACATGTAGTAACAGAACAGTGGTTAAAATCATTTATGGGGCACATTCTGGCAGCACAAGGCCCCGTGCTGGGCATTACATAGATTATTCATTCTGGGGATAAAGATGAGTAGGGGGGGAAAAAAAGCTCACAGGTGTTCATTATATGAACTCAAATAAGGCACCATTTTTCCCACTAAAATGCCGGCTGATGAAGCCACTTACTGTCCTAACATAAAAATGTTGAGGTGAGGAGGTGAGACCCCCCCAACAGTTCTATGCCTCCCTAACACCCACAAACTGAAGGAAGAGCTTGATCCCACTACAATGCTGCTAGTTACAGAGCCAATCAGACAAAGAGGAGCCTCATCAGACCCGGAGTCTGCTTGTTCTTAGATCGTTGCAAAAGTAATTACACTGCTCTCTTCTGTAGGAGAACAGTTTGCATTAATTTGGGGAAATGTGTGATTTGATAAAGACATCCCACATGGGGCTCCTAGGGATAGTCCATTAAGAGAGAGAGACCAACTTGGAAAATGTCCTGACAGTCTCCTGCATTAGACAATCTGGAAGACAGGGGAAGAGGGAAATTGGGGAGAGAAGAGCAGAGGAGGAAAAGGGCCTCCGCTGAGGGTTCTGAACTTTAGCAATGGCTCCCGAAGGATATTGACGGCTTAACTCCTCTTTAATCTTGGCCCAAGTGCTGTAATAAGCCACTCTGAGAACTTAATAACTCCTCAGCATCCAATCAATAGCAGCTCTGAAAAATCTCTTCCCTCTATTTATTTAGTCCTCTAGTGCTCAGACACTTCAGCTTCTTATTCCCCAAGATATCTGAAGCTGAACTTTTCCTTCAGGAACAGGCTGCTTGCTGACATCCACCCAGAAGGTGGACCTTTATGAAATGGGCTTTGATGAGAATTCTCTACACTGGAAAGGCAAGAAGCACCAAAGAGACAAATGAGATGGTATTCCTGCCATACCTCCAAAACCAGCGGAAAATGGACTTTGGCACTTCTCCTAGTTCCTGTTAATGCAAAACCTCATTAGGATCTATGGGGGATAGGGGCAGGATACACATCTTTATAGGATTCATCTGGGAAATTACCACTTTCCATTTAAGCAACTGCAATACACACAGATGAAAAAAAGAAAAATACTTCCACTCTGAGGTGGGTGGGAGGGGACTATTTGCCTTGATTTTTTTAAACCACGCTTCTTGGTGAATATAAATTTTGGATTCAATAGAAATACAAGTAGGGAGGGACGGAAGGAGAAAAGGAAAAAGGATTATGAAGTACATCTTAACAGGACCCCATCAAAAAATGAAAATTTCTGGCTAGGCGCAGTGGCTCACGCCTGTAATCCCAACACTTTGGGAGGCCACTGCACTCCAGCCTGGATCACTTGAGGTCAGGAGTTCGAGAACAGCCTGGTCAACAAGGTGAAACCCCATCTCTACTAAAAAAAAATACAAAAATTAGCCGGACATGGTGGCAGGCACCTGTAATCCCAGCTTCTCTGGAGGCAGAGGCAGGAGTATTGCTTGAACCCGGGCAACGGAAGTGGCAGTGAGCCAAGATTGCACCACTGCATTCCAGCCTGGGTGACAGAGTGACATTCTGTCCCAAAAAAAGAAAAAAAAAAGTTGAAAATTTCTGCAAATCTCTCTATCCCTACCCCCAGCCAAAGAAGCAGATGTCTTCACTTCTAAGTGCAAACATGCATGACCCATTTGCTGCAAACTTCATATCATGCCAGCTTTGATGCTATTTTTTTTGTGAATGAGAGAAAATTCAGTGTCCTGGCACCAGATTCTCTGGGCACATTCCAGCCCAAGAAGAGGTTACATTTTATGCCAAATAAAGATAGAGTTATCTTTTCTTCGTATTTGGACAGGAAGGCATCAGCACAATTACATCAAGCAAGGCAAATGGATTATTCACTGGTTAGTTCCACACTCCACACAATGTAGCACTTTCCTGCCCGTCTCATGCACCTCTTGAAGCTTTGTCTTGGAGACAGGTAGCTCCAACCCTGGCTGGCATGGGATGTGTGTTCACTTCCGTCAGGTAGGAGTAGATGCCAGGCAGTGTACTGTCAGAAATTACCACTTTCCAGACAGACTGTGATGGCTTTGGGCAAGGAAACACTTTTCTGCACTCTTGGTGTATTATCCGTAAAATGAGAAAAGTTGAACCTGCCTGACATAGAGCTGTTAGGATGATCACCTAAGACAGAGGACATGCAGGGCATGTGAACTCAGTGACGGCTGAGCCGTGACGGCAGTGATGATGATGACGCTGATGAAGATGATGATCATGAAAATGATGATGATGATGATGATAATGATCAATGGTTTGCTTTTCTTTAACTTCATCCATTCCTTAATACCTCATTTCTCAGAGTTAAAATTAAGAAACAAACTATTCAGAGACAGCAAGTTAGGGTGTGTTTAGGGTAACAGAAGCATCATAATTGTAATGAAATACATCCCCTTCATAAAGCAAAGGCACTTCCAAGGTAATAAAATAATCCCATTGTGAAATCCCTCAGGAGAGGCTGTTATATCACAAGGTGAATGGCCCTGATTATCACAAAGTTGTTCAAGTATCCATTTGTTATCTGGTTAGCCAGGGGACAAGGCCAGAAGCCACTTAGCACAGTGGCTTCTGTGCAGCCTTATCAAGCCACAGGGTATGAAAAGCCCAACTCACAGTACAGTGTCTGGGCGGCCACCGTCCCTATAACTCACCTGGGTTATAGAACCATCTCCTTCTGGAGCCAAGCCTTTCTTGCAAAATGAGACAACAAAATAACGCCTTTCCAGAGTTCACTGTAAGCCCCCAGGTTTCCCTAAAAATGGAGCTCAGAGATGCACAGACTAAAACAGGGAGGAGTGAGAGAAGCATTGACGTTTAAAAGCATGTAACGCATTTTGGGAGGCTGAGGTGGGCGGATCACCTGAGGTCAGGAGTTCAAGACCAGTCTGACCAACTCGGAGAAACCCCATCTCTACTAAAAATACAAAAAAAAAAAAAAAAAATTGTTGGGCGTGGTGGCAGGTGCCGTAATCCCAGCTACTCAGGAGGCTGAGGCACGAGAATCACTTGAACCCGGGAGGTGGAGGTTGCAGTGAGCCAAGATCGTGCCACTGCACTCCAGCCTTGGCGACAGAGACACTGTCTTAAAAAAAGAAAAAATAGAAAAAAAAGTAACAATTTTCTTACTTTATAAAACAAAAGCAGTTATTGAGATGTGGCAAGCCGGGCTTGCATGAGAATCAGAAACCTATACAGAAGGTTAGGAGGCTACAGACAGATACAGCGCAATCAGATCCTTATTTTCCAGGCAAGTGCCACCAGCAGCATTATCAATGCATCAAACTGTACAAAATCACGGCATTTTCTGAGCCTTTGTTTCTTCACTTGGAAAAAATGAAACCAATAAACTCGATGCCCTCATAGATCCTCATAGGCACAAAAATTCTGCCCTTCTAAGATTATACATCTGCCTATTGTACAAGTTACTCCACCTTCCACCAAAAGCAACAGATAAAAATCTTAAGAGCTCATCAGAAGAATGGCATCTGGGGGCAAATCCATGAAGCTAAACATAAACAAGATATGGTTTTGGAACAGACGTGTTTATTTTTTTCTTTTTCTTCTTTTTCTTTTGAGACAGGGTCTCATTCTGCTGCCCAGGCTGCAGTGCAGTGGCGCGGTCACAGCTCATCTCAGCCTCCACCTCCCGGACTCAGATGATCCTCCCGCATCAGCCTCCCAAGTAGCTGGGACTACAGGCACACGCCACCACACCCAGACTATTTTTTGTAGATAGGATATCTTGCCATGTTGCCCAGGCTGGTCTTGAACTCCTGGGCTCCAGCCAACCTCCTACTTCGGCCTCCCAAAGTGTTGCAGTTATAGGTGTGAGCTACTGCATCCAGCCATGTCTGTTTCTTAGAGAGGAGCCCTGGGATGCCTGGATGGGGAAAGGGGGGATGCACACTGGGTCCAGGACGGGGACCCAGGGAAGCAGACAAATGAGGCATCCTTTAGAGGAAGCTCAGGTTGATTTCTGGTACATTCTCTGGAGCTGAAGCTCTCAAAGTTGGCAGTGCCCAAGTCACCTGCTGTGCATACTACAATACAATGTCTCAGGCTCTGCCTCCAGAGATTCCAATCCAGTATATTCAGGTGGGGATCCAGGAATCTGCATTTTAAGCACCCAAAAGTGATCATGACATAGGCAGGGGAAGAGGTAGAACAGCTCAGGTCAAAGCAGTGATGAGAAAGCTGGAAAGGAACCACCTTTGCGGCGTTCACCTCCCACCCGAGGCCGTGGGGAAGGGACAGCGTCCCCACCAGCAGCCAATGAAACGTGGACACTCCTTTCTTGCATTGTTCACACCTGATGCCTGGAGTTAACCCTAACCCTCATCCTCCAAACCTCCAATCTTCATTATGTCCTCCCAACTTGAGTTTCATAACAGAACCAGAATCTCCCAATTCTCGTAACCTCCATCCTATCACTCCGGTCCAGGGCACCATCATTACGACAACTGCCTAAATGTCCTCCCTGCCCCTGTCCCATATGGCCCTCTGTGCATGCAGTGGCTGGGGCAGCCTTCATCAAAGGTCAGGTCATGCCATTCTTCCACTGAAAGCCCTTCAACCACCCACCAATCTCCCTCGGAGAAAATGCCTTCTTCCCCGTCTGCCCTGGCTCCCACCATTACCTGTCTTGCCTCGACCCTGAGTATTTTTGCCTTTGCTCATTCCATTCCTACATAGTCCACTGCACTTCTTCCTCCTTCTGCCCCATCCCGATTGCCCTAAATATCCACAGAGTACATTCCCTCACCTCTTTATGTCTTGGCTCAAATATTATCTCTGTGAGGCTTCGTTTGACCACCTTTTGTAAAACGGCCAACCCTACTCTTCAAGGACTCCTCTCTCCCCTGCAGATTTTCTCCATTACACTATTTCACAGATTCTCTCTTCCCGCTGCGTAGATCAGGGGTTCTCAACCTCGGGTGATTTTGACTGCCAGGGACCATTTGGCAATGCCTGGAGAGATTCTGGTTGTCATGACTGGGGAAGAAGATGCTGCCATGTATCCAGTGAGTAGAGACCTAGGATGCTGCCAAGCATCCTTCCATGTACAGAAGAGCCTCCCATAACAAAGTGACCCAAAATGTTAACAGTGCCAAGATTGAAAAATCCTGCCACAGAATATACTGTTGGTGGCCTCAGGGATTTTTGTCTGCTGTGTTCAATGCCACGGACTCACTGCCTAGAAAAGCATCATGAACACGGTATGCACTCAATAAATACTGTTCAAAGATAAGAATGAAGAGATAAATGGCTGGATGCTTCCCAGAAAGCTTGAAGAGCTTCTGAGCCACACAAGTATAAGTCTCCCTTATCTGATACAGGACAGACTCCATAAAGGGCTTCTATGGCTCCACAGACCACATAGCTTAAGCCACTCCATTCCTAACAAATCATGTATTTAAGGGACCACAAGGGAAAGAGCAAACACCTGAGATGTGCTGCAAAGCTTGTTCTGTCAGGAGGGCTTCTTGTGTTCCTCTTTGCAGTGTTTCTAATGGAGAATAGAGGAGGCTGGTCTCCTGGGGCCCCACATAAGAAAAGGTCCATTATCTTAGTTATGAAAGTCAAAGATGGGCCAGGCACAGTGGCTCACGCCTCTAACCCCAGCACTTTGGTGCCACGGACCTTGGCGGACTGAACAAAGGAGGATGAATGCAGAAATAAAGACAAAGACAAAAGATTATATTTGGAAGAAGGGGTCAGGCAGCTCCTTGCTTCTAGTGAACAAGGACCCTGAGCTTCTAGTTCCCTTCATATTTATTGAGTAAAAGAGATAGTGAAGAGGTGGTTGTCAGTCAGCTGCTTGACTCGGTGCAGGCCTGCATGACTGCATTCTTTGAACAGTAGTCTCCAGATGTTCCAGTAGATAACCTCAAGAAGCGTGGCGCCAGGGAGTGACTGCACTCAGCTTATCTTCTGGTGGCAGGCGCAGATGTGAGTTCATGATAAACAGTTTGTTGTTTGATCATACAGCCTTCAGTGGAATGCTGAGTTGGCCATGACCCTCAGGCCTTTGGCTCTCTATACTTTGGGAGGTACAGGCAGGCAGATCACTTGAGGTCAGGAGTTTGAGACCAGCCTGGCCAACATGGTGAAACCCCATCTCTATTTAAAAAAATAGCTGGGCGTGGTGGCATGCACCTGTAATCCCAGCTACTTGGGAGGCTGAGGCAGTAAAATCACTTGAACCCAGGAAGTGGAGGCTGCAGTGAGCTGAGATCGCACCACTGCACTCCAGCCTGGGTGACACGGTGTGACTCCACCTCCAAAAAAAAAAAAAAATGTCAAAGATGGGTCATTTCACTACCAGGGAACAAGGGAGTAATGGAGTTACAAGGTTTCTGTCTCAGGACTCTGACTGTAGACATGGATGGAATTACATGAAGGGCTGGGGGAGTGATCAGGGGATCTTCAGTGAAAAGACATCAAAAACAACTAAACGAAAGAAATCTCATCAACAAAGATCCAAGAGATTGTGTATATGAGAGCTGAATATTAATATTATTTTGAGAAGAAAATAAAATAGGCAATACTAAGAATAAAATCCCCTTCTAGCTAATATCAAACTCAGCATCTGGACCTTTTACTCACTGTCTTATTTCTCTAAAGATCTCCAAGTTACTTAATAAGTGTAATCTATGAAATGCTTTTTTTTCTCTTTTTTCTTTATTCTTTTTCTTTTTTTTTTTTTTTTTTTGGCAGAGTTTCACTCTGTTGTTCAGGCTGGAGTACAGTGGTGCAATCTCAGCTCACTGCAACCTCCGTCTCCCGGATTCAAGCAATTCTCGTGCCTCAGCCTCCCGAGGAGCTGGGATTACAGGGTGTGCGCCAACATGCCCAGCTAATTTTTGTATTTTTAGTAGAGACGAGGTTTCCTCAGGTTGGCAAGGCTGGTCTCAAACTCCTGAGCTCAGGTGATCCTTCTGCTTGGCCTCCCAAAGTGCTGGGATTACAGGCATGGGCCACCACATGCAACCTGAAATGCTGGTAATGCCCAAGATTCATTTCTGCATCAGAGGCTGACCTGACCTGACCAGCTGTTAAGCACCCAGAATGCTCAAATGGCTACAACTTACCAAACGCTTGCCAGGGACCTAAGCATTCTAAGGATTGTCAGGTCCTAACTAACATGAATGAGTCCCACGCACTAACTCGTATTCAAACCTCACGACAACCCTTATAGGGTTATTGATCATTTGGCCCATTTTATGGATGAGTGAATGGAGGCTCAGGGAACACAGCTAGCAAATGACAAAAACAGGATTTGAACCCATACTTTCTAGTACATACCTGTCATGCGCGCTATGTGCAAACCCTGCTGTATGTGAACTTTGAGTTAGAAGAGGAAAAAAGAGACACAGTGAGCACATAAGGAAGAACCAACAATAAACCTCTGAATATTTGGTCACCTACTTGTCAGGTGTGAAAGACTCACCCAGGCTGTGACACTGTGTGTATTTCCACGTTTATAAAATGCTCTTCTGTGAATTTCACTGCATGTTGTTGCCATGAAAGGGCTGATAAAGTTTAAACTCCACTACTAATGTGAAAGTATTTAGTTAAATGCCAAGTTCTCATTATTATGGGTTTTTAATCTTTATGATATCTGCAATATGACTGACATTACATCTTGTTCTTTGACTAGGATCTTCTTATGTCAGAGACAGAACAAGATGAACCCCAAACTATGCAAACAGGAAGACCATGTCAAGAAAGGAAGAGGAAAGAAATAACCCTTACGTCTTATGCCCACGGTAGGATGTCCATCAGAAAGATCACATGGAGGGGTCACGAGGAAAGGAAAAGGGAGAACTCGTCAACTGAATACTCCCCACTCTACCAAGCTGAGTGGTTAAGAGAAATAGCTTTGGAGTTAGACTCCTGGTTCCACCATCTAATTGACTTTAGGGACTTTATTTTCTCTCTCTAAATCTCAGCTTCCTCATCTGTGAAATGGGAATGGTAAGTATCCACCGCATAGATCTGTTCTGAGAATCTAATGAGATGATGAGCTGAATTTCCTAGCACAGTGGCCAGAACATAGAGAGTGCTCAAAAAAAAAAAAAAAAAAAAAAAAAAAAAAAAAAAAAAAAAAAAAAAGGTTAATTCTTAACATTAACCCTTACCAAATGCCTAAAAAGAGCATCATCCATTCTGTTTCACAGAGAAGCAGTCAGAGCATTAGCCAGTGGAAGTGATTTGCCTCAGGTGAGAGAAAATCAGAACCAAGCTTCAAATTCATCTTTTTTCAAAGCCCCTCTGCTGACTCCTCCAATGTCCACACTGGGGTTGGTCAGTCCCTTGGAGACATTCCACCCTGCTCCATCGATGCCCTAACTTTAGGAGGGAAGTGTCCACCCCACGTGAAGACACACACAGAACCAATGTCGGCCGGGCGCGGTGGCTCACGCCTGTAATCCCAGCACTTTGGGAGGCCGAGGTGGGCGGATCACGAGGTCAGGACTTCGAAACCAGCCTGACTAACATGATGAAACCCCATCTCTACTAAAACAAATACAAAAATTAGCCAGGCGTGGTGGCAGGCACCTGTAATATCAGCTACTCAGGAGGCTGAGGCAGGAGAATCGCTCGAACCCAGGGGGCGGAGGTTGCAGTGATCTGAGATCACGCCACTGCACTCCAGCCTGGGCGACAGAGCAAGACTCTATCTCAAAAAAAAAAAACAAACAAACAACAACAAAAAAAAAAAACCAATGTCATGATTTCCCAAGCCATGTTGAGTCATTTGGTGGAAGGAGTGAAAAAACAAACATTTTCAAAACTGACTTCAAACTTTAAAGCATGGGTTCTTAAGACCATCACGGGGCAAATCTGAGAGCAGAAGAAGAATATGGATGAGAGAGAAAGCCCATGCTGACATAGGTGGAGAAGGAACTGCAGGAAAACACGGAATTTATCAAATTATGCCAGCCCACTGCAGACAACAGAAGCACATTGTAAAGAATGATACACGTTAGCTAGTAACTAATATTCACCACTTAACCTGACCAAAGTGCTGCAACACACAGCCACTCCAAAGTGACGCAGTCCTGAGCTGCATGTGTCCACATGCGATATCCACACAGGATACGTCCCACATGTCTGCAAGGCCATGGGCTGTGGGATGCAGCCAAATGGTGCATCTTTCTCTCCTGGGCACCGGCTTTGTTTCCCTCGGTTGTTCACAAGGCCTTTCTGTTTCAACATCTCCAGTTCATCTGAGGGTCTTTGTGTAGCATTTCCAGCCCCACTAATTGTGAGGCTTAGGACCTGAGGCAGAAAAACCAAATGTCTTTTTCTGGTTAAAGGGAGAACAGAAATGTGTTAGGGTATTTGGACTCCCAGCCAGTGAAGCCACTTCATTCTGATGAATTGCGACACATGGAAATCAATCCAGGTCACTTAGAACAATTTGGTATGTGGTGTCCAAACCAATCACTGTTAATTTATTATGGGCTATTTGATTAAATACACAACAAGGGAGTGAGTCGATGTGGTGTGTCTGTGGGTGAATTGTCTCATGGCTCATTTGTGAATGTATCTCTAATACTCAACAAAAACCATTCCAAAGCATTCGAAAGCTCTCTAGGTAGTTTATCCATGTTGGGACATATATATATATACACACACACATATATACACATATATACACATATATACATATATACACACACACACATATATATATATATATATATATATACAACTACTTTCCTGAAATCTCTTGGAGATGGGGCAAGTTACAAGAAAAATCAGCCAATATCACGAAACTGACCAAAGACAAAATATAACAACCAGAGGGAGCGGGTTCTACACATTAAACTCCACTTCCAAAGTCTCTTTTTCCAACCATCCATCTACAGTCAATTCCATCACATTTAATATTCTCTATGTACCGTGCCACCATTTGCAGCCTGATATTTGTTTGATTATACATCAGTGGTCTATCTTCCGACAGTGGAATGCCGTTACAGAGCTGACATAAGCCAGTCCAACTATGTTAACACATTAACCCTCAGCACAAAAACAGACAGTAACTGGGGAGGAGGAGACCAAGTGTGGCTGGATTCAGATCCCCACTGTATTAGTCCATTTTCATGCTGCTGATAAAGACATACCCGAGACTGGGTAAATTATAAAGAAAAAAAGGCTTAATGGACTCCCAGTTCCACATGGCAGGGGAGGCCTCATAATCACTGCGGAAGGTGAAAGGCACATCTTACATGGCAAAGAGAATGAAAGCCAAGAGAAAGGGGTTTCCTCTTATAAAATCATCAGATCGCATGGGACTTATTCACTATGATGAGAACAGTATGGAGGAAACTGCCCCCCTTGCTTCAATTATCTCCCACCGGGTCCCTCCCACAACACCTGGGAATTACGGGAGCTACAATTCAAGATAAGACATGGGTAGGGACGCAGCCAAACCATATCACCCACCCACCCTTAGGAGCCTCTCCTATTTCCCATGTCCACATAAAACTAGCCTCAAGTAGACTGGCTACTAGAAAATATCTCAGGATGGCTACAGAGGAAATTCCAGGAAAGCTTTACTCTAGTCCCTTCACAGGTTATCATAAAAGAGGGAAAACGACTTGCAAATTATTTATTTATTTATTTAAGGCAGAGTTTCGCTCTTATTGCCCAGGCTGGAGTACAGTAGCACGATCTCAGCTCACCACAACCTCCGCCTCCCGGGTTCAAGCGATTCTCCTGCCTCAGCCTCCCAAGTAGCTGGGATTATAGGCAGGTGCCACCACGCCCTGCTAATTTTGTATTTTTAGCAGACACAGGCTTTCTCTATGTTGGTCAGGCTGGTCTCGAACTCCCAACCTCAGGTGATCCGCCCACCTCGGCCTCCCAAAGTGCTGGGATTACAGGACTGAGCCACTGAGCCCAGCCATGACTTGCAAATTCTAATGCAGAGTGGTATGTGCACATGCATGCACGTGAACACACACACACATGCAGATGCACACACATACACACACACACACACACACACACACGTTTTCCTTCTGAAATCTGGAATATCATGGAGATAGCTTAGCAAAAGGTAAGGAAGAGGCAGCTTATTAGTTCTGAACCCTGGTGCTTTGGATGATCCAAGCCATCTCTGCCACTTAGTATCCCCCTGAGGCTGCAGCCATGGTAACAAACCCCACGTGTTCCCATTTTCTTGACACCCTCACTGTCTCCTGCTCACCTGTGATGGACAGAGCAATTGTTGTCATGTTTTAGCTGAACAATGTGAGTGGCTAGGGCTCTTTCAAGTGCCATCCCTCATCCAGCAGGAACTAAAAAACCAATCCATGTAAGAAACTACACGCGGCTGCCAAGGCTGAGGTGTGTTCCAGCGGCATCTCACCCGAGGGACAGCTGTCTCCAGCTCCTCATCCAAGAGGTGAGATGCCCAGCCAGGATGACGGCATCCACCAGAGAAGTGCTGGAGAACTGTGAACACTGGGTTGTTCTTCTAGGACCCACTGCCTAGAAGACCGTGATGAACTTGATATGCACTCAATAAATACTGTTCAAAGATAAGAATGAAAAAATAAATGGCTGGATGATTCCCAGAGCGCCTGGAGAGGTTCTGAGTCACATAGGTATGAGTCTCCCTCATCTGATATAGGATAGACTCCATAAAGAGATTCTACAGCTCCACAGACCACACAGATTAAGCCATTCCATTCCCAGCAAATAAGGTTTTAAGTGACCGCAAGGGAAAGGGCACACACCTGACATGTGTTACGAAACTTGTTCTATGTCAGGAGGGTTTCTTATTAGACTGAAAATAAATAAATAAATAAAAGAGAGAGAAAGAGATAATCCAAGAAGAGGGTAGAAGGACAAATTCAGTGGGAGGAGACAAAAATTCAACCCAGACAGACAACATCATCAAATGGAAGAAGGTCAAAGAAAATGGCAGAAGAGTAAAGAAAATCTCTCCTCAATCGGGTGTGGTGGTTCACGCCTGTAATCCCAGCACTTTAGGAGTCTGAGGCAGCACTTTAGGAGTCTGAGATTACCTGAGGTCAGGAGTTCAAGACCAGCCTGGCCAACAAGGTGAAACCCTGTCCCTACTAAAAAAAAAAAATACAAAAATTAGCCAGGCATGGCGGTGTGTACCGTAATCTCAGCTACCTGGAGGCTGAGGCAGGAGAATTGCTTGAACCTGGGAGGTGGAGGTTGAAGTGAGCAGAGATCGCACCACTGCACTCCAGCCTGGGCAACAGAGTAAGACTCAGTCTAAAAAACAAACAACAAACAAACAAACAAACAAAACTCTCTCCTCTATTATTTTTAACAACTATACACTGAGTACTTGGAGCAGTAGATAAAAATGACGTTGTTCCTAACCACATCTAGGTCACAGTCTCATGTCAGTGACAGACAAGAAACTTAAGAAAATAAATGATGATAACAGACAGCAGGTTAGTGGTTACCAACAGCTAGAGATGGGAAGAAGAAATGGGATGTGGCTGCTAAAAGGTACAAGGTTACTTTGGGGGTGATGAAAATGTTCCAAAATATGCTATAGCGCTCATTGCAGAACTCTGTGAATGTATGAGAAGCCACTGAATTGTACACCTTAAATGGATGAATTGTATATGATATGAATTATCTATCACTAAAGCTGTAATTTTAAAAAACTACTACCATCATATTATAAGTCAGGATTTCAGGGCTGGTCATCTACTTATTGAAAGAATCAAGCTTCAGCACAACTCAACAGCATCAAATTTGATGGCCAAGGTGCGTTAACTGTAAAATGTTTCCTGAAATTAAACTACCAGATGGTTTATATTTAGTTTTGGTATACTTTATTCTCTCTGGGTCATTTCAGAAAATAAAATATTCCAGAAAACTATTATTTCAACAGTTTAAGTATTGTAGTTCAGTAGATAACGAACCATCAGCAAAGATGAGGATATGTGACTCCTTTGCTTTATATTTGGAGGACAGACAGTTAGTTCACCTAGGAGGTGTTTTGAATCAGTGAAATGGAAATGGAAATGAACATGGGTCGGGAGATGCAATAATACAGCCTCAGCTGGGCGCAGTGGCTCACGTCTGTAATCCTAACACTTTGGGAAGCCAAGGCAGGCAGATCACCTGATGTCAGGAGTTCAAGACCAGCCTGGCCAACATGGTGAAACCCTGTCTCTACAAAAATGCAAAAATTAGCCAGACATGATGGCGGGTGCCTGTAATTCTAGCTACTCAGGAGGCTGAAGCAGAAGAATCGCTTGAACCTGGGAGGCAGAGGTTGCAGTGAGCCGAGATTATACCACTGCACTCCAGCCTGAGTGACAAAGCGAGACTCCGTTTCAATAATAATAATAATACAGCCCTATTTTACAGAGTTTGGGATTCCAAGACCTCATCTGCACATTCCTCCTGAGACAGCTGCAGTATGAAGCCAATATCAATATCACAGGTTTATGGTTAGCAGATAGTTTGCCTAAAGGTAGTTCCTCTTGTAAAATCCCAAAGGGCTCATCAGAAAATGGCAGAGAATTTTTCACTTTTAATTCTTAAACAGATTGAACAGATTAGAAAAAAACAAAAATATAGGACAGAGAGGCACCCATACCAGAAGGAGGGGAATGTGGCCAGATGCCTACTGGACCAGCTCTCTTGCACTCAGAACCTTAAGGAAGACTCCCTAGCACACACAAGTTGGAGGAACCCCATTTCTATCCTAGAAAACTGAGGCCAGTTCGGCCATAGTGGGTAATCCTCTGATCCCAAGACCAACCCCTGGGGTCTTCCTGTCTCCCCCAGATCCTCTCCATTCCTCTCCTCCTGGCCCTGGAGAATTGCTCTATACATCCTGGGTATCTCACTGCAGCCCTGGCCCTAGCATCTGCCATCAGAGCCCTGATCTAACACATAACCAAAAGTGACAGGACCAAGAGGTTCTTCACTGAATCCTGACCCCAGCAGTTCCATTATCTAGGAAACAGGCAGCTTTCTTGGGCAGCTGTCTGACTTCTAAGTAGGACTGCTGGAGGCTCCGGGTCCTACTTGACATATAACTGCAGACCTCCAATTTCCACACTTTGCCACGGATGGTGTCCTCGGAAATAAACTTGGATGGAGCAGAAATAAATCTGTTCTTTCAAATCTTTCTTTTTCCTGAATGATGAGAGGTCATTCTAACCTTGCCATGAGCTCAGGAAGAACTCTGCCTTTAAGCTATCAGGAAGAACTTTGCCTTTAAGCTAGAGACAAAATGAGTGCCGAGATTTCAAAGCTTCTCACCCTGGAAATAAAAGACGGCTGACAAAACACAAGTTTCCCTGTGTCTTCACACCCTCTAGCACCATATTGGATGAGCGAATAAATTAACCAATGAATGAACCGATGACAGGGGAAAAGAGGCCCTGGAAAGAATTATCTTGGGTGGACTCCATTTCTCAACGGATGTGATGCATTTGCAATAAAACTTCTCATTAATTCCAGGGTCATGATCCTAAACTTAAATTGCAAAAGGAACCAAGACCATCGTCTTCAAGTAACTTCTGCTAAAATACATCTAAGGGTAGAAAAAGTGACCCTCTCACCCCAAAAGAAGGGAGCAGATTGCCCAGTAAGGCCTGGGGACCCTCCTAGAGATAAGAGAATTAAGAGAATCCCTAGGGTAAAGAGCATTAAGTCATATTATTAATAATCATCATCATATAAAGGTCTAGTATTAAAATAGGATTGGAAATGTATTTAAAACCTTATATCGTCACCCCTTCCCTGGTGTCTGATATGGCCTGACTTTTGCATAATGGCTTTCTTTTGTACATTTTCTTCCCAGCTAATTAAGTTAGAATGACTGTTAAACAGATCTGCTTCCAGAAGTGTCTATAAGGCAGGAAAGAAAGAGAATGTCTGTGTCCCACTATCTGGTATTCAAAACACAGAATTACAAATTTTGGGGTTTTTAAAGAAAAAAAAAATGAAGCTATAGGTCCCCTTTTTAGACAAGTCTGCTGATACCTAATTATTACTGTCTGAAATATGTATTGATTCCAACTAATTATAGGTCCTCATTCAATTTTTTTAAAGAAAGTTGGTTTTAACCACGGGCCATAATAGAGTCTGCTCATATTTCTTGGAAATATTAATGTGTAAGACCCCCTCCCAAGGATGAAGGATCAGGCAGCAAGCCGTGTCTACCCACTTTCCCACCCCTCCTGCCCTGAGGATGGACATAGTCACAGTGTTGTATTGGGAGGAAGACACAAATGAGGGAGTCCATTTAGGAATTTATAAAACCCAAAGTTGCAATAAAATCTTTAGGAAATTCCTTTTCTTTGCATGAGGTTTAGTCCTGGCATTAACCATTTCTCCTGCCACAGGGGTGTGCCAGGTAGCTAATGAAATCTCTTGTTACCTGCTAGCCAAAACGCCTCCATACTGCAATGCACATCACAGCAGGACCTAGGCACCAGGGCTGCCTTCGGAGGCAGAGTGTCAAGGAGGATGGGTGGACAGTGTGAAATGCCACAAGGAGGATAAAAGGACTGCAGAGTATCTGTTAGATTCGGCAGCATGGAGCTCATAGGTATCTTGTCCAGAGAAGTCCAATAGCAGGTCCAAGAGTCAAACTTTGGTAGGTTAAGAGAAAAGATGTGGAGCACAGACTATGCCGAGATGTTTGAATAAAAATGAAGGAATAAAAGCACAAGGTGAAAAATCACTTATTCAATAAATACATACTGCACACCCACCAAAAACAGGCACCACATTTGTCCTCGTAGAGTGATGCACAGATGACAGGAGATTCAAAGAGACAAAGGAATCCAGGAGCCTTGCCCTCCTAGAGTTTACAGTCTACAGAGAAATAAAATACATAAATGGGTGATTGTAGTGCAGTGTAATAACACCGGAGGGGTGGGAGAACCCATCTCAAACTTGGGGAGTCAGGTTATCCTTCCTGAAGGAGGTGATTTAGTGCTTCCTAGAGGAAGTAATTTAGTGGTTCCTAGAGGAGGTGACTAAGTGCTTCCTGGAGGAAGTGACTAAGTGCTTCCTTGAGAAAGTGACTAAGTGCTTCCTGGAGGAGGTGACTAAGTGCTTCCTGGAGGAAGTGACATATGAGCTGAGAATTTAAAGATGCCTAGGAGTTAGTACGCGAGGTATTTCACAAAGTATGCACAAGGGAAAGAGACCGTCAGGCATATGCAAATACTCAGAGGAAAGAGAAGAAATTTATTCTACAAATAATGAATATGTGTTGGCCATTTTCATAAGCACTGTTGACACTCTGGGAATATAGCAATAGGTTATAAGACAGACAAGAGGCCTAAATTCACTCAGTTTTCATGCTAGTTAAGGAGATGCATAGAATATAAACAAGATCATCCAGATAAAAACAGATCCTGTTAAGAAAGTCCCAAAGCGGAGGGTGAGGCAGAATGAAAGGATCTCAGAATGGCTGGAGTACAGCATGCTAGAGTTAAGGGTATGATGTGAGCTTGTAGAAGTAGGCAGGGGCTAGTCTGCGCACATCCTGGAAGCAGTAAGAAGTCCCTGGGCTGATGTTAAAAGCAAGCTGAGGAGAATGGTTATCACTGAAGACTTTTTAACACTGCACAAGAGAGAATGACCTAGGAAGAAAGAGATTTGGGATGTTTATTTATATTCCAAGGGGAAAAAGGAGAAAATTGATAGAGCAACTTCCAAGAAAAGAGTGGTATCAAGGTCCCAGGTGGAGAGGCGCCTTTAGGACAGGGGAACCAGGCCAGGTTCAAGGAAGGAGGTGTGGATCAATCTCCCCTGATCCATATGGCCAAGCCCCAATCCTGACAAGCCTTCCCAGTGGTGTGGGCTTCATTTACCTGCAAAAACACTGTAGCCTTGTTTGGCTTGTTTTGAGAGTATGTAAATAAGTCTGTTTCCTCATGTATTAGCCTATTAGCTGCCATATTTCAGATTTGAGGATCACAGCCACACCAGATTACAAAACAAATGGCTTCCACATCAAAGTTTACTAAGATCCTTAAGATGTACCTCATGGAATTTATAAATCAAAAAATATACAAACCATGCTTAAACAAACCAAGAACAAAAACAGGGGTATGCCGTTGCCCCTGCTGGGTGGCAAAGTACTTTTCCAGTTTTCTCTACACTTGACTTTTTTATTTTTTTTGCCTAGGGGGGTTCTCCTAGCTATATAAACCCCTTTTGCTACTATGGACGAGCAAGACAAAAACTGATCACATATCAAAATCTCAGATTTCCTCAGTCAAACCCCCCAGCCCAGCTCTGTACCCACGTGAGCATAACTGCTATGGTTTCAGGGTATTTCACAAAGTGTGATGAGTGTGGGATCACCTCCCTCTGACCCACCTGGCATGCCTCACTCATCTAGCTCAAGGCTTATGGATTCCAGATCTAACAGGTGGTCCCAGAGACTGCACATTTTAACAAGTTCTCCAGGTGTCTCTCTTGTACATGGACCTTTGAGAACTCCTGCTCTAGTGTTCTGACACCTTTGCACGCTCATGATGCATTGAGTGAATCCAAATTACACACCTTGATCTGAATTGGGGGCTTTGGTCAGAAAGCTACAAAGACAGACCCTCTGCACTCTGAGGGGGCTGACAGTCTCAGGGTCCCACCCCACACAAGACTGAGATGATGGCAGGAACAGAGCCAGGGAGCTTGCTCAAGACTGAAACTCTTCTCAAGGGCCATGTTCAGAATCCCCTTGACTAGAAAAGGAAAGGGACCAATTCAGATTATCTACTTTGTACCAGGCCTTTGTAAGGATCTCAGGAGTGTCTCTGGTCACTAAGTTAGTTTGTACAGGGTACAAGTGAAATGAGAGAGTTCCCATATCCCTCTGGCAGGATGCGTGACAGGGCTGTGGCTCGCTCCTTCAGTCTCCTCGATGCTCAAACCTCTAACAGGAACTTGCACATGGGTAGGTGGTGAGGACATGGGGACCGCTTTTGGGCTCTGGCTCCACAGCTGCATCTAGGGTTGGGTGTCTAAGAACTCCCAAAGCCCAGTAGGTGTGTGTTACAGTGTGCTCTTTCAGCTTTGCATGCTGCAGACAGCTTGTGTGTTAATCAGCTCAACAGACCCTCGGCCTTATCACAAGGGCAGGGGGGCTAGTGTGACAGCCTTCTGCATCCCATGTTCTTGCCCAGCATACCAGAAGAATTGGATCACACGAGGGCTGGGAGGATGAGTACAAGCTGTTTATTGAGTGATGGGAGTGGCTCTCAGCAAGATGGATGGGGAGCTGGAAGTGGGGGATAGATGGGAAGGCAGTCTTACCCCGGAGTTGGGCCAACCAGTGGCGAGTCTCTTCTCTGACCACCACCAGCTGAACTCCCCTTGGCATCCAGACATCCTTCCTCTTCTCTCTTTCTCTGCCACGTTGTTCCGCCATCACTGTTCTGGTTCTGACCTTCAGCCGCTTGTGGGTGTGGCCAATAAGGTCTTGAGTTTATACGGGGCCAGGACGTGGGGCGTGGCAGGCCAAAAGGCAACTTCTTGGGTGTGAAAACAGAAATGCCTGTCCTCACTTAGAGCCATGGGTCTTCAGGTTTGGGGGCGGGGCCTTTGCCCCACCTAGGTACCACCCTCTTCTACGCAGTAGTTCCCTGTCTCCTGTCTGTACCACAAGTCTTCAAGTGTTTCTAAGAACTAGATCACACAACGCTTCAGAGTCTTTGCACATGCTTTCCCATCTCTTTCTCCCACACTTTGCATGTCTGCTTCCTTCTCATGCTTTGGTTTTCAACTAAAAGTTGCCTTCCTGGAGTGATCCCTGCTCCCCATCACAGTCACCCCTTCGATACCCCTTACCACAGCACCCCACTTGTTTCTTCATATTACGTATCAAAATGTATATTCAGTTTTGTTTCCCTGTTTATTATCTCTCTATAAGCTTCATATGGGCACCCAATGCCCATGTGCTTGAGTCCCATTGTATCTCTCAAATGTGTGCCTTGCACAGTGCCAGACAGACAGCAGGAACGCAAACATCCTTTCGGAATTTTTTTTTTTTTTTGAGATGGAGTCGCACTCTATTGCCCAGTCTGGAGGGCAGTGGCGCAATACCGGCTCACTGCAACCTCTGCCTCCTGGGTTCAAGTGACTCTCCTGCCTCAGCCTCCTGAGTAGCTGCGACTACAGGTGCCTGCCACCACACCCAGCTAATTTTTAGAATTTTTGGTAGAGATGGAGTTTCACTGTGTTAACCAGGATGGTCTTGATCTCCTGACCTCATGATCCACCCGCCTCGGCCTCCCAAAGTACTGGGATTACAGGCATGAGCCACCGAGTTCAGCCCCAGAAAATTTTAAAAATTCAAATTAACATGAGGAAATTCTAGCTTCAATAAAGCTGAACAAGTTTCTTGCCCGCAGAAATCCCCAGAGCCTATAAAATAGACATATGAACTGTGTGTCAATGAGAGGGAAGTAATAGGGTACACAGTGGCCTGAAAACACTGTGGCCTCAAACTTATGTGGCCACAGAACAGTGTTTCGTCTTTTTTTTTGTGGCATCTTTCTTTCCATGGGGACATGTCATGCATCTCATGTCCCAAGGAACATTCTTCAGAAAACATTGCTTCAAAGAGTATCACATGGAAGGTGACCGAGGGTGACAGTCAGTCTGCAGCCACTGGTTCTCCTGAGCGGGAGAGGGTTGGCATCCTCTGCAGCTCAGCCAGCAACCCCGGTAAACATCTCCCCTCAAACATCAGGTAGCCGTCTTGGAGAGCTGTCACTTCCTACTTACCAACAAGCATCAAGCATTTCTTTTTTTAAGTTTTAGAAAAAGGAGGGGACAATAAGATAAATACTTTCCCATTCTCTGAACTAATGTCAAATGACCTGGAAACATTGCCTCTGGGAGCTCAAGCCATAGAACAAAGTAGCATTTCATCTTCCTCGGCTGACAGCTCAATTTCAGCAGCTGCCGGGGACGGTGGGCAAGGCCCCACCAGAGCCAATCATGAATAGCACCGTTTACATTGAGATCCCTTTGATAGTGCTCTCTACAGATGGCAGGCTTGGAATTAGCCTTAAAGCAAAGCAAAGCCTCATTAATATGACCAGGGCTCCTCTGTAGACCGAACGTATGTAACCGCAAGAGGGAAATGTGTTCCTTAATTAACATGTGTGTTCATATTTCCTCAATATAAATTCTAACAGGCTGGCTTAGGCATAAATCATAGTAGTAGAATACAGGGAGAGGGTGTTTTTTGTTGTTGTTGCTTGTCTTTGTTTGTTTGTGTTTTTGAGACAGAGTCTCACTCTGTTGCCCAGGCTGGAGTGCAATGGCATGATCTCAGCTCACTGCAACCTCCATCTCCATGGTTCAAGCGATTCTCCTGTCTCAGCCTCCTGAGTAGCTGGGATTACAGACATGCACCACCACGATCGGCTAATTTTGTATTTTTAGTAGAAATGGGTTTTTTCCATATTGGTCAGGCTGGTCTCGAACTCCCGACCTCAGGTCATCCGCCCACCTAGGCCTCCCAAAGTGCTGGGATTACAGGCATGAGCCACTGTACCCAGCCGAGGGAGAGGGCCTTTCAAATGAAACTGTCCAGACTTAGTGAAACACTTCCCCATCTCTGCCCTCAACCCTCACTTCAACAGAGCTACACTTAGGGCACATGTTCCAGATTATGGTAACTTTCACAGTCTCTCCAACTATAAGCTTGGTGCAAAAGTAATTGTGGTTTTGCCATTAAAAGTAATTGCAAGGCCCCGTGCAGTGGCTTATGCCTGTAATCCCAGCATTTTTGGAGGCTGAGGCAGGTGGATCACCTGAGGTCAGGAGTTCAAGACCAGCCTGGTCAAGATGGTGAAACCCCATCTCTGCTAAAAATACAAAAATTTGCCAGGCCTGGTGGCTCATGCCTGTAGTCCCAGCTACTTGGGAGGCTGAGGCAGGAGAATTGCTTGAGCTCAGGAGGTGTAGGTTGCAGTGAGCTGAGATCACACCACTGCACTCCAATCTGAGCAACAAGAGTGAGACTCCATCTCAAAAATAATAAAAATAAAAGTAATTGCAAAAACTGCAATTACTTTTGCACCAACCTAATAGTTCCATTGTATCCACTGAATTGAATCCATCAACATCCATAGTGGAGGGTGGCCAGATGCAGGCAAGGGGGGGCTCTTGCCCTGTACTGCAAGCTTTAGAGAGCCCCACATGTCACAAACACACAAAAGAGTACATTTATTAATTAAAGAAAACTTCTCTCTTCTGGGATTTGGTTGTCAGAGTGACCCAGTGCAGTCTGTGATCATAAACATCCACTCCTATGACTAATACCATTCAAGCCCCATGGAAATACAACCCTGCATCCTGTCCTTGAATCAGAAAGTGGTCCCTTCTAATTGCACTCAAGGTCTGTGTGTTGTATCACTGCCCGTCACATTGGAGACAACTGCTCAGAACGTAGGAAGGATGTAAGAAAAAAGACAAATGAATTAATTAACTTGTCAAATCCATCATCCACCAGTGTCAGGCATTCATTCCTTGCTTCTCTTTGTTGATCAATTCATAATCCCTGAGACGTTTGTGAATAGAGCCTTTGGTGTCTGGGAATAGACTACAATACTAACCAATTCATTGGTCTTAAATTTGTGTAAGTGCTGAATCCTGGTCCCAAGATGGACATTACATTGGCCCCCAAGATGGACACTGAATGCAAACTGTGCAGTTTCATTATAGAAACATATACTATCTGATTAAAGTTGCTAAAATTAAGTAACATGGTCAGCTTTATTAAAATGTGAATATACATTTTTTATGGTTTGTATTTTTCCATTTACTCTTAGACACTTTTTAATGTTTTAGAAGAACCTCTTTTGAAAATATAGAAAAATAATTTTAATTTTTTTATTCTTAAAACATATAACTTGCATTTTTGCGGAAATATACACCAGCCTTATAACTTTTGCATATAATTATTTTAGGTTTTATGCTTTTAGGTCATTATTGCCAATAGAATATGTAGAAAAAGGCCAGGCGCGGTGGCTCACGCCTGTAATCCCAGCACTTCAGGAGATCAAGGTGGGCAGATCACTTGAGGTCAGGAGTTCTTGACCAGCCTGGCCAACACGGTGAAACCCCATCTCTACTAAAAATACAAAAATTCATCAGGCGTGGTGGTGGCCACCTCTAATCCCAGCTACTCCGGAGGCTAAGGCAGTGGAATCACTTGAACCCAGGGGGCAGAGGTTGCAGTGAGCTGAGATCATGCCACTGCACTCCAGCCTGGGCAACAACAGCAAGACTCTGTCTCAAAAAAAAATACATGGAATAAGAAAATATTGATTATTATAAGACATGTCTGTTGTTTGCCAATCATCCAGACATCTCTGATCCATCCACAGGATACCTAGACATATGCAATAATAATTAAATTCAATCATGTAGCATATTTTGTTGACCTTTAATTATATAAAAACTCTATAGTAGTATACATGTTTTTTCAATATTGTGGTATGAGGTTTTACATGTATATACATAAACATATATTTATATATATTTTTATTTATATATATATATATAGATAGATAGATAGATAGACAGATAGATAGATAGATACCCATCTCCAGGTCCTTAACAGCTTGGGGCAAGAATTCAAAAGGCAATATGTATGGAATACTATGCAGCCATAAAAAAGATGAGTCCACGTCATTTACAGGGACATGGATGAAGCTGGAAACCATCATTCTCAGCAAACTATCACAAGGACAGAAAACCAGACAATGCATGTTCTCACTCACAGGTGGGAATTGAACAGTGAAATCACTTGGACACAGGGCGGGGAACATCACACACCGGAGCCTGTCGGGGGCTGGGGGGCGGGGGGAGGGATAGCATTAGGACAAATACCTAATGTAAATGATGAGGTAAATGTAAATACCTAATGTAAATGTAAAGATAGATAGATAGATAGATAGAGAGATAGAGAGATAGATAGATAGATAGATAGAACATTCTATCCGATGGTTTTAGCTTAATGCAGTTTTAAAATATTCAGACATGGCCAGGCGCGGTGGCTCACGCCTGTAATCCCAGCACTTTGGGAGGCTGAGATGGGCAGATCACGAGGTCAGGAGATCGAGACCATCGTGGCTAACACGGTGAAACCCCATCTCTACTAAAAATACAAAAAATTAGCCAGGCGTGGTGGCGGGCACCTGTAGTCCCAGCTACTCAGGAGGCTGAGGCGGGAGAATGGCATGAACCTGGGAGGTGGAGCTTACAGTGAGCCAAGATTGCGACACCGCACTCTGGCCTGGGTGAAAGAGCGAGACTCCATCTCAAAAAAAAAAAAAAAAATATTCAGACATATGGCATAGACCTTGCTTTTTTTATTTTTATACTTTAAGTTCTAGGGTACATGTGTACAATGTGCAGGTTTGATACATAGGTATACATGTGCCATGTTGGTTTGCTGCACCCATCAACTCATCATTTACATTAGGTATTTGTCCTAATGCTACCCCTCCCCCAGCCCCCCAGCCCCCGACAGGCTCCGGTGTGTGATGTTCCCCTCCCTGTGTCCAAGTGATCTCATTGTTCAATTCCCACCTATGAGTGAGAACATGCAGTGTTTGGTTTTCTGTCCTTGTGATAGTTTGCTGAGAATGATGGTTTCCAGTTTCATCCATGTCCCTGTAAATGACGTGGACTCATCTTTTTTATGGCTGCATAGTATTCCATACATATTGCCTTTTGAATTCTTGTCCCAAGCTGTTAAGGACCTGGAGATGGGTATCAAGATGGGAACGTGCTGACCTTTTCCCTTTTCCTGGTTTCCCAGGGGCTGTACCTGCTCTGAGGCCTGGGGGTATGTTTGTTTATCAGCAGGGACTTCATTATCTGACTGTGATCAGAGCAAAGGGGAGCCATTACTCACCACTGGGTCATGGGATCTTCCTGCTCAGAAGCACTGTAGAGGGAAGGCTGCCAGAATAGAGTTTCTCAATGTGAGTCGGTTTCCAATTCTATTTTACTGGCCAACTTCTCTACACTTACAAATAAGATGCATACCCTGACTTCCACCCTCTGAGAGTATGAAATGCCTATAGGTGGAGAGCAAAGCCAGGCTTCTAACCACTTCTCTGCCCCTGAGTAGCTGTGTGGTTTTAAGTAAGTTACTAAACTTTCCTGGTCTGCAGTTTTCTCATCTGAAACATGGACCAAAACATTCCACATCTCTTGGGCTGTGTGAGCATTTAATATAGAAACCTTTGGGAAGTCCCTAGCCCAATGCCTGTCATTGAAGAGCTCAATAATTGTGAGCAAATACCACTGGAAAAATAAGGCAGAAACACTCTGTATGTTAGCCCCATAGGAGGCAACATATGATGGAACGCTCAAGGAGGGATAGATAATAAACCACTCTTAGCCCAGGGGAAAAGAATCATCCCCAAGGGCTGGGAATCACCAAGCAAGGTTATCTCAGAGAAGCTGCACTCCGTTGATGGTGAGAGTTCGCTTGCATTAAGTTCTGGCCACGTACCAGACTGGGCTGACTATATTATCTTAGTTCAATTTCACCGTAACACGACAGGGTCTGTTTTATTGTTATGCATATCCTTAGATGAGGAAACCAAAGCTTAGAAAAGTTTAATGACTCATCCACAGCTAATAATAAAAAGGAGCGAAACATAAAAAAGAATGAGTTCATGTCCTTTGCTGTAGGGACATGGATGAAGCTGGAAGCCATCATTCTCAGCAAACTAACACAGGAACAGCAAACCAAACACCACATATTCTCATTCATAAGTGGGAGTTGAACAATGAGAACACATGGACACAGGGAGGGGAACATCACACACCGGGGCCTGTCAGCAGGTGGGGGGCGGGGGGAGGGAGAGCATTAGGAGAAATACATAATACATGCTGGGCTTAAAACCTAGATGATAGGTTGATAGGTGCAGCAAACCACCATGGCACTGTATACCTCTGTAACAAACCTGCATGTGTATCCCAGAACTTAAAGTTAAAAAAGAGCTGAGATTTGAACCCAGGCCCATGGGGCACACACCGAATCGCCATGCTGAAAGCAAGCTGCTACAGAACAGACATCACCCCTGATGGAACATAGTCCTAAAGCAGAGTGGATTCAGAGGCACTTTGTAAATCTATTCCTAAATATCCTAAGGAAGCCAGAACTCCCCAGCTGCAGCAGGCAGCACAATTTAGCAGTAACAAGAGGTGCTTGTTGAAATTGCCCTGTGCATATGCTAGCACCTCTGGCTGTGTCCCATCCAACAATCCAGTAGTATCTGGGGCTTCAGGGAGCCTTGCTCATGTATCCCACTCTGGGCGGACCAGCTGCCTCCATGGATGCTGAAGTGTTCGATAAGTAAGTAACTATAGTACAAATAGCCCCTGTTGAAAATTCAGCCTGGGAGGATGGGGAAGGAAAGTGCTTGCTGGAGGAAGTCGGGGGTAAGAGCTCCAGAGATAGTTACTTATCTCAAACCAGAAGAAAAACACCTCAACTCTCAAGAGGTTAGAAGAGAAACTGAGGCAAGAGTGGCAGGAGAAAGCTCCTAGCAAGTAAGAACCATTCAGTGGGTATTTAGGACCCAGGGTTGCCTCCGCACAGTCCCCTGGGTGTTTGATATGCAAGAGACACCCTTTATTACTGAGAGTTATGGGCCAGAAATAAGACAGTTGGATCCTTCTCAAGGCTTAACCTTCCCTTGCCCATCAGCTGTGGTTTCCAAGACTCTGTATGTGGATATACCGCTTTCTTTAAAGATCAGCCCTGCATTCTGAGATTACATCAGCCCTATGCACCCAGTGTAAAGATACCCTTTCAAAAATAAAGGTGACAATTCTGTTTTGAAATGAAAGCATGAATTGTTATTGTTATTGCTGACTTGTTCATTCTCATGTCCTTATTCAGAAAAATAACACATCATTTATCTGACTCTCTAGAATATAAATGCCACAGGGAAAGGGAGCTTTGTCTGCTTTATTTGCTAACATACCATAAATGGGACCTGATACATAGTAGGTACTCAATAAGTCAATAACAAGCTGGTGATTGAATAGACAACATAATGTCAATGACTACATTTTTTTTTAATGTGACAGGTCTGAAATAACAATATCTGGGCATCTGTTTCTGTACAACTCTCTCAGTTCTGGGTCAAGGGACAGCTGGCTCCCCTTCCTACTGCCCCCCTGGGCAGCCGCAGCCTTCTTTGGTGGCTGATGGACCCAACAGAGCTGTAAACAGAGCCCAGGGTGGCTCATGACAGCCCTGAAGAATGAGCTGCCTTTCCAGTTCCTTCCATGTAGCAACAGTGGTGGGTAAGACAGGGAAACATGGATTCAAAGACACTTGGTATACTAACAGTAGGTAAACAAAGGCAGGTGCCACGATTGGGTGTCCTTGAGATCCTATAGTTCAGTCTTACCCTACACTGTCCTCCAGCAACCTCCCTTAGAAAGCTTCTCCACACAGCCCTTCTCTCAACATTGTACAGTTGGTTCTGCAGTGATGCTTGTTTGGAAGATGTGAATTTGTTCCAGTGTAACTGATATATTAGGGAACAATCTGAGCATAACATTTTGCATTTGCTTATGCATGATTTCATCTGCGAGAAACACTAGGTAAACACAGAAAGCTGTAACCAGCTGGGCTGAGACATTGAGCAATATGCAAAATACAAGCATGTGTGCACATGGGCGCACACACACATGCAAACATCTACCAGCTACCTCAGTTCACTGTGCAAGTTATGAGCCACACTCATCCACACCTGGGGCTGCAAAATTCCCTCCCATCTCAGATGACACTGCTTCCACCCTTCCCAGTAACTCACAAACTATATTCCTTCCGACATCCACTTCCACACCAAACTTCAGGTCTTTTCCAGGGTTAAATGAGATGTTTATTTTACTATATGTGCATTTCTTAACCACTTAATGTATGTAAAACCATGCTATGATTTGTATTAGGTTTCTACCCTTTTTAAACATCTCACTGATGAAGTTTTTGAATGTTGTGCTCCAACCCAATTTTTCCCATCTGGTTTTACTGTGCAATTCTGCATAGTATAGTGATGTTTAGGAAAATACAAGTCATGCTATCATGGAACTGACTGTATCATCTTCCCCTTTATCATATCTGCCTCTCTAAATATCTTACTCACTATGTCATTTCCCTCTTCCAACGTGTTCCCAAATATTCATAGCCAATAAATATAACTCTGAAATAGAAAAAATCCTTCTGATCAATGTCATCCACCAGACGATGGCTATTGAGGGTCCCACAGCTTGAAGAAGCAGATCCAGTTAGCAGCAGGGGACTCAGGAGAGAAAGCAAAGTTCAACCAAGAACAGTCAAGCTCAGAGACTGAGACAGACAGAAGTGCCTGCAGACCAGAAGGAAGGCTCCCAGGCTCTCCCACACACTGAGCGCATTTCAGCTCCTTAACAAGTTCGCCACTTGCTCATGGCTGCCTCAGGAACAACCACCTGCAATGTTCAGGCAGAGGACAAAGCAAGTGCAACAAGCTGCACATAGGGTCATCTTTGGAAGCTGGGGTCCTCCGGGAAGATGTCTCTTTTCAGGAAAGGATCTACAAACCACTGCCTTGCGGCCAGTATAAATTGTCATGACCTGTATCAGCATCCACATCCAATAAAATCACCTTCTCTTCCTTAGTAATAACAGACAATTTTCAGAAACAGCAGAGAGAGGATGTATAATGTAGAGGACTTGTTTTTTGGCAGAAGTACCCCTGTGCCCCTTCCATCTTCTTCCTCATCCTTGGCCCCAGCCTTCTCTCACTTCATCCATGGAATGCTCAGGTGTTTTCACTGAGAGAAGGTTGAATTTAGTGTTTAAGTGTGCCGCTTGATAAGTTTTGACATATACATACATCCACGAACTCTCACCTCACTCAAGACAGTGAAATATCCATCATTCCCAAAAGTTTATTTGTGCTCCTTTTTAAATTTTTTTAGTTTTTTTTATTTTTAATCATTTGGGTACATAGTTGGTGTATATATTTATGGGGTAGATGAGATGTTTTGATACAGGTGTGCAACGTGAAATAAACACATCATGGAGAATGGGGTATCCATCCCCTCAAGCATTTATCCTTTGAGTTACAAACCATCCAATTACACTCTACGTTATATTTAAATCTACAATTGAGTTATTATCAACTATGGTCACTACGTTGTGCTATCAAATAGGTGGTCTTATTCATTCTTTCTATTTTTGTGTGTGTTCCTATTTTTAATTGCAACTTTTATTTTAGATTCAGGGAGTACATGTGTAGGTTTGTTACTCAAGTATATTGCATGACACTGAAGTTTGGGGTACAAATGATCCCATCACCCAGGCCATGAGCATAGTACCCAATAGTTAGTTTTTCAACCCTTCCTCCCTTCTTCCTTTCTCCCCCACCAGTAGTCCCCAGTGTCTTTTTTTTTTTTTTTTTTTTTTTAATACAGAGTCTTGCTCTGTTACCCAGGCTGAAGTGCAGTAGCATGATCTCGGCTCACTGCAACTTTCGCCTCCCTGGTTCAAGGGATTCTCCTGTCTCAGCCTCCTGAGTAGCTGGGATTACAGGTACAAGCCACCATGCCCAGTTAATTTTTTTTTATTTTTAGTAGAGACAGGGTTTCACCACGTTGGCCAGGCTAATCTGGAACTCCTGACCTCAGAGGATCTGCCCACCTCGGCCTCCCAAAGTGCTGGGATTAAAGGCATGAGCCACCATGCCCGGCCTATTGTTGCCATCTTTACGTCCATGTGTACCCAATGTTTAGCTCCCACTTATAAATGAGCACATGTAGTATTTGGTTTTCTGTTCCTGCATTAATTTGCTTAAGATAATGGCCTCCAGTTGGATCCATATTGCTGCACAGGACATGATTTTGTACTTTGATATGGCTCTGTAGTATTCCATGGTGTATATGCACCACATATTCTTCACTCAAGGCACCGTTAATGAATTTGTGCCTCTCTGTAATCTCTCCCTCTCATCCTTTCCCAATTCCCACCCTTGTCAACAGGCAACCAACGATCTGCTTTCTGTCACTACAGATTTGCATTTTTTAGAATTCATATAAATAGGCTTATATATATGTAATCTTTTTTATCTGGCATCTTTCACTGAGCATAAAGCTTTTGAGACTTACCCATGTTGTTGCATGTGTAGATAGCTCATTCCTTTTTACTGCTGAATAGTATTCCATTATATGCATGTGCCACAAATTGTTTTCTCCATTCAACTGATAACAGACATTTGGGTGGTTTCTAGTTTTTGGCTCTGATAAATAAAATCACCATCAATGTTCATGCACATGTGTGTTGTTTGGGCACATGCTGTCTTTTCTCATGGATAAATACCTCTAGACATGAAATGGCTAGATCACATGATAGGTGCATGTTGAACCAGTTAGGAAACTGTCAAACTGTTTTTCAAAGTGGTTATACCATTTTACATTCTCATAAGCAATGTATGAGAGTTCCAGTTTCTCTTCATCCTTGCCAAGACTTGGTGTGGTCAGTCTTTCTACTTTTAGTCACTCTAAAAGATGTATAATGGTATCTCATTGTGGTCTTAATTTATATTTCCCTAATGATTAATGATGTTGAACATGTTTTCATGTGATTATTTGCCATGTATATCTAATTTGGTAAAATGTCTATTCAAATATTTTATCATTGTTTTATTGGGTATTTTCTTATTATCGAGTTTTGAGAGTTCTTTACCCATTTTACACATAAGTCCTTTATCAGATACATAGTTTGCAAACATTTTCTCCAAATACATTGCTGGTCATTCTCTTAACTGTTTTTCAAAGTAGAGTTTTTAATTTTGATGAAGTTCAATTTGCCAATTTTAAAATTTATCCATTTTTAATAGGTCTTGTTTTTGGCAACATATCTAAGAAATTTTTGCCTAACCCAACATCACACATTTTCCTACGGTATCTTTAGAAGTTTTACAGATTTAGTTGTATATCTGAATGTATGATGCATTTTCAGTTAATTTTTGTATATGCCACAGATACAGATTGGAATTCATTTGTTTGCATGTGGATGTCCAATTATTTCAACACCATTTGTTGAAAAGATGATTCTACTCGACTGAACTCTCTTTACTGTTACATTGACCCAAGTATCTATCTTGATGTCAATAGTACACTGTCTTGATTACAATAGCTTTGTAATAAATCTTGAAATCAGATCACGTTAGCCCTCTAACTTTGTTCTTCTTCAAAGCTATTTTGGTTATTACTGGTCTTTCATTGTCTGTATAAATTTCAAAATCAGATTGTGAATTTCAACCCCACAAAAAAGCCTAGATGAGATTGTGGTTTGGATTGCATTGACTCTGTAGATCAATTTGGGAGAATTGACACCTTAACAATATTCAGTGTTTTCTGACTTGTAATCATCTCTCCATTTATTTAATTCTTCATTAGTTTCTCATATTAACATATTGTAATTTTCAGTGTATGAATCATACAAATTTAGTCAGACTTATTCCTATGTATTCCTTATTATTTCATTTGATAGTATTTATAGATAGTATTTTTTACTTTGTCACTTCTTTATTGTTATTATACAGAAATACAATGACTTTTTGTATAATTATCTTATTGTTCTGTAATCTCACTAAATTCATAGTTGTTCAGCAAAAGAAAAAGCTTTTAGATCTCATTGGATTTTATAATAGATCTTGCTATCCGTAAATAAAGACACGTCTATTTTATCCTTTACTTTCTGGGTTTTATTCATTTCTCCTACCTCATTAAAGTGACTTATTCCACTACAGTGTGAAAAAAGTGATAAGAGCAGACATTCTTGTTCCCGATCTTAAGCAGAAAGCAGTCTTTCACTATTAAGTATGAAAGAGATTTTTCATAGACATATTTTATCAAAGTAATTTCCTCACATTCCTACTTGATGAGAGGTTGTTTTTCTAATTGAGAACAGATGTTAAATTCTTACATATTTTTTCTGTGTCCATTGAGATGATCATGTGTCTCTCACTTTTTATTTCTTAATATGATGGATTCTATTGATTATATTTGAATTTTGAACCAACCTAGCATAAACCACCCTTGGCCATGATATATTACCCTTTTTATATATTGCTGTATTTGCTTTGCTAAAATTTTGTTTAGAATTATTTGCATCTATATTCATGATAGATATGGACTTCAGTTTCCTCTTCTTATAATTTCTCTGTCAGGTTTTGCTATTACGGCAATACCTGTCTCCTAAAATAATCTTTCCTCTTCAATTTCCTGGAATAGTTTGTATAGAACTGATATTATTTCATTCCTAAATATTTGTTAGAATTTAACACTAAGGGCAGGGTGTGCTCACAGCTGTAATCCCAGCACTTTGGGAGGCCAAGGCAGTTGGATCACCTGAGGTCAAGGTTTCAAGACCAGCCTGGCCAACAGAGTGAAACCCTGTCTCTACTAAAAAATACAAAAATTAGCCAGGCATGGTGGCAGATGCCTGTAATCCCAGCTACTTGGAAGGCTGAGGCAGAAGAATCACTTTAATCCAGGAGGCAGAGGATGCAGTGAGCCAAGAATGCTCCACTACACTTCAGCCTGGAAGACAAAGCGAAACTCCATCTCAAAAAAAAAAAAAGAATGTAATAGTAAGGCCATCTATACCTGTAGTTGTCTTCGTGGGAAAGTTTTTTAACTACAAATTCAATCTCTAAAACTTGATATAGGGTTAATACGGTTACCTAGTTCTTAAATTAGCTTTAGTAGTTTATATCCTCCAAGGAATTTATCTATTTCATTCATTTTGTCAAATTTATGAGCATAAAGTTGTTCACAATATTCCCATATTATCTTTAAGATATAGTTATGCCTTATTTAAGATATAAGTATGTACTATACAAAGATATACCTTTAGTATTTGATATCATTTTTTATCCTGATCATTCTGGTTAGCTGCTTCTCAATTTATTGATCTTCCCAAAGAACTAGCTATTGGTTTTATTGATTTTTCTCTATTGTTTTTCTGATTTTCATTTCATTAATTTCTCTCTGATCTTTATTATTTTTCTCACTTACTTTGTGTTAAATTTGTTCTTTTCATTCTAGTCTCTTAAAGTGAAATTGGATAACTTTATTTTTCTCTAATGAGTGCTATATACATTTCCCTTTCTAACAGTATCCCCAAAATTTTGATATGTTGTGTTTTCATTTTCATTCAATTCAAAACAGCTTCTAATTTCTCTTTAACCCCTTTCTCCACGCATGAGTTACTTAACATGTGCTGGTTTCAAAAAACTTGAGAATTTCCCAGAGTTCCTTCTGTTGCCAATTTCCAGTTTAATTCTATTAGGACCAAAGAACTTACTTTGCAGGACCTGAATCCTTCTGAAATTATTGAGACCGGTTTTATGGCCCAGAAAATAATTTATTTTACCAAATAAAATTTGGGTAAATGTTCTGGGTGCACTCAGAAAGAATGTGTATCCTGTTGTTGGGTGGTGGGCTCTGTAAGCTTCAATTAGGTCAAACTGGTTGGTGACATTGTTCAGGTCTTTTGCATACTTTCTATCTACTCTCTATATCAATCGTTGTAAGCAGTGTATTGACATGCAATCATAATCCTGGATTTGACTATTTCTCCTTGCAGTTATTTCAGGTTTGGACTTTCTTTTTGCACTTACATCAGTATTTTTATTTTTGTTTTGTTGTTTTACTCCCTGTCTTTGCACTTGAATTATTTCTGACCAAAAAATACACTGTCACCCTTATCTTTGTGGCTCTCTAAGTAATCTGTCTTGTTTTTCCCTCTGGATGCTTTTAAGTTTTTATATCACTAAGCTTGAACACTTGATTATGATGTGCCTAGAGTAGTTTTCTTCATGTCTCTTCTGCGTGTTCATTGAGTTTCTTAGGTCTCTGGCTTTGTGATTTTCATGAAATGTGGAAAATTTTAAGCCACTATCTGTAAACATTTTTTCTGTCTCTCTATCTCTCTCATTCCTTTAGGGACTTCATCTACACATATATTAAATTTCTTGAACTTGTTCCAGAGATTACTAATGCTGTTCTCTTTTTTTCATTATTATTGTTCTTCATGGGTTTAATTTTGGACAGTTTCTGTTGCTATGTCATCATTTTCACTCATCTTTTTTGTGTATGGGCAATGGCTAATCTGCTGTTGATTTCACCCATGAATTTAAATCTCAAATATCACAGAGTTCTATCTCTAGAGTTTTGATTTGGGTCTTTTTTTGTCTTCCATGTTTCTGTTTAATTTTTTAAACATGTCCTCTGCTAATTCTAACATTTTTGATAGTTCTATATTAATTCCAACTGATATATATTTCTACTCATTTTAGGTTGTATTTTCATGGTTCTTTGCAAACTTTGGGCTTGATATTATGGCATTATAATAAATATCCTTGACCTTTGTTCTGGGATACAGTTAAGTTACTTGAAAACAGTTTGATCCCTTTAAGACTTATTTTTAAGATTTTTCAGCTGGGACTAGAGCCATGCTTAGTCTATGATTAATTATTCCCCACTCCTGAGGCAAAAGCCTTCTGATTACTCTACCGAATGTCTTATAAACTATGAGGTTTTCAACTCTGGCTGCTGGAAGTTGGCACTATTCTCAGCCATGACTGAGCACCAGGTACTGGTCCTTCTAATCCTTAAATCCTTATGAGCAGCTCTTAAAATAATTTCTAACTGCTGAGTTATGTTCCCTGGAATGGGTCATTGAGTGGACACTGAACCTTAGGGGACCCTGCCTTATTAATGAGTACGGATGGTAAAGTATCAAATCATAGAACCTACAAAGAAATCAAGCATAATTTTGGCCTTCTTACTTGAAAACTCATGAAATTAGTATTTCAAACTGACAGTTTTCATTCTCCTTGCTAAAACTCTATGCATCTCTAAATAACAGTGGAAGTGTTGAGCGGTCTTTCTGTTTACTTAAAACCCATCCTTTCATTGTTTCACTAGAATGAAATGCAAGGTAGATGTATTCAGTAAAATCAATAACTATGGCTGGACGCAGTGGCTCACGCCTGTAACCCCGGCACTTTGGGAGGCCAAGGCGGGTGGATCACAAGGTCAGGAGTTCGAGACCAGCCTGGTCAATATGGTGAAACGCCGTCTCTACTAAAAATACAAAAAAAAAAAAAAAAAAAAAACAATTAGCCAGGCATGGTGGCGCATGCCTGTAATCCCAGCTACTCAGGAGGCTGAGGTAGGAGAATTGCTGGAACCCGGGAGGCAGAGGTTGCAGTGAGCGGAGATCGCACCACTGCACTCCAGCCTGGGTGACAGAGCAAGACTCTATCTCAAAAAAAAAAAAAAAAAAAAGGTCATTATCTGTGTTATTAAATTGAAATGACTACAAGCAATTCATGAGTGGGCATAGAAGGGGAGGTGGAATTAAGCTATACAGAGTCAATTACTCTTGAAAGACATCCCATGCTCTGGACCTGACAGCTACCATCACGTCCATAAATCTAGACTAAGATCAACCTTCAAGAGGCTGTTTTCTTTGGCCAGGTTAAAGAAAATCAGTATATATTTTGATCGCAACTGAACAGCAGTTCCTTTAAATAGGCCCCTGGTGACAGTGCACCAAAATCTCAGAAATCACCACTAAAGAAATTATTCATGTAACTAAAAACCACCTGTTCCCCAAAAAACTACTGAAACAAAATTTTAAAAAATTAAAGAGGCCCCTGATCTGAACAGCAATGCTTTCCACAGAATAGCCAACCAAGAGAGGAATAACCAAGCCTATCCTTTCAATTACAATTTTGTTTTAGCTAAAATACAACTCCTTGTTTAAATAGTTTTAAAAATGAAATAAATAATTAGCGCAAGATGTAAGGATACTGTGAAAGGAAAATAAATCTTAGGGCCCCCAAATCACTAAGCTAAAGGGAAAAGTCACGCTGGGAACAGCTCACGGCCAACCTGCCTCCCATTCTATTCAAGGTCTTCCCTCTGCTCACTGAGATAAACGCATATCTGATTGCCTCCTTTGGAAAGGCTAATCAGAAACTCAAGAGAATGCAACCCTTTGTCTCTCACCTACCAGTGACCTGGAAGCCCCCTCCCTGCTTGAGTTGTCCTGCCTTTCCAGAAGGAACCAATGTACATCTTACCTATATTCATTGATGTTTCATGTCTCCCTAAAATAAGTGAAACCCAGGCTGTGCCCCGACTACCTTAGGCACATGTCATGAAGACCTCCTGAGGCTGTGTCATGGGTGCGTGTCCTCAACCTTGACAAAATAAACTTTCTAAATTAACTGAGACCTGTCTCAGATTTTCAGGATTCACAATACAAAGCATTAGAGCAAGATATATAGTAAAATTCAAGGCCTTTATTCTCTACTCCAGTGCTTCCTATCTTAAACATACACATTAATCACCTAGAGCTCTTCTTAAAAATGCAGATTCAGGCCAGGCATGGTGGCTCATGTCTGTAATCCCAGCACTTTGGGAGGCCCAGGCAGGTGGATCACTTGAGGCCAGGAGTTCAAGACCAGCCTGGCCAACATGGTGAAACCCCATCTTTACTAGAAATATAAAAATTAGCCAGGCATGGTAGCACATGCTTGTAGTCCCAGCTACTCAGGAGGCTGAGGCGGGAGAATCATATGAACCAGGGAGGTGGAGGTTGCAGTGAGCCGAGATCACAATACTGTACTCCAGCCTGGGCGACAGAGCAAGACTCTGTCTAAAAACATAAAATAAATTTTAAAAATTGCAGATTCAGATTTAGATTCAGTGCAATTGGGATGGAGCTGAGATTCTGCACTCCAAAAAGCTCCAGGTGATTCTGACGCTGCTAGTCCGCAGACCATACTTTTAGCAGCAAAGACCTAGGGTGTTTTTAACAAGTTAGAGTCCACGATGTCAGTGCCAGAGATTCATATGCAATAAATCTGAGATCAGACCCAGATATCTGGATTTTTAACAAACCCTTCAGGTGATTCTGACACAGGCAGTTCATGAGCCACAATTTGAGAAACACCACTGAAGCTCTGTTACTGTGGATTTCCCTGGGTTATACTAAACCACCTCTTTCAAATTCGACTAAATTTCACCATAGAAAAATGTGTAATATTCCCCAAACTTAAGTTTGGGAACACTAAGAGTTAATTGGTGTGCCACACATCAGACCAACCAACAAATGAAAATTCTGTGGGCAAGTAAGTGTGAAACACTGGCTACTTTATCCCGCTCTTGATATTTTACAGTATACATAATCTCTCTATGCTGATTTTTTCCAAACATATATGAACATGTAATCTTCGACTTCCCTTCTTTAAAGTATACCTATCAAGACCCTGCAAGCTACAGCCAATAACTTGGAAAATTCTATGCTCAAAGATATAAACAAAATGGTGTTTCGGCAGTGCCACATGGTGTGGAAGACCCCATATCCTTTTGATTTTACAAAAGGCTTCGGCTTCCTTTGTTTTTCTGTTCAGCATCCTTGCTATTTAATATCTTCATTCTTAACTGTCTCTTACCTTTAGAAAAATAATTGTCTTCCCACCAAGAAAATTGGCAGAAATCAGAACAGAAGAAAAAGGAATGCAAAAATCTTGGTTAAATGCTAAAATGTACTTTTTACAATCAAAAATAATTTTACCCTGTCAAAGCCAAAATCCTCCTTGAAACATCCATAAAATACTTGTTTACCTCTTAAATGTTAAATTCCTACTTCTCTTGTGACCAAAATAAAGTCATTTTAAAGATTCCATGTCACTCTTCCAATTTAAATCCAACTTTCCAAGATGATAATGCTTAAAAAAATAGACATCTAAGCAGAATTTTAGTTTCTTTCATATGGCCCAACATGAGAACACAACGGTGTGGGGGAGGGAGAGGAAAAATGGAAAAAATTCTCACAATGTCTCACATTTACAAATTAACTGTTCCCATCACTCCCTTGCTTTTTGTTGTTGTTGTCATTTTGTTTTGTTTTTTGGGGATTTTTTTTGAGACAGAGTCTCGCTCTATTACCCAGGCTGGAGTGCACTGGTATGATCTTGGCTCACTATAACCTCCACCTCCCGGGTTCAATTCTCCTGCCTCAGCCTCCCGAGTAGCTGGGATTAAAAGGGTTTTTTTGTATTTTTCCACTACACCCGGCTAATTTTGTATTTTTAGTAGAGACAGGGTTTTGCCATGTTAGCCAGGCTGGTCTCAAATTCCTGACCTCAAGTGATCTGCCCGCCTCAGCCTCCCAAAGTGCTGGGATTACAGGCGTGAGCCATCATACCTGGCCCCATCACTCCCTTGGAACAAGGTTTAAAAACAAATGAGTAGGGACACAAGGTGATCCCCCTGCATTCCTGTGAAGCCCCAGCCTCCCATGCACTTTGTAGCTCCCTGGGACCTGACCTGGACCCATTCCCTCCCAGCACTTCCTGCACTTGCCCTGAACCAAGCACCTGGAAGCCCAGGTGTCCAAGAATTACATGCCCTCGGAAAGACACAAGAGAGTCTGAAAGGCAGGTCTTGCCTGTCCTCAGAAGCATTTCAAAAATCAACATACATCTCCCAACCTCTTTTTCAAGGACCCTCCTAAAGCCATCCGTGTGTGGGAGCCGTGCTGCTATGGGTTTCACACGATTGGCTCTGCTGAACCCTCTCCCAGCAGTTACCCTGGACGTAGGAATTGTGCAAGGTGTCAGAATCAAAACGGAGCCACTGGCCGAGGTGGGCGGATCATGAGGTCAGGAGATCGAGATCATGGCTAACACAGTGAAACTCTGTCTCTACTAAAAATACAAAAAATTAGCTGGGCATGGTGCTGTGTGCCTGTAGTCCCAGCTACTCGGGAGTCTAAGGCAGGAGAATCACTTGAATCCGGGAAGGCAGAGGTTGCAGTAAGCCAAGATCGCGCCACTGCACTCCAGCCTGGGCAACAAGGATGAGAGTCCGTCTTAAAAAAAAAAATTAAGAAATAAAGCCGGATAAGGCCAGGAAGAGAGCATTCTGATATATAAATGCCTGATAACAAAAACTATCACAGAAGACTCTGCAAAAAACACAACTGCCTGTCCAACCTCAAGCCAGTGTTACCCTTGTTTACTCATCCTTGAAACATGTAATGCTCTTCATTTTTTCTATAAAAGCCTTAGTCTTCTTTGACTTCCCTGAACAGTAGTTTATTATGGCATGCACAGTCCCATGGAAATGCCACATTCCCAAATAAATATTTTCTTTTAGAAAGCCTTTCTCTCTTCTTTCGGTGGATGCTATTTTCATTACCTCCATTTTAAAAGCTAAGAAAACCAAGGCTCAAAGGGGCTTATTGACTTTTTCAATGTCAAGTGTAAGAGGTGGCATTTGAATCCATATTGATCTGACAACTTCAGGGTCTTGGCCTCTTGGCTCTACGCCTCCACACCCTCCCCCTAGAGCACAGACCTTCTGGTTACCGATGTCTCCTCAATGTTCCTGCTTGAGTGAACCACAACTTTGTGCCTGTGGGGTCACGATATGACTGCTCTGGGACTCCAGGCTTGTGTGTCACCAAAGATCTGGAGAAATTCATGGTATCTCTGTGGCTCTTATCCTGACCTTATTATCTGGGAGTCACAGCTCCTAGTGAGTGTGGGAAAAATGTGTAACTCTTGTGGGAGGGAGAATAATGCCCTCCAAAAAGATACCCACTGCTTTATTTCCAGAATCTGTGAACATGTTACCTTATGTGGCAAAACAGACTTTGCAGATTAAAGATATAGAGCTTGAGAGAAGGAGATTATCTTGGATTATCCAAGTGAGCTCAATGTAATTACATGAGTTCTTATAAACAGAGAGCACCTTTCCCAACTGGGTCTGAGAAAAGTCAAAGAAATGAAACATGAGAAGGATTCAACCAGCCATCATTGGCTTTGAAGATGGAGGCAGGAAGTTACTAGCCAAGGACTATAATGGCTTCTCCAGGCTGGGAACAACCTTCAGTTTACAGCCAGCAATAAAACAGACACCTCAGTCCCACAACCACAAGGAAGTGATTTCTGCCAACAACATATATAAGCTAGGAAACAGATTCCCCCCTCCAGCCTCCAGTAAGGAAGTTCTGCCAACACCTTGACTTCAACCCAGTAAGACCCATGCCAGATGTCTGGCCTATGTAACTATAAAATAATAAATTCTTTGTTGGCATAAGTCACTATATTTGTGGTAGTTTGACACAGCAGCAATGGAAAACTAATACCTATTTCGCTTCCTAGAAGTGATGGGCTGCTATAACAAACATCTAAAAATGTGTAATTGGCTTTGGAATTGGGCAATGGGTAGAAACTAAAAGAATTTTGAGAACCATGACAGAAGAAGCTGAGATCGCCTTGAACAGATTGTTAATATATATATGAACATTAAAGATGCTGCTGGTGAGGACTCAGAAAGAAGTAAGATTATAGAAAAGCCTAAATTGCCTTACGGAATACCTAAATCAATATGAACAGACTGCTAGCAGAAGTACAAGAAACATGGACATTAAGGATGCTTCCAGTGAGTACTCAAAAGGAAGTGGGAAACCTGTTACTTAAAACTGGGGAGAAGATGATCCTTGTTATGCAGTGACAGAAAGCTTAGCAGAGTGTGTTCTGCAGTTATGTGGAAAGAAAAATGTGTAAATAATTTAAACCAGCCCATTTTCCAGCAAGCCACATGCCCATAGAATGGAAGCTTGAGTAAACCTATATTTGTACAGTACAGGTACAGATGCACCTGGTGTCTGTTGACCAACTTCCCCCTTCCTTACCCCTCCCTAATTCCTGTTTTCCCCCACATATTACAATAAGATGTTACATCCCTCATTCAACCACCTGCTCCCTGTTGACCCATTTCTCTTCCTTGTTCCATTTCCCTTCTCTGCTATATAAACTCCTAACGTTAGTGGGAGTGGGGGCCGAATTTGAGGCTTGTCTCCCATTTATGCAGCTGACATCACCAATAACAAACCCTTCGTCCCTGGAAACACTCATTATCTCAGTGATTGGCTTTCTTTGTGGTGTGCAGTAAGACCTAGATAGGGCCAGGAGCGCTGGCTAACGCCTGTAATCCCAGCACTTTGGGAGGCCGAGGCAGACAGATCACCTGAGGTCAGGAGATCAAGATCAGCCTGACCAAGCATGGTGAAATCCCATCTCTACTAACAATGCAAAAATTAGCCGGGTATGGTGGCGGGCACCTGTAATTCCAGCTACTCGGCAGGCTGAGGCAGGAGAATCACTTGAACCCAGCAGGAGGTGGTTGTGGTGAGTCAAGAACATGCCACTGCACTCCAGCCTAGGCGATAGAGCAAGACTCCACCTAAAAAAAAAAAAAAAAAAATACGGGAGATTTCCAAGCAAAGCACTGAAGAGCAGCTTTGTGTTTTCATAACACTCATAGGAATAATATGAGAGGAGAGAAATAAGTTGAGGTAAGAACTGTTAAAGAAAAAAGAAAAAAAAGGGGGGGGAGCGGGGGCTTGATGACTTGGGGACTTCTCAGCCTACCCAGCAGGCAAAAGAAGCTAAAAGTAAGAGATTCCCTGTCAGGAAAGGGGGCTAGAGAAAGATTTCAGTCTGTGGCTGTACAAACTTTTACTAATTCATCGGAAAGATCAAAACTTCAGAGTACCCATTCAACAAAAAGGCTCTTTGAAGCATTAAAGGGTGTGAGTCTTACAGTACGCCCCTCTTCAGCCATCTCAGCAGTAGCCCAAATTAGATATTATCTCAGAAATGTCTGTTGACAAGTCTTTTGTCAAATGTGGTAAAACCTGGTGACATACATAAGAGATTCACAAAGTTCTTGAAGATGTTATACCAGAGAAACACTGTCACTTGGCCTGACAGGGAAACACAAAATACAAAATGAAAGGAGGCTCTTGGTCTTCCCAAATTCTGCAATCAAGAAACAGACTGAAACAAATCAGTTGCAAAACACAGGCTACCTTTTACTAAAAAGGAAAGCATGACCCAGTGGGGAGAGCTGTGAGCCCAGAAGTTTAGAGCTGCAAAACAGAGGATTATTCCTAGGGCTGGAAACTAGGAAATTTACAAATCCAGCTGGATTTGTAAATTTCTTGGGACTGGGGACTGCTTTTCACCTCGTGTTTTCTTGGGTTTGGAATCAGAATGCCTATCACTTTTATCCTGTGCCTATCCCACTATTACATTTTTAGAAACTGATAACTTGTGTGTTGAGTTTCACAGACTTACAATTGGAAAGGAATCGTGCCCCAGGATGGACCATGCTCCCACCCACTTTCACACCAAATGTGGATACTATAGGTGAGCTGATGATATTCAGGTGAGATTTTGGAGTTGATGAGCTGTTCATTGCAGTAGAGACTAGCCACATGTGGCTACTAAGCACTTGAAATGTGGCTACTGTAACTAAAGAACTAGATGTTTAGTTTTAGTTAACTTTTTCAAACCTAAGTAGCTGCATGTGTTTATCAGCTACTGTATTGGTCAATGCACCTCTATAACATTTTTTGTCTCTCCCCAGTAGGATGTAAGCCCCAGAAGAATAGTTATTTTTGTCTGTTTTATTCATTGTGATTTCCCAGGCATGCAGAACTGGCTCACAGTAAGCCTTTGGTAAATATTTTCTGAATGAATGGATGAATGTCTATTCCTCTATTCTGAAAATTGGTCACTTTATATGGACACCCATATCTGTAGCATCTTTCTTGTGTTTAATAAATTCCCTACCGTATGTGGGATAGTTGATGTTAGGTGTCAACTTGATTGGATTGCCTAAGATAACTCAGGATTCTTAGATCTAAGGATGCCTACATAGCTGGTGAAGTATTGTTTCTGGGTGTGTCTGTGAGGGTGTTCCCAGGGAAGGTTAACACATGAGTCAGTGGACTGGGAAAGGAAGACCCACCCTCAGTGTTAGTGGGCACCATCTAATCGGATGTCAGCACGCTAAAACAAAGCAGGTGGAAGAAGGTGGGATAAGCTGACTTGCTGAGTCATGTGGCTTTCATCTTTCTCCTGTGCTGGATGCTTCCAGCCCTTCCACATTAGATACTCCAGGTTCTTCAACTTTTTGACTCTTAGACTTACATCAGTGGTTTGCTGGGGGCTCGCAAGCCTTCCACCACAGACTGAAGGCTGCAATGTTGGCTTCCATACTTCTGAGGCATTTGGACTCAGACTGAGCCACTGTTGGCTTCCTTCTTCCATAGCTTGAAGACAGCCTATTGGGGGACTTCACTTTCTGATCGTATGAGTCAATTCTCCTTAATAAACTCCCTTTCATGTATACATATATCCTATTAGTTCTGTCCCTCTGGAGAACTCTAATACAGTATATGACTTGGTAGATGACACACCCCAACACCCACCACTGAAGCTGAAAATGCCCAATTCCCCCTTTCCCAGCCACCCTTGCACCTATGATACCCTAGGCACCTGACTAGGCTCAGTCAACCAGACACACCCACGCCAGATTGTGAATTGAGAGCTGGTGCACAAAGCAGCAGGGACTGGCAGGTGGCAGCAGCAGATGTGGCCAGTCCCCATGGCAACCACATCCTCCTAGATTTGGCTCAGTGGTGTGATATGGGGACACTGACCCTGGCAACACAGCCTCTGAATGTGTGGGCTTCTCATCACTGTCTCAGCAATTCCTGCTCTCCTTAAATCACCCCCAGTCACTTTCTGTTGCTTGCATCTTAGAATTCTGACAAACACCCCTGCCCACCTCTCTTTGGGAAAAGGTAATTCAGCTCCATATGAAAGCCACACCGTAAACCAAATCAAACCTACCAACAGTACAGGCCACATCACACTCAGGGAGCCAGACACTTTGGTGACTTCAGAATTTCCCCAGTAACCTTGAAACACACTCCACATGGTCATTTTACAAGGCTGATTAATCTAATTGATTCCCAGAATTAGGATCCTTGAGAACCCAGTTATTTTAAAATCAATCTTCATCAGGAGTTGATAGTATCTCATCCATGCTGAGATGTCTACTGGGGCCCAGGAGGGATTTCAGCCAAGCCTCTGTTTAAAGTTGTCATGGTGTATGCTCAGACTTTAAATGTTCCTTGCATCTCTGTAATACACACAGGCACTCATGCCACCATCAGAAAAAAATGTGTGTTCAAGCAACAAACTCCTCTCAGTGTGCCTGCAGCTCATCATCCCTTCCCCAGTGATGAAACTATCCACACTGAAGATTAATTCTTATCTCTGCCATCAAGAATATTTACTGGGGGCACATTTCCTTTTGAAATTAGCCCAGCACATATCATAAGCCCTATTAAAACATGACGCTTGTTACTCAAAGCATTAGAGTTCAATTTCTGCAATTTCACTTGTGTGAACTGCCTTTGCACAAAAATTCCAAAAGTCCCCAGCCCCTAGACTGCATAAACAGTATTTACAAACCTTCTAAATATGTTCTTACCCTCTTCTTTGATTCTTTCTCCCACCTGTTATGACGGATAACTCCTTCTCTTGCCCTAATTTCCTCTGCTGCACTTTTAGAGGCAAAACAAGAAAAATTCTGAAGCTTCCTCCAATGCATTCTCATATAACTCATTGCAATGCTTTTAAAAGTTAGGAGGGTATAATTTATTTTATGCGCTTTAGCCCCCTCAGCATTGCTATAAAGATGTAGGAAGCATTTTAAAATCACTAATGTGAGATCTCCACCCTAGGCCATCTCCATCAGGGTCTCCAGACAGAAAGGGAAGGAGAAGAGTCTGTTAGAATACATTCCACAGACTTCAAAACTCTGCCCACAGCTATTCCTGCCTGCCTCACAACCCACCACCCCAATTCACCCCAATCCAGGAGGGCCTGGATGAGTGAAGATTCCTGGGTGAAGCCACTTTTGATGAAGCACTGATCTCAGGCCTGGGTAGGAGCCAGCAAGCTCAGAGCACAGCATTGAAAAATGTGGTTAACTTCTAGAATCTTAAGCAAAGAACCTCTATCTTTGCCACAATTCATTTATTCATCCATTCAACTAATAACCCAGTGCTGCTCTGTGCTGTATTTTATAGATTTAGAAACTAACCTAAATGATATGACACTATCCATTCTCTAAAGCCCAGCCCCTTAAATTTAATACGCATCTGGCTCACCAGGGGGTCTTGTGAAATGCAGGTTGTGATCAGTGAGCCTGGGTCAGGGCCTGAGATTCTGCATCTCTAAGAAACTTCACGTGGTACTGATGCCGTATTCTACACATTGAGCCAAAAAGCGCAAAGGAGCTTATTATATAGAACAATGGTTCTCAAGTGAGGGCAATTTTGCTCCCCAGAAATGTTTGGCAAAGTCTGCTTGTCACAACTAGAGGAAGAGGGTGTTACTGGAAGATAATGGATAGAGGCCCCGGGTGCTGCTCAACATCCTACAAGGCGCAAGACAACCCCAACCATGACCAAAAATTTTCTAAACCACCCCCGCTGCCACATCAACAGTGTTGAGGTTGGGAAGCCCTGATCAAGAAGAACTTGACAGCTGGGCATAGTGGTTCATGCCTGTAATCCCAGCACTTTGGGAGGTCGAGGCGGACAGTCACTTGAGATCAGGAGTTCAAGATCAGCCTGGCCAACAATGTGAAACTCCATCTCTCCTAAAAATACAAAAATTAGCCAGGAATGGTGGTGGGTGCCTGTAATCCTAGCTACTCAGGAGGCTGAGGCAGGAGACGTTTTAATCCAGGAAGCAGAGATTGCAGTGAGCTGTAATCACGCCACTGCACTTCAGCCTGGGTGACAGACCGAGACTCTGTCACAAAAAAAAAAAAAAAAAAAAAAAAAAAACTCCTTGACATGTCATGTCTCTTTGACCTATCTACCTCCACCACTAGAAATGAGACTTAATAGAAGCTAAATACTTAATGGGCTCTTGCTATGTGCCAGGCACTGCTTTGAGTACCTCAAACACATTGATTCATTTAATCCTCATGGCAATGCTTTGAGGCATGGGGTATTGCTAATCCTATTACACAGATGAGAAAACTGAGACTCGCAGATGTTAAGACACATTCCCTGGGTTAGAATGTAGCAGAGCCAAGGCTCAAACACATTTTTTCAACAGTCCCTCATTACTGCCCCATGCTAAAAGGTACTTAACAAATAAAGAGTGAACTTAAAGAAAGAAGCTAGTTCTATTACCCCTATTTCTAAGCCTTTGTGAGTTCTCAATTTTCCACAACCAAACTTTAAAGATCGGTAACAACATGGACAAATGGTAATCAAAACTGGCCATGGATCCCCAGCCTCAATTTCCCAGGATTTAACAATGTGAAGTGCCCCTGTCTGCTACACGATGCATGCTCCTTCCCACCCCTGTCCCTTTGCTGGAGCCACAACCCACCCCAGAGAGCCTGAGGTGGGCTGACGAACTGCTCCTCTGAGCATCCCCTAAAGTATCCCACCTTTCCGGACCACCTGGATTGTGATTATTTTATTTATTTTATTTTATTTTTGAGATAGAGTTTTGCTCTTCTCACCCAGGCTGGAGTGCAGTGGCGCAATCTCAGCTTACTGCAAACTCCACCTCCCTGGCTCACACCATTCTCCTGCCTCAGCCTCCCAAGTAGCTGGGACTACAGGTGCCTGTCACCACGCCTGGCTAATTTTTTTTTTTTTTTTTTTTTTGTATTTTTAGTAGAGACAGGGTTTCGCTATGTTGGCCAGGCTGGTCTTGAACTCCTGACCTCAGATGATCTGCCCAACTCAGCCTCCCAAAGTGCTAGGATTACAGGCGTGAGCCACTGCGCCCGGCCTGGACTGTGATTTTAAAAGGGACTCCCCTAGAGCAGTGGTTCTCAACTGGGGATAGTTTTGCTCCTCAAGGGATGTTTTGCAATGTTTAGAGATGTTTTTGGTAGTCTCACCTGGGAATGGGTTGGGAAGAGGTGGCTGCTATTGGTCTCTCATGGGTAGAGGCCAAGGTTGCTGCTAAACATTCTACAATGCACAGAATATTGCCCCAACAACAGAATTTTCTAGCCAGAATGTCCACAGTGTGGATGTTAAGAAACCCTGCCACAGAGAGTAACACCTACTGAACACCAATGTTTACAGTTTAGCTTGAAGACTTCATAGGGTAGAGGCGAATGCATGTCTTATTGTCGAGTGGTCTGGATTTACATCCTGACTGCCCCACCTAATAGCAGCTTGACCTTGGGCAAGTCACTTCACATCTCTGAACCTTGATTCTATATCCTTAAAATGGGGTTCTAGAAGCTTACCCCACAGGGTCGATAAGAGCAATAAATGAGAGAAAGGCCAGGCACAATAGAAGCAGTTAAGAAGTAGGAGATAGTGGTGTCGCAGCCGTCCTCACCATTATCACATCAGGATGTTGTCTTGCTCTACCTCGGACTGCTGGGAATAAGGTTCTTTCAATTATGCTCAAGAATCAAAGCTCTCAGGCTCTAAGGGTGTATGAGACCACTGGGGCTACCATAGCAAAGTGCCATAGCCTGGGTGGCTTAAACAAGAGTGATTTATTGTCTCACAGCTCTGGATGCTAAAAGCCTGAAATCAAGGTGTCTGCACAGTTTGTTCCTTCTCAGGGCTGTGAGGAAGAACCTGTTGTGTGCCTCTTGCCTCGGGATCTGTGGTTTCTTGGTGTTCCTTGAGTTGTGGCAGCATAACTCCAGCCTTCACTGGTGTTCTCTCCCTGTGTCTAAATGTCCCCATTTAAAAGGACACTGAGGAAAGGCACGATGTCTCATGCCTGTAATTCCAGCACTTTGGGAAGCTGAGGTGGGTGGATCACTTGAGGTCAGGAGTTTGAGAACACCCTGGCTAACATGGTGAAACCCCGTTCTACTAAAAATACAAAAAATTAGCAAGGCGTGGTGGCACTAGCCTGTAATCCCAGCTACTCGGGAGGGTGAGGCAGGAGAATGGCTTAAATTCGGGAGGTGGAGATTGCAGTGAGCCAAAATTGCACCATTGCACTCCAGCTTGAGCAACAAGAGCAAAACTCTGTCTCAAAAAAAAAAATACATAAATGAGCCAAGCATGGTGGTGCACGCCTGTAGTCCCAGCTACTTGGGAGGCTGAGGCAGGAGAATTGCTTGAACCTGGGAGGCAGAGGATGCAGTGAGCTAAGATCATGCCACTGCACTCCAGCCTGGGCAACAAAGGGAGACCATGTCTCAAATTGGAAAAAAAAAAAAAAAAAAAAAAAGACACTGGCCATACTGGATTGGAGTCCACCTCCTCCAGTATGACATCATCTTAACTAATTATACCAGAACAATCCAATTTTCTCACATTCTAAGATAGCTGGTGTTTTAAGACTTCAACATATGAATTTGGGCGGGGACAAAATTCAACCCATAACAAAGTCACGCACCCTCAGGCAGGTAAATAATGATCATTCCCATTTTATAGATGGGGCAAGTAAGACCAAGAAAGGTTAATTACTTTGCACACAGTTGCACAGCCTGAGAGTCCTCTATTAATGTGACTTGTGCTAAGGAGGAAGATCTTATGGGCACTGATGAGAGAGAAAGCAGGTCTTGGCACAAGCAAGAGGTCCAAGAAGGGAGAGAGCCAGTGGTTACTCCACTGCATGCAACTAGATGAGAATCAGGTTTGTGAGTAACAGAAAATTAGATAATTGGTGGCCAGGCATGGTGGCTCACACCTGTAATCTCAGCACTTTGGGAGCCTGAAGCAGATGGATCATTTGAGGTCAGGAGTTCAAGACCAGCTTGACCAACATGGTGAAACCTCATCTTTACTAAAAATACAAAAATTAGCCAAGCATGGTGGTGCACACTTATAGTCCCAGCCACTCGGGAGGCTGAGGCAGGAGAATCACTTGAACCTGGGGGGTGGAGGTTGCAGCGAGCCGAGATTGCGCCACTGTACTCCAGCCTGGGCGACAGAGTGAGAGAAAGAGGAGAGGAGGGGAGGGGAGGGGGGAAGGGGAGAAGGGAAGGAAATGAAGGCAAGGAAGGAGAGAAGGAAAGATAGAGAGAGAGAGAGAGAGAATGAATTGGGGATCAGGCAAGAAGAAGCCAGGAAAAAAAAAAAGGGGCTGTTGGGGGAATATGCAGGACCACAAATTGCTTTGACCTATAATGCCATTGTCCCCTTCAGGTAGTAAGGGCCACACAGGCAACAATGTGGTCTGCTCTGTGTTCAGATGTAGACCCGGTGCCAAGCACACAGTTAACACAACATAAATGTGCAACATATACTCCTAAGACAAATGGTGTGCTTTTAAAAATGGGTATTCTAAACCCAGATCTACTGAGTCACACTCTCTAGGGTGGGGGCCAGAAATCTGCAGGTCCTACACTCCCCCACGGAAAACTGATAGGCACAGTAGCTTCAGCACTCGGCAAAGAGGAACGCCTCTGTGGATCCTTGTCAATGAAGCTCATGGGAATGTCTCGAGCTGGGGAACCTTAGGACCCAGAAGTGCAGCCCTGGGCATATACACGGTATTTAGACACTCTGAAATCATGAATTATTTAATCAGAAATAGGTCCTCCAGGACGACTAAATCCATGCAGTAAATAGGTGTTTGAATGTTGAGCACCCATTAGTGATGTATAATGACTAGGAGGGTGCTATTAGGTGCTCTGAGGGGCTGTTTAAACATCCTGACAGGCAATTCACACTAATAAAATTTCTCATAAAGGTAGAAGTCACTGTGAGTGCTCTCCAGGGAGCCTCCATGTTTTACAATTAAACTGATATCTAATATTTTCTTAGAGTGGCCCACTTTGTTACCTAGGGTATCCAAGACAAAACCCAAAGGTCCACAATAATGGGTTGTCATTTAGGAGGCCTCTCAAAGATCGTCCCTTAGATGCAAGGTACAAGGATTTCAGAAGAGATCCGGAGCTACTTAGAGGGCTTAAATCTCCCACAACCACTTCCTAAGTCTGCGGCTCAAGCACAAGACCCAAAAAACTATCCTAACCCCTGCCCTCCAATGGGAAGACAGGGAGGAAGAAGGGTAATAATGTACATGTTAACTAGAGGCATCATCAGCTGCTGTAACAAACAAGCCCCTACATATTTAGTGGCTCAAACATAGAAAATTACTTCTTGCTCATATAAAAAAACTCCAAAACAGCTGTTCTAGATCACAGAGGAGCTCTTTTCATCTTGCTTCCAACTTTCCAATGCCATCCTCAATATGTGGCTTCTAAGATTGCTATCCTCACCTGCATTAAGCCAGTGGAAGAGAAACAGCACGGAGGACACTCTATGGGCGAGGAGTCTAGGGACTCCATTTCCCAGTGTTCCTTGCCGGTAGGTGTCACATGACTGGGTTCTGGCCAATGGATTGTGAGCAGAAGCGTTGGCGTCTAGTTTTGGACCAAAGAAAAGGAAAAGGAGGTGCTGAACAGTGAGCCTGGCTCTCCTACACTCATACACCAATTTAACCTAACACATGGCATCACAGGGAACAGAATAACAAAGATGGCAAGAGTAATGCCAACAGAATTAATAACAATGATGATAAAAATAATAATAAGTGGACATTTCTCAAGTCCTCACCCAGCACATATGCACTCTGATTGGGGGATCATTCTCCCTCCAAATTGGTTCTAGTGGAGCTGTCTCCCCTTGAAGCCAGGAAATGGAGTCATATGACCCACACCCAAACAAAGTATCTCATTGTCTTGCCCACAGCAGCCAGTGGTTCAGAAACGGGCACATGGTCTGAACTATGCTAATCAGAAGTCATGAGCCTCACCCTGGCGCTTTCTAATGCCATTCTCAACATGTGACTTCTAAGATTGCCATCCTCACCTGCATTAAGCCAGATGAAGAGAAACAGCATGGAGGACGCTGTATGGGGGAGGAGTCTAGGGACTCCATTTCCCAGTGTTCCCTGCAGGTAGGTGTCCTTGTGTACAAGCAGCTTCCTTGTGGGCAAGCTGTTGGTAAAATGGACCTGATCACATGGCTCTGGAATGCCCAGGGCCCATCGCGGGCCCTCATCAGGACAACGCAGCAGAAATCAAAGAGGACAGGAAAGAAGCACTCAATCTGGCCAAGCCTCAAGCCTTCATTTTCCACCAGCCTTTCCAATACATCGCCACCTAATTCTTTACAGACTGGTGAGAGTTGGGTTTCTGTCATAATTATTGAAAGAGTGCTACTGACACATGGCACCGTCCCAAGTGCTATGCTGAACGCTTCACACTCATTAATCCCTTTAAGCCTCTCAGAAATCCCAGGAAGGACCACTGCTCTCATTACTCCCATTTTGCATAAGAGGAAACCAAGGGTTAGAGAGGTGAGCAAATGTGCCCAAGGTCACACAAACAACCAGCAGTAGATTCCCATGCAAGTAGTCTTACTTCAAAACTCATACTCTTATGCACAGTAACACGCTTGCTGCCTACAAAAACGTTATGGACACTAGTGTGTGCCAGGCAGTAGGTCATGTAATTTACAGAATGTAAGTGGATGCTGGTTGGGGGAGAAGGGCACAGCAGGGGGGTTAGGTGTTCAAACTCTGCAACGTAACAGACCTGGGCTGGGATGCCAGCCTGTTTCATTGACTGTATGTCCTTGGGAAAATTAACTAGCCTCTCTGAGGATCATAAAAGGGAATGGAAGCCAGGCGTGGTGGCTCACACCTATAATCCCAGCACTTTGGGAGGCCGAGGTGGGCAGATCTCTGGAGGCCAGGAGTTCGAGACCAGCCTGGTCAACATGGTGAAACCCCATCTCTACTAACAATACAAAAATTAGCCAGACATGGTGGCACACACCTGTAATCCCAGCTGCTCGGGAGGCTGAAGCATGAGAATCACTAGACCCTGGGAGGCAGAGGTTGCAGTGAGATGAGATCGTGCCATTGCACTCCAGCCTGGGCAGCAGAGTGAGACTCTGTTTCAAATAATAATAATAATAAAGGGAGTGGAAACAGTTTCTGTTGCTTAGGGTTGCTGTCAGGGCACGAAAGATCCTGGAAACCAGGGGAAACTAAAGCTTCCTTCTACAAGGATAACTATGAAATTAACCCATGAACATCAGGGAAGAGACAAGCAAAGTCACTCTTGAGACAGAGGCCTGAGCAGCCAAGGAGGCTGAGAAAATAAAACAGAGGGGGGCTGGTAGTGTCTACACATGCACTGCCTGGGGGTTGACATGTTTCACCTGTGACTGCCCGTTCTCCCCTAGGACCGCAGACCAGACTATCCCAGCCTTGATACCAGCTCCCCTCTCCCTGAAGCCATGCTCCTAAGTAGCTTCAGATGATGTGAAGCTTTCCTTCAAGTAAAGAGGCACTAACCTTGGATGTTTGTATATTACTATAAATTAACATTAAAAAGTTGCCACTTGGTGCATGCAGCAACAGGGAGCTTTGTTAGAGGGAACTGCTGTGTTAAGAGTGTGGGCTCTAGGCTGGACACAGTGGCTCACCCCTGTAATCTCAGCACTTTGGGAGGCCAAGGAGGGTGGATCACCTGAGGTCAGGAGTTCGAGATCAGCCTGGCCAACATGGTGAAACCCTGTCTGTACTAAAAATACAAAAATTGACAGGGCTTGGTGGTGGAAGCCTGTAATCCCAGCTACTCAGTAGGCTGAGGCAGGAGAATTGCTTTCACCTGAGAGGCGGAGAATGCAGTGAGCTGAGATCATGCCACTGCACTCCAGCCTTGGCAACAAAGTGAGACGCTGTCTCAAAAAAAAAAAAAAAAAAGTGTGGGCTCTAGAGCCAGCCTATCTGGGTGTGAGTCTGAGCTCTGCCCACCCTGTGTGACCTTGGATAAACCACTCACTTCTCTGCATCTGTTTCCCCCACTATAAAGTCAGAGTAATAATACAACCCAGCTCACAGAGCTGTTGTGTAAAACAAGAGGAAGGGTTCCTAAAAAACTCTTAGAAGCACTAAATAAATATCAGGCGTGATTATTACTCCCTGTGTCTTCTCAGCTGAGGAACAGTGATCAGACCAAGTTCCTGACCCTGCAAAGATGAAGACCGGACCCTGGGCCACCCTGACAGCTCTCCCTGACAAGCCACTCTTCCCTGGGAGCATCACAATCCTCTTTCCATTTACTCAGTCAACACATCTATTGAGGAGACCTGCATTAGACACCAGAGGAGCAGTGTTGAGAAAGAAGGAATTATTTGCCCTAATGAATGTTAAATTGTGTTGGGGAAGATGGACATTAATCAAATAATCACACAAACAACTCTAAAAGGACAAAGTAGATAAGGTGCTTATTAGAAATGCACCCAGTGAGGTAGGAGGTGAGGGTATGGTGGGGGACTTGTGGGACTGGGAAGTTAGAGAAGGCGCCCCTGAGTAAGTAGCACAAGCGTTTAAATCAGAATGATGAATAGGGGCCGGGTGCGGTGGCTCACGCCTGTAATCCCAGCACTTCGGGAGGCCAAGACAGGCAGATCACTTGAGGTCAGGAGTTCAAGACCAGCCTGGCCAACATGGTGAAACCCTGTCTCTACTAAAAATACAAAAATTAGCCAGTCATGGTGGCACGCGTCTGTAATCCTGGCTACTCGGAAGGCTGAGGCAGGAGAATTGATGGAACCCAGGACACAGAGGTTGCAGTGAGCCAAGATCGCACCACTGCACCCTAGCCTGGGTGACAGAGCGAGACTCTGTCTCAAAAAAAAAAAAAAAAAAAAACAAACTGCTATTCAACCCAGCAATCCCACTACTGGGTACTACTGGGTATAAACCCAAAGGAATATAAATCATTCTATTATAAAGAGACATGCACGCATATGTTCACTGCAGCACTACTCACAAATTCAGACATTTTTAAGTGACTTACTGGGCTTGCCCTCCCAAAAGAATTTTAATAGAAGCGTCTCTCGAGGCCAATGCTTAACCCAAAAGAATAATGTTTTAATGGGGATGGGAAGAAGTTTCAGAGCATGATTTCCCTCCAGTAACACACCACGGACATGTGTCCATACTCTCCTGAGTTACTCTGGTTTGCATGTAGAGCACAGATTCTCAGGAAGCCAAGGAGTTCAGCTTTGTTTCAGCTCTAGAGGATCACCCATCTCACATTTAGTTTGCTTTAAATAGGTCCTCCCAGAGTGCATCTTTATTGCATCCTGTGAGGCTGGCGGAAGGAATCTGACACTTTCTCAACCACAAACCCTTTAAGTTGCAAACAGCACAGTTTATGAGGTGCTGGCGGATCATCTAGCTTTGAATGAGTGATATGTTTAAAGACCATTTGTCTTGTCCTGGGCCAGGAGGAGGCAAGGGCTGGGGGAGGGTGCGGAGGGGCTCTTAACCTTCTGGTCCGTCCCTGTGCAGCAGAACCAGGATGGATACAACAGCCCCTCTATGCTGCCCCAAGGACACCTGGGCCTCCAGGGGCCGCTGCGGCTTGTTCTCTCCCTACTTCCAAATCCTCTCCCGACCTTGGAGGCAGTAAAAGGAAATGTGATGTAAAAGAGTATAGACATTTCTCAAAAAATTGAAAACAGAACTACCACTTGATCCGGCAACTCCACTATTGGGTATTTTTCCAAAGGAAAGGAAATCAGTGTATCAGGTTTTTGTTTGTTTCTGTTTGTTTGTTTTAGACAGGGTCTCACTTTGTCACCCAGGCTGCAGTGCAGCGGCATGTTCATGGCTCACTGCAGTCTCAACCACCCTGGGCTCAGGTGATCCTCCTGCCTCAGCCTCCCTAGTAGCTGAGACCACAGACACTCACCATCACACTTGGCTATTTTTTTTTATTTTTTGTAAAGACAGGGTTTCACCATCTTGTCCAGGCTGGTCTCAAACTCCTAGGCTCAAGTGATCCAACCGCCTCAGCCTCCCAACATGCTGAGATTACAGGCATGAGCCACTGTACCCAGCTGGAAATTGGTACATCAAAGGGACACCTGTCCCCTCCCATGTTTTTTTTGAAACAGAGTCTCACTCTATCACCCAGGCTGGAGTGCAATGGCGCGATCTCTGCTCACTGCAATCTCTGCCTCACAGGTTCAAGCAATCCTCCTGCCTCAGCCTCCCGAGTAGCTGGGATTACAGGCATGCACCACCACACCCAGCTAATTTTTGTACTTTTAGTAGACATGCGACTTCACCATATTGGCCAGGCTAGTCTCAAACTCCTGACCTTCTGATCCACCCACCTCGGCCTCCCAAAGTGCTGGGATTACAGGCGTGAGTCACCATGCCCGGCCCCCATCATGTTTTTTGCAGCACTTTATTCACAATAGCCTATAGAATCAACCTCAGTGCCCATCAATGGCTGGATGAATATAGAAAATGTGATATAGATACATGATGGAATGCTATTCAGCCATAAAAAAAGAATGGAATCCTGTCATTTTAGCAGTTGGGATAGAACTAGACATCATTATGTTCAGTGAAATAAGCCAGGCACAGAAAGACAAACATGACACATTCTCACTCCTATGTCAAAGCTACAGCAACTCATCTCATGGAGATGGAGAGCAGAATCACAGATACCAGAGGTGCGGAAGGTTGTGTCTGGGTGAGGGGGAGTGGAGAGATGAGAGAGACTGGTTAATGGGTACAAACAAAGAAGGAATAAGATCTCATGTTCCATGGCAGAGCAGAATGACTATAGTTAAGAATGTACTGTATATCTCAAAATAGCTAGAAGAGAGGATTTGAAAGTTTTCCAACACATTGAAATAATAAATGTTTGAGGTAATGGGTATCTTAGGTACCCCATCTGGATCACTGTACATCCTATGCATGAAATGAAATACTACTTGCACCCCTTAAATATGTGCAAATACTATGTATCAATTTAAAAATGTGGCTTCCTAAACAGATGCTCCACTGTTTCCTCAATGCTCCCCAGGCCCTATGTATGTATGCAACATGCTTTATGCACATCACAACACCAAGATGAGCTCTATTATGAGACCCATTTTACAGATGAACAAACAGAGGCTCAAAGAGGTACATGGACTTGTCCATGGCCATGCAATAAAAAAGTAGAAGAGTTCAGATTTGAACCTAGATCTTAATTCCTCCATGGGTTTAACCCTTCAAAATGGAGAGGAACTGAGCTTACTCCTTAAAACTGAATGAAAGAGCATGAGCTTACTCCAGAGAGCCTGGCTGCCTCCAGCATGTGGTCACATATTCACTCAAGAAACATTTCCGGAACCCCAGTTGAATCCTGGGTGATGGGAATACAGAGATGAGGAGTCACAGCCCCTGTGTATCTTACAGCCTAGTAAGTCTTTTCCCTCCCCAGCCTCCTCTGTAATCTGACTCCTCCAAGGCATCCCCATCTCCACCCATCCATCTCAACATGTCCTGGGCACTCATGACTCATCAGGTTCTAGACAAATGCTAGGGATATGAAGAGGAATAAGATGTGAACTTCCCAGGGTGAGAGACATTCTGGAGAAGGATAGCACTGCAGTGCAGTTTGAAATGAGATATATACCTGGGGGTACTGTATGAACAGGAGATGATGGACCCTAACCAAGTCTTGGGCTCAGAAATAACTCCCGGGGAGATCTGTAGCAGACCTGATTGCTTACAAACCCAGAGGCAAGTTTCTCCTCCATGATGGAAGAGCCCCAATTGCCTTCTGGTGTCCACCTGTCCCCTGTGACTCTGGGAAATTCTCATCCGCAGAGGCCAATCATGGTGGCCTCACTCACTGACCAAAGCAATAGGTTTATAGATAGGTTCGTTGACAGGTTCGGGTCAATGAGACACTGGGGAGACGGGGGATACAAAAAGAGATATGTGCCAGAGCCTTCTAAGAAATGATTTGGGATCCTAAAATCAGATGTACAAGGCTGGAATTATCTTTTTTCTTTTTCCACCCCCCACAACCCCCACAGCAAAAGTTGCTGAGTCTGCATGAATTGCACAGACCTGGGGCAGCAGTTGTGCAAACTTGAAGGGCCTCCCTTGAGAAAGCACTGGGCATGCCAGATGGAAAGATAAAGGAGTTTGGGACCCTGCTGATGACACTAAACCTCTGCGTCAACCAGCTCTGTGACTCCTCATCTCAGTGAGGAATGCTTTCAGCTGCAAGGGTTGGAAAGCCAGACTGCAACCACCCAAACAGATAAGGGCTTATTTTTCTCATAAAACAAAAGTTCCAGAGGTTAGGGGCTGGTTCAGTATCTTCTTGATGTCTATTAATCTCTATTAACCTAACAGATGTCCCCCAAATCTCCGTGGACTTTAACAATATGCTTTTCTTACTCAAGGGACACACACAGGCTGCAGTTGGCTGTGGCTCACCTCATGTAATTTCACTCCAGGACCCAGACTGAAGGAGCAGACCCCACATGGGCAATGCCCATTCTACCCAGAGAGGGAAACTTGATCAAAGAGGCCAAGTCTAAGCACATAACTGCATTTAGACTTCTGCTCAGATAGCCAAACTGTCATCTCTGCTCACATTCTATCGGACAAAATTACACAGCCTAAGTCTGACAATAAAGAGGGGAAGTATCTTCCTCCTACAGATAAGTTTTGCAAGCCATATGGCGAAACGAGCATATACAGTCCCTTTTCAGAAGAGAGAGCAAATAGATGTGATCAAGAATATAATCTACCACATAGCCTTTCCCTCAACGTCACAAGATGGTTTCTGTAGCTCTAGCCATTGCATTGCATCCCAGTCTCAGCAGAAGGATATAGGAAGGGAGGGAGTTGTGAAAATGTTTTCCCAGAAACCCCAGAACAGTTTTATTTCCAGTTCATCAGCCAGATGTAGATCACATGGACACCCAAGTCTGAATGGTGGCTAAGAAGACAGGGGGTGAGTTAGCCATCTAAATGAGTCAGCTGTACCACTCTGCCTCTTGGTTGCTTGTTATGTAAAAGAATAAATTTCCTTATTGCTAGATTTCAAGCCATTTCAAGCTGAGATTCCTACTACCTGAAGATGAAAATTTTCTAATGGGTAAGAATTCCAAAATCTTTACTTCAGCCTACAAGATCCTAAGTGAAACAGCCCCACACTCTCCGTTTCCTGTCTTCTCTCCTTCACTCATCTCTCTCCAGCCAAAATAGCCTCTTCCTCTTTCCCCTTTGGGGTTACACACAAGCAGTTCCCCTCCCTGGAATGCTGCTCCTACGTTCTTTAAATGCTTCCATCACATCCTGTACCTCTGCTTCATCGCACATCCTGCATCATGTAGTTACACGTTTATTAGTTTACTCCTTTAATATCTACTTCCAATAGACTGGAATCTCCCTGAGGGCAGGAGATATATCTGCCTTGCTCACCACTATAACTATAGCACTTATTCATGACAGTAAATGGCTTCAAGTATGGGCTCAATAAGGAATTATTGAATGAATGAATGCATTTGTGAATAAATGAGAGAGATGAGCCTCTAGATAAGTTTTAAAGAAAAAACGAGGCACTAAGTTCTCACGGAACAAGTCGCCCAGGCTGTCTTATCCATAAATAATAGGTCTAGAGTATTTAACAGCCATTTTTTTCTGTGAGACACCATCTCACTCTATCATTCAGGCTGGAATGCAGGGAGATAATCTTGGTTCACTGCAGCCTTGACCTCCTGGGCTCAAGAAATCTTCTTGCCTCAGCCTCCAGTGTAGCTGAAACCACAGGTATACACCACCAGATCTGGATAATTTTTTTTATTTTTCGTAGAGACAAGGTCTCCCCTGGTTGCCCAGGCTGATCTCAAACTCCTGGGTCCAAGTGATCCTCCCATCTCAGCCTCTCAGAGCACTGGGATTATAGGCATGAGCCACTGTACCAAGCTCAGCCTATTTTAACAAATTAAGTATGGGTCAGCATACCTTCTTCCTACCACATTTATCCCACAATGATAAAAGAGAGCACTTACAGATCCCCCATCTCAGAGAAAGTTAGTCAGGATAGTAAAAGTACTGCCCCAGGACATGAAAGACAACCATGCTAGCATGGGAGCCCAGATATTCTACTCATGAACTCGCTGGCACTCAAAACTTGCCAATTTCACCACTTTATTAGTTTGCTAGGGTTGCCACCACAAAGTATCACAGCCTGGGTGGCTTAAACAACAGAAATTTACTTCTCTCACAATTCTGGAGGCTTGGAGTTTGAGATCAAGATGTCCACAAGGTTTTCTTTTGGAGCCTCTCTCCTTGACCTGAAGATGGCTTCTCCCTGTGCCACACGGTTCTCCTTCTGTACATTCGTGTTCTCATCTCCTCTTCTTATAACAGCAGCAGTCAGGTTGGATGAGGGCCACCCACCCACCTTAGTTACCTCTTTAAAGGTCTTATCTCCAAATACAGTCACATTCTGATGTCCCCCAGGGGTTAGAACCTCAACATACGAATGTGTGGGAGTGGGGGGTAGGGGGATAGGGATGCAGTTCAACTCATAATAGTCATCATCTTGAATTTGTCATTTTCAAAGCATCTTCACATACTCTGTCTTCTGTGTTCCTTATAATACGTTTGTGCCTCATGCAGGACAGGGACCTTCGCTTCACAGTTGAGGACGTCAAGAGATAAAAGGACTCCCTAGAGTTGCACCTCTGGAGAGGAATGGAGGTAGAACCAGAACCCACTAATCTGAACCACTAATCCAGGTCTGGTCCTGGACTTCTAACATGGACATATTCTTGCAGGTTTATGGATTTCCTCTCTTTTTTTTTTAATTTTAATTCTTTTACATTTTAATTTTGAAGGTAATCAATCTACTGTAAATTAACACTTGCATTTTTGGCATCACTGGTTGACCCACTTAATTAGTTTGTCCTTCAGCATGCTTGAGCGCATGTGGTTGTATTTACAATCTCCTTGTTGTCAAGTAGTAAAATCTGAATAGTCTTGAGCTGATGGGAAAAAGCAGAGGGGATCTTGATACATCAGTGATGAAGGGCAATGGTGAGGGTCAAAAAAAATGTCACTTTGAAGAGTGAAAATGGTGGAAGAATGGGGCTTTCATGTGGCAAACAGTTGTCCAGGCTCATCTAACTCAGAAGAACCCACACTCCAGCAGTCAGTACTCGATGCACTTTACGAGAAGTGATTTAGTTTCAACCAAGGAACATCATCCATCACATTAAATTAATGTTTCTAATTTGGATTTTATTGGTTTTGTAGGTCTGTTTGCATTTAATTTATAAATTTGTTTTAGCTTTGCAGCTGCATAAGAGCAACAAGCATAAGGCATTTATAGGTTGTTTTATGTTTGCACTCTTTAAATAATATTAATTTAAGTTTAACATTAGTTTTGAATAATTTAAGTCAACACTGGGGCTCCATGAGAAAGTTTTTTCCCAGTAAAAGCCACTACACACACAAACACACACACACACACACAGTGGCTTTTGCATATTTTATAAATATACACATATATATGTAAAATGTGTAAAAGCCAGTATATGTACGTGTGTGTGTGTGTGTGTATATATATATGTGTGTGTGTGTGTGTGTAAAATAGTCAATTTTGAGAAAATCTGCACCATATATCCAGCACCACTCTCCAGTTCTTAAGCTCTTGGATATGAATTACAATGTGAAGTGAAAGTAAATGAGGAAAGAAAAACAAGTCCTTCTTGGTCTACTTCTGATCTGGATGGTTCCTCATTCTCTTAATGAGTTTGTAGAAAGTCCAATATATTGCAGATGCCAAACATTATTTCCTCAATCACACATCTTAGGAAACTCACCCTGTCCAAACCCTGGTAGAGATCAAACCACCATTCACAGTGGACTGGACCAGGGTTGGACAATTGTGCAAATCTGGTCCAATAAAATTCTCTCTTCTGGGATTTTAGAATTAGTACATTCAGAGATTGAGCCAAAAAGCTATTGGAAGCCAAGCTGAAAAGTCCCACAGACTCAGAGAAGAGGCTACCATCTGGAAAAGTCAAGGGCTGGACAGGGTAGATGAGTAAACAGGGAAAGCCTATAGTGAGAAGACAATGAAGTAGCTGAGCAGAAAAACAGGGATGGCAGTCCACCCAGCCCCTGAGAAGGGGCCTGAACAATTCTGCGAAATTCTGCTGATTTCCCAGATCCACATCCAGGCTCTGGAGACCTGCTGTGAGATACACCAATCTTCTTTCAACAAACCCCTTTGACTTGAGCTAGCCTAATGGAGTTTCTGCTCCTGGTGACTACAGCAGCATCCTCTTTCTGACCATCCACTTGCTCCTTACTATAGGCCTCCAACCACTGGAGGTCTTCTAAAAGCCATTTCATCGTTATTTTTATGACCCTGTACACACCAACTTGCCCAGGAGACTTTTGATTGAAAAAAAAAAAAAAAACAGGAAGAAACTCAGGAGAAGAGTTGTTATTAGTTCATTCTCACATTGCTATTAAGAAATACCTGAGACTGGGGAATTTATAAAGAAAAGAGGTTTAATTGACTCACAGTTCTGCATGGCTGGGGATGCCGCAGGAAACTTACAATCATGGCAGAAGGCGCCTCTTCATAGGGCAGCAGGAGAGAGAAGGAGTGACGAGCAAAAGGAGAAAAGCCCCTTATAAAACCATCAGATCTCATGAGAACTCACTATCTCGAGAACAGCATGCAAAAAAACCCACCCCCATGACTCAATTACCTTCCACTGGGTCCTGCCCATGACATATGGGGATTATGGAAACTATAACTCAAGATGAGATTTGGGGGGAAATACCACAAAACCATATCAGGAATCAAGATTTATTGAGCGCCTACTATAATTAAAAAAGAATCACTGTCTTGAATAAGTAGTTCATGTACATAATCATACTTAATTCTCACTATTCTTCTGAAATGTGGACATTATTATGCTTATTAAGCAATACAGAAACCAAGACTTAGAGAGGTCAAATAACTTATGCAAGATCAACAACAAGGAAGGAATGGAATATAAGAGGTGATGGGAGACAAGAAATAATGTGAGACAGGAAGTGATGGAAGACAGAAAATAATGGGATACAGGAAGTGAGGGAGACAGGAAGTGATGGGAGATAGGAAATAATGGGAGGCAGAAAGTGATGGGAGACAGGAAGTGATAGAAAATAAGTTGATCTGGTTTTACAGCCTATTCATTTCCCATCAAGCTTGACTCCCTTTGAAGGAGTGGCATCTTTTTCTCAGGACCAGACATAGGACTCAGAACGCCACCAAGCTTAATCAATGCTCTTTGCTGACCATTCCCAGCCAGAAGCAGGAATACTCACTGTACTAGGACTAGCTACCTTGGGAAACAGTTCAGAGGGAGGCAATATTATGGCTAAGCTCCTCGGCTCAAATCTGCTCTGGTGCTCTCTGATTTGGTGGCACTATTCTGGGCCTCCGTTGCTTCATTTACAAAATGAAAATATGAATAGACTACCCCATTGTGTTACTGTGAGGATTAGGTGAGAAAATGCACACAAAAGTACCTAGTGCTGTGCCTGAGAATCTGTTTAGGGAGCCTTACGCATCATTTCCTGCCCTCTTAGAAGGCTGAATGGCATGGTACTTTTCAAGAGGCAGCAAGCCCCACCAGTCTTTATACTTTCCAAAGCTTCTCTGCAGCAGAACTTGCCATATTTCCCAAAACTATTGGATATTGGTTTTTAACGAGAATAACCTTAGATGAATCTAATTTATAGCAGCGACTACTTCAAACGTACCCATATTGATCAGGCATAAGGATTTTCCATTAGGTAGTAATTAAGGAAATACATCTTCCAATATCTCAATTAAAACAGCCTCTGTTTTGCAAAGGTAGAAGCTGTTGATTTGATTTTAGTGCCTGGGGAACCATTTTGTTGGACAAGGAGATTAATAAGATAGAAGGCTCCTGGGAGGACAAAACACCTCTTCACAAACAACCTGCCCCCTCTGAGAGGCTGGATTCTAAGCTGGGTTCCTTTCCTGGACTTGATCCAGGCACCTGCAGCTGACAGTGAGGTGGGGGCTTTGCAGCAGGTTCTGGGGCCTCCCCAAAGCGCTGACGGCTACAGGAAAAGGTGCCAAAAACCACTCTACCCACACCACTTGCCCACATGGAGCTGACAGTAGCCACAGGCCACCTGATACAATCTGGATGTTTGTCCTCTCGAAATAACATGTTGAAATGTAATCCCCGGTGTTGAAGTGGGAGGTGTTTGGGTCATGGGGGCCGAGTCCTCATGGATGGCTTGTTGCCCTCTCTGCTGTAATGAATGAGTTCTTGTTCTGTAAATTCATTAGAGAGTTGGTTTTTAAAGAGTCTGGGACCTTGCTCCTCCCTCTGACACCATGTAACATTCCTGCTTCCCCTTCACCTTCCACCATGAGTAAAAGCTCCCTGAGGTCCTGACCAAAAGCAGACACTGGCGCCATGCTTCTTGTCCAACCTGCAGAACCATGAGCCAAATAAACCTCTTTTCTTTATAAATTACCCAGAATCAGCTATTCCTTTATAGGAATACAAAATGAACTAAAATGCTTCTTGAAAGGCAGAACTATGTTATCTCTTTTTTCTCCTCCCTCTCTCCCTCTTCTGATTCCTCCTCTTCCCCTTCCTCCTTCCCTCCTCCTCCTGCTACTCCTCCTCTTTCTTCATCTTTTGCTGTGCACATCATTGTCATTTCAATGTGAGCTTCCTATGGGCAGAGATGTAGATCTGTTTTATTCGCTGATATATTCTCGGCACCTAAAACAGTGCCTGACTGTGGCAGGCTGACAGTGTGAATGGCCCCAACTCTCTGTTCCTTCGTGTACCCACACTATGCCTTCTGCCCTGTCACTCATGGTTCCTCTCACTAAAGAGGCAGGTCTTACTGCCCCTTCCCCTTAAATCTGGGCTGGCCTTATGATGAGCTTTGTCCAGGAGAAGGCAGCAGAAAGGAAAACTCACCATTCTGAGCCAAGACCTCCAAACTTTATACCTTGCTACTTCCTTTCTCACTCTTCTGCCATCATCATGAGAAACACATGCCCAGACGAGCCTGTCTGTCCCAGGACAAGGATGAGAGACATGGCGACAGAGCCACACTGCCCTGGCCATTCTAGCTGAAGCCATCCACAGTCAGCCAACAGTAGACCTCAGACATACAAGGGGGCCTAGTCAAGCCAGCAGGATTGCCAGCTGACCCACAAACTTGTGAGATAATCTGATGCTTGCTGCTTTGAACCACAAAGTTTTGGGGTAGTTTACTACCTAACGTGATTAGACAACAAGTCACTAATATACTAGCATATCCATATGAATTGATAGCTTCAGTCCATTAAATACATACTAAACACCAGGTATATGGGTAAATAATTTATAGACATGACAAAGCCTGCCTTAACATGTTGGTATTTTATTCATCATGAAATTCATTTCATTCATTCTATCTTCTTAAAATATTGAATTAATATATTATTTACTTCAATTACTGATTTTTGGCACCCCCTTAAATTTTGCACCACTCACTTACGTCACATTATTTCCAGCCCTGATGATCACATTTACTCCTTATAAAAACAAATCCATCAAAAAAAACTAGGGCCCAGATGAATCTGGCACAATCTGAGCAACAAAATAAATAATGTAGTATTAGATTATAACTCAAAGTATACAATAAATACCCATGAGTCGCATCGCGATGTAAATAAATGATTGAATAAATAAACAAATGTGGGGGAATAAACAAATATCCCATAGAGAAGAATTCCAAATAATTTATGTAGATATTCCTCCATCAACGAAAGCAAACAAAAATCCCCACTCTTCAAATGTGAGCTGCTCATAGTGACTTCCTCCCAAAGAGCACAGAATGAATAGGTAGGTGTGGTGTGTGAAGAGCAACTTTACAGCAGAGGAACTTGACAAACACAGCTTCAGGCAGGTGGTCAAGGCCAAGGTTAACAGCGATAGGCATGTCGGTAGTCGGCACCATTGATATGACATGATGAAAGGGGCACTTTGTCTCCACAGTCTTCCTCCCAAAAACATACACCCCTAGTCTAATCAAAACATTAGACAGATACCACTGGATGTATATTCTACAACATACCTGACCAAGATACCCTGAGCTTAAAATCATCAAGGTCATTAAAAACAAGGAAAGTAGCCGGGTACCTTGGCTCACACCTGTAATCCTAGCACTTTGGGAAGCTGAGTCCAGAAGATCACTTGAGCCCTGGAGTTCAAGACCACCCTGGACAGCATAGTAACATCCTATCTCTACAAAAAATAAAAAACAACCTATGCATGGTAGTGCACGCCTGCCTTCCTGGCTATTTGTAAGGCTGAGGTTGGAGGATCGTTTGAGCCTAGGAGGTGGAGGTTGCAGTGAGCTGTGATGGCGCCATTGCACTCCTGCCTGGTTGACAAACTGAGACCCTGTCTCAAAAAACAAGGAAAGTCTGAGAAACCATCACAGTCCAGAGGACCTTAAAAGATATGTCAACTCAATGTAATGTTGTGTACTGGATACAATCCCAAAACAGAAAGCAGACATCAGGCAAGAACTAAAGGAATCCTAATAAAGTGTGGACTTACATAATAACAATGCATCAATATGGGTCCATTAGTTGTGACAAACGTGTCACAGGAGTATAAGATGTTAACAACAGGTAAAGCAGAGTTGGGGGGGTATGAAGGAACTTGCTGCATTGTCTTTGCAACTTTCTATAAACCTAAACCTATTCTAAAATAAATGGTTTACTAAAACAACAGCAACAACTAAGGCCCAGAGATTAAGTAAATTGCCCCAAGTCACAGAGCTCAAAAATGACAAAGCTGGGATTCTAATCCATGATTGTGTTCAAACCAACACCCTATAGCTCACCTCCACATACACACACTTATCCACATAATGAAAGGAGAGAGAGAGAGAGAGAGGAGTAGGAGGAAGGAGAGGAAGGAAGGAAAGAAGAAAGGAGGGAGGGAAATTGATTGCAATATGTTTGGGCAGTAAATCTACCGAGAAGGCTGGTCTTCCGCTATTTGATGAAATTGGCCACCTCCAATGCCTTTTGTCTCTTCTCCTCCTAAATGCATATTCAGCAGCTTCAGCTGCACTGTGGGCCTCTCACCCAGCTGTGCTCACCCTCGTGCAAACTCCCATGCAATCAATAGCCCACGTCCATCATTTTATCTCCACCACTTAGCAGAAGCAAAAACCACTTTGCCAAAGTACCGTCCTCTGGACAAGACATATCACCCCATTGCCACCGTGTGCATCCATCTTGCATGCAATTGTTTAAGTGGTTTGGGGTCCTCTGAAATCAGAGATTTATTCCTGCTTCGCTTACATTTTATTAGGGAAGGTTTATCATCAATATGAAACTTTAATTCCTCTGAAGCCGTGGATTAATAGACTCATAAACTTTAATATCTGGTGCTTTATACACTTCATGCAGGATGTACTCAACTCTGTTGGGGAGTGACAACTCAGTCACCCTTCTGGTCTCCCCTACTCTGCAATTCTGAGAACTTTGGGGACATAGTTACATTCACCTTGATAAAGCATCGCATGGTGAACAGGAGGTTGAATGCTGGAATCAGGCCAACATGGGTTCAAATCCTGGTTTCATCACTCACTAGGTGTGCAACTCTGGGCTAGTTGCTTTAACTCTCTGATTCTTCTTCTATGGATAAACTGGAACCTACTCAAAAAGTTACTGATTATCATATTGAGGGGAAGGAGGCACAGAGCCGAGTGGTATCTAGGAGGAGGGAGAAAGAAAGAAGGGGAAGGAGGGAAGTACCAGATGACGCTGGTAAAGTGATTAGTGTTGTTCTTTGCCATGTTTGGTGTTGAATAAACAATAGCTATTATCTGACTACTCTTGACTTATCGACAAAGCACAAAACGAAAAAGCAGAGCCTTTTATATGGCAAGGAAAAATAAAGGCACCCCCCACCACCATCCCTGCAGAAAAAACAGAGCCCAAAGAACAGTAACCTCAGCTCTTCTTAGCCTTGCACATTCCTCTTAGCTTTTGAAAAGACCTCAAACCAGAGCTCTGAAGTCAAGTCAAGCATCTGAGTTCTGCCAGCTATGCCATTGTTTAAAATGCAGCCACTGCTGCTTCTTGGGGCAAGAATCACCAGTCTGTTCTCGCACAGAAATCTTCAGGGGCCAGGGCTTAGGCTGAGTTCTTTGTAAGTTTCTAATTCCTTTGAAGACAATCTGGCAAAACAAACCACACTGTTTTTTTCATGGCCAATTGCATCGTGCTGTGACTCGCTTTCCTTCCAAAAGACCTCCTCATTTTCAGCAATGACGTAAGTAAAACAGTAAAGGAAAAATAATAGTCATGTGGATTATACAACGCACAGGTGATTCAGATAATAATAACAACTAACCCTTTATAGCAGTAGTTCTCAACCTGGGGATACGTGGCCATAGCTGGAGACACTTCTGGTTGTCATGACAAAGCGGGTGAGATGGCATCTAATGGGTGGAGGCCTGGGAGGCTGCTCAACATCCTGCAGTGCTCAGGACAGCCCCGCCACACTGAATTATGTGGCCCAAGGTGTCAATAGTTCTGAGGCTGATACACCTGAGTTTTACCAAGTACCAAGTTTGGTTCCAAGAGCTTTAAATGCAGTAGCTCACAGGCCACCTACAAGGAAAACCCTGCTATTAACTTACCTTGCAGATTGAATTGCTAGCCCCCATTTTTCAACTCCCCCTAAGCCCTAGCCTTTGCCCTGGCCTCATTCCAGGAAGGGTGCTCTTCTCTGCCCGGTGAGCCTGGACTCAGCCATGCGACTTGCTTTGGCCAATAAAACTTGGTGGGAGTGACGACATGCTGGTTTCAAGACTTGGCTTTGAGAGGCCATGTTTCTGCTCCACCAGTGCCAACTCCATGAGATCCATAGGCCCCGCCTATCTCTCAATTCCAAATGGATGACAGACACAAGGAGCAGAGACACCAGGCAGACCCCCGGACCTACAGTCAGAGGGAGAGCGGCCCCAGCCAACCCCAGGAAAGATCTGCTGAACCCCACGCAACTCACAGCTGCACCTGTGACAATAAGTGATGGCTGCTGAAGCCACTGAGGTCTGGGATATTTCTTCCTCTGCTATAGCAGAATAGACCCCATTTTAGCCATGAGGAAACTGAGGCACAGAGAGGTTAAATAACCAGCCCCGGTTACACAGCTTGTAGGTTCAGCCTGCATCCATTCTGCGACAAGCCCTGTGCTCGATGCTTTGGACCCATTCTCCAAAGGAGGCAAAGGAGCATCAGAACTGATGTGCCCAGGGGCAGGGCATGGCTGAACTCTGCACACAGGTGCTATGGCTCAGCTCTGCACACAGGTGCTCTGGCTCCAAGCCCAGAACTTGTGCCCTGACATCATGTGGCCACCTGCTAAAACCAAAGGTATTCAAGGACAAACAAACTCTCTTCAAGGGATCCTCCACTCATCTGCGCCAAGGTTGTTGGGCACCATCTGGGACACCCCGCACTCCCTTACTTATATATCCATCACTAAGCCCTGTCAACTTTGCCTCCAAGAGTACCTCCCGGGTCCAACCACTCCCACGCCCATCTTGCCCTTAAGGTCCACGCCTGGCTCAAGCCCCGAAAGCTCTCCCTCCTCCACCAGCTCTCCTGGCACCCGCTCTTGCCGCTCCAATCCACTGTCTGCACGGTGATATTGGAAATGCCTTCCCTGGAAAATGGGGAGAATTTGCAAGGGCTCCTCACTGCTCTCTGAATAAGAGACAAAGACTCTAACAACACCTATACCCTCTGGGCCGCCAGCCACTTCATCTCGTTCCACACTCCCCTTTCTCTCTTTGCTCACTTTGCCAACTACAAGCCAGGCACAGTGCTTAGCAGTGGAGACACAATTGTGAATAGAAATGGCCGAGGTCCCCGTCCTCAGGAAATTTACAGTTGAGGGGTGGAGGAGACGTCGGTGGTGGAGGGAGATCACCAGCTTCTCCTCATTCACAGGGAGTACCATGGTTCTGGCCAGCTGTGGGACATCCCCCATCTGCGACTTCACCTGCATGGATTTGCCCTTCTTCCATCACTGCCAGTTCATCTCTCCTCATTCCCCAGGGCTCAGTCATATCCCAACACTTCCTGCTCTTGCACCACCCTGCATGTGGGCATCAAAGGACAAATCTCAGTGGGGGATCGCATGTCGGGAAGTGTGCAGCTATTTCATGTCTACATCTCACACTGTGCCTCTGAGACCCAGTTTTCACTCCATGTTATATTTCCAGCATCTGAGACACAGCTAGTGTCCAACACGACTGAGTAAGGGTGTGAGTGAGAGGGAAGTCCAGTTAACAATAGGACCCTGGAGTTTACTGCTTGAGATGAGTGGGCAAAGACACAGAGGGTTCGTATGCTGGAGAGACGCGGCAGAACCCCCAGGTGGGTGGTTGCCATAGGAACAGCCTCCGGGTCCACTTGACCATAAGGAATACAATCCCACCACATTCCAGAGGCAATGTCAGCTCTCGACTTCTGCCATCCTGACTGCAGGGACATACTCTGAGCTGGCCCCATGATCCCCACCTTCTGGTGGTCACAGTCGGTGCAATCCCCGCCACCCCAACTTGGGTATGGCACTCTGTACAATCGCTCTGTGCAGTTTCCCCCACCATCTTGGGTGTGGCACTCTGTGCAATCGCTCTGTGCAGTCCCCACCACCATCTTGGGTGTGGCACTTTGTGCAATCACTCTGTGCAATCTCCCTCCCAACCTCTGGAGTGGCCAGGACCTGTACTTTGCTTTTAATGAATAGAACATAGCAACATGTTCTATTCATGTCCACGTGAAGGTTGCAGCATCTACTTTGCTAGGAGACTTTCTCTCTCTCTCACCCTTGCTGCTGGCCGGGATGCAACAAGTGGCCATACTGGAGTGGGGAGATGCAGGTAGTTGACAAGGAGCTGAGGGTGGCCTCTGAGCAATCTCAGTGGATCTCAGACTTACAGACACAAAGGACTGCATCCACCCAGATGAGCTTCAGATGAGACCCTCACCCTAGCCAATGCCTGCATTGCAGTCTGTGAGACTCGGAAGCAGATGATGCAGCTAAACCGTGACCAGACCCCCAGCACACAGAAACTTTACTATGTTGTATTAAGCTGCCAAGTTTGCATACTATTGTTCCACAGCAATAGAAAACTAGCATGTCAGAGGGGCCGGGGACTGTCCATGGGGGTTTCCCTTCTACAGTTTTCCCCACTCCTGATGGGACACCTTGCTCATGGGTCAATGCCATGTGAGCTTCCCAGGGCTGCCATAACAAACCACCCCAAACCAGATGGCCTAAAACAGGACACACGCATTCTCATGCTGGAGGGCAGAACTCTCAGATGGAGGTGTCAGCAGGGCCACACTCCCTCTGAAGGCTCTAAGAAGAGCCCCTCCTTGTGTCTTCACAGCTTCTGGTGGTTCCAGCGGTCCTTGGGGTTCCTTGGCTTGCAGCTACACCTCTCCCACGTCCACCTCTGTCTTCACATGGCCTTTTTCCTCTGTGTGTGCCTGTTTCCAAAGTTCATCTTTTTATAAGGATACCAGTCACTGGATTAAGACCCACCCCACTCCAATATGACCCCATCTTAACTGGATTATACTGCAAAGACCCTATTTCCAAATAAGGTCACATTCACAGGCATGAAGGGTTAGGACTTCAACATATCTTGTGGTGGGGGACACAATTCAACCCACAACAGATGCTGTCTTCAGACCCAGAAAACAGAGCATGTGGCTCTCTGCCAATTCCAGCCCACTGGGAAGCTGCCTGCTCTCTCCCATTCCCACACCAATCCCCATTCATGCACCACATGTTTTCTGAACACCTACGTGTGCCACTCACTGATGGAGAAACTGGGGGGAACAAACCCAAGACAATCCCTCCTCGCATGGAGCTTGCATTCTGCTTGGGAGCAGTGACAGAAAATCAACAGCAACAAATAAAGAAAACCATCTCTAATCATGGCAAATTGTATAATAATAGCAACAGCAGTAATGATAGTCATGGCGGCCGCAGTGCTTGGTGTTGCTTAGTCGGTACCAGGCATCATTTTAATTCACGCACCCGAATTTGTTTTCTTCATCCTCGACACAACCCAAGTAGCTACATATCAACCTCACTTTACAGGCAGGGAAACTGAGGCACAAAGAGCCTGCACAAAACCAACAGCAGAGCCTGGATTTGAACCAAGGTAGCCAAGCTCCAGGGGTCCATTATGAAGAAAACAAAAAGGTGGAGAGCAGAATAGGCTTTTAGATCTGGTGGTCTCTGAGAGGGGGCTTTTGAGTCAAGACTTGAAGAAAGAGTAGTAGGGGGGACTCCAGATTGGAATGGGTGGAGGGAGAAATGCAAACGGAGGGTATCAAAATGCTAAAAGGATCTATAGTTAGAGAAGAGTTTAGACCCCACTCCCAAGGTGGGAAGCTCCTGAAGTATCCAGTGGTCGTGCCCAACAGAGCAGACTGGTAAAACTTTCAACATTTCCAGAAAGAAGGGGTCTTGGAGATCAAGATGTCCCTGGGGAAGCCGTAACACACACCTCACTCCCTTCTCTGTGGCATCATCTCCAATCTATAGCCCACCCTCTCTGTGCTCAGGTCAGCCCCCCTGCCTGGGGTGATTAATAAGTTTAATTTATCATTAAGTTCCATGGAGCTGAGCTAGGCTGGATGCACCTCCAGAGCAGTATGTCGGCAGCTGCAGGGTGAGCAGAAGCCTTTGCGTACTTGTTTATATTCAGTTTGCACTGGGGACATTCCTAATTTGTTTGTTTTTCTTTGGTCTGGGTTCACGTACCTGAACTTGGAAGGCTGGGACTAGACCAAGAAAGGATGGGGGTTAAGAGTCCATGGAGTCAGAGAAGGACAGAGAGGGAGAGAAAGGACAGAGGACGACCTGTGAGGAGCTATCCCCGACCTACGTCTCTGTGCCTGCAGGCTGCCAAGCATCCTGTTCTCCCTAATGTGGCTGGAGCAAGTTGCTGGTGCAGGCACAGTGCTCAGTACTAGGGTAGGAGAGGTGGGAGGACATTGGGATCCCTGCTTTCAGAAAGTTCCCGGAACACTGTGAAGACGGGCACATTAATGATTTCAAAGCAAGCTTGGCATACCAGCAGGAGGAGGTGTGTGAGGCAACGTGGGCTCAAAGGCAAGGGAATGGCTCCTCATTTCTGGGAGGTTTCAGGGTCTAGGACTCTGAGAGATACCCTGAAGTCCAGGCATCATCTTTCCTCCTTCCCTAACTGGTATACACACAATCTGGGTCAATGTGGGAGGGGAGGGTAAGAAAACGTCTCTAGCAAAGAGATTTTGAGCAGGGATGGAAGAGTGAGTGGGCTCTGTTTGCTGGTACAAATGTCATGGCAGGGTGAGGCTTCATCCCTCCAGACACAGATGCAAACCACGGTCTAGGGAGAAGGCACCAGACAGCTGTCAGGGGTATCCCCAAGCAGCCCCCCAAAAGCCATGGACTTCACAAGTGTGGCAGAATGGGTCTCTCTTCCCTCTCCCGCTTCCTGGACAATGTAAGATGGTATCTTTTGTCACACAATTCAAAGCTGGAAAGGAGAGACATACTCTGTATGTGATAAGACACAGGCACTCACCCAGGGAAGACAGTATTCAGCACAGTGCCTGATGTAGTTGCATGTAAGCTCCTCCCAAAATCCAGACCACTGTGAGGGGTCAGAGGGGCTGCAGGAAACAGGGCTGCCGGTGGGACTCTCTGCCCACCCACATAGGGCACCCCTGGAATCTCAGGCTGCAAATGTTGCTCAGACACTAAACCCACTCCCAATTCTCTACCACCCTATAAAAATGTGTAGCTGGAGTCTAAAATATGAGATAGAACAAACTCTGGGATTCTATGAGCAGCAATAGAAGCAGAATAAGACGACAGGCACCAAGTAGGGAAAATGCAGGCTTTGGTTCAATGGTTTCTGCCGCCTACAGTTCAGGGTTATCCCAACGCCCCCTGGGTTAAGCACAGAGGTGGAAATTCCAGGTTTTAACTAAAGGATAAGGGGTCAAGAAGGGGTCATACAAGAGGTTTATGCAGCCTACAATGTCAAGCTTTCATTGCTTGCTTTAATAACAGCTTTACTGGGCTATAACTCATACACTGCACAATTCCCCCACTTAAAGTGCCCATCTCAGTGGTGTTTGGTATATCCACAGGGCTATGCAACCAGCGCCTTGACCAGCTTTAGAACACATTCATCACTCCCCAAAGAAACCTGCACCCTTCAGCTCTCACCTCCCAAACCCATCAACCCCAGCCCCTAGGACAACCACTGATTCACTGTCTCTAGGGATTCACTGTCTGTGTCTACGGATCTGCCTAGTCTGGAAGTTTCCTGGAATGGCCTCCTTCCTTCTCATGAGGGTCAGCAAGCCCTCATGCCAGCTCCAACCTCACCGCTCATGGTCAGTTACTCCCTTGGTCTTCACAAGCCTCCACATCCTCCTCTGAAGGCGGGGCTGGTGAGGGTTCCTTCCCCACAGAGCTGCAGGGAGGATTATGGAAGTTAATGCCTATCGCAGTGTCTGGTGTCTAGCAAATGCTCAGCAAATGGTAGACAGTGCATCTGCTGTTGTGTGTTTGTGCCTGGTTGACTTGCTGGGAGCCAAACCGGGCCCTCCCCTTTGACGACAGATAATAGACAAGGCAACCCAACAGGCGCGTGGAGGGCGTCAGCAGAGCCTATCTGTGAATGGAGGCATTTTTATGATCGTGCGTGTGTGGACAGTGACTGGCTCAGCTCTTGGTCAGAAAGGTCAATGCCGTTGGCCCTACTGCAGGAAACTGCTTCTCAATGGCCTGAAGACGAAAGCCCCAGACTTCCCTGTTATCCAGGAGCCTGGGCCAGGCTGGGCAAGCATTTCAGAGTCAAGTCCGAGGCCCAGCAGGCTCCTGGCAGGCCCTGCCTCAAAGCTGGCAGATGTTGGGTCCTGGGAGGCTGCCTGCTCTGTGCTCTGGGCTCTCAGGGACCAGGGAGGGGGTAAGAATAATCAGGTTACATGTTCCAGGGGTGCTGCTGCTCTTGGCAGAGCCTCAAATCGAGTCTGAAATGAGTAATCCTGAGCCAAGCTGCTTGTGCTGTGAGCAATGAGGCTGGTTGGCAAGTTCCCCCCACCCCCAGCCACCGCCCTCTGGAGATGCTGCTCCAGATGCCAGGAAGGGGCTGGAGGAGCCCCAAACCAGCCCCCCAGAGACAAAGGGTAAGCCAGCTCTCCTCACCGTGATGGGAAGAGGAGCATGGCTGAGCCTGAGCAAAGAAGAAAGGAGGCTATTTATATGAAATGTCCAGAACAGGCAAATCTGTAGAGACAGAAAGTAGATGAGCGTTTGCCAGGGGCTGGGAGGACCAGAGAATAGGGGTTTGATAGCTTAAGAATAGGGAGTTTGTTTGGGGAGGGGATGAACATGTTCTAAAAGTGATGGTGGAGATGGTTGCACAACTTTGAATATACTTAAAACCATTGTCTTGGCCAGGTATGGTGGCTCATGCTTGTAATACCAGCACTTTGGGAGGCCAAGTCAGATGGATCACCTCAGGTCAGGAGTTCAAGACCAACGTGACCAACATGGGGAAACCTCATCTCTACTAAAAATACAAAAAGTAGCCTGGTGTGGTGGCTCACACCTATATAGTTCCAGCTACTCAGGAGGCCAAGGCACAAGAATCGCTTGAACCCAGGAGGTAGAGGCTACAGTGAGCCGCGATTGCGCCACTGCACTCCAGCCTGGGCGACAGAGCAAGACTCCGTCTCAAAAAACAAAAACGAAACAAAGAAAGAAACCATTGTCTTGTACACTTGAAACTGATGAATTATATTGTGTGTCAATTACATCTCAGTAAACCTGTTCAAAAAAAAAAGGGGTGAGGGAGATTCAGGAGTGGGGGACAGTGGTGAAATTACTTCCCACGGGTACAACTCTCTGTCTGTAATACCAGCGGTCCTCTTGGATCTTCCTATAAGAACAAAAATAAGTGCAAAGATGCATGGGGGACTGCACAGAGGAGGACACTGTGGCACAGAGAGGTTAATTCTCTTGCCGGAAGTCACACAGCAGTCAATGGCAGAACTGGGGCTCCACCCTGGGGGTGTGGTTCCAGAGCCTGCACCCTTCTCTCCTGTGCCCTGTTTCCCCAGCTGAAATGCAGCTTCCACACTTGCATGGGGCATCTGAAAAGCACCAGGGAAGAAAGAGGAAATATTTTAGGAGAGATGTATATTGGACACGTCTAAATAGAATGATCCAAGCAATCGTTGTAGCAAGATCAGAACTTCCTCTGTAGGGTGAGTCCATCTTTCCAGGGACTGTATTGTTCAAGATCTCAATCAGAATTGCTCCTGTGCTTTGGTCTCCCTGCCCTGGCTATTTCTCAGGGTCCCCTGAGGCAGGGAAGAGTCTGGAACTGACAGGAGACGGTCTGATAAAGATCCAGCCTTCGGGGGCAGGCTCTGGTGCACTGCAGTCTCCGCAGACATTTGCAGACAGACTATAACTCAATAGAGGATTCTGTTAATATGGTTGCTGCCTGTTCTAACCCCTTCGACTCTCAGCCTAACCACTGCAGAGATAACAGAGGCTGGAGGCGCCTTGGACCTGATTGCATTTTCTCCCCTCTCGCTGCCCTGCAAAGATGGACTTTGTCAGGCTTCTGCTGCCACCTACAGTAACAGCAACAAAAGGCAGGTCTCCAGCCAGACCCAGAGAAGCAGAGCAGGGGGCTTCCAGAACAGGGACACTAGGGGCCGGAGCCTGAGGTCCGACCTCCATGTCCATCCCCTGACCCTCAGGCAGGCTGAAGAAGAATGATCAGGAGCCTTCTCCACATCCCACCCCTACAGTGGGTCCCCATCCACTGGGACACACCAGCACAGAAGTCACACAGGGACGGGAGGACCAGCTCTCCATTTCATGAGGTGAAAGGCATCCCTGCCGTTCTTCCTAAAGATTCCTTGAGGATATTCTAATCCTTCTGCCCACAGCTGCTGCCTCCACGCCATCTCATTCGCGCCCTACTCTAGGAAGCCTCTCTTGATTTCTTCCCCTAGTTTAGCTAACCCTACAACCATTTTCTGCTGGCCACACTGGTCACTCTAAATTGTAGCTGCTTACCTGTCTGTCTCCTCAGTAATCATAACAATTAACAATAATAATAATAATAATAGGGAGCGAGGCATGGTGGCTCATGCCTGTAATCCCAGCACTTTGGGAGGCCAAGGTGGGAGGATCACTTGAGGCCAGGAGTTTGAGACCAGCCTGGGCAACATAGCAAGACCTATCTCTACAAAAAAAAAATTAAAAATTAGCTGGGCATGGTAACAAATGCCTGTAGTCCCAGTATGTACTGGGAGGCTGAGGTAGGAGGATCACTTGAGCCCAGGAGTTTGAGACTGCAGGGAGCTGTGACCGCACCACTACACTCCAGCCTGGGTGACAGAGCAAGATCTTGTCTCTAAAATAATAATAGTAATCATCAGATTAGCATTCATTAGGCACTACCCACACACCATGAACTGTGTTTGGAGATTTGACGGCATCATCTCATTTAATATTTGAGCAACTTAGGAGGAAGATGCTATAATTGCCTTCATTTAACAGAGGGGAAAAACGAGACTATGCAAGGTTAAAGTAATTTAGCCAAAGCCAGCCTGGGATTTGAATCCAGCCCAACTGCCTCCAGAGACAAACCCTCTTCCCCCAGGATTCAGCCTGCCTCCCCACCACTCCTCACCAACCCTTCCACTAGATCAACAGGGCATCCGCATAGTTTGTCTGCTATTCATTCATTTAGAAATGTGGGAGCCTGCTTGGCTGGGGAATAGATAATCGATAATTGTATTTTTTCTTTTCTTTTTTTTTTTTTTTTTTGAGACAGAGTCTCGTTCTGTCATCCAGGCTTGAATGTAGTTGAGCAATCTCAACTCACTGCAACCTCTGCCTCCCGAGTTTAATAGATTCTCCTGTCTCGGCCTCCCTAGTAGCTGGGATTACAGGCACCCACCACCACGCCCACATAATTTTTTTGTATTTTCAGTAGAGATGGGGTTTCACCATGTTGGCCAAGCTAGTCTCAAACTCCTGACCTCAGGTGACCCGCCCACCTCGGCCTCCCAAAGTGCTGGGATTACAGGGGTGAACCACCGCGCCCGGCCATGTTTTCTTTTTTAAGGCTCATGGAATGTTGAAAGTCATTGCTGTAAAACTTCAAAAATTATGATGCCTGGCCATGAAGAGGCACCACTGGGCTTAACTTCTCCCAGCCATAATTCCTTGTCGTTACACGACATCTCTCTGGGGCTTGGGATCTATGTGAGGTAGACTAGAGAAAAAACTATAATCTGAAAGGCAATTCTTAAGTATAGGATGAAAGCTGGGAGACCAGTTAGCCTCTGAGTCAACTGTGTGGTGAAGTTACCATGCAAAGAGCTTACGGAATTAGAGGCTGCACTAGGAAATGCTGATAAGACACTTTGCCCACAGGACCATATCTGAAGCATTCAAGGTTGGGACCCATACACTGAGGCTGCTGTCTGAGGATGGTGTGTCTGGATAGAGTGACCCAGGTTGAGAGAGAACTCTAGGTCCTGACATAGCTGATGGCAGAGACAGAAAGAGCATGAGAGAAGTTTAGCAGCTGCATATAAACATTTGAAAGGCTGATACTTGGCTAGGCATGATGGCTCACACCTGTAATCCCAACACTTTGGGAGGTGTAGGCAGGAGGATTTCATGAGTCCAAGAGTTCAAGACAGCCTGGGCAACATAAGGAGACTTCAACTCTACAGAAAATTAAAGAATTAGCCAGGCATGGTACTGCATGAGACTTCAGCTACTTGTGTGGCTGAGGTGGGAGGATCACTTGAATTCAGCAGGTCGAGGCTGCAGTGAGCCATTATTGTGCCATTGCCTTCCGGCCTGGGCAAAAACGAATGGAATGGAACGGAACAGAACGGAACGGAACGGAACGGAACAGAACGGAACGGAATGGAACGGAGGAAGGGAGGCAGGGAGAGGTAGGGGAGGAAGGGAAGGAGGAAAGGAGGGAAGGGAGGGAAGGAGGGAAGGCAGGAAGGCAGGCTGATAATTAGGAGAGAGTAGACCTCATGGTTTGCATGGATCACAGATCTAGGCAAATGCGAGAATGGGAGAAAGGAAGAGAGAAACAGTGAAATGCCTCAAATGTACTAGATACGAAATAAATATCTGCTGAATGAAAGATTGAAATGTTGATTGACCATCAGGAGTGTGGATTTTGGAGTCAGAAAAACCTGGGCTTGGCCGGGCACAGTGGCTCATGCCTGTAATCCCAACACTTTGGGAGGCCAAGGCAAGGGGATCACCTGATGTCAGGAGTTCAAGACCAGCCTGGCCAACATGGTGAAACCCCCTTTCTACTAAAAATACAAACATTAGCCAGGCGTGGTGGCGGGCAACTGTAATCCCAGCTACTCGGGAGACTAAGACAGGAGAATGGCTTGAACCCGGGAGGTGGAGACTGCAGTGAGCTGAGATCACACCACTGCACTCCAGCCTGGGCGATACAGCGAGACTCAGCCTCAAAAAAATAAAACTAAAAAAAGAAAAAGGAAAAGAAAAGAAAAAGAAAAAGAAAAACCTGGGCTTAAATCTTATGACATTATAATGGTGGGGATTTGGTCAAGTGATGTAGCCTCTCTAAGCCTCTGTTTGTCCATCTCTCAAGTGGGGCTGAAAGGACGGGTGAAGAGTTGATGTTCACACTGGAACCTGAAAGGTGGCTCAGGATTGGCAAGCAGAAGGGAGACAGGAATCCGAGACCTGGACAGAGAGAGTTCTACCAACAGGGGCAGCAACAGAATGTCACCTGTGCCAGGACAGGCTGACCAGCCACACTACAGAAGTCAGTCATTCCTCTAGGACTTTCTACCCAAAATAAGACAGATGTTTGAGTGTCTCTTCCACATACAGCTTGGGACCCAAGCACTGAGAGATTACAAACATGAAATATAGCCAGGTTCTACCCTCAGAGCTTATAACCCAGAACAGAAATTGAACAAAAAGCTGAGGGAAATGGGAGAAATGGAAAACCAGAGCCGGCCTGGCCAGCCAGCATCAGCATCACCTGGGGCACTTGTGCATATTGAGATCCCAGGCCCTGCTGAAGACCCATGAGCCAGAATTCCTAGAGGCTGGGGTTCCAGAATCCAGACCTTACCCACCTGCCTAGGAGCCACTTACACACCAACAATGAGAGCCTGACTTAGCACCTCTGAGAAGGACGGACCTGCAGACCCACGACGGCCAAAGGCCTCACAGAGGAGAGATCCTGGTGCCAAGCCCAGGGACATATGGATGATAATAGGAGGGGAGGGAGTGATGGGTGCAGGGCATGAAGGCCCAGATGCAAAAATATAATTGCCAGATAATGTACAGTGTACGCTGCAACTGCCTATCAGATAATGTCTGCTGGGAAATAAGAGATCAGGTTAATGTGTGAGTATCCATCTCTCAAATGCTTATCCCCATCTTCTCTCCCAACAGCCTAGCCTGAGGTACCATCTTCTCCTGCCTAAACAACAGCCACAGCCTCCTAAAACATCTCCCCCGTGCCATGCACACCCCTCTCCTCCTCCCACCACCTTTTATTCTCCTTGCAGCAGGCAGTGTGATCCTCTAGAAACACAACTCAAAGAAACTGAACAAGAACAAACACCCACCATCACTCCTGCTGCCAATTAGAATTTCCCCAAGCTTTGTTCTTAGACACCTGTAGTCTCAGCACTTTGGGAGGCCGAGGCAGGTAGATAACTTGAGTTCAGGAGGTTGAGACCAGCCTGGCCAACATGGTGAAACCCTGTCTCTACTAAAAATACAAAAAATTAGCTGGGCGTGGTAGTGCATGCTTGTAATCCCAGCTACTTGGGAAGCTGAAGCAGGAGAATTGCTTGAACGTGGAAGGCAGAAGTTGTAGTGGGCCGAGATCCCGCCATTGCACTCCAGCCTGGGCAACAAAAACAAAAACTCTGTCTCAAAAACAAAAACAAAAACAAAAGAATAAAATGCAATCCCCTTAATAAGACCTTCAGTGACCTCCAGGGTCTGGCCTCTGCCCCCATTCCATCAAGCTCACTCACTCCAGCCACTCTGGAATCTTCTCTCATCCTTGAAAATGACAGCTTTCTCCATCTTCCAGCCTTTGCACACGTTTTTCCCTCTGCCTGAAATTTTCTTTCCCCCATCTCTCCGTGGCAAGCTCTTCCTCATCTTTTACCTATCCACTCTAAAGCCACCTCCTCAGAGGGACAAACCACCTAAAGCATGCTCCCTGCAAGCCTTTGATTTCATCAATTTGTTATTCTTGGGGACAATTATCAGAACCTGTAAACTTTTTTTGTTTGTTTTGAAACGGAATCTCACTCTGTTGCCCAGGCTGGAGTGCTGTGGTGCAATCTCAGCTCACTGCAACCTCTGCCTCCTGGGTTCAAGTGATTCTCCTGCCTCAGCGTCCCAAGTAGCTGGAATTACAGGTGTGTGCCACCATGCCCAGCTTTTTTTTTTTTTTTTTGGTATTTTTAGTAGAGATAGGGTTTCACCATTTTGGCCAGGCTGGTCTTGAACTCCTGACCTCAGGTGATCCACCCACCTCTCAGCCTCCCAAAGCACTGGGATTACAGACATGAGCCACCGTGCCCGGCCAGAAGCTGTAAGCTTTCTCTTGGCTAAAAGTGCTTCTTTCTTGTCTCTCTGGGTCACTGTTGAATACACAGCACATAGTCAAGGCTCAACAAGCATTTTCTGAACCCATGAAAGATGCACCTGCTGTGTGAGGCCTTGAATGCTGAGCTCAAGAGTAGATGGATTCACCGAGAACTTCACAGCAGGGCAATACCCAGCACGATGAGAGAAGTGCTTGTGTTATCTGAGGAAAAAAAAAATCCCAAAGGATTTCAAAGATAATAATAGCAAAGTAAATTTCAAGAGTGGATCTAAATTCACCAACCCCGGTGAAAGCTGAAAATTACCATCCCAGCTGGTGGAAATGTCAATTCAAACTTCGTTTATAAAACCATTTCAGGCTCTGATTGCTAAATTATTATTTCATATGCGAAGGAGCATTGTCTGGATAAAAAATGATGGTGAAAGTAAAAAAAATTCAATTTACTCAACATCCCCCTCCCTGAAAAAAAAAATTTTTTTTAACACTAAAAGTTACGCCAGATAATTGCAGATATAAATATCACTTAGTGCAGATGTTGTGTATAAAATGTAATTATTACTCATGGAAAATCAATGGTGGCAAAGGATAAAATCCATGATTGGAGTCTTTCTACTGAGCAGAAATGTATTAGCGCTTGGGCTGTGGTTTATGCACTTTTTAATTGGAAATGATCTCTAACTAGAAATGGATCTCGACACAGGGATGAAGCAGCTGATTGCAAATAAAGATGTAATAAAAGCCAAACTCTCTGGAAATGCAGGGAGTTCAGTACAGAAACCATTTCCCCATCCCATCCCAAACACGTCTCCTCCTCGCTTTCCCTCGTTTATTGGGTGTTTGCCTGCTATGATCCAGCCCTGTGGCTGACATTTGTGACTGAGAGAGAGAGAAAAGCATACTTCCTCCTAAATGATGCCTGATAACAAGTGAGTAAGTGGGATAACCACAGAGTATGACGGAGAGATGAGGAAAGAAGATGTGACCAGAGAGGCCACTGCAGATAGAAAAGGCCTCTCTGAGATGGACACACTCGAGATGAAGCTGAAGAGTGAGAAGGAGCCGGGCACAGAAAAATGGGGAGAGAATAGGCAAAGGCTTGTTATGGTACAAGGGGGCTAAGAGAGGTCCCCAAATGCCAGTGGGACCTTGACCCCAGCCAATGTCCAGGCTCTTGACACCAGTGTGAGAAGAAATTTAGAAAATACTGACACTACAGAGATTTATTGCAAAGGGAATAGTATGAACTCAAGAAAAGGGAGTGGAGGTGCACTCAAGAGAGATGTGCTCAGAGGGGTTTGGGGCTTCCATCTTAATGGATTTCTTTCTTTTTTTTTCTTTTTTCTTTTTTTTTTTTGAGATGGAGTCTCACACTGTCACCCAGGCTTCAGTGTGGTGGTGCGAAGTTGGCTCACTGCAACCTCCGCCTCCTGGGTTCAAGCGATTCTTCTACCTCAGCCTCCCGAGCAGCTGGGATTACAGGCACCCGCCACAATGCCCAGCTAATGTTTGTATTTTTAGTAGAGACGGGGTTTCACCATGTTGGCCAGGATGGCCTCAAACACCTGACCTCAGGTGATCTGCCCACCTCGGCCTCCCACAGTGCCAGGATTACAAGCGTGAGCCACCGCGTTCAGCCCTTAATGGGTTTCTTTAGCCAAGGGATGGAACATTCATGAAGATGCCTGGAGAAAAAGGTGAAGATTTCTCAGAATTGTGGTGCCACCCATATTAATACCAGATATGGGTGTTTCTGGATCTGTCCTGGTACTGATGGGCATGTGGTTTAGGATGTTAACGAGCATATCACGAGGTCCTGCCTGAGATCTAGGTCAAATCCAGCACCATCTTGGGCCCAGTTGGTCTTAGCCAGCTTGGCCCACACTCCAGTTTTCAGGGTCTTATCAGCTGCTAGCTTATGCAGCTATTTTGACAGTTTCCTGTTTGCTAGTTGATATGGTTTGGCTCTGTGTTCCCACCGAAATCTCATGTTGAACAGTGATCCCAAGTGTTGGAGGTGAGGCCTGGTAGGAGGTGATTGGATGATGCGGCTGGATATTCCTTTTGCTGTTACCATGACAGTGAGCAAGTTCTCCCAAGATCTGGTTGTTTAAAAGTATGCAACACGTTCCCCCTCAGTCTCTCTCTGCAGATTCAAGAGACAAGATTCTAGAATCGCCGCAGACTCTAGAGGCAAGACTTCAATCCAAAGTTTTGCTAGGCTGATGGAGGCAGGGTATTTTGTGCTTCAAGGTGAAAGTTAATTCTTTCTATTTCCAACTCATTACACCTTAGATCTCCTGCTCTGCCATGTAAAGATGTGCCTGCTTCCCCTTTGCCTTCTGCCATGACTGCAAGTTTCCCTAGGCCTCCTCAGCCATGCACAGCCTGCAGAACTGTAAGTCGATCAAACCTCTTTCCTCCATAAATTACCCAGTCTGAGGTATGTCTTTTATAGCAGTATGAGAACGAACTAATACACTAGTCATGTAAAACTGATGCCTGGGATTTTCTATTCTCCTGCGACCACCCTGTATTATTCCTATTTCAGTTACTGGAGCCAAAAGATACTCTAGAAGGTTTGGAACATAAAAGGAAGGAGTGAACAGGGGTCCACTGAGGATCATATTTGCTATTGGGCCTTTCAATCATTGTGATCATTTTCATCTCTGAGGGTCCCTTAGTTGATCCACCCCAGATGCCCAGCAAGTAAAAGCTATTAAGCATCTGATTCCAAATGGACCACCATCTGGTTGGCTTCCACCCTAATCTCTGTTTCTAGTCTTCAGTAACCCCACAGTGCCATGCAAACCTGCCTACAAACTGCCAAGCATATATGGCTCCTCTGCCATCAGCCCACAGGCTCCAGGAACACCTGCCTCCAGAAGACCTCGTGGGAGAGGGCAGTGAACAGCCAAGACCTCCCTCTTGCTCCAAGACCTCCCTCATCCTTGGACCACAGCATCTGCCTTCAGCTTTTCAAAGCAGGGGCTCAGACACAGACCCAAGATCCATCAATGCCCCCAGAGTAATTCATCATTGCCAAATTCCAGGCATGTGCAAAAGAAAGCCACGATGCATCTCACCCTTATTTAGTGTTCTCGTTCTTTCCCTGACACATGCAGGTCAGAGTCTGACAACTCTCCTTTGACACACAAGTCTAGTCTCTGGCTCAAGGTCACACACGCTGCAGATTCTAGAGGCAAGACTGGAATCCAAATGTCTAGACTTTGGGAACAAGGTTTCTGGATGAGGGTAGCGTCCGCCAATGAGACATCATAGAACTGTCTGGGAAGAAGGCATATTAAGAATTCAGACTCAGTTTCCTTCTGGAGCTCTGACAGGGATTCATACCCCAGCCTCAGGACAGCAAAGCACATGAGTAAGGACAAAGCAGAAAGGAACACCCCGTCATTGAAATGGGACCCCACCTCTTGCTCCATTAAGAAGTAAATCACCTCGTGAGTCTTCACAAAGCCCCAAAAGGCGGCTGTTTATCTCTGCCCTTCTGAAATCTCTTTATTTTCGATCCTTTTTGTTTTGTTTTTTCCTTTCCACTATCATTGCCTGCTTTGAGACAGCTACAAATGAGACACGGTGATTAATTTCATATTTTGGCTACCGTTGCAGAAAAACCTTCCCTCCAACGCTGGTACAAAAAGGAAAGATTTAATCAGTCTCCAGTGTGGTTACCTTGTGCGTTCGAGGTCTCTGATGGGAAGCGAAGATGAAGTTTTCAAACATTAAACTTCAATGAGCAGAGCAAGCAAGCATATTGCTGCGTCAACACTCGGCTTGGCCTCACTGGGGAGAATCCCAGGCTATTCCATCAATCTCACCAGATCGGTATTGTCATTCACTCTCAGCTCTTATTACATTTGCCCATGATAGGTGTGTAAGGAAAATATTCTGTCCCATCAATCAGCATCAGGGTAAACCAATGGGGGCAGGGACTTTGCAAAGTTTTGCTAGGCCGATGGAGGGAGGGTACTTTTTGCTTCAAAGTAGAAGTCAATTCTTTCTATTTCCAACTCATTACACCTTAGATCTCAGGTAGGCCTTTTTCACAGGAGGAAACACACAGAGGGTGGGTAGGGTTTGTCTTAAAGATTAAGATCAGGGCAACAGACAAGCATGGTGGCTCATAGGACTTTGGGAGGCCGAGGTGGGAGGGTTGCTTGAGGCCAGGAGTTCAAAACCAGCCTGAGCAACATAGTGAGATCCCGTCTCTACAAAAAATAAGAAATAATAATAAAAATGAATATAAGTAAATAAAAATTTTCAGGGCAAAAATGAAAGCTATGTCTTGGGGATCTGAGTTTCAAGAACCATCTAAGCAAGGTGTCAACACACTTTTTCTGTAAAGGGCTATATAGTCTCTGCCACATCTTCTCAGCTCTGCTACCGTAACATGAAAGAAGTCATAGACAATATGTAAGTGAATGCACATAGCTGCATTTAGATAAAGCTTTATTTAGGAAGACAGGCAGTGGACCAGATCTGGCCCTTGGGCCATAGTTTGTCAAATCTCGATGTGGACTCTAGGGTCAAAAGAAGTGAACAGGATTCCACAGTGAATACGAAGAACATCAAAATCAGGTTTCCTCTCCCATAGAGGTCACTGCTAGAAGGTAAGAAAAGCGCCAAGTCCCTGCACTATTGATGGTTTAATGGATTAGAATACTAAATAAGAGTGAGATGTTCATGACTTTCTTTCACACATGCACGGAATTTGGCAATGATGAACTATTCTGGGGGCATTGATTGATCTCGAGTCTGAGTCTGAGCCCCTGCTTTGGAAAGCTGAAGACAAGCACTGTGGTAGATGTCATTTCATCCAAACGACTCACCCACAAGACTAATGCAACACAGACAAGTCCTTCTGGCCACAGGACCTTTGTACACACTGTACTGCCTCTGCTTAAAACTTTCTGTCCCACTTTCTCTCCATTAAACCCTCTTCATCTTCAGGTCTTAGGTCACAGACTATATCCTCCAGGGATAAACACATCCTGCACTCTGCTTTTATTGCACTCATCCCAGTTTGTGATTGTGTCTTTGTATCTCCGACTCTCTCCCCTCATTAAACTGCAAACTCCCTGAGGGCACACCTAAGCTGGGTACCATGGAGCATGGGACCTGGCATGCAGGAAGTACTAAGTGAATATGCATTAAATAAATAGGCCTGAAAGGTTTTAATTAGAATTGAGAAAAACAGATACCTGTGACCTGTGGGTCTCCTCTCATCAGCAAATACTTACTGAACAGCCTCTGTATCTGCAGAGAGGAGTAGGTAGTTCAGGGTTCTTACACTTCGAGCATGCACCAGCATGTCCTGGAGGGCTTGCTGAAACACAGATTCCCAGGCCCCAGACCTGGTGTTTCTGACTCAGTAGGTCTAGGACGGAGCCCGAGAGTGTGCAGTTCCAACAAGCTCCCAGGCAACGCTGATACTGCTGGTCTGGGACCTACACTCTTTAATTCTCAATGCTGGCCACACATTAGACTCACTGCAGAGGCTTTAAAAATACCAGTGTCTGGGCCCCACCCCAAACCAACTCACATCAGGTTTTCTGAGGATGTGAGGCCTGGACATTGTTGTATGTTTGTCTGTTGTTACGTGTTGCTGTTGTTTTGTTGTTTAAAGCTCCCTGGGTAATTCTAATGTGCAGCTAGGCTTGAGAACAACTGAGTTAAAAGATGTTTCTAGTGCAAGAGCTGTCTTTAGGGGCCAAGCTCCAGCACTGGCTTGGCCCACAGAAGCAGTCTGAGAACGTTCTGGGGTATCCAATGCAGTCTAGCTCATGGCTGCTGGGCCATTTGAAAGGCACATGGCTGCTGGTGCACATTTGAAAGGCACATGAACACTATGTAAAAATGACTGAGGATTCATCAGCATTACCGTGCACAGCAGTTGTTAATCTATTTTGATTGCTGTAAGAATCCTGTTGTATAAATATTCTACAATATATTTACCCATTCTCCTGTTGATGGACATTTGGGGCTATTACAAACAGTGCTGCTATAAAATTCTAGTACATGACACTTGGTGAACATATTTATGCATTCTTGTTGTCAAAGGAAGCCAGATAGAAAATACACACTACTGTACGATTCCATTGATAGGAAGTTCCAAACAGGCAAAATTAACCTGTGGCCATAAAAGTCGGGTGGCACTTGGGAGGGTGGGTGCCGAGTCGCTAGGTGGGTGGCTCGGGATGGCTGGTAATATTCCAGTTCTTCATGTGGGTGCTGGCGTCCTAGATGTGTTCACACTGTGACAATTCATCCAGCTGTATTCTTGTGGATGATTGCTTTTTTGTATGTGTATTATATAGTCACACACCATGTAACGATGTTTCGGCCGATGACAGACTGCAGATATGACGGCGGTCCCGTAAGATTATAATGAAGCACGTACAGAAACCTGATATATGGAATTTGATATTGGCCAATGCAGATTAATCGGGATGACTGAGATTCAGCAATAGCGCGTTTGTATAAATAAATGTATATACATTATCTAGGTTTGTGTAAGTACGCTCCAGTAGATTCACACAATGAAATCACCGAATGACGCACTTCCCAGGATGTATCCTTGTTGTTAAGAGATTAATCATTGTACTCAATGTGAAAGAAAAAAAAGTTTATTAAAAACAAAAACTCGCAGTGCAGAGGCGTATGCACTTCCAGCCCACGGCCTGCAGGGGGCGCGGCAGCTTCATGATCTCTGCTCTCCCACGCTGCTGCTCTGGTCCACCGGAATCCGGCTGGCCAGGACTCCTTGAAGTTTCCGGGCGGTCTGCAGAGATGCTCGGAGCTCACAGATAGGAGTGCCCGGAGGAACCAAGGCGGGGCTGGGCCACACTCATCACCCCCTCATCCCGCCCTCGGCCAGCACCATGGCGGGCGGGGGATTCCATTCTCAAAAGCTCTCAGCTATCCCGAAGTAATTCTTCCTGAAAGGGCTCCGGATAGCAATGCCGGGTTCCCAGGACCCCTCTCTCTGCCTCCCCAACACCCAGCACCTAGACAAGGTCACGTTGCAGCTATGAATAGGAGAAACCTGGGTTCAAGTCCTGGTTCCAGGTGCCCCTGAGCAAAGCTCCTAATCTCCATTTCTTGTTCTGTAAGGGTGGCAGGTGATACCACCCACCTTGTGGGGTTGCAATGAAGACTTAATGAAACGAAGCATGTATGTCACTTACCAGTGTCTGCCTTGGGATGTAACTGGTAGTTGTAGCCCTTCCCAAAACGAACGAGATGAGCCCAAGATAGGTGGTCCCTACCCCCTTCCACCATCACTCCGTGGCCACAGAGAGAAGGGGAAAATAAAAGTCACCCTTTCTCCATTTCCTTAGATCCATCAAGCTCTGCCACAGTAGAAGCTGAGGACAGGTTCAGACCAGGTCAGTGGCTGTGGCTCACAGGCCTCTAACAGTGGCCGAGGTCAGCCTGCAGGCAGCACCAAGACAGACAGCAGTGGAAATAACAGGCCAGGCCTGGGTCTGACCTCCTTCCAGATGCTCTGGGCTGTGAGACATCCTTGGATTCAGCACTTAAGGTGCCAAGAAGGTTGCCAGCTACCTGGAATGCCCAGGTCTGGTGGAGGGAAAAAGACAGCTTGGGAGTTCAGACACAGTTGCACATCCCAGCCCTGGCACTACATGAGCTGTGTGACCCTGAGGAAGCTATTTGCCCTCTTGGAGAGACAGCTATTCCTCAGCGAAATCATCCATCTTTAGGACTGTTGGCAAGGCCGAGAGAGGTCATCATGTCAAGCACTGGGCACACCCCTTCCTCTGGGTGGCTCTGAACTCCTGCAATAATAATTATAGCAACAATAATATCATCAGCTAATATGTAAGGACTTACTCCATGGCATGGCAGCACTAGGAATAGACACCACTGTCCCCATTTTACAGACAAACAAACTGAGTCAAAAAAGGAAAAACAAGGACATCATCCTGCCCAAGGTCAGACAGCTGGGAAGGGCTAACAGATGAACTTGAATCGAAGTCTATCCAGTTTCAGAACTGTTCTTTTAACCTACCTGGCTATATCAGAACTTAAACCAGTGTCTCAGAGCCCAGCCCTTTGAGGTGAGCCCTGGACATTAAGGATGTTTGTGCCTAACTCTTTGCCCTTTATCCTCCTTCCAAGGAAGCTAGTAATTCTCAATTCACCCACATCACATGCCCTTCATGTGTAAGCACAGGGTTAGCCACAGCCAAGGGAAGCATGAGAGGAGAACAGGAAAGAAACTTGTACAAAGCCAACTGAGCCTAGGAATTCCTATCATGCAGAAATGCCCCAACCTTCCCTCTGCTGCCCACAGAGCCTTAGTGTCAGGCAAAGCTGGACAGGCAGCGTCTGGCACTGCCACTTACTTGCAGTGTGATTGTGGGCAAGTTAGCACATTTATCTGTGCCTTGGCGTTCTTATGTATGAAAATGCAGAAAATGCCAGAAAGGGAATTTACCAGAACACTTGCAAAGACTAAATGAGATGTATTTAAACTGCTTACCAGAATACTGACATGTAAGTCAGCACTCAAGTTTTAGCTATTGTATCACCATCATTTTCCATCATCATCATCTCCATAATCCTCCATTATCATCACCATCACACCCCACCAGCACCATCATCTTCCATCATCATCATCACTGTCACCTTCCATCACCATCGTCTCCCATAATCCTCATCATCACCATCATCACTATAATCCTCCGTTATCATCACCATCACACCCCGCCACACCATAATCTTCAGTCATCACCATCATCACCATAATCCTCCATGATCATCACCATCACACCCCACCAGCACCATCATCTTCCATCATCATCATCACTGTTATCTTCCATCACCATCATCTCCCATAATCATCGTCATCACCATCATTGCTATAATCCTCCACTATCATCACCATCACACCCCGCCACACCATCATCTTCCACCATCATCACCATAATCCTCCATTATCATCATCATCACACCCCACCAGCACCATCATCTTCCATCATCATCATCACTGTCACCTTCCATCACCATCATCTCCCATAATCATCATCATCACCATCATCACTATAATCCTCCACTATCATCACCATCACACCCCGCCACACCATCATCTTCCACCATCATCACCATAATCCTCCATTATCATCACCATCACACCCCACCAGCACCATCATCTTCCACCATCATCATCACCATCATCTGCCATCACCATCATCTTTCATCTCCATCATTATCCATCATCATCACCATTATCTTCCATTATCATCATCATCACCACCACCACCATCACCATCATCACCATAATCCTCCATTATCATCACCATCACACCCCGCCACACCATCATCTTCAATCATCATCATCATCACCATAATCCTCCATTATCATCACCATCACACCTCACCACTATCATCACCATCACCACCAGCACCACAACCATCATCATCATCATCATCACGAATATCTTCCATCATGATTACATCATCATCTTCACCATAAGCATCATCTTCTCCCCACCACCACTACCATAATTATCACCATCACCATAAATCTCCATTATCAGCAGCATCATCACCACTACCACCACCATCATAATCATCATCACCATCATCATGCCCATGACCACCAACTTCATCATCACTCCCACTACTATCATCATCATTATTTCATTTCAGGGAGATAATGCATACCAAGGGCACAGCATACTGAGGGCAAGCAGAGGTATGACAAAGCTTCCCATGCCTAGAAGATAGACATAAGCGCCACCATCTTGGAAGACATAACCATTAGTTGTGCCTTGCTTTTTAGCTTTCATCTTCTATGGTCTCAAGTACATTAAAGCATTCCAGGGATAGAAATACAAGCCTCAATGCCCCGATTTCCTCATAACATTGCCTCTGCACCTTCAAGAACAGAGACCAAGACCAACCAACCTTTCCAGACTTGAGTTTTCTGCAACAGAGAAAAGAACCCAAGTCCTCATCTTCAGCGTCCACTCAATAATCTAGGGTAGCCCAGAGCCAACTCGTGCTGTCAGCTCCTGCAAGATCTGAAACTCTCACATCATCTTTGGTTCCCTCTTCCTCTCTCCCGTTTTCTCATCATTCCCCCATTCATTGAAAAAGAAGCAGGCATCTGCTCCACCACAGACCCTGTGCTATGAACTCAAGAAACAAAAGACAACAAGATGGTTCTTCTCCCTGCCCTCAGGAATGCTTCAGTCCAGTAGGGCAGCTGGACAATAGGCAGATAATTATGTAGTGACAGCTATAATGGGCCCCAGGAAGAAAAACACAAGGAGCTTGGATAGCATAGAATAGGGGGTGGACATTGTCCGGAGAACTCCAGGAATGCTTCCCTGAGGAAATGACACCTACATTGATCCCTGAAAGAGGAAAAGGAATTCTCACAGTGATGAAACGGGGAGAAGTTGAGCAAAAAAATTCTGGGAAGAACACTTTGTGCAAAGGCCTGGGGGTATTGCAGGGGACCGGAGTCTCCACTGAGGTGAGCATTGAGGAAGAAGGGAATGAGGTCTGAGAGAGGCTGCTGAGGTGAAAGGGCTTCTGATGTTGCTGGGTCTTACAGGTCAAGTAAAGGAGTCTCAGGTTGTATTCTTAAATCTCCAGCAAGCTATTAAAGAAAAATTTAAGTTAAAAGAAAAGAAAACACTGAGTTTTATCAGTGATTGCTCCAAGCTCAGAAATGGGAGGGTCACTGAGTCTTGATGAGTGTCTTCTCCATCTCCCAGCAGTGATTCAAGTAGACTTGCATTCCTACATAGAGAGGGCACAAGAGTGAGACCTGATGGACAAATCAAGCTAACGGGGGAAGAAAGAGATGTTCTGGCATGTCCCTGTGCAAAGTATCATTTCCCCCAAATCCAGAAGATCTGTCAGGTAACTGTCAGGTGGAGATTCCAAACACCTGTTGTCACTGCACAGACCTTCTTCCATCCGGCTTCCCCATCTGCCCATGCCAAGGAGTTCACACTCAAAACAGATCGCTCTGTACAGTGACGGAGTTGAATACTGATGTCTGCTGGGAAAGCAAGTCCTCATTGGTCCCCTCGGCTCCTCTCCTCTTGCTCGGAAGGCAAGACATCCAAGCTGAACTTCAGATGGAGAACAGGAAGCTACATTGAGACCCCTTGTCCTTCCCACCAAATGTTCTCTTCTTCATGGGTAGTTTCAGCACATGAGATGACCCCTGATGGAACCCTAAAGTAATCTATCACTTTGACAATATTGCAGTCAAGTCTCCATAACCAGGACTTCCTAGGGGAGGTAATCTGAATTGAAGAGCTTTTATAGGGTTTTAAGTGTTATTACTTTAAGGAATGACTGGAATAAAGTAGTTCTCAGAGAAGTGCTTCAGGGGAGAGAAAAGAATTGTCAAAATTAGAATAAATTATTGGGAAGCAGGGAGAGAGGAGGCGAGCTCATATTGAATTCTCACTACGAGCCGGCTGCTTTGCAGAGCCTGCCTCTTAATTCTCACAATAATCTTATGATGTCGGAATGATTATCATCTCCATTTTGCAGATGGGGAAAATGAGGTTCAAGAGGATAATAACATCCTGAAGATCACAGTGTTCAGTAACAGAGAAGGAACCTGATTACAGATTCTATCTCAGTCCCAAACCCATGGTCGTTCTTGTGCTCCCAGACAGGGTGCACACTCACAAGCACTTTTGAAGTTCTGGACGGTGTTTAAGGAAATGCCCTAAAATAGACCAAGGGTAAAAGAATCTCTTAGTTAAAAATCTGGGCTTTAGAGTCAGGCTGCCTGGGCAAGTTATTAACCTTGCTGAGCCTCAGTTTCTTTTATCTGTGAAATGAGGACAATGGTGAATTCTCCTTCAGGTATAATGAGGAACAAATATTAAAATCTCTTTAAGTCCCTAATTGTGGTACTTGGCATGTAGTATGGGCTTCATATTTGTTAGCCATTTTCACTGTTACTAATCACATCATCATTTATCTAATTGTGGTAGGTAACCTCTAAAATGGTACCCAATGATCTCACCTCTTGGTATGCATGCACTTGTAGAGTCCTCTTCCCTTGAGTAATAGCTGAACTTATTGACTTTTTTTTTTTTTTTTTTTTTTTTGAGACGGCGTCTGGCTCTGTCGCCCAGGCTGGAGTGCAGTGGCGCAATCTCGGCTCACTGCAAGCTCCACCTCCCGGGTTCACGCGATTCTGCTGCCTCAGCCTCTCGAGTAGCTGGGACTACAGATGCCTGCCACTACGCTGGGCTAATTTTTTGTATTTTTAGTAGAGACGGGGTTTCACCATGTTAGCCAGGATGGTCTTCATCTTCTGACCTTGTGATCCGCCCACCTCGGTCTCCCAAAGTGCTGGGATTACAGGCGTGAGCCACCGCGCCCGGCCTTGACTTTTCTTTGAGACAGGCTGTCACCTAGGTTGCAGTGCAGTGGCATAATCATAGCTCACTGCAGCTTCAAACTCCTAGACTCAAGCAATCCTCTTGCTTCAGCCTCCCAGGTAGCTGGGACTACAGGTGTGTATCACAATGCCCTGCTAAATTTTTTTTTTTTTTTGGATGGAGTCTCACTCTGTCACCCAGGCTGGAGTGCAGTGGCACGATCTCGGCCCACTGCAACCTCTGGCTCCCTGGTTCAAGCGATTCTCCTGCCTCAGCCTCCTGAGTAGCTGGGACTACAGGTGCCTGCCACCACTCCTGGCTAATTTTTTGTATTTTTAGTAGACATGGGGTTTCACCATGTTGGCCAGGATGGTCTCGATCTCCTGACCTCATGACCCGCCCGCCTCAGCCTCCCAAAGTGCTGGAATTACAGGTGTGAGCCACCACACCCGGCCATTTTTTAAATTTTTTGTACAGACAAGGTCTCGCTATGTTGCCTAGGCTGGCCTTGAACCCCTGGCCTCAAGCAATCTTCCTGCCTCTGCCTCCCAAAGGGCTGGATTACAGGCATGAGCCACTGTGCCCAGCCTTAATTGTTTCTAATTAAATGAATAAAGCAGAGGGAATGGAGTGTCGTTCCCAAGATTAGGTTATTTTTAAAAATCCTGTGACTTCTGACTTGGGTGCCCTCTCTCACTCATTTGCTCTGAGAGAAGCCAGTTGCCAAGAGGTGAGCTGCCTACTGGAGGGGTTTGTGTGGCAAGAAACTAGTATCTCCAAATGACAGCTAGAAAGAACTGAAGAGCTCTGTCCAGCCAGATTCATGGGTGAATTTAGAAGGAGATCATCCCCAGTCAGGCCTTGAGTTAACTGAAGTTCTGGATGGCATCTTTGTTTTTGTTTTTATTTTTGAGATAGGATCTTGCTCTGTTTCCCAGGCTGAAGTGCAGTGGCACGATCACAGTTCACTGCGGCCTCAACCTCTTTGGTGCAAGCAATCCTCCAACCTCAGCTTCCTGAGTAGTTGGGACTATAGGTGCACACCACCATGCCCAGCTGTTTATTTTTATTTTTGGCAAGACAGGGTCTTACTATATTGCTCAGGCTAGTCTCAAACTCCTGGGCTCAAGCAATCCTCCTGCCTCCACCTGTCAAAGTGCTGGGATCACAAGCATGAGTCACCATGCGTGGCCCTGGCAGGCATCGGATTACAGCCTGTGAGAGATTCTTGAGGCAGGGCACCCCACAAAGCCATTGCACAAATGCCAACCCACAGAAACCATGAAATAATAAATGTCTGTTGTTTTAAACCGCTAAGCTTGGGGGTAATTTGTTACACAGCAATAGATAACTAATACACTCATCCATATTTGTATTCCCCCAACAGTGCTTTGCTTTATCAGCAGATCAGAAGGCGAATTTCAGCTGCAATCCTGTCTACAGCATTAGAAAAGACAAATTGGCATATACAGAGGTAGCAAGTTCACCGTATTTCACACTTCAAAATGCAGAGTCTGACAGCTACAGCGGCTGGGATAGACAGGAAGCTATCAGTCTACAAAGTAAAATCAGAAGGGTGTGGAAATAAGACACAATTAGATCTGGAAGGAGCTTTAGAATTCCAAGGCAACCCCAGTTTCCATCTTACAGATGGGCAAAAAATGCCTAATGGGATTAGTCAAGCAATACTTCCTCTGGGGACAAGCGTGGGAAAGAGCAGCAGTCACAGACAGGCTGAGACCAAGTGTGTCTTGATCAACTAATGATGTGTGCCAACAGCATGAAGCGGGAGTGCGTGCCACATGTCTGCCATCCTTGCTACTGGTGCTTCTAGAACTGCAGAAGAAAAAGTGGCTCTATCCCATTGTGGAAACCCAAGCCATCAAGGACTCCGGACTCCGAGGATGAGAATATTTGCTTCACCCCCGACCCCAACCCCACAGACATGCTTTGTAAAATGTTTTTAGGAACCCCCTACCCAGGGCTACAGACTTAAAGGCACTCTGTGGGGTTAGAACTCTGTGACATGAATGTGTTTTATTGACTGTGATAGATGACAGTTTGTATCTGTCCTATAAGGTCCCTACTCAGAGAAAATTCAAAGGGATAGAAAGAGGGACTTCTAACCCATAAGCTGCTTAGAGTCTCCAAAGAATAAGGATTCTTTTCTTTTTGTTTGCCCTTAAGGATCTTGAAAATATCCCCTTCCCAGAGCAGGAAATGAATGCCCCATTTTATTTACATTAGGTTGACGATATTTTGCTCTCCCAGGAAAAGCCATTTGCCCAGAGGCAATACCCAGATGGTCCACCAGTACCCCTTCTTTGTGCAAAATAGCAGCACGTTTAGAAGCAAGGATGGTAGATGCAAGGCACACACATCCCCATCCTCTGCCTCATGCCCCAGCAGGCATCCTTAATCAATCAAGACATTCCTTCCTAATCAACCTGAATGCGGCCTCAGAACCTATGTAAACATAGCACTTCAAGCAGTCCCTACAATTGATCGGCATCAGCATGAAAAATTAGATTTGCATTAAGTGCCTGCTTTGTCTTTCTCCCTGGCTCAGATGCTGACTTCTGCACCAGGCAGCCCTGGCTGTCTTCCCTACTCAAGCTTCACCCTTGAAAAGTTGCACCTTGCCATTTGCCAGCCCCGCCTGGGCTGCAAGAAGCAGGAAAAATAGCCAAACATACATCTTTCCATCTTCCCCTTCGGCTGGAAGGCAAAGTCTCTACCTCCCAGTACCAAATGGTGTGCATCACACTCCTTCAGCATGCAAGAAACTGATGAAGAGAGTTATCCACATCTGCAACTGGAGAAATAAGAAGGCCTGAGCTGCCCAACCCTAGATGCTCTATGGCTCATCTGGACCACAAGGTCTTACAAATCCTGGGACTTGAAAGAGAGTGAAAAAAGCATTGTGAGAGTAAGTGATGGCTCATGTGTTTATCACACGATTCGCCATGGTGAAAGTCCCTAGTGTAGGATCTTTACTTGGACAGGGTCCCTGTCATCACCACCTAAGAAGAGGCTGTTATGGGCTGAACTGTATCCCTCCAAAATTTGTGTGTTCAAGCTCGAAGTCCCAGTACTTCAGAATGTGACCGTATTTGGTGATAGAGTCTTTAAAGAAGTAACTAAAGTGAGATGAGGTCATTAGGGTGGGCCCTTATCCCATCCCACTGGCATCCTTTGATTAGGACACAGACACAGAGGGAAGACCATATGGAGACACGGTAAGAAGGCAGATCATCTACAAGCCACAGAGAGAGGGCTCAGAAGGAACCAACCTACTGACACTTTGGTCTCAGACTCGCAGCCTCCAGAATGATGACAGAATGCAGTTCTGTTGTCTAAACCACACAGGCTGTGGTACTTTGTGATGGCAGCCCTTGCAAACTAATACAAGAGCTGACCATGACATTTTAGGAAAAGTGAAGCACTTGGTATCTTCTTTCCCAGGACAGGATAAATAGCCATGATCAATCATCTATGCATCATGTATAGATGAAAGAAAACAACACAACTTTTATCATTTCATTTCTCAAAAATACAGACAGGTATTAACAAGAAAACAAAAAATGGTCCATGAACTTACTACCATAATAAACCCTGCTGACACTGAAAATACACTGGGTTAGACAATTCAAATGGTATTGAAAGATACAAAATGCCCTATTCTCCCAGTCCATCAGCGCAGCCTATTTTAGTTCCCAATGGCTTTCTTAATTCATTCTAGAAAATTCCAAGGAAATAGGTCATGGGTGTCAACAAGAAACCAGACATTATGCTGGGGTGAAGATGCTCAATAGAAGACCCCAGTCCTGCCTTGGATGACACCTGTCTAATGAGGAAGCTAGACATGAAAAATCAACTCAACATTTTGAGATATGAAAAGTGCCTCCGCAGAGGTTGTGAAGATCAATCTAAGTGCAAAGAAGAGGAACAAACTAACTCCTTCACTTCCAACAGTGAGAGTTGGAGTATTTTTAGAGCTAGTAGACTTGTGTGGGATAACAGGCATTCACATTCAATGTTCTGATTGTGTAGGTTGCTACAACCTGCATGAATGCTCAGCTCAGACTTTAGACGGAGCATTCCACCTCCAGGATATACACTACATAGATTGCCTTGAAAAATATGAAAATATATATGGCAATAACGTTTCAGTGAAATATTGCTTCTAAGAGCAAATCAGTGGAAACAACCCAACTGTCAAGATCAAACAAGTCATGGTACATCCACATGATGATATATTATGCAGGCACTGAGAAGAAAGGCACAGAACTGTTTCTGCTGATCTGGAAGGGGCTCCAAGATACAAGATGAAGGGAAAAAAAGCAAGTCACAAAAGAGTGTGTTATGAATGGCCACTCTGGTATAAATATTCAAGGCTACATGTGCACACTCACATACACACTAGCATAGCCATGGGTGAATTTTCTAGAAAGAATTAAGAAAGCCATTGGGAACTAAAATAGGCTGGGCTGGTGGACTGGGGGAACAGGGCATTGTGCATCTTTCTATACCATTTGAACTGTCTAATCCCGTGCATTTTCAGCAGCAGCAGGGTTTATTATGGTAGTGAGTTCATGGAACATTTTTTGTTTTCTTCTTAATACTTGTATTTTTGAGAAAGGAAGCTGTAAATTGTGCTGTTTTTTTTTTAATAATCTATACATGATGCATAGGTGGATGAGGTGTTTATGGATGTGTAGTACGTGTGGGTGTGTTTTTATCTCATCCTCTTTGGGACCTTGGAGAGAGATTAGGAGAAAATCCCCCAACGGCTTTGACCCCTGGTCAAAGGCTTCAACATTCATCATTAGCAATTCTACAGAGCACAGCAAGGATTTCTTTTATGCATCTCCGGATGAAAGAAAATCTAGATCACAACTCATTCTGTGAATCTAAGATAGCTTCCCTCTTTGAGGAGGAGACCTCCCACCTAAGCATGTGAGCCACCCTGGACTGGAGCCCAGCAAGCCTGGATGCAGAACACCACTTTCTGACCCTGACCAGGAGAAAACCAGGCCTGTAGGCAAGGAGGAGGGCCAAGCTCTTGACCTCCTGTGGGCTGGGCTAGAGGGTGGGGAGAAAGAAACCAAGGAAGGGAAGGACCCTGGACACTGAAGACGGGTCTCTGCCACTGCATCTGAGCAAAATGCCTGGTGGGAAACAGGAAGCAAACTGGAGCTTAAGGAATGTTTTAGGAAGCCCAAGGACACATCTGTCCACCATGAATACAGGTAGCAGGGGAGAAATAATTCTTTTTTTGCGGGGGGTGGGGGGCGGGGATGGAGTTTCCTTCTTGTCTCAGGCTGGAGTGCAATGGCACAATCTGGGATCACTGCAACCTCTACCTACTGGGTTCAAGTGATTCTCCTGTCTCAGCCTCCCAAATAGCTGCGATTACAGGCGTGCACCACCACACGCAGCTAATTTTTGTATTTTTAGAAGAGATGGGGTTTCACCATGTTGGCCAGGCTGGTCTCGAACTCCTGACCTTAGGTCATCCACCTGCCTCAGCCTCCCAAAGTGCTGGGATTACAAGCATGAGCTACCATGCCTGGCCGGGGAGAAATAATTCTAAGGAAACAATACTCCACCTGAAGCTCAGCCTTGGAGTGGCTTTGCAAAGGAGGCCTTTGGAATCAGAGAGGGTTCAAACCCCATCTCTAACCTCTCCTAGCTGTGTGGCCTCAGGCAAATCACCTGACTTCTCTGTGCTTACAGTCCTTGTTCTAGGGACAGAGATGAGCAATGAACAGGGCAAACATGTCATCTGATTGGCAACAAGGCTTGTTGCCAATCAAATGACAGCACCAAGATTTGACAAAGGCCATGAAGGAAATCAAACAGAGGCCATGACAGAAGATAATGAGGGACGAAGAAGTCTCTCTGCAAACGCGACATTTAAACTGTGACTGCATTTTTATGTAATGGAATAAGCCGTCTCTCGCCCCTTGTGGAAGCCAGGGTCCTGGAAGGGAACAGATGGCAAGTTCAAATTAAGATAATTTGGGAGGAAATTAATAAAAAGACTATTCATAAAGGTATGGGCAGGGGGTAAAGGAGCCACAAGTTATAATCTGGTGCCCTGCAGCTAGTGATAGTGAGGGTCCCCGCTCTGCCCTCATCCCTAAACCCAAATACAGACAGAGAGGGTTGCCTGACAGCAGCAGAGATCTTAGCTTAGGAATACAGCAGCCCATGGGAGGGAGCAGGGCCTATAAATGCCCTCTTCTCTCCTTCCTCCTCCTGTAACATACTATGGCTCCCTATTGCCCAAACCCAATGAGAAACCAGTGGGAAAAGGTGCCTCGTGCTGGGGTTTACATGGGAAAGCACATCAACAGTGGAGAAGAGCATCAAACAGAGGAGAAGAGTAGAAAGCGGGTCTGGAAAAGTAAGCAGATGCTACCCATTTGTTCCCCTTCTGCACATCGGAATCTTGGGGGGTCATATTAGAATTTGTTAACGCTTCTAATCCTGCATTCATAAGGCCAATGAGAATTACCTTGTATGTGTTTTATGTGTATGTGTTTAATTCTAAATGCTTGATGATTTGCTATAGACACATTTCTTGCAAGGGGCTTTCACTGTCTAGAGCTTTAGATGTCCCAAGTAATCAATAATGCTGCAGCTCTGACTCCAAATTAAATAACTGCACATTCATTACCCATTACTGGAAGCACACCAGGAACTCCCCCTCCAGAAGCACAAATCCCCATGCTCAAAGCCTTCCTTCTCCTCTGCTACCCACTCTAATCGTCTGGCAGCTTGGATCGGACAATGTGAATATCATCCGGCTTTTAGAAATCAAACTCCCTTCGCTGGTCTAACCTAAATTGGGATGAAAAATGCCAAGGCTCTGAAATTTACTCCGCCAAGCTGAGCCCCAAGGGAGGACATAACATTTGGCTGCAGAATCGGGAAATGTTTGGCTGCTTCCCTGTCATCTGCTTCTCCAAGGAAAGCGGAGGAACACAGAATTTCAGCTCCATAGTGTGTGGATCCCCTGCTCCCTCCCTACTGAGCTGCCAAAACAAAAGGAAGGGTTACCTAGAAGTGGGGAGTAAGGTGGACCACAGTGATATGTAATGAGAACCAAGGAGAACTGCATTTGGGGCTGAGCAAGTTGAGTTTCACATCACGCCCTTTCTGTCTCAGCTAACGAAAAACATCACGCTAAGTGGCCAGGGAAGAACAATAGTGTCTGAGCCAGAAATTTCCTTCAGTGACACAACACATCATTTTGCAAGTACGCACTTCTAGGAGGTCTTTTCTGTGATCAGAAAGCTATAAAGCACCCATAAGAGAAACTCATCCTGACATACATGCCCATCAGGAGAGAAGAGAGACTGGTGTTATATGCACCCCAGCCCCCAGACAGGAAGCTCTGCAATGAGGGTAAGTAGTAAGATACTGACTATGGATCAAATACCATCTAGACAAAAATCAGAATGAACCCTATTAGTTGTCCCATCCCAACTCAGCTTCTTGTAGATTAAGAGAAACAGCCCGTGCAATTACTTCAATCACTTATGCAAAGTAAGATCGTTTCCCAAATTGGAAGTGACAGTCTGGGCCACCTGGTAGGAAAGGCAGCCTGTCCCCAGGAGGGGCTGAGCATTTCTCTCCTAGCTCTTTGGGTATTTGCTTGGTCGTGAGATAATCATAATCAAAATCATTACGTCCTTCCCCAGCACCATCACCATCATCCATCTGCCGGTGTAGCAGGGCATTGAGTGCAACTTTTCAGTTCCCCTGAAACCAGCTCTAAGGCTTGTGGCTAGGAAAAAAAATACAGGCACCAAAAATATCTTCAGCCTGGGCAACACAGCAAGACCCCATCTCTACAAATAATTTTTAAAATTAGCTGGATGTAGTGGCATGCGCTTGTGGTTCCACCTACTTAGGAGGCTAAGGTGGGAGGGATCGCCTGAGCCCTGGAGGTCGAGGCTGCTGTGAGCCTTCATTGTACCACCACACTCCAGCCTGGGTGACAGAGCGTGACCTGTCTCAAAAAAATAAATAAATAAATAAACACCAAAATAGCTTATCAATGTGTGTTTTCCAAATCTGTATATACAGATAACATCAGTTACAAAAAGTTTAGTATGTGCTATCATGGCTAGATGGAGAGGTAGACATTTTTATTTGAATAACTGGGAGAACTAGATTGAGAAAGGTTAACTTGGAGGGCTGCCTGGAAGATACAAGACTCTAGCCATCTTGAGGAAAGGATTTGTGCCCAGGAAATAGAAGAAACTTGGAAGTTAAAGGCAGGGTCTGCACAAACCCAGAGGCACCCCAGAGGCAGGGAAGGGAGCTGGTGGTTTGTGCAGCAATAAATTAAAAAGGCATCCATGGAGCAAATCATATTAAACATGTATCTTGTCCTCAACAAGTAAATTCCAGACACTACTCAAAACACTTAATTTATCTTACTTTGCTTGAACTCCACAATGACCCGGTAAGATGGGCACTGTTAAACCTCTGAGTGCCAGGGCTGAGCTTCAAATTGAGGCAGTCGTCTTCAGAGTTCACTTACTTGACCACTACATGAATGAGTAATGAGCTCACGGTCCAATGAAAACAATGCCAATTAAGTAGGGAGAACGACTGTGTTCTGGAGTAATCGAGAATCTTGCAATCACATGGAGGCATTAGGAACAGCAGCCTCAGCCTCTCCAGTTTGGAGCATATAAGAAATGTCTGGTCTCACTCCAGATTTACCAAATCAGATTCTGCACTTTATTATTTTTTTAATTGACAAGTAAAATATGGCATATATTCATGGTATATGACATGATGTTTTGCGATATGTGTACACTGCAGAACAGCTAAATCAAGCTATGTAACATGCATTGCCTGATTCTGCATTTTAACAACGGTAACCAGGGGCTCCCTCTATGCATTAAAACGTGAGTTGTGCTGGTCTCAAAGTCTGGGGTCAATAATGTAAGTCTAAGACAAGAAGGGGGCACTCTGGCTTAAAACAAGGCAGGTAGGGGCCTGGATGAGCTGCTTTGGTTAAAAGCTAGAGTCACACTTTGGAGGCCTGGGCAGGAGGATCACTTGCACACAGGAGTTTGAGACTGCAGCGGCCTATGATCGTGCCACTGTACTTGCACTTCAGCCTGGATAACATAGCAAGGCCTCATCTTAAAATAAAAATAAAAATAAAAATAAACTAGAGCCAGGTCCAGGCACTCATGGCTCTGCCACTTCCTCAGATATGGGGCTCTGGGCATCTTATGAAACCTCAAAGACTCACCTTCACCATTTGAACAGTGGAAGCAAAGGACTGACTCCTCACTGGGTTGTCACAAAGATTAGGTGAGAAATTCTATATGTGGTGCTTAAGCACAGCACCTGCTAAATATTAATCCTCCACATAAATATTACCTATTACTACACCTATGGCAAAATTATAAATTATTGACATTTAGCTGGCTCTGAAGGTCCCAATTATAGTTGACAATGCCTGGGAAGGGGTTGGAAGAAGGTGCAGAAAAATGCAAAATGCAGCTGAGCTAAATTTCCTCATCCTATCTGGACAGAGTTTAAAGCTGTCATCTCATTCTTGACTTTGAATCTTAGAGAAACAAGGGTTACGGCAGCCTTTTCAGAAGAACTTCAAGGCTCAACTTAAATCGCATGTAGAATTAATAGCAGGATGCCTACCTTCAAATCAGCAGGTAAGATAAAAGGAAATTTAACAGACTCTACAGAGCAAAGAACAGAGAAAACAAATGAAGCAGCAAGGAAAGTCTTTGTAATAAATAATTTTTTAAATGACAGAAGATCAAACATATCTATTATGGCAAATATATTTGCACTAAATTCCTCTATTAAAAGACTAGGATTCTCAGACTGGCTGAATAAACGAAATCCATCCATGTGGCACTTCCAAGAGACACCTACAACAAAAGGCAATTTTACAAAATGAAGGGCAGCATGTCCAGGCCTACTCATGGGAACCAAAGAAAGAATGGAGAATAACGCTGGTTTCAGAAAAACCCAAGGCAGGATGCATCAGCCAACCTCAAGATGGTCATTTTCTATTAATAAAAGGTTCAATCCATAGCCAATGCTAGTCAATAAATAGCCTTTGTGAGTCAAATGGTATGGGCTCAGAATATGTACAGCACAATCTTTGGCCAGTACCAAGAAAAACAAACAGAAATAAACTAACTCTGGGAGATCCTAACCAACCTATCTCATATGAAAAATAAAGAACCCCATGCTACCCCATGCTTATAAAATAAATAAGGTTTGTCATACAGAGAGAGCACCTTTACAAATGTCCAGGAGTTTTTTGTTTTTTTTTTTTTTTTGAGACAAAGTCTCGCTCTTGTCCCCCAGGCTGGAGTGCAATGGCGCGATCTCAGCTCACTGCAACCTCTGCCTCCTGGGTTCAAGAGATTCTCCTGCCTCAGCCTCCCAAATAGTTGGGATTACAGGTGCCCACCACCACACTTGGCTAGTTTTTCTGTTTTTAGTAGAGACGGGGTTTCACCATGTTGGCCAGGCTGGTCTCGAGCTCCTGACCTCAGATGATCTGCCCACCTCGGCCTCCCAAAGTGCTGGGATCACAGGAGTGAGCCACCGTGCCTGGCCGTCCAGGGGTATTTTCTAAACACACATTAATGAACAAGTTAGGCTTTAACGAAGTCCCCTCAGTAGGTTCTGTACAATCTACTTTCTCAGCCTATAGTGTAAGTGGAAATTAATTTTTAAAACTCCTGTTGTGACAAGTTCCTAATGCTTAGAAGTTCACGAGCACCTTGACGGATGCTGTAGTTGAATAATGGGTAGGGTTTGAATAACCCAAGATGGAGTAATGCCAAAGAAATTCTTATTTGCTTTGGAATATGGTCACAAACTCAGGGAAATTCAACCAGACTTGCCCACTTGTCTGTCCATCCACCCATTCATCCTTCTTTCCTTCCTTATTTCCATCCATTCACACATCTACTCATCCGTCCGTCCACCTATCCATCTATCCATCTGTGTACCATCCATCTACCCATCACCCACCCATCCATCCATCTACCCACCCACCCTTCCTTCCTTCATTCTATCCATTTACCTACCCACCCTTACATCTGTCTTTCCATCCATCCACACTTCCCTTCCATCCATCTACCCACCCACCCTTACATCTGTCCTTCCACCCACCCACCTTCCCTCTTTCCATTCATCCATCCATCTACCCACTCACCTTTCCATCCATCCTTCTACCCATCCTTCTATTCATCCATCCATCCATCCATCCACCCACCCACCCACTCATCCATCCATCCATCTACCCACCCATCCTTCCTTCCTTCTGTCCATCCACCCACCCACCCTTACATCTATCCTTCCATCCATCCACCCATCCTTCCTTACGTCCATTTTTTCATCCATTCATCTACCCACTCTTCTATCCATCCATCCACCCATGATATGTGCATTATCTACTCTCTACTAAGTAGTACACAAGGTACTGGGAATGGAATAAAAAGGTGAGGTACTGCTTATTAGGAATTTTATAGATCCATAGCCATGCAAAAAAAAAAAAAGAAAGAGAAAAAACAGGGTAAGTACAGAAAGTAATCAAAAAGAGGTATGATGATAAGCAATGAGACATCACAGTGTAACAGGAGTAATGAGGTGTCAGGTAAGGTCTGTTTCTCACCTAACAAATATTTATCAGATGTTCATTATATACCATGCCCAGAAGCTATCACAGTGAATGAGACATATTTCTTGGGGAGCATATATTTTTGTGGGAAGAAATCACATAAATAAACATGAGAACAAAAAAGGAATATTATTTCAGATCATGCTGAGTGCCATGGAAAAGACAGAACAGGGCAATGGAAAGGGGCATGTTTGAGCCAGGGCAGTCATCAAACTCTCAGGAGGAGGGACATCAGCTCTGAGAGCCTCATGGATCAAGGCACGGGCAGAGGCAATGTCAGAAAGGTGACTGGAGCCAGCTCGTGTCAGTGTCAGGCTGTCCAGACATAGTCTGATAACAACGGGAAGCCTTGGGACTTTGAGCAGGAATTCCATGTGTTTCTGCTGGATCCCCTACGACAACCTGAGTTCCTCTGGAAGCCAGACTCCCTTTTATGCCAAAGTTACCTATGCAGGCAGGCGTGCAGCTTCCACGGAGGATCAGATGGCAAATCCTGCCCTAATTATGCTGGTAATTATGAGCTGACACTTGCAGAGCAAGAAAGAACATTCCTTCTGTTAGGAAATGATCAACTGGGAAGCCAGTCCCGGCCTCTAAAACAGGGAAAGCGCTGTGAATTTACAAACAGCTGATGAAAGGAGGCGAGACCCAGTCCAGGAGGGCAGCACAGAAATCACTCAAGAAATAATTAAGGAGCCTGGAAGACGAGAAGAAGATTTCGTTCCAGTATGCACACGGACCCTTCTGGCCCCTGGGGCAGCATTAAAAAGAGCAAATACTCCTCAGTCAGTCTGACCAAGATTTTAATCCTTGCCCTGACTGTGGTGAGCCGGGAGACCTGGTAGCCTGGGAAGGTTATTTGCCTCTCTGACCCTAAGGCTCCCCACTGCTGCAAATGGGTTTAATAACAATCTTTCTTGCAATGGGGGTTGGGGGACAATGTTGGGAGGATTACACGACATCACATTTGTAAGGTGCCTGGAACACAGTAGGTGTACAAGCAATGCCAGGCCCTCCTCCCCAGGCTTCCCTATGCCTCGTCGGTGGAAGCTCTGGAGTGAGGAGGAAGGGAAAGAGAATAAAAGGGAGGGTGCTGCCAACCACAGAGGTTATTATGCTCCCTGGTGATGCTAGAAGGCAGGGAGAGAGCTGTGATAATAAGATTCTCACCCCGTTTTCTGTGTGACGGCGAATAACAGAGACATGAGAAAAGAGCATCTGTCAGAACTCACAGAGAAGGCAGACAAGGCAAGGAGATCAAAGGAATAAATCCATTGCAATCTGAAAAACAGCCTGCCTGCTTTCATCTGTCTGGGAGGTGACACAAGGACCCACACTCCAGCCAAAAACACACTTTCTTCCACCCATGCTGCATGGAGTGGGGCTGAAGGCATGGCAGCTTCCAAAACACACCCCCTTCGAGGATAATAAATCTTCTCCCTGGTCTGGCCACACCTCGCCAGGACCTTGATCCCCACTCCAGGCTAAGCTCTAGAACTATACCCCTGCCAAGGAGATTTATCCATTTTAAAAGGTCAGAGAATTATTGCCACCGAAGCTTGGGCTCAGAGCAGGTGTAAATACTCCCGAGGTCCCATGAGTGCTTTATCACACTCAGGAGTGAGGACCTGGGGCATGTTGTGCCTTGGGGAAGTTCCTTCCCAGGCAGACCATGTAACTGCCCTGGTGCCTGGAGAGACAGACGGTTCTCTGGGGGTGGGGACCTATATGCCCATGCCACCTTTTATCGCTTTCTTCTCCCTCTCACCTGGGAAGGGTCTCATCTTCAGCTTCCTGGGCTGCCAGCAATGGTAGGGACCTGGATCCTCTCTGTTCAGTTTCATAGAGCATCTCTCAGAGGGAAAAAGGACACCACTCAACAGATTCCTACCTCAACCCAGTCACTGAAATAATGAAAAGGCAGAAGTGCAAGGCCACTTAAAAAACATCTTAACTGTAAAGACTAGATCACCTGTTTTCCAATACGCTGGTTCCTGAGCCTCTCTTCAAAGAGGAACGGAATGCCATTTCCTCAATAGTAATTCCCATGTTCTCACATCCGACTAAGAACTTTTTAGCATCTAAAGATGCTCTGGGGGCTGTGTGGATCTGGGAAAGCCGAGAATATAATGAGTTTTTAAAAGTAATCAATCAGACTGGGCACAGTGGCTCACGCCTGTAATCCCAGCATTTTGGGAAACCGAGGCCAGTGGATCACCTGAGGTCAGGAGTTCGAGACCAGCCTGGCCAACATAGTGAAACCCCCTCTCTACTAAAAATACAAAAAATTAGCCACGCGTGGTGGCAGGCACCTGTCATCCCAGCTACTTAGGAGGATGAGGCAGTAGAATCGCTTGAACCCAGGATGCGGAGGTTGCAGTGAGCTAAGATCGCACCACTGTGCTCCAGCCTGGGTGACAAGAGTGAAACTCTGTCTCAGAAATAATAATAATAACTGCTGCACTGGTATGAAAAATGCTAATACTTTCAGGGAGCCTGGTAAAGCCTCCAGATACAATGGGAGGGTTCCAGGCTGCATAGGCGGACAGACCAGGGTTCAAATCCCAGCTCTGCCACTTACAAGTAGTGTGACTGTGGGCAGGTTACCTCAGCTCTCTGGGCTCCTGCACTCCATGGTAGAAAAAGAGAGATGATGAGACCCAGTTGCTCAGATGCTGTATGGATTTAGGCTGATGGGTTATCACGCGGCTCATGGGTGATGCCCACTGAATTATTATTTTGTCAAGTTGCCTTTGACAGCCCTGAGATAGAAAGGGAGCGGGAGAGAGATGAATAGAGTTTGAGAGAGACAGGGAGAGAGAATGTGTGCGTGTGTATCTGGGTTAAACAAGCTATCAACAAATCAACGCAATCAAATGACCCAGCAACTGCACAGACTTCCCAAAGTTTAGAGGTTAAGAGGCTACAGTGGGAAAAGGGGGTATACCAGGGACCAGGAATAGACACATTTGGTCCCTCCAGGTGAGAGGAGCCTGTCTCCCCTTCCCTCGATCTCCTACCCCTTCTTTGCCCAAGCCCAGTGCACAGCCTAGAACATGCTACCCAGGGCTGACGTTCCACGTGCAGGACAGCGTGGTGGGTGGAAACACGGGCGAAGGCCAGCCTTGCAGGCTTGAGACCTCGGCTCTGTTCCTCACTCTGGGAGCTCTGGGAGAAACCTTGCTGAGTTTGTTTCCCTTTGTTAAAAGACGGTGACAGTCTGGCAGCTCCTCAATAAGTTAAACACAGAATTACCATATGGCCCAACAATTCCACTCCTAGGTATATACCCACAAGAACTGAAAACAGGAACTCAAACAAGTACATGGACACAAATGTTTATGGCGGCACTCTTTGCAATAGACAAAAGGTAGACACAACCCAAATTTCCACCTCTGGATGAATGGATAATCATGTGGTCTTGCCTTACAATGGAATATTACTCAGCCATAAAAAGGAGAGAATGCTAGAATATGAATAAACCTCAAAAACATTATGCTGAATGAAAGAAGCCAGACACGAAAGACCACATACTATACAATTCCATTTATATAAAATGTCCAAAAGAGGTAAATCCACAGCAGCAGGATGCAGACTAGCAGTTGTCAGGGGCTGGGGGATGGAGGAAGGGGGAGTGACTGCTTAATGGTCGCAGGGTCTCCTTTGGGGGTGACAAAAATGTTTTGGAACTACAAAAAGGTGTGGTGGCACCACATTGTGAATGCACTAAAGCCCACAGAGCTGCTCACTGTAAAACGCCTAACTTCATGTTATATGAATTTCCATTATAAACTGATTAATAAAGAGGGAAACAATGGTGCCATCACTCAGGCAGTGTAGACAGAAGCAATGGATGCACGTGAATAAGGCACCTGGGATAATCCCTGGCGTATTATAAACCACCCCCCCTCCCCACCCCACAAACACTTCATTAGATGTTTCCTTGCTCTGTTGGCTTTTAACAGAGCCCACCTCCCAAACACCCAACTAGTCCTGAAATGACTTGTCCACCTGGGGGGTGTGCTGGGGAATGAGCACAGGTGCTGGGATGATACTCCCACAAAGAAAGAGGACTCTGAGAAGCTGCCACCAGTGCAAAATGCCTGAAGGCAGCTGTACCTGAGAGAACCCCTCCGCCACCTGCTCCATGCTCTCCAAAGCAGCAGCAGAGGAGGCAACAGACAGGCCAGAGCTTGCCCGCTCTAGTACCCACCTCCCAAGAAAACCTCTACTGGTCAGATCCACCATCCCCACCAGGTCCTGCAGAAAGCAGAGTAGTTCAGGGTGACCACAGCATGGGTAGACACCTACCAAGAGCAAGGGAAAAGGTATAAACATCTTCTGTTCTCAGTTCCCAGCCCCAGAAGCTAGAATTGAGCTAAGTGACGGGGCGGGAAGCCAAGTGAAGAAGTAGCGACCTCTGTCCTGAGATGGATCCAGTCTCCCAGGATCTCACAACTTGTAACGGTGTTTCTGATAAACCAGCCAATGTCAGCACAGAGAGGATCCAGGTCAAGCAAAAGGTAGCTGCTCAGCATAATGCGCTCAAGGTTCATCCAAGTTGTAGAATGGAATGCTGCTTCCTTCCTTTTTATGGCTGTATAATATTCCACTGCATGGATAGACCGCATTTTATTTGGACATGTGAGCTATTTCTCCTTTTTGGCTTCCATGAATAATGTCACTGTGAAGTCGTGTGTCCATGTGCTTGTTTGAGTACCTGTTTTCAGCACTTTGGGGTATATAAGTAGGAGTGAAATTGCTGGGCCATATGGTAATTCTATGTTTAACTTTTGGAGGAACTGCCAAACTGTTTTCAAAGTAAAAGAAGCCAGACACAAAAGGCCACTTACTATATGATTCCACTTATGTGAAATACTCAGAATACGTGAGCCCACAGAGACAGAATGCAGACTGGTGGCTGTCAGGGGCTGAGGGGAGAGGACAACAAGAGGGGAGACTGCTTAATGGGTACAGGGCTTTACTTTGGCATGGTGAAAATGTTTTGGAAGTAGAGCGAGGTAGTGATTGCCCAACACTGTGAATGTACTAAATACTTCTAAATTGTTCATTTGAAAATGGCTAATCTTATGCTATGTGAATGTCGCCTCAATACAATTTGTTTAAAAAGCAGCTATTCAAACTCTTCTACCCATAACTGGCAGCCAACAGTAGGAGCCTGGGGAAGGGTGGACAGTAACAGGGGTGGGAGGAGGAACAAGAGGGCACGGAGCATGCCCTAATCACCACTCAAATGACAGCAAGCATAGATTCCACCTCCTCACAAAGCCTCCTTTGCCACTTAAACCATCTCCAATCCACTCAAGGGCCAGCCATGCGATCCTCTCCAATCCTATTACACAGGAAATTTACATATGTAATAAAAAGATGCTGTCTTGACACTAATCTTGAGGAAAAAAGTTCTGACATTTGTATTAATTTTCCTTCTCAGGTTTTAATTGAAGAGTGGATACAACATCGTGGGGGAAATAAAAATCTTACTTCCTCTATCCAAGGGCCATGTGGCTTCATTAGAAATTATATTAGTTCCTTATCAAGCAACAATAATAATGTAGAGTTGAAATCGATTTAAAAAAAATGCATTGCCCCAAGGTATAGATCTGTTTGGTTCAATTATATTCTTACATGGCCAAGCTCTGGTACCTCCAGTGCTAATAAAATTGTGGCATAATGCCAGGATGTGGGCTTCACTCACCTTCAAAGCTCAATGATGAAATATAGGCAAGCACCCTCATTGTTCCCAATAAGAAGCTGTTTAACTGCCTGTCCACCCCTCAACCCTGGCAAAAATGACTTCATTTCTAGAGCTCACACATTAAAGAAGGCAAGTATATTTGATCTCATGAGCCTTCCCTGATCAATTAGTAGTGACTGTCTTGCTAAGGGATGAACTGTGCTGTGGTTGATTACAGATGTCTGCCCTGGGCAGTGAAGGTGCAGGGCTGTGACGCAAGACTTTTCTATTGCTTTCATTTCCACTAGACTTCACAGACATCCCAAGTCAGGAAAAAATGAGTACTTACCTGACCCTCAACCAGGCTGTATGGCAGGGGCAGTAGATCCTGCAAAAAAAAAAAAAAAAAAAAAAAAAGAGAGAGAGAGAGAAGAAACATTGAGTTTACAATGAAACAATTGATTTGGCTTTGTTTTTCTCTTAGATTTAAAAAAGAATGTTTTATTCACTCATTCTAAAAACGTCCATTAAATGCCTAACATGTGTCAGGCTCTGTTGTAGGCTTTGTTTTTGACAACAAACAAGATGACAAATCGCTGCCATAAGACAGAAGGAAGATGAGGGAGAATGTGGTAAATAAGGAAGCTAACAAATAACTATTAATAATAAATGAAGATAAGATCAGAATGATAATTCCTATGATGATAACAAGATGAATTACGGGGTGGAGAGTAACTGGTGCTACTTTAGACTAGGGGTCAAGGGGCACTGAGAGTGGAATGACAAGAAGGAGACTTCCATATGGAGGGACGGCAGGTCACACGCCCTGAGGCAGGGACAATGGGCAAGCTCTAGGAGGCAGCCCAGAGCAGCCAGAACCATCAAACCGAGTGATGGGAGAGGCAAAGAGATGATGTCAAGGTGGCAGGCAGGGACCAAAGCATATCTAGCCTTGCAGGTTGAGATACAGATTTCAGGTGTTTTTCTAAGCAATATGGGAAACCACAGGAAGATAGCATTTCTTTCTTAAAACACCCCAGCTCCTGAACTAAGATTCCCAAGGGGCACCCACAAAAACACTTGCTGCCTCGAGAAAGACGTCACTCTGTGAGTAATCTCTGATTTCAGGGCCCCGGAGTTGAAATACCCCCTCTGCCCCTACCAGGACCTAAACTCAGCCAAGCACCTCTGTTGGGTCAGAATCCAACTCCTCCCCTCGCCAAATGTAGCCCCCATGGAGGAGATCAAACCACACATGCTCCCCTTGGTCTCAGAAGGCTGAGTCAGTTGCTTGCACAGGAAGGACTCTGGCTTAGTCAAAATGGCAAGGGTCCGCTGCAAAGACACTGTATGGAACATGAATCTGAGGGCCAGCCTGCCCCGAGCCCAGCACATCACTCTTCAAGCCAAGAACACCTTCTCCTTCATTCTTTCTCTGACCTAAGCTTGTGCTTCTGCCGTATTCCAGAATTGAACAAAATGATTTCCCACCTAAAGTGGGAGAAGATACCATAGCTCCCCTGTTTTCTTGCCAAAAGGTCAGACCTTTCAGGGTCCCCATGAACTCCACCAGCACCTCCTCTTCCTGCCCAGCCAAGGAAATTGCCCCAACACCAACTGGTCCCATCAAGGGCTCCAGACTCAACAAGGTGCCCCTGGGAGCTTACCCACTGCAGCACCGTGGACAGAGACCAGATGCAGCTCTGCTCTGCTGCCCAAGGTCTCAGGCACAACAGATCTGGCGATTCTGGCGAAAGCTACATTCAACCCTTGCAGTCCACGGGACTCCACTTGCTGAGTCTCAAATTCCTCAGCCTACTTCATAGGGTGGCGATTCAATGAGGCCACGCATGCCTGGTCCATGGAAAAACATTCACTGAAGGCCCGCCTGTTAAGAGCTATTATTAGTATGTTTGTTATAGTTCTTAGACGAGCCCATGACCATGAAATTAACAATTAACATGGGCTAAGGTGAGTCAGCTCCATCTCAGCTGCATGAAGAGGAGTCCTGGGGGACATGACTTTGACCTACAGTCACAATTTGGAAACAGGTAATCCACAGAGTAGATGCCGGATACATACCTGGAGAATGAGCTGTTTCTCCCAGCCCTGCTCAAAGGCTGTGTTTTAAGCTGAATTGCACCCCGCCCCACAAAACTCCTATGTTTGCGACCCCAAACCTAGGACTTCCGAATGTAAGTGACTTGCAGACAGGACCTTTAAAGAGGTGATTAAGTTAAAATGAGGCTGTTAGGCTGGGCCCTGATCCAGTTTGACTTCTGTCTTCATAAGAAGATGAAATTTGGACACACAAAGGTGTCAGGGATGCAGAAGGAGAGAAGAAAGGCCAGGTGAGGACTCAGCAAGAAGATGGCCAACTACAAGGCAAGCAGAGAGGCCTCAGAAGAAACCAGTCCTGCTGACACCTCGATCTTGGACTTCTGGACTCCAGAATTGAGAGAAATAAATTTGCTGTTTAAGCCACTCCATCTATATTACTTTGTTATGGCAGCCTGAGCAAACACACACACCCAGGCAGATATGGCTTTTCTCTCCCCTCTGAAAGGTGCAAAGGAGACGGTTTGTGGTTTTCAAGGTCCTCTCCTCCCAGTCTCCAGACCCCTGTGCCAGCTCAGGTGGGTCTCTGCCCTCAAGCTCCTAAAAGAGGTACCTGCAGACCAGGGTCTGCACACAGGGGCTGAACAGATACAGACCTTCCTCCTGGGCTCCTAGAGCCACACCCTGTGCCTCCCCAGCCCCTCCTCCATCCATCATGCTTCCCCTTCACAATCTCCAAGCCCTCCTTCTCTATTGCCTCCTTTCTTGGGACTCAGAAACGCGCCCAAAGCTCACCACATTATCAACTACACAGCTCTGTTTTCTTTGCTTCTTGCCATCCACCCTCCAGAGCTGGGTTGAATGCTGGAGACATGATGGGGCACAAACGGAGGAGGCCTCTCGTGGCACCTACAGTCTGGGGAGGAGAACACTGTACTGAGAGAGCTGCAAAAAAATCCACATAAAGCTACAACTCTGAAGAAGAAGCAGATGATACAAGGACCCTTGGCCCCCTGTCATCTACTCCTCAGTGCCTGGGTTCCCCGCCCACCCAGACAGCTTAGTCCACAACTAGAACGCTCTGCAGTGACTCTCCCTTCTTCAAGCTCTGTCATGTTCCCTCTCTGGCATCTTTTCCTGAGGCGTTTCCTCCTTTCTCTATGCCTATCCCAGAAATGCAAACATCCCCTAGGGTCTGCCCTTTGCCCTCCCAGAGAATCATTTACCATGGCATATGGACCCCAATGTCTACCTCACTGGGGACCCCTGACTGTGCAGTTCTAGCCCCAATTGCTCTCCTGAGCACCAGACTCAACAGACCATCCTCTTGGCCTCTCCGCATGGGTGTCCCACAGACATATCAACTCCAGACAGCCCAAGCCAAGCTCTCCTCTCTTCCCAGCTGTGCCTCCTTCCCCTCCTGGCGCCCAGAAGGCATCCCCGTTCTCCCAGCCCACTAAGCCTAAAGCCCTGGCACCTCCTGATTCCTTCCTCCTGCTGGTCCATTACGGGGCTATTGATCCATTGCAGCTGTGCACAGCATGATGCTCCCAGGCCTGGTTATGGCAATGAGAGGCTCTTCAAAGGTTGCTGGCCACCTCTCTTTGTGCTGCTGGATACAATTTGGCTGAAAGCAAATTTGTTCAAAATAGACCTCCCACAGTGGTTGCATTTCTGGGTGTTGTAATCTTGCTGTTGCCACGAGGTGGATTTTTTTTATTATTTCTTTTTTTTTTTTTTTTTTCGAGACAGTCTCACTCTGTCACCCAGGCTGGAGTGCAGTGGTGCAATCTTGACTCACTGCAACCTCCATCTCCTGGGTTCAAACGATTCTCCTGTCTCAGCCTCCCAAGTAGCTGGGATTACAGTTGTGCGTCACCATGCCTGGCTAATGTTTGTATTTTTAGTGGACACAGGGTTTCACCATGTTGGCCAGACTGATCTCAAACTCCTGACCTCCGGTGATCCACCTGCCTTGGCCTCCCAAAGTGCTGGAATTACAGGCATGACCCACCACACCCGGCCACCATGAACTGGTTTAAAACACTTTTTATGCATCTTTAAGCACTTGGATCCATTTATTTCCCTGTATTATTTTCATTTTATTTTTTCATTTAGAAACTCAAAACCTAGTATTGCTAAGCTCAATGGTAAGTAACAACAGACAGAGGAGAATAAAGAGATCAGCTTCATAGAAAAGTCCCTTGAAAAGCAACGCACTTCACGCCACTGTGCTGCCCTGCAAAAATCCATTTTCAGTATGTGTGATCCCAGAAAAGTAAGGTGTCAGTTGGATTTATAAAAAACAAAATCCATGTTATGTTACCAACCACTCCTCTTTGAATTATAAAGGAAGAGAAAACTCCCTACTACTCTCCAAACTCCACCCTGGAAGTACAACCAGGAATGCAAGGTTGACGTGTATTCTTCTAACCATTTTCCTAAAAATGCAAAAATATATCTATCTATCATCTATGTTATATATACATACACAAACATACTTTCATATTTTAAAAATGGACCAAAGCTTAGATGTTGATCTGCACACTTTCTTTTTATAAATGTATCAATTTAGTGTGAACACCTTTCCCAGACAAATCATGGATAAATGGGTTTCTTAACTTCAGTAAGACTGAAAATTCAGGCCAGATTGTTCTTTGTCATGGGGCTCGTCCCATGCCTGTAGGACATTTAGCAGTACCCCTGGCCTTTACCCACCGAATGCCACTCTTACATCTCCTCCTCCAATTATAACAACCAAAAAGGACTCCAGAAGAGGCCAAATGTCCCCAGGGGACCACAGTCCAGAGCCCTTAGTGTGGAGACACCTATTCCTTCTTTCCTAACAGGTGCGTAGAATTCCATGCCGTGGATGCATCATAATGTATTTATTTCCCTACTGATCAGCATCCAAAATTCCTAAAAATACCACATTTTTAGGAATTTGGTAGTTCAAAATTATCACAACGTACAAAGTAAAGGGCCACTTTATACTCTAGTAAAACTTGAGTTATTGTGTATCCTGCTTCTTTAAAACACACAGGTGCTCCATGTGCATTAGAAACTCACGGGGTTTCAGCCGGGCGTGTTGGCTCACACCTGTAATCCCAGCACTTTGGGAGGCCGAGGCAAGTGGATCATGAGGTCAGGAGATCAAGACCATCCTGGCTAACATGGTGAAATCCCATCTCTACTAAAAATACAAAAAATTAGCCAGGCACGGTGGCGGGTGCCTGTAGTTCCAGCTACTTGGGAGGCTGAGGCAGGAGAATGGCATGAACCCGGGAAGCGGAGCAGTGAGCCGAGACAGCACCACTGCACTCCAGCCTGGGCAACAGAGCGAGACTCCATCTCAAAACAAAAACAAAAACAAAAAAAAAAACAACTCGCTTGGTTTCTTTTATGCGTGCTTATGGGATGTAGGCAAGGACAGCATTCCACCTTTTGTTGAAAAGAGATGGGTAATCTTTAGTGCCAGTGATGGTGTGAGGAGCTGGCACCCTCCTCCTACACCACTGGTGGGAGTGGAAATTGGTGCCACCTTTCTGGTGGGCAACCAGGCAAAATAGATCAAGAGCCATCTGCCCTGTCTAGCTATATATTTTTTGTTCAGTAAAATTGGGTAGATAGCTACCCCTTGTCCCTTCCCTTCTCTTTAGACTGGATGAGCTCAGTGAAGCTAGATGGTTCTCAAAGATAAATGCCTGGCCCTTCTCAGAAAGACAATTAATGAGCTCAGAGACTGCTTAAACTGAGATGAAATGTGAGATTAACAGACACAGGGCCATCCATCCAGCCTGCCAGCAGGCTATCTCCTCCTCGCCACACTGTTTCATTAGGTTCTGCCAAGGAAACCCACCAAATGCACCGTGACCACCAGGTCTATTTTTGAGATAATTACAAGGCTCAGCCTTGAATCCATTTAAAGGCAGAAATATGGGACAGGCAAGGATTAAGGCAGACTCTGCCCCTTTTTCCTCAGCTGAAAATGTCCTGATAGGCTTTAAAGGCAAGAAAAAACTGCATGAAACTTTCATCAGAGCCTGGTTGGTTGCAGCTGCAGGGCCCAAAGTTTTAGTGCTGAACAGTGCCCAGCACAATAATTAGGTGCCTGCCCTCCCTGCCAGCCTGCTGGTTTCCTCAGCCGCCCCCTCAGCTCTCCAAGTCTAGAAATGAGTGCTTCGAGGGGAAAGGAGGTGTGGGAAATGCTAGGAGAGGCAGAGGCTGCAGATTGCAGGGCGGATCATCGAGCCTCTAATTGCGCTCTTGAATTAACAAACCAATGAACTCTGCACAAGTTCAGATGTTACCACTCTATGCACCACTATTAGAGATGCAGCCGTTCTCTGCTGCTATAACCTTGCAAACAGCAAGACCACGATGGGGTTCAGTCACCTCAGGAGCTGGCTTTCTCTTTTCCTCTCCAGTCTGCAATCTCATACAAGACACACCAAGAATGCAAAACTGCAGGAGCCCCTTGGAAATGACGGGACCCCCACCCCAGTAAAGAAAATGAGAAAGGAAGTATTTCTGCAGATATTCCTTCCTTGTCATCCATTTCGTGAGCAGAATTTCAACCTTGACATCTGAGCACATCCTTTCACCACCCACCCCCCTTCCTGATGACAAGTGACAATATTTGTAATCGCAACTACGCGATGCCAAAACAGTGTGAGCCAGGTGATGCACTCTGCTCCTGCAATGGGATTAGGACTCAGATTTATCTCTGTGCCTTTCCTTTGTGCCTTCCTCGAATGGGAATCTTCATCACTCAGAGGCATCTTCCTCGCCTCAGGGAAGATTAGGATTACTTTAGCAGGCATGAAAAGAGAAGGAAACAGCGTTCAGCCCTTTTGATATCTAAAGGAAGCTGCAGAACCAATGTCTACAGAACATTCCTCACCCTTCACTGGAGAGCATGTTGCTGTGATGAGGAGCACTGTCAGCTGAGTCCTCATCACCATCTGGGAAGAGTCCTTCACCACCATCAGCTGCCCAAGGACTGCGGGTGGCACAGAAGGGTTTCTCCTTGGCCCTGAGCCTCTGCAGGACCCCAACAAAACTTATCCATATGATGTGCCCCTTTTTTCAATGCTGCCCTCACCTTATTCAAAGGAAACTTATAAGTCCCTTAAAATATGGGGGAGGTGCAGTGGTGTAGATGGGATACTGGTAAACTCCATCCCATTATACAATAATTAAAACATTTAGTCCTTATGATAAGACCACAAGATTATTACTATTCCTGCTTCAACAATCATGAAAACAGAGAACGAAAGTTCTGAGGATTGCAAAAGTCAGTGGGCTGGAATTCAAACCTTCTCTGTCTGATTCTGGTTCTAAGACCCCTCTTGTCCACTGAGTCTCTCATATACCTGAGGTTCTCATTTGGCATGGTGCAGAAATAAGGACTCACTTGATGTCAATAGCTTCCAAGTGACTCAGGAAAGCGACCCTCAGAAAACAAACTGAAAACCACAAATGCTAACATGAGATGCTGACACACAGCAGGAATCCAGAGAAGAAAAGGCAGTGAAGGAGTCAGGGAACGTTTGTGTAGTTCCTAGTTGGAGTTATGAGCAGCACTTGGATAACTGAAGAAGACGCGGGCATGAATGAAGAGTCAGACACAGGCATGTCTGCGGACCCTTTGCAGAGGGCAGGGAGAGCTGGAGAGAAGAGGACAGAGTATGGTGAGTCCAAGCCCTCACACAAATGACCCTATACTAGCTCCCTCATTACCCCTTGATGGATAAAACATGCTGACTTTACACTCCTCGCTCCTCACCTGTCTCCCCATTCAGAGACTGATCATTGACTTTTAGGAAACAGAATCAGACAAAACAGGAAAAAACTAAACATGCAAGTGTAGGACGGAGGCCATGGAATATCTTTGCAGCTGAGAATAAATCAAGCTTTGTCACAAAGAACTGGGAGTGGGGACATGGGGAGGCAGTGAAGATTAAGGTGTTGGTGGAAGGGATGAAGAGAAGGAGAGAGACTCAAGAAATATTTTGAAGCTGTTAATCTCACATTTCATCTCAGTGTAAGCAGTCTCTGAGCTCAGAATCAAGAGGACTTGCTGGTAGGTCATGGTGTGAGTGTATGCAGGTGAGTGTGTGTGCGTGCAGGTGAGTGTGTGTGCGTGCAGGTGAGTGTGTGTGCGTGCATGCATGTGCGTATGTGTGCTGGGAGTCGGGGAGGAAGGGTTAAGATCATGACCTCTCATTTCCCAACTTGCTTTTTTGGTGAAGGACGATTCTTATTATTAAACTGAAAAAGATTTGGGGGGAAAGGAAAAATTGGGGGATCGTAAGAAAGTGTTGCACAGACATGAGACAAGTGGACATGCAGCATTTGAGATGGCCTTGAGACATCCATTTAGAGTGGTCAGGCGGCTGGTCACATGAGCCTGGGATTCAGAGAGGAGGTCTAAACAGAAGCATGAATCTGGGGACCTGAGAGGCCTTTCCAGGCGGTTTAGCAAAGTGCTAAGGGTCTTCTCTCTGTGTCAAAATCCACGTGGGGTCCCACACAACCCTTCACACTGCATGGGATGCAGTCAAGCCTGAAGACCCGTCTGAATAGGTGAGCTGGAGCTATAGCTGCCATGCAGATGGGATGAGGAGCAGCTGAGCTGAGATTAGGATGAGGCCCTAAGAACAGGGGACAAGGGTCATATCTGGCTTACATGCCAATGCATGTCCACATGTGGAGATCATATGACATTACTGCCTAGAATGTGGGAACTCCATCACCAAGAAAAGAGGATGTTCGCAGAGACTCTGAAAAAGTCATCAAGAGGCCAGGGCATGGTGAGCAACAAGGAAGCAGAGATCTCCCTTAAGGGAGCACCTGCCCTGGCTCTTCAGAGACATGGGATATGGAACATCACATGGGCCAAGAGTGGTACAGAGATGGAAGCATCTTGATGGAGAAAAGAGCCTGGAAGAGTTGACACCAGGTGCCCTTCACTTCTGCCACGAGACTATGAGATCCATTAGCAGAGGGATCATATCTGCCTTGTTCTCTACTACATCCCCAGAGTTGGCCATTCCTGGTACCCATCAGGAACTCAGTAAGAACCAATACTATGGATGGGTGAATGAATGGATGGATGGATGGATGCATGAAGGCAGGGATGAATAGGTTTAAGTTTTGATATATTTTCCTGTTGTTAGGAATACAGATAGCCAAAACTTAAAATTCCTTAAAACCCAGTTGTCTATTTGGATTCATGGCAACCTGAAAGCAGTTCCTTCAAGAGCAGTAGAGGGTCATAGTTAAGAATGTGGCTGGGATGGCCCAGCCTAGGCTGTGAGGCCTTGCCTAATCTTTGAGACTCAATTTTCACCTATGTAAGGCAAAATAATAATTGCACCTGTTTCATTTATCTCTAATGAGAATTAAATGAGATAATCCATGTAAATTGCATAGCACAATACATTATATAGCTTCCCACTTCTTCTCTTTTCTTCTCAACCCTCAAACATCAACTCTCACTGTGCTATGGTGCCCTCCAGGCTACACCACCCATCCACAGACCCTCAACCCCCTTCCTCCCCACTGTTTTTTTTCTTATTCCCATGAGCGTTAATAAATCATTCATTCATCAGTGACATAGAAAATGACTACACGCAGCACATGCTGGGCTGATTGTGCTAAAGCCATCATAATCCAACTCCAAAGCAAAGAGCATCTAGTACTTAATTTTTAAAATGTAATATATATTTAATGCAACATTAATATTTAATTCACTTAATGTAATATTTAATTTGATATCCAATGCAAATAAAAATAGTAAACAGATTAATGATTTACACAAATGATCTCCTATTCTGTTCTTAAAGCATTTTCTGCCCAGAATACAATTTTCTACCCCCGAGAAAGCAAAGAGGGGAGGCTATTCAAGTTGGTTCTTGTAAGTGGGTCAGAGTTCTCATCTTGTGAGTGGGCTTGGCCGATAAATGGCAGCCATGGCTTTCATTTATTCATATAGTTAGGGAGGGCATGTTATGTGCAGGGCACAAGGCTAAAATCTGCTGGGAAGAAAGAAGGAACCCTACTCTCACAGAGCTCATGGTTCAATGGAAAGAAAGACAAAATTCTGCAACAATTAAAATAAGTACCAGGAAGTGAATCCACACGGAGAGTCGCACTGGGCCCCAGCAGGGCACCTAACCCAGTTACAGGGGTGGGCGCATGGTCCCGGAAGGCTTCTTGGAGAAAGCAGTATCTGCACTAAGACAACTTAAGAAAGAGGAGGAAGAGTGCTCCATGCAGAGGGAAGAGTTAACTCAAAGGCTGCTATGGAACTGAATGCCTGTGTGGCCCCAAAATTCCTAAGATGGAGCCCTAATCCTCAATGTGATGCTCTTCAGAGGTGGGTCCATTGGGAGGTGATCAGCTCATGAAAGTGGAACTCTCGTGAATGGGATTAGTGCTCTTATAAAAAGAGATAGATGGGCTGGGTGCAGGGGCTCACACTTGTAATCCCAGCACTTTGACAGGCAGAGGTAGATGGATCACCTGAGGTCAGAAGTTTGAGACCAGCCTAGCCAACATGGTGAAACCCCATCTCTACTAAAAATATAAAAATTATCCAGGTATAGTGGTGCAAGCCTATAGTCCCAGCTACTTGGGAGGCTGAAGCAGGAGGATCTTGAACCCAGGAGGTGGAGGTTGCAGTGAGCCAAGATCATGTCACTGCACTCCAGTCTGGGTGGCAGAACAAGACTCCATCTCAAAAAATAAATAAATAAAGAGACAGATGATCTCTCTCCCCACCATGTGAGGACACAGTGAGAAGACAGCCATCCACAAACCAGTAAGCGAGTCCTCCCCTAGAACCAAACCGGCCGGCACCTCAATCTTGGAATTCCCAGCCTTTAGAACTGTGTGAAATAAATTTCTATTGTTTAAGCCACTTCATCCATATTTGTTATAGCAGCCCGAGAGGACTAAGATAAAGGCCTAGAGGTGGAATGTGCTACAGACAAGAAAAGTTTAAAATGGCTGGAGAAGAGAAGTGGGGAGTGGCTTGAGGCAAGGCTGGGTCTCAGGAGCCATGTGAAAGGGGTCAGATGTTATTCCAAGGGGGATGAGATTCAAGCATTGGAATTACATGACCAGGGCTGCCCTTCACAGGGGCCATCCTAGCTGGAAGACAGTTCCCCAGCTAACAGCTATTAAAGGAATCAAGAGAAGAGAGGTATCCAAGGAAATGGGAAGAAAATGGGCAGATTCAAGAAATATTTCATACACTGACTTGACAGGTCTTGGTGACTGTGTGTGGCAGGTGAGAAAAAGGAACAAAGCAAGGATGATGTGTAGGTCTTTAAAATGAACATGTGGGTGGGCATATTAAATAAGTAGGTATCAATCAGAAACGTGATTGCTATCATGACTGTCATCATCATCACCATCGACCCATCACCGACCCTCAGGGACTACATAGAATGATTCTATTTCCACAATACAACCTTTCAAATCTGTTCCCACAAATGAAGGTAACCCATGGGAGGTGGAAAACATGATGATAGACAAGGCGAGTCTCACTTTTTTTCACCCTACATGGGTCAGAAAACCCAACACAACCTTGAAATAAACATCCAACATTTGAGGATTGGTTAAATGACGTATAGCACGTTCATATCACTGAATATTATGCAAGCTGTTGAAATTGACATTTCAACATTTTATCTAGTGGCATGGAGAAATGGGCTTAAGGTATTGTAAATTTTTTTGACTATAGGTAGAATAAGCTCATGTTAAGCATTTTTTTTAAAAAAAATGATATATGCCATAATATTATCATTAGTTGTCTTTTATTTCTTCTTGTATATTTTTCTCCATTTTCCAATTTTTTCACAATGCACACATGTTACTTTGGTATTCTTAACATTATGAAACTCAACAAAAATCATGAGATTTAATTTATTTAGAACAATGCCTGATAAAAACACTGGAAGCCTTAGGTTAATGCTCTGAATTGCCACCCCAACGTGAAGGATATAGTCAAAGGCTAATTTTAATGTTCCAACACCAATCACCTTTATTTCAAGGATTTATTTCTCGAAACCAGGGTTCTCTAGCCAAGCACCCTTCACCCTGCATTTCACTTCTTGGTCAGTATTGTGTCCATGCTGCCATCTTTCTATTAGGAGAATGGGCAAAGAGAATGAAAGTGACCACTAAAGGGCTGTCTGTCTATGTTGCTAAAAATCAGATGCATGGAGAGTAAAAAGGGAAATAATGGGTCTGTGTGGGAGAAGGGAATCCAGATGAGTAAAACATCATAGAAACCTAAGGGAGAAAAAAGAAATACTGAAAATGTATCTGGTTACCTTAGGTAAGAATGAAGGAAAGAATCTCAAATATTCTCCAAGGCCTCCTTGGGGTGGTTTTGAAAACAAGACCCTAAATGATTTGATACCCCTCCTATCAAGAGGTGGGTTGATATACCTTCCCTTGCATCTGGGAGGGCTCAGGACTGCTTCAACCAGCAGAGTATGGCACAAGTGATACTAGGCGTCTTCTGAAGCCATATCATAAAAGGTCATATATCTGCCTCGGTCTCTTGGGAAATTCACTCTCTGGGCACTCCCTCTTGGAAACAAGCCACTGTGTTATGGGGAGCTCAAGTTATACAGAAAGGCCATGTGAAGGCACTCTGGTCAGTAACCCCAGCTGGGCCTAGTCTTCAAGTTATCTCAGATGAGGCCCAAGCCATGTGGAGTAGAGTCAAGTCATTCTGATTGTGGCCTGTTTTATCAGTCAAGGTACTTCAGAGAGAAAGAACCAATAGGAAAGGGAGAGAGAGAGAGAATGGAAGAGACATAGGGAGAGAAAGAGACAGAGAGACAGACAGAAAGAAATTCTAAATCTGCAAGGTGGATAATCAAACAGAGACCCAGGTAGAGTAGATGCCATTGTTCAAGTCCAAGGGCCACCTACTGCAGAATTCCCTCTTGCTCGGAGGAGGTCAATCTTTTCTTCTATTCAGGCCTTCAACTGATTGGATACAGCCCGCCCACATTATAGAGGGCAATTTACTTTACTCACTACCCACCAATTTCAATATTAATGCCTTAGATAAAAACACCCTCACAGAATAACATGTAACCACATATCTAGGCACTGTGGTCCAACCAAGTTGATAAACATTAATAAAATTAACCTTCACACCTGTTCAAACTTCTGACCCACAGACTCTAAGAGTTTAATTAGATAGTTGTTTTATGCCTCTAAGTTTAGGATGGTTTGCTATACAGCAATGCGACATTGGAATATCTCTTGATAGAGACTCCTCCCTCCAGAGGGAAGTCTGAAGGACTTCGGCCAGGCATCTCTGTACCTAGGAGGCTGGAAGTGCCTGTTCTCTCAGTGAGAAACTGCATTTCACCTTGAGTCAACAAGAACAAGGAATAAAATCCAAACTTCAAATAAAACCCAAACTCCTCACACAGGCTGGCACGATTTGGCCTCAGCCACCTCTCTGGCCTCATCTTCTATGAATCTCCTTTCCCCTCCCTCTCTTTGGTCACCCTTCCTGGAACACACCAACCTTTTTCAATTCCTTTTGCCTAGAATGTTCTTCCCCCATCTTTTTCATACTTGAGAACTAAGCTTAATTATTCCCTTCACCGACCACCCCAACAAAATCTCCCAGTGGGCAAAGGAATAACAAAACCCTTTCTCTTTCTGCATGAGAACTTACCCTTCAGCTAACTTCCTAGCACTGTCACCCTCGTACCTAATTAGTCAGGATATCAATTATATTATTAGGCAACATTGCTTAGAGTAAAGCTGATCTCTTATGGGTGTTTTGCACCTGGTCTGGGAAGAGGTACAAATGAATGATAAGTACCTAATGGGGTGCTGTGCTTTGGATGCCATTACTCATAATGGGATGCTACTTGCAGGGATTCTAAGAGCTCTGCCTATGGTGTATTAAGAGGATATATTGACTCCTATGATGCATGTAGCTTCTGAGCCAAGGCAGAACAACACCTGCCCCATGTGGGGTCATTTCCTTACACCAGAGCATGAATTGTTGATGAAGAGGGGTGCCTGGTGCTGCCCTACTGCTGGCCTAGGTGTCCTATCCTCTATCCTTCTACAGTATGTGATGCTAAGAGTGTGCCATGGTATTCTTATGAGTCTGAATGTTTAGTTGAATCTAAGATCCTTAATGCACTTCCCTACTCCCATCAATCTCTCTCATATCACCCTGGATTTTCTTCCTGGAACCCTTCACACTTAGTTATTGATTGTCTGTATATTAACAGTCTGTTCCCTAGACTATGACATTGAGGAGGTCAAGGACCATGTCTGTTTTGTTCCTCACTATAAACTCAGCTCTTAGTCTAGTGCTGGGACACAGTAGGAGCTTGATAAATATGGATAGATGGAGAGAGAGAAAGGAGGAAGGTAGGGATAGACTGACTGACTGATTGATCAATCGACTGAAAACATTAGAGGAGGGAATTGCTAGAAAGTTGCAAGGGACAAAGTAAGAGAGGTAAACAGAGTCCCAGTTGCAGGAGGATATACTGAAATGCTCAGGAGCAGTGAATCACCCTAAGGGCCTTGAAGACATGCTGAAACATTTCATGTAAAAAAGTCAAGGTTTGGCAGAGCGTGGTGGTTCACACCTGTAATCCCAGCACTTTGGGAGGCTGAGGCGGGTGGATCACAAGGTCAGGAATTCGAGACCAGCCTAAGCAAACCCCGTCCCTACTAAAAATACAAAAATTAGCCAGGTGTGGTGGTGCACACCTGTAATCCAAGCTATTCAGAAGGCTGAGGCAGGAGAATGGCTTGAACCTAGGAGGCGGAGGTTGCAGTGAGCCAGGACCACGCCATTGCACTCCAGCCTGGGTGACAGAGTGAGACTCTGTCTCAAAAAAAAGTCAAGGTTTATGGTTTACATTTCAGAAAGGTCACTGGGTAGCAGTGTGGATGAGGGACAGGTAAGGCAGGGCAGGTGAAAGGCAGAGGAACAAATGGGAATTGTTGAAATGGGCGCTAACAGTCCTGGCAAAAGGCAGTGGGAATGAAAGGAGAAACCAGTCTCAAGAAATGTTTAAGAAGTGAAATCTGTAGTATCAGGTGACAATCAGATGTGAGAGGCAGAATAAAGGGATGAATCAGGTCGGGTGTGGTGGCTCACCCCTGTAACCCCAGCACTTTGGGAGGTCGAGGCGGGTGGATCACTTGAGGCCAGGAGTTTGAAACCAGCAGAGAAAACCTTATCTCTGCTAAAAATACTAAAATGAGCTGGGCATGGTGGTGCATGCCTGTAATCCCAGCTACTTGGGAAGCTGAGGTGGGAGGATCATTTGAACCCAAGAAGCGGAGGTTGCAGTGAGCTGAGATCGTGCCACTGCACTCCAGCCTAAGTGACAGAGCAAGACTCTGTCTCAAGAAAAAAAAAAGAGAGAGAGATAAATCAGAATCAGAAATTAAGACTTGGGGGCTTGGGCCCATGGGGATGGCATTAATCTGGCAGAGGAACCCAGAAGAGGCAATGGGTTTGGGGGTGGAGGGAGGTGGTGAATTTGATTTTGATCACCAGAGAGACGTCAGCCAGACAGCTGGAGCTCAGGGAGAAGCCCAGAGGTAGGGAAGGTAGGTATGAGAACACATCGTGGGCAGCTGGGAGTAGTAGGCATGACTGAGCCCACCCAGAGAGTATGCAAAGTGAAACTTGAAAGGGCTGGAGAGAAAGCTCAGGTAGCCTGGTACAGGAAAAAAGAGCGGAATGAAGGAGCTGAGAGGTATCCGTATGCGGAATCTGGACAGGATAAGAGACACTGCCTATCGTTAAAACCGGGGACGATGTCTCTCTCCTTCCTTTGAAGCCTCATGACATTGTACTTAGACTTCTACTGTAGAATCGATTTCTTTCTTAAATAATAGTCATTTCTGTTTCTATCTGCTCTTTCTAAAGTACAGGAAGCACCTTCCCGACAAGTGGAGTTCCTTCCATCTTTGAGTCCTCTGAAGTTCCTGCACCTAGTAGGCCCTTAATAACCTCCCCCATCAAACCATTCAAAGGCAGAGTTGGGGTACTAATTAGTTTTCAATGCAGACTAATTGCTTTTTTAAATTCTCATATAAATCTGACTTTTAATAGGTTCTGAGAATCGATGTTTCATTATTTTTCGCTACAGTGGAGATCACCCCTGTTGATGGGTCATTACAAATCATCGCTCTCTGAGAGGTCTCCTTTCTATCTCTCATTTCCTGATCCTTCAGCAGGATATCTTTGTTCTTCAGAGTGAAGTGGGGGTGGAATTAAATGGGTCTTAGAAATTAACAACTGGAACCAATCAGACCAGAGGAAGAAGAGCTCTGGTTCTCTCACATCAGACAGACTCCATACTGTTCGACGGTAATAAACAGGAGGCTGTGGTTCAGGGACTCAATCCATTGGATATTTTCAGTGTATATCTGCCATTCCTCGAGTGCCCACTCTGTACCAGGCACTGACCAACCAGGTTACATGTGACCTAACTTAATCATCACAGTCATCCTGACAGGTATGGCCCGTGATCAGCCCCATTTCCCAGATGAGAACACTGAGGCTCAGACAAGCTTACCCTTGAGCTTGCCCAGGTCACAGAGCTATCGAACTGCACAGGACTGCCCCAAAGCCTGGACATGTTACCCCAAACTGGGCTCCTGTGTGCATCTGGTGCACACCTCCAGCTCTGAATCCCTGGGGTCCCAGACGAGGCTACCCAAAGTCACAAGGGGGCCTGGAGCCTCCCCTGCCCAAAGTCTTACTCCCAACAAGGCATCAGAGCCGAATTCCAACAAGAAGCGGTTGTGGTAGCAAGTTTCCTCCCTGACTCTGACCTCAGAGAACAATCCTTTCTCCTTTCCTTGGCACTGAGATCTCTCTGTGGAGCCATTTGCATAAATCCAAGCAAAACAGTACACTCCAGAGAACAAAGAAAGAAAGGGATGTACTCAACCTCTTCTAGCAGCATCAACGCCTTTTGATGCCAAAGAGGCCCTCCCCATACACAGCCCCCCTGGTTGTACCACAGCAGGGTTCGAGCATGAAGGAACCATCAGAAGGGGCCCTCCATACCGGCTCAAATTCCCTGTGGTCTGTATGTGCCCAGGCTAAAGAAATCCATGAGTAAGAAACCTGCAGCCAATCGATCACTAATCTTCCTGGAACCCTTCATAAATCTCAGGGGCTGTTTATGTCACCAGGACCCAGAGCCTCAGGCTTGCCCCCTTGTTACCTCATTTGCATTTTTCTTCAAGGTGGAATGTCTCAGGAGGGAGACAGCATTGAAGGTGCAATGCCACAGGCTGGAAATTCACAAGGATCAGGCTCAAATCCTTCCTGTGAGAGAGACTTTGGGCATGCCACCTCTCCTGCCCAACCCTTTCTTATTTGCACAATGAGGTGAATGACATAGTTCCTGCTTTCTCAGATCCAAGTGGTCAATGCATGCAGGGCACTTACCCCAGAGCCTTGCAAATAGATCTCAGCGAATGGTAGGTGCTATTATTATTATCTTTACACCGCTAAATGCAAGTAGAAAGCTCTGCATAGCTTCAGTAAATTAGAAGGGGAGATGTACAAAGCTAGAGGTGGGCTGGGTGCAGTGGCTCACCCCTGTAACCCAAGCCCTTTGGGAGGCTGAGGTGGGATGATCACTTGAATCCAGGAGTTTGAGACCAGACTGGGCAACATAGTGAGACTCTCTCTCTACAAAAAATTAAAAATTAGCCAGGCATGGTGGCATGCATCTGTGTTTCCATCTACTCGGGGGGCTGAGGTGGGAGGATCACTTGAGCCCAGGAGTTTGAGGTTGCAGTGGGCTGTAACTGTGCCACTCTTCTCATCCTGGGCAACCGAGAGAAATCCTGTCTCAAAAAACAAAGCTAGAGGTGAAACATGTAGTTCTATATTTCCAGGTCAATATTAGACTGCACAGAAAGCATGGGACCAGATAGGTGTGGGTTCAAATCCTGACTGTGACCCTTTAGATCTTGGGCCACTTACTTAATCTCTCCAAACCTTGTAGTGTTTAGGGTCTGGTATGAGGGAATGGCAGTCAAAGAATCATGCCAATATACATAAACAGAAACTGAGGTTTGTGCTACTGTGAAGGAAAGAAGCACAATTCTGAGAGTGCACGATAACAAAGCAACCTGAAGAGATGAGGGGCAGCCGTGGGGGAGACTTCCCTGAGGAAGCTCAGATAAGTAGGAGTCTTTAGGGAAAGACAGGCAGGGGAAGCATTTCAGGAAGAGGAAAAGCCAATTACAGATCTACTGAGCTGCACAGGACTGCAGGGCTCTGTTGCCTTGTTGGGAGTCGGGCTTTGGGCAGGGGATGCTCCAGGCCCCCTTGTGACTTTTGGGTAGCCTTGTCTGGGACCTCAGGGATTCAGAGCTAGAAGTGTGCACCAGAAGCACACAGGAGCCCAGTTTGGGGTAACGTGTCCAGGCTTTGGGGCAGTCCTGTGCAGCTCAATAGCTCTGTGACCTGGCCACGTGCAAAGGCCCTGTGGTGGGAAGGAGGACGGCGGGGTTATGGCAGCCAGGGGGTCTGCAGTAGAGAGCGGGAGGAGACACGTATTCCAAGCTGAAGAAACAGGTAGCAGGCGGATCATGCCAGCTTTAGGAATCAAAATATCTTCGAGGACAGAGGTCTTTATCTGCTTTCCTCCTAAATGTATCCCAGATGTCTAGAGCAATGCTGGGCACCGAATTTGTGCTCAAAAAACTATCTGCTGCACTTACAAAACGTGTGCTCAGGTAATTTATTACCAGCAAGTTAGTCACTTAGGGGTGGGTGTATCTCGCATTGAGCTCTGCTACATGGTAGCCAATGCCAAAGGGAGGGTCCAGGGTCCTTGGTTTTCAACAGCTATGAAAGGCTGCAGCCCTAGGGTACCTACTCAGTGCGGTTCCGTGGGGTCTTCACCCCTGTCTCCTGCCTGCACAGAGGAGACCCAGAAAACAGAGTGTGTCTGGCTTGGAAAGTGAGAAGATTTCTTTGTGAGGTAATTTTCAGGGAAATACTCTGTTTAACAGCCCACATAGGAGAGAGAGTTATTTCCCAGCTGTTCACTGTATTTCAATGAACAGCCCTATTTTGTGGCATAATGTCCCAAACATACCTTATTCCAGTTTTTTGCCTCTGGAACACAGGCGGTGTTTCCTTTCTCTCTTTGACCCAGCTGAGAGGTAAGTTTAAGGAATGGTTTAGAGTCAAAAGCTTTGACAACCTCATATGTGGGTCCAGTGAAGGTGAAAACCTGTAGCGTCCAGGTCTAATTTTACCATCCCTCACAGTTTAAGATGTGGAGGCTTAGCTCTCAGAATTTCCAAAAATTAGGCTGCCCCTATTGACAACCAGATGACCCCTCAGTTTAAGAACAGGATGTCAAAAGACATATCCAGCCCATTGTCTAAGAACTGACCTCGATTCACTTCCCATGGTAGTCTGTTCCCCCATGTGACTCCACCCCCAGATTCAATTAATTGAACAGGAAGTGAGAGCTGACCCAGAAGGACCCAATCCATTGGCTGATCAACAGCCAATCACAGTCACTCTACACAGAATGAGTGGAAAAAGGCCAGAGCAGCATGCAGGCCACCTGAAATGAAAAGCATCACAGGAAACAGGGGTGGTGGTCACTGTCGGCCATGGGTATCCATGCCATGCCAAGCACAGAAGAGGCTGAGCAGTGAGCAAAGCCAGTTCACTGCCATCTGCAGAGAAAAGTGGGAGGATAACATCATGTGCTGAGAGAAGCTGATGAGAGGCCACACAATCTAGAAAGAGAGAACGGCGGCCAGGCGCGATGGCTCACGCCGGTAATCCCAGCACTCTGGGAGGCTGAGGCGGGCAGATCACAAGGTCAGGAGTTTGAGACCAGCCTGGCCAACATGGTGAAATCTCGTCTCTATTAAAAATACAAAAATTAGCGGGGCGTGGTGGTAGGCGCCTGTAATCCCAGCTACTCGGGAGACTGAGGCAGGAGAACCACTTGAATCCAGTTGCAGTGAAGTGAAGGTTGCAGTGAGCTGAAAGCATGCCACTGCATTCCAGCGTGGGCGAAAGAGCAAGACTGCTTCGAGAGAGAGAGAGAGAGACAGAGAGATTGATTGAGGTTGAATGCTGAGAGAGAGAGAATGGCTCAGAGAAGGTAAGTAATAGGTTTAAAGTCACACAGCTTATACCTTGCAGAGCCAGGATTTGACCTCATGCCTAACTCTAGGCTCTGAGTTCTTATAATCACACACACTGCCTTCACGAAGAAGGTGGCAGGACAATACTCCTTTGAGGTGAAGGTTATTGTAGGTGGGGAGGGGGTGGCTGCGAAGTAAAAAGAGAAACTACTGGACGCAGAGACCAGCCAAGGGGCTCATGCGATAGTCACAGCATTACCTCTTTTGTTGATCGTGATGGTTTGTTTGCTTAAAGATTAGCATTTATTGGGTGCTTCTACATACCAGGAAATGTGCTGGTATGGATTCAGATCGCTTATCCCATTGACTCCTCACAAGATGCCTCTGTGGGAGTTGTTATTAATCCATGTTGCAGATGAGGAAACGGAGCATCAGGGAGAAAAGACCACTTCCTAGGGAAGCTTGGATGTCAGCCCACATCTGTGTGGTACCCAAGACCACATGACACCTAATGCACGGTGCCCTCCACCATGTGGAGCCCAGCTGTGAGAACTAGACTGACATCTTGGCGGTGGGGATGGACAGGAGGAGGGACTTGAAGAACTTAGTCTAAGCTACCAAGTCACTCTGCTTGCAGTACTGCAACATTTCCTACAGGCTCTCCGGGAATCACAGCGATCCTCTCTCACACCCCCATCTACCTGCCAGAGAAATCCAGAGGGGTCTTCAGAGTACAAATCTGATCATGCCACCCTCCTGTTAAAGCCCACCAGAAGAAAAACAGGAGGAGGAGGAAGAGGACAGAGTGTTGATTTCCCCAGAAACACAAATACATCCAGGGGACCATTTACGGAGACAACCAGGGTTAATCAACAGGCTAAAGAGGTAGAATCTTCCACAATTCTTTGAGATAAACTGAGGACAAAAAAAAAAAGAGGAAAGAAACATTTCCAGTGAGCATGTTTGAATCTAAGTTTCCTGGATTTGTCTATACTGTCTACCACCTTCCATGATGATGCATACCTTCCTTTTTCGGGTCTTCTGCATGTTTTGAGGCCACTGCACCATTCCTGATGCTTTGCCCACAGAAGCCAGCAACCAGATCATTGTCCCTTTTGCCTGAAAAATGTCTCCATGTGGGGGTCAGCTTCTAGACTCCTATTGTCCCTTTGAGAAATTCATCAGCTAGAATTGTTACTTCCATGATAAAATTTGTCTTCCTTCATTGCCCATTAATGCCCTACAAGAGTGCAGTACAACCCTGACATCTCTAAGTGGGTCTTGCCCAGGGTAAAAATTTACTTCCAAGACGATTTACATCCATCAACAAAAAATCAATGTGATTGTTAAAGGGTCTTTTACTTGTTAGAGCAATAAAGATTCCTCAAACTCCATGTTCTTTTTACTCCTCACATTCCCAATCAAAGCATACCTGGGAGTAAAATAAGAAAGAAAAAGAACTAACCCTGAGGAAAGATGTTTTATTTTGCAGACGACAGAACTTCTTCGCTTGTTTAAAAGCAATTTAGCAGATAGTATGGGTCAGCATGTTCCTCTTTAAGCCATCTAGAAAAATTTAGTGGCAATGATCCAAATTAGCTGAGTTAAATGAATAAAGATGCTCTCAAAATGTGAACACTGAGTAACAGGCTGCTAAGTTCCAGGCAGCCCCACCAGAGTGACTGAGATGATGCTACAGAAATTGGGAGATGAGTATAGCATAGCTCATGGGGATTATCCTCCACCTCTGGCTGTCCTCACCTAAAGAAATCCAGAGTTAAGGAAATGGGTGTCCAATGCTACAAGTAGGAGTGCGTTGACTTGTAACTGATCAGTTGTTTTAAATTCTTTTGTTTATCCAACAAATATCACCTACTACATATTGCCCACTATAATGGTCCTAAGGACAGTTATAAATAGGAGACCTGATGCCCACCCTTAGGGAACTTACAGTCAAGCAAAGATGCCAAAGGCAAAGTCCAGGGTGTTGAGTTTGTAGAACATGGAACATTCAAGCCAGGATTTGAAGAGTGAGGAGGAGAAGTCAGAAAGATAAGCCACCTTCATCAAATAACATGTCCTGTTGATTTTCACCTCTAAATATTTGTCCTATTAGTCCCCTACTCCCACCTCCCTCACAATATCACTCTGGTCTAAGCTACCAAGTCACTCTGCTCAGAGTATTGTAACAACTTCCTAAGGAGTCTCCTGGAATCCATCCAGATGCCCTCCCACATTCTCACCTACCTGCCAGAGTAACCCAGAGGAGTCTTCAGAGTGCACATCTGATCATGCCACCTTCCTGTTAAAGCCCACCAGAAGAAAAACAGGAGGAGGAGGAGGAAGATGACAGGGTGTTGATTTCCCCAGAGCTAACCCTGCCTTGCCATTAGCTTTCTGGCCTGTGACCTTGGGAAAGTTCACTTTCATTGGCTGCAAAATAGGGCTAGTAATAGCATAGGGTAAACTAAACCAAAGTGCTGATATTCAGCTATCCTGGACCTATAAGAATGGCAGTTTCATACAGTTCAACCTAATACGTCTATCACAGGGCCATTGTTAGATGAAGTGAGGTGAATGTAGTACCTGGCACACAGAAATGCTCTGTGCATGGTGACTGTTCACTTCCTCATTCCTCCCTTTACCCAGCCCCATATTTTTGCCTTGTAAAAATTCCCTCTGGCCATTCTGTATAGCCATGCCACTAGCTGCAGAGACATCTGGCCATGAGATCCCGTAATCTCTGGGGCTGGGATGTGGGAGAAGGTACCATTCTCCTCCCCAGGTTACAGCCCGTCAGTGGAGCAATCTTCATTAATGGCCAGTTCCGCAGAGCTGACGTCTACCTAGCACAGAAGAAAATTGTTTCTGCCACATCCTCCAATAAGAATGATTTTCTTCATGCTCCGTTTGTCTACAACTGTCTTGCTGATCATTCTTGCTATTAGCACATGGTTTACATGCTTGAAATTCAGCCAGAGGAACTGGGTGAAATTTATGACCCACTGACGACTAAAGCTCTGAGTGATGAGATTTGAATATAAATGTTGCAATGAGGTCATCAGAAGCAACAGGTAGCAAGGCAGCCAATGTGCAGTTTTGCCACATCAACAATCCATACTTTAATCTGCTTCCAACTAAAAGCATTGATCAGACCACCTATGTTCATTAATAGAACACTAAACATGTTCCAGCCTCTTATTTTGAGATTATAATTTTTAATGGAGTTTCAAATGCCTCAGTGTCACTATTAACGTCAGCGTTTTTGCCAATAATGCTCTGCTCAAACGGAACAATTCATTAGTGCTAAAACCAATTTACCGGAATGGGCTGAAAATCACCTCGGTTTTCTCTGTTAATGTATTACAAGATGAAATGTTTCATGAGCCTATGGTTGACATGCCTGACACTTCCTCTCGTACTGCTTAGCTCCTCAAGGTGGAAAATCTCCCCTAGGCAAATAAGATGCCAGGGTCAAGCTTTAAAAATAAGAAGGGGAAAAAAAGCTCAGACTTTCAAAAAAGAGTTGACCATTCTTCTAAATAGCGATAGTCCTCTTCATATTTTCAAATGAACGTATGTCTTGCAAGATAATCCTTAAGATAAATGAAATAATCAAAGCAAAAGCTTAAAGGGGTCCCTGACCCAGACTAAACACTCAGTAAATATTAGCTGTTATATGGGGGAGACATAAAAATTAGAGTGGTTAAGAATTCAGATGGGCCAGGTGTGGTGGCTCAAGCCTGTAATCCCACTACTGTGGGAGGCCAAGGTGGGAGAATCACTTGAGGCCAGGAGTTTAAGACCAGCCTGGCCAACACAGGGAAATCCCACCTCTATTAAAAATACAAAAATATTAGCTGGGCGTGGTGGCGTGTGCCTGTAATCCCAGCTACTCAGGAGGCTGAGGCATGAGAATCACTTGAACCCAGGAGGTGGAGGTTGCAGTGAGCCAAGATCGTGATACTGCACTCCAGCCTCGGTAACAGAGTGACACTCCATCTAAAACAAACAAAAAACACCAAAACTCAGATGGTAGGTGACATGAGTTGACATCCCTGCCCTGTGATTTCCTAGTCAGGTGACCTGGAGCTTAGAATATGCCAGCATTATTCTAAGCATTAGGTTGGGTTTTTCCTATCTCTAAAATGAGCACAGCTTAGTCTCCTGGGACTACTGCAACAAGTTACGGCAGACTTGTTGCTTTACAACAACAGAAATTTATTCTTTCTCTCAGTTCTGGAGGCTAGAAGTCCACAATAAAGGTGTCAGCAGGCTACCCTCCCTCCAAACACTCTAGAGGAGGGCCGTTCCTTGCCTCTTTCAGTCTCTAGTGGTTCCTGGCACTCCTTGGCTTGAGGCAGCATCACTCCCATCTCTGCCCTTGTCTTCCCATGTTTGGCCCCCTGTGTCTGTGTCTTCTTCTCTTCTTACAAGGACATGAGACACTGGATTTCAGGTCCATCTTAAATGCAGGGTCATCTCAAAATTCTAAGCTAACCTAATCACATCTGCAAAGACCTTATCTCCAAGGTTGCATGGGGGACATGAATTTGCAGAGAAGAGACAGTATTCAGTCCACAATAGGGAATAATGACAGCACCTGCTTTTGGAGGACAGTGAGACAGATGAAATGGAAAACATAATGCTAGGTGTGTGGCTAGGAGATGGCACATAGCAGGGCTCAGTAAAGGGATCTAGAAATAGATACAATCACTCTAATTTATACTTCCCAAGCCCACTTGGTTTTTAAGAGCTGCATCTTCCTCCTGGAAACATGGCTGTCCTCCCTTCCCTTGGGGATTTGGTTTTTCTCTCCCCACTGCCATGCCAGTTTAGGACATTCCTCATGAGCCTCATGTACACAACTTGCTCAGTCACCTCTCTGCCTCCACTCAGCACCCTGTGCTTTTCCCCATAGCAACCACAGTGGACTTTCCCACATGCAGATAGACTCACATGGAGCTTCCAGTCCTTCAACTTTCCCAGAGCCTGCAGGACACAGTCCAGGCTTCCTTGGCCTTGTGGTCTGGCCCTGGCTCCCTCTCTAGCTCCACCTGAATGGGCTGCTGCTCCCATAACATGCAACATCCACTGGATGGAATGCCCTTCTACATCCTCCCCCTCAAATGTGTTCCCACTAGGTCATCTTCTACTTTCCAGTCTCAGATAAGGCACTGCCTCTTCTAGGAAGTTTTCTTGGTCTGAGCTTCCAAGTCTGAATTAACTACCTTATTGTATATTCCCTGCCTACTTCTAGCAAAGCTCCCCAACTCTCTGCACGACGACTGCTTGATTACATGTCTATCTCCCTGGTCATAGGAAGAGTTTCCTACATTCAGGGATAGTGTCTTACTGATTGATATGGTTTGACTGTGTCCCCACCCAAATCTCATCTTGAATTGTAGTTCCCATAATCCCCATGTGTTGTGGGAGAGAACAGGTGATTATTGAATCATGGTGGCAGTTTCCCCTATCTGTTTTTCATGATACTGAGTGAGTTCTCATGAGATCTGATGGTTTTATAAGAGGCTTCCCCCTTCACTGGACACTCATTCTTCTTCTCCCTGCTGCCATGTGAAGAAGGACATGTTTGCTGCCCCTTCTGCCATGATTGTAAGTTTCCCGAGGCCTCCCCAGCCATGCTGAACTGTGAGTCAATTAAACCTCTTTCCTGCCAGGAACAGTGGCTCACACCCGTAATCCCAGCACTTTGGGAGGTCAAGGTGGGTGAATCACTTAAGGCCAGGAGTTCAAGAGCAGCTTGGCCAACATGGTGAAACCCCATCTCTACTAAAAATACAAAAATTAGCCAGGTGTGGTGGCACATGCCTGTAACCCCAGCTACTTGGGAGGCTGAGGCAGGAGAACAGCTTGAACCTGAGAGGTGGAGGTTGCAGTGAGCCAAAATCAGGCCACTGCACTCTAGCCTAGGTGACAGTGCGAGACTCTATCTCAAAAAAAAAAAAAAAAAAAAACCCTCTTTCCTTTATAAATTAACCAGTCTCAGGTATGTCTTTATTAGCAGCATGAGAACAGACTAATACACTGACCACTGTATCCCCAGAGCCAGGCCCATTGTAGAAAACTGAATGAAAAAAGGAATTAATGAGTAAATCCTCATAGCTCTACCTACAATAACCTGAAAAATATGATACTGAAATTATGCATATCTTTCAACTAGGGACTCACTACCCAATTTTCTTGAAGCTCTGGGCACAGCCAGACTAGTCCAAACCACATTATTATAAGCCTGAACCATGGCCCAAGTCAAGGCACTGTGACCCTGGAGACAGAACTTCATTTTCACGATCAGTTTGTTCTTGAAAAGCTACTTCCATTAAAATGTATACATAAGTGTACATAGGAGCTTGCTGCTTGGGAGGAGTATGACAAAGTGAGTCTGGAAAACATAGTTCTAAATCAGGGGAGTGACCTTTCAAAAATCACTTAACCTTTTTGGACCTCAGTAGCCTCAAATACTAAACTAGTGAGTTGATCTAGAAGACCAACTCATGGGAATCCCTCCCAGCTCATGAGAATCTCATTCTGTGTTGTTGAAATTCAAATAACTACCCTTGAATTCATCCCTACCACCACCACTGCTGCCCAGCTAAATCTTGTAAAATATATACTCAGCTTCCTTGAAAGGGGATTCATTTGTCATGTGGCTCCTGGCCAGGTAGATCACAGCCTCCAGCCAGTCTTGCTTCTAAATCATAATCTCTAGAGTGTCACAGGGATAAAATATTGACTGTTTACCTAGAGCCATGGAGAGTTCCAATCTGGCCTCAGCTGAAATTCTCCTGGAAAAATAAAATGCCATACATTCTTCAAACTCCAATGCAAGTCAGAAAAGTTCTAGAGACTTTACTCCTTTTGGGCTGAGACTAAAACAACTCCGTGGAAATTTTTTTTCAACCAAAACAAAAGATAACCCATAGCTTTATCTCTGTTCTCTAAACTTGTGATACTTGGCAGAAATTCTTTCTAAAGAAATTCTTTCTAGTCGAAGTTGAAGGGCAAGCATCTTCTAAGAAACTTGGATGTGAATATATAATGGGGAGGAGATTTTGTACCTGGAACGATATCTAAAGAACCAAAGACCCCAGAATTACCAGGGCTGTGGGAGGCCCAAACGTTATGGCAGTGCGAATAGAAACTGCGTTTGCACAATGCTTCTTAGTTTTACAAGTGGTCTTACTATACATTATCTCACTGATATAGTCAAACTTATATCCAACATGACACTCATTTCAGGAGGATAAATCATCTTGAATATTTTATCATCTCCGCATATTATTCAACCCATTTAAATACTATCAAATGGTGGTAATGGCCAAACTAATATCTTTAGCTCTGGCATTTATCCTGAGCTACATAAAAGCACTTCCAAGCTGCCAGCTTGACATCTCCGCTTGAATACTTTACTCAGATTGTACAAAATCTAAACTACTCAATTTCAATCTCATGCCCTAACCCAAACTCACCTGCTGCCATGTGAAGAAGGACATGTTTGCTACCCCTTCTGCCATGATTGTAAGTTTCCTGAGGTCTCCCCAGCCATGCAGAACTGTGAGTCAGTTAAACCTCTTTCCTGGCCAGGACGGTGGTTCAAACCTGTAATCCCAGCGCTTTGGGAGGTCAAAGCAGGTGAATCACTTGAGGCCAGGAGTGAGGCGTATCTTTCTCATCTCATTAAAGGACACCACCATCTGCACAATCGCTCAAACCAAAAACCTCAGAGACGTCCTTTCTCTGCCTTTCTCATTCCTCATGCCCAGTTCATAAACAAGTCTCCCCGGTTCTACCTCCAAGATACCTATCATGGATTTGTTCGTTCTCTCCAGTTCCACCCAGTCCAAACCTCTCTCATTTCCCATTGGAAGTGCTGCAACAGCTGAGCTATTTTTACTTTTGATTCCCCATGATCCGTTTTCTACCCAGGTACCAAAATCATCTTTTAAAAATATAAATCATAGCATGCCACTTCCCTGCTTAAAGCCCTTCCATTCCCCCATTACATGTAAAACAAAGTCTATTTGCTTTCCTGTGGCTTCCAAAGCCACGTGGATCCAGTCCTCACCTACCTTTCCAAGATTCTATCGCATCTTGGAATGACTCACATTCTATACCACATCTTCTCCTCCCGACTCACCAGGGCCCAGCTGCACAGGTGAAGCCCTATCCCACCGTGCTTGCTTTTCCCAAATCTCCCCAAGGCTGGCTTCTCCCCAATATACAAGTCTCAACTTAAATGTTATATCCCCAGAAAAGCCTCCAAAAACAAAATCACTATGCCCCTCCCCCCATTATTCTCTACCACATCATTCTGTTTCCTTCACAATATGCAGTATAAGTGGTCACATGATTACTAACTTGTTACCTCCTTACCACTTCCCCATCCACACAACTACTAGAACATTATCTTGAAGAGAAGAGAGACCTTCTTCACCTCCCTTGTTATCCTGATCACCTCCTACTCACCTTGTGGTGAAGGTGGGATTTTGACCCTAAAGAGTACAAGATGGCTGAGCTCGTGACACTCCCACAGGACGGATGAGTCAACAGCAGCCTATGAGTCACAAATACTCACAGGCCAGGGTAGAAAGACACTGCACGACATTCAGGAAGGAGGGGGTGCGCTCCAAAACAGAGTGACCCTTGCTTCCCATAAGAGGGTGCAATTGACTTTTCTTATACTTCCATGGGCCAGCAGAGAGGTGAAACCCGTGTGGTCTAGAACCAAGTAGGGGGCTGCAACCAGGCCAGCTAATAGGAGAACTAGCTGGGTGGGGAGCCTTTCCTGCAGAACAGGGGGCATATCTGGTGAGATCAGGATAACTCAGTTGGAATGATGGGCCTTTGAGGCTCAAAGATGTCAAGACAGCACTTGAAATGTTAGGCCATACATTACACTTGTCCACTGGTTTATGTCCAGTGTCTCTAACAGTGCCTGGCACAAAGCAGATGCTCAACAAATACCTGAACAAATGAATCTGAGCCATAGATCCTCCTTCTTTCCTACCTGTGACTTGACTGCCTAGACACACCCACAACTCTGGAGGTAACTTAGGTGATGACTGGATGGGAGTGAGGGTGATCACAACTTCCCCACATCCTACAAGGAAGCCTTCCTCTAGTTTTGTCGCCTAACAAGCTTTGTTTGTTTAATATCACCTGTGGATTGGAAGTGTAATATTCACAAAGATCAGTACAATGTTGTGTTTAAATTATGAATGTACCAATGTTATAGATGAACAATGGGTCATCTACCCAAGCACATATTCAGCTTTTATTTTTCATCTGAACCCTTTTACTCAAAGGTGTCCCCTTGCCAACGCAGGGACATAGTCAGATCCTTTCTTTTTTAATATTCACTCATTTGCCCTAGAAGGAAAAATGTATACACAAACTCAATTTTCAACAGCCAATCAACAACGATATGTCTTATTCAGAGCTTCTAATACATATTTCAATGGTTCTTTTCATATTTTTAATATTAAAGATGTGAAAAATACAGAGCATAAGAAATAATGGAATAATTGCTCTGAGCCCCATTATCCAGGCACAGCCATTGTGGGATAGTTTCCTCTGATATTTTTGTCTAGGCATAATTACTTTCACCATAGACAGATTTACACTACATATGTAATACTGTGTCTTAATTTTGGTTAATATCTTAGTACCACTCTTTTGGCATTATACTCTTTGAAAACAATTTTTAATGCAATTTTTAAGTTTGTATCCATTAGACATTAAGTTTCTTAGAGATTCATCTATGGTTGGATATGCAGGTCGCTTTCACTTTAGATAGTTTGCAATATAACAGCACTCAGTACACTTTTGTTCTTTACGTTTTTACGATAGTTAGGATGATTTCCTTGTGAGAATTTCTCAGAGTCTCTGGTTCAAGGTCTCTTTAAGGTTTTCGGTAAGGTTTTCGGTATATCATTTTCTTTTGTTTCCCAAAAGAAAATGCCAGATTACCTTCACAAAAACAAAAAATAAATCTGGTTTGCTTTTGTGCAGAGTGACAATGACTTTGGCTTTCTTCTGTTCCTGAAGATTTCCTGCCATAATTCAAGAAGGTCTTTCAGTCCCTGCCTCACCTTTCATTTCTTTCCTATGATATTTTCACCCCTGAATTTCCTTTTGTCACCTCGGAATTCCAAGTCAATGCATTTTCTTGCTACAATCTATAAAAGTTCACAATGTGATTATGCAATATAGCCAGTAGTTCAGTCTACACTCTAGATATGAGGATTAACCCATCAGAAAGCCTGTCTCTTGCAGCCTGTAGACATGTTAGAGTAAACAACAGCCATTTCTGCCAGTAATGGGGGCAGGTACAAATCAAAGACAGGAAACCTCTATGGGGGAAAAGACTCCTGAGATTGACATATTGACATGGCTTGGGATGAAACTAAATATTCAAGGCAAAAAATTTAAGTTATGTGACAGAACTTTTTTTTTTTTTTTTTTTTTTTTGAGGTGGAGTCTTGCTCTGTCACCCAGGCTGAAGTGCAATGGCACAATCTCAGCTCACTGCAACCTCCGCTTCCTGGGTTCAAGTGATTCTCATGCCTCAGCCTTTCAAGTAGGTGGAATTACAGGCACCCACCACCACACCCAGCTAATTTTTGTATTTTTAGTAGAGATGGGGTTTCACCATGTTGGCCAGACTGGTCTCAAACTCCTGACCCGGAGTGACCCACCCTCAGCCTCCCAAAGTGCTAGGATTACACGAATGAGCCACCATGCCTGGCCAGAATTATTTTCTTCTGGCATTTCAAATGCAACTTTGTTTTAGATGTAAAAAAGATGAGTTCTGAGAATTCCCTCATCTCTGCAAAAGAAGTACTTCTTAGTAACGTGGCCTGAATGCAAAGAGCTTAGAGAATAGAAGCCCAGGCTTCATATGAGTGTAAATCACTCAGCCATCCAGAGTGATGGGGGTTTTCTCACCCTGTCTCTTCTGTAGCCCCTGATCTAATCCACCAAAATCAGTGCCCACAACTTGGAACCAAGGGCACCAAATGACCAAATGGTTTATTTGTCATTGTCACTGTTGAAGAAAAGGAACACAGGTAAGTCTGAGTCACGAGCCCCTGTTTGAGCCCTCCTATGCAGGGATCAGAGCATTGAAGTGTCTCTCCCCAGAGAAAGGCATGAAGGAGCAATGGGGGTCTCCTCGTGCCATAATGCCTCTAGGACTGCCCCCTCCCCTCCTGGATTGCTCCCACTGGGAGGCCAAATATGAAGATGGGCTTGTTTTAGTTTGTATCTCACCTTAGACTTCAATCTTTAAAATCCTTCCCTATGAGGGGTAACCTAGAGCTATGTGCTTAAAATCTCCAAACACTTCAGATTCCTAAGGAAGTAATCAAAGGTGTGTACCTAGATTTTAACCAATCGGGTTGTTCACCACAGCTCTGTTCACAGTTGAAAATAATAGAAACAACCAGAAATGGAGGACTAACTGAATAGATTATGCACAGTTATCCATACAGTGGAATGCTATGTGATCTTAAAAATTATGTGCCAGAGAACGTTTAGTGACATAGATAAAGCAATTATGCAATTGCTCTGACCAGAGAAAGAGACTAGATACTTCAATATGGCAGCTTGAGATCACGTTTGCTTTTCCTGACTTCCCAAATCCCCTGGAAACCATAAACATGGGACCTATGGTGATGCAAGAACTAGAAAGAGTGAGGTGGCCCTCCTGGGTCCCACCTGTGTCTCAGTGGCTGGTGACGACATTTGCCCGAACACTGAAACTGGAAAGGTGTTTACTGAAGACATTGGCCCATCTTCCGGAGGGAGATCCAGGGATCCTAGGGGGGTGTTTTTTCCCTTCAGGGTAGCCCTACTCGTGTTGGCGTTGGGAAGGGGTTGACCAGTCTCCCTCTAAGCTCCACTCCTACACATTCTAAAGCAAAGCCTCACAGATGACACTCCCAACACACACACACCCCACAAACATCCCTCAAATTCAGAAGGGAGGGCTGGTGGGGAAACAGATCAACATGCAGCAGAGGAAACCCACACCAGGTGTTTGCACGTATCAATTTAACCATTACTTCATAGACGCATATGGAGAAGCACCCATCACCAGCTACTTGAGAAGAACTAACAGCGCAAAGAGGGAGAACCATAGGGAAGAATCAGGTGAGCTGCTACAGAAGAAACAGATAATTCAGAGTCATTTCCTATTCTTCAGTCCAACTGCATTATTTATTCTACAACAAATATCATTTACTGCTTTGGCAATTTTTAAAATCAATCTATAAACAAAGCTTGGGTGGCAAGGACAGTTACAGGAGAAAATGGGAATGTTGTAAACCTTGATAATGTAAAATTAATAGCAGGAGGAGAGAGATGGAGGGAAATGCTTCAGCCCTAATTTTTTTTTTTATCTTACCTTAGTGGGGAATCAAGACATGCTATGTAAAGCCAATGAAAACTGGAGGCTTAAGGTCACTATTTAACATTATGCAGATAACCAAAAGAATAAGTGATATTAATTATATAACTAAGCAAAGTCAGGGTACAGTCAGAGAAGATCAGAGAAGACAAAGGACAAGGTATTGCAAATAAGCTAAATCCCTTACATGTCATAACAGAGTCAAGAGATGCAGCATTTTAAACTGATAACGAAGAAATAACGTTATTAGCACACAATTTAGATGCACGAAGGAGGACATCTGGAGAACTCACAACAATGCCGGGCATGGTGGCTCATGCCTGTAATCCCAGCACTTTGGTGAGGCTGTGGCGGGCGGATCACTTAAGGTCAGGAGTTTGAGACCAGCTTAACATGGAGAAACCTCATCTCTACTAAAAATACAAAAATTAGCTGGGCATGGTGGTGCATGCCTGTAATTCCAGCTACTCAGGAGGCTAAGGCAGGAAAATCGCTTGAACCTGGGAGGTGGAGGTTGCAGTGAGTCGAGATCATGCCACTGCACTCCAGCCTGGGTGCCTGGGTGACACAGTAAGACCCTGCCTCAAAAAAAAAAAAAAAAAAAAAAGGACTTAACAGCAGAGATGGCTCCCTCTGATGCGTGGGTCTGGGGATGGAAGCCCAGGGGAATATTTCTCTTCTAAGGCCTCATTTTCCTAAGGCCTCATCCTTCTCCACTCCTTGATTTGCACAGCAAATGCATGTTTTACTCTTACAACAATAACGTAATGTTAAAACAAAACGCAGCTATGACTGGCAGGACATGCATCAGAGGTTCTGTACAGGTCTGCAGTTTACAGTCAGCTGAGAGTTTTGCAAGGCTATGATGTCAGACACCCCCTTCTCCCCGCCCCTACCCCAACTCAAAATTCAGACTGGATTGGTCTGGGGTGGACCCAGGAGTGGTTAACAAACTCCCCCAGGTGATTCAAACATGCAGCCTGGACTGAGAAACAGTGACTCTGCACAGTGGAAGCACAGGGTTGTTGTCTTCTTTCTAACGCCTTCGGTCTCCTACGTTTTCCATCCATCCATGGAATAACCATGTATTGAGCGCTTACTGTGCAGGTAAGCACCATGCTAGATGCTGGGGAAGCAGCGGTGAACAAGGGCCTGACATCTTATGCTAGGGAATTTCCTATGGAGTAGGGAGGGGAGGAAAGGAGAGGGAAAGCAGTTATTCAGCAAATGACTCATTCATTTATTCATTGTAATTGCGACAAATGCCACACACAAAGAAAGGGTGCAATAAATGCATACATTATTTTTGTAATTGGGATAAAATAGATGCTATTTTTAAAATCCACCCTCTCTTCGTGTCCCTCAGTTACTCTGCCTCCCTCCCATTTGCAAGAGACTGGAGGTCAACATTTCTGCCCTCCTCAAAGATGCCATCAGGAGCTATAACCCTATTTTCAGGCTAGGGTTGGAATCTTGCCACTCAAACAGTCTTGAGCTACAACTGGCCAGAGTGACCAAGTGCAGCACACATACGGCTTAAAATTCTCACCCCCAGCCAGGAGTGAAAAGAGCAGGCAGAGAGCAGGAAGGAGGAGCCCCCAGAACATGCCTGCTGTGAAGTCCTCACAAGAGACAGGCCTGCAGTCAAGAGGCCTCCTTTCAAGATGTCCACAGATTCCTCCTGCACCGTAACAGTTTCCAAGAGAATCAACAAGGCAAAGAAAAACATGGGCCTCAGCCACGCACAGTGGCTCACACCCATAATCCCAGCACTTTGGGAGGCTGAGAAACAGTGACTTTGCACAGTGGAAGCACAGGGTTGTTGTCTTTTCTCTAACGTCTTCGGTCTCCTACGTTTTCCATCCATCCATGGAATAACCATGTAACCTGGAATAACCTGAGGTCAGGAGTTTGAGACCATCCTGGCCAACATGGTGAAACCCTGTCTCTACTAAAAATACAAAAATCAGCCAGGAGTGGTGGTGTGGGCCTATAATTCCAGCTACTCAGGAGGCTGAGGTGGGAGGATCACCTGAGCCTGGGAGGTGGAAGTTGCAGTGAACCGAGATTGTGCCACTGCACTCCAGCCTAGGAGACAGAGTAAGACCCTGTCTTAAAAAAAAAAAAAATAAGAAAAGAAACAAAGAAAAATACGGGCCTCATTAATCTGTGCGAACGACAGGAGAACACTAACTGACAGCTGAGGAGGGGCCCCCATAAACTCGGAGCCTGGGCACCCACGGTCAGCCCTCTTTGACCTGCCATGTCTTCTCTGATACCAGAAAAAAGCGAAGTGATTTTTTTTTTTACCCATTTATTTTTGCTAGAGAGGAAAAAGAGTGAAAAACCAAAAAACAAAAACAAAAAAACAAACAAAAAAAAAACTCCCCAGTAGTAAGGTAAGACTATAAATTGGGAAATTATAGAAAATCAGAGACTTTAACTTAATCCAACACTAATAAAAAGCAATAGACAAGGGATAATGACAGACAATAAATACGGGTGCGTCTTCTAGTTAAATTACAGGGGCCGGTGGAGGCACGGAGCAGCCGACAGCTTCACGCCAGGGCTATTACGATGACTAATTTGGTTAGCGACAACAACAGGCTTCTTGTGGCGAGGACTGCCTTTTCCTATTTCATCTCATTTTTACTGTAACCATGTTTTTATTTTTACAGGCCGATTTGATTCTGTCCCATGCTTTCAGAATTGTGTTTTTCAGATTTATAACCTGAAAGCTTTCTAATGGTTGTGATGTCCACACCTCGCTGTGTCAATCCTGGTGGATTTTCCCTACACAGAGACCACCCATGGCCCTAGAAGAGTCTCCCTTGGCCTGAACCTCAAAGTCTCAGGGCTGTGCAGTCCCCAAAAGGGGCATCTTTATTACCTCCAGGAGAGAACCAACTGTGGCCACAATTTACTTCCTTCCCACCTCACTAGGCCAACTGACTTGATCTGCAGACACCCCCCTCAACACCCCCAAAAAGTCTCTGTTGTCCATCAGAGGATTTGAATCCTACTGGAACTCTTGTCCTCAGCGGGGAAGGTCCCGCTCCGTGAGGGAAGCTCTGGAAATTTGTAGGGACGATTTTGGATGTTAGGGGGACAAATAGCACTGGGTGTTGTGAGGGACTTAGAGGCCAGGCTTCCTGCAGCATAAGAGACAGACCCACACAAAAAGCAAACTTTCCACATTCTGCATGACTATGGGTAGTCCCGGAAGACACTCACAGTGGCAAATAATAATAAAAAATAAACCAGTGGCTGGGCACGGTGGCTCACACCTGTAATCCCAGCACTTTGGGAGGCTGAGGCGGGCGGATCACAAGGTCAGGAGTTCGAGACCAGCCTGGCCAACATGGTGAAACCTCGTCTCTAGTAAAAATACAACAACTAGCCGTGCATGGCGGTGGGCGCCTGTAATCCCAGCCACTCAGGAGTCTGAGGCAGAAGAATCGCTTGAACCCAGGAGGCAGAGGTTGTAGTGAGCCGAGATCATGCCACTGCACTCCAGCCTGGGTGACAGAGCGAGACCCCATCTCAAAAATAAATAAATAAATGAAATAAGCCAGCTTAGAATTATTGTAACCCAGACCCTAACTTTTAAAATTTTACAAAGTATTTTTGCACGGTTGAAATAGACACTGGATTTTTCACATGCACAAAAAGAAGACTGCAGTTTGTGCCATTCAGAACTTTACGAAAGGCTATTCAGCATTTTCGGAGAATCGAATTATGTCCGACAACACAAGCCAAGTCATCAGGACAACACCACATCAGCCTCGGTAGCCGTCACGCTCAGGATGATTGCGGACTTACACGTTCCTATAAACTCACAGCACTCTATAGTGGCTCCAGTCCCGAAATGTCACTACGGAGAAAGAGTGTCACTAATTCTCAGTCGGCTCCTGCCATCCTTCTCTTAACTCCCAATATCCATTAGCAGTAGATGGGGGACCAGTCACCTTATTATGCACTGTGGTGTTACTGAGCAGGTGCCCACTGAAGTATGTAGGATTCTATTATAAACTGTCTCCTTTTATTTCTCCTTTATACCAGGGCAAAATTTCTTTGGAGGCTATGTGTAAAGGTTGGCTGTTGTATCTGTGTGTTTCTCAGGGCAGTAAAGATCATTGCAAAATACTTTACCTTTTGCAAAGGTTACAGCAAAATACTTATATTAATACAATGAGGCATCTGGTCTGATCATTTTGGCGCAGCAGGAAGTTTATACATAATACTGTTTACACCTAAAAATACCTTGACCAGGCCCTGAGCCGGCCTTGAGCTCTGATCACTGAGTGTCTGGAGTCAACCTAACTGATAGTCTGCACTTCACACCCGCAGGTGGGCTTAGCGTTTAAACCCTGGACAGGTTCATGAACCGCCTCGCTCACCGCAAGATGCTCCTTCCGTTCCTGGGTGCTCTTCCCCCACCCCAAGGCCTCCCAGGCTCTGCCTCCTCCAGCTCCAGCCCCAGCTCTCTCATGTCACCTGCCCTCCCTGTCTCGCCATGTTTCAGCACCTCTCCCTCCCACTATTTCTCAAATGCCTCCCTTTCTACTACAAGGCCTTTGCACATGCAATTTTCTCCTACTGGCCTGTTCCCAGCTAACTCCCATTTATCTTTCAGGTGTCACTTTGACAGGCCTCCCCTGACCCCCAGGTCAGGCCCCACCACCTGCTGCCGTTTCCTGCAATGGCCACAGTTGTAACTAGCTGTGTCATTATCTGCTTGCCATTGACCTTCCTGGCTGGTCCCTCCATGAAGAGAGGGACTTTTTCCTGCTTCCATTCTCCCTGTATCCCCCCAGCTGATGGTCAGTGGACAATTTGTCAGTGGAACTCAATAAATACTTACTGATGAATGAGTGAATGTACACTTGAAGCCTCTAAACATAAAACCAAACTCCTTTTGCAAAGTTCTTGAGATAGTAACAGCCTCCCCTCTGCCTCCTTGAATGATAAGCAAAATGAGAAAGTGCACCACAAGCCTTCAGAGTGAAGAATTTTTAGGAAAACCTTCACAAGGATGTCAGCTTCAGGAGGGCAGGTATTTGGGACTGTTTCATTCACTGACACAGCCGGAGCCCCTAGCACACGCTGTGGGCCACATAAGTAGGCCAATAGATGATTACTAAATCACTCCATCAGCCACAGCAGGCCAAACACTGCCACTGGCTTCTTTTTTTTTTTTTTTTTGGCTTTTTCTTTTTTATTTATTTATTTATTTATTTATTATTATTATTATTATACTTTAGGTTTTATGGTACATGTGCACAACGTGCAGGTAAGTTACATATGTATACATGTGCCATGCTGGTGCGCTGCACCCACTAACTCGTCATCTAGCATTAGGTATATCTCCCAATGCTATCCCTCCCCCCTCCCCCCACCCCACAACAGTCCCCAAAGTGTGATGTTCCCCTTCCTGTGTCCATGTGTTCTCATTGTTCAATTCCCACCTATGAGTAAGAATATGCGGTGTTTGGTTTTTTGTTCTTGCGATAGTTTACTGAGAATGATGATTTCCAATTTCATCCATGTCCCTACAAAGGACATGAACTCATCATTTTTTATGGCTGCATAGTATTCCATGGTGTATATGTGCCACATTTTCTTAATCCAGTCTATCATTGTTGGACATTTGGGTTGGTTCCAAGTCTTTGCTATTGTGAATAATGCCGCAATAAACATACATGTGTCTTTATAGCAGCATGATTTATAGTCCTTTGGGTATATACCCAGTAATGGGATGGCTGGGTCAAATGGAATTTCTAGTTCTAGATCCCTGAGGAATCGCCACACTGACTTCCACAAGGGTTGAACTAGTTTACAGTCCCACCAACAGTGTAAAAGTGTTCCTATTTCTCCACATCCTCTCCAGCACCTGTTGTTTCCTGACTTTTTAATGATTGCCATTCTAACTGGTGTGAGATGGTATCTCATTGTGGTTTTGATTTGCATTTCTCTGATGGCCAGTGATGGTGAGCATTTTTTCATGTGTTTTTTGGCTGCATAAATGTCTTCTTTTGAGAAGTGTCTGTTCATGTCCTTCGCCCACTTTTTGATGGGTTTGTTTGTTTTTTTCTTGTAAATTTGTTGGAGTTCGTTGTAGATTCTGGATATTAGCCCTTTGTCAGATGAGTAGGTTGCAAAAATTTTCTCCCATTTTGTAGGTTGCCTGTTCACTCTGATGGTAGTTTCCTTTGCTGTGCAGAAGCTCTTTAGTTTAATTAGATCCCATTTGTCAATTTTGGCTTCTGTTGCCATTGCTTTTGGTGTTTTAGACATGAAGTCCTTGCCCATGCCTATGTCCTGAATGGTAATGCCTAGGTTTTCTTCTAGGGTTTTTATGGTTTTAGGTCTAACATTTAAGTCTTTAATCCATCTTGAATTGATTTTTGTATAAGGTGTAAGGAAGGGATCCAGTTTCAGCTTTCTACATATGGCTAGCCAGTTTTCCCAGCACCATTTATTAAATAGGGAATCCTTTCCCCATTGCTTGTTTTTCTCAGGTTTGTCAAAGATCAGATAGTTGTAGATATGTGGCATTATTTCTGATGGCTCTGTTCTGTTCCATTGATCTATATCTCTGTTTTGGTTCCAGTACCATGCTGTTTTGGTTACTGTAGCCTTGTAGTATAGTTTGAAGTCAGGTAGTGTGATGCCTCCAGCTTTGTTCTTTTGGCTTAGGATTGACTTGGCGATGCGGGCTCTTTTTTGGTTCCATATGAACTTTAAAGTAGTTTTTTCCAATTCTGTGAAGAAAGTCATTGGTAGTTTGATGGGGATGGCATTGAATCTATAAATTACCTTGGGAAGGATGGCCATTTTCACGATATTGATTCTTCCTACCCATGAGCATGGAATGTTCTTCCATTTGTTTGTATCCTCTTTTATTTCCTTGAGCAGTGGTTTGTAGTTCTCCTTGAAGAGGTCCTTCACATCCCTTGTAAGTTGGATTCCTAGGTATTTTATTCCCTTTGAAGCAATTGTGAATGGGAGTTCACTCAAGATTTGGCTCTCTGTTTGTCTGTTATTGATGTATAAGAATGCTTGTGATTTTTGCACATTGATTTTGTATCCTGAGACTTTGCTGAAGTTGCTTATCAGCTTAAGGAGATTTTGGGCTGAGACAATGGGGTTTTCTAGATATACAATCATGTCATCTGCAAGCAGGGACAATTTGACTTCCTCTTTTCCTAATTGAATACCCTTGATTTCCTTCTCCTGCCTAATTGCCCTGGCCAGAACTTCCAACACTATGTTGAATAGAAGTGGTGAGAGAGGGCATCCCTGTCTTGTGCCAGTTTTCAAAGGGAATGCTTCCAGTTTTTGCCCATTCAGTATGATATTGGCTGTGGGTCTGTCATAGATAGCTCTTATTATTTTGAGATAAGTCCCATCAATACCTAATTTATTGAGAGTTTTTAGCATGAAGCATTGTTGAATTTTGCCAAAGGCCTTTTCTGCATCTATTGAGATAATCATGTGGTTTTTGTCTTTCGTTCTGTTTATATGCTGGATTACATTTATTGATTTGTGTATATTGAACCAGCCTTGCATCCCAGGGATGAAGCCCACTTGATCATGGTGGATAAGCTTTTTGATGTGCTGCTGGAGGCAGTTTGCCGGTATTTTATTGAGGATTTTTGCATCAATGTTCATCAAGGATATTGGTCTAAAATTCTCTTTTTTTGTTGTGTCTCTGCCAGGCTTTGGTATCAGGATGATGCTGGCCTCATAAAATGAGTTAGGGAGGATTCCCTCTTTTTCTATTGATTGGAATAGTTTCAGAAGGAATGGTACCAGCTCCTCTTTGTACCTCTGGTAGAATTCGGCTGTGAACCCATCTGGTCCTGGACTTTTTTTGGTTGGTAAGCTATTGATTATTGCCACAATTTCAGCTCCTGTTATTGGTCTATTCAGAGATTCAACTTCTTCCTGGTTTAGTCTTGGGAGGGTGTATGTGTTGAGGAATTTATCCATTTCTTCTAGATTTTCTAGTTTATTTGCGTAGAGGTGTTTGTAATATTCTCTGATGGTAGTTTGTATTTCTGTGGGATCGGTGGTGATATCCCCTTTATCATTTTTTATTGCATCTATTTGATTCTTCTCTCTTTTTTTCTTTATTAATCTTGCTAGCAGTCTATCAATTTTGTTGATCCTTTCAAAAAACCAGCTCCTGGATTCATTTATTTTTTGAAGGGTTTTTTGTGTCTCTATTTCCTTCAGTTTTGCTCTGATTTTAGTTATTTCTTGCCTTCTGCTAGCTTTTGAATGTGTTTGCTCTTGCTTTTCTAGTTCTTTTAATTGTGATGTTAGGGTGTCAATTTTGGATCTTTCCTGCTTTCTCTTGTGGGCATTTAGTGCTATAAATTTCCCTCTACACACTGCTTTGAATGCATCCCAGAGATTCTGGTATGTTGTGTCTTGGTTCTCGTTGGTTTCAAAGAACATCTTTATTTCTGCCTTCATTTCGTTATGTACCCAGTAGTCATTCGGGAGCAGGTTGTTCAGTTTCCATGTAGTTGAGCAGTTTTGAGTGAGATTCTTAATCCTGAGTTCTAGCTTGATTGCACTGTGATCTGAGAGATAGTTTGTTATAATTTCGGTTCTTTTACATTTATTGAGGAGAGCTTTACTTCCAAGTATGTGGTCAGTTTTGGAATAGGTGTGGTGTGGTGCTGAAAAAAATGTATATTCTGTTGATTTGGGTTGGAGAGTTCCGTAGATGTCTATTAGGTCCGCTTGGTGCAGAGCTGAGTTCAATTCCTGGGTATCCTTGTTGACTTTCTGTCTCGTTGATCTGTCTAATGTTGATAGTGGGGTGTTAAAGTCTCCCATTATTAATGTGTGGGAGTCTAAGTCTCTTTGTAGGTCACTCAGGACTTGCTTTATGAATCTGGGTGCTCCTGTATTGGGTGCATATATATTTAGGATAGTTAGCTCTTCTTGTTGAATTAATCCCTTTACCATTATGTAATGGCCTTCTTTGTCTCTTTTGATCTTTGTTGGTTTAAAGTCTGTTTTATCAGAGACTAGGATTGCAACCCCTGCCTTTTTTTGTTTTCCATTTGCTTGGTAGATCTTCCTCCATCCTTTTATTTTGAGCCTATGTGTGTCTCTGCACGTGAGATGGGTTTCCTGAATACAGCACACTGATGGGTCTTGAGTCTTTATCCAATTTGCCAGTCTGTGTCTTTTAATTGGAGCATTTAGTCCATTTACATTTAAAGTTAATATTGTTATGTGTGAATTTGATCCTGTCATTATGATGTTAGCTGGTTATTTTACTCGTTAGTTGATGCAGTCTCTTCCTAGTCTCGATGGCTTTTACATTTTGGCATGATTTTGCAGTGGCTGGTACTGGTTGTGCCTTTCCACGTTTAGCGCTTCCTTCAGGAGCTCTTTTAGGGCAGGCCTGGTGGTGACAAAATCTCTCAGCATTTGCTTGTCTGTAAAGTATTTTATTTCTCCTTCACTTATGAAGCTTAGTTTGGCTGGATATGAAATTCTGGGTTGAAAATTCTTTTCTTTAAGAATGTTGAATATTGGCCCCCACTCTCTTCTGGCTTGTAGGGTTTCTGCCGAGAGATCCGCTGTTAGTCTGATGGGCTTCCCTTTGATGGTAACCCGACCTTTCTCTCTGGCTGCCCTTAACATTTTTTCCTTCATTTCAACTTTGGTGAATCTGACAATTATGTGTCTTGGAGTTGCTCTTCTCGAGGAGTATCTTTGTGGCGTTCTCTGTATTTCCTGAATCTGAATGTTGGCCTGCCTTGCTAGATTGGGGAAGTTCTCCTGGATAATATCCTGCAGAGTGTTTTCCAACTTGTTTCCATTCTCCCCGTCACTTTCAGGTACACCAATCAGACGTACATTTGGTCTTTTCACAGAGTCCCACATTTCTTGGAGGCTTTGCTTGTTTCTTTTTATTCTTTTTTCCCTAAACTTCCCTTCTCGCTTCATTTCATTCATTTCATCTTCCAGGGCTGATACCCTTTCTTCCATTTGATCGCATCGGCTCCTGAGGCTTCTGCATTCTTCACGTAGTTCTCGAGCCTTGGTTTTCAGCTCCATCAGCTCCTTTAAGCACTTCTCTGTATTGGTTATTCTAGTTATACATTCTTCTAAATTTTTTTCAAAGTTTTCAACTTCTTTGCCTTTGGTTTGAATATCCTCCCATAGCTTGGAGTAATTTGATCGTCTGAAGCCTTCTTCTCTCAGCTCGTCAAAGTCATTCTCCGTCCAGCTTTGTTCCGTTGCTGGTGAGGAACTGCATTCCTTTGGAGGAGGAGAGGTACTCTGCTTTTTAGAGTTTCCAGTTTTTCTGCTCTGTTTTTTTCCCCATCTTTGTGGTTTTATCTACTTTTAGTCTTTGATGATGGTGATGTACAGATGGGTTTTTGGTGTGGATGTCCTTTCTGTTAGTTTTCCTTCTAACAGACAGGACCTTCAGCTGCAGGTCTGTTGGAGTACCTGGCTGGCCGTGTGAGGTGTCAGTCTGCCCCTGCTGGGGGGTGCCTCCCAGTTAGGCTGCTTGGGGGTCAGGGGTCAGGGACCCACTTGAGGAGGCAGTCTGCCCATTCTCAGATCTCCAGCTGCGTGCTGGGAGAACCACTGCTCTCCTCAAAGCTGTCAGACAGGGATATTTAAGTCTGCAGAGGTTACTGCTGTCTTTTTGTTTGTCTGTGCCCTGCCCCCAGAGGTGGAGCCTACAGAGGCAGGCAGGCCTCCTTGAGCTGTGGTGGGCTCCACCCAGTTCAAGCTTCCCGGCTGCTTTGTTTACCTAAGCGAGCCTGGGCAATGGTGGGCGCCCCTCCCCCAGCCTCGCTGCCGCCGCCTTGCTGTTTGATCTCAGACTGCTGTGCTAGCAATCAGCGAGACTCCGTGGGCGTAGGACCCTCCAAGCCAGGTGTGGGCTATAATCTCCTGGGGCACCGTTTCCTAAGCCCGTCGGAAAAGCACAGTATTCGGGTGGGAGTGGCCCAATTTTCCAGGTGCCGTCCGTCACCCCTGGAAAGGGAACTCCCTGACCCCTTGCGCTTCCCAAGTGAGGCAATGCCTCGCCCCTGCTTCGGCTGGCGCACGGTGCACTCACCCACTGACCTGCGCCCACTGTCTGGCACTCCCTAGTGAGATGAACACAGTACCTCAGATGGAAATGCAGAAATCACCCGTCTTCTGCGTCCCTCACGCTGGGAGCTGTAGACCGGAGCTGTTCCTATTCGGCCATCTTGGCTCCTCCCTCGCCACTGGCTTCTCATTGGCAACAGCAGAATTATGGCACAGTGATGTATTTGAGACGGTTTTGAAGGAGGGATAATGGCCCATCAGAGGTAGGGTTGAACTATCCAGGCCTTTGTGCCACCCACACCTCATTCTGGTAGGCTCAGAGCTGAACCACACACTGCGAGCGCAACTATTCCACCTACGAGCCAGCTTGGAAGGCTGGAGCTGTTATCGGAATGGTCCCTGTCTTGGCTATGCTTTGGGTCCCTCTCCCAGGACCCCACAGGCCCCTCAAAATCAATCAGATGCTTGAGACCAAGGAGCCTTGCCATTTCAGAAGAAACCCTTCCACAAATGTCAAGTCAATCAGAAACTCACTCTCCCCTGAGTCCCACCTAAGGCCTGAGCCTCTAACGGCTGGGAGAGTTTATGGGGCAAAGTGAACCCAGTGCGGACAAATCCTTATGAACCCAAACCGCAAAGGCCTGGACTCTCAGAGGACCAGCAGTCCCAGAGAGCTGAATACCTGCCTCACCTCCCGCTCACTCCGAGTCACTGGCTTAAGCAAAGAGATTACTGTGGATAGATCATTATGTAAAGGCTCTGGCTGGAAGGGCCTTAACAGAGTGAAAAGAAAACAGTGCCGGGCTGAGTCAGGTAGAGAGGCCGGAGGGAAACAGACCCAGTGCAGGGCTGGTTTTCCTGGTCCCCTTCGCCACCGGAGGGCCAGGAGAGCCTAGCAACTTCGTAGCGGGTGGAACCTCCCTGGTACTTCCATTTAAAAAGCCACAGGTCGGAGGGTTGTTAGGAATGGAGGAAAAGCCCCTGCACTGCTCACATCGAGACAAGCCATAAAGATCACCTTATACCTTATTGAATATATATATTTGAACAAAACAGTGACTGTCCTATGGAAAAAAGGCTTCCATATGCCTCTGTCTGAGCACTTGGTCCCCAACTCAGCTACATTCCCAAAAAAACATACGTCATTACAAGTTGTTACATAGCAAGTTATACTCAATTTCTCCAACCCAGAAACCTCCTGGCCTCCTCTCCATGTAATGTCCCATCTGTCTACACTTTCCCCGAGATGTCCACTGGCCAGCTTCTCCTCACCCTCCAGGTTTCAGCTTAAATGTCACCTCCTCCAAGAAGCCTTCCCAGATCTCCCTGGCTAAGGTCAGTCCTTCCTGGTCTCTCTCTTTCAGCTGCCTGTTTGTCTCCTTCGTGGTGCTCAGGACAATCTGAAAGCATCTTACCTATTTGCCTGATGACTTGTTTTTCTGTGCTTCCTCTACTAGAATGCAGCAAATGTGAGGACAGGAACCATATCTCTCAGCCACACTGCAATCCCCCAGGGGTTTAGCTTACACTAGCACCTGGCACTTAGTGCCCACTCGGTCACTGTTGAAAAAGGACTGTTGGGGACGCCTCCTACTTAAAAAAATCATTCATTTACCCAACTCTATATGGGTAACCATTGCATGATAGGAATTGTGCTGGATGCTTGAACCTCATCATGAATCATTTTATAGCAAGCAATAGCGAGTTTGTACCTCTTTGGCTTCTCAAGGTGTGCCTGGGGTACATTTCTGCCATTGGAAAGTTCAGTAAGGACTCCAAATGCATGCATTGTGTTTGTGTGTATGCACAGAGACACACACACACACACACACACACCTCCAGAGCCACCCCAGGGGTGCTCTCTATTGCCTCAGGAGACAGGGCCCACAAGGCAAAGCCACCCACACAGTGGAACAATTAATACCGCAGCATCCAGACCCACAATGTCAGTGTGGATGGCCGCAGCTTCTGGTCAAGAGTTTCCAGCAGGTGCTGACTCTACCTGTGATGGTTAATTGTGTACATCAAGTTGGCTGGGCCACGGTGCCCAGATAGCTGGTCACACAGTATTCTGGATGTTTCTGGGAGGGTAGTTTTGTATGATATTAACAGAGAAATCCGTGGACTTTGAGTCCAGCAGGTTGACTCTCTAATGTGGGTGGGCCCCATCCAATCAGGTGAAGGCCTGAGCAGAACAAGACTGACCTCTCAGGAGCAAGAGGAAATTCTTCCAGCAGACGGCCTTTGAACTTGAACCATAACCTTGGCTATGTCCTGAGTCTCCAGCCTGTTCAACTACCTTGCAGGATGTTTTGTTTTGTTTTGTTTTGTTTTGGGACAGAGTCTCACTCTGTTGCCCAGGCTAGAGTGCAATGGCAAGATCTCAGCTCACTGCAACCTCCGCCTCCTGGGTTCAAATGGTTCTCCTGCCTCAGCCTTCCCAGTAGCTGGGGTTACAGGCACATGCCACTATACCTGGCTAATTTTTGTATTTTTAGTAGAGACAGGATTTCACCATGCTGGCCAGGCTGGTCTTGAACTCCTGACCTCAGGTGATCCACCTGCCTCTGCCTCCTAAAGTGCTGGGATTACAGGCAACAGACACCGTGCTCAGCTATGTTGCAGGTTTTAGACTTGCCAGTCTCCTTAATTTCATGAGCCAATTCCTTAAAATAAATCTTTTTTGATGCACACAGGTACACATCTGATGGTTCGCATTCTCTGGTGAAACCTAATTCTTTGGTGAGCCCACTCAAGGGCTCCAACCTTACTTCCAGAACACAGCTTCTGCGGACACATCAGGATGACGGGGAAGAGAAAGTGGATGGCAGGGGGCCCAGGCCTGCCGTATAAGATACCACGAGGTAAAAGCCAAAAAAACACAGGAGGTGGCGTGAAAGGAGCTGGGTGCTGAGGGCCCTGCACTCAGCTGGAAGCCGATGTGAATTTGAACCCTGCCTTTACCACTTACAAGGGCGTTATCTTGGGCACGTTACTACAGGGCTCTGGGCTCCGGGCTCCAATTTTCTCACCTGTAAGGCAGGGATGGTTGCACCCCCTGCATCACTAGGTTGTTTAACCACCTGGTCTGGTCCCCGGATGTCTGTTTTTACTGTTGTTATATTTAATGGTAGCCAGCACTTGGCCAGCAAGTAGCCTCTCTCTCCCCTGGGGTCAATCAGGAGAGGTTTCTCTGCCTTCTTCCCCGGAGCGAGAACAGAAAAAACAGCCACAAGAAGTAGCTGTTCCCTCTCCAGAGAGAGTCGATTTTAGTAGCAAACAGGCTGGTAAAGGGATGGCTCCGGATTAAGCGCTGAGCAGGTAACAGCCACTTCCTTCAGCAAAGAAATCAGTAACAAAAAGAGGGAAAGTGTTTTTGCACAGTCTGTGGCATCCCTGGAGAGAAGCACGTGGCTCTGTGCTGACCTGAGGGGGCACCTCTTACAGACCCTCCATTATCGACAGACACCCTGGCGGTGGCTGCAAATGCTGGGTACGGTTTTAATCTTTTAGGTTCAATGGAATTGGTGCTTTTATCTGACGCTTTTAAATTATTTATTCCTTTCCAAAAATAAAAAATAAAAACATTCAGCAACGCTTCTGCTTACAGACATCCTGAATCAGATCAGGAATGGGGGTGCTGCACACATCTCATGAAGGTGTGGGTCTCTGCCAGCTCCTTCCAACACCTACTTTGAGTGGGACCCCCCCACACAAGTCCAAACGTGCCCTGCAACTGCACCGGGCAGGTTCAGAGTCATTATTTCCTCTTCCATGAAGAACGGACTCACTTTAGGACTCAGCATCTTTGGATTTCACCTGAATGTTAAATCGGTTTGGAAGCAGACTCAGAGGATTTCATTTCAGTTTCTGTCTTGTGTTTTGGGTTCCGTTTCCACGCCTTCCACCAGCAGCACCTCCACTCCAGACTTCCTGTCCCTGCACACTCTCTCCTTCCAGGGGTGAAAGGAAGCTAAAGCCGCTGTTGTGTTTGCATTGGGGCCTATGAAAGGCATACACTGCTGCAGACATACGATTTGAGGTTTGGGGTTCTACCTGGAGCAGAAAGCTTACCTCTAAGAGCTGGAATGAGCCCGCCCAACTCTCGCCAAGTCTAGTTTTCAGGGATGTGGGGGGTCCCAGGTGATCTGAAAGAGGTGGGAACCTGAGGACAGTGTCGACCAGCAGGTGCATGGGTCTCGCTCCATGAAACACCTCTTGCCACTCTCTCTTGCCCCTGCACCACCCCTTCTTCTCCACAAATCTTGCCCTGCTCAGCCAGACTTATCTCCCATATTCAAAGAGAAAGGGCACGTTCTCTCTTTCTTGGATGTGGGGATCCACAAGAAAGGAGGGGAGTCTTTGCACATGGCTGACTTTGCACGATGGCCCAATTTGGTAAATAGCGTCTCTGGGTCCTCTTTCCCTGGAGGTCGTCAACTTACCAAGAGACTTGGGGGCTATGGCAGGGAGGAGATCTCCATCATCCAGTATGTTTGGGGACTTAGCATAGAAAACACACAGGGTGGCCAGGCGCGGTGGCTCACACCTATAATCCCAGCGCTTTGGGAGGCCAACGTGGGCGGATCATGAGGTCAGGAGTCTGAGACCAGCCTGGCCAACATGGTAAAGCCCCATCTCTACTAAAAATACAAAAGTTAGCTGGACGTGGTGGTGCACGCCTCTAATCCCAGCTACTCAGGAGGCTGAGGCAGGCGAATCATTTGAACCAAGGAGTCGGAGGTTGCAGTGAGCCAAGATCGCACCACTGCACTCCAGCCTGGGCAACAGAATGAGACTGTGTCTCAAGATAGATAAATAAATAAGAAGAAAGGAAGGAAGGAAAGAAGGAGAGAGAAAGAGAGAGAGAGAGAGGGAGGGAGGAAGGAAGAAAGGAATCAAGAAAAAAAGAGAGAGAAAGAAGAGAAGGGAAGAGAAAAGAGAACAGACACCATGAGCCTGGACTTCCTTTCCTCTCCACGTGCAGCTGCCAACTCCGACGTGGAGAGTGTCACCCAGCTGGGGCAAAGAGAGAATGATGATGGTCTTTGGCAGCATCAACTCTGACTCCAGACATGCTTTTCACTGAAAGTACTTCATACCAGGGCCAAGTGGAGAGAGTATTTTACTTAAACTTCCAAGAGGCAACTATAGAAGGAAATGTGAAATCCAACCACAGCATCTTTCCAAAGATTCTTGATGACTCTTTACTCATAAACAAGAATTTGTCACATTCGCACTAAAATCTAGTCACTGTCTGAGCTAAGTACTCAAGGTAGAAGACAATTTCACTTGGCTAGCAAGGAGATGTTTAATTTTTCTGTCCATCCAACCAAGATCCATAGAGTGTCCACTATGGGCAAGACAACATGTAAAAAAGGAGGATGGACCAGATTCTGGCCCTCGTGGATGTGACATACCATTGTAGAAAGAAGACATGAGCAGGCCAGGCGTGGTGGCTCACACCTATAATCCCAGCACTCTGAGAGGCCAAGGCGGGTGGATCACCTGAGGTGAAGAGTTCGTGACCAGCATGGCCAACATGGCAAAACCCCATCTCTACTAAAAATACAAAAATTAGCCAGGCGTGGTGGCAGGTGCCTATAATCCCAGCCACTCGGGAGGCTGAGGCAGGAGAATCGCTTGAACTGGGAGGCGGAGGTTGCAGTGAGCCGAGATTATCCCATTGCACTCCCACCTGGGCGACACAGCGAAACTCTGAATCAAAACAAAAGAAAACAAAACAAAAAAAAAAAGAAAAGAAAAGAAAGAAGACATGAGCAAATCATTTCAAAACATCCTTTAGTAGAGGGAGAAGTCACCAGGATAAAATTCAAGGTGTTTCATGCCATCATCTCCTGGGAGAAAAAGGCCAAACCAGACCTAGGGGGAAAGTTGATCGGAATCCTCACCCAAATGATGCAGACACCAACAAACCGAAAGTCATCCTGAACTGCTACGAAATGGGATTTTGCACAGTCTGTCATTTTAGAACTTTCTCATTCCTTTTTGCAGTCCTGATTTGACACAGGGGTGTGCACCTTACTCTCCAGATTAAAGAAATGTAATCACCAGAGCTTCAAATATGTGACAGAAGCCCCATATGGAAGAGCTGGAGACCACAGCGGCTTCCTGTGACCCTGCGCCACAAACGCAGAACAAACATGCAGCCAGGGGAGAGGAGGGAAACCCAGGGTATGGGCATTCCTACCACTCCCAAAAAAGCCCAACAAGTGATCCTCAGCATATGCCTGGGGCTGCAGCCCATCCGTGGCAAGTCAAGGCTGTTAGTGGACAAAGGCCCACTGTCACTGCAGGTCACTTTCTGAGGGCTTTCCCCTATATTTTTTCAGATCGCTTCCTGGAGAGTTGGTATGATCAGGGATTATCACGGCCACTTTATAGACATTTATGAGATATAAACATAGCAATATATTATAAATCGCCATTCTTAATGTGGAAGGGAACACCCAACTAACATCAGGAGAAGCAAAGGCATTGCTCAAAGACTATTTCAATCAAGTCTATAGGAAAATCAAGCTATGATCACATCAGCAGAAGTCACATGTTGCTAAGTTCAAAGATTTTTGTATTCTTGGGCAGAAAGGAGAGGAGGGAATTAAGTTAGAAAGTAGATAATTTCTTTCACCAGGAGCTGTCTCTAGTGCTGGTTTGTGGTTCCTAAAAATGTGGCAACTGAAAAAGCACATACCCAGGATAGCATACGTGCTACCTCTTCTGGACCCTGTGCCTTGGCAGACATTACTAATCAATCGTGATGCTTTTTCCGCTACACTTAGTACCACAGAATCCTGCACAGAGTAATTCAGGCAACCATGAGCAATCAGGTCGAGTTGGCCTGCTCTTGCTCTCCCTGCTCCAAGAATCATCCTAACAGCCAGTTGTCTTCATGCATCAGGAAATATGCACAGAGGAATAAAGTGCTATTTTTCTATAGCCCTAAAAAGATTACCTAGATCTGACTTTGATTTGGTTTGTCCTAAGTTATGTAAAAGAGTATGAACTCTTGTTTATGTGGGTAATTCTAAAACATAATGGAATCCTATTTTCTACATCCGTTAAAGGTCACCCTGGAAGCTGATGTAATGTTAGTGCTTCCCAAAGACAAGAAAAATATATGGCATGACCTCCAGAGGCCCTTTCTGGGTCAGATTTAAAGGGCTCCAATTATCTAGTAATGTGATCTACTATGATCACAGGATCAAGTGAATCAGATGAAAAATGCCCATAATCAAAACCTAGATATGTTTATTTTCGAAGCACCCATTTATATCAACAGTTCTGTCTTCACCAAAAAAAAAAAAAAAAAAAAAAAAAAAAAAGCTTTAGAAGCACCTCACAAACAGCCTCATTGGAAACTAAATGAACAGCTCCTCCCTGCCTCCCACAGCAAGCTCATCCTCCAACAGAGATGCTATGAAAAGGATGACTTGACTGAGAGTGTCTGGTGGACATTGTAAGGCATCATACAGACCCCCTTCAGTTATAAAGGTCTCAAACTCCCAGCTATCGGCCCCTGTCAGCAACTGCCTCCACTGTATGGTCCTGTCTTGCCAGAGGTCAGGCCAGTGCATACCCAGCCACTGAGGTTACAGGACTTTAACAGCCAGGCTTCTCGCCTCATGGGGGACAACTCTCAAATTTCAGCCCAGCTTTGGAGTGCCCCTGAGAAGGCTTCATGGAGACTGCATTCAGCTCACTCCTGCCTCCTCCTCCTCCCTTCCACAGATGCTCATCCCAAGCTGCATCCCAGCATTGGCTTCTCAGGCAATCCCACCTGCAAAAGAATGAGTGGTGGGAAGGAAAAGCAGCGACAGGCCAAACTGTGGTACATGTGCACCATGGAATACTACATAGCCATAAAAAGCAACAAAATTATGACTTTTGCAGCAATGTGGATGCAGCTGGAGGCCATTATCCTAAGCAAATTAATACAGGAACAGGAAACCAAATCCCGCATATTCTCACTTACAAGTGGTAGCTAAACACTAGGTACTCATGGACGTAAAGATGACAACGAGAGACACTAGGGACTGCTAGAGGTGAGAGGGTGGTGGGGGAAGTGAGGGCTGAAAAATGAAGCATCAGATCCTATGCTACTTACCTGGGTGATGGGATCATTCATACACCAAACCCCAACAATATTCAACTGACCCATGTAACAAACCCGCAAGTGCACCCTCAGAATCTAAAATAAAATAGTTAAGTTCCAGGATACACGTGCAGGATGTGCAGGTTTGTTACACAGATAAACGTGTGCCATGGTGGTTTGCTGTACCTGTCAACCCATCACCTAGGTATTAAGCCCTGCATGCATTAGCTATAAAATAAACATTAAAAAAAAAAAAAAAGTAAAACGTCACCCATCTTTAGAATCCTCCCTAAGTAATGTGCACCTGGACTATCTTTTCCTTTGCTTCTCACAATATTAGCACGTCCATCTTACAGACTAAGGGTGGGGACAGAGTTCAGAAACATTAAGCAAATTGCTCAAGGTGATGGAGCTCACCCAGTCTTGTTCCAAGACACCACACTGATAAACTACACAGCCTGTCAATGAACTCTGAATCACTGAAACCTGCATGGGCAAGTTATAATAAACACAATTTTGATCAAAATTAGGTGGTGCTGTCTTTCAATGCAATTCAGCAGATGTTCGCCGTTCACAGTGTGCTAAGAAATTCAACAAATGAGAGACAACGAGAGAGAGAGTACACACTCCCCAGCTCTTTAGTTTATTAACCACGAGTGATTACTGATTGAATAGCTACTGAGAGGCACATAGTGGGGATAAACAAATACATAAATCTGAAGGTGGCTAGGGAACACGAGGGGTCCCTAGGACAGTGAAGGTGGATTGATTTCTCCTTCTTTATCCTTAGATTGCTGAGAAATGGGAATTGCAAAGCCCCGAGCTTTGGGTAATAAGGCCCAGGAAACCTTGCAAGGTTGTCAGAGAAATGCATTTTATTTTCTAAACTACTCTGAGATGCTTGAACAAAAGGCAACGCCCGGCCTCAACGAGCCGGGCCATTGGAGCTCCGGAAGACAACAAGAGCCCTTTCTGCCAAAATCAGGTTGGATGCAACACGAAACAGGGAGAGGATGATTTATAACAAAAGCCAATTTCACAAGATGATTCTATGAGCCGCTCAAAGGTACAATCGTCAAGGGAAGGGGGGACAGAGCAGTGAGATAGATTTGTAAAAGAGGATATTATATCAATAAGACAGCAGCACAGGCAGGACGGGCCGCCCCTGCGCACAGACAGGCAACAAAGGCCTCACAGACACGCAGCAATGGCCTCAGAGACACTCAGCAACAGCCCAGGGTAGGCCTGGCATCTGTGGCCCCTTCACCATGAGACAGGTGGTGGTGGAAGCTCGAAATGCTCCCCGTTGGATGGTGGAGGGGAGCCAAGATAAAGGGGTATCACGTGGTGATCGAACAGTTCTGAATCTCGGTTGCATTAGTTGTTACATAAATCTACACATCGGAGAAAACCGCAAAGAACCACACACACAACTACGTGCAGGTGAAAACCAGTGACAGTGAACAGGGTCTGTGGTTTAGTGAACAGATGGCACCAATGTCAATTTCCTGATGGTGATACTGGGCTACAGTTGTACAACATGTCACCTTGGGGGAAGCTGAGGAAAATATTCATGGGACTCTATTTACTAGTGTTGTAATTTCTTGAGTCTATAATTATTTCAACCTTCTCTCTCTCTCTCCTCCTATTTCCTCCCCTTCCTCTCTCTCCCTCCTCCTATTTCCTCCCCTCCTCCCTCTCCCCACTCCTCCCTCCTCTTCCTCCCTCTCCTTCCTCCTTCTTCCTCCCCTCTTCCCTCTACCCACTCCTCCCTCCCCCTCCTCCTGCTATTTCCTCCCCTCTTCCCTCTCCCTCATCCCCCTTCTCCCTCCTCCTCTTTCCTCCCCTCCTTCCTCCTCCCTCTCCCTACTCATCTTCCCTGCTCCTCCTTTCTCCTCCTCTCTGTTCCTCCTTCCTCCTCCACTCCCTCCTCCTCCTCTTTCCTCCCACTCCCTCTCCCTTCTCCCTCTCCATCCTCTTCCTCTTTCCTCCCAGTCCCTTTCCCCGCTCCCTCTCCCTCCTCCTCTTTCTCTTTCCTCCCCATCCCTCTCCTTCCTCCTCCATCTCCTTTCTCCTCCCTCTCCCTCCCCCTCCTCCACTTTCCTCCCAATCCTTCTCCCTCCTCCTCCCTGTCCCTCCACCCTCTCACTCTTCCTCCTTTCCTCACTTCCTCCCTCTCCCCCTCCTCTTCCCCTTTCTTCCCCCCATGCTCCCTCCTCCACCCTCTCCCTCCTCCTTTCCTCACCTCCTCCCTCTCCCTTCTCCTTTCTTCCCCCTCCCTCTCCCTCATGTTCCTTCTCCCTCATGTTCCCTCTCCCTCATGTTCCCTCTCCCTCATGCTCCCTCTCCCTCCTCCTTCCTCTCCCTACTCCTCTTCCCTCCTCCCCGTTTCTCCTTCTTTTCTCTGCTCCTCCCTGCTCCCTCCTCCTCCACCTTCTCCTCTTCCCCTTTGCTACATTCTCCCTCCTCCTCTCCCTCCCTCCTCCTCTATCCTCCCTCTCCCTGCTCCTCCTCCCTCTCCCTCCTCCCTCTCTCTCTCTCTCTTCCTCTACAAATAATGCCATATTCAGCATCCTTCAACATACATCTTTGCTTACTAGTACTTTTATTTGCATGGGCTAGATTTTCAGGAGCAAGATGGCTGAGTTAACAGGTTTTTGTTATTTTCAGTTAACAGGTACTGCCTAATTGCTTTTCAAGAAAACCCTTCACTTTGACCAACAGTGTATAGATACCCTTTCTCCCTTATTCCCACCAGCAGCAGGCATCATGGCTCTTTTCATATTCTTAACACTCACACAGCTAAAAACTGATATTGAGTTTGGGTTTTCATGTCCTTAACCACGAGCATGCCTTCACGTGTGCTGGTGCTGTCTGGATTTGCTCACCCAACAATGGCCTCTCCATATCCATTTTTCTATTGGGTTTCTTAGGCTCATCTGGATGAGTAAGGGTTATTTGCATATTCTTTGCAAAATATCTTCCAAGACTATTATTCAGCTACTGACTTCGGGATCTGTTTTGCCACTCAAATGTCTTTTTTAATAATTAAAGAATCAAGTAAGCCTGGCTCTGGAGCCTCTGTGTTCCCAGGCCCTCCCGGGGTGGGAGTGATTGATTTTCTTCTTGGGCTCCCTGGGCCAAGCAGCCTCACTCGAGTCCCCCTGCAGGGCTTCCCTTACCTCCTCAGGGCCAACATCCTCCTGAGACTCATGACATCCTAACTCACCCCATTCTCTCTACTGGAACTGGAAAAGTCAAAGCCACACTTGCACATGGACACCCCCAAGGCCCAGCTGCCATTTGGCTCAGCAGAGGTGAGTGGAGTGGATTAGGTTTAGCAGTAGAGGAGAAAGAAACCAGATTCAGGCTGCTGCCTTCACAGAATCCCATTCCTTCATTTAAGAAGAAGGTGGATGATAGCCGGGCGCAGTGGCTCAGGCCTGGAATCCCAGCACTTTGGGAGGCCAAGGCGGGGGATCACTTGAGATCAGGATTTTGAGACCACCCTGGTCAAAATGGTGAACCCTCATCTTTACCAAAAACTACAAAAATTAGCCAGGTGTGGTGGCCCATGCCTGTAGTCCCAGCTACTCTGGAGGCTGAGGTGAGAGAATCAGTTAAAGCTAGGAGGCGGACATTGCAGTGAGCCAAGATTGCACCACTGCACTCCAGCCTGGGTGACAAAGCAAGATCCTGTCTCAAAAAAGAAGAAGGAAGAAGGAGAAGGAGGAGGAGGTGGAAGGGAAGAAGGAGGAGGAAAAGCAGGAGGAGGAGGGGGAGGGGGAGGGGGAGGAGGAGGCGGAGGAGGAGGGGGAGAGGAGGAGGAGGGGGAGGGGTGGAGGGAGGAAGAGGGTGAGGAGGAGGGGGACGGGTGGAGGGAGGAAGAGGGTGAGGAGGAGGGGGACGGGTGGAGGGAGGAAGAGGGTGAGGAGGAGGGGGACGGGTGGAGGGAGGAAGAGGGGGAGGAGGAGGGGGAGGGGTGGAGGGAGGGGGAGGAGGAGGAGGAAGAGGAGATGGTGGTAGATGATGGCCAGGCATGGTGGCTCACACCTGGAATCCCAGGACTTTGGGAGGCTGAGGCAGGTGAATCGCTTGAGGCCAGGAGTTTGAGACCAGCCTGGGCAACATGGTGAAACCCCATCTCTACCAAAAGTATACAAAAATTAGCCAGGCATGGTGGCGCACGCCTGTAGTCCCAGCAACTCGGGGTCCTGCAGACTCGGGGTCGGGGGACGCCGAGGCAGGAGGATTGCTGGAGCCTGCAGAGGTCAAGATTGCAGTGGGCCGTGATTGCACCACTGCACTCCAGCCTGGATGACAGAGTGACACTCTGTCTCAAAAAAAACAAAAAACGAACAAAAAAAACAAGGTGGATGCAGTCTGTGTGTGCATGAGTGTATGAGTGTGTGTATATGACTGTATGAGTGTGTGTGACTGTGTGAACCTGAGAGTGTGTGTGTGTGTGTATGGGGGTGGTGGAGAATATTTATTAAAAACCTTTGGTGTTATTTTGAAGTGTCTTCCAACAAGATGGAAATATGCATATTGAATAATTTCCATTTTTCTTACTATTCCCTGGTTACCTAAAACAACCAAACTCCATTAAACAGAGGCAGAACATAAATCCACCTTGTTTGTTTAAATCTACTTCATTGACCCCAAACCAGCATTGCATTATTTTGGGTACGACTCTGGTCAGACCAGGCCCACTATATTAGTTTGCCGTCACTGTGTAACAAATTACTGCAGACCTGGCAGCTTGAAACAGCACCCGTCTGCTCTCTCACAGTTCTGCAGGCTGTATGGGTAGGGGACTCAGTTGGATTCTCTTCCCAGGGTCTCACAGGCCCAAGTCACAATATCGGCTGAGCTGGGCTGGTATCTGCAGACACCAGCAAAGACCCTGCCTCCAAGTTCACGTGGGCTGCTGTTCCTTGTGGCTGCAAGACCAAGGTCCCTGTCTTCTTGGTGCTATCAGCCAGGGTCCCTCTCTGCTCCTAGTGGCCACCCACACTCCTTCTCCATCTTCAAACCACAGCAGCACTTTGAACCACTCCCAAGCTTCGTATCTCTCCAACTTCTCCTTCTGCTGGCAGCCAGAGAAAGCCCTCTGCCTTTCAGGTCTTTTGTGTTCAGATGAGGCTCACTGGGAACCATGCCACAGAAAAGAACTCAACCACGGGAGTGACGTCTCATTGCATTCACAGCTTCTGAGGATTGGGGACATGGGATCTCAGAGACTGGGACAGTTAATACTGAGCATCAACTTGATTGGAATGAAGGATGCAAAGACACACCCATTATTCCTGGGTGTGTCTATGAGGGTGTCGCCAAAGGAGATTAACATTTGAGCCAGTGGACTGGGAAAGGCAGACCCACCCTCAATCTGGGTGGGCACCAGCTATTGGCTGCCAGCATTGCCAGAAAAAAAATCAGGCAGGAGAATGTGAAAAGACTAGATTTATTTAGCCTCCCCCAGCCCACATCTTTCTCTTGTGCTGGATGTTTCCTGCCCTCGAACATCAGACTCCAAGTTCTTCAGCTTTGGGACTCAGACTGGCTTCCTTGCTCCTCAGCTTACAGATGGCCTACCATGGCACTTCAACTTGTGATCGTGTGAGTCAATAGTCCTTAATAAGCTCCCCTTTACATAAACATCTATCCTATTAGTTCTGTCCCTCTAGAGAACCCTAATACAGAGACCATCCCTAGAAATCCAGCTTTCCACACCAGGGAAAAACGGCACACTCTAAGAACCCACTGGGCTCAGATAAGCTGGTCTGTCACTGTTCTAGGCTGGCCTCTGACTCTTTGAGGTGCCTTCCCCACCTTGCTCTCTCTGGCCTACCTGGCCCTCAGTGCCCCAACCCAGTTCAGGCCTCAACTAGATACTCTCCTTGCTGCCTTCACCCCTGAACTGGGGCACCACCCTTCCTGCATTGTTTGCTTGGGATTCTGTAATTGTCAGTTTGGGTATCTCTTCCATAGACCAGGTTCACAAGGACAAAGTCTGAGTCTTTCTCCTTTGCTAACCAGGGAATCACACTATTGTAGGTTCTCCATAAATGGCGCAGAAGGAAGCAAAGGAGAGAGGGAGGGATGAAAGGAAGGGAATAAAGGATGAAGGAACATTGGGAGAGAGAGTAGAATGAAAGGCAGAAGAGGGAGGAAAGAAGGGGGAAGGGAGAGAGGAGCAGGGACAAGGGAGGTATGGCGGGGTTGTTAGGAAGTCATCTTCATCCTATAAATCCATAACTGGTTCACATTCCAGCTCACAGACAAGGTCCAAACACCCTTTAACAACAGCCTCTCTCTCTCTCTACACCAAAATAAGTATCTCCTGAATTCAGGCCTGCCCTCTGTCCTGTAACCAATAATTTGGTCTTTCCTGGCATAATTCAGTCATTACATTTGGGCTTGATCACGTCAGACCTGATGCTTCACACAACACCCCAGTCCTCCGTATTTCCCCTCTGCATCTTCTCAGACACCTGTGACCCCACCTGCCTCCCTCCGAGATGCCCCCAAGGGCCAGGGCTCAGGCTGCCTACTCTATCCCCAGCTGCCCTGCCATTATCACTCAACATCATCGTCATAAACAGCTAACACTCTAATATGCTTGCCAATAACTACACTATTGACTATTAATCATTCCCACTTTTCAAGATGGGCATAAGAAAAGGTTTTAATGCAGTGAGACCACATGGCATATTCAAGGACATTTATGCATAATTTACAGTTTTGGTTTTTTTTTTTTTGGTTTTTTTTTGTTTTGAGATGGAGTTTTGCTCTTGTTGCCCAGGCTGGAGTGCAATGGGGTAATCTCAGCTCACTGCAACCTCTGCCTCCTTGGTTCAAGTGATTCCTCTGCCTCAGCCTCCTCAGTAGCTGGGATTACAGGCATACGCCACGACACCCAGCAAATTTTTGTGTTTTTAGTAGAGACGGGGTTCCACTATCTTGGCCAGGATGATCTCGAACTCCTGACCTCAAGTGATCCGCCCACCTCGGCCTCCCAAAGTGCTGGGATTACAGGCGTGAGCCACCACACCCAGCCAGTTTACAAATCTTAGTAGGGGGACACCCAATAGTCTCTGAAGACACAGTCTCCTCTCTGGACCTATTCATTCAACATACATTTATTAAATGCCTGCTGTATTCCCAACCAGGCAGACTTCCTGAAAATGGCAGGCCTTCCCCAGATCCAACCTGAAAAGGGCTTGCAAAGCGTATCCCATTGATACCAGCCCATGCCTGCCCACCTTTGCTCGCTTCTGGTTGTTTTCCTTCTCTCAAGCCAGGGTAAGAATTCCATGATTGATAATCTTTGTCCAGAAGCCACACACAGTGGTGAGGGGCATCTTATCTACACCACCTTTAATTCTCACTGTGCTCTTTCACCACAAAAATCTTAACTCATCTTCAGAAATGTGCTTTCTACCCCCTCGGTGGAAGAAATGACTTTGTCAATCATGCCTGTTTTGCCAGACTTACTGCATTACCTAAAATGTCAAGATAATGTCTCCGTAGCCTGTTTTCACTGTGGAACCAGCTTCTTCTCGTTAAATTATGTTCGGACACATTGATTTCCTTCAACAGGGAGTAGGGGAACCCTGCCAGAAATTAACACTAATCTTCTAATTCAGTAAGAATAAAATATGTGACTGATTAAATCTTAATTAACAGTTCACAAAAGGCTGCTTAATGTCAGGTGGCATATGCATCTTAATTATCCAGCAATGCTGCAGCTCTTGCCAAATGAAGAAGGGCTGTGAGACTTCAGTAGGATTCACTGGGTCATTGTTATTGTTGTTGTTGTTCTACTGAATCTTCTTCCTTGTTCCCTCTACATTTTTTCGTTGTCAGTGGGCTGGGTTTTACACAGAAGAACTTTTCATTGCTGTGCCCTGTTCCATAAGCCAGCCCCTTGATTTCCATCTGAAGGAGGGCAGATAGTCTATCAGATAGGCAGGATGGGCTGGGTTATGCCGCAGTAACAAACACTACACTTCCCTCCTCTTACTGAATGTAGGTATGAACAAGTAACTTCAATTTGCCAAAGCAAATTACTTGGTTCCCATCTGCATGAATGAGAGAAGGGGAGTTGAATCCAACTCTGGCCGCAAAAGAGGAGATACAGAGAAAATCTTGAAGACGATCAGAGGAAAAAAAAAAAGACACATATAGGGAACAATTGTAAGCATTGTAAGAGACTTCAAATCACGCAGTCCAGAAGAAAATGCAGTGAGATCTTTAAAGAGCCATAAGAAAATTTTTTACAAGGTGTCAACCTAGAATTCTATAACCTATGCAATTAGTTTTTGAAATGAAGGAGGCATTTCCAGTTTCTAGCCCAGTATGGAAACAGCTTGGAAGGCATCACTTCTGTCCAACCAACAAGGGAAAAAGTTGAACTAAAAATCGGTGATTCTTCTTAGATCCACCAGATCACTGAGGTCAAAAAAGGAAAGACAGATATGTATATACAGCTAATGATTAACTATAATGCAGGGCTTAAGAGAAGGGACTCTGGAGTCAGGATCCGTGCATGTAAGTCCTGGCTCCACCATTCACAAACATTCATAAATGTGTGACCTTAGACAAATGACTCACCTTTTTCAAAGTCTCAATGTCCTCATCTGTAAAATGGGACCATAGTGTCCAGGAGTCATTGTGAGGATTAAATGAGATGTGAAACAAAGTGTCTGGCGCAGAGTGAAGGCTTCATGTCAACTCTCATAAAGGAGATGTACAGGTGTTTCCCAGTGTAAGACTTAAATTTCAACCCTGTTCCTTAGCTACAGTCAAACCTCTCCTTTCTACCATGTTCCAGAGAAACCTCCCCTATGTAACACTATCACTGCATTACAGCTCTCAGCTCCACCACAGTGGTCTCTGAGTCCACACACATGCAGAGGAACACTCGGCATTTCTGAGTGCCCCTAAGGCTCATCTATGCTTCCCTTTGCCCTGGGAAACTGGCTTTTATAACCAACAAATGTCCCTGTGTCTCAGCCTTAATGGTAGATACAGGACATTCCTTCACCACTGTCATTATTTTTGCTATATCCATACCACATTTACAATTCCTTAATATTTTATCTTTAAATAGAATCACCTTTTTACATAAACACATTTACTTTTAGAGGAAGTTCTTATCACTACTGTAAATAGAAAACCAATATCATTTCAAGTAAAAATAAATGCAATGAAAACCAAACAGTGATATTAAATTCTGGCTAGGTGCTATTGCCTGCCAAGACTCAGAGCCTAAGAGCTAATCTTTTAAATGTTTTCTGTTGAAGATGTACAATGAGGAGAGCAGGACCTGGAGTTGGATCCCTAAGTTTGCAACCCAAGTCTAAGGCTCCATCACCGTGTGATATGATTTGGCTCTGTGTCTCCACCCAAATCTCATCTCTAATTGTAAGCCTCACGTGTCAGAGGAGGGAATCGGTGGGAAGTGACTGGATCATCGGGGTGGTTTCCCCTATGCTGTTCTTGTGATAGCAAGGGAGTTCTCACGAGAGCTGGTCGTTTTAAAGTATGGCACTTCCTCATTCTTGCTCTCTCCTGCCGCCTTGTGAAGAAGGTGCCTTCCTCCCCCTCACCTTCTGCCATGATTGTAAGTTTCCTGAGGTCTCCCAAGCCACGTAGAACTGCAAGTTAATTAAACCTCTTTTGTTTATAAAATACCCATTCTCAGGTAGTATCTTTAGAACAGTGTGAGAAAGGACTAATACACGGTGTGATTAGACATTATCTCAAATGTCTGATCTTCAGTTCACCCATCTGTAAAATGGGAACGATAAACGGGGTCAACCTTACAAGACTGTTAACATATAACCTGGCACACGGCAAACACACAAAAACTATAAGTTATGAAAAAGCACAAAAGCCTCCACCAAGGGTAAAGAACAGGCATGGACTATTTCCCCTGTACCCATATTTATTGGATGAAGCTTAGGATCTCCATCCCTGCTGGCTCCTTAAATTCCTCAAGAAGAATCCCATCCAGGATGGTGAGCGAGACAGCCTACCCCCAACTCTTTATGTCACATTATGTCCAGCAAGTTGTCAATTTCACCCTCAAGATCCAAGCAGTCATTCTAGGCTTGGACTGATGGTGAGTTAGCGGCCAGAGGTCATTTTGAATTTCAGTATTCTAAGCCTGGAGACACTATAAAATTGAATCACATGGAAATATTGGGAGAAGCCATGGGGGTCCAGCTGTCACCTCCAGCTAAGCTTTCTGGAAGCTGGACACCAACCCATGATGCCTATGAAGCAATGATGAAAGCCATAAGGCCTAGAGCAGCCCCCCAAATTGACCAATCCACATCCAGGGTCTACCCACAGGCAGAGGCTCATAGCACTTCAACTGTCACCCTCCATTCTGTTGGTTAGAGGGAATAAATCTCTCATAAAGTGACAACTAATTGGCATGGCCATTTCTGCTTTAAGCAAGCCCACAGAGAGAAAAATACCCACCCACAGTGTTGGTGGACGGAAGCGGAACAAACACTGAATCTGGACCCTAGCAGCTGAGTAATAACTGGCAGAGAGACTTGTGCTTTTGCATGCAGACTCCGTTACAACAACACTCTCTCCTCCACACCAAGAGAAATACCTGGCATCCTGGCTTCCATGGCTTGTAGCCAATCAAGTGATCACCCTTGTTTTTCCCTTGGCACAATGAATGTTAGAACCACGGTGTGTTCAGGTCGGGAGTGCACTTGCAGGTCCCCTTTATCTTATCATTGAGTGTTGCACAGCCCCAAAGAAGAGGCCACCATTCTGGGGATGTCCTTCTTTATCTCCCTGCAGTAGACAAATGACTCACACCTTTTCAGAGCCTCAATGTCCTCATCTGTAAAATGGATGAGCAGGCAACCAAAAGGGATTTGATTCCATAAGGGGCCTGGAGTCATGAGCTTTTAGGAACATGGAGGCAGGAATTGGAGGGGCAAACATCAACACTCACCTTGTGTTTGCCTTCCCCCAACAACCCTACCTGATGTCCCTCACTCACCATTACCCTCCACACCTCACCCCTACCGGTATCCTTTAGGACTCTTTTCGTAATTCTGCACCTACTACTTTTCCTGTCCCACAACCAAGGTTATGCCACGAGAAAGAGACTTGCTTTAATTGTTGACCACTTATTTTCCAGAATAACAATGCCTGGCACATAGCAGGTCCTCAGTAATGAGAGCTAAATTAATGAGTAAATGCCCTAGACAGGCACTGTCCAACAAAACCTCCCGTGACAATGGAAATGTTCTACGTCTGTGCTGTCTGATATGGTGGCCACGGCTCCCTGATATATGATCAGCTGTGGTAGCAATGAACACAGGAATGGTGGCTACTGTAACTGAGAAGCTGAATTTTATTGTATTTTAATTATTTGAATTTAAATAGCTACATGGATACGGTGGATATGTATTGGATGCTGCAACCCTAGGTCAAGCAGATGGAGTTCTTTCAGTAGCCAGTAATGAGGAGAAAGAAAATAAAGCCCTTTCTGGGAAAGGAAAGAAAGAAAAAGGGCCATGGTGCTCTCTGGAGAATGCTGTGGATGCCTTGTTAATATTATAAGAAGCTGTAACAGTTGGGGCTGTTGGTAGAAAATGCCAGGTTTTTTTTCTTAGTTAAGAGGCACCCCACTTTCTGGAGCATGAAGCAATTTGGCAGCTGCACTGAGGACTCCTGAGGCTCAGGGACCAGAAATAAAGAAACCGTAAGCATCGTGATGGGAAACATCAATACAGCAGCCTTTCTTCTGCCCACCCCCTAGGGCAACCTCACTTCAAAACATGCCAGAGTGGCTTTATCCAGAGCTGTCACCAGGAAGGCACGGCCGGCTCCATCCCACCTGCCTCCTTCAACGAGTGAGATGTGTTGTTTCAACCGTAACGCTCATGCAGCCGTGTCCTGGGTGGGTGGTGCCTCTCACTGGGGAATTCCAACATTTGCTCACGGTTGTCTGCTCAGGACTCCTGGATCCTTCCCAAAAATGTGAAGCCCTGGCTGTGACAGACTTGGTGGATATGCGTGTAGGTGCCAGCCCTAGGGCAGGCTGATTAGCCTCCGTGGGCTTGATTTTTTTCCCTGTCATATGGGGATGCTAATTCCCACTCCTCTGAGGAATGTACGAGAAATAAATCAGCAAATGCCTGCAAAGCCCTTAGCAAGAACCAGCGCACAATAAGGACTCAATGTGAGTTCTTGCATCTGACCGCCTTCCTCCCCTACTCTAAACCCTTCCAGGGGGGTCTTCACGCCCATCCCACTGTAATCACCTGCAAAACAAAGCTGTGTACCTGTGTGCTTTGTGGAACAGCAATCTTTGAGCAATAAATCTTGGACTGTTTCAGATTCCAGCATCCACAGTCCCTGAAAGTCCAGAAATTATCTTAACCATCACGAGCCCATAATCATATCAGAATAACAAGAAAAATATCATTAGTGATAACAATAACTAATATTTGTTGAGTATTTACTTTGTGCCTAGCATGATGCTGAGAGTTTTACAGGTGTTGTTTCGCCTGCTGTCGACCATAACTCTGAGTTGGTGTTCCTAACTCAGAGATGAGGATTCTAAAGACTGAAGACAGGTGGTCCTGTCCCAAGTTCTCATAGCAAGTCAGGAGCCTGGCCAGGGTTCAAACCCAGGTCTGTGTGGGTCCAGAACTTGGGTGTTTGACCTCTATCCAGAGAAAAAGCCATGTCAGACTCAGTGGTCCCCATTATCCAGGCTACCTCCTTCAGGAGGGCAAGACATTCTTCTGCATCTTGGTGGCAAATGGTACTCAAAGAAACTGTCCGTGACTCTCATAACTAACCGATCTAGAAATATTAAACAGATAGGAATAATCTCAGTGAGATCTGTCAAGTTTAACAAAGGAAGAGGATGAATCACTTAAAAAGGAGCAGGGGGGTTCATTTTCTTTTCTTTTTTTCCTTTGAGACAGGGTCTCACTCTGTCACCCAGGCTGGAGTGCAGTGGTGCAATCAGAGCTCACTGCAGCCTCCACTTCCCAGACTCAAGCAATCCTCCCACCTCAGCCTCCAGAGTAGATGAGACCACCATGCCTGACTAATTTTTTTTTTTTTTTGTAGAGATGGGGTCTTTCCATGTTGCCCAAGCTGGTCTCAAACTCCTGGGCTCAAGCAGTCCTCCCACCTCAGCCTCCCAAAGTCTTGGGACCACAGTGTCAGTCACTGCACCTGGCCAACTACTAATTTTCTGTTGCTGCTGTAACAAATTGCCACAAACTTAGTGTCCTCAAACAACACATGTTTGCTATCTTACAGTACTGCAGGTCAAAAGTTAAAAATAAGACTCACTGGGCTAGAATCAAGGTATCGACAGGGCTTTGTTCCCTGGAGGCTCTAGTGGAGAATCTGCTCCCTTGCCATTTCCGACTTCTAGAAGTCACCTGCATTCCTTCGCTCATGGCCCCTTCCTCCACCTCCAGCCAACAGCACAGCATCTTCCAATCGGACTCTGTCTCTGCTACTTCTCTCTTACAGTGATTCGTGATTTCACTGCACTCACCCAGGTAATCCAGGATGACCTCCCATCTCAAAATCCTTAATTTAATCATATATGCAAAGTCCCTTTTGCCATGCAAGGTGACTTGTTCACACTTTCTGGGGATTAAGGTGTTGATATCTTTGAGGTCCTTTTTTCTTCCCACCATAGTCTGCCCTCTGGCCTCAACCCAAGAATTATATCTACCCCACATGCAAAATACATTGACCCCATCCCAACATCCCCAAAAGTTTCAGCCCACTATGGAGGAGGAGAACAACTCACATTTAATGAGCACTTACTAGGTTGGAAGCACTTTGTTGTGTTGGCCCGCCTAATCTTCATGCCAACCTTTGAGACAAGTGCTTTCATTATCCCCAGTTAGAGATGAAAACAATCAAGAAGTAAAGAGTACAAGTGGTTTCCCAAGCTTACAGCTGAGCCAGGATTTAAATCCATGTGTATATGACTCACTGTGATGCCTAGCTTCAAGTACTTTCAGTTGGGGTTTGAAGAGTGAAAAGAATTTTAAAAGTCAGAAAGTAGAGGACAGGGCATTGTAAACAGGAGGAGCGACTGGAGCAGTGGCTCAGAGGCAGGAAGTACGTGCATGTCCAAAAGTCCATATATAGATTTTGTTCGACAGGAACACGGAGCTTCAGAATGGAAGCGGGGGGGATAAGACTGGGCTGACTGTGCAAGTCACTGTAAAGACCTTGAGTGACAAGCTGCAGAGATTGACCTTTCTCCTGCAGGAATGTGCAAGACTTCAATTTCAGACCATGCCATTCCAGTTGCTTTACAAGGTACATTTCATTAGAATGAAGCAAGACGATATCTTGAAATAGTCTTATTTGTACGATTCTGTTCCACATCTCTTTGTTGGGAAACCTTTCCCTGGTCAACAAGAGACATGCACGATGATTTTTTATTCTTTTTGTTTTTTGAGACAGGGTTTCATTCTGTCATCCAGGCTAGAGTGCAGTGGCCCAATCACGGCTCATTGCAGCCTCAACCTCTGAGGGCACAGGTGATTCTCCTGCCTCAGCTTCCTGAGTAGCTGGAACTACAGGAACACACCACCACACACAGCTAATTTTTGTAGTTTTTTCTTTTGTAGAGACAGTGTCTTGCCATGTTGCCCAGGCTGGTCTCGAACTCCTGGGCTGAAGTGTTCCACCCACATTGCTCTCCCAAAGTGCAGGCACTGCAGGCATGAGCCACCATTCCCAGCTGCATGTTGATTTTTTTTTTTTTTTTTTTTTTTGAGATGGAGTCTTGCTCTGTCGCCCAGGTTGAAGTGCACTAGTGTGATCTCAGCTCACTGCAACCTCTCCCTCCCCGGTTCAAATGATTCTCCTACCTCAGCTTCCCGAGTAGCTGGGATTACAGGCGCCCGCCACCATGCCCTGCTAATTTTTGTATTTTTAGTAGAGACGGGGTTTCACCATGTTGGCCAAGCTGGTCTCGAACTCCTGACCTCGTGATCTACCCACCTCAGCCTCCCAAAGTGCTGGGATTACAGGTGTGAGCCACCACCACACTCAGCCTGCATGCTGATTTTTAAGAGACTGGAATACTTAGAGCACGGACACACCATCTCTCTACACGTTTATTTCTCTCTCTCTTCTCTGGCTAGAATGAATATACGCTTCCTGGAGGCAAGGAGGCTGGTCAGTTTTGTTCACAGCTGTACTCCCAGCACCTAGAACGTGACTGGCACATATGTGTTCAATAAATATTTGTTGAGTGAGTATGAAGAAAAAAATAAAGATTCCCATTTTATAACTTTCAAAGAAGGCTTTTAAAGGAGTATGAGAATCAATCATTTTGAAGCTTCAAACTTCTACTTTGCAAGAAGACATTGTGTTAAGAGGGAAAAAGCCTCCGGAGACCTAAAAGTCTATTAAGAAACAAATTAGAAAGGGTCTTTCAGGCTGGAAGAGGGTAGAGAAGAGGATGAGACACCACCTTGAAGGAGGTCAGTGAGCTCTAGGAGTGGACATACCTGGGGGGCTCCCCTGGGGGCTGTATGCAGAACAGTGAACTCTGTCCACCTCAGCCACACACAGGAAGGCCAAGCCATTGCCTTCTGATCGTCTGTGGCCATTTAAATAGACCTGCCACACATCGCTGTGCTGAGGACTATGCCAACTACTGCTGTCTGCATTCTCTCTGATTCCTGCTTCTTGCTGCCTGGGCACTGTCCTGCAGAAATTATGCCCACCCTACCTTAACACCCAGCACAGCTCCATCTGAAATTCCAACAGTGTGAGATAGCCACAGGTTTCACCCACTGGTATAGTTTGTATATTTGTCGCCACCAAATCTCACGTTGAACTGTAATCCCCAGTATTAGAGGTAGGGCCTGGTGGGAGGTGAACGGATCATGGAGGCGGATTTCTCATGAATGGTGTAACACCATCCTCTTGGAACTGTCTTCGTGACTGTGAGTTCTCACCAACTCTGGCTGCTTAAAAGTGGGTAGCATAATCCCCATCCCCCAACTCTCTCTTGCTCCTGCTTTTGCCGTGGGAAGTGCCTGCTCCTGCTTCACCTTCTGCCATGATTGAAAGCTTCCTGAGGCCTCCCCGGAAGCTGAGTAGATGCTGAGACCATGCCTACACAGCCTGCAGAACCATGAGCCAATGAAACCTCTTTTCTTTATAAATTACCCAGTCTCACATACTTACTTATGGCAATGCAAGAACGGCCTAATACAGCAGCCACCCACCCAAAGCTGGAAGCAGAGTTGCTGCCATCCAGAGGAATGGTCCAGGAGAAAGAGGGATCCCTCAGGAACCAGACTGGGCTGGGTGGCACAATGTGAGAACCCACTCTCAACACAGAGTGCAGACTTCAGTTTAAGGCCTCTGAATAGTTCAGACTCTATTCATACCCCGGTACCCTCCCATGCTGCCCCCAGCCTGCCTTGCTTAGTTTCTGACAATAAAAAACGGAATGTATTGATTCATATAACATGAAATTGGGAAATCCAGTGGCGAAGCTGAGTTCAAGCACTTAAAAGATGTCATCTCTCTCCAATCTTGGGTCTCCATATGGCCCCTTTCACTTTCTCTAAGCTTAGGTTTTGCCAAGCTGGGATAATAAAAGCCTCCTCCTGGCTCTTAGAACATTCATTCAAACACCACAAGCAGCTAAAAATGCACCACCTTGCCCCACAACTGGACAGGAGGAGGAACGTGTGTCAAATCAAAGATAATTCACTACTTTTAAATAAGCAACCAAATTAAACACATCAGCCTGCAGGGCCCTCAGTGGGGGCCACACAGGAGGTGGAGGACACAAAGCCCTGCCATGATTTCAGAATGACCAGAATCTTCCTAAGGCTTTTCAATCCAAATTGGGTCCTGGCCAATGATCTTGCCAAAATGTAAATCTAATCCCATCACCAGCTGCTTAAACACCTCCCACGGGTCTTGGGTTAAAGCCCAAAGGCCTAGGCCATGCGCAGTGGCTCACACCTATAATCCCAGCACTTTGGGAGGCCAGGAGGCCGGGGCAGTTGGATCGCTTGAGGTCAGGAGTTCGAGACCAGCCTAGCCAACACAGTGAAACCCCATCTCTACTGAAAACATAAAAATTAGCCCGGCGTGGTGGCAGGTCCCTGTAATCCCAGATACTCAGGAGGCTGAGGCAGGATAATCGCTTGAACTCGGGAGCCAGAGGTTGCAGTAAGCCAAGATCATGCCTGGGTGACAGAGTGAGACAAAAAAACAAAAAGCCCAAAGGCCTTGCTATGACATCCAGCACTCATGGGGGCCAGTGCTGCCAGTGCCTCTCACTGTCCTGGCACTCCACACTCCGCCCACAAGCCTTCCTCACCTCCAAGCTCCCCAGTTTCCTCCCAGCACAGGGCCTCTGCCCTTGTTTTTCCCTCCACCTAGAACACAGCCCCTCCATGCCTCACTACTCATCTAATTCCTACTCTTCTTTCAGATCTCACTTGATATAGTTAGGCATTGTGTCCCCACCCAAATCTCATCTTGAATTGTAATCCTCAGGTGCTGAGGAGACACCTGGTGGGAGGGGACTAGATCATGGAGCAGTTTCCCCCATGCTGTTCTCATGATAGTGAGTGAGTTCTCAGAGATCTGATGGTTTTATAAATGGCATCTTCCCGTGCACTTTTCACTCTTGTCTCTCTCTTACCTGACTCCAAGAAAGATGTGCCTGATTCCCCTTCTGCCATGACTGTTAAGTTTCCTGAGGCCTCCCCAGCCAGGCGGAACTGAGTCCATTAAACCTTTGCCTTTTATAAATTACCCAGTCTCGGGTAGTATCTTTATATAGCAGTGTGAAAGGGGACTAATACATCACTCAAATGTCATTTCCTCAGGGAAGCCCTCCTGACTTCCCTCCAAGATGAATCCCACTTTCACACACACCGCTGTCACCATGTACTCCACCTGCACAGCAGTCTTCACGCTGGTGAGTGCCCATTGATCTGACTATGTGACTGCCGTCTGTCTCCCCTCTACTGAAGTGTATTCATGATTGAATTCACTATTGGATCCCCAGCCCCTCCTGCAGGATGCATTGTGTAATGTAATATGCAAAATAAATATTTGCTGGATGTATTACGGTTCTCCAGAAAACAAAACCAATAGAACACACACACATATACATACATATTTATATATATATACATACATGCATGCATATACACACGTGTGTGAATATATATACATATATATATAGAGAGAGAGAAACACAGAGAGAGAGAGAGATTTATTATAAGGTATGACACTTAGAGAATTGCGGAGATTAAGAAGTTCCACAATCTGTCATCCACAAACTGGAAACCCGGAAAAACCAATGGGATACATTCTAGTCTGGGTCCAAAGGCCTGAGAACCAGAACACTGAAGGCACAAGACTGCTTTCAGTGGCACAAGACTGAAGGCACAAGACTGCAAGACACTGCTTTCAGTGGCACAAGACTCAAGGCACAAGACTGCAAGACTGGAGTCCCAGAGCTCAAGCAGTCAGAGCTAACTCTCCCCTCCTCCACCTTTTGTTCTATTCAGACCCTTGACGGATTGGATGGCACTCACTCACACTGGGGAGGGCTATCTGCTGTACTCATCCACCAATTCAAACACTATTCTCTTCTGGAAATCCCCCCCGCCATCACCCCAGAGACAATATTTAACCAGCTATCTGGGCATCATGTATCCCAGTCAAGTTGACACATAAAGATGACCATCACACTACATGAATGAATAAATGAATGAATTAATGAATGAATGAATGAAAGAATAATCAGATTTCAAATACATATTATAAGTTGGAATGCTTTTGGTTGCAAGTAAGAGAACTCCCAGATAAAAGTGGCTTCAACAACAGTGGCTCATTACTTTATGTAACAGGATGTCCAGAGAGAGGCAAGTCCAGACATGCTTCCCTGTTCCCGATGTTCTCTCTTCCCCAGAGCCTTCTCCCTACTGACTCCTATCCTCAGCCTGTAGGGAGATGACTTGGATCACTCTGCCCTCACTTCCACACACAACTACACTCAAAAATAGAAAAGGAAGAAAACTTTTCCCGGGAGCCCAAGCAGATGCCCCCCAGTCACACTCCACACCCAAAGCAATCACTGGCCAAGGGAAAGGGATTACCATAACTGGCTTAGACCAACAATAACTTATCCCCTCAAACCAAGTCCGCCTCCCATGAGCATCCTGCCACCCAAAATATGAACCCACCTCAGCCTCTATGAGCACTGATTTATTCATTAACTCATTTTTTCATTTGTTTTTAGCATCTACAATGGAGTATTCTAATGTCCAAGAGTATCAGTCTGTTCTCACGCACCTAATAAAGACATACCTGAGACTGGGTAATTTATAAAGAAAAAAAGGTTTAATGGACTAACAGTTCCACTTGGCTGGGGAGGCCTCACAATCATGGCAGAAGGCAAAAGGCACGTCTTATATGGCAGTAGGCAAAAGACAGCTTGTGCAGTGGAACTCCTCTTTATAAAATCATTGGATCACATGAGACTTACTATCATGAGAACAGCATGGGAAAGATGCACCCCCCATGGTTCAATTACCTCCCACCAGGTCCCCTCCATGACATGTAGGAATTGTGGGAGCTACAATTCAAGATTAGATTTGGGGGCTGGGGGACACAGCCAAACCATGTCATCAAGGCAGCACACGGTCCTGGCCCTCCCAGTTGGCCTACCCTGGGCACACTGCACAGCAGCAAGGAGCCCTATCAGCAAAGATTCAAATCCCCGTTCTGCCACTTAATAGCTGTGTGAGGATGAACGAGCTGCTCAACCTCTCTGTGCGCAGGTTCCACATCAGTAAGACTGGAATAATAACAGTACCTAACTTACAGAATGAATTACTGCATGTAAAATAGTCCATGGCATGTAGAAAGCTCTAGATAAGTACTTCCTATGACGATGACTGCAAAAGTTCCTCAGACCCAGAATGAACTCTTTACTGATCCTGAAGACCAAGCTGGAGAGCTTTCTTTTCCTGGTGGTTGAGGCTTTGGTGGTTTCATGGCTTTGTTGCTCTCTCTCAACTCCTTTGGAATCTATCAAGCACTTCTGACAAGCTGTCTTATCTGATTCCTCATCTTTCTAGATGATGGGACAGGATCTTGCCCTGCAGGCTCCAGAGAGCATGCACCACAAAACTGCCATGCATGGGTTTCCCCATCCCCCAGGTATGCACAACAGCATCTGTGCACAGAATAGGGGTTCAGGGCTCTGTGATAAACTCAGAGCTAACGTGGGAACCATCAGGTGAAGAAAGGAGCCAATGGGTAAGAAACCAGCTCTGAAGACACAGCTCTCCTGTGTCCTCAGCCCAGTTACCTTCACATTCAATTTGCATATAAATGACTTCCTGAGACCTACAAGGTGCAGTCCACAGAGATCACTGATCAGGGGAGACTTTCTCTAAGTGACAGTGGCCTCTCACATTTGAAGACATCAAAGACAGAGCTCCTCCTCCCCTCCCTAGCCTTCAGGGGATTCATCATTTGGAGGGACTCCTGCTAATTCGATAAGGTTCAATGCTCCCAGAAGGTTGGCACTTCTTTTAAAAGGTGTGCAAATGTATGGGGTACACGTGCAATTGTATTACATGCACAGATTGCATAGTGGTCAAGTCAGGGCTTCCCAGGCACTCATCACCTGAATAAGGTACATTGTACGAATTAACTAATTCCTCACCACCCACCCCCATACCTCCTCACCCCTCCAAGTCTCCAATGTTAATCATCCCCATCTCCTTTGTCATCTCCCTCACTGCCCACCCCCACCCCGACCCCATGACTCAGACAAGCCACGCTGGTTTCCACCCACTCTGTCCTCTGCACCAAACCTGCTTCCCATCATCCCATGCCCAGCCCCAACCTTCCCATGGCCAAGTCCTTCTTGTCATTGCATGTCCCCCCCTCAGAGGTGTCTTCCCAGACCGCCTGACTCCAGTAGCAACCCAGTTACTCTTTCCCTTATGACTATCTTTCCCCAGTATATTTCATTCTCTGTGTTCTTGAAACTGCAAGTTGGGACCCAGGAGTGAGGCAGGAAATCACTGAATAGAGCAGTGGGGATTTTTCCTTTCTTTAGCACCAACATAGAAGACATCAGAGCATTGGCTGGGTGTGGTGGCTCATGCCTGTAACCCCAGCACTTTGGGAGGCTGAGGCGGGTGGATCAACTGAAGTCAGGAATTCGAGACCAGCCTGGCCAACATGGCGAAACCTCGTCTCTACTAAAAATACAAAAAATTAGCGGGGCATGGTGTCGTGCACGTGTAATCCCAGCTACTCGAGAGGCTGAGGCAGGAGAATTCCTTAAACCCCAGAAAGAAGAGGTTGCGGTGAGCCAAGATCGTGCCACTGCACTCCAGCCTGGGTAGCAGAGTGAGACTCCGTCTCAAAAAACAAACAGAAACAGAAACATCAGACCATATTACAAGCACTGCATTACATATAGCAAGGGTTTTTGGGTTTTTTTTTTTTTTTTTTTTTTTTTTTTGAGACAGCGTTTCACTCTGTTGCCCAGACTGGAGTGCAATAGCACGATCGCGGCACACTGCGAACTCCGCCTCCCGGGTTCAAGCGATTGTCCTGCCTCAGCCTCCTGAACAGCTGGGATTACAAGCATGCACCACCACGCCCATCTAATTTTGTATTTTTAGTAGAGATGGGGTTTCCTCATGTTGGTCAGGCTGTCTGGAACTCCCAAACTCAGGTGATCCGCCCACCTCGGCCCCCAAAGTGGTGGGATTATAGGCATGAGCCACCGTGCCCGGCCTGTAGTAAGGGTTTTATGACACATTCGCTTCCATGCATTTGTGTATACGTGTGTGTGTGTGTGCATGCACATGCTGGGACACAGAATAAAATTAGTTTGCTACTGTGCAATGAATTCCAAAAGGTTGATAAATGCTGCACTGATATTTTACTATTTATTTTCTGCTTGTTAATTATCTCTCGTTTACTAGTATGCGGCTGGCACTTAATATATCTATATTGGATGGACGGTTGGAGAGAGGAACAGAAAGAAAGTAAAACAGAGGGAAGAGGAAACAGAGGAACCAACCCACAGATTTCTCATGATTCTCAAGGGCTGAAATTAACACAGTTAAGAGGGTCTCTTTAAAACCACATCAGGTTTTAAGGAAGGCTCAACTCTTGCAGAAGCAAGTAAAATAAGAGACACAACCATGGGAATCAAGAAGACAAAATAATTACTTGCGAATCATATGACTGTATACTTGGAATTCCCAAGGGAATCAACTGAAAAGTTTTTAGAATTTGGAAGAAAGCAGGTATTTAGAAAATGTGTGATAACAAAAGGAAGACAGTAGCATCCATTGTTTCTGGCTATGCTGACAAATACCAGATGGCACATATGTCAGGGAAGAATAGAGAATGGGGGAGGTTGTGAGCGGGGGATCTTCCACTGGCCTCTCACATCTTGTCTGCACTCTTCTCCACCCATCCACAAGGCTGGCCTATGTGCATGCGTGCATGGACCCCCAGCACTATGTCTTCCAGGTGGGCCTAGGCAATGGGGAGCACCAGCAACATGATAGAGGGGAGGAGGAGAGCTCTGGGTATTTATCCCCCAGTTCCTTCCTTCTAGATCTTCTCCAGTACGCTGAGTGTCTTAGCCAAGTGACCCAGCCTGTCACAGAGTCCCTCTCCACATGACCCTCCTCTTCCCGCTCCTGGTCTCTGCCCCTTCCTCTTGCCTCTGAAGCCTGGGACGGGTAAATGCCCCCGTGTTCTTAGCCTGGGAGTACTCTCCTATGCCTTAGGACTTTTCTGCACACTCCTCTCCCACACCCTGGAAATAGGCCATTTACTAAACTCTCTTTGAATTATCCAGTTTGGTTGTGTGTCTTTTGTTTCCAACCAGGACATCAACCTATTTTGGGTGGAGAATTCTATTCCCAACAGCAGTAAAAATAGAGAAAAGAAAGAGAGACACAGACAGAAATGACGACGACGATGACGAGAGACAGAGACAGAAATGACGATGATGAAGTAGCAGCAGCAGCAGAAGAAGGAGAAGGAGAAGAAAGAGGAGGAGGAGGAGGAGGAGGCAGCAGCGACAGTGGCAGAGGAGGAGGAGGAGAGAGACAGGGAGAGAGAGAGAGAGAGAGAGAAAGAGACAGGGAGAGAGACAGGGAAAATACTAACAAGAAATGAAAACAATGAAAGTGTGAATTTCCAAGCTTCCCTGGATGGAAAGATTAAATACGTAAAAATGTCAAATCTTCCAAAATAATGTAAACTTATAGTTTATGCCAGTCCCAATTAATATTTGAATCATTTTTAGGGGAAGGGTGACAAAATTATTCTGAAATCCCCTGGATTAAGAAACAGACAAGAATCCTTCAGAAGCTTATTACAAAAGAGGACTAATGGCAGGAGGAGAGGCCCCATCACAAAGCTGCAGTTATTCCAGCACATTAATGGCATAAGACCTGATGAGCAAACCATGTCACAGCACGGACATCGCTGAACCACACCAGAGCATAAACAGGAACATTGATCATACGCTAAAGGAGGCATCATCACAAACCAAGGAGAAAAGGAAAAACACTGACAAAACGGTTTCTAGGAACTTGTATATTTATAGGAATAAAATCAAGTTAGATCCTCAAACCTACACAAAATGAATTCCAAATATATTTAGGATCTAAAAAGTAAAAACTGACTATAAAAATTTGCAGAAAGTATAAATAAACCTTTAGCCAATATTAAGATAGAGAAGGCTCTTCTAAGCACAAACTTGATAGGGAAAAAATCACAAAGAAAAAGCCTGAGATATATTGATGACCTTAAAATTTTTTAAAAATCTCCTTTGAACCATCATAAAAATATTTAATGACAAATGACAACCCTGGAAAATATCTGCCTTCACTATGACATATTAGGAGTAACTTCTCTGATATATAAGGAAACTTCCAAATCAATAAGAAAAATATTAATACCCCAATAGAAAAATGATCTATGAACAAAAATGGAACATTAGTGGAAAAAATATAAATGGCAAATAAACACATGAAAATATGACCACTTCTCTCCTATCAAATTGGCAACATTTTTTTAAAAAGGCCTGTTGTGGGTGGGGAATATAAAGGGAGGCAGGAATGAAATTTTTTACAATCTTCCTTAAAAGCAATTTAACAAAATATACTGGGAATCCTTCAAAAGTTTACACAGCATTATTCGTAATAGAAAAAAAATCAATCAAAAATGCCCAGCTGGAAGGGGAAATTAAACTATGGCCCAGGCATAATATGGAATATTATGTAAGTTTTAATTTTCTATTTTCAGAGACTTTTTAATGAGAAGGGAATATGTTCAAGAGATAATATTTTTTAATCAGGATAGAAATAATACATGGTACGGTTTCAATTTCGTTTTGAAAGATAATAATATATATGCATAGATAAAACTAGAAAAATAAGTATTTATGCTTTACAGAATTACATAGAGATGTACAAAGAGAAAAGCAAGCAATGGCCGGGCGTGGTGGCTCATGCCTGTAATCCCAGTACTTTGGGAGGCCAAGGTGGGCTGATCATTAGAGGTCAGGAGTTCCAGACCAGCCTGACCAACATGGTGAAATCCCATCTCTACTAAAAAATATAAAAATCAGCCGGGTGTGGTGGCAGGCACCTGTAATCCCAGCTATTTGAGAGGCTGAGGCAGGAGAATCACTTGAACCCGGGAGGCAGAGGCTGCAAGTGAGCCAAGACTGCACTCCAGCCTGGCTGACAGAGCGAGACTCTGTCTCAAAAAAAAAAAAAGAAAAGAAAAGAAAAAGAAAAAAGAAAAGAAGAGAAGAAAAGCAAGCAATGGAATGATGAGTGTCAGCTCCAGGTGATGAGTACCTGGTGTTGGGGATGTGCAGGATGGGGTGAAAGGAGGGCAAACATATGGTTAGACAGAAGTTATTGTCAAGGGAAAAGCTTTGGCTTGGGTTGTTGGGTTCACGAATTCTTACCATCAAAAATAAAATCAACAGTAAGATAAACCAAAATTGCTGATAAACCACTGCTTTTGATCAAAACCAATAATCTTTAACAGTTCACCTTAAGGGATAGATAGACAGATGGACAAAACTGGGGATGAGATTATGTCATGACTTAGAACTGCAAATGAGCCAAAAAAAAAAATTTTTTTTTTTGAGGCAGGGTCTCACTGTCACCCAGGCTGGAGAGCAGTGACGCAAGCATGGGTCACTGCACACTTGACCTCCTGGGCTCAGGTAATCCTCCCACCTCATCATCCCTTTCAGTAGCTGGGTCTACAGATGGGCACCACCACATCCAGCTAATTTTTGTATTTTTTGCAGGGTCTTAACATGTTTCCCAGGATGGCATTGATCCAATTTTTGAAAGAGAAAAAATAAGGAACCCATTCACCAAAATGTTAATGGTGTTCACTCTCCCAATAGGGTGATTAAGGGCAATTCTTACTTTCTCCTTTATTTTCCATTTCCCAAATTTTCTACGAGAAAAATTAAATGCATTTATATATTTCAAAATGCACAATAGTTTTCTTAACTTCTATCCTACTCCAATACCTACTTTTGGCTCAAAAACAGATAAATCAAGGTCTGAGCCCTTGACCTCATCCATGGCTAAGGTCCAAACCCCAGAGTTAATAATGGCAATAATGGCTCATTATTACTGGGCATACCACGTGCCCATTTATCAAGCGAGGGAGGGACTCTAATTTTCCACATTTTACAGATAAGGAAACTGAGGCTGGGAACTCCTCCCTGACACACAGAGCTATTAGTCCTCTGAGAATAGATTTAAGTCAAAAGCCATTTGTTCTCACCAATCACCAAGCTAAGAAGGGGTCTGGAGGAAAGGCTTAAGCTCCCAGGTAGCTGCTGTCACTGAGACCCTCAAATGCGGGCTGAGAAGGAGAAAAGCTGGGACTGGAGAGCAGAGTGCAATGTCAGACACCAATCACAGCCACCTTTCTGGTTCACAGCCTCCGCTGCTGTAATGAAGCGTTTAACAGGGTCCCTGGATGCTGCGGGTTACGCCTCAAACGTTTAACTTAAATCAGACTGAAATTCAATTCCTCTGAAATGAGCCCAGGGTTTCCAACGTGCTGCTCACCAGAACTGTCCCAAATACCTTCCCTCGCTCCCATGGAATCATCACTTACTCCTAACCCCTTCAAGAGACCCACAGCTCATCAGCCTCCTTCCTCCCCCACCGTCAACCTTGCTCTCCTCCCACTGGACTCCCTTCAACTCCAAATGTGCCTGGAACACTTGCACAGCTGTTACTCTATTTCGCTGTCCTTCCCAACACACAAACACACACACACACACACACACAAAGTACAGATACACACACCTCATGCATGTACACATTCATGCACACCTACTCGTATGCACACCCACAAGCACACAAGTGCCTGCAATTCACACACATGCATACACATGCACACACACAAGCACAAGCATACACACTTACCTACAGATACACAATCACACACATGCACCCTCACATGCATACACACAAGCACATGCACACTAAAACATCTGCTCAAACACCTGCACACATGAACACATATGCACACGAGCACACACGCACAACACAGAAGCACACACGCACACACACCAGCACGTACACACCCACATCCACACACAGACATGTCCATGTCCACACATGTACACTCATATGTGTGCATGCACAAACATGACATGCACACACACACATGGGCACACACTTGCCCAAGCTGCCACCCTTCAGTTGTCAGCTTAGGTGTCCCCTCAGGAAAGGCTTTCTTCTTGGTCTTGGTCTTCGTCTAGGTTGAATCTCAGTTATAACCTCTCACAGCCCCGTGTGGTTTTTCTCTGCAGCACCAACCACAATTCAATTAAATGCTTCCCTGGGCAAATGTTTATTTAACATCTGTCTCTTCCACCAATCCATGAGCTCCATGGGGGCAGGGACCTCGAATGTCTTGTTCACCAAGCACGTGGCACATAGTGTTACCATAATTGGAAGTCACCAAACATAGAACATAGGACAATTCCTAACAAGTAAGTGGCTTTAAAACAACCATGTCATTATCACCCCAACATAATAGTAATTCCTTAATAGAACCAAATATCAAGTCTATTTTCATTGACTTCAAGTCTCCAAAATATCTTTTAATGGTCTTATCATGTGTGAATCAAGACCCAAAGAAGGTCCACGTAGCATTTGGGTGATGTGTCTCTTAAGTCTCTTTTAAACCACAGCAGTTCCTCTCTTTTCTTCACGCCTTTCATCTATTAAAGAAATTGGGTCTTTTGTCCTCCTATATTTATTTCTCAGAAATGACTTCTCTATCTTGAATCAGTGTCTTTAGCAGGGCCCTGTAATGTGGTACAGAGGGGAATGGGGTTGCAGATATGGCACACTCCCACATCTATAGACTTGGCAAGTACCACAGACCTCACACACAGGCATTGTCTCATGGTTTTAGGTTGGCTCAGTGCAGAGAACGCCTGCCAGGTGGCTGCCTGATCCTGTTCTAGTAAATGCTGATCCCAGCACTCAGAGCCCAAGACCATCCAGAGCTTTTCAGGACCCAGAGGAGCTGCCACTCCAGAAGGAAATGTTTGGAACACCTGAGTTAAAGAGGATACCATGAAACCAGAGGGGGCAAATCCCTTTAGAGAAGCCTTTCAGCCTCCTCCACGTTTCTCTACCAGGGATTGGAGAGTCACCTCCAGGGTGACTTTAAATGACCAGACACCTGTGGTTTCACTTTGCTCTTGCTTCTGCCTTTGGATGAGCTGATTGTTTTAAGATGTCTCTGCTCTCTGCTAATTTCCACACGCTCTTCCCCAGAGCCTATTATGACCTTTGGTAGGGATGGCCCCTATAAGCCAGACAACCTGAGATCTTCAAAGGCAAGAAACTGGTCTGGCTACAGGAAGGCTGGGAGGTGTAAACATATCCAGAGGTGTCTGATAGGGTTCTGGACAAGGTGGATCTCCAAATTCCCCTCCAGCTGAGAATCTCTATAAATCACGGTAAAAAATTACCACTTTGAGACAACGAAGTTCAAGAAATCAATCTACTCTCTCTGCTGGAGTTTGCTGGCTTCAAGGAGATAATAAAATGTTCCATCTAAATAGAAATCACATTTATCTTAGATCTTTCTAGGTTAAGCCACAATACAGATGAGCCCATGACTGACAAGGTAGGGAGGGGTCTCGAATCTTGATATTTCCTCCTTCTTTCATCTTTTTCTTTTTCTTCGAGACAGAGTCTTGTTCTGTCATCCAGGCTGGAGTGGAGTGGCGTGATCTCAGCTCACTGCAATCTCTGCCTCCCGGGTTCAAGTGATTCTTGTGCCTCAGCCTCCTGAGTGGTTGGGAATACAGGCATGTGCTGCCACGCCCAGCTAATTTTTTTTATTTTTAGTACAGATGGGGTTTTGCCATGTTGCCCAGGCAGGTCTCAAATTCCTGGCCTCAAGTGGTTCACCTGCCTCAGCCTCCCAAATTCCTAGGATTACAGGTGTGAGCCCCCATGCCTCGCCCCTCCTTCTTTCATCTATTCAGCCACCTACTGACCCATCTTGATTCTCTATTACAGGATAAGGTCTAGGGAGATGTAGAGATATTGGTGAGAGCAGTAACATCTAATTTTCATGCACTTATACCATTGGTAACATTTCAGATGCTTTGTTGCATGTAACCATTGCAAAGAGGATTACCTATTTAGCATAAGTATTAATATGCCCATTGCATTAGTTACCGATTTGCTACATAACAGATTATCATAACCCTGGGGGCTTAAAACAACACACATTTGTTATCTCACAGTTTCTGCAGGTCACAAGTCTAGGTATGGCTCACCTGGCTTCTCTCCTTCAAGTCTAACCAGGCTACACAATTCAGGCAACAGTGGGGCTGTTGAGCCCAGAGGCTCAACTGGGGAAAAGTCTGCTTCCAAGCTCCCGAGGGTTGTCAGCAAAATTTATTTCCTGGTGGCTACAGGACCAACGGCTTCAGTTTCTTTCTGGAGACCACGTCCAGCCCCTAGAGGCTGCCCACAGTGCCTTGCCACATGGGCTTCTCCCACATGGCCTCATACTTCACAGATGCCTGCTTCTTCACTGTCAGCAGTGGAAACAATGCAAGTCTGCTGGGAAGATGGAGTTTTATTTAACATAATCACAGGTGCAATAGACCATCCCTTTTGCCATATTCTGTTGGCTAAAAACAAGTCACAGGTCCCATCCACACGCAACGGGAGGGGATCACACAAAGTGATAGACATCAGGAGGTGGAGGTCCTAAGGACCACCTGCACATCTCCACCACATACATTATATGTAAGTTTTAAAAACCTAAGGGTAGAAAACCTAAAGAGTAGAATAAATTTCCCTCAACCACACAGCCAAGCCACAGTGGAGGACCTGGAATTAGAAGCCAAGTCTGAAGAACTCCAAGGCCCATGATCTCACCCACAACTGCGTTATTCACACAACCCATCACTGGCCTCTAGGAGTCATGGTCTCCCTCACCTACGACAGAGGCAAAAACAAATCTTCTGGTCCAAGTTGGCAAGAATCTAACAGAAGAATGTACAAAGAGCCTGAACTTCCTGGAGGAGTTGCCTTGCAGCCACCCTTTGTGCCTGGCCTTAAAGGAAGAGTTAGTGAGATGGAGAAGAGATGCACACAGACCACCAGGTGAGGTCATGACAGATGTGAAAGTGCAGTGCTCTGGGATGCTGACGTGCCCCAAAACTGGCAGTTAGTTCCCTGTGGCTGAAACCTAAAGAAAATGAACCATGTTTGGCAAACTACAAGGCTGAACGGGCAGGTTGGGAAGAGATTCTGAAAGGTATCAAGCACCTGGCTTGAGATTTGGGACTCTGAGCAATTGGGAGCCAATGAAGGTACAGGCCAGAGGGCAACACCATCAGATTAAGCTTCAGGAGAATAACGCCAGCTGGACACAAGGTGGCCAGTTAGGATGTTACCACTTCGGTCCTAGCAAGAGACGAAGTGCAGATGGGATAATAAGGAAAAAAAAGACAGGCCAGGCACAGCGGCTCAAGCCTGTAATCCCAGTATTTTGGGAAGCCAAGGTGGGGCAGACTGCTTGAGCCCAGGAGTTCAAAACCAGCCTGGACAACATGGTGAGACCCCATTTCTACAAAAAAATACAAAAATTAGCCAGGTATGGTTGCATGCATCTGTAGTCTCAGCTACTTAGGAGGATTGCTTGGGCCCAGGAGTTTGAGACTGCAGTGCGCCATGACTGCACCACTGCACTCCAGCCTGGGCAACAGAGGAAGACCCTGTCAAAAACAAACAACAAAAAAAAAGACAGAAAGAAAAGAATAGAGAAGACAAGACAAGACAAGACAAGAGAAGACAAGAGAAGAGAAGAAGGGGAGAAAAAAGAGATTTGAGAGAGATATGTTGCAGGGGTCAAGTCTAAAAGTGAGGAGCCAGATGACATAATGAGAAATGGGTCATCAGAAAAGCACAATGATTTTGGGAAGATCAGAAAATCAAAAAAAGGCAGGGAATAGAGCAATGTGGGCTGTCTTGAAATTTTCCAGAAAACATTTTTAAAACAAATGGCTGGCTGGGCACGGTGTCTCACGCCTGTAATCCCAGCACTTTGAGAGGCTGAGGTGGGCAGATCATGAGTTCAGGAGTTTGAGATCAGCCTGGCCAACATGGTGAAGCCCTGTCTCTACTAAAAATACAAAAATTAGCAGGGTATGGGAGTGCATGCCTATAATCCCAGGTACTGGGGAGGCTGAGGCAGAAGAACTGCTTGAACCCAGGAGGTGGAGGCTGCAGTGAGCTGAGATCACACTACTGCACCCCAGCATGGGCAACAGAGCAAGACTCTGTCTCGGAAAAAAAAAGAAAAAGAAATGGCTATGCTAAGCAAAATCAGCCAGACACAAAAAGACAAATACGGTATGATTCCACTTATATGAGGTGACTAGAAGAGGCAAGTTTATAGAGACAGAAGGCGGAAGAAAGATTACAGGGCTTTAGGGGAAATGTGAATGGGAAGTTAGTGTTTAATGGGTGTGGGGCTTCTATTTGGGAAGATGAAAAAGTTCTGGAGATGGATGGTGGTGATGGTTGGACAGCACTGTGAATAACATACTTATCAGCCACTGAACTGTACACATGGTTTAGACATGGTTAACATGATTACATTTTAAATTACATATATTTTACCACCATGTTTTTTAAAAAAACAAAAACACAGAATACCTCCTTTTTTTGAAAAAAGCAACAGGATGACACACGAAGTAACAACACAGCAGAATGTCATCCCAACACCAGGCCCTGGTCTGCTCCATGCTGAGAGAAGCCACCGAGCAGGACAAAACCCTCAGAAACAGCCATTCATCAAAAGTGACAGTCTAATGGATGTCCCTGGTCATCAGTTCCCTACCCACTCTCTTCCAACTTTGTCAACATCACAATCAAGGCATATTTGCTTAACCACTGAAGGGGCAGGAATAAAAGCAGAAGGGAGATCAACCTTCTTGGCAGATCCTTCAGGCAGGGCTGCCTGGACACTGACAGATACACCCAAGCTGCCAACTATTCGGCTTGAGACAGCTGGATCCAACCCCCAATCATCCATGTGATGAATGACTAATTGTGGAGCTCCTAAGTTTTACAGGGCACCGTGTCCAGTGCTGGGGTACAGTGACTCAGAACAGCCACAGCCCAGCCGTGATGGCACTCACAGCCATCAGAGAAAGTATGTGGGGGCAGGGACAGAACAAGAGTCCATTTCCATCACTCTAGGTGCCGTCCACCTGCTGAGGCCCTGAGCCACGGCCCCACCCTCGCCACTCTTCTGCCTCCAGGTTCCCACGCTCAGATGTCTTTTAGCTACCTCTTCTCAAAGGTCTAATGTCTATTTCAGGGGTACCACATCCCACTCAACACCTCCCTAGGGCTCCATAAAGATATGTGGAATGAAAAAATGAGTACCATCTGACCCATGTGTTACAAAATGAGCAGGTAAGTGCCAGGATGTAAAGATTCTGAACAGCCCAAGTTGCAGACAGAGGAGCCAGGAGTCCATGTGGTCCCTGAGGTGCTCCTGCTGTCCACAGGGTCAGGGGCGAGTGCACAGCAGACCCAGGGATGGCAGAGGGCAGGCTTTACTTGCCTAGGTGAGCACATTTGTTTCTACAACTGCATTTGTTTCTTTCCCAAAGGTATGATACATCTAGGTTTGAAGAAGCTTCAAAAATCTCCTTGGACATAGGAGGAGGATCACTTCAACCCAGGAGGTCGAGGCTGCAATGAGGCATGATTGCACCACTGCACTCCAGCCTTGGTGACACGATGAGACCCTGTCTCAAAAAAAAAAAAAAAGAAAAGAAAAGAAAAGAAAAGAAAAAATATATATATATATATATTTCTTAGACATACTCCATCCCACATTGGGTAGACAGAGTAATGCCCCCCAAGATGTTATGTTTGGAATTTTGCATTGCCTAAAGATGTCCAAGTATAACCTCCAGTACCAATGAATGTGACTTTATTTGGAAGTAGGGCCTTTGCAGATGATGAAGTTAATAAGAAATCACCAGGGTGAGTCCTAATATGATGTGACTATGCCCTTATTTTATTTTTTAAGTAATTTTTTTATTTCCATAGGTTTTGGGGGAACAGGTGGTGTGTGGTTACAGGAGTCAGTTCTTTAGTGGTGATTTGTGAGGTTTTGGTGCACCCATCACCCGAGCACTATATAATGAACCCAATTTGTAGTTTTTTATCCCTCATCCTCATCCCATCCTTTCCCCCTGAGTCCCCAAAGTCCATTGTATCATTCTTATGCCTTTGCATCCTCATAGATTAGCTCCCGCTTATGAGTGAGAACATATGATGTTTGGTTTTCCATCCCTGAATTACTTCACTTAGAATAATGTCTCAAATTCCATCCAGGTTGCTGAGAATGCCATTAAGTCATTCCTTTTTATGGTTGAGTAGTATTCCATTGTGTGTGTATACACACACACACCATAGTTTCTTTATCCACTCATTGATTGATGGGCATGTGCCCTTCTTTTAAGAAAGGAAATCTTTTAAGAACGGAAATCTAGATATGAAAACAGACACGTACAGAAGGGAGATGACATAAAGACACAGGGAGGATACTGCCTATGATCCTAGGGACGCCTGAGCTCTCCCGAAGTTGGAAGAGAAGGAGCCTGGAACAGACAGCCTTCAGGAGGAACAAACCCTGGAGATACCTTGATTTCAGAGCCTTGGCTTCCAGAACTGACACACGAAAGAATTAAGCCACAGATGGAATAAAGGCTGCTGACCTTAAAAAAGGGAGATTCTCCTTGGTTATCTGGGTGGTCCCAATGGAGTCAAAAGGGACCTTACATGTGGAGTGTGAGAAGGATTTAACCATTCCTGGCTGGCTTTGAAGATGGAAGAAGAAGTCACCAGTGAAGGAATGCAGGCAGCCTCTCAAAGATGAAAATAGAAGGAAATGGATTCTCCCTAAAGCCTCTAGGAGGAACATAACCCCACTGATGCTTTGATTTTAACTTCATAAGACCCATGTAGGACTTCTAACCTCCAGTACTGTAAGAGAATAAATGTGAATTGTTTTAAACCGTTAAGTTTTGGGTGATATTTTACAGCTGCAAGGAAACTAATGCCCCAAGTTTCTTTAAGACTTCATGCAAAATGGCTTTCCTAAGACAACCTAATGTGTATGTCTGGTTTTGCTTCCAAGGAATGTTCCTGCTGTCTCACTACAGATGGAGTGAAGTTTCAGGGGATAGGAAGTAAGAAGACACTGTACCCTGTTGGTTGAGCTTCTCACAAGCAGGGATGCTGGAATGAAAGCATCAGGATTGGTCTAGCTTCAGGAATGGCTTAATCAGGCCCCTAAACACACCACTGGCATCTAGTCTTCCCTCTCCAAGCCTATACTCTGCTTCCTCTGGGTGGGTCCTAGCTTTCCCTTATGGTGACAAGATGGCTGCCACAGCTGCAGCATCACATGCACTCTCCTTCAAGCCCAATGAGGAGACGAGTCAGCTTTGAGTCACATGCCCATTCTAGAACAATTCATTTGACCCAGGGAATAATGTGAACTGATTGGGCTTAGGTGTGGGTCATCCTGGAGATGGGGTAGAGGGGTAGAGCTTCATTCCAGCCACCTTCAAAGATGAGGGAGATTCGCCTGCCTAAAACAGAAAAGCATCCATGATATATTGTTACATTTAAAAATAATACATGAGGCCAGGAGTGGTGGCTCACACCTGCAATCCCAGCACTTTGGGAGGCCGAGGCAGGTGGATCACTTGAGGTCAGGAGTTCGAGACCAGCCTGGCCAACATGGTGAAACCCCGTCTCTACGAAAAATATAAAAAGTAGCCGAGTGTAGTGGTGGGCACCTGTAATCCCAGCTACTCAGGAGGCTGAGGCAGGAGAATTGCTTGAACCCAGGAGGCAGAGGTTGCAGTGAGCTGAAATCATGCCATTGCACTCCAGCCTGGGTGACAGAGCAACACTGTCTAAAAAAAAACAAAAAAAAAAACAACAACAACAAAACTACTTTTGGATATTTACATACTATATTTTACATACATATATATTTTATAAAATAGCATATCATATAAACACTATATGTAGTGCATAAAAATATATTGTGAAATTAAAAGTTGTCAAGGGCAAACTTTACTAACCTGGGTGTGAGTTCATCGGTGTTACAATTCATAACCCATGCCCTTATTATCTGTGCATTTCTTCTGTAGGCATGTCATACTTCAATAAAAGTTTTTAAGGTACAGAATAAAAATGGAAAGTACAGCCCTATTTTTAAAAAGAAAAGCAGGCCAGGCATGGTAACTCATGCCTGTAATCCCAGAACTTTGGGAGGCCAAGGCAGGGGGATCACCTGAAGGTCAGGAGTTTAAGACCAGCCTGGGCAACATGGGGAAACTCCATGTCTACCAAAAATACAAAAATTAGCTGGTCATGGTGGCAGGCACCTGTAATCCCAGCTACTCGGGAAGCTGAGGCAGAAGAATCGCTTGAGCCTGGGTGGCGGAAGTTGCAGTGATCTGAGATCATGCCACTGCACTCCAGCCTGGGTGACAGTGCAAGACTCCATCTCAAAACAAAATCAAATAAAAAAGGAAGAGAAGCAGCAGAAAAGGATGGAAAGAGAGAGGGAAGGAAGGAATTGCAAGCAAACAGAGAGAGAGAAAAAAAGAAAGGAATGCCCAAAGGATACTCCCAACGATTGAGTGGTTACATACACAGGAGTATGTCAGTTTTCAGCTGGAGTGACTTTGCCTCCCAGAGGACATTTGGCGATGTCTGGAGACATTTGGGGTTGTCACAACTGCGGGGGTGGGAGGTGCTATTTGCATCAGGTGGTTGGAGGCCTGGGCTGCTGCTCAACATCCTATGAGGCACAAGGCAGCCCCCACAACAGAATGATCCAGCCCCAAATGTCCATGGTGCCAAGGTCGAAAAGCCTGTTATGCAGGTAAAATTGGAGGAAGAGAAGCTGAGAAGGAGGATTTCCACTTTCTTCTCTCTTTGTGTCCTTCATTCTTTGAAATTTTCACAAAAATCATACCTTACCTTTATTTATTTATTTATTTATTTATTTATTTATTTATTTTTGAGATGTAGTCTCATTCTGTCGCCCAGGCTGGAGTGCAGTGGCCCGATCTCGGCTCACTGCAAGCTCCACCTCCTGGGTTCACGCCATTCTACTGCCTCAGCCTCCCAAGTAGCTGGGACTGCAGGCGCCTGCCACCACGCCCGGCTAATTTTTTGTATTTTTAGTAGAGACGGGGTTTCACCATATTAGCCAGGATGGTCTTGATCTCCTGACCTTGTGATCCGCCTGCCTCAGCCTCCCAAAGTGCTGGAATTACAGGCTTGAGCCACCACACCCAGCCCCTCACCTTTATTTTTAAGAAATAAACACTTCTGGCCAGGCGAGGTGACTCACGCCTGTAATCCCAGCACTTTGGGTGGCTGAGGTGGGTGGATCATCTGAGGTCAGGAGCTCGAGACCAGCCTGACCAATATGGTGAAACCCTGTCTCTATTAAAATTACAAAAAAATTAGCCGGGCATGGTGGCAGGCGCCTGTAGTCCCAGCTACTGAGAAGGCTGACAGGAGAATTGCATGAACCCGGGAAGTGGAGGTTGCAGTGAGCTGAGATCACACCACGCCACTCTTGCCTGGGTCACAGAGCGAGACTCCGTCTCAATGAATACATACATATATACATACACACACACACACAGAAACACACACTCCTTAAAGTGGCAACAGCAAACCACAGGCCAAATCTAGCTCACGGTATATATACAGCCCACCTACTAGCAATCATTTTCACATGTTTAAAGGATTGCATTGAGATGGTAACCTAAAAACCTACACAGCATCCTTGACTGTGCCTACAGGACCACAAGGCCTCACATATTTAGGACCTGGCCCTTTAAAGAAAAAGCTTGTTGTCCCTTGGCAGAGATCAGCCTTTGTCCTAAGCCTCCCACTATAAAGAAGTCCCCAACCCAACCAAGGGATGTGCTATGTCTTCTGAGATGTGTTCTAGAAGCACGGTGCAGCGGAGACCCCTGGCTGCCTCCACCAATGTGCTGCTTTCCTGCTACTGCTGTCACAAATTCATGCAAATTAGTGGCTTCAAACACAAATGTACTATCTTACATTTCTGGCGGTCAGAAGTCTGACATAGTTCTCCCTGAGCCATAATCAAGGTGTCAGGAGGGCTGTGTTACTTCCTGGCATTTCTACGGGATTATTCATTTTCTTCTTCATTTTCTTATCTTTCCCACTTTCTAGAGGCCACCTGCATTCCTTGGCTTGTGGCCCCCTCCTCCACCTTCAAAGCCAAAAGTGGACCATGGAGTTTCTCTCCCATGACATCACTCTGATTCTGAGCCTGCTGTCAGCCTCTTCCAAATGTAAGAACTCTCATGATTACAACAACCCCGCTGGGACAATCCCAGATACTCTTCCTATCTCAAGGTCAGACAATAACCAACCTTAATTCCACCCACAACCTTGATGCCCCTTTGCCGCGGAACAAAACATATCCACAGGTTGCAGAGATTAGGATGTGAATATTATCAGGGAAACACTATTTCAGGGAAACATTCCACCTTTCATACCAGACATCCACTCCCCTGCCTCTCTCAGAGAATCTCAAACTCCCTTGCCGCTAGGTGTGGCCATGAGATTATATTTCAGTCAGTGGAATATAAATCCAAGCACTTATATAATATCAGGAATTCCCTTTAAAGGCAGTCTTTTCATCACACCAATTCTACTGTCTCGCACTCAGATGTGATGACTGGAGCAGCAGTAGCCACAATGGGCCATGACAATGTCCCTCTTAGGCATACCAGAATGAATTGCCAAAGGAGCCTAGGTCTGTGATGACTTTATAGTCACCATGCCAACCTGGAGGGCCTCTCCTGGACTTATTTATAAGGGAAAATAGAAGTGTGTGTGTTTAAATCTCTACAGGTGAGGGTGGAAGAATTCTATCACAGCACAATGAAATTCCCAGCAGATTCTGAAAATGAGAGCACTACCTTACTTATTCATCCCTCAACATGCGTATACCAAGAGCCTGTTAAGGGCCAAGCGCCGTGCTAGATGATACAAACAGAAACCTGTCACAATCCTTACACCCCAAGATTTGAGCCTTGTGGGGAGACAGCTCAAGCCTAAGTTGTAATACAAGTAGTAATGCAACCAAAGCACATTTTTATTTTTTATTTATTTTTTTGAGATGGAGTTTCGCTCTTGTTGCCCAGGCTGGATGGAGTGGAGTGGCACAATCTCGGCTCACTGCAACCTCCGCCTCCTGGGTTCAAGCAATTCTCCTGCCTCAGCCTCCTGAGTAACTGGGATTACAGGCACCCACCACCATGCCCAGCTAATTTTTGTATTTTTAGTAGAGACGGGGTTTCGCTGTGTTGACCAGGCTGGTCTCCAACTCCTGACCTCAGGTGATCCGCCCACCTTGGCCTTCCAAAGTGCTGGGGTTACAGGTGTGAGCCACTGCACCTGGCCCAAAGTACATTCTTAGAAGTATGGCTGGTGAGCTACAGAGGCATCAGCTCCTCCTGGGGGAATCAGGGACGTGGCCATGGGGAAGGGAGGATGTGTGGGAGTCTGCCGGGGGTAAAGGTGAAAAGAGCATTCATTCCAGGCAGTGGGACCTCCAGGACAAGGGTAAGGTCATACAAGGTTAAGAGAGGGTGAGGCTGCAGTGAGACAGCCAGTGAGTTAATGTCTGAATGCAGAGAGTAGGGAGGGCAGCAGAGGTGATTTACAGGGGGAAAGCAGAAAACATCGGGAGTATGAAGCTGACAGCTTTGGCGTCTATGCTGGAGCACTAGGAACAGCCCTCTTCCGAGGCTCAGCAGTGAGGATGGGCCACGCGCATTAAGCACCTGAGGCCATCTACCTTTTCCCCTGGGGCCCTTGAGATGCAATGCTCTCAGGACCCTTCTCCATCCACACCTGGTCATTTCCCTGAGGCAGAAGAGAAGCCCAGTCCCCACTCCACCTACCCGCCCCCAGCCTTCTCAAGCCCAATTCTAAACTCCACTCCATCCCCATCAAAGCTGCCAATTTTAGTTCCTATTTTCTTTTCTTATTGCTAGCTTTGACCTCTTAGTGGGTGATCACTAATAAACCTAAATAAACTACCCCCTCCAAAAAAAAAAAAAGAAAAGTTGCAAACTTTCCAAGTTCAAAACAGGATTATAAATTATTCCATCTTGGCAAACACAGTCTCTTCCCTAGGCAACGTGAAGTGTTGGCAGAAGCTTAAAAGAGGCATTCATTTCCTCCTCTCTGCATCTGTGGTTTAGATGTACAAAAAAATATGGTTCAGCATTTTTACTGGAACGCAGATTTATCCACACTCCTGCCCCCACTTGTCTCTCCAGCAAAAGACGAGGTCAATCAATCACACATTATATCAGCTGCATTCACCTCTTGTCAATTTCAATATTGGTGCTGATTGACGGATTCATGGAAAACAGACAAGGCCACTGCTCGAGTGCAGAGTCAAGGGTGGTCATAACAAATAGCCTATTAAATGGGACTCTGCTTACTTCTCCTTGAGTAGAGGCTGCAAAATTCAGGGAGAAGCTGAAACTTACAGAGACAATGGGATGGAGTGATGAAGAACTTTCCGGCAAATTCTGAAATGACCATGTCACTTTGGCACATAACGGACACTGACAGCTCATTAGGCGGCTGATCTAGGTCATTTAAGGGGGAAAAAGCCACGTCATTCTTTGAGAGAAATGTTCCCTGAATTATTCTCTTTATCATTCACCTTCTCATTACTAATTGTTGTTGTTAAGCACTCTCTGCTCAAAGTGCACGTTTCATGTTCCAAAAGATACACTAAGGGTGGAGTGAGATTTCAATCCAATACGTTAGGAAAATATTTTACATCCTCTCCGCCTGGACGATGGACATTATAAGTACACGTGTAAATAGTAAAGGATCTGAGAAGTCCTGCAGAAAAAGTAATCAGTGCAGCCTAGAAGGCAGCAGCTTCACGTCTACAGTGAGTCGCTTCTAGCTTTTAATCCTGGCCTTGCCACTTTCCAGTGTGTAACCCTGCAGGGCGGGGGTGAGAACTGAACGAGAAAAAAAGCACATAAAGCATAGTGCCTGGCCCCTGGTAAACATATAATACATATTTGCTACAATAATAATTATTAATGTTGAACCCGGCATTTACCAAAATACATTTGACTATTCTGTTCTTCTTTTGTGTTAACACCCATTATGTCCTGTGAAAGTGGTTTTCCTCAAAACACTCAGGGGGAAAGATTGCAGTAAGCGATTTTGTTTTAATTTGACCAACAGTTAGATGAGACACATTCTGAGCCAGGCACTGTTCTGGGTGCTTTATACGCATTAGCCCATTTAATCCTCACGACCACCTGATGAGGTAGGAATCACTATGATGAATATGCACATTTATACATGAGGCACATTTATACGTGAACCATCCTGCCCAAGGTCACACAGCTAGTGAGTAGCTGGCCCTAAAGTCTCTAGTCCATATCTTTTATGTGGGGGCCAAAAAGCCCAACCCCTGAGAACCTCCTGAAGCTATTTTCCTGTGACCCATTTGCTCTTCTCCCAAAACTATCATAAAATTTCATTTTTATCAGCTACTTCTTCTGCTCAAAAACCTAGAATGCCTCCTCATCACCTTTGGAGTCAAATTCAAGTTTCTTCTGTTTCCAGGCTCTTAATATGCTCTACCTTGATTGTCCCTCTGCCTGGCCTACTCTTGCTCTACCTGGTAAACTCTTATGCATCCTTCAAAACCCAGCTTAAAACTTGCTGCTTCTAGAAGGCCTCTCTGAACACTTCTGTCCAAGGAGGAGTTAGTGCCTTAACTTTTATCCTATCTTTCAACTTTGGGAGAACCTCTATTGACTGACATTTGCCAGATTGTATGCCCATTATACCCACAGTAGTGAGCTGAGATGACTCGCTGCTGCTGCTACTGCTGCTGCTACAAGCCTTGACTTTCCTTCCCACTTTCAGTCCAGGTAGGGAGTGAGCTGACTCCACCCTGACCTCTGCAAGAAGCCTGTACCCATGTATGGCCAGTCAGAGCAAAGCACCACCCTTGGCTACAGGAATTGCTAAGCAATGATTACATGACCCAATCAAAGCCAGTAAGACAGAACCCCAAGACTCCTAATGGAGTGGCCTGGACATGTAGACTCATTTCTGCAGGACTTAGAGCTGGGAGCTGGGAAGCTGAATGCCTGATGCCACTGGGACCACCCTGTGGAAAGGGACTTCTTGACAGTGAAGCCAGCATAGAGGAGAATGCAGAATAGGAAAAGAAGAAAGAGAACAAACCTGAGTCCTGATGACACTGGCCAAGCTCCTAGATCAAGCCTTACCTGAAGTAGTCATATGGTTAGACATCTTAATTATGTCAACCAATAAACTCTCTTTTTTACTAAAGAAAGTTGGAGTTGGACTTCTGTCACTTGTAGCCCCAGGAGCCCAGACTAGTACAATCTCTAGGGAATGGCTGAGGTCCTCTAATAAAAAACAACGTCTAACTCATTTTCCCAGTGCCCAAATCATAGCGTGAAACATCCTATAAACATGTGTTGCAATGAAATTCAACTTGTAAGTTTCAAAATCTTTTTATGAGTGCCTGCTCAGTTGATCCTAGGGACTTACTATGCATTCCTACCCCCATTTCACAAACAGAGAAACTGATGCTCAGAAAGTTTAAGCACTTTCCTCTGAATATTCTGTCTTTGATAAAATTCAACTAATGTTTTGCATAGCATGCATGCAGCTGGTGCTTAACAGTGCCAACTCACCAGGCCTAACAGACCCAAACGTAGTGACTGTGCTGCCATCCTGCTGCCTTGGGTTAGAGGAGACCCAGATGAGTTTTGGCAAGCAAAGCGGTGCCAACTCAGGTCGGAGTGGCTCTCATCTTTGTAAGCCATCTCACCCTCCTGGCAGACCCAAAGCCCACCTTTTCCCCACACGGGTGGGCGCCACTTATACATTCGTGAATTTCAGATCTTGCCAGGCCCTCAAGGTTGCCCCCCACTCCTCCTGTTTCCCCACCAGTAAGTGAAGACCTGTTGGCTGTGTCTCCACAGCTTTGAAAATCCAGCCATTTCTCAGCAGTTGGAGCATGAAATTAGGCAGATGGAACATCCAAATAACGGACTGTGCCACATCTGGAAACTGTGGCATCAAGCAACAATCAGAGTTGGTCGCTTTATAGCATGTGAGCAAAGGAGGAAATTAATGCCACTTTATTCTTGGTGGCTAAATTCAACCCAGCAAAGCAGTAAGAGTGTGGACGCTGGGGTCTGAAACTCAAATCCCACCTCTACCATTTATTCTCTGCATAATCATAAAAGGAGACTTAAGCTTTGGATTTTCCTACCCATAAAATGGGCATAAATTATCTCCAATAAATGTTTGGAAGATTCAGAGAGATAAACCACAGTGGCATATTGTAAGCACTCAATAAATTATCTGATGTTTGCTCTTTAATTTCCTTAAACATAAAATGATACCCAAAACCTTGCCAACTGAATCAGAACATGGGTTTTACAAATAATTAAATGAGGTCAGCACAATTTCATTGAAGCTGTTCAGGTAGCTTTAGTGATAAATGAAGCAACATTCTGCAAGTACATCTATTAGAACCTTAAATTAGTCAAACATAAGGTAGCATGCAAGGAAAGTACAGACGAGGAGGTGAATCCTGTTTGCAAATCAGAACGCTAGAGAAATGGCCACAGATTGCAAATCATAAATTCCACTTTCCAGAAGTTCCATTATATGTAGATACCAGAAGGCAAATAAAAGCATACTTAAAGATAGTGTTGGCAACATCTTTGAAAAAAAAATGAAAATGGCATGATTTCATAGCACTAAATGCAAACAAGTGGTAATACATAATATCAGCCTGAATATTTTTCAAAGAGCTGAATAACAGTTGAATAACAGCTGAATTGGAACTATTTGGGCATTTTTTTTTTAAATAAAAGATGTGGTACCCTTGATCACAGCATTAGAGACAATTTTCTCAATTACTACTGAAGCCTCAGTTAACTCTTAGATGGCCTGAATGACATATCATGTTTCTATGAAGCCTGGAAAAACAGACCGCCCCATTGGAGGGACACCACCTTATAAAGTTCTGCAGGGCTTCCCAACCAGGGGGGGTGATTTTGTTCTCCCAGGGGCATCTGGCAATGACTGGAGACATTTTTGGTTGTCCTAGTTTGGGGGGACGAAGATGCTACTGACGTCCACTGAGTAGAGGACAGGGATGCCACAAAAGCTTCCACAAGCACAGGACAGACACCACAACAAAGAATGATCAGCCCCAAATGTCAATAGCACCAAGACTGAGAATCCCACACTGGAGTTAGCCAGCCTGTTTTTTGGTTGCAAGAGCTTGAGGGACCTTTTAGTCTCTCTGAGCCTTGGTTCTACCATCTGTCAAATAAGGGGGCATCCCAGGACCTAACTTTCAGAGTTGTTGAGAGATTATGAAGAGATATTAATCACCATCATCACTTCCATTCAACAGGCTCTTGCTATGCCTCGGGCACCATGCCAAGAGTCTGCCTGTGCATTATTTGATTTAATGTTTGTAACAACCCTATGGGGGAGGTAGCACGGCTAAGGTCCTACATGCAAGGGATGCAGCCTCAAGCTCCAGCAGCCTGTGCCTTGACCTCTTCATCCTCACTACCCAGTGTGTTCTACGAGCCTGCAGCCTCAGCCTCACCAGGGAGCTCGCTAGAAATGCAGAATCTTGAGCCCTGCCCCAGACCTACTGAGTGCAAATCTGCATGTGAGCCAGATCTCCAAGTGATTTATGTGCCTGTTAGAGTTTTAGACACAATTTGCTAAGGACAGCAGCTGGCCCTAAGTAAATACTAAATAAATATTAATTATTTGTATTGTCATCACTGTAGCTTATGGAGAGATTTGCTAGGATAAAATTCAGACTCGGCATAATACGCATGGATGTGATGATGACTCACCCAAGGGCATACAGTCTGCCCTGCCTTTTACAGAGTCTCTCTCCATACAGATAAAGACCAGGCTGTCAAATACAAAGAGCCAGGACCCCATACCAGCTCTTCTGATTCCTCAGTCCCTCTTCCTCCTTCAGCATCCTGTCCTCTCCAGTGGCTTATCTATTTCACACTATGGTGTAAATGACTCATGGTCTACGAGGCCTCTCCCAGGGAGTTGCAAAGCTCAAGCCATGCTTTCTGCCACTGTTTGATAAAAGAATCCAGATCTTTATTGACCAACCTCAAGTGATGGGCAGTGCCATTTTAGTGCATAAAAAGGTGACATCACAAAGCATTCTTGATCTCTTTAAAATTTCCTACCTTATTGTACAAGTCATGCATGAGTACATCCTCAGGATAAAATATTCAAGTTATATATAAGTGCATAGGGTACAAAGCAAAAGTCCCTTTCATCAGAGAGGAGCTGAAGGTTTCAAAGCAGAGACTCCTGAGTTTGGATCTCAGCTCCATCCCTTACTAGACGTGTGTCTTTGGACAACTTACTTGGCCTCTCTGTGACTCAGTTTCCTCATCTGTACCTCAAACATCTGTTTAAGGATTAAATGTAATAATGCCTAAAAAATGCTTAGCTCTGAGCCTGCAAACAGTGGTAATTAGCAATGCTTTCACGCCCTACTCTTGTCCCCAAAGGTAAGTCCTATTCACAGCTTGGCATGAAGACTTGGAGACCCTCTGCTATGCATTTACTTATATAGGTACCCAACAAGTACAAGTGCACATTTAGTATAAAGACGATCACAGCAGACCTTAGTTCTCCAACGTGCTTGCTTTAGAGTTCGGCTGACTTGTGGGAATATTTTAATGCCCACCACACAGATGTATCTCTTGTTCTAACAGCTCTGTACGTCTATCCTTGGGACAGAGGCACAATGATAGATTGAATAATTCCCTGTTGTGGACATTTAAGTTTCCACCATCTACCCACTGAAAGTCGACCATACATGCAAAGGCAGCCAAGCTCCAGCATGTCAGACGGAGGAAGCTGAGCAGCCAGGAAGTGGAGCCAGGCGGAGGATGCTGTCATCAGAGACTCTGCCAAGGACGGGAAGGATGACGACAATCTGGGGCGCACTCAAAATAAATAATTGTCCTTAACCCTCTCAAAATTGGGAAGCACATCCTTAGTCACCGGCTTCCTGTCACAGCTGGGTGCTGTGCCCTCACACCGCCCACTGCAAGGCTGCGCCCAGGCTCCCAGGTTCACAGCCAACAAGGGCACCTGCCCAGGATGATTCCTCCAATGCCCCAAGTGCTTCTCTCCAGCAAAGGGGCCAAGTGCAAGGCATTACCCTGGCCAAAAAGGACCTAAAAAATGACCCAGAAGAGATGTTTAATGACTTGGGTAGTATCAAAACCCTGAAATGTTACCCAGACCACTAATCTATAAAGCAGATCAAAGGGAGAGCCCTGGTGGAATCAAGCTGGTTGTTCAGAGGGGGAGATAAAGAGCCTCATCTTTTTCCCTGAGACCCCCAGGGTCCTCCAGAATACAGTTGATAAACCACTCATCTATCTGGTCCAATTGGTTTCTCAGATTTGGTGGCTGGAGCTCATGGAGAGGAAGTTACTCACCAAAGACCACACAGAGATTAAGTAGCAGAGTCCAGGGAAGGGCTCTGGTCCCCTGACCCCTGACTCCCAGGCTACTGTGCTTTCTGTGAACTTCTACAGCATGTGCTTGTTTAGACTAAGGTGTGAATGACTGTGTCATTCAGAGATGATTATGTTTTCAGAGACACTTTCCATTAGAGCCACAGCTCTCCACCCCAGGTAGGTATGGCCCAAGTGTAACTCACAAGATAAACAACACAAAACTTCCTGGGCTAGGGGTGTGTTTCTCTGAGACGTCTGAATGTGGAAAGATAAAATAACAACTGAGAAAAAAACGACAAAAACTGCTTTCATATTTTAAAATTGAATTGAAAATGAAACCAAATATGAAATTCACCTGAACTTTTATGATTAAATTTTAGACTTCAATTCAATGTGGTCCCTGTCAGTGCCTTGAGAAGAAGCACTCGCATGACCCCGGCCCTGGCTCCTGACGGCATGAGGTCTGTCTCTTATGCTGTTGATGTATTAGGTTGGTGGAGAAGTTATTGCAGTTTTTGCCATTACTTTTAACGCCAAAAACCACAATTACTTTTATGCCAACCTAATACATTGGTGGAAAACTGTGAGGGGTCCTGAGCCCAAGGAAGGACTTCTTAATGGAAAGATTATTGGCAGCAGAATAAGGGAACGGTTTTCAGTGGAAGAAAGGTCATCCCAAGCCCTTGAAATCTCTCTATGTATACAGTCTACTCTGCCTAATCCATAATCGTAAAATGAACATTTATTGTGCAAACATTTATTAAGCACCTACTGCATGCCCAGCACTATGCTAATCACTTTACAAGGATGAGATGGGCATTAGCATTATCTCCCATTTTACAGATGACAAAACTGAGGCTCAGGAAACATAAGTCATGGGAATATCCGAGTCCATCGGTAATAGGAACAGGAAAGTACCACGTCCCAGGAAGCCTGCATTCCCAGGTATAACTGGGACAACTGGCTGCTCTAGTGGAGGCTCTGCTGAGGCTATTCACAAAACGAAAACAGTTAATATTGACGCTGAAGCTCCTTGCTAGGGTGCCCCTAGCAAAGTCACATGGTTAGCCAGGACTCTTCCTGGAGTGCTCGAAGGGAGGCTAACTCCCCGATCCTGGGCAGGCTGGGTGGAGTGGAAACGAGGACCACAAGTCTGGATGCAGGTGTTGGAGAATGAGGGTCCGACTGGGTGGCCAGCAGAGGCAGCACATCTCTGACACATTCCTTTGGGTTGTTTGGATGAGGGTGACCCACCAGTCCCACATCCCAGGAGCTCCCTCAATCCCAGATAAGCCAGAACAGCTGGTGACCCTACTTCCCAATGAGAAGCTGTTGCTGAATATTCCAGAAAACACACACACCTTCAACAGCTGCAGGCTCCATATCTCTACTTATTTGCCTTTTATTCCCCACCCCTCTTTCCCTCAAATTGGCAGGCAGTGCAACACTGTGCTGTTGTCTTGCTCTCTCCACGAACGACTACAGAAAGAAAAAAATAAAATGGAAAAGGTCATTGTGCTTTAAAAGGAGCCTTTAAAAAAATAAAAGAAAGAAAAGAAAATTACCTGAATAGGCTCCTATTAGTGGGAAGTAAGAAAAGGTTTCAAATGGAAAACTGTTCTCAAGAGAAAGCACATGTTGACCCTGTGATTGTGTTTTAAACTTGTGTTGAAAATGTTCTCACAATGTTTCAGAAGGCTTTTTTGCATATTTATTTTCCTTACCCTGACGAGAGGTGCAGTTCGGAGCACTTGTTGACAAGTGTGGAGACAGACGTTCTGTCTTACAGGCTCCCTCTCCTGGGCTGCACGCCTTCCCCTGGGACCTCTAGGTCCGCATTCAACTTCTGCCTCTGCCTCCGCCTTCTCTCATTCTCATTCTCATTCTCGTTCTCTCTCTCTCTGTCTCTCTCTCTTGTTCTTTCTCTCTCTCTCTCCCCATCTGCTCTCTTCTCTTTCCTTTCTTTTCCTTCCTTTCCCTCCTCCTCCCTCTCCTCCCTCCTTCTTCCTCCCCTCCCACACCTATACTGGCCTTCGACTTACTCCTCCTTCTCACCAAGCTCACTCAAACTCTAACAGCCTTTGCACTTTCTGTTCCCTCTGCTCGAACACTTTTCCCTTTGTGATTTGCCTGGTCAGCTCCTTCTCATCCCTCAAGTGTCAGCTTACGTGACCCCATCTCAAGGGGGCTTTCTTGACTTCTCCATGAAAAGTAGTTCCATTCCTCCCTCCACCCCTCCACATCCTGCAGCTTCCTTCAAAGCACTTACCCTACTCCTTGTAGCCCATTCCTGGACATACTTGCTGTGCATGGAGGAGGCAGATGTCATGTCTGACTATTTGCACTTGCATCCCAGGGCCTATCCCCATGTCTGGCAGATATACAGCAGGTGCTCAACCAGTGCTTTCAACTGCATGACTAAGCCAATGACTCCCACACACCTGACTGACAACTCTCTGGATGGTTTCTGGTTCCTTGGTTTGGGCTCCCCCAGAAGTGGGTCCTGAGATGAACATTCAAGTACAGGTAGTTTATTAAGGAGGTGAGCCCCTGAGTGTGGAAGAGACTTGGGGAAGGGAGGGAAGCCGATGCAGGGTGTGCTATGAAAAGACTGCCAATGCAGGCAACAGGGACCCAGTCCCAGGGGCCACTCGGAGATGACGCGGAACCTGTTCCCCCTGCCATGGGGCAACATCACTGGCTGAGGCTGCTACTGGGGACTTTATCTCTGACACTTCTGGTCTACTCCAAGCTTGGAAGGGAAGAAAGTACTCAGCAGAGAGTCATGGGTGCTGCCAAAGGACCCCACTAGAATGGACCAAGACGATGAGTACCAAGGGGACAAGAACAGATGGTACCCACAGCATCTGCCACACCTAGCAACCACAGCCAGCAGTGGCACCAGCGTCTTAGAGCTCCTCATCCTGCTGAAAATGTCTCCCAGCAACACTGCTTGTGTGTATCACCCCTTCCTTCTTCAACTGCCTCCTCTCCTGGCTTTCCCAACTCTCCCACTGCCCTGTCTGCTCATCCCTGGTCTCCATCTCTAACCCTTCTCCTGTCCTCCTTAGTGAGCAGGGTCCCCACCCACCACTCCTTCCCCTATACACCTTTTCCTGGGAAACACAACAGCAGGTGAATCCCAACCTTGGGATCCCCTTACCTGAGCTCCTGTCTCAAAAAACAATCACCTGCAGGAATAACAGCAACAACAGTCACAACTGAGGGTAGGACTCAGCAGCACTGGGGTGTCAGAGTTCCGTGCATGCTCTCAGAATGCACCGCCTGGTCTCCAGCACTGCCTCCAGCCCTTACTAGATGTGAACTTGGACAGATTACTAACCTTTTTTTTTTTTCTTTTGAGACAGAGTCATGGTCTGTCACCCAGGCTGGAATGCAGTGGCACAATTTCAGCTCACTGCAACCTCTGCCTCCCAGATTCAAGCAATTCTCCTGCCTCAGCCTCCCAGGTAGCTAGAACTACAGGCACCCACCACCATGCCCAGCTAATTTTTGTATTTTTTAGTAGAGATGGGGTTTTGCCACATTGGCCAGGCTGGTCTCAAACTCCTGACCTCAAGTGATCCACCCACCTCAGCCTCCCAAAGTGCTGGGGTTACAGGCATGAGCCACCACATCTGGCCAGATGACTATCTTAAAACTGCTGATAAAGAAAGTCTTATCGCAAAGGGCACTTATGAGCCTTAAGTTAGTTTAACACCAGTACATTAAAGCGCTTAGCATGGCGCAGGGGTGAGCGAACTGCAGCTGGCAGGCCAAATCTGGCCCACCATCACCAAAGATGTTTCCCATTTGGTTCTCTACAGAGAACATTTGGCAACCCCTGGCACAGTGCCTGGCACATAGTTGGTGCTTCATAAATACTGGATATTACAACATTCGTGTTAGCGTCCACGTGAGTATCAGTGTCCATATTCACACAGAATGTGGGACTCTTGTTACCCCATTTTGCAGATGAGAGATCTCCATGTACACACCTCACAGCCCTCTCCCTCCCCTGCCCCCTGGCCCTCCCCACAGAACACCCAACTTTTCACCGTCACTATCCCAGACTCTCAGGCTAGGATCCTTAGAGCCCTCCATGATGCCATTTCCTCCCACAAGCCCTGGAGATTGAGTCTCCATGCTCCTTGGCTGCAGCCACAGTTTCCTTTCCAATCTCACTGTCCTCCTCACTCCCCCTCCCCAGAACAGTTTTCCCTATGGTGAGTTCCCTAGAACGTGGATCCCTGGAAAAGAGCTTCCATGGTCAATTGATTTTAGAAATTATCACATGTCATCTTCCCCTCTCCAAGAGTCACAATGACCATTAAAGAGCTAAAGGCTCTGAGAAGTCCCGCAAAGAGATCTGTTTAACTCTATGTAATGCAGCATTTGACAAACCCGCACACCTTTTTTTTTTTTTTTTTTTTTTTTTTGGCCACTTAAAATCTGTTTCTACCACAGGACACAGATCGGGAACTACTGCCTGTGTCTGGCACAATGGTTGCCTCTCTGGAATTCCAGACCAGTCTCTCATCCCTTTCATCTATGCCAGGAATTTATAAACATTTTCTATAGAAGGCTGGATAGTAAACACATTAAGCCTTGTGGGCCAAGTGGCAAAACTGAGTATATTATAAAGGTACTTACATGATAAGAGAGAAAACAAATTTCTATCAACATTTTATTGGTAGAATTCAAAACTTCATTCATGGGCACAGAAATGTGAATATTACGCCGTTTTCACACATCATGAAATAGTCTTCTTCTTTTGATGTTTTTAGTCAATTCTTCAAAGAAAAAACACAGATAAATCACATCTTCTAAAACCCAGCTCTGATCACCTCTGTGTTAAAACATGTTCAAAGACTCCCCTCTCTCCCTAATGGATTAAGTCCAAGCTCATCCCCCAACCATTCAAAACCCTCTTAGCCGGGTGCCTGCCCATCTGCAATTCCACCCGACTCTCCCCTTCCCACTCCCTGTGATTCTTCCAGATAAAACTGCTCCCTGCTCCCATATACACTCCATCCTTTTCTGTTCTTAAGTCTTTTCTCACAGGGCTCCCTCCTCCTGGAATTCCTCTCCACAATCTCCATTCATCCAAATTTAAGGATTAACTCAAGGGCCACCTCCTCCAGGAAGCCTTCCCTGATCTCCTCAGGGAGAGCCTCTATCTCCTTTCTCCAAACTTCCAGGCCTTTTATCTCAATATCACATACAGCACTTGTATTAGTTCATTCTCGCATTGCTATAAAGAACTACCTGACACTGACGAGCCAGGTGCAATGGCTCACGCCTATAATTCCAGCAGTTTGGAAGGCCGAGGTAGGTGGATCATCTGAGCTCAAGAGTTCAAGACTAGCCTGGCCCACATGGTGAAAGCCTGTCTCTACTAAAAATACAAAAATTAGCCAGACATGATGGCAGGTGCCTGTAATCCCAGCTACTCAGGAGGCTGACGCAGGAGAATCGCTTGAACCCAGAAGGTGGAGGTTGCAGTGAGCTGAGATCACACCATTGCACTCCAGCCTGGGTGACAAGAGTAAGACTCCGTCTCAAACTGGGTAACGTATAAAGAAAAGAAGTTTGGCCGGGCACAGTGGCTCACACCTGTAATCCCAACACTTTGGGAGGCCAAGGTGGGTGGATCACTTGAGGTCAGGAGTTCGAGACCAGCCTGACCAGTATGGTGAAACCCCGTCTCTACTAAAAATGCAAAAATTAGCTGGGTGTGGTGGTGGGCACCTGTAATCCCAGCTGCTTGGGAGGCTGAGACAGGAGAATAGCTTGAACCCAGTAGGCAAACGTTGCAGTGAGCCGAGATCGCGCCACTGCACACCAGCCTGGGCGACAGAGAGAGACTCTGTCTGAAAAAAAAAAAAAAAAGACAGAAAAGAAGTTTAACTGACTCACAGTTCTGCAGGCTGTACAGGAAGTGCGGCTGAGGAGGCCTCAGGAGACTTATAATCGGGGTGGAAGGCAAAGAGGAAACAGGTGCGTCTTACATGGCCAGAGGAAGAGAAAGTGAAGGCAGAGGTGCTATGCACTTTTAAACAACCAGATGTGGGAACTCACTCATTATCACAAGAAGAGCAAAGGGGAAATCTGTCAGGGAAATCCCATGATCCAATCACCTCCCACCGGGTCCCTCCTCCAACATCGGGGATTACAATTCAACATGAAATTTGGTTAGGGACACAAATCCAAGCCACACCCACTGGCCCCTATCTATCTAAAATTGGGGTCCATATCTTTCCGACTCACTAACACGACACCTAGAAGTTATGAAAACAAGCTCCCACAAGGAATGCTGCAGCAGCTGTGTGTTTCAATGGGCGATGGTTCTGCTGAGAAAATCCATTTCACCTCCTCCTCCTCCCCACTCCATCCTTTCCACACTGCCTCCTGTGGGTTCCCACCAGTCCATTCCACATCCTCCTCCACCCCACTCCATCCTTTCCACACTGCCTCCTGTGGGTTCCCACCAGTTTCAGAAGTGAGAAGAGCTGATATTAAGATGTGAAAGCTATTTCTTTAAATTCTGACAGAGTTTGGAGGTTGAGATGGAGAAGATGAGCCAGAAGCTAGCCTGTGTCTGGAAAGGTCCTCACCTGGTAGCTCTTCCCCCGCCCCCGTCTTCAGAAGAGCAAGAGAAGCTGAAGTCATGCTAACATGCAGAGTGTGTTTTGATTCAAAAAGGATCACCAGTGTGTTTTGATTCCAAAGGATCATCAGATGGTATTGTGCAGGTCAACGGGACCCAGCATGAACAATGTTCTCATTTACCAATCTCCTTATTTGCAATCAAACTAATAACAGTTTACCTCAATCTCAGGGGAAACCAACCACATAGATATGCAGCAGCCTTGGAAGAAACAGCTCCTTGCAAAGCCCATCCTGTTCTGATTGACAGGATTGGATGAAGCTGCCACGATAGTAGAGAGACCTGAGCCCTGCTCCCTACAGGGGCAGTCAGCATCACCTCCACGGCTAAACCACCCCCATTCCCAGTAGAAGTGTGGGCCAACCTGTGCACCACATGTGGAGGAATCAGAGTCTTGGAGACTGAGCATTTCTTTTCTTCTTCTTCTTCTTATTTTTGATGACCAAATAAAAATTGTACATGTTTGAGACTGGGTCATTTCCATCTTCTCTGTTCTATCCACACACCCAATACATAGACCTCACTCCCACCACCATCTTTATGGGGGGAGAAAGAGGTGGGTATTGAAGAGGGTTTCATTGAGTTCACCCATGTGGACGGACTTAGTGAAGACTGAGATCAGGTTCTGCAATTTGTTGCAGTGAACCCACGAAACCCTTCCGAGACAGAACAACATCCCAGCCGGCCTTGGCTGCCTCCCGCCTAAGCTATCAAATCTTGGCCTAACCTCCCTTCAAAGGCAGTCCAAGAATGCCTGCACAATCCTTCATCTTAGGGCTTGTTAGACCCACTGGGCTGCAAAGGAAATATCTGAAGCTGGCAGGGATATCTCCATTCCTTTTGCTCTCACAAAATCATGAGCATCTTAAAAGAGGATTCCCCCCTTATGAGGACAGCTGTCTTTGCCACTTCATCCATTAAAACGTGGCATGAAAAGAAGCCTCACTGCTGGGTTCAAGGTAGGAAGGAAGGATTAATGGTCGGAAACCTCCCATTTACTCGGGAGGGCATTGCAGAGGCCAAGTAACCATGGATTAAACACAGGAGAAGTTTCTTTCTCCCGCAGGTGGGAGCATGGGTATCTGCAGCCCACGGCCAACACGCAGCCCAGGGACCATCTCTGGAAATCCCGGCCACCCTCACCACATGGCCAGCAGGGCTCATTACCAAGCCTTCATTCCCTCAAAATGTGGGAAAAGGAGAAGTGCATGAATTGCCCCTGCACCACTCAGAAATATACACATCACCGGCTCACACCTCCTAGATGCGGATTTAGTTCATAAGCACTCGTTACAAGGGAGGTAGATACAGCAGTCTGCTAGGGCTGCCATAACAAAATGTCACAGGTGGGGTGGCTTAAACAACAGAGATTTGTTTTGCACAGTCCTGGAGGCTGGAAGTCCAAGATCAAAGCGTTGGCAGGATGCGTTTCTCTTGAGGCCTCTCCTGGACTTGCAGGTGCCTGTCTTCTCCCTGTATCCTCCCAGGGTCTTCTCCGGCATCCTTGGCATCGCTCTGTGTACCCTATCTTCCCTTCTTATCAGAACACTAGTCAGATTGGACGAGGGCCCTTCTTAAGGGCCTCATTTTAACCTAATGCCCTCTTTAAAACCACATTCTGGCTGGGCACAGTGGCTCACGCCTGTAATCCCAGTACTGTGGGAGGCCAGAGTGGGCAGATCACCTGAGGTCAGGAGTTTGAGACCAGCCTGACCAATATGGTGAAACCTCATCTCTATTAAAAATACAAAAATTAGCTGGGTGTGATGGCGCACACCTGTAGTCCCAGCTACTCGGGAGGTTGAGGCAAGAGAATCGCTTGAACCCGGGAGGCAGAGGTTGCGGTGAGCCAAGATCATGCCACTGCACTCCAGCCTGGTGAAAGAGCAACACTCCGTCTAAAAAACATTCTGAGGTCCTGGGGGTTAGGGCTTCAACATGTGAATTTGGAAAATGGACACTGCTCAGTTCATAACAACAGGGATACATAGTCTTGATTCTGGGGAGTCATGCGCCTGCTAAAAATTGGGGGATTGTGGGTGGAACTGCTGATAAGAAGGAAAGGAAGAGGAAGAGGCCAGGCATGGTGGCTCATAGCCATAATCCCAGCACTCTGGGAGGCCAAGGTGGGAGAATCATTTGAGTCTAGGTGTTCAAGATCAGCCTGGGCTACACAGAGACTCTGTCTCTACAAAACATTAAAAAAAAAAAAAAATAGCTGGGTGTGGTAGCACATGCCTGTGGCCCCAGCTACTTAGGAGGCTGAGGTAGGAGGATCACTCCAGGCCAGGAATTAGAGGGTACGCTGAGCTGAGATTACACTGCTGCATTCCATCCTAGGTGACACAGTGAGATGCTATCTTATATAAAATAATAATTTTGTAAAAAGCCAAAAAAAAAAAAAAAAGAGGAGGAGGCTGGATCAGGGGAACAATTAACCATCTTTGCCCCAGACAGTGTCCTATCCTAGTTCGTAGCATCCACAGCTCATAGCATCTGGCACCAGGGAGGAAGTCAAACAGCTGAATGTCTAAAGAAGGGAAGAGAAAACAAAACTCATGGAGATGCCGTCTAGATCTCACACTTGGGGCTCATCTGTTGCAAGTCTGTTGTGCTTTCAATGCCAAGAACACAGCTGACCCATCACTGGGTTCTGCAGAAGTAGCCTGTGGGGTGTTAGGAGAGAAGTTTCCAGAGCGGGCAGGAGTGAGCTTTGCAACTCCAAAAAGAGACTCAACATGCACAAGAGCAGGTATTTCTGTACAGTTTGTTCCCTGATGCATTCTATCATAGAGAATGGTGCCCAGCACATAGTAGATGCTCAATAAATGGAATAGACGCAGACAAGGAAGCTCAGAGGAGGAACTTTGTCTCCATCCAGGGCAGTACTGGCAGGAAACCACTCTAAGCGATCCCTCCCCACGACCCCATCATGCTGTCTTTCCTAACATTCTCAGCCATCTACAGGTTGGTGCAAAAGTAATTGGGGTTTTTGTCACTAAAAGTAATGGCAAAACTGCAATTACTGTTGCACCAACCTAATATATTTCATTATTTTAAATGATAGCGTCTAGAAGCAGGGCCTGCTTTCCTAATGAGTAGAGCAGGTGCGGTATAAGGGAAGGGAAAGGGTGGCTTCAACTACACAAAGGATCCTGACTGAGACCCACCTCTGAAAGCAGGTGTGCTTTGGAAATATGTTTAGCTTTTATAAATAGCCCAGAAAAAAGTTCACCCAGCACAGCAGAGGAGGGAGCTCAGCCAGTGCTCAGGAGCGTGTGGGGCATGATGCTGAGGTCTCCTATGCCTGCTTCTTCACTGTAAAGTGGGAGGATAGCAGCATGTACCACGGAGAATGTCCTCAGCATTAAATGAGGTGATGCCTGAAAGCATCTAAGTGCAGTGCCTGGCATCGAGCAGGTCCTTTGCAAATGCCAGTGACTGGGAGAAGACTGTATATGTCAGTGCTGGTCCCTTGCTATTCCAAGGGCCTTAGACACATCATGGGGATAAAGACGGCTAGGGGACAGGTAGAAATTTGCTTATTTTACATTTTAAAAGACTGTGGGCCAGGCGCAGTGGCTTATGCCTGTAATCTCAGCACTTTGGGAGACCAAGGTGGGTGGATCACTTGAGGTCAGGAGTTCAAGACCAGCCTGGCCAACATGGTAAAACCCAGTCTCTACTAAAAATACAAAAATTAGCCAGGCATGGTGGCACATGTTTATAATCCCAGCTACTTGGGAGGTTGAGACAGGAGAACTGCTTGAACCCAGGAGACAGAGGCTGCAGTGAACCAAGATGGTGCCACTGCACTCCAGCCTGGGCAATAGAGCAAGACTCGTCTCAAAACAAACAAACAAAAACCACTGTAGTCTTCCTTTCTTCAATGCTTTTGAAAATAATGCCAAGAACGTGAGCTAAAGTTAGAATAGTGAGAACTGAGGAGAGAGACCCACAGAAAACCTCCTAACTCATATCACATAAAAAGTGGAATGCACTGCCAGAGGGTGGCCTCTCTTGACAACAGCCAGCCATGCCTGGAGGTCTCGGAATAAACAAGGATACCCCAGAAGACCCTGGATTGGAGTTAAAGGGAAAAAAATCAACGCTGAGACCCCCTGCTTAGAGAGGTCACCATGAAACCATGTCACTAAGGACCAGCCCCTCCTGCCTCCCTGAAAGGCCAGAATTTTTTTTAAAGGATGGCCTTTGAGCTTTTGTTTCTTAAAGAGCTCAGAAATGTGCATAACGGCAAGAGTTTAAGAAACTGTGTACTGCAGCTTGTTAAATCATTGGAAATAAAAGCTAAGCAAGAGCTGCAGAATTAGATTACCCAATATGAAGGAAACATACTTTCATCTCAAGTTCCTCTAAATAGATGTTATTTTCCCTTGCTGTAAAGGTAGGCTATTTTCCTTATTATTCTTTATTCAAGAAAAACAAGGAAGTGGGAGGGTGGGAGATGAAAACCCACATTGGTTAGGTGCCCCGATGTTGCAGAGCAATTCTCATCAGCATTAATATTGCAGTAGCCCAGGAAAAAGAACTGGGAGGTTTTCATCGTGCAGGAACAAAACTGAGAGATGAAAATGCAGTCACAAGCGTAAAAAAAGTTATTATGAAATCTGTTCAAGCCTCATGCTTCTCCAATGATTCAAGATAATCACATGAGCACCTTCAAACATTACGCGTTGACATCATTCAAACAGATAGCTCCCAGAGGTTGGATATGAGATCAGGGAATTACCATTCATCATACGTTTATGACAAATCTAATGGCCTGAACTGATTTGTGACTGTTCAGAGCTCATGTGGGTCTCTCCAACTATGGCCACCTTGCTACTTAATGATCCTCCTTGCTTAAGAAGAACCCCCGTGGAACCCATAACGTCTTATTGGAATAAGGAACAGGAAACTCCTCCCAACCCAAGGTCAAGTGCATGAGGTGTGGATCTTCTCAATGTCCAGAGTCCTGTCATTCAAAGAGCAAATACAGAACCTCCTCTTGCTGGAGGTTAACTCCAGCAAACAGACAGACAGAGCCAGGTTTAAGAGTCTACTGTGCTACTTTCTGGATGTGGGACCATAAGCAAGGCATCTCCCCTCCTTGTGCCCTGTCTCATTTTCAATCTCAAGATTATAATGACCTCTACCTCTTAGGGCAGTTATGAAGATTAAGTGAAATCATGCATATAAAGTATTGAGCACGATTCTTGGCACAGAGCAGGCATTTAATAAATGTTAGCTAGAACTGCTGTTACGCCCAGTACCAATAAGATAATGAAGTCATAGTATCCACTGGGGAAGGTTTGTAAGAACCTAACACTCTAAAGACAGTAATGGTGCCACTCTGGGCTCCTACTTCCTTGTTGCCCATACGGCAGATGCAGTGAGAGCTCACATCCCCCCCAGCCAACTCGGCTGTCACCTGCAGCTTGCAGAGACAGTTCCCTCCCACATCAGTGGGTCCCTTATTCAAGCACCTGCGTCTCTCTACCTACGAGTAATCCTCCAGCCATGGGAACCTGCTCAGCCTGTGTTCTGGGCAGGTCAGGAGTTGCAGAGTGAGCAACCGCATCACTGGTTTCTAATACTGCACACATAAGATACCCACTTGTGTGCAGAAAGTATCTTCCTTTAGGCTCGTAATGCCCTTCACATGAAAGATTAATGAGGGAAATCATTATATTCTGTATAAAAACCAGATCAAATTTATACACAAAATCATTTGTCTAAAAATTTAAGTGCTTTTCAAATAAAAATTAAAATGCATTTCTGACATGCAAAATAAATTTTAAAAATTAAGAAAATCACCTATGTCAATATCATCTTTCTTTTTATTAAGTCAATAGAAACTGTGCTACTTTATTAAAATACTGAGTTTTATTTCACACGTGTATTTTTGTCTCCCCATCATTTCCATGTCTGACCACTGCTACTACTATGTCCTATCATAACGTTCCATTCATACTTAAAACCAAGCAAAGGGTGAAGCTCCATCTTTAAAAACTAAACAGGCATTTTGGACAACACATTCTTGGCAATGAAACCTGGACAACATTTATCAAACACGATAGGGAAAGTTATCACTCTGCATTATAAAAAGGACAGCCAGATATCACCTGTTACAGGAATGAAATAAGATGGAAAATTTTTAACAAATTGTTTAAACTATTTTCTTAAAGAGACTTCCTCCACTGCCAGAGATCTGGAATAGCCTCCTGGTCAGTCATCCAGAAGCAATTCTTCACATAACTGATGAACTTGGCTTCCTCTCTGGGAAGAGAACCACCCTTTTCTATATTTGCTTGCATTTTTGCTCTAATATCTTCTACAGAACTAGGTCCTTTTGGTGTTTTAGGAGTTTTTTCCTGTTTTTTGAAGGATTCTTGCCCTTTTGATCTTGGTGTTGATGATGGTTCTGAGTCTTTTCATTTTGATTTGACTCGTGTGCATTTTTGGCTGGAGTATCTCGTACAGACTTCTTCACTGGTGCTTTTCTTCAGTTTTCTCATTATCAAAGTCATCATCATCATCAAAATCACCGTCATCATCATCTTCATCATCATCAGAATCACTATGACCAGCATCATCTTCATCGGCAGCAAGTTTTACTTTTTTCTGTGGAACCTTGCTACCACCTCCAGGGGCAGCCTGCTTCCCAGATATACTTAAGAGTTTCATATCCTTGTCTTCGTCTTCTGACTCTGCATCTTCCTCCATAGCTACAAAGTGCTGTCCACTAGCATGCACTCGCCCTGAACCACACTTCAACCATAAGAGCACTGGTGGTATGATTTCAAAGCCCCTAGAGAAACCGTTGCTGTACAGACATTTTCAAAGTTGCCAGTGTTACTTTAATTGGACTGCCTTCTAATTCACTGCCTCTGCTTCCACAATGTGCCATTCATCCTTCGCACCAGCCCCTAAACTAACCATTCTTAAAGATAACTGGTGCTCCTTTTCATCATTATCCACCTTGAAGTGATAATCTTTGTCAGCCTTGAGTTCACAACCAAAAAGATAGTTCTGGGGCCTCAGGGGGCTCATGTCCATATCCACTGAATCTTCTGTTGGGTGGCAGCATGCACTTCGGTGGGAGAGAAGGCAGACAGAGATAAATGGCCACTGCTCAAGAGAACAGCAACGCAGGACAGAATCACACCAAGGAAAGCTCTTTTTATTTGTTTTTACTTATTTACTGAGACAGGGTCTTACTCTGTCACCCAGGCTGGAGTACAGTGCACAATGTCAGCTCACTGCAACCTCCACCTCCTGAGTTCAAGCGATTCTCCTGCCTCAGCCTCCCAAGTAGCTGGGACTACAGGCACATGCCACTATGCCCGGCTAATTTTCGTATTTTTAGTAGAGACAAGGGTTTCACCAGATTGGCCAGGCTGGTCTCGAACTCCTGGCCTCATGTGATCCTCCCACCTTGGGCTCCCAAAGTGCTGGGATTACAGGTATGAGACACTGTGCCTGGCCGGTAGCACCTTTCTTAATGCCAGGATCTTTAGACTTTATGTGTTGGGTGGTGTGTGACAGGGAGGAGATGTGTGGCTGCACATGTGTTTGCTCATTCTTCCAGAGAATCTACGCTCCAAGTTGATCAACATTAAATTTTGTGCATTCAGTGTGACACCTCCCAGAACTACCCTCAACCAGTGGGAAGAGGGAACAGGCGGACCTCCGGGAAGCGGTACTTAGGGATGTTCTGGACCAGCCTCCGGAGTCCACCAGCGGGCCTGGGTGCCAGCTGCCCACAGCAGTAAGTAGCTCATTGAAAGACCCTTCATCTCTTCCCCACTCCCTCCCTGTGGGATCACCTCAAATAAGTCTCTTGCATTCAAATCCATGTCTGGGAGTCTGCTTCTTGAAGAACCCAAACCACTGCAACCTAGACAAGGCTTCGTCCTCCTCAGCATCCTTTAAGCTTCTTAGGCGACCCTACTGTCCAGCATGACATCATGGAGGGAGCCCAAGCAGGGGCGTTTCACAGATAGGGTTCAAATCCCAACTCTGCCCTTACTAATTATGTCATCAAGCCAAGCCCCATTGCTGGTCCCCATCTCCCCATCTTTAAAGCAACACCTGCCTCACAGGGATGTGATGAGGTGTCTGCCACAGAACCAGCTCAACCCTTGTTCTATTCACTGTTTGGAGCTTCCTAAAGAGAAGCAGGTACCCAAAGTTTTCAGAGATGCCTGTAGAGCACAAGTGCTTGGCATAAAGGAATGGGTTCCAAAAAGCAGAATGTAAAAAATTCATTAGGGAGAGATTTTTAGATAGAGAATGGAGTAACTATCATCACAAAGAGAAAAATCTTTTCTACAAACATAGAAGGATGTCCCTATTGCCAGATCCCTTACATCAGGAACCAAGAAAGTAAGTTCCTCTTGGCCGAGGCTGTACTTGCCATTGGCAGCCTATAATTGGAACTGGAATATTTCTTAGGTATTGCCAAGTCGATCGGCGACTGGCTTGTTTTCCTAGAAAATGAGTGACAGCTGCACAACAGCTTTTAAGCCATGAGGAGGGAGAAGGAAGAAAGCCTAGCCAAGGACTCTATGTGCCTTCTGTGCACCCCTGGGGAACTGTTGGTGCATTCACGTCTCAAACCAGCACACATCCAAGTTAAAACTTAGCACTTGGCTGGAACTTCTAGGAGAAGTTGTTCCTAAATAAATGTGAAGGAAACTTAAAAATTAATAAAGCAATTGGCAACCTGTACACTGACTTTTTTTTTTTTTCAAAACCTCCTTTGACACCTTCCTAATTAAGGGGACCTGGCTGCCAGTTTCTGCTTCTGATACCCAGAGTCGGGGAATCACTGAGGGAGAGAAGGAGTAACTATTAACTCTAGGTTGGTTTTTCCTTCTCTTGGAAACTGATTGCACACACTGGATGAAGGATATGACTAGATGGCAAAGCAGAGACCACCTGGAGTTGTGGTTCCAGGGGAGAGCTCAGTCAGCACTGGTCGTCCATCGGGGCAAATGCCTTGGCAGAAAAATGAATAGACAGGAACAGCCAAGCACTCAAGAAATGAAAGACGCTGGGAGCCCCAGGCAGCTCAGGAGAGATCTCTCTGACCCTTCTGGCCCTGGTAAAACAACAGTGAATAAGACAGACACATATTTCCTGTCCCAAGAACACTGACTTGGAGGTGTAGGAGACAGACAAGCAAATACTTTCACAAGCAATTTCCAAAGTGTGCAAGAAGGGTCATGATTCATTAGTACAAGGTGCTACCTACCTAGTCTGGGGTGTTGGGAAAAGTCAGGTCAACTGAGACCTGGGGATGAGGACTTCCCCAATCAGCGGGAGAAAGAAAGCTTGCTCCAGAGAGAAGAGCCTGCCTGGAAGTCCTGAAGCCCATGGGACTTTTGAGAAAATGAAATAAGCCTCCTGCAACTGAAGCTAGAGAAGGAGGATAAAATTAAACAGGGAAAATAGTATGCAGTTTCCTCAAAAAGTTACAAGTAGAACTACCATATGATCCAGCAATCCCACTTCCAAATATTTATCCAAAATACGCCGGACACAGTGGCTCATGCCTGTAATCCCAGCACTTTGGGAGACCGAGGAACGTGGATCACATGAGGCCAGGAGTTCAAGACCAGCCTTGCCAACATGGTGAAATCCCATCTCTACTAAAAATACCAAAAAAAAAAAAAAATTGCCAGGCGTGGTGGCACATGCCTGTAGTCCCAGCTACTTGGGAGGCTGAAGCAGGAGAATCGCTTGAACCCAGGAGGTGGAGGTTGCAGTGAGCCAAGATCATGCCACTGCACTGCAGCCTAGGTGACACAGAGATACTCCATCTCAAAAAAAAAAAAAAAAAAAAGAATTAAAATCATCTCAAAGAGATATTTACACTCTCATGTTTACTACAGCATTATACACAATAGCCAAGGTATAAAAACAACCTAAATGTGCAATGATGGATAAATGGATAAGGAAGCATGGTATATTCAAACAGTGGAACATTATTTAGCTTGAAAAAAGAAGGAAATCCTGCCACATTTGACTATATGGGGAGATATTATGCTAAGTAAAATAAGCCAGTTGCAGAAAGACAAATGCTATGTGATTCCACTTACAGGATGACTCTCAAACAGTCAAACACACAGAAACAGAGCAAAATGGTGGTTGCCAGGGGCTGAGGGGAGAGGGTGGGGAGTTTCTATTCAATGGGTATAAAGTTTCAGTGATGTGGCCTGGTGCGGTGGCTCATGCCTGTAATCCCAGTACTTTGGGAGGCCAAGATGGGTGGATCACCTAAGGTCGGGAGTTCAAGACCAGCCTGACCAACATGGAGAAACCCCGTCTCTACCAAAAATACAAAATTACCCGGGCGTGGTGGCACATGTCTGTAATCCCAGCTACTCGGGAGACTGAGGCAGGAGAATCGCTTGAACCTGGGAGGCAGAGGTTGCGGTGAGCTGAGATCGCGCCGTTGCACTCCAGCCTGGGCAACAAGAGCGAAACTCTGTCTCAAAAAAATAAAGAATACAAAAACTAGCTGGGTGTGATGGTGTGCGCCTGTAGTCCCAGATACTCGGGAGGCTGAGGCAAGAGAATCACTTAAACCCAGGAGGCAGAGGTTGCAGTGAGCTGAGATCGTGCCATTGCACTCCAGCCTGGGGACAGAGCGCGACTCCATCTCAAAAAAAAAAAGTTTCAGTGACACAAGTTAAGTTCTACAGATCTGTTGTACAACATTGTGCCTGTAGATAATAATACCATATTATGCACTTAAACATTTGTTGAGATGACAGATCTCATGTTAAATATTAAGTTAAATGTTCTTACTACAATTTAAATAAAAACATAACTTATGCAATGCAGTTGGCACAATTAATATCTCAAAATCAATTCAGATATTAATTTTGGTGGTTTTTAGCTCTGTTAATGAAATGCTATTTGAGCATTATCTGCCTGCTGTCCAAACCATTCCCAGAACATTAAGATGATTTTTGTCATTGCCTGTGAGCAGCAGGTTGTAAAAAGGCCCATAGGCTAGCCTCAGAAGTACTTTCTCTATGTCTCCCACTAACTTCTCTTGCTGTGTGTGAAAACCAGGCAGGCTCACCTGAGACAGCTGGGTGGCCTGAGCAAGAATACAACTTGGCACAAAGTAGAGGAGCCTTGCAGGTAACTGGGATTGTTTTTCTCAGTTGACTGCTCAGCAACCAGCTTCCTTCATTCCAACCCCAGGGCCAGCTTTACGGGCTTGCAACGTGTGCAATCACACAAGGCCCCACACTCAATGTTCTGCTGTCACTGTCTTGAAATTCTTAACTTTTTAACAAGTGGCCTCACATTTTTATATTTTACTGGGCCCTGTAAATTATGCAGCTAATCTTGCCACACCCTGAGTAGTTTATCAACATATTTTTCTTTCCAGTCACTAAGAGTTTCTTTACAAGGGAAATAAAATGGTCAAAAAAACAAACCTTTATCCTTCTAGTGATATCTCTGGTGCTGTTTTAGCACTTCTTATAACATGGACCTCTGGGTAACTACCCAGTTGGCCCACTTCTTAACCTATTTCCGGGGCCAAGAACCGCGGGGATGCTTGGAGAGCAACTATACCCATGTTTACAGCTCCTCCTTTCACCTTGTTGGGCAAATTGGCAGCAGTGGAAGACAGAACCGTATCACCCTTAAGACCAATGGCACTGGACCCAGATAAACTTGGGTTCAAATCCCAGCTTTGCCTTTTACATCTGTAAACTGAAAAGACAATAGAACCACAGGATTATTGCAGAGATTAAATAAGATCATGAATATAGAGTGTTCCATAGCAAGTAAGCACTCTGTGTTGTCTATTAGCATTTGTAGAGTTGACATTGTCTCTCCCTGCATCGTGTGCAGCCTTGGTATGGTTATCAATCGGGGTACACGCCTCCTCACCGCAGAAGCCGCGGGTACTGGAGGCTTCTCCCACTAGATCTCCCTCTTGATGTGCTTGTGCTGCTGGGAGAGCAGGCTCATGCTGTAAGATCAGCCAGTCATACTCTCCCCAAAACTGGGCAGGAAAGAGACAAAGATGGAAGAAATTTTTGTAGGTTTTCACTGAATCCATCAGTAGTCCTGAAAAGACAGTTTCAGCTGTTGACATTTCTGCAGCTGTCGAGATCTCTAGCCTTCCCTTCAAATCTGCAAGTTTCCCTACATCCTTACAATAAGCCCTCTTCTTCCTCACATTAGTCACAGCAGCTTCTGTTGCTTGCAACCAAAGACTCTAATTTATACCCCCTCACTCAGGGAGTGTGGATACACATCCAGATCTTTCCCCTAAAGTATCAATTCACTCAGGGCATTAGACTCAGCCCAGGTAGCTGATACTGGGATACTGATACTGGGATAACGGGAAGGTGCATTCTCTCCCAGTACCTGTGCAGGTGGGTGATGCGTGTGACCCACAGGAAGCCTCCTGGCAAGCCAGCCAGCCCGGCACCTTTTCTCCCACAGGAAACCACTTGCACATTCAGTTTCAAGAAGCAGAACACACAAAATAGGCAGAGCTGCCTGGCGCTGATATACTCCCTCGGCAGAAGGGCCCTGGAGTCTCTAGAGCTGATCTCAGGAGGATGCCTATCCTCTAATTATCCCTCGCCCTCCAGCCTTCCCACAACATGTCAGCAGCATACAGAGCTAGCCAGGCAGAACTCTCTCCAGGCCTGCGTGTTCACGGATGGAGTAGGCGGCTGCAGATGTGGGATGATCAGGAGGCTATGGAGCAACATCCAGAACTGTCTCTGTCCTCAAAGGAACAGGACAGTGATTTATTCTGCAAGACAGTGACTACCCAATCTTTGCAGGGTTCTCTGAACAAGCAAATGCTCATGAGAGGACGTCTTACTAACCTTCAATGTAAATTTATGTTTTGGATTGTTTTTGGTCTGGAACAAACATTCTGAGGTGAGGACAGAGAAAAAACATCAGCAAGAGATGTTAAATGTGAGACTCGGCAAGTCCCATAGAGATCACGCACTTCAGCATCCCCATTTTATGGGTGAGAAAGCGGAGGACCAGAGAGGAAACCATTAACTCCAGTTCCCTGTTACATGCTGAACTATGACTCCCCCAAAATTCATATGAAAGGCAACCAAAGCAAAAATGGACAAATGGGATCACATCAAGTTAAAAAGCTTCTGCACAGCAGAGGAAATGGTCAGCAAAGAAGCTCAAACGACTCAATAGAAAAAGTCTAACAATCTGATCAAAAAAATAGGCAAAAGATTTGAATAGACCTATCTCAAAAGCAGACCTACAAATGACAAATAGGCATATGAAAAGATGCTCAACATCCCTGACCATCAGAGAATGCAAATCCAAACTACAGTGAGATGTCATCGCACCCCAGTTAAAATCACTTTTATCCAAAAGACAGGCATGAACAAACGCCGGCAAGGATGTGGAGAAAAGGGAACCCGTGTACACTGTTGGTGGGAATGTAAATTAGAAAACTACTGAGGAGAACAGTTTGGAGGTTCCTCAGAAAACTAAAAGTGGAGCTACCATATGATCCAGCAATCCTATTGCTGGGTATACATGCAAAAGGAAGGAGACCAGTATATCAAGATTTCTGCACTCCCATGCTAGGTGCAGCACTGTTCCCAATAGCCAAAATTTGAAAGCAACCTAAGTGTCCATCAACAGATGAATGGATAAAGAAAATGTGGTACTTATACATAATGGAAAACCATGCCACCATAAAAAAAGAATGAGGTGACATTTGCAAAAATGTGGATGAAACTGGAGATCATTATGCTAAGTGAAATAAGCCAGGCACAGAAACACAAACATCACATGTTCTCACTTATTTCTGGGATCTAAACATCAAAACAATTGAACTCATGGAAATAGAGAGTAGAAGGATGGCTACCAGAGGCTGGGAAGGGTAATGGAGGGGTGAGGGATGGGGGGGAGGATTAATGGGTATTCAAAACAAATAGAAAGAATGAATAAGATGCAGTATTTGATAACACAATGAGGTGACTATAGTCAATATGATTGAATTGCATTTATTTTTTCTTTTTGAGATGGAGTTTCACTCTTGTTGCACAGGCTGAAGTGCAATGGTATGATCTTGGCTCACCGCAACCTTTGCCTCCCAGGTTCAAGCGATTCTCCTGCCTCAGCCTCCCTAGTAGCTGGGATTATAGGCATGCGCCACCACACCCGGTTAATTTTGTATTTTTAGTAGAGACAGGGTTTCTCCATGTTGTTCAGGCTGGTCTCAAACTCCTGACCTCGGGTGATCCACCTGCTTTGGCCTCCCAAAGTGCTGGGATCACAGGTGCATTTTTAAGTTTGCAACACAAAGGATAAACGTTTGAGAGGATTTTACATGATGTGATTATTACACATTGCATGCCTGTACCAAAACATCTCATGTACCCTATACATATACGAACCTCTATGTACCCACAACATTTTTTTAATTTAAAAATAATTTTTTAAAAATGTTAAATGTATGTGTTGAAGTCTTAACACCTAATACCTCAGAGTGTGATTTATTTGAAAATATGCAGGCATAACAAGTTTATAGTAGGTCATACTGGAGCAGAATGGGCCCTAATCCCATAGAACTATGTCCTTATAAAAAGGGGAAGCCTGGGCCAGGCACGGGGGCTCATGCCTGTAATCCCAGCATTTTGGGAGGCCAAGGCAGGCGGATCACGAGGTCAGAAGATCGAGACCATCCTGGCTAACACGGTGAAACTCCATCTCTACTAAAAATACAAAAAAATTAGCCAGGCGTGGTGGCAGGCGCCTGTAGTCCCAGCTACTCAGGAGGTTGAGGCAGGAGAACGGTGTGAACCCGGGAAGCGGAGCTTGCAATAAGCCAAGATCGCGCCACTGCACTCCAGCCTGCGCGACAGAGCGAGACTCCAGATCCAAAAAAAAAAGGGAAGCTTGGACACAGACACTCACACAAGGAGAAGACCTAGCTAACATGAAGGCAGAGGTCAGGGTGATGCATCTACATACAACCCAAGGAACTGCAAGCCAAAGGTTGCCAGCAAACCACTAGGAGCAAGGAGAAAGACATGGAACAGATGATTCCCCACAGCCCTCCAGTGGAGCCAACACTGCCGACATCTTGATCTCGGAGTCTAAGCCTCCTGAACAATGTGACGATAAAGTTGTGTCGTTTAAGCCACCCAGTCTGTGGTACTTCGCTACAGCACCTCTAAGAAAATAATAAAGTCCCCCAGCAATTTTTAATGTATTCCAAACTCACTATTAGTATTCCTAATCATCATTTTTATCTGGTTTACATTTCATCTCATTCCATGGAGGATTTCAAACGGCATTTAAGGAACAGATTAAAAATACACACAAATAAACAATAAGCAGCAGATCGGTTGTAAGAAACAGAAATTCTCTGTGATGTCTTAAGCAAAGGGGGAGATTCTGACTAAGAGAACAGATGTGTCTGGCCTGATGGATTCCAAGGACAGCGACACAGCCAGGCCTTAACACTCTGCTGGAACCAGAGCCTGGGGTGTGGTTCATGAGTCAGAAGCATCAGCATCACCTAGGAGCTTGTTACAAGTTTAGAATCACATCCCCTACCTGGACCTGCTGAATCTGAATCTACATTTTCACAAGATCCCAGCTGATTCCTATGCACATTAACCTTTGAGATCCATCCTGGTGGGGAATCTGGAAGTATTCTCTGTGTGGCTCTTCTCTGTGTGACTCAGTCTTCTCTCTCCCTGTAGACTGGGTTGTTCTTTTCTCTTGTCAACAATGCAGGAATCATGGCTATCATCTGCACCTGCATTTACACCCCAGACAGAGAGGTGGTTCTTTTTCTCAGTTCCAAGTCCATATTCCTAGGACAGGTCTCTGATTGGTCCATATTTGATTACAGGTCGCTGATTGGCTCAGCCATGAGCCAATCAGCAATGGTCAAGGAGCATTTCCCGATAGAAAAGACATGGCTGGGGCAACCCCCCTGCTACATCATGTGGCAATGGGTGAGAGATACAGTTCCCAGGGAAGGGCTTGAGCAGTCAGCCCAAGAGGTGCACTCAACAAATGCTCATGAGATTTCACATTTTACCAGTTAAGAGCAGCACCACTCCTAACTCCACTGCTGTCGAACTGTGTCATCACGGGCAAGCAGTTTAAACTCTGTAAGCCTCCATCTCCTTATCTACTGGATGGAAATAAGTAATAGTACCTACTTCACTGGGTACCTGTAAAGCTTCAATGAAACCATGTATGTAAGCAATTAGCCTAATGCCAGGTAACAAAGCAAGCACCGAGTGACTCTTAGCTATCTCTGTTATTATAAATATTATCAATAGTATTACTATTGGCAACAAAGATAAGGACAATGACAACAACACGTCAACTACACATCATAGCAGTCAAATTAATTTCCTCCTCAATAAGCTCCCAGGTGATGCTGATGTTTCTGGCTCATGAACCACACCCCAGGCTCTGGTTCCAGCGGAGCCTTAAGGCCTGGCTGTGTCCCTGCCCTTGGAATCCATCAGGACAGGACACATCTGTTCTCTTAGTCAGAATCTCCCTCTTTGCTTAAGACATCACAGGGAATTTCTGTTTCTTACAACCAATCTGCTGTTTATTATTTATCTGTGTGTATTTTTTATCTGTTCCTTAAATGCTGTTTGAAATCCTCCATGGAATGAGATTTCCAAGGAATTCTAGGCCACAATCTTTGAATTAACCTCATAGTACTCACTGTTTGCCATTTCCCATCATAACTTTGACTGATAGTATTAATTTCCATTTGGTGTTCACTCATTCATTCAACAAGTATGTTTTCCATGGTAAACCTGTGCCTGACACCATTCCAGAAACTAGGGACACAACGGAGAGATAAAATCTTGCCCTAGAAAAAACTGACAATCCAGTCTATACTTTCCTCCAAAGCACAGGGCAGGGCACAGGCAACCACTGGTCTTCAACATGACTTGAAGAAGGTGACCTTAAGGAAACGTGGGCATAGCATTAAACATTATTGAGTCACAAAGCGAGTTAGTCCCTATAATCTCCTAAGGCTGTCATTACTAGTTACCACAAATGCAGTGGCTCAAAACAACAGAAAGGTATCGGCTCACAGTTCTGGAGCCCGGAAGTTCAAAATCAAGGTGTCATCAAGGATGATTCCTTCTGGAGGCTCGGAGGGAGCATCCATTCCATGCCTTCCTCCTGGCTCCTGGTGGCTGCCAAAAATCCTTGCCACCCCTTGGCTCATAGCTGCATCACTCCGGTCTCTGCATCCACCTGCACATGGCCTTCCCCTCTGTGCCTGTCTGTGCCTCACGTCTTCCTTTTTTTTTTTAACTTGAAACAGAGTTTCAGTCTGTCACCCAGGGTGGAGTACAGTGGTGTGATCTTGGCTCACTGCAACCTTCACCTCCCGGGTTAAAGCAATTCCCATGCCATAGCCTCCTGAGTGGCTGAGATTACAGGCATGGGCTACCATGCCCAGCTAATTTTTGTATTTTTTGTAGATATGAGGTTTTTGCCCTGTTGGCCAGGCTGGTCTCGAACTCCCAGCCTCAGATGATTCACCTGCCTTAGCCTCCAAAATGGCTGGGATTACATGCATAAGGCACTGCACCCAGCCTCTTTCCTTCTTTTAAGGACACTAGACGTTGGATTAGGGCTTACCCTAAATCCAGGACCATCTCATCCTGCGACTCTTTATCTGTAAAGACCCTGTTTCCAAATAAGGTAACTTTCACAGCTGTCGGGGGTTAGGACTTGGACCTATTTTAGAGGAGACGCTCCTCAACCTGCTACAGTCCTCTTCCAATGCTCCTTCTGTCTTCCTAATTACACGAAGGAAGAAGTCTCTGTCTATAAATAAAATGTCATTAACCTCTCTTAAAGCTGACCAGTCTCCATTTTTAAACCCAGCTTCAGCTGACCTCAGGCCCTGGGCCTTGAGCTGGCAAAGGCGCCTCCTGCCCAGACATTAACCTTGACACCTTACATCAAGAGGCCTCCTTGTCCTCAGGCTTCACGATGCAGACAGAGGGACGGCACATACCCATGTCCTCCAGGAGTCCACGAACTGCTCCTTCCTCATCTCTCCCGGCCTATATTCCCTGCGTCCTGCCACACCTGCGTTCAGTTGTGAAACCTTCCTCGAACTATCCTGCTCTGAGTGTGCCGTCTGCCATTTCCTGCTGGGGTCTGAACTAATGCACAGATGATGCAAGTTTGGGAAACTCATGGAAGTTCCATTTATCCAAAGGTCAACATAGTCAAAGCCAATGACACACCTCTTCTGAGCTAAGACGACCCTAGTATTGAATCCCTCCCTCTCTCTTTTATTCTCTTTTATTTCTCTCTCTCCTCTCTCTCCCTCTTCTCTGTCTGTCCCCTTCTCTATATCTCTGTCCCCCTCTCTCTCTCTCTCTCTCTCTCTCTCTCATATACACATACACATCCCTTCACCCCTTCCAACCTCTGCTGATCACAAACCAAGCCACGGGACCCTTAACCACCCTCAGGCACCCTTAGCAGAGCAGATAAGACCTTTCCAAGAAGGCCACTGGAACCAAGGCAACGCCCTCCACAGCTGCCTGGCAAATGGTGACAAGTGGCTGCTGCCATCAAGAGTCTCAGAAACTCCCCTGAGATGCAAACGGTGTCTCCACTCCCTCCAGCCTGCCCTGGTACCTTCGAAATGAATGATGCTGCCTGAACGTTTGTCCTATCAGAAGGGCCACACTTAAGACAGCATGCGCTAGAAAGAAAAGAGCTGCCCTACACAAAGAGAGGGTTGAAATAAAGGAGCTGGGCAGAGAGCACTCTGTGCAGAGGACAAGGCCTGGAAAAGCAGTTTAAGGTTAAAGAGAAAAATTCTAATAGCTAGAAAGTGTTGATTCCCTTCTCTGCTGGGCCCCACATTGCGGACACCACCTCATTTAACCCCCAAGCAGCCCTGTTGGGGGAGGCACAATGATAACTCCATTACACACAAGAAAACCGGGGCTTGGCAAGATCAAGTGACTTGCCTAAGGTCACACGGCCCATAAGTGGTGCAGTCTGGGTTGTAATTCAAGTCAGTCTGTCTTCCAGGAATATTGGGTCAGACTCCAGAAAGACAGGGAGACACTGAAAGACAGTGAAGAGAGAAAAAAAAAAAAGTGGTCCATCCAAAAGCCAATCCTACAGGTCTCTTCAAGAAAAAGAGACCCAGACACAGAAAGACCAGAGAGACTCATCCCCTAGTGCTCAGGAGACATTAGCCAAGGCTGCCAGGAACAGCTCCCGCAAGTGCACCTGCCTGGCTGAAGGAGACAAGGAAAATGTTCCAGGACTTGGGCTGAGATGGAGGAAGGGATCCTGACTCTCACAGGTAAGGGGCCAGTGGAGACTGGCCTCCCAGCAGCCTTTCTGGAAAGGAATTATAAGTATTCCAAATGTCTCCTCCTCTGGTAAGTCATCCCAGCCTTCTCCAGCTGAGCTAGTGGCCCCTCTGTTCGTCCTGCTTGGTTTCAACATTTATCACACTGCCCTAGGCTGACCTGTTCCAAAGCTTCTCCCACCAAATACAGCAAGTCACTCTGAGAGCAAAGGCCATGTCTTGTTGATCTCCATATCCCAGCACCTTGTGGACCCCACAGGAGAGTGGACATGAGCAAGTGCACAGTAGCCCCCCAGACATCCCAAGGGAGCACTCGGCAGTGTCTCACAGGGCATGGCCAGGATTTTTTTTTTTTTTTCCTCAATGGGAAATTAGTTTTCAGCCTAGGTTTCAAGCTGGAAGTGACTCTTCTCATCAAAGTGACTTTAAAATGTGTCTCCCTTAACACCACCAATGACATCATCTACCTCTTGATGTAATGCACCAAGGAGGACTTATGTAGTCCTCCTGCCAAAACGACCTCACCAGAATCTACTAGGTTGCGACAGTCACATAAATCCATCCTGCATTTGCAAATGGGATATGCCACCAAATACCTGAACTGGACTGTTTAAAAATGTCAATGTCCTAACACACACACACACGCAGAGGGGCGGAGGAAGAGGGGAGGGCTGGGGAACTCCTCCACAGTAAAGAAGTCTTTTTTTTTTTTTTTTCAGACACTACTCTGTTGCCCAGGCTGGAGTGCAGTGGCATGATCTTGCCTCACCGCAACCTCCGCCTCCCGGGCTCAAGCAATTCTCCTGCCTCAGCCTCCTGAATAGCTGGGATTACAGGCATGTGCCACCACACCTGGCTAATTTTTGTATTTTTAGTAGAGATGGGGTTTCACCATGTTGGCCAGGCTGATCTAGAACTCCTGACCTCAGGTGATCTACCCATCTCGGCTTCCCAAAGTGCTGAGATTACAGGCGTGCACCACCACACCCAGCCTGAGTAAAGAAGTCTTTAAAAATGTTAAACCTAAATGCAATCTTTTATCTCTGGACACTGGATTTCTTTTTAAGCCATAAAGAATAGTATCAGAAAAATTGGGGAATTTGACTACGAAGTATGTTTCAAGTAAGGGTATTTTTGTTTCTAAAACAGGGTCTCATTCCATCACCCAGGCTAGAGTGCAGTGGCACAATCATAGCTCACTGCAGCCTCAATCTCCCGGGCTCAGATGATCCTCTTGCCTCAGCCTTCTGAGTAGCTGGGACAACAGGTGCATGCCACCACGCCTGGCTAATTTTTATATTTTTTGTAGAGACAGGTTTTTGCCATGTTGCCCAGGCTGATTTCAAACTCCTGGGCTCAAGCGATCCCCCCACCTTGGCCTCCCAAAGTGCTGGGATTACAAGTATGAGCCACCGTGCCCACCAGAGTATTTTATTATCATTAAATTTCTTGAGTGTGCTCATTACATTTTGTTCATGTAAGAGAATGTGTTTGATCTTAGGCCATACGTGATCAAACGTTCAGGGTGAAATGTCATGTCTGCTACTGACTCTCAAATGGGTTCAATAAAATATAAGCCTGTGTGCATAAAGAGACAGAGAGTGCAAGAAAAAGCCAACGAAAGAAAATGTTTGACAACCGGTGAAGGGTAGATAGGGTGTTCACTGTAGATGTCTGCAACTTTTCTGCAGGTTCGAAATTATTTGAGACAAAAAGTTGAGAGTAAAGATACCTAGGAATGCAATATCTGGGTTACAGGTTAAATGTATGTGAACTTTTTTAAAGTTGGATATAGCGGCTCAGCTTGGGGGACAAGAGTTCATAGTATCTCACAGCCACTCCCAGGGTGGACAAGCGCAGGAGGCAGACAGCGTTCGGAGGAGCACGTGAGATGGAAGCAGCATCCGCTCAATAAATAAATTGAAAAAGATCAAACAGACCATACTGGGGGAAAGTACAAAAATAAGAATGGAGACTGGTTGGGCACGGTGGCTCACCCCTGTAATCCCAGCACTTTGGGAGGCTGAGGCGGGTGGATCACCTGAGGTCAGGAGTTCAAGACCAGCCTGGCCAACATGGTGAAACCCTGTCTCTACTAAAAATACAAAAAATTAGCCGGGCGTGGAGGCAGGTGCCTTTAATCCCAGCTACTCGGAAGGTTGAGGCAGGAAAATTGCTTGAACCCAGGAGGTAGAGGTTGCAGTGAGCCGAGATCGTGCCATTGTACTCCAGCCTGGGCAACAAGAGTGAAACTCTGTCTCAAAAATTCAGAAGAAGAATGGAGACTTAGAGCCTAAAGCTTCAAGCAAACATCTGAGACAGATAACCAGGGTCACTCACAAGGAGTCCTCGGGCTAAGCGATATCAAGGGTCCAACCTGAATTCCTCCCTTGACTGCTCTAGTTAAATGGTCTCACCAATTCCTAAGCTCACAGGCGTTGAGTACATTGCATGTGGTCTCCATAGAGAGGAAAGGCTCAAATGTTTGCAATGAAATTTTTTGTCACCTTCATAACACCTTGAGTTGAATCTTATGCCATTCATATATGCCTTGGGGCCATGTGACCCTCCTCCTGAGACCCATCAATAGGCATCAGTTCAATGATATGGTTAAAATCCTGGAGTCAGCCAGCCTGAAGTTCAAATCCTGCCTTTCTCTCCCACTAGCTATGTGCCCCTAATCACTTAACTATTCCAAGCCTCACTTTCCTTAACTCTAAAGGGGGTACAGTGAATGTATCTACCTTCTAGAGTAGTTAGAAGACGGAATTATATCATGTATGTCAAAGCCCTGGCACAGGGCTCAACAGATGACAAACACATTACTTATTGAAGCAACTCCTGCAAAGTGCTTGGAGCACTGTCTGGCACATAGTCAGGTTAAATAAATCAATATGGCATTATCAATACAGTCAACAGTCTGACTGCCATCACAGGCACAATGAAGGTATCAGATGGGAGACACATCCTTAACAAGGCTTAGACCTATCTGCGGTCAACCTGGTTCCACCAGCGCAATACCTGGTTCATGGTTTTTGCTTAATAATTGGTGGGTGGGTGAATGAATGCCTTCAGTACAAACACTAAGAGCAGCTAACATTTCTACAGTTCTCACCAATTAGGCAGTTGGCTAGGCTCATGCATTCCTCTTCACAACCCTGCAACATGCATTATTATTATTATTATTATTATTATTATTACTATTATTATTATTACTATTATTATTATTATTATTTTCTTGAGACAGAGTTTTACTTTTGTTGCCCAGGCTGGAGCGCAGTGGCACAATATCGGCTCACTGCAATCTCCACCTCCGGGTTCTAGTGATTCTCCTGCCTCAGTCTCCTGAGTAGCTGGGATTACAGGCGCCCGCTACCACGCCTGGCTAATTTTTGTATTTTCACTAGAAACGGTGTTTCACCATGTTGTCCAGGCTGGTCTCAAACTTCTGACTTCAGGTGATCCGCCCGCTTTGGCCTCCCAAAGTGCTGGGATTACAGGTGTGAGCCACCATGCCCAGCCTGCAATGTGCATTTTAAAGGAGGACTGAGGCTCTAGAAGTGGGAGCCAATTGCAGAAAGACACATATATCCAGCAAAAAGCAAAGGCTGACAGGGGAACTAAATGGTACTGGACCCAAAACCACACTGTTAACCATCACTCTGACTAGGGACACCTCACCTCCCATTCCTGCTGTGTGTCAGCCTGACACACCCCCGTCTATCAACCAGAACCAACAGCCGTTTCCCAGAACATCCCCACAGAGCAAAGAATTCACTTTCTGACCACCAGGCAGCCAATCGTATGCTTCATGCCCCATTTGCCTCCAAAATCATGAGCTTCTTGTCAAGACTTAAGAGTCCATCTGAGTTTCTCATGGCAAAGAGGCTCCCACACTAACTTTCTTACCAGACAGCTGCTGTTTCCCACTTAATCCTGACAGCAAGCACATACATTATGCACATGCAGGGAACCGAAACCCCCTGAAAAAATTATTTTTCTTGAATATTAAAAGATCCCACTTCTACCCCAGGCTTTCATTTCCTCTCACGCAAGCGTCAGTTCTATTAAAGCCAAATTACACCACAGAAATGACTGTGAAGTGTACATCAGCAGATCAATTTATTTAATTAGCCTGGGTAATTATAGAGGAGTGAGAAATGCCTTGTGCTGGGAAGGAGCGCATGGAAAGTGGGAGCCGGTGGATGGCGCGCGTGTGTTTCCTGACCAGGGAGAGACTCAGCAGGGCTGCTGCCTGGGGCTTCAGCTCAGAGCAGGGCGTGGGACAAGGTAGCCCCAGCACAGCCCGGCTCCTGTGATCCCTGCCAAATGCAGGGATGGCAGCAGCTTCCAAATCATTCAGGGGCAATGAGGTTTTCAGAACAGCTAAAATGAAATGTACTCTCTTGGCAAGTTTTTTTCTTTTTTTTTTTTTTTTTTCAGACACAGTTTTGTTCTGTCACCCAGGCTGAAGTGCAATGGCACGGTCTAGGCTCACTGAAACCTCCGCCTCCCTGTTTCAAGTGATTCTCCTGCCTCAGCCTCCTGAGTAGCTGGGATTACAGGTGCATGCCACCACGCCCGGCTAATTTTTTGTATTTTTAGTAGAGATACGATCGCCATGTTGGCCAGGCTGGTCTTGAACTCCTGACCTCAAGTAATCTGCTGGCCTCACCCTCCCAAAGTGCTGGGATTACAGGCTTGAGCCACTGTACCCAGCCGTCTTGACAAGTTTTTAAGTGCACGGTGTTGTTAACTATGGGAAAATGTTGTACAGCATTTACAACATATGCATCTTGCATAACTGAAACTTTGTACCCACGAACAGAAACTCCCCCGGCAATCAATATTCTATTCTGTTTCTATGAGTTTGGCTATTTTAGATATCTCCTAGAAGTGGACTCATATGGTATTTGTACTTCGGTGATTGGTCTACATTCCTTAGCATAATGTCCTTCAGGTTCAGCCATGTTGTTGCATATGTCAGGATTTCTTTCTTTTTTAAGGCTGAATAATACTCCATTGCAGATAATAAGGGCTGGCCAGGATGTGGAGAAATTGGAGCCCCTGCACACTTTGGGTGGGATTGTAAAATGATGCAGTTGTTCTGGAAAACAAGATGGAGGTTTCTCAAAAAATTGAAAACAGAAGTACCATATGATCCAGCAATCCCACTTCTGTGTATATATCGAAAAGAAATGAAATTAGGATCTCAGAGAGATGGCTGCATTCCCAAGTTCGGTGCAGCACTATTCACAACAGTGAAGATATGGAAGCAACCTAAGAGTCTGCCGACAAATGAATGCATAAAGAAAATGCAGTGAGGTTTTCAATACAGCATCAGGTAGAGGAATTTTCATAAACTGAAACTTTCCCCAGAAAAGGGGTCCTCATTATTAACCAACAGAGAGCACATATCTACTAAACACATAAATTGAGTGTCTACTATTTATGTAATTTCATCTTCCATATCTGTCTTTCCTGTTGGGCTGTGAACTCCAGGTGAGTTGAAACAATGGGGGGTTAAGAGCAAGTATGATGAGATAGCGAACCTAGGTTTGAACCCAGGCTCCTCCACTTCTTAGATATGTATTCCTGGGCAAGCTGCTACCCTCTCCATGCCTGTTTCCTCATCTATAAGTGGAGATGTGATAATAGTGCCTACTTCATATGACTGTTAAAAATTGAATAAAATATTCAGTGCAACATTCTTAACACAGTAGGTAGTATGTAGTGAGTTTTTGGTAATTTTCACCTATTACTATTACTCATAAATGTTATTCCAATGCCTAGTAATCACTATGTATTCAATAAACATTTGTTGGATACATGGATAGATGCATGGGGAACAGGATGGATGGGATTCAATAGATGGGTGAGTAGATGAGTGGATGCGTGGGTGCGTGGGTGAGTGGGTGAGTGGGCGGGTGGAAGAGTAGATTATTGAGTGGAAAGACAAGTGGATGGGTGGATGGATAGGTGGGTGGGTGGATGGATGGACAGATGGGTGGGTGGGTGAACAGTGGGTGAGTGAGTGGTAGAGAGGGTGATTGAGTGGAAGGGTGGGAGGATGGGTTGATGGGTGGGTAGGTGGGGGGATGGGGGGATGGATGGGGGGATGGGGGGATGGATGGATGGGCAGGTAGATGGATTGACGGGTGAGTGGGGAGTGGATGGGTGAATGAGTGCATGATTGAGTGGAAGGATGGGTTGATGGGTAGGGAGGGGATGGATGGGAGGATGAATGGATAGATGGGTGGATGAGGGCACGATTGAGTGAAAGAGTGGGTGGATGGGCTGACAGGTGGGTGGAAGGGTGGGTGAGTGCATGATTGAGTGGAAGAGTGGGTGGGTGGGTGAGCGCATGATTGAGTGGAAGCATGGGTGAATGGGCTGATGGGTGGGGAGCGGGTGGATGGGAGGATGAATGGATGGATGGGTGGATGGAAGGGTGGGTGGATGGGAGGATGAATGGATGGATGGGTGGGTGGAAGGGTGGGTGAGCGCATGATTGAGTGGAAGAGTGGGTGGATGGGTTAATGGGTGGGTGGGTGGGTGGATGGGTGGGTGAGCGCATGATTGAGTGGAAGCATGGGTGAATGGGCTGATGGGTGGGGAGCGGGTGGATGGGAGGATGAATGGATGGATGGGTGGGTGGAAGGGTGGGTGAGTGCATGATTGAGTGGAAGAGTGGGTGGATGGGTTAATGGGTGTGTGGATGGGCGGGTGAGTGCATGATTGAGTGAAAGAGTGGGTGGATGGGCTGACAGGTGGGTGGAAGGGTGGGTGAGTGCATGATTGAGTGGAAGAGTGGGTGGGTGGGTGAGCGCATGATTGAGTGGAAGCATGGGTGAATGGGCTGATGGGTGGGGAGCGGGTGGATGGGAGGATGAATGGATGGATGGGTGGGTGGAAGGGTAGGAGAGTGCACGATTGAGTGAAAGGGTGGGTGGATGGGTAGATGGGTAGATGGGTGGGTGGATGTGTTGATGGGGGAATGGGGGGGTGGAAGGATGGGTGGGTGGATGGGTGGGTAGATGGACAGGTGAGTGGAAAGATTAGTAGGTAGGTGGATGGAATAGGGATTTTCCAAGTGTATGGTGGAAATAAGAAGACATATGACATGATCCTTGCCTTCAATGATAATTATTATCTCTTCTGCATATTTAGTGCTTCGTCATTTCTAAACAGGCATCTTGTACACCACCTGACATAGGCTAACAGCTCCATTTTACAGAAGAGCAAAGTATGATTCAAGGAGGCTGAGTTCATGCATTCATTCAAGTATTTGTTGAGCAACAACTAGGTGTAAGACACACTTCTACATGCACATATACAGCACTGAACGTATAAGTAAAAATCCCTGTCTCTAAGAAGCTCATATTCTGGTTAGAAAAGGCATGCAATAATAAATAAGGAAAACATATAGTATAAGATGACAAGAAATATTATGAAGAAACATGAAGCAGGAAGGGGAGATATCAGGTGCCAGGAGGTGGATGAGCAAGATTGGGATTGTCAATACAGCAGCCAGATAAAGTCTTACTGAAAAGGTGTCCCTTGAGGAAAGGCCTGGAGAAAGTCAGGAACAAGCCAAGTAGGTGTCTTAGCAAAAATAGTTTCCAGGCAGACAGAGCATCCAGTGCAAAAGCCACATATCAGCGAACAATTACAGGGCACTTACCACAAGCCAGGGTCCATTCTGAATGCTGAATATACATCAGTTATTTAAGCCCCACACCAGCTCTTGAGGGAGGTGCTGTTATCATCCTCACTTTGCAGATGGGAACACTGAACAGCACAAAGACTGAGTCACTTGACTATAGAGCTGGGACTGGGCTGAGACAGCTCAGCTCCAGAGGCCATGCTCTTAACTGTTACATCCTTCCACAAGCAAGGGTCATGCCTTAGAAAACAGCAAAGCTGTTTCATCTCACTCCACTCCCACAGCATGCTCCACTCTCCTGTACTGCATTGAAAATTCCCAGGAGGGGAAAAGACAAGATGTGCATACAGGAAAAAGCAAATGACAAATGCAAGAGCGAACTGGGAACCCCAGATGAAGGGTGACATAAAGGTCCTATTACCCAGCCTTTTGCTCTTGCGATTCTCTCTCTCTGCAAAGCACCCTCTCCTTCTCATCCATCCTGTGAAATCCCATGCATCCCTTGAGACGTGGTTCAAACATCATAACTTCTCTGTAGTTTTCTCTTAATTAATTGCTCCCTCGTTTTCCCTCTCCTGACAATTTATATAACGATGATGATGATTTAAATCTGACATTTTCTGAGTGCTGAAGATATGCCAGGCAAGTGCTCAGTCATTCTCACCACAGCTCTATAAGACTTTTTTATTCCCTGTCTTATAGCTGGGCATACCGACACTGGAGAGATGGGTTTGCACAATGTCACACACATAGTAAGGGTCCACTGTGGGATTTAAACTCCCGCTCTGCCTCCAGAGCCCAGGAACTCCACAGAGGTGATGCAGGCTGCCGTACTTCTCTGTGAGCTTGTCTGTCTCCTTCACCAGGTAGTGGGCTGCTGGAAGGCAAAGAGCCTTTCAGGTTCCAAGTCTCAGCACAGATCCTGAAAAGGATTGTTGACAATCCCCCATACCATGTTATTCCACAAGCATGGGGGAAGCAAGGTTCCCTGGTAGATTCCTAGGGACATAATTAGCAGGGTTTCTTCCACACAATATCGTTGGGGAGCTTCTGGAGGGTGAACCTACCCTAAAATATCTCCCCACCAGCCCACTAACGGGCCATCAGCATCATTCCTTTAAGTCCAGGCATTATGTACAGAAGACTCCTTGTTAAAATGAAAACCTGGAAGCTGGAAAGGGGTGGTGTCGTGTGCCTTAACCCATCAGGTGCCACCACTCTCTCCTATGCATCGGAAAGACATGCCTTCTGCTGAGCAAGTGGCTCCTGGGTGTTTAAGAAGCCCAACGAGCACGGCCAAATGCAGACTCAATAATTAAATCTTCTTACTTCTACAGTTTCACATGAACAGAAATCCTCAGCTGAGAGGTAAGGAGCCAAATATAGCCAGCACCCACAGCAGTGCCCCAGGGCTTGGGGGCTGCTAAGATCTGCCTGCAGTTCATTTTGACTGCTGATGGAAGTGGACAGCGGCTGATCTCCCTGGCCACATCTCTGCATGGGTGGGCAAGCACGAGGGCTTTAGTTGGGTTTGAATGGGGTGTTTTGTGTTACCTTGTTTTGAGGGGCACAATAGAGAGGAAGGGAAAAGGGGAATAGGGTAAGGGCATGGCACCTGTTTCCCAAGGGGCCCCTTGGCCTGACTTGGACATGAGTTGGACAAGAGGCCTCTGGGGCCGCTGTGCAGCTTGGGCCACAAAGCGCAATGAGAACTAAGGAAGGGATTGGCTTCCACCCAGAACAGAGCACAGCCCTGCCTCTGACTTCAAGGACAGAAAGTTTACAGAGGGTCGAGGGAGCCCCCGGGGATGAACAACGATGTCTTCATAATGGGCTCCATGACTCTGAGGATCCTTGACAAAAGGGGGAGGACGGGAGCAGAAGAACTAGACAGATGCCATGTGGTGCCTGCAAAGGGCAGGGAGGTGAACAGGCATTTGCAAAACCCAGACACTGCGGGAAAGAAGAATTTTACAAGGTGGGACCTGGATGTCTGGTGTATATAGATAGAGACAAAAACATGAATTTGGAGTTATTGATATCAACATGCCTTCATCAGATCATCCATGATGAGACCTGAAATGACCTGCAGTGACCCTATTTTCTCAAAGCACGTGCTGTTCATAGACATTTTAAATAACGTTGGAAAATTTTGTTTACTTTTTTCATGAAGTTATATTTTTTCCAACCAAAAATGTATCAATTATTGATGGATGTAATTTGGAATGCAGATAAAATCCATGTTGAAGTTGAGAATTCCAACCAGGTTTCCCCTGGCACAAACTACTGTCAGGATGTCCTCACAGCCGGGGGGGGGTGGGGGGAAAAAACATCCCAAGAGGGAAAATGGCCTTTTGGGTATGGAATCTGTAAACCTAACGGGAAAGCAAGTATCACAGGGCACTGAACTGGAAAGTTTTGAATTGGGGAGGGAGGTGAGGTAGTTAAGGGGGAAGAAAATAAGAAGCATCCGGTGAGTGTAATTCAATTGAGTGTGCCATGATTTTACCCCGAGAAAGGATTACTTTTTTAGCTTGATCCCCAATCAGGTTGTTTTTAAAGCAAAACAGAGGGAGACTTACTGTCCCTACCAATGACACAACTAATGTAGAAAGACGCAGCTGGGCAAAGGACTGGGACCACATGGTTTAGCAAGAGAGAGGGAGCTGCAGGACATGGGAGAGAACCCAAACCTAGGGCAAGAGGCCAACAGCTCAACAGCGGCAGACATTTGCAGAGCGCATTCAGGGAAAAAACTTCCACAGAAATACCAAAGGTAAAGACTCAGCTCTGAAGGCAAATGTTTAAACCCATTACTGATGTAGATACCTTTATTTCTCTGAAAACAGCAATAGGATTCTGATATAAACATTTGCACCCCATCCCAGCACACAGAAGCATAACAGGCATAAGCAGAACACCCCAGCTCAGACCCAAAGAAGGTCTAGTCTCTTGGTTACATATGCCCAAGCATTCTTACCATGTCCTGAAGGAGACACAAGCACACTTTTATACCAGAAATCCACTGCATAGTATACATACCGCAAAAATAAGAGCTCCTAAGTGAACTATTTAGTAATATATAAAGGTTATCACTCCAGAATACAGGTGCCACCATCATCAAATAACCCTTTTGCCATATTCAAAAAGTTCTAAGTTAAATAATCCTCCTGATACTGTTACATATGGACATAGTCACCAGGTCAACCTTATTTCACTATTCATTTGAAGAATTGGCACCCAGAATGTATTTGTATCAGAGGGATTCTTCTGAATGAAAATAATTGTTAAAACTTCAAAGAAGTGGCCAGGCGCAGTGGCTCACGCCTGTAATCCCAGCACTTTGGGAGGCCGAGGCAGGTAGATCACGAGGTTGGCAGACCAAGACCATCCTGGGTAACATGGTGAAACCCCATCTCTACCAAAAATACAAAAAAAAAAAAATTAGCCTGGCGTGTTGGTGGGCGCCTGTAGTCCCAGCTACTCAGGAGGCTGAGGCAGGAGAATGGTGTGAACCCGGGAGATAGAGCTTGCAGTGAGCTGAGATCGCGCCACTGCACTCCAGCCTGGGCAATGGGGCAAGATTCCATCTCAAAAAAAAAAAAAAACTTCAAACAAGTGAAAGTTTTAAAGGAAATGTAATGACTTTAACTGAAAAGTACAGAAGTAGGACTTTAGGTATGGTTTGATTAAGCAACAATGTCACCAAACACTCTATCTTTGTCTCCCATCTTGAGTAGCCAATGAATGTTGAAAGCAACAATGATTACATGCTTCCTTACTGATGTCTACTGGGCAAAGTCCAGTAGTCTTTGAGCCTTACACTAATCTAACCATTCTAGGTTGTATGACCACTCCTTATTGATTAATGTGGTCATGGAATGCCATTGACTTAGTCTTGGGTGGCATGCCCAACCCTGAACCAATCACCGGAGTAAAAGAAGAGAAATTACCCAGATGGCTTAGGTCTAATCAGAACTCATCTTGGCATGAGGGGTAGGGGTTAATCTCCCTGTACCCCACAAACTGCATGGCTCTGCTGTACAATAGGCAAATAGATGCGGAAAAACAGTCACATGTCCATAATAAGGAAAACTAGGTAAGCAGCTGGTTTTGCTGACTGTTGCAATACCAATCCTAATGAAGGTTTAGATGTGCATCAAGGAAGCCAAGAGGTGAAATGAGCTTTGGGGTACAGATAGGAGACTGCTTGAGGCTTCCTTCACAATGCAGTCTAAGACCAGCTCTCCTACCCCAGCACAGAAGGAAGAACTGTTCTCAGTGGTAGTTGCAGCATTCAGCATTTTTGAGTCCTTTCCCTGTTTCATGACCTGAGCTAAAAGTTCTACATGAATTGCCTCATTTCTACATTGCAGGAACTTTGGGAAATAGAAAATATTATTATCCTCATTTTACTAAGGTCCATGGAGATTAGATGACATTCCCAGGGTCACAGAGCAGGAAGAAATAGAGTCCAAGCCCTCTGTACCTAGAGACTGAGGCATTATTCACCAAGCCTGACTACCCGCAGGACTCTGCTCTGTAGTCCCCCAAGGCTTTCTTAGCTCTTTGCCTCTAACAGAGTCCCCTGGAATCACTTGTACAAAGATGGGTTCAAGTTTCTAAAGCCAGGGTTGCCCAGTCATCTCAAATCTCAACAGATGGCTGCAGAGGCCACCTTTGGAACTGGTGGTCACCCTAGGCTGAAAGGTAAGAGCAAAACAACTGTGTGAGAAGAAAGTGAACATATATGCAAAGCAATTAGAAGGTGGAAAATTATGCCTCCCCAATAGGTCAACAGGTACGATCTGCCTCAAACTCTGAAATAAAAATTTAGACAAAAGCTACACTAGAGGAATTACCAGCATTGTCTCACCACTGACTCTTTTTTCCATGCAGAAGGAGGGGAACGAACTTGACACGTTCTCTTCCCAAAGGGGTGATCCAAATCTCACCTCTTTCAGAATGTACCTCCCATGGCTCCAGCCCTGGCAGGGAGGCTTCCCTTCTGAACACTCTACCAGGTGACTTACACAGCAGCTCTGCTGGGATGCCTAACTCGCCCCTCAAACTTAACATGGTGCAAAGAGAACTCCATGTTCCCCTTCCATAAAGTGTTTCTCTTCCAGTCTCCTCCATCCCCACAAAAGGAGCCACCATCCACCCACTGGCTCGGTCAAGGCCAGCTGTACGATGCATGGACCCAATGCAAAATGAAGATGTCCTCACCCTAAAATGGATCATTATTTCAAGATAGCAAAAGCAGAGCATTAAACTAAGCTTAGGACCCTTCTAAACAAGGGCTTCTTAGTCACTGCTCAAGTTGTGTGTCCATGAAGCTGGGCCATGGCTCAAATAAAAAAACTCAGGGAATATCTCAATTCCTTTCCTCACCCCACATCCAATCCATCCCCAAGTCCTGTCAGCTCCAACTCTAAAGACATCCTCAATCCAATCACTTTTTGCCAACTGCATTATAGCCACGACATTCTAGCCACCATGATCTCTCTCCTGGACTAGTATACTTGGGCCAGATGGATTCCCTGTTTCTCTCTTGCCTCTCACCAACCTATTCTTCAAACAGGATCCAGTATTACTCAATATAAATCAGACCAGGCCATTCCCTACCCCAAAATTTTCCAATGGTCTTCCATCAGGTTTAAAGCAAAATCTGAACTTCTCACCATGAGCTAAAATGTCCTGCACAATCTGGTCCCTGCTACCCTCTCCAGCCTCCTCTCCTCCTACTCCCCCCTTACTCATCCTGCACCAGCCCTGCTGGTATCCTTGTTCTCCTGCAAATTCACCAAGCTTGTTCCTGCCTCAAGGCTTCTGCACTGGCTAGTCTCTCTGCCTAGAATACTCTTCTTCCTAGGCGTCCACAGGTATCTGGGTTATTCAGCTCCCTCATATCACACAGGTCTCTGCTTAAATGTCGTTTTTTGAGGAAGACTTCCCCGAACCCCTCTTCTACAGTAGCCACACAGTCCCTCACTCTCCTCCCACTTACCCAGCTGTCTTTCTCTCCTGAGTCCTCATCACTGTCTGGAACTGTAAGATTTGTCTGTTGTGCTTGTTTACCATTTTGTCTCCCATGTGAGAATAGGAAATTGATCTGTCTTAATGTATTCATCACGGTGTCTCCAGCATTTTGGACAGTGCTTGGCATATGGCAAACACTCTATAAATGAATTGATTACTTGCTACTTTAAATTATTAGCTGCTGCTCCATGTCTATATGCCTTGATTTATATTAACTTCACTGGAAGTTTCCTACCAGCAAAAGCCAGTTCATTTCCTAAAATCCTCAAAACATTAAGCCCAGTTCCATCCAAAAACTAAATGCTCCATGAATGTGTTCGTTAACTGTTACCAAAAACTTCTCTCCTCCTACTTCAGGAATGACACATGCCATCACTCCCAATATGTGCCCATGGCAGAAATCCCTGACAGATCATAGAATTATTTCTTGCTAAGCAAGTCTCAGAATCCTCACAACAGTTTTCCAGAAGACCTCAACTAATGATACAATTTTATACTTCAAGCAGTATCATTTTGGCACCAATATACTAACTTAATATGAGGAAATAGCTCTGAAAACCACAAACCTGGTCCAAATTCCTCCCCTCTCCCCAGTTTTTAACGTGTGGTCTTAATAGGCAGAGGACAATGTGCTCTGAGTTTATGGACAAACAAGAACAAAAGCCCCAGATGTAAGCAATTGCCTTTTGTCATAATTCAGCCTTAAGCAAGTTGGACTTTTGCTGAAGAATTTCACTTACAACAAAATGCCAGGAAAAAAGAAATGGATGAATTATAAAGCTCAGATTACTTATGCTAAGGAAATTCAAATCTGGCCCCACACTGATTTTGCTGGTGCTGCTTACTGGGAGAACAAACCACTTACTTTTGTCCACTTCATTCCTCAACAGCTTGGAATGTCAAGGTGGCATCCTGTCTCAGACTGATGGGACTCCCAAAGCACCTGAGCTTTGGGTATGGGCCTCCCATGACCTCTGCAGCCAACCTGGATTCTATAGCTCCTGCTCAGTCCCCAGGCTGGGAAAGCTCTCCCACGTGACTCCCAAGAATCCTTGGCTGCACTTCAGTCTGTCATGCTGGAAGCCTTGTGTTCACCCTTGACCCACTTTCTCGATCCACTTTTCTCTGAGGATTTGAGGCAGGTGGATCACCTGAGTTCAGGAGTTCAAGACCAGCCTGGACAACACAGTGAAACTCCATCTCTACTAAAAACACAAAAATCAGCCGGATGTTGTGGCACATACCTGTAATCCTAGCTACTCAGGAAGCTGAGGAAGGAGAATCACTTGAACCCAAGAGGTGACGCTTGTAGTGAGCCAAGATTGTGACACTGCACTCCAGCCTGAGTGACACAGCAAGACTCCATCTCAAAAAAAAAAAAAAAAAAAAAAACACAGAAAAAGCTGTTTCTAGCTTTTGGCAAAATCTAAATTCTTCACCATAAACTAACATGAGTCTGGTCTCATAAGGACCATTGCCTTTGTTAAGGCCAGTTTGGTTGAAAGTGACAGAAACCCACTGAACTAATTTAAATTAGCATGTTACCATAACAGTACAATCATATCTCTGCAACCGAGGGGCAGGGGGGCAGACAGACCTCAGGGAAACTGGAATATCATGGATATGTGCAATCTAAGGAAGTCAAACTCACAAAAATAGAAAGTAGGACAGCAGTTACCAGAGGCTGGGAGTTTGTGGGGATTGGGGAGATGTTGGTCAAAGGACACAACATTTCAGCTATACAGGAGGAATGAGTTCAAGAGATCTATTGCACATCATGGTAACTGTAGTTAATAATATAATGTGTACCTGAAAATTATTGACAGATTTTGTGTTCTTGCCATAAAAAAAAAGGTGAGGTAATTTATATGTGGAACTGACTTGATTTAGTCATTCCAAAATGTATACATATTTCAAAACATCATGATGTACACCATAAACACAATCTTGTCAATATAAAAAGAAAGAAAGCAGGAGGATTGTTTGAGGCCAGGACCAGCCTGGACAACATAGTAAGACCCCCATCTATACAAAAAAAATAGGCAGGTGTGGTAGCACCCACCTGCAGTCCCCACTACTCAGGAGGCCAAAGTGGAGATTGCCTGAGGTCAGCAGGTAGAGGCTCCATTGAGCTATGATCACACCACTACACTCCAGCCTGGGTGATAGATCCTGGCTGGGTGACAAAGAGATCCTACCTAAAGAAAAAGGTTTAAAGTAAAATTTTAAAAATCTTTTCTAACCTTAAAATTGGCTAGTTTATGCATTTTTCCTTAATAATAAATGTATATTGTTCAGTTACAAAAAACAAGAGGAACTGGAAGATAAACTGGAAATCTGTCAGGAAGGTTACCTTCAGGATCTCTGGTCTTCAGATGGCCCTAGTTTCTGATTCTCCCTCCAGGTCTTCTTCATTTTCTCTCTGCAAACCAGCTGTCCTGCTTCTCCTTGGCAAGAAAGGTCAACTCACAGCTCCCAAGGTCCCATAGACAAGCAACAGCAAAGATTAACAAGCATCTCTACTTCCCAATTATAAAGTCCCAGGAGAGAGAATCTGACTGGTCCAGCTTGATCATGTGTCCATCTCTGGCTCAATCAGCTATGGCCAAGATTCTGAGGTCATGGAATAAAAACATGGCTCCCAAGGCATCCATATGAGATCGTGTTCTCATAGAAGACAATCTGTGGCCTAGCAGGTGCCTCAATAAGGCTCGGTAACAACCACAGTACCCAGCAGCAGCATCTCAAAAGCCTCTCTGCCTGGGATCACCCTCTATCCTTAGAAGAAAGCTATAAATTATTTTCTTTTTCTTTTTAGAGACAAGGACTCACTTTGTTGATCAGGCTGCAGTGCAGTGGTGCAATCATAGTTCACTGCAGCCTCAACCTCCTGGGCTTAAGCAATCCTCCAACCTCAGCCTTCCAAGTAGCACCACCATGTCTGGCTAATTTTTTTAATTTTTTGTAGAGATGGGGCCTTACTCTGTTACCCAGGATGGTCTTGAACTCCTGGGCTCAAGCAATACATTAATTTATATTCCAAAAGTCCAATTCCTTCCTTGCCCTCCCAGAGTTTCTACTTTCAGTCAATGGCCACAACTGTTTCTCAACTATTTGTACAGGCACAGAGCTCAAGAGCTTGAATGAGGATTCACCTCTTCCAGACTTACATCACCAATTAATTCTGTGGTCTTACATACCTAGAGGTAAGACATCACAGTTTCCAAACCAGACATTCAACAATATTTATTTTAAAAATACTTATGAGCATTTATTTTATGCCATATATTGTTCTAGGAAGTAGGAATACAAGAAAACTGACAGTAATATTAGGTTATGTAGTCTGAGAAGGGACAATTTCCAATTTCTGCATTTACTTAGAAAAAAATATTTTAGAGGGTCTATAAACTAATTCATACACTAAGCAAATCACCTTGTCTGAATATAAAGTATGAAATCAGAAGGAACTGGTTATATTTGACCCATGCACTCACCAATACCCACCAGGAGAGGAGAGTGGTCTTTGGGAAAACTCACCTGTACACTTTTACAAAATCAAAAATGCCTTATACACATCCCAATAGGCCATCATCCCTGCATGATAAAAGGAGAGTTTCTCACAAGCCCAGTCAATGGCCCCACAAAGCCAAAACCACAGTGAGGGGGAGGTTCTTTTGTCACCTGAGCAATCTGGTCTGTCTAAACCCCAGACTGCTTGAAGCAGCTGTCCCCAGCCGGCCATCTCTTCAGCTCCGCAGAACTCGCCTCTGCTCCTGACCCACTTAGAGAGTAAATACCAAGAGTGCAGCTGCCATTCTCCAGGGGAGCTTGGAAAGCAATTAATTGGCACCTCTTAAATCTCCCTGAGCTCTAGCAAGGAAGGTACTTAGGGCTGTCAGATGCAGCCAGTAGGAGAACAGAAGGTAGCTCATGTGTCCCCAGTGGGAGAGGAACCTACAAATCCATTAGCTCTGGCATCTGAAAGGATAAAGAAGTCTTTTAAAAAGCCATGAGCACCATTTAAAGTCCACCTGAGAATTGTGAGCTGAAGGCAAAGCTAGCCCAGGAGCTCACCAGAAGGAGGGGGGCTGGATGGGGAGTTCCTCCAAGCCCTGTCAGCTTCTAAAGACAACGAAACCCAGTAGAAGGACCACTCTCTTCTTTCAGCTTCGTGAATGGGCCATCACTACCTATCTCCAAGGGCAGCCAAGCACAGCCTGCTTCAGAGAGGACGCCAAGAGGTTGTCCTGCCCCTGCACCTACTCCAGAGGATACAGGACCAGGGATCAAGTTGTCCATAGGTGTGACCATACCTAGGACGGCTCATCCACACACAGATAATTCTGAGCCTGGAGAAGGATCAGCAACCCATGCAAGATCTCATTCAATCCTCGGCAACGGAAGTCCTGTAAGGAGACTCTAGTATCATCCCTGTTTTACAGATGAGGATAGTGGGGACTCAGAGAGGGGTGCCAGCTTGCCCAGTGTAACAGAGATAATGAGGAACAGCCTGTCTGAATTGAGAATGTGTACCCTTGACCACTACAAGCAAAGGAAGTGCCCAGGAAATGAACCAGCCTCCCTAATATGTGCCCATTTCTAGGGTCTCAGTGCCATCCCCCTTTGACAGAGAGCAGCAGACCTGGCTTTCTGTCCACTTGTCCTTTGGCTCCCAAGTTGGGAACATTCTGCGTCTTGAAAGACAGATGAACTCTAAGCCAAAAAAGCACAATGATTTGGAGCTCAGACTCTACAGCCACACCTCCTAGAGGTTAATTCCTTGCTATGGTACCTTGAGGAAGTCACTTAACCTCTCTGAGCCTCCATTTTCTCCCCTACCAAATGGGACTAATAATAATTCCTACATCCCAGACTGATTGGGAGGATTAAAGGAAACAAGTAATGCTTGGCCCAGTACCTGGCTCACAGAATCCATATATGGCAGGTATAATTACCATCACCATGATCACCACCCCCAAAGAGTCGGCAGTCTGAGAACATCTTTTGACAGGTTCCGTTCACTTATGCACACAATGAATATTTACTGAACACCCACGAGGTACCAGGTGGTTATGCTGGCTTCTGAAGATAAAGTCATGGGACAAATGCAGTCTCTGCCCTCAGAAACCTTATGATCTACTGGGAGAAATCCTTCCCACCCCCACACCACACCACTCCACACACAAAAAACCAACATTAATACCTTTCTGTTTTATCTCCTAAGCTGCTCGCTCATGTGCAATGGAGAAGAGGAAGGACATAGCGAAGCCTATCAAAGTCCCCCAATCCCCCAATGACGGGAGAAACTCTGAACACAAAAAACCAACATTAATACCTTTCTGTTTTATCTCCTAATCTGGTCACTCATATGCAATGGAGAAGAGGAAGGAGACAGCAAAGCCACTGTCCCCCAATCCCGCTGATGACGGAAAAAACTCCAGCCCCCACCTTTCTCCCTTTTGAATCCGAACTCCTAAAAGGTTCAAGAACCTTCAGATCTTCACCTCTCTCCCACACCAGCAAGCCTCAGGCTCCATCCAACACTTTCAATAAACTCTTTATGCAATGAATGAACCAAAAGGCTCATCTCTGTGATGTATCATGAATTCCTTTGAATCAGTAAGAAAAAAGATAAAGAACCCAATTTTTAAAATTGCAAAAGAGGTTAACAGGCAATTCAGAAGAAAAACAGTTGAAGAGATAAGAAATTTATAATATCCAGTCTTGGCAACGTTGTGAAGGAAGAGGCACCACAGACACACCGCCAGTGAGCACAGAAATTGAAACAACTTTTTTCGGAATCCGTTTGGTGATGTTTATCAGAATTGAAATTGGGTATACTCTTTGGCCTAGAAAAATAAGTCCATTTGAAGTCTATACTACAAGAAGATTTAAACAAGTGAACAAAACTATTCTTTCCATGCTACTCATTACAGCCTCACTGATAATAGCAAAACTAAAACAGGAAACAGGCTAAGTGTTCAAGCTTAAGGATGTGTCCACGCTTAAAGATGGCCAACTGTGGTCATTGTCCAACTTTAAGCTTAAGGACAATGACCACCGTTGGCCATCTTAATTTTGGACAGTGTATCACATTGCCCATGGTACACTTATTCCTATGAATCCTATAATTATATTGTAAAGAGAACAATCGTTTTGTATTTATTATATATGTGCACATGTGAACATCCTAAAAGTTTAATTTGTCAAGCACACACTTGAAAAATATACCATAGCTTTTTAAAATCCTGTTAGGGTATTATTCCTCCTCCTCTTTTCTTCTCCTGTTCCTGCTGCTCCTTCTTCATCTTCCTTTATTTACTATAATCCTCCAAAAAATGAGCAAGACCCAGGCACCTCTCTTCTCTTCTGAAAAGATCTGGACCTGAGACAACCCCAGAGAGAGGATTCCATACAGTCTGATAGAGCAGGAACATAGCCATCTTGAACAAGCACTGCCATTTTAAGATTCCCCTTAATAAAAAACTGCCTAAATCCAACCCAAAGGGCATCAGCCTAATGGCTAACATCAGCATGACCATAAACCACAAATGACATCTCTGACCAGAAACATTCTAAACCCCTCCCTGACCAGAGACATGCCAGCCCTGACATAACCTGTCCTCCGGCCAGAGAGATGTCAGCCCCAAGATAACCTCCCCTCAGACCAGAGATATTCCAACTCCACAATAAACTTCTCCTCCACACAAACATTCTAAGCCTGTGATAAGCTCTCACCCTAAACCCTTAAATACTCTTTGTCTGTAAGAAAGAGTGCTCCTGACCGAAATCGGCCAGAATCCCCTCTCAGGTTTATTCACCAAAATAAACCCATCTTTGACTGTTGAGCCACTTTTTGTGTTCCTTTCCTCTGTCTTTAACGCTTACAAAGTCATGTACTGCATAATGCTGTTTCAGACATCTCCAGAATGCACATGCAATGGTGGCCCATAAGATTATAACGCCGTATTTTTACTGTACCTTTTCTATGTTGAGATATGATACACAAATACTTACCATTGTGTTACAATTGCCTACTAGATTCAGTACAATAACATGCTGTACAGGTTTGTAGCCTAGGAGTGATAAGTATACCATAATATAGCCTAGGTGTGTAGCAGACTATACCATCTAGGTTTGTATAAGTGCACCCTGTGATGTTCTTACATTGACAAAATCAACCGACTATGCAATTCTCAGAACATGTCCCCATCATTATGCGATATATGACTGTACACTGAAGCACTTGCCTCCAGGAGAGAAGCTAGGGCCCTGTAGAACTTCTACGTCTGCTGTGCTTCAAACCAAACCACAGGGAAGGAGAGAAGGGGCCAACTGTGTGAGGAGCAGCTTTTTCATTGTGTATATAATCGGAGGATCTGTAAACTCTTCCTATTAAGGGCCAGGTAGAAAATATTTTCAGCTTTTCAGACCTGACAGTCTCTGTCTCAATTACTCAACTCTGCCATTGTCTCCTAAAAGTGAAAGCAGACACACAATATGCAAACAAATGGGTGTGACCATGTTCCAATAAAACCTCATTTACAAAAGCAGGCCTTGAACCAAATTTAAATCATAGACCATGGTTTGCCAGCTCCTGCATTTAATGATCAATCTTATCTTTCTAGTGTAGTTTGGTTTTTTGTTTGCTCGTTTGTTTTTTGAGATGGAGTCTTGCTCTGTTGCCCAGGCTAGAGTGCAGTGGCATGATCTCGGCTCACTGCAACCTCCACCTCTTGGGTTCAAGCGATTCTCCTGTCTCAGTCTCCTGAGTAGCTGGGACTACAGGTGCCTGCCACCACACCCGGCTAATTTTTTTGTATTCTTAATAGAGACAGAGTTTCACCATATTGGTCAGGCTGGTCTCGAACTCCTGACCTTAGGTGATCCGCTCACCTTGGCCTCCCAACGTGCTGGGATTACAGCTGTGAGCCACTGCACCTGGCCTCTAGTGTAGTTTTTAATGAAAGACAACTTGTTCCTACCTGGTGACTTGGGAACAGAAAATAATAGGGCTGGTTTATTTCTATATATAAAGTATATTTAATAATGTGTATTGTAAGTTAAACATATAAAACTGCCCTTGTATTTTCTTTGAATTCTCTTATTACAAAAATAATATCCACACATGGTAATAAAAATTCAAATGATATAGGGGAGTGAAAAATGAAAATAAAATGCATACATTCACACACACATATGTAAAAATATAAATATATGATATATAATTGTAATATATATATTTATTTGAATCTTAAAAGGTTTTCTGACTTTTAAAAGTCCCCTTGGCCAAGTGCAGTGACTTACGTCTGTAATCCCAGCACGTTGGGAGACCAAGGCAGGCAGATCACATGAGGCCAGAAGTTTAAGACCAGCCTGGCCAACATGGTGAAACCCCATCTCTACCAAAAATACAAAAAAATCAGCTGGGCATGGTGGCATGCACCTGTAATTCCAGGTAGTCGGGAGGCAAGAAAAATGCTGGAACCCAGGAAGCAGAGGTTGCAGTGAGTCGAGATCACACTACTGCACTCCAGCCTGGGTGACAGAGGGAGACTGTCTTAAAAAATAAAATAAAATAAAACAAAATAAAATAAAATAAAATAAAGTTTCCTTTGAGGCAAACGCCTCTGCATGGGTAAACAGCTAAGTGTTATCATTAGGTGTTAAATAAATGAAACAATAAATAAAACCATGCTTAGTGGTTTTCTTCAAGAGAAGCCAAGGAGAAAGGTAGAGAAGATTTGCCAGAGTCTGAGACATAAGAAGGAAAACAAGAAACAAAAAATACACTGTTCCCAAGTCATTATGATTAAAGCTGGGCCCGATGTGAGTCTACTTTTAGGCTTCATTTTACAATCAGAGACCTAGAAATAGGTCCAGATTCGAAAACCCCTTCTGTCTTAGGACTTGACAATATGGGAAAAGGAGCAGGTCTCACCTGAAGGGTCGAGAGGCTTTTCGATGGAAGGGAAGAACATGCAGACCCCATTGGAACACAGGGATTGGTGCCCAGGGTAGGCATGGTCACCTGCCATGAGTCAAAAGCCCTTTCCACCAGGTGGCTGTTTCATCAGTGACTTCTACAAGGCCATCACCTGAGCTGCTGAGAGCCCATGGAGAATTACAGGAACGGTCCCCACCTCCTACTGCATCCTGCAGCCATACCCTCTGGCCATGTGACTTTGTAGTTTCCTTCATTAAAGAGATGAACCCTATTTCTCCACCCTTTGATTTTTGTTTGGCCATGTGACTGGCTTTGGCCAATGTACCGTCAATAAGTATGATGTCTGCAAAGGCACAAAGAGTTTGAGTGTGCTCTGCCATTACCCTAAGAAAGACATGCCTGGGCTAGCCCACTAGTTCCAGAATTGAAAAGACAGACATAAAACAAACCACCCAGCCAAGCTCCATCTAAATCCTTCTACCTCCAGCTGACCTTCAGACACATGAATGAGTCTAGCCAAGATCAGCCCATTTTCAGCTGATACACAATCCAAGAGAATATAATAATTATGAAGTTTTGAGGTGATTTGTTACACAGCACTTCTGTAGCATTTGTTGACTGATACAAAGCCCAAAGCATATGAGATATATGACAACCATCTGGTGATGAACAAATTTAGCAAGCCTTCCTGAGCTGGGCCAAGCCAAGCCAAACAGATTAAATAATCAATGTCCAATTCCAGGCTTACCCTCTCCAGAGGAGTCCACGTAAGTTATATAGTGGACCAAAAATGCTCCATGGTAATGTGTGGGTTTACCTCCCTCTCTCCCCTTTTTCCTAGAGCCACACCACCTCCAGATCCTCAGAGTTTGGTGCCTGATACACAATAGGCCTTTCATATAGAGAAGTTGACTTAAATTTAATTGGGAAAAACCACCAGAGAGCCTGGGTATTTGTGCTTTGCTATCTAAAGAATATGCTTGTTCTGAGAAGAAAAAAAAAAAAAAAAAACCCTGAATTGGACCAGGCTTGAGTACACAGGCAATGGAGTAATTTTTAGCAGCCTCCACCTTGCAGAGTTTGCTTTGGGAACTTTTCCTCTCCACATCACTCCTGAAACAGTGCTCTTTTAACATCCTTAAATGATGCTCCTTGTCTGCTGTGGCCACAGGATTTCTCATTTAAAAAAAAAAAAAAAAAAAAGTAGGCTGGGCAAACTGGCTCACATCTGTCATCCCAGCACTTTGGGAGGCCAAGGCAGGCAGATCACCTGAGGTCAGAAGTTCGAGGCCAGCCCGGCCAACATTGTGAATCTCCATCTCTACTAGAAATACAAAAATTAGCTGGACATGGCGGCACACGCACCTGTAGTCCCAGCTACTCGGGAGACTGAGGCAGGAGAATTGCTCGAACCTGGGAGGCAGAGGTTACAGTGAGCCGAGATCATGCCATTGCACTCCAGCCTGGGTGACAGACTGAGACTGTTTCTCAAAAAAAAATTTTTTTAATCAAATAAAATAATTTTTAAAGTCATCTAAAAAAGCAAGAGGGGATAAACCAATTTATAATTTTTATTCTAGAAAATTCCTGAAATAAATAGAATTTAAAAGAGCTTAGCATAGCAGTTAAAAGAAGGAGACTAAGGTTAGATTCGCTGAGTTTGCATCCTGGTTCTTCTACTTACTAGCTATGCAACTGCAATGGACTAATGTTTAATCCCCTCAAAATGGGTATGTTGAAATTGCAACCCTGAAAGCAATGAAGTATTTGGAGGTGTGGCCTCTGGGAGATAATTAGATCTCATGAATGAGATCAATGTCCTTCCAAAAGAGCCTCAGAGAGTTCATTGGTCCCTTGTACCATGTGAGGACACAGCAAGAAGACACTCATCAGACACCACATCTTTTTTTTTTTTTTTTTTTTTTTTTTTTTTGAGACGGAGTCTCGCTCTGTCACCCAGGCTGGAGTGCACGGCTAATATTTTTGGACTTTTTTGTCATGCCCGGCTAATATTTTTGGACTTTTTTAGTAGAGACGGGGTTTCACCATGTCAGCCAGGATGGTCTCGATCTCCTGACCTCCTGATCTGCCTGCCTCAGCCTCCCAAAGCGCTGGGATTACAGGCATGAGCCACCGTGCCCGGCCCACATCTGTCTTGATCTTGGACTTCATAGCTGCCAGAACTGAGAAATGAATTTCTATTGTTTATAAGCTAACTAATTAATGTTATTTTGTTATAACAGCCCAAACAGACTAAGACAGTAAACTTGAATAAATTATGTAAGTTTTGCAGACCTCAGTTTTTGGTATGGTTCGGGTCTGTGTCCCCATCCAAATCTCACCTCAAATTGTAATCCCCACTGTTGGAGGTGGGGCCTGGTGGGAGGTTACTGGATCATGGGGGCAGATTTCCCCTTTGGTGCTGTTCTTGTCATAGGGAGTGAGTTATTGTGAAATCTGGTTATTTAAAAGTGGGTAGTCCCTTCCCCTTTCTCCTCTCCTCCTGCTCTGGCCATGTGAAGACATGTCTGCTTCCCCTTCACCTTCCACCATGACTGTAAGTTTCTCGAGGTCTCCCCAGTCGTGCTTCCTGTACAGCCTGTGGAACCGTGAGACAATTAAACGTCTTTTCGTAATAAATTACCCAGTGTCAGGTATTTCTTTAAAGCAGCACAAGAACAAACTAATACAGTTTTCAACTTTAGTTACGTAATCTTTGTGAACTTCAGTTTCCATTTATAAATGGAAATAATAATGGAAACTACTCCACGGGATTCGTGAGAATCAAATAAAACAATATATGTAAAACTTTTAGCACGGTGCCTGGCTACATTTTAGCTGTTGTTATTAAATAATATTAATAAACTAGCTTAGACCAAGAGACAGATTTATGGGAAATAAAGTATTCGGAAGCATCTCCTGGAAACTAAGGGTAGGAATAGCATCAAGGGTACTCAGGAACTGGGTAGGACCTGGAATCAAGGCAGCCTAATGGTTAATTTCCCTGTCTGGGGCCATGAGGTCTCCCTTTTCTTTGTGAATTTCACATTCTCTTGGCTGATTCTTGCATGTAAAAATCTGATTGGCTGAGCTTCAATCGGATGGCCACTTTTGGGCCAATCAGCTGTGCCCAGGGGGTGGGCTTAAATGGTCCACTGGCAGCTCCGCAGGAGGCTGGGACCAAAAAGGGCATGGCAGGGCTGGAGAGTACCGCATTAGATCTGCCATGTGCAGACAGGCATGGGGCTTGGTGGACCTCAAAAAAGATATGTTTAATTGACTCAAATGACCCAGAAGAAGCTCCGCCTCTGTGTCTGGGGCATTAGCAATGCTTTGTCATCGAGCCTGAGTTATTCTTGAAGGCATTCCATCAGCTTGCTAGGGCAGGCATAACAAAATCACACAGACTAGGTGGCTTAAATTACAGAAATGTATTTCCTCACAATTCTATAGGCTAGAAGTCCCAGATCAACGTGCTGGCAGATTTGATTCTTTTCTAAGGTCAGAGTGTACCCTGGCTTGCAGACAGCCTTTCCTCTATGCATGCATCCTTGGAGTCTCTTCATGTGTCGAAATCCCCTCTTATAAATACGCTGATCAGATTGGATTAGGGGCCCCTTTAAAAGCCTTATTTAACTTAATTGCTTCTTTATAGGTTCCATCTCCAAGTAAGTCATATTCAGAGGTACTGGTGGTTAGGGATTCAACATATGAATTTGTAGGGACACAATTCAGCCCATAACAGGATACAAAAGGGCTTTGATTTTGCCCAAGAAATCCCATGTCTCCTGGTGCCTGGACTCCTAAGCAACATGGGGCTGCATTTGTTTTAGGACTTTCAGTCACTACAGGGGGTCTTCAGCTCTTCCAAAATACCTCTCCTTTTCTCCTGGGATTCTCCTCACTCGTAGAAATAATCAGAGAAACAATATGGAAAGCCAGAAAAGGATACAACCATTTTTAAGCCTTACTTCCCATCCCTCCCAGACCACAGAACCATTCAGCTTACAAAGAGATGTTTTAACTGTGGATGAGTCTGCTGGTGGCTTTACAAGGGGTGCTAACAGGAAAATTATCTTTTTGTAATTTATTTTCGCTTTGGCTTAATGAGGTAAGAGACTCTCATTTTGCAAAGTAGGGCAGCTCGCTGCTGAGGCCAGGGAATCGGGGAGGGGGATGCTGCTACATTCTGTTTCCAAAGTTAGGAAGCTCTGGCCCTTGGCATGTAGTGGGGAAGTAGGGGAGGATGTTTGCCAACCAGGGTACCAGAAACCTATTGTGAAGATTGGGGCGTTTCTCTCTGAGGGCTAAAATTAAGCAGCAGCAGCTGCAAAGTTAACATTTGCAAGTTTCAAAGTCAGGCAGTGTCAAGACTTGAACGAGTGAACAGGCTTTTAATTGGACCCAGTTTTAGACGATTTTGATCATTTCCTGGGACTGAAAGCATGCATCCTATTTTAAACTTGCATTCTTAAGAGAGTGGTCCTTAAACTTCAGGGTGCTTCACAATTACCAGGGAAGTTTGTGGGCTACACAGATTCCCCAAGGCCTCTCTCCAGGGATACAGACTCAGTAGAGAGGCAGGGACATGCGGCAGGGTCCCATTCAGCAGATGGGTGCAGGGTCTGGCCAATTTCCCAGGTCTCCATGGCATTTTGATGCAGGGGATCTACACACCAAATTTTTGGAATCTCCAGGTGAAAACCTATTCAATGATCACTCAGAAACTGCCATTCCAAGTTGTTTCATAAATAATAAGTATTCACCTCCTCGGTCAGAACTACCCATCTCCTTGTTCTACTTTACTTTTCCCATAGCATTTCCTGGCTTTCTAATAAAATCTAATGATCAATACCTCCCTGAAGCAGAACTTCTGCTTTACAAAGCATGGATGTTTGTGTTTTGTTTGCTGTTTACCCCCAGTTCCTAGCACAGTGCCTGGCTCGATATTGGCCAAATGAATCAATGAATTAATATCCTGAGCTCGTGCTGGGCTTTCTGCTGAGATATAATATCAATCATTTGGATGCCTGATATTAAAATGGAATTAGCAGATAGTGCCTAGCAGGCAGAAGTTTTTCTGATATGTTCCCTCCTCCATTCATTGTCAGACATCATCATCATCAAGGCTGCCAGGTTTTGAATTAACAGCCACCGCTTAAAAATGTTTCTCTTTTTAATTGGAACGGATAACCTCTGCTAAATAAAGATGCCTACAGATCTTGGATGAGTCACAGCCCTCTGAAATCTAGCTAGGAAAAATGAAGAACATCTGCTTTCCATGTTCTGTGATAATGAAGTCTAGAAGGGGCAGGGAGTGCATGGCGCCAGGGGACACACACTCTGGTCACAGCTTGTCTGAAATGCCAGAGCTCTGAAGAGGTTATTATTGAGCAAATGAATGCAACAGAAACACCGTTCTCCTGAACTCTCCCCAGCCTCAAGTGTATGGATGGGGCGCAAAACAGTAGAAAGGGACTTGGACATGTATTTTATTATTTTTTGGTGCTCACATGACCTTTGAGTAAACCTCTCTCTGAGTCTGTTCGGTGGGGAGAATTACCTGGCTCCCACATACATCCGAGAGCTGTTAGTTTGAGGCTCTGCTAGCCACATTCTCTCTCTGAATTTACAATATCCCACCTATAGAAGGAGGGTAAGTCTTGCAAAATAGAAAAGGTTAAAGAGGTTACAAGATCCTAGGACATGCCTACTAGAATGACTAAATTAAAAATGCTGACAATACCAAGTGTTGACAAGGATGTGGAGCAACTGGAACTCTCATGCATTGCTGTCTGACAGGAGTGTAAAACTCTGATGCCAAACTCTTGTATATCAGCTAAATTATATAATGACAAGCTGTTTATAGACACTTAAATACTTCAATAAGCAAAACAGGACCTAGTATTTCCATTTCTAGGTATTTACCCTTAAGAAATGAAAACTTACGTTTAAATAAAAACCTGTTCATGAATGTGTATAGAAGCTCTATTTCAAATTGCCAAAAATTGAAAACAAACCCAAATGTCCCTCAGAAGGTGAATGGATAAACAAACTGCAGTATACCCATACAATGGAATACTAGTCTAAAGGGACTAACTATTGGTACACACAACCACTTGTGTGATTCTCAAGGCATTACATTAAAGGAAAGCAGCTAGTCTGAAAAGGTTGCATACTGCATGGTTTCATTTATAAGACATTCTTGAAAAGACAAAACTATAGGGACAAAAAACAGACGAATGGATCACAAGTGGAACAGGATATGACTTCAGAGGGCTATCACAGGGGAGTGCTTGGGGGTGGATGGAGCTGTTCTTTACCCTGACTATAGTGACAGATATGCAAATCTATATATGTGTTAAAATTCATAGAACCGTACATCTAAAAAAAGGCAATTTTACTGTATGTTAATTTAAAAATAAAATTAAAAACAAATGCGGTAGAAAATTTACTGGATTGAACTAAATTTAGTTTTCACGCAACTGTGCAGGAATAGGAGCTTGTCAAAGAAAAGTAAATGCAGATACAAAGAACAAGTGAGTCTCGTGTTTCCATGTGTCAGAGCCATGCCTGTAAACCTGCAGCTATTACAAGTAGTTGGGGAAAGGAAAAAAGAGGTGACAAACAGGAGAAGAAGAGGGAAGGGGAAGAGAGAAAAGAGGAAGAGAAGAAGGGCCAAGCACACAGGAGGGAGAGAAAGGGAAGGTGTTATAGAGCAGCTCTTCTCAAGCGTCAGCGAGTGTGTAAATCATCTGTTCCAATGCAGGTACTTTTTTTAATTTTTAAGTTTAGGGGCTCATGTGCAGGTTTGTCACATAGGTAGACTTGTGTTTGTTGTACAGATTTCACCCAAATACTGTACCTTGCTGATAGATCTGGGAACACCTGCCCATCACCGGGGTTCTATGGTCAGCTGGCTGAGTGTCCCTGTGACAAAGACTGGGGATAAATGGGTTTGGCAGTGTAGTACCACTAAGTCTAGTAACTGATAGTTATTTTCTCCAATCTTCTCCCTCTTCCTACCCTCCCGTTCTCCACCCTTCACCCTTCCAGAGGCCCCAGTGTCTGTTGTTCCCCTCTATGTGTCCATGAGTTCATCATTTAGCTCCCACTTATAAGTGAGAACAAGTGGTATTTGGTTTTCTGTTCTTGCGTTAGTTTGCTAAGGATAATGGCCTCTAGTTCCATCTATGTTCCTGCAAAGGACATGATCTCGTTCTTTGTATGGCTGCATAATATTTCATGGTATATATGGACCACATTGTCTTTATCCAATCTACCAGTGATGGGCACTGAGGTTGATTCCATGTCTTTGCTATTGTGAATATTGATAATGTAGGTGCTAATAAGATCTGGGGCAGGGCTACGATTCTGTATTTTATTTTATTTTGAGACAGAGTTTCACTCTGTCGCCCAAGCTGGAGTGCAGTGGCGTGATCTTGGCTCACTGCAACCTCTGCCTCCTGGGTTCAAGTGATTCTCCTGCCTGAGCCTCCTGAGTAGCTGGGATTACAGGCGTGCACCACCATGCCCAGCTAATTTTTGCATTTTTAGTAGAGATGGGGTTTCACCATGTTGGCTGGGCTGGTCTTGAACTCCTGACTTCAAGTGATCCACCCGCCTCGGCCACCCCAAGTGCTGGGATTACAGGCGTGAGCCACCGCACCCGGCGGAATTCTCTATTTCTAAGGAGCTTCCAGGTGATGCCCGTGCTGCTGATCCAGCCCCCGCCCCCTCCTCCAACACTAGGAGGAGGCAGGGGCTGGGCAGAAGCACTGGCAAACAGTTTCCAAAGAGTCTCAACACTAAAAGAGACTCATGTGATGCCCATGTGAGACAGTGTAGGGGAAAGCGCTTTGAAAATCATTAAACACTATACACGTGTAATATGACAGCTCACCAAAAATAACATCGTCTCTGTCAGCATTACAAAACTCAGGTCCTAAATTAAGGGATTTCCCATTGTCCCTGCCATGACAATGCTGCTGAACCCATTTATCCCCAGTCTACGTTACAGGCACACTCAGCCAGTTGGCGCAGAACCCTGGTGATGGGCAGATGTTCACAGAACTATCAGTAAGGCCAACCGTCACAGTTGTGTAGGAACGGGTTTTGTTGAAGATGAATTCAAGAAATGCCAGAGCTCATCAGCTGGCTTTTGAAGCCCGGGTTAGCTTATTAACATATAAATAACTAAGTTTTACTTTTCAGAGCTTCCAGCACATCCATGCTAATGAAGCTATTGCTTTAAAAGTCGATCTCTTCTGAAATGCCTAATTAATCTGATGCTTGCAAAGGTGCACAGAGCAATGCATCTGCGGAGCCCAGTGGGGCAGAGAGAATCAGGCAAGGCTGCTGATGTGGGGCCAGATGTTTCAGGCGCCAGAGAACCTAGGCAATTAACATGAGCAAGGCTGGAGGCCAGGGTCACTGCAGCAGAGTTTTTCAAACTGCAGGTCATGACCCATTCATGGGTCATGAAATCAATTCGTTGGGTCATCATGACCAGCCATGCTTTTTGATAAAATGGTAAAAGAGGAAGGGGAGGAGAAAGGAAAGAAAGAATGTGCATTGCCCATAGTAAAGGTAAGCACTGTGAGAAAGCCACACATTCCACTCATCTGTACATTTTACTCATATGTACTGAGTCGGCAAGAAATGCATTTCTCTTAATACGTACGCATATAGCACTTTGTCATATGTCCAGACTGTGCTAAGCATTTTGAAAGCATTAAATCACTTTATCCTTATCAGGTAGATGTTCCCATTGCATTTTGCAGGTGAGGAAACTGAGCCACAGAGAGACGGAATGACTTATCCAAGGAGATCAAGCTAGGGAGTGGGGAGTCAGGTCTGACTTTGAAGCCCACACTCATGCACCCAGGACCTCAGACTCTGAGGACAAAAGAAGTTCTGGAGACAAAACCACCCATTCATGCTGGAAGAGAAACCACTGATAACAATCAGTATGACAGGTGAGTGATTACTGCTCTGCTAAGTGCCCTAACTGCATTCTAACATTCAACTCTCAAAATAAGTAGAATAAGGTGGGTACAGTGAAACCTTCTATTTTTCACATTGTAAACTGTGGGTCAGAGAAAGAAAATGATACATTAGAGGTCGCACAACTCATAAGGAGATCACTGGGGGAGGTGTCATAAGAACCACGGGATTTGAGCTGACCCTTGAAGGATGGGGAAGATTCCGGGCTCCAGTGTCCCATTGCTCTAAGAGAACAAAAGGGCTTGAGCAAGAGGATTCTCCTGCCTACATCTGTTCAAGCTGACTTGGAGACCTAGTCTTGCGGGAGGATTAAAGAAGATGATCCCCAAGAGGATGGATGCCATCATGAGAAACTGGCAGCCACAGAGGCTAACAGTGCACCTCTGGCCATGCCCAGGGCACCCAGCTCAGCACCCAGACCAAAGGGTTCATCCTACCCCAAAGCCCTAGGCGTGCACACACGCAAGCCAGTTCCTGGAACATCTCTGCTGTCCCCCAGCCCCAGGAGCAGGTAGGGTTGAGTGAGGAATGTATCTGAGAGGCAGTCTGAAAAATCCTCAGCCATCTACCCTTGGGCTTACTTAAAAGCTTTCTATTGCTTCTAGTTTTGTTTTTATTACATTTTTCTCTCAGAAGCTCCCAGAACTGGAAGGAAACCAAGTAGCTTTTTGTTAAGAGCCAAGCAAGACCTGGAAAATATGATTAAGAGCTTGAGCTTTGGAATCAGATGCGCCAGGATTCAGGTACCATTTATATTTTGAGGCCTTGGGCAACATGCTAAAGCCCCCTAAGCCTCAGCTTCTTCATCTGTAAGATGGAGACACTCTAGTACCTACCAGAAATGGTTAGAGCTGAAGGTGAGACGAGAGGGAGTCGGTAAAGGACACATCAGGGTAGCAAGAGAGCAATTAGCGATCAGTGCCCCGTAAGGCCATGCAGCAAGGTGTGGGTCCCTGCTCTGTGCTACAGAGGTCACCTTGGATGAAGACAGGCTCAGAATCTTCTCCCCAAACTCTGGTCATCATGAGAATCACAGAGGCCACATGCCGTGCACATTCTCTTCTGTTGCCAGCAATCCAGGTTTCCATTTACTCAAACCACCACCACTTCCATGCCCCAGGTGTGGAAGGAGGAAGATGGACCATGACAGCCACCACCACTTCCCCTATCTACTGCAGAACCACCCACCCAGAACCTAGTGGCTTTAAAAATGTGATCTCTTAGCCAGGCGCGGTGGCTAACGCCTGTAATTCCAGCACTTTGTGCCAATGTGGGCAGATCACCAGGTCAGGAGATCGAGACCATCCTGGCTAACACAGTGAAACCCCGTCTCTACTAAAAATACAAAAAAAAATTAGCCAGGCATGGTGGCGGGTGCCTGTAGTCCCAGCTACTCAGGAGGCTGAGGCAGGAGAATGGCATGAACCCGGGGGTGGAGCTGGCAGTAAGCTGAGACTAGGCCACTGCACTCCAGCCTAGGTGACAAAGGGAGACTCCATCTAAAAAAAAAAAAAAGAAGTGATCTCTTATCTCTCATGTTTTAGCACAGTAATGATCATCCAGTGGCAATTTTGCTTCTCACTCCCACCCCTCAGGAGACATTCAACATCTGGAGACATTTTTAGTTGGTGGTATTACTGGCATCTAGTGGGGAGAGGCCAGAGATGCTGTTCAGCATCCCACAATGCCCAGGACCTGAATGTCTATAGTACTGAGCTTGGGAAACTCGGTCCAGCTAAAATGTATTCAGTCTCCAGTGCTTGGATGCAAACAGTACAGTTTCCCTGAGACCTAAGTCCAAGAAAGACTCAGGACCAACAGCAGAAACATCTGGAAATAAAAGCATCTGACTATAGACAGAACAGCCCCAGGACAGCTGTTCTGTGGGCAGAGGGCAGCCCACAGCCAGGGTCAGCCAGAGGCAGGGCCGCCCCTGGGGCAACAGCAGGAGACAGAATGTAATGGTGGGTTCAGCTGCACACACACAGCCCAGAACCCCCTCATGCCTGGGGCTCCTGGAAGCTCCCTGGAGCCCCCAGCTCTCTCTACTCAGACCATGGAGCTTCAGGTTGTGGTCCCGATATCAAGGGTGGCCAGGAAACCCTCCTGCAGACTCCAAGCCACTTCCTGAAAATCAGTCACACTAGGAGATTCCCGTAGCTACACCTGCCTGAGCACATCATCTCTACAAGCTCTCCTCTCCTTGGATTCAGAAAAAAAGCATGTTAGGAGAACCTCTCTCTCGAGATGCATTGCACAGACTTAGGCAGCAGAAAACGTCGCAGCTCTGTGTCTGTGAGACTTGATGAATTTTATGGAGACTCCGGAGCCTTCTAAAAGACTTCTAAGAAAAATAAAATCAAGTCCTTGGAGGGTCTTGTTCTTGGACCTACTGTTTTCTATTCTGAGCTTTTTGTAAACTCCAGCAAAACACTAAACTCACCCATCACAATCTCTCCTGCTGCCTACTCAAATGCTGGAGTACCCTGATCCATACCCATGTACTTCCCAACTCTGCACCTTTGTCTAGAGTTATGACCCCACCCATTCTTAGCTCATTAAATTTTACTTTTCCTTCAAGACACAGTTCAAACACCATTTCTCCCATAAGCCCTTCTCAACTACCAGAATGAGCTAAGTGATTTTTCTCTGCGCCTCCATAAACCTATGTTTACGTGCACACTTATGCACATAAACACATGTTCATACCTATGGCACACCTATTGTACCTGTGCACACCTATGGGAAAAAGAGAACAAAGCCAAGTGTTTGCCAAACCCCACTTGCTTTACCTCCTGGGCACATAGCTAAACTACATTTCCCAGCCTCCCTTGTAGTAAGGTCAGGCCATGTGACTGCACCCTGCCCACCAAAATGTTGGAAGATGTGATATATGCCTCTCACAGAGATGACCCATGAAAGCCTTCTGCACTCTCTCCTTCCCTCTCTGCTTGGTGGATACAAAGAGTCTAGCAGGGAACACCAGGACCCAGAGCATGATGTAGTCACAGAGTTGAAGGAGCCTGGATCCCTGAATGACTGTGTGGAAAGCCATCTAACCAGCATCTACCATAAACTGTCTTGTGGACAACAAACTTCTATTGTGGAAGTTACTGAGATTTTAGAGTTGTGACTGCAGACTCTAGTGTGTCTTACCCTATCTAATCAAATAACTCTGTCTTTGAACTTAATATATGACATTGAAATGGTCAGTCTTTCCCCACCAGACTTGGAACCCATCAAAGACAAGGTCCATGTGACCTGGATCATCCCTGGGCCCTAGCACCCAGCTCAAAGTCTGACATTGGTGCTCAGTAATGGATTCTTGGAGATGGCTCCTGAGACTCCAAAATGGAAGATCATCTTCTAGGGATGAAAACAGCCCTGGAGTGGCTACAGCTGGAAAAGAAGGGAATGAAAAGACCAGTGGGAGGGCAGATGGTCAGTGCCCACTAGAACAGGGCTGTGAACCAAAGACAAATTCAGAGCAAACTCCAAGGGCAGTGACTAGCTTAGGAGTGGATGCTTGGCTCCTAGTCATCCATCAGCCAGGGACCACTCTCAGCTTCTACAGGTCACTCACAGTCCTTACCACGTGGCCCTCTCCACACAAGTGGGTCAAGTACTTATGCTTCGAATCTCTGACCTATTCTGCAATCAGAGAAAACTCTCTGGTTTTTTATGTTTTTGTTTTTGTTTTTGTTTTGAGACAGAGTCTTACTCTGTTGCCCAGGCTGGAGTGCAGTGGCACAATCTCAGCTCACTGCAACCTCCGCCTGCCAGGTTCAAGCAATTCTCCTGCCTCAGCCTCCCAAGTAGCTGGGACTACAGGTGCATGCCACCATGCCCAGCTAATTTTTTGTATTTTTAGCAGAGATGGGGTTTCACCATGCCGACCAGGCTGGTCTCAAAGTCCTGACCTCATCATCTGCCCGCCTTAGCCTCCCAAAGTGCTTGGATTACAGGCATGAGCCACCGTGCCTGGCCCCAACTCTCTGCTTTTAAAGGGCTCATGCAATTAGGTCAGGCCCACCTGGAAAATCTCCCTATGTTAAGGTCAGCCAAATTGAGACCTTAATATCTGCAAATTCCTTTAGAGCAGTCCCTAAGTTACTGTTTTGATAATTGGGACAAAGTATACACATCAGAGCTGAGAATCCTGAGGGACCATCTTAGAAGTCTGTCTATCACAAGGAGGAACCCTGGGCTCCATATGATAAAGTGTTTTGGTTTTTTCTGTTTTGTTTTGTTTTTGGCATAAGTCAATGCAAATAGGTTGCTCTTATTTCCAACTCAATAATTCCAAGCAATCCACACAGTGCAGGGAGGGGAAAAGCATCATTTATTCCTAGTGGGCAAACATGAGAAGGCAAATTCATGGGTACTGGCTGGATTAGATATCAGTAGATGGGCTGGGCATGGTGGCTCATGCCTGTAATCCCAGCCCTTTGGGAGGCCGAGGTGGGTGCATCACTTCAGGTCAGGAGTTTGAGACCAGCCTGGCCGATATGGCAAAACCCTATTTCTACTAAAAATACAAAAATTAGCCAGGTGTGGTGGTGAATGCCTGTAATCCCAGCTACTCAGGATGCTGAGGCACAAGAATTGCTTGAACCCGGGAGGCGGAGGTTGCAGTGAGCCAAGATCATGCCACTGCACTCCAGTCTGGGCGACAGAGTGAGACACTGTCTTAAAAAAAAAAAATAAATAAATAAATCAGTAGGTGTAAACAACCTGGTTAAAGTATCTTAGCTGGAGACACTTTAACTCAAACCTGCAGACATCCACTCTTTCACATCCATGCTGAAGGCCCATAGCTCCCTTCCTGCACCTGCATTCCTCTGCCTCTTCAGCAGCAGCATTTAGAGGCAAAAGGAGAACAGAGGTTACCAGACACTAGGAACAGGGGAAATGAGAAGTTATTGCTTAGGATATAGAGTTTCTGTTTACAAAGATGACAAAAATTTTGGAAATAAATAGTGGTAGCTGTCACACAACAGTATGAAGTTACTTCACGCCACTGAATTGTAAACTTAAAATGGTTTAAATGGCAAATATTTTATGTTATATATACTTAACTACAATTTTACAAGAAGAAATGCAAAGCAATGCCTGATCAAGAGAAGAAACAAAAGAAAACAAACGTTTCTTGAGTAATTGTCAGGCACTGAATGAGGCACTTTCAGGAATGCTTTTTTTTTTCTTTTTGTTCGCTTTTTTTTGTTTTTTACTTCGAGACAGTCTCACTCTTTCGCCCAGGCTAGAGTGCAAGGGCGTGATCTCAGCTCACTGCAACCTCCACCTCCCAGATTCAAGCGATTCTCGTGCCTCAGTCTCCTAAGTAGCTGAGATTGCAGGCATGTGCCACCACACCCAACTAATTTTTGTATTTTTAGTAGAGACAAGGTTTCACCATGTTGGCCAGGCTGGCTTGAACTCCTGGCCTCAAGTGATCAGCCCACCTCAGCCTCCTAAACTGCTGGGGTTACAGACATTAGCCACTGCGCGTGGCCAGGAATGCATTTTTATTTAATCTTCACAGTAGATCTTCAGAGTAGGTGATTTTGTCAGGGTTGTCCAGAGAGAACCAATAGAAGATACATATACATATATCGAGAGATTGAGAGAGAGACAGAGAGAAGAAGGGATTTATTAAGGGAATCGGTTCACTCATTTATAGAGGCTGAGAGGGCTCACAACAGGCTGTCTACATGCTGGAAAACCAGGGAAGATGGTAGTGTGGCTCAGTCCAAGTCCAAAGGCCTGAGAGCCCAGGAGGCTGTCGGTGCAAGTCCCAGAGCCCAAAGGCTCCAGAACCTGGAGTTCTGACATCCAAGGGCAGGAAAATATGGGCATCCCAGCTCCTCCAGAAGAGAGAGAGAGTTTACCCTTCCTTTACCTTTTTGTTCCTCTGAGACCCCAGCCAATTGGACATTGCCCACCCATATAAAGGAGGAATCTTCCCCACTCAGTCGACCGGCTCACCTGCCAATCTCCTCCAGCAACATCCTCACAGATGCACCTATGGCGGCCCAATCATCCTAACTGAATGCCAAACCACCTGGGTTTCCCTTTTGGCAGAAGAGAGATGGACTCAGTGTGTTGAAAATAATTAATGCAATGATTTAGAATACAAAGTGCTTCACCAGCTATCTGGGTATCCCCTAATTAGTCAAGTTGACATCCAAAATCAACAATCGCAGTAGGTATTCTTATTCCAGTTTTTACAGATGACAAAAATGAGGCTCAGCAACGTGGCTAAGTAATGTGCCCAAGGCCCCCCAGTTAATGGTACATGGCAGAGTCAGAAATCAAGCACATTTATCATTGTGGAGGGGATGTTCTCATAGCAATGGAGGAGAAGATTCAGAAGCCTCTGACCTCAAGCTGCTCCATGCTAACCATCTCCACCCATTCACTGGAGACTGCCCATGTTCTGGGCAGTGTGCTGGGCACTAGACACACAGGCACACAGTTGAGCAAAGACAGACTTGGACATCACATTATAGAAGGTGCAATGCCACATTGAGGCAAGTGTTCTGAGGAAATGCAATAAGGATATCTGAAAAGCCATAGATCTTTCCCTAGCCTGTTGAGTCAGAAAAAGCATCTGAGGGAAGTTGTGCTTGATTAGAGATGTGAAGAATGAACAAGAGTTAACTAGGTAAAGGAGGAAAAGTGGGAGAATACCAGGCAAAAGGCCACACATGCAAAGGCCCTGTGGCAGGGGAGTGCGGTTTGCTGGGAGCTGAGAAGTAGCCAATGTATGGCTGAGACCAGAGACAGCAAGGAGAGGAGTAGGGCGGGGGAGGTCTCTGGTGGTGGGAGGAGACCTACTGCAGGTGGAACTTGAGACCACAGGGGCCAGGTGGCACCTGTCAAAAGTTCTGTCTTATGCACTACCAGGTGACTCTCCAAAGACAGGCCTGTGAGAATGTATGATGAGTCTGATACTCTGGCTTCAGTGTGCGCCTACAGGCTCTAGACAATGTGAGCACAGAGGTGGACATCCCAGCATGCCCACCTTATGTGTTCTTCATAAAAGGGAGAAGAGCTCACCTTCTTCCCAGCCTTCAGAAGGGAGCAATGCAGGACTGAGTCTCCCATAATGATGTTCCTGGTACTCTTACACACAGCACTCACCAGCAAAGCAAATTTAAAATGCCTTAAATTAATTCCTTGCAAAAGCACTTTCTGTACGTGACAAACAGGGTCCCTGCTACACAAACATCAGGCATAATTGGAATTCTTCTCCCCTGCCTCTCCGCCTGGCCCCTGAAATGAAGGTGAGCCCTCTCAGCACAAAACACCTGCAGAGACAGCTTGGGGTGCAGCTACGCAGACCCCATTCCCCGGGAGCTGCTCCAAGAAACTCCAGACTCAGGAACTGAGTAAAATCACAGCAGTACCCTTTTCCACTGTTGATTTAGATCCTGCAAGATATGAATTCTAAGCACATCCCTGTCTCCATTTAATCACCGGTGATTACGTGGCCTGTGGGGCAATAATAGTGGAATTAAACATGGAAATGCTAATTTTGACTTAAGACATTTCACCTGGACAGACGGGCGGCCTCCTCCCCCGTCCCATAGCAGATGGGCCTCATCAAACCTTCCTCTCTGGCATCTTCCCTCCGGTACAGAGCCATTTGCCCCATCAGCCCACAGACTCCACCAACAACGTGATCTGTACATTTCACTTTATGCATCTTCCAAATGGTTCCATCATGATTCATAAGACTCCAGAACTAAAATAAATTTCCAAGGCAGATAAACTGGTTCCTCTGAACAGCTGGCACAAGGGCATCTCACAGAGGCCCCCAGTGCCCTTTCCAGGGTCACGTTATGACTTCTGTGGTCCCCGGGCACTTTAACTTTTGTGGGCTCCTTTCCTCCATTAAAAAAAATTCAAAACGGTATTTTTTGTCTGTGTTGGTATAAAGACATATATATCACTACTTTATTTTTAAGTTTTTTCTTTGACCTGAAAGTTCTTTTTTTTTTTTTAATATCTTCTGTTTTTAAAATAAATGAGGCCAGGTGTGGTGACTCATGCCTCAAATCTCAGCAGTTTGAGAGGCCAAGGCAGGAGGATTGCTTGAGTCTAGAAGTTCAAGGCCAGCCTAGGCAACATAACAAGACCCTGTCTCTACAAAAAATGAAAAAATTAGCTGGGCATGGTGGTGCATGCCTGTAGTCCCAGCTACTAGGGAGGCTGAGAAAGGAGTATCACTTGAGCCCAGGAGATTGAGGCCGCCGTGAGCTGTGATTGCACCACTGCACTCCAGCCTGGGCAACAGAGTGAGATCCAGTCGCAAAAAAGAAAAATAAGTAAATAAAAGAAATGAAAGCATTTTCATGGGGCACTGTGCCTGCTGAACCTAGTGAAGAGGTCAGCCCTGGTGCTGCTTCTCCCAGATCCCTTAAGAGAAGGAGAGAGGCTGCTCACGGCAGTTCCAGAGGCAGAGCTCACCTGTGCCATGGGGCATGGGTCTACCACTCCCCCTCTCCACACTCCACATTTCCCTAACAAACAACAGCTACACATCCACGCAAAGGCTGGTTATCTGTTGGGTCTGCAATATATGCATTCGCAAGTTGGGTTGCATAAGCTTGGACTCCAACTCCATTCAATACCCACTGCATGACCTGGGCCAAGTGACTTATTTCTTTCCTTGTATGCAAGTGGGGATAATACAGCACCCAGCTCATCAGATTGTCAAGAGGGTCTCATGAGATAAAACTTGGAAAATGCTGCATAAATGTTAGCTCACATCATGCACTCATTATTATTATGTATTACTATTTTTATATGTTGTTCTTTGGACCCCTCTTGAGAATCTGATGGAAGCTACAACCTTACCCAGAGAAAGGACACACAAAACATCCCACACATTTCATGGGAGCTCAGGCTACCACCACCCACCCACCCAGAGCCTCCAAAGCCCACCCATAAGTCTTTGAAATGGTTTGACTATGTCCCCATCCAAATCTCATCTTTGATTGTAATTCCCACAATTCCCACGTGTTGTGGGAGGGACCTAATGGGGGGTAACTGAATCATGGGGGCCAGTCTTTCTCATGCTGTTCTCGCAATAGTGAATAAGTCTCATGAGATCTGATGGTTTTAAAAAGAGGAGTTCCCCTACACAAACTCTCTCTCTTTGCCTGCCACCATCCATGTAAGACATAATCTTGCTCCTCCTTGCCTTCCACCATGATTGTGAGGCCTCCCCAGCCATGTGGAACTGTAAGTCCATTAAACCTCTTTTTCTTCCCAGTCTCGGGTATGTCTTTATCAGCAGCATGAAAACGGACTAATACAGTCTTCTTGGAAGTCATGGGTCCCAGATTAAGGAGGTCATATTTAGATGACCCTGTTGGTTCTACCAGAAAGGACCTGGTGAACAACATAAGCCACTTCCAGACTAACCTCCCAAAGACACAGCAATGGCACTAATGCTAGGAGTCACATCAATGTGGGGACAGCCATATCTAGAGCTGTCTTGTCACCTGGTCCTTGCTCTCCTCATCAACTGCCATGATTTGAGACCATCCCAGAGGACTTTGGGGAGGTGGAATTAGAGGTCCTAAGGGCTGCAGCAAATGGAGCAATTTGCCCTGCTTCAACAGGCTGTGCATGACTTTGAGTAATGAGCATCCCTGCCCGGGCTTTCCTTCTCCCATCTTTAAAGTGGGGGCAACGGTATCCACCTTGCAGGGTGGCTGTGAAGACAAAATCAAACAGTTCACAGAAAGCACCCAGCACAGCACATGGCACAAAACAGAATTACATCTCATCACTGAGCCTGCCATTCTCAGTGGTGTGCCTGGAAAAAAAGTCACTAAGCATCATTAAACAAATAAGTGCCTACTGCTGCTCATGCTGAAGCAAGCCAAACAGAGGCACCACGCGAGAGGCAGCAAGACTGCAAATCAGATCCTGCAATCTGCAGTGTCCACCTCTCTATTCTGGGCTTGTATCTGAAGACACTCTTCGGTTGTCTCTGTCCAAGGATCTTACGAAGTTTCACACCGGTCCCTCATGCATCTGCAGCATCAGCCACTAGAGAGGATGACTGTCTGTCTCTGGGGTGTCCTCAAAACTCCTAGATGAGTCTAATGGATCCCATATCATCTATAATTTAAGACATGTCACCAGGCGTGGTGGCTCACACCTGTAATCCCAGCATTTTGGGAGGCTGAGGCAGGTGGATCATGACGTCAGGATCACCAGTTCAAGACCAGCCTGGCCAAGATGGTGAAACTCAGTCTCTAATAAAAACCACAAAATTTAGTGGGCACGGGCAGGCACATGTAATCCCAGCTACCCGGGAGGCTGAGGCAGGAGAATCGCTTGAACCTGCGCAGCAGAGGTGGCAGTGAGCCAAGATCATGCCACTGTACTCCAGCCTGAGTGACAGAGCAAGACTCCATCTCAAAAAAGAAAAAAAAAAAAGAAAAGAAAAAGAAAAAGAAAAAAGACATGTCTTCCCAACTGGGAGAAATTCTGCCCTAAGTTTCAACAGCCCTGGAAGATACCTGCCTACATGTTCTCAGTTGTGCTTCAGAGACCTTCTTTCACCCGAAGTAAGCTTCACTCACAACAATGGCCTGTATATGACCAGAGTGTCCCAAACATGCATTCCATGTTAGTAAAGTCTACCTGGCTATTCTCATGCAATGAAATAGCAAACCAACCCTTTGCGTAATACATACGGGGTTTCATTCATGCAGCCCCTCTACATCTCCTGAGCCCCTTCTAGGTATTAGGTGCCATCTGAAGCAATGGGAAATTCAGGCATTAATAGAACGTGACCTTTGCTCTTGCAAGGCTCATGATTTACTGGGGAGGATGGATTTGCCCACAACTGGGGCTTGCTGAAGCTGCATCTAGATTGGCAGCAACAAGAGGCCAACGCATCTGTAATTATTCCTTACTAAGAGTGTAGTTTGAAATCAGCAAGAAAAAGACATAATCCCATGAAAAAGTGGACAAATGACATGAATAGGCATTTCTCAAAAGAAGATATACAAATGACCAACAAACATAGGAAAAAATTCTCAACATCACTCATCATCAGGGAAACACAAAATAAAACCATAATGAGATACACCTTACTCCAGCAAGAATGGTTATCATTAAAAAGTCAGAAGAAAGAGATGTTGGCATGGATGTGGTGAAAAGGAAACTCTTATACACTGCTGGTGGGAAAGTAAATTACTACAACCTTTATGGAAAACAGTATGGAGATATCTTAAAGAACTAAATGTAGATGGGGGTGAGGAATAAGAAACTACATACTGGGTACAATGTACACTAATCAGGTGATGGGCGCACTAAAATCTCAGACTTCACTACTACACAGTTCATCCAGGTGACCAAAAACCACTTAGACTCCAAAAGCTATTGAAATTTTTAAAAATTTTAAAGAAAAGAATGTCGCTCGTTTGTACAAACTATACCTTTCCTTCTGAAAAATAATGCAAACCCCAGTATTTTTTCCAAAATAAAGGAAAGAAAAGATGGATGATAGCACAGCAAGAAATCAATTTCTCAGGTCTAGCAAGACCCTACTGTTTACAGTGTCACCCCAGCTGAGCACTAACCCTCCTGTTCAAGTTGTTCATAAATTGGGAATCGATTCTAACCTTACAACGGTATGTGGGTGTAGCCTCTGCCCATGAATCTCTAGCCCAGCCAAAATGACCTGGACAGATACAATTATCACCCCCTCCTCCATACACAGATGAGGAAACAGAGACTCAGAAATGCTGAATACTGTGCCTGAGGTCACTATACCTGGAAAATGTTGAAGCTGGGACTCTAACATACCTGCCTAATTCCAAAGTCCACACTTTTTTTTTGAGACAGAGTCTGACTCTGTCGCCCAGGCTGGAGTGCAGTGGCATGATCTCGGCTCACTGCAACCTCCTCCTCCTGAGTTCAAGCAATTCTCTGCCTCAGCCTCCTGAGTATCTGGGACTACAGGTGTGCACTACTATGCCCAGCTAATTTTTGTATTTTTTGTAGAGACAGGGTTTCCCCATGTTGGCCAGGCTGGTCTCGAACTCCTGCCCTCAAGTGATCCGCCCACCTGAGCCTCCCAAAGTGCTGGGATCAAAGTTCACACTTTTTACATCTACACTCAGCTGTCCAAGCCAGGGCAGATCAGGAAAGATTCTGGGAAAGAGGTAACATTAGAGCTGAATCTTAAGAGAAAAATAGGAAAAGTGCATCCATGGCTAAGCCAAAAATGGTTTTCAGGCTCCCTGTCAGTTCACAGTGTACAGAGAGGAACAAGCAGCTCTCTCTAAATCAAAGGACCAGAAAAAGAAGCTTTGGCTCCAGTTTAAATTTGAAAATGACCCAAGGAACAATGCCTGTGATACATCTAAAAATGCCAGGCAAGGAAACAAAGTCTTTAAGGGTCAGATGAACTGTGGTTTTCTGTGTCTGTGAATATCTATACACTTACGGTATAGTTTAATAAAATTGCTTCTCTTGGATTTCATTCCTTTATAAAATTATGCTCTCTATAATCACAATTGAAAAGCACTAAATGACATTACCAAACCGGAGACTCAGAAGGGTGGGAGAGTGGGAGGGGAGTGAGGAATGAGAAATGACTTCATAGGTACAATGTACACTATTCAGGTGATAGTTACACTTAAAGCCCACACTTCACCACTATGCAATGTATCTATGTAACAAAATGGCACTTGTACCCCCTAAATCTATAAAAATTAAAAAATAATTTTTAAAAAATTAGGAGGCTTAGACACTTAAAAAGCATGGCACGGCATTATGAACCTCTAGGTAAACTTCAGGATGAATCAACTTTGGTGTTACTTACTGTGGCATATAACCACTAAGTTCTACCTAGTTTTGTCTGAGAGGAGAGCTACTTCATCTATCAGAACTGTTATCAACAACTAGATATCTCTAAGTGAAAAATAATAGAGAAAGAGAGATAGCGACAAGAAATAAAAAGACACTGAGAAAAACTTTTTAAACACTAAGATTTCTCGTTTAAAGGAGAAGACGTCCCAAAAGCAAAAGCATTTATCTCCTCCTAAAACCCAATAAAATGACAGTAAAGGAATTTTAAGTCAGAGATCTGCAAGAATTATTAGAAAGAGAGGGAGCTGTCTTGTTAAAGACAGATTTTAACAAACTCGTGGAGTGTGTTTTAAGAAGTTGACACAAAGTGGAATAGAGGAAACTCTAGCCAAGACAACATATGAAAGGAAAGGGATCAGCCAAGGAGAAAGCTGATCCCCTTCAAGAACCCCACAAGGTCTTAAGAGCTGGGACTGCCAAGCCCAGGGGAGGTGGGAGAGAAACACAGAGCTGAAAACACCTTGCATTTAGCAGGGAGGTCTCAGGACAACAGCGGTGCCGTGCAAATTGGAGCACTGGGAATCTGCAAGAGAGATCTCCAGAAAAAGATACAAGAGAGGAAAACTTGACTGTATACTTAATTTAAGACAAATATTGAAAAAAAAGTAACACATAGCAAAGACAAATAGTTGAAAGTAAAAATAAAGGCAACTATAAACTCCAGAAGAAAAAAAAAGGTCATCTTACTACTATCGGCTCTGAAAAGAATAATATTTACATAGCCAAAATAATAGAACTCTATTTATTATTTCACTAAATGTAGTCAAAATAGCAATTTGCTGAGGTTAAAGGAAGGGGAGACATGGGTTTGACATGAGGCTAAATCTCATCTATCACAGTCAGAAATCTGAATTAATAATGACTGAAATTGATCAGTCAGATCAGTCAAGAACCAGCAATATATAAATATTATCTGAGCCTTGGTGATCACCACCACTGGGGTGTTGAAGCTAAGAGAATTCAAAGTTGTTGCCTCTTCGGAGTGGATAAAGGCAGAAAGTGATTTATTTTCTTTGTTTTTTTTTTTTTTTTTTTTTTTTTAGACAGAGCCTCACTCTGTCACCCAGGCTAGAGTGTAGTAGCACAACCTCAGCTCACTGCAACCTCTGCCTCCCAGGTTCAAGCGATCTCCTGCCTCAGCCTCCTGAATAGCTGGGATTACAGGTGCCTGCCACCACGCCTGGCTAATTTTTTGTATTTTTAGTAAAGATGGGGCTTCACTATGCTGGCTAGGCTGGTCTCGAACTCCTAACCTCAAGTGATCCGCTCGCCTCGGCCTCCCAAAGTGCTGGGATTACAAGCGTGAGCCACTACACCTGGCCAATTATTTTTCATTGTAAGCCTCTCAGTACTGCTTTATTTTTTAACCACAAGCATGACCATTTTAAATTACAGCTATTATAGTCAGGCACGGTGGTTCAAGCTTGTAATTTCAGCACTTTGTGAAGCCAAGACAGGAGGATTGCCTGAGGCCGGGAGTTCAAGATCAGCCAGGGCCACATGGTGAGACCTCATGTTTACAAATAAAAAAATTAAAAAAATTACCTGGGCATGGTGGCGCATGCCTGTAGTCATAGCTACTCAGGGGGCTGAGGTGGGAGGAATGCTTAAGCCCTGGACTTTGAGGTTGCCGTAAGATATGATGGTGCCTGCACTCCAGCGTGGGTGACAGACTGAGACCGTGTCTCTAAAAAGTAGTAATAAATCCTAATAAATAAATAAAATCTAAGACCCTTAGGCATGTGTGTATGTGCACATGTGTGCACAATTCCGTGTGTATGTGAGATCAGGCATGTGTTGGTGACTGCATCAAAATGTCTGGAATAAAGCACCTCACACTATGAACAGGGGTGAGGGTGGCACCCTCAGAAAATAGTGGCATAAGGAGGGGAAGTGGTAAGAGAGAATCCATTTTTCTTCCACATCCTTCTCTGCTGTTTTATTTTAACTTCACCACGAGCATGTGTTTCCTTTGTGATTATTTTTAACTGGAGGGGGGGGGGGAAGATGGCAGGGAGAGAATCAGTAGTCCAGAAAATACTGGGCAGGTGGGTGTGAAGCAGATTCAAGAGAAGTAAAACCGGGTCTGCACACCTGAGTGCCAGAAAAGTCTCCTGGTCTGAGCACAGAAATAGGACTTGTCAGATGCCTCCCTAAACCATGCAAACATGAAACGCAAGCAAAGCAATGACAGTGGCTAGCCTGGGGACCCACAAACTGAAATGTAATAAGTGAATAGCCAACTCCATTGCCAAGCCCCAGGAACAGCCAGGTTGGTGGTGGTTTACTTGGTTTTCCTGCTCCCCCACTCCACCCTCCGCCATGGAGAAGCTTAAGTTGAAGTGAAAATAGTAATTTCATATTTCTGCACTAACCAGCCAGCAAAGATTGCCAAAGTTTTGCTGAGATGCCTGCCATGGGGAAGGTGAAATAAGCCTCACCCCCAGTGGCTACTGCTTCTAGACATGATTCTCCTTGACTTAGACCAAATTATCCTTGCAAACCCTGATGATAGCAGAGAACATGGAGGAGGCTGAAACTTGTTCTGACCCAGCGGTGATGTGATGCTTTGCCTTACGGTCCTGCAAGAAGCAGAACAGAGCAGACTGGGACTCTAACAGACACAAGGCATAAAGTGATCCGGGTGATGGAGGGCAGGTCAGAATAGGCGTGCTCTCTCGGAAGCAACCTTACCTTGCTCTGCAGAGCATTGCTGTGCATTTAACTCAATCTTTCATGATAAATCTCTAATCATCAGAATTCTACAAGACCCCAGCCAGGCGTGGTGGCTCACACCTGTAATCCCAGCACTCTGGGAGGCCAAGGCAGGTGGATCACTTGAGGTCATGAGTTCAAGGTCAGCCTAGCCAACATGGTAAAACCCCATCTCTACTAAAAATACAAAAATTAGCCAGGCATGGTGGCACGCACCTATAATCCCAGCTACTTGGAAGGCTGAGGCAGAAGAATCACTTGAACCCAGGAGGTGGAGGTTACAGTGGGCCAAAATCATGCCACTACACTACAGCCTGGGTGACAAGGGTGAAACTCCATCTCACCAAAAAAAAAAAAAAAAAAAAAAAAAAAGAATTCTAGAAGACCTCTTCCTTGGAAAGGGAGTATCTGGAATATTAGTAGGGACTGTTATCCAAATCAGTGAAGGTTCTAAGTCTTCTTTACTCACCATTCTATCTTTATTTATTTATTTTTTTGGAGACAGGGTCTTGCTATGTTGCCCAGGCTGGAGTGCAATGGCATGACCTTGGCTCACCACAGCCTCAACCTCCTGGGCTCAAGAAATCCTCCCACCTCAGCCTCCCAAGTAGCTGGGACTCCCAGTGCACTCCACCATGCCTAGTTGCTTTTGTGTATGTGTCTAATTTTGTAGAGGTGGGAGTCTCACTACATTGCCCATGCTGGTCTCAAACTACTGGACTCAAGCAATCCTGCTGCCTCCAGCCTCCTGAGTCATTGGAACTACAGGCGTGTGCCACACATCAAGCTAATTTTTTAATTTTTTGTACAGATGAGGTCTCACTATGTTCCCAGGCTGGTCCCAAACTCCTAGGCTCAAGCAATCCTCCCACCTAGGCCTCCCGACGTGCTGGGATGATAGGCATAAGCCACTGCATCTGGCTTACTCACCATTCTAAAACTGAAGTATAATTCCCTGTTTAAAACCTTAAATGGCTGCCCATCACCCAGAAGTGTCCATCTGCATGTGTGCCACCTTGCTGCTGCATGTGTGGGATTTCCCATTTGTTCTTCAGCAGACTTTATTTTTCACAAGAAAAGAATTTCACAAGACATCTCTTGCAAGGGCAAGAAATATGGAGAAGATTCGATAAAATCTCACAGATCCTAACAGCACGTTTCTGAAAGCCACTTTGTTTTGCTAATCAAGAGGGTAAAACATGGTCTTTAAAGAAGTCAAGGGAAACATCTGGAATTACAGAGATGAGATGAAAACAGGCCCCCATCATTTCCTGCCAGACCTCATCCTCTGTCATCCTCCATAGATGTAAGTGACCCCCAGCAGAAGACAGAAAGCAGGTATTTCAGGAACTCCATGGGAAGAATCTCTACCAAAATGTTGCTGATCACAATAAAAGCCTGTGTGGTGCCAGGCTCAGAAAAGGAACACTTGATCTCTCTTTAATATAAGCCCCAGCTTCTGTAATTAAGTGTAGCAGGTGAAACCGGTCCCTCACTGATTCTGAAACATGTGGTACTCAACTTGGTCCCAGGCTGATCCGACCAAACCAGCATTCTGTAAGGCTACCCGTTCAGACTTCTCCACACGCGCCATCTTCGTTCAGTATCTACCCCCTTGCAAAGCCCACCTGAGTCACTACATCACACAAGCTGCAGGTGGATGAAAACCTACCTATGAAAGGCAAGACTCCCCCAAGGCAATAAGCAAAAGACAAAGAACTGAAAAAACAGGTAAAGGACATGAATAGGCAAATTTCGTGAAACAAGATTCAAACTGCCAGTAATGTCATGAAGAGTTTCAAATTCGCAGGGAATAGGAGAAATGCAAATGAAAACATTTCTCTATATTGTTTGGGGAAAAAAAATCACTTTATCTGGGTAACTTCTACCAATCCTCCAGGTCTCAGCTGAAATTCCTCTTCCACGAGAAATTATTCCCTTCATCACTCTCATCACCAGTTATGATAGATTTAGTTGTATGTTTATGAGTCTAATTTCTTCTGTCTTCCCTGCTAGCCCATGAGCTCCATGAACAGAGCCACAATATCTGATTTATTCACTAATAATGTCCCCAGGACTTAGAAGAGTATCTGGCAATAAAAGGAGCTTAATAGATATTTATTCAATGAATGAATGAATGAATGAACAAATGAACGAAGCAAAGGTGGCTTTCTGTAGCACTGAGATAGGATTTTGTGTCCATGTTCAGGTCATCAAGACAGACTCAACTCCCCTAAACTGCACAGGTCAGAAGAACACAGTTGCCCCAATCAGGTTCAAAAAGTAGGAGGAAAAAGAGCTGTTCCAAGGCCCATATACCTGTAATATAAATATGGGAGGATTACAGAACACCCTTTTACAGGACTACCACTGGGGAGCCTCCTGATTTAATAACGTCCCTAAAAGGTGTAGCAGAGGATGCTACCAATGCATAAATCCTCCCAAAACTTAAGCCTTTAAATTCTACTGCACAGGACCTGTCAGAAAGCAATATTTTGTGAGCTACAGATTCCAATGAAACTCACTCTGAGATGATGAAGCCTTCCTTGGTAGCCTAAGGGCTGATATATGAACAATCTGCCAGCATTATGCTGTGTCACTTAAATATTCCTTTGGAGATCTGTCAGAAGGAAATTTAAGTAAAATTAAAGTTCAAATGGAAATGAAAAATTAAGTTATGATCAAAGCTATAATCTCATATTAGATCTTTAAAAAAACATAGAGAAAAGTTCCATTTAAGATTTCCTGTTTTGTATTTATGGATCCAAACTCAGGTACTCCCACTGTGCCTTGTTTGAAAGGCTGATATGCAGGGTGTGGGCCTCCTCCCTTATTTAGATGCTGAACCTAGCTCCAGGGGAAAAAAGGCATCTCAGCTTCTATGGGCAATTCAATTTTAATCATTTTTGCTTTATTGGAATTTTCATAGGAGTCCAGGTACAAGAGATTCAGAATTAATCTAAGTCATAAACAAAGCAAAAAAAAAATGAAGGAATGGAGTGAATAATAATTCAACACCTATAAGGCCTGGTTCCTTTTTCCTATAACATGCACTGTGGTGGGGGAGAGAGGAAGGGACCCAAGTGCTGTTTGGAATCAAGCCCCTCAACGTCAGAAGCATGTCTGAAGTTTATCTAAAACACTGGCATCTGTGACTCCCACAGCCAGCTTTTCTCCAGGGTTTCAGAATGTTCCCTGCCTCCTAACAAACTGAGGCAAGCAGCTGTGATGGAAAGAGAGGTGACAGCAAAGAGAAGTCTGGAAGCCCCTAGAGAGAGACACAGCTTGACCGTGGAACTGAAATACAGACTCCAAAATACTAGCATTTACTGCAGATGTAGGCTTGTATGGCTTATCTGCAAATAATCCTCTGCCTGTGCAGCTCATGTGCCACAGCCTGACAGAAAATCCCAGGGAGAATAGGGATAATATCCAATGTGCCCTGGGCTATACGGACCCATCAACACCATGATGATAATATTAATAAAACCAGTGAGGCATCCACTCCAGTAAAGACCAGCAGCGTCTGTGAGTCTAAGCTTAAGGCAGCTGTATTCCTGAATCATAAATAATATAGGTCATTTTCTAGCTTGAAGTTTTATTTATCAACCAAAGCAATACCCCAAAAAAGCACACACAAAATACTAGGAAAAAAGTATTAACCCAAAAGAAGGTGGTAAAAGAGAAATGGAAGAACAAAGAATGGAGGATACAAATAGAAAATAAAAGCCAAGATAGACTTAAACCTGACCATATCCATAATTACATTAAATATAAATGGCCTAAACTCTCCATGTACAAGGCACAGATTGACAAATTAAACCAAAAAAAGCAAGATTAACTATATGCTGTTTATAAGAAACACAGTTTAAATACACAACACATACAGATTAAACTAAAAAAGGTGGGAAACACTTTTTAGATACCATGCAAACACTAAGTGTTAGAGAGCTGGTTTGGCATGAATAATATCAGACAAAATAAACCTCAAGACAAAAAGCATTACTAGGGGTAAAAATGGTCATTTAATAATCATTAAGGTGTCAATTTATAAACAAGACAAAATGATCCTAAAAATGTATACTGTACCTATTAACAGAGCTTCAAAATACATGATGCAATAATTGAAAGACAAATTCATTGACCGTACTGTAAGATTTTTAACACTCCATTCTGAGTAACTGATAAAGCAACCAGAAAAAATTGGTAGGCATATATTAAATTTGAATGACACAATCAACCAACTTGACCTACTTGATATTTATAGTATGACAGACCCAAAAACTACAGAATACACATTCTTTTCAAGTGCCTGTGGACCATTCATTAAGAGAGACCATATGCTGCTGCTGCTCCACAAAGCTAGTCTCATTAAACTTAGAAAATACTGAAATCAAAAAGATGATTTCTCTGACAACAGTATTTAATTAAAAGTCACTAAAAATAAGTTATCTAGAAAATTACCAAATATTTAGAAATTAAATAACTCACTTCTAAATGCCCAAAGACTAAAATATGAGGGAAATTAGAAAATACTTTGAACTGTATGATAACCAAAAGACAATATATTGAAATTTGTGATACGCAGATAAACCAGCACTAGCCTAGATGTTTACTACATTAAATGCCTATATTAAAAAATAAGAAAGCTATAAAATGAATGATCTAAACTGGAACCCAAAGAAGCTAAAGAGGAGCAAATGAAGCTTAAAGTAATTATAAGAAAGAAAATAAAAATAAGAGAGAAATCAGTGAAATAAAAAACATATGAATAGGGAAAATCAACAAAAGTTGGCTTCTTAAAATAATGAATAAAATCAATAAACACTATATTAGCTATCTACACCCGTACAACAAATTACCCTAAAACTTAGTGACTTAAAACAGCAAACATTTGTTATCTCATAGTTTCTACCAGGTTTCATCTGAGTGGCTGTAATATGTGGTTCTTTTGTAAGACTGCAATCAAGGTGTCAGCCAGGGCTGCAGTTATCTCAAGGATTTACCAAGGAGATGGAGCTCTGTATCCAAGCTCAATTTTGTTTTGTTTTCTTTTCTTTTGTTTCGTTTTGTTTTTGAGATGCAGTCTTGCTATGTCACCCAGGCTGGAGTGCAGTGGCGCTATCTTGGCTCACTGCAAGCTCGCCTCCGGGGTTCACGCCATTCTCCTGCCTCAGCTTCCCGAGTAGCTGGGACTACAGGCACCTGCCACCACACTTGGCTAATTTTTTGTATTTTTAGTAGAGACAGGGTTTCACCATGTTAGCCAGGATGGTCTCGATCTCCTGACCTCATGATCCTCCCATCCTGGCCTCCCAAAGGGCTGCGATTACAGGCGTGAGCCACTGCACCTGGCTCCAAGCTCACTTACATAGCTGTTGGAAGTCTGTAAACACATGCAGGCTACTGGACTGAGGGCCTCAGTGGCTGCTGGCTGCAGGCTTCCCTCAATTCCTTGCCATGTGAACTTCTCCATGACGGTAGCTGGCTTCCATTAGAACAAGCAAGTAGGAGAGCAAGAAAGAACAAACAAGATGGTAGCAATGGTCTTTCTGTAAACTGGTCTCAAAGATAACATCCCATCACTTCCTCCATGTTCTATTCATTAGAAGTGAGTCACTAGGTTTAGTTCACACATGAAGGGAGGAGATTACATAAGGATGTGGATATCAAGAGGCAGAGGCTATTGGAAGCCACTTTGAGGGCTGTCTACCAAAAATAAAACCAGAAAGAATGACCAGGACAAAGAGAGAGAGAGAGAGAGACAGAGAGAGAGACAGACAGACAGAAAGAAACACACAAATTACTAATACCAGCAATTAAAGAAAGGACATTACTACAGATACGAAAAGAATAATAAAACAGACAAAATGAACGACATTTTACTTTTCAAAAATTTTGTTTTTCAAAAGTGTCATTCATTTTGTGAATAAATTCAACAACGTAGATGAAATGAACAAAATACCACAAAGTATCGAAACCAAAAAAAGCAACTAGAAAATATGAAAAGTTTTACAGTTATCATATAAATTGAATTCATAAGTTAACATTTTCCCACAAAGAAAAGCCGAGTCCCAGATGTCTTCACTGGCAAATTTCATCAAATCTTTAAAAAATAAATAATATAAATATTACTTAAATTCTTTCAGAAAATAATAGAGATGAGGACACTTTCTTTTTATCATTATTATTATTATTTCAGTTGGTTTTTGGGGAATGGGTGGTGACTGGTTACATGAATAAATTCATTAGTGGTGGTTTCTGAGATTTTGATGCACTCATCACCCAAGCAGTGTACACTGTACCCGTGTGTAGTCTTTATCCCTCACCCGCTCCCACCTTTCTCCTGAGTCCCCAAAATCCATTGTATCATTGTTATGCCCTCGTGTCCTGAGATGAGGATATTTTCAACCCATTTTTAAGGCCAGCACATGTGCATACAAGAAAAAATACATCTATATCCTTCATGAAAGTTGATGCAAAAATCTTTAATAAAATATTTGCAAATCAAATCTAGCAATCCATTAAAAGGATAATACAATATGACCAAATGAGATTTATCTCAGAAATGTAAGATTGGTTCATGACTCAAAAAGTGGTTAGAGTAATTCAACACACTAAGAGAAAAAAGGAAAAAAAAAAAACTTACAATTTTCTCAATATATGCCAAAAAAAAAAGCATTTGACAAAATTTAACACCCATCCATGATTTTTATAAAAAACCCTCAGGAAACTAGGAATAAAAGGAAACATCCTCAACGTGATAAAGTGCATCTATTCAAAAAAAAAAAAACTATAGCTAACATCATATTTAGTGGTAAAACAGTCAAAGTTTTTCCCTTAAGACCAAGAATAAGACAAGGATATCCATTATCCCCACTTGTATCCACAATTTTACTAGAATTCCTAGTTAGTTCAATAGGGAAAAAAATTAAAATATGCATAAAAATTACAAGGAAAAGAAGAAAAACTATCAATATTTGCAAATGACATGATTGTATACATCAAAAAGCCCCATGAAATCCACAAAAAGCTCACCAAATTGAGTTATAAATATTTCTAGGCACAAAGTCAACATATAAAAATCAATGACTGAAATGGCTGTAATCAAAAATAATGGCAAGGGCAGATGTTGGTGAGAACATGAAACAATTGGAACTTTCATACGTGGCTTGTGAGAATGGTGAAACCACTTTGGAAAACTGTTTAACAGTTTCTGACGAAGTTAAACACACATCTACCCTATGACTCAGCAATTCTACTCCTGAGCATTTACCTAAAAGAATGAGAATATGTTCACACAAAGTTTGGTAAATATTTACTCATAGAAGTTTTATTCATAATAAGCAAAACTGGAAACAAATGTCTATCAACTGGTAGATAAATCACAAATTATGAAGTATGCATTCAATGGACTGCTACTTATCAACTACATGTGAAAAAAAAAAAAGAAGGAACCACTGATATACACAGTATGGATTGATTTCTAAAACATTTTTTTGAGCAAAAAAAAAAGCCAGGCATAAAGGAGTGCATACCATATGATTCCATTTAAATAAACCCCAAGAAGTGGCAAATTTAATTTATTGTGATGGAAATTGTTAGAACAGTGGTTGCCCCTGGAAGGCTACAGGGTTGTGTGACAGGGCTATGAAAGAATTTTCCAGGGCCATAGAAACATTCTAAATTTTGTTTGGCATGATGGTTGTGTGGGTGTATACAAGTCAAAACCCACCAAATTGAATGCTTAAGATCTGTGCATTTTAATGTATATGTTTTTTAAATCACATAGAACACACAATTCCAGCTATCTCAAACTCAGTCCTGTCTGCCCTCTGCAAAATATTCAATTTCTCAACATTCTCAGTATCATTTTTATTGCTTTTTCTCTGCCTCTTTTCCTTTGTTTCTCCCAACAAGCCAACCTCTAACATACCAGGTAGTCTTCATGAATGTTTTCAGCCAAGCTGTGAAGAACCAAACTCTACATAGAAGAGAAGTGAAATGAAAGAAATGAAAGAGAAAAAGGGACGGAGGGATGGGGGGTGGAGGGGCAATGGGAGGGAGGGGAAGGGAGGGGAAGGGAAGGGAAGGGAAGGGAAGGGAGGGGAGGGGAGGGGAGGGGAGGGAAGGGGAGGGGAGGAGAGGGGAAGGGAGTGGAAGGGAGGGGAGGGGAAGGGAGTAGAAGTGAGGGGAGAGGAAGGGAGGGGAGGGGAGGGGAGGGGAAGGGAGGTTAGGGGAGGGGAGGGGAAGGGAGGTTAGGGGAGGGGAAAGGAAGGGAGGTTAGGGGAGGGGAGGGGAAGGGAGGTTAGGGGAGGGGAGGGGAAGGGAGGTTAGGGGAGGGGAGGGGAAGGGAGGTTACAGGAGGGGAGGGGAGGGGAGGGGAGGGAAGGGGAGAGAGATGTTTATTTTGGAGTGCTTTAGAAGTCAAAACGCCATCATTCTTAGACTTATTTACCCCAACACTCTCCCAAGATTTAATCTTACTATTACTTCAAAATTAAATACAGTCTCTTGTTACACCTCTCACTACAGAAGTTACAAGCCAACTGCCTACAATGTATTTTTGTTTGAACCACAAGGTATTTTTTACTTGATCTAACATGTAATAATTAGAAAATTTCACATAAAAATCCAAACTTCCAAATTTTCTTAAACCATCAGCAGATCTAGCAACCATCAATGGGCGCTTAAGTGTAGGTGCCTTTTGCTCAAAGGGCAGCTTATCACATCTTTTACTTAAATACGTTTCTTCCCAAAGGACCCACTGTTTACTACTATGACTGCAAAAAGTTAATTCAACGGGAAAATAACATTGTATTCAATTCTAGCTGGACACTGTTGCCTACAAGTGTCTGGGCTACACCTTGCTTTCTATGTTTAAAAGGGAGAATACAAAATGTTAAAGACATTAATACCTAACAGACTTTGTTCCTGACCTATTCATACAGATCAGAGAGAATTTAAAAGGGAATGAGTGAATCATAATGTGACTGAAATATTTAATACCAAGTTGGTGTAGTGCCTAAAATCAGCTATTGGTCTACCTAAAATCTTACATGCAACCAGTAACATTTGTCCTAAATTGAGAAACACTGGCCTCAAGTCTAAACTCCTTCATTGAAGAAACAGCCTATGGGATGGGAGAAAATATTTGCAAACCATACATCTGATAAGGCTAGAATATATATAAGGAACTCCAAAACATATAAGGAACTCAACTCAATAGTAAGAACACAACTCAAAAAATGAGCAAAAGATCTAAGTAGACATTTCTCAAAAGAAGACATACAAATGACCCACAGGTATATAAAAAATTCTTAAAATCACTAATTATCAAGGAAATGTAAGTTAAAGCCGCAATGATATATTACCTGACACCTATTAGAATGACTATGATAAAAAAGATGAAAAACAACAAGTGTTAGTGAGGATTCAAGAGAATGCTTGCATACTGTGTTGGGAATGTAAATTAGTACAGCCATTATGGAAAATAGTACACAGATTCCTCAAAAAATTAAGAGTAGAACTACCATATGATCCAGCAGTCACACATCTGGGTGAAGGAGCTGAAGTCAGTCTGTTGAAGAGATATTTGCACTCCCAGGTTCACTGCAGCACTATTCACAATAGCCAATACATGGCATCAACCTAAGTGTCCGTCAAAAGATGAATGGATAAGGAATACATAAACAATGGAATACCATTCAGCCTTTAAAAAGAAGAAAATCCTGTCATTTGCAACAACATGGATGAACCTGGAGAACATCATGAAAAGCAAACTAAGCCAAGCTCAGAAAGACAAATAACCACAAGATCTCAAATATATGTGGAATCTAAAAAAGTTGGCCAGGCACAGTAGCTCATGCCAGTAATCCCAGCACTTTGGGAGGACAAGGCGGGCAGATCATGAGGTAGGAGTTCGAGACCAGACTGACCAACATTATGAAACCCCATCTCTACTAAAAATGCAAAAATTAGCTGGGCGTGGTGGTGCGTGCCTGTAATCCCAGCTACTAAGGAGGCTGATACAGGAGAATTGCTTGAACCCAGGAGGCAGAGGTTGCAGTGAGCCAGGATCTCGCCACTGCACTCCAGCCTGGGTGACGGAGCGAGACTCCGTCTCAAAAAAAAAAAAAAAAGTTTAACTCAGAGAAAAAAAAAATGGTGGTTGGCAGGAGCAGCAGGAGGGGAAAAGAGGTTGGTCAAATAATACAAAATGTCAGAAAGGAGGAATATGTCCAAAAGCTCTATTGTAAAAAAAAAAAAAAAACCAAAAAAAAATTTTTAATTAAAAAATAAATTCCTCTATTGAACTGGTGAGAACCAAGGATTTGTCTCGTTGACTTTTTCAGATCCCTGGAACAAAGCACAGTATCTGGCCCAGAACATCCACGTACTTTTCAATTAAAAAGACTCAATGGGTTCTGGGGATGTAAACATCTCCCAAGTGGGAAATTTGAATGCAGTGAGGATGCAGACTTACATGACGGGATGGGAAGCTGTCTCCTGCTGTTCTAGCAAAGAATCCTAAATGAGGAAGAGACCAAGTGGTCATGAGAGGCCACCCGAAACATAGTCCCTCAAAGATGCATCTAACACAGATGGAGATGCTACTTTTTATAAAATGCTACACCCAATCTGAATGCCCAGCTAGCTTAGTGCATGCTTCAGACAAGTCAGATTGGAAAAAAGATTCAGGGCTCAAGATTAGATCTCCAAGGTTGGATGAAGAAGGCATCTGTGACAACAACACAGGAGAAGCTCAGGGGGAACCTGGGGGCAAGGGAAGGAGATGCCTTTCACAGGCAGGAGACTGATGACCGGTGTTGACCTGATGATATTAACAATGGCAGTAATAATAAATAACAGTGAAGTTAATATTTATGAAGTCCTTACTCTCTGATAAGGGGCATTCATGCATACTGTCATTTAATATGCACTACAGTCCTAGAGGTAAGAAGCATAATTATCCCCATTCTATGTAGAGAAAACTATGGCAACCAGATGCCAACTATCCTGGTACTGACACCCTTGTATAACCCCCTCCCTGTTAATGTGGGTGGGGCCTATGACTTTCTTATAACCAAGAGAATATGGCATATGGCAGAGGTGACGGGATGTAGTGATTATGTTAGATAGGATGTTAAGTTGTCTTGCTAGGAGGCTGGCTGTCTTGCTGGCTTTGAAGATGCAAGCTGCCATATCATGAGCGGCCAGATGGAGAGGCCCATGTGGCAAGAAGCTGAGGGCAGCAAGAAACTGGGGCCCTGAGTCCAGCAGCCTGCAAGGAACTGAATGCTGCCAACAATGAGATGAGCCTGGGAGCAGATCAATCACCAGTCAAGCCTCCAGATGAGAACCGAGCCCTGGCTGACACTATGGCTGCAGCCTTGCACTGAACCCAGCTGAGTCACGCCTGGATTCCTGACCCACAGAAACCGTGTAGTGATAACTATGTGCTGTCTCAAGCCACAAAGTTTGCAGTAATATTGTTGCACAGCAATAGATAACTAATATAAAAACTGTCTTACATCATGTACATTACTGAGGGAAATGAAGAACCTGGATTTGAGCTCTGATTTCAGAGTTGTGTTCTCAGTCTCCCCAGGGAGACCTGTTCTGGGAGACAGTTATGCCAGGGTGTGATGCTGTGATGACTGTTCTCTTCCTACCCAGAAGCTTTCAATAGGCATGTCAAGCATGTGACCCCAGCTACATATACCAAATGTATTTCTCACAAATGCCAGGACATCGTGAGCTTTCTTGTTTTACTGAGAGCTCCATAAAGGAAGGACCATCTCTGTCTTTTTTTTTTTTTTAAGAGTCTCACTTTGTTACCCAGGCTGGAGTGCAATGGTGTGATCTCAGCTCACTGCAGTCTCTGCCTCCTGGGCTCAAGGGATTCTCCAGCCTCAGCCTCCTTAGTAGCTGGGAACAAAGGCATGCATCACCACACCCAGCTAATTTCGTATTTTTGGTAGAGACGGGGTTTTGTCATGTTTGCCAGGCAGATCTTGAACTCCTGGACTCAAGTGATCTGCCTACTTCAGCCTCCCAAAGACAGCCACTGCTCCTGGCCTGTCTTTTTTATGCTATGTCCACGTGCAACAGCCCAGTGGTCAGCACACAAAGGGGTCCAAATGTGAAAGGAAAGGGCAAACACAGGGGAAACCTAGGGGTATTCAGAAATAGTTCCAGGTCACTGCCTGTTTCAATATGTACAGTCCTCGGCCCCACCCACAAGTTTCTGACTTGGCAGGTCAGAGTTGGAGATGGGGAGCTACCTGGTTAAGAGGGATCCCAGTGCATTTTGAGGCAGCTGGTTGTTAGACTGCATTGTAAAAATTACCCCCCAAAGATGTGAAGGGAAACAGAAAGGCATAGGCAGGCTAGAAAAGAACACAAGTAAAACATGAACAAGTTCATTCCAGAAGGAGATTCTCAACCACAGCTGCACATCAGAATCAGCTGGGGAGATTTTAAAATCCCAGTGCCCAGGCTCTGCAGCCCAGATCAATTATTACAGAATCCCTTGGGGACGAAACATGGGCCTCAGTATTTTTTGTTTTTGTGTGTGTGTTTTGTTTTTTTTTGTTTGTTTGTTTGTTTTTTGAGATGGAATCTTGTTCTGTCACCCAGGCTGGAGTGCAGTGGTGCGATCTCAGCTCACTGCAACCTCTGCCTCCCGGGTTCAACCCATTTTCCTACCTTAGCCTCCCGAGTAGCTGGGATTATAGGCATGCACCGCCACACCTGGCTAATTTTTGTATTTTTAATAAAGATAGGGTTTCACCATGTTGGCCAAGCATGTCTCGAACTCCTGGCCTCAGGTGTTCTGCCCACCTTGGCCTCCCGAAATGCTGGGATTACAGGCATGAGCCATTGCTCCTGGCAGTACTTTTTACTGAGGCAAAATTCACATAACATACAAGTCCCTGTGTGAAAGCATACACTTCAGTAACATTAAATACATTCACAATGTTAAGCAATCATCATCCCTGTCTAGTTCCGAAACATTTTAATTAACACCCCCGCCCCCCCCAAAAAATAACCCTGTATCCATCAAGGACTCTCCATCCCCTCCCCTTTTCCCCAGCTCCTGGCAACCACTCACCTGCTTTCTGCCTCTATAGATTTGCCTATTCTGGACCTTTCATATAAATGGAATCATGTAATATATATATATAATAACTAAAAGGTAGCAACAACCAAAATGGCCATTTGGTTGATGAATGAATAAACAAAATGTGCTGTATCCATACAGTGGAAGTACTGGTGCCTACTACATGTGGATGGACCTTGGAAACATCATGCTGAGTGAGAGGGAGCCTTGGTATTGTCTCATCTCCCCAGGAGATTCCAAGGTGCAGCCAAGGTTGAGACCCACTGACAAGCAATGCATACGGTTGGGTGCAGATGAAATAAGGCAGCCAGGGGCAGGAGGGCTGTCTCATTGAAGATGACTATTTGTGGATGCCTAGCAGGAGTGGGGATGAGGTGTGATAACAGCAACCCCAATCTCAACACAGTGTGACCGATTTTATCTTCAGCCAGCTGATATACCTCATGGGGTTTGGACACAGGACACCTCTGCCTCCCAGGTTCAAGCGATAACTCCTGCCTTAGCCTCCTAAGTAGCTGGGATTACAGGCGTGCATCACCACGCCTGGCTAATTTTTGTATTTTTAGTAGAAATGAGGTCTCCTCACGTTGCCCAGGTTGATCTTGAACTTCTGGCCTCAAATGATCCACCTACCTCAGCCTCCCAAAGTACTGGGATTACAGGCATGAGCCACAGTGCCCAGCCTCCAAATTCTATTTAAAGTTTGACTTTCCACCTCCAGAAAATCCAAACCTTTGCCCAAGTCACAGTGGGACACCCCGGAGTTAATTTGAGAGAAATGTGCTTTTAAAAACAACTCTGAGCCAGGCGCAGTAGCTCACGCCTATAATCCTAGCACTTTGGGAGGCCGAGACAGACGGATCACGAGGTGAGGAGATCAAGACCATCCTGGCTAAAACGGTGAAACCCTGTCTCTACTAAAAATAGAAAAAATTAGCCGGGCGTGGTGGCACATGCCTGTAAGCCCAGCTACTCGGGAGGCTGAGGCAGGAGAATCGCTTGAACCAGGGAGTCAGGGGTTGCAGTGAGTCGAGATCGCGCCACTGCACTCCAGCCTGGTGAGAGAGAGAGATTCCGTCTCAAAATAAATAAATAAATAAATAAAACCCTCCGATATGAACACTAAACTAGAATCACTCCATTGACTTCCCTCCGCCAATCAGGGGGAGTGATGGTGATGGTGCATGAGTGTCTATTTGCATTGAGTCTTAATGGAAAATAAGGTTGTGTCACTCAAAGGAAAAGCAAATCACAGCCCAGACTGGAGCTATGGATTAATAACATGGCTGAGTGTTGGTACAGGCTTTCCACAGCAATATTAAAACTGAAAAAATCAGCAGTGAAGCTCCCAGCCACATTTCTGCCAAATGATTTGGGGGAAAACAACAGAGGCACTCCTCAACTTTTCCTTCACTGAACAAAGTCGGTTTGGCTGGAAATGCCAAATGTGCTTGTTGCTGGGATCTTTCCAATGAAAGCAAGCTGGGAGTCAACCTCCTGCAGCCGCAAGCCAGAAATGGGTTTAGACCAAACTATTAAAGTAATGCTGGTGCACATCTAAACAGATTTAACTCCCTCACAGCAATCCATATTAATTTAATATGCTTTCTTAATGGCATTCTGCATTTCTCATTAAAGCAAATGAACGTCCATCCCTCTGTGATAAATTAGGTCAAAAAAAATTCATATGTTTAGGGCATAGGGAAGGAGGAGTTGTTGGCTGTTAAAAAAAAAAAAAAAAAAGTACTGCAAATGGCCTTTGAAAGTTTGGACATCTTCATCATAAACACAAACATTCCTCTTCACAAAGGGACCTCAAGTAACCTTAAGCTGGAGGGCCCACTTGAGTATGTTTTTCTTCTCATTCTTTCTTACCTTCCCTCCAGCCCACCCAACCCACATTCAGTGACCAAGTCACGTGGGTTTTACCTCCTAAATCTTTCTCAGATCTGTTCACTGCTCAGCCACTCTCCTGACACCACCATAAAGCAAGCCACCATCACCTCCAGCTGTTTGACTGCAAATGCCTCCTGACTGGCCTCTGTCTTCCCCTGGCCCTGTGACAATCTGCACTCCTCACAGGGACCAAAGCAATCACTTCAGAAGGTGCATCCAAACTGATCACTCACTTTCAATGGCTCCCACTGCTCTGTGGGTTAACAATGATAAAAGCTCGACCAGGCGTGGTGGCACACACCTGTAATCCCAGCACTTTGGGAGGCCGAGGCGGTTGGATCACGACGTTAGGAGATCCAGACCATTCTCGCTAACAAGGTGAAACCTTGTCTCTACTAAAAATACAAAAAAATTAGCCGGGCGTGGTGGTGGGCGCCTGTAGTCCCAGCTACTCGGGAGGCTGAGGCAGGAGAATGGCATGAACCTGGGAGGCGGAGCTTGCAGTGAGCGGAGATCGTGTCACTGCACTCCAGCCCGGGCGACAGAGTGAGACTCCACCTCAAAAAAAAAACAATGATCAAAGCTCACCTTTACTGAGCACACACTATCTCAGTCCATCCCTACATCAGCCCTTGATTTCACCAGTGGGGAAGCTGGGACACAGAATAGTTACGTGGGATGCCCAAGGTGGGACCACTCGTGTGAAGTTTGCACACCCTAATGTGAGACCCTCCATGACCTAGCCCCTCTCTTTCTCCAGCCTCATTTCCCAATTCTCTAGCTTGCCCTGCAGGCTTCAGCCACACAAACTTCTTGAAAGTCCCCTAAATCTGGCTGAGCGCAGTGGCTCATGCCTGTAATCTCAGCACTTTGGGAAACTGAGGCGTGTGCATCACCTGAGATCAGGAGTTCGAGACCAGCCTGGTCAATATGGTGAAACCCCATCTCTACTAAATATCCAAAAATCAGCCAGGTGTGATGGTGGGCACCTGTAATCCCAGCTACTCAGGAGACTGAGGCAGGAAAATCACTTGAACTCGGGAGGCAGAGGTTGCAGTGAGCCAAGATCGCACCACTCCACTCCAGCCTAGGCCTCAGAGGCGAAACTCCATCTCAAAAAAAAAAAAAAAAAAAAAAAAGTCCCTTAAATCTGCTCTATGCCCATCAACCTCAGGGACTTCATTATGTTGTTCCTCACCCTGAAATGCTGTTCCTCATTTCTCCACCTAGCGAACTCATCCCACCCCCTAGGCCTCTCCTTAAGTGTCATCTCTTCAAGGAAGATTTTACTTTTTTAATATAACTATTAAAATATAATTCAGGTACCATATGATATGCCCATTTAAAGTGAACAAATCAATGGTTTCAGTGCATTCACAGAGCTCGGCAACCACCGTCATGATCAATTTTAAAACATTTTCATCACCCCAAAAAGAAACCCTGTATCCATTAGCAGGTACCTGCCATTTCCTCCTCCCACTAAGCCCTGACAATCTACTTTTTTTAAGATAGAGTCTCTGTCACAGGCTGGAGTGCAGTGGCACAATCTCGGCTCACTGCAACCTCTGCCTCCAGGGTTCAAGCAATTCACCTGCCTCAGCCTCCCAAGTAGCTGGGATTAGAGGCGTGTGCCACCACACCCAGCTAATTTTTGTATTTTTGGTAGAGACAGGGTTTCTGTCTTCACAGGTTTGCATGTTCTGGACATTTCATATAAATGAAATCTTACAATATGTGACGTTTTGTGACTGGTTTCTTCCACTAAGCATACTATTCTCATGATTCATCCATGTTGTAGCACGTGTTGGTACTTCATTCTTTTTGATGACTGAATAATATTCCACTGCATGGTCAAACCATGTTCTATTTCTCCACTCATCAGTAGACAAGCATTTGTGTTGTTTGCACTTTGGCGCTGTTATGAATAATGCTGCTATGAGCATTTCTGTACAAGTCTCTGCATAGACATCTATTTTCATTTCTTTCATAAACTGGAGTGGACATGCTGGGTCATAGAACTCTGTGTTTAAACTTTTGAAGAAGTGCCAGACTGTGTAAGAAAGAAAGCCTTTCCTCACCCTGCGAGACTGAGCTCCCTCTCTCCATTTATACGTTCTCTTTATGCCCTTTGCTTCTCTTTCAGAGCAATTCACGTTGACCTGGGTCACCCTCAACTTAAGGCTCATAACTCTCCCAGACCCTCAGGGTCCACACTAAATGTGATGAAATATGATGCAAGCCACATATTTACTTTTGCATTTTGTAGTAACCACATTTTAAAAAGTAAAACAAAAGAAGTGAAGGTAATTGGAATAATACCACAGATTTAAATAAATCTATCCAAAATACCAGGTCTACATGTATAAAATATTTTAACATTAACAAAATACTTTGCTTTCTTTTTACATTAAGGCTTCACAATCTAATGTGTATTTGACACTTCTCGCACATCTCAGTATGATGGCAGCACCCCATATGGGGGGCCCTCCCACGATGCCAATGATGGGCCCTCCTCCTCCTGGGATGACGCCAGTGGGACCGGCTCCTGGAATGAGGCCGCCCATGGGAGGCCACATGCCCATGATGCCTGGGTGCCCAATGATGAGACTTCCTGCCCGTCTCATGATGGTGCCCAGTCAGCCCAGAATGACTCGACCAGACAGATAAGGATAGAGGGGAGGCCTCATTACATCAGTGTTTTTGTTGTTGTTGTTATTGTTTTGTGTTTTTTTTTGTTTTTTGAGACAGAGTCTTCCTCTGTCACCCAGGCTGGAGGGCAGTGGCACGATCTCAGCTCACTGAAACCTCCACCTCCCAGGTTCAAGCGATTCCCCTGCCTCAGCCTCCCCAGTAGCTGGGACTACAGGCGTGCTCCACCATGCCCAGCTAATTTTTTTTATTTTGGTAGAGACAGGGTTTCACCATGTTGGCCGAGATGGTCTCAATCTCCTGACCTCGTGACCTGCTTGCCCTGGCCTCCCAAAGCGCTGGGATTACAGGTGTGAGCCACTGCACCCGGCCTATATGAGTTTTATGGTTACCGGCTCCCTTCACCAGGAGATCATGCCACTGTGATGCTGGGTTTTCTTAACACCATAAGGAAGACTTGCCCCCTTGCCCTATCAAAGAGAATAGTTTTGGAGGGGAGAAGTGGGACCAAAAAAGATGCAGTTTTCATTTGTATTGGGAAATGTGAAAATAAAATTGTCAACTCTTTTAGTTAAAAAAAAAGAAAAGAAAAGGAAACAAGATGTGGGGCTGCCATATGCAATACCGTGGATTACAAGGATCTTCTACTCTGGAGGCAAATATTATCTTTGCTGAAGCCAGACCAACCTGACACAAAGGCCTTTTGTTTTTTTAATGTGACTTTCTTTTATTTTACAATGTGTAATTCACTTTAGAAGGGCAAAGTACCGTCTGGGGAAGAATATTTAATTTCCTGCATTTATTTAGAATGTTGGCTAATGTTATTATGAAGGGAAACAGCTCTAACAAGTGAGTGCCCCCCACATAGACACTGCTCATGAGCTCACATGGCAAAGGAATTGAACGGCAGCCTCCGAATAGCCGGCCTTCTTTGTGGTATGGAAATAATTATCAGCATGTAAAAGACTATATATATATTCAACAATTCTGACCCCCTGCAAAATTCAAATCTACAATTGATTTGCTTCCTGGACTCCTGAAAACAACTTTGTCAAAATTGTTCAGAAATGAAATCAGCCAATCTTTGCCCCTTGGGGACACAGGACAAAGCAAGTCAACCATGACCAATGTGGAGTCGGCTGTACACAATTACATGCAGACCTGCAGGACATCCAGTCCCTGCTATGTCCCTCCCCAGTCAGGCCCCCATTGCCTGGGCTGCAGCCAGAAGCATTCAGGCACAAGTGCATTCAACAAATACTTATTTAATTGTATTGGTGGTTAGAGGGTTGTGGTTGATTAAAGTACATTAATGGATCCATGTCCTCCCTGTATCCAAGACTCTGCCATTTGTCTCTGCAGTTCCTCCCACTGAAGAATCGGAGTATATTTCTCCAGCCCCTAATATTGGGTTTAGTCATGTGTCTAGCTTTGGCCACTGGAATATTAATCTGCATGACCAAAAACTTGGAAAGTGTGCATTCATTTGTGCTCGCTCACTCCTGCTATCACCATCAGAACAAGCCCAGGCCAGCCTGCTGCTTCCAGCAGAAGATAAGAGACACCAAGAGCAAAGTAGAGCTTCCCAGACATGCTCATGTCAGATTAACCAATCCTCAGCTGACCCATAGATCCATGAAAATAAACGATTGTTGTATTAAGCCACTGTGATTTGGAGTGACTTGTTATGCAGCACTTTGTGATAACAACTAACGGATACAAGGGCGACCGTCCTTTATCTCTGTAGATTTTAACCAATTTTTAATAGCTAGATGGAGATCTTCTAGTTGCCTTTATTTATAATGAATAAGACTGTAGAGCTAGTTTGGCCTGACACTACCAGTTACCTACCCAGAAATTCAGAAATACTTTCTTCTCCAACCCGCCCCAACCAACTTTGTGTGTGTGTGTGTGTGTGTGTGTGTGTGAAATGGGGTCTCACTCTTTGCCTAGGCTAGAGTACAAGCGGCACAGTCAGAGCTCACTATAACCTCAAAATCCTGGGCTCAAGTGATCTTCCCTTTCAGCCTCCTACATAGCTAGGACTACAGACAAGTGTCACCATGCTTAGCTAATTTTTTTATTCTTTGCAGAGACAGGGTCTCACTATATTGCCCAAGTTGGTTTCAAACTCATGGCCTCAAGCAGTCCTCCTGCCTCATCCTCCCAAAGTGCTAGGATTATAGGCATGAGCCACCACACCCAGCTTCTTCTTTTTAAATAGAAACCCTATTTTATTCTGACAGCGGGTTGCTTTCTTTTTTTTTTTTTAAGAAAAAGTTGGCCCAGCACCAGGGAATAAATTATAACTGGTCTAAACAGGGTTGGCAAACTATAGACCAAGGGCCAAATCTGGCCCTCTGACTGTTTGTATAAATTAAGTTTTACTGGAATAAAACCAGGTCCATTCATTTATGCATTGTCTACATATGCTTTTAGGCTACAATGGCACCACTGCATCACTGCAACAGAGGTTATCTAGACCAAAAGCCTAAAATATTACCGTTTGCCTCTTTATTGAAAAAGTTTGCCATTCCCTAGTCCAAGGTTTAGATTCTGAGCTTATCATTTTAGCCTAATCCCCCTTACCAGTGACTAGTTCAAAACAAGTCTGTGATTCCATTCTGACTGTTCTACTGAGGGAATTCCCCCTTCTCATGCAGAGCTGATGAGGGTAAGTCGTATTAATAGGACATATGCTCAGGTTTTCTAAAAAATACTTTTATCTAGAAATGCATAGGAATATGCTGGTGCCTGAATGCACCATCTGGGGGCCTGGAGATTGACTCACCTTGCCTCCAGAGCTAGTGCTCACATTTACTACTGAGAGGCTTAAGGAAACGCCTGCCTACCCACCACCAGAACCTGCAGAGATCACCTGGAGAACTAGAGATGGGCCTGCCACACACACCACCCAGGAGCCCAATGGCGCACCTGCTCACCTGGCCCAGTACTGCCACTGCCAATAACCAAAGAAGCCACATAGAGGCCCAGGGATTGGCCCACGCAGACAGGCTATCATCAGTGCCCACATACGCTGCCCATGATCCCCAGTATTGATCATGGACACCTGGTCCACCACCACTACCAATGATGCCGAAGGACAAGACTTCCTGGCATCCCCATCCTCAGCAAAACCTCACAACAGCCTCCAATAACAACTGCAGTCTGGCCAGGTGTGGTGGCTCACGCCTGTAATCCCAGCACTTTGGGAGGCTGATGTGGGCAGATCACAAGGTGAGGAGTTCGAGACCAGCCTGGCCAACATGGTGAAACCCTGTCTCTACTAAAAATACAAAAATTAGCCAGGTGTGGTGGCATGCACCTGTAGTCCCAGCTACTCAGGAGGCTGAGGCAGGAGAATTGCTTGAACCCGGGAGGCAGAGGTTACTGTGAGCTGAGATTACGTCACTGCGTTACAGCCTGGCGGCAGAGCGAGACTCCATCTCAACAACCACAACAAAAAAAAAACTGCAGTCTAAGCCACTGAATAACTCACAGACACCATTCATGCCAATTACAGCTGAATAAATCATATGCAGACTATACCACTGTACCTACCCTAAATCAAAGCCAAAGTGTGATACCCAATGAACACTGTAGATACAGCTAGAAGAAAAGGTCTTTCCCCTATAAAAGCCAATCCATAAAATTGGAAGAAGTGATGGTTATGCCAGAGGCACAGATAGTCACATAAGGATGCAAGAAATATGAAAAAGGAAACATAACACCTCCAAAGAAGCACAATAATTCTCCAGCAACAGATTCCAATGAAAAGAAAATCTATGAAATGCCTGAAAAAATTTTCAGAATAATGATATTAAAGAAACTCAGGGAGATATAAGAGAACACAGATAATGAATACAAAAAAATCAGGAAACTAATTCATGATCTGAATTAGAAATTCAACAGAGATAGACAGCACAACAAAGAACCAAACACAAATCCTGGAAGAGAGGAAATCACTGAAAGAAATACAAAAGATAACTGACAGCTTTAACCATAGACTAGATCAAGCAAAACAAAGAATTTCTGAACTTGAAGACTAGTCCCTTAAAATAATCCAATCAGACAAAAAGAAAGAAAAAAGAATGAAGCAAGGCTACATGACATATGGGACACATATGTGGCCAAATACTGAAATTCTTGCAGTTCCAGATGGAGTTGAGATGGGTAAAGGCATAGAAAACTTATTTAACAAAATAATAACTGAAAACTTCCTAAGTCTTGCAAATGATATAGATCCAAATACAGGAAGCTCAAAGATTCCCAAATAAATACAACCCAAAAAGGTCTTCTCCAAGGCATATTATGATAAAACTGTCAAAAGGCAAAGAGAAAATTCTAAAAACAGCAAGAGAAAAGCATCAAGTCACTTATAAGAGAATCTCCATCAGGCTAACAGGGGATTTCTCAGCAGAAACCTTACAGGCTATGAGAAAAATGGATGTATACTAAAAGTAAAAAAAAAAAAAAAAATCTAAGCCAAAACTACTATACCCAGCAAAGCTATCCTTCAAAAATGAAGGAGCCTGGCACAGTGGCACAATTCCAGAGAATCAGAAGACTGAGGCAGGAGGGTCATTTGAGCCCAGGAGTCCAAGGCTGCAGTGAGCTATGATCATGCCACTGTACTCCAGCCTGGGTGAGAGAGTAAGACTCCATTGCCTAAAAGAAACAAAAAAAGAAAAAAATATTTCCCAGATAAGCAAAAGACTGTTTGTTTGTGTATTGTTTGTTGTGGTCCTACAAGAAATGCTTAAGGGAGTCCTACATTGGGAAGCAAAAGAACAATATCTACCATCATGAAAATACATGAAAGTATAAAACTCACTGGTAGAGCAGACACACAAAGGAGAAAGGATTCAAACGTCACCACTAAAGAAAACCATCAAACTGCAACAATAAATAATGAGGGAAAAAAGGAACAAAGGTGTATTAGTCTGTTTTCGCACTGCTGATAAAGACATACCTGACTGAGACTGGGCAATTTACAAAAGAAAGAGGTTTAATGGACTTACAGTTCCACGTAGCTGGGGAAGCCTCACAATCATGGTGGAAGGCAAGAAGAAGCAAGTCATGTCTAACACGGATGGCAGCAGGCAAAGAGAGAGCTTCTGCAGGGAAACTACCCTTTTTAAAACCATCAGATCTTGCGAGACTTATTCACTATCATGAGAACAGCACGGGAAAGACCTGCCCCCATGACTCAATTACTTCCCACTAGGTCCCTCCCACAACACGTGGGAATTCAAGATGAGATTTGGGTGGGGACACAACCAAACCATATCATTCTGCCCCTGGCCCCTCCCAAATCTCATGTCCTCACAATTCAAAACCAATGATGCCTTCCCAACAGTCCTCCAAAGTCTTAACTAAGTTCAGCATTAAGTCAGAACTCCACAGTCCAAAGTCTCATGAGAGACAAAGCAAATCCCTTCCACCTATGAGCATGTAAAATCAAAAACAAGTTAGTTACTTCCTAGATACAATGGAGGTATAGGCATTGGGTAAACACAGTCATTCCAAATGGGAGAAAATTGCCAAAACAAAGGGGCTACAGGCCCCATGCAAGCCCAAAATCCAGTGGGGCAGTCAAATCTCAAAGCTCCAAAATGATCTCCTTTGACTCCATGTCTCACATGCAGGTCATGCTGATGTAAGAGGTGGGCTCCCATGGCCTTGGGAGAAAAAAGGCCACAGCTCCACTCCTGTGGCTTTGTAGGGTATAACCCTCCTCCTGGCTCCTTTCACAGGTTGGCACTGAGTGTCTGCAGCTTTTCCAGGCACACACTGCAAGCTGTCAGTGAAATCACCATTCCAGGGTCTGGAGGATGGTGGCCCTCTTCTCACAGCTCCACTAGGTGATGCTGCAGTAGGGACTCTATGTGGGGGCTCCGACCCCACATTTCCCTTCCACACTGCCCTAGTAGAGGTTCTCCATGAGTGCCCTGCCCCTGCAGCAAACTCCTGCCTGGACATCTAGGCCTTTCCCTACACCTTCTGAAGTCTAGGCAGCAGTTCCCAAACCTCAATTTTTGACTTCTGTGCACCCACAGGCTCAACACTATGTGGAAGCTGCTAAAGCTTGGGGCTTGCACCCTCTGAAGCCACAGCCCACATTGTACCTTGGCTCCTTTTAGCTGCAGCTGGAGTGGCTAGGACTCAGGCAGCCTAGGCTGCTCACAGCAGGGGTCCCTGGGTCCAGCTCACAAAACAATCTTTTCTTCCTAGGCCTCTGGGCCTTTGATGGGAGGGGCTGCCATGAAGACCTGTGACATGCCCTGGAGACATTTTCCCCGTTGTCTTGGGGATTCACATTTGACTCCTCATTACTTAAACGAATTTCTGCAGCCAGATCGAATTTTTCTTGAGAAAATGGGATTTTCTTTTCTATTGCATTGTCAGGCTGCAAATTTTCCAAACTTTTACGCTCTGCTTCCCTTATAAAACTGAGGGCCTTTAACAGCACCCAAGTCATCTCTTGAATGCTTTGCTGCTTAGAAATCTCTTCTACCAGATACCCTAAATCATCTCTCTCAAGTTCAAAATTCCACAAATCTCTACAGCAGGGGCAAAATGCCACCAGTCTCTTTGCTAAAACATAACAGGAGTCACCTTTGAGCCAGTTCCCAAGAAGTTCCTCATTTCCACCTGAGACAACCTCAGCCTAGACTTTATTGTCCATATAACCATCAGCATTTTGGGCAAGTCTCTAGGAAATTTCTTCCAAATTTTCCCACATTTTCCTGTCTCCTTCTGAGCCCTCCAAACTGTTCCAACCTCTGCCTGTTTCCCAGTTCCAAAGTCACTTCCACATATTCAGGTATCTTTTAGCAACACCCCACTTCTGGTACTAATTTACTGTATTAGCCCATTTTCATACAGCTGATAAAGACACATTCAAGACTGGGAAATTTACAAAAGAAAAAGGTTTAATGGACTTACAGTTCTACATTGCTGGGGAGGCTTCAAAATCATTGTGGAAGTCAAGGAGAGGCAAGTCACATCTTACAGGGATGGCAGCAGGCAAAGAGAGAGCTTGAGCAGGGAAACTCCTCCTTTTAAAACCATCAGATCTCATGAGACTGATTCACTATCAAAAGAATAGCATGGAAAAGACCGGCCCCCATGATTCAACTACTTCCCACTGGGTCCCTCCCATAACACATGGGAATTTCAAGATGAGATCTGAGTAGGACACAGCCAAACCATACCAAAAGGATATACAAAATAACCAGAAAACAATGAACAAAATGACAGGAATAAGTCTTCACCTATCAATAATAACTTCGAATATGGGTTAAATTACCTACCTAAAAGATAGAGACAGGCTTAATGGATAAAAAATGATCCAACAACATCTACAAGAAACTCACTTCACTTGTAAAGACACACACAGACTGAAAGTGAAGGGATTGAAAAAGATATACCACACAAACAGAAATCAAAAGTAATCAGGAGTAGCTAAACTTACATCAGATAAAACAGACTAAATAAAAAACTGTAAAAAAGGACAAAAAAGGTCATTATATGTTAATAAAGGGACCAATTCAGCAACAAAATTTAACAATTCTAAATATGCATGCAACCAACATAAGAGCATCCAGACACATATAGCAAATATTATTAAATCTACAGGGAGAGATAGAGTCCAATATAATGATAGTTGAGAACTTCAATATCCTACTCTCAGCATTGGACAGTTCATCTAGACATAAAATCAACAAAGAAACATTAGATTTAAGCTGCACTTTAGACCAAATGGACCTAACAGATATTTTCAGAATATTTCATCCAGCAGCAGCAGAATATGCAATCATCTCATCAACACATGGAACATTCTCCAGGATAGGACACAAAACAAGGCTCAACAAAATTTTAAAAATTAAAATCTTATCAAGTATCTTCTCAGACCACAATGGAATAAAACTTGAAATCAATAACAAGAAGAAATTTGGAAACTGTATAAATACATGGACATTAAACATGCTATTGAATGATCATTGGGTCAAAGAAGAAATTAAGATGGACATCAAAAAATTTTTTTAAACAGAAAATGGAAACACATCATGCAAAACCTATGGGATACAGCAAAAGCAGTACTAGGAGGGAAGTTTATAGCAATAAATGCCTACACCAAAAAAGTAGAAAGATTTCAAATAAACAACCTAATGATGCACCTCAAGGAACTCAAAAAGCAAGAACAAACCAAACACACAATTAGTAGAAAGAAAAAATAATAAATAACATAGCAGAACTAAATGCAACAGAGACAAAAAAGAAATGCAAAGAATCAACAAGATAAAAGTTGGTTTTTTGAAAAGTTAAACAAAATTGATAAACCACTAGTGAGGCTAACCCAAAAAAAAAAGAAAAAGAAAGGAGACCCAAATAAATACAATCAGAAATGAAAAAGGAGACATTACAACTGTTACCAGAGAAATAAAAAGGATCATTAGAGGCTATTATGAACAACCATATGCTAACAAATTGGAAAACCTAGAGGAAAGGGATAAATTCCCAGACATACACAGCCTACCAAGATTGAACTAGGAAGAAACAGAAAACCTGAACTGACCCAAAATGAATAGCAGGTTTGAATCAGTAACAAAAAGTCTCCCAAAAGAGAAAAGCCCTAGACTAAGCCTTTATGCTGATTTCTACCCAATTTATAAAGAAAAACAAACACCAATTCTTCTCAAACTATTCCCAAAAATTGAAGAGGGGGGAATTCTTCCTAACTCATTGTATAAGGCCAGCATTACCCTGATATCCGATCAAGACAAGGACACAACAAAAAGAGAAAACTACAGGCCAATATTCCTAATGAACACAGGTGGAAAAATTCTCAACATACTACTAATAAGCCGAATCTAATGATGAATGAAAAAGATAATATACCATGATCAAGTGGGATTTATCCCAGCAATGCAAAGATGGCTCAACATACACAAATCAATACATGTGATACATCACATCAACAAGATGTAAGGCAAAAACTATCTGATCATTTTAGCAGATGCAGAAAAATCACTCAGTAAAACTTACCATTCCTTCATGATGAAAACTCTCAACAAATTAGGCATAGAAGGAACACTTCAACATAAGAAAAGGCATATATAACAAATCTACAGCTAACATCATACTCACTGGGAAAAATTGAAAAGCCTTTCCTCTAAGAACTGGAACAAGACAAGGATGCCCACTTTCACCACTCTTATTCAACACAGTATGGGACATCCAAGCCAGAGTGATCAGACAAGATAAAGAAATAAAAGGCATCCAAACTGGACAAGAGGAAGTCAAATTGTCTCACTTTGCAGATGACATAATCTTATACTTGTAAACAATGGAATAGGATTCAACCTTTTTTTAAAAAAGAAAACCTCGTCATTTGTGACACATAGTGAACCTGAAAGACATTATGTTAAGTTAAATAAACCAGGCACAGAAAGACAAAAAAAAAAAAAAAAAAAAAGACTCCACCAAAAAAACTCTTAAAACGGATAAATTAGGCTAGGCGTGGTGGCTCATGCCTGTAATCCCAGCACTTTGGGAGGCCAAGGTGGGTGGGTAACCTGAGGTTGGGAGTTTGAGACCAGCCTGGTCAACATGGTGAAACTCTGTCTCCACTAAAAATACAACAATTAGCCAGGCATGGTGGTAGGTGCCTGTAATCCCAGCTACTTGGGAGGCTGAAGCAGAAGAATCGCTTGAACCTGAGAGGCGGAGGTTGCAGTGAGCCAAGATTGCACCACTGCACTTCAGCCTGGGTAACAGAGTGAGACTCTATCTCAAAAAATAAAAAATAAAAAATAAAAAATAATTTTAAATAATGGATGTATAATTCAGTAAAGCTTCAGGACACAAAATCAACATACAAAAATCAGTAATGTTTCCATATACCAGTAAGAAACTAGCTAGAAAAGAAATCAAGGAAGACATTCTATTTATAATAGCTACAAAAATAAAATACCTAGGAATAAACTTAACCAAGGATGGGGGGGGAGAGAAAAAACCTCTACAATGAAAACCACAAAACACTGATAAAATAAATTGAGAAGGAAAAACACAAACAAATAGAAAAGCATCTCATGCTCATGGGTTGGAATAACTAATATTGTTAAAATGACCATACTACCCGAAGCAATCTAGAGATCCAATATAATCCCTATCAATTATATTCTTCACAGAAACAGGAAAAAAAATCCCTGAAATTCATATGGAACCACAGAAGATCCCAAATAGCCAAAGCAATACTGAGGAAAAAGAACGAAGATAGAAGCCTCACACTACCTGATTTAAAAATATACTGCAAAGCTATAGTAACAAAAACAGTGTGTATTGATATTAAAACAGACACAAAAACAAAGGAAACAGACCAAAGAACCCAGAAATGAATCCACATATTTACAGCTAACTGATTGTCAAGAAAGGTGTCAAGAACATACATTGAATAAAGGACACCCTCTTCATTAAATGGTGCCAGGAAAACTAGATATCCAAACACAGAAGAATAAAACTAGACCCTTATCTCTCATCACTTACAAAGATAAACTCAAAATCGATTAAAGACTTAAACGTAACAGCCACAACTATAAAACTACTAGAAGTAAACACAGGAGAAACTCTTGAGAACAAAGATTGTATGGCTAACACTTAAAAAGTACAAGCAACAAAAACACAAATGGGATTATATTAAACTAAATACCTTCTGCATATCAAAGAAAACAATCAACAGAGTGAAAAGACAACATCCCTCCCTTACACCATATACAAAAATTAACTTAAGATGGCTTAAAGACTTAAATGTTATACCCATAACTATAAAAACGCTGGAAGACAACCTAGGCAATACCACCCAGTACACAGTGATGGGCAAAGAGTTCATGGTGAAGATGCCAAAGGCAATTGCAACAAAAGCAAAAATTGACAAATGGGAACTAATTAAATGAAAGAGCTTCTACACAGAAAAGAAACTATCAAAAGATAAACAGACATTTCTCAAAAGAAGATATACAAATCACCAAGCTTATGAAAAAATATTCAACATCACTAATCATCATGGAAATGCAAATCAAAACCACAGTGAGATATCATCTCACACTTGTTAGAATGGCTATTATTAAAAAGACAAAGCACAACAAATGCTGGCAAGTATCTGAAGAAAAGAAAATTACTGTATATTGTTGGTGGGAATGTAAATTAGTACAGCCATTATTTTAAAAAGCACAGAGATTTCTCAAAAAACTAAGAACAGATCTACCATATGATCCAGCAATCCCACTCCTGGGTATATATCCAAAAAAAAAAAGGATATCAGTGTATCAACGGGATACCTGTACCCCCATATTTACTGCAGCACTATTTACAATAGCCAAGATATGGAATCAATCTAAGTGTCAATCAGTGGATGAATGGATAAAGAAAATGGGAATATATGCACAAAAGAATAGTATTCAGACATAAAAAAGAATGAAATCCTGTCATTTTCAGCTAAATGGATGGAACTAAAGGTCATAATGTCAGGTGAACTAGGCCATGCACAGAAAGAAAACTATTGCATGTTCTCACTTATATAAGCGGCTTATGCTCCTGGAAATCAAAGCGGGGGCCATGTTTCAGGTCAGTAGGGTCAGGGATAGAGACCACATTTATGGACTTGTGTGCCCTGGAGCTATATAAAATTGATATCATGGAGATAAAGAGTACAATGATAGTTACCAGAAGCTGGGAAGAGGAGGGGTTTGAAAAGAGGTTGATTAATGGGTATAAAAATATATAATAGAAGGAATAAGATCTAGTGTTTAATATCATAGAAAGTGATATAACAATTTACTGTATATTTCTTTTTTTTATTTCAATAGTTTTTAGGGAACAGGTGGTATTTTGTTACATGGATAAGTTCTTCAGTGGTGATCTCTGAAATTGTGGCACACCCATCAGCAGAGCAGTTTGCCCAATGTATACAGTCTTTTATCCCTCACCCCCTCCCACTCCCCCTGAGCCCCCAAAGTCCACTGTTTCATTCTTGTCCCTTTGCATCATCATAGCTTGGGTCCCACTTATGAGTGAGAACACATGCGATGTTTGGTTTTCCATTCCTGAATTACTTCATTTAGAATAATGGTCTCCAACTCCATCCAGGTTGCTATGAATGCCATTATTTCATTCCTTCTTAAGGCTAAGCAGTATTCTATGGTATATATATATAACACATTTTCTTTATCCACTGATTGATGCGCATTTGGGCTGGTTCTATAGTTTTGCAACTGTGAATTTTGCTGCTGCAAACGTGTGCAAAAGTGTCTTTTCATATAATGACTTCCTTTTCTCTGGGTAGATACCTAGCAGTGGGATTGCTGGATCAAATGGTAGATCTACTTTTAGTTCTTTAAGGAATCTCCATACTGCTTTCCATAGTGGTGGTACTAGCTTACATTCCCACCATCAGTGTAAAAGTGTTCTCTTTCACCACGTCCATGCCAACATCAATTTTTGCTGTTGTTGTTGTTGTTGTTGTTGTTGTTTGGAGGTGGAGTCTTGCTCTGTCGCCCAGGCTGGAGTATATCAGTTCACTGCAACCTCGCCTCCCGGGTTCAAGCAATTCTCCTGCCTCAGCCTCCTGAGTAGCTGGGATTACAGGCAACCACCACCATCCCAGCTAATTTTTGTATTTTCAGTAGAGATGGGGTTTCACCATGTTAGTCAGGCTGGTCTCAAACTCCTGACCTTGTGATCCGCCCGCCTTGGCCTCCCAAAGTGCTGGGATTACAGGCGTGAGCCACAGCGCCCAGCCCTCTTTTTGTTTATTTTACACATGGTATTGCATTGTGGTTTTGATTTGCATTTCCCTGATAATTAGTGATGTTGAGCATTTTTTCATGTTTGTTGGCCATTTGTATATCTTCTTTTGAGAACTGTCTATTCATGTCCTTGGCACACTTTTTGATGGGATTATTTTTTTCTTGCTGATTAGAGATCCCTGTAGATTCTGGACATTAGTCCTTTGTCAGTTGCAGTTTGTGAAAATTTTCTCCCACTCTCTGGGTGATCTGTTTACTCTGCTGATTATTTCCTTTGCTGTGCAGGAGGCTTTTAGTTTAATTAAGTCCCATCTATTTACCTTTGTGTTTGTTGCATTTGCTTTTGGGTTCTTGGTTATAAACTGTTTGCCTAAGCCAATGTGTAGAAGCATTTTCCAATGTTATCTTCTGGAATTTTTATGGTTTCAGACCTTAGATTTAAGTCTTTGATCCATCTTGTGTTGATTTTTGTATAAGGTGAGAGATGAGGATCCAGTTTTATTCTTTTACATGTGGCTTGCCAATTATCCCAGCACTATTTGTTGTATAGGGTGTACTTCCCTTACTTTGTTTTTGTTTACTTTGTCGAAGATCAGTTGGCTCTTAAGTATTTGGCTTTATTTCTAGGTTCTCTACTCTGTTCCATTGGTCATGTGCCTATTTTTATACCAGCACCATGCTGTTTTGGTGACTATAGCCTGTAATATAGTTTGAAGTTGGGTAATGTGATGCCTCTAGATTGGTTCTTTCTGCTTAGTTTTGCTTTGGCTATGCAGACTCTTTTATAGTTTCAAATGAATTTTGGCATTGTTTTTTCTAGTTCTATAAAGAATGATGACGGTATTTTGATAGGAATTGCACTGAATTTGTAGACTGCTTTTGGCAGTATGATCATTTTCACAATAGTTAGTCTACCCATCCATGAGCATGGAATGTGTTTCCATTTGTTTGTGTCATCTACGATTTCTTTCAGCAGTGTTTTGTAGTTTTCCTTGCAGGGGTCTTTCACCTCCTTGGTTAGGTATATTCCTAAGTATTTTATTATTACAGCTATTATAAAAGGGTTTGATTTGATTCTCAGCCTGGTTGCTGTTGGTGTATAACACTGCTACTGATTTGTGTACATAGATTTTGTATCCCGATAAATGAATTTATTGTATATTTCTAAATAGCAATAAGATTTGAAATAGTCCCAACACAAAGAAATGATCAATGTTTGAGGTGATTAATATCCTAAAGACCCTGATTTGATCATTACTCATTGCATGCATGTACTAGAATCTCACATGGACCCCATAAATGTGTACAATTATTCTCTATCAAAAAAAATTTTTTTAAGAAATATGCAGGAATACACTGTACCTCTTCCTTGCTGTCTCTGGATATTGTCACATGAGGACTTGACATGTGGGTTGTGGCAGCCTCTGTGACCAACAGCAGAAGGCAAGAGCAGCATAGAAACCTCAAATGAAAAACCTAACATCTCAAGCTACTAATTTAGCCAACCTTGGCGTCAGCTATCTCCGGTCTTAGTACATGAGGTGATAAGCCCCCACTGTTCAAGTTGGGTGGCCATCAATTGCTGCAGAATAGAAGTTAATGAGGCTTCCTCCTCCTGGATCCCCTACTAGACCCTGACATGCCCATTCAGTCACAGGCAGAAAGGGAAGTAGAGGGTAAGGAGACCTAGCTGGCTCTGCCAGAGGCAGATCTTACCTGTCCTGCTTGCCCTAAAAAAGCCTGGTGCCTATGCAAGGGACTGAGAGGTGGCTCCTGTGGCCATAGTCTAGGCAAAATAATCCATCCACTAATAAGTGAACATGGCAGAAATACAGTCAGCATTTCCTCAGTCTTGCCAATAAAGTCAACTCCTCCGCGCACCAGGGAGGAGATGTATGAAAGGGGCAGAGAGACTTGGAAGCTTTCATCCTAACTCACTCTTTTTTGTTTTTGTTTTGTTTTGTTTTGAGACCGAGTCTCACTCTATCATGCAGGCTAGGGTGCAGTGGTGCAATCTTGGCTCACTGCAACCTCCGCCCCCTGGGTTCAAGCGAATCTCACGCCTCAGCCTCCCGAGTAGCTGGGACTACAGGCACCCACGACCACGCCTGGCTAATTTTTTATTATTAGTAGAGACACGGTTTCACCATGTTGGCCAAGCTGGTCTCGAATTCCTGGCCTCAAGTGATCTGCCCACCTCGACCTCCCAAAGGGCTGAGATTACAGGCATGAGCAACCCCACCTGACCACCTAACTCACTCTTGAGAGGCCAGAAGTGATGCTGGAACTTTCTTCCTCTGTGGGTTAAAATGGGAAAATTAGGAAGAACACAAGGCATGAGAGATGCAGCGATGGATATGTCTATATGGAGCTTCTGTCTGCATCCAGTAGAAAATGCATTTCTAGGCACCAGGTTTAAGAGAGAAAACCTGGAGTCTTGTCTGTTAGCATTCTCCTTCTCCACAAACCTGAGAGGGAATACATTTTGCTCCAACACACCCGGATGTAGGAAATGTCACATTCCTATTTCTGTAACTTCAGTTAAATCTGCTCTCAGTCCCTGGATGCCTGGCAGGTGGAGAATTCAATCTTGTCATTACCAGCATTCCTTTCCCTTCTCCATGGGCTTATGTAAGAATTTTGGGCTTACACACTTTTGGAAAGCCAGGTAGGAACTACATCTCCCCAACTCTCCATTCTTCCAGCTGCTCATGATCCATCAGCCTTTTTTGGGCCATCTGCTATAACAAGACCCTCCTCACAGCATCATTCCACTGACCCACAGGCTCAGCCCCAGGGACCCTCACTATAACAGGTCTCCACTATGCATAGGAACTCACAAAAACCTTCTCTTAATCTTGGCTTCCTCTGATATCCAGCCACTTCCCCACTTCTCACCTTAAACACAGATGGCAGCTCCTTCCCATCGTTCCAAACCTTGGGGATTGTCCAGCCAAATTCTCTTCAGCCACCAAAGCTTCACCCGCCCTCTTCAGGGAGATGATGCAAGGGCATCTGAGATCTTTGGAAGCCCAATTCTGGCCTCTCTTTGGGGTGGGCCGAGAGTGGGAACTAGACTCTCTTTTCCAAGTGCCATGTTTATCTTGTTCATCATTATATTATCTCCAATGCCTGGCACATAGTAGGCACTACAGACTGACACATAGTAGGTGCTATTAGTGTCTGTATAATGGAACTCTTGAGGTTGAAGCTATTAGCAGAAACCTGCCAAGCAAAAGGATGGAAAACCGATCACCAAAAAAAAAAAAAAATGAAAGCAATCATGGCTTTGAGCTCTAAACACACAAGGCACAAGCCCAAGTTTGGGCAATTTTAATACAACAGCCATTTTGCCTCCAAACAAGCCGGCACTGGAAACCTCCCTCTGCCTCTTAAAGAGAACCAGTTTCTCTTTCTCTAAGTGGGCAGCATTTCTCCCCGGTGGCAGTACCCAGCCCACTGCCACCAGCAAAGGACTGCATCCAGGAGCAAAGAGTTTGAGTTTAAATAATAGATTTTATAGGGAAAAACAAAGTAACATCCACATAAATCTGGAACTACCACCACTTTCCAGAGGCCGAATCCCATTTGTGGAGTCTCTTGCATGTTAAGCACCTTGCAGTCAGCTCAACTACATACTTTTGGGATTCGATGCAGAGAAGAGTGAAGGTTATCTGCAAAGTAAAGGAACCAGGGCTCAGAATTCCCAGAGCAATCCATGACAAAGGAGGTGAGTAGAAAAGGGAAGGGTGAAGTCAAAGGAGAGAAGTCAATGAGTTGGCCAACACCAAGCAAGAATCATGGGACACTTTCCACGGCCCCACATCTCAAATGAAGTCAACAAAACCCATCAATGCTTGGTGTAAGTGTTGTATGCTCCCGGAAATGAAAGCAGGGGCCACATTTCAGGTCAGTAGTGTCGCAGTAGAGGCAACAGTCATGAACTTGTGGGCCCTGGAGGATGGGATGATTCTGAGACATTGAATCCCTACACTGATCTCAGTAGAAATCTCAGGTAGGGCTTCAACATTCGTGGACCAAGGACTCTGTGGGCCTGAGAGCAACAGCCTTGGTGCATGTCCCAGCTCCATCAATCCCAACTGGGGCTTTGAACAAGTTACTTATTTTTTTAACTAACGTTATTTTAATTGACAAATCATAATTGTACACATTTATGTGATGTTTTGATATGTGCATACAATGTGGAATGATTAGATCAAACTAATTAACATGTCCATCCCCGAATTTACTGACAATTTTTATGATGAGACATTTGAAATGTACCCACTTAGTTATCTTGAAAGATACATTATTATTGACTACAGTCACGCTGCTGTGCTATAGATTTCAAAGCATATAATCCAGCAACCCAACTTCTGGGTACAGACCAAGAAAAAATTGAAGTCAATATGTTGAAGGGATCTCTACATTCCTATGTTCACTGCAGCACTATTCACAATACCCAAGATATAGAATCAACCTAAGTGTCCATCAGTAGATGAAAGGATAAAGAAAATGTACTATATACACACAACGGAATACTATTAACCCTTAAAAAAGAAAGAAATCCTGTCATTTTCAACAACATAGATGAACTTGAAAGACATTGTGTTAAGTGAAATAAGCCAGGCACAGAAAGACAAATACTGCATGATTTTACTTATACGTGGAATCTAAAGAAGTTGAACTCACAGAAATAGAGAGTAGGACAGTGGTTATCAGGGGCTGGGGTGGAGGAAAGGTAGGGGATAGGAGACACTGGTCAAAGGGTACAAAGTTTCCAACAGGAAGAATAAGTTTTGAACAAGCTAAACTCCTCTGAAAGCTCAGTTCCTCATCTGTAGAGCACGGACACATCATCGACCTTCTAAGGATGTTGATTTGAGAGTAAGAGATGATGTTCAGCACAATACCTAATGCACAGTCAGGTCTCCTTAAGCTTGAACCTGCATTGCCATGACCTCTACATCTCAGGAGAGAAAGGCTCACAGCCAGTGTCTCAGTTCCCAGTGAAAAATGGATCCCAGACCAGGCTGAACAGCAGGATCCCTAGGGGATATCCATCCCTACTGAATCAGAATCACCAGAGGTAGAGCCTGAGTATGTATGTATGTGTATGTGTATGTATGTATGCATAAGAGACAGGGTCTTCCTCTGCAGTCCAGGCTGGAGTGCAGTGTCACAATCATAGATCACCGCAGCCTCAAATTACTCCTGGCCTCAAGCCATCCTCCCACCTCAGCCTTCAGAGTAGCTGAGACTACAGGCACATGCCACCAAGCCTGGATACTTTTTTTTTCTTTTTTCTTTTTGGAGAGAGTCTCACTCTGTTGCCCAGGCTGGAGTGCAATGGTGCAATCTTGGCTCACTGCAACCTCTGTCTCCCGGGTTCAAGTGATTCTCATGCCTCAACCTCCTGAGTAGCTAGGATTACAGGCATGCACCACCACACCAGGCTAATTTTGCTTTTTTCATTGTTGTTTCTTGTTTGTTTTTCACATATAGGACTTTTTATTTGCCACTATTATAAGTCTAAACTTTAAACAGATTCTTGGACTGGTGGTTCATATCCATCAGCTCATTCAACTTTAGCATGTGTCTCGTCCCTAGTGGGTTTTCCAGAACTACTGCCTTCACCAGTAAGCTCCATGCCTTTCAAACCCAGGGTTCTCCAGCATTTTTACTTTTCTAATGAAGACATCATGGAGAGGATAAATTGTCAAGCCTTTTCTACATCTTTTCCAATGTTGTCTGGAATCAATTTATTAACCACTTCTTTCAAGTCGTTTGTCTGCACCTCTCAGGTCATGATTTCCATCATCTTCTTCTGGATTTGGTGGACTGTTGGTGCTGAGGATAAGAGGTCTTCAGTATCTGATTGTTGTGTTTTCTAGTAAAACCAACACAAAACAGATGAAAGAAGTAACCATCAGTAGTCTTGACATCAACATGAGCTTCAATCATTGTTGAACATTTTTCAACCATGGAACATATTTTGTCACAGGTAAGACCCATGCCATAGAAGTCAGTCAGGCAGTTTTTGCCCTGAACATCTTCAGTAATCAGCTTGAATTTTCTAAATGCAGCTTCATCATTCTGCACATCAGCAAGACTCACTTCAAACACAAGACCCTTGAGACCGTCAGATGCAATTTGGGTTCCTTGGGTCCTGGTGACCAAGTCTTTCCAATATTTCTTATATTGAACATAGCAGGTGCTTACACATCATACTGATCTTTCTTAGAAAATGGATCAACTATTTTCTTCTTAACTCCCTTTTTGCCACCTTTCACAAGGCACTTGTTCTTAACAACCGCCATGGTGCTGCTCAGAGTACCAAAAGGCTAAATTTTATATTTTTGGTAGAGACGGGGTTTCACCATGTTGGCCAGGCTGGTCTTGAACTCCTGATGTCAGGTGATCTGCCTGCCTCAGCCTCCCAAAGTGCTGGGATTACAGGTGTGAGCCACTGCACCCAGCTGCTATTTATTTTTTCTTTTTTTGTAGAGACAGGGTCTTGCCATGTTGCCAAGGCTGGCCTGGAACTCTTGGCCTCAAGCAGTCCTCCCACCACAGCCTCCCAAAGCACTGGGATTTCAGGTGTGAGCCACCATGCCCAGCCGGGAATCTATTTCTGAAGCCAATCAAGCGTTGAATAAAATTGCAACTTGGGCTGTTTTTCCTTGCATTTTTTACATTTCAATGGTTTTTAATATATTCAGAGATATACACAAACATTACTAGTCAATTTTAGAACATTTCATGACCTCAAAAAGAAACCTCATACCCTTTAGCTAACACCCCCTATCCTCCCATGCCCCTACCAGCCCTGAGCAACCACTAATCAACTTCCTATTTCTATAGATTTCCATCTGAATGAAATCATGTAGAATGTGATCTTTCACCTGTTTTGAAGGTTCATCCACGCTGTAGCATATGTACTTTGCTCCTTTTTGTGATCAAATAATATTCCACCATGTGGGTAGACTACATTCGGTGTATCTCTTCATCTAGTGATGGGCATTTGGATTAATTCCCTCTTTGGGTTAGTAGGAGTGATGCTACCGTGATTATTCACGTACAAGTTTTTGTGTGGACCTGTACTTTCATTTTTGAATATGAAAATATGGCACATCTCCAAGGAAGACATGTAAGTGGCCAATAAGCACATGAAAAGATTCTCAATGAAATTCATCATCAGGGAAACAGAAATCAAAACCACAATGAGATACCACGTCATACCCATAAGGATAGCTAGAATCGAAGATACAGAAAATTGGCCTGGTGCGGTGGCTCATGCCTGTAATCCCAGCACTTTGGGAGACCAAGGCGGGTGGATCACCTGAGGCCAGGAGTTTGAGACCAGCCTGGCCAACATGGTGAAATCCTGTCTCTACTAAAAAAATACAAAAATTAGCCAGGCATGGAGGCAGGTACCTATAATCCCAGCTACTCGGGAGGCTGACGCAGGAGAGTAACTTGAATCTGGGAGGCAGAGGTTGCAGTGAGCCGAGATTGTGCCACTGCACTCCAGCCTGGGTGACAGAGCAAGACATCATCTCAAAAAAAAAAAAAAAATACAGAAAATAACAAGTGTTGGTGAGGATGCAGAGAAACCAGAACCTTCATACACTGCTGGTGGGAATTAAAATGGTGTAGCCACTGTGAGAAACAGTTTTGACAACTTCCCAAACAATTCTACATAGAGTTACCAAATGACCCAGCAATTGTACTCCTAGGTATAGGCCCAACTTGGGCTCTTTTAATCTATGGAAAATGAACTATGGGTACTTGGCAAGAACAAAGAGGGAGAGAGGCAGAAATGCTGCCATGAGGGCACATTGATTGGTCTCTAGTACACATGGCTCCCACTGCAAATGGCCTCTAAATGACTTCATCAGTTGCTCATAAAAAAATCACCCTCTGCTCCGATCGTGACAGAAGAAGTGTGGATTGGACCTGGTGAGCCACGGTAAGACTGACTGCTAAACTTTATGAACGATGAGGGGATTTGCACGTATAATCTTGACTGTACTAGATTTTTTATTTTATCCACTGTCTTTGAAATCCTAACTCTTGACTAAGAACTGACTTTCCTGTACTTGTTGTTGACTCTAAGTAAATTTCCAATTCCACATACTCCAAAGATGATGTGCTGAAAAATCTCTCAAAAGAAAAATGCTAAGAATACAGGCATAGTTATATGGCAAATTTTGCAGAATTAACACAAATTGCACTTGTAGGTACGAAGCACAAAACATTTTCATGGGTAAAGAAAAAAGTGTTCTTCACTCTAGCAGACGCTGCAGAATGAGGCCAATCAAGGTGCTTGCCCAGCCAGACCTTGGGCTCTTACCTAATTTGTGTTAGAGTCAACTCTGATGGAGTCTGTATCTCAGTCATCTTTTTTTTTTGACATGGAATCTCGCTCTGTCTCCCAGGCTGGAATGCAGCGGTGTGATCTCAGCTCACTGCAACATCTGCCTCCTGGGTTCAAGCGATTCTCCTGCCTCAGCTTCCCAAGTAGCTGGGACTACATATGTGTGCCACCATGCCCGGCTAATTTTTGTATTTTTAGTAGATACGTTTCATCATGTTGGCCAGGCTGTGCTCAAACTCCTGACCTCAAGTGATCTGCCTGTCTTGGCCTCCCAAAGTGCTGGGATTACAGGCATGAACCACCATGCCTGACCTCAGTCATCTTTTTATCCTCCACACCTGGCAAGTTCTAGACACACTGTGGTTCCATACAAGTCTGTGGAATAAACAGGAGATAGATAGAAAGTGAGAATTCTGGGAGTAGAGAAGATTCCAGAAATTGTGCATATTTCCCAGAGACAGTGGCCAAATTCCTCAATCTTGCCAGAGTTTCCCTATCTCAACTCAAACCTTATGTGTGGGCCCAGGTGCAGTGGCTCACACCTGTAACCCGAACACTTTAGGAGGCTGAGGTGGGCAGATCACTTGAGGCCAGGAGTTTGAGACCAGCCTGGCCAACATGGTGAAACCCTGTCTCTACTAAAAATACAAAAATTAGCCAGGCATGGTTGTATGCACCTGTAGTCCCAGCTGCTCAGGGGACTGAGGCACAAGCATTGCTTGAACCCAGGAGGTGGAGGTTGCAGTGAGTCAAGATTATGCCACTGTACTGTAGCCTGGGCAATAAAGCAAGACTGTCTCAAAAGAAAAAAAAATAAAAAACCCTTATGTGTGGGCCTCGTTACAGAATTAATGTTTATATGGACAACATGTACATGGGTGTATGTTAAGAACATGAGTCATCCACAAGATTTTAGCAAAGTCCATTTAGAAAGCTCAATGCTTTGGACTTCCACTTGCTTTGCTGCCTTTGTCCTCAGAAGGAGGCTTCATCCTTCCATGTATCCAGCAAATCCTTTATGCAGAGATGTACACAACACACTCCTATCCTTGGCTATGACACCTTGAAAGGCTCCTCTTTGTGGGCCCTGGTGCTCATTTCAGAGTAGTTCAAATTAAGGTGATCAGCTTTCATGCCAATCACTCTACAAATCACTCCTATTATGACCAATTTTTCTAAATGCTTTATTGAATTATTACTAAAAGAAATGTGCACATAGAAGAGGTCAACATAGTACTTTCCTTACAAACTGAACATACTGGCCAGGCACAGTGGCTCATGCCTGTCATCCCGGCACTTTGGGAGGCCGAGGTGAGCAGATTGCTTGAGCCCAGGAGCTCAAGACCAGCCTGGGCAACGTGGTGAGACCCCACTCTCTACAAAAAATAAATAAATACAAAAATTAGGCAAGAGTGGTGGCACATGCCTGTAGTCCCAGCTACTCCAGAGGGCTAAGGTGGGAGGACTCCTTGAGCCCAGGAGGCAGAGGTTGCAGTGAGCCATGATGGTGCCACTGTGCTCCAGCCTGGGTGACAGAGCAAGATCCTGCCTCAAAAAAAAAACAAAAAACTGAACATCTCCATATTAGCAACACCCAGTTCAAGAAACAGAACATTACAGCCCCTTGCAGGATATTCCTGGGGTCTCTTCCATCTCTACTACCAACAACCTCCACCTATTTCACCTGACATTGTACTTTATGAGAGCAGCAGTTCTCAGATGGGGACTATTTTGCCCCCTGGGGACATTAGGCAATATCTGGAGACACTGGGGGTTTTCTCTACTTGGTGGGAGTTGTGTTACTGCATCCAGTGAGTCCAGGGATCCAGGGATGCCACTCAACATCCTAAAATGCACAGGGAACCCCAACACATACAACAGAGAAATTGCTGAGCCGAAATGTCAGCAGCGTCACAGCTGAAACCCTGACATACACAGAATCACACAGTATCTGCTCTTTCGTGCTCAGGATCTCTTTCATTCTAATCATTTCATAGGAAACAGAAATATCATTTGGAGGCAGGTAGAGTCCAAAACAAAGAAAATCCAGAGTTGTTTTTTTAATCAGCCTGGTGCCTTTAGAGCTAGGATTTGGTTTCCATTCTTTCTGTCTCATTTTCAAGTGATTTTTCTTCAAACGGCATCTGCTGGGCTCAAGACCCGGAGATCCCCACAAAGCTGAGATTCACATGGAAATTTTGTACACACCCACACAGGTATACACTTCCATTTACATGCAGACATCCACCCACAGATACACACATCTGGAGACCAAGACAGAAATCAAACTCCACCATAAAAGCACAGTCCCCCGAACAGGAGAAATGCACCATTCACTCCAGAGAGGTACCTATTGGTTTAATTCAGCCTCTGATAGTCAGGCTGTTGTCAAGCCCAGCTCTGAAAGTCTTCCCCTCTAGGAAAGAGAGATGGATTTTTTTCTTTACTCAAGAATATAGACCTAAAAAAACAAACACTTCTGCATCTCAAAGCAGGCTCTACCTCCTGAGCTACACATATTGATCAGCATTTTATTGTCAATTTTCTTTTATTTGAACTGGAGAAAAATATAATCTAATTATGTTCTTACTGACAGTTGGGAATCAGTCACACTAAATCTAATTCTCCGGGTTCTCGTGATTAAGGTGTTTAATTTGGGGGACAACAAAGCAAAAGCATTGGTCATGTTTTAATATAATTAGTACAGAATATACCTAAGGGGTTCAAGTATCACTGTAGCAAGAAGCTCATTCTGCAGTAAAAGGGGGGTTCTACCACTAGGATTGAGTTAGGGTGGTTCATGGCTGCACTGTTTTATCAATGTCTCTTCAAGAGTCCATGGAATGTGGAATGGGAAAGACTGAAATAGTCCAAGTCTTGGCTAAGCTTCTGTAAAGGGGTGTTAGGAGCCGATAAAATAACCTGGTCTTTACAGACATCCCACACTGTAGTTCTCTAAGCTACAGATTCTCAGATTTTTCTATTTTATAAACCAGTAAAAATATTTTTTTAATTTGAGAACCAACATAAGGTTGCTATTTTTTTTTCTTTTTGGTAAGAAGGAACTTTTTTAAAGTACCAGTTTTACACACACACACACACACAGACACACATACACACACACACACAGAAATTCCACCATGATTGGTCAGAATAGGTTAGGTTTTGCTGCAATAACAAACAACTCCTAAATCTTGGTAACTTCAAACATCAGAAGTTGTTTTTCTCACTCTTGCTACATCTGCAGGGAGGTGTGGGGTGCTCTGTTTCCCATCAAACTTGCCCTAAGACTAAGGCTAATGGGGGTTGCATTACCTCGAGTATCACCAAGCAGGGAACAGAGGGAGGAGAATGCTAGAGAGCCCTGTACTAAGAATTAAATGCTCCAGGCTAGAAGTCTCACACTGCACCTCTGCCCCCAGCCTACTGGCCAGTACTAGCCACATCCCCTCCCCCGCCACAGGGCAATGCATGAAGACAGGAGAATTGGATACATTACAAATTTCTACCCCATGGCATTTCATAAAGGAGAAAAAATGCAAATACAAAAATGTTTTAATAGAATATATAAATTTTTAGAATAAAGAACAATCCTCCAAAAACGACAGCTGGTGGTCTTTCACCAATGGGCACATTTCTGTGACATTTTCTCTGTTTTTCTATTTTATCCTTGACCCATGAACATTTTATACAGATGGTCCAAAGAACACCATTTGGGGACCACTGCTCTAATCAGGTGATGAAAACGGCCCCAAGAACAGAGCACAGTCTCCTTAGAAGGGCCAGGGTGACCACGTTCTCACCATCAATGCACAGACATCCACCTGCAGCATCCTCACATAGCAACATCAAACGGTGGCTCTCTATAGCTTGATTCTAACGCCCCTTGATCTTCATAATCACTGTAAAGCTCTCTGGCCCCAAGATCTAACATCGCCACTCTAGCTACATCCTGGAACTGTTCCCCTCTCCTGCCTCCTCATCCCTCTAAACTTCTCTTCACAACCTCATGTTTCCTTCTTGCTTTACCTTCCTGCTCAGCCTGGACCTTACAGTCACCTTCTTCTTGTAATGTTCTCCTAAACTCCTTCTTCCCTGCTTTCAACCACACCCACCTGGAAAATTTCCATACCCCATTGATGACTTGCCTTGCAACTGCCCAAGGGCTGCTGAATGATACTGGAAAGAATCACAACATGGATCTGGTAGTTCCACTAAATAATCTCACCATCCAACTCTAGGGTAGACTTCACTTCTGTTCAGCAATATTTTTAAGCATCACAAATAAATTCCAAACAATATTTGCTAGAAAAATTGACTTTAAACCTCTTCCGTATCTCAAAGCCCCCCAAACCCATCCCTAGGGGTTTCAGAGCCCACTCAGAGTTGAGTTCGCTCAACTCACTTCCATCTCACCCCTAGATCACTGTATCTGGACCCTCTTCCTCTGCCTTTCCCATCTCATAAGGAGAAGCATCCTTTCTCCTTTCCCAAGCTACCATCTCCACTTGCGCCTCATTTGAGACCTCCCTTTATCACCCATTCCCTTGGAACTCCCATGACTCACCACCTTCACTCCTCATTTCACTCATATTTTGCACCATGTATGTGCCAGGCGTTTAACATATAATCATGCTTAAGTCTCCACATGCTAACAAGAAAAACCTTGATTATCCCTGCTATGCCCTCAAGTCATTACCCTCCCCACTCCCTTCCTGTGTTCCCAAACTTTGTTGATCTTCATCAATCCCTCTGTTGCAGATGGCTCCGAAGTTTGCATCCTATTAGGTTGGTGCAAAAGTAATGGCAAAAACAGCAATTATTTTTGTACCAGCCTACTATCTTTTCTCCTTCTACCAAACTTTGTCCCTGAGCCATCTCATCACCTATAACTACCTCCTCCATACAGTTGATTCCCAGATCTGTATTATTCTACTGCAAGTCCATTCCTCACCTTTCTCGGCTAGAATAGCAGAAGCCCAATTAGAATTCATGCTACCAGTTTCCCACCACCACCACCACCACCACCACCACCACCACCACCATCGCCCTGACATTGTTAGCAAAACCATCTCTTGAGTGGAGCTCAAAGATTTGTAATCTCCCACTCCCCAGAAAGATAACTTCAGACTCAGCCTAGAAGTAAAGATCCTCCAGATACGGCCTCAACTACCCTCCAACCCATGTCCCCAGTGCATCCCTTTGATGCCCCCTTCAGTGGAGTTAAAATGGAGTGAGTCTTTTTCTTTTCACATACTCCTGGTGTTCTTCCACAAATACAATTTTCACCTCTTGAATATTTTCAAGGATTCTCCATGCTACACACAGTGAAATCCAAACTCCCCATCAGGACCCCAGTCTTCCCAAACCCTCTTTGCACTTTTCTGCCTCCATGCTTTTCCTTGGGCCATCCTCTTCTCTAATATAACCTTGTGTATTACTCTGGGTTCTCCAGAGAAAGAGCAGAGAGATAGAGGTAGAGCTATACACATAGAGAAAGACAGATTGGTTTGTTGTAAGGGATGGCTCACATGGTTATGGAGGCTAAGGAGTCCTGGAGTCTGCAGCCAGCAAGCTGGAGACCAGGACAGCCAATGATATAGTTCCAACTCGAGTCCACATCTAAAGTCAGGAGAAGACTGATGTCCGAGCTCAAATATAATCAGGTAAAGAGAGCAAATTCTCTGTGACTCTACCTTTTTGTTTTGTTCAGGTCTTCAGTGGATTGGATGAGGCTCACCCACATTGGGGAGGACAATCTGCCTTATTCAGTCTACCAATTAAATGTTATCCTCATTCAGAATACCTCAGAGACACACCCAGAATAATGTGTAGTCAAATATCTGGGCACCCCACAACCCAGTCAAATTGATACATAACATTAACCATCATGTCTTGCTTCTACTCTCCCCCCATTACTGCATGTCCAAATCCTTCCCTTATTACAAGGCTTAGTTCAAATGTCGCCTCTTAACTAAGCCTTCCCTGCTAACCGCAAATATTAATAGAATTGGTCTCTCCCTTCTCTGATGTCTTAAAATACATTGTGTGTTTCTCTTTTACTGTATTTATTACAAACTCCCTTATAAATCAAGACAGTGATTCCCAGACAAATTATCAAAAGAGTATAAAAGAAGTCTTCTTTGAGTGTGAAATATCTCATGGAATATAGCATACGGCCTCTTCATGAAGAAACTACTGGGAGAGAAGAAGACAAGATGGAAGAGGCCAGGGAAAGGGGGTGAGTAGAAAGCACAATGAGGCTGGGCTCATACGGTGGCTCACACCTGTAATCCCAGCATTTTGGGAGGCCAAGGCTGGCAGATCACGAGGTCAGGAGATCGAGACCATCCCGGCTAACACAGTGAAACCCTGTCTCTACTAAAAATACAAAAAAATTAGCCAGGCATGGTGGTGGGCACCTGTACTCCCAGCTACTCGGGAGGCTGAGGCAGAAGAATGGCATGAACACGGGAGGCAGAGCTTGCAGTGAGCCGGGATCGCGCCACTGCACTGAAGGCTGGGTGACAGAGAGAGACTCCAACTCAAAAGAAAAAAAAAAAGCACAATGAAATGTCAGTGGATGGGTGCCTATAATTTCTAAGGGAAACAGAATATAATCCAAGATTTTTATAGCCAACTAAATTATTGCCCAATCAAAATAGGCAAAAGACACTATCACATGTTCAAGAACTTAGAGAATATAGTATTTCTGACCTCTTTTTTTTTTAAAAAAAAAAAGCCTTCATAATAAAATTTAGTCAGCCAAGAAATTAAAAAATAAGAAACTTGTGAATTGAATGACCATGACAAAAGGCTAGTGATGAGAGCTGAATCCATTTAAAAATAGGACTATGATTGCAGAACAGAAAGAAATGGTGGTCAACCTTAACAACATAAAACAACCTAGAAATAACTAGTTTCCAGGGGTAAAGGGAGGGACTGTACGAAGTAGAAGTGGTAATGCCCTTTATTAAGTCAATTAATCAGGTCTAAAATTGAAACTTGGTTTTAAATATATAACTTCTTGTTTATTTTCCTCCCTAACCACCTGAGGAACAACCACCATGATGAATGACACAGTAACTATCTGGACCAGGAAGTTCATGACCAATCAACCGCTCCAGAGGAAACAAATGGTCTCCAAAGTCCTTCACCCCGGGAAGGCAACAACATGTACAAGACCACAATGGATGTCATCTTCATATTAATAGTTGGACTCAGAACCCATTTTGGTGGTGGTTAAACAATGGGCTTTGGCATGCTATCGGGTTCTTTGAATTATGCAAAGAAAAATGAACTCAAACATAGACTTGCAAGACACGGCTGGCATGAGAAGAAGACGACCTCAAGAAAACAGCAAAAGGAATGCAAGGGCAGAATGAAGTCAAGAGGCTGCAAAGGCCAATGTCGGTGCTGGCAAAAAGCAAAAGGAGTAAAGATTTTGCAATGACTTTATTTTCAGTGACTGTACCAATTTTTCACGAGATGATCAGTCAACTGTAAAGACTTCTACATATATATAAAACATCTTAATATTTTTCATCACCTTTGATTTCTTAGATGTTCTAGAAACTGATTTTTGATAAGAAAAAACTACATTTATCTGAGCTGACCAGTTCGTTCAGTTTCACTTCCATTTCTTTTTCTTCAGATAAATTTACACAGCATTCAATTTGCTATTTCTTGTTTTTAAAATCTCATTTTGTGTGATCAGAAGTGTCTGTTCATGTCTCTAGCCATCTCTGTGCATAGCGAGGAATGCTGTTCACTTAATATTAGGAGGTTTATTTCTTGGGGTCCTGAGATTTGGGGTAATTTTTCTCCCTTTCTGTACTTTTCTGTATTCATTAATTTTTTGAGACAATGTCACCAATGTCCTTCATATTAATATTTGGAATCAGAACCCATTTTGGTGGTGGTTAAACAATCGTCACCCACATTGGAGTGCAGTGGTATGATCTCAGCTTACCAAACCTCCGCCTCCCAGGCTTAAGCGATTCTCCTGCCTCAGCCTCCCCCGTAGCTGGGATTATAGGCATGCACCATCATGCCTGGCTAATTTTTGTATTTTTAGTAGAGACGAGGTTTCATCATGTTGCCCAGGCTGGTCTCAAATTCTCGGCCTCGAGTGATCTGACCACCTCAGCCTCCCAAGTGCTAAGATTACAGGTGTGAGCCACCGTGCCCAGCCTCCTCACTTACACTTTTACAGAAGATCTGATCATACCCACTCCGCAGAAGTCAGAATGGCCCCCACGTGGTGTTTAACGGGAGTGAAAACTTGAGTTCAATCAACTGAGGGTGACACAGAAACATCTCCCCCAAAACGCTTTTGGCAGCTCTGCTGATCCATAACCTGGCTCCATTTCAGGGCAAGACCTCCACTTAAGCTGCACTGGCTACCACTAGAGTAAGTCACATTAACTCATGACAAACACAACTGAAGGGCAAAAAGATTCTTTTTAAAATGATTTTTGTCTCTCACTTACCAACACACGCTGGCCTCCCTAGAGCCTGACTCCATTCAGCACCTGTTCCACTAAGCACCCACTGAAAGCTCAGCTCACAAGCTGAAATGACCCAGACATCAAGGAGTATACAATCCAGGGGAAAAACAGACCTGAATGCAAGTGATGACAATACAAGACGGAGTCAAAGAGCCCAACTTGAAGTTTCAGCAGAATAGCACCAAAGACTAGTTCCCAACCCAGCTCCCAGAGCCAGAGCCAGAGCCAGGGTGGCTGCATGAGATCAGCTGGGAGCTTTTGCAAACATAGATCCTAGCTGAGCCCCTAATCATCAAACTGTCTGGGATTGAGCTCCAGTAATTGGTGTATTTAATAAGCACCCACACACACATAATTCTGATGTTCCTAAGGGTTGTAGAAACATGGAACTATGGAAAACACTAAAAAAAAGGCAGTAAAAGAAAACTATAAATATTCATTACTGTCCCAGGCATCATAAGGACACTCCACATGCACTATTTCCAATACTTACAATAACCTGCAAGGCAAGCATTCATTCATGACGACGGGCTTTATCGGGATCAGAGCCAGCCCTGGGAATGCTTGAACCTGCGCTGAAGGTCACCCCTCCTCCCCACAGGAGGGGGCTCACATTAAGGAGCAGGGGCCAGATGAGAAACGGAGTGTCCTTTTATTATAAGACCACAGTGAGAGACTTTTTTTTTTTTCAGAGTCTCGTTCTTGCCACCCAGGCTGGTGTGCAGTGGTGCAATCTCAGCTCAATGCAACTTCCGCCTCCTGGGTTCAAGCGATTCTCCTGCCTCAGCCTCCCGAGTAGCTGGGACTATAGGCGCCTGCCACCACGCCCGGCTAATTTTTGTATGTTTAATAGAGACAGGGTTTCACCATGTTGGTCAGGATGGTCTTGAACTCTTGACCTTATGATCTGCCTACCTTGGCCTCCCAAAGTGCTGGGATTACAGGTGTGAGCCACCACGCCTAGCCTGAGACTTTCAAGTAAAGCCACAATGGACCACAGAGCTTAGACATCAGGGCTAACATGGAAACTCTGTCATTAAATCTTGAGATGTTATTATCTTTGCTCAAAGAAAAAAATAATCACAACTGACATTTTGAGAACTAGACATCTGAATGTAAACTTGATCTTAGAGGATATTAAGGAATTACTGGTAATTTGATTAGGTATGACAATGATCATATAAAAAATGCCCTCATGTTTTTAGAGGGAAAGTAAATTATATAGGGGTGAATATCATAATGCAATTACATAACTACTGTAAACTATTTTTTAAATACTTCAGAAAAACAAATAGAGTAAATATTGCAAACGTTAATAGTTTTTAAACCTATGTGATGGGTATATGATAGCTCATTAGTCTCTCTACTTTTATGTTTATTGAAAATTTTTCATAATAATAAAAAAAAAAAACCTTGGCCAGGCACAGCAGCTCATGCCTGTAATCTCAGCACTTTGGGAGGCCGAGGTGGATGGAGGACTGCTTGAGCCCAGGAGTTTGAGACCAGCCTAGGCAACATGGTGAAACCTCATCTCTACAAAAAATAGACAAATTAGTCAGGCATGGTGGTGTGCACCTGCAGTCCCAGCTACTCAGGAGGCTGAGGTGGGAGGATCACCTGAGCCCAGAAGGTCAAGGCTGCAGTGAGCCAAGGTCACACCACTGCACTCCAGCCTGGGTGACAGAGTTAGACCCTGCCTCAAACAAACAAGCAAACAAAAACCCTCTTGATCCCATTTCCCCCAAAAAAAAAAAAAATGATTTTTTTAAGATCTTACCGTCTCCCGGCCTGGTGCAGAGCAGAGGAAGTCGAGACAAAGTACAGCACACAAGGAATGGGGAGGGAGGGAAGCGTGGGGGAGGCTGACGGTGGGGACTCTCTCATCTCAGTTGATCCATGCACTTTGCTTCATGGAAGAAAGGAATGGAAGATGAATCATGCCCTTTAACACACAGTGACCTTCCTCACTAGTAAATGTGCCTCCAGAAGTGTCCAAGAACTCAGTGCCAGAGCCAGGCTGGCTGCATGAGAATCACCAGGGAGCTTCTGCAAACATAGGCCCCTACTGGGTCCAAATGTATTCATCTCTTGGAGAGGAGGAGAGAGGCAGAACAAGGAAAAGGATGGGAAGAAACCAGCCTTGTGCACAGGAGGATGCTGGGATTCCTCCTGCATGTTTAGTGCAATGCATCCTATTTTACAAGGTCACAGAAGCTCAGAGAGTTAAACCTGCCCAGGTTCTCATAGCTTGTACCTGGCAAAACCTGCCCAAATCTCTGTCTCTAGAGATATTTCCACTTGCTTCAACTCTGGAGCTGTCTTAGTTGTAAAGGTGACAGATTCCACTCATCACTCACTTTTGTTTGCAGATATTGCCTAAAGTCCCTTGTGAATATTTAGGTCAGGGCTATTTTTTTGAGTTTTCTGTTTGTTTGTTTGTTTCTTGGTTTTTTACAAAGCAATCTTGTAGAAAAAACCCAAAGTGGCTCCCCCATTTAAGACCCTGTAAACAGGGAGACCAGAGTCTGGACTCCTGGTCTGGTTTCCACACCTTCCTTAGATTTCCCTGTGTATAAAATCCAACAACAATCTTTGACAAATTGCCTCCCCCAGGGGAGAGATGGAGGAAGTGTTAACTTTGCTTTTTTTTTTCTTTTTTCAGACAGAGCCTTGTTCTGTCACCCAGGCTGGAGTGCAGTGGTGCCATCTCGGCTCACTGCAACCTCTGCCTCCTCAGCTCAAATGATTCTTGTGCCTCAGCTTCCTGAGTAGCTGGGACTACAGGCAGACGCCACCACACCTGGCTAATTTTTGTATTTTTAGTAGAGATGGGGTTTCGCATATTGGCCAGGCTGGTATCGAACTCCTGGCCTCAAGTGATCCACCCTCCTCGGCCTCTCAAAGTGCTAGGATTACAGGTATAAGCCACCATGCCCAGCCACTTTGCTATTTTATTTTAATAGACAGCTTCGAGGTCCAGTATGAGTTCACAGATTAGGGAAAATCACAGGCAAAGAAGAATACTTTGCATTCAAATAGTAGAATGTTTTCATTTTCAAAGAGCTCTCACCTGCCATCTAATCTTGTCTTCCTAGCAGTCCTGGGAGAGAAGCAGATGTGGTTTCCATTCCCACTTTCCACAAGAGGAGACTGAGGCAGAGGCTTTGCAGACACACAGAGGACATGTGAGGACAGGTGAAGGTCATGGTCATTGTCAGCCCCCTCCCTCAACTTGACATTCCCAGATCTGGTGAACTTCCAGTCAGAGGAGACAGAAGGACTGGATCACTCAACTCTGCTATGGGTACCAGGACCCAATTTTTCCCTGGCTAACTCGGTCACATCCTGTCTGGGATCTCCAACTACTACCCATCCCACAAGTCTCAGCTAAAACAGCAATTCAATGGGGAACTTTTTTCTGAGGCTCCAGGATTGGGCCAGGCCCTCTCCATGGCTCTCTGCCCTTCCCCTACTGCAGAACTTAGCACCTGTATGTCACTACTGTTTCAAACATGTGTCTTTAGTATGCTCTCCACGTTATATGCAGCATCTGCCAAGAATAATAATGAATGGTAAAACCTAATCTCGATTGAGTGTCGATGATGCACTTTTAATGTGACATCTTATTTAATCCTCACTATATCTGCAAGAGTAGAAGCTATTAATAGCCAATTTTCAGATAAGAAAATCAAAGCACAGTTTCTATAACTTACCCAAGCAGCTAGCTAGGAGGCAGCTCAGTTTGAGCCCAGGGAATCATATTCCAGAGACCGTGTTCTCAATTACTACAGCAGGTACCTCCCCAGAATCTATAGGTGGTTAACAAGTCTTTGTGGAATAAATGAACAGAAGTACAAGCAAATGGATGGATACGTAGGTGGATGGACAGACAGATGGGTGGATGGATAGATGAGTGGGTGGGCAGGTGGATGAATGAATGGATGCCTGAGTCAGTGAAGGGATGGCTGAGTGGGTGGAGAAATGGATGAGTGGGTGAATGGGTGGAGGGATATATAAATGAATGGATGGGCAGGTGGATAGATGGGTAGATGAGTGAATGGGTGGATAGATGCATGGGTGAGTGGATGGATAGATGGGTTGGTGGGTGGGTAGGTGGATGATAGCTGGGTGCATAAGAGACTGGATTGGATGGATAGATGGGTGGGTGGGTGGATAGATGGGTAGGTGGGTGGATGGATGTATGCATGTCTGGATGGATGGATGGATGCATGGAAGGGTGGAAGGGTTGACAGACAGACAGATGAACAGATGGACTTGAGCATTTATTCGGGGTCCTCCAAAGAATTGAGTGATTTCCCTAGGGTGTCTCATCACCTGCAGGTAGGTGGGCAAGGGGGCTTGCCTCTGTAATACTCATGATAATGGGTAGTGCTCAGCCTTAGTCACCACTCTCAGAACACTTTATTGACTAGGAAAGTCAAAACTGGCATTGATAACTAATGCAAGTTACAGCTATAACTAACAGAAGATGTTGAGCTGATGACAGCTGGGCAACCAATAATCAATAACTTGGCTGTGTCATGTTACTGCCATGCTGGGCAGGTAGAGCCAGGGGTTCCTTAATCCCTCTATCACATTGAGAATGCTTATCAAGACTTCCCCAACCATGGGGACAGAGATCTTATCAAATACTTGCAGTTCACCCCAAAAGGCTCACCCTCTTCGTTCCACCTGCACATGACCTTCGGCTCAAAGACATTTCCAGTCCTCCAGGTCAGCCCTTCTTCCAGCCTTTGAATTAACCCTGATGACTGCCTGCCCATTAGGTATCTTCACCTTTCATCACACAGCCTTTTCCAAGACTATCCTTCAATCCAGCCCTCACTAAACGCTGGAACTGTTGTTGACAAAATCCAGAACAAGCTGGGTGGGGGATGCAGGTGGGAAGCAGGCTGTAGTAATGGGGAAAATTTCTAAGCAATCTCGAACACAGAAAAGAAACTGAACAAGTAAGAGACAGGCAGTCAAGAGAAGTGTTAATTTTGCATAACTGAAGCTGAAGATCAGGAGGGCATGGCAGACCACAAGATAAATATGATATAGACTCCTTTCTAAAAAAGTGTAAACATCCACCCTTTCCTACTGACAACTAAGATCTTTACTAAAGGCAAATCAGAAAAACTGGGTATTTTATGCAATACAGTAAGAAGGTCCATAGGCAAGTATGTTCCCGACACCATCTTCTAGGATAACCCCTGGGATTCTGGTTACACCTGTCCTAAAGTTGTCTCTCACTCCTGCCGTTGGAGGACTACCGTGAGAGAAGAACCATGGTGAAGTGGTTAAGAGTGTGCACCCAGCGACCAGCCAGATGGCTTCAAACCATCAGTATCTAATACTGAGCAAGTTACATAATGTTCCTGAGCCTCAACTTTCTCATCTGTAAAGTGGGTATGACGTCATTCATTAATCAAATTCTAGGTGAACATACACTAAACACTAGAGACACAAATGAGAATCAGGAACACGCATGGCCCTGGCCCTCACGGTGACTACCGTCTTGAAGGGGAAGGATGACACGCACAGAAATAGGAAGCTGTAGCTGAACTAGTGTCTACCACAGAGAGGCACCTGGTGTCATGAGAGCAGATAACAGGGAGTTGCTGTGACTGAGTCAGTGTGGCCAGGCGTCCCTGAGGATGTGGTGACTCCACTGTCAGATGAGACCGTGACCAGGTGAAGAGGCAGAGAGAGGGAAAATCTTTCCAGGCAGAAAGAGCAGGATGTGCAAAGGCCCTGTGGCAGGAAAAGAGCAAAGGAAGTGCAAGAGCCTGAAAGAGGCCAGAGAGAGCAAGTGAACATGTGGATAATCACAGCACTGACCTCATACAGGACTTGCAAGAAATTGAGACCCTGTCTGTAACAGATTCAGCAATGACTAAATAGAAACTATCTCCTAAAAGCACAGGATAAGGCTCACTGGTGCTATTTCCCATGTGAGGCTGCCACAGACTCAGAGGCCAAGTTCAACCTGCCTGTAGACAACCTCCAAGCCAGCTGGACACACATACACCCTCAGGCTCAGAATACCCCTGACAGAGTCCTGGATGCTTGAAGTCATGATAAGTATCCAGAATGACATAGAATTCTAGCCAGGCATGGTGGCTCACACCTGTAATCCCAGCACTTTGGGAGGACGAGGTGGATCATCTGAGGTCAGGAGTTCGAGACCAGCCTGGCCAACATGGTGAAACTCCCTCTCTACTAAAAAAATTAGCCGGGTGTGGTGGTGGGTGCCTCTAGTCCCAGCTACTCAGGAGGCTGAGGCAGGAGAATCGCTTGAACCTGGGAGGCAGAGACTGCAGTGAACCGAGATTGCACCATTGCACTCCAGCCTGGGCAACAAAAGTGAAACTCCGTCTCAAAAAGGAAAGAAAAAAAAAAAAAAGAATGACACAGAATTTGCTAAAGGGGGAGAAAGGGCTTTCTTCCAAAGCTGGGCCTGGTTTCTACAGAAAGTCTTTCAGATGAAAATTAAGCAGCTCTTTGCAAGCACCTCAGAGGAGAACCCCTCACCCTGATGAATCAGGCACACGGGCAGATCCAAGACAATTGGCTGCGTGCATGTGAACAAGCTTATGGTGGAAATGCAGTGCTTTATCTGTTTGGGGTGGTTTAATCACCAGGAGAGAGAAGCTTCTAAAGCAGCATTCAGAGGTGGCTGTTGCCTGGGTTTTCTGGAAGGGGGAGGCGGTGAGGATGAGGGCTTCCGTTTCATCTACAGGCCCCTTGCAGAAGGAGCTGGGGAAAGCTTTGCAGCCATCTGCACACTGTTTGCCATCTTGTCTGGCTGGGCAGCCGAGCTCCAGATGGGGGCGGATGGGATAGCGCTTGCCACTGTATTTGGAAAGAGATGGCAGGGAAGTCAGCCCCCGTGGAGAAGACAGGAGCAGGCAGGTGCTGGACAGTGCTGCCCAGGCCCCTGGAGCTGAAGTGTCCAACCTGACAGCCTCTAGGTGCCACTAAAGCAGCCCAAGAGGATCTTCTCTGTCCATCTCCATCCTGGCACCTACAGACACTTGGAGAGGTCCTTCACATGGGAACTCACAAATGCACACTGATAACCCCCACACGGAACTCTCATATGTAACAAGTGAAAAGACAGGATGCCAGTTAAACCTGAATTTCAGATAAACAACAAATCATTTTTTAGGGTAAGTAGGTCCCAAATATTGCATGGGATATATTTGCACCAAACAAAAAAAAATGGTTAATGAGAAATTCACATTTAACTGGACCTCCTGGCAAGCCTAACCCTGCGTAAACACAACCTCGAGTTTGAAACTCACAGAGAAGCCAAGGCCGTGCTCACACACATGCACAAACCCATATGCCTTACAGAGTCAAGGGCTGTGATGAGGGTCCCCACCCTTGCACACTTCCCTGTCCTCTGTCTGGGCTCAGAGTAAACAGGGGGTCACCTGGCATCCAGGTCTAAGCTGGGCTTGGAGGTGTTCTAATCAAGCAGGATGCTGACCTGCACTTCTCCAGCTCAGCCGGGGCTGCAGCCAGGCCTAGCTTCCAGTCTCGGGCCTAGAACACACAGCACAGCCCCAGACCCCTGCAAGAAGGGTTCATCTCAAAGTCCATTGGTTCAGGACCTATCAGAAGCCCCACTTCTTTCCTCTGTTTCTGCTGCCATTGCCCCAGTCTCTGACCCTGCCACTCAATCACTCTATAAACACAGCAGGTACCAGGGGTGGCTCTGGGCTCGGCACTCAAGACAATGCCCCTGGTAAAGCCACAGTCTAACAATGACAGTCAACAACGTATCAGCAACAGCCCTGCCCCACAGGTGCTGAGTGCGCACAAGGCCGGCGCTGTGAACGTGTTCTCAACAGTGATCTCACTGTACCGTCATGGCAGCTCTAGGATGCAGACAGCAGCATCACATTATCCCCATTTTACTTATGAGAAAACTGAGGCCTGAAGAAGGCAAACACAGGCCTCGGGATTTGCAGTAACATTGCCAGGAATGTTTGAGAAAGCAAACTTCTCAGAGTGAGGCAGTCTGCCAAAGCTCAGAAGCCAGAGCCCCTGTTAGCAGGGCCTGGGGGGACTGTTAGCAGGGTCTGGGGGGACAAGTGGGTAGGGGCTGGGACCCCCCCCCGCCCCAGGACACGAGAGTGCAGATTAGTCTGAGTAAAAGAAAGAGGGGAGGTCATGCCATCATCTGCAGAAGATGATGTCTACAGAGGACAGCACCATGTGAGCCCTTGGGGAGCCGGATGACTGGATGGAATTTTGCTCAGGATGCAAATTGAGCACAGATCCCCCTCTGATCTAGACAGCCCACCTCCAGGAACATCTCACAGAAATGCAGGCACAGAGCACCAAGTGATGTGTGTGAGGAAATTCATCAGAACACTGTCTGTGATCGGGAAAAGGCGGAAACCATCCAAAGACATATCGGTGCAGGGCTGGTTAAACGAAGCCTGGTGCATCCACACGTCAGAATAACTGCTGGGAGAAGAAGGTGGTACCCAGGTCCCAACGTGAGACAATGTCAAAGACATGCTGCCTGAAAAGCAGGCTTTCCGAAGAATAAATATAGCATTATTCCATTTTTATTTTTTTAAAAAGGTTACAATAAACACTTATGTGCAAATACATGTGCTTGTGTGCACAGAGGAAAAAGATGTGGACAGGAACAGAAAACCAAATACTGGGTGTTCTCACTCATAAGCAGGAGTTGAACAATGAGAAGACACGGACACAGGGAGGGGAACAATATACACCAGGGCCTGTCGGGGGTTGGGGACAAGGGGTGGGAGAGCGTTAGGACAAATACCTAACGCATGCGGGGCTTAAAACCTAGATGACGGGTTGACAGGTGCAGCAAACACCCTGGCACATGTATATATCTATGTAACAAACCTGCACATTCTGCACATGTATCCCAGAACTTTTAAAAAATAAAAATAAAAGAAAAAGATGTGGAGAGGTATACCCCAACCCTCCCCAGTGTTACCTCTGAGAAGCAAGATCAAGAAAAGCAAATCAAAAGGAAGTTTCGTTTTTTGTTTTCTATATAAATTCTTTTTGTTGTTGTTGTTGTTGTTGTTGTTGAGACACAGTCTCACTGTATTGCCCAGGCTGGAGTCCAGGGACACAATCTCGGCTCGCTGCAACCTCCTCCTCACTGCAACCTACTGCTTCTGGGTTCAAGTGATTCTCTTGCCTGAGCCTCCCAAATAACTAGGATTACAGGTGCATGCCACCCCGGCTAACTTTTGTATTTTTTGTAGAGACAGGGTTGCACTATGTTGGCCAAGCTGGTCTCGAACTCCTGGACCGCCCGCCTTGGCCTCCAAAAGTGCTGGGATTACGGTTGTGAGCCACCGCACCTGGCCTGCATTGCTTGAATTCTTCACAAATGAACAAATAATAATTTGTATTTTTAATAAGCAGAACAAAAACTAAGAAGTTATACTCAAACCACGTGGACCCTCTCATCTGGCCCAACTGCAAGAGTCCAAGGCAGGAAAGGCAGAAGGCAGGGGCTTACCCCTCCATCAGGACAACGTAGAACAGAGTCAAAAAAGAAAAACATGAATGGATCAGTCAAAACGGCCGTGCATGTCCCCTCCCAGGCACCTACACCTTGCAACTTAAGTCGACAGGCTTTCAAGCCACAGTCTTCCTCCCCAGAGACTAGCAAGGACACAAGCCCTGGCCAGACCCCTCCAGGAGAATGGTCTGAGGGACAAGGTGGGGTGCACAGTCAGGGGTGGCAGGAGGAAAGTGGGACATGAAGCCAAGGAAACCAGGACACCCCATGCTTCCTGAAGGCCACCAGAATAGGGCGCTACACAGAGCCCCTGTGTACCTGTTTCTACAACAACCTGAACACAAGGAAAAGGAAAACAAGGAAAATACACAAAGCCCAGCCTCACCTGGAGCAGGTTAAATAAAGGTGTGTGATTTTGTCTTCATGTCCTTTGGAATTGGAAATCCAAGCTTCCTCTTCTTTGCCTTGAAGGTCCCGGCTGCTACCCCACAGCTCCCTTCTCTTCCCTCCTCCTCTTGTCCTAACTCTTTTTTTTTTTTTTTTTTTTTTTGAGATGGAATCTTGCTCTGTTGTCCCGGCTGGAGTGCAGTGGCACAATCTCAGCTCACTGCAACCTCCACCTTCTGGGTTCAAGCAATTCTCCTGGCTAGCTTCCCGAGTAGCTGGGATTATAGATGTCCACATCTCACCCAGCTAATTATTGTGTTTTTAGTAGAGACAGGCTTTCACCATGTTGGCCAGGCTGGTCTCAAACTCCTGACCTCAAGTGATCCGCCCACCTCGGCCTCCCAAAGTGCTGGGATTACAGGTGTGAGCCACCATGTCCGTCCTTCTTGTCCTAACTCTGCCATCTCTTTGCAGGCTCCCCCAAGCAGCTTTTCCTAGGCACACCCTGCCCCCTTTCAGAGCTGCACTCTCAGACCATCCCCCAAGTGCCCCCTGGCCCTGGCTCCTGCCCCGGGGCTCTGATCCTCAGCTGGTGAGGTCTAGAGGGTCACAGGGAGCCAGACTCCCTAGAGAAGCTAAGGCAGGAGCCCTAGGCTGTGGGTAACCTGCCCCCTTCCAGCTGGGGCTGAATAGAAGGGGAAAGGCTGCCCCCAGAATACAGGGCTCTCAGAGGCCCTGGGGATCTGTGCTGGCAGTCAGGAGGACTGTCACCTCAGCGCAGTTGCCCGCAAGGAGGGCTGTGCAGGAAGCTGCATGTTGCTCAGAGAATAAAAAAAAAAAAATTAAATGCACCATCTGGGTATTAGCAAGAGCTTTTGAGGCAGACACTTAAATATGCATGCCTAGACATTATAAAACTTGGGGGAAATGTTAATTCCAATAATGCCAGTTCTTGTGCTCGCAGAAACCATTCTTTTATCTCCCTTCCTAGTAATTTGGGGGCTCCATCCCTCAGAGTGGCAGCGCCAAGACAGCTGGCCTCACCGGGTTTTGTAAGCTGTGCAAGGTGAGATCCCAAGCCCTTGCCTGGAGACCCATCTGAGGAAAATGTTAGAACAGGGCAACAAGTTGCCATTTCCCCTCCTTTCTCTTCCCCATACAAAAATCAGAAAGCACACTAGCCCAGTGCCCAGCCACAGTGGTGAGGAAACCCCACTCAAAATCCTGGGTTGTGCCCCTGATACCAAAGACCTGCAAAATTGGGACTCACCTGTTGCAACCCTAGCCCAGACTCGTGTACATTTCAAGGGTGGCTGGACTCATGGCCCCCTGGGACATCAGGGTGGTACAAAGTCCTCTTAACCTAAGACTGTCAGGGTACAAGGATCAGCATTTTTTTTCCTTTCTCTTGAGGACCAGATGGTAAATAGTTCAGCATTGCAGGACATAGGTCTCTGTCCCAACTATTCAACTCTCCATTGTAGCAGGAAAGCAGCCACAGACAATATGCACTGAAATGGGTGTGGCTGTGTTCCAATAAAACTTTATTTGTATGAACAGGCAGGGGGCTGGTTCCGGCCTGTGGGCTATAGCCTGCCTCCTCTGCTACAGCGTGATCTCCAAGGACCCATTCATCTTTTAGACCAGCAGCTGGCACACAGGAGCTGCTCAGATACTTGAAGGAGGAATGGAGAAGGCAAACAGCCCCCAGTGTGCAGACGTGAGGGTCTCCCAGCGGCACCATCCTTTGCCATCTCATGCCGAGGGACAAAGCCAGAGCAAGGCTCTCCACCAAGGCTGGGTTCTCCTCCAAGGAAATGTGATAACAGTACAGAAAGCATCGTGGAAGGATAGGGGCTTTGGAGTCCCACAAACCACAGTTTGCAAGACCAGCAGCATCCTGCAGTTCCTTGCACACATCCTGGGTGGATGCTGGAGCATCTAGACTTAAAGTGAATCTTTTCCCACTCCTCCCCCAACTGGCCTCCATTACACTTCCAGCAACAATGTGGTGTATGTACACAATGGAATACTATTCAGCCTTCAAAAAGAAGGAAATCCTGCCATTTGAGACAACATGGATGAGCCTGGAGGATATTATGTTAAATGAAATAAGCCAGACACAGAACGACAAATACCACCTGATCTCACCTATATGTGGAATCTAAAAATGTTGAACTCGGCCAGGCATGGTGGCTCATGCCTGTAATCCCAGCACTTTGGGAGGCTGAGGCCAGCAGATTGCTTGAGCCCAGGAGTTCGGGACCAGCCTGCATAACATAGCAAGACCCCAGCTCTACAAAAAATACAAAAATTAGTGGAGCATGGTGGTGCATGCCAGTACTTCCAGATACTCAGGAGGCCGAGGTGGGAGGACTGATTGAGCTTGGGAGGTCAAGGCTGCAGTGAGCCAAGATCACACCCCTGCACTACAGCCTGGGCAACATAATGCGATTGTCTCAAAAAAAAAAAAAGAAAGAAAAAGAAAAGAAAAAAGATTAATTCACAGAAGCAGAGTAGAATGATGGCTGCCAGGGTGGGGACATGGGCAGATGCCAAAGGACACAGAATGTCATTTTTATAGAGGAAGAATAAGTTCAAGAGATCCATGGGACAACATGGTACCTATAGTTAATAACAACCTATCATACACTTGAAAATCACTAAGAGAGTAGATTTTTTAAGTGTTCTCACCACAAAAAAATAAGTCTGGGAGGTGATATGTTATTTAGCTTGATTTAGCCATTTCGTAATGTATACATACTTCAATCACATCATGTTGTATACCCTCTTGTACATAATTTTTGTCAATTCAATAAATTCAACAACTCCAAAAAACAAGATACTCTCTTTACAAAAATAATTATTAAAAATAAAATTCAGAATTTTATTTATTTATTTATTTTGAAACAGAGTCTCGCTCTGTCACCCAGGCTGGCTGAAGTGCAGTGGTGCAATCTCGGCTCACTACAACCTCTGTCTCCCACGTTCAAACGATTCTCCTGCCTCAGCCTCCCAAGTAGCTGGGATTACAGGTGTGTGCCATCACACCTGGCTAATTTTTTATTTTTAGTAGAGACAGTTTCACCATGTTGGCCAGGCTGGTCTCGAACGCCTGACCTTGGGTGATCCACCAGCCTCGGCCTCCCAAAGTGCTGGGATTACAGGTGTGAGCCACTGTGCCTGGACAGAATATAAAAGACTGCTTAATTCAACTAAAACATTAAAACATAGATTATTTCTATAAGTGGTAATTGTTCTAATATGTTTTGGTCAAAATAGTCTCCTTACCCATCCACATTTAAATGGTTAATTGACATTTGATTGGATTTTGATAAAGTTTTCAAATCATGATTGACTTTTCCAATGTACAGTAAAATGTGTTTGAAAATATTTCATAAAAATTAATATTTAAAAATGGTCAGGCATGGCGGCTCATGCCTGTAATCCCAGCATTTTGGCAGGCCAAGGTGGGCCGATCACTTGAGGTCAGGAGTTTGAGACCAGCCTGGCCAAACCTCATCTCTACTAAAAATACAAAAGTTAGTCGGGCACGGTGGCGCGCACCTGCATTCCCAGCTACTTGGGAGGCTGAGGCAGGAGAATCCCTTGAACTTGGGAGGTGGGTTCCCCAGGCTTAGAGCAAAACCCCCATCTTGTCTGTCTCCACTCTCATCCCAGGCAATTGCGGTCATTTCCACAGCCTCAACCACTGTCTACCCGGGATGCCTCCCAAGCCCGAGTCTCCACCAAACCTGCCTTCCTAGCCCCAGATCCATCTGTCCTGGCACACATTGCCCCCTGGGTCCCAAGCAACCTCAGCCAATGAGTCCAGCGTCAACTTCCTGTCCTTGCCTGACACTGTCAGCCCTGAGATCAGACTTGACCATTCACCTCCGGTACCTGATAGGTCCGTCAGTCCTTTGGCACATATCCTGCGAACATTCCCCAAACCAGGCACCGGACTCCACACATCAACACCGTCACGTGAGTCACCAGCATCCCTGGCAGGGACCCCTGTCCCAGCCTCCAACTCATCTCCTTCCTGTCCCTTGAGTTCTGTGTCACATTCCAGAGGCCACAAGAAGAAAAATGACCACCTTAATGAAGTTAAAAGAATTGAGAAGACATTTCCCTATGGTCCAAAGTCTTTCCAACTGAGAAACACATATCAAGATCCAGCCTGCCAGCCCTGCAGTTAAATGTTCCTGAAATAATTAAAGCCCAGGGCAACACAGCCCCCACTCCACAAGTACTCCCAGCACAGCAAGACTTGCTTCTCTGGAGGGGCTTGAAATGTCCAGTGTGTACCCTGCCCTTCTCTGTCATAGCTAACAGGAATGTGCTCCTTGTCTTCTTCCTGCTCAAAGGACCATCCACCAACCTGGGCAGGCAGCACTTTCGGCGGGGGGGGATGCGAGAACTTCCCACCATTTCCCACTTACGCACTGAATTCCTCAGGAGCCTGCCTCACGAATTACAAGAGCACCATGGCAGACACACCACGTTCCAGCGGGTGGCCATGTCTTCATGTCAGCTTGAAAGATCGTTGCCAGGGAAATATCTATATCTCGGCAGAGAGAGCTTCAGCCTGTGTAGTCCAGCTGTGCTCGAATGGAAATCCAGAAACCCAGATGTTGGTCCAAACACCCTGTCTCAGGGAGCTGGCTCTGCAAGTCCCCAGCGTGGGAGTGAACTGGGTGGGCCACCTGCCCTGCCTGCCCACATCCCTGCCTCCTGTAATCCTGAACCCTGAGAACCAGGGGGATGTGGTGGGGAACAGGCAAGTCTTGTGCAGAAAGCCAAGATGCCACCCAAATCCACTCTGCAGTCTAGGTGGGTGATATTCTGCCCTGCACCGCACCAGTGCATGAGGGGATGGAGGATGAAGTCTAGACAAGTCAAATGTAAAAACATATTGCCCAAGTATTTTGTGCTTTGTCTGTGTTACAATGCCATGCCCAGCCCAGCATGGTCGCTCACACCTGTGATCTCAGCACTTTGCGAGGCCGAGGCAGGCGGATCACCTTAGGTCAGGAGTTTGAGACCAGCCTGGCCAACATGGTGAAACCCCATCTCTACTAAAAAAATACAAAAATTAGCCAGGTGTGGTGGTGGGCACCTGTAATCCCACCTACTCGGGAGGCTGAGGCAGGAGAATCACTTGAGCCCAGGAGGTGGAGGTTGCAGTGAGCGGAGGTCATGCCACTGCACTCCAGCCTGGGCAACAGAGTAAGACTCCATCTTTAAAAAACATAAAAATAAATAAATGCTATGCCCAGCATTTTCCATGTACTGTCTTATTATCTCAGTAAATCCCATATAACCTTCCTATGAAAGTGTATCTCATTTATCTCCATTTTATAGATGAGAAAACTGAGGCCCCTGGAGTAGTATTAATTTCCCAAGACCACATTGCTCATAAAGGGTACAGCAGGAACCCAAGCTCGACACTCTCACCCTCAAACATTTCCACAAGTGTAGACCAATGGCTCTCAACTGGGGTGGTTTTGCTCACGTACCACTCCCTTGCTCCATGGCATTTGAAACCGCCTGGAGACATCTGGGGTAGCCATAGCTGGGAGGGTAGAAGTCACCTAGAGGATGGAGAGCAGAGATGCTGCTAACCCTCCTACAATACCCAGGACGGCCCCGCCACCACCACCACTAATGGTCTCACCCCAAGTGTTGTCACTGTGCCAAAGCTGAGAAATCCAGGTTTCTCCTCAGCAAGAAGGGAAAATACCTGCAACGTGGATGCATCTCTACAGGAGGCCCAGGCTGACAATAACCTTCCTCATCTGGTTTCAACCCTGGATGCTTTTACCTGGTGCATCCATCAGGGATTTCAGGGACTCCAATGAGTTATTACCCTTGAATGCTCGGTTCCGCCTGACAACCCAGAAATCTCTGCCGAGGTGCCTGGTCTTGGGGAAGGCTCAGCAAATGGTTGAGGTTAATAACCAAATACCTAGGAGAGACTTTTCTCTCTCTCCAGGAGGAGCTGGGGGTCAGACACACCCTGGGATCATTCACAAGGGGTCAATAAAGGCTTGGGGAAGGCCAGGTTTTCTAGGCCTTCTCAATGGGGTGGGTGTTTGTGGATACACAAGAAGCCTGTGAAACTTCTGATATTGGCAGGAAACCAACGCCCCCCACCCTCCACCCCCCGACGTCCCCACCATAAACACATGCCCTGAACCAGGACTTGGCACCCAGGGGCTCCTGGGGGCCCGATTTCCCTGCTAAAACATCCTCTAGCCACCACCGAATAAAGCAACCCCTTGCCACCCAACCACAAGAGCACAGCCTGGGAGCCACTCCAAGGGACATCCAGTCACATTAAAACCTCAGGATCCAGAGCACCAGGCCTGGTGATGAGAAAGAACATTTTATCCTTAAAAGCATCTGAACGCCCATGCTGCTTCTTGCAGAGAAAAGTCCAAAATAATCTGCTATTAAAGAACGAGGATGGTTTTGACATTTTTACCAAGCTAATGGTCTACGCAGACAAAATCTCATAAAAGGGCACTCTGTTCTTCTTGATCCACTCAGACATGGCCTGTGAGTGAAGAAACGGGCTCTCCTCCTCAAAGAAATCACTGCTGATCCTCACACCAGCCTGACACAGCTTCATGGGTTCTTCAAAGAGAGTATTCCCATAGAAACTAAAAAGGAAGAGGAATGTGTCTGGCGGGCATTGTGGGCAGCAGTGGGCTTTGGGCCAAATTTTAAGTTTGAAAATCAAGATTCCCTCTTTTCGAGGGGCCGCCGGACTGAGCAGATACAGACACTGTGAAAAGAGGGTGCCATGTTCAGATGCGGGAAACAAGGATGGTTTGTGTTCAGTTCCTCCATCATCCTTCACATCATGGGATTCCCATTTCCCTCTGTGGACCAGAAAATTCAGTGGGGTTTCTGCCTTTTAAATATTTCATTATCAATATATCATCCTTTTAGCCTCCAGAAAGCATTTTAATGTGGAGATTCTGGCTTAAGACTTTTGTGGGTCTGGCTGTCTCTCTCTCTCTCTTTTCCTTGAAACAGGGTCTCATTTTGTCACCCAGGCTGGAGTGCAGTGACATGATCACAGCTCACTGCAGCCCGAACTTCCAGGCTCTAGCAATCCTCCCACATCAGCCTTCCAAGTAGTTAGGACTATAGGCACACATCACCATACCTGGCTTTTTTTTTTTTTTTTTTTTTTTTTTTTTTTTTGGTAGATATGAGGCTTCACCACATTGCCCAGGCTGGTCTCAAACTCCTCGGCTCAAGCGATCCTCCCCCTTCGGCCTCTCAAAGTGCTAGGATTATTGGCTTGAGCCACCACGCCCGGACAAGAACCTTGTCTCTTGTGACGCCCCCCAGAACAAAACATCACTGCAAAAAACACACCAAGGCATGAGTTTCAGTCCTAAGTCCCATTTATCCACCATACACTATGTGCCAGGCACAACGCTAAGTGCTTCTATGGACGAGCTTCCCTTAATCTCAGCAGTAACAGCCCCAGGCAATGGGGCCTGTTGACAGATCCATTTGCCACTGAAGACAGTAAGGCTCACAGAGGGTAAGTGGCGTGTGCCATGTCAGCCATCTAAGGAGGGGCAGAACCAGGATGCAAACCCCAGCTGCCTAGCTCCAGATTCACGTTCCCAAGGTCCCACTACACTTGGTCACTCCACTGCATTCTGGTATCCCGGTCTTTGGCAGAGTCCACGTAAAAGAGGGAGGTAGAGGGAGTGAGAGGAACTTCACGCAATAAAGTTTCCCGGCGTTACACTGCCACCGTAATTGTGTCCCCGACCAGGTCCTCTCCCTTCTCATCCTTTCCGCGATCCGCCCTGCAAAACCTTCCAGAGAACTGTCCTCCTTCTCCCGGGATCTCAGAGAAAATTCACCTGAGTTCAGTGTCCAGGTGACCCAAGCTCTGAATGCGGTAACGTGCACAGGGAGATGAGGATGTCACCATGAGCAAGCCTCCCAGACAGCATCCGGGAGCAACCCCAAGACTGGGCAGGGAGGGCTCTGATGCCGGCCACAGTGAGGAGGGCTGCCGGTGCTGCCTAAATGAGTTCAGAATGAAGGCCGCCCTCTCTCCCATGTGGGGCTCATTAACCAGGAATCAAATTATTAAGACAAGCTCAGCTGAACAAATGGTCAAACATAAAAACATGTGGAAGGAACAAAGAGGTCAACCCCATTATCCATCAAAAACCATCAAGGTGGCGGCCCTCACTGAGGGGTACAGCTCTCCAGCGGGCCCTCATCTGCCCTCCAAACCCATGTGCCTCCCCAGTGGAAGGCCAGCAAAGCCACACAGGAAGAGCTGGGGTAGGAAAGCAGAAAGTGAACCCCAGAAGGCCACGCTGGCCACGGAGCCCCATCCCACACACACAGGCCCGGTGACTCAGGGGCCCACGTGTGCAGGACACCCGGAGCTCACAGGGACAGCGCCCCGGGGGATGCAAGGAACTTTGCCTCTCTGTCCCTCTCTGTAGGGGTGGAAAGAGGAGAGCGATTTCTGGGATGGAAGCCATCTGCCTCCTCTCAACTGTCGCTGCCCAACCAGAAAGGGAAGAAAAACAGGCAGATGCCGGGCAGGTGAGGAGCTGGGTGAGCGCCGCCAGCCCACAGCCCAGCAGAGCAGGGCTTGGCCAAGCCTGGCACCAGGGACTTCCCCACTACCCCCACCACAAGCCCCACGCCGGGTGGGACCGACAGAGTCGCAGACAGATGCCCCAGACAGGATGCCCAGCGCTACCCCCGCCCCTTCCCCTGCTGGGGGCCCCCAGGACGCGGGGCTCCCCTCCCCTTTTGGCCAGCCGCAGAGTCCAGCGGGTCTCCCGCCCAGGGACGTCGTGGGAGAATCAGGAAGTCGAAGCCACACAGCGGAGAAGGGGCAGCTGGCGTCTCGGAGGCCGTCACGAGCTGTCACTCCGCGCCCGCCGAAGTTGCCGCTCAGTTACCAACTTCAACCCGGGGCCGGCCACGGAGCCTCCCGCCGCCCCTACCCCGCGCCCCCGGCACCCCCGGACCCCCGCGCCCGCGTCACTTACTCCTCTGCCGTCGCCACCTGTCTGGGTGCCGGTCTCCTCCCTGCCCGGCCGCGGCGCGTCCTCCCCGTCCTCGCAGTCCTCGGGCTGTGCGCTTCCCCCCTCCAGCCCCAGGCGCAGCCGCTTCTCCTCGGGAGGGACGTCGTCCTCCTCCCTCCTGGGCCGGCCATCCCTGCCTCGGGGCTTGCCAGTGGCTTCGGAGCTGCCGGAAGGGCTGGCCATGGCTCCGGGGGCTCTGCCTGCACTTGGGGAAGAGGAAGGACCCGGCGCGAGCGGCCTCTCGGCGGAGCTGGAGCGTCTGAGCGCGGGCTCGGTGGGTCCGCGCGGCGCGGAGCTGAGCTTCGTGGCCGGCGCGGGCTCCTCCGCGGGCCGCTCCTGGCTCTCTGCCGCCCTCTGCTGGCCGCTCGTGCGCACCGCGGACACGGCGGGCCGGGGCCTGCGCCGCGTTCACCTGCCCCCGTCCAGGCAGTCGCTGTCCCTTGCCCGTGGCCAGGCCCGCTCTGGCCAGGCCCTGCACCTCCTCCCCGCCCCAGCCAGGTTGCACCCCGATGGTCTCCCTGCCCAAGGAGGAGAGAAGAGAAGGGACGTCCCGAGAGGGTGGATATCGGCCACAGCCACCTTGTCTTTGCTCTTACCCTATGACTTGCATGATTTGGAGGTGGTGGGAAAACCGACGCTGCTCAAAACTCGTGGAGACTTCCGCCTGCAGGATGGCATGAATGCACCTTCGCATTGCCTACCAACAGATCTTTTTTGAGCATCACTGTGGACCAGGTGTGGTGATGGGGGAGGGGATATTGCGGTGAACATGACAGGCATTGCCTTCACCCAGTGGGGCTCAGCGCTGGGTGACAAGGCATTGAGAATGGACATTGTCAACTGGGCAAAAGGAAGCCAAGGAGAAGTGCTGGGTGCAAGGGAACTGAAAAAGACAGGAGGCTCAGCAGGTCTTGGAGCTGGGAGAGGGACAGCAGCAGCGGCTGTTCCAAAGGAAGCAACAGCTGGGAGAGGTCTCAGAGAGTTGTTCTCAGCCCAGTGGAGGGTGTTCAGGCAGAGGGAACAGCGTGTGCAAAAGCCCAGAGGCTGGGAAAGAAGCAGAAGGAGGACTGTGGGGCTGGAGCGTGGTGGACAAGGGGAGAGAGGTGTGGTGGGCTGACAGATTGCCTGGGACCCAGCCGTGCAGGGACAGAGGAGATAGGGGATCCTTGCAGGCCCCCAGCCGGGGCTCAGTCACAGAAACAATGCAGATGGGCAAAGGGAGGAGACGTGGAGAAATATTTTGGAGGCATGCCCTGATGAATGAGCCCAGGATGCACCCTTAGTGTCAGTGTGGAGCTCCTTCCTTGGCTGTGTGATGAGCTGAACCCAGGGGTATTTTCTGGATATCGAGGTGCTACACCCAGAGTCCAGGACAGGCTAAGTGAGCACCAGCAGCTCCCGGCCTACCTCAAAAGCAGGAGAGACAGGGGAGACTGGGGAGGCCGGGGAGACAGGGGAAGGCAGGAGAAGCCAGGGAAGCAGAGGAGGCCAGGGAGGCAGTGGAGGCAGGAGAGGCTGCGGAGGCTGTGTCCTTTCCATGATTCTGCCCAGGATCCTAGGCCCCTGTAGTCCCTGAGCTTCCCCACCCCAAGCGCTGGAACCATGTTGCACAATGGTCTCCCCACTAAGCTCCTGGTGGCGGCCCCTACCCTGCTGTGCTCCCTATTTCAACCCTAACAGCTCTCACAGTGGGCAGCACATAGTAGGTGCTCAGGAGACACTGGTGGGAGAGCACATGGGTCTGCTCAGCACCTTCCTCTCTCCTCCAGCTCTCCCCTGTCACAAAATAATTCTGATAAGGACACATGGGCTTTGAGACCCTCTTCTATTACTTTCCATATGCTAATCCATCTATACCTCACAGCAGCCCTGAAGGTGGGTGCTATTAGGATGCCCATTTTACAGAGGAGACTGAGGTATAAAGAGGGTAAGTGACATAGGCACACTACAGGGGCTGGGGCCAAGTGACCGCAGCACTCAATCCCCAAAGGCAAGGTGGACGCAGTTACCACAAAGGACAGCAGAGTTAAAGCTGCAACCAGAATAGCCTGACTCACAGAGACCTATGGTGCCAGCTGATCGTGGCATTCCTAGAAGTGAAATAGATAGGAAGCCTGCCACATTTTTACTTGATCTGTGTTTGCAGAAGAGTTCTAGGTCAGGTGAGCAGAAGTCTAATCTGAATCATAAAAGCAGAGTCACAGTCCCCAGTCAATTCCCAGATATAAGCCAGTTCACAGACCCACAGGCCCTTGTCTGAATGGGAAGCCAGGTCCCCTCCAGAAAGGACTCTGCTCCATTGCCAAAAATTTATACTGTCAATCTTTCTCCCAGCCTGCTCCCAAAGGAATACACAACATTTTACCAGGATGACTGAATAGGAGAAAAGGAACTAATGAGACCTGTGCAGGATCACTGGACATAGGCTCTGAACTGGCACTAGGGCGAGACTAGGGTCTACCAGTCAGAATAGGCATTTTGGAGGTCAGGTGAATGTTGGTGCAAGTTCATGTCATGGTAGATCCATTGGGTCCTCAAATCCATCCTTTGCTTATATACAAAGTGGCAATGCTGAGATTCCAATTCAGGGCATCCAACATAGAGGCTGTGCTCTTACTCATGAAACATTCTGACATCTCTGGAAAGAAAACCGTAATTCAGGGTTCCAGTCCCCAACCATGCAGCCTGACCCAATTCCAGTGCCCAAGGTCAGAGTGTCAACCCCATCTTTTGCAGCATTTAAACTAGGCAGGAAAATTAGGGACAATTAAAAGGACATGGGCCACCAGCTAGTCATGGACTCTCTCTGGTGTGTATCATAAATATTTTCCTTCCTGAGGTTTAATTTGGACAGACTGTGTCCCAGTCTGCAGCATGCCTTGACATGGTCAGCTTATCTATTCATCTCCCCTTCCTCTTTTTTTTTTTCCAGACAGGGTCTCACTCTCCTGCCCAGGCTGGAGCACAGTGGCACAATCATGGTTCATTGCAGCGTCAACCTCCAGGGCTCCATCAATCCTCCCGCCTCAACCTCTTGAGTAGCTGGGACTAAAGGCATGCACCACCATGCCCGGCTAATTTTTGTATTTTTTGTAGAGGTAGGGTTTCTCTATATTGTCCAGGCTGGTCTTGAACTCCTGGGCCCAAGCGATCTGATCATCTTGGCCTCTCAAAGTGCTGGGATTACAAGCGTGAGCCACTGTACCCAGCCTCCTCTTCCTCTTGACGGTGAATTCTGTAAGGGCAAAGGCTCATTCATTTTTGTTGTTTAATGAATAAACTTTATTTTTTAGAATAGCTTAAGCTTTACAGAAAAATGAGCAGAAAGTATAGTGTTCCCATATATGCCCTCAAATCCTCCCATCCTGTTTCCCCTGTTATTAACATGTGGCTTTAAAGTAGTGCATTTGGTAAGCCCTCTTAGCGCAGCTGGCAGTGCGTCAGTCTCATAATCTAAAGTAGTGCATTTGTTGCAATTGATGAGTCAATATTGATATATTATTCTTAAGTCCATAGTTTGGGTTTCTCTCCTGGTGTGTTGCACATTCTTCGGATGGATGTGACCATCCACCATTGGATCCACCATTACAGTGTCACAGGTAGTCACAGTGTCATAGTCTCACTGCCCTAAAAATTCCCTGTGCTAAGCTGGTTCATTCTTGAATCTTCATTGCTTTTCCATGGTGCCAACCCCTCAGCTGGGGCATGTGGCTGTTGAATGGATGAATATTGCAAAAAGTGCTGCCAAATGTTTCCATCCTGGACAAGTAAAGGAAAGTGGCCCTGATGTTTTAAAAGGCCTGACATCAAAAGAAAGGGTGTGAGTTTACCAAGCCACTGGGATTAGCTCCCCAAGGGACCATTTCCTCAACTTGATCTGATGATCAAGTCAACAAAAGGTCCAGAACAAAGGGGATCCCTTTTACTCTGACCTAGGAAAAATGTCTGTAAATTCTTTGGGAGCCCAGAAAATGTCAACATCTGGGCCAACAGACCAAAGTGGAAATGTCAGCTGTGCGCGGTGGCTCAAGCCTATAATTCCAACACTTTGGGAGGCCGAGGCAGGTGGATCACGAGGTCAAGAGATCGAGACCATCTTGGCTAACACGGTGAAACCCCGTCTCTACTAAAAATACAAAAAATTAGCTGGGCGTGGTGGCGGGTGCCTGTAATCCCAGCTACTCGGGAGGCTGAGGCAGGAGAATGGCATGAACCCGGGAGGCGGAGCTTGCATGAGCTGAGATCAGGCCTCTGCACTCCAGCCTGGGTGACAGAGCAAGACTCCACCTCAAAAAAAAAAAGGTTTGTCAACTTCTCGGTGACTCCTGTGGGCATCCTAGGACTTAATCCAACAGAGAGAGCATGTAGAAGGTGCACCTCAGACATCCCGCCTAGGTCTGCAGGAACGGGGCTATTCCTTCCTGAAATCTCACCAGGCACAACTCAGAGATACTCCCTCGAAGATCTTAATTTCCAAGTACTTTCAACAAAGTAGGCATTGGCAGCCACAGAGAGCTTCAGGCAAAAGTGGCCGGCATGCACAGGAATAGTAAGGCCACTGAGAACATCTGCTATGGAGCCAAACCCAGACACAACCACGCTGGCTCCAGCCAGATACGGAGCAGGGTGGCATCAGAAGGATGGCAGAGTAGTAACAGGGAAACTCCTTGGGTAGGTCTTAAGGATGTCTGGATTCTCCCTTTCCACCGTGGGGCTAGAAGGCAGGTAGCTCAGCCGGGGCTCTGCAGACAGAACTCAAATCAAGTCCAGGCTTCAGCCTTCATAACTGCATTAGCTCAGGCAGGGACTGGACCTCTGGAAACCTCAGTTTCTTCATCTGAAAAATGGGTACCACGACAGTACGTGGTGGGATTGTTTTGAGAATTTAACAAAATTATGCATGTAAAGCTCTAATCCTGACACCTAATAAGGGTTCAAAAAGTGTTTGTTTTTAAATATCATTAGCCTACGTACTTTTTTTTTTTTGAGACAGAGTCTCACCCTGTTGCCCAGGCTGGAGTGCAATGGTGCAGTCTCAGCTCACTGTAACCTCTGCCTCCTGGGTTCAAGAGATTCTTCTGCCTCAGCCTCCCAAGTAGCTGGGATTACAGGTTTGCACCACCAGGAGCGGCTAATTTTTTGTATCTTTAGTAGAGATGGGGTTTCACCATTTTGGCCGGGCTGGTCTTGAACTCCTGACCTTGTGATCTGCCCGCCTCGGCCTCCCGCAGTGCTGGGATTACAGGCATGAGCCACTGCGCCCGGCCAGCCCACGTACTTTGCTTACAAAGAAGGTGAGTCTAGCCCTGAAGTTGGATGAGGTCCTGGTGAAGAAGAGGAAGGAGACTGAATGCTGATGAGACTGTGGGCCAAGGTTGGGACGTTGGAGGCAAGGGCCGGGGAACAGCCGCAGCTCACTGTGCAGCCAGATCGGCCATTAGAAGCTTCGAGACCCACATCTTAAGCTGGTCGTGAATTAGGGCGTGAGGAAAATAAACCCCAAGGCTTGGCTTCCTTGCTGAAGTCCCTCTTGAAAACTTTTAGCCATTTAGGAGGCGAGGGGAGGAGCCCAGCAGTTAGAACCACCCTCTTCCCACAAACACCTGCCTTAGATTCTCAGCTGAGTCCCCAAGACTCTCTCTGGATGAGACAGTTGCTCTCCCAGAGATTCCGCCTATCCACCCTACACAGGTGCCCCAATAAGGGCACCCCTGAGCTCAAGGTGTTGCTGCTTCCTCTCCAATAAGAAATCCCAGCAGGGGTAATAATTTACCCCCCACATACACACCCCCTCCTGAGTGGCCATTAGTGACTGGCCATGACCCCAAAGCCAACCGTACCCCCAAAATACTGAACTAACAAGTCAGGGTTTCTGCAGCCCTGCACTGCTGCTGAGAATTCCATGAGTCCTATCTTACTTTCCATCTTATTGGGACCAGGATGCCTCACTCTTCCCAGCCCATACTCCCAGATGCCTGCCTATCTCTCCTTATAGCTTCTCAACTTCCACCTCATTTGGAACATGTATGTCTGTCTGTGGCCAGCACCTGTAAATTACACAGGGATTATAGCTTCCCCAGGGTCATCAGCAAGCTTTCTGTCGGCCCAACCATGGTGCTGCTGGAAATTGATTGATTTTTTTTTTAGAGACAGGGTCTCACTCTTTCTGTCGCCCTGTGCCCAGGCTGGACTGCAGTCGTGCAATCTCAGCTCACTGCAGCCCTGCAGTCTCTACTTCCTAAGGTTCAAGTGATCCTCCTGCCTCAGTCTCCCAAGTACCTGGGACCACAGAGGCGTGCCAGGATGCCTGACTAGTTTTTTTTATTTTTTGTAAACACAGGGTCCCTCCCTGTGTTGCCCAGGGTAGTCTGAAACTTCTGGGCTTCAGCAATCCTCCTGCCTCAGCCTCCCAAAGTACTGGGATTACAGGCATGAGCCACCACACCTGGCCCTATTTTTAATGTTAAATTTTATTGTTAACTATCAAGATGCAAATAACGTTCCAGTGTGATTCCAGGTTTGAAAATGTCACTTTTTACCCATTTTACCTTAATTCTGGGATGTGACTGGAATCTCATGTTTTATTCTTCTTCTCCTCCCAATGATTATTGCAATCTAGCTCTTCATCTACTTCAATGATTCATGTAGAGGGGTTTCTGAGGATCTCTCCAGCATCCTAGCACCTAGTTTTTTTCCTCCTCAGCTTCGAACCAACTTAGTGAGCAGACATCTGCAGGGACAAGAGAACAAACATCAGACATCAGCATTTATCTAAACCATGGCTGCTAGCCCTTCTGAGAGGCATCTTGGGCGTTTGTCTTGGATGTCTTTGGATATGTGTCTTGATTATCTGAATCTCCCCTCCTCTTGTTCTGCTGAAATGGGCATGCGCAGGCCAGGCGTGGTGACTCACGCCTGTAATCCCAGCACTTTGGGAGGCCAAGACGGGCACATCACATGAGGTCAGGAGTTCGAGACCAGCCTGGCCAACCTGGTGAAACCCTGTCTCTACTAAAAATACAAAAATTAGCTGGGCATGGTGGCACATGCCTGTAGTCTCAGCTACTCAGGAGGCTGAGTCAGGAGAATTACTTGAATTCGGGAGGCAGATGTTGCAGTGAGCCAAGATCCCGCCATTACACTGCAGCCTGAGCAACTAGAGTGAAACTCTGTCTTAAAAAAAAAAAAAGAAGAAGAAGGAAATGGGCATGGGCTGTGTCTCATTGTTTCCTACCGTGGGGTGCTGATTGCTGCAGGAGCCTTTTAATACATTCAACAGCTCTTCCAACAAAGACGAATCCCTGCCTTCTCCCTGGTGCGGCTGCACTGTAAATTGCAGAGTTTAGAGAAGAGAGCATTAAAGGCAACGCCCACACAGCCTGTGTGTGTGCAAGACAGCACTGGGGAAGGAGGAAGGCCCCTTCAACCCAACACCATCCTGTCTTCAGCCATCAGACGGCCTCAAACGGGGCCAAGGGCAGCCATAGGATGAGAACAGTGAGTCCCAGAACGGCAGAGATTCTGGGCTCAGAAGCTTCTGCACAGATCCACAGCCAAGCGCTCTGGGACCCTCAGACTCTCCATATCTCACCATCACCAGAGTTCCATTGCTTTTTTATTATTATTTATAAGAGTCATGTTCTCACTCTGTCACCCAGGCTGGAGTGCAATGGTGCAAATGTAGCTTACTGAAGCCTTGGACTCCTGGGCTCAAGCGATCCTCCTGCCTTGGCCTCCCAAAGTGCTAGAATTACAGACGTGAGTCACTGTACCTGGCTGAGAGCTTGACTTTTAATAACCCACTTCTGTCAGTCACATTTTCTTTCCTAGAAAATTGTATTTAATGTATTGTGTGAAGAAGCAATTGAGATGGGTTTTTCTGGGCAATGAGATTAAAAACCCATTATAGTTCATTGAATTATTGAACCCTGAGAGGGAGATGTGATTCTGGACTCATGACCCCTCAAAAAGGCAAGAACCACCACACTGTGCATTTATGCCAATATTTGATATAACTCGATCTTGAATATGACCAAAGAAAGGAGGAAGGGGAAAATGTCATATTTTGGGTGCCTACACTGTGTGGGGGCACTTTGTGCGATCTCTCTTATTTCTTCCTTGAGCTACCGAAGTGACTATTATCAGTAGCCCCATTTTTCAGATAAGGAAACTGAGGACAGGAAGTACACATTGGTTCCCAATGCTTTCTAGTTGACAAGAGCCCTGGTAATGTAGGGACAGAGGAAAAGTGTCCTCTCTGCCCATGGAAGGTTCACTGAAAAGACTCATAAATAAACAATACACAGGAGAAAAAAAGGCATACAGATTTCTTGGTGTGTATATGGACACGGGAGTCCTGCAAATATGAGGCTCAAAAAGAGACCAGGTCATTGAGGCTTAAATACTATTTTCTTAGCAGGAAGGGAAATAAAGGGCCTGTAGGTAATTTTAGGGGTAGTATATAATTTCTAAGGGAAATAAATGAGCCCAAAGAACAATGGCCTGGGACAACATCCCTCAGAGCTCTGGTGGAGGTGGTGGGAAGGTAAGGGGCAGAACTTTACTGTGAGCAAAGGGGTTGTCTTATTATGCAGATAAGGTCTCCCAGGTAATCTCTTAGAGCTGCCCTCAGAAGAATAGATGAAAAGTCTGTCTCAGCATGGTGATGACTTTTAGTCTCTTCTCTGGTGGTTATTCGATGAGATTCCTAGGGAGGGGGTCTTAAGACGAATGTATTTCTTTTGGAAAGAAGTTTCTTTAGTCAAACAAGAAAATTTCAGAGAGAGTCCCTCTCTGTGTTTGAGAAAAGAAAGAGGATCAGAGACATGGGGAGCAGGGGAAGGTCAGAGAGACCTTGGTTCTGAGACTTACTTCTGAGGCCTTCCTATTTCAGTTCAAAGCATTCAGCACGTCAAAGTGCCAAATTTTGGGTTATCATTTTCTGAGCCACAACAGTAATAATATTAGTAAAATAATAATAGCTGATATTCACTATTTGCAATAGCAAAGAAGTGGAATCAACCTAAATGCCCGTCAATGATAGATTAGATAAAGAAAATGTGGTACATATACACCATGGAATACTATGCAGCCATAAAAAGGAATCAGATTATGTCCTTTGCAGGGACATGGTTGGAGCTGGAAGCTGTTATCCTCAGCAAATTAATGCAGGAAGAGAAAACCAAACCCCACATGTTCTCACTTATGAGTAGGAGCTGAATGATGAGAACACATGAACACATGCGGGGAACAACACATACTGGGGCCTGTTTGTGGAGGAAGGAGAGCATCAGGAAGAAGAGCTAATGGGTGCTGGGCTTAATACATAGGTAATGGAGTGTTCTGTGCAACAAACCACCATTGCACACATTTACCTATGTAACAAACCTGCACATCTTGCACATGTATCTCTGAAACTTAAAAGTTGAAGAAAAAAATAATAGCTGATATTTTTTAAAGCTTACTCTGTGTCAGGCACTGCTCTAAACATTCTGTGTATATTAGTTCATTTAATCTTCTTTATAGGGCCAGGCACAGTGGCTCATGCCTGTAATCCCAGCACTTTGGGAGGCCAAGGCAAGTGGATGACATAAGCCCAGGAATCTGAGTTTGAGACCAGCCTGGGCAATATAGTGAGACCCCATCTCTACAAAAAAAAATACAAAAATTACACAGGTGTGGTGGCACACACCTGTGGTCCCAGCTACGAGGGAGGCTGAGGTAGGAGGATCACTTGAGCCCTGGAGGTAGAGGTTGCAGTGAGTGCTGATTGCATCACTACACTCCAGCCTTGATGACAGTGAGACCCTGTCTCAATAAGAAATAAAAATAAATAATCTTTTTTTACAACCATTGAGGTGGATATTATTATTATTCCCATTTAACATATGAGGAAGATGAAGCTCTGAGAAGTTCAACAACTTGTCCAAGGTCACCCAGCTAGTAAAGGATGGAGCTGGAATTCGCATCTCAATGATCTGCCTCAAGCCCATGCTGGTAACCTCTCAAAGACACTTACCTTCCAGAACTTTCTGGGGAATCACTATAAGATCAAGCTGACTGCTTAGGACCAGCAGGAACCATGGTGCATTGTGTAATAATTTCAGGGTTGACATTAACAAAAAGGCTTATCCCCTTCATTCTCTCATCTTCAGATACCAGTCACCACCCAGGGGCCTCCACATCTCCATCAGTAACAAAACAAGAAGAGACCTCATCCAAGACCACAGTGAGGGTCAGAAATGACTTCAATGCAGGCATATCTGGCTCCTGAACCTGAGCTCTGAGGCACCATGCAGCCACATGCCCATCATCTTCTACTCCTGCACGGAAATCCCTGAGGTTCGTGGAAGCCAGCAAGATCCCAGAAGTCCCTGTGAGGCACAGAAGGCAGAGAGCAAACCCCTGGTTACCCCCAGAAGATTAAACTAGAGCAAACCAAATAGGCAACCACAGGGATTGGGAGACACCCTTGATCATCAAAACAGAGTAAAGAATCCCCCATCCCCTTGGGCTGACCTAGAAGCCAAGGCCTCAGAAGACAGAACAGAAGCATCTGTCATTGTCCGTCCCACAGAGCTGCTGGCCTCCTGCACTGTGAGCAAAGCTATGGTGTCCCCATGGGCAGGGCTGCCTATGTCCGTGCCCCAGCTATGCTGCCCTGCTGTTTTACAGGCACGAGTAAGATGATGTCCCAAGCAATGCCTCCAACATGGAGTAAAATTCATATAGTCATAATCCCTGTTCTTATGCACACACACACACACACACACACACACACACATGCACACATAATTTAAGCCTCCTTGGGAAGTGAACAAAAATGCTGGCAAAAAAAAAAAATGTGTGTCTCCCCAACATGAACCTGTGGCATTGGCATTTGACCCCTAATCTAGGCAGGAGTTAGCATTCTATCAGCCTCTCTCTGTCTCTCTCTTTCTCTCCTTTCTCTCTCTCTCTCTCTCTCACTTTCTTCCTCCCTCCCTCCCTTGTCTCTTTCCCTCTCTCCCTGCCTCTGTTTCTCTCTCCCTCCCTTTCTCTTTCTCTCTCTCACTCTCCCTCTGTTTCTCTCTCTTCTTCCATCCCTGTTTCCCTCCCTCCCTCTCTCTTACTCCCTCCCTTTTTCTTTCTCCTTTCCTCCCTCCCTCGCTCTATCTCTCTCCCTCCCTCCATTCCTTTCTCTCTTCCTCTCTCCATCCCTTTTTCCCTCCCCTCCCCCTCCCCCTCTCCCTCTCCCTCTCATTTCTTGCTGGCCTGGTTGCTGCCTCGAAGTCCTTTGCAGGGCACTTGTACTTCAGCACCACGGCCAGAGTAGATTTCCCCTTTCCCTCCCAGGTAGTGTATGATTGCAGATTTCTGAGACTTCCCCTCTTCCCCCTCCATCCCTCTCACTCCCACTTGCTCCCTCCTCTCTACCCCTTCTTCCTTCCTCTCTTTTCCTCCTCTCTCTTTAGTGCTGTTGAACACACCTGTAGTGATGACAAACTTGTGCCCAAGGAGGGAAGCTTCTGTGACAGATACCGGGACACCATCCAGCTGGGCAAGAAAACACAGCTTATGTGGGTCCCAGGAACAAGCACCACCTGGGAACACCTTGTCTGGGTTCTGATATCTGATTGATTTGGGCGCCAAGCCCTTGGAAAAGAGACAAAGAATCAAAAGGGTTCAATACTGAAGTCTACACTATACACATTGGTCCCAAGCTGCACTAACTCAAAACATGACATTTCCTACCCCAGTCCAGGGCAGGGAAAACACTGGCGAATAAAAGGGCTAGGAAATAAGGACATGGCTGGGTGCAGTGGCTCATGCCTGTAATCCCAGAACTTTGTCGGGGGGCGGCCAAGGTGGGAAGATCATATGACCCTAGGATTTCAAGATAAGCTGGGCAACACGGCGAAAACCCATCTCTACAAAAAATACAAAAATTAACCAGATGTGATGGCGTGTGCCTATAGTCCCAACTACTCCAGAGGCTGAGTTGGGAGGATCACTTGAGCAACGGAGGTCAAGGCTGCAGTGAGCCATGACTGCACCACTACACTCCAGCTTGAGTGACAGAGGGAAACCCTGTCTCACCAAAAAAAAGAAAAAAAAAAGTAAGGACTCACATTCTTTCTTACTGCCCACATTTTACTACTCTCTCTTACTCCTACTTGCAACTTGAAAAGGAGAGTCTGTGTTTTGTACACCCAAATGTGCATACAGGTGCTGTGTGTGCATATATGCTGAAGGTGAGGGGTGGGGGTTAGACAGAGAGAGGTGTCCATGAACAATCCTAGTAGTAAAATGAGAGGCAGGCAAGGCCAGTCTGAAAGTAGAATACAGAACAGCAGACATTTATCCAATGGGGAAGAGGCTCATTCATTTCTTCTGTGCAAATAATCAATAAAGAGCTAACATTTGTGAGCAACTGATATGGCCAGGCACTGTTGATTGCTTTATATGCCTCATGCCATCCAGTCATGACATCTTGATGAGGCAGGCACTATTCTCATTACAGATGAGAATGCGAGGCTCAGAGTGACTGAGTAACATGATCAGGGAATCAGGATCACACAGCTACTAAGTGGCAGACATATGCATGAGGGTACAGAAGGCAAGCACAACATAAAGAAAAGAAACTCATCCTGTTTGAGAAGTTACATGAATTCGAGTCCAGCAAATTTAGAGATTAATTTTCCCCTCTCTTCTGATCTCAACAAACAATTTTTATGAAGACAGTGCTGATTATTTCTTCTCTATGTGTGCAAAGTACCAAAGTAAAGGAAAGTGACTTCGATTAAACCATACATGGGCCAGGCATGGTGGCTCACACCTGTAATCCCAGCACTTTGGGAGGCCGAGGGGGGCGGATCACGTGAGGTCAGGAGTTCGAGACAAGCCTGGCCAACACGGCAAAACCCCATCTCTACTAAAAATATAAAAATTAGCTGGGTGTGGTGGCATGCATCTGTAATCCCAGCTACTGGGGAGGCTGAAGCAGCAGAACTGATTGAACCCTGGAGGCGGAGGTTGCAGTGAGCCGAGATCATGCCATTGCATCCCAGCCTGGGTGACAGAGTGAGACTCTGTCTCAAGAAAAAAAAAAAAAAAGAAATCAAAGCATACTTGGTTTTAGTTGGATAAATGGCAGGACTTACCATTAGGGTCATTTGGGGTTAGTTGGTTGGTACATTTTGTTTATAAACTGGGATGTGGCTCCTGTGATGCAAACAGCACGGGAGAAGGAAGATGGGAGACTTAAATTTGAATTCTGACTCTTCCGCTAATTTGAGGGTGACCTTGGGCAAGCTGCTCCAGTTTCTTGGGTTCTAGCCACCCACCCTTCTACTGCCAAAAAGGAGGGGCTTCGATCAGGTTATCTGATGATCCTTCCAGCTATGACATCAGCTTGTGTTCCCAAAAGCTGCTGTACAATGAGGCCTCCTGCCCTTCAGGAGCCAAAACAAAAAGACACACTGGACCATTTCATCTCCACCAGGAGCTTAAGGAACGTTGGAGGCCGCGTCTAACCACAGTCCCCCAGGAAAATGCTGTCTGAGCCTGCCCAGAGTGCAAGCAGCCCCCCACTCCTTTAGGAAGCCAGCCACGCACCGCCCCACTTCAGGTGCCCATCCATCAGCTGGGTTTCCTAGGGAAACAGAGCTCATTCTTAAACTCTCTTTCAAGGCTTTTACCCAGAATTGATTTGAATAAATCAGTCTAATGCTGTCTCTACAATGGAACCAATTGTAAAAGAGCTTTATTTGCTCAGCTTTGAAAGCAGGTTGGAGCTGCCTTCTTCCCACTGCAAGACTGATGGAGAAAAAGGAAGCACACTCAGTGAATGACAAAGGAGAATTCCTCGGAGGGATGGGAGGGAGCCACAGCCCCCCACCCAAGGATTCCCCAGCAAAGGGAACCCACACTTGCAGGACCCACACCTGCAGAAGGAGGCCAGAGGTGACCAAATGGGATTTATCTGCACCTGATGCTAATACCGATACCTGCTATGCTCAACTGCAGGCTTAGGGAAGCACGACATCCCTGAAAACTTCTGTTTCCCTGTTTCTTCCTCTCTCAAGACACAGAAAGAGCTAAACTCTACTGACCTTTTCCGACGCTCCAAGCACTGTGCCAAGTCTCAAGGGCACCTCCAATTCAACGATCCCGAACACAAGGGTTTTCTTTCCATTCTGCAAATGCCCTCAACGTTTTGTCTACCCCAGGGCCTTTGCGAGTCCTGTTCCCTCTGTCTCTCTCCATCTCCTACACATACGCCCATGTCTGTAAGCCTGGCTCCTTCTCCTCCTTCATATCTCTTCAAATTCCACTTCCTCCTAAAAGTGTTTCCCAAACACTCCAATATAAATGAGGTTCTCACTATTATTCTCTCAAACCATCCTGTTCTTTTGCTCCTACGTCACTTTATAGCACAGAGGCAAGATGGTGTCTTATTCAGAGACACAGATTTGGGAGCCAGAGGCCTGTGGTGCCCCTGCTCCTCCTCTTATTAGCTGAGGACCTTGGACACATACTTAATCATTCTGTGCCTTAGTTTACTCACCTGTAAAATGGGGATTATAAAACACTCACCTCAGCTTGCAGTGAGCCGAGATCACGCCACTGCACTGGAGCCTGGGCGACAAAGCGAGACTCCGTCTCGAAACATAAAAAAATAAAAATAAATAAATAAAAGTAAAAAATAAATAAAAGCACCCACCTCTTGGGGCTGCAGTGAGGATTAACTGAGCTGACACCCTGTCAAGGGTTCAGAAATGTGCCTGGCATGTAGAAAGTCCTCAGTAAATGTTTGTTATTATTTCTGTTGTGACTGTTCGGTTTACCTCTACTCCCCACCAGCCTGTGCACATCATGAGCTGACAGCCTGGTCCTCCTGTTCATCAAGACAGCCCCAGGGCCGAATTCAGTGCCTGGTACCCGTACGTACTAAAAAAAATGTATGTTGAATGAATGGAAATTTCCTTTGTTTTGTTAAGTTTGCTTCGTACGCGTTTCAAAGAGATAAAGTGGAAATGCATTGATTTTTATCATTTTACAGATGAAAAAAACTGAGCTTGGAAACCTCAATGTATCCAAGCCTGGCTGATCGAGTGTCCAAACAAGGCAAAACCCCATACACAGTGTTTTTCCCACCAGAGGACAAGAAGTAGAAACCTCAAACTGCCCCTTTGCCCTCAGGGACCACTGGGACTCAGCTGAGGTCCCTCCCAGCTTGGCTGAGGCCACCACACCTCAGCAATGAGGAGGTTACAGCTCAGCCCAGTGTCTGGGGAATGAGGCTTATAGGGCTGTCTGCAAACTTGCCCCACCTGCCCGTCCCAGGGGATCTTGATGGGTTGCAATGAGCAAACCAAAAGCTCTGGCTGACAATGCATGAGGCGAGGGCCACCAAGTCAGTGATGCTGAGGCTGAGGACCAAGGGCTCAAAGAGTCCTCTCTCCCTACAGCAAGAATGAACATATTGATCAGAGGGACCCACCATTCACCAAGGAAGGACAGCCTTGCATCCAGATGAGTGCACTCAGGAAGCAACTTGACTCCCATAGGCAAGTAGAGGTGGGGACCACAGAGACTTTTGTTCACTATTATCCCAGTGTTCTTGGCAAAGGGCTGCCCTTGATAGCCACCTGTTGAATGACTGAATGAACACACTGGTGGTTGAATGAATCAAGGGTTGAATACTTGGATCACAGCAATAATAAAAACCTATCTGTTGGCCAGACATGGTGGCTCATGCCTATAATCCCAGCACTTTGGGAGGCCAAGGCAGGCAGATCACTTGAGCTCAGGAGTTTGAGACCAGCCTGGGCAATATGGCAAAACCCCATCTCTACTAAAAATACAAAAATTAGCTGGGCATGGTGGCACGCGCCTGTAATCCCAGGTACTTGGGAGGCTGAGATACGAGAATCACTTAAGCCTGGGAGGCAGAGGTTGCAGTGAGCTGAGATCGCACCACTGCACTCCAGGCTGAATGACAGAGTGAGACTCTGTCTCAAAAAACAAACAAACAAACAACAACAACAACAAAAACACCTATGTCCAGCTTCGTCCTTCCTCCTCATCAGAATCCTGATTATGGAGAAGTATATCACAATGGCTAACAGGGAAGACTTTGAATCCAACCTGCCCGAGTTCAATTCCCAGCTTCACCACTCACTGTGTGACATTGAACAAGTTATCTAACGCTTCTGTGCCTTGGTTTCCCCACCTGCAAAATGGAGAGGCTAATCCCTTCCTAATGGAATTGTGCAGTTTAGTTGAGTTTATATATACAAATCACTTGCAACAGTGTCTGGCATGTAGTAAGTGCTCAAAATATGTGCTAGCGGTTACTGTTGCCATACTGACTTTTGTCCTCATGTTTATTATTTTCAGACTTATTTGATTTGCCTCTTGCTATAAGCTTCCTTGAGCCCTTTTGGGGAAGAAGCAGAACAGAAATCAATTTAATAAATGGACTACTCAAATATAACATTTACAGGGTGGACTTAATCTAACAGATTTTCTCCTAATAAGACACATTTGCAAATTAAACTGTCTGATTTGGTAATATCTTTCAACATGTTAAGTGCACGGACCCTCTGCCCAGCAATCTCACTTCTGGGGACCGATCCTCAAGATACATCCGCATGAGTGAGCCCAAATGGTACACGAGGAAATTTTATTGCAGCATCGTTTAGAAAAGCAAACAACCAAAACAACTGAAGTGTCCATGATGGGAGTTCAGCTAAATGAATTTATGGTATAGCCATAAAGCAGGATATGCGCAGCTACTAAAAAATGGAGCAAGCTTTTATGCGCCACCATAGAGAGATCCTTAGGACATGTGGCTTCTGTAAATAAGAAGCTGCACAATGTTGTATACAGCATGACTCATCTGTGCTTCTAAATATATGTGTACTCCTACATAAACTCATACACATATGTAAACATGCACACACAGATACACACCACAGTCATTATATCTGCATTTTACAGATGACACTGAGACCCAGATTTTGGATTTTTTTTAACCCCAACTGACAGTCACTGTCTTTTAATTTAAAAAAAAAAAAAGTACAATCTACTTAGTGTAAGTGATATGCTTGATTTTGATCCTTTGATACTGCATCATGCTTGTTATCTATTTTCCTTTATTTCCTATTTTCATTTTTCCCTGGTTGGAACAAGCTTTTGTTTGCTCCCTCTTGTCTTTAGGAATTGACTTTCCCTTTCCAAGCATTCATAAATATGTTTCTCTATCATTCTATGGAAGCAAGATGCCAACCCCTGCCTTCACCACATGTTATCATTCCTTCTTTTTCTGCCTGCGTCTCCTCAATAAGATAAGGGCTTTTTAAGGCTTCCACCAAACTCCTTCCACCACTCTCTTAGTTTTGCTGAGAAATGTTCTAACTGGAGCTATTGGGTATTTCTGTTTTAATGAAAACAATTCAATGCCATGTTTCTGCCTTATGTGTTGAAACCACCCTCTTTCTCTGGATTGAGTAATGCATTGAAGCTTTCCAGATTTAACCAATAAATTCACCTGCAAACAGCAGAAACACAATTCAAACCAGCTTACATTAAAATGCTGGGAACTTATGTACCCGGCAAGTTTGAAGGGATGGTCCTAGTGCGCTGGATATCTCGCCGGGCCTTAGCTGCCTCCCTGCGGGGCAGGGCTCCGGACCTGCAGCCCGCCATGCCTGAGCCTCCCCGCCGTGGGCTCCTGCGCAGCCCGAGCCTTCCCGACCAGCGCCGCCCCCTGCTCCACGGAACCCAGTCCCATAGACCACCCAAGGGCTGAGGAGTGCGGGCACACGGCACAGGACTGGCAGGCAGCTCCACCTGCGGCCCCGGTGTGGGATCCACTGGGTGAAGCCAGCTGGGCTCCTGAGTCTGGTGGGGACTTGGAGAACCTTTATGTCTAGCTAAGGGATTGTAAATACACCAATCGGCACTCTGTATCTAGCTCAAGGTTTGCAAACACACCAATCAGCACCCTGTGTCTAGCTCAGGGTTTGTGAATGCACCAATCGACACTCTGTATCTAGCTAATCTAGTGACACTCTGTATCTAGCTAATCTAGTGGGGGAGGTGGAGAACTTTTGTGTCCACACCCTGTATCTAGCTAATCTAGTGGGGAGGTGGAGACCTTTTGTGTCTAGCTCAGGGATTGTAAATGCACCAATCAGCACCCTGTCAAGACGGCCCAATCAGTTCTCTGTAAAACAAACAATAAGCTCTCTGTAAAATGGACCAATCAGCAGGAAGTGGGTGGGGCCAGATAAGGGAATAAAAGCAGGCTGCCCCAGCCAGCAGTGGCAACCCGCTTGGGTCCCCTTCAATAGCAGCAACCCGCTGGGGTCTCCTTCAACACTGTGGAAGCTTTGTTCTTTGGCTCTTTGCAATAAATCTTGCTGCTGCTTGCTCTTTGGGTCCACACTCCCTTTATGAGCTGTAACACCACAAAGGTCTGCAGCTTCACTCCTGAACCCACCCGGAGGAACGAACAACTCCAGACGCGCTGCCTTAAGAGCTGTAACACTCACTGTGAAGGTCTGCAGCTTCACTCCTGAAGCCAGCAAGACCACGAACCCACCAGAAGGAAGAAACTCTGAACACATCCGAACATCAGAAGGAACAAACTGCGGACACGCTGTCTTTTAAGAACTGTGACACTCACTGCGAGGGTCTGCGGCTTCGTTCTTGAAGTCAGTGAGACCAAGAACCCACCAATTCCGGACAACTAGCTTCAGACTTAGCTGCATCTAGGTTCAAATAATGTCATCAGGGTCCTTTGTATGTCTCTCTCTTTATCCCTCAGCTCCATTTTGCTTTATTATCAGACAAGCTTTATCCAGGTGGACACAAGACAGCAGTTCACATTCTCAAGCCTGTGTACTACACACAGCCCTCAATACCAGCTTAGGAAAAAGCATCTTTCCCACAACCTCTGAGAAAAGACTCACGGAAAGTCGTGATTGGCCCATTCTTAGGACGTATCCATTCCTGGACCAATCAATGTGGCCAGCAGGATTGAGTCCTCTGATTGGACAAGGCTGAGTCATGTGACCTCCCTGAACCACATAAGCTGAATAATACTGTTCTGAAAATAGGAGAAAGTGGTTTGCAGAAAGGATGAGGTGCTCGCCTGAACACGGTGCTGTGCCCTGTGGTCAACAAGCAGAATCTGAAGAATCCAGGAAATCACAAAGGATTCTAAGAGGTCACAAAGACTGATGTTATCAGGCCCCCAAGCTTCTACATGAGTGTCAAGAGAAAAAATACCTTGATCACGCAGGTGCCCTCTCCTCAGTTTTCCTCTGTCCAGGCTTGAAGAGCTATAACCATTTCCAGGTTCTAAAAGGACAGCTGGGGGAGTTATTTGTTTGTTTGTTTTGATTTCAGAAAGATGTGAACTCCAGGATCTCTTGAGAGACTGCCAGGTAAGCAACCCTGTGGTTAAAATTCACTCTTGGGTCCCACACTCATGATAAATGCAATCTTGGCTTCATACATCTGGCATCAAGAAACAGTAATCTTTCAGCAAAAACTCTCACTTGGTGTATTTTTCTCAGCCTTGTCACAAGACCTTCCAATTTAACCCGAAGACACTCCTGAGTTAGTAGAAAGCTCAACAATATTTCTTCACTGACAAATCCTTGTACTTCAGCTCCAGCTATCTCTGGGAATGCAAGGTGACTCCTTGTTGGGAAAATGCTGCATTTGTCCCTTCCACGGTAAAGGGCTGTTGCTCACCATATATAGTGAGATTTTTCCAAGAAAGAGAAATATGTCCCCTTTGCTCCATAACCTAAGAAGAAAATAAAAACCAGATTCGCACAAATAGAAGAAGGTTGAATTGTGCTTGTTACTGGCAGCTTTGAGACTACATTGATTACTTCTAGACAACAAAAAAAAGTTGTTTCTAATATACAGTCATCCTGCATTAAATTTATGTACTTGAGCTTAAAAGAATCCAAGTAATCTGTTCTTGTTGTACCTGATTAACCTCAATACACAAATCCCATCAATCAATAGTTAATTAAAAATGTGGCACTACCTCACCCGTATGCAAATATGACCCGTCTTGTATATCAGTAAGCTAAAAGCCATGCTGGCCATCCTTTAAAGCAACATAGAATTGTCCAGACAAGAAAATAAACATATTTCCAAAATATTTGTATGCAAGGACCTCAAATGTAATGTTTTGACTATACTTGTAACTTGAGGCATCCCAAAGAAGCCACCTTGTAATGACTCATTTTAGGTGTCAATTTGACTGGATTAAGGAATATCTAGAGAAAGCGTTATTTGGGGATGTGCCTATGAGCACTCTGGAGGTGTTTCCAGAGGAGATTTGTGTGAGACTCTGCCTGGACTAAGGAGGGAAGATCCACTCTCAGTGTGAGTGGGTACCATCCAATCAGTTGAGGACCCTGATAGAACACAAACAGAAAAAAAGCAAATGTGTCTCTATCTCTTGGAGCTGGAACACACCCTCCTTCTCCTGCCTTTGGACATCAGAACATCAGGCTTCCTGATTTCTGGACTCTGGGGCTTAACACCAGCAGCCCCTTGGGTTCTCAGGCTTTTGGCCTTGGACTGAGAGTTACACCATGGTCTTCCAAGGATCTGAGGCCTTTAGACGCAAGCCAGGCTACCAACATCCCAAGGTCTCCAGCTTGTAGACAGTTTATCGTGGGACTTCTCAGCCTTCATAATCACATGAGCCAATTTCCCCAGTAAGTCCCTTCTTCTGTGTCTATTTATACACGATGGGTTCTGCCTCTCTGAAGAACCCTGACCAATACACACCTCGTTTGGTACATAGATCTTCCCAGGTCTTGGAATCACTTCCTCATTGACCATGCTGCCTGTATCCTCTGCATATTTAAGGTTTGTGGAGAGGCTCTCATGGTGATTTGAAGTACTGAGTTTCCATTTTCCAATTTTATCTAAGCTGAGAGCCTGTAACTCACCCTCACCCTGATCTCATCTTCACTCATGCCTTCAGAACTATAAACAATCAAGAACAATCAGGCAAAACTGATTTATTTGTCATCTCCTGGGTTGCTGGTAACTCTTGGTGGGTTTCTTTATTTTAACTTCACACTCATTTCTGCCATAACAAAAGCATATATTTTATTGATAAATGTTTTTGTACCCTGGTTTATTCCAAAGAGGACTTGAAATGGCTGAGAAAATAGTGCATTGGAAATAGCTTTGTCAGAATTACCCATTTTGTGGATTCAGTTCACGGTGATTTCTTCTGGTGGCCGTGTCTATGCCCCCAACTCCCTCACTTCTTCAGGTAATAGATGCACCCAACCCCACTCTTAGCTGTAGAAGGACTCAAGTTGAGTCCATCGTAGTATCTCAAACCCCCAGTCTAAGGGTAGAGAAGTAACCCAAGAGAGCCAATTACAACTCTTTCCTGGGAGTTTTCAAACAAGAGCTAGGACAGGGAAGTCCATTTTCTTTCTGGCAACAAAGCCATAGGGATACATGGCCAGGAGATTTCTGCCAAGATTCTCACCATGTACAAAAATTCCATCTACAGTAGGAGGAAAGAAGCCAGGTTATAGAGATGAGAGGGAGAGAGAAAATGGACAAAAGAAAGTCACCCCATAGTCTAGTTATGTCAACCCACACATTCCCCTTTTCTGATGCAACGAGTTAGACACAGAACCCTGGAAGAAGAGATGAAGACAAGACACTCATCACTCTGGTCTTTACTGAAGTCAACGTTCAAATGTTTTAACTGATTTAACTGATTCTCTACACCCTACCTAGCTAACAGACCTCCCTTCTCTCCTAGAGTTTTCCTCTATAAGAACCAGACTTTCCAAAGAACATGCTACAATCTAAACAACCAAGAGTCTCACCATCCAAGAAAAAAGGCTGTTGGGCCCTGCGGTCACCCATCCTCCCCAGTTGCAGACACTGTGGAAGCCTCTGTCCCCACTCCTCCTACCTCTAAGCCAACCCCAGCCAAGGAAACCAGGCCATCGGGAGCACTTGATCACCCCTCTTAGTCTGCCTGGGGTTAGGTGTCTGGAAACATGGGCTTGGCACTAATGGTGGGTGCCACTGCCAATGGGCTACCTAAAGAGAAGCAGCCTCCTGGGAGGCAGGAAAACAAGCTGGCTGTTGTCCAAAGACTCTGGGCAGAAGGAAATAATCTGAGGATCCCAGAGAAGGGAAATTTCGAAGAAGAATGGGGAGAGCCTGAGGGTGCTGCCTGTGAAGATGAGATGTCACTGCAGCCATTGTTGAAGGAACGTGCAGCCTCAGGATAGGCATTGAAGATATCAAACCTTTGGGGACAAGCAATCCCAGGTGTGCCAGATTTGGTTCCCAGACCACACCTCACTGCTATAGAATGATTTGTAGTGGTCCTGTGGTAAGCCCGGGGACCCACCTGCATGGCCACCAAGCCACAGCCTACCCAGTCTCTATTAACGTAGCTATCATGCTTGGAGTTCTTTCTGGGTACCAGGAAATGTGCTGAGAGCTAAGCAAGCATCACAGCACCTAATTCTTATAATAACCCTGTGAAGTATGGATTCTATTTTTATCTCCATATTACAGATACAACTAAGATTCAGAGAAATTAAGTCACTTTTATCAAGTCAGCGGCACAGCCAGAATCCAGATGAGTTCTTTCTGACTCCAAAGCCAGGATGTTCCTCTGGCCAGACTCTCTCGACTTCCCCCAAAAGACTGGACTCTGTCATCCACACCCACATCTTCAGGTCCTGATGGAAACATTTCTCCAATTCTCAGACTACCAAAGATCAGAGATGAGCACTGTCTGAAATTGTGGCTGCTGGTCCCACCCACGAGATTGGACCACCTTGGAGATGATCCCCTGCCCCAAGCTTGCTCTCATCCTCCATGTGCTCTTGCACAGTAATTCAGAATGCCAGGATTAACTTCCATCTCATTAAAGCTGATGACTCAGTTTCCCCAACCCCACTCTGCTTAGTCTCCCTGCTTTTCCCCTTCAACCCATCCCAAGGAGGCCAAAAATGCCTCAAGGCCAAACCCACCCACATACTGACAAAGGGTCAGAGTTGCCCATCTTGAGTTCGAAGCCAAGGTCTGAGTACTGGGCACCAAGGAGAGCACACTTTGGCTTGCTTCCAACAAAATGTAAATACAGAGCAGAGGAGAAACGAGGAGGGCCAGCCCTAAGGCTGCAGCAGGTCCCATAAATGACAAATGCTGTACACTCATGTCAGGAAGCCAAGGCTATAAAAGCCACAAGTGAATTAGGATGGAGTCCAAAGTGGTGATGTCATGTGAGAACATCTTCACATAGTGTCGCTGCCTGGGAATGGGGCTGGCACTTGTGTCCTGGACAGCCAGAGATCTCAGACCCTGATGGAGCCTCCCACTGGGAAAAGAAGACGGAGAACAAAGCAAAAATGAACTCTGGAGTCACTGCTTCTCTCAAGGAAATCAGGGTGGCTGGGGAACACGAGGAAGCCAGGGTGGCATGTGTTGGTCTGGGGCTGACATCCCCATTAGCATCCTGATCTGTCTTGGAGAAGTCTTTGGCAGGGTGCAAATCCCAAGCCCATTCTCCGCTACCAGCTGCAATCCCCAGATACTCATGAAACCAAAGGGACCAGATCTTTCCTGGTACCGCGGGAGGGCACAAAAGACCTGGGCTCAGCCAGTCAGATGTTTGCTACCAGGGTTTTGACTCTCAAAAGAGAGATGCAAAGATGGAGTCAGCTCTATCCCTGCCTGGGTAGCTCCCACCAGCTGGCTCCAACCCTCCCACATTCCTCCTGCCCATTCCTCAAGCCTGATCTTGCAGCTGATCATCTGTGAGCCCCCAAAAACCTTCTAGGAAACTCCCTCCTCCCTTCATAAATAGGATTAGCTTCTGTAGCTTGCAGCCAAGAATTCTGACTGATATACACTTCCTTTTGTTCTTTGTGTTTTGTTTTCAGAGCCAGCAGCCCCAAGGATACTTCAAACAGTGGGCATTGGTGCAATTCTATAAAAAGAAACCAGAAACCATTTAGATGTCCAGATGCTTGAGGAAAGATGCAAGACAGCAAGGTATCGCCTGAAGCCCAGATTTGGGATCTAAGCCCTCTGTTTCATATCTCAGGGCCTCTGCATATATTTTTCCCTGGTCTTTTCATTGGGCTAAAGCCCACCCATCATCCAGGTCTCAGCCTAAATGTCATTTCCTCTGAACAGCTATCATAATTGGTCATGATATGTTCACTTGTCTATTTGTTTAAGGTCCTTATACCCCCATTAGACTGTAAGCACCAGGAGGGAGCGCACAGGGCTGTTTTGCTCACTTGTCACTCCCCAGTGCCTGGCATAGCCTGGCGTGTAATTGGCATTCCATAAATATTTGTAAAGGAATTCACAATTCATGGGATGCAATCACCCATCGAGTGGATATCTTCATGGCACCCGTAAGGTGGATGCTATTACTATCATCCGTGTTTTACAGGTGGGAATCTGAGAAACAAGGAGTTTAAGGAATTTGCCATAAGTCACCCAGATGACGCAGGGTGAGGAAGGGATTTGAACCTGAGCATACTGACTCCAGAGCCCTCTTAGTTGCTCCCTGGAGCAGGGGCTTTATACAAAGTAGAGGTTCTGATCATCTACTGTTGTATAATAAACCAAAATTTAGTGGTTTAAAAAATGCATCATTTGTTCTGCTAATAAATCTGTACTTTGGGCAGGGTTCAAAGGAAAGGGTTCATTTCTGTTCTTCCCAGCAACAAATGGGGAGTCTTCCCCAGGGCCTAGAGGAACCACTCTCTAGATGAATCTTTTTTTTTGTTTTTTAGATGGAGTCTTGCTCTGTCACCAGGCTGGAGTGCAGTGGAGAGATCTTGGCTCATTGCAGCCTCCACCTGCCAGGTTCAAGCAATACTGGATACTCCTGTGCCTCAGCCTCCTGGTTAGGTGGGATTACAGGTGCCTGCCACCATGCCTGGCTAATTTTTGTATTTTTGTAGAGACAGGGTTTCACCATTTGGCCAGGCTGCTCTCGAACTCCTGACCTCAAGTGATCCACCAACCTTGGCCTCCCAAAATACTGGGATTAAGGGTGTAAGCCACCATGCCCAGCCGAGGTGAATCTTTCATATGGCTGAAGAGTTGATGCTGGTGTCAGTTGAAATCTTAGCCAGGGCTGTGCACCAGAGGGCCTTGGTTCCTCTCCACAGGGGTCTTGCCTCGGGCTGCTTGGGCTTCCTCACAGCATGGTGGCTATGTGCCAAGAATGAGAGAACCAGGAGAAAGTTGCACAGCCTCTTCTAACCTGGCCTTTGAAGTCTCATAGAGCCACTGCTGTAGCAGGACGAGCCGCAGACAAAACCTCTCAGACACCGAGTTGTAGAGGGAAGGGCTTTATTCAGCTGGGAGCATCAGCAAGCTACTGCCTTAAAATCCGAGCTCCCCGAGTGCACAATTTCTGTCCCTTCTAAGGGCTCACAACACTAAAGATTTCACATGAAAGGGTCGTGATTGATTTGAGCAAGCAGGCAGTACGTGACAGAGGCTGCAAGCACCAGTGGTCAGAGAGAAACAGAATAGGGCAGGGAGTTTCACAATGTTCTTCTAAAAAATGTCTGCATTATGTGAATAACATCAGTTTCTAAGTTATGAGTTGATTTTTAACTACTGGGTTTAGGTCAGGCAGGCCCAAGCCTGGTTTCAGGCCTGGTGCCAGGCTGCCTGTCTTTGCTTTTACTTCCTTGTTTTTTCTTAAAACAGGTACTGAGTATAAAACAATATAAAACAATATGAGAGGGTCTCTCTCTTCCCTCACTGCCACTACATCCTATTTGTGCAAACAGTCTCAATCCTGCTCAGATTCAAGAGGAGCAGATTTGTACTTCGCCTCTTGATGGGGGTGAGACAAGCTTCTAGAAGGGCTCACATGATGGGAGATGATATTTTGGCCATCTTCAGAGAACACAATCTGCCTCAGCAAACAGCATATTGTATGACTTCACCAGGCTGTCCTAACTTACAAACCCCACTTAAAAATTACCACCCCTAGGAACCCCATTGCAAGTTTAGAAAAATCACTGGACTCATGAGGTCAGGAGATTGAGACTATCCTGGCTAAAATGGTGAAACCCTGCCTCTATTAAAAATACAAAAAATTAGCCGGGTATAATGGCACTCGCCTGTAGTCTCAGCTACTCGGGAGGCTGAGGCAGGAGAATCTGCGCCACTACACTCCAGCCTGGGTGACAGAGTGAGATTCCTTGTCAAAAAAAAGAAAAAAAAAATCACTCGACTCAAAGAAAAGAAGGTAGGAAAAGTAAATGCCACTGGTGGAGCAGGCATGGTAGGGGGAGTCTTCCCCCGTAATATTTACATATTTTCACCTCATTTCCTTACAGTGCCTGAAGCTCTACTAATTAGAAACTCATTTGAGATAACTAGTAACCAATTTAAAAATGCAAACACCTCCTGGGGCTAGCCAGAGTCCTCGAAACAGTCATGCAAATTGGTTCTGTCAAGGATTTCCTCCTACCCCCTACTGAGAGCCAATTGCAAGGAGAGACTAGGGAAGGGCATTGGGTAACTTTGTTGCTAAAAGCTGTTCTGGATAGAGACATTTGGGAAAAGAAGCAAATCAAGTTCAGCAGAAGAGGTAAGAAAGTAAGTTTATGTTAGGCCAGACATGGTGGCTCACGCCTATAATATCAGCACTTTGGGAGGCGGAGGCGGGCAGATCACGAGGTCAAGAGGTCGGACCATCCTGGCCAACATGGTGAAGCCCGTTTCTACTAAAAATTCAAAAATTAGCTGGGCGTGATAGCGCACGCCTGTAGTCCCAGCTACTCGGGAGCCTGAGGCAGGAGAATCACTTGAACCTGGGAGGCAGAGGTTGCAGTGGGCTGAGATCACGCCACTGCATTCCAACCCGGCGACAGAACAAGACTCTGTCTCATAAAACAATACAAAACAAACAAACAAACAAACAAAGTAAGCTTATTTTTAAGCCTGAACAAGTGTAGTGGTTTAGGGGCTCAGCAAATATGGCCCCAATCAGGCTACAAGATGTTGTGGCAGCAACATTTACACCCAGTCACACCTGGCCAGCTAAGCCACTTTTCAAAACACCCTTGCACAGCTGTGCAGAGCGGCTGGCTCCACTGGCAGCCGGCAGAGCCATAACTCATACTGTCACCACTCCCCTCAAACCCCTTCGGTAAGCACTTTTAATCAATGCAACAGGAACAAACATTTGCTGCAGAGCGGCAATGTGCAGGGAGGAACATAGTTCCACTCAGGCTCAGAAAGCAAAACCTCCTGGCTGTTTGCATCTATGCGAGAGCTCGCAGGAAAAGCCCTCTGTGTGGTTGCCAGCCTCACACACTCTCCCCAAGGGGTGAGTTTCTCTTTCCATGTTAATCTATGCTCTGATGTGCCATCTGTCAACCACCACACCATTCTCAGTTGACATTTCAAAGCATCTTTGCCCTGTGAATGGTCACCAGCCCTGCCCTACAAGCCCCCAAGTGACATTGAACTTAAATGAGAGAGAAAACAGGTTTCGGGGTGGATTTCAGTTCAGCATCTTGGAGTGTCTGTGTGGACATGAAATCTGTCTCCCCAGCTGTGGGCTGCATCCTTGTTTGTCATCTGGTTTGGCTCTTGGGGACTTGGAAACTCGTGGGCACCTTTGCCATTTGTGAAGAAGCTGCATGGCCCTTCCAACAAAAGCAAGCAATAGGAGCAGAAGTCCAAGGCTTCAGATCAAGGTACAACTTAAAGCAGCCTCAGTGTAAAAGCAAACAGGAGTCAGAGGGATGCCTAAGGCAGAGTCTAGTCCCCAGGGCAGCTATAAGGCAAAGAGAAAGACAGACAGAGAGAGACAGAGATGGGAGGAGACATGAGGCACCCAGGCCTCTGCATCAAAATCCCTACAAGAGGAGCCTCCTAAAATTGCAGGAGGCTGAGGTGGATGCACATAGAAGTTCAAGACTAGCCTGGGCAACATAGCAAGACCCTGTCTTTACAAAAAATACAAAAATCAGCCGGGTGTGGTGGTGTATGCCTGTGGTCCCAGCTACCCAGGAGGCTGAGGTGGGAGGATGGCTTGAGCCCAGGAGGTAGAGGCTGCAGCGAGCCGAGATAGCACCACTGCACTCCAGCCTGGGCCACAGAGTGAGACTTCATCTCAAAAAAATTTAAAAAAAATTTTTAAAAAGGATCACCCTGGCTACTTGAATGGATGGTAAGAAGGTAAGAACAGAAGCAAGGAGACCAGCAGGGAGATTCTGCAGGTGGGAATCCACAGTGGCTCAGACCAGGCTGGCGCTGAAGACCGGCTGGATTATGTTTATATTTTCATGATGAAGCAACTCACTGACTCTTGAAGAGTGGGCTCTAGGAGACTGTATTTTTAACAAGCTCTCAGAGGATTCCAATGCAGGCTGAAGTTGAAGAACTACTGATTTAGGTGAAGCTTCTGTTTCATCCTTCGGGAAGTACCTACTGACTTTTCTCCAAGCCACCTCAAAAGAGGTGCTAGACAAGATGTGCTCCAGTGTCTGAACATGTGTGCACAGCTCTAGAGCAGACCTCAAGACACTGAGTCAAAGGTTAGGAGTACAACAGTGAACAACCACCATCCTCTTTTCAATGAGCTTTGCATTTAATGAGAGAAATAAAAAGCAAAAAATAAAAAAATCATTTTCAACTCAGAATGGTAAAAGTTGTGGTGACAGTATGCCTGGGGCAATGGGAGCACATAGAAGGGGCACCCAGTCAGCCAGGTGCAGTTGTTCATGCCTGTAATCCCACAACTTTGGGAGGCTGAGGTGGGTGGATCACTTGAGGCCAGGAGTTTGAAAATAGCCTGGCCAACATGGTGAAATCTTGTCTTTACTAAAAATACAAAAAAATTAGTCACGTGTGGTGGAAGGCGCCTGTAATTCCAGATACTCGGAAGGCTGAGGTGGGAGAATTGCTTGAACCCGGGAGGCGGAGATTGCAGTGAGCCTGGGTGGTCAGAGCGAGACTCCGTCAAAAAAAAAAAAAAAAAAAGCCAGGACGTGGGTGGGCATCCAATCTACATCAGGTGGTCAGAAATACTTCTCCATCACAGGACTCCTAAGTTGAAGACTAGAAAATGGTAGGACTTAGCCAGGTCGATAGGAGAGGTATGGAAGATCATTCCCAGCAGAGGGAAGAGCATGTGCAAAAATCGAGAAGTGAGAGGGTACGGAGCTGAGAGATGTTCATATAATTGTAAAAAGTGGCCCTCTCCCTCTCCCTCTCCCTCTCCCTCTCCCTCTCCCTCTCCCTCTCCCTCTCCCTCTCCCTCTCCCCTCTTTTTCGGTCTCCCTCTCCTTCTTTTTTCGGTCTCCCTCTGTTGCCGAAGCTGGACTGTACTGCCGGGATCTCGGCTTGCTGCAACCTTCCTGCCTCGGGCTCCTGTGACTCTCCTGCCTTGGCCTGCCGAGTGCCTGGGATTGCAGGCGCGCGCCGCCACGCCTGAATGGTTTTTGTGTTTTTGGTGGAGACAGGGTTTCACCGTGTTGACCGGGCTGGTCTCCAGCTCCTGGCCTCGAGTGATCTGCCTGCCTCGGCCTCCCGAGGTGCTGGGATTGCAGACGGAGTCTCGCTAACTCAATGCCCAATGGTGCTCAGGCTGGAGTGCAGTGGTGTGATCTCGGCTCTCTGCAACCTCCACCTACCAGCCTCCTGCCTTGGCCTCTTAAAGTGCTAAGATTACAGCCTCTGCCCCACCGCCACCCCGTCTAGGAAGTGAGGAGCCTCTCTGCCTGGCCGCCCATCGTCTGGGATGTGAGGAGCCCCTCTGCCCGGCCGCCCTATCTGGGAAGTGAGGAGCGCCTCTGCCTGGCCGCCCATCATCTGGGATGTGAGGAGCGCCTCTGCCCGGCTGCCACCCCGTCTGGGAGGAAGTGAGGAGCGCCTCTGCCCGGCTGCCCCGTCTGGGAGATGAGGAGCACCTCTGCCCGGCCGCCCCGTCTGGGAGGAAGTGAGGAGCGCCTCTGCCCTGTTGCCCTATCTGGGAAGTGAGGAGCGCCTCTGCCTGGCCGCCACCCCGTCTGGGAAGTGAGGAGAGCCTCTGCCTGGCTGCCACCCCATATGGGAAGTGAGGAGCGCCTCTGCCCAGCCGCCCCTTCTGGGAGGTGAGGAGCGCCTCTGCCCAGCCGCCCCGTCTGGGAAGTGAGGAGTGCCTCTGCCCGGCCGCCCCGTCTGGGAGGTGAGGAGCGCCTCTGCCTGGCCGCCACCCCGTCTGGGAGGAAGTGAGGAGCACCTCTGCCCAGCTGCCCCATCTGGGAAGTGAGGAGCGCCTCTGCCCGGCTGCCACCCCCTATGGGAAGTGAGGAGCGCCTCTGCCCGGCCGCCCACTCTGGGAAGTGAGGAGCGCCTCTGCCCGGCCGCCCGCTCTGGGAAGTGAGGAGCGCCTCTGCCCGGCCGCCCACTCTGGGAGGTGAAGAGTGCCTCTGCCCGGCCGCCCCGTCTGGGAGGTGAGGAGCGCCTCTGCCTGGCCGCCACCCCGTCTGGGAGGAAATGAGGAGCACCTCTGCCCGGCCGCCCACTCTGGGAGGTGAGGAGCGCCTCTGCCTGGCCACTCCGTCTGGGAAGGGAGGAGCGCCTCTGCCCGGCCACCCCGTCTGGGAGGTGAGGAGCGCCTCTGCCCAGCTGCCACCCCGTCTGGGAGGAAGTGAGGAGCACCTCTGCCCGGCTGCCCCATCTGGGAAGTGAGGAGCGCCTCTGCCCGGCCGCCACCCCATATGGGAAGTGAGGAGCGCCTCTGCCTGACCACTCCGTCTGGGAGGTGAGGAGCGCCTCTGCCCGGCCGCCCCGTCTGGGAGGTGAGGAGTGCCTCTGCCCGGCCGTCACCCCGTCTGGGAGGAAGTGAGGAGCACCTCTGCCCGGCTGCCCCGTCTGGGAGATGAGGAGCACCTCTGCCCGGCCGCCCCGTCTGGGAGATGAGGAGCACCTCTGCCCGGCCGCCCCGTCTGGGAGGTGAGGAGTGCCTCTGCCCGGCTGCCACCCCGTCTGGGAGGAAGTGAGGAGCACCTCTGCCCGGCCGCCCCCTCTGGGAAGTGAGGAGCGCCTCTGCCTGGCCGCCACCCCGTCTGGGAGGAAGTGAGGAGCGCCTCTGCCTGGCTGCCCCATCTGGGAAGGGAGGAGCACCTCTGCCCGGCCGCCACACCGTCTGGGAAGTGAGGAGCGCCTCTGCCTGGCTGCCCCATCTGGGAAGGGAGGAGCACCTCTGCCCGGCCGCCACACCGTCTGGGAAGTGAGGAGCGCCTCTGCCTGGCTGCCCCATCTGGGAAGGGAGGAGCACCTCTGCCCAGCCGCCACACCGTCTGGGAAGTGAGGAGCGCCTCTGCCTGGTCGCCCCGTCTAGGAGGTGAGGAGCGCCTCTGCCCGGCCGCCCAGTCTGGGAAGTGAGGAGCGCCTCTGCCCGGCCGCCCTGTCTGGGAGGTGAGGAGCGCCTCTGCCTGGCCGCCACCCCGTCTGGGAGGTGAGGAGCGCCTCTGCCTGGCCGCCACCCCATCTGGGAGGAAGTGAGGAGCGTCTCTGCCCGGTCGCCCCGTCTGGGAAGTGAGGAGCGCCTCTGCCCGGCCGCCCCCTCTGGGAAGTGAGGAGCGCCTCTGCTCGGCCGCCCCCTCTGGGAAGTGAGGAGCGCCTCTGCTCGGCCGCCCCGTCGGGGAAGTGAGGAGCGCCTCTGCCCGGCCGCCCCCTCTGGGAAGTGAGGAGCGCCTCTGCTCGGCCGCCCCGTCGGGGAAGTGAGGAGCGCCTCTGCCTGGCCGCCCCGTCTGGGAGGTGAGGAGCGCCTCTGCCCGGCTGCCACCCGGTCTGGGAGGAACTGAGGAGCGCCTCTGCCCGGGCGGCCCCGTCTGGGAAGCGAGGAGCGCCTCTGCCCGGGCGGCCCCGTCGGGGAAGTGAGGAGCACCTCTGCCCGGCCGCCCCGTCTGGGAGGAGAGGAGCGCCTCTGCCCGGGCGGCCCCGTCTGGGAAGCGAGGGGCGCCTCTGCCCAGCCGCCCTGTCTGGGAGGTGAGGAGCGCCTCTGCCCGGCTGCCCTGTCTGGGAGGTGTACCCAACAGCTCCGAAGAGACAGCGACCATCGGGAGCGGGCCATGAGGACGATGGCGGTTTTGTTGAAGAGAAGGGGAGGAAGTGTGGGGAAAGGAAGGAGAGATCAGATTGTTGCTGTGTCTGTGTAGAAAGGGGTGGGCATAGGAGACTCCATTTTGTTCTGACTAGGAGAAATTCTTCTGCCTTGGGATGCTGTTGATCTATGGCCTTTCCCCCAGCCCCGTGCTCTCTGAAACATGTGCTGTGTCAACTCAGGGTTAAATGGATTAAGGGTGGTGCAAGATGTGCTTTGTTAAACAGATGCTTGAAGGCAGCATGCTCTTTAAGAGTCATCACCACTCCCTAATCTCAAGTACTCAGGGGCACAAACACTGCAGAAGGCCGCAGGGTCCTCTGCCTAGGAAAACCAGAGACCTTTGTTCATGTGTTTATCTCCTGACCTTCTCTCCACTATTATCCTATGACCCTGCCATATCCCCCTCTCCGAGAAACACCCAAGAATGATCAATAAATACTTCAGAAATTTAAAAAAAAAAAAAAAAAAAAAGATAATACATTTCTGTTATTTTAAGTATCAAATTTGTGTAATTTGTTACAGTTGACCTATAATACTAACATACTGACCAAATTACCAAATTCTATTTATCTTTTGGCATCCTGCCAGTGAAATATTCTCACCTTCAAAACGTAACCTCATCACCGTCCATTTTTTTTTACACATTTCTTATGACATTTCTTACTGTTATCTGTATGCAAATATATGGTAATCTTCTTTACTTACTAAACTGTGTGTGCTTGGAGGAAAGTTACCATGCTTTATACATATCTATGTTCCCATTACCTACCACAGTGTCTCATACATGATACTAAAGTGCTAATAAATATTGTGCAAATGAATATTTTGCAGACCATTTAAAAAAAAAAAATACTTCAGAAATTAAAAAAATAAAATAAAAGAAAAAAAAAAATTGTAAAAAGTGACTAACGTAGAGGTAAGTTGGAGCCAAATCTTAAAGGCTGTTTGCCATGTTTATCCTGTAGACAAAGGGAGACAGTAGATGTTTTTCGGCAGGGGAGTAATGATCCACTTTGTGCTATAAAAAGAGCAGTCTGGCTGGAGGAGAGTGGGAAGTGAGTAGACCAGGTAGGAGGCTGCAATACACCAAGTGAGACAAGATGGTTGGCTGGACCAAGGCAGTGGCAGTGAGGATGGAGAGGAGACAGTAGACTAACTTGACTGAGAAAGAGGGAGGAATGCAGGATGAGGCCCAGGTGTTTTGGAAGCTTGGTGGATGGTGGTGAGCCCAGGCAGAAGAGGAAATCAGGAGAGGAAAGGTAAGATGAGGTCAATGCAAGACAGACAGCCAAGTGGAGATAACCAGTGGGCAGCTGGATTCATCAGCCTGGAGTTACACAGAGAGCTCTGGAATGGAAATAAAGAGGAAAGGACTTTAGGAATAGGTGAATCCTCCCTGAATAATGTGTAGAGAAAGAAGAATAGAACACAGGGGACAGAAAAAGGGAAGAAATTTGTTATTAAAACCAATCATCCATCGGACATCTTCCAATAAAACACTTGTTAGAGGTTTCCTCAGTGTGAATTATTCAGGACCAGAGCCAAAGACCATATTCACAATAAAATAACTGCTGGGAAGGTCTTAATGAAAACATTTAATGCTGCCTTTAAAACAACAACAACAACAAAAAGGCTTTAGCTACTGCACAGAACCTGGAGCAATTTTTCAGCAAGAGTCTATCAAACACGAATCTGATCTGACTCAAGGAGATGTCATATCAAGTGTAAAAATCCAATTCCAAAGTCCATAAGAACCTTTCTGTCAGGTACAAGACCCTAATCCAGTTGAAGTGATTTTCTATTGATTAATAGGCTGGGAATACACAGGTTGTTGGTTTTTGAGATTTCTTTTCCCGTGCCTTCATGCCAGCTGTGAAAGAGTCAAAAGGCTCCCAACTGTCAAAATAAAAATGACACTTGGTCACAGAGGAAACAGATTATAGGTCAATCACCTTGATGACTTTTTAACTGTGAGGAGCCATTAATGTTACTGAATAAGCAAATCTGTTTGCATAACCAGATTTTTATAGGCTACTGGGAATAAAGGTTTTCCTAAGTGGGTGATTTGTACAACGATAGCCTTTGGGTCTCTGATGAAACAGCTCTGATGAGGAAACGTTCCTTTAATTATGTGGAAGGCCAATTACCACGTTATAGCCACATTGTTTTGCAGATTGCATATAATTTCACCATTTCCATAGCTTCAGCACTATAATTCTGGAGAAAATTCAGGCACCAAGAAGACACTTGAGGCACATTATGCTGGAGATAAAGATGTTTTAGCGAATTCAATTTAAGCTACAACATTAAAGTTATTTTGTTGAATAAAACATAATGCAATAATGAGCTTGTGTATGTCAACTCTATAGTGGAGGTAATAATAGCTAGAGAGAGCATGTCCCCTCTCTTCTTTTTCATGCTCGTTAGAGTAATAGACAACGCTATAGAGAGAACCTTTCTCTAATATGTGCTTTATCTCAGGCTAAGCGTGTTTTGTGCAACTGCGCTTCACGAAAAAAAAAAAGGGTAAAGGAACTAATTTGGGAGCCATTCACAACAGTGCTACCACTTAATGTTATTTTATACTCTGAGATTTCTTATTCCCAGTGCCTACCAGGAATGGACTTTCTGGAGAAGCTCAGATTAATCACTCCTTATATACTTGGCACTGGGAGGTCTGTATGAAGCAAGTGAAGAAATCAGCAGAGTGAAAATAGAGGGAGAATAACATGATGGGGGAAAGGCAAAGTTACTGCCATGTTGGTTTCAATTCTGCCACTCATGAGTGAGACCCATGACCTCCTCTCTCTAGGACTCTGTTGTTCTTATCTGTAGAGTGGAGGAATAGCAGGGCCTTTTAAAGTATTAACATTTCCTGACCTATCTGTAAAACACTTTCATTCAAACTGATGGGAATCTTGACTACTTTGCTAAGAGGACATAATAATCATCAAGCTGAATACACCAAACAACATTGCCTGAAACTAAGCAAAGACTGAGAAAGTTACACAGGACAGACAAACCTCCTATGAGAGTAAGAACTCTTTAGTACATGCTTAGTGTGTCAAAGACAATGCTGTGTTCACACCATTCTGCTTCCTGGACAGGCAGAAAGACTACATTTCCCAGCCTCCCTTGCAGTTAGTTTGGAATCATGTGACTGCATTTCCACCAATAGGAATGTAAGAAATCACTTCTGGGCCAAGGTTATCAGAGGCAAGTGTGAGCTACGTTTCCTTTCTTCCCATACAAATGGCTACAAGTGAAAAACTCTGAGATGGCAGAGTTAAAAGATAGAAACCTCCAGAATCTCTGAATCACTGTTGGACAAGGGCCCCCAAGGAGAACCCCTGCCCTGCACCAGACTATGCTATGGGTGCCAACCCACTAAGAGTTCAGGGTTTATTTGTCTCAGCAGCATTGTCTAGTGTTACACTGACTAACATCCTAAGGTTTGAGAGATCTAGCATATTGTTAATTGAAGCTAGATTTCAATTACACTGAGAATCTCATCTATTTAAAAATAAAAACTCTCCTAAAAAAAACAAATAATCCACATTCCTTTTAACCACATGTGGCACATTTGCAAAAAAAAAAAAAAACAACTGGCCACATATTAGGCCATAAAGAAGTCTCAACAAAATCCACTATATGATTGACATTGTCCAGACCACATTTTCCTGACCAGAATGCAACAAAATTAGAAGTCAACAGCAAGAAGATAGCTAACCACAAGCATACATTTGGAAAATTAAAAATATCCTTTCATGAGTTAAAGGAAAAATCACAATACAAATTACTAAATATTTACAACTGAACAAAAACAAAACTTTATATATATATAGATATATATATAAATTGTGTGTGTGTGTGTGTGTGTGTGTGTCTTCCAACTTTGTTCTTCTTTTACAAGGTTATTTGGGAAATTCTGGGTCTCTTGCAATTCCTCATATAATTTTATGCTGTTTGTCAATTTCTGTGGCTGAGATGAACTTGTTGTAGTTCTCATAGACCAGGGTCTGCATGTCGCTGTCTAGAGCCGGGATCTGCCGCACCATGTCCATCTCACTGTCCATCAGCTGGGCCAGAGGGCACTCTCTACGCAGCTTGTCTAGGTAAACTTCCGGGTCGAAGTGCACCCCATTGAGATCAGTCAGGTCCAGGGGGTCGGACCCCGCGGGGCGTCCCGCCGCCTCTCCTTCCAAGAGGCCGTAGTAAAGCATCCCGTGCGCCTTCCGCTGACACTCTGGAGCCTCCCCCTCGGGCCCTTCTGGGGAGTCCCCAGGTCCAGACCCCGGGCTAGGCCCAGCGGCAGCTGCCGCCGCCATCGCTCCAACTGCAGCCCATGGCGTAACTTTTTATATTTTTAAGTTGGATACATCGAGCTACTTGGCTTTTGCTTTCATCACATCATTGAGGAAAGAGGTGGTTGTTTATGGTACCCCTGTTTTTACTGCAACCTGTAATGGATGAGAACCTCCCTGTTGCAGAGAGCAAAACACTGAACTAAATTGTGCTGTAACACAGCCCTGTGTTGGGGGATTGGGAGTGATCATGCAAACACTTGCAAATTTGCACAATGACAGAGACAATTGTTTGGGCAGCTGTTCACTGTATGAAAAGGCACTTGACCAAAAGTCAGTTACTGAGCTATCTCAATACTTTCATTTTATTTTAACTTTTGGCAGCAGGGTGCAATTAAAGGGGAGAAAGAAAACAAAGTGGTAAGAGTATAAGATAATGTACACACATGTGTAAAAGAAAATGACAAGACTGGATGACTGTCTCTTGGTTAGCTCCTCGGGTTCTATGTCTCCCTCCTCAGAGAACCTCATTTTCCTTTGTGCAGATGTGTTAGGGCGGATAATCCAGGCACCTGCTCCCCCATGATGGAAGCCAAAGACGTCCCTGGAGACGCCTCCCGCTGCATGCTTTTCTGCATTGCCCAGATGGTCACAACTCAGCCAAGTAGACTCCCTCTCAGAACTTTGGTCTTGAGCAAAGGGATTAAAGGGTGAAGTGACTGAAGGTCTGTCCTTCTAAAGTGGTAAGTGAGCTAATGGCTGAAGTTTACCAAGCCCTTCCAAGCACTTTTTTCTTAATTTTTATTTATTTATTTATTTGAGACAAAGTCTCGCTCTGTCACCCAGGCTGGAATGCAGTGGCATGATCTCGGTTCACTGCAACCTCTGCCTGCTAGGTTCAAGGGATTCTCCTGCCTCAGCCTCCCCAGTAGCTGGGATTACAGGCATGCGCCACCACACCTGGCTAATTTTTTTTGTATTTTTAGTAGAGACAGGGTTTTACCATGTTGGCCAGGGTGGTCTCAAACTCCTGGCCTCAAGGAATCCACCTGCCTCGGCCTCCCAAAGTGCTGAAATTACACGTGTGAGCCACCATGTCCAGCCCCAAGTACTTTTTATATATCAACTCATTTAAACTTCACAGTAATACTGAGATGAGTAATATCATCGCCATTTTACAGATCAGAAAACTGAGGCAGAAAGCTGTTAAATAGCCTGCCCTATGTAGTAGAGTCAAAGACATGAACCCCGGCCAACTCCCGCACCTAACCTCTACACTGCACTGCTGTCAAGGTCCTCTGAAACTGCCTGACTCCTGTCTGCTGCAAGCCTTGTTCTTCAGGAGAACCTTATTTCTACAAGTTCCCCAACAGCCTTCCAATAAAGTCTCTTTTGCTTCAAATATGCAGGTATTTTTCTATCGTCTACGTCCAAAGAACTTTCAATGATATATTAAGGGAACATCAAACTGGGTATACTTGTAAATTTGTGCTTGAAAGTGTAATTTGAAAGTGGAAGTAGAGACTTAGAGCTCCCCAACTGCAACGGGTTTGTATGCGTATTAGGGTGATATGGGTTGGCTGTGTCCCTGCCAGAATCTCAATTTGTAGCTCCCACAATTCCCAGTGTCATGGGAAGGACTCAGCAGGAGGCAACTGGATCATGGGGTGGGTCTTTCCCATGCTGTTCTCATGATAGTGAATAAGTCTCACAAGGTCTGACGGATTTATAAAGAGGAGTTCCTTTGCACAATTTTTCTCTTACCCACCACCATGGAAGAAGTCCCTTTGCTCTTTGTTCATCTTCTGCCATGACGGTGAGGCCTTCCAAGGCATGTGGAACCAAGCGGCATCCTGAAAATGCCACTAAACCTCTTTTTCTTTATAAAGTACCCAGTTTCCGGTATGTCTTTATTAGCAGTGTGGGAACAGACTAATAAATAGAGTGAATAACAAAAACAAGATGCTGTAAAGAATGACCCCAAAATTTCAGAGGCCTAACTTAATCGAGATCTGTTGATTGCTGATGTCATGCGTGGTATGCATGGGGGAGGAGCAGGGTACCTCTGCTCTGCTCCATGCAGTCAGTTAGGGATCAATGCTTCTCCCAGGACAGGACTTCACCGTCTTCAACACGTGGCTTCTGAGGCTGGTATGGAAGAATAAAGTGCAGAGGAACCTGGAGGAGAGATGTTTTTTATGGTAAAGTCTAAAGGTAGGCATTTATTGCTTCTCACTCATATTCCTCCAGCCAAAACGTAATCCTATGGCCCCAGACTGAACACAAGGGGACTGGGATATATAATCTAGCTGAGTGCCCAGGAGCAAAATGAAACAGATTTGGAACACATGACCTCTTCCCACTACGGCAAGAAAATGTATTCAGTGTTCACCATATGCCCAACACAGTATTAGGCACCATGCAGGAACTTTAAACACATCTCTGTATAAATTTGTGATTTACTTGAAAAGACAGAATACACATTTCTGAAACACGTGAGAATTACCCTAAACCAACAGAACATCCAAAATCATCTAGAGGAATAATAGAAGAAAGTTCAATGAAACAAGAGATAACCTTTTCATATATTAAATTTTAAAATATGTTTAAATGCTAATACAAAATGTCTCCCCAGGGTGAGGTGAAGCCAATATACTCATACATGGCTTATGATGACGTAAAATAATGCACCTCTTACAGAAATCCATCCTGGGCCATGTGCAGTGGTTCACGCCTGTAATCCCAGCATTCTGGGAGACCGAGGCAGGCAGATCACTTGGGGTCAGAAGTTTGAGACCAGCCTGGCCAACATGGTGAAACCCCAGTCTCTACTAAAAATACCAAAATTATCCGCGCATGGTGGTGGGTGCCTGTCATTCCAGCTACTCAGGAGGCTGAGGCACAAGAATCGCTTGAACCCAGGAAGCAGAGGTTGCAGTGAGCGGAGATCACACCACTGCACTCCAGCCTCAGTGACCGAGTGAGACTCTGTTTCAGTGGCTCACCCCTGTGATCCCAGCACTTTGGGAGGCCGAGGCGGCAGATCACGTGGTCAGGAGATCGAGACAATCCTGGCTCACACGGTGAAACCCCATCTCTACTAAAACTACAAAAAATATCTGGGTGTGGTGGCGGGCGCCTGTAGTCCCCGCTACTCGAGAGGCTGCGGCAGGAGAATAGCGTGAACCCGGGCGGCGGAGCTTGCAGTGAGCCAAGATCACACCACTGCAGTCCAGCCTGGGCGACAGAGCGAAACTCCATCTCTAAAAAATAATAATAATAATAATAATAATTTTTGTTAAAAAGTATTGAGAAATTTTTCATTACTAATTAATTGTTCTCACATTGATCCTTGAAAATTGTTGCGATGCCCTGAATTTTAGTTTCTTTTCTAGAATTTTTATCATTAAAATTTCTGCAAGATAATAGCAAAGAAAATCTGTAGAGTAGATCTTCTATAAAAAATTATATGTATCAGTTTTTGTAGATGACAAGTGTTTCCTCAATTTATATAATACGTCACAGCTCAGTTCTAAATTACGTTTCGCAGACCAAGTTTTAAACTTGGCCTCTATAAAAGTAGGCAGTTTAAAAAAAACATTGACTTCATGTTACTTGCTGGACCTGGTAAGTAAAGACATTTGTTACTGCATTATTTAAAATAGCAAAACATGGAAGCAATTATATACGTCCAGCTATAGGGGAATGGTTGAATAAATGATGGCACTTTCATTAAATTAAACCTAATGCAGTTATGAAAAGTCATAAGTAGGAAAGCTAGGGAGAATATGAAAAAAAAAAAAGGTAATGTTAAGCAAAAAGAACTGAGAATTATGAGTAGCCTTGGATAGTGATTACATCAGATAAACAACAACAAAATTATTTACAGTAAGATGGAAAGTCTCAATATCTTTCAAATATCTGTAATGGTTTCATATTACTTTTATTTTATTTTACTTTGAGGTGGAGTCTTGCTCTGTCACCCAGGCTGGAGCGCAGTGATATGATCTTGGCTCACTGCAACCTCTGCCTCCTGGGTTCAAGCAATTCTCATGCCTCAGCCTCCTGAGTAACTGGGACTACAGGCACGTGCCACCATGCCCAGCTAATTTTTTGTATTTTTAGTAGAGATGGGGTTTCACCATGTTAGCCAGGCTGGTCTCAAACTTCTGACCTTAGGTGATCCACCCACCTCAGCCTCCCAAAGTGCTGGGATTACAGGCATGAGCCACCACACTGGTGTCATATTACCTTTAAATAATTTTTTAGGATACAAGGTGACATTGTTTTAACATATAAGTAAAGGAATCACCAGGATGCACTGGGCCTGTCCCTATGAGCACCAAGTTGATATGCACACACCCAAGTGTGAGGCTCCTGCTATACACTGTGTATGTACGTGTGTGTAGAACCTTGACGAAAATGCCATTTGCCTCATCCATTTGTCCAAAGATGGTTCAAAGACAGTATTTATCACTAAATTCCTCCAAAACCTTAAAACCACATATGTGCATTTGCACTTGTGAGTCACTGAAATCCAGTTTGAGATCATTAGCAACAATGGACAGGGTGGTTCAGCCTGTCACGGCATGGGGACAGGTGGGGATGCTACAGTTGGAAATGGACTGACTCATACTCAGGCTGTCACAGCCTGGTCTCAGCCTGCAGGGCTCATGCTGAGAATGGTACAGGCAGGGGAGCCAGGGACTAGTGTCCAGATGAGACATCAGGCTCCATCACCCATTGGCTGAGTCACCCAGGCAGGAGAGCTCACCTGTCTGCTGGGCCTCTGTTTCTCCGTCTGCACGGCAAGCATCACGGCCACCATGGTCAAAATGTGTCCTCTAGAATTCATGTGTCAGAAACAATCCCCAATGCAACCATGTTAGGAGGTGGGGCCGAATGGGAGGTGTTGAGGTTGTGAGGGACTTACCCTCGTGAATGGATTAATGCCATTATAAAAAAGGGCTTGCAGAAGTGGGTTCACTCTCAGGTGCTCTTGTCCTCATGTATTCCGTCATGTGATGATGCAACAAGAAGGCCCTTACCAGACAGTAGTGCCTCAATCTTGGGCTTCCCAGTTTCCAGAAAAATTTCTGTTTGTTATATATCACCCAGTCTCAGGTCTTCTGTTACAGCAGCCAAAAATGGACTAAGACAACAGTCTGCCTATGGACTCCTTGAGAATTAAAGGGAATGCAGAAGGCCCACCTATCCTTGGATCGGGTCCATATGTCCTCAACAAATGGCAATTTCTACTCTGATGGTCTGGAGGTGTGTGACGAGTGGGTTGTTTTTCTTTTTCAAGCGTTGTGTGGTGCGTGTGTACAGCTTGTCATGAAAATTTATAAGGCACAAGTCACCCATTTATCGCACTCTTTGACCTTGGTTAAATTCTGTATCCTCTCTCTGCCTCAATGTTCTCATCTGTAGAATGGGAATGGTGGTGCATCCCCGTGGTGCACAGGTTTGTTGTAAGGCTAAATGAGCTAACTCATGTAAGCATCTAGCACAGAGTCTGGCTCATTCTAAGTACAAAATAAATGCTGCTAGCTGTTGGTTTTTGCTAGGGTGTGACTTACAGGATAAGAATAATCAACCTCTGTTCATTTCTATTCAGATGAATTGGCCCTCAGAAGCTGGCTTTCTACAAGGTCCAGATGGGTCAGGAAAAACAATAACAAGAGTAGCTAAATGCATTGAGTTCCTCTGAAATGTCAGGCACTCCTGTGAGTACACAGTGGTTCCCTGCTCAAAGGATGGGGGAACAGAGGAATGGCCTTTGCCCAGCTCTGGCTGAGAGCTCTTGGATGAAGAATAACTGATGCAGAGACATCTCAGCCCTTTGCCCTGACCAGTGCCAAGAGGCCCACTGCCGATGACAGGGTGACACCTATGACCCGGTTCACAGATCCAGAGCCAGTGAGGAGCTCTTGGAGATCAGGTGAAAGCTAAGCAGAGATGAGCAGGTCTTGGGGAGATTTTCACTGCAGGTCATAGAAACTGGCTGAAGGTAGATCACGCCAGATAAAAAGGATGTTTACTGGATAAACATCAGAGTGTCTCATGAAATCTAAGAATGACAGTAGGGTAACCAACCATCCCAGCTTGCCCAGGACCTTCTCTGTTTTATTCTTGCATTTTAGGAAGCCCCTCAGTCCCAGGAAGACTGAAGCTGTTGGCAGCCCTGGAATCAGGTGCCACAGAAGTGGGACCCCTGTGGGATTCTCGCCACGTCTCTCCTCCCTGCTTCCCTTTGCATGCCTCTTCCCTCTTGCCCCTGAGCACCCATCCTTGCCAGCCTCCTCTCACATGTGGTGCAAGGTGGCAGCCCCAGGCTTTGAGCCTTTCCCTTTCCCGCAGGCACTGCCAAGACAGGCTGAGAATCTCTCACCCCAACACCAGATTTCCAGAGGAGGGAAGCTGATCAGCCAAGCCAGGCCAGGTATCCACCCAGATCTTCATCCACTGTGGCCAAGAGGAGGACCCTATGGTGGGGAACTGGAGCACCTATTACCTGCTGAACACTGCTCCAGAAAACATAAGAAATGCTACAACAAAAATGAAACAGAATTAATGGTGCCATAAATTGAATGTTTGTATCCCCACTCAATTTTTTTTTTTTTTTTTTTTTGAGATGGAGTCTTGCTCTGTCCCCCAGGCTGGAGTGCAGTGGCATAATCTCGGCTCACTGCAAGCTCCACCTCCCAGGTTCACACCATTCTCCTGCCTTGAACCTCCCCATTAGCTAGGACTACAGGCGCCCGCCACCTTGCCCAGCTAATTTTTTGTATATTTAGTAGAGACAGGGTTTCACCATGTTAGCCAGGATGGTCTCAATCTCGTGACCACGTGATCCACCCGCCTCGGTCTCCCAAAGTGCTGGGACTACAGGCGTGAGCCACTGTGCCCGGCCCCCACTCCAATTTTATATGTTGAAATCCTAACCCCAAGGGGATGGTATCAGGAGGTGGAGCCTTTGCAAGGTGATTAGGTCATGAGGGTGGGACCCTCATGAATGGGATTAGTGCACTTGTCAAAGGGACCTGAGAAAGCTGCCTTACCCGTTTCACTACATGAGGGCATGCTGAGAAGGCACCATCTGTGAACCAGGAAGCCAGCCCTCACCAGATACCAAATCAGCTGGTGCCTTGATATTAGAATTTCCAGCCTCTAGAACCATCAGCAATAATTTGTTGTTTCAGCCAGTCAGTGTATGGTATTTTTGTCATAGCAGCCTAAACTGACTAAGACAGAGAGATACAGAAAGATGGGATGGGACAGTCAAGGACAGCCTTCCCGAGGAGGCATATGTTAGTTTCCTATGGCTGCTGTGACAGTTATCACAAACCGGGTGGCTTCAACAATGTACATTTATTTCCTTGTAGTTCTGTAGGCTGGGAATCCAAGATGGGCTAAAATCAAGGTGTTGGCAGGACGCTTTTTCTTCCAAAAGCTCTGGGGGAGAAGCCCTTTCCTTGCCTTTTCCATCTCTTAGAGGCCCCCCACATTCCTTGGCTCATGGTCCCTTCCTCCACCTTCAAGCCAGCAGCCATGGGTTGTCTTTCTCACATTGCATCTCTCTGATTCTGACTCTTCTGTCTCCTTCTTCCATCTTTTGAGGGTCCTGTGATTACACTGGGCCCACCAGAATAACACTATTTCAAAGTCAGCTGATTAGCAACCTTAATCCATGCATAATATGAATTCTCCTTTGCCAAGCACCATAACATAGCCACAGGTTCCAGAGATTAGGATATGGACATCTTCAGGGGAGAAGGGCATTACGCCACCTACTACAAGGTAATACTTGAACAGAGGCCCTGGGACAAGCCTGCACTGTGAAGGTTGAGTTCATATACACCTGCCACAGTCCATCTGTGCAAGGGGCAGGGAGGGGAGAGAGAGCACAGAGAATACAGATTATTCTGAGCAGGACGGGCTTCTCCAGAGGTGTCTCCATACAGCTCCATATGGCTTCTTGGCTATGACAGGGGGTGAAATTAACATCTGCCTCTACAGCAAACAGCACATGTCTTATCGTATGTCAAGAGGCAAAGCATGAACTCCTTCCAGGGTCCAGTGTCCCAGATGTGGTTCCTAACTCCAGACCCTTCCTAGAAGCCACTGTCAGAGGGTTAGCCCTGTGTGGCACTCATGCCCTCAGACAGAGGTATGCAGGAAGGAGCTGTGGGCAGTGGTTCTCCCAGGAGGGAGGTAAGGAAGTAGGGAGATGTGATGGAGAGTGGTGGTTTAGCTGTATCTGTGATGATGTTTCTTAAGAAACCCCAAAAGGCCTGAACAAATACTGCACAATTATGTTGCTAATTGGGAGTGTGGGGTCTTTTCTTATTTTCTGCTCATTTAAAAAAATTTTTTAAGAGATGGGGTCTTGCTTTGTTGCCTAGGCTGGTCCTGAACTCCAGGCCTCAGGGGTTCCTCCTGCCTTCACCTCTCAAAGTGCTGGGATAACAGGCATAAGCTATCACACCCAGCCAATCCTTTTCTATATGTTTGAAATATTGCACAATCAAAAAGAAACTAATAAATTACAAGGGAAACAAACTTACAGAAACATCTAAGCCTCCTTCAAGGCAACATCCAGTCTGACTTTGACATTACTGAAAAGCTAAAAGCGCACCCCACTGGGAACGCAGCTGAAAATTAGATTCAGAACTCCTCAAAGAAGAGGTTCCCAGGGAGATACCTTATGTGGCTCCACCTGTCCTGCTGCAGGTACACCCAGTGCCCAGGGCTCCCACATCTGGCCAAGAGTTAAATTCTAGAAGAGAGGTGAAGTCTGGAGTGTCTGGTTTGACATGTGTTTTTAAATTCCGTGGCTGATGCTACAACCAAAGGTTCTGCTCATGTGAAGCACAAAGGGGAGATGAAATGTGGACCCAAAAGGACGACGGCAGCTTCATTGTGCCCCACTGCAGGATGCCAGGCAAACCCAGCTGCCCTGAAATAACGGCACCCTGAGGGAGGCCCTCTGCACCCCTCCACCCACCCCTGTTCCATCCTGGGTTGCAGGGAGCATGCCTGCAGCCCCTATCCTTGTATAAACCCTGGAAATTAACAGAGCCAACCTCTGATCCTTCTTGGACAGCAGAAAAGCTCAAGAACCTTCCCCTCTCACATCTGAAACTCCAAAGTTCATCACAGATTTCAACCTGAATTGGGAATCTTTCAAGGCAGGTATTATCATTCTAGCCTTAAAACTAGTCGTTAGCTTACTCAACGAATGGTTATTAAGCACCTACCATGTGTTGGGTGTGGCTTCATGCACTAAGAATACAGCAGTGAGCCAAAAAGACAAAAATCATAGGTCTCATGGAGCCTGTGGTATAGTTGGAGACAGATGACAAACAAGGAAATCAAGTCAATATATTAACACACGTCAGCCAGGCAAAGTGGCCACCTAACACTTTGGGAGGCTAAGACAGGAGGATTCAGTCTCAGGAGTTTGAGACCAGCCTGGGCAACATAGTGAAAACCTATCTCTACAAAAAATTAGCCAGATGTGGTGGCACACACCTATAATCCCAGCCACTTGGGAGGCTGAGATGGGAGGATCACCTGAGCCCAGGAGGTCAAGGTTGCAGTGAGCTGTGGCCGCAACACTGCACTTCAATGATAGAATAAGACCTGTCTCAAAAAGATATATATACACATATATTTTAATCTATATATTTAAATCTATTTTTAAATATATACAAACATATTAACATATCATTATGTAATGTGTTACTATATAGTTACAGCTAATTAATATATAGTAATGTGTATATATACATATATAACTGTACATTAACACATTACATATATATGTTAATTAGTTTGTTATTAGTTATAAGTGCTAAGCGGGGAAAGTAAAGCAAGGAAGGAGAACGGGGGGGGGGGTGGCGAGGGGTGGCTTGCAGTTCCAGCTGGGTGGCCTTTAAAGGTGACACTGAAGAAGACCAGACTGGGTGCAGTGGCTCATGCCTGTAATCCCAGCACTTTGAGGGGCAGAAGTAGGAGGACCCCCTGAAGCCAGGCATTCCAGATCAGCCTAGGCAATATAGCAAGACTGTCTCTACAAAACAAAAGTAAAATGAAATAAATAAGTTGAGCATGGTGGCACATGCTCGTAGTCCCAGCAAGTCAGGAGACCAAGATGGGAGGATTGCTTGAGCTTAGGCATTTGAGGCTGCAGTGAGCTATGATTGTGCCACTGCACTCCAGCCTGGGCAACAGAGTGAGACCTTATCTCAGACAAAAAAAAAAAAAAGAGTGAGACGGGAGCCACTGGTGGCGTCTGAGCACCTGAGTGACACACCCTAATTTCTGCATGAAGAGGAAGCACAGAAACAGGACGCCTGCCAGAAGTGGCTCAATAACCCCTTAAGGTGCAAACCACAGCTAGGATGGGGGCTGAAGGGTGTTAGAATTTTTAGTGATTTTTACGTTTTTGCTTTGTCCCTTCATATCTCTGTGCCTCCTTTTTCTCCATGTTGAAATGGAGCATAACATGAGCCACCCCTGGGTGATGGTCTGTGCACTCAGCTGCCCACTTCCCTAGGATGTGCTGTTAGATTCCATGACTTACAAAGCAGGTGAGACTCAAAGATGAGGAGCTAAGTCTGGTGACCTTGAAGAGGAGGGCAGCTTATCTTTCCAGGTGATACTGTCATCAATGCTGCACCCTCAGATTCAATAACAGAGAATAAATCCTTTTTCAAGATATGAGTGGTGAAAAAACCACCACCTCCCCCAGAGAGCCCGTCTTCCAAGAAAACCCATCCCTACTCAGATCCTTTTTTATTACTCTTGGAAAGGTGGTGTGAAAATTTGATAAGGCAAGATATCAAAGTTCTGGCATGTCACAGAGAGGGCTCTCGCTTGCTGATAATGTGCAGATACGGCAAGTCGAAAAGTACTTTTTTATTGCTTTGGGGCTCTCGATTCGTACCAGAGTTCTACAGCCGCTGGCTGAGTCAGCTGGTTCCTAACCATTCAACCTTTCAGAACATCATCTCCGCAAACCTGCAGTGCACTGCTAATTTTTGAGATTATTCTCTGGGTAAAAAGAAACTGTCTCCTGGTGGCGGGCGGGGGGTGGGTCACTACCTCCACAAAAAAGCAAAGAATGGTGGCAAATAGCAGGTGCTCAGGCTCTCCCAAGTGCAGGGTGGCTGTCCCAAGGGAACACAAACGTTCCAAATGCAACACCCTGGGAAGGATTCTCCTCTTCGTTCACTCCTGCCACAAGAATCTCATTCACAGATGCTGCTATGTTAAAATTTTTAAGTCTCTCCCTTGGAATAAAGGATGTCTGAGTTTTCTTCCTCAATAGCCAAGGTACTGCAAAGAGCCCATGGAGACGTAGATGAAATGCAATACCCATGAGTTGGTTGTTGTCCTTACTGGAGCTGAATGATAGGTACACAGGATGCATTGAACGAGTCTCTCTGCTTTTCATATATTAGAAATTTTCTATAATTAAAAAAAATATTTAGGCTGGGCGTGGTGGCTCACGCCTGTAATCCTAGCACTTTGGGAGGCCAAGGCAGGTGGATCACCTGAGGTCAGGAGTTCGAGACCAGCCTGGCCAATGTGGTGAAACCCCATCTCTACTAAAAATACAAAAATTAGCCGGGTGTGGTGGTGCATGCCTGTAGTCCCACCTACGTGGGAGGCTGACACAGGCGAATCACTTGAACCTGGGAGGCAGAGGTTGCAGTGAGCCAAGATCATGCCACTGCACTCCAGCTTGGGTGACAGAGCGAGACTCCATCTCAAAAGATTATATATATATATATATATATATATATATATATATATATATATATATTTATTTATTTATTTAACCATCCCATCCTCAGAGCAAGTTGGCAATAGCTAATAAAATGATAAGTGTCAGGCCTCTGAGCCCAAGCTAAGCCATCATATCCTCTGTGACCTACACATATACATCCAGATGGCCTGAAGCAACTGAAGATCCACAAAAGAAGTGAAAATAGCTTTACCTGATGACATTCCACCATTGTGATTTGTTTCTGCCCCACCCTAACTGATCAATGTACTTTGTAATCTCCCCCACCCTTAAGAAGGTTCTTTGTAATTCTCCCCACCCTTGAGAAAGTACTTTGTGAGATCTACCCGCTGCCCGCAAAACATGGCTCTTAACTCCACTGCCTACCCCAAAACCTATAAGAATTAATGATAATCCCCCTACCCTTTGCTGACTCTCTTTTTGGACTCAGCCCACCTGCATCCAGGTGAAATAAACAGCCTTGTTGCTCACACAAATCCTGTTTGGTGGTCTCTTAACATGGATGCGCATGACAGTAAGTGTGCATACCCTTGGACTCAGCAATTCCTCTTCAAATTCATCCTGCAGATACACCAGCAAAAGTGCCACATGAAGCATTGTTCCTACCACACTCATAAGAGCAAAAGGCTGGAAACAAGCTAAATGTTCAACAAGAGGGGATTGGCTAAGTAAACAATAGCACAGAGGAATCGCGTGTGTACCACTGATAAAAGGAAAAGGACATGGCCTGACATGTGACAACCTCCAAGGTAGATTGAAGTGGGCAGAATCCTGGTCCCCCAAGGAGCTCTGTGTTCCTGTGAATATGTCACCTTAGGTGACAAAAGGGACTCTGCAGATGTGATCAAGTCAAGGGTGTTGAGATGAGGACATCACCCTGGATTATCCACTTTAAACCAATATAATCACAAGAGTCTCTAAACAGGGAGAAGGATCAGGATCAGAGAGAGACTTGAAGATGTCACCCTACTGGCTTCAAACGGAGAGAAGGGGCCATGAGTCAAGCAATGCAAGCAGCCTGCAGGACTATAAAAGGCAAAGGAACATCATGATATCACAGTGAGACCCGTTTTGGACTTCCGGCCTCCAGAACTGTGGGGGAAAAATTAATTTGCATTGTTTTAAGACATTACATTTGTAGTAATTTGTTATTGCAGGAATAAGAAACTAACACATAATTCACTTTGGGAGGCCGAGGTGGGCGGATCATGAGGTCAGGAGATTGAGACCATCCTGGCTAACACGGTGAAACCCCATCTCTACTAAAAATACAAAAAATTAGCCGGGCGTGGTGGCAGGCACCTGTAGTCCCAGCTACTCAGGAGGCTGAGGCAGGAGAATGGCGTGAACCCGGGAGGCGGAGCTTGCAGTGAGCCTCGAGATCGCGCCACTGCACTCCAGCCTGGGCGACAGAGCGAGACTCCGTCTCAAATAAAAAAAAAAAGAAACTAACACATAATTTAAAGAGAAAAAGCAGTATGCAAACATCTTTATCAGCTGGGTGTGGTACCTCATGCCTGTAATCCCAGCACTTTGGGAGGCTGACATGGGAGGACTGACTGACCTCGGGAGGTTGAGGCTGTGGTGAACTGTTGTATTACTCTGTTCTCACAATGCAAATAAAGACATACCCAAGACTGGGTAATTCATAAAGGATAGATGCTTAATGGACTCACAGTTCCACATGGCTGGGGAGGCCTCACAATTGCAGCAGAAGGCAAAAGAGAAGCAAAGACACATCTTACATGGCAGCAGGCAAGAGAGCTTGTGCAGGGGAACTCATCAGATCTCCTGAGACATATTCACTATCATGACAACAGTATGGAGGAAACTGCCCGCATGATTCAATCTCCACCTGGCCCCACCCTGGACATGTAGGAATTATTACAACTCAAGGTGAGATTTAGCCAAACCATATCAACTGTGATGGCATTACTGCACTCCAGCCTGGGTGACAGAGTGAGACTCTGTCTCAAATGTTTTTTTCTTTTTCTTTTTCTTTTTTTTTCTGAGACAGAGGGTCTCGCCCTGTCACCCAGGCTGGAGTACAATGGCATGATCTCAGCTCACTGCAACCTCCGCCTCCTGGGTTCAAGCAATTCTCCTGCCTCAGCCTGCTGAGTAGCTGGGATAACACGTGCCCACCACCACGCCCGGCTATTTTTTGTTTTTTTAGTAGAGACGGGCTTTCACCATGTTGGCCAGCCTGATGTCGAACTCCTGACCTCAGATGATCCACCCACCTTGGCCTCCCAAAGTGCTGGGATTACAGGCATGAGCTGCCATCCCGGCCAAAAGTTTTTTTAAAAAGTGTTTATCATAAGCTATCATTTACAGAAGATGGATAGATATAAACACAGATACAGATGCTGCTACAGATACAGATGTAGATGTACAGATATACTTTATGGAAGGAGACAAGAAACTGGCAACATTGGTGACCTGCAGAGATGAGAGCTGGCGGAGGGAGTAAAGGAGGGTAAGAATGTCTTTTCCAATGTGTACCTCTTTGTATCTTTTGATTTTTGCATCATGTGAATATACTGGCTAGTGAAAACAGTAAAATTCCAATGACAACATTCCTTTCTCCATTACCATGACATACATATTTTCAAGACTCTTTTATTTAAAATGCATAGGGCTTTGGCCAGACGTGGTGGCTCACGTCTGTAATCCTAGCACTTTGGGAGGTTGAGGCGGGTGGATCACTTGAGGTCAGGAGTTCAAGACCAGCCTGGCCAATATGGTTAAATCCCGTCTCTACTAAAAATACAAAAAGACAAATTAGCTGGGCATGGTGACAAGCATCTGTAATCCCAGCTACTTGGGAGGCTGAGGCAGGAGAATCACTTGAACCTGGGGGGTGGAGGTTGCAGTGAGCCGAGATCATGCCACTGCACTCTAGCCTGGGTCTCAAAGAGAGACTCTGTCTCAAAAAAAAACAATGTATAGGGCTGGATGCAGTGGCTCATGCCTGTAATACCAGCACTCTGGCAGGCTGAGGCAGGAGGATTACTTGAGTCCAGGTGTTCAAGATCAGCCTGAACAACAAAGCAAGACCCTCATCTCTACAAAAATCAAAAAATTAGCCAGGTGTGGGCCAGGCACGGTGGCTCACACCTGTAATCCCAGCACTTTGGGAGGCCGAGGCGGGTGGATCACCTAAAGTCAAGAGTTCCAGACCAGTTTGGCCAACATGGTGAAACCCTGTCTCTACTAAAAATACAAAAAATTAGCCAGGCATGGTGGCACATAGCTGTAATCCCAGCTACTCAGGAGGCTGAGACAGGAGAATCACTTGAACTCGGGAGGCAGAGGTTGCAGTGAGCCAAGATTGCACCATTGCACTCCAGCCTGAGTAACAAAGAGCGAAACTCCAACTAAAAAAAAAAAAAAAAAAAATAGCCAGGTGTGGTGGCATGCACCTGTGGTCCTAGCTACTCAGGACACTGAGGCAGGAGGATCACTTGAGCTCAGGAGGCCAAGGCTAGAGCAAGCTGTGTTCACACCACTGCACTCCAGCCTGGAGGACACAGCATGACCCTGTCTCAAAAAAAAATTAATTAATTAATTAATTAAAATAAAATGTCTAAACTGAAGTAGCATGGAAATAGAGTTGTCACTACGACCGCTCTCCAGCGGTTGGACTCCTGGGAAACTTGGGGCACCTGAGAAGAAGATACAAAAATGCCTGGAAAACCTTCCTGGATTTCACTGGCTACATGGCATTCACCAACCCAAAGGGAGTCAGCCAGTGCCTCCTTTCAAGGCAGACTCAGAGAGGAAGTTTCTTCCCATCAATATGGAAGCCTCTCTAGTCTTCTCTGGATTCCACCCCCTCACCCAACATACCCCAAAACAGCAGGAGGAACAGGTTCCAACACAGTCTCATTCTGAAGCCTGGTCTGTCCTGTGATGCTCCAAATAGGCCATGGCTAGACTCTTCAACAGTACTTCCTCTACCTAAAAAACTCTCAATTATTCCATTTTATGTGTTGGCTAAGGAAGCAGAAGAGGACTAGAACAGCCCCAGGCAAAAATGCTCCCAGACCTAAAGTGATTAGCTTTATGCAAGCCATTATGCAAATTTATGGCCATTTCAAAGCTATTCCGCCTTGAGGAGACCAAGCAGAGAATGGAGAGTACAATTCAAAAGTTTTTGATTATCCAAGTTCACTCAGATTCTAATTTGAATATTAAAACTCACAGTGATTACCATGTGGCCCGTGTACCATCAGACCTTTTAAAGCTTTAGTTACACTTTGCCCAAAACCAGGGATGTAAAGAATTCAAAACACCGAGGACACGAGGAACAGAGATTGATCTCACTGTCATCAGTCCAGGGGGGTGTTTTCTTTTCTCACCTTTGAACCCAGAGCACAGCATCAGCCAGGTGTCACCACTTATCTCCAGGATAACCAGGTGAGGCAGCCCAGACCCACCTGAGCTCAAAGTGGGTGAGCCAGGGTCCACATCCAGGCGGCTGAGAACTAGTGAAACTGTTGTGGGATATGATGAGGTTTCTCTTTAAATAGCCTGATCGATCCTTTATTTTTTAATTCATAGTACCCCCTCCACCCCTTTTTCCTTTTTCGCTTTTTTTCTTCCTTTCTGCCTTTTTTATATGCCTAGACATGCCACAGTACCAGGTGTTATCAGTACCAACTCACATTCCTTTCCTTATTTGGAAAGAAGACTAGCTTGCTAGCTCATTGCAGACACCCCTTCCCCTTTCCCTCTCTCCCTTACGTGCCCACCTTATCTAAAAAAAGTTTAAATGTTTAGCCAACGGGGATTAGTTTAGACTGTACAACCCAACTCCAGCCAATGGGGAAAGGGTACAGAGGCAGGACTTGCCTCAGGAATAAAGGCTCTAGTGCCTCTTTGTTCAGGTGTGCTCTCATGGCGACTGGCCAAGGAGAAGCACCCCTTTGCGCAGAAGTAAAATCGCTTTGCTAAAAATCCTCTGAGTGTTCAATTTCCTTAGGATTTTGAACGTTATTACCAACACTATTACAGGAGTTAAGAAGAAATTATTTAGGCAGATAGTGAGGGTAACAAAGTCCTCAGTAATGTTTCTCTTTTAATAAAAAGCAGCCCCAAAATCATTTTCTTTTTTTTTTTTTTTTTTTGGTATGGAGTATCGCCCTGTCACCCAGGCTGGAGTGCAGTGGCGCAATCTCCACTGAAAACTCCACCTCCTGGGCTCAAGTGATTCTCCTGCCTCAGCCTCCTGAGTAGCTGCGCTACAGGCACGTGCCACCACGCCCAGCTAATTTTTGTATTTTTAGTAGAGTCAGGGTTTCACCATGTTGGCCAGGCTAGTCTGGAACTCTTGACCTCAGGTGATCAGCCCACCTTGGCCTCCCAAAATGCTGGGATTACTGGCGTGAGCCACCCTGCTCAGCCCCAAAATCATTTTCTTTTCTAAGAAACAGCAGCCCGTAAAATCAGGCTGCAGACATAGGCAACCTAGAAGCTTGTGCGGGTGAATACCGGCAGTTGTGCCAACAGGAAATGGGCTACCTGGGGAGTAGGCATGTTCAAAATGGCGGCTCTGTTTTCCCTTTTCTTTGTAAACCACGTGTACACAGTAAGGAGCAGGCAACATGGCTCTGGCCTGGCAAAGACCCTATCTGTATAATGGAAGATTAGGGTGGGGCAGCCAGCTTCCCCAAGTGCTATGTAAATATCACATCTAGTCCAACCAATCTTTGGGTCCTATGTAAATCAGACAGCGCCTCCTCCAACCAGTCTATAAAAACCCGTGCCCGGCTGGGCGCGGTGGCTCACGCCTGTAATCCCAGCACTTTGGGAGGCGGAGGCGGGCGGATCACGAGGTCAGGAGATGGAGACCATCCTGGCTAACAGGGTGAAACCCCATCTCTACTAAAAAATACAAAGAAAATTAGCCAGGCTTAGTGGCGGGCGCCTGTAGTCCCAGCTACTTGGGAGGCTGAGGCAGGAGAATGGCGTGAACCCGGGAGGCAGAGTTTGCAGTGAGCCGATTGTGCCACTGCACTCCAGCCTGGGCCACAGAGCGAGACCCCACCTCAAAAAAAAAAAAAAAAAAAATCGTGCCCTTCACAACAAAACCGGAAGTCCCACTGGGGCGCCCCCCTCTTTCTTGCAGGAGATAAGGCTATTCTCCTTTCTTTTTTTTTTTTCTTTTTCTTTTTCTTTTTTTTTGAGATGGAGTCTCGCTCTGTTGCCCAGACTGGAGTGCAGTGGTGCGATCTCAGCCCACTGGAAGCTCCACCTCCTGGGTTCAAGCAATTCTGCCTAAGCCTCTCAAATAGCTGGTGAGAGGTGACAGCGTGCTGGCAGTCCTCACAGCCCTCGCTCGCTCTCGACGCCTCCTCTGCCTGGGCTCCCACTTTGGCGGCACTTGAGGAGCCCTTCAGCCCACCGCTGCACTGTGGGAGCCCCTTTCTGGGCTGGCCAAGGCCGGAGCCGGCTCCCTCAGCTTGCGGGGAGGTGTGGAGGGAGAGGCGCCGGCAGGAACCAGGGCTGCTGGGGTGCTTGCGGACCAGTGCGAGTTCCGGGTGGGCGTGGGCTAGGCGGACCGCGCACTCCGAGCGGCCGGCCAGCCCCACCGGCCCAGGCAGTGAGAGGCTTAGCACCTGGGCAAGCAGCTGCTGTGCTCAATTTCTCGCTGGGCCTTAGCTGCCTTCCCGTGGGGCAGGGCTCGGGATCTGCAGCCCGCCATGCCTGAGCCTCCCCGCGGCCTCCGTGGGCTTCTGTGCTGCCCCAGCCTCCCCGACGATGTCAGCCCCCTGGTCCAGGGCGCCCAGTCCCATCGACCATCCAAGGGCTGAGGAGTGCGGGCGCACGGCGCGGGACTGGTAGGCAGCTCCACCTACAACCCTGGTGCGGGATCCGCTGGGTGAAGCCCGCCGGGCTCCTGAGTCTAGTGGGAACTTGGAGAACCTTTATGTCTAGCTAAGGGATTGTAAATACACCAATCAGCACTCTGTATCTAGCTCAAGGTTTGTGAACACACCAGTCAGCACCCTGTGTCTAGCTCAGGGTTTGTGAATGCACCAATGGACACTCTGTATCTAGCTACTCTGGTGGGAACTTGGAGAACCTTTATGTCCACACTCTGTATCTAGCTAATCTGGTGGGGACACGGAGAACCTTTGTGTCTAGCTCAGGGATTGTAAACGCACCAATCAGCACCCTGTCAAAACAGACCACTTGGCTCTACCAATCAGCAGGATGTGGGTGGGACCAGTTAAGAGAATAAAAGCAGACTGCCCCAGCCAGCAGTGACAACCCGCTCCGGTCCCTTTTCACACTATGGGAGCTTTGTTCTTTCACTCTTTGCAATAAATCCCGGTGCTGCTCACTCTTTGGGTCCACACTGCCTTTATGAGCTTAACATTCACAGGAAGGTCTGCAGCTTCACTCCTGAAGCCAGCGAGACCACGAACCCACCGGGAGAAACGAACAACTCCTGACGCGCTGCCTTAAGAGCTGTAACACTCACTGCAAAGGTCTGCAGCTTCACTCCTGAGCCAGTGAGACCACCAGCCCACCAGAAGGAAGAAACTCCAAACACATCCAAACATCAGAAGGAGCAAACTCCAGACACGCCGCCTTTAAGAACTGTGACACTCACTGCGAGGGTCCGCAGCTTCATTCTTGAGGTCAGTGAGACCAAGAACCCACCAATTCCAGACACACTGGGACTACAGGCAAGCGCCACCATGCCCAATTAATTTTTGTATCTTTAGTAGAGACGGGATTTCACCATGTTGGCCAGGATGGTCTTGATCTCTTGACCTCGTGATCCGCCCTCCTTGGCCTCCCAAAGTGCTGGGATTACAGTCATGAGCCACCAGCCGGCCTCTCTTTTGCCTATTAAACCTCCGCTCCTCTGCCGGTCATGGTGGCTCGTGCCTGTAATCCTAGCACTCTGGGAGGCTGAGGCAGAGGGATGACCTGAGGTCAGAAGTTCAAGACCAGCACAGCAAACATGGCAAAATCCTGTCTCTACTAAAAATACAAAAATTAGCCGAGCATGGTGACCCGCCCCTGTAGTCTAGGCTACCTGGGAGGCTGAGGCAGGAGAATTCCTTGAACCCAGGAAGAGGAAGTTGCAGTGAGCCAAAATTGCACCACTGCACTCCAGCATGGGCGACAGAGCGAGACTCAACTCAAAAACAAAACAAAACAAAAAACCCTCCACGCCTAAACCCACTTCTCGTGTGTCAGTGTACACAATTTCCTTGGCATAAGACAAGGAACCTTGAGTATTTACCCCGGACAATGACGCACTTCAAAACCGCCTTTGCAAAAATTATAACTGAGGAAATTATGACAGTTAAAGAGATCAGACCTAACCGACCCCATCTTGCTTCTAACCTTTAAGCTGTCCTTGTTCAGTCCTGAGTGTAGGAAGGAATTCAGTTCATAGTTTGACTCTGAAACAAAATTGATAATAGCCATTTCCCGAAAAGACCCCCTTCTTGCCTGGGGACCAATCTGCCTTTGCAGGACTAACAAATTTGCTACAAGATTAAAAATTAGTTTAGGGGTTATGCGGCCTTTGGCTCCAAGAGTCTCAACTTCCCCAGATTGCTCCTGGCGATAATATCACTATTGTAAAACCTAAGATCAGTGCTTGAGATATTTTGCAGACCCTGCACACTGGATGGATCAGCTGACACCACTCAGACAGGTAATCTGTTTCAAACAGTTCTGCCATCGTGCCCAGGAACAGAAGACAGCACGAAAACCTCACTTCAGCCTCCTATGATTCCATCTCCAACCTGACTAATCAGCACTCCCCACTTCCCAAGCCTTTACCTGCCAAATAATCTTTAAAAACTTTGATCTTCAAATACTTGGGGAGACTGATTTGAATAATAATAAAACCCCAGTCTCCTGCACAGCTGGCTCTGCATGAATTACTCTTTCACCATTGCAATCCCCATCTTGATAAATCGGCTCTGTCTAAGCAGCGGGCAAGGTAAACCCATTGGGAGGTTACATTAGGACTCAGGAAAGCACTTGCTGAGCTCTTGCTATCAGCCAGACACACTTCAAAATATGTTGTGTGTGTTAACTAATTTACTCCTCAGAGCCACCCTTCAAGAGAGTTGCTATTAGTGTCAACCACATATGACAAATTGGGAAACTGAGGCACAACTAATGAGTGGCAAATAAGGGATTCCATCCAGCAATTCGATCCCATTGTCACACCCACTGTGAGATCAGTGTGTGATCCTGTGGGATCACTATGCTTTCCCCTCTAAAGCATAGAAAACTGGAAATTTCTGATTTCTTAGGAAGGACATAGACAAGGAGGTCCATGAATAAGCAAGGGCCTGGACAGGTTGGGATCCAGAGCTTGGGGTAGCAGACAGCCTGGGTTTGACCTTGGACTGGACCGTGTTCCTTGTGTCATTATGGATGAGAGACTCTAAAAATTATTGTTTTTTTGTTGTTGTCGGGTTTTTTTGTTTTGTTTTGTTTTTTTGTTTTTGTTTTTGAGATGGAGTCTTGCTCTGTCGCTCAGGCTGGAGTGCAGTGGTGTGATCTCGGCTCACTGCAACCTCCACCTCCTGGGTTCAAGAGATTCTTCTGCCTCAGCTTCCTGAGTAGCTGGGATTACAGGCATGTGCCACCATGCCGGCTAATTTTTGTATTTTTAGTAGAGACAGGGTTTCACCATGTTGCCCAGGCTGGTCTCGAACTCCTGAACTCAGGTGATCCACCCGCCTTGGCCTCCCAAAGTGCTAGGATTACAGGCATGAGCCACTACACCCGGCCCCAAAATCCTTTTCTTTTCTAACAGAGAGCAGCCTGTCAAATTGAGCTGCAGACATAGAAAGGCAAGCTATGTCAAGTCACCACACGCAGCTAATTTTTGTATTTTTAGTAGAGACGGGATTTCTCTGTCTCTACTAAAATGTGCTACGTAATTAGTAGAGACAGGATTTCGCGATGTTGGCCAGGCTGATCTTGAACTCCTAACCTCAAGTGATCTGACTACCTCGGCCTCCCAAAGTGCTAGGATTACAGGCATGAGCCACCGTGCCCAGCCTATATTATTGTTAAGATATTACTCACATGCTGTACCATTTGTCTTCTTAAAGTATACAGCTTGGTGATTTTTAGTGTGTTCACTAAGTTGCACAACTGTCACCGTTATCTAATTTCAGAATATTTCTTTAACCCCAAAAAAGAAATCCCCTCCCCATTAGCAGTCACTTTATACTCCTTCCCCCAAGTCTTGGGCAACCACTGATCTACTTTCTGTCTCTATGGATTTGCCTATCCAGAACATTTCACAATAATGGAATCATACAGTATGTCACCTTTTGTACCTGCCTTCTTTCTTGAAGACCTTGTGTTTTAAAGATTCATCCATGTTGTAGCATGTGTCAGTATAGTTGTCCCTTGGTATCCGTGGGGGATTGGTTCAAGGACCCTCCTCGGATACCAAAAATCTCTGCTCTCAAATCCCTGATATTAAAATATCACAGTATTTGTATAGAACCTACAAACATCATCCTGTATACTTTAAATGTCTAGATTACTCTGAATACCCAATACAATGTAAGTATTATGTAAATAGTTGTTACACTGTATTGTTTAAGGATTAATGACAAGAAACACAAGTCTGCACATGATCAATACAGATGCAAACATTTTTTCCCTGAATAATTTCAGTCCCAAGTTTGATTGAATCCACAGATGTAGAACCCATGAATATGTGAGGCTGGCTGTCCTTCATTCCTTTTTATGGCCAAATAATATTCCATTGTATGAATAGGCCACATTTTATTTGTCAGTTTATCAGCTGACGAACATTTTGAGGTGTCTCTACTTTGGGCTATTATAAATAATGCTGCTATAAACATGGGTACGCAAGTTTTTCTGTGGATTTAAGTTTTCACTTCTCTTGGGTTTACACCTAGGAGTGAAATTATGGGTTATACGGTAACTCCATAGCTAACTTTTTTTTTTTTTTTTGAGATAGAGTCTTCCTCTATCACCCAGGCTGGAGTGCAACGGCGCGATCTTGGCTCACTGCAACCTCCGCTTCCCCAGTTCAAGGGATTCTCCAGCTTCATCCTCCTGAGTAGCTGGGATTACATGTGCCCACCACCACACCTGGCTAATTTTTGTATTTTTAGTTGAGACGGGATTTCACCATGTTGGCCAGGCTGGTCTCAAACTCCTGACCTCAAGTGATCCACCCGCCTCGGCCTCCCAAAGTGCTGAGATTGCAGATGTGAGCCACCACACCTGGCCATGTGGCTAACTTTTTAAGGAACTGCAGGACTGTTTTCCATAGGGGCTGCACTATCTTACATTCCCACCAGTAGTGTATAAGGGTTCTAATTTCTCCACACCCTCACCAACACTTGTTATTGTCTATATTTTGACTACAGTCATCCTCATGGGCATGAAATGGTATCTTTTTTTAGAGTATTCGCAAGTGAGAATCTTTTTTTAGAATATTCACAAGTTATGTAACCATTACCACTATCTAATTCCAGAATATTTACTCCCCCTACAAAGAAACCCCATGCCTATTTTAGTCACTCCCCATCCACCCTTTCTGCAGCCCCTGGAAACTGCTGATCTACTTTGGGATGGACAAGATTTTTTTTTTTTTTTTTTTTTTTTGAGACAAAGTTTCGATCTTGGTGCCCAGGCTAGAGTGCAATGGCGTAATCTCGGCTCATCGCAATCTCTGCCTCCCTGGTTCAAGCGATTCTCCTGACTCAGCCTCCGGAGTAGCAGGGATTACAGGCAGGTGCCACCATGTCCAACTAATTTTTTTTGTATTTTAGTAGAGATGGGGTTTCTCCATGTTGGTCAGGCTGGTCTCGAACTTCTGACCTCAGGTAATCTGCCCACCTCGGCCTCCCAAAGTACTGGGATTACACGTGTGAGCCACCGCACCTGGCTGGGATGGACAAGATTCTTATCTTACCTTCCTTGCCTGCAGAGAGGAGCTAATAGTAGTGCCTGCCTCACTGGGCTGGGTGAGAACGAGATGAGATCATGTTTATAAACTTGCAGTGACACACACTATGCATGCATGTATTTACATATGTTATGTGCTATGTTCGTATGACACACACTGGTACATACTATGTGCTCAGATCTAAATCTAGGCAGGGGGCTTATAGGCACCCCTCCTCTCTACTCCTCATCTTCAGGGTTGTATCAAGAGAGACCCCAGCTCCCCAGCCATAGCTGAAATATGAGAGTGTGAACCCTGAAAATCTGAGACAGGTCTCAGTTAATTTAGGAGGTTTATTTTGCCAAGGTTGAGGGTGTATCTGTGCCTGTGACACAGCCTCAGGAGGTCCTGATGACATCTGCCCAAGGTGGTCAGAGCACAGCTTGGTTTTATACATTTTAGGGAGACATGAGACATCAATCAACATATGTAAAATGAACATTGGTTCATCAAGAAAGACAAGACAACTCGAAACAAAAAAAATGGGACAACTTGAAGCAGGGTGGGGGGCTTCCAGATCACAGGTAGGTAACAGATAAACTGCTGCATTCTTTTGAATTTCTGATTAGCCTTTCCAAAGGAGGCAATCAGGTATGCATTTATCTCAGTGAGCAGAGAGATGACTTTGAACAGAGTGGGAGGAAGGTTTGCCCTTAGCAGTTCCCAGCTTGACTTTTCCCTTTACCGTAGTGATTTGAGGAGCCCAATATATTTTCCTTTCACAGGAGATTGGTCCAAACTTTCCTTTCCCAACTAAATGACGATTTTTTTCTTGAGTTTCACTCTGTCACCCAGGCTGCAGTACAGTGGCACGATCTCAGCTCATGGCAACCTCTGCCTCCGGGGTTCAAGCGATTCTCCTGCCTCAGCCCACTGAGTAGCTGGGACTACAGGTGTGTGCCAATACGCCCAGTTAATTTTTGCATTTTTAGTAGAGATGGGGTTTCACCATGTTGGCCAGGCTGGTCTCGAACTCCTGACCTCAAGTGATCCGCCCGCCTCGGCCTCCCAAAGTGGGGGGATTACAGGCAGGAGCCACTGTGCCCAGCCTAAATGACGATTTTTAAAGGAATTCTGTGGGTGAGTAAAAACCCCACTTGGATCCCACATCCAGCAAAGAGCTTGGATGGGACAGCCTTCAACCAGTCTGATCATGCCACTGCCTTTCTAAAGAGACTTTGGTGGCTCCCTGTTCTCCAAAGATGAAAACGTTTGCACGATTCTCCACTATCTGGCTTCAGCCTACTTGTACCATTGTTAGAGTAACTCCAGTTAGTCTGGAGAAGGTCCTTTCAACTCAGACATACCTGATTCCTCCTTTCACTGACTGTGTGACCTTGGCAACTCACTTCACCTCTCTGAGCCTGAAGATCCTTGTCTGTAAAGTAGGGGCAATCATGGCTCCCTGTAGGGTTGCTGTGGTTATTACATGGGAACATAACTGAAGAGCACCCAGCATAGCTTCTTGAAATACACTAGACCAGCGGTCAAAACAAACTTTTGTATAAAGGCAGGTGCAATGGACTAAATATTTGTATTCCCCAAAATTCATATGTTAAAATCTTGACCTCCATTGTGACGGTATTCAAAGCTGGGGCTTTCAAGAGACAATTTGGTCATAAGGGAGGAGTTCTCATGAATGGAATCAATACCCCTGTAAAAGGGACCCCAAAGAGCTTTCTCATCCTCTTCCCACCATGTGAGGATATGATGAGAAGGTGGTGGTCTTTGACCCAGAAGAGGACCATCTCCAGAAACAACCATGCTGGCACGCTGATCTCAAACTTTCAGCCTCCAGAACTGTGAGAGACACATTTCTGTTTTTTGTAAGCTCCCCAGTCTACAGTACTTTATTATAGCAGCTCAAACGGACTAAGATAGCCAAATAGTAAATGTTTTGGGCTTTGTGAGCCATAGGGTCTCTGTCATAATTACTAAACACTGTCATTAAAAAGCAACCACAGGTTTGCCAGGCGCAATGGCTCACACCTGTAATCCCAGCAGTTTGGGAGGCCAAGGTGGGCAGATCACCTGAGGACAGGAGTTTGAGACCAGCCTGACCAACATGGCAAAACCTTGCCTCTACGATGTTGTGGGAAGTCAGGTACCCTGAATGGAGGGACCGGCTGGAGCCATGGCAAAAGAACATAAATTGTGAAGATTTCATGGACATTTATCAGTTCCCAAATAATACTCTTATAATTTCTTACACCTGTCTTACTTTAATCTCTTAATCCTGTTATCTTTGTAAGCTGAGAATGTACTTCACCTCAGGACCACTATTGTACAAATTGATTGTAAAACGTGTGTTTGAACAATATGAAATCAGTGCACCTTGAAAAAGAACAGAATAACAGCAATTTTCAGGGAACAAGGGAAGACAACCATAAGATCTGACTGCCTCCGGGGTCAGGCAGAATAGAGCCATACTTTTCTTCTTGCAGAGAGCCTATAAATGGACATGCAAATAGGAGAGATATCGCTGAATTCTTTTCTCAGCTAGGAGAAAAGAATTAATTAATAATTAATAATATTATATACATTATATTATATATAAATATTGTATAATATATATAAATATTATATAATTATTATATTATATATTAAATAATAATTATATATTTTTATATATATATTATATAATATAATGATTATTATATAATAATTATATAATATATATTATATAATATATTATATATAAATATAATATATTATATATTTATATAATATATTATATTAAATATTATATAATATATAATATATTATATATAAATATTATATAATAATTATATATTATATATAAATATTATATAATATATATTATATATTATATAATATATATTATATATAAATATTATATAATATATTATATATGAATATTATATAATAATATATAATATATATTTATATATATAAATATTTATATATAATAATTATATAATATTCATATATAATTATTATATAATATTCATATATAATATATTATATAATATTTATATATTATATATTATATAATATTTATATATAATATTTATATATAATATATTATATAATATTTATATATAATTATATATAATTATTTATATATATAAATATTTATATATTATATATAATATAATATAATATAAATAAATATATATTTATATATAATATATTATAATATATTATAATATAATATTTATATATAATATAATATAAATAAATATATATTTATATATAATATAATATAAATAAATATATATTTATATATAATATATTATAAATATATATTTATATATAATATATTATAAATATATATTTATATATAATATATTATATAATATATATAATATATTATATAATATTTATATATAATTATTATATAATATTTATATATAATTATTATATAATATTTATATATAATTATTATATAATATATTATATATAAATATTATATAATATATAATATATAATATATTATATATTATATATGGATATTATATAAATAATAAGAATTAATTAATAATTAATACCCTGGGGAAGGAATGCATTCCTGGGGGGAGTCTATAAACTGCAGCTCTGGGAGTGTCTGTCTTATGCGGTTGAGATAAGGACTGAAATACGCCCTCATCTCCTGCAGTACCCTCAGGCTCACTAGGGTGGTGAAAAACCCCACCCTGGTGAATTTGAAGTCAGACCGGTTCTCTGCTCTCAAACCGTGTTTTCTGTTGTTTAAGATGTTTTTCAAGACAATACGTGCACAGCTGAACATAGACCCTCATCAGTAATTCTAATTTTGCCCTTTGCCTTGTGATCTTTATTGGCCTCAGAAGCGTGTGATCTTTGTGACCTACTCCCTGTTCATACACCCCCTCCCTTTTTGAAGTCCTTAATAAAAACCTGCTGGTTTCGCGGCTCAGGTGGGCATCACGGACTTACCAATATATGATGTCACCACCAGCGGCCCAGCTGTAAAATTCCTCTCTTTGTACTCTTTCTCTTTATTTCTCAGACTGGCTGATACTTAGGGAAAGTAGAAAGAACTTATGTTGAAATATTGGTAGCTGGTTCCCCCAATACTACTAAAAGCACAAAAACTAGCTTGGTGTGGTGGCGCTCGCCTATAGTCCCAGCTACTGGGAAGGCTGAGGCAGGAGAATCACTTGAATTCAGGAGGCAGAGATTGCAGTGAGCTGAGATTGCTCCATTGCACAACAGCCTGGGCAAAAAGAGCAAAACTCTGCCTCACAAGGAAAAAAAAAAAGCAACCACAGGCCATATATAAAGGAATGTGCATGAAAAAAGCAACCACGGGCTGTATATAAAGGAGTGTGCATGGTTGTATTCCAATAAAACTTTATTTATAAAAACAGGTGGTCAGCCAAATTTGGCCTTTGGGCTTATTCCTAGGCCACACAGACTCCTCACCATTCCCCTGCACACAACCTTGCACCCCCACACCTCCATGCTAGTCTATAGCTAGCATGACTTGAGTCTATAGCTAGACTCAAGCTAGTCTATCCTCCCAGAACTGCCATCACAAACATGTTGCCTCATTTGTGAAGACTGGCTTGACTTCCCCAGGCTCTGCAGGCTCCCACAGCCTGCAGCTCTATCAGTGCATGTCTACACCATCTCATGGTGAGTGGTTTTGATACCAGTGGGCTGTGGAAGGTCCCAAACATGCCAGTGTCCAGGTTCTTAACACCATGGTGAGAAGGAATTCAAGGATGAGTCAGAAAATAGTGAAAGTACAGAGATTTATTGCAAAGCAAAAAGTACACACTCCAGAAAGAGGAGAGAAGGTGCACTCGAGAGATGTGCCAAGAGGTTTGGGGTTTCCATCTTTAGGGGTTTCTTTGACCAAGGGGTGGGATATTCATGGAAATTCCTGGAAAAAGTTGGAGATTTCTTGAAACTGTGGTGCCACCCATTTTTATACCACATATGGGTGTTCTTGGAACTGTCATGGTGCTTGTGGGTGTGTGGTTTAGGATGTTAATGCGTGTATCATGAGGTCCTGGGTAAAACCTTGGTTGAATCCAGCGCCATGTTGGGTCCATTTGGTCTCAGCCAGCTTGGCCCACAACCTGGTTTTCAGGGTCTTAGCCCATAGCCTCTAGTCATGTGAAACTGCTGCCTGAAATTTTCTATTCTCCTGCAACCTCCCTGTAGTATTCCTGTCTCAATTTACCATCTTCTCTTCCAAAGTGGACAGGGAAGCCCTAGATCCTCTATGTCCCCAGGACCTAACACCACACCTAGCACATCCCAGGTGATTAATCAATGTTTATGGAAAAAAGTCAGCAGTAATCTGGCACAGGCAACACAAGGAAGGAATCTCACGTGGGATATTGATCAAAGACACCAGGCACAGAAGAGTTCCCACTGGATGATTTCAGTTATGTGGTGCTCAAGATTAGGCAAGATCCATTAGTGAAGATAGAAACCAGAACAGATGGTGACTTCAGGTGGGGAAGGAGCTGTCATGGGGGAAAGGGCCCCAGGGAGCTGTCCGGGTGCCGAAAGGTTCCACATGTGCATCTTGGCACTTGTTACATGGGCCTATTCACACAGGTAACAAAGTACTACAAGCGAGGTGGCTTAAGCCAACAGACATTTATGGTCTCACAGTTCTAGAAGCTAAAAGTCTGAAGTCAACGAATTGGCAAATGCATGCTCACTCAGAGGGCTCTAGGAGAGAAGTTCTTCCTGGCCTCTTCCAGCTTCTGGTGATGTCCAGCAACCCTTAGGGTTTCTGGACCTGTAAATGCATGACCTCTATCTCTGCCTTCATCTTCACAGGGCATTCTCCCTGTGCATGTGACTGTGTCCTACTCTCCTCTTCCTATAAGGGCACTAGTTGTACTAAGCCAAGGGCCCACCCTAATCCAGTATGATCTCATTTTTTTCTTTTTTTCTTTTTTTTTTTTTTTTTAAAGAGACATGGTCTTGCTCTGTCATCCAGGCTGGAGTGCAGTGGCAAGATCATAGCTCACTGCAGCCTCAAACTCCTGGGATCAAGTGATCCTCCTGCCTCAGCCTCTCAAGTAGCTGGGACTACAGGTGTGCATCACCACACCTGGCTAATTTTTTGTAGAGATGGGGTCTCACTTTGTTGCCCAGGCTGGTCTCAGGAGATCATCCTGACTTAGCCTCCCAAAGTGCTGGGATTACAGGCATGAGCCACCAAGCCTGGATGACCTCACCTTAACTAATTATGTCTGCAATGATCCTATTTTAGAATAAGTCACATTCTGAAACACTGGGTTAGGACTTCAACATGTTTTGGGGGAACAAATTCCACCCACAACCACAGGTATATACATAGGTTAAAGAAAACCCCATCAAATTTCACCTTTAAAATGAATATATTTTACTGAATAAAGGTTATACCTGAATTAAAAAATAAAACAAAATGGGAGGAAAAAAATAAATAAGCAACAACCAACAAATTCCTCCTCTTTTCAGCTTCTGAAAGACAGAGCCAGAACTAATTCCCCCCACTTATTGAAGCAGGATAATGCATTTAAAAAAAAATTTTTTTCTCTCCCTTGTGGCATCCAGACACACACTCCTTCCCTCACAAAATCGGCCAGGGCTCCTGGGATCTGCTCTTTCCAGGGGTTGGGGAGAGGCTGGTAGTGAAGCAGCCATGATTTTCGGAGAAAAGCCGCCTCTAAATTAGCAGGACCGGCCAGCTGCTCATTCCCCAGCCCCACGTGCCACTCTTGGCAGACAAGAAAGAATTTTTAAAGACTGATTACACATTCTTTTTTATTGGTGCCATGTTTGTAGTATTTGTTGGCCCCAGCTGGTGCCCTAGTAGGTGATATAAAAAGACACATGAATAATGTATACAACAGCCCAACAGTCATCAGAGAACCTAACTGCCAGAACAGGGACGGCACGGCAGGCCGAGATAGTGGATTACAGGGGGAAGGGAGAGAAATGCATATTCCTGCCCAGTTTTGCCTGAAAACTGTGAGCTACGGTCAGCTTGAAGATGAGCAAGTGGGATCTTCACACCACCCTAGATAAGGCTCCCAACAAGCATATATGGGATTTTCAAACATAGCCATCCCACATCCAGAAAGTCCAACGTACCAGAGTATAGGCGTGGACGTACAAATAGTTATGGACCAGGTTGTTCATTTCAGCATTGCTGTAATTGAGCAGTGGGGACAGGGGAGGGATAAAGGATTTAATACGGTTTCTCTAGAAAGTCTCTCATGGGGTGCAACCCCTCCAAACAAACACTGCCTTGAAATGAGACTGTCCCTGGCATTAGCTGATGGACCTAGGTCTTGAATGATAAACAAGATAATGAGACTTGGCAGTGCAAGGGTTCGAATATAATGAAATGGAAGAGCATAATGGATCATTTGGGATGGACAGGGAAGAGTTGCAGGGCTATTTGTCCACGGGTTATTGAAGCCCCTTCCTCCTGAGCTCTTTCATTCTCTCTCACCTGCCTGTACAGAGGCTGAACAAAAGAGATGCTTGTTTTCCCAGCCTCCCTTGCAGCTAGGGGTGGCCATGTGACCCAGTCTTGACCAATAAGACACAAAGGAAAGACTCCTGGGAAATTGTGGGAAAGATGTCTCCTTCCTCATAGGAATCTCTCTCTTTCTGTCTCTGTCTGTCTCTCTCACACACACACCACCACCACCACCACCAATAACAACAATGACAAAAATACCCTGGCCACCCCCAGCTACTTTGGCTGGAGATGGGTAATGATTCACTGTTTAGATCTCAGCAGCCATTTTGCAACCATGAAAGAAAAACCAAGAGAATTGTAGAGTCCACAACCCAGAGCCCTGATCCCATGCAGTTACTGAACCAACCCCAGAAACACCACCCACCCTCCAGGCTTCCTGTGGGTCATCCCACTCTTCACCTGCTGAGAGTTGGGTTCCCAGTCACTTACAGGTGAATGTACTGTAACTTCTCCATGGCCTACAAGGTGACTGCGTGGCTGCCACAGCTACACACATTCAGCCTCAGAAAAAGGAGGGAAGGCCTGGCCTTTTGCCTGGGGCAACTGGAAGTACCAGGACACTCCCAGTATGGGTTGAATAGTGTCCTCCAAAAATCTATGTCCACGTAGAACCTCAGAATGTGGTCTTATTTGAAAATAGGGTCTTTGTAGGCCGGGCACAGTGGCTCACGCCTGTAATCCCAGCACTTTGGGAGGCCGAGGTGGGAGGATCATGAGGTCAGGAGATCGAGACCATCCTGGCTAGCAAGGTGAAACCCCATCTCTACTAAAAATATAAAAAAAAAATTAGCCGGGCATGGTGGCAGGCACCTGTATTCCCAGCTACTCAGGAGGCTGAGGCAGGAGAATGGTGTGAACCTGGGAAGCGGAGGTTACAGTGAGCCAAGACCATGCCACTGCACTCCAGCCTGGGCAACAGAGTGAGACTGTGTCTCAGAAAAAAAAAAAAGAAAACAGGTCTTTGTAAATGTAATTAGTTAAGGATGGAGATGGGATCATGCTGGATTAGGTGGGTCCTAAGTCCAATGACGAGTATCCTTGTAAGAGACAGAAAAGTGACCACAGAGACACAGGGCAGAAAGCCACATCAAGATGGAGGCAGAGGTTGGCATGATGCTGCCACAAGTCAAGCAATGCCAGAAGCTGGAAGGGGCAAGGAAGCTTCCTCCCCTAGAGCCATCAGGGGGTATATAACCCCACCAACATCTTGACTTCAGACTCCCAGTCTCCAAAACGATTAGAATATATTTCTATTGTTTTAAGCCATCAAGGTGTGGTCATTGTCACAACACCCCTAGGAAATGAAGTCTTCATTCCAGCCTGTTCTCTGGCCCTTATGCTTGCTGAAACCCTCCTGTAAAACAACTACACCTCCCTGACCAGACAGTCTGACTTGCCCTCCTTCTGGGGCCTCTCAGGCTATGGAGATGACCACCCCACCCCAACCCATGGACAGCAAATCCCATCCCCTTCTGCCTGGTCCAGAGACCCATCCCTTTCTTCCCACTGAGTCTGGAAGTGGCAGACAGCAGCAATGAAGCAGGCTTTCATTTCACTCAAGTCTACAGAGTTGGTGTCCTCAGTACAAAGATCTCCTTGAGGAAAAAAAAAAAATCTTAAATTTAGTTCTGGATTTACAGCTAGGAAGTGCCATCTTTACCCATATTAAACACAGCTGGAACATGGACTATCAATAGGGAACAGGATAAACAAATTGTGGTCTATTTATCAGTGGAATATTATACAATGATTAAAAAAGGATAAGGCATACTCAGAGATTTGTAAATGTAGTAATGTGATGTTTGGGATTGTCTTCAAAGTAATGTGGGAAGGGGTAAACAGATGCAGGTCGGGGGACACAGATCTAGATGAAATAAGTTTGGCCAAGAGTCAACCATTGTTGAAGTTGGGAGGATTCATTATACCATTCTCTCTACTTTTGAATATATTTTTTAAGTTTCCACCATAAGGAGTTTTTTTAAATGAGGCAGTTCATATATACTGTCATAGAAAGAGGTCCATAAAAGATGTTGAAGAGAAACAGCAAGTTGAGGAATAATATATTCAGTGTAATCCCATTTGTGTGTGCTGTATTTTTTTTTTTTTAAGACGGAGTCTTGCTCTTGTCACCCAGGCTGGAGTGCAATGATGCGATCTCAGCTCACTGCAACCTCTGCCTCCTAGGTTCAAGCGATTCTCCTGCCTCAGCTTCCTGAGTGGGAAGGAGTACAGGCACCTGCCACCATGCCCAGCTAATTTTTGTATTTTTAGTAGACACGGGGTTTCTCCATGTTGGCCAGGCTTGTCTCGAACTCCTGACTTCAAGTGATGTGCCCACCTCAGCCTCTCAAAGTGCTGGGATTACAGGCATGAGCCACCATGCCTGGCCTGACACATGTGTTTTAATTAATATATGAATGTAAGTACAGAGAATAATCTAAAAGACTGTACAGCAAACCAAAAGCATGGTTATAAGATTTGGCCTGCTGTTCTTCTCTCCTATTACTATTTCTTATACACAATACACTTCCCATGCTTCCAATCACACATTCCCAGGCCTGTGCATATTAATCACTCAAAAAATATTTGTCAGGCACACGTTGGACTTCACTTCTTCCCGCCTACAGAACCCAAGAACTCTCTGCATTTACCAAATGAACAAGTCAGAGACTGGACCTAACGAGGCTATAAAGTTATCACCATTCCAGAGTGGTTTATTACTTCTTCTTTTAAAATAGAAATTCTGCTCTTGGCAGAATGGCCTATGGGCACAAGTGCAACTTTATAATATTAAGGCAATGCAAACAAGATCACAGACTTGAATTTAATCAACGTAAAAACCCTGGAAGGCTTTCCCATCAGGAAAAGTCCAAGAAAAGGGCATTTTGCTGGGACCCAGAGGTCGGCTTACATGGGGCTTTGCTTAGGTCTGGGCCAGTTGGGGACAGGTGGTGGGGCCAGGAGGCTCCATCCAAAAGCATCTCTCTCGGCTGGGGTTCACTTTGCCAAGTTTAGCTGAGGTTGTTGTCAAAAGTCTTGTTCACAAGCCAGCCAGGCTTGGAGCTGTGCACTCTGGCTCAGCATAGAAAGCAGAGGCTAAGAACTTGGGCACTGGCACCAGCAGACCTAGGTTCTAGTCATTTTTTTTTTTTTTTTGGAGATGGAGTCTTGCTCTGTCACCCAGGCTGGAGTGCAGTGGTGCGATCTCAGCTTACCGCAATCTCCGCCTCCCAGGTTCAAGCAATTCTCTGCCTCAGCCTCCTAAGTAGCTGAGATTACAGGTGCCCACCACCATGACTGGCTAATTTTTGTATTTTTAGTAGAGATGGGGTTTCACCATCTTGGCCAGTCTGGTCTTGAACTCCTGACCTCATGATCCACCCACCTCGGCCTCCCAAACTGCTGGGATTACAGGCTTCAGCCACCACACCCAGCCCTTAGGTTCTAGTCTTTTCTTAGCTCTTAAGCTTGGCCAAGTGTCTTCTGTTCTCCAAGGCTCCCTTTGTAAATCTATACAATGGGGCTGTTGATACTTCCTACAGGGCCAGGCTGATGTGAAGACTGAATGAGATGAGCTCCAGGGAAGTTACATATTATGTCCCAGGAGACCCCCTGAGATAAGGGTTTGGGTACAAGTGGACTTGGGAGGGGATTCTAAGAGGCTCCAACAGGGGAGAGGAGCAGTGAAACAGCAACAGAAGGAACCCAGTACCAAAGACAGGATGGGGAGGTCTGTGCTCTGGGTGACTGGGGTTCAACCCCACCGGGAAACACAGAGAGATCACATAGAGCATATCTCAGCCCAGAGGCCCCAGATGAAAACGGGGGCTGTTGGCAGAACATGAGTACATGAGTGCACCATTTTCATGCTGCTGATGAAAACATACCCAAGATTGGGCAATTTACAAAAGATGTGTATAATGGACTTAACAGTTCCACATGGCTGGGGAAGCCTCACAGTCACGGCAAAGGCAAGGAGGAACAACTCATGTCTTACATGGATGGCAGCAGGCAAAGAGAGAGCTTGTGCAGGGAAACCCCCTTTATAAAACCATCAGATCTTGTGAGACTTATTCACTATCACGAGAAGAGCACAGGAAAGATCTGGCCCCATGATTCAATTACCTCTCACCAGGTCCCTCCCACAACATGTGGGAATTCAAGATGAGATTTGAGGGGGGACACAGCCAAACCATATCAATGAGGAAACATAGGTGATCAGCAAACATCACTGCACTAGGCCATGATCATCATTTAAAATGCCAGTCCGGGCCAAGTGTGTTGGCTCATACCTGTAATCCCAGCTACTTGGAAGGTGGGAGGATTGCTTGAGACCAGGGGTTCGAGAGGAGCCTAGGCAACATAGCAATACCCTCATCTCTGCAAAATGTATAAAAACTAGCCAGGTGTGGTGGGGCATACCTGTAGTCCCAGCTTCTCAGGAGGCTGAGGCAGGAGAGTTGCTTGATCCCAGGAGTTTGAGACTGCAGTGAGCTATGATTACACCACTGCACTCCAGCCTGGGCAACAGAGTGAGACCCTGTCTCTAAAAGATAAATAAATTAAAATAAAATAAAATGTCAACCAGTGGTGCCTGAGAAGCAGCAGTACTTTGTGATATAAATTCAACTAGATTCTATCAACAAGGCAACAACCCAAAGACAGGTGGGATGGCCCCACTAACAGGCAGAAAGGACCCTGTGAGCCACGTCCACAGCAATGACTCCCCACATTCCTGTGCGTCAGGGTCACCCAGGAGAGTTAATAAAAACACAGGATCCTGGGCCCCAGCTCCAGGGATTCTAATAAAGTAAGTGAATGGTGGGACCCAGAGAGCTGCATTTTAACACGTTCTCCAAGTGATTTGATGTAGGTGGCCAAAAGATGACATGTTGAAAAACATGGGTCTAACAAAACCCAAGACAATGGTTTTGCAGGTCTTTTAGCAATACTAGGTGGGTAAGAGACACCCTCAAGGAGAGGTTTTAGAACAAGTCAGCATTTAAAATGGGTATACGTGAACACTCACACAATATACACACACACACACGTAACAATACCAACAAGGAGGGCTTGGAACACCAACTATGTTTACACAATGAAATAAACGACTGTGCCCCTAACATACTCCAGAAATCATCCAAGAATAATTCATAAGCTCTACCACCACAATAACCAGCTCCCTACCCTCACCAAAAAAAAAAAAGAAAAAAAAAAACTCTTGAGAATGAGCCAAGGTTAATGAGGCTGGTGGTTATCTGCTGAGTAAGTGCTGGCCATGCAAGTTAAACTGCCTGAAGGTAGATTCAATTTATGGGTCCAATTTTTCCAGGAGTACAAAGAAAAATGTGTGCACGAGATGGGAGGCCAGATGCCGCGGGCCTGGGTGAGAAGGAGAGATGGCAGGGCTCTACCATGTGGAGCTTATAATTTGGTGGGGAGAGAGCAGCTGGTTCTTCAGAAGCCTTTGTTTCCTTTCAGTCCTTTTCCCACTCCATGCACTGAGCCAAAGACTTCAAGAGGAACCTTTCCCAAATCCTTCTGTGCCCTGGAGTGGGGCTCTGTGTTCCCAGCTTCTAAAGGTGAAGGTCAGTGGGGCTCCCAGCTCTCCTTTTTAGCTTCCCCCATCCATCCCCAGATACTGGTCAGACAGGCTAGGTGCAATCAATGTCAGCACTGGGGAAATTTTCTTCTGATGTGCTTGGAGGTATCACGGATCCTTGGATAACTTGCTGCTCCAAGTGAGGTCCTCAGGCCAGCAGCATCGGCAACTCAGGAGCTTGCTGGAAATGAGGAGGCTGGCTGGGTGTGCTGGCTCACATCTGTAATCCCAGCACTTCGGGAGGTCTCTCAGGGTGGATCACGTGAGGTCAGGAGTTCAAGACCAGCCTGGCCACATGGCGAAACCGTGTCTCTACTAAACATACAAAAATTAGTTGGGCATGGTGGCTCATGCCTGTAATCCCAGCTAATTACAGGGGAGGCTGAGGCAGGGGAATTGCTTGAATCGGGAGGCAGAGGTTGCAGTGAGCTGAGATCGCACCACTGCACTCCAGCCTGGGCGACAGAGTGAGACTCTGCCAAAAAAAAAAAGAATGATATAATGGACTTTGGGGACTAGGTGGCGGGAAGAGGTTGGGATGGGGTGAGGGATAAAAGACTACATATTGGGTACTGTGTACACTGCTTGGGTGACAGGTGAAATAAAATCTCAGAAATCCCTACTAAAGAACGTATCCATGTAGCCAAAAACCACCTGTACCCCAAACTACTGCAATTTAAATTTTAAAAAAAATCTCCCTCTTCTTTGCCTTATAAAGGCACCAGTCATCACATTTAGGGCCATCCCAATCCATGAACTTGTTTCATATGAGTATGACCTCATCTTAACTTGAGCGCATCTGCAAAGACCCTATTCCTGAATAAGGTCACATGCATGAGTACAGGGATTAGGACCTGAACATGTGTCTCAGGGGGACACAAGTTAATCCACAACATCCCCACCACTCTTACTTCAGCTTCATTTCTTCCTCTTCTCTCTGCCCCTCGCCCACTGCCCATGCCACAGACCTAGAAGCTCTACTCTTCCCCCACTGCCCTCGCAGGGATACTGTTCAGCCCGTACGGGACAGTCTTCTTCCTAGCCCCGTCTGGTTGCTGCTCATCCTTCAGTCTCAGCCCAGCCATCACTTTCCCAGGAAAGCCTCCCCTCCCCCTACCCCCACTAGGAGGTCCTTGTCTTTTGCCACATCTAACTCCATACCTTGAAGCTGCTTCATATTTTTATTTATTTATTTACTTTTTAAGAGACTGGACTCAAAGTCCTGAGCTCAAGTTATCATCCCATCTTAGCCTCCCGAGTAGCTGGGACCTCAGGCAGGCATCTCCATGCCCAGCTGAAATTACCTTTTAAAGCCTCTCTCACAGCACCACGGTAAGTAAACTCCGATAGGAAAACAATTGTGTCTAATTATGCCCCAGTTTAACTCTGGTGCCCAGCTCTGTGTGGGTATGCAGTGGGCACTCAAACATTTGGAGAATGAATGAATGAACAAATGAGTGAATGCAAGAACAAATGAGCAGAAGAATGAATGCATGGAAGGGGGAGAGGAAAGAGAGGAGAAAACAGCATGTTTCACACCTGAGATTTATTAGGACGCACACTCCGGCAAGAGATACTCAAAACACACCGCAGTCATCGCTTTGATTGTGAAGAACTGTTCAGCTCATTTTATTTCTGCTCATAATCAATACTGCCCAATCTCAATGCCTGCTCCTGTCTCATTAACATTTATCAACAACACTCAGTGGCACACAGTCTTTTACAATTGTTTACTGACTCTCCATTTCAGTTCTTCTCCCCAGCAGCCCACCGAGCCTTGGGTGAGAACAAAGGGTTCCTTCTCACTTGTATCCCATTGATGATCTGTGGGTTGACTGATATCATTCCAAACCCAGGCTGGCCAGAGCGCCCCGTCCCCTTTTGGAATAAGATTGATTCTAAGAATCCTCAGTAATCCAAATGAATACTCCGGCTTATGCTCTCACGTTAGCCTTTTTGTTGCCCAAGGAGGGCTCTTCTCTCTCCTGCCTGACAGTGATGTACAGACAGGCAGTTGCTTTCCCTTCTGCAGGGCAGATGTTGAAAGGTATGGGGAGCAAAGTGCACCCACAGAATGGAGCTTCATTGCTGAGGGTGTGACCTCCCCAGGTACTTCCTCCACTGCAGTCCCATTAAGAGAGCTGTGGGCATCTGTCACAACCCCTCTGAAAGGAACCTCACAGTGACCCTCTCAGCTCACTCCCTGGGAGGGACCCTGTTATGCTCAAGGCTTTGCTGAAAGGGACCAAGAGACCTCAGGATTAGTAGCTTTATGTCTCTGGCTGACCTTAACTTCTATCTTGCTTGTTATCAAGTGTACCCAACAGCCCTGTAAATAAGAAGAGGCTATTTTCCTGCACAAGTGGTCGGTAATTTGACTCTCGGCACATCACAGCAACCTCCCTGGGCCTCCTTCTGCAGAGCCAAGGCAGCATTCGTTTTCTTTCAAAGAGCCTCTAACAGCTGGCAGATTCTGACAAAAAAACATCACCCCTTAAAATTCACTTTCTCCCTAGGGTCGATTTTATTGGAGATTTGTTTTCCTTTGCCTGCCTGCATCTGCAGAGCCACTGGAAGAATCATCCTGGGTATTGTTCTGCTCCTGTAACTCCCACCACCAACTGCTCACCTGTATCTCTGACGGTAGCACCAGGTGATTCCGACTTACAGCTGGTGGGTCTCAAGCTGGCAGAGATGGGGGCCCACAGGCACTGTCTCAGGAGACAAAGAATCCAAATGTCCTGGTCTTACCCTGGTCTTGGCTGATTGCGAAGGCACAGCCCCAACAGAAGCACAAAACGGACAAGGTTTTTTTTTGTTTTGTTTTGTTTTTGTTTTGAGACAGAGTCTTGCTCTGTCACCTGGGCTGGAGTGCAGTAGCACGATCTCGGCTAACTACAACTTCTGCCTGCCAGGTTCAAGTGATTCTCCTGTCTCAGCCTCCCGAGTAGCTGGGACTACAGGCGTAAGCCACCATGCCCAGCTAATTTTTGTATTTTTAGTAGAGATGGGGTTTCACCATGTTCGTTGGCTAGGATAGTCTCGATCTCTTGACCTCGAGATCCACCCACCTCAGCCTCCCAAAGTGCTGGGATTACAGGTGTGAGTCACTGCACCTGGCCCAGAGAAGGCTTTTCATACTTGCTTCGCAGCCTCCTGCATCCTACCCCAGCACCAGGCGCTCACGACCTGTGGGCTGCGCTCATCCCTGATCATCTCTCCCCAGGCCTGCTGTTCCTCGAGAAAGGAAGTTGTAATGGGCAGAATTCTAGGACAGCCCCCAAGAAACCCACTCCCTTATATCTGTTCCCTATATCATCTCTTCTTGAGTGTGTCCAGAGCTTGTGATCTGGCCAAGGGGAAGGAATTTTGCAAATGTGATTAAGGTCACACTTGCTTTGTTAAGCACATTTGCTCAGCTGACTTTGAGTTCATCCAAAGCAGGATGATCTTAGGTGGGCCAGACCTAATCAGGTGAGCCTTTTAAAGGTGAAGTTTCAGAGATTCAAACCTTAGCCTCCAAGGAGACACAAATGGCCATGCTGGGAGCTGTCTTTGGAGGTGGCAGCTGTAGGAGCTGAGGGCCTTTGTTCAACAATTGCAAGAAACTGGTTTTAGTCCACAAACTGAATAAGCTTAGAAGAGGACACTGAGCATCTGATGAGACCCCAGCTCCAGCTGACACTCTGGTTGCAGTATTGTGACCCTGAATAGAAGACCCAGTTAAACCCTACTCAGACCCTTGGCTCATGAAAACAGATAATAACTGGGTGGTGTTTTAAGCTGCTCAGTTTGCACTGGTAAATCCACCAACAGGAAAGTAACATAGAAGTAAAATGGGCTGGGTGTGGTGGCTCATGCCTGTAATCCCAACACTTTGGGAGGCTAAGGTGGGTGGATCACAAGGTCAAGAGATTGAGGCCATCCTAGCCAACACAGTGAAACCCTGTCTCTACTAAAAATACAAAAATTAGCCAGGCATGGTGGCACGCACCTGTAGTCCCAGCTACTCAGGAGGCTGAGGCAGGAGAATCACTTGAAACCAGGAGGTGGAGGTTGCAGTGAGCCAGGACCATGCCACTGTACTCCAACCTGGGCAACAGAGAGAGACTCCATCTCAAAAAAAAAAAAAAGTAGTTAAATGAATACTTTTGACCATTGATGGAAGTTGCTTTCATTTCCTCTTAATCATCTTTATCTTAGCCCTGAAAGAGGGATGCTTTAACCCCATTTGTAACAAGTGAGTCCAAGGCCCAGGAAAGTGATAGAATTTAGCAAAGTCCACCGTGCTACCTGGTGGCCCCAGCTAGAACTCAGCCCCAGGTCCATATACCTAAAGTCATTACAACATCCACTAAAATTTTGCCCCTCTCTCCATGCCTTCCTCTTTAGAAGCCTGTTCCTTCGGGGATAGATCCCAACCCAGTGTCACAAGGTATTGAACTCTGATTTTGACAAAATATAGTAACTACCCCCCAAAATTAATAATAGTATTTTTGAGCCGGGCACGGTGGCTCATGCCTGTAATCCCAACACTTTGGGAGGCTGAGGTGGGCAGATCATGAGGTCAAGAGATCGAGAGCATCCTGGTCAACATGGTGAAACCCCATCTCTACTAAAAATACAAAAATTAGCTGAGAGTGGTGGTGGGCACCTGTAATCCCAGCTACTTGGGAGGCTGAGGCAGGAGAATCCCTTGAATCCAGGAGGTGGAAGTTGCAGTGAGCCGAGATCGCACCACTGCACTCCAGCCTGGCAACAGAGCAAGACTCCATCTTAAAAAAACAAAACAAAACTATTTTTGAGTCTATATGTGTCAACCACTGGGCTATCCCAACACCAATAGATATTATGATTATGATTATTTTTTCCATTTTATTGATGAGGAAACCAACACATAGAAAGGTAAAGAAACTTGCCAAAGGTGGTGGTCACACAGCCAAAGAGCTGTAGAAGCAGCACAGGAATCTCAGCAAACTCACAGCCAGGCTCTGCTTTTCACCTTCACAACATACTGTCCTCAGACTGAAACCTTAACTCTGACCTTCCGAATCAAAAATCATACTCAAGGCTGGGTGTGGCAGCTCATGCCTGTCATCTCAGCACTTTGGGACGCCGAGGCAGGTGGATCACCTGAGGTCAGGAGTTCCAGACAAGCAGGCCAACATGGTGAAACCCCATCTCTACTAAGAATACAAAATTTAGCGAGGTGTAGTGGCAGGTGTCTGTAATCCCAGTACTTTGGGAGGCTGAGGCACGAAAATCACTTGAACCCAGGAGGCGGAAGTTGCAGTGATCCATGATCATGCCACTGCACTCCAGCCTGGGCAACAGAGTGAGACCCTGTCTCAAAAAAAAATTGTGCTTAATAATAGCTTGGAAGCGCACGTATCTTCTGTGAAGGTTGATGGACTACAATTAGCTTCAAAACACAAATAAGTAACTGTTTAAATCAGGCCTTCTGTGTAATAGCTAGGGAAAATCAATGTAGCTATTCATATTTTGGTTCCCCTTCCAGGCACAGAGAAGTTGCCCATGACTCTGTGACCCATTTTATCCAATGAACCATGAGCAGGAGCAACTTGAGTCACCTCCTGGTGGAATTGTTAAGAGGCTCTGTGATCCACCACATTCTCTTTCCATTGAAGTGGTGATCAAGGACATATGCAGAGATGGGACTTTTGTCAGCCTGGATCCCTGAGTGAACACAATGAACAGACCACCCCACAATGCCCTAACACAGCCCAGACATGCAACGTGACCAAGAATAAGCCTCACTGTGGCCAGGCACGGTGGGTCACACCCATCATCCCAGCACTTTGGGAGGCCAAGGTGGGTGGATCATTTGAGGTCAGGAGTTCAAGACCAGCCTGGCTCACGTGGTGAAATCCTGTCTCTACTAAAGTACAAAAATTAGCCAGACACTAGTGGCATGGGCCTGTAATCCCAGCTACTCAGGAGGCAGGAGAATTGCTGAGTCTGGGAGGCAGAGGTTGCAGTGAGCTCAGATTGCACCACTGCACTCTAGTCTAGGTGACAGAGTGAGACCCTGTCTCAAAAACAAACAAACAAATACCTCACTGCATGAAGCCACTGAGATTTGGGGATTGTTGTTACTGCACCAGAACCCAAATCATCCTGACCACTAGACTGTCCTAACTAGGGTTTCTTACCAAAAGCAAAGGCATTTTTAAAGCTCGTGATATTTAAACAAAAGAGCACATACCAATATCTGTCACTTTGTCAGGCTAACAAACCCAAACAAAGCCAACAGCCAGAAGTTAAAAGAAACAGATCATTAGGTTGAAAACAGAACTGTCAAAACAGGCACAGTTGACTTCATTTAGTGATTGCATAGAACATCAGGCAAGACACAGATGTGGTCATATCATTTATCACATGCTTAATTGCACATGTTTGACTAAGAAAAACACAAAGTATTTAAGCTCATCTGTAGTTCAAAGTGCCTATCGTGTATTTATCCATTCATCCTGATTTATTTATTGAGCAACTCTTTTGTACCAGGCACTGTGCTTGGTGCCGGTAATGCAATGATGAAGATGGCAGGCATGGCTCTGCCCTCCAGGAGTTTCTAGCATATGGAGGGAGACAAACAAAAAATAAGTAAATCCATGAAACAAGTATTGGTGGAAACTGCCCCCAATATTTCAACATAGGTTCTTTCTATTTTACATAAGTGTCAGCCAGCTGAGAAATAGAGAGAGACAGTACAAAGAGAGGCATTTTACAGCTGGGCCACTGGGGGTGACATTACATATTGGTAGGATCATGATGCCCCCTGAGTCTCAGACCAGCAAGTTTTTCTTAAGGGCTTCAAAAGGGGAGGGGGTGTAAGAACAGGGAATAGGTAGAAAGATCACATGCTTCAAAGGGCAAAAAGCAGAACTACTAATAAGGGTGTAACAAAGATCACATGCTTCTGAGGGAACAGGACAAAGGGCAAAAGCAGAACTACTGATAAAAGTCCAGCAAAGATCACAAGGCAAAGGGCAAAAGCAGAACCACTGATAAGGGCCTATGTTCAGTGGTGCACGCATTGTCTTGACAAACATCTTAAACAACAGAAAACCGGGTTTGAGAGCAGAGAACCAGTCTGACCACAAATTTATCAGGGTGGAGTTTTTCCCCACCCTAGTAAGCCTGAGGGTACTGCAGGAAACCAGGGCGTATCTCAGTCCCTATCTCAACTGCATAAGACAGACATTCCCAGAGCGGCCATTTATAGACCTCCCCCAGGAATGCATTCCTTTCCCAGGGTATTAATATTAATATTCCTTGCTAGGAAAAGAATTTAGCAATATCTCTCCTACTTGCATGTCCGTTTATAGGCTCTCTGCAAGAAGAAACATATGGCGCTTTTTGCCTGACCCCGCAGACAGTCAGACCTTATGGTTGTCTTCCCTTGTTCCCTAAAAATCACTGTTATTCTCTTCTTTTTCAAGGTGCACTGATTTCCTATTGTTGAAACACACATGTTTTATAATCAATTTGTACAGTTAACACAATTATCACAGTGGTCCTGAAGTGATGTACATCCTCAGCTTATGAATATAACAGTATTAAGAGATTAAAGTAAAGATAGACATAAGAAATTATGAAAGTATTATTTGGGAACAGATAAATGTCCATGAAATCTTCACAATTTATGTGCCTCTGCTGCGGCTCCAGCCAGTCCCTCCATTTGGGGTCCCTGACTTCCTGTGACAAGAAGTAATAAGAGGTTAAGGTGGAGAAGAGCAGGGAAGTCCACTTTATAAAGGGGTCAGGAAAGAGCTCTCTGTGGAAGCACCATTTTAGCTGAGACCTAAAGGATGGTCTAGTTTGGGGAGGTGCAGAGGAAAATCATTCCAGGCTGAAGCAGCAAGTGCAAAGGCCCTGTTGTAGAGTAAGGTTTGAGAGTCCAAGAAAACAAAAGGAGGCCAGAGTGGCTGAAATAGAGTATGCTAAGGGGAGGAGATAGGAGAGGGCTGGAGACGTGGTAGGAACAGGCAGAAGACGCGGGGTCTTGATTTTATTCTATGTGCCATGGGCAGGAAAGGCAGGGATGAGACTCAATGGACACCTTAAGATCACTGAAGCTGCCAGATGGGAAATGTATTGCTGAGCATGGAGAGCAGGTGCAGAGGACAAGTTAAGACCAGTTAGGAGGCTGCTGCTGTAGCCCAGCTGGGATAGCGCTGTCCTAGGCAGAGATAGTGACAGTGAAGATAGAGAGTGGACAAGTTGGATAAAGTTTAGAATCACAGGACTTGCTAAATGGAGAAGAGGGCGAAAGCAGAGTTAGCACAACACATGAGTTATGACCACCTTGAGCAGCTCAGCAGGGGGTGGTGCCATCTACAGAACAGAGATGGCACAGACAGAGCCCATGGAGAAGGAGGAGGAAAAAGAGAGTTTGGCTTTGGGTTTTTTTTTTAAGACAGGATCTGGCTCTGTTACCCAGGCTGGAGTGCATTGGTGCGATCATAACTCTTTGCAGCCTCAAACTCCTGGGCTCAAGCAATCCTCCTGCCTCAGCCTCCCAAGTAGCAGGATTACAGATCCTACAGATGCACATCACCATGCCTAGCTATTTTTTTTTTTTTTTTTAAGATAGGGAATCTCACTGTGTTTTCCAGGCTGGCTTCAAACTCCTGGCCTCAAGTAATCTTCCCACCTCGGCCTCCCATAGCACTGGGATGACAGCCATCACCTACCCCTCCAAGCCATGAGTTTGGCTTTGGATATAATAAGGTTGAGGTGTTCATGAGTTGACAAGTGGAAAAAACAAGAAAGAAGTTGAGTGTTTAAGACTGCTGTTTGAAGGAGAAGTCTAATCTCAAGACAAAAGTTCAGGACTCATCAGCTGAGAAATGGCACTGAAAATTATGCAAATGGATGAGTTCAGCTAGCAAACAAGTCCAGAGAGAGCAGAAAGTCCAGAGAGAGCAGCACTGGGCCATGCACCTGGCCTAATGCCACCCCGCTCCTCCCAATCCCTGTGTTATGCTGGAGAGGGTTCAGCCTCTGGTGAGTTTCACCAAATCCCCACATCTCTTTCTTCTGAGACCTTCTCTAAAATCCTCTCTTTTATACTTAGTGAAATGGGATTCTCTTTTTCCCATCCAGCTTAAGCAAAAACTTTTGACTATGAGAGGAACGAGGATGCATTTAGTATCTGTTCTGCACGGCTAATTCCATCAAAGATTTCTCATTATTCATGCCTGGCAGTCTCATTTTCTGCTTTCACCCCTCAGAGCACAGTCATAGCCTTAATTAGTGACCTTTTCACCCTTCTAACACCAGCGATTTCCCCCATCTCAGTTCTCAGGATGTTCTTTTCACAGGATTATCTCCTGAATCCTCACCTGGGGATAGAAATTGTTCTCTGTGGCTGTGTCTTCCCCCTCTAATTCTTATCAAAAAACTCAGTGATCTCTGTGCATCAAATATTAAACTCAAGCTTAACAGATCATGCTCCTGGCTTCTCTCCCTCTCTGGCCTGTGGGTTAACAGGTTTGCAACCTTTGCAGAGAAGACACCAAATTCTCAGGAGGCCAGAGTTTCCAAGAGTGCTGGTCATTCTTGCTCTCTTTCTCCTGCTCAGAATTCAGCACTAGAGAGTGTTACACCATTGCACCTGCAGAAGAGTTCATCTGACTCTAGGGACTACAGAGGAGAGAGACGGACAAACTAACAGGCATTCAGAAAATGGCTACCACAATGGGGAAGAAAATGAAAGTCAAACCAAATAAGCAATGGTCAAAAAAAAAAATCTGGAGGGCAGCTGCAGTGGCTCACACCTGTAATCCCAGCACTTTGGGAGGCTGAGGCACGTGAATGGCTTGAGATCAGGAGTTCGAGACCAGCCTGGGCAACATAGTGAAATCACATCTTTACTAAAAATACAAAAATTAGCCAGGTGTGGTGGCAGGCACCTGTAATCTCAGCATTTTGGGAGGCTGAGATGGGTGGATCACCTGATGTCAGTAGTTTGAGACCAGCCTGGCCAACATGGTGAAACCCTATTTCTATTAAAAAATACAAAAATTAGCCAGGTGTGGTGGCAGGTGCCTGTAATCCCAGCTACTTGGGAGGCTGAGGCAGGAGAATTGCTTGAACCCAGGAGGCAGAGGTTGTGGTGAGCAAAGATTGCACCACTGCACTCCGGCCTGGGCAACAGTGAGGCTTTGTCTCAAAAAAAAAAAAAAAACCAAAAACAAAATAAAACAAAAAAAAAAACACGTAGAGATGTCCATCCAGGCTGAAGAGAATATTCCAGAGCAGGGGTTAGGACACTATGGCCCATGGGCCAAATCTGACCTGCTTGCACATGTTTTTGTCAATGAAGTTTTATTGAAACACAACCATGCCCATTTGCTACATATTGTCTGTGGCTGCTGGATTAGGCTGTTCTCTCATGCTATAAAGAAATAGCTGAGACTGGGATATGTATAAAGAAAAGAGGTTTAATTGGCTCACAGTTTTGCAGGCTGTAGAGGGAGCATGACACTGACATCGCTGAGCTTCTGTGGAGGCCTCAGGAAACTTACAGTCATGGCAGAAGGTGAAGCGGGAGCAAGAGAGTGAGGAGGGAGGTGCTACACACTCGTAAGCAACCAGATCTTGCAAGAACTCACGATTGCAAGGACAGGACCAAAGGGATGATGATAAATCATTCATGAGAAATCCACCCCCATTATCAAATCTCTTCCCACCAGGCCCCACCTCTAACACTGGGGATTACATTGCAACATGAAATTTGGGCAGGGACACATATTCAAACTATATCAGCTGCTTTCATGCTATGGGTGGCAGAGTTGAGTAACTACTACAAGAGACTGTATGGCCCACGAAGTCTAAAATATTTACTATCTGGCGCTTTCAAGAAAAAGTTTGCAAACCCTGCGCTTGAAAAGGAAGGGAAGGAAGAGGAGAGGAGGAAGGCAGGAAGGAGCAGAGAGGGACACGGGGCTGTATTCAAACATCTGTTGTTAAGAAAGAGAAATTCAATTTATTTGGCATGGCCCAAGTTGTCAAACTAGGAGCACTCCATTGAAGTTTCAGGACAAACACTGTGCTGAAAATAAGGATGCCCCATCCAGCAGGCACGTAATCCACTCTAAAAGGCTGTCCTGGGGTAGTGAAGATGACGTTGCTGGAAATATCCTTAAATGGCATGTGATTGAGTTCCCCCAGAGGCATACATGTTGAGCTAAATACTTTGCTGATGAAGGGTACAAGTTGAAGGGGTTTTGAAAGGCAGAGTGAGGCTCCTCAGAAGGCTGTTGCTACAGAAAGCCAGGAGGAGAAATTACATGGCCAGATAGAGGGGCATGACCATTGGATAAGGGGTTTTTGTTTGTTTTTGAGATGGAGTTTTGCTCTTGTTGCCCAGGCTGGAGTGCAATGGCACAATCTCAGCTCACCGCAAACTACGCCTCCCAGGTTCAAGCGATTCTCCTGCCTCAGCCTCCCTAGTAGCTGGGATTACAGGCATGTGCCACCACGCCCCACTAATTTTGTATTTTTAGTAGAGATGGGGTTTCTCCATGTTGCTCAGGCTGGTCTTGAACTCCCGACTTCAGGTGATCCGCCCGCCTTGGCCTCCCAAAGTGCTGGGATTACAGGCGTGAGCCACCGCGCCCAGCCTGGATGAGGGTCTTTAGCAAAGATGGAAGTTTTAGTACCTTGCAATATAATCTCTTCATTTATGTCCTCCTGAAATCTTCAGTAAAAGCACTGTTTTGTCAATGCTTCTGGGGTCGTACTTAGGGGGACTTAAAGGAGATGTGATGTGGCAGCCTTTGACTCAAGGGAGTATCATACTAGCTCAAAGAGATCTGGGTACATGCCAGTTGAACCAACCCTTCTGAGGATGTGATAGATCCTTGGAGGCCACCCTGATCCTGCCAACCTTGAGGCAAGATGGGTCTTTGAAAAACATGGTTTGGCTTAACACCAGCACTTATTCTAACACCCACCATGAATCTTGCTGAAGTGAAGCTATACAAATACATTTTCAAAAGATTTTTTTCATTCCAGCTCCTTCTTAGAAATTCCTAAGGCTCAATGCTGTGTGGAAGATTCTAAGAAAGAAAATAGTTTCTGATCTTTGGGATTCCCTGAGATGGTCCAATCCGTGAAAATTTCATTGCCATTTCCATCAAGGACACTGAGAAAAGGAGTCTTACCTGGATTGGATCCTGGAAACTGAGAAGCTTCAGCAGGTGGGAAATGCACCCTCCACAGGCTCACACCCTTGTGGGCTATTTCAGTTACCTATTGCACCCTAAAATTAGAAACCTTAAACCACCACAAGTCATTATTGCTCATGACCCTGTGAGTTGCATGGGGACTTCCTGGCTGGTTTAACCTGGGCTCATTTGTGTGGCTACCTGCAGCTGGACAGGCAGCTGGGCGGAACATCCAGGACAGACTCACGCATGTGCCTGGCAGTTGGTGCTGGCTGTCAGCTGGGGAAACTTGTTTTCCTCCATGTGGCCCCTTGCCCTCCAGAGCCCCTCTCCAAATGGCCCTTTAAGCAGGATAGCCAAGGCTTGCTTGGTGCCAGCATCCAAGAGGGCAAAAATATGGAAACTATGAGATGGCTCTCAAGGCCTAAGTCTATATGCACCCCAAAAATCTGAGGTGTCAGTTAATTCAGAAAGTTTATTTTGCCAAGGTTGAGGACGCACGCCTGTGACACAGCCTCAGGAGGTCCTGACAACATGTGCCTAAGGTGGTAGGGACCCAGCTTGGTTTTATACATTTTAGAGAGACATGAGACATCAATCAATATGTGTAAGATGTGCATTGGTTCAGTCTGGAAATGTGGGACAACTCCAGGTGAAGGTGAGACAACTCGAAGAAGGGAGGGGCTTCCAGGTCATACGTAGTTAAGAGACAAATGGTTGCATTCTTTTGAGTTCCTGATTAGCCTCTCCAAATGAGGCAATTAGATATACATTTATCTCAGTGAGCAAAGGGGTGACTTTGAATAGAATGGGAGGCAGGTTTGCCCTAAGTAGTTCCCAGCTTGACTTTTCTCTTTAGCTTAGTAACTTTTTTTTTGAGGCGGGGGGGCGGGGGCAGAGTCTCACTCTGTTGCCCAGGCTGGAGTGCAGTGGTGCGATCTCAGCTCACTGCAACCTCCAACTCCAGGGTTCAAGCAATTTTCCCTGCCTCAGCCTCCCGAGTAGCTGGGATTACAGGTGCCTGCCACCACGCCTGGCTAATTTTCAAATTTTTTAGTAGAGACAGGGTTTCCTCATGTTGGCCAGGCTGGTCTTGAATTCTTGATCTCAGGTGATCTGCCCGCCTCAGCTTCCCAAAGTGCTGGGAACCCCTGACCTCAGGTGATCCACCTGCCTCAGCTTTCCAAAGTGCTGGGATTACAGGCATGAGCCACCAAGCCTGGCCTAGTTTAGTGATCTTGGGGCTCCAAGGTTTATTTTCCTTTCATGGCTAGAAGTTGGTCACTATCACTTTGGCAGCATTCCACCGGCCAAAGCAAGTCATAGGCAGCCCAGATTCATGTAGAGGAATATAAACTCTACCTCTTAAAGGAAAGATTGGTTCAATTACACTGCATGAGCGTTTGCAGAAAGTTGTACCCATCTTTGGAAAGTACCACACACACACACACATATATTTACATGCAAGCCTCCCTTGAGGTGCATCTACATCCAGGCACAACATAAACTTGACAGTACTCGACAGAAGAAAAGTAGTGTCCTAAATGCCAGTTCTCTTCTTACTCAACTTCAGCCTCATTATAAGCAGATTCTAACACAGTTTATGTGTCTTGAGAAACACTGTAATTAATCTTTGGAATTTAAGAATTTGAATTCATAGCAGTAGCCTGTGCATAGGAAATACACATATAGTAAGTTTTCTCTTTCTGATAAATCATGCTGAGGGAACCACAATGTAACTTTTTTTTTTTTTTTTGAGACGGAGTCTCACTCTGTTGCCCAGGCTGGAGGGCAGTGGCCTGATCTCAGCTTACTGCAACCTCCACCTCCTGGGTTCAAGCGATTCTCCTGCCTCAGCCTCCTGAGTAGCTGGGATTACAGGTGTGCAAGACGGGGTTTCACCATGTTGGTCAGGTTTGTCTCGAACTCCTGACCTCTGATCAGCCCACCTCGGCCTCCCAATCTGCTGGGATTATAGGCGTGAGCCACTGGCTCACGTATACTGTAACTGTATAATGAAAGTTTCTTTTTTTTTTTAAATAATTAACAGGTTTAACAGAATGTATCTCCTAATCTATTCCTTTCACTGCAGACAGCTATTGCTTTTTCAGCCTAGCAGCCCTCCCCTCTATGAAGACTCACACTTCCTACTCCAGTCACGTGGCTCTCATAAGGGCTGCCATGTTCTCACATGACTCCACCCCTCTGGCCTCAGTTGATTGGTCCAGGGATGAGCATCTGGCCTAAATTGGCCAATCAGAATTCTTCCCTTGAATATTTTTCCAAACTGGCACTAGACCAAGTTAATCGTTCTCTGTGATGACAGGAACTGTGTGTAGTGAGAAATACAGGAGCTTTTGTGGCCACATTTCTTGCCTTATGGAGAAAAGGCTTGAGTAAGAAGAAATTAAGCCAGTATGCAGACAAAGCTAGAGACAGAGATGGAGAGAGAGATCTGATGGTGTCTCCATCCAGAGATGGAGAGAGATCCTGTGGTAAGCCCTTTGGTATTTATCATTCTAGTACATGTTTGCTACTGCATACAACCAAGACTCACCTGAGGGCTTTCTCAAAGTTAGGCATGGAGTATGTCAGAAAAGCCACAGAAGCCAGGTGCAGTGGCTCACGCCTGTAATCCCAACACTGGGAGGCCAAGGCAGGTGGATCACGAGGTCAGGAGTTTGAGACCAGCCTGACCAACATGGCAAAACCCCATCTGTACAAAAAATAAAAAAATTAGCGGGGCATGGTGGCTGGCACCTGTAATCCCAGCTACTCAGGAAGCTGAGGCAAGAGAATCGTTTGGACCTGGGAGGCAGATGTTGCAGTGAGCCGAGATTACACCATTGCAGTCCAGCCTGGGTGACAGAGCAAGACTATGCCTCAAAAAAATAAAATGAAAAAAGAAAAGCCAGAGAGTTGATGCCCTGGGACCAGTCCTCAGCCAGTGATGGATGGGAGCCAGGCTATAAATGCTTCAATATCATTGCCCTCTGGATGGAACAACTTTGAAATGTATTCCACATCACCTCCCAGAGGTCCCCAGTGGGGTCAAATCCTAGTTGCCTGGAGTGGTAAGCTGCTCACTGAAGCCCCTGTGTGGCCTCCTGCCTTTCCATGAATCAGTTCCTCACTCCCCTATTGGTGTTCCCTGGAATCATCTCCTAAATAATCCACTTGAAATCCTGTCCCTCTTTCAGGATCTGCTTGGGGTTGGGGTTGGGGAGTGCAGACCAAAACATGATCCCTTTTCCACTCCACACTAGTAAAACGAGCTTCTGTCACTGGCAACCAACAGTTCTGACTATTACCTCATTCTGCAATAATTTCCAAAATGTATTTGGGAATTTCCCCACCTCTACCCCACTGCCTATGTCATCAATATGTAGATTTCTTAACAAAGTTTAATGGTATTCTTTGATCAACCTCAAGTTTCACAAAGCACACTGCACTTTCATAAGGGCTCCCCATGACTGACAGATCAGCCGTTCAAAAGAAGGGAAGTGTCAGAAATGGCTCTGCTAGACTCACGTATTCTTCAGTAGAATCTGGGTCAGGATGGTGTGGTTGGGAGATGCTTCTGGAGCTCTGGGACCCACAAGCCTGTGTGTCCCATGGTGGAGTATTAGGACAACTTGAAAACATAGTGGTAGGATGAGGCTTCCTCCCTCCCCTGCAGTCCATCCTCCACCACACTGAACGTGCTCAATAGATATTGGTTAAATGAATAATGGGGCCGGGAATGGTGGCTCACACCTGTAATCCCAGTACTTTGGGAGGCTGAGGCAGGTGGATCACCGGAGGTCAGGAGTTCAAGACCAGCCTGGCCAATATGGAGAAACCCCGTCTCTACTAAAAATATAAAAATTAGCCAGGTGTGGTGGTGGGTGCCTGTAATCCCAGCTACTTGGGAGGCTGAGGCAGCAGAAGCACTTGAACCTGGGAGGTGGAATTTACAGTACGCTGAGATGGCACCACTGTACTCCAGCCTGGGCAACAGAGCGAGACTCAAAAAAAAAAAAAAAAAAGAAAAAATAATAATGGATTTATTCCTTCCAAACTGCAACTCACCAAAAGAAGACCAAGACGCATCACAATGTTGTGGCCATAATCTCCACAGTGACGATAATGAATATAATCAACTCTCGAGCCAGCCACCTCCACTAAACCTAGCGGATCGCATCTGCTGTTTCACTTTGGGGATGTTTTAGTGGTCATGGTAGATGGTTGCCTGAATGCTGGCTGTTTCTACTGTGTTTCAGGAATATAGAGATGTGTACGGATGACCCCCTAAAGTTAATTAGTGTGCAATCCTCAAAGAGCCAAACTGTACCCCAAAAGCTACTGGAATGAAAAAAAAGAGTTTTAATTCTCAAAGAGACAAACTAGACAGTAAAAGCATTTATGTTCCCTTGGAGAATCTTCCCACCAAGGACCCAAAGTTGTCTCCAGACCAGGGAATGCCCGGGGCCTTGGACATTCCCAATTCTGGTATCACCTCCCATTCTCCTTTAGGTCCAGTTTTCTCAGAGGAGCACACATTGTTCATTGCCACCAAGGGTATCCAAGGACACAAACTGAAGATAATAGTGCTTTATTGTGTCTCAGTCATCTGTCTCTCCCACATGCTGGAAGGAGAGCCAAGTCCAATTTATCCAATTACAAAATAGCAACATTGGCATCATGAGATCAGCTAACAAAACTTTCAGAGGCAATCTATCTTCCTACCAAAAGTAACCAACATCTGTGAAGCACTTACCATGACTAAGGGTCAACTTAAGTGGTTTGCATGCTGCATGTGTCAGGATGGACTAGGCTATGCTGCAGTAACAAATTAACCCCAGAGTGTCAGCAGCTTAGCAACCAAGGTTGATTTCTCACATTCCATGTCCACAATGGGTTGGCTGGGTATGGTGTGCTCCATATGGCCACTCAAAGACCTAGAGTGATGGAAATTCTACCATCTTAATACAAGGATTCTCCCATAGTTACTGCACCAGGAGATGAGAGAATGAGATAGTTATTCCCAAGCCCTCAAAAGCTGTAGACTAGAGGTGATGTCAGTGACTTCCACTTACAGAGCATTGGACGCTGGAATGGATCCATCTAACTATTGGGGGTCTGGGGAATATGGGGAGCACATGGAAATCCCATGAGGAGTAACCATTCCTGCTAGCATGCATTATTTCATCTTAACCTCACAACCCCATGGAATATATAACAGAGCTTGGAGAGTTATGGGACCTGTCCCAAGGCATCATAGATAATGAGCTGCAGAGGTGAGATATGACCCTCGGCCCGGCAGGATTCAAACCACTATACTGCATACTCATTACAAAATTCTATGAAATTACTCATACAGCGAAACACCACACCAAGAAAAAAGAAAGCCAAGTTGTGCAAATACAAAATAGAACTCCCCTGACACTTCACCTCCTCACCCACCCCATCCCCCACTGAAAGAATCAACCCACGCAAATAACTGGAACGAAATTCTGAGACAATTTCAGCAGGGGAAATGGGGTTATCTCATCTGGGTCTCACATCCGACCTCGTCAAGACAAGACCTTCCCTAAACTTCACCTGAACACCTGGACACACCGTCATGTCTTGCCACTTTTTGTTACTGGAAATCCAATGACGATGTCTTTATACAATTTATAGGTCTCTCTATAAGTGCCAAGATAAATGTCATCCCTGTACCTGCATATCATTCAGAGGTAGGCAAGCTTCTATGTAAAGTGCTAGATAGTAAATATTATAAGCTTTGCAGGACACATCTGATCTCCAGCCTATATTCTTTTTTTTTTACAATTCTTTTTTCTTTTTAGATAGTGTCTAAAAAGAAAATAAAACTTTTCCATGCTGTGATATGGATGAACGTTAAAAACATGCTGAGTGAAAGAAGCAGACATGAAAGGTCATATATTGCACAATTCCATTTATATGCAATGTTCAGACTAAGCCAATCGACAGAGATAGAACGTAGATGAGAGGTTTCCAGGGGCTGGAGGAGGGGGTATACAGAGTGACTGCTGAATGGGTATGAGGCTTCCAATTGAGGTGTTGAAAAAGCTCTGAAACTAGGTAGTGCTGATAATTGCACAACATGATAAATGTGCAAAATGTCACTGAATTGTACACTTTCAGATGCACAAAATGGTAAATGCTGCATATATTATACCACAATTTTATTCATTTATTTTAGAGATAGAGTCTCACTCCATCACCCAGGCTATAGTGCAATGGCACAATCATAGCTCACTGCTGCCTTTACCGCCTGGGCTCAAGCAGTCCTCCCACCTAGTCTTCCAAGTAGCTGGGACTACAGGTGAACGCTACCACACCCAGGTTTTTAAATTTTTTTATAGAGTTGCATTCTCACGATATTGCCCAGAGTGGCCCAAACTCCTGGCTTCAAAGTGGTTCTCTTATCTCAGCCTCCCAAAGTGCTGGGATAACAGATGTAAGCCATCACACCAGACAATTTTTAATTCTTATGTGAAATTCGCAACTAATAAATTCCTAGGATTAAAAAAATGTTGATCAACATGGGGATTAGAGGAAAAAATAATTTTAAACAAGAGAAAAAATTAAATGAGATGATGTATATGTATACAGTGCCTGGCCTCATGGTCACTGAGTCCACTGCAGTTTTTTTTTTTTTTTTTTTTGAGACAGGGTCTCACTCTGTCACCCAGGCTGAGTACAGTGGCACAATCACGGCTTACTGCAGCCTCAATCTCCTGGGCTCAAGTGATCCTCCCACCTCAGCCTCTCAAGTAGCTGGGACTACAGGTGCACACAACCACACCTAGCTATTTTTGTTGTTGTTGTATTTTTGGTAGTGACAGGGTCTCACCATGTTGCCCAAGCTGGTCTCAAATTCCTGGGCTCAAGCGATCCTCCCATCTCAGCTTCCCAAAGTGCTGGGATTACAGGTGGGAGCCACAATGCCCATCCTGTTGTAGCTATTTTAATAGTGCTGGTGAACAATAATTTGCTCTCCCTATAAAAACAGGACATAATAAGCCAAGGAAACCACCAATCTAGTTTGTTCTCCCCAGATCTTCAAAATGTTGAAATTAGTATAAGAGTCCAAAATATTTCACATGGTTTGATTTTTTTTTTTTTTTTTGGAGATGGAGTCTCATTCCATCATCCAGGTTGGAGTGCAGTGGCGCAATCTCTGCTCACTGCAACCTCTGCCTCCCGGGTTCAAGCAATTCTCCTGCCTCAGCCTCCCGAGTAGCTGGGATTACAGACACGTACACCACCATGCCAGGCTAATTTTTGCATTTTTAGTAGAGATGGGGTTTCTCCATGTTGACCAGGCTGGTCTCGAACTCCTGACCTCAAATAATCTACCCGCCTCAGCCTTCCAAAGTGCTGGGATTACAGGTGTTAGCCACCATGCCCAGCCAGTTTGATTTTTTTATTGTGGTAAAATACATACAAAATCTATTATTTTAGCCATTTTCAAAGGAAAAATTCAGTGGTGTTAAGTGCATCCACCACGTTGTACAGCCATGTCCCCCATCCATCTCCAGAACACTTTCATCCTGTCCTGCAAATATGCGGCACCTTGCTACACTCCAGGTTGTTTGTCCCACAACAGAGCTGGGCTGAATTATTAATGTGGACTTTTTTCAACAACGGACTAAAGAGGGAGAAGCCCATGAGCTCTGTGAGGAGTGCATGACAGGCGCTCGTGGGATGAGACGGCTTGGGGCCCTCCAGCTGCTGCTGCTGCTGCTGCCGCCTGTCCTGCTGGGCGGCCACCCCGTCCCAGGGAGAAAGAGCACTCACAGCTGCTGCTGATCTCCTTCCAGGGCTTCCACTGGGACTACAACCAAGACATGGACACCCCCAACCTGGACTGTCTGGCCTGGGAGGGCATCAAGGCCAAGTACCTCATGCCACCCTTTGTCACGATGACCTCCCCATCCCACTTCACCGCCATCCCGGGTAAGCGCCACTCTGCCCATTTCACCTGATGCCCATCAAAGCCCCAGCACCCATCATTCCCCGGAATCAGAAGCAAAAGCTCGGTCAGCTCTAGGGAGGGTGAGGCGGCTCCTGCAGCCCAGCGCCATGCCCCAGGAGCAGCACCAGGTCAGAATACACTGTGAGGTGTGGGGGAGCAGGGGCGCAGGGTTGCAGGGCCATCGCTTGGGCTTCGAGACCCAGCCTGCAGACAGGACCAGGACCGGGGTTGTAGCCACCTGAGGGGTCTCCCTGCTCACAGGCCCTTCCGCACCAGGACCAGTGGTCTTTTGTAAAAGTAAGTAATTAAAAAAATGTGGCATTTTTTTGAGATGGGGTCTGACTCTGTTGCCCAGGCTGTAGCTCAGTGGCATAATCCCAGCTCAGTGGAGCCTCAAACTCCTGGTCTCAAGCAGTCCTGCCTACCACAGCCTCCCCAGTAGCTGGGGATACAGACAAGCCACCATGCCTAATTTTCTCATTTTTTTAGAGATTGGGGCAGGTGATGTCTCACTATGTTGCCTAGGCTGGTTTTGAACTGCTGGTCTCAAGTGATCATCCCGCCTCAGCCTCCCAAAGTGCTGAGATTAGAGACATGAGCTATCGTGTCTGGCCTGATCTTTTTTAAAAAAGTAAATAAGGCCGGGCATGGTGGCTCACCCCTGTAATTCCAACACTTTGGGAGGCTGAGGCTGGTGGATCACCTGAAGTCAGGAGTTTAAGACCAGCCTGGCCAACATGGTGAAACGTCGTCTCTCCTAAAAATACAAAAATAAGCTGGACGTGGTGGCAGACGCCTATAACCCCAGCTACTCGGGAGTCTGATACAGCAGAATCACTTGAACCCAGGAGGTGGAAGTTGAAGTGAGCCGAGATCGTGCCATTGCACTCCAGTTTGGGCAACAGAGCAAGATTCCATCTCAAAAAAAATAAAAATAATTAAAATAAAAAGGTAAATAATTAAAATCACTTTTAAAGAATTGTATAAAAATAATAAAACATTAACATTTACAGAACTCAGTTAGATGAGGTGACTCATACCCTCTAATGGTGTCCTGGTTCTCTTACATGAGAATTCAAATGTCTTTCTGTGGCCCAGAAGATCCCACGCAGCCTGGCCCCTGGCCCATCTTCTGCCAGCCTCTCTCATCTCTCTCCCTCTCCTTCACTTCCCTCTAGATCACAAAGGCCTTTTGCCTATGCCTTCTTCCCTGCTCTCTCCAGCCCCAGGGCCTTGGCCTGTGCTAGTCCAGTCCCTCCAGCTCACCAGGAGCATGCAGTCCAGTCGGGGAGACAAACACCAGACACCCTAACAGGCACATACATCCCATGACAACTCGGGAGGCACCAAGGAGGACAATGAGTTTTCCAGGCGCAGACTACAGGGGTAAACTGGCTTCAAACTAGGGAGAGAGAAAGGGGCTCTCTGAGCGTGGGGCAGCTGAGCTGAAAGAGATCTCAGGGGACCAGAGCAAGGAAAAGTGTTCCAGGCAGAGGGAACAGCATGTGTGAGGTCTCTGAGACAAAGAACTGGTCATTTCAGAATCCCAGTGGCCACTAAAATAGAGGGATTCCAACCTAAAAAGGAGGGAGAGGAGGCTGCTGAAAAGCAAAGGACTCTGTGTAAGAATCACCATAGTTTCCGTTCCTCATACACAGGCTTGGTGCCGGCACTGCGTGAAGTCCTTCACTTTCACGATCTCTGATACACGGAGACAGCAAAGTCAGTGTCCCATTCTACAGATTGGAAAACTAAGTTTCAGAGATGCTGAACAGGGTGGGTGCAGTGGCTCATGCTTGTAATCCCAGCACTTTGGGAGGCTGAGGTGGACAGATCACCTGAGGTTGGGAGTTCGAGACCACCCTGGCCAACATGGCAAAACTCTGTCTCTACTAAAAATACAAAAAGTAGCTGGTTGTGGTAGTGCATGCCTGTAATCCCAGTCACTTGGGAGGCTGAGACAGGAGAATCGCTTGAACCCAGGAGGTGGAGGTTGCAGTGAGCTGAGATCATGCCACTGCACTCCAGCCTGGGTGACAGAGCGACACTCTGTCTCAAAAACAACAAAAACAAAAACAGATGCTGAATAACTGACCAGTTGCTCTGCTGGAAAGTAGGGAAGACAGACTTGGAATTGGGACATCCCTGGCCACATGGAACTGGTTCTACCTGGTTTTCTGAACCTGGAAGTCCATCCACAGACCCCCCATGCAGTGCACCACAAACAGAGAAAGGCGAGGCAAGGCAGAGTGACTGGCGGCATGAGCCTCACTCATATCCAGACAGCCATTTCTTCAGGGGTCCAGGAAAGCGTCTGGAACCTTGGAGATTCTAGGCAAATTGCAGGTGCGTTCTTCTGGGGAGACGGTTTATCACTTTCATCAGACTCTCAAAGGGGTCCTCGAATCAGGAACTTAAAAAATAGGCTGGGTGCAATGGCTCACACATGTACTCTCAGCACTCTGGGAGGCCAAGGCAGGCCTGAGGTCAAGAGATCGAGACCAGCCTGGCCAACATGGTGAAACTCCATCTCTACTAAAAGAAATACAAAAATTAGCAGAGTGTGTTGGCACACGCCTATAGTCTCAGCTTCTCAGGAGGCTGAGGCATGAGAATCGCTTGAACCTGGGAGGCGGAGGCTGCAGTAAGCTGAGATTGTGCCACTGCACTGTAGCCTGGGTGACAGAGTGATACTCTATCTTAAAATTTAAAAAAAAAATAGAAATTGAAAAAACAAAGCTGAACAACCACTCAGAAGAAGATTTGCTGAGGTAGATTTTTCTACATGCAAACTCTAAGAGGCAAGTCATTTGGAGGCTCTTAGTATCAGGAAGCAGGAGCCAAATATCCCTTTTCTCGAGAAAGGGGAAGCCACTTCCCAGTGACGTTAACGTCATTACACTTAAAAGATCTCCTGTGGGCAGGTCCTGGATCGATCCCTGAGTGCCGAGAATATGATGGGCACAAACTATCATAAAGCGTGCCCACCTTTTATTTATTCCCAGATTTTGATGAGAAGATATAAACAGTGAGAGCACATTTTTAAAATTACAGAATCACCCCACTGCTCTTCTACAGTCACTGCTTGGGGGATAGAAATGGGTACGGCTTCAGGCCAGGCGCGGTTGCTTATGCCCATAATCCCATCACTTTGGGAGTCTGAGGAGGGTGCATCACCTGAGGGTCAGGAGTTCATGACAAGCCTGGCCAAGATGGCAAAACCCCATCCCTACTAAAAATAGAAAATTAGCTGGGTGTGATGGCATGCACCTGTAATCCCAGCTACTTGGGAGGCTGAGGCAGGAGATTTGCTTGAATCCAGGAGGCAGAGGTTGCAGTGAGCCAAGATTGTGCCATCGGAATCCGGCCTGGGAGACAAGAGCAAAACTCCGACTCAAAAAAAAAAAAAAAAAAAAGGAAAAGAAAGAAAAGAAATGTGTATGGCTTCAGTGAAGGGTAATTTGGCAAAATCAGAGAGTACACTGGACACAGGGGCTCACACCTATAATCCCAGCGCTTTGGGAGGCCAAGGGGAGAGGATCACTTCACCCCAGGAGTTTGAGACCAGCCTGGGCAATATGATGAGACCCCATCTCTACAAAAAATACAAAAATTAGCCAGGCATAGCAGTGCATATCTGTAGTCCCAGCTACTCTGGAGGCTGAGGTGGGAGAACTGTTTGAGCTTGGAAGGCTGAGGCTGCAGTGAGCTGTGATCACACCACTGCACTCTAGCTGGGGTGACAGTGCAAGATCCTGTCTCAAAAAAAAAAATTTTAATGCATGAACTTTCTTATGTGGCAATTCCACTTATAGGACTTTGTCCTGCTGACATATTTGCTCGGCGGTAAGGGATGTACATACAAAGCCATTCATTGCCTACAAATAACAAAGTGTTGTAACATAAAATCTTTTTCGTTCACTCATTGTGGAAACATGTGCCGGTGCGTCTCTTATTTATAACCAGATATACCATTTATTGAGCTGGGGAACATTTACTCTGCTTCAACATTAAAACCGCTTTTTGGCCACACGTGGTGGCTCATGCCTATAATCCCAGCACTTTGGAAGACCAAGGCAGGAGGATTGCTTGAGCCTAGGAGTTCAAGACCAGCCTGGGCAACATAGCAAGATCCCGTCTCTACAAGAAATTAAAATAAAAAGTTAGCCAGGTGTGGTGGTGCACACCCATGGTCCCAGTTACTCAGGAGGCTGAGGTGGGAGAATCGCTTGAGCCCAGGAGGTCAAGGCTGCAGTGGGTTATGACTGTGCCACTGCACTCCAACCTGGGCAATGCAGTGAGACCCTGCCCCCACTTCCAAACCAAGAAATAGGTTTCTTAACCTCAGCACTATTGACATTTGGGGCAAGATCATTCTCTGTTGCACGCGGCTGTTCTGGGCACTGGGGGATGTTACCAGCTTTCCTGCCCTCTACTGACTAGATGGATGCCATTGGCACCCCTGCTCCCATTGTGACAACCAAACATATCTCCAGACACTGCCAAGTGCCTGCTGGGGAGCAAATTCACCCACAGCTGAGAACCAGTGCCCTGAGATAACTATACACCATGTTGAACCCAGTACCTGGCTTCAGAAAATGTCCAGCAGGTTCCACAATCATCAGCTTCCCTTCAATTCTCTAAACACTGATAGCAAGTCAGGCAGGTTCCTTCCTTACAGGTGAGAAATCAGAGGCTGAGGTCACACAGGTGGGGAGAGGCAGGGCAGGATTCCAACTCAGCCCTGGATGGTTCCAGCAACTGGGTGGCCCATCCCTGCCCCTGCCACCCCCCGCTGCCCTCCTCCAGCCTCAGCCCTCATATGCCTTTGGCTCTAATTAAGTCATCATTAAAAACCCCTATGAGTTTCACCCAGCTCCAAGCTTCCAGGCAACAGATATATATCCCGAATATGTTGCTTTAATGAAACAGAGGGCACCCGGGACCCAGCAAAACCACTGGCATTTGTCTTCATGTGGCTGGGCTCGAGCCGACCTCTGAGTGACTCCAATGTGGAAAGGAATTATCCGTAATAGAAAAAATAATGGATAAAAATTTGTATTGCCAGCACCCAAAGACCTCATCAGATTCCAGGGGGTAGGCTGCACATAAACTATGATAAAGGGGGCTCCCTCAGCCCAGCCAGTTATTAACTGCAGTTTAAAACAAGGGGGACTGCTGGTGACGCAGGGTGATTCCTGTTTCACATCTGGGCTGCAAGACTATGCACAGGTCCAGTTAGGGTTCAGGTCCAAGAAGCCACGTAGACAGTCCTCCAAGCTGCCTAGACAGAGTCCTGGGGGTACCAGGAGTTTGGTGGTCCCAAGCAGGAAACAAAGCCGGCAGAGTCCAATCCCCCGGTCACAAGAGCCCTTCTGGGAGAGACTCCCTAAGACAGAGAGCTGACTTCACTGCCCAGATTCTCCCTGGGGCACATGGTATCTGTGAAGCCGAGCCAGTGGTACCCGCCACGTGCCTGTGGAGGTGCACAGTGCAGACATCTCAGACCTCACCTGGGAGAAAGGATCACATGACCCTCATTAGCTTTCCCTGCTGCTGATGAAGAAAGGTCTTCCTGGAGAGTTCTTTGAGAGGGCTGATGCTGTATTCCTTCTTTCACTCGGGGAATACTCTTTGAGCATCTACTTTGGTCCAGGCAGTGGGAATGGTGGCAAACAATACAACTCGTGTGTTTCCGGAATGGTGCCATCTTCCCAGGGCTTGTCCCATGACATGGGGCTCAGGTCCCCACCACTCTGTGAGCCCATAGATCTTTCTGTGAGAATGGCTTCCTTTTCTCTGTAGTTCAGCCCAGGGAGAAGGATTAAAAAGTCCCTTTTGGGAGGATGCTTTCACTGCTTCATTTCCTTTCTCTGACATCTCAGGAAATCAGAAGACAAGGGAGATGACATTTGTTGTTGTTTTTCGTTGTTGTTGTTTTGGAGATAGGGTCTTGCTGTATTGCCCAGGCTGGAGTGCAATGGTGTGATCACAGCTCACCACAGCCTTGACCTTCTGGGCTCAAGCAATCCTCCTGCCTCAGCCTCCTGAATAGCTGAGACTACAGGTGTGCACCACCATGCGCAACTAGTTTTTACTTTTTTTTTAGAAATGGGATCTCACTATGTTGCTCACGCTGGTCTCAAACCCCTGGGCTCAAGTGATCCTTCTGGCTTGGCCTCCCAAAGTGTTAGGATTACAAGCGTGAGCCCCCACACCCAGCCAAGACTGTGTTCTTCCTCACCTGGTATCCCCCAAGACTCCCAATGTCCCAGCTCCTCTGTGGCTCCTGGAAGGGGCTAAGCTTGTGAAGCTCCAGGCCAGGAGGAATCTCCGTTTTCCTCCAGCACATTCTTTCCTAGAAGCAAGGAGGCCAAGGGTGCCAGCTGCTTGAGTGAGGGAAAGGCTCAGGGAGAGAGGATTTTTAAAAACATTGGCTGTTGACTCCAAATATCCTGCCTCATCATCTCTCCACTCCAGAAACTTTTCACATGCTTACAAAGGGTGTTCATTTCTCCTCTAAGTATTTGCCCCCCAGCCCCACCTGCAAGAAGGTGGAAGTAGGGCCTCTGCCTGGGATGGTAACTCTCAAATACAAGGCAAGACACGTCTCTCCTCCAATATCCCCAGGACAGAAGGACTGTGCAAGAATGCATATTGATCAAGCTTCTCCCTCCCTTATCTGAAGGAACTTACTTTCTTCAAGACACTTTTCCTCTTTCCACCTAGCTCCATGCCCCCATCCAGTCATCTTCCAACCTATCTCTCCCCAGCTCCATGCCACACAAGAGGGGCTTGACCACAGCACCTGGAAGTTCCTTAAAATTGAATGGTGTGTCAGGCTGCGTGCGGTGGCTCATGTCAGTAACCCCAGCACTTTGGGAGGCTGAGGCAGGCAGATCACTTGAGGTCAGGAGTTCAAGACCAGCCTGGCCAACATGGTGAAACTCCATCTGTACTAAAAATACAAAAATTAGCTGGGTGTGGTGGCGCATGCCTGTAATCCCAGCTACTTGGGGGGCTGAGGCAAGGGAATCACTTGAACCCGGGAGGCAAAGGTTACAGTGAGCCGAGATTGTGCCATTGCATTCCAGCCTGGGCAATAGAGTGAGACTGTCTCAAAAAACAAACAAACAAAAAATCGAATGGTGTGATTAGCTTATGATTTTTAAAAAATAGAATGATGTATTCATTTTCTAAGCTGCATAACAAATCAACACAAATTCAGCAGCTTAAAACACCCATCTATTACCTCTCCTTTCCTGTGGGTCAGGAGTCTGGGGGTGCAGCTTTAGCTGGGTCCTCTGCTCAGGTTCTTACAAGGTTGTGATCAAGGTGTCGGCTGGAATTAGTGTCTCATATGAGGCTTGGGGTCTTCTCCCAACCTCACATGGTTGTTGGCAGAATTTCTTTCCATGCAACTGTGGAACTCATGTGGCTGGTTTCTTCAAAACCAGTCGGGCATGGTGGCTCATGCCTGCAATCCCAGCACTTTCGGAGGCTGAGGCAGGTGGATCACCTGAGGTCAGGAGTTCGAGACCAGCCTGGCCAATATGGTGAAACCCCGTCTCTACTAAAAATACAAAACTTAGCCAGGCATGATGGCGCATGCCTGTAATCCCAGCTACTTGGGAGGCCGAGGCAGGAAAATCACTTGAACTCGGGAAGCAGAGGTTGCAGTAAGTTGAGATCGTGCCACTGCACTCCAGCCTGGGCAACAGAGTGAGACTCCATCTCAAAAACAAACAAACAAAAACCAAAAACCAGGAGGAAGGAGTCTGTCTCCTCCAGACCCTCATTGAGGATCTCACCTGAAGATATCAGGCCCACCCTGAATAATCTCCCTTTTGATTAAGTTAAAGCGAACGGATTAGGGGCTTACTTACATCTGCAAAATCCCTTCAACTTTTCCATAGGTATAGATTAGAAGCAAGCCATCGGTCCTGCCTACACTCTAGGGCAGAGGAGATTACACCTGGCATTTATCCAGGGCAAGAATCTAAGGGGTCATCTCAGAATTCTGCCTTCCAAATAGATCCTCGGTGGAGTTCACATGCCTGGGAGAGCACCAGCCTTTGTTTAAAGGCAACAGAGAATGGTGCCCTGGCTCAGATCTTCAGCAAGCCCCCAGAATGATGGTCCAGTCTCTGAGCCCAGGACCAAGGCAGCAGGAGCTTTGGGCGCACATGGGGGCTGGCTTCCCCCACTGTGAAGTGAGTCATCACATCCCTATTAGACCCTAGCTGTTGCTTAGGCAAAAATGATGATTTAGAAGAAGATGGAGAGAAGAGGAGAGTTAATTTAAAAGTACTTATATTTGGCCAGGAGCGGTGGCTCACGCCTCTAATCCTAGCACTTTGGGAGGCTGAGGCAGGTGGATCACGAGGTCAGGAGATCGAGAGCATCCTGGCTAACACAGTGAAACCCGGTCTCTATTAAAAATACAAAAAATTAGCTGGGCATGGTGGCGGGCGCCTGTACTCCCACCTACTCGGGAGGCTGAGGCAGGAGAATGGCGTGAACCCGGGAGGTGGAGCTTGCGGTGAGCTGAGATCACGCCACTGCGCTCCAGCCTGGGCAACTGAGCGAGACTCTGTCTCAAAAAAAGAAAGAAAAAAAGGTACTTACATTCATTCCCTAAGGCTGCCACAACCAAGTACCACAAGCTGGGTGACTTGAAACAAGAGAAATTGATTGTCCTGTGGTTCTGGTGGCCAGCAGTCTGAAATGGTGGTGCCAGCAGGGCCACACTTCCTCCTGCACTTGTTGGGGAGTCCTGCCTTGCCTTGTCCTAGCTTCCTGTGGTCTCCTGGCAGTCTTCAGTGTTCCTTGGTTTGCAGACACATCAATCCAATCTTCCGTCTGATCCATGGCCTTCTTCCCTTTGTCTCTGTGACTTAGCGTGTCCTCTCCTCTTTTATAAGGACACCGGTCATTGACTTAGGGCCCTCCCTACTCCAGGATGACTTCATCCTAATCAATAGCATCTGCAATAACTCTACTTCTTTCTTTCTTTCTTTCCCTTCCTCCCTTCCTCCCTCCCTCCCTCCCTCCCTCCCTTCCTTCCTTCCTTTCTTTCTTTCTTTCTTTTTCTCTCTCTCTCTCTTTCTCTCTTTCTCTCTTTCTTTCTTGAGACGGAGTTTCACTCTTGTTGCCCAGGCTGGAGTGCAATGGTGTGATCTTGGCTCAAAGCAACATCTGCCTCCTGGGTTCAAGGGATTCTCCTGCCTCAGCCTCTCGAGTACCTGGAATTACAAGTATGCAACACCACACCCAGCTAATTTTGTATTTTTAGTAGAGATGGGGTTTCTCCATGTTGGTCAGGCTGGTCTCTAACTCCTGACCTCAGGTGATCCACCCACCTCGGACTCCCAAAGTGCTGGGATTACAGGCGTGAGCCACCACGCCCAGCCCGCAATAACTCTATTTCTAAATAAGGTCACATTGTGAGCTACTAGAACTTAGGATTTCAACATCTTTTGAGGCGACTCAATTTAACCCATAAGAATACTATGTGGGCCACACGTTGTACTTCACATCTGTTATCCCAGCACTTTGGGAGGTCGAGGCAGGAGGATCATTGCTCAGGGCCTGGGGGGACATCAGGTGCATAAGAACACAGCGTTGACTGGGTGTGGGGACTCACACCTGTAAGTTTGGGAAGCTAAGGCAGGGCGATCACTTGAGCCCAGGAGTTTGAGGCCAGCCTGGGTGACATAGAGAGATCTCATTTCTAAAAAAAAATTTAATTAGCTGGGCATGGTGGTACCACCTACAGTCCCAGCTACTCAGGAGGCTGAAGCAGGAGGGTCCCTTGAGTCCAGAAAATCAAGGCTGTGGCGAGCTGTGATTGTACCACTGCACTCCAGCCTGGGCAATAGAGCAAGCCCTGTCTCAAAAAAAAAAAAAAAAAGTCATCTCCCTTGTCTTCTGATTCCCTGAGCTGTCATAGAAACGATATGAAGCAGTGAAAGCATCCCCCCAAAAGGGACTTTTCAAAACCAGCCTAAGCAACATAGCAAGACCTTGCCTCTAGAAAGTATTGAAATTTGAAGGAAGAAAAAAAAGCACTACTATGGCACAGAGTTGACAGCTACAGGTGTGGCTACATCCAGGTCCTCAAATTATATCATCAGAATGGCCCCTCACCCTCCCCCTGCTTTCCATTTTACTTTCTTAAACATGAACATGAAATTCCCAAGATTGTCTCTCCTTTGGCTAATCTGCTTCTCAGACCCAATCATTGTGGCCAGGGTGGTGGAGGGATACTGACATCCAGGCTGGGACCACATGCCCCAGCCCCAGATCAGGGTGGGGAGTGGCCAGTCGCACACATGCCGTGGGGGACTAGTGACTCGTCGGTGGAAAATCGGGGACTGTCATTGGAGAGGAGTGATGGAAGAAAGGCTGACACACTGCAATGTATCTCCTGCACCAGCCTGGGCCTCGATGTCTTGAGAATGGGGGTTTGCAGTCTGATGACCCAGCACTCAGTCCAGGTCAACCCCAACTCCATCTTTGGGGCCGCCCACAGTACATGGACCCGCACTGGATTTGCTGACCACATGTGCAAACAGCCATTTCCCAGCCCCATCCCCGCAGTCCCCCTGAACTCTGTTGAAATTCCCCTCAGTTCTCACCAAGATTAAAAGCAATTCTGAGGGTGAGCGGCTCATTCTGCTAGTTTAAATCTCTCGGTTCCTTCCCTCTCTAGAACTCTGTACTTACTGCTCCATCACTGGTAATGACAATGAACATTTTCACAATCTCAGTTTTTATTGCAAAGTGATTGAGGACCAGTTAGAATAAGTTATGCTACAGAAACTAAAGAAATACTGTCAAGAAAATGGTGTGTAATAGAAAGTCTTAGGGCAGCCGTGTATATTTTCTCCCCCAATGAATCAATTGAAAATGAGAAGCTCTTACCACCATGTTCCGGGCAGAAGCTATCAAAAGTGTAAGCCATGATGTAATTTGATGATTTTACATCCGTCAAATGGATATGGCCCAGGGATGAAAAGTGGATGCTCCGTAACTAGATGATGGTCAAGAGTTATAAAAATGTGGTCCTCTCTGTTCAACATTTCTGCTTTCTTGAAAGGATACTCAATGTCATGCTCAGGGCCTCTAGTGGCCAGAAATAAAGTTCCTCCTGGTTCCAGACCACCCCAGGGCAACCCCAAAACCAGAGCAACTGCTTATAGCCACGTAGACTATGTACTGCGCAATTCCTGGGGTGGCATTTTCATAAATATGTGGGTGGCGCCCCCTGGAGGTGTGCAATGCACAACTTGCACAAATGGTAAATCATCGCATCCCAAAGTTCACAAAGAAGAGGTAAACAAAATTCCCATCGATGTTGCCATCAATCATGAGTCTGCCTTTTCTTCATGGGACAGTAGCAAAAACAATTTAGCCAAATGTGCTTGGATGATCTCTAAGACGGAATCAGGGTCTCTCACTTTCAGCACTATTGACATTTGGCGCTGGATCATTATTTTGTTTTAGTGGGAGTTGTCCGGGGCATTGTAGGATGTTCAGCAGCATCCCTGGCCTCTACCCATTAGATGCCAGTAGCACCGCCTCCTCCAGCTGCAACAACCAAAACTGTCTCCAGACATGGCAACATGTTCTCTGGGGGGCAAAATCACCCCCTACTTGAGAAGCCCTGAAGTAAAGACATAATACGCAGATCACATGTAAGTAAGAGAGCCTAAGGGCCACACAGGTGATGCTGTACCCATGACAAAGATAGAGTCTTAAAGAGGTTAGAGAGGTGAAGAAAGAGAAAGGAAATGAAGTCCCAGCTGCTGAGAGCAACAGGTGCTGACTAGATGTTGTTGGAAACTGAATTAAAAGATCCTGAGAAGCCATCAGCTCCCATCCTGCTCTCCAGGGACGATGCTGCTGAAAAAGGCCTGGAGATCAACAAAGCCTCAAATACAGGTGCACTGAGCAAAGAAACCACAGATTGAGACAAAAAAGACATTCCCTAGAAGACTAGTCATTTCCAAGAGGGGAGAAAAAGTGGAGTCACAAAAAACAGTTGAGGCTAGGCAGAGTGATTCACACCTGTAATCCCAGCACTTTGGGATTACTCCCAGGCAGAGACAGGAAGATTGCTTGAGCTCAGGAGTTCAAGACCAGCCTGGGCAACACAGCAAGACCTTGCTTCTACAAAAACTGAAAAAATTATCCGGGTGTGGTGATACATGCCTGTGGTCTCAGCTACTCAGAAGGCTGAGGTGGGAGGATCGCTTGCGCCCAGGAGGAAGAGGCGGCAGTGAGCCGGGATCACACCACTGCACTCCAGCCTGGGCTACAGAGTGAGATCCTGTCTCAAAAAAGAAACAAATTAAAGAAAATTAAGTCCGGGAACGGTGGTTCATGCCTGTAATCCCAGCACTTTGGGAGGCCAAGGTGGGCAGATCACGAGGTCAGGAGATCGAGACCATTCTAGCTAGCACGGTGAAACCCCATCTCTACTAAAAATACAAACAATTAGCTGGACATGGTGGTGGGTACCTATAGTCCCAGCTACTCTGGAGGCTGAGGCAGAAGAATGGAGTGAACTTGGGAGGTGGAGCTTGCAGTGAGCCAAGATCACGCCACTGCACTCCAGCCTGGGCAAAAGAGCAAGACTCCATCTCAAAAAAAAAAAAGAAAATTAAAATTTTTTTGAGACCCAAGTCTTACTCTGTCGCCCAGGCTGGAGTGTAATGGTGCGATCTCGGCTCACTGCAACCTCCGCCTCCTGGGTTCAAGTGATTCTCATGCCTCAACCTCATGCCTCAACGTGACTACAGGCATGTTGTCACCATGCCTGGCTAATTTTTGCATTTTTAGTAGAGACGGGCTTTTGCCATGTTGTCCAGGATTGTCTTGAACTCCTAGGTTCAAGCAATCTACCCACCTCAGCCTCCCAAAATGCTGAGATTACAGGCATGAGCCACCGTGCCCGACCTCTAACCTTTCATTATAGAAATTTCCCATATGCACAAAAAGTAGGGAGAGAATTGCACCATGAACCTCCATGCATCCATCATCCCACTGCAAGAACTTGTCAACATTTCGCCAATCTCATTCCAGTTCCCACTTTTCTTTTCCTTCTTGCTATTTTAGAATATTTTAAAGCAAATTCCAGACATTTCATTTCACCCACATCCATAACACACCAGGGTGCATTCTTGATGTAAGGATTTTGTTTTGTTTTATAACCCGCATGCCATTGCCACAGTTAAAAGATTTAACATGAAGAAACTAAGATTCTTGTAGGTGGAGAAAAGATCTAATTACCACCTTAAATCCTCTCCTACTAGCACTTCTCAGATCTGAACGTGTATGCAAATCACCCGGGCATCTTGTTAAAATGCATATTCTGGCCCAGCAGGTCCTCCCGGGTGAGCCCTGAGAGTCTTCAATTCCAAAAGCTTACAGGTGATGCAATGCTGAGGGTCCATGAATCACATAAGAGGAAGGATCGGGTCGGCCCAGCACCCACAGCAACTGGGTGCAAAGTCCTGACTGTTCCTGACTGCAGGGCCTTCAGTGAACGGGGAAGCTGGGGACCATTTGGGAAAGAAGGGAGGTTTTTTGTACCAGCTCCAGGCCCTGTAGAACTGCCAGGGAATAACAGACACAAGGTCGGCAAAGTCCAACCAACAGCACGAGTGCATTCATATTCCACAACCACTGCAGCAAAGAAACATGAAATGGGTGGCTTCAAACAATGTCTGGGCTGGGTGCCGTGGCTCACACCTAAATAATCTCAGCACTTTGGGAGGCTGAGGTAGGTGGATCACTTGAGGCCAGGAATTCGAGACCAGCCTGGCCAATATGGCAAAACCTCATCTCTACTAAAAATACAAAAATTAGCCGTGCATGGTGGCAGGCACCTGTAGCCCAGCTACTTGGGAGGCTGAGGCAAGAGAATGGCTTTAGCCCGCGAGGTGGAGGTTGCAGTGAACCGAGATTGTGCCACTGCACCCCAGACTGGGCAACAGAGCAAGGCTCTGTCTTTAAAAAAAAAAAAAAAAAAGAAAAAAAAGAAAAGCCGGGAGGCCAGAAGTCCAAAACCAATCAAATGTGAGCAGGACCATGCTCCTTCAGGGGTTCTAGGGCAGAATCCATTCCTTGCCTCTTCCAGCTTGTAGAGGCTACTAGAATTCCTCAACTTGTGGCTGCATGATCCAATCTCTGCCTCTGTGATCACCTTGCCTCCTCCTCTTCTCCTCTTCTGTCTGGGTCTCCTCTGGAGGAAGAGTGTCAGGCCTCTGAGCCCAAGCTAAGCCATCATATCCCCTGTGACCTGCATGTACATATCCAGCTGGCTGGTTCCTGCCTTAACTGATGACATTATCTTGTGAAATTCCTTTTCCTGGCTCATCCTGGCTCAAAAGCTCCCCCACTGAGCACCTTGTGACCCCCACTCCTGCCTGCCAGAGAACAACCCCCCTTTTTCCTTTATCTACTCAAATCCTATAAAACGGCTCCACTCCTATCTCCCTTCACTGACTCTCTTTTAGGACTCAGCCCGCCTGCACCCAGGTAAAATAAACAGCTTTATTACTCACACAAAGCCTGTTTGGTGGTCTCTTCACACGGACGTGCATGAAAAACAGTGTCCTTCTTTTTTTTTTTTTTTTTTTTTTTTTTTTTGAGACAGAGTTTCATTCTTGTTGCCCAGGCTGGAGTGCAATGGCATGATCTCAGATCACTGCCACCTCCTCCTCCTGGGTTCAAGACACTCTCCTGCCTCAGCCTCCCCAGTAGCTGGGATTGCAGGCCTGCGCCACCATGCCCGGCTAATTTTGTATTTTTAGTACAGATGGGGTTTCTCCATTTTGGTCAGGCTGGTCTCGAACTCCTGACCTCAGGTGATCCACCCGCCTTAGCCTCCCAAAGTGCTGGGATTACATGCATGAGCCACTGCGCCCGGACAAAAGTGTTCTTTTATAAGGACACTTGTCTTTAGATGCACAGCCTACCTAAAATACTCCAGGATAATCTCATCTCAAGATCCTTAACTTAATTACATCTGCAAAGACCCTTTTTCCAAATAATGCCACCTCCACAGATTCTAGGCACAAGGATCTGGATATATCTTGTGCAATGCCACCATTCAGCTCACTACACTAGAAAGAGGAAAAACAACGAAGTAACAAAAGGCGCAGAAGAAAGAACAGATGCAGCTTGTGTGGCAGTGGCCATGAAGGCAGGCTGGGGTAAAACTGTGTTAACAGAACCCCCAGATGGAACCCAAGTGCGGCCGTCTGCTCCCAGCTACTCACAGAGAACGTTTCTGTTTCTGACAGCAGAGTAAGAGAAGAGCTGGGAAGAGAGATAGCCCATTCTCTGTTGGCCTAATTCCTAAGGAATCGTGCCTCTGCCTTTGGGCCATTCTCAAGTCTTGTTCAAGGATAAAATGATTTATTGACGGCCGTAAATAAAAAGCAATGCCAACAGAAGCAGCATCAGCATTTTTCATTTGTACTTACACATGAGCGAGAGAGCAGTTTAGGGAAACGGGTGCCTTCAGGTTCTATTTTCTCCATCTAGAAAAGGGCTGCCTTCGCGGAATGCTGGTCCTGGGGAGAAGCCTCACTTCTATAGCAGGAATTGATACAGTTTTAAATTCCGATTGGTACACGGAGCTACCCGTCCTCATTTCAAGCACTTCTTGTTTGTTCTGGGTTCAGTGGGTGAACAATGTGTAGGATTCTGGGGAGGAGAATTTGGGGCGAGCATGGTTTTGATCCCCAGAGGGAGCTGTTTTTCCATCAATGTCTTGACTGTGATTCAGAATGGGCTTCTCTGCTCAAGACGGGAGTACTGGGCTGATTTAAGGCGGGTGATTGACTTGATTTGGTGGCTATTTTTATACTAGCTGGTTAACGAGCTATTTTCTTCATTAGTTTCAGGATATGTGAGCTTAATGAAACATTGGACCTCCCAAATTACAAGGAAAATAAAGATATAGCTTATATGGTAGGTTCAAAGGAGTTAGTGAACAAACACAGTAGGGCCACACATTATTGTTAAAGACATGAAGGCATGAAAGTGTATCTAGTCCAAATGGACTCTCTGCAGCCATACTGTTCCAGCTGAAAATTAGTAGATAGAAATTCAGCAAATGCTTGGACAGGGGATACTCTCAGAAGTATTCTGACTAAACAGCATGGTTTCTTTTCATATCACTAAAGTGATTTCTTCCCAAATTGACTCTGGACTAAATCTTATGATACCTACTTGTTCTGATTGTATTTAGCCACCTGAAAACAAGGTGGGGGCAGTGGTAAGAGGAGCTGTTGAATGAAATTAAACATTTGTTGAATGCCTACTGAGGACAAAGCCCTGTGCTTTGTGCCAGGGAGATTCCAGAATAAATGAGGCACAGACCTACCCTCAGGAAGCTTTTGCAAACTAATGGAGAAAACACATCTGCAGGCAATGACTTATGGTATAAGAGGAAATGGGGCCAGGTACGGTGACTCACATCTGTAATCCCAGCTCTTTGGAAGGCTGACATAGGTGGATCACTTGAGGTCAGGGGTTCAAGACCAGCCTGGCCAACATGGTGAAACCCTGTCTCTACTAAAAATACAAAAAAAAAAAAAAATTAGCCAGGCTTGATGGTGTGCACCAGCTACTTGGGAGGCTGAGGCACAAGAATCACTTCAACCCTGGAGGTGGAGACTGTAGTGAGCCGAGATCCCACCACTGCACTCCAGCCTAGGAGACAGAGAGAGACTCTGTCAAAAAAAAAAAAAAAAAAAAAAAGGAAATAAGACTGGTGTTGAATGGGAAATCTAAGCAGGATGGAATGGCAGGAGAGCACCCACTTGCCCAGCTCCAATAACACTTTTGGACAGCCATGACAATATTGCAGGGACGCCCATTCCTCATGGTATCTGAATCCCCATGAAGGCTTGCATCTGGAGGCTGGTTCAGTCTTGACTTTAAGATCAGGGGATACAAGGAATGATTTTCATCTATCCCAAGCCAATAGTCTAGCCAAAAAATCTAGGTCTGAGACTACAAGTAAAAGCAAGTCATGAACCATGTCAGCCATTTCATCATCATCATCATCACCAAAAACAAAAGACAGACCTGTAACCGTCTTGTGTGCCTGGCTGTCATCTTAGTTCAAAATATAGAAGTAAATTCTATGGCCAGTGAACAATGACCAAAATAGCTCTCATCACTCTTGTCTGCCACCATGTAAGACATGGCTTTTGCCTTCCACCATGATTTTGAGGCTTCTTCAGCCACATGGAACTGTGAGCCCATTAAACCTCTTTTTCTTTATAAATTACCCAGTCTTGAGTAATAAAATAGTGGTTTGTCCACAACATCAATGAACGATGCTGTCACTTGTTCCAAGGGCATATCATTTAAGAGGTTTGGATAAACAACAACCTAAAATAAATAAGCACTAAGCAAACTCAGGGCTACATAGTCCTTGTGGTGAGGTAACTGACAATGGGTACAACTGGGATAGTTTACTGTTAAATCACCTCTATCTACACGTGCCCAAGCACTGAGATACTTGGTTTTAATCCTAAAAAATCATGGTGCACATTTACTCCTGCCTTCCAATTGGGCTCTAACATCACCTCCTCAGAGAAGCCCTCATTTCTGTGCTTCCAATCTGCCTTTTTTCAGCATTTAGCAGAGCATCAGTCACCATCCGTACCTGGGAACAATGATTGTAAGAAACAGAAACCCATTTGCATGAGCTGGAGGGAAAGGAGCACACCTTATCTCTAACAGGCAAACTCATGGACATGGGAAACAAATGAGAGGCCATGAGAGAACGGAAACTGCAGTTACAGAAACCAAAATTCCTCTTTCTCGCTCTCAGAAGCCCATGGTCTTTTTTTTTTTTTTTTTTTTTTTTTGAGACGCAGTCTCACTCTGTCACCCAGGCTGGAGTGCAGTGGTGCGATGATATCAGCTCACTGCACGCTCCACCTCCTGGGGTTCATGCCATCCTCCCACCTCAGCCTCCCAAGTAGCTGGGACTACAGGCACCTGCCACCACACCCGGCTAATTTTTTGTATTTTTATTAGACATGGGGGTTTCACTGTGTGAGCCAGGATGGTCTTGATCTCCTAACCTTGTGATCTGCCCGTCTTGGCCTTCCAAAGTGCTGGGATTACAGGTGTGAGCCACCACGCCTGGCCGCCCCTGGTCTTTCTTAACAGCCCTGTGCAATTTCTTATCTCTGCTTCTCTCACTCACAACCAATTTTCCCTTTTGGCTGGTGGCCCATCATGGCAGCCAGCAGAGCCCACCACCAGCTGATCTGTTAGTTACTGGATGTCTTGGTAGAATGAGAGGGAGGGAGAGAGAGAGAGAGAAAGAGAGAGACAGGGAGGGAGAATGAGAGGGAGAGAGAGAAAGAGAGAGGGAGAGAGAGAATTGGGCTTCTGGCCAACCAATTGACTGTAGGGAGTGGGGGTACCATGGCACAAATGTGGAGCCAAGACCTGCTTTCCAGCATGGCCAGTGAGTAGGGAAATTGAGGGAAGGTACCTGCAAACACAGCAGACATCTCAGAACATGTTCTCTGTTCTTAGTTCTCTCTCCTGCCTCCTAGATTGTAAATATCACAAGACAATCTAGGATAGTACCTGACTCAAAATATTTGAGAAAGAGAAAAAGGAAGGGATTGGATCAAACTCTGGACTTCATGGTTTCCTAAATTCACTCTGCTTTTTGGGCTTTTTGTTTGTTTTTGAGACAGAGTCCCGCTCTGCTGCCCAGGCTGGAGGGCAATGGCATAATCTTGGCTCACTGCAACTTCCACCACCCAGGTTCAAGCAACTCTCCTGCCTCAGCCTCCTGAGTAGCTGGGATGACAGGCACGCACCACCACACCAGTTAATTTTTGTATTTTTAGTAAAGACGGGGTTTCACCGTATTGGCCAGGCTGGTCTCGAACTCCTGACCTCGTGATTCACCCACCTCGGCCTCCCCAAGTGCTGGGATTACAAGCGTGAGCCACCATGCCTGGCTGACTCTGCAAGTATTTAAGAAATGAATGAACATCAGTCCCTGAGAATCAAAAGAAAGGCATTGAATCTCCATTAGGTTTAATCATGGTCAGCAGCTGTGGGATGTACTGGGTTTGGGATCAGTGGGATGAGGAACAAGCAGGTTCTCCAAACCACCACGCAGGGAGGGGAGGTGTTAACTAGGCCAAAGACGATGGGCGAGGTACATGCCTGGGTTTCAAACAGCTTATGCCAGGCCTAAAAACCGATGCTGAGGCAGAAACTGTATTAAGCAAATTGATGACACAATGGAGAGGGTCAAAAAGTTTAATATTGCTAAGAAGAATACAAATATTGATCATGCAATATGTTATGGTTATCACGCCATCTCCTGCTACACACCAGGTTTCCTTTACCATGAGATAGAAGAGATTTGTGGATCTGACCTAACCCTCCAAATTGTAACGTCCCTGAGAGTGGGCTCATGACATTCAGGTTTTATAAATGTGGCATAAAGGCTCACACTGGCTGCCATGTGGCCCAATCCCAGTTCGATGCTACATTCAAAGAACCATCATTCCAGCATCCAAGCATACTTAAAGGCAACTGAAATGTTTACCGCCGTCCCTCAAGACAAACACCAAAGAAAAATTATTTTCAAAATGCATGGCAACGCTTCTTAAAATCTTATTTTCCCATCTCTTTCTCTCTCTCTACCACATTCCCAGGAGTTTCCCAGGAGCAAAACTGTCATAAAGACCCAGGAGCAAAATGATTAATGACTTCACTATATCTGATTCTTATTTAGTTGGTTTAGAGTGGTGTCTGGGCATACGTATTTTTTAAAATCTTGCTTGGCACAGTGGCACACACCTGTAGTCTCAGCTACTCGGGAGGCTGAGGCAGAAGAATCACTTGAGTCCAGGAGTTTGAGTCCAGCCTGGGCAACACAGCAAGACCCTGTCTCTGAAAACAAAAACAAAAACAAAAACAAATCTCTCTCAGCTGCAGTCAGGGTTGATAACTAGTTGATCAAATAATTGTGGTAGCCAACCTTCGCAATGGACCTTAATATTCCCACCTCCTGGTATTATTCATTGTGGAATCTGTCTTAGCTAGTCCTCAATTGGGTCTGGTATCCAGGCACCACCTTGAGAGGCTACTCCCACCTCCTACCCCACATATGGTTTTACACTTACTTTCAAGACTGGCCGAAAAATGTAAAATGTACTTGTTTTCACCTTGTTTCCAAGGAAACAACTACTCTAAACACTCATTTAGGATGGTTAGGGAAATTTGAACACTGGCTAAATATTAGAAGATATTTGCTTCAAAATAACCCAGCTTGGTAATGAGACGATGGAAGCTGAGGCTGGTGATAGGCACAGAGGGGTTCATTATCAAATAGAAACAAGTGGAAAAAACAGAATCTTTTCCATAATAAAAATGTAAGATAAACATGAAAATGTATTGAGTGCATAAAAAAAATCTATGGTCTCACAGGCATTAGCTCCCACTGGCCACGTTAGGGATAATTTGAACCTCAAAAGTAAAAGTCACGGCCAGGTGCAGCTGCTGATGCCTGTAATCCCAGCACTTTGGGAGAATGAGGTGGGTGCATCACTTGAGCCCAGGAGTTTGAGACCAGCCTGAGCAACATAGTGAGACCCCATCTCTAAAATAAATAAATATAAATAAAAGTGACTAGAATTGATTGTAGAACATCAACTCTATTTGAGTCTATAAAGATTACTGGCGGAGGGAGGCAGTGGGGAAAAGGAGAAAGAGAATACATTTGTGACCTAAATTATTATCCTTAATTTTGATAGAATCTTCAGGTCTCTTGGGTCTTCTAGTGCACTGTTTATTTTTATTTTTTATTTATTTATTTATTTTATTTTTTTTTAGATGGAATCTCACTCTGTCACCAGACTGGAGTGCAGTGGTGTGATATCGGCCCACTGCAACTTCTGCCTCCCAGGTTCAAGCAATTCTCCTGTCTCAGCCCCCCGAGTAGCTGGGACTACAGGTACCTGCCACTGTACCTGGCTAATTTGTGTATTTTTTGTAGGGATGGTGTTTCACCATGTTGGTCCAGGCTGGTCTCGGACTCCTGAACTCAAGTGATCTGCCCACCTTGGCATCCCAAAATACAGGGATTACAGGCATGAGCCACCATACCCGGCCTATTTTCTTTAGTTTTCAGAGAACCTTTGGGTCCCCTGGGTGTTCTAGCCCAGTATATCTCAAACTTTGCTGCACTGAGGACTTTGTTGAAATGCAAGTTCTCATCTGGGAGGCTCAGTGGGCCAGCAAATCTGCATTGGTTTAGGAAGCTCACCCTGAGTAGCAAGCTTCAGTGAGGACCAGGCAGGCCCCTGCCTGCCAACCCCCTCTCAGCTGGGCTTGACTCTGGCTCTCTCCCGCCAGGGTTCCTCTCCTCAAAATAGGAGCTATTTTCAAAAAGTCTCTTGGAAAAAAGGCTCTGTTTTAAAATTGGGGTGTTTAGGGTTGGCCATCTGCTCACCATGGGGTTTTAAGACCTTTGCCCAAACCCCTGCAACCAACTTAGAACTGACATTTTTACTTTTGAAGGCCCCACTCCACACCATATTAAATTCATTAAAATCAATTCCCATTACAGGCATATCTCAGGCATCATGCACTCAGAATGGAGTTGCAGCTGACCGCTTGACAGTGTTGCAAAGCATTAAACATGCATTCATTTCTGCCATGCAGTTTTCACATTTAGGAGCCAATTGTCTTAGATCTAAAGCATTCATGTCCAAGCATTGTTACAGGCCCCAGACACTATGCTTCCCAGCCTTAATGGCCTCTGCAATGCTGGTTCCTACTGCCCCACCCCTGGGTTCTGGCCGGCTAGCCCACGCCACCTCACTGCTCCCCCATTCAAGTGTGCCTTAGATGTGTGGTTTCCAAACTCATCTACACTTTAGGGTCACCTGGGATTTTTTTTAAGTGTTCCAAAACCCAGACCACACCCAAGAAAAATTAAACCTCAACCTCTGGAATGGGACATAGCATCTGTTTTTTGTTTTTTTTGTTTTTGTTTTTGAGACAGAGCCTCACTCTGTTACCCAGGCTGGAGTGCAGTGGCACAATCATAGCTCACTACAGCCTCCAACTCCTGGGCTCAAGCAACCCTCCCACTTCAACCTCCAGGGTAGCTGGGATCACAGGCGGGCACCACTACGCCTGGCTAATTTTTAAATTTTTTATAGAGTCAGTATCTCCCTATGCTCTCCAGGCTGGTCTCAAACTCCTGGGCTCAAGCGATCCTCCCGCCTCAGCCTCCCAAGTTGCTGGGATCACAGATGTGAGCCACCACGCCTGGCCATCAGCATCTGTATTTTTTGAAGCACAGATGAGTTTGGGAACTACTGCCCTAGACTGAGCTCGGTTTCCTAGCCCTGTCTGACCATAGGATTCTGCTGGGCTGCTTCTGAAAACAGAGTTCCCCAGGCTCCTTCCCAGGTAATTCTGATTCATTAGGTCTGGGGTGGGCCCTGGAATGTGTATGTTTTTGCCAGGTCCCTTTGGGTGAATCAGGCTAAAGCCAGGTTGGGATCTGAGACCTTGGAGATCATTCCCCAGTTTCCCTCCTAACCCAGTTCCCAGCTTGGCCCACCTCACCCAGGCTGTGTCACGTCTGACTTCGCAGATTACACCTGAGAGGGAAGCCCCAGCCATCACGATGTGAGAACATTTTACAATGATGAGGAAATGCCAAATACATTTTAAAACTCATTCAGGATTAGCGTTCACCTTAAACTTGACAGACTCTGAGAACGGGCTGGCCATGTGCTGTGCACAACCTTTAGTGCTCTTCTGTGACTGATATTTGGATAATTGATTGTCGGAAGCTCAGGAAGCCTCCCTCTCTCTCCGAGGGGTTGAAATTAACTTCCTTATTTCTGAGGTAGGGAAGAAAATAAGAATGCCCTGGCTTTTGCTAGACTGAATACTGTCCTCCAAAAATTCACATTCACCAGGAATCCCAGAATGTGACCTTATTAGAAAATAGGGGCGGGGCATGGTGGCTCATGCCTGTAATCTTAGCACTTTGGGAGGCTGAGGCAGGAGGATCACTTGAGGTCAGGGGTTCGAGACCAGCCTGGCTAGTATGGCAAAACCCTGTCTCTACTAAAAACACAAAAATTAGCTAGGCATGGTGGCGTGCACCTGTAATCCCAGCTACTTCAGATGCTGAGGCTGAAGAATCACTTGAACCCAGGAGGCAGAGTTGCAGCGAGCTGAGATTGTGCCACTCAACTCCAGCCTGGGCAACAGAGCAACACTAGATCTCAAAAAAAGAAAAGAAAACAGGGTAACTGCAGATCTAATTACAAAGAGGTCATATTGGAATAGCGTGGACCTTAAATGGAGTAACAATGGCATCCTCATGGGAAGAGAAGAAGGGACAGAGACACCCAGGGGAGAAGGCCACATGAGAATGAACAAACAAGCAGAGTTTGGCTGGGACAGTCAGAGAAGAGTCGGGCCACTCGCCTGACTCCAAGGGAAAACCATCTTACTTCTGGCTCCCCTATCTGCTGAGAGACACTTCCACTCAATAAAACCTTGCACTCTCACGCCTGTAATCCCAGCACTTTGGGAGGCTGAGGCGGGTGGATCACGAGGTCAGGAGATCGAGACCATCTTGGCTAACACGGTGAAATCCCATCTCTACTAAAAATACAAAAAAATTAGCTGGGTGTGGTGGCGGGCGCTTGTAGTCCCAGTTACTCCGGAGGCTGAAGCAGGAGAATGGCGTGAACCCGGGAGGCGGAGCTTGCAGTGAGTTGAGATCCCACCACTTCCGGTACACCAAGGCAAGAACCCCGGGACAAAGAGAGCCCTTTGTCCTCGCAATAAGGCGGTGGTCTAATTGAGGTGAGTAACACAAGCTACCTACGGATGGCTAAACTAAAAGAGCACTCTGTAACACACGCCCAGTGGGGCTTCAACTATAAACATTCACCCTTAGACACTGCCATGGGGCTCCCTGCCTGTCTGTATGCTCTCCTAGAGGTTTGAGCAGTGGGGCACTGAAGAAGCAAACCACACCCGCATAGCATGCCCTTCCAGAGGAACAAGGGAAGTTTTCCCATTTCATCTGAGAGGCCAAGGCAGGAAGATCGCTTGAGCCCACAAGTTTGAGACTAGCCTGCACAACATAGCAAGACCCCATCTCTACAAAAACAAATAAGTAAACAAAAAAAAACATTAAAAATTAGCCAGGTGTGGTGGCACACACCTGTAGTCCCAGCTACTCAGGAAGCTGATGTGGAAGGATTGCTTGAGCTCAGGAGGTTGAGGCTGCAGTGAGCCAAGATTGAACCACTGCATTCCAGCCTGGGCGACAGAGTGACACACTGTTTCAATAACAACAAAAAGAATGGAACAAAATATCTTCTCAAATAGCTAGCAGAGGCAGATCTGGTACTCTAATGCAGGTTTTCCAGGTTTCAATTCTTGTTTCTAGCAGTATTATGGAGAAACATGTTCACTAATACATGAAGGAGAGGAGGTTTCAAGTTCTGATGAAAAGATGGTAAAGAGGGGTTAGTTGACTTGGAGTGACTAGGAATGGGAAGAAAACGCATGACACTACTTACAGGAAAGAAGATAAATAAGCATAGAGGTGACTGAGCAGACAGAAAGGACTTGGAAGAAGCGTGTTTGGCCCTGTCTCTGCATTTCTTCCCTTGCATTAGTAACTTCCCTGATGACTTGGATGAATCTTCTCTTCCAGGGCACCCAGTGTTCCCTTTCTGTCCACTTCTCCTTTCCCAGGGCCCACACAGTCTGGGAAAGCATGGTCTGCAGGCTTCTCATATCTTTCCTTCCTTAATCAGCCCCTAGCATCTCTATGTAACCCATATACACCTGGAGTTCCACATGTCCCAGTCTTTGCACTGCAGTGAATTCAAAGAAAGGTAGACTCTAGCTGGGCACAGGTGCTCACACCTGTAATCCCAGCATTTTGGGAGGCCAAGGCAGGCAGATCACTTGAGCCCAGGAGTTCAAGACCAGGCCTGGCCAACATGGTGAAATCCCATCTCTACTAAAAATACAAAAATTAGCCGGGCTTGGTGGTACATGCCCAGTAGTCCCAGCTACTGGGGAGGCTGAGGCGGGAGAATTGCTGGAAGCCAGGAGGCAGAGGTTGCAGTGAGCTGAGATCATGCCACCACACTCCAGCAGCCTGGGTAACAGAGCAAGGCCCAGTCTCAAAAAAACACAAAGACAAAACTACACCAAAAGAAAAAAAACACACACACACACAAAAATACAAACGTAGACTCCAATAGGAAAAATTCAGTCAAAAGCAATTCAAATAATTACTCGGTCAACCCAGTTCTATCTCAGTTCTTTATTACATATATAAATTTATTCTGTCTAGATTCCCTAGTTTCCTTTTTCTTATCTTTTTTGTTTTCTTTTGAGACAGGACCTCACTCTGTCACCCAGGCTGGAGTGGCACAATCATGGCTCACTACAACCTCAACCTCCTGGGATGAAGTAGTTCTCCCACCTCAGCCTCCCAAGTAACTGGGACTACAGGTGCATGCCACCATGCTCGGCAACTTTTTGTATTTTTTGTAGAAAAGTGGTCCACTATGTTGGCCAGGCTGCTCTTGAACTCCTGGACTCAAGAAGTCCACCTGCTTCAGCCTCTCAAAGTGCCAAGATTACAAGCATGAGCCACTGCACCTGGCTGATTCCTTAGTTTTCTTTTTCTCTTTGCCCATTGCCTGGATTCCATAAGCAGAAGGAAAACCCCGGGGCTGACTTTGTAGGCAAGACTTTCCTCTTCAAAACGTAAGTTGGTTCAAGTGGTACCAAAACTGAAACATGTTTATAACTTAACATCTTTTCTTCCTACGCCTTCAATCTCTTGAGCAATGAGAAAAGGCACTGAACTCTTTCTTTGGTGGCATGTAGTCTGTGTCCTCAAAGAACACTGACACCCCGGCAACATCCATTTGAAGAGCTTCTCTGTACCTCCCCTCCTTTATCCCCAAGGTCACTGGGTCAGAGCTCACCGAGTCATTCACAACATGATGTTTAACACCGAGATGCTCTGGAAGTGCTTCTTCAAGACTCAGAAGAAGACCCAGTGCTGAGACAATCGTGTTCTCTCTCTCTCTGGATCACCGCCCAGAGACAAGGACTGCCGGAGACCCTGGCTTCCCTGGCTGCTGCCTCTCATTCCTGCACCTGTGGGACGACAGTTCAAAGCTGTGCGACCTTGACCAAGTTACTTACCCTCTCTAAGCATATGTTTCCCTAAATGTGAAAGAGGGATGATGGTGATGTGTTTATTTCACAGATTTGATAGAAGGATTAAATGAGAGATGCATCAAAAGCAGTGGGCACAGGGTCCATGCTCAGTGAGCTTTCTCTTTTCTTATCAATAGACAGGTCTCCATGAGAACAGAGACTGGCTTCATCTTGACTGTAGCCTCAGGGCTGGCCACAGTGTCTGCACCCAGCAGGACTTCAGTAAATATCTGTTTATACACTAACCACAGACTTAGGCATAAAAGCCCTTTGGAAGAAAGTTGACCATTTCATGCACCTTCAGACTATGAAGAGCAGTGATGACGACTTTAGCTTGAGAGGGTCTCAGTGCCCATTCATCACCACTGTGAAAAGGCAGAAACCAGAGCTGTGTGTTTAACTCCCAGCCCCAAAACCTGGCTTTGCTTTATCACTATGAGCTTCCAATGGCATCCCTTTAGAATGAGGCCTCTCTCTTCTTCCCCAAGGCACCAGCCTTCGCCCCAGACCTATCCTTATTACCTGGTTCCTCCTCTCTGTACTCAGAGCCCATGCTGTGCTCATCAGATAGCAACATGGGAGAATACAGCAGCTCAGAATGCAGGCTGCAGAGTTAAATCCCCAGAACAGGATCTCAGCCGGCTCCATCCTTCCTCAGCTGGGCGACCGTGGCCAATGACTTGCTCTCTGTGCCTGAGTTGCTCCATCTGTGAAATGAAGATTGTCATAGTCCCTGCTTCAAAGAGTCACTGGGAGGATTAACTAGAAAGTGCAGGGAAGGTGCTTGGAACTAAATGTTCAAAAAAAGTCCATCTGGCCAGGTGCGGTGTCTCACGCCTGTAATCCCAGCACTTCGGGAGACCAAGGCAGGTGGATCACTTGAGGTCAGGAATTCAAGACCAGCCTGGTCAACATGGTGAAACCCCGACTGTACCAAAAATACAAAAATTAGCCAGGCATGGTGGCAGGCACCTGTAATCCCAGCTACTTGGGAGGCTGAGGCATGAGAATCACTTGAACCTGGGAGGCAGAGGTTGCAGTGAGTCAAGATGGTGCCACTGCACTCCAGCCTGGGCAATAAGAGTGAAAATCTGTCTCAAAAAAAAAAAAAGTCCATCATTCTTATTAATGGAGGCCAAATCATCTCAGTGCTTCTTTGGCGGATCAGTACACTCCGAGCCAGTGTTATCCAATAGACCAGAGGTACCCAGCCCCCAGACCACAGACCAGTAGTGGTGTGTGGCCTGTTAGGAACTGGGGTACACAGAAGGAGGTGAGCAGCGGGCTAGTGAGTGAAGCTTCCTCTATATTTACAGCTGATCCCCCTGGCTAGTGTTACCACCTGAGCTCTGTCTCCTGTCAGAGCAGCAGCAGCATTATATTCTCATAGGAGCACCAACCCTATTGTGAACTGCATGTGGAAGGGATCTAGGTTGTGTGCTCCTTATGAGAATCTAATGCCTGATGATCTGTCACTGTCTCCCACCACCCTGAGATGGGATTATCTACTTGCAGGAAAACAAGCTCAGGGCTCCCACCGAGTCTACATTATGGTGAGTTGTATAATGATTTCATTATATATTATAAAATTAATAACAATAGAAATAAAGTACACAATAAATGTAATGCACTTGAATCATCCCAAAACTTCCCCCCACAAATCCATGGAAGCTGGTCCTTGGTGTTAATAAAAATTGGGGGCCACTGCAATAGACTATTCAGTCTCGGTCCAATCAAACATTCTGCCATGGCAGGTTGCTCTACTCTGCACTGTCCAACATGGCAGCTGCTAGCCACCCACATGGGCTGTTGAGCCCTTGAAATGTGGCTGGTGAGAATGAAGAGTTGAATTTTCAATTTTCTCTTAACTAATTTTTTTTTTTTTTTTTTTTTGAGACAGAGTCTCACTCTATCCCCCAGGCTGGAGTGCAGTGGCACAATCTCATCTCACTGCAACCCCCATCTCCCAGGTTCAAGCAATTCTCCTGCCTCAGCCTCCTGAGTACCTGGGATTACAGCAACCCGCCATCATGTCCAGCTAATTTTTGTATTTTTGTAGAGACTGGATTCCACCATGTTGGCCAGGCTGATCTTGAACTCCTGACCTCAGGTTGTCTGCCCACCTTGGCCTCCCAAAGTACTGGGATTACAGGCGTGAGCCACTATGCCTGGCCTTAATTCATTTCTAAATCACAAAATCTAAACAACAAGTGGCTAGGAGCTACCATAGTGTAGAAGGCAGCAGCAGAATCACAGGAAATTGTCAATGACCCTGTCCTGCTTCAAGTTGACTTTTCCCCCTCATGGTGAGACTCTAGATTCTTTCCTCTTCTCTCACATTTTTTAGATTTTCAGGCTTAGACCATGAAAATAAGTTCTGTCCTTCCAAGAAAATAACGTTCATAACACTTACTGTATACCAGGCTGATTTCAGTGCTTTACATGTATTAATTTACAGCAACTCTGAGGCAGGAGCTGTGATTATGCCCATTTAACAGATGAGAAAACTGAGGCACAAAGCAGTGCTGGAACTTCTCAAAGTCACACAGGTAGCAGGAGACAGAGCTCGGATTTGAACTCACTTTGGGTTCAGCAACTCACAGCTCTCACCTATGATATAATATTACTTCTGTGGTCAAAACACTTAGACCGGATTTCACAGGAATCTTGTGCTTGCCTGGCTGCTAGGGAGGTTTTCATCATCTTCCTTATCTCACAGTTCAAAACCCAGGGCCTCCAGGCTCTTGCTATGGTGGCCGTTCACTGGCAGGAGGCTTCTGGGAAGGTTCTCCTTTTCTGTCATTTTTCTTATTCGTGGTTTTTTGTCTCATTGGTGTTTATCTGCAGAACTTTGTTTCCTTCTGCTCAATTCATAATCAGAGTGCTTTTCCTCTTGGCTGAATTCATAAGTGTTTATGCAAAAAGAGATTGGGCGCAGAGCCAGGCGACTGACGACACCCGGCTCGTCTGGCACGTGGATATCAAATTGTTGTATGTCGTTCTGCCATTCGAGGCTCCTGCTGTGGGGCTGGGACATCTGCCAGCTCTCCAGGGAGCTGGCAGGAAACCGCTGCAATCAGAGTGAACCCACGGCCCGGGTCAGCTCGCCTCAGCACAGCACTCCAGCTGGCCCTCAGTGCCTTTTGGGGACACATCTGCATTGCCAGGCAGGGCTGTGGGAGGGCTGCCTGCCTCCTGTCCATCACAGGGAAAACCTACCCTTGTCCTGTGTCCCTTCCAGGCAGGCTGTGTGGAGATTGCTGCATTAACCTTTAATATGGCTAAAATGTTTTCTTTCGATGACAGTAATGCTGCCAGAACCCATCAAGATACCTAGGAACTGATGTGCCTTGGCAGATGATGCTGGAAAGACAGGATTCCCGGCAGTCTTTGCATCCCTTGCTCACAGCCCACGAGTGTCTCCACCTTCCAGCAGGGCTTCTCTCACAGTCAGGGCAGAAAGAGAGAGAGTCCATCTGGAACAGGCTCGGATTTTAAATGAGTGTCCCCGATAATTCAACATGATCGATGGCTGAGGTATTTCACCAAGTTCAGGAGTCCCAGTTCTCAGAAAGAGGCAGCCAGCCATGACTGTAAGACCTGGGCAAACCATACAAACCAGATGGCAGGTCTCACCCCTCCCCAGAGAGCTCCAGAGAGTATCAAAGAGTGAAACAGCAGAGGGATGGTCTGGGTGGGGTCATCGTGGCTGGCAAGGGTCTGTGACAGCACCTTGTTAGGCTAACCCCAAGAGGAAATTTGGAGGGGGGGTGGGAGGGCAACTCTCACTGCAAGCCAAGACTCCTGGAAAATAACCTTCAAACTTTGGAGGATTGTGAGCAAGATGGGACCAGCAACTTCTACCTAAAAGAATGTTAATAGCAAGATAACTCACCCTAACACTGGTCCAAGCTAGGTCTTTATTATGCATCATAAAGGCTCTGAGAATAACAATCTAACCTCCCAAAGGGCTGGGGCTTTGCAGAATCTCAGGCAACTCGCTTCCTTCTGCTCAGTGACTCCCCTGGAGCACAGCAAAGCAAGGAAACACTTAGAGCCAAGCTTGAGTTCTGAATTTCAAATACAGGGAGTCCATCTCTTTCTACCCAATTGTTCCCTAGAATCAGTAACTAACTCCTTCCCCTTAACTGCACATACTTCCTACCAAAGCACAAGCACGATGGGCTGTCCATGAGCCTCCCCCAAACATGTGCACCTTGTGACATAAATTCTGTCACCCAAAGAGACCAGACAAAATGCAAAACCAAAGTGCAGCCTTTCCTTGAATTATAGGTTCTAAAGAGTTTTGGACTCTCTACAAAACCCAAGAGTTAGGAATTGCCTGTAAGAAGCACCAGCCCTTGTTTAAAAGAGGCTATTTAAGAACAATAGCCATGCTGATGCCAAACTACGCTAAGGGAGAATAATGAACCTAATAAAACTAGCGATTTTCCAATTGCTTTTGCTGTTGGAAACACTGATTATGCTAATTAAAGGGTAGAATAGTAAATACTCACTCTTTTGCATCCAATTAAGTGTTCAGATTATTTCTCAGAAGTATTTGTGGAAAATAGCACTTCTGATAATCATGGGTTCCAAATAAACAGAGTCAAGTGTGGTGTGGTACCTGTGTGAGTGTGTGTGTGTGTGCATGTGCGCATGTGTCTTTCTGGAGCTCATTTTATGGATATCCCACATCGCTCCCCAAATTCCTATGAGACCAAATAAGAAAAATCACAGTTTCCTAAGAATACAGCTTGGGATATCTTTGGAAAAGGTGTGTATTGAGAACACAGCATACAGAAACTATTTCACATTGGCAATATCTGAGATTTAACATTGCAAACATCAGAAATACAACTGGTTCTTCAGAGCCACCTAAGTCCCTCATAATGGCAATATTAGCTTCTTCTAAATAATAAATTAGCCAGTCAAACTGTGTTCTACAGCATGTTAGAAGTTTCATCCTTCTAGTCAATGTCACGTTTCAAGGCAAAGTCAATTTATATGTAAGTTAAACAAAGTGCTGTCACCAAAAATTGAGAATTATGTCTAATGCCAATCAAAAATGGAATAAATAAGTATTAGAGGATTTGCAAGTTAAAGCAACCATAGAAATGCTATTATCAGGAAGGAAAATGTATTACCTGCAGAGGTTACAGATAAGACGCTAGAAGCCAGAAGAGAAAGGATCTCTGTAAATATTTCCATTAAGTTAATCAAGAGTGGCTGGGTACGGTGGCTCATGCCTGTAATCCCAGAACTTTGGGAGGCCAAAGCGGGTGGATCACGAGGTCAGGAGTTCGAGACCAGCCTGCAACATGGTGAAACCCTGTCTCTATTAAAAATACAAAAAATTAGCCTGGCATGGTGGCGTGCACCTGTAATCCCAGCTACCTGGGAGGCTGAGGCAGGAGAATTGCTTTAATCCAGAAGGCAGAGGTTGCAGTGAGCTGAGATCGCACCATTGCACTCTAGCCTGGGTGACAGATCACGGCTCCATTTTGAAAAAAAAAAGAAATAAAGTTAATCAGGAGTGAGAATAGGATGAGTTTTTCACCCACAAAAGGAGATGAGATTCATGCAGTCTTTCAACATGCATTCCATCAATAGTGAACACCTGCTCTGAGCTAGGCCTAAGTCCCAGGAAATGGGTTACCAACCAGACATACCCCCTGATTTGCAGGTCACATTTTAGAGCAGAAAAATGGACAGTAAACAAGTAAGTAAATTAAGATCATCTTAAATTGGGGGATGTTCTTTAGAGAAGCACTTCCACAAAGCTGAATAGCATCATAGACTATGACTGCCAGGTGGTAGGGAAGGTAATATCCCACATGCCTGTGGATAGCAGAGTTTCTGAGCCCTTGCGAAGTATTTAGTACTAAGATCTCTGTCTTAGGTCAAGTTCCCTAAAAGCAGAGCCTGAGGCAGGGATTGAGTGCATGTAATTCATTCAGGAAGAACCCTCAAGAGATACGAGTAAGGAAAACAGGATATGGCAGGGAAGGAGCTAAGTGAGATGTGGTCTCAGCTGGAGACGGGCTCCAGTCTGATCTCACAGGGAGCTCCAGAGAATGAACTGCACCACCATGTTATCCCAGCCTAAGGTCTTTTGTTCTCCAGTGTCAGCCAGTCCCTGGCCAAGGGCTGCAGACTCTCTCGGGGCCCCAGCAGACAGGAGGAGAAGGAGCATGGTCTGCAGTCTACTCTTTTGTGCACACCCACCCACCTCTTCCCCAGCTGACACTGCTGGAGGAGTAGAGAGAAGAGATGTCATCTCCTCCCATGGCAACATGTGGGATGGCAATGGCCCTTTTCCTGTTGGGTGTAATCTGCTGCCATCTCTTGCTGTTTGCAGCCTGACACAGAAGGGTGAAGGTCACCAGGTTCCACTGACAGGGGTCTTTGTCTCAAGCAGCAACCCTAGGACCACGGCTTCCTTTTAAGATTCAGCCACATTTCATGACTGTCTGCAACACACCCCATGCCTCTGATGGAAGGAACCCAATGCCCCATGCTACAGCCATTTCTGTCAGACTGGGGTCCCTGATCTCAATTTCCCTCTGCATTCCCCAACTCTGGGCTCTGCAGACACATTTCAGATCCATCCTTAGTACCTCCCAGGAGGCAGAAGCCAGAGGAAATAATCCTTGCCCCAATGCACCTGAGCATGTCACCTCACTGCATGCTCTTTCTCCCTCTCCAGGAAAAATCAAGCTTGTTGAATACTTACCAATGTGCCCACATGCATTTAGTCCCCACAACCAATTCATGGGGCAGCATTATCATCCCCAAGTTACAGACGAGGAAATTGAGGAGAGCATTTATATAACATGCATCTAAGTGGTGGACAAAGGATCTAACCAGGCAGTGCGGCACCAGAGCACACTTTTTTGTTCTTTAGGGAGATGGGGTCTCTCTCTATCCCTCAAACTGGAGTGCAGTGGCCTGATCATAGCTCACTGCAGCCTTGAACTCCCAGGCTCCAGCAATCTTCACGCCTCAGCCTCCCGAGTAGCTGGGACTACAGGCATTCACCACCAACCCAGCTAATTTTTAAAAAACATTTTTCTAGACATAGGGTCTGATCCCAAACTCCTGACTTCAAGTGATCCTCCTGTCTCAGCTTCCCAAAGTGCTGGGATTACAGTCGTGAGCCCCCGCGCCCAGCCCAGAGCACACTTTTTTTTTTTTTTTTTTTGAGACGGAGTCTCACTCTGTCGCCCAGGCTGGAGTGCAGTGGCAAGATCTCGGCCCAGAGCACACTTTTAACCACCATATCATTCTGCCTCTGGGTATGTTAGTCAAGCTCTGTAGCTCATCAGATGTCTGTAGAGAGAAGGAGACATCAGTCTCCCCTTCTTCCAAACACCCCCATGAGCCCAAAGCTGAACCAGTTGCTGTAGCCATGGCATACAGCAGCCTCGGTCCTCTGGCCAGGCCAGAGCCACATCCCACCTCTGGATCCTCGGGTTGAGTCAATACATCTTGAACCAGCAGCGGACTGAAGCTCGAGGGGGAGTCAGAGTACTGTGATCCAGCCCACCAGGAAGTGGGTGCTGAGCAGGCAAGCATTCATCACCCACTGCACACACCAGGGAAGGCCTGTGGTGACTTAGTCCCACCTGCGGGCAAAGAAAAGAGTGCCTGCTCCGTGCCAAAATGTGATGCCCAACACTTTATCTTAAAGCTAGCTGACTTTGTAATCCCAGCTACTTGGGAGGCTGAGGCAGGAGAATCACTTGAATCCAGGGGTCGGAGGTTGCAGTGAGCCAAGATCATGCCATTGCACTCCAGCCTGGATGACAAGAGAGAAATTCTGTCTCAACAAACAAACAAACAAACCAAAAAAAAGCTAGCTGGCTTAATCCTCACAAAGATGCCATCTACTTTTTGGCATTCTACAGGTAGAAACACTGAGACACTGGGAGATTTTAAAACTCACCACCAGCCGGGTGCGGTGTCTCATGCCTGTAATCCCAGCACTTTGAGAGGCTGAGGCAGGAGAATTACTTGAACCCAGGAGTTCAGGACCAGCCTGGGCAAATTAGCAAGACCTCATCTCTACAAATTTTTTTTTTTTAAATACTTAGGGCTAGGCGCCGTGGCTTACACATGTAATCTCAGCACTTTGGGAGGCAAGGCAGGTGGATCACTTCAGCTCAGGAGTTTGAAACCAGCCTGGCCAACACGACAAAACTCTATCTCCACTAAAAGTACAAAACTTAGCTGGGCAAAGTGGCATGTGTCTATAATCCCAGCTACTTGGGAGGCTGAGGCATGAGAATTGCTTGAACCCCGGAGTCAGAGTTTGCAGTGAGCTGAGATCGTGCCACTGCACTCCAGCCTAGGTGACAGAGTGAGACCGTGTCTCAAAAAAAAAAAAAAAAGGTATGGTGGCACATGCCTGTGGCCCCAGCTACTCAAGGGGCTGAGGTGGGAGGATCGCTTAAGCCCAGGAGTTCAAGGGTGCAATGAGCTATGATTGTACCAATGCATCAGTATATATACATATATATATGTGTATATATATATGTATGTATATATATGTGTGTATATATGTGTGTATATATGTGTGTATATATATAAACATGTGTGTATATATATGTGTATACATATATGTGTATATATGTGTATATATATGTGTATACATATATGTGTATATATGTGTATACATATATGTGTATATATGTGTATACATATATGTGTATATATATGTGTATACATATATGTGTATATATGTGTATACATATGTGTGTATATATGTGTATACATATATGTGTATATATGTGTATACATATATGTGTATATATGTGTGTATACATATATGTGTATATATGTGTGTATACATATATGTGTATATATATGTGTATACATATATGTGTATATATATGTGTTTATATATATATAAAAAACACACATGCACAGATTCACCACCACCAACTCAGAAATTACTGTCTCCCTCTATTCTAAGGAATTATTTTTCATTTTGCCATATCTGAAGTTGGAATACACCTTACAATCACTGGAATGTCACGGTCTCGTTGGCAGCATTTTTCTGCTTAGTAGCCCATAAAATAATAGCACATCTTGTAACTAACAGTGTTGTAGATGCTATGAGATCCTGGGGAAGCCCAGAATCCTAGCTCCACCCTGTCTGACTCCAAAGACCACATATTTTTTATGCCTTTGGACTGGGGCACAGATGTAGACAACTCGAGCTTTGCTGATTGTGAGAAAGGTATGAGAAATAGCCCTGATGGAATTTTCTTCTTGTACTTGCAGGGGAACAAAGTGGCATCATTCCACTATTCCAGAGGAGGTGCTAAATACGAGGGTGAGGCTGTCAAGCGGTCCCTGGTGGAGTCCTACACTCACCCAAACAGCAATGAGAGAGAGCGGAGGGAGAACATCGATACTGTCGTGAACTGGTTCACCAAGGAAGACTTTGACTTTGTGACGCTGTACTACAGAGAGCCAGATAACGTGGGACATCGATTTGGGCCAGAGGCAGCGAACAGGAAGTTGATGATTCAGCAAATTGACAGGACCATCGGGTATCTGGTGGGAGCCACTGAGAAGCACAGCCTGCAGAGCACCTCAGTGTCATCATCACATGACACCATGGGATGACCACCGTGAAGAAGAGACCCAATGTCAACAAGATCCCCTTGTCCAACTACATCAAGTTCAGGGACTTGGTCAAGTTTGATATTGTGGGCTACGGTGGCTTTGGGATGCCCCTGCCCAAACTGGGACAAGAGGAAGACCTTTACCAGGCAATGAAGAATGTGTACGCTCACCTCCACGGCTACAAGAAGGAGGAGATTCCAGAACACTTCCATCTCTCTAAACATGACTAGGTTCTACCAATCATGATGTATGCCACCTCTGGTTACAGTATCAATGGGGTAAGTTCATTCTAAAATGAATAAAGTCACCTTGGATCTAGGAGACAACCATTAGGGAAGGGTGGTTCTGCAAAAATCAAACATAAGTACACAGCCGGGCACGGTGGCTCACGCCTATAATCCCAGTACTTTGGGAGGCTGAGGCAGGTGTATCACCTGAGGTCAGGAGTTTGACACCAGCCTGTCCAACATGGTGAAACCCCATCTCTACTAAAAATACAAAAATTAGCCGAGCCTGGTGGCACGCATCTGTAGTTCCAGCTACTCTGGAGGCTGAGGCAGGAGAATCGCTTGAATCTGGGAGGCAGAGGTTGCAGTGAGCCAAGATCATGCTACTGCACTCCAGTCTGGGCAACAGAGTGAGACCCTGTCTCAAAAAAATATAATATAATATAATATAATAAAACAAAACAAAACAAAATAAAATAAGTGCACACACTAAGAGTTGTAGCCCACAGGGTCCTAAATGTTCCCCACCCCGCGACCAACCAATGCTGCCCCAAATTACCGTTATACAAAAATAATGACCAATTCAACTTGACAAGGCTGATTTAAAAATAAAAATAAGGCTGGCCATGGTGGCTCATGCCTGTAATCTCTGTGCTTTGGGAGGCCAAGACAGGAGGATTGCTTAAGGCCAGGAGTTCAAGACCAGCCCGGGCAACATAGGGGACCCCATCTCTACAAAAAACAAACAAATAAATAAATAGCCAGACACGGCGATACATGCCTGTAGTCCCAGCTACACAGGAGACTGAGGTGGCAGGATTTCTTGAGCCCAGGAGGTCAACGCTGCAGTAAGCTGTGATTGCACCACTGCACTCCAGCTTGAGCAACAGAGCAAGACCCCGTCTCTAAAAAATTAACAAATAATAAAAAATAAACACCAACTTCATTATTCAAAATTGTGCATAGCACTTCACTAAACATTGAATAGCAGTTCTTTCATTTTTGCCTTTCCAACAACCCTATAAAATAGATGCTATTAGTTCCACCATTTTAAAGAAGAAATCAAAACCTAGACAGAAGTGACTTGAGATTAAAAATGTAAGGTTGGGCTGGGTGCAGTGGCTCACACCTGTAATCCTAGCACTTTAGAAGGCTAAGGTAGGTAGATTGCTTCAGCCCAGGAGTTTGAGACCAGCCTAGGCAACACAGTGAAACACCATCTCTACAAAAAATGCAAAAAAATGTAGCTGGGCGTAGTGGCACGTGCCTGTGGTCCCAGCAACTCAGGAGGCTGAGGTGGGAGAATTGCTTGAGCCCGGGGGTGTAGAGGCTGCAGTGAGCCATGATCACGCCACTGTGAGACAGGAGGCAGGACTTGACTCCACAGGCAGGGCTTGGACACCAGACCAAATTGAGGACTAGCTAAAACAGGGCTGGGGCAGAAGTAGCTTTCCATCAGACATGCCCACCAGTGTGCCATGTGAGTTTACTATTGCCATGGCAACACCCGGGAGTTACTGCCCCTTTCCATGGCAATGACCCAATGACTCAAAAGTTACTACCCATTTTCTAGAAATTCCTGCATAAATTGCCTTTTAATCTGCATGCAATTAAAAGTGGGTATAAATGTGATTGCAAACTCTCTGCCGCTACTCTCTGCCTCCAGGGTAGCCCTGCCCTACAGGAGCAATCACAGGGCTGTAACACTGCCTCTTCAATAAAGCGGTTTTCTTCTATACCTCCAGCTTGCCCTTGAATTCTTTCCTGGGCAAAGGCAAGAACCCTCAAGTGCCATTGAGAGGTGACAGCGTGCTGGCAGCCCTTGAGCTCACTCTCGGCACCTCCTTTGCCTGGGCTCCCACTTTGGCGGGACTTGAGGAGCCCTTCAGCCCGCCGCTGCACTGTGGGAGCCCCTTCCTGGGCTGGCGGAGGCTGGAGCTGGCTCCCTCAGCTTGCAGGGAGGTGTAGAGGGAGAGGTATGGGCGGGAACCGGGGCTGGGCGCAGCGCTTGCGGGCCAGTGCCAGTTCCGGGTGGGCACGGGTGGGGTGGGCCCCGCACTCGGAGCAGCCAGCCAGCCCCACCGGCCCTGGGCAGTGAGGGGCTTAGCACCTGGGCCAGCAGCTGCTGTGCTCGATTTCTCACCTGGCCTTAGCTGCCTCCCCACAGGGCAGGGCTCCGGACCTGCAGCCTGCCATGCCTGAGGCTCCTCCCCACCCGCCATGGGCTCCTGCTCAGCCCGAGCCCCCCCCCGATGAGTGCCGCCCCCTGCTCCACGGCGCCCAGTCCCATCGACCACCCAAGGGCTGAGGAGTACCAGCGTGCTGGGTGGGACTGGCAGGCAGCTCCACCTGCGCCCCTGTGCGGGATCCACTTGGTGAAGCCAGCTGGGTTCCTGAGTCTTGTGGGGACTTGGAGAACCTTTATGTCTAGTTAAGGGATTGTAAATACACCAATGGGCACTCTGTATCTAGCTCAAGGTTTGTAAACACACCAGTCAGCACCCTGTGTCTAGCTCAGGGTTTGTGAATGCACCAATGGACACTCTGTATCTAGCTAATCTAGTAGGGACTTGGAGAACTTTTGTGTCTAGCTCAGGGATTATAAATGCACCAGTCAGCACCCTGTCAAAACGGACCAATCAGCTCTCTGTAAAACAGACCAATCTGCTCTCTGTAAAATGGACCAATCAGTAGGGTGTGGGTGGTGCCAGATAAGAGAATAAAAGCAGGCTGCCCCAGCCAGCAGCGGCAACCCGTTGGGGTGCCTTTCAACAATGTGGAAGCTTTGTGCTTTTGCTCTTTGCAATAAACCTTGCTGCTGATGACTCTTTGGGTCCACACTGCCTTTATGAGCTGTGACACTCACCACGAAGGTCTGCAGCTTCACTCCTGAAGCCAGCGAGACTATGAACTCACCGGGAGAAACAAACAACTCCAGACGCACAGCCTTAAGAGCTGTAACACTCACCTTGAAGGTCTGCAGCTTCACTCCTGAAGCCAGCGCGACCACAAACCCAACAGAAGGAAGAAACTGAACACACCCGAGCATCAGAAGGAAGAAACTCCAGACACGCCACATTTAAGAACTGTGACTCCGCGAGAGTCCGCGGCTTCATTCTTGAAGTCAGTGAGACTAAGAACCCACCAGCTGCGGACACACTATGCTCCACTGCAGGGCTCCCCTGCCCTGCATCAACTGCACTCTGGCCTGGGTGGCAAAGAGAGACAGACCCTATCTTTAAAAAAAGAAAAATGTAAGGTTAAGTGCTGCCCCCAAGCCTGCATGGCTGATCATTATACAGAGTACACAAAGATCACCAAAAAATTCACCACAAAGACCCCCCGCCACTGGTTCTCACTTGCCCATATCAAAAAATATGCAAGCCTGTTCATACAAAGACACACAGATGCTCGTAGCAAAATTATTCATAATTGTCAAAAGGTGGCAACAACACAAATGCCTATCAACAACAGATAAATGGGCAAACAAGTACAGTCTACCCGTGGGATGGAACATTAATCAGCCAAAATATGGAATGAAGGGCTGATTCATGTTACAACCTGGATACACCTTGAAACCATTAGGCTAAGTGAAAGAAGCCAGACAAATATTAGATGATTATATATATATATATATATATATATATATATATATATATATATATATGCCCAGAATATGAAAATCCAAAGAAACAGAAAATAGATTAATGGTTGCCAGGAGCCGGGGTGGGGATAGTCAGGGGGAAATAAGGGGTGACTGCTAATGGATACAGGGTTTCTTCTGGGATAATTAAAATTTCCAAAATTGATGGTGGTGATGGCTGCACAACTCTGTGAATATATTAAAAACCAATGAATTATACACTTTATTTATTTAGAGACAGGATCTGGCTCTGTTGCCGAGGCTGGAGTGCAGTGGTGCAATCTCAACTCACTGCACCCTCCACCTCCCGGGCTCAATGCATCCTCCCACTTCAGCTTCCTGAGTAGCTGCGACTACAGACACACACCACCATGCCCAGCTAATTTTTTTTGTATTTTTGGTCAAGACAGAGTTTTGCCATCTTGCTCGGGCTCATCTCGAACTCTTGGGTTCAAGCGATCCTCCCACCTCAGCCTCCCAAAGTGCTGGGATTACAAGTGTGAGCCACGATGCCCGGCCAAATTGTACACTTTAAATGGGTAAATTGTACGGTATGTGAATTACCTTTCAATAAAGCTGTTATTAAAAAGCAGCTTTAAGGGCCAGGCATAAGGGTCATGCCTGTTACCCCAGCACTTTGAGAGGCCAAGGCAGGAGGATCACTTGAGCCCAGGAGTTCAAGACCAGCCAAGACAACATGGCAAAACCTGGTCTCTACAAAAAATTTAAAAATTAGTCTTGGCGTGGTGGCTCACACCTGTAATCCCAGCACTTTGGGAGGCCGAGGTGGGTGGATCACTTGAGGTCAGGAGTTCAAGACCAGCCTGGCCAACATGGTGAAACCCTGTCGCTACTAAAAAAATTTTTTAAAAATTAGCCCGGCATGGTGGTGGGTGCCGAGGCTGAGGCAGAAGAATTGCTTGAACCCGAGAGGTGGAGGTTGCAGTGAGCCGAGATTACATCACTGCACTCCAACCTGCTGGGCGAGAGAGCGAAACTCCATTTCAAAAAAAAAAAAAAAAATTAAAAATTAAAAATTAGCCAGCGGTGGTGGCTCGTGTCTGTAGTCCCAGCTACTCAGGAGGCTAAAGTGGGAGGATTGCTTGAGCCCAGGAGGTTGAGGCTGCAGCGAGCCAAGATTGTATCACTGCACTCTGGCCTCAGCAACAGAACAAGACCGTGTTTCACAATTTTACAAACAATTAAAAAACAAGCCTAAAGAAAACACAAAAACCAATGCTAACTGTGAGACATAAATGAGGTGGTCTATTTTTTGTTAACTACCAACTAAAAATTCATGGCAGAAACAAAGTTTAAATGATGCTATAGCCAGGCGCCGTGGCTCACGCCAATAATCCCAACAGTTTGGGAGGCTGAGGCAGGTGGATCACCTGAGGTCAGGAGTTTGAGACCAGCCCGGTCAACACGGTGAAACCCCGTCTCTACTAAAAATACAAACATTAGCCGGGCATGGTAGCAGGCGCCTATAACCCCAGCTTCTCGGGAGGCTGAGGCAGGAGTATCGCTTGAACCCCGGCGGGGCGGAGGTTGCAGTGAGCCAAGATCGCACCATTGCACTCCAGCCTGGGCAACAGAGCGAAACTCCATCTCAAAAAATAAATAAATAATTAAATAAATGATGCTATAAACCTCATGTGAGGGAAGACTGCCCCAGGTACAGCTTGAAGAATCCTTGCTGTGAATAGGAGCCAAATGCGATAATTATGCTTACAACTTGCTTCCTGTTAGCTTGTTGCAACTCCAGAGTGTAACAGGTATAAGAAAACTCATGGGGTTACTGTTTAATGTTGGTGGAAATATTCACATTAAAATACAACAGTTTATCACCTAAGGTATATTTTATCCCTCAAGTGGCCGGAACACTGTGATTACTGCACACCAATCACACGCCCATAGCTAAGGCCTTGCCAAGGAGAAATTCCACAGTCACCTGGCCTATTTCTAAACCTGGTTTATGACGTTTTGTAACAGGATATCTTGACAGTAGCATGAGGACATTTAACGAGACAAGAACATTCCCCACTGACCAACCAGATAGTTTCAGGGAACAGGATGCTGTGCTCAGTTTAATCTTCTGCTGAACCGACCATTAGACAGAAAATCCTTTGGGTCAATGCCTCTCACTGAATCCACTTCTCATATTCCTGTCCACCTGCCTGCTTTGCAGTGCAGAGTAAATGGGCCTTCCTTGACTCTCTTCGGGGACCAATGTGCTTGAGGCCATCATGAGGACATTCATTCTTTTTTTTTTTTTTTTTTGAGAGCGTCTCGCTCTGTCGCCCAGGCTGGAATGCAGTGGTGTGACCTCAGCCCCCCACTGCAACCTCTGAACCTCCCAGGTTCAAGTGATTCTCCTGCCTCAGCCTCCTGGGTAGCTGGAATTACAGGCATGCATCACCAGGCCCAGCTAATTTTTCTATTTTTTGTAGAGACAGGGTTTCACCATGTTGGCCATGCTGGTGTCGAACTCCTGACTTCAAGTAATCCACCTGCCTCGCCCTCCCAAAGTGCTGGTATTACAGGTGTGAGCCAACGTGCCTGGCCGAGGGCTTTCATTCCTGATGGACTGCTCCATAGCCTCAGAGACAGTCGGACTGGTTTCTTCAACCAGAGCTGAGCAGACAGGAAATTTCTGTATCCACCAGGCCAAATATTAGACCAACTATTCAATGTACAGAGAGCATCACATTTCTTATATGCTAGAATATCTGTTGGTCTAAAATGTATAGTATTGTAGCCAGCCACAGTGGCTCACACCTATAATTCCAGAGCTTTGTGGGGCTGAGGCAGGAGGTTCACTTGAGGTCAAGAGTTCGAGACCAACCTGCGCAACATAGCGAGACACCCCCAGCACCACCTGCTATCTCAACAAAAATTAAAATAATTAGCTGGGCATAGTAGTGTGGGCCTGTAGTCCCAACTAATTGGGAAGCTGATGTGGGTGGATTGCTTGAGCCCAGGAATTTGAGGCTCCAGTGGGCTATGACTGCATCACTGTACTCCAGCTAGACGTTGTCTCAAAAAAAAAAAAAAAAGTGTTGCAATTGACATTACTTTATCATTTGAAAAGAGGGACAGACAAGAAAGGTATTTGGCATTTACCAAGCAATTACCCAGAATCCTCATCCCATCCTACCCCCACTCTTCCCCTAAAAATGTATGCATGTGTATTTATACCATAAAAAATACATCTATTTGGCTCTGGAACCAGATTGCTTGGCTTCAGTGACCTGATCTAGAATTTGCTCCTGTTGACTCAGTGCAGACAAGCTCTGTAACTCAGTTTCCCCTGCTGTAAAATGGGGAATGGCGCCTTTACTGGGCTGCCATGAGGGTAAAGGAGGTAACGTATATTTATGAAACATTCAGAACAATTCATGATACATAGAAAGCTCTATATATTTGAGCTTATTATTACTGTCAGTACGATTATCATCATCTTGCTGCTTCCAATGGCTATGCTTTCTACATTCTCTTTCTTAAAGACCTTTAAATCCTTGGTATTCTCTCCACCACCACAGAGAGCAGTGTCCTTGTAGTTTAAATTTTCAAAGACTTCATGGATCCAACAAGCTAAGGGACAGTTTTCTTTCAGGGGATTGGAATCTAAAATGGCTTTTTTATTGTTATTATTTTTCAGAGAATTATAATGTGTTTCAACAAAGGCAGCCATGGCTTTGATAGTGTCCTCATGGATACGAAGACCATATTCAGAGCTTTCGGGCCAAATTTCAAGAGGAATCGCCTGGCCGAGCCTTTTAACAGCACCCACATCTACCCATTCATGTGTAAGCTCCTGGGAGTCACCCCCAAACCCACAACGGCTCCCTGGCAGTCACCCAGGAAATGCTCGTGAACTCTTATGACCAGCAGCCAGGTGAGATACAAAAGCAGCTGCCAGAAAACTGTCAACATAGTCTGCTCTGTCCTGAGATAGAAAAGAATCAAAAAGGGGTCTCATGGTGGGGAGGAGGGAATTCAAGCAGAACAATCCTGTTTCCCAGCAGCTTTGGAGCCACAGGAACAAGATGCCAACAGCTCCAAACAGATAGCACGGGAGGTAGGGAATCCCTCGACCTGCTGGTAACATTTTACATAGTGCCTTTTAGGCAGAGGGAAGGTGCTCTTTAGAGAAAGTCGGGCTGTAACCCTTCCAGTCCTCAGGAAATCACTGTGTACAGTCTGCCCCCAAGATGCCCCTTCCAGATACGGAAATCAGCCCTCCTTCAATAGCACAGAAAGCTCTTCATAGGGGAGGAGCAAAACCCTGCTGTTCACTCGATGCTGAAAAAAGGAGAGGGGAGAGTCTGAAACGAGACTGCAAATTCTCAAGTCTTCTAACCCCTTCAATCTGGGTGATACAAAGGAAGAATAAAATCATCTCGGAATTTGCTGTTGCCTTCTTTTGTGGGTTGTTTACAAACACTGGCTACCTTTCCTTTTGCCAGGAGAGACTTGGATACTGTCCAGCGATCTAACGAGCGCTTAAAGCAATTACATGCAAGAAGAAGTAATGGGTTGGCCACAGTGGCTCATACTTGTAATCCCAGGACTTTGGGAGGACGAGGTAGGAGGATCACTTGGGGCCAGGAGCTTGAGACCAGCCTGGACAACATAGTGAGACCCTGTCTCTACAATAAATTAGCTGGGTGTGGTGTCACATGCCTGTACTCCCAGCTACTGGGGAGGCTGTGGTGGGAGGATTGCTGGAACCCAGGAGTTTGAGGCTGCAGTGAGCTGTGATTGTGCTACGGCACTCCGATTCCTGCCTTAAAAAAAAAAAAGGAAAAGAGGGGAGGGCAGGGGTGATACACATCCTTTCTCTTTTTGTAAGCCACAGCCCATGATCTCCTTGTGAACATACAGGAAGCAGTCTGTTTTGTAGAAAACTAATTAAATGAATGACCAATTCACCAAATTATGGAGGATTTTTCTTCAAGTTTTGGAGTTTTGCTACAACTATTTTGTAGCCCCTCCCCTGTCCCACATCCCACTGGGAGCCTGGGTTAAGCTGCGTCTGACTGTCAGTTACTGATAAGCAGGATATCCCACAAACAGATTTTCAGCGAATTGGCTTTCAGCAAATTGATCATTTGACAAAGTGGTCATTAGGCAAATGGGTCATTTGGCAAAGAGGTCATTTAGTAAATCGGCTTTCAATGACTTGCCCTATGAGATTTCTCTAGAGTGAGAATTTTCTTGGGTTAAATGTGCATTTCATTTCCATAATTAATACTCACTAGTGGCTAGATGGGAAACTTCCCAGGGAACCAGGAGCAGCCAGAACAGCCTCTTAATAATCAGGCAATTAAAAACCCTCTGGCTTCTTAACAGGAGCGTAGGTACAGAGGGCAGCTGCTCTGCAAGGTGCAGTGATCGGCCTCAGCATTGTCACAGGAGCTCTTGCGGTTCTGTTTGTTGCTAGTGTGACATACACAGCCATTCGTCGGAAAAAGGACTGAGTGGTCTTTGGGTCTCCTGTAGTTCATCATCATATGTTGTGATAACCCATGACACCTCCTTGCTACATGCCACGGGAGGTCCAGCACTCCAAGAACCCAGCAGCCAGGGCCGGCTTCATGGGCTTGCAACCTGGACAGTAACACAGGCACACAGAAGAGTCCCCACTGTGGTTTCATAATCTGCCATCATCATCTTGAAATTCTTTATTTTTTAACAAGGGTGGCCAGGGATAGTGGCTCATGCCTGTAGTCCTAGCACTTTGGGAAGCCAAGGCAGGCAGATGGCTTGAGCCCAAGGAGTTTGAGACCAGCCTGGGCAATATAGCAAGACCCCATCTCTACAGAAAATACAAAAATTAGCCAAGCGTGTAGTCCCAGCTACTTGGAGGCTGAGATGGGAAAATTACCTGAGCCCAGGGAGGTCGAGGCTGCAGGAGCTGAGATTGTCCCACTGCACTCCAGCCTGGAAGACACAGTGGGATCTTGCCTAAAAAAATAACCACAAGACCAGGCGCAGTGGCTCATGCCTGTAATCCCAGCACTTTGGGAGGCTGAGGCGGGCGGATCGCTTGAAGTCGGGATTTTGAGACTAGCCCGGCCAACATAGTGAAACCCCACCTCTACTAAAAATACAAAAATTAGCTGGACAAGGTGATGCATGCCTGTAATCCCAGCTATTCAGGAGGCTGAGGCAGGAGAATTGCTTGAACCTGGGAGGAGGACTTTGCAAAGAGCCGAGGTCACACCATTGCACTCCGGCCTAGGACACAAGAGTGAAAATCCGTTTCCAAAAAAAAAAAACCACAACAACAACGTGGCTGAAAACAACAGAAATGTATTGTCTCACAGGCCTAGATGCCAGAAGCCCAAAATCAAGGTGTCAGCCGGGCTCCGCTTCCTCTGAAACATGTAAGAGAGAATCCTTCCTGCCTCTTCAGCCTTCTGGTGGCTGCCGGCCATGCTTGGTGTTCCTTTTAGATGCATCGCTCCAATCTCTCCTCCCTCGTCACATGGCTGCCTCCTCCCTGTGTCTCTGTCTTCACCTCACATTCTCCTCTTTTATTTTATTTTTTTGAGATGGAGTTTCCCTCTGTCACCCAGGCTGAAGTGCAGTGGCCCAATCTTGGCTCACTGCAACCTCCGCCTCCTAGGTTCCGGTGATTCTCCCACCTCAGCCTCCTGAGTAGCTGGGATTACAGGCACCAGCCACCACGCAGTGCTAATTTTGTATTTTTAGTAGAGATGGAGTTTCACCATGTTGGCCAGGCTGGTCTCGAACTCCTGACCTCAAATGATCCGCCCACCTCACCCTCCCAAAGTGTGCTGAGATTACAGGCATGAGCCACCATGCCCGGCCCTCATTCTCTTCTTTTATAAGGACACAAGTCATTGCATCTGCCCCCTCACCACCAGCCCCCAATCCAGTATGACTCATCGTTACTTGATTACATCTACAAATACCCTATTTCCTGATAAGGTCACATTCCTGGGTATGGAGGATTAAGATTTCCAATTTTTTCCCTGACTCAATTTTTTTTGAGTCAGGGCCTCACCCTGTCACCCAGGCTGGAGTACAGTTCTGTGATTATAGCTCACTGCAGCCTCAAACTCCTGGGCTCAAGGGATCCCCTGACCTCAGCCTTCCAAGTGGCTGAGACTACATGTGCACACCACCATGCACAACTAATTATTATTATTATTTTTTTTTGTACAGGTTAGGTCTCACTCTGTTGACCAGGCTGGTCTCCTGACATCAAGCAATCCTCTTGCCTTGGCCTCCCAAAGCACTGGGATTACAGGCATTATCCCGTGCCTGGACCACTTTCTGCATCTCAATCATTGTATCATTAGCCTGAGCTGCCCATATTCCTCATTCTGCCCATCCCTGACCAATCTCCTTCTTTAACATAACTTCCATCTCGATATCATGGGGCCTGCTGGGCACTGCAAACAGCCTAAGGAAAGTGGAAACTTTACTTAACCTTAAATCCTATTACAAAGTCCACACTGAACGTAATTTATATTTGAACTATAAAATTTTCTGTAAGTTGAAACATGACCTATAAAGGTCTCTACACCCTGAAGCAACGTTTTAGAAAGAAATCAATTGGTCCTTTTCTGCACAAACCATTAACCATAGGAGAGATAAAGGAAAAACTTCAATGTACTGATTGAACTTCCATGCCCATAGCTTAACTTCTAAAAGGCAACCATTCCATACTGTTAAACTGCCTTAGGTTGTTATTGCTGTTATTAAAGAGACCCTCAAAGCCAGAAGTTGAATCTTGACTGTAGTTCTTGCATGTACACACACACTCTTGCAACTGAAACCACTCAGATTGTCCTAATGCCGCTCCCCATAGCAACACCACCTGGAATTTTACGTTTGGTTGTAAGCATCAGTCCTAATCTTCACTTGCGTCCGAACACACCGCACCTGTGAGAGCCCCGTGACATTAAAAAAAATCCCTTCAGTGAGTCCGGGGATGGTGGCTCACACCTGTAATCCCAGCGCTTTGGGAGGCCAAGGCAGGTGGATCATGAGGTCAAGAGACTGAGACAATCCTGGCCAACATGGTGAAACCCTGTCTCTAGTAAAAATACCAAAATTAGCTGGGCATGGTGACGCATGCCTGTAGTCCCAGCTACTCAGGAGGCTGAGGCAGGAGAATAGCTTGAGCCCGGGAGGCAGAGGTTGCAGTGAGCCGAGATCGTGTCACTGCACTCCAGCCTGGCAACAGAGGGAGACTGTCTGAAACAAAAAAAAATCCCTTCAGTGCCTTGATCCTTCCAGATTCAGATCCAAGATAGATGACATTTGTCCCTCATCAGAGCCCGCGCACCAAGATAAAGATTTCTTCTGGCCAGGCGCGGTGGCTCACACCTGTAATCCCAGCACTTTGGGAGGCAAAGGTGAGTAGATCACCTGAGGTCAGGAATTTGAGACCAGCCTGGCCAACGTGTTCAAACCCTGTCTCTGCTAAAGATACAAAAATGGCCCGGCATGGTGGCTCATGCCTGTAATCCCAGCTACTCGGGAGGCTGAGGCAGGAGAATCGCTTGAACCTGGGAGATGGAGGTTGCAGTGAGCCAAGATCGCGCCGTTGCTCTCCAGCATGGGCAACAAGAGAGCAAAACTCCGTCTCAAAAAAAAAAAAAAAAGAAAGAAAAAAAGATTTCTTCTGTGTGCATGGCTCAACTCTGTGGTCCGCTAGGGTCCTTCCTCAATCTGCTTCCAATCTATGGACTCAGGAAAGACTGAACCAACCTAGATTTATTAATATTTTAGTATAACATAATACAGTGTTACTTATTATAGCATTGACCATATATGCCCTTTTGCTGCTTGGAGGAAAGGCAATTAATAGCTATTATGTGAGTTAATAAAATAAGCCCAGGATTTATAACTAACCTGTTCCCATTGGTTTTCCTTGTCTCCTGCAGGCAGAGAGGTGATCAAAACAGCAAAAGCAAAGCAGGGTCCCTGGCCCAGTTCTGAAGCCAACCTTCCTTAATCACCCAGACCCATCCCTGGTTAGGACTTGCTGTGGATTCTCAGGCGACTCCATCTCAGGATACAGGGACTGAGAGGGTGTATGCAACATCTCAGACCCAGAAACCGTTGATTCTGTCTAAAAACACAGCAAGAACCACATCCCACCCTCTCGATTTAAATGAAAGTGTTTGGGGGAATAAAAGATGAACCCCTTTTTTTTCTCAGATCTTGCGCTCATTTGGTTCTGGTGGGGAACAACAGCTATGAGAGAACAAGTGTATTCAATTAGAATTAATGCCCCTCTCTTATTCTCACAGCTGAGCAGGGCTCAAGTGCCTCTCATCTGAAAGGGATAATAAGATTTAACCTGTCTCCTCATCTACCTTCTGCAAGTATACTTAACAAATTAGCTCTCGGGACTCTTCCAAATGGAGTTTTCTGAGGCATTTGCTAAGGTAAACGTTTTAGACTTTGAACACAGTTCAGATTTCAGGGGCAGTACTGAAATCTGAACTGTGTTGCTAACTGCCCTGCCTTTCAACTCAAGACACAATAACTTTGAACTAAAATAATTATATTTTTGTTTTCCACTCTGTCCCCACGTCTGTATCACCACCACCCCCAATCCCACCCTACAGGAGCTAACTCCTTCCTGTCCCTGCAAGATCAAAACTCCTCCTGGAAGCCCCGCTAGCTGTCTGCTCGCCTTCGTGGCAGATACCGCTATCGTACTTTTATACCCATTTGTGTGATAAGTACTTCAATGTCCACTTCTTCCACGAGCCCCTGAGCCCCTGGAGGGCCTGGACCACACCTAGTTTTTCTCACCGTTACATCTCCCTTGTCAGGCACATGCTAGGCGCTTAATAAGTATTTGGTGAACGAATGGCTTGTTTGGTGACAGTCCAAAGGCTGGGAGACAGAGGGAAAGCTCCCTCCTGTTGGGCCCCAGACGGGTGGCGCTGATGGAGAGGAGGCTAGGTTAAGGCCTCCAGGACCGAAGCGCGCACCCGTAAGGCCCCTGCCAAAAACACCTTCCTGAAGGCGGAGGAACTGCGAGAGTGCCTAAGTTGGCCCAAGGCCTGACCCGACAATCCCAGGGACCCTAGCCCTAACCGGACCTGCCTCCCGGGCCCCAAACCCGGACTCGGCCCCGCCCGAAGCTCCGGATCCTGGGGCCCGCCCCTGGCCCCGCGTCGGCAGACCGTGGCGTCGCTCCTGGGCCCGCCACAAACCCTCCGCAGGTAACGCGTCCCGAACTTGAGCCACACTCCGATCCCCTCCTCAAACCCCTTCCCGTTTCCCACATCCTGGACCCCTCGCTCCATCTCGGCCCCGCCCCAAACCCAGCTCCGTCTCGGCCCCTGAGCTCAGCCCCGACCTGCCTCCGAGTCCCTGGGTCCCTCCCGACACCGGCCCCTCCCTAAGCTCCGCCTCCCAGGGCCCGTCTCCTGAGCGCAGCCCGCAGCCCCGACTCGGCCACGCCTCCCGGACCCTGGGACCCTCCCCACGACGGCGTGTACTAAGCTCCGCCTCCCAGAGTCCGAGCAGCGCCTGGCCATGTCTACGACAAAGTCAACGCCCCGCCCCGGCCCCGCCTTCTGAGCCCTTCTCTGGGTCTGGCCTTAGCCCCGCCCTAAGACCTGTCTCCTGGGCTCTGCTCCGAGTCCCGCCTCCTGAACCCAATGGCGTTTATCCCCGCCCTAATGCCCGCCTCCAGGACTCATCCTGCCACCACGCAAGGCCCCGCCTCCAGGACGCCACCAACCTGGACGCTTCCGAAGCCCCGCTTCCAGGATCGCCTTATCCTGGCCCCGCCCCAGGACCCGCCAACCGGGACTCTCCCCAGGACCCTCCCCAACGACGCTTATCCTGGCCCTACCCCAGGCCTCGCCCTCATGACGCTCATCCTGGCCCGACCCCAGGCCCCGCCCTCATAACGCTCATCCTGGCCGCGCCCTAGAGTCCGCCCCCAGGACGCTCCTCCTGACCCTACCCCCGGGCCCCGCCCACTGTCTGCCCCCGCGCACTGCCCTGCGCCCGCCTCTCTTCAGTCCAGGCCCGGCTTCCGCCCGGTCTCCCGAAAACGCTGCGGTCCCGCCCACGTCATGGCGCCCGAGGAGAACGCGGGGACCGAACTCTTGCTGCAGAGTTTCGAGCGCCGCTTCCTGGCGGCGCGCGCACTGCGCTCCTTCCCCTGGCAGGTGGGCGGCGGGGCGAGCGGAGAGGCCCGCGGGGCTCGCGGGAGTCCAGGGGCAGACGGGATGGGTCTTCGTGCTGAAGCCCCGGGCGCCCCCGCCACGTGAGTTCCTGGGTTCCCGTCGGTCAGGGCCTCGCCACCCGTTCCCCATCCCTGGGGCCTGGCCAGAGTCGCTCGCACCCCTCTTGCCCCGCGAGCTGGCGGTGGAAGCTGGGGGCGTCTCCGCCGTCTTGGGGGGCAGAGGCGCTCTCGGTGTGGGGTACAGATCACGATCATTTTCACGACTTTTTAAAGGCAGTAATCGTTCTGGTCACTGGGAGACAGCTGCCTTCGCCCATTCTAAAAAGTCAGCGCCCTCAGGACCGCGGGTAACCACGTCCTCCTGAGCGCGGTGACCAGGTCACAGGATGTCCCTCGTGCCTCAGTGTTCTCATCTGTATGTCGAGCACTACACAGAATGGGCTCATGTGCTGAGGCTCTCACGCCTGTGATGGAAGAGACAGAGAAGGGGGTGGCCTCTCGTCTCCCTGGGGACCTGCCATTCTCAGCACAGGCGCATGGCAGGCAGCAGCTTCCCTTCTGCCAGCAGAGGGGCTTAATGCACTCAGCCCCATTTGTAATTCATGTGGGGTGAGCTCACTGGGATGAGTCAGTTTGGATATATATTCCTCCCTGGGTCTGCCCCATTTTATGGGGTGTTGCTTAATCATTTGCGTTATTCCATTGACATAAAATATTTAGCACTCAGAGATCATTTCTGGTCAGGAGAAATTTGTGCATTTTTAACCCAAAATAGAAACCTTCATAAAATCATCATAGGTCTCCATTCAATATTGACTATAATTGTTCACATGCCCACGCTGAATGCTAACTTGGGCTCACCCTCAGCACCCACGAGATGGGTACTATTATTATCACTCACATTTCACCAGAGGGATTGTTTGATTAGGGTGCAGTAGACCCAGGAGACAGCCTGCCTGGTTCGAATCCTGGCCCAACCCCTGGCCCTGTGTGACCTTAGGCAAGTGACTGCATCTCTCTCTGCTATTGTTTTCTTATTAATAAAATGGAGGATATAATGATAACTATCTCTTAGGGTTGTTGTCAGGGTTGAGTACAAAAGCCTGTGGATCAGTGCCTGGCTCAGGGTAAATGCATGTCGGTGTTAGCTACTGTTTTTATTCAGTCTCAAAATGTTTCATAAATGCCTTCCGTGAGCCAGGCAAGCAGTACCCAAGACAGATGAGGCTCTGCTTGCATGGGAGAGCCAGAGAATAAACAAATAAATGAATGAACAAGAAAAGACCAGATAAGAGTGGCTTTAAAGCCAAGAAAACAGGGAAATGGTGAATGGAGCAACTGGGGAGAAGAGTCACCAAAGTCGGGGAATCAGGGAAGCCTTCCCCAAAGAGGTGGCATTTGAACTGGGGCCAGAGTGGTGAAGCAGCCAGCCATGGCAAGGGCTTGGGGAACAGGATATGCAAAGGCCCTGTGGTGGAAACAAGCCAGCTGTGGTTGAGGAACAACAGCAAGGCAGCCAGTGTGGCTGGAGTGGAGTGAGCAGGGTGGGCCAGGGGTGAGGGAGAACAGGCCAGAGAGAGGGATTAGGACCAGGTCTTGTAGGCCTTTTACGGCATGGAAGGAGCTCTGAAGCAATGAAGTGCCTTGCACTGTGTCACATACCAGCCGAGACAGTCTGCCTAACTCGGGAGCCAAAGCTCGCTGCTGGGCTTGAGGCCCCTGTAAGAGGACAATGTAACCCAGGCTGGTACGGGCACATTCTGCATTTCCACTTAAACTCAGATGGCAAGCCCATCAAACCTTGGTGCCATGGCTGCCCTGGTAATTCCTGGCTGACCAGTGCAACCAGGGAGCTGGCCCATGACCCGGGTGGCCGCTAAGTAGCCAGGACTAATGCGGCCAAGAGTCAGTCTTCTAGCCTTCTTCCTGTCACTCATCCAGGTGCACCCTGCGACATCTGAAGGTCAGGCTTTCAGCTGCTGTGGCTTCCACTGCCAACTGACTCCACGTCCCCAGGGAGGGATCACATAGGGCTTTGCCCACACATTCTATTGCGTGTTTCATGTTCCTGTGAATGCGCCCTTGAGATTTCTCTCTTTCCCTCCACACAGAGCTTAGAAGCAAAGTTCAGAGACTCATCAGATTCTGAGCTGCTGCGGGATATTTTGCAGAAGGTAAGAATCCCAGAGTCCCTGGGACTCATGACCCTGCCTCCTGAATCTCTCCGGAAGACCTGAGAGAAGAACCACAGGTGTGCTTATACCCTTTAAAAACACCCCTGTTCAAAGAACAAAACCATCGAGTCAGCACTGTAGGTGGGTGTCAGCACCTCTGACAGCTCCAGCGCTTTCATTTTCTAAGACTTAGAAAAACACATCAGAATATACAAAAATCTGCATGAGAGGGGGGAATCTAGGGAATGTTTTTTAAGCCATCCACAGCAAAAACAGAGATGAGACCTGCAGCAGTGTGTGCACCCTGACCCCTGACCCCTGACCCCTGACGCACAGCTCTGCACCTGCAGCCAGCTGGTCTCGGGCTGCAAATATGGCGGGGTAAGCACTGGCCTGGCACCCGACCGCCCACTGGGTGGACCCAGCCTTTGGTCTATGTTGTGCACAGGGGACACGGGCACTCCCCCTGTCCTGGCACAGCCCACAGAGCACATGGTGCGGGTTCCAAACCACTCCTCGGAGCCTAGAGGCCAAAGGAGGGAGGAGAGCAGGACCAGCAGCTGGCCCAGACCCCACCTCTTCCCACACCGCTTCCTCTTTTCTCCCTCCTCACTGAGTCACCTTGGAAGGGCTCAGCAGCAGTAACTGTGGGACAGGGGCTCTTCCGTTTGAAAAATTGAAAGAGGCGCTCGGTTAAGGCACCAATGACATAGCTGGGCACAGTGGTTCATGCCTATAATTCGAGCATATTCGGAGTCCAAGGCGGGTGGATCACCTGAGGTCAGGAGTTCAATACCAGCCTAGCCAACATGGTGAAACCCTGTTTCTTCTAAAAATACAAAAATTAGCTGCGTGTGGTGGGCACCTGTAGTCCCAGCTACTTGGGAGGCTGAGGCACGATAATTGCTTGAATGTGAGAGGTGGAGGTTGCAGTGAGCTGAGATCGCACCACTGCACCCCAGCCTGGGCGACAGAGACTTTGTCTCAAAAAAAAAAAAAAAAAAAAGACAACAATGACGTAACCACAACAACAAAAAGATGCTTAGAAACTACTGAAAAAGTAGAAAGCTTGGTATCTACAGATTCAAATCTGGGCTCCCTGCCCTGCTGTGAAACCATCTGAGCCTCAGGTTCCCCCCACATCAAACAGTATAAGACCCTATGGTGGAGAGCTGCAGTGAGGATTAAGGAGACAAGATCATGTGAAGCACAGGGTAAAGGCTGCGTGCCTCTCCCCCTCCACCATCCCCTAACCAAACAGACACCGAGAGTCCCAGGCGGTACCTGTTATCACACAGACGAGAGAAGGAAGGTTGTGTCCATCAAGAGTCAGTTGCTCAAATTCTGTGTTTAAAAAAAGAAACAATTCTACATGGAATTTCTGATAGACTTTTTTTTTTTTTTTTTCTGACAGACTCTCACTCTGTCACCCAGGCTGGAATGCAATGGCACGATCTCATCTCACTGCAAACTCTGCCTCCCGGGTTCAAGTAATTCTCATGCATCAGCTTCCCAAGTAGCTGGGATTACAGGCACCCACAACCATACCTAGCTAATTTTTGTATTTTTGGTAAAGACAGGTTTCGCCATGTTGGCCAGGTTGGTCTCGAACCCCTGACCTCTGGTGATCTGCCTGCCTCAGCCTCCCAGAGTTCTACGATTACAGCTGTGAGCCACCATGCCCATTCAGAAAACTGTTTTTAAATAAACGATAGCCAGAGTCACCTGGTCAGGTGGAGAAAGAGCACTGCTCTGGCGGGCAGGCCACCAGCCTCTGTGAGATACTCTCCTGAAGGGGGCATTTCAGCGTCAGGGCCTGGTCACTCCCCAACTGGGGATTCAAGGCGGCCCACCTCCACCACACCCGGTGTCCTGGGACAGGAACATGCTGCAGGCCAGACAAGCAGCTCACAGCTCAGTGGCCCCCGACAAGCCCAGAGCTCCTCACCACAGCCGCACACCTACTTTCTAAAGCTGCCAGCAGGATGGAGAAGTCTTCGTCCTCTATGAGAAGAGAATTGAATGTCAGGGGCCTGTTTCTGGACACCCCTCTTCCAGCTCACACGCCCTCCCCTTCTCATTGAGACCGTGGCGGGGTGGGGGTATGCAGGACTGGCGGGGGTGAGGAGAACACAGGTTGGCCAGGTGCCGTCACACCAACCCCAAGTACTCCAGGGGTCGTGCAGACCTGTCTAGCTCGTGCTGCTGACCAGCAGGGCTGGCCGCTCACGGAGACATGTCACCAGCCCGCTCCCAGCATCCCGCTCCGTGAAGGCTGATCGCTCCGTGGCTGGGTCCTCAGGTTCTGAGCCGAAAGAGCAGAAAAAAAGCCTGTGAGAGGCCACAGAGCAGGCCCATGACCCAGAACGGGCATCTCCTGCCGTGGCGAGGCCTGCAGGCTCCCAACGGTTGGGGTGCCCGGCCACATCAGCAGCACCAGGCCACCCCTGCCATCCGAGGCCTGGGCTTGCTTTCTCTAATATTGTTGCTGGGTGCTAAGGTTACAACAGCAAACAAGACTGACTCATTCCTTTTCTCCACGGGACTTACTGTCTTATCCCCTAGACTCAAGATGAGGGTGCAGGGATGCCCTCCCACACCACCCCAGCTTACCCAGGTGCACACCTCAGGGTGTGTGGACCTGCACAAAGGTCCCCTCCTTAGCCCCATGAGACACCCCAGGGGACACACAGGTCCACAGATCCTGCCACAGGCCTGGGAACCCACTGGCTGGAGAGTAAATACTTCAGGCTTTGCGGGCCACAGGTTCTCTGTTGCAAAATGCGATTCTGCTATTGTAGCTCAAAGGCGGCTGGAGACAACTCAGAAGGCAATGAGTGTGTTGTGTCCCAAAGAAGCTTGATTTACAAAAGCAGGAGACTGGCCTGTAGCCTTAGTTTGCCAACCCCTGGATGAGTGGGTTCCCAGGTCTGCAGTGAGAAGGGCACAGGCCAGGGCAGTGGGGAGCAGGAGAGAAGGCAGCTGAGGATGGGAGGCCTACCGGGCCCTGAACCGAGAGTGCGTGCTGCCCAGCTTCATGAAGAGCCGGTGCTGCAGGTCCAGAGGTGCCTCTTTAAAGAAAGATGCCGGCTTGTCATAGATGGTCACAGCCCTGCAATGAAATCATGGCGGGGCTATTGGGAGGGCTGAAGAAAGGCCTCAGGAATAGAGGACTCAGAGGCTCCAGGAAAAGAAGGACGCTTGGGGAATCCAAGTCTCAGACACGATGACAAGAAGAAGCCTTGCAATCACTTGGGAATGCACAGAGAGACATCCTAGGACCAAAACTGCCGGGATCCCTTGGCTGGCTGGGAAAGAAACTCTGCCCCCTCCTCTCCCGGCTTCCCCAAATTTTCCCATAATGTTGCCAAGCATTAGTCCAGCGTGGAGGCTACTTTCTGCTCAAACCACTCATTTGGGTCCCGTGCCCAACGTCACCCATCCTCAGCAAAACAACCTTTATTTCCTTCTTCCTGGTTTCCAGAAAGTTCCCCTAAAGCCCTGAGGAATCACCGAATGAAAGGGGCTTTTTACAAATAGGAAACTTAATTAGAGTGCCAATACACAACATGGATTGCACAAGGCTGGGTCTAAGATAAAACCAGACTGTGGACAACAGAACAGATAAGACCCACGTGGCTCTGCACTGCCTGGGTCTGTTATTGTGTGGAGGAATGTCTTAGTCTGTTGCTCCTGTGGGTGTAGCTAAAGCACGAACCAGGAGTCTTCATACTTAGAAAGCAGTTAGACACCTGAGAACACATCCCAAACTACAGCCTTCCACAGAAACTTCTGGAACCTTCTGGAATGCAACTCATTACTGCCAGAGGGTCTTTGATGGGAGTCTACTCTCCACCATTTGTCTTCAAAGAGAATACCCACATATTCTCTTTCCGTGGAAAGGTAAGTTATTAGAGTTTATGCAGTCTGGTACATTAATTGAGAGCTTTACTTCAAAGAATGTCACGTTTACGATTCAGTCTCACAGACTGGGTTAAAAAGGCAGTGTTGACTATTAAGTTGTAAATTACTATAATGATCATTATTATTATTCAAGCAAGCTGTGAGAAATGAGCATTATCTCACGATATCTGCATTTTAGTGAACCTGAAGGAAGAGTGTATTTGCTGGAATTACAGAAGCCTGAGAACCACAGGGGAATTCTCACTGCAGGGTATTCAGGGTCAAAGGCTGATTCTATTTTGCATGCTCAATCCTTCCTCAATTTATTTTTATTTCTTTATTTATTTTTTGAGACAGGGTCTCACTCTGTCGCCCAGGCTGGAGCACCTTGGTGCAATCTCAGCTCACCGCAACCTCGCCTCCCGGGTTCAAGTGATTCTCCTGCCTCAGCCTCCGGAGTAGCTGGGATTTCAGGCACCCACCACAAAGTCCAGCTAATTTTTGTATTGTTAGTAGAGATGGGATTTCACCATGTTGGCCAGGCTGGTCTCGAACTCCTGACCTCATGTCATCCTCCTGCCTCGGCCTCCCAAAGTGCTGGGATTACAGTCATGAGCCACCGTGCCCGGCCCTCAATTTAATTTTTCTATTTATTTATTTATTTATTTATTTATTTAGAGATGGATTTTCGCTCTTGTCCCCCAGGCTGGAGTGCAGTGGCGTGATCTCGGCTCACTGCTACTTCTGCCTCCAGGATTCAAGCGATTCTCCTACTTCAGCCTCCCGCATAACTGGGATTATAGTCACGCACCCCTGCGCCCAGCTAATTTTTGTATCTTTTTTTTTCTTTTATTATTATTATTATTATTATTATTATACTTTAGGTTTTATGGTACATGTGCGCAATGTGCAGGTAAGTTACATATGTATACATGTGCCATGCTGGTGCGCTGCACCCACCAACTCGTCATCTAGCATTAGGTATATCTCCCAATGCTATCCCTCCCCCCTCCCCCCACCCCACAACAGTCCCCGAAGTGTGATGTTCCCCTTCCTGTGTCCATGTGTTCTCATTGTTCAATTCCCACCTATGAGTGAGAATATGTGGTGTTTGGTTTTTTGTTCTTGCGATAGTTTACTGAGAATGATGATTTCCAATTTCATCCATGTCCCTACAAAGGACATGAACTCATCATTTTTTATGGCTGCATAGTATTCCATGGTGTATATGTGCCACATTTTCTTATTTATGCAGCCAAAAAACACATGAAAAAATGCTCACCATCACTGGCCATCAGAGAAATGCAAATCAAAACCACAATGAGATACCATCTCACACCAGTTAGAATGGCAATCATTAAAAAGTCAGGAAACAACAGGTGCTGGAGAGGATGTGGAGAAATAGGAACACTTTTACACTGTTGGTGGGACTGTAAACTAGTTCAACCCTTGTGGAAGTCAGTGTGGCGATTCCTCAGGGATCTAGAACTAGAAATTCCATTCGACCCAGCCATCCCATTACTGGGTATATACCCAAAGGACTATAAATCATGCTGCTATAAAGACACATGCACACGTATGTTTATTGCCGCATTATTCACAATAGCAAAGACTTGGAACCCATCCAAATGTCCAACAATGATAGACTGGATTAAGAAAATGTGGCACATAATTTTTGTATCTTTAAGTAGAGACAGGGTTTCACCATGTTGGCCAGGCTGGTCTCGAACTCCTGACCTCAGGTGATACATCTGCCTCAGCCTCCCAAAGTGCTGAGATTAGAGGTGTGAGTCACTGCACCTGGCCCCTCAATTTAATTTTAATAAAATTATCAGGGAAATAAGCCACAAAAGGACAATGTGCACACTTCAGAACAGAGCTGTCCAATAGAAATATAATGTAATCCACATGTGTAATATTAAATAATTTAGTCACCACATTAGAAAAAGTAAAAGGGGTGAAATGAATTCTCCTAGTAAACTTTATTTAACCAATATATTCAAAATATTATTATTTCAACATTAATGAATACTGAAAAATTCTTAATGAGATATTTTATGTTCTAGTGTATATTTTACACTAACAGTGTATATTTTACACTAGTGTATATTTTACACTAACAGCATATCTCAGTTGAGACGGCCACATCTCAAGTGCCCAGTAGCCACGTGTGGCCTGAGGCCATGACTCTGGGCAGTACAGCTTTAGGTGAGTCTAGGGCAGGGCAGAGGGGGGCACCTGGGATCAGATGTGGAGCCTGGGGCCTTATTTCGCACCGTTTGGTGAGGGCACATTCTTGCCATAAAACCCAGGTCAAGCATGACTCACAAAGGGGCCAGTGGAGGTGCCTCAGTTTACTTGGGAGCTTGGCCTCTCCAGCTTGCCTTCCTACTGCCTGGAAGAAGATTGGTGTCCTCTTGCCTCCTCTGGCCGCTTTCCCAAGAACCCTCCCAGAATTTAGTCCTATGAAGGGCCGGGGTGCAAGGAGTCACCCACACAATGACAGGACCCACCAGCAATACCAGAAGTTGGCCAGCCCTACTCATCCAAATTCCTTTCTGCCAGCTGGACATCACAAGGATTTCAGACTGCCATCTTGTGGCAACTCCATTTTGGGGTCCAGGGATGTAAGGGTTACTCTATTAGTCCATTCTCACTCTGCTAATAAAGACATACCTGAGACTGGGTAATTGATAAAGAAAAAGAGGTTTAATGGACTCACACATCCACATGACTGGGGAGGCCTCATGATTATGGTACAAGGTGGAGGAGGAGCAAAGTCACATCTTAGATGGCAGCAGGCAAGAGACTTGTGCAGGGGAGCTCCCCTTTATAAAACCATTGGATCAGGCAGGGCACAGTGACTCACACCTCTAATCACAGCACTTTGGGAAGCCAAGGTGGGTGGATCACCTGAGATCAGGAGTTTGAGACCAGCCTGGCCAACATGTTGAAACCCCATCTCTAATAAAAATACAAAAATTAGCCAGGCGTGATGGCTCATGCCTGTTGTCCTAGATTCTCAGGAGGCTGAGGCACGAAAATTGCTTAAATCCAGGAGGTGGAGGTTGCAATGAGCTGAGATCATGCCACTGCACTCCAGCCTGGGCAATAGAGTGCGACTCGGTCTCAAAAAAAGAAAAAAAAAATTAGATCTTGTGAGACTTATTCAATGTCATGAATAATGACATTGGAATGGAAAGACCCACTCCATGATTCAGTTACCTCCCACTAGGTCCCTCCCACAACATGTGGTGATTATGGGAACTACAATTAGAGATTTGGGCGGGGACACAGCCACACCATATCAGTTACTGAGCTGGGCATCTTCTTCCTTGAATGCACATTGGCCTCTGAGGCACTTCCTGGTTAACCTCATTCCACAGCTGAGAAAACCCAGGCTTGGCACAGGCAAGGGAGCGGACCCAACGTCTCCCATCTTATTATTGGAAGGACCAAGACTGGACCCACAACTGTGCTCTTGTTTTGAGTCACCATGCTGCCCCCAAGATCAGATCTCAAAACAAGCAGACATGGGGGGCTCAGAAGGTCCCCAGCCTAGAACTTTCCTGTCACCCAATGACACTAAAGGCTAAGCTGGCGGCTTATTATTCTGGATTCACACTAGAATGACCTTGGGGTTTGTTTCACACATGCCGATGTGTGGAGTTTCACCCCCAGCTAACTGACTATGAATCTCTGGGTTGGGGCCTGGGCACTGATATTCATGCAGAGCTTCTGGGATGATCCTATTGCATCGCCAAGGTTGACGACTGCAGAAACATTGCACACTTTTTCATTCATTTAGTTATTAAATATGTAATATTTATTATTATTTTTGCAGACACAGAAGCGTTGCAAGAATAGTACAAAGACATCCTTTATACCCTTCGCTGAGATTCCCCAGTGCTACCATTTTACCCCATTTAATTTATTATTTTCTAAGTGGCAGATGAGTTATCCTTTACCCCTAAATATTCCTGTGTATTCCTTAATAACAAGGACTTTCTCTTATATAACCAAGGCAATGATCAAAATCAGGAAACTAACCCTGCTACAATACGGTTTTCTAATGTATGGACCTCATTCAGATTTCGCCTGTTAATCCAGTGATGTATATTGGAGCAAAAGATAAGCACAGATCATGCATTATTTTCAGTTGTTGTGTCTCTGTAGGTCCCTTTTAGCCTGGAACAGCTCCTCACTTTATCTTTCATGGTATTGGCATTCTTGAAGAACACGAGACGGTTATCTGATAGATGTTCCTTACTTTGCATTTGGCTGATGTTTCTTGGCGGTGATACTCTTATGCATTTGGGGTGGGAGTATCACAGCAATGGTGTCATGTTCTCTGTATATCACATCAGGAAGGATATGCTCATGGTTTACCCCATTACACCAAAGTGAATGTTGATCGTTCAGTGAAGGTGGGCGCAGGTTCATTGCATTATATTGCAGAAGCCATCATCAGCCATACTCGCTCTGATTAACCGATCATCTTAGGTAGCCATTTATCTAACAAGGCTATAAGGGTCTTGAACTCAGGGTAAGCACGCCTTAAAGCAGAAGAGAAGAAAGGAAGGAAGGCTCTAGAACCTGGAGCTTTGGCAAACGGGACAGTTGTGGGGAACGTACCACCAAAGTTGCTCCTGGCATTAGGATGAAGAGGAAGGAGAACATTCTATCTAGAAGGGGTTTGGGGTGAGCGAGAGGGGCGTGGGAGAGTCAGAGTCTGCCCACTTGTGGTTTAGCTGAGGGCTACACTGTGGTAGACAGGTCTTTCATTGCTGCTCTTGAAAATTTTGTTTTGCAATCCTTCATCTAAAACGGAACAATTCCCTTTTTTTAGTTTTGGCCCACTTTGCTTCATCTGTCTTCTCTTATTTTTAGAGACAGGGGCTTGCTCTGTTGCCCAGGCTGGAGTGCAGTGATATGATCATAGGTCACTGCAGCCTTGACCTCCTGGGCTCAAGCAATCCTCCTGCCTTAGCCTCCTGAGTAACTGGGACTAAGTAGCTGTGCACCACTGCACCTGGCTAATTTATTTTATTTAGTTTAGTTTTTGTAGAGACGAGGTATCACTTTGTTGCCCAGGCTGATCTTGAACTCTTGGCTTCAAGGGATCCTCCCGCCTCGGCCTCCTAAACTGTTGAGATGACAGGCATGAGCCACCATGCCCACCTCTGTCTTTTCTCTTGGGATTAATGACTTCCACATTAGCTCCAGGAATAATTTCTGTTAAGGTGATGCCTGACTTGACACTTCTGGTAACTCCCGTTGTTTATCTATTGCTTATCTCCAGAACCCATGTGATGCTTCCTACTTCAAAGCACACTAGCGCCTGTCAGCTTGAAGGCATCCCCTGAGCTGCTGGCAAACAAGGCCTTTTTACCCAGAGATTAACCTCTTATTTGTTTTAATAAATGATCAAAAGTTGGTTTGCCTCCTGTGCGTATGTTGGTTGGGGCCAAGAGGGGATCTTGGTGATTTCTGTCCACCTGGGACCTCAGGCCTCCTGGTGGCCCCTGAACAAAAGTGAGGCAGGTAGAGCAATGAACAGTGTTCCCCATCTGCCTTGCTGCCATTAGTATTTTTGCCTATGGTTGTCTTTGGCGCGTGTCACTCCCTCATCATTGTTCCCTCTCCTTCTTGTATTTACCTTCACCTGGGCTGCTGAGTGCTGCGGGAGAAACATCGGGTTGTTGCGGAGATTGTGGCCACAACAAATTTAGGTTCCCCACCCTCACGTTGTCCCTCACTGTTCTCTTCCTCATACCTTTGAAGAAAACAACTCGTGGAGGTCATCTTTTTCACAAAGGTGAACATTTAACAGAGCAGGGCACTGTTGTGGGTTGAATTGCATCCCCTCTCCCACAAAAGACTTCTTGGAGTCGTGACCCCAAGTACCTCAAAATGTGACATATTTGGAGACAGTCATTACAAAGGTAGTCAAGTTCAAATGAGGTTGATAGAGTGGGCTTTATCCAGTATAATGGATGTCCTTATGGAAAGGGGAAATTGGCCAGGTGCAGTGGCTCATGGCTGTAATCCTAGCACTTTGGGAGGCTGAGGCAAGAGGATCACTTGAGACCAAGGTTCAAGACCACCCTGGCCAACATAGGGAGATTCCCATCTCTATTAAAAAGATAATAAATAGGCCGGGCACAGTGGCTCATGCCTGTAATCCTAGCACTTTTGGAGGCTGAGGCGGGAGGATCACTTGAGGCCAAGGTTCAAGACCAACCTGGCCAACACAGCAAGACCCCCATCTTTTAAAAATAATAAATAGGCCAGGCGTGGTGGCTCACGCCTGTAATCTGAGCAGTTTGGGAGGCCGAGGCAGGTGGATCACTTGAGGTCAGCAGTTCAAGACCAGCCTGGCCAACATGCTGAAACCTGTCTCCAATAAAAATCCAAAAAAATTATCTGGGCATAGTGGTGGGCACCTGTAATCCCAGCTACTCGGGAGGCTGAGGGAGGATAATTGCTTGAACCCAGGAGGCGAAAGTGGCAGTGAGCCAAGATTGCACCACTGCACTCCAGCCCAGGTGACAGAGCAGGATTCTGTCTCAAAATAAGTAAATAAATAAATAAATAAATAAATAAATAAAATTATATATATCTATATATATACACACACTACATATATGTGTATGTGTGTGTAGATATAGATAAAGATATAGATATAGATATAGATAAAGATATAGATATAGATATAGATATAGATATAGATATGGAAAGGGGAAATTTTGGACACAGATGCACACAGGGAGAAGGCCACGTGAAGACTGGACTTCTGCTTCCACAAGCTAAGGAGCTGGCAGAAGCTGGGAGGGAGATCCTTCCCTAGTATCTTCAGAGGGAGCATGGCCCTGAGAACGCCTTCATCTCAGCCTTCTGGCCTGCAGGCGTGAGACGATGCATTTCTGTAGTTCTAAGCCACCCAGCTTGTGGTACCTTGTTACGGCAGCCCGAGGCATTTAATACAGCAGAATTCTGAGCCCTTCCCATATAAACTCTTCATTTCATCTTCACCACAACCACCCCGCCCATAAATGCTCTTGTTATTGTCTTCATTTTATCTTCGTTTTATCCATGATGTCTGCAGCACACAGAAGTTCAGTAATTTGCTCATGGTCACTTGAGATAATAAAACCCCACTCTAGGGAACCTCTCATGCCTGCTTCTGGCTGTCACCTTCCCTCTCCCCTTTTCTCCTGTCCCCTTCCTCTCCATCTCCTTTATGAGGCCTTCTTTACTGTCCCATCTCTTTTTTGTATTTTTACTTTTTATGATTTTTTTTGGTGGGGGGGAAATGGGGTCTCGCTATGTTGTACAGGCTGATCTTGAACTCCTGGCCTCGAGCTATCCTCCTGTCTCAGCCTCCTGAGTAGCTGGGATTACAGGTGTGAGCCACCATACCCAGCTGTTGTCCCATCTCCTAAATGTCTGCATTCCCCAGCATCCATGCCCACAGTTCCTGCCTCAGTAGCCCCTCCTGAGCCTCAGTCACCACCTGTGCTGATGAATTGCTGCTCGCCCTCCTCCCAGACAGGATGCCCCATGGCCACTGCAGGCTCAGCCCATCCACAACAGATTCACAAAGCCTGTCCTTCAGTGCTGGATTGCCTAGATTTCCCAGCCAACAGTACCACCAGCTTAAAACCCTGCAGCCATGCCTAAACCCTCTCTGTTCATGTACCCCACATCCCCACGACAAACCCCTGCTGATTTTATGGCTAAATCCCTCTCTTGGCAGTCAGGACCAGCTGCAGAATTTGCAAGGTCCAGTGCAAGATGAAAACATGGGCCCCCTTATTCAAAAATCCGAGGAAAAGCACTGCTGAAATATTAACATAGAAAGCATTTTCTTTCTTGTGTGGTCTCTGCGTCTCAATTTATCATGATGCTTTCAATTGTTATTTAATGTCCTTCTAAGTAAAAAAAATTAACATTTTAAATAACTAGCATGGATTATACTGTTCCTCTTTACATTGTGCAATGCCAGATTTCAACAGGAACATTGGACTCAAATGTGGAATTACAGAAATGACATAATTTGTACTTTGCATGTGGGGTTTTTTTTGCCTCACAGAAAGAGTGAGACATTGCAGGCAACTAATTCAGCTGTTTCTGTTTGTTTGTTTGTTTGTTTGTTTTCCCTGAGACAGAGTCTTGCTCTCTTGCCCAGGCTAGAGTGCAGTGGTGAGATCTCAGCTCACTGCAACCTCTGCCTCCCAGGTTCAGGCCATTCTCCTACCTTCAGCCTCCTGAGCAGCTGGGATTACAGGAACCCGCCACCATACCCGCCTAATTTTTGTATTTTTAATAGAGATGGGGTTTCGCTATGTTGGCCAGGCTGGTCTCAAACTCCTGACCTTGTGATCCACCCGCCTCAGCATCCCAAAATGCTGGGATTACAGACATGAGCCACCACACCTGCCATTCAGCTGTTTTTATTTCACTTTTTCACACCTATACAATCTACCACCACTCTCTACCTTTGGCTTACTGATGTGTAAGGAAGAATTGAAAGGAAAAATAACTATGACCCTGCTATCTTTGCCTCTCCTATGTCATCATTTCCAGTGGAAGTGGTTGGCTACCACAGGGAATCAGATGAGTAGAAAAGGCTGGGAGAGGGTTCCTTGTTTGTTCCTGTTTCTTAGAATGCCATTGACTTGGTTTTCAATTCTGATTCTATAATAAGAGAAACCGCGACCTCTTGGTGCTATCAGCGTCTCTCGCAGACTCCGTTGTGGACATAGTAGGTTGCCCTTATTCTCACTTGGAGCCTTGCTGGGCTCCCATGCACTGCGGACCCCCCAAGATTCTATGCTCAGGGCACGGCAGACACGCCGTGGGGAGTGTGGTGGCAAGGGACGGGGGTAACTCTTATTGTTGGTGTCTCGTCTGCCCATGCACATGTTCTATTGCCCCGTTGGATTTCACTGATAAAACATGATTCAGACTGGGTGCAGAGGCTCACACCTGTAATCCCAGCACTTTGGGAGGCTGAGGTGGGCAGATCACTTGAGGTCAGGAGTTCAAGACCAGCCTGGCCAATATGGCAAAACCCACTCTCTACTAAAAATACAAAAATTAGCTGGGCGTGGTGGTGGGTGGCTGTAGTCCCAGCTACTTGGGAGGCTGAGGCAGGAGAATCACTTGAGCCTGGGAGGTGGAGGTCGCAGTGAGCCGAGATGGCACCACTGCATTTCAGCCTGGGTGACAGAGTGAGACTCTTTCTCAAAACAAAACAAAACAAAACATAGATTCAAACATAAAATGAGCAGGAATTTTAAGACAGTAACAGCAGAGCATTAAGCCAAGCTCGGGGTCCCTCTCAGCATGGGGCCCTGTGTGACTGCACAGGCCAAACACCCATGAATTTGTCTCAATTTCCATCCCTCTCATGCTCTTCCCCACTGCTGTGGTCTCAGTTGGCATCTTCCTCATTTCTCCTCCCGAGGACTGCCTGTACCCTGATTTCTTCAAGGGTCTCTCCAGTCCATCAGACGCAGGCCAACCAAGGGTTTCTCTGCATTGCAATCCAACCAGCATCACCCCCCTGCCTACCAGCCTGAAGTAGCTCCCATGTCCCTTCAGGTTAAAATGCAGGCTTCTTAGCAAGGCACTGCTTAGTCCTCCAGCCTCTGTGACAGCTTCACACCCTACAATTGAGCTCTGCTGATCCTGGAGAAGCTCCCTCTGAGCCTTTGCACACCTGTCCCTGCTACTTGAGGGAGATTTCCACCTGGTTACCTCCTGGCATCACCTCCCACTTGGAAGCCTTCCTCATCTCTGGGGTGGGTCAGATGTAGCCGTTTTTGCCCTCTCCCTACACACTCTGCGTTTCCTCTCTCCCAGCGTTCATCCCGTGATGTACAATAAGCAATTGACTAACTTGTCCTTAAGGCCAGGGCCGTACCGGGTCTTGGTGGCAAATGAGGGAGCGGCAGCGCTTTTGCCCTCTAATGGCATCTGTGGATCACTAGCTGGAGGCCTTGGGACTCTAAGACCCAAGCTATTCAAGTGCTACAAATAACACCGCACGGCCCCCTGTCTTTCCTGTTTCCTCCCTGCGTCTATCAAGAAGGAGCAGCTGTTTTTTGAAGCCCTGCTTTCCTTCCCATGGCTTTGCTCACCCCCACGCTGCTTAGCCTCCAAACTCAGAGCCTTAACTTTCCCATGAATACAGTTTCTCTCCAGCTCAACTTGATTCATTCATGCGGGTCCTAGTTCTCTCTCTCTCTCTGCCATTCCAATTCTCCTCTTTCCATTACATTTAGGAGAACCCTGGCTGGATATGGTGGCTCACACCTGTAGTACCAGCACTTTGGGAGGCCAGGACAGGTGGATCACCTGAGGTCAGGAGTTTGAGACCAGCCTGGCCAATATGGCGAAACCCCATCTCTACTAAAAGACAAAAATTAGCTGTGTGAGGTGGCACATGCCTGTAGTCCCAGCTACACGGGAGGCTGAGACAGGAGAATCACTTGAACCTGAGAGGCAGAGGTTGCAATCATGCCACCGCACTCCAGCTTGGGTGACAGAGTGAGACTCTGTCTCAAAAAAGCCGCAAAATGACCAAGGAAAGGGCATTTATTTATGGTATAAGAGCGGAAACCAAAAGGCAGAGGTTCCTCGATGGAGCTCTGCTGAGACGGTGCATATCAGCCATTCAACCCCTTCAGCACGCGGCGCACATCCAGGAAAGCCCCGCTGGGATTGATTTAGGGGCTATAAAGAAACATTATCAAGTAGGTGAATTTGCAGCTACAGAATCTGCAGGTAACGAGGATTGATTGTAGATACACCAATGAACTGGATGTCAGATTTTCAACTTCACCCTCCAGGAGATAGCCAGCAACCAAGAGCTAGAAAAAGGGATTCCTGGAGGGTGGTGAAGAAAATAGAAGTCTTAGAGGCTCAGAGACAGACAAATGTAATCCCTCAGCTGTCACCTGAGCTGTGGCTATAAAATGAGGCAACAGATTAAGAACAGTAAGCATAAGATTGAGGCCAGGCTTGGAAGCTCGTGCCTGTAATCCCAGCACTTTGGGAGGCCAAGGCAAGTGGATCATTTGAGGTTGGGAGTTAGGGACAAGCCTGGCCAAAATGCTGAAACTCCATCTCTACTAAAAATGCAAAAAAATTTAGCCAGGCATGGTGGCACATGCCTGTAATACCAGCTATTTGGGAGGCCAAGGCAGGAGAATCGCTTGAACTGGGGAGGTGGAGGTTGCAGTGAGCTGAGATCTAGCCACAGCACTCCAGCCTGGGCAACAGAGCAAGACTACATCTCAAAAAAAAAGAAAAGAAATAAAAGATTGGGGCAGTCAGAAGCAACCACCGTCAGCAAAGGAAGGATGAGGGGGAGTGAATGAAGGGTCCACAGGAGAATTAAGACAGTGAGGGCCCTTGGGGCCATTCGGTGAAGCGGAGCCAGGTCACTGGTGAGTGTGCCAGGGAATCAATTAAGGATGAATATGAAGCTTGAGGCCAGGCCAGCATAATCACCATGTGGGCGCCCGTATTTCTTTACATTTGCTGACTGCCAATCCAGCTTCCTCTGTTTCTGTGAAATACAAAGGAAGAAATGCTGTGACTTCCCCTCATTCCAAGGTGAAACCAAAGAAGGGGAAACTGAGAGACCTGTCTGAAATCCTCCACCGAGCCAATGGGGAGGCCGGAATAGATACAGCCGGTCACCCGACCTGTTCTCTAGGCACAGCTTTTTGGCTTTGCCGCTTACATCTGCTTCAAGTTTTAGAAATTTCCAGGCTCTGGCTTTTTTGCTGCTTTGGGGAACAAAGCATGCCCTGTCGAGTGTACAGCAAACCTGTCCTGCTCCTAAATCCAATCATCTTCAAAACAGATGTCTGAGGTTTATTGTGCTACTCTCCAAATGTCATTATCATCCCTAAAGTGAAAAAAAGCTTTAATTATTATGAGCAGTGAAATTACCATATAATCTTCCAATTAACTGAATAAGGCACCAAATAAGTGCCCTCAAGCCTTAATTTCTACCTTGAAGTTAAGGTAGGTATCATGCTTACTTGGATCATCCTACACATCCTCAAAGTGGGCAGAGTTGAAAGGCTGTCTAAACAGGTGGGGTGGAAGGCGGTGCCCTTCTCCCTCCTGTCCGTGTGTCGTGCTCTGTTGGTCCTTCTGATTGGTTAGCGACCCTGAGTGTTTCTGAGAGCATTTTGTTGTATGCCGGGGCAGAACAACTAATCTGGCCAATTCCAAGCAGAAAAGATCAAGTACAGATTTCATATCTGAGTTTTAAGTGCTAGTAAAAAGTTGCATTAAGTTATCAAATGCACTGCGATCCTGGCTTCATCGCCAAGTGGCTCTGCAGTTTGAGGATTATGCTGCATCCCGAAGAAAAGAAAATTGTTCCGTTTAGATGCTTGGGGTAAAGGGGGATTGATCCAGTTAATTTTCAACTAATCTAAGTCAGATGGAGTTCGCTGCATAACTTTCTAAGGTTGGTGCTTGGTCAAAGAACAAGGTGATCATTTTTGTAGGATTGGAGGCCTTTGGTTGAAAAGGCATGAAGAAGTTTCTACCAGTCCTGTTTGAAATAAAATAGTAGTGTAATCTAAAGATTTTAATACAAGATCAACACAGCACATTTAGAGTAACTTTTGAAAATTGGTTGACGGATGTGCTTCTGTCTCTCTCTCTTTCCGTAGACGTGTGTGTAGCATATTACATAGAGAAATCTATAAGCCCTGGGTTATGTTGGTTGCTGATGAGGATTAACCAGAAGCTACTACTCACTTATTCACCTTTGATGTGCTCTACTTCTGGTAGTCTTCTTCACTGTGTCATTCATTCAAGAACAGTTCATTGGGCTGGATGTGGTGGTTCACACCTGTAATCCCAGCACTTTGGGAGGCTGAGGCGGGTGGATCATGAGATCTGGAGTTTGAGACCAACCTGGCCAACATGGTGAAACCCTATCTCTACTAAAAATACAAACATTAGCTGGGCCTGGTGGCATGCGCCTATAATCCCAGCTACTCGGGAGGCTGAGACAGAATGGCTTGAACCCAGGAGGCAGAGGTTGCAGTGAGCTGAGATTGTGCCACTGCACTGCAGCCTGGGTGACAAAGCAAGACTCCATCTTGGGAAAAAAACAAAAAATATTGCATGGTCATGTCAGCATCCTCCCCACCCCCCCTTCCCCAGATCAACCAAAAAAATGGAGAAAAATCTGGAAGGCCACTCCTTTAGACCACTCATGCTAAGTATGAGTGCACACTCACAAAGCCTGCAAGCCAGCTGTATTAGTTCATTGTTGCATTGCTATAAAGAAATCTCTGAGACTGGGTAATTTATGCTTGATCTTAGCCAAAAGCCTGAGAAGCAATGGGATTGCGTAATTTATAAGGAAAGAGGTTGAATTGGCTCACTCTTCTGCAGACTGTACGGGAAGCATAGCAGCTTCTGCTTCTGGTGAGGCCTCAGGAAGCTTCCAATCATGGCAGAAGATGAAGGAGGAGCAGTTCTCTGACATGGCAGGAGCAGGAGCCAGAGAGAATGACCAGTGGACGCGCTGTGCACTTTTTTATTTTTTTTTGAGACAGAGTCTTCCTTTGTCTTCCAAGCTGGAGTGCAATGGTGTGATCTTGGCTCACTGCAACCTCTGCCTCCTGAGCTCAAGTGATTTTCCTGCCTCAGCCTCCCAAGTAGCTGGGATTACAGGTGCCCACAACCATGCTGGCTACTTTTTGTATTTTTATTAGAGACGGGGTTTTGCCATGTAGGCCAGGCTGGTCTTGAACTCCTGACCTCAGTTGATCCACCCACCTCAGCGTTTCAAAGTGCTGAGATTACAGGCCTGAGCCACCACGCCTGGCCCCACACACTTTTAAACGACCAGATGTCATGAGAACTCACTCACTATCGTGAATACAATACCAAAGAGAATGCTGCTAAACCATCCATTGGAAACCTGCCCCCATGATCCAATTGCCTCCCACCACGCCCCAGCTCCAACACTGGGGATTACAATACAACACACAATTGCATGGAGATACAGATCCAAACTCTATCTCCAGCCCTTCTGCTCTCACCTCCCCCGTTTTAGACAACCAGGATTTGAATTGCCTGTTCCATTTCTGTGCCAAATTATGACTCTGAAGAGGATGCCTCTCTGCCCATTGTTGGACATTATGGGATGTACAGAGTGCTCCTTTTTCTGAAGCAATGACGTTGGCCATCAAGATTCATGCAGTATCTCTTGTTCTGTTTTTTATTTTTCCCCTTTTCTTTCTGTTCTTTTCCTTTTTTTTTTTTTGTTTTTTTTTTTTGAGACAGAGTCTCCCTCTGTCTCCCAGGCTGGAGTGCAATGACACGATCTGGGCTCACTGCAAACTCCGCCTCCAGGGTTCAGGTGATTCTACCGCCTCAGCCTCCCAAGTAGCTGCGATTGGCTAATTTTTCTGTATTTTTGTAGTGATGGGGTGTCACCATGTTTACCAGGCTGGTCTTGAACTCCTGACCTCAGGTGATCTGTCCGCCTCAGCCTCCCAAAGTGCTGGGATTACAGGCATGAGCCACCGTGCCTGGACTTTTTTCTTTTTTTTTAAGGGCACTCTGAGTGTTTGCATCTTCTACCACACAAACAAAGCCCAGTCCAGAGACAGTGTCTATTCCTGTCAAGACCTAGATGCAGCCCCCCAGGGCTGCCAGCATCCATCTCACTTGCCAGTTATGTTAAGAGCTTTCCCACCAGGGAATGTGCCTCGCAGCCATGCGCAGTCGCTGTTTCTCTTGCTGGCAGACAGAACAGTTCTTTTTTTTTTTTGAGATGTTGTTCCACTCTTGCTGCCCAGGTCGGAGTCCAGTGGCGTCATCTCGGCTCACGGCAACCTCCGCCTCCTGGGTACAAGGAATTCTCCTGCCTCAGCTGGGATTATAGTCATGCACCACCACGCCCTGGAAATTTTGTATTTTTAGTAGAGATGGGGTTTCTCCATGTTGGTCAGGCTGGTCTTGAACTCCCAACCTCAGGTGATCCATCCGCCTTGGCCACCCAAAATGCTGGAACTACAGGCTTGAGCCACCGCACCCAGCGACAGAACAGTTCTTATTGGCATTTTGAGCCCGAGGGGCATGGCTAGATTCAGCCCATCTCTGCACTGCTGCAGAACCACCTTGTTCACTCATTTTATGGACCCAGGGGACCGCCTCACAGGAGCACACAAAAAAAATCCACTTGGTGACTCCAGCCACCTCCTGAGCCTGGAAGGGAGTTTTCCTGATGGGTGTGAACCTGTTCTACTTCAAGGCATCTTTCACCTCTCCACAGGGCTGTGCCCCATATGGACATCCCGTTAATAAGCCAGGTGGCTATTACCCTCTTGCCTGAGTATACAGCCAAGACACTGGTCACTGCCCAGGAGTCAGTAAAAACCCAAACAGGGGGCTTCTACCACTGTTCAACTGATGAAATATCTATTTCACAATATCACACTCCTGAGGAACACTTAGACACCATGATTCTTTGAAAATCAGTTATTGGCATCATTCTGGTAAAAATCAGCAGCTAGGAAAACAGCATGCAATTCAGCTCACTGAGCTGACTGATTTTTACCGTCTTTAGCCAGATTAGCAGCCCTCCAAACAGGATGTTGTTTGTTCACCGCGAAATTGTCATTCACAGACCAAACAGCTGGGGGTGAGTGAGTTGAGAGTTGGTTATATAGGGCACTATCAAACTGTTGATAGAATCCAGCAGCTCCTCACTGTTCTAGAGTCAGTCGTAGGAGAAAAGAGGCTCCCTGCTTGGGAATATCTCCTCCCTGCATTCCTCAGGTAGAATGATCCAGTATAAACCATTTCCATTTTATTATGTTTCTTTCTCCCTTTTTTTTTTTTTCTGAGATGGAGTCTTGCTCTTGTTGCCCAGGCTGGAGTGCAATGGTGCGATCTCGGCTCACTGCAACCTCTGCCTCCCAGATTCAAGTGATACACCTGCCTCAGCTTCCCAAGTAACTGGGATTACAAGCGCCTGCTACCACGCCTGGCTAATTTTGTATTTTTAGCAGAGATGGAGTTTTTCCATGTGAGTCAGGCTGGTCTTGAACTCTCGATCTCAAGTGATCCACCTGCCTCAGCCTCCCAAAATGCTGGGATTACAAGCATGAGCCACCGTGCCTGGCCCCTCCCCTCACTTTTCAACCTTTTCCAAACAAGCTTCTGTCCCCAACCCCGATTCCATATGGTTTCAAAATGGTTCTTCACGGCCTCCGTGTTGCTGAAACCATGGGGTTGTCTAACTCTCCTTCTTTCTGAGCTTTTGGCACTGTAGACCAAACAGCTTGAGGCATGGGCAGGCAGCCTGGAGGACCAGAGCATTTGGGCAATGGCTGGTCCTCATGAGCCTGTCCTACTGCCACCCAGCAGCCCATCCTCGTGGGACTGAGGCTGGCTACGGAAGGCATTCTGCACCCCCTTGCTCCGTGTGTTACCCAAGGCTCCATGGTGCCTAGGCTTTCTTTATTGTTTAAAAGTGCAGGTCAGATAACTGCAGGTGAAGTTTTCTTAAACAATTTTGTTTATATATCCAAAGTGGATAACTGGGTGAGCTTTCACAAAGTAAAGCACATGCACGCCATGCAGATCAAGGAACAGGGCATGGCTAGCTCACCTGGGCGTCTCATTCTCCCCTCCCTAATGCTAGCTCCTCTCCTCCCAAAGGTAATGCTATCCTGGGGATACGGATTATTTTTTTCCTTTTAAATAGACTTAATGTGTTAGAGAAGTTCTAGGTTCATAGAAAAATGGAGCAGAGGCCAGGCACTGTGGCTCACACCTGTAATCCCAGCACTTTGAGAGGCCGAGGTGGGCAGATCACGAGGTCAGGAGTTTGAAACCAGCCTGACCAACATGATGAAACCCTGTCTCTACTAAAAATACAAAAAATTAGCCGGGCCTGGTGGTGCATGCCTGTAATCCTAGCTACTTAGGGGGCTGAGGCAGGAGAATTGCTTGAACATGGGAGGTGGAGGTTGCAGTGGGCAGAGATCTTACCACTGTATTCCAGCCTGGGTGACAAAGAAAGAAGAAAAGAAAGGAGAGAGAGAGAAAGAAAGGAGGGAGGGAGGGAAGGAAGGAAGTAAGGAAAGAAGGAAGGGAAGGAAAAGGAAAGAAACAGAAAAGAAAAGAAAGAAAGAAAAATGGAGCAGAAAGTGCAGAGTTTTCATCAACCTCTACCCCCATCTGCCACACACACACACACGCAGCTTCCCCCACTAGCAATATCAAACCTGAGTGGGATATTTGTTATAATCAATAAACCTACATTGACACATCACTGTCACCGAGAGTCCAAAGTTTACATGAGGGCTCACTCTTGGTGTTCTACATTGCATGGGTTTGGACATACGGACAATGACATGGATCCACCATTGTAGTATCACACAGAGTAGTTTCACTGCCCTAAAAATCCTCTGTCTTTCACCAATTCTTTCTTCCTTTCTCCTGACCTCTGGCAACCGTGGATATTTTCGCTGTCTCCATAGTTTTGCTTTATCCAGAATGTCATGTAGTTGGAATCATACAGTGCGCAGCCTTTTAGGATGGGCTTCGTTCACTTAGGAATATGCATTTAAGGTTTCTCCATGTCTTTTTGTGGTTTGATAGCTCATTTCATTTTAGTGCTAAATAACATTCCATTGTCTGGATGTGGGCCTAGGTTTCTTTGTTTTTGTTGTTGTTGTTGTTGTTTGAGATGGGGTTTTGCTCTGTTTCCCCGGCTGGAGTGCAGTGGCACAATCTCAGCTCACTGCAGCCTCCACCTCCAGGGTTCAAGCAGTTCCCCCACCTCGGCCTCCAACGTAGCTGGAATTACAGGGGCGTGCCACCACACCCGGCTAATTTTTTGCATTTTTAGTAGAGATGGAATTTCACCATGTTGGCCAGGCTGGTCTCGAACTCCTGAGCTCAGGTGATCCATCCGCCTCAGCCTCCCAAAGTGCTGGGATTACAGATGTGAGCCGCCACACCTGGCCAGGCCTAGGTTTTTGAAGAAGGAATTGAACTGAGTGCAGGGCAGGTTGTACTGCTGAAGCGTCTTCTTTGTACTTGGAATGTGCTAGAACGGATAGACTTCAAAGTGCAAAGCGTCTGAAGGATCTGGCATTAGTTAATTGTATGCACTGAGCTTCTGTCCCCAGAATACCACTCTCAGAGTAAGAATATGGCAAGGCCGGTTGGATAGGTGGGGCATGGATTGGAGGCTCAGGCCACTGCACTGCACATACAGGTCTTGATGTAAACGGTCTGGTGGAGGTCAAGTTCTGTTTAGCAGGGATAGACTATGTGACAGAGTGAAGAAAGGTAATGGTCTCAACGCAGCAAAAGCTTCATTCCCACTCATGTGACAGTCTGTGGAGCAGGCAGCTCCTCTCCTCATGAACCTGGGACCCAGGTATCTTCCATCTGGTGGCTCTGCTTCTCCGGAGCCTTGTTATTTTTTCCATCTAGCTATAGTGACAAGATCTTTTGGACGAGCCGTGAATATTAAACCAAAGGCAAACTCTGGAAATTGATTTGACGTGTGGTCAGCTGCTCACTTAGCACAGTCTGGGAAATGCTGGGGTGATGGACAAGAAGGTTTTCATGAGGAGGCTGAAGAGATCTAAGTATAGGGGTGCCAGCCTGGGGCACTTCAGCAGGGGCACTGGCCTAGGGGTAGCATCAGGGTGATCCTGATTTCCCTTGGGCAGGGTGTGGCTCACGACGGGGTGCTGAGAACCCACCAAGAAGGCTGGTACTTTCAGTACTCATTGTTTTATGAGGGCCTGCCTGTGTGCCAGGCGGGAAGACACTGACCAGAGGCCCAGGGCCACTGAAGGGTCTCGGCCTGGTCTCTTGGTTCCTGGGGGGTACACTGTACAAGCGATGATATAGTTCCAAGGGGCAGGATTCTGACACACACTCCTCGTACCAATGTCCATTTTGCCACTCATGTTAGATTTTGTTTCTCTAAGTGAACTTACTCAGGACAGCTGGGTTCTTGGCCATTCTTCCAGTGGTTTTCAAGGGAGAAAAAAGAGTTTCAGCAAGACAGCTAACGTCTGGATGAGCGAGCCAGGAAGTTTCTGTAGCCTTCCTCTAGTGAGCACTCTGGGCTGGTGGGCGTAAGGACCCCAGTTTCATGTGAGTCCGTGTGAAGAGACCACCAAACAGGCTTTGTGTGAGCAACATGGCTGTTTATTTCACTTAAGTGCAGGCGGGCTGAGTCTGAAAAGAGAGTCAGGGAAGGGAGATGGGGTGGGGCCGTTTTATAGGATTTGGGTAGGTAAAGGTAAATTACAAAGGGGGGTTGTTCTTTGGCTTGCAGAGTGGGAGTCACAAGGTGCTCAGTGGGGGAGGTTTTGAGCCAGGATGAGCCAGGAGAAGGAATTTCACAAGACAATGTCATCAGTTAAGGCAGGAACAGGCCATTTTCACTTCTTTTGTGGTGGAATGTCATCAGTTAAGGCAGAAACCGGCCATCTGGATGTGTACGTGCACGTCACAGGGGATATGATGGCTTAGCTTGGGCTCAGAGGCCTGACATTCCTGTCTTCTTATATTAATAAGAAAAATAAAATGAAATAGTGGTAAAGTGTTGGGACAGCAAAAATTTTGGGGGATGGTATGGAGAGATAATGGGCGATGTTTCTCAGCGCTGCTTCGAGCGGGATTGGGGTGGTGTGGGAACTTAGAGTGGGAGAGATTAAGCTGAAGGAAGATTTTGCGGTAAGCGGTGATATTATGGGGTTGTTAGAAGGAACATTTGTTATTTAGAATTATTGGTGATGGCCTGGACACAGTTTTGTATGAACTAAAAAACTAAACAGAGAGGAGAAAAACAGGTATTAAAGGTCTAAGAATTGGGAGGACCTAGGACATCTAATTAGAGTGCCTAAGGAAATTCAGCATAGTCCTGTCAGCAAAGATTATTTATTTACTTCAAGAGTTTAGAGTGGCAGCTTCGGAATAGCACCAGGAGATATCAGCTGTGATGGCTTGGAGAAACAGTGTAAACCGACAGTGTAAACAAGAGCAGGGCATGTATGAGTAGTTGGGAACAGTGAATAGGAGTATGACTAGATAGACGATAGTAGGGATGACAAGTTTTTTTGGGGGCACAGTCTATGTTGGCCTGGTGTCCAGAATTAGACTGGGGCCTAATAAAAAGGAGCGTCTATACAGGAGCTCCAATGGGCTGTATTTTGTAGCATTCTGAGGACAGGTCTGACTTCTGAGAAGGGAAAGTGGTAAAAGTATTGTCCAGTCCTTTTTAAGTTAGTGGCTGAGCTTGGTGACGTGTGTTTTTAAAAGACCTTCAGTCCATTCTACTTTTCCTGAAGACGGAGGACTGTAAGGGATATAAAGTTTTCACTGAATACTAAGAGCCTCAAAAACTGCTTGGCTGATTTCACTAATAAAGGCTGGTCTGTTATCAGACTGTATAGAGCTGGAAAGGCTAAACTGAGGAATTATGTCTGACAGAAGGCAAGAAATGACTGTGGAGGCCTTCTCAGGCCCTGTAGGAAAGGCCTGTACCTATCCAGTGAAAGTGTCTACCTAGACTAAGAGGTATTTTAGTTATCTGACTCGGGGCATGTTGAGTAAAGCTAATTTGCCAGTCCTGGGTGGGGGCAAATCCTCGAGCTTGATGTGTAAGGAAGGGAGGGGGCCTGAATAATCCCTGAAGAGTAGCAGAATAGCAGATGGAACACTGAGAAGTTATTTCCTTGAAGATAGATTTCCACGATGGAAAGGAAATGAGAGGTTCTAAGAGGCGGGCTAGTGGCTTGTACTATAGCATAGCCTGCCTTTGCTGGTGTGTGGCGATTAGGCCTGGTGGAACTGCCATCAATAAATCAAGCGTGATCAGGGTAAGGAAAAGGAAAGAAGGAAATATGGGGAAATGGGGTGAATGTCAGGTGGATCAGAGAGATACAGTCATGGGAGTCAGGTGTGGCATCAGGAATAATGTGGGAGGCCGGACTGAAGTCCGGGCCCGGAACAATGGTGACTGTGGGACTTAACAAAGAGTGAATACAGCTGAAGGACCCGGGGAGCAGAAAGTATATGCATCAGGTGTGAGGAAGAAAATAGATTTTGGAAGTTATGAGAAATGCAGAGAGTGAGTTGAGCATAGTTTGTGATTTTGAGGGCCTCTAAAAGTATTAGGGCGGCAGCAGCCGCTGCACGGAGACATGATGGCTAGGCTAAAACAGTAAGGTCAAGTTCTTTGGACAGAAAGGCTACAGGGTGCAGTCCTGGCTCTTGTGTAAGAATTCTGACCGCACTAACCATGCCTAGGAAGGAAAGGAGTTGTTGTTTTGTAAGGGATTGAGGTTTGGGAGATTAATCAGACATGATCAGCAGGGAGAGCACGTGTGTTTTTATGAGAATTATGCTGAGATAGGAAACAGATGAGGATGAAATTTGGGCTTGACTGAAGTAATGGGAGCTGTCTGTGAAGGCTTGTGGCAGTACAGCCCAGGTAATTTGCTGAGCCTGATGGGTGTCAGGGTCAGTCCAAGTGAAAGCGAAGAGAGGCTGGGATGACGGGTGCAAAGGAATAGTAAAGAAAGCATGTTTGTGATCCAGAACAGAATAATGGGTTGTGGAGGGAGGTACTGAGGATAGGAGAGTATATGTGTTTGCCACCATGGGGTGGATAGGCAAAACAATTTGATTGATAAGGCGCAGATCCTGAACTAACTTGTAAGGCTTGTCTGGTTTTAGGACAGGTAAAATGGGGGAATTGTAAGGAGAGTTTATAGGCTTTAAAAGGCCATGCTGTAGCAGGCGAGTGATAACAGGCTTTAATCTTTTTAAAGCATGCTGTTTGGTGGGATATTGGGGTTGAGTGGGGTAAGGGTGATTAGGTTTTAATGAGATGGTAAGGAGTGCATGATTGGTCGCCAAGGAGGGTGTAGAGGTATCCTATACTTGTGGGTTAAGGTGGGGAGATACAAGAGGAGGATGTGAAGGAGGCTTTGAACTGGCAGAAAAGGTGGCAATGAGGTGTGGCTGTAGCCCAGGAATAGTCAGGGAAGCAGATAATTTCGTTAAAGTGTCTTGGCCTAATAAGGGAACTGGGCAGGTGGGGATAACTAAAAAGGAGTGCTTAAAAGAGTATTGCCTAAGTTGGCATCAGAGCTGGGGAGTTTTAAGAGGTTTAGAAGCCTGGCTGTCAATACCTACAACAGTTACGGAGGCAAGGGAAACAGGCGCTTGAAAAGAAGGTAATGTGGAGTGGGTAGCCTCCGTATTGATTAAGAAGGGGACGGACTTACCCTCCACTGTGAGATTTACCTAAAGCTCGGCGTCCATGATGGTCTACGGGGCTTCTGAGGTAATCAGGCAACATCAGGCTTCAGCTGCTAAGCTGAGAAGGAGTCAGTCAGAGAGGTTTGGGCCAGAGTTCCAGGGGCTCTGGGAGTGGCTGCCAGGTGAGTTGAACAGTCCGATTTCCAGTGGGGTCACGCACAGATGGGACGTGGCTTAGGAGGAATCCTAGGCTGCAGGCATTCCCTGGCCTGGTGGCCAGATTTCTGGCACTTGTAGCAAGCTCCTGGGGGAGGAGGTTCTGGAGGAACGCCTGGCTGCTCTGGTTCAGGCGTTTGGAAGTTCTTGTTTGCTGGAGATGTGGCTGGAGTTTGTCTCACGGTGGAGGCAAGGAATTACAACCTTTTTCTATTATTGTACACCTTGAAGGTGAGGTTAATTAAACCCTGTGGTGGGGTTTGAGGGCCAGAGTTTAATTTTTGGAGTTTTATTTAATGTAGGGAGCAGATTGGGAAATAAAATGTATACTGAGAATAAGACAGCCTTTTGACTTTTTAGGGTCTAGGGCTGCAAAGTGTCTCAGGGTTGCTGCCAAACAAGCCATGAACTGGGCTGGATTTTTATATTTGATGAAAAAGAGGCTAAATGCTATCTGATTTGGGATAAAGAAAAAGAATTAACATTGACTATATGTTTAGTTCCAGGCACCTTTTTAAGAGTAAATTTCTGAGCAGGTTGGGGAGGGCTAGTCATGGAATGAAACTGTAAGCTGGACCGGGTGTGAGGAGGGGAGGTGATAAAAGGATTACAGGGTGGAGGAGCAGAGGCTGAGGAAGAATTGGGACCTAGCTGGGCCTGGCGAGGAGCAGCCTGGGGAGGAAGGGAGAGGTCAGATTGGTCTGTAAAAAAGGAAGATTGGAAAGACTCAGTGATGCTTGGGTTTGGGACTGAGGGGACAGGCGGGAGGGAAAGGAGGAAGATTTGGGATGAGTTGCTTTGGGCACAGAGACTAGGAAGGGACCAATGTGTAAAAGAATGCCTGGAAGTCAGGCACCTCAGACCGTTTGCCTATTTTACGACAAGAATTGTTTAGATCTTGCAGGATGGAAAAATTGAAAGTGCCATTTTCTGGCTATTTGGAACTACTGTTGAGTTTGTATTGGGGTCAAGCAGCATTGCAGAAGAAAATAAGATGCTGAGATTTTAGGTCAGGTGAGAATTGAAGAGGTTTTAAGTTCTTAAAAATATAGGCTAAGGGAGAAGAAGGAGGAATGGAGGGTGGAAGGTTGCCCATAGTGAAGGAAGCAAGCCCAGAGAAAAGAGACAGGGAGGGAAGGGGTTCAGGGGTTCTTACCCTCCAGAAAAGTGGGAAAGGGGTTGGGATGCAGAGATACAAGGTCTGGGCATGGAAATAAGGGATGGGGGCACAGAGAAAAGGGGTCGTGGTGTGGAAATAAGGGATTGGGGTGCAGGGATATGAGGTTGGGGTGCTAGTCCCTTCCCCAGAAAAGTGGGACTTGCCACTAAGGGTGAAGGAGAAGGGGTTGGGGGTTTCTTGCCCCCTAGAATGGTGGAGAAGGGGTACAGACATGGAGAGATGGGGTTGGGGTACTTGCCCCTCTCCCAGAAAAGTGGGACTTGCCGCTAAGGGTGAAGGAGAAGGGGTTGAGGGGTACTTGCCCCTCCCACAGAGAAGCAGAGAAGGGGTAGAGACATGGAGAGAAGGGGTTGGGGTACTTGCGCCTCCCACAGAAAAGCGGGACTTGCCACTAAGGGTGAAGGAGAAGGGGTTGAGGGATACTTGCCCCTCCCCCAGAAAAGCAGAGAAGGGGTAGAGACATGGAGAGAAGTGGTTGGGGTACTTGCCCCTCCCACAGAAAAGCAGAGAAGGGGTACAGACACGGAGAGAAGGGGTTGGGGTACTTGTCCCTCCCGCAGAAAAGCGGGACTTGTCACTAAGGGTGAAGGACCAAGGCAGGCGTCCCTGGGTGGTCTGACACCTTTGAAACGTGGGTGAATAATCAGAGAGAGAGGCGTCCCTGCAATGATTAAACACCAAGGGAAGGCTGCCTTCCCTGTCCATGACCACCACCAAAGTTTTGGGTCCATGGATAAAACGTGTCTCCTTTGTCTCTACCAGAAAATGAAAGGAACTGAAATTAAGAGAAGGGAGAGATTGAAGACTGGAAAGGAGAAAGTGGTTGACAGACAGAGAGGTTGCAGAAGAGAGTAAGAAGAGGCCACTTGCCCGATTTAAAACTGGTGAGATGTTCCTTGGGCTGGTGGGTCTGAGGACCTGAGGTTGTAGGTGGATCTTTTCATGCAGCAAGGAACAGGAGGACATGGGATTGATCTCCCAAGGGAGGTCCCCCGATCCAAGTCACAGCACCAAATTTCATACACGTCCATGTGAAGAGACCACCAAACAGGCTTTGTGTGAGCAACATGGCTGTTTATTTCACCTGGGTGCAGGCGGACTGAGTCTGAAAGAGAGTCAGTGAAGGGAGATGGGGTGGGGCCGTTTTATAGGATTTGGGTAGGCAAAGGAAAATTACAGTCAAAGGGGGGTTGTTCTCTGGTGGGCAGAGTGGGGGTCACAGTTACTCAGTGGGGGAGGTTTCGAGCCAGGATGAACAAGGAGAAGGAATTTCACAAGACAATGTCATCAGTTAAGGCAGGAACAGGCCATTTTCACTTCTTTTGTGGTGGAATGTCATCAGTTAAGGCAGGAACCGGCCATCTGGATGTGTATGTGCAGGTCACAGGGGATATGGTGTCTTAGCTTGGGCTCAGAGGCCTGACACCCAGGGCAGGCTGGCTCAGCCCCTTTGACTTCAGATTTCAGGGAAGGCCAGGGAGCTGGATTGGGTGCCTGAATTTTCTGAGAATTATGTTTCCGAGAAGATTTTGAAACCTAAACAGGAATACTTTACACACAGGTCATCAAGCAGGAACTGGGAAGTTCCGAAGCTGCCCTCCTTCATGCCACCTCCTCCCTTCAGAGGCCAAGGGCTGCCAAGCTGTCTCCCACACACCTCAGTGAAAAGTCCCTGGCTCTCCTCCCAGCCACCTCGCTGTGACTTTGTGAGGTGTGAGAAGGAGGAAGGGGATCTACGTTCTGCATGAACCTTCCTTCCTCCTTGCCGAGTAATAGTTTAGGCCCCTGTGTCTGCTGGGCCTCAGAACTTCTCAGAGCCCAGGGCCCACTGTGGCTCCTGCAAGCTGCCTGGGAATTCCACGGAGGCTGACGGGCTGCCTGTCTTATTCCCAGTCTGCTGCAACCCCTTTCCTAAGCTTGGGTGGCTGAAAACAACAGAAATTCATCCTCTCACAGTTCTGGAGGCCAGAGACTGAATGCAAGTGTTGGCAGGGCTGTGCTGCCTTTGAAGGTTCTAGGGCAGAATCCTTCCTGGCCTTTTCCAGTTTTGGGTGGTGGCCGGCAACGCTCAGCATTCCTTGGCTTCAGATGCATCATTCCAGCTGCACACGGCTGTCTTCCCTCTGTGTCTCTTCTTTTCTTCTTATAAGGACACCAGTCACATGGTGTGAAGGGCCCACCTTACTCCAGTAGGTCGCCAAGTTAATTCGTTACATCTGCAACCACCCTATTTCCAAATGTCACATTCTGAGGTTCCTGATTGAAGGGCTGGGTTGCCCCTCCACACCTGTGGGCGTTTCTAGTCAGGTGGAAGGGGAGACTTGGAAAAGAAAGAGACACAGAGACAGTATAGAGAAAGAAAATAGGGCCCAGGGGACGGGCGTTCAGCATATGGAGGACCCCTGCTGGCACCGGCCTCTGAGTTCCCTTAGTATTTATTGATCATTATCAGGCATTTCCCAGAGAGGTGGATTTGGCAGGACAATAGGGTAATAGCAGAGAGAAGGTCAGTAAGAAAACACGTGAACAAAGGTCTCTACATCTTAAACAAGGTAAAGAATTAAGTGCTGTGCTTTTGATGTGCATACACATAAACATCTTAATCCATTAAAGAGCAGTATTGCTGCCAGCATGTCCCACCTCCAGCCCCAAGGTGGTTTTCCCTTATCTCAGTAGATGGAATATACAATCGGGCTTGACACCGAGACATTCCATTGCCCAGGGACAAGCAGGAGACAGATGCCTTCCTCTTATCTCAACTGCAAAGAGGCTTTCCTCTTTCACTAATCCTCCTCAGCACAGACCCTTTACGCTTGTCGGGCTGGGGGATGGTCAGGTCTTTACCTGCCCACGAGGCCATATCTCAGGCTATCCCATGGGGAGAAACCTTGGACAATACCTGGCTTTCCCAGGCAGAGGTCCCTGTGGCCTTCCGCAGTGTTTTGCGTCTCTGAGTACTTGAGATTAGGGAGTGGTGATGACTCTTAACAAGCATGCTGCCTTCAAGCATTTGTTTAACAAAGCACACCCTGCACAGCCCTTTATCCATTTAACCCTGAGTTGACACAGCAGGTGTCTCAGGGAGCACAGGGTTGGGGGTAGGGTTACAGATTAACAGCATCTCAAGGCAGAAGAATTTTTCTTAGTACAGGACAAAATGGAGTCTCTTATGTCTACTTTCTACACAGATGCAGTAACAATCTGATTTCTCTTTCTTTTCCCCACACTGATAAATGTGAATTTGAAGGGACGCCATTCAACCCACAGCAGAGCCCCACCATCACCTCTCTGCACAGGGCACCCTGCCTGTCTTTCCTCTCTAGCACCAAGACAGAGCCAAGAGTGATTTCTTGAAATGAAACTGCATCGTCTCATCCCAATAAGGCATGGCCTCACTAGTGGGAGATGAGCAAATGAAAGCCTCCCTCAGGATGGGCATCCACCCATCCAGGGGACTCTCACCCCGATTTTTTTTTCCTGGTTCATAAAGGTGCTTCAGGACTTCTTGGCTCCTGGCCAACACCTTAGTGCTTCCTGAAGGGGAAAGAGGCCTCCAAACCATTCACTGGGCCATCCCAGACCGAGGTTTCTGACCCAGACATTGAAACAAGAGGAGTTCCGTTATCCCCATTGCAGGGCATGTGACAGGGGCATGGCTCGATTCTCAGTACCCTGCTGCTCAAACCCCTAGAGGGAGCGTGCAGACAAGCAGGTCGTTGGGAGCGTTTCTGGGCTCCAACCCCACAGTAGCGTGTGGAATTGGGTGTTTACAGCTCCCGAAGCCCCAGTGGGCAGGTGTTACAGTGGTCTTCTTCAGTTTTGCCATCTGCAGGTGGCTCGTGTTAATTAGCTCAATGAGGCTCTCTGCCTTATCACAAAGACAGGAGGGCTTTCTGTATCCCGGGTTCTTGCCCTAGTGTACTTGAAAAATCAGATCGCAAGTGGACTTGGAGAATGAACGCAAGATTGTATTGAGTGGAGGAGGTGGCTCTCAGATGGATGGGGAGCCAGAAGGGGGGTGGAGTGGGAAGGTGGTCTTCCCCTAGAGTCAGGCTGCCCAGCAGCCAGACTCTCCTCCGACCGCCCCTGACTGAATTCCACATCACCCTGCTCTCAAAAGCCTGCCAACATCTGCTGATGTCTGTCGGTGTGCTCTTCTGCTTCTCTGCTCCTCTCGACGTCCAGCCACTTGTGTCTGTGCCCACTAGGGTCTGAGTTTTTTATGGGCACAGAATGGGGGTCATAGCAGGCTAGAGTAGTCTTGGAAAATGCAACATTTGGACATGAAAACAGGAGTGCCTGTTCTCACTAAGGTCCAAGGGCACAAGCCCGAGGGCAGAGCCCTCGCCAGGGACCCCACCCTTCTCTACCCAGCACTCCCCTGCCCCGCTTCCATATCAACATGAAAGCTGACATTGGCTCCTGTGCCCCACCTCTGGGCCTGGTTTGGTGACCTCTGCACCAGAGCTGCTAGGGAGGCCCCATCCCACATGTTGTTAACAGCCCTTCCCCAGGGGAACCAACATCCTCCTGTCCCCAAACCCAAGGAGGAGTGGTGGGTGCCTGAGCCTCTTGTAACCCGACTGAATATTTTCCAGGTTACCTAACCAAACTCCTGCAAAACCACACCACCTCTGCCTGTGATGGGGACTATTTGAATCTACAGTGCCCTCGGCATTCTACGATAAGTGTTTAATCGGCATTTTATGGGCAAGATTACCAAGTGTGTAGTTCCCAGAAGCCTGCCTCCCAGAGGGAAGACAGCTTAACCTGTGTGGCACCCACCACCTTCCAGGTATTGCCTTTTATAGACACGTTAAGATGATACAGTTTCAACAGACACTCTTTCTCTCTCTCTGGGTATAAATATATTTGTGATTATATAGTTCAATCCAAGCAAAACTGATCCATGAAAAATCCCATCTTATACAGATCACCAGTTTTGCAGGTGAGCTATTATTTGCTTCTGAAAGGATTTGTTACCCAACAAAACTAAATAGAATTCCTACCTATTGTAGAGACCCCTTTGTACACTTCAATATGAATTTATTTGTAGGTTAAACTTTACTTCAGTATAGCAAAGTACAACCAGGATAGTTTCCAACCTCCAGGCCCATATCTCCCATAAATACTCCTGTAGAAAGGGAAGGTGGGTTCCTTAAAGGAAACCACAAGTATCTCTTTGAGGCACACATCTGAACTCATGACCAACTTCTTAGAAAATGTACTCAAAGGTCCAGGTGCGATGGCTCATGCCTGTAATCCCAGCACTTTGGGAGGCCAAGGCTGGTGGATCACGAGGTCAGGAGATCGAGACCATCCTGGCTAACACGGTGAAACCCTGTCTCTACTAAAAATACAAAAAATTAGCCAGGTGAGTTGGTGGGCGCCTGTAGTCCCAGCTACTCCAGAGGCTGAGGCAGGAGAATGGCATGAACACGGGAGGTGGAGCTTGCAGTGAGCCGAGATCATGCCACTGCACTCCAGCCTGGGCTACAGAGTGAGACTCCATCTCAAAAAAAAAAAAAAAAAAAAAATCAAATCATTATTAAACATTTTTACTAATTAAGTGGTTTTGGAGTACATTCTTTAAAAAAAAACAATTATGTTTTCTTCAACAGTGCACACAAAATGCCAACCCTGTATGACATTGCAAAGAAAGATTTTACCATGATAAGCAGATTAAACAAACAAACTTTTCCTTGAATTCTTTGGGAACAAAGTACAACCTGGTCCAAATCATCCTAACCTAGAATGCACCATCAGCTTGACAGTCAGTTGTTCCTGGATTTACCAGATTTGGGGCAGACGTTTCATGCTTCTCTAAAGAGGGATTCTTAACTGACACCGTGCCTTGTTTTTGTCCTTTTCCTAGTAAAGGAAATGATTTGATTTGGTATCATATCGTCTTTCTTGCTTTTTTCTTTTTTTAATTAGAGACGAGGCCTTGCTATATTTCCCAGACTGGTCTCCAACTTCCAGGCTCAAGCAATCCTCCTGCCTCAGCCTCCCTCCCAAAATGCTGGGATTACGGGTATGAGCCACTGTGCCTGGCCTCTTTCTTGTCTTTTAAACAAATAAATGTAAGCTGGGCATGGTGTGCATTCATATATTCCCAGGTACTTGAGCAGCTGAGGTGAGAGGATCCCTTGAGACTAGGTTTGAGCCCAAGAGTTCAAGGATGCAGTGAGCTATGATTGCACCACTGCACTCTAGCCTGTGTAACAGAGTGAAACCCTGTGTCTAAAAAACCAAACTAATGCCGGGCACGGTGGCTCATGCCTGTAATCTCAGCACTTTCGGAGGCTGAGGCAGGTGGATCACGAGGTCAGGAGATCGAGACCATCCTGGCTGACATGGTGAAACCCCGTCTCTACTAAAAATGCAAAAAAATTAACCGGGTGTTTTGGCACATGCCTGTAATCCCAGCTACTTGGGAGGCTGAGGCAGGAGAATTGCTTGAACATGGGAGGCGGAGGTTGCGGTGAGCCGAGATCGTGCCATTGCACTCCAGCCTGGGCAACAAGAGTGAAACTCCATCTCAAAAAAAACAAAAAATAAACAAAAACAAAACTAAGCTAAACTAACGTATAAATAATTCATACACACAAGGGGATGCCAGTTGTGGGGCTGGAGGTGAGGTTTAACTGGGCTCTCTCCAGAGAGAGAAAGAAGCTTAATGCTTCTTTCAAGTAATTTCTGGTCTGTCTTTACCTATGTGGATCCCAAGCCAACATTTGAGAAAAGGCTCCCTTCAGTGAAGGAATGTGTGACCTTAAGTGGTGAGCGAGAGAAACTTCCTTTCTAGCCAGGCCCTTCCTGGGACCTAACTCCATGCGTCTGCCTCCTTAACGCCAGCACGTCTCGTCCATTTGCCCCTTAGTATAATTCCCAGGGTCTTTGTACTTGTCAACAGGTTACTTCCCACCCGCTTCCTGCAGAGGGCTTTGTTTTCTGGAGTCAGAGAGAGCATGAGCTCACAGGGCCATCCCCACTGCCGCCTTCTCAGGGTGCAGCCCCAGGGAAATGAGCAGTGGACTTGGACAGAGCTCATCAATTCCTTCTGGGGGAAGCTGATGGTGCCTTCAATTTTTGTTTCTGCTTCAGATGAATTAAAAAAAAAAAAACCGTGTGTGAAGACCAGGAGCTGAAACTGCACTGCCATGAATCCAAGTTCCTCAACATCTACTCTGCGACCTATGGCAAGAGTACCCAGGAAAGGGACATCTGCTCCTCTGAGGCAGAGCGGCTCCCCCCTTTTCGGTACGTCCTTTTGTGTGTATATTACCCAGGGTTGTCTAGAGGGACAGAACTAATAGGCTATATGATTGTGGAAGTCAATACTTAATAACACAATCACAATCTTATGATCATGTAAGTTAATACTTAATAAACTCCCATATGTGTGTGAGTGTGTGTGTGTGTGTGTGTGTGTGTATAAATGCTTGTAAAGAGTAATCAGCCAAAAATAAATAAGTAAAAGAACAAGAACTGGCCGGGCACAGTGGCTCACGCCTATTATCCTGTCACTTTAGGAAGCCGAGGTGGGTGGATCACGCGGTCAGGAGTTCAAGACCAGCCTGACCAACATGGTGAAACCCCACCTCTACTGAAAATACAAAATTATCTGGGCATGGTGGCGCATTGCTGTAATCCCAGCTACTTGGGAGGCTGTGACAAGGATGATCACTTGAACCTGGTAGACGGAGTTGGCAGTGAGCTGAGATCTCACCACTGCACTCAGCTTGGGTGACAAGGGTGAAACTCTGTCTCAAAAAAAAAAAAAAAGACACGGTCCTGTTTTCATGGGATGAACAGTTGAGGGAGAAAGGCAAGCATTAACCAAATAGCCAGACACATCATCATGCCCTATTGTGACAAATGCTATTTTAGAAAAGGGAAGACTATAGCAGTGGAGGGGGCCTAATTTAGCTTTGGGGTGGTGGTTTAAGTCTTCCAAAGAGAACCATCCTGTAGGGTGAACACTGGGGTGTGCACACTAGCTGCACACTGGGGGCTGAGACGCTGAGGTTGCTGAGTGGGAGAGGAAAGGTGTTGATAAGGAGGAAGATTTCCCTGGTTTCAACTGCTGAGAACAGGGTCCTGCACACAGTAGGAGCTCCATGAAGAGTGGTCCCTAGTGTTTTCACCAACATATCTGAAGTGGAGCAGGACGGTGATCAATCACACCCCAGTCCCCGACCTCATTCTGAACCAATTTGAAACAAGGAGATGCAAAAATCTGACAACTGTGTTGAAAAAGGTGATTTTAAAGGTCCTAAAAGATTCTCTGGATATCAGAGCCAATTTCACATAGTAGAGGGGCACATTCCCTGCCGTGGCCTGTGTCATACACAGCCAATTTAACCTTTTCACTGCCTGGTTATTCTGCAAAGTGCATCCGAGAATGCCCTTCATCTCTGAGCTCCTCTTCAAAATTCTGATTCCTCCTCAAACTGTAAAGCCTCTGGCATTTGCCAAGAGCCAAGGCCCTCCTGAAGCCACAGTTTGAGAACAAGCCAAGAGGCAGACATGAGAAAGAAGTACCACTCCTGGCAGGGAGAGCTGACACTTCCCAGGCTACTGCATCCTTCTCGGGGCCCAGAAATGAATGAGAGGTAATTAAAGCAGAAAGCATTTTGCAGCAGCTCAGCTCAGGTCTCCAAAGCTGCCATGGTCCCAGGATCAGTGGTGTGCCCTGAGGACAGCCAAGGGACAATCCCTTGAGGCCCTGGAAATCATCAGCCACCTCCAGCAACTTCACGGGGCCTCCCTGGGAAGTCTCCCTTGCTGCTGATGGGCACGAAGGCACCAGGGCCTCCTGTACATGGAAAACTCACAATCTAGGAATGCCCTGTGGTTGTTGATCCTGGGACATCCCCAGAAGAATTTAGTTAAGCCCTCCGAGAAAGGAAACAAGGTTTTCTTGCTGCTGAAGATGTCTCACTCGTTTTTTTTTAAAAAGCAGTGCAATTGAATTTGCAGTTTGTTTTCGCTTTCTTTCCATTTCCTGTTGCTACTTCTCCAAGATCTCAGCTGAGCTGAGGAACAAAGAAAAATAAGCAATTTTGTGCAGCAGGGATATTCGGTTTCCACTCCCTTCTCCCAGCCTGTGGCAGTGTGCTTGGCCTGCAGAATTCTTGCTCTGCCCTCTGTTTCAGCGGGTGCTGTCATGTGCCAGCTGCTTTGCCTGGGGATTCTGACATCCAGGGCTTATTCTTAGCATCAGTTCAGCAGAGTCTTAAACCACCTTCAAAGGAGTCGGTCACGCTGCCATCCTCTCTGCATCTTTCTGTAGTCATTTCTGATGATATTTAGCAAATCACTTTAGCACAGAGTCTTCGAATTCTTTCCAGATTTACGATGGAAACACAGAGGCAAAGAGCTTGGGGTAGAAAGCAGAAGAGCAGGTGCTGGGAGAGTTTGGTGGTGGATTTTGAGTTGGTCAATCATTTTGCTTTACTAAGTCCAGGGAAGCTCATCTTCAGAGTTAACTGCTATATATATATATACATATATATATATTTTTTTTGAGATGGAGTCTTGCTCTGTCACCCAGGCTGGAGTGCAGTGGCACACTCTCAGCTCACTGCAACCTCCACTTCCTGGGTTCAAGTGAGCACGTCTGGCTGATTTTTGTATTTTTTAGTAGAGATGGGGTTTCACCATGTTGGCCAGGCTGGTCTTGAACTCCTGACTCAAGTGATCCACCTGCCTCAGCCTCCCAAAGTGCTAGGATTACAGGCATGAGCCACCGTGCCTGGCCCAGAGTTAACCACTCTATTGAGGTATTGTTTATTTTTCTTAAAAGTCTATTACAAGGGAATAAAATTCAATGATTTTTAGTAAATTTAGAGTTGTGCAACCATCACTACCCTCCAGTTTTAAAACATTTTCACAATCCCCCAAGCTCCCTTGTGCCCATTTGCCATCACTGCCCCATTCCCAACCCCCCGGTCCCAGATAACCACACATCTACTTTCTCTCTAGATTTGCCTTTTCTGAATATTTCATACAAATGGAATTATGCAATGGATGGTTTTGTGTGTGTGTGCACGGCTGACTTCTTTAACTGAATGTAATGTTTCAGAGGTTCATCCATGTTGTAGCATGTATCATATCAGTACTTCACTTTTTATTTTTTTGGAGTTGAAATCTCACGCTGTCACCCAGGCTGGAATGCAGTGGTGCGATCTTCGCTCACTGCAACCTCTGCCTCCCAGGTTCAAGCAATTCTCCCTGCCTCAGCCTCCCAAGTAGCTGGGATTACAGCCTTGTGCCACCAAGCCCAGCTAACTTTGTATTTTTACTACAGATGGGCTTTCAAATATCTTGGCCAGGTTGGTCTCAAACTCCAAACTCCTGACCTCAAGTAATCTGTCCTCCTCGACCTCCAAAAGTGCTGGGATTACAGGTGTAAGCCACCATGCCGAGCCTTCATTCCTTTTTATTACTGAGGTATATTCTGCTGGATGGATATATCATATCTTGTTTTTATTCTCCATTTTTTAAATATTGCAAGATGGGCCCAAAACCACCTCTCTGGAGCATTTGATGATCACGTGGATACCATCGGGTTGTGTGTATGTATGTGTATCTAACAGGGAGAGTGAGTGACTCTTGCACTGATTTGGAAAGTGATTTTAAAATCTTATCTACATTGCATTTAAACATACATTAAGAGTCCACATTTTAAAAATATACCACATATTTAAAATATTTCTTTTTGGCTTTTAGTTCCCAAGAACATACTGACAGTGATTGACCCAGCCATTGCTAATCTAAACCTTCTTTGAAGCAGAAAGATGGTGAATATGGTAATTTTTATGGCTTACTACCAGAATTTCTCTTTAAGTAAAGGTAAACAGCCCCTGGGTGACCACAGTTGGGCACACGTTGATTAGAATGGAAGGGGTTGTCAGGAGGTGTGTTTGAGTACCAGTCCTGGTGATGATAGTGCTTTGGCCAATAGTTGCAGTGAACACCATTTTATTTTGTTTTGACTTTTTTAACATCAGAAGTAGGATAAACCTCCCCTTCATTCTCCTCTCACTTCCTAAAAGGAAAATCACTTTGAAAAGACACCTGCTCAGAAATAAATTTGGGCTTCCTGGGTTACACAATGAGCTTTTGCAAAGCTCAGCCCGTTGGAACCGACGTAGGTGGCAGTGCCGGCTAGGACCTGAGGGCCTCTGTACCTCTGTACACACCACCTTCCTCCTTAGTTTCCTTCCTTCCTTCTTTCCTTTCTTTCTTCCTTCCTTCCTTTCCTTTGCTTCGAGTTTCACTCTTGTTGCCCAGGGCCAGCTAGGACCTGAGGGCCTCAGTACCTCTGTACACTCCACCTTCGTCCTGAGTTTCCTTCGTCCCTTCCTTCCTCCCTTTCTCCCTACCTCCCTACCTCCCTCCCTCCCTCCCTCTCTCTCTCTCTCTCTCCCTCTCTCCCTCTTTTCTTCCTTCCTTCCTTCTTCTCCTTCTTCCTCTTCTTTCTTTCTCTCTTTTTTCTTTTTCTCTTTCTGTCTCTTTCTTTCCCTCCCTCCCTCTCTGTCTCTCTCTTTCTTTCTCTCTCTCTTTCTTTCTTTCTTTCTTCCTTCCTTTCTTCTTTTTCTTTAGAGTTTTGCTTTTTCTCACCCAGGCTGGAGTGCAGTGGTGCAATCTCCACTCAATGCAACTTCTGCTTCCAGGTTCAAGTGATTCTCCTGCCTCAGCCTCCCGAGTAGCTGGGATTATAGGTGTCCACCACCACACCTTGCTAATTTTTGTGTTTTTAGAAGAGACGGGGTTTTACCATGTTAGTCAGGCTGGTCTTGAACTCCTGATCTCAGGAGTTGCCCTCACCTCAGCCTCCCAAAGTGCTGGGATTACAGGTGTGAACCACTGCACCCGGCCCCTCCTTAGTTTTCACTTGGCTTTTGTAAATGAGGTGGATGGTTTTTGCTGGGGGGGTTGACGGGATTGAGCATTTGGATTTTCTTATCAAATCCAGAATGGAATTCAAACCCATGGGGTCCCTAATAGAAATTGCAGAGATCCAGTAGAGCATCTAAGATGTTAGGCTTTGGTGAGAGTTTTGTCTTGTGTTACCTTTATTGTATGTATTAGGTCTTTCCCCCCGAGTATAAAAGTAAAGTATGTTTGATACGAAAACATATGAAAGCACCCCTAGTCCAAAAGCTCAGAGAGAACTATGGTAATGTTCTTCTGAGTCCTTCTAGCTGGCCGCCTTGGCTTTCTGGCAGGCTCTGTGTTCCTTAGCTCCACTTCTCTTTCTTTAAAAAAAAAAAATTAACTTAGTAATTAACTATTATTATTATTTTTCTAAAGATAGGGCTTTGCCAAGTTGCCCTGGCTGGTCTTGAACTCCCAGGCTCAAGCGATCCACCCACTTCATCCTCTAAAGGTGCTGGGATTACAGGCATAAGCCACCACACCCAGCCTCCTCTTATTTTTCTAACAGGGTTCCCACCCGATCCATAAACAGCCTGGTCCCACTGCAGTGGGGACCTGAGAGCCAGAGCTGTGCCATCTCTCCTCAAAGGCATCTGTCCTGTCTGACATGGCTAGGAGTCCCCCAATCCATCACCAGGCTACCCTGTCACAGGCTTGCTAAGCTCCATCCAGCAGTGTAACCAGGATCTAAAAGCGGATTTGCCTCACATTTTGCTGTTGTTTCCAAAAAAAAGTAGCCCAATACCACCTCCCTCTGTAACGGAGGATTGTTTTATCTCTGGCCACACAGCGGACAGCAACTCCATGCTTAACATGAGATATTATTGGCCAGGGGCGGTGGCTCATGCCTGTTATCCCAGCACTTTGGGAGGCCGAGGCAGGCAGATCACCTGAAGTCAGGAGTTCGAGACCAACCTGGCCAAAGTGGTGAAGCCCCATCTCTAATAAAAATACAAAAATTTGCTGGTCATTGTAGCACGTGCCTGTAATCCCAGCTACTCAGGAAGCTGAGGCAGGAGAATCGCTTGAACCCAGGAGATAGAGGTTGCAGTGAGCCGAGATCGCACCATTGCACTCCAGCCTGGGCAACAAGAGTGAAACTCCATCTCAAAAATAAATAAATAAATAATTAAAATAAAATAAAGTGAGATGTTATTAAGCCCCCAAGGGGCGTGATGAATGTCACTGTCTTTAGGATGGGAAAATCCATTTGTTCCCTTCCGCAGTGGAGTGGAAGACAAGCACCTGAAGTTGGAACCAACACTTAAAACAATCTCTAATCCTTTTTGTACTTTAATATTTTTGGGGACTGCTTACTATTTAATAAGTGCTCTTCCTGGGTTAATCTTCTATAATTTAGCCAGAGGCCCATTTGTTTGATTTCTGTGATGTTTAATTATTCTGGCGGTCCCTGGGGTAGGAACAGCAGAGGTCTCTTAGAATAGGCATACTATGAACAGCTGTGGTTAATTGGTTTTGCATTTTTCATGAAACAGGTATAAACTTCGACCCAATTGAATCGAAGGTTCTGAGGAAAGATGGAATTCTTGTTAGCAACTCTCTGGCCACCTTTGCTTACATTAGAGTTAGGTCAATGAATCAAAGTTTCCTAGAATGCTGATGGATTTACTAAAATCTTGTTAATAAATGTGCTGTGCAATTATAACACTCAGATAACTAAAGGACAATGACTTCAAGTTTGACATGCCAACCACCGCTTCTCAGATTCAGAAACACAGAGGCCTGAGTTCAGGCACAGTCGCAACCAGGCAGTCAGCAAGAGAACCATATAAACAGACAAAGTCACACTATTTAGGAGTTGAGCTCCACAGATATTGTTCGCTTTTGAAAAGTAGAAACCCGAGGAATGCATTTCCCAGCTCTAAAATTTGGGAAGGAACTGGGATTATTGAATTCCAACACTGGCTGGAAGAAAAATGAGCCAGAAGGTCACTTAGTAAACAAGACAGATGATACCCCAGGAGACAGAACCACTTTCTGGGTCATGGGAGTTATTCCTCATGGTTGCCAAGATTTCCCTTGTTAGTCTTCCCCACGAGGATCAATCAGACTCAGCCCTCATGAATTAGCAGAGCCAAAAGGCTTATACCAAGGCCTGCCACACAGCGGGGACCTCATCACTGAGGGGAAGGTATGTACAATTTTTCCTCACCACCCGCTCTGCTTATCTTAAGATAGAATGCATTTTGGAATGTCATCTGCAAGTTTCAGCAATGCCTGCCTATGTTCAGAGAGACCAAAACCAGAGACCTTCAGTAAAATACATGTTAATATAACACATAACAGTATTACTATTCAAGGCCTGCAAAGATGGGGCTATTCGGGGTAAGCCTGTCTCAGGAAAATAGAGGCTTAGGGAATGTATTTGTCTGTTCTCATGCTGCTAATAAAGACATACCTGAGGCTGGGTAATTTATAAAGGAAAGAGGTTGAATGGACTCACAGCTCCACATGGTTAAGGAGGCCTCACAGTCTCGGTGGAAGGTGAATGAGGAGCAAAGTCACGTCTTAGTAGCAGGAAAGAGAGCTTGTGCAGGGGAACTCCCCTTTATAAAACCATCAGATCTCGTGAGACTTATTCACTATCATGAGAACAGCATGGGAAAGACCCACCCAATGATTCAATTACCTCCTACCACGTCCCTCCATGACACATGCGGATTAGGGGAGCTACAATTCAAGATGAGATTTGGGTGGGGACACAGCCAAACCATATCAGGGAATGATCTCAATACGTGAGATGCAGAGTTCAGTCTCGGGGTCCGCTGCTGTTCTATTCTCCTCCTGCATTAGGATTCCTCCTGTGTGTGTGTGTTGTGTGGTTGTTGGTTTCTTCTGCGAGTCCTCTCTTTTCTAGCCACCTTCTCATTTTCATGTCTTGCTGTTCCTGATCATTGCCAATGTTAAGAACCGTAAGGATTTTTCTTGGCAGAAATATCCCCATATTTACAAAGACCCCAGGGAGCTTCTTGGAGAAAAGCCGTCATGAAAATCCTCCAGACAGAGAACAACAATTGAAGGGGAATGAGACCGACATTGTGCTCAGTGAGCTGTGGCCGTGCTGTGTGCTTTACCCCAACTACCTTGTCGGTTCGTCTCAACAACTGCCTCAGCCAGCCCAGCTGCCATAACAAAGTTCCCGTGACTGGATGGCCTAAATAACAGACATTGATTTTCTCAGTGTTCTGGAGGTCAGAAGTTCAGGATCAAAGTATCCACCGATGACTTTCTGGTAAGGGCTGTCTTCCTGGCTTGCAGACAGCAGCCTTCTTGCTTGTCCTCACATGACAGAGAGGGGGAAGAGACAGAGACAGAGACATCTCTTCTTTTTATAAAACCACCAATCCTATCACTTTAGGATTCCACCCTTATGACTTCCTTTAACCTTAATTAGCTCCTAATGAGTGAATTGGGGGGAACACAATTCAGTCCATAGCAACAACCCTGAGAGATGGGACTCTGGTCCCCTGTTCTGCACTTGAAGCCAGTGGTCAGAGGAGTTGAGTCATTTGCCTGAGGACACCATGGACAACGGCAGGGCCAGGATTCAGGCTCAGCTAATATAAGGCTTGCACTCCAGCTACTCTGAATTTTGAGGGATGCAACCACCTCCCCACTCTGATCCTGAGTTGTCTAAATTAGCTTTCCTCCATCCCTTTCTATCCTTTTATGTGATTGTCATTCCCAGAAACCACAGGATGGAGATATTCGTTTAGTGACTGTCTCTCCTGCCAGTGGCTCAGCTCCACAGGGGCAGGTGCTTTGTCATCTTATTTCATGTGGTGTCCCTGCATCTAGGATGCGGTGCTGGTACAGTACAGGTGCAGTCAGTAGTTAAGGAACAACTGAATGATGACTGCTGATCTGGACTTATGAGTTTTTTCCTGTGCCTTATTGTCAACCAATATTTGCTATTTATAAGATGTCAGGTTTTTTTGTTTAAATGTGAGGAGTCGATGAGCTGTTATTTGGTTTTATTGAGGGGTGTTTTGGGACATTTATCTCAGCAAACCATTGCCACGCCTCCATATCATGTCCAAGAGAAAGTCTCTAAATGCACTGTGTTGGATGTTAGCTAAATGAAATCACCACAAGAAGTTCGTGACTCAAATCACAGAGGCTCACAAAGCCCTAGTAGAACGGGCGACTCTGGGCTTGCCTGTGGGTTTTCTTGGTGTGTCTGTATAGCTGTCTGGGTGGCCACTCTAGAGGTGAGAAGCATGCAGCGCATGCTCGGGTGTCTGCAGGCCAGTGTGCCACGGAGGTACATGTGGACATCAGGCTGGGCCATTTGGACCTAAACAGGCAGTGGCCACCAGCCAGCGTCACACAGTGCTGAGCTCCATCCTCAATGCTGCTGGAGAGAGGTGCCCAGACAACTCTCAGTCGCATCCCCGGGCCCACTGTGGGGATGTGACCCACGGGATGAGTTGGGGTCTCTAGGCACCCCAAAAGCAGGAGCAGCTGGCAGCCAAGAGTGTGAGCAGCGCAGTTTCCAGCCCAAGCCACCCAAATAGGTGGCAAATCGAGTGAATCCAAAAGTGCATTTCCCAGGTCAGGCTGCAAGTAGCTTTGACACAGTAGTGCAGTCCAGTGTACACGGGGACAAAGAGATGAGAAACCAAAATCGAGAGGTTTGTCACCTGATATTAAAGCACAGAGGTTGGCAGAAGGGAGAGGGAGATGAACAAGGGTCCCTGGTGAAGTGTCTCCTGGGGTCATATGAATAATCTGTGAGATGGTTTCCCCAACATTCAAAAAGCTTCTCAGGCATGTTTGAATTTACTGTCATTTCAATAATACAGACTACTCCCGGAATTCATTCTAGAATCAAGATCACGAGTCTGAGGAAGCTCATAGAAAAAAATTGGAAATTAGAGAAATGGAAAAGGAGTGGTGTGTGCGTGTGTGTGCGTGTGTGTGCACGTGTGCATGTGTGTGCGCGTGTGTGCATGTGTATGCGTGTGCACGTGTGCATGTACATGTGTGTGCATATGTGTGAGCGTGTGTGCATGTGGATGTGTGCATGTGTGTGCCTCTGTGTGTGCATGTTTGTATCTGTGTGCATGTGTCTGTGCATGTGTGTGCAACTGTGTGTGTGTATGTGTGCATGTGTGTTCACGTGTTTTTTGCATCTGTATGTGTGTGCATGTGTGAGTACATGTGTGTACATGCATATCTGCGTGTGCATGTTTGCATGTGTGTGTCTGTATGTGCATGCATGGGTACCTGTGTGCATGTGTGTATGTGTGTGTGCATGTGTGTGTGTGCATGCATGGGTACCTGTGTGCATGTGTGTATGTGTGTGTGCATGTGTGTGTGTGCATGTGTGTGTTCATGTGTGTCTGCATGTGCGTGTGTTTGCATGTGTGTGCATGCATGTGTATCCCTGTGCATGTGTATCTGTGTGTGCATGTATTTGTGTGAATGTGTCTATGTGCATGTGTGTGCCTTCGTGTGTTTGTGTGCATGTGTGTATCTGTGTGTGCATGTATGTGTATCTGTGTGTGTGCATGTGTGTGCCTGTATGTATATCTGTATGTGTGTTTGTGCGTGTGCGTGTATCTGTATGTGTGCTTGCATGTGTGTGGGGGTGCATGTGTGCATGCATGTGTGTGCATGCATATGTGCGTGTGTATCTGTGTGTGTAAGTGTGTGTTGGAAGTTCTTAGCAAGGCAGTGTAATAGCTAGCTCGGCACGAACCATTGTCCCCTGGCAGATTGTGCCCAAGGAGACTTACGTATTTAGATAGTCTTGCATGAGAATATGACCTCTCCTATTCCACCGAATTACTGTTTCATTGACATCTGGCTTTTGGTGTTTACCTCATATGTGCCTGCAGGCATGCCTTTTGTGTCCTAATGTTTCCGTCCCTGCCCCTGCCCCCTTGGGACAGTGACAGATATGTCATCAGCCTCTGGCAGGCCCTGCTGTGGGCTTTTGGGGCACAGGGGTAAGGAAGCTGGGCAGAAGGGACAGGCTTGCAGCCTGGGATGTCCTGTGTTGGGAGGCATCATTGTTTCATCAGGGAGGAACTCCAGGGCCACAGACAAGCTCATACGGAAAGAGAAACACAACAACACGCTCCAGAGTCAGAGCTACGAGATTCCCCCACCAGGGAGGACCCCTGGAAATCAGCACCGCCTTGTCACCGAGATGTGGATTCAGATGTGTTCCCACGGTCTCCAATCTCCAGTTCCATGACAGAAGGTTTCTGTCACACCCCTAAGTGCTGTCAGACCAGCGCTTGGTACGCTTTGTGCTTTCTTCTGGACAACCCTCGGGCCCTGACTGCTGCCTTGATCCTCTCAACAGCAATAGGGCCCCGACAGGGGGAACCCTCTCCATGGCCTCTGGGTGTCTTATCTGGACATGAACGAGCTGCAGTGTGTGTTTGCCCCAAGTCAGGATCTAAGAGTGGAAAGGAGCCTTAAAGCCCATAGGACCCCCTTCGGAGGCTCCCAAGGGCAGACAACAGCTGATCAAATTAAAGTCATTCACTCCAGCTGGGAATGAACCAAGGCTAAATTTAGAACAATGCCGGCATTAACACAGTGTGAAGATTCTGTTCAATCACAAGGAAAACTTTGTTTTTCCAGAATACAGAATAGGAAAAGGAGACCCAAAAGTATAAAGTAGTCCAAGAGATTCTAGAGAACAGTTGACATTCCCTTAGTGTAAAGCCTGGGACCACGGAGAGAGCCCTGGCCTGAGCTTGGTGTCCCAGCCAAGTGGCGGCTTTGCACAAGTGACTTGACTACAACAAGAGGGGTTGGACCAGCTCATCACTAAGATTCCAGCTGACCAACATCTGGTGAGTTTGCAACTTCAAACTAGTTGATTCAGATGACTAGGAAGCCTCGTTCCCAGGGACTTGCCAAGCATTACCCATGTTATCCATCTCTGGTGGCTGCATCTCAGCAGAGTTGATGCAGACTTGCCCTAAAGAGTGCTCACTTAGCAGGAGGCAGGCCTAGGCCAAGAAGCACCTGGAGTCTTATGAGAGAGAAGCTCTCCTGGCAGGAGAACTCAGACACCCACCTCCCAGGAGAAGAGGAGAGAGAAAAAATGGGAACTGATTTTATGGAGCCCCATCCCCAGGGCGCCAAGCCGAGTGCTTAAATCCACGATTCCCTCCCTTTATGCACTCAGCAAATATTTTCATAATGCCCACTCTGTGCCAGAGACGGCACTGGGGATTTGTCAAAGAACAAGACGGTTCCAGCTCCTGCCCTCAGGGAGCTTGCATTCTAGGTGGAGAGAAAGGATGGCACCCACTCAGCGAGTGAGTTAGGATTGTAACTTGGGCTGTGAAGAAGACAATCAAGATACTCTGAGACTAAATGACAGGGGACCTGGCTAGGCTAAGGCAGGGGGACGTATGTAGTAGTGCTGGATAAAGAAGGAGGAAAGAATTTTCCAGGCTAACAGAAGAGCACATGCAGAAACACCAGGGTGCGCAGGCATCTGATGCAACACGAGTGAGGAATGGGAGGCCGGAGCGGGAAGCAGAGAAGAAACGGAAGGTCTCGGGAGTTGAACTTGGGGAGGGTGAAAAGGGCCAAGTCATAGCCAGCCTTCTAGGCTGTGGTCAGGACTTGACTTTTATTAGGTTGGTGCAAAAGTAATTGTGATTTACGCCATTACTTTTTTTTTTTTTGTCAGAGTCTGCCTCGGTCACCCAGGTTGGAGTGCAGTGGTGTGATCTTGGATCACTGCAACCTCCACCTCCCAGGTTCAAGCCATTTTCCTATCTCATCCTCCCAAGTAGCTGGGACTACAGGCGCACGCCACCACCCCCAGCTAATTTTAATTTTTGTATTTTCAGAAGAGATGGGGTTTCACCATGTTGCCCAGGCTGATCTCAAACTGCTGACCTGAAGTGATCCACCCGCCTCGGTCTCCCAAACTTCTGGAATTACAGGTGTGAGCCAACATGCCCAGCCAATTTCCGCCATTACTTTTAATGGTGGAAACAGCAATTACTTTTATGCCAACCTAATAGCTTCGGAGACGGAAGAGGTCATCTATACGTTTTAAGTCAGGCAGTGATGTGACCCAACGTGTATTTCTAAAAGGTTATAGAGGCCATGCAGGAAAGATGGTTTACATATGGTCTGTGGTTCCTTTTGCACTACAAAAGCAGAGTTGTTATTTTGACAACAGAGACCATATGGCCCATAAAACCTGCAATAGTTCCTGTCTGGCCATTCACTAGAAAAGGGGGGCAAGAGAGGAGGATGGGGACCAAGTGCCTGCAGGGAAGATGCAGCAGAACAGTGCTTCATCCCTGTTTTTCAGATAATTTCACGAGGTCGAAAGACATCCTAATGAAAGTGAAAGTACAAGGTACTTACCAGGAGATATTCACACCAGACGCCATGTCTCACACCTGCAATCCCAGCTTCACACCAGATGCAATGGCTCACACCTGTAATCCCAGCACTTCGGGAGGCCAAGGCAGTAGGAAGACTTTCAGACAGGAGTTTAAGACCAGCCCGGGCAACAAAGTCAGACCTCATCTCTACAAAAAAATATAATAAAAAGTTAGCCGGACATGGTAGTACATGCCTGTAGTCCCAGATACTCAGGAGGCTGAGGTGAGAGGATTGTTTGAGCCCAGAAATTCAAGGCCACAGCACGCTATGATTGTGCCACTGCACTCCAGCCTGGGTGACAAAGGGAGACTCTCTCTCTTTCTCTCTCTCTCTCACACGCTCTCTCTCTCTCTCTCTCTCTATATATATATATATATACGTGTATATATATACACGTATATATATATATACGTATATATATATATTCACAAAATATTTGCTGTCAAAGGATTATCATCAAAAGTCTATAGAAAATATACACGTCCTTGGGCTGGGCACAGTGGCTCACGCCTGTAATCCTACCACTTTGGGAAGTTGAGGCGGGTGGATCACCTGAGGTCAGGAGTTCAAGACCAGCTTGGCCAACATGGCAAACCCCATCTCTACTAAAAACACCAAAATTAGCAGGTATGGGGGCATGCACCTGTAATCTCAGCTGCTCAGGAGGCTGAGGCACAAGAATCGCTCGAACCCGGGAGGCGGAGTTTGCAGTGAGCCCAGATTGTGCCACTGCACTCCAGCCTGTGAGACAGAGTGAGACTCCATGGAAACGCAAAACAAAACAAAATAAAACCAAACCAAAAAAAAAAAAACCAAAAACAAACAGGCACTTCTGGCGCAGGCTGCAACATGGATGAACCCTGAGGACATTATCATCAGTGAAATAAATAAATCCAAAAACATAAACACGCCCAGGAGCAGAGGCTCGCACCTCTACCCCAGCAATTTGGGAGGCTGAGGCAGGTGGATCGCTTAAGCTCAGGAGTTCGAGACCAGCCTGGCCAATATAGTGAAAGCTCATCTCTATTAAAAATACAAAAATTAGCTGGGCGTAGTGGCGCACGCCTGTAATCCCAGCTACTCGGGAGACTGAGACACAAGAATCGCTCGAACCCACGATGTACAGGTTGCAGTGAGCCGAGATCACACCACCGCACTCCAGCCTGAACGACAGAGAAAGACTCTGTCTCCAACCCAAAAAAATTAAACACGGTATGATTCCACTTATCTATCAAGTGTCTAGAGTAGTTAAACTCATAGAGTTGCAAACTAGAAAGGTGGCCCCCAGGGGTGGGCGAGAGAGAGGAGTGGAGAGCTTGCTAAATGGGTGCAATTTCCATTTTGAAAGATAAAACTGTTCCGGAGACGGTGGCGGTGATGGCTGCTGAACAATGTGAACGTACTTAATGTCATTAAACTGTAAACTGAAAAAGAGTGGAAATTGTAAATGTTTATACTGGCCATTCTATATGAACTAATATATATTCACAATTTTTAATATTTATACGTGGTATATTTGCCCATAATTAAAGATGAAAATTAAAGCAGTTGGATCTTTCAAAAGAAAAGAAAGAAGCGAAGAATACACACCAGCTTTCTCCTGATGAGAGGAAGAGCCCCAAAGCGTCTATGGACACTCACTGTTCTCCTATCCTTCTTGAATTATTATGAGGAAATCCTTAGAGGCTGGGGAACTTGGGTGACTCTGGCTAATGTGGAGCTCTGTGCCTTGAGCTCCCCAGACCACAGAATAGTAAATAGTCTGTGCCTCCAGCCCTGCAGTGTGAGGTTCCAGTCCTGTGGGTTCTACACCTGTCACCTGTATCAGGAGGCTCATGTCTCACACTGTCTTCTTGCCAGCCTCGAGGACGGAGTATGAGCCTCCACCGTGCTACACACAGGGAGGACACTGGACCTGTTCTCCGCGGTCATGGCCCAGCAGAGGGGAAGGGCAGTTCAGTGAGTGTAGGCAAAAGAAAGAGAGATCAGACTGTTCCTGTGTCTATGTAGAAAGGAAAGACATAAGAGACTTCATTTTGAAAAAGACCTGTATTTTCAACAATTGCTTTCCTGAGATGTTTTTAATGTGTAGCTTTGCCCCAGCCACTTTGACCCAACCTGAAGCTCACAAAAACATGTGTTGTATGAAATCAAGGTTTAAGGGATCTAGGGCTGTGCAGGACGTGCCTTGTTAACAAGATGTTTCCATGAAGTATACTTGGTAGAAATCATCGCCATTCTCTAGTCTCAATAAACCAGGGGCACAATACACTGTGGAAGGCCGCAGGGAGCCCTGCCCTTGAAAGCGGCGTGTTGTCCAAGGATTCTCCCCATGTGATAGTCTGAAATGTGGCCTTGTGGGATGAGAAAGACCTGACCGTCCCCGAGCCCTACACCCGTAAAGGGTCTGTGCTGAGGTGGATTAGTCAAAGAGGAAAGCCTCTTGCAGTTGAGAGAGAGGAAGGCCACTGTCTCCTGCCTGCCCCTGGGAACTGAATGTCTCGGTATAAAACCCGATTGTACATTTGTTCAATTCTGAGATGGGGGAAAAACCGCCCTATGGTGGGAGACGAGACATGTATGCAGCAATGCTGCCTTGTTATTCTTTACTCCACTGAGATGTTTGGGTGGAGAGAAACATAAATCTGGCTTGCGTGCATCTCCAGTCACAGTAGCTTCCCTGGAACTTCCTTATGACATAGATTCTATTGCTCACATGTTCGTTGCTGACCTTCTCCTTCTTATCACCCTGCCCTCCTACTACATTTTTTTTTTTGCTAAAATAATAAAACTAATAATAAAAACTGAGGGAACTCAGAGGCCGGTGCCTCTGCAGATCCTTGGTATGCTGAGCGCCGCTCCCCTGGGCTCACTGTTGTTTCTCTCTACTTTGTCCCTGTGTCTTATTTCTTTCCCCAGTCTCTCATCCCACACGACTAGAAATACCCACAGGTGTGGAGGGGCAGGCCACCCCTTCATGTGAGTGCTGAGGGACGGTCCGGAGCCTTTGTTTCCTTCCTCCTCCTCAGCACAAACAGAAGAGTGCGGTGGGCAGATGGGAGGAGACCAATATGCAAACTGTCCGCTCAGCAGACTGTGGAGTTTCTGTTCTTGGTTGTGATGGGGGTCTCAGACATCTTATTAAAAATTTTGCTTTCCTCCCCCACTGGTTGTCCTTTTCATAGACATCTCACCCATGATAGCAGGGAATCAGTCCCTCTAAGCTATTCCCTAAGAACAACAAAAAGATTATGAAGGTGATGATGAGGATAAAGAGGATGACGACAGACACCATGGCATCATGAACCGTTATTGAGGGCTTCCTGAAGGCCAGGCTCTGAGCTCTATGCTCTATGCAGTTTGTTTCATCTCATCTGCGTAGTCTCCACTTTATTAGTGCACATTTCATGATGATTTTACAGACTAGAAAAGGATCAACGCCTTTTCATAGAACTCGTACTAGATCATGAAGTCAAAAAGGGTGAAGTCCAATTTGAACCGGGCAGTCTAAGTCCAGACACATGGCATTTGGCCAGTCCTCTCCCTGCAACCAACCTGCCCTCTCAAATCCTTGTCACTCAGGTGGGTGCCCCTGCTCACTGTGCCATTCCCTTTGGGGGCTCCTTGTAAGACCACAGCTAGACCAGTGGGTGCCACAATCACTGTGTCAAGTATAGAAAGGGCAGCTGAGATCACATCAAGGATTCCAGAAAGAATGGGCACAGGATCATTCGGGACGCATCTCTCCCTTTCCCCTGTTCCTGGCTTTCCTTACAGCTCTCGACTTCCTCAAAGGAGTCATCAATTCGGAGTTTGGCTTCCATTCCTATTGAGGAAGCTGGAAAGCGTTTCAAAAATGCTCCTCCGATGTGCCTGTGGTTAAGAACTCTGAGCTCTGCTGAAAACTTTTGGAAGCTGGGTGCGGTGGCTCACGCCTGTAATCCCAACCCTTTGGGAGGCTGAGGCAGGTGAATCACAAGGTCAGGAGTTCAAGACCAGCCTGGCCAACATGGTGAAACCCCGTCTCTATTCAAAATAGAAAAAAATTAGCCGGGTGTAGTGGCGGGCGCCTGTCATCTCAGCTACTCGGCAGGTTGAGACAGGAGAATAGCTTGAACCCGGGATGCAGAGGTTGCAGTGAGCCGAGATCCCTCCACCGCACTCCAGCCTGGGCAACAGAATGAGACTCTGTCTCAAAACAACCAAAACAAAACCAAAACCCAAAAAACCCACAATTTTTGGGAGTTAGAAGACCAGAAAGTATAGTACCCGGGACTTAGAGTCTGGCCATGAATTTTGAATACCGCCCTTTCTACTTCTCTGTGTGGCAAGGGGTGAGATGTCCGTCCTCTGAGACTCAGCACTCTCATCTGACTTGATTTCCAGTTGATCCAATGGAAGTGAGCGATGATTAAGCCGATCGTGGGTGCCCGCTGCGTGATCTCTAGCTGACGGATGCATAAAGTAAAGGCAAAGTGGATTTTAGATACATTCCTTAAGATTTTCAGCTTCAACTCCACACAATTCAACGTAAATATCCCCTGACCTGAAGTTCTGGTCTCCCTGCATTCCAGACAGGACATTTTGTTTCGTCCTTCTCTCAGTAAGTACTGAGTACTGTGAGAGGAACAAGTGAGTCTCTTTGGTTTCTGATTCCCCAGAGCCGATATCTTGCTTGGCACATAGGAGGCAGCAAAAGCAAACATCTATGTTGATGATTGAACTGACACTTCCTTGCTTCACCAAAATTGGCTGTCATCAGCGTGACTTTGACTTACTTCTTTTTGTTTTTTGTTTTTTGAGACGGAGTTTTGCTCTCATTGCCCAGGCTGGCGTGCAGGGGTGTGATCTCGGCTCACTGTAGTCTCTGCCTCCCAGGTTCAAGCCATTCTCCTGCCTCAGCCTCCCGAGTAGCTGGGACTACAGGCGCGTGCCGCCATACCGGGAGAAGTTTTTGTACTTTTAGCAGAGGCGGGGTTTCACCATGTTGGCCAGGATGGTCTTGATCTCCTGACCCCGTGATCCGCCCTCCTCGGCCTCCCAAAGTGCTGGGATTACAGGCGTGAGCCACCGCATCCAGCCAAACTTTCTGATGAATACTCTAAGTCCACCTAAGCTAAGGACAGGAGTTAGAGCTTCCATGAATTTTAAAACAAGACCCACCGATTTGAGGAAGCAATTACTCTCTTGAAGGAGAAAAGTCAGAAAACACAATGATGAAATCACTAGGACCTAACTGGCCTGTGGAACTATTTCCTGCTTATGAACTCTCAACTATCATTTCATTTCCAGATGGCATGGTCTCAGCTGTTATACAGTGTTTACGAATGGTCTACATCAAGGGAATTTATATCAATCTAGAAGAATAAACAAAATATTTGTGTCCCTAATTTCCTTTAATTAGGATAACCTTTTCCTTAAAGTGAAGACAATGGTTTTATTACATCTCTTTCTTCGGAAAACATAGGCTGTATTTTCTAGCAATAACGAATTTGTTATATATGATGATCTGGTTCCTGGAATGTTCTTGAAGCTAGTGTCTCTAAGGCAGGTGTGTACAGCAAGACGTGAATAACACAGCAATCGATGTTGAAAGCATTATATGGCAATTGAGTTTGTCAGAACTACCAAATGTTGCTGAGTGTGGATTGCTCTGAAATCTGCAAACATTACTTCTGAATTCCTTGTATCCAAAATGCAGACGCAATGCCGGCTGTTGGTTTACTTGTTTCCGATTTTTCAACCCTCTTTTCTAGGCAAAAGATGTCCAAACGATACAGACCCACAGAATCTAACAGATGTCTCTATATTCCTCCTCCTCGAACTCTCAGAGGATCCAGAACTGCAGCCGGTCGTCGCTGGGCTGTTCCTGTCCGTGTGCCTGGTCATGGTGCTGGGGAACCGGCTCATCATCCTGGCCGTCAGCCCTGACTCCCACCTCCACAACCCCATGTACTTCTTCCTCTCCAACCTGTCCTTGCCTGACATCGGTTTCACCTCCACCACGGTCCCCAAGATGATTGTGGACATCCAATCTCACAGCAGAGTCATCTCCTATGCAGGCTGCCTGACTCAGATGTGTCTCCTGGCCATTTTTGGAGGCATGGAAGAGAGACATGCTCCTGAGTGTGATGGCCTATGAGCGGTTTGTAGCCCTCTGTCACCCTCTATATTGTTCAGCCATTTTGAACCCGTGTTTCTGTGGCTTCCTAGATTTGTGGTCTTTCTTTTCTTTTTCCTCAGTCTTTTAGACTCCCAGCTGCACAACTTGATTGCCTTACGCATGACCTGCTTCAAGGATGTGGAAATTCCTAATTTCTACTGGGAACCTTCTCAACTCCCCCATCTTACATTTTGTGACACCTTCACCAGTAACATCCACATGTATTTCCCTGCTGCCGTATTTGGTTTTCTTCCCATCTCGGGGGCCCTTTTCTCTTACTGTAAAATTGTTTCCTCCATTCTGAGGGTTTCATCATCAGGTGGGAAGTATCAACCTTCTCCACCTGTGGGTCTCACCTGTCAGTTGTTTGCTGATTTTACGGAACAGGCGTTGGAGGGTAGCTGGGTTCAGATGTGTCATCCTCCCCGAGAAAGGGTGCAGTGGCCTCAGTGATGTACACGGTGGTCACCCCCATGCTGAACCCCTTCATCTACAGCCTGAGAAACAGGGATATGAAAGGTGTCCTGCGGCGGCCGCACGGCAGCACAGTCTAATCTCAATATCTTCTTATCTGTTCCATTCCTTTTGTAGGGTGGGTTAAAAAAGACAGCAAGGTCAAATAAGAATGATATCACAGGGTGCACACCCACTGTCACATTACGAGTAATACCTCCCTAGGATAGAAAAAATACTGTCACAGAGTACACACACATGGGGTACACCCGTGGTGATATTAGAAGCAGTATCTCCCTGAAATATGATGAAAAATAGCACAGGGTGTGCACACTGTGTGATACGAGGAGTCATATTTACCCTGAATATTATGACTCATATCACGGGTGTACACACACAGGCTACACGCACTGTGATATCGGGAGTTGCATCTCCCTAGGATATTACAAATAATATCACAGGGTATACACTATGTGTGAACATCCACTGTGATGTTTGATATCATATCTCTCTACGAGATTACAAATAATATGAAAGTGTGTGCACCCATGTGACATATTAGGAGTAACATCCTTCTAGGGTATTACAGATAACATCACAAGGTGTACAACTTCTGTGACCTTTTGCACACAATTTGTGCCATTCAAGGAAACATCCCCCTAGGATATTACGAATAATAACACAGGCGGTTGACACCCATGGTGTACATCTCCTGTGCCATCAGGAGTAATATTCCCCTAGGATATTACGAATACTATCACAGCAGGTGTACACATATGGTGTTCACCCCATGTGATATTAGGAGGAACATGCCCCTAGGATATTAGGAATAGTATCACAGGCGTTGTATACGCATGATATACACCCCCGATGACATGAAAAGTAACATCCCCCTAAGATATTATGAATAATATCGCAGGGAGTACACCCCGTGTGACATTGGGAGTAACATCCCCCGAGGATATAACGAATAATATCAGGGGGCGTACATGCATTGTGACCCTAGCGGTAATATCTCTTTAGGATATTACAAATAATATCACAGGGTGTACACTGACCATGATATTAGGAGTCCCATTTTCCTAGGATATTATGGACAATATCACAGGAGGTGTTCACACACAACGTGTACACCATGTGTGTACACCCAATGTGATATTTGAAGTCATACGTCCCTAGGATCTTACGAATATTATCAAAGGGTGTACACCCCATGTGACATTAAAAGTGACATCCCTTTTAGATATTCCGAATGCTATCACCTCTTCCTAGGATAACCCATGTGATATTAGGAGTAACCCCTTCCTAGGATATTACGAATAACATCACAGGGTTTACACCCCTGTGACATTAAAAGTAACAACCCCTCCTAGGGATATTATGAAAAACATCACAGGGTGTACACCCCTGTGACTTTAAAAGTAACACCCCCCTAGAATATTACAATAATATAACAGGGTGTACACCCCCTGTGACTTTAGGAGAAACACCTCCCTAGGATATTTCAAATGATGTCACTGGGGGCACACCCTCTGTGATATTAGCAGCAACATCTTTCTAGGAGATTACGAATGATATCACAGGGTGTACACTCACTGTGATATTAGAAGGAATACCTCCCTAGGACATAAGCTATCACATCACAGAGTGTACACACATGGTGTACACCCACTGTGTTATTAGAAGCAATATCTCCCTATGATATTAGGAAAAATATCACAGGGTGTACCCTCTGTGGGATACTAGAAGTAATGTTTACCATGGATGTTACAAATAATATCACAGGGTGTACACACATGGGGTACACCCACTGTGACATTAGGAGTTATATCTCCCTAAGATATTGCAAAGAATATCCCAGTGGGTGTACCCCATGTGTGTACACCCACTGTCATCATTAAAGTAGTATCTCTCTATAAGATTACAAATAATATCGGAGGCTATACACCCCCTGTGACATCAGGAGTAACATCCCCTTACAATATTGGGAGCAATATTGCACGAGGTACACCCCTGTAACTTTAGGGGTAACATTCCCTCAGAATATTACTAATAATATCACAAGGTGTACACGCATTGTGACATTAGGAGTAATATTCAGGTAGCATATTTTCCATACTATCACAGAAGGAACACACCTGTGACATTAAGAGTGACATCCCCCTAGAATAGTAAGAATACTGTCACACGGTGTACACCTCCTGTGATATTAGGAGAATCATCTCACCAGAATATTACGAATAATGCCACAAGGTGTTATCTTCTGTGACATGAGGGGTATAGACCCCCGGGAAATTATGACTACTATCAAAGGGCGTACACCCCTGTGACATTAGGAGTAACATCCTTCTAGAATATCATGAATAATATCACAATGTGTACACCCCTTGTGTCATTAAGAGTAAAATTGCCCTAGGATATTAGGAAATAGAACACAGGGAGTACACGCCGTGTGATATTAGAAGTAACATCCCCCAAGGATATAACGAACAATATCAGAGAATGTACATGCCCTGGGACATGACTAGTAACATCTCTTTAGGATAATACGAACAATATCAAACGGTGTACATGCAATGTGAAATTAGGAGTGAACTCCCGCTGGGATATTACGAATTTTATGACAGGGTCTACACGCCCTGTGACAATAGTAGTCACGTTGTCCTAAAATATGACGAAGAATATTAAAGTGTGTACAGGACCTGTGATTTACGAGTAACATTTCTAGAGAAGATTACACGTAATATCACTGTGTGTACACCCCGTGTGAGGATAGGAGTCCCATCCAACAAAACTATAATGAATAATTTCACAAGGTTTGCAACATCTGTGACATTGAAAGTAACATTTCCCTAGAATATGACGATAATATCACACAGTGTACACCCTCGGTGATATGAGGAGTGACGTCTTATAAGGGTAATACGAGTAATTTGACAAGGTGTACAAACCCTGTGACATAAGGAGTGACATCCCTCCAGGATATTCCGAATCATAGAAAAGGGAAAATACCCCGTGTGACAATAAAATCAACGTCCCCTTAGGAGATTAAGAATAATAGCACCAGCTGTACACACATTGTGACATTATTATTAACGTCTCGCTATGGTATTGCGAATAATATCAGAGTGTGTAGAGACTTGTGACATCAGGATTCACATTTCGCTACAATATCACGAATAATATCACAGGGTGTATACCCCCTGGGACTTAAGCAGTGGCATCCTCCTACAATATGGAAAATAATGTCCCAGGGTGTTAACAAAGTGCGGCAGCAGAGAAAACACCCGAGGAGAAAGGGAGAAATATCATGCCGTCTTCCCGCCTGGATATTGCGAGCCACATCGCAGGGAGGTGAGGGCGCCCCCAGCGATGCGGGGAGTAATATCACCACAGACTCCCCCACGGGCTATTACGAGCCACATCGCAAGGGCACGGACGAACCCCCTCGAAGAGAAGAGTAATGTCACCCGCTATTCCCACCCTGGATACGACGACCCACAGGGCAGGGGGGCGGGGGACCCACGCAGGCGGGGAGTAATACCACCCCTCACTCCCCAGCTGCATATGACGATCCAGATCGCAGGGGGGAGAAGCAGGCACACGCCGCGAGGGGGGGAATGAGAGCCAGCCCCTCTTGCCCCCCTGGGCTCTTAGGTCCCCCCTCGCAGGGGGGTGCGGCACCCCCCGCGAGGCGGGGGCTGAGAGCCAGCCCCTCTTGCCCCCCTGGGCTCTTAGGACCCCCCTCGCAGGGGGGTGCGGCACCCCCCGCGAGGCGGGGGCTGAGAGCCAGCCCCTCTTGCCCCCCTGGGCTCTTAGGACCCCCCTCGCAGGGGGGTGCGGCACCCCCCGCGAGGCGGGGGCTGAGAGCCAGCCCCTCTTGCCCCCCTGGGCTCTTAGGACCCCCCTCGCAGGGGGTGCGGCACCCCCCGCGAGGCGGGGGCTGAGAGCCAGCCCCTCTTGCCCCCCTGGGCTCTTAGGACCCCCCTCGCAGGGGGGTGCGGCACCCCCCGCGAGGCGGGGGCTGAGAGCCAGCCCCTCTTGCCCCCCTGGGCTCTTAGGACCCCCCTCGCAGGGGGGTGCGGCACCCCCCGCGAGGCGGGGGCTGAGAGCCAGCCCCTCTTGCCCCCCTGGGCTCTTAGGACCCCCCTCGCAGGGGGGTGCGGCACCCCCCGCGAGGCGGGGGCTGAGAGCCAGCCCCTCTTGCCCCCCTGGGCTCTTAGGACCCCCCTCGCAGGGGGGTGCGGCACCCCCCGCGAGGCGGGGGCTGAGAGCCAGCCCCTCTTGCCCCCCTGGGCTCTTAGGACCCCCCTCGCAGGGGGGTGCGGCACCCCCCGCGAGGCGGGGGCTGAGAGCCAGCCCCTCTTGCCCCCCTGGGCTCTTAGGACCCCCCTCGCAGGGGGGTGCGGCACCCCCCGCGAGGCGGGGGCTGAGAGCCAGCCCCTCTTGCCCCCCTGGGCTCTTAGGACCCCCCTCGCAGGGGGGTGCGGCACCCCCCGCGAGGCGGGGGCTGAGAGCCAGCCCCTCTTGCCCCCCTGGGCTCTTAGGACCCCCCTCGCAGGGGGGTGCGGCACCCCCCGCGAGGCGGGGGCTGAGAGCCAGCCCCTCTTGCCCCCCTGGGCTCTTAGGACCCCCCTCGCAGGGGGGTGCGGCACCCCCCGCGAGGCGGGGGCTGAGAGCCAGCCCCTCTTGCCCCCCTGGGCTCTTAGGACCCCCCTCGCAGGGGGGTGCGGCACCCCCCGCGAGGCGGGGGCTGAGAGCCAGCCCCTCTTGCCCCCCTGGGCTCTTAGGACCCCCTCGCAGGGGGGTGCGGCACCCCCCGCGAGGCGGGGGCTGAGAGCCAGCCCCTCTTGCCCCCCTGGGCTCTTAGGACCCCCCTCGCAGGGGGGTGCGGCACCCCCCGCGAGGCGGGGGCTGAGAGCCAGCCCCTCTTGCCCCCCTGGGCTCTTAGGACCCCCCTCGCAGGGGGGTGCGGCACCCCCGCGAGGCGGGGGCTGAGAGCCAGCCCCTCTTGCCCCCCTGGGCTCTTAGGACCCCCCTCGCAGGGGGGTGCGGCACCCCCCGCGAGGCGGGGGCTGAGAGCCAGCCCCTCTTGCCCCCCTGGGCTCTTAGGACCCCCCTCGCAGGGGGTGCGGCACCCCCCGCGAGGCGGGGGCTGAGAGCCAGCCCCTCTTGCCCCCCTGGGCTCTTAGGACCCCCCTCGCAGGGGGGTGCGGCACCCCCCGCGAGGCGGGGGCTGAGAGCCAGCCCCTCTTGCCCCCCTGGGCTCTTAGGACCCCCCTCGCAGGGGGGTGCGGCACCCCCCGCGAGGCGGGGGCTGAGAGCCAGCCCCTCTTGCCCCCCTGGGCTCTTAGGACCCCCCTCGCAGGGGGGTGCGGCACCCCCCGCGAGGCGGGGGCTGAGAGCCAGCCCCTCTTGCCCCCCTGGGCTCTTAGGACCCCCCTCGCAGGGGGGTGCGGCACCCCCCGCGAGGCGGGGGCTGAGAGCCAGCCCCTCTTGCCCCCCTGGGCTCTTAGGACCCCCTCGCAGGGGGGTGCGGCACCCCCCGCGAGGCGGGGGCTGAGAGCCAGCCCCTCTTGCCCCCCTGGGCTCTTAGGACCCCCCTCGCAGGGGGGTGCGGCACCCCCCGCGAGGCGGGGGCTGAGAGCCAGCCCCTCTTGCCCCCCTGGGCTCTTAGGACCCCCTCGCAGGGGGGTGCGGCACCCCCGCGAGGCGGGGGCTGAGAGCCAGCCCCTCTTGCCCCCGGGCTCTTAGGACCCCCTCGCAGGGGGGTGCGGCACCCCCCGCGAGGCGGGGGCTGAGAGCCAGCCCCTCTTGCCCCCCTGGGCTCTTAGGACCCCCCTCGCAGGGGGTGCGGCACCCCCGCGAGGCGGGGGCTGAGAGCCAGCCCCTCTTGCCCCCCTGGGCTCTTAGGACCCCCTCGCAGGGGTGCGGCACCCCCGCGAGGCGGGGGCTGAGAGCCAGCCCCTCTTGCCCCCCTGGGCTCTTAGGACCCCCCTCGCAGGGGGTGCGGCACCCCCCGCGAGGCGGGGGCTGAGAGCCAGCCCCTCTTGCCCCCTGGGCTCTTAGGACCCCCCTCGCAGGGGGGTGCGGCACCCCCGCGAGGCGGGGGCTGAGAGCCAGCCCCTCTTGCCCCCTGGGCTCTTAGGACCCCCCTCGCAGGGGGGTGCGGCACCCCCCGCGAGGCGGGGGCTGAGAGCCAGCCCCTCTTGCCCCCCTGGGCTCTTAGGACCCCCTCGCAGGGGGTGCGGCACCCCCCGCGAGGCGGGGGCTGAGAGCCAGCCCCTCTTGCCCCCCTGGGCTCTTAGGACCCCCCTCGCAGGGGGTGCGGCACCCCCGCGAGGCGGGGGCTGAGAGCCAGCCCCTCTTGCCCCCTGGGCTCTTAGGACCCCCCTCGCAGGGGGGTGCGGCACCCCCGCGAGGCGGGGGCTGAGAGCCAGCCCCTCTTGCCCCCTGGGCTCTTAGGACCCCCCTCGCAGGGGGGTGCGGCACCCCCCGCGAGGCGGGGGCTGAGAGCCAGCCCCTCTTGCCCCCCTGGGCTCTTAGGACCCCCCTCGCAGGGGGGTGCGGCACCCCCGCGAGGCGGGGGCTGAGAGCCAGCCCCTCTTGCCCCCTGGGCTCTTAGGACCCCCTCGCAGGGGGTGCGGCACCCCCGCGAGGCGGGGGCTGAGAGCCAGCCCCTCTTGCCCCCCCTGGGCTCTTAGGACCCCCCTCGCAGGGGGGTGCGGCACCCCCCGCGAGGCGGGGGCTGAGAGCCAGCCCCTCTTGCCCCCCTGGGCTCTTAGGACCCCCCTCGCAGGGGGGTGCGGCACCCCCCGCGAGGCGGGGGCTGAGAGCCAGCCCCTCTTGCCCCCCTGGGCTCTTAGGACCCCCCTCGCAGGGGGGTGCGGCACCCCCGCGAGGCGGGGGCTGAGAGCCAGCCCCTCTTGCCCCCCTGGGCTCTTGGGACCCCCCTCGCAGGGGGTGCGGCACCCCCCGCGAGGCGGGGGCTGAGAGCCAGCCCCTCTTGCCCCCTGGGCTCTTAGGACCCCCTCGCAGGGGGTGCGGCACCCCCGCGAGGCGGGGGCTGAGAGCCAGCCCCTCTTGCCCCCTGGGCTCTTAGGACCCCCTCGCAGGGGGTGCGGCACCCCCGCGAGGCGGGGGCTGAGAGCCAGCCCCTCTTGCCCCCCTGGGCTCTTAGGGACCCCCCTCGCAGGGGGGTGCGGCACCCCGCGAGGCGGGGGCTGAGAGCCAGCCCCTCTTGCCCCCTGGGCTCTGGGACCCCCTCGCAGGGGGGTGCGGCACCCCCCGCGAGGCGGGGGCTGAGAGCCAGCCCCTCTTGCCCCCCTGGGCTCTTAGGACCCCCCTCGCAGGGGGGTGCGGCACCCCCGCGAGGCGGGGGCTGAGAGCCAGCCCTCTTGCCCCCTGGGCTCTTAGGACCCCCCTCGCAGGGGGTGCGGCACCCCCGCGAGGCGGGGGCTGAGAGCCAGCCCCTCTTGCCCCCCTGGGCTCTTAGGACCCCCTCGCAGGGGGGTGCGGCACCCCCGCGAGGCGGGGGCTGAGAGCCAGCCCCTCTTGCCCCCTGGGCTCTTAGGACCCCCCTCGCAGGGGGGTGCGGCACCCCCCCGCGAGGCGGGGGCTGAGAGCCAGCCCCTCTTGCCCCCTGGGCTCTTAGGACCCCCCTCGCAGGGGGGTGCGGCACCCCCGCGAGGCGGGGGCTGAGAGCCAGCCCCTCTTGCCCCCCTGGGCTCTTAGGACCCCCCTCGCAGGGGGGTGCGGCACCCCCGCGAGGCGGGGCTGAGAGCCAGCCCCTCTTGCCCCCTGGGCTCTTAGGACCCCCCTCGCAGGGGGGTGCGGCACCCCCGCGAGGCGGGGGCTGAGAGCCAGCCCTCTTGCCCCCCTGGGCTCTTAGGACCCCCCCTCGCAGGGGGGTGCGGCACACCCCCGCGAGGCGGGGGCTGAGAGCCAGCCCTCTTGCCCCCTGGGCTCTTAGGACCCCCTCGCAGGGGGGTGCGGCACCCCCCGCGAGGCGGGGGCTGAGAGCCAGCCCCTCTTGCCCCCTGGGCTCTTAGGACCCCCCTCGCAGGGGGGTGCGGCACCCCCGCGAGGCGGGGGCTGAGAGCCAGCCCCTCTTGCCCCCCTGGGCTCTTAGGACCCCCCTCGCAGGGGGGTGCGGCACCCCCCGCGAGGCGGGGGCTGAGAGCCAGCCCCTCTTGCCCCCCTGGGCTCTTAGGACCCCCCCTCGCAGGGGGTGCGGCACCCCCGCGAGGCGGGGGCTGAGAGCCAGCCCCTCTTGCCCCCCTGGGCTCTTAGGACCCCCCTCGCAGGGGGGTGCGGCACCCCCCGCGAGGCGGGGGCTGAGAGCCAGCCCCTCTTGCCCCCCTGGGCTCTTAGGACCCCCTCGCAGGGGGTGCGGCACCCCCCGCGAGGCGGGGGCTGAGAGCCAGCCCCTCTTGCCCCCTGGGCTCTTAGGACCCCCTCGCAGGGGGGTGCGGCACCCCCGCGAGGCGGGGGCTGAGAGCCAGCCCCTCTTGCCCCCCTGGGCTCTTAGGACCCCCCTCGCAGGGGGTGCGGCACCCCCGCGAGGCGGGGGCTGAGAGCCAGCCCCTCTTGCCCCCTGGGCTCTTAGGACCCCCCTCGCAGGGGGGTGCGGCACCCCCCGCGAGGCGGGGGCTGAGAGCCAGCCCCTCTTGCCCCCCTGGGCTCTTAGGACCCCCCTCGCAGGGGGTGCGGCACCCCCGCGAGGCGGGGGCTGAGAGCCAGCCCCTCTTGCCCCCCTGGGCTCTTAGGACCCCCCTCGCAGGGGGTGCGGCACCCCCCGCGAGGCGGGGGCTGAGAGCCAGCCCCTCTTGCCCCCTGGGCTCTTAGGACCCCCCTCGCAGGGGGTGCGGCACCCCCCGCGAGGCGGGGGCTGAGAGCCAGCCCCTCTTGCCCCCCTGGGCTCTTAGGACCCCCCTCGCAGGGGGGTGCGGCACCCCCCGCGAGGCGGGGGCTGAGAGCCAGCCCCTCTTGCCCCCCTGGGCTCTTAGGACCCCCCTCGCAGGGGGTGAGGCACCCCCGCGAGGCGGGGGCTGAGAGCCAGCCCCTCTTGCCCCCTGGGCTCTAGGGACCCCCCTCGCAGGGGGGTGCGGCACCCCCCGCGAGGCGGGGGCTGAGAGCCAGCCCCTCTTGCCCCCCTGGGCTCTTAGGACCCCCTCGCAGGGGGTGCGGCACCCCCCGCGAGGCGGGGGCTGAGAGCCAGCCCCTCTTGCCCCCTGGGCTCTTAGGACCCCCCTCGCAGGGGGGTGAGGCACCCCGCGAGGCGGGGGCTGAGAGCCAGCCCCTCTTGCCCCCCTGGGCTCTTAGGACCCCCCTCGCAGGGGGGTGAGGCACCCCCCGCGAGGCGGGGGCTGAGAGCCAGCCCCTCTTGCCCCCCTGGGCTCTTAGGACCCCCCTCGCAGGGGGGTGAGGCACCCCCCGCGAGGCGGGGGCTGAGAGCCAGCCCCTCTTGCCCCCCTGGGCTCTTAGGACCCCCCTCGCAGGGGGGTGAGGCACCCCCCGCGAGGCGGGGGCTGAGAGCCAGCCCCTCTTGCCCCCTGGGCTCTTAGGACCCCCTCGCAGGGGGGTGAGGCACCCCCCGCGAGGCGGGGCTGAGAGCCAGCCCCTCTTGCCCCCCTGGGCTCTTAGGACCCCCCTCGCAGGGGGGTGAGGCACCCCCCGCGAGGCGGGGGCTGAGAGCCAGCCCCTCTTGCCCCCCTGGGCTCTTAGGACCCCCTCGCAGGGGGGTGAGGCACCCCCCGCGAGGCGGGGGCTGAGAGCCAGCCCCTCTTGCCCCCCTGGGCTCTTAGGACCCCCCTCGCAGGGGGGTGAGGCACCCCCCGCGAGGCGGGGGCTGAGAGCCAGCCCCTCTTGCCCCCCTGGGCTCTTAGGACCCCCCTCGCAGGGGGGTGAGGCACCCCCGCGAGGCGGGGGCTGAGAGCCAGCCCCTCTTGCCCCCCTGGGCTCTTAGGACCCCCCTCGCAGGGGGGTGAGGCACCCCCCGCGAGGCGGGGGCTGAGAGCCAGCCCCTCTTGCCCCCCTGGGCTCTTAGGACCCCCTCGCAGGGGGGTGAGGCACCCCCCGCGAGGCGGGGGCTGAGAGCCAGCCCCTCTTGCCCCCCTGGGCTCTTAGGACCCCCCTCGCAGGGGGGTGAGGCACCCCCCGCGAGGCGGGGGCTGAGAGCCAGCCCCTCTTGCCCCCCTGGGCTCTTAGGACCCCCCTCGCAGGGGGGTGAGGCACCCCCCGCGAGGCGGGGGCTGAGAGCCAGCCCCTCTTGCCCCCCTGGGCTCTTAGGACCCCCCTCGCAGGGGGGTGAGGCACCCCCCGCGAGGCGGGGGCTGAGAGCCAGCCCCTCTTGCCCCCCTGGGCTCTTAGGACCCCCCTCGCAGGGGGGTGAGGCACCCCCCGCGAGGCGGGGCTGAGAGCCAGCCCCTCTTGCCCCCCTGGGCTCTTAGGACCCCCCTCGCAGGGGGGTGAGGCACCCCCCGCGAGGCGGGGGCTGAGAGCCAGCCCCTCTTGCCCCCCTGGGCTCTTAGGACCCCCCTCGCAGGGGGGTGAGGCACCCCCCGCGAGGCGGGGGCTGAGAGCCAGCCCCTCTTGCCCCCCTGGGCTCTTAGGACCCCCCTCGCAGGGGGGTGAGGCACCCCCCGCGAGGCGGGGGCTGAGAGCCAGCCCCTCTTGCCCCCCTGGGCTCTTAGGACCCCCCTCGCAGGGGGGTGAGGCACCCCCCGCGAGGCGGGGGCTGAGAGCCAGCCCCTCTTGCCCCCCTGGGCTCTTAGGACCCCCCTCGCAGGGGGGTGAGGCACCCCCCGCGAGGCGGGGGCTGAGAGCCAGCCCCTCTTGCCCCCTGGGCTCTTAGGACCCCCCTCGCAGGGGGTGAGGCACCCCCCGCGAGGCGGGGGCTGAGAGCCAGCCCCTCTTGCCCCCCTGGGCTCTTAGGACCCCCCTCGCAGGGGGTGAGGCACCCCCCGCGAGGCGGGGGCTGAGAGCCAGCCCCTCTTGCCCCTGGGCCCCCCTCGCAGGGGTGAGGCACCCCCCGCGAGGCGGGGCTGAGAGCCAGCCCCTCTTGCCCCCTGGGCTCTTAGGACCCCCTCGCAGGGGGGTGAGGCACCCCCCGCAGGCGGGGGCTGAGAGCCAGCCCCTCTTGCCCCCCTGGGCTCTTAGGACCCCCCTCGCAGGGGGGTGAGGCACCCCCCCGCGAGGCGGGGGCTGAGAGCCAGCCCCTCTTGCCCCCCTGGGCTCTTAGGACCCCCCTCGCAGGGGGGTGAGGCACCCCCCGCGAGGCGGGGGCTGAGAGCCAGCCCCTCTTGCCCCCCTGGGCTCTTAGGACCCCCCTCGCAGGGGGGTGAGGCACCCCCCGCGAGGCGGGGGCTGAGAGCCAGCCCCTCTTGCCCCCCTGGGCTCTTAGGACCCCCCTCGCAGGGGGGTGAGGCCCCGCGAGGCGGGGGCTGAGAGCCAGCCCCTCTTGCCCCCTGGGCTCTTAGGACCCCCTCGCAGGGGGTGAGGCACCCCCCGCGAGGCGGGGCTGAGAGCCAGCCCCTCTTGCCCCCTGGGCTCTTAGGACCCCCCTCGCAGGGGGTGAGGCACCCCCGCGAGGCGGGGGCTGAGAGCCAGCCCCTCTTGCCCCCCTGGGCTCTTAGGACCCCCCTCGCAGGGGGGTGAGGCACCCCCCGCGAGGCGGGGGCTGAGAGCCAGCCCCTCTTGCCCCCTGGGCTCTTAGGACCCCCCTCGCAGGGGGGGTGAGGCACCCCCCGCGAGGCGGGGGCTGAGAGCCAGCCCCTCTTGCCCCCCTGGGCTCTTAGGGACCCCCCTCGCAGGGGGGTGAGGCACCCCCCGGCGAGGCGGGGGCTGAGAGCCAGCCCCTCTTGCCCCCTGGGCTCTTAGGACCCCCCTCGCAGGGGGGTGAGGCACCCCCCGCGAGGCGGGGGCTGAGAGCCAGCCCCTCTTGCCCCCCTGGGCTCTTAGGACCCCCCTCGCAGGGGGGTGAGGCACCCCCCGCGAGGCGGGGGCTGAGAGCCAGCCCCTCTTGCCCCCCTGGGCTCTTAGGACCCCCCTCGCAGGGGGTGAGGCACCCCCCGCGAGGCGGGGGCTGAGAGCCAGCCCCTCTTGCCCCCCTGGGCTCTTAGGACCCCCCTCGCAGGGGGGTGAGGCACCCCCCGCGAGGCGGGGGCTGAGAGCCAGCCCCTCTTGCCCCCCTGGGCTCTTAGGACCCCCCTCGCAGGGGGGTGAGGCACCCCCCGCGAGGCGGGGGCTGAGAGCCAGCCCCTCTTGCCCCCCTGGGCTCTTAGGACCCCCCTCGCAGGGGGGTGAGGCACCCCCCGCGAGGCGGGGGCTGAGAGCCAGCCCCTCTTGCCCCCCTGGGCTCTTAGGACCCCCCTCGCAGGGGGGTGAGGCACCCCCCGCGAGGCGGGGGCTGAGAGCCAGCCCCTCTTGCCCCCCTGGGCTCTTAGGACCCCCCTCGCAGGGGGGTGAGGCACCCCCCGCGAGGCGGGGGCTGAGAGCCAGCCCCTCTTGCCCCCCTGGGCTCTTAGGACCCCCCTCGCAGGGGGGTGAGGCACCCCCCGCGAGGCGGGGGCTGAGAGCCAGCCCCTCTTGCCCCCCTGGGCTCTTAGGACCCCCCTCGCAGGGGGGTGAGGCACCCCCCGCGAGGCGGGGGCTGAGAGCCAGCCCCTCTTGCCCCCCTGGGCTCTTAGGACCCCCCTCGCAGGGGGGTGAGGCACCCCCCGCGAGGCGGGGGCTGAGAGCCAGCCCCTCTTGCCCCCCTGGGCTCTTAGGACCCCCCTCGCAGGGGGGTGAGGCACCCCCCGCGAGGCGGGGGCTGAGAGCCAGCCCCTCTTGCCCCCCTGGGCTCTTAGGACCCCCCTCGCAGGGGGGTGAGGCACCCCCCGCGAGGCGGGGGCTGAGAGCCAGCCCCTCTTGCCCCCCTGGGCTCTTAGGACCCCCCTCGCAGGGGGGTGAGGCACCCCCCGCGAGGCGGGGGCTGAGAGCCAGCCCCTCTTGCCCCCCTGGGCTCTTAGGACCCCCCTCGCAGGGGGGTGAGGCACCCCCCGCGAGGCGGGGGCTGAGAGCCAGCCCCTCTTGCCCCCCTGGGCTCTTAGGACCCCCCTCGCAGGGGGGTGAGGCACCCCCCGCGAGGCGGGGGCTGAGAGCCAGCCCCTCTTGCCCCCCTGGGCTCTTAGGACCCCCCTCGCAGGGGGGTGAGGCACCCCCCGCGAGGCGGGGGCTGAGAGCCAGCCCCTCTTGCCCCCCTGGGCTCTTAGGACCCCCCTCGCAGGGGGGTGAGGCACCCCCCGCGAGGCGGGGGCTGAGAGCCAGCCCCTCTTGCCCCCCTGGGCTCTTAGGACCCCCCTCGCAGGGGGGTGAGGCACCCCCCGCGAGGCGGGGGCTGAGAGCCAGCCCCTCTTGCCCCCCTGGGCTCTTAGGACCCCCCTCGCAGGGGGGTGAGGCACCCCCCGCGAGGCGGGGGCTGAGAGCCAGCCCCTCTTGCCCCCCTGGGCTCTTAGGACCCCCCTCGCAGGGGGGTGAGGCACCCCCCGCGAGGCGGGGGCTGAGAGCCAGCCCCTCTTGCCCCCCTGGGCTCTTAGGACCCCCCTCGCAGGGGGGTGAGGCACCCCCCGCGAGGCGGGGGCTGAGAGCCAGCCCCTCTTGCCCCCCTGGGCTCTTAGGACCCCCCTCGCAGGGGGGTGAGGCACCCCCCGCGAGGCGGGGGCTGAGAGCCAGCCCCTCTTGCCCCCCTGGGCTCTTAGGACCCCCCTCGCAGGGGGGTGAGGCACCCCCCGCGAGGCGGGGGCTGAGAGCCAGCCCCTCTTGCCCCCCTGGGCTCTTAGGACCCCCCTCGCAGGGGGGTGAGGCACCCCCCGCGAGGCGGGGGCTGAGAGCCAGCCCCTCTTGCCCCCCTGGGCTCTTAGGACCCCCCTCGCAGGGGGGTGAGGCACCCCCCGCGAGGCGGGGGCTGAGAGCCAGCCCCTCTTGCCCCCCTGGGCTCTTAGGACCCCCCTCGCAGGGGGGTGAGGCACCCCCCGCGAGGCGGGGGCTGAGAGCCAGCCCCTCTTGCCCCCCTGGGCTCTTAGGACCCCCCTCGCAGGGGGGTGAGGCACCCCCCGCGAGGCGGGGGCTGAGAGCCAGCCCCTCTTGCCCCCCTGGGCTCTTAGGACCCCCCTCGCAGGGGGGTGAGGCACCCCCGGCGAGGCGGGGGCTGAGAGCCAGCCCCTCTTGCCCCCCTGGGCTCTTAGGACCCCCCTCGCAGGGGGGTGAGGCACCCCCCGCGAGGCGGGGGCTGAGAGCCAGCCCCTCTTGCCCCCCTGGGCTCTTAGGACCCCCCTCGCAGGGGGGTGAGGCACCCCCCGCGAGGCGGGGGCTGAGAGCCAGCCCCTCTTGCCCCCCTGGGCTCTTAGGACCCCCCTCGCAGGGGGTGAGGCACCCCCCGCGAGGCGGGGGCTGAGAGCCAGCCCCTCTTGCCCCCCTGGGCTCTTAGGACCCCCCTCGCAGGGGGGTGAGGCACCCCCCGCGAGGCGGGGGCTGAGAGCCAGCCCCTCTTGCCCCCCTGGGCTCTTAGGACCCCCCTCGCAGGGGGGTGAGGCACCCCCCGCGAGGCGGGGGCTGAGAGCCAGCCCCTCTTGCCCCCCTGGGCTCTTAGGACCCCCTCGCAGGGGGGTGAGGCACCCCCCGCGAGGCGGGGGCTGAGAGCCAGCCCCTCTTGCCCCCCTGGGCTCTTAGGACCCCCCTCGCAGGGGGGTGAGGCACCCCCCGCGAGGCGGGGGCTGAGAGCCAGCCCCTCTTGCCCCCCTGGGCTCTTAGGACCCCCCTCGCAGGGGGGTGAGGCACCCCCCGCGAGGCGGGGGCTGAGAGCCAGCCCCTCTTGCCCCCCTGGGCTCTTAGGACCCCCCTCGCAGGGGGGTGAGGCACCCCCCGCGAGGCGGGGGCTGAGAGCCAGCCCCTCTTGCCCCCCTGGGCTCTTAGGACCCCCCTCGCAGGGGGGTGAGGCACCCCCCGCGAGGCGGGGGCTGAGAGCCAGCCCCTCTTGCCCCCCTGGGCTCTTAGGACCCCCCTCGCAGGGGGGTGAGGCACCCCCCGCGAGGCGGGGGCTGAGAGCCAGCCCCTCTTGCCCCCCTGGGCTCTTAGGACCCCCCTCGCAGGGGGGTGAGGCACCCCCCGCGAGGCGGGGGCTGAGAGCCAGCCCCTCTTGCCCCCCTGGGCTCTTAGGGACCCCCCTCGCAGGGGGGTGAGGCACCCCCCGCGAGGCGGGGGCTGAGAGCCAGCCCCTCTTGCCCCCCTGGGCTCTTACCCCCCTCGCAGGGGGGGAGGGCACCCCGGGGGGGGGGGGAGCCCCCTCCCCCCTGCCCCCCTGGGCTCTCCCCCCCCCCTCGCAGGGGGGTGGGCACCCCCGCGGGGGGGGAGCCAGCCCCTCTTTTTGTGGGGGCTCTTGGGACCCCCTGCAGGGGGGTGAGGCACCCCCCGCGAGGCGGGGGCTGAGAGCCCGCCCCTTGCCCCCCCGGCTCTTAGGACCCCCTCGCAGGGGGGTGAGGCACCCCCGCGGCGGGGGCTGAGAGCCAGCCCCCCGCCCCCCTGGCCCCCCCCGCCTCGCCCCGGGGCTGAGGCCTCCCCGCGCCGCCGGGGCTGAGCTGCCTGCTGCTCTTTGCCCCCTCTGCCCCCTGGCTGGGGGCACCCGCCGGCCGCCGCGCCGCCGCTCTTGCCCCCTGCTGCTCTGCCCCCTCGCCCTCGCTGGCTGCTGGGCCCCCCGCGAGGCGGCGGGGCTGCCCCAGCCCTCTTGCCCCCCTCGCCAGCCCGCTGCCGCCGCTGGGGCCCCGCCCCCCCGCGCTGCTGGCTGCTCTTGCCTGCCGCTCTTGCCCCCCCGCTCGCTGGGGCTGAGAGCCGCCGGGCTGGGCCGCCGCTGGGCCCCCCCCCCCTTGCCCCCCCTGGGCCTTCCCGCCGCGGGGGTGGGCTGAGCCGCCCCGCGAGCCGGGGCTGAGTTGCCCTGCCCCCCTGCCCGGGCCCCCCTCGCAGGGGCTGAGCCCGCGAGGCCCCTCTGAGAGCCAGCCCCTCTCTCTCTTCCCCTCCCTCGCAGGGGGGTGAGGCACCCCCCGCGAGGCGGGGGCTGAGAGCCAGCCCCTCTTGCCCCCTGGGCTCTTAGGACCCCCCTCGCAGGGGGTGAGGCACCCCCCGCGAGGCGGGGGCTGAGAGCCAGCCCCTCTTGCCCCCCTGGGCTCTTAGGACCCCCCTCGCAGGGGGGTGAGGCACCCCCCGCGAGGCGGGGGCTGAGAGCCAGCCCCTCTTGCCCCCCTGGGCTCTTAGGACCCCCTCGCAGGGGGGTGAGGCACCCCCCGCGAGGCGGGGGCTGAGAGCCAGCCCCTCTTGCCCCCCTGGGCTCTTAGGACCCCCCTCGCAGGGGGGTGAGGCACCCCCCGCGAGGCGGGGGCTGAGAGCCAGCCCCTCTTGCCCCCCTGGGCTCTTAGGACCCCCCTCGCAGGGGGGTGAGGCACCCCCCGCGAGGCGGGGGCTGAGAGCCAGCCCCTCTTGCCCCCCTGGGCTCTTAGGACCCCCCTCGCAGGGGGGTGAGGCACCCCCCGCGAGGCGGGGGCTGAGAGCCAGCCCCTCTTGCCCCCCTGGGCTCTTAGGACCCCCCTCGCAGGGGGGTGAGGCACCCCCCGCGAGGCGGGGGCTGAGAGCCAGCCCCTCTTGCCCCCCTGGGCTCTTAGGACCCCCCTCGCAGGGGGGTGAGGCACCCCCGCGAGGCGGGGGCTGAGAGCCAGCCCCTCTTGCCCCCTGGGCTTCCCCCTCGCAGGGGGGTGAGGCACCCCGCGAGGCGGGGGCTGAGAGCCAGCCCCTCTGGGCTTTAGGGACCCCCTCGCAGGGGGTGAGGCACCCCCCGCGAGGCGGGGGCTGAGAGCCAGCCCCTCTTGCCCCCTGGGCTCTTAGGACCCCCCTCGCAGGGGGGTGAGGCACCCCCCGCGAGGCGGGGGCTGAGAGCCAGCCCCTCTTGCCCCCCTGGGCTCTTAGGACCCCCCTCGCAGGGGGGTGAGGCACCCCCCGCGAGGCGGGGGCTGAGAGCCAGCCCCTCTTGCCCCCCTGGGCTCTTAGGACCCCCCTCGCAGGGGGGTGAGGCACCCCCCGCGAGGCGGGGGCTGAGAGCCAGCCCCTCTTGCCCCCCTGGGCTCTTAGGACCCCCCTCGCAGGGGGGTGAGGCACCCCCCGCGAGGCGGGGGCTGAGAGCCAGCCCCTCTTGCCCCCCTGGGCTCTTAGGACCCCCCTCGCAGGGGGGTGAGGCACCCCCCGCGAGGCGGGGGCTGAGAGCCAGCCCCTCTTGCCCCCCTGGGCTCTTAGGACCCCCCTCGCAGGGGGGTGAGGCACCCCCCGCGAGGCGGGGGCTGAGAGCCAGCCCCTCTTGCCCCCCTGGGCTCTTAGGACCCCCCTCGCAGGGGGGTGAGGCACCCCCCGCGAGGCGGGGGCTGAGAGCCAGCCCCTCTTGCCCCCCTGGGCTCTTAGGACCCCCCTCGCAGGGGGGTGAGGCACCCCCCGCGAGGCGGGGGCTGAGAGCCAGCCCCTCTTGCCCCCCTGGGCTCTTAGGACCCCCCTCGCAGGGGGGTGAGGCACCCCCCGCGAGGCGGGGGCTGAGAGCCAGCCCCTCTTGCCCCCCTGGGCTCTTAGGACCCCCCTCGCAGGGGGGTGAGGCACCCCCCGCGAGGCGGGGGCTGAGAGCCAGCCCCTCTTGCCCCCCTGGGCTCTTAGGACCCCCCTCGCAGGGGGGTGAGGCACCCCCCGCGAGGCGGGGGCTGAGAGCCAGCCCCTCTTGCCCCCCTGGGCTCTTAGGACCCCCCTCGCAGGGGGGTGAGGCACCCCCCGCGAGGCGGGGGCTGAGAGCCAGCCCCTCTTGCCCCCCTGGGCTCTTAGGACCCCCCTCGCAGGGGGGTGAGGCACCCCCCGCGAGGCGGGGGCTGAGAGCCAGCCCCTCTTGCCCCCCTGGGCTCTTAGGACCCCCCTCGCAGGGGGGTGAGGCACCCCCCGCGAGGCGGGGGCTGAGAGCCAGCCCCTCTTGCCCCCCTGGGCTCTTAGGACCCCCCTCGCAGGGGGGTGAGGCACCCCCCGCGAGGCGGGGCTGAGAGCCAGCCCCTCTTGCCCCCTGGGCTCTTAGGACCCCCTCGCAGGGGGTGAGGCACCCCCCGCGAGGCGGGGCTGAGAGCCAGCCCCTCTTGCCCCCTGGGCTCTTAGGACCCCCTCGCAGGGGGGTGAGGCACCCCCCGCGAGGCGGGGGCTGAGAGCCAGCCCCTCTTGCCCCCCTGGGCTCTTAGGACCCCCCTCGCAGGGGGGTGAGGCACCCCCCGCGAGGCGGGGGCTGAGAGCCAGCCCCTCTTGCCCCCCTGGGCTCTTAGGACCCCCCTCGCAGGGGGGTGAGGCACCCCCCGCGAGGCGGGGGCTGAGAGCCAGCCCCTCTTGCCCCCCTGGGCTCTTAGGACCCCCCTCGCAGGGGGGTGAGGCACCCCCCGCGAGGCGGGGGCTGAGAGCCAGCCCCTCTTGCCCCCCTGGGCTCTTAGGATCCGCGGTGGCCTCACAGCCTGTTTACCATATTGTCAGTAATATCATCTCCCCCTCGAGAGATTATGAGCTGTTTCACAGACGTGTGCACTCCCACGATGTACAGAGGGTGTGCATCCGTCTCTATTGGGAGTAATATCATCCTCTTCCTCCTTGAATGTTAAGAACGGTATCACACGAGTGTTTCTACTCCCTGAGATATCGCGTGTCATATCCTCCTCCCCCACGTTGCCATTGGAAACAATATCAGTGGGGGCGTGTCCACCTTCTGTGACATTTAAAGTAATATCATCCTCTTCCCTCCAGGATCATGGGAACAATGTCCCTGCGGGGTGTCCACTTTCTGCCATATGTGTAGTCATATCACCTCCTCCGCCTTGGAGTATTGTTACGGACCATCTCACACGGGCGTGTACACTTCCTGCGATTCTGGGAGTAATGGCATTCCCTTCTTCCGTGAATATTAGGAGCAAAATCACCAGGTGGATGCACAGCCAGTGCTATATTGGGAGTAACGTCATACTCCACCCCCTGGAGATTATATTCGGGTCAATATCACCGTCTGGGTGTACACCTAGTGCGATATTGAACGTAACATCATGCTTTCTCCCTCCCTGGACATTAGGAGCAATATCAGCGGTGGGTGTACACCCACTGAGGTATTAGGCGTAATAGTAGTAGGAATTATTCCTCATTGATTATTAACATAAATATGAATAACCGATATTGATATTAATATTAAAAAATAATGGCTAATAATTTTCAGATTATTAATATTAATATTAATTATTAGGAGCTAGTATTACTGTTTTCTAACGAATAAGATCAATATCAGCTATTAATATCAGGCGTCATTAACCATTAATATTAATCATTTATTGTTATCGTTAGTATAACTATTGAATATTCATTATCCTTGTTATCGGTATTGATTTAAAAATTATATTATCAATCATTAATATTGATAATTATTAGTGTCAATTAATAATTGAGATGATTAATTGCGGTAAGTCACATTGCGCCCTTCCACCCCTTCCTCGGCAGCTCGTGTACGACCCAAAACGGGGGTGCAAATGCCCCTGAGAGAGCAGCGGTATACTGGGATAGATGAGGATGGTCACGTGGCGGGGAGGCGTGTTTTTGGATACCAGCCCTTCACCTCCGTCGACCTTCTCAACTGGAAAAACAATACACCGCCCTATAGCGAAAAGCCGCCAGCCCTAATTGATTTGCTCCAAACTGTTATCCAGACCCACAACCACACCTGGGCTGATTGGCACCAGTTGCTCATGTTCCTCTTTAACAGCGAAGAAAGGCGGAGAGTCCTCCAAGCAGCAACTAAGTGGCTAGAGGAGCATGCACCTGCTGATTATCAAAACCCCAAAGAGTATGGAAGGACCCAGTTGCCAGGAACCGACCCCCAGTTGGACCCACATGAAAGAGAGAATATGCAAAGGCTAAACCGAGACGGGGAAGCTCTCTTGGAAGGATTAATGAGGGGAGCTCAGAAGGCCACAAACGTTAACAAGGTCTCTGAGGTCATTCAGGGAAAAGAAGAAAGTCCGGCACAATTCTACCAGAGACTGTGTGAGGCCTATGCTATGTATACTCCCTTTCATCCCGATAGCCCTGAAAATCAGCGCATGATTCACATGGCTTTAGTCCGTCAAAGCGCAGAAGACATGAGAAGAAAACTGCAGAAACACGCTGGACTTGCAGGGATGAACACATCACAATTACTAGAAATAGCTAGCCAGGTGTTTGTAATCAGGGATGCAGTAAGCCGTCAGGAAAACGGCGAAGACAATGGAGGTCAGGCCCGGCGAAACACCGACCTGTTTGCTAGCTGCAGCAATCACAGGGGCCCCCACAAAGAGGCAAGGGAAGGGGGGCCCTGGGAAAGGAACTCAGCTTGGCTGTCAGAGTTTGCAGCGTAACCAGTGTGCTGATGGTAAAGAAATAGGACGGTGGAAGAACAAATGCCCTCAACTCAAAAGAAAACAAGATGACTCAGAGCAGGAGGCCCCGGACAAGGAGGAAGGGGCCCTGCTCAACCCGGCAGGAGGGTTCTTGGACTGAGGGAGACCGGGCTCAAGTGTCCCCAAAGAGCCACTGGTCAGAATGACAGTCGGGGGTGGAGACATTGACTTTCTTGGAGATAGCGGTGCTGAACATTCGCTAGTAACCGCCCCGGTCGCCCCCTTATCCAAAAAGACTATTGACGTCATCGGAGCCACGGGGGTTTCAGCAAAGCAAGCTGTAGGCTTGCCTCGGACTTGTACTGTAGGAGGACATAAAGTCATTCATCAGTTATGGTACATGCCTGACTGTCCCTTGACCTTTTGGGGAAGGGACTTGCTCAGCAAGCTGAGAGCCACGATCTCTCTGACAGAGCACGGCTCTTTGCTGCTAAAGTTACCCGGAACGGGAGTCATTGTGACCCTTATGGTCCCCCGAGAGGAGGAATGGAGACTTTTCTGAACTGAGCCGGGCCAAGAGAGAAGGCCAGCTCTGGCTAAGCGGTGGCCAAGAGTACGGGCAGAAGACAACCCTCCGGGATTGGCCAGTTAAGACTGGGGCCCAGCGGGTTAGGCAAAAACAGGACCCGGTCTCCAGAGAAGCTCTTCAAGGTATCCAGGTCCGTCTCAAGCACCTAAGAACTGTTGCAATTCTTGTTCCTTGTCAGTCTCCATGGAACACTCCCCTCCTGCCTGTTCCCAAGCCACGGACCAAGGACTACCGGCCGGTACAGGATTTGCGCTTGCTTCATCAAGCTACACTGACTTGACATCCAACAGTACCTAACCCGTCCACATTGTTGGGGTTGCTGCCAGCTGAGGACAGCTGCTTCACCTGCTTGGACCTGAAAGATGCTTTCTTTCCTATCAGATTAGCCCCTGAGAGGCAGAGGCTGTTTGCCTTTCAGTGGGAAGATCCGGAGTCAGGTGTCACTACTCAGTACACTTGGACCGGGCTTCCCCAAGGGTTCAAGAACTCCCCCACCACCTTCGGGGAGGCGTTGGCTCGAGACCTCCAGAAGTTTCCCACCAGAGACCTAGGCTGTGTGTTGCTCCAGTAGGTTGATGACCTTCTGCTGGGACACCCCACGGCAGTCGGGTGTGCCAAGGGAACAGATGCCCTACACCGGCACCTGGAGGACTGTGGGTATAAGATGTCCAAGAAGAAAGCTCAGATCTGCCGACAGCAGGTACGTGACTTGGGATTTACTATCTGACAGGGCTCGGAACGCAGCCCGGGATCAGAAAGAAAGCAGGTCATTTGCAATCTAGTGGAGCCCAAGAGCAGAAAGCAGGTGAGACAATTCTTAGGAGCTGTGGGGTTTTGTAGACTGTGGATCCCAAACTTTGCAGTATTAGCCAAGCCTTTGTATGAGGTCCCAAAGGGGGCGGGGACCGGGAACCTTTGGAATGCAGATCCCAACAACAGCAAGTCTTTCATGAGTTAAAGGAAAAACTTCTGGCAGCCCTAGCCCTGGGGCTACTCGATCTGACAAAGCCTTTTCCATTCTATGCATCAGAGAGAGAAAAGATGGCAGCTGGACTTTGAACCCAAACGGTTGGGCTCCGGCCAAGGCCGGCGGCCTACCTCTCTAAACAACTAGACGGGTCTACTAAAGGATGGCCCCCTGTTTGAGGGCCTTGGCAGCAACTGCCCTGCTAGAACAAGAAGCAAATAAGCTGACTCTTGGGCAAAACCTGAACATAAAGGGCCCCCATGCTGTGGTGACTTTCATGAACGCTAAAGAACATCGTCGGCTACCGAATGCCAGACTCACCAAGTACCAAACTTGGCTCTGTGAAAATCCTCGTATAACCATTGAAGTTTGTAACACCCTACACCCGCCACCTTGCTCCCGGTATCAGAGAGCCCTGTCGAGCCTGATTGTGTGGAAGTCTTGGACTCAGTCGACTCTGGCAGACCTGACCTCCGGGACCGGACTTGGGCATCAGTAGACTGGGAACTATACGTGGATGGGAGCAGCTTCTTCAACCCCCAAGGAGAGAGAGGTGCAGGGTATGCAGTGGTAACCCTGGACACTCTTGTTGAAGCCAGATCGTTGCCCCAGGCCACTTCAGCCCAGAAAGCTGAACTCATTGCTTTAATTCGGGCCTTAGGACTCAGTGAGGGTGAGACTGTAAACATTTACACTGATTCTCGGTGTCTTTTTAACCCTTCGAGTGCATGGAGCGTGATAGAAAGAAAAGGGCCTATTGAACTCTGAGGGAAAAGACAGAAAATATCAACAAGAAACCTTGCAATGATTAGAAGCAGTATGGAAACCCCACAAGGTGGCAGTTAGGCATTGCAGAGGACACCAGCGAGCTTCCACCTCGGTGGGTTTGGGGAATTCCCGCGCTGACTCAGAGGCTCGAAAAGCAGCATCTGCCCCCTTCTGGGCATCAGTGCTCCCTCAAGTACCTGATCTTGGACCTACTTCTTCTAAAAAAGAAAAGGACATTCTCCAGGTAGAGGGAAGGACAAGTGATGGAGGAAGGATGGATTCGGTTACCAGATGGGAGCGTAGCTGTGCCACAGCTGCTAGGAGTTGCAGTTGTACTGGCTGTGCAAGAAACCACCCATCGAGGTCAGGAGTCACTGGAAGAGTTGTTAGGCCGGTATTTCTACATCTCGCCTTTGTCAGCCCTTGCCAAAACGGTGAGGCAGCGGTGTGTTACCTGCCGACAGCATGATGCGAGGCAAGGTCCAGCCGTTCCGCCCGGCATACGAGCTTATGGAGCAGCCCCCTTTGAAGATCTCCAGGTAGACTTCACAGAGATGCCAAAGTGTGGAGGTAACAAGTATTTACTAGTTCTTGGGCGTGCGTACCTACTCTGGGTGGGTGGCGGCCTATCCAACACCAACTGAGAAAGCTCGTGAAGTAACCCGTGTGCTTCTTCGAGATCTGATACCTAGATTTCGACTGCCCTTACGGATCGGCTCAGATAAACGGGCCTGCGTTTTAGGCTCCCTTGGTACAGAAGACGGCAAAGGTATTGGGGATCCCACGGAAACTGCATGGCGCCTCCCGGCCTCAGAGCCCCAGAAAGGTGGAGCAGATGAATCGGACTATCAAAAATAATACTATTGTCTTCCCCGCGAGATATTTAAAACAACACCACAAGGGGCGTCAAACCACCTGCTAAATTTGAGGGAATATTATCCTCTCCCCCACTCCCGCGGCCCCGGATATTAGAGACAATAACACAGGGGTAACGTACACCCACTACTTGATTGGGAATAATATCATCCTCTCCCTTCTCGGATATTAGGAACAATATCACACTGTGCGTGTAGTACTGTCGTGAAATTCAATGGAATGTCATCCTTCGCCTCCCTGGATATGATGAACAATATCACAGGGGATGTACAGCTTCTGAGATATTGGGAGTGATATCATCCTCTCCCCTCTGGAAGTTAGGGACAATATCACAGGGGTAGTGTACACCCTCTGGCATGTTGGCACTAATATCATCCTCCCGCCCACTGGATATTAAAAACCATATCACAAGGGGCGTGTACAGACACTTCGATATTGGTATTAATACCATCCTCTCCCTCTTTGGATATTCGGTGCCGTATTTCAGGTGGGGTATACGCCACCTGCAATATTGGAAGTAATATGATTTTCTCCCCCCGTGGATATCAGAAACGATATCACAGGGGGTGGCGAACAACCCCTGCGATACTTGGAGTGATATCATCGTCTCCCCTCACGATGATTAAGAACAATATCGTAGGGGTGGGGGGTGTACACCCCCTTTCATATTTGATACCATCCTCTTCCCCCCTGGATATTAGGAACAATATCAGGAAGGGACGTAGAGACCCTGCGACCTTTGCTGTCATACAATTGTCTCTCCCCTAGATATTAGGAAAAATGTCACTGGGGATGTGAACAGCCCTGCGATATTGAGAATAGTATCATCCTCTCCCCCCTTGCATATTGGGAACAACATCACAGGTGGGGCGTACTGCCTCTGCGATATTGGGGGTAAAATTTTCCTCTCTTCCCCTGGACATCAGGAAGGGTATCAGAGGGGGAGGGTGTGCATTCCCTGCCATATTCAACGTAACTTCATCCTCTCCCTCCCAGGGTATTCAGAACAATAGGACAGGAGGGGTGTACGCCAACTGCGATATTGAGAGTCGTATCATCCTCTTTCGCTCTGGATCTTAGGAACAATATCACAGGGTTGTGTACACCCCCTGCGATATTGGGAGTACTATCATCCTCTCTCCCTGTGGATATTAGGAAGAGTATCACAGGGCTGTGTAAACCCCCTGCGGTACTGGGAGTAATATCATCCTCTCTCCCTCTGAATAGAGGAAGATTTTCACAGGGGTGTGTACACCCCCTGCGATATTGGGAGTAATGTCATCCTCCCCAAACCTGGATGTTAGCAACGAGATCACAGAGGGGGTGTACACACCCTGCGACATTGGAAGGAATATGATCGTCTCCCCACCTGGATACTGGGAAAGAAAGATATCACAGCGCGGGTATACGTTCCCTACGCTGTTGGCAGTAATCTCATTCTTTTCCTGTCTGGATATGAGGAAGCATATCACAGGGGAGCTGTACAATTACTTCGATATTGGGAGTAATATCATCCTCTATTTTCCTGGATATTGGGCACAAAAACACAAAAGGGTGTACAACCCCTGTGATCTTGGGAGTAATAGCATACTCTCCTTCCCTGGATGTTAGAAAACAGTATCATCAGGGCTCAACACCCCCCGCGATAATGGGAGTCATATTTACTCTTTCACAGGCCATTTGGAACAATACAACAGGGGGTGTTTACAAACAGGGGTGGTGTACACCCCTGTGATATTGGGAGTAACATCATTCTCCCCACCTCCGGATATTAAGAACAATATCCCGGCGGGAGGTGGTACACCCCCAGTGATATTGCGAATAATGTCATCCTCTCCTTCCCTGGATATTAGGAACAATATCACAGGGGGGTGTACACCTTCTGTGATACTGGAAGCAATATCATCCTCTCCCCCGCTGGATATTAGAAAAAAATATCACTCACGGTGTACACCCGCTGTGATATTAGGAAGAATATTACAGGGTGTACACCCACTCTGACTTTAAGAGAAATAGCTCCCTCAAATGTCCCAAACAATATCACAGGGTATACAATGATATTTCCCTAGGATATTACAAATACTATCACAGGGTGTACACCCACTGTGATAACACGAGTAATAATACATCCCAAGGATACTACCAAGAATATCACAAGGCTGTACACCCACTATGACATCGGGAGTGATATCTCCCTAGGATACTACGAACACCATCACAGAATGTACACACATGGTGCGCACGCACGGTGATATTAGGAGTACTATCAACGCAGGACATAGTCAATAAGACCACAGGGAGTACATACCTGATGTACACCCACGGCGATGTTATGAGAACTACCTCCCTAGGATAATACGAATAACATCACAGAGTGGACACACATGGTATACACCCACCGTGGCACTAGGACTAATAACTTTCTGAGATATTACCAGTAGCATCACACAACAGAAACACATGGTGTACACCCACTGTAACCTTAGGTGTAATTTCTCCCTACGATATTACGAGTAACATCTCAGTGCATACACACATGGTGAACACCCACTGTGACATTAAGGGTAATATCCCCCTAGGATATTACCAATAACATCACCGGGTGTCCACCCATGGTGTACATGCTCTGTGATGTTAGGGATAATAACTCCCTAGGATATTATGAATAATACCGCAGGGTGTACAGAAACTCTGATATTAGAGGTAATATCTCTCTAGGATATTATGAATAATATCACAGGGTGTACCCCCACTGTGATACTGGGAGCAATATCTCTCTAGGATACTACGAATCATATCAGAATGTACACCCACTGTGATCATAGGAGAAATATCTCTCTGTGATATTACGAATTAGATCACAGAGTGTACACACATGGTGTACATCCACTTTGATATTAGGAGTAATCTCTTCCTAGGACATTACAAATAACATCACAGAGTGTACACCCACTGTAATATTAGGAATCGTATCTCCCTAGGTGATTACAAGTAATATCACAGGGTGTACACCCACTGTGATATTAGGAGTAATATCTTCCTAGGGTATTATGAATAATTTCACAGTCTCTACACACATAATGTACACTCACTGTGATATTAGGAGTAACATCTACCTAGTAGATAACAAATAACATCGCAGGGTGTACCCCCACTTTGATATTAGCTGTAATATTCCTCTAAGTTGTTACAAATAAGATCACAGGGTGTAGAAACATGGTGTACACTCACTGTGATACCAGGAGTCGTATCTCTGTAATATATTATGAATAATATCACAGGTTGTACACCCACTGTATTATTAGGAGTCATATCTCTGTAGGACATTACAATTAATATCACACGGTGTACAGCCACCCTGATATTAGGAGCAATATCTTTCTAGGATATTACAGATAATATCACAGGGTGTACGCCCACTCTGCTGTCAGGAGCAATATCTCCCTAGGATATCAAAAATCCTATCACGGGGTGTCCAATCTCTGCCTTCCAGGTTCGAAGGGATTCTCCTGCTTCAGCCTCCCGAGTAGCTAGGTTTACGCGCCACCACACCCGGCTAATTTTTTTTTATTTTCACTGGAGACGGGGTTTCACCACGTGGGCCAGGCTGTTCTGGAAGTCCTGACCTCAGGTGATCCATCAGCCTCGGCCGCCCAAAGTGCTGGGATTACAGGTGTGAGGCATGGTGCTGAGCCAAGAGTTATATATTCAATTCATTTGGAAACACAGCTCCCATATTTGAGTGTGCGTGTACTTTTATGAAGAAATGATGTCAGAAAACCTAAGGATGATAATAACTATGAAAAGTAACAGGCACGTGAAAAGGTCCTCCGATTGAGAACTATAAGCTTCGATTTCGGTTTTAGATAATGGGGTCCTAGCTCTTGTGTCGTCCTTTTACATATTCTACATCACAGGAACTTGCAGCACGGTGTCAGAATAAAATAGAGTGTATTTCACGGCTTCTTAATTTCTTTCAATTAGATGAGATCTTTTTCTTAAAGAGAGAAGGACATTTTCATTGCATTGTATTTTTTCTGAAAAGAGTAGGCCGTATTTTACTGAGATCACGGATTTGTTATATATGACGTTTTGGTCTTCTAATATTCTTCAGTGGATTTTCTCTAAAGTGGTATGTACAGAAAGACTTGTATAGCAAAAAAGTAAACCACGTAATAATTCTGAGATTTTTGGAATTGTCACAGCTGAGAAACATTGCTGGCGGTGTATGGTCCCCAAGTGTGAAAGTGTTCCTTGTGAATTGCTTGCATCCAGCATTAAGGGCTGGTTTTTCTCTTTTATTTTTCCAATCCTCTTTCCTTCTCAAGGTGTCCAAGACACACAGAGCCACGGAATCTCACAGGTGTCTGAGAATTCCTCCTCCTGGGACTCTCAGAGGATCCAGAACTGCAGCCCGTCCTCGCTTTGCTCTCCCTGTCCCTGTCCACGTATCTGGTCACGGTGCTGAGGAACCTGCTCAGCATCCTGGCTGTCAGCTCTGACTCCCCCCTCCACACCCCCATGTACTTCTTCCTCTCCAACCTGTGCTGGGCTGACATGGGTTTCACCTCGGCCACGGTTCCCAAGATGATTGTGGACATGCAGTCACATAGCAGAGTCATCTCTCATGCGGGCTGCCTGACACAGATGTCTTTCTTGGTCCTTTTTGCATGTATAGAAGACATGCTTCTGCCTGTGATGGCCTATGACTGCTTTGTAGCCATCTGTCGCCCTCTGCACTACCCAGTCATCGTGAATCCTCACCTCTGTGTCTTCTTCGTTTTGGTGTCCTTTTTCCTTAGCCTGTTGGATTGCCAGCTGCCCAGTTGGATTGTGTTACAATTCACCATCATCAAGAATGTGGAAATCTCTCATTTTGTCTGTGACCCCTCTCAACTTCTCAAACTTGCCTGTTCTGACAGCGTCATCGATAGCATATTCATAGATTTCGGTAGTACTATGTTGGGTTTTCTTGTCGTTTCAGGGATCCTTTTGTCTTACTATAAAATTGTCCCCTCCATTCTAAGGATTTCATCGTCAGATGGGAAGTAGGAAGCCTTCTCCACCTGCGGCTCTCACCTAGCAGTTGTTTGCTGATTTGACGGAACAGGCATTGGCATGTACCTGACTTCAGCTGTGTCACCACCCCCCAGGAATGGTGTGGTGGCATCAGTGATGTACGCTGTGCTCACCCCCATGCTGAACCTTTTCATCTACAGCCTGAGAAACAGGGACATACAAAGTGCCCTGCGGAGGCTGCGCAGCAGAACAGTCGAATCTCATGATCTGTTCCATCCTTTTTCTTGTGTGGGTGAGAAAGGGCAACCACATTCAATCTCTACATCTGCAAATCCTGCCCCTTAGTCACATTATTTTTGTGGCTTGATGGCTTTTATTCCTTTCCGCATTTCCTTTGTGAATATTGCTTTCTTCGTTATGCCTTTAACTGGAATGGGTGAGTATTCTGGGATCCTTTGTTTAGCAGAAACCTCATGACAGAATCCTCTATACCTAGGCGGCCCCTTTTAGTTTCTGAGCAATAACCCGGTCATCCAGGTGGAATCACCACCATCTTTTTATATACACGAAGTCCTCACTTCATTTTGGAATTCCCTGAAAACTGACTTTATGGAAACAATGTACAGGAGGTCCTCCAACACCATTGGTTATTCAAAGTTGTGTAGTTATACTGTTGATGAAAAATAAGTGGTTTCACTATACATAATTTTGCTTCGAGGTGAAGTTTCCAAGAGACTTTCAAAGATGTTAAGTGAGGACATACTGTACATCAAATTCATATCCTCTTCCACAGTTTATGTGGAATTTCTTCATAAACTGCTTCTAGAGAATCTATTTAGGCAGGTTATGTGTAGAGATAAATGTCGCCATTCCTCAATCTTGGCTTTGAGTCAAATCACCTGGGGAGCTAACACATGATGAGGCCTGGGTCTCAACACCTAAGATTCGGATTTCCTTGCACCTGTGTGAGTACGCGGATTTTTGTTTTTTTTTCTTTTAAAGCACCAGAGGTGGTTCCAATGACGAAGTTTTTAGAGGCATCAAGCTCCAATGAGTAAGAACAGAAATTAATTATAATTTCTTCAAATATTATCTTCAAATGCATTGTCCATCAACACCACACAAATGTTTATTATGCTGTTTTTTCTTACCATTTCGCATTTTCGCATTTTCTATTTCTTTCTTTTCGTTTTTTTTTTTTTTTTTTTTTTTTTTTTTGAGTCAGAGTTTCACCCTTGTTGCCCAGGCTGGAGTTCAATGGCACGGTCTGGCTCACTGCAACCTCTGCCTCCCGTATTCAAGCAATTCTCCTGCCTCAGCCTTCCAAGTAGCTGGGATTACAGGCATGCGCTACCATGCCTGGCTAATTTTTTTTTTTTTTTTTTTGTATTGTTAGTAGAGACAGTGTTTCTCCATTTTGGTCAGGCTGGTCTTGAACTCCCCACCACAGGTGATCCACCCGCTTCCGCCTCCCAAAGTGCTGGGATTACAGGCATGAGCGACTGCGCCCAGCCACCGCTTAGCATTTACATTTCACATTTGTTGAAGTTATAGATGTATACACACATTGATTGCTGCTTTGTTATACACTTGCGTATACATAAGATGGGAAATAGAAAAGAATAAAATGGGCACAGTATCCCTGAAGTTTCACATTCCTGCTATTTTAAAAATATTTGCTCTTAGAAATTTGTTTCAATTAAGAAACTGTGGCATACACACCCAATGAAGTATTATTCCGCCTAAAAAGGAAGAAAATCCTCTCCGCTGCGGACAAAATGGGTGAGATTGCAGGTCTGTATATTAAATGAAATAAGCCAGGCAGAGGATGACAAATATTTCGTGTCCTCACTTCTATGTAGGAAGAAAAAAGGAAACCTTGGCCAGATGTGGTGGCTCAAGCCTGTAATCCCAGCGCTGTGGGAGGCCGAGTCGCACGGATCACTTCAGTCCAGGAATTTGAGACCAGCCTGGCCAACATGGTGAAACCCCGTCTCTATAGAAAACAGAAACAATTTGCCAGGCGTGGTGATGGGTGTCTGTAGTCTCAGCTACTCGGAGGGCTGAGGCCCAAGAAGCGCTTGAACTCGGGAGGCGGAGGTTGCAGTGAGCCCGGACTGTGCCTGTGTACTCCAACCTGGGCAACAGAAAGAGACTCCATCCCACACACACCTACACACAAAAGGAATCTCAGGAAGGTGGAAAGTATAAAGGTGGTTAGCAGATGCTAGGAAGAAAAGCGGTGGGATGGGGAATGAAGACAAGTGGATAATTGGGTCCCAAAATACAGAAAGATGGAATGAGTGAGTTCTAGTGTTTGATAGTACAGTATGAACATTTTAGTTCACAAGAATTGCTTGCATATTTCCAGATGCTTTGGTAAGAAGCTTCCTAACTTTCTCATTATGCTGGTTTTTAAGCTCTTCTCTTTCTGCTCTTGATATCATGCTGGTTTTTTGTTTTTTGTTTTTTGTTTTGAGATGGAATTTCGCTCTTGTTGCCCAGGCTGGAGTGTCATGGTGCAATCTTGGCTCACCGCAACCTCTGCCTCCTGCGTTCAAGCGATTCTCCTGCCTCCAACTCCCGAGTAGCTGGGATTACAGGCATGCGCCAGCTGCCCAGCTAATGTTGTATTTCTGGTAGAGATGGGGGTTTCTCGCTGTCGCTCAGGCTGGTCTTCAACTCCTGACCTCCGGTGATCCGCCCGCCTCGGCCTCCCAAACTGCTGGGATTACAGGCGTGAGCGACCGCGCCCAGCCCATGCTGTATCCTTATCTGTTGTCGGTTGTTGTTCGTTTGTTTTTGAGCCCAGAAATAACTTCTCACCTATAGGTTCAAATGATTTTTAACATGAGTACTAAGAAAGCTCATTGCTGGAAAAGCAGCCTTTTCAAGAAATGGTGTCGGAGAAACTTGATTTCCACATGCAGAAGAATGAAGGTGGACCCCGTGTCACACCAGGTGCAAAAATTAACACAAACTGGATCAAAGACCTAACCCCAAGGGCTAAAAGTATCATATGCCTAAAAGAAATCATTGGCCACACTTTCATGACATCAGATTGGGCAATGCTCTCTGGGATATGACACCAAAAGCATAGGCAACAAAAGAAAATTAGATTCCTTGGATTACATCTAAATGACAGACACTTTTGTGCAGCGAAAAACACTGTGAACTGAGTGAAAAGATAACCCGTGGATTAGGAAAAATATTTGCAAATCATATATCTCAAAAGAGGCTGATATCCATCATATATAAAGAACAGCTAGAACTAAACAACAAGAAACCCAAAGCATTCCATCAACAATGGTCAGAAGACTCGAGTAGACGTGTCCCTAAAGAAGATATAGCAATGGCCAATAAGCATCTAAAATGATGTTCAAAATCACTAACCATAGGGAAGCGCAAATCAAACAAAGAATGAGATACCACACATTAGGATGGATACGATCAACAAACAAGCATTGGTGAGACTAGAAGGAAATAGGAATGCTCCAATACGATCGGAGGGAATGTAAAACCGTGAAGGAACGGGGAAAGTAGTATGGCGTGCACTGGAAAAATTAGAAACAGTATGCTCAGATGTTCCCGCAGTTGCATTTGTGGGTACCTACCAAAAAGAACTAGAAGCCAGGAGTGGAAGACAGATTTGTACACACACGCTCATAGCAGCATTATTCGCAACAGCCAAAATGTGGAAGCAACCCAAGGGTTCGTGGACAGATGAATGAAAAAGCGCACTGCAGTTCCTTCATACAATGGAAGACTCTCCAGCCTTAAAAAGGCAGGCACTTTTGGCCGGTGCGGCGGCTCACGCCTGTAATCGCAACATCTTGGAAGAACGAGGTGGGCGGATCACCTGAGGTCAGGAATTCAAGACAAGCCTGGCCATCTTGGTGAAACCCTGTCTCTAGTGAAAATGCAAAAAATGAGACGAGCGTGGTGGCGTGTGCCTATAGTCCCAGCTACTCGGGAGGCTGAGGCACAAGAATCGCTGGAACCCGGGAGGCGGAGGTTGCACTGAGCCCAGATTGTGCCGCAGCACTCCAGCCTGGGCGACAGAGTGAGACTGCATGGAAACGCAAAACAAAACAAAGTCAAACAAACAAACAAAAAAAAGGACAGGCACTTCTGACTCAGACCGCAGCATGGATGAACCTCGAAGACATTATCGTCAGTGAAATAAATAAATCCCAAAAGGATAAACACGCCCAGGCTCAGTGGCTCGCACCTGTGACCCCAGCACTTTGGGAGGCTGAGCCAGGTGGATCACTTAAGGTCAGGAGTTCGAGACCAGCCTGGTCAATATGGTGAAAGCTCGTCTCTATTAAAAATACAAAAATTAGCTGGGCGTGGTGGCGGACGCCTGTAATCCCAGCTACTCGTGAGACTGAGACACAAGAATCGCTTGAACCCACGATGTGGAGGTTGCAGTGAGCCGAGATCACACCACCGCACTCCAGCCTGAACGACAGAGAAAGTCTCTGTCTCCAACCCAAAAAAATTAAACACGGTATGATTCCACTTTTCTATCAAGTGTCTGGAGTCGTTAAACTCATAGAGTTGCAAACTAGAAAGGTGGCCCCCAGGGGTGGGCGAGAGAGAGGAGTGGAGAGCTTGCTAAATGGGTGCAATTTCCATTTTGAAAGATAAAACTGTTCCGGAGACGGTGGCGGTGATGGCTGCTGAACAATGTGAACGTCATTAATGTCATTAAACTGTAAACTGAAAAAGAGTGGAAATTGTAAATGTTTATACTGGCCATTCTATATGAACTAATATATATTCACAATTTTTAATATTTATACGTGGTATATTTGCCCATAATTAAAGATGAAAATTAAAGCAGTTGGATCTTTCAAAAGAAAAGAAAGAAGCGAAGAATACACACCAGCTTTCTCCTGATGAGAGGAAGAGCCCCAAAGCGTCTATGGACACTCACTGTTCTCCTATCCTTCTTGAATTATTGTGAGGAAATCCTTAGAGGCTGGGGAACTTGGGCGACTCTGGCTAATGAGGAGCTCTGTGCCTTGAGCTCCCCAGACCACAGAATAGTAAATAGTCTGTGCTTCCAGCCCTGCAGTGTGAGATTCCAGTCCTGTGGGTTCCACACCTGTCACCTGTATCAGGAGGCTCATGTCTCACCCTGTCTTCTTGCCAGCCTCGAGGACGGAGTCTGAGCCTCCACCGTGCTACACACAGGGAGGACACTGGACCTGTTCTCCGCGGTCATGGCCCAGCAGAGGGGAAGGGCAGTTCAGTGAGTGTAGGCAAAAGAAAGAGAGATCAGACTGTTCCTGTGTCTATGTAGAAAGGAAAGACATAAGAGACTTCATTTTGAAAAAGACCTGTATTTTCAACAATTGCTTTCCTGAGATGTTTTTAATGTGTAGCTTTGCCCCAGCCACTTTGACCCAACCTGAAGCTCACAAAAACATGTGTTGTATGAAATCAAGGTTTAAGGGATCTAGGGCTGTGCAGGACGTGCCTTGTTAACAAGATGTTTCCATGAAGTATACTTGGTAGAAATCATCGCCATTCTCTAGTCTCAATAAACCAGGGGCACAATACACTGTGGAAAGCCGCAGGGACCTCTGCCCTTGAAAGCGGCGTGTTGTCCAAGGATTCTCCCCATGTGATAGTCTGAAATGTGGCCTCGTGGGATGAGAAAGACCTGACCGTCCCCGAGCCCTACACCAGTAAAGGGTCTGTGCTGAGGTGGATTAGTCAAAGAGGAAAGCCTCTTGCAGTTGAGAGAGAGGAAGGCCACTGTCTCCTGCCTGCCCCTGGGAACTGAATGTCTCGGTATAAAACCCGATCGTACATTTGTTCAATTCTGAGATGGGGGAAAAACCGCCCTATGGTGGGAGGCGAGACACGTTTGCAGCAATGCTGCCTTGTTATTCTTTACTCCACTGAGATGTTTGGGTGGAGAGAAACATAAATCTGGCTTACGTGCATCTCCAGTCACGGTAGCTTCCCTGGAACTTCCTTATGACATAGATTCTGTTGCTCACCTGTTCGTTGCTGACCTTCTCCTTCTTATCACCCTGCCCTCCTACTACATTTTTTTTTTGCTAAAATAATAAAACTAATAATCAATAAAAACTGAGGGAACTCAGAGGCCGGTGCCTCTGCAGATCCTTGGTATGCTGAGCGCCGCTCCCCTGGGCTCACTGTTGTTTCTCTCTACTTTGTCCCTGTGTCTTATTTCTTTCCTCAGTCTCTCATCCCACCCGACTAGAAATACCCACAGGTGTGGAGGGGCAGGCAACCCCTTCAAGTGAGTGCTGAGGGACGGTCCGGAGCCTTGGTTTCCTTCCTCCTCCTCAGCACAAACAGGAGAGTGCGGTGGGCAGATGGGAGGAGACCAATATGCAAACTGTGCGCTCAGCAGACTGTGGAGTTTCTGTTCTTGGTTGTGATGGGGGTCTCAGACATCTTATTCAAAATTTTGCTTTCCTCCCCCACTGGTTGTCCTTTTCATAGACATCTCACCCATGATAGCAGGGAATCAGTCCCTCTAAACTATTCCCTAAGAACGACAAAAAGATTATGAAGGTGATGATGAGGATAAAGAGGATGACGACAGACACCATGGCATCATGAACCGTTATTGAGGGCTTCCTGAAGGCCAGGCTCTGAGCTCTATGCTCTATGCAGTTTGTTTCATCTCATCTGCGTAGTCTCCACTTTATTAGTGCACATTTCATGATGATTTTACAGACTAGAAAAGGATCAACGCCTTTTCATAGAACTCGTACTAGATCATGAAGTCAAAAAGGGCGAGGTCCAATTTGAACCGGGCAGTCTAAGTCCAGACACATGGCATTTGGCCAGTCCTCTCCCTGCAACCAACCTGCCCTCTCAAATCCTTGTCACTCAGGTGGGTGCCCCTGCTCACTGTGCCCTTCCCTTTGGGGGCTCCTTGTAAGACCACAGCTAGACCAGTGGGTGCCACAATCACTGTGTCAAGTATAGAAAGGGCAGCTGAGATCACATCAAGGATTCCAGAAAGAATGGGCACAGGATCATTCGGGATGCATCTCTCCATTTCCCCTGTTCCTGGCTTTCCTTACAGCTCTCGACTTCCTCAAAGGAGTCATCAATTCGGAGTTTGGCTTCCATTCCTATTGAGGAAGCTGGAAAGCGTTTCAAAAATGCTCCTCCGATGTGCCTGTGGTTAAGAACTCTGAGCTCTGCTGAAAACTTTTGGAAGCGGGGTGCGGTGGCTCACGCCTGTAATCCCAGCCCTTTGGGAGGCTGAGGCAGGTGAATCACAAGGTCAGGGGTTCAAGACCAGCCTGGCCAACATGGTGAAACCCCGTCTCTATTCAAAATAGAAAAAAATTAGCCGGGTGTAGTGGCGGGCGCCTGTCATCTCAGCTACTCGGCAGGTTGAGACAGGAGAATAGCTTGAACCCGGGATGCAGAGGTTGCAGTGAGCCGAGATCACTCCACCGCACTCCAGCCTGGGCAACAGAATGAGACTCTGTCTCAAAACAACGAAAACAAAACCAAAACCCAAAAAACCCACAATTTTTGGGAGTTAGAAGACCAGGAAGTATAGTACCCGGGACTTAGAGTCTGGCCATGAATTTTGAATACCGCCCTTTCTACTTCTCTGTGTGGCAAGGGGTGAGATGTCCGTCCTCTGAGACTCAGCACTCTCATCTGACTTGATTTCCAGTTGATCCAATGGAAGTGAGCGATGATTAAGCCGATCGTGGGTGCCCGCTGCGTGATCTCTAGCTGACGGATGCATAAAGTAAAGGCAAAGTGGATTTTAGATACATTCCTTAAGATTTTCAGCTTCAACTCCACACAATTCAACGTAAATATCCCCTGACCTGAAGTTCTGGTTTCCCTGCATTCCAGACAGGACATTTTGTTTCGTCCTTCTCTCAGTAAGTACTGAGTACTGTGAGAGGAACAAGTGAGTCTCTTTGGTTTCTGATTCCCCAGAGCCGATATCTTGCTTGGCACATAGGAGGCAGCAAAAGCAAACATCTATGTTGATGATTGAACTGACACTTCCTTGCTTCACCAAAATTGGCTGTCATCAGCGTGACTTTGACTTACTTCTTTTTGTTTTTTGTTTTTTGAGACGGAGTTTTGCTCTCGTTGCCCAGGCTGGCGGGCAGGGGTGTGATCTCGGCTCACTGTAGTCTCTGCCTCCCAGGTTCAAGCCATTCTCCTGCCTCAGCCTCCCGAGTAGCTGGGACTACAGGCGCGTGCCGCCATACCGGGAGAAGTTTTTGTACTTTTAGCAGAGGCGGGGTTTCACCATGTTGGCCAGGATGGTCTTGATCTCCTGACCCCGTGATCCGCCCTCCTCGGCCTCCCAAAGTGCTGGGATTACAGGCGTGAGCCACCGCATCCAGCCAAACTTTCTGATGAATACTCTAAGTCCACCTAAGCTAAGGACAGGAGTTAGAGCTTCCATGAATTTTAAAACAAGACCCACCGATTTGAGGAAGCAATTACTCTCTTGAAGGAGAAAAGTCAGAAAACACAATGATGAAATCACTAGGACCTAACTGGCCTGTGGAACTATTTCCTGCTTATGAACTCTCAACTATCATTTCATTTCCAGATGGCATGGTCTCAGCTGTTATACAGTGTTTACGAATGGTCTACATCAAGGGAATTTATATCAATCTAGAAGAATAAACAAAATATTTGAGTTCCTAATTTCCTTTAATTAGGATAACCTTTTCCTTAAAGTGAAGACAATGGTTTTATTACATCTCTTTCTTCGGAAAACATAGGCTGTATTTTCTAGCAATAACGAATTTGTTATATACGATGATCTGGTTCCTGGAATGTTCTTGAAGCTAGTGTCTCTAAGGCAGGTGTGTACAGCAAGACGTGAATAACACAGCAATCGATGTTGAAAGCATTATATGGCAATTGAGTTTGTCAGAACTACCAAATGTTGCTGAGTGTGGATTGCTCTGAAATCTGCAAACATTACTTCTGAATTCCTTGTATCCAAAATGCAGACGCAATGCCGGCTGTTGGTTTACTTGTTTCCGATTTTTCAACCCTCTTTTCTAGGCAAAAGATGTCCAAACGATACAGACCCACAGAATCTAACAGATGTCTCTATATTCCTCCTCCTCGAACTCTCAGACGATCCAGAACTGCAGCCGGTCGTCGCTGGGCTGTTCCTGTCCATGTGCCTGGTCATGGTGCTGGGGAACCGGCTCATCATCCTGGCCGTCAGCCCTGACTCCCACCTCCACACCCCCATGTACTTCTTCCTCTCCAACCTGTCCTTGCCTGACATCGGTTTCACCTCCACCACGGTCCCCAAGATGATTGTGGACATCCAATCTCACAGCAGAGTCATCTCCTATGCAGGCTGCCTGACTCAGATGTGTCTCCTGGCCATTTTTGGAGGCATGGAAGAGAGACATGCTCCTGAGTGTGATGGCCTATGAGCGGTTTGTAGCCCTCTGTCACCCTCTATATTGTTCAGCCATCTTGAACCCGTGTTTCTGTGGCTTCCTAGATTTGTGGTCTTTGTTTTCTTTTTCCTCAGTCTTTTAGACTCCCAGCTGCACAACTTGATTGCCTTACGCATGACCTGCTTCAAGGATGTGGAAATTCCTAATTTCTTCTGGGAACCTTCTCAACTCCCCCATCTTACATTTTGTGACACCTTCACCAGTAACATCCACATGTATTTCCCTGCTGCCGTATTTGGTTTTCTTCCCATCTCGGGGGCCCTTTTCTCTTACGGTAAAATTGTTTCCTCCATTCTGAGGGTTTCGTCATCAGGTGGGAAGTATCAACCTTCTCCACCTGTGGGTCTCACCTGTCAGTTGTTTGCTGATTTTACGGAACAGGCGTTGGAGGGTAGCTGGGTTCAGATGTGTCATCCTCCCCGAGAAAGGGTGCAGTGGCCTCAGTGATGTACACGGTGGTCACCCCCATGCTGAACCCCTTCATCTACAGCCTGAGAAACAGGGATATGAAAGGTGTCCTGCGGCGGCCGCACGGCAGCACAGTCTAATCTCAATATCTTCTTATCTGTTCCATTCCTTTTGTAGGGTGGGTTAAAAAAGACAGCAAGGTCAAATAAGAATGATATCACAGGGTGCACACCCACTGTCACATTACGAGTAATACCTCCCTAGGATAGAAAAAATACTGTCACAGAGTACACACACATGGGGTACACCCGTGGTGATATTAGAAGCAGTATCTCCCTGAAATATGATGAAAAATAGCACAGGGTGTGCACACTGTGTGATACGAGGAGTCATATTTACCCTGAATATTATGACTCATATCACGGGTGTACACACACAGGCTACACGCACTGTGATATCGGGAGTTGCATCTCCCTAGGATATTACAAATAATATCACAGGGTATACACTATGTGTGAACATCCACTGTGATGTTTGATATCATATCTCTCTACGAGATTACAAATAATATGAAAGTGTGTGCACCCATGTGACATATTAGGAGTAACATCCTTCTAGGGTATTACAGATAACATCACAAGGTGTACACCTTCTGTGGCCTTTTGCACACAGTTTGTGCCATTCAAGGAAACATCCCCCTAGGATATTACGAATAATAACACAGGCGGTTGACACCCATGGTGTACATCTCCTGTGCCATCAGGAGTAATATTCCCCTAGGATATTACGAATACTATCACAGCAGGTGTACACATATGGTGTTCACCCCATGTGATATTAGGAGGAACATGCCCCTAGGATATTAGGAATAGTATCACAGGCGTTGAATACGCATGATATACACCCCCGATGACATGAAAAGTAACATCCCCCTAAGATAGTATGAATAATATCACAGGGAGTACACCCCGTGTGACATTGGGAGTAACATCCCCCGAGGATATAACGAATAATATCAGGGGGCGTACATGCATTGTGACCCTAGCGGTAACATCTCTTTAGGATATTACAAATAATATCACAGGGTGTACACTGACCATGATATTAGGAGTCCCATTTTCCTAGGATATTATGGATAATATCACAGGAGGTGTTCACACACAACGTGTACACCATGTGTGTACACCCAATGTGATATTTGAAGTCATACGTCCCTAGGATCTTACGAATATTATCAAAGGGTGTACACCCCATGTGACATTAAAAGTGACATCCCTTTTAGATATTCCGAATGCTATCACCTCTTCCTAGGATAACCCATGTGATATTAGGAGTAACCCCTTCCTAGGATATTACGAATAACATCACAGGGTTTACACCCCTGTGACATTAAAAGTAACAACCCCTCCTAGGGATATTATGAATAACATCACAGGGTGTACACCCCTGTGACTTTAAAAGTAACACCCCCCTAGAATATTACAATAATATAACAGGGTGTACACCCCCTGTGACTTTAGGAGTAACACCTCCCTAGGATATTTCAAATGATGTCACTGGGGGCACACCCTCTGTGATATTAGCAGCAACATCTTTCTAGGAGATTACGAATGATATCACAGGGTGTACACTCACTGTGATATTAGAAGGAATACCTCCCTAGGACATAAGCTATCACATCACAGAGTGTACACACATGGTGTACACCCACTGTGTTATTAGAAGCAATATCTCCCTATGATATTAGGAAAAATATCACAGGGTGTACCCTCTGTGGGATACTAGAAGTAATGTTTACCATGGATGTTACAAATAATATCACAGGGTGTACACACATGGGGTACACCCACTGTGACATTAGGAGTTATATCTCCCTAAGATATTGCAAAGAATATCCCAGTGGGTGTACCCCATGTGTGTACACCCACTGTCATCATTAAAGTAGTATCTCTCTATAAGATTACAAATAATATCGGAGGCTATACACCCCCTGTGACATCAGGAGTAACATCCCCTTACAATATTGGGAGCAATATTGCACGAGGTACACCCCTGTAACTTTAGGGGTAACATTCCCTCAGAATATTACTAATAATATCACAAGGTGTACACGCATTGTGACATTAGGAGTAATATTCAGGTAGCATATTTTCCATACTATCACAGAAGGAACACACCTGTGACATTAAGAGTGACATCCCCCTAGAATAGTAAGAATACTGTCACACGGTGTACACCTCCTGTGATATTAGGAGAATCATCTCACCAGAATATTACGAATAATGCCACAAGGTGTTATCTTCTGTGACATGAGGGGTATAGACCCCCGGGAAATTATGACTACTATCAAAGGGCGTACACCCCTGTGACATTAGGAGTAACATCCTTCTAGAATATCATGAATAATATCACAATGTGTACACCCCTTGTGTCATTAAGAGTAAAATTGCCCTAGGATATTAGGAAATAGAACACAGGGAGTACACGCCGTGTGATATTAGAAGTAACATCCCCCAAGGATATAACGAACAATATCAGAGAATGTACATGCCCTGGGACATGACTAGTAACATCTCTTTAGGATAATACGAACAATATCAAACGGTGTACATGCAATGTGAAATTAGGAGTGAACTCCCGCTGGGATATTACGAATTTTATGACAGGGTCTACACGCCCTGTGACAATAGTAGTCACGTTGTCCTAAAATATGACGAAGAATATTAAAGTGTGTACAGGACCTGTGATTTACGAGTAACATTTCTAGAGAAGATTACACGTAATATCACTGTGTGTACACCCCGTGTGAGGATAGGAGTCCCATCCAACAAAACTATAATGAATAATTTCACAAGGTTTGCAACATCTGTGACATTGAAAGTAACATTTCCCTAGAATATGACGATAATATCACACAGTGTACACCCTCGGTGATATGAGGAGTGACGTCTTATAAGGGTAATACGAGTAATTTGACAAGGTGTACAAACCCTGTGACATAAGGAGTGACATCCCTCCAGGATATTCCGAATCATAGAAAAGGGAAAATACCCCGTGTGACAATAAAATCAACGTCCCCTTAGGAGATTAAGAATAATAGCACCAGCTGTACACACATTGTGACATTATTATTAACGTCTCGCTATGGTATTGCGAATAATATCAGAGTGTGTAGAGACTTGTGACATCAGGATTCACATTTCGCTACAATATCACGAATAATATCACAGGGTGTATACCCCCTGGGACTTAAGCAGTGGCATCCTCCTACAATATGGAAAATAATGTCCCAGGGTGTTAACAAAGTGCGGCAGCAGAGAAAACACCCGAGGAGAAAGGGAGAAATATCATGCCGTCTTCCCGCCTGGATATTGCGAGCCACATCGCAGGGAGGTGAGGGCGCCCCCAGCGATGCGGGGAGTAATATCACCACAGACTCCCCCACGGGCTATTACGAGCCACATCGCAAGGGCACGGACGAACCCCCTCGAAGAGAAGACTAATGTCACCCGCTATTCCCACCCTGGATACGACGACCCACAGGGCAGGGGGGCGGGGGACCCACGCAGGCGGGGAGTAATACCACCCCTCACTCCCCAGCTGCATATGACGATCCAGATCGCAGGGGGGAGAAGCAGGCACACGCCGCGAGGGGGGGAATGAGAGCCAGCCCCTCTTGCCCCCCTGGGCTCTTAGGACCCCCCTCGCAGGGGGGTGAGGCACCCCCCGCGAGGCGGGGGCTGAGAGCCAGCCCCTCTTGCCCCCCTGGGCTCTTAGGACCCCCCTCGCAGGGGGGTGAGGCACCCCCCGCGAGGCGGGGGCTGAGAGCCAGCCCCTCTTGCCCCCCTGGGCTCTTAGGACCCCCCTCGCAGGGGGGTGAGGCACCCCCCGCGAGGCGGGGGCTGAGAGCCAGCCCCTCTTGCCCCCCTGGGCTCTTAGGACCCCCCTCGCAGGGGGGTGAGGCACCCCCCGCGAGGCGGGGGCTGAGAGCCAGCCCCTCTTGCCCCCCTGGGCTCTTAGGACCCCCCTCGCAGGGGGGTGAGGCACCCCCCGCGAGGCGGGGGCTGAGAGCCAGCCCCTCTTGCCCCCCTGGGCTCTTAGGACCCCCCTCGCAGGGGGGTGAGGCACCCCCCGCGAGGCGGGGGCTGAGAGCCAGCCCCTCTTGCCCCCCTGGGCTCTTAGGACCCCCCTCGCAGGGGGGTGAGGCACCCCCCGCGAGGCGGGGGCTGAGAGCCAGCCCCTCTTGCCCCCCTGGGCTCTTAGGACCCCCCTCGCAGGGGGGTGAGGCACCCCCCGCGAGGCGGGGGCTGAGAGCCAGCCCCTCTTGCCCCCCTGGGCTCTTAGGACCCCCCTCGCAGGGGGGTGAGGCACCCCCCGCGAGGCGGGGGCTGAGAGCCAGCCCCTCTTGCCCCCCTGGGCTCTTAGGACCCCCCTCGCAGGGGGGTGAGGCACCCCCCGCGAGGCGGGGGCTGAGAGCCAGCCCCTCTTGCCCCCCTGGGCTCTTAGGACCCCCCTCGCAGGGGGGTGAGGCACCCCCCGCGAGGCGGGGGCTGAGAGCCAGCCCCTCTTGCCCCCCTGGGCTCTTAGGACCCCCCTCGCAGGGGGGTGAGGCACCCCCCGCGAGGCGGGGGCTGAGAGCCAGCCCCTCTTGCCCCCCTGGGCTCTTAGGACCCCCCTCGCAGGGGGGTGAGGCACCCCCCGCGAGGCGGGGGCTGAGAGCCAGCCCCTCTTGCCCCCCTGGGCTCTTAGGACCCCCCTCGCAGGGGGGTGAGGCACCCCCCGCGAGGCGGGGGCTGAGAGCCAGCCCCTCTTGCCCCCCTGGGCTCTTAGGACCCCCCTCGCAGGGGGGTGAGGCACCCCCCGCGAGGCGGGGGCTGAGAGCCAGCCCCTCTTGCCCCCCTGGGCTCTTAGGACCCCCCTCGCAGGGGGGTGAGGCACCCCCCGCGAGGCGGGGGCTGAGAGCCAGCCCCTCTTGCCCCCCTGGGCTCTTAGGACCCCCCTCGCAGGGGGGTGAGGCACCCCCCGCGAGGCGGGGGCTGAGAGCCAGCCCCTCTTGCCCCCCTGGGCTCTTAGGACCCCCCTCGCAGGGGGGTGAGGCACCCCCCGCGAGGCGGGGGCTGAGAGCCAGCCCCTCTTGCCCCCCTGGGCTCTTAGGACCCCCCTCGCAGGGGGGTGAGGCACCCCCCGCGAGGCGGGGGCTGAGAGCCAGCCCCTCTTGCCCCCCTGGGCTCTTAGGACCCCCCTCGCAGGGGGGTGAGGCACCCCCCGCGAGGCGGGGGCTGAGAGCCAGCCCCTCTTGCCCCCCTGGGCTCTTAGGACCCCCCTCGCAGGGGGGTGAGGCACCCCCCGCGAGGCGGGGGCTGAGAGCCAGCCCCTCTTGCCCCCCTGGGCTCTTAGGACCCCCCTCGCAGGGGGGTGAGGCACCCCCCGCGAGGCGGGGGCTGAGAGCCAGCCCCTCTTGCCCCCCTGGGCTCTTAGGACCCCCCTCGCAGGGGGGTGAGGCACCCCCCGCGAGGCGGGGGCTGAGAGCCAGCCCCTCTTGCCCCCCTGGGCTCTTAGGACCCCCCTCGCAGGGGGGTGAGGCACCCCCCGCGAGGCGGGGGCTGAGAGCCAGCCCCTCTTGCCCCCCTGGGCTCTTAGGACCCCCCTCGCAGGGGGGTGAGGCACCCCCCGCGAGGCGGGGGCTGAGAGCCAGCCCCTCTTGCCCCCCTGGGCTCTTAGGACCCCCCTCGCAGGGGGGTGAGGCACCCCCCGCGAGGCGGGGGCTGAGAGCCAGCCCCTCTTGCCCCCCTGGGCTCTTAGGACCCCCCTCGCAGGGGGGTGAGGCACCCCCCGCGAGGCGGGGGCTGAGAGCCAGCCCCTCTTGCCCCCCTGGGCTCTTAGGACCCCCCTCGCAGGGGGGTGAGGCACCCCCCGCGAGGCGGGGGCTGAGAGCCAGCCCCTCTTGCCCCCCTGGGCTCTTAGGACCCCCCTCGCAGGGGGGTGAGGCACCCCCCGCGAGGCGGGGGCTGAGAGCCAGCCCCTCTTGCCCCCCTGGGCTCTTAGGACCCCCCTCGCAGGGGGGTGAGGCACCCCCCGCGAGGCGGGGGCTGAGAGCCAGCCCCTCTTGCCCCCCTGGGCTCTTAGGACCCCCCTCGCAGGGGGGTGAGGCACCCCCCGCGAGGCGGGGGCTGAGAGCCAGCCCCTCTTGCCCCCCTGGGCTCTTAGGACCCCCCTCGCAGGGGGGTGAGGCACCCCCCGCGAGGCGGGGGCTGAGAGCCAGCCCCTCTTGCCCCCCTGGGCTCTTAGGACCCCCCTCGCAGGGGGGTGAGGCACCCCCCGCGAGGCGGGGGCTGAGAGCCAGCCCCTCTTGCCCCCCTGGGCTCTTAGGACCCCCCTCGCAGGGGGGTGAGGCACCCCCCGCGAGGCGGGGGCTGAGAGCCAGCCCCTCTTGCCCCCCTGGGCTCTTAGGACCCCCCTCGCAGGGGGGTGAGGCACCCCCCGCGAGGCGGGGGCTGAGAGCCAGCCCCTCTTGCCCCCCTGGGCTCTTAGGACCCCCCTCGCAGGGGGGTGAGGCACCCCCCGCGAGGCGGGGGCTGAGAGCCAGCCCCTCTTGCCCCCCTGGGCTCTTAGGACCCCCCTCGCAGGGGGGTGAGGCACCCCCCGCGAGGCGGGGGCTGAGAGCCAGCCCCTCTTGCCCCCCTGGGCTCTTAGGACCCCCCTCGCAGGGGGGTGAGGCACCCCCCGCGAGGCGGGGGCTGAGAGCCAGCCCCTCTTGCCCCCCTGGGCTCTTAGGACCCCCCTCGCAGGGGGGTGAGGCACCCCCCGCGAGGCGGGGGCTGAGAGCCAGCCCCTCTTGCCCCCCTGGGCTCTTAGGACCCCCCTCGCAGGGGGGTGAGGCACCCCCCGCGAGGCGGGGGCTGAGAGCCAGCCCCTCTTGCCCCCCTGGGCTCTTAGGACCCCCCTCGCAGGGGGGTGAGGCACCCCCCGCGAGGCGGGGGCTGAGAGCCAGCCCCTCTTGCCCCCCTGGGCTCTTAGGACCCCCCTCGCAGGGGGGTGAGGCACCCCCCGCGAGGCGGGGGCTGAGAGCCAGCCCCTCTTGCCCCCCTGGGCTCTTAGGACCCCCCTCGCAGGGGGGTGAGGCACCCCCCGCGAGGCGGGGGCTGAGAGCCAGCCCCTCTTGCCCCCCTGGGCTCTTAGGACCCCCCTCGCAGGGGGGTGAGGCACCCCCCGCGAGGCGGGGGCTGAGAGCCAGCCCCTCTTGCCCCCCTGGGCTCTTAGGACCCCCCTCGCAGGGGGGTGAGGCACCCCCCGCGAGGCGGGGGCTGAGAGCCAGCCCCTCTTGCCCCCCTGGGCTCTTAGGACCCCCCTCGCAGGGGGGTGAGGCACCCCCCGCGAGGCGGGGGCTGAGAGCCAGCCCCTCTTGCCCCCCTGGGCTCTTAGGACCCCCCTCGCAGGGGGGTGAGGCACCCCCCGCGAGGCGGGGGCTGAGAGCCAGCCCCTCTTGCCCCCCTGGGCTCTTAGGACCCCCCTCGCAGGGGGGTGAGGCACCCCCCGCGAGGCGGGGGCTGAGAGCCAGCCCCTCTTGCCCCCCTGGGCTCTTAGGACCCCCCTCGCAGGGGGGTGAGGCACCCCCCGCGAGGCGGGGGCTGAGAGCCAGCCCCTCTTGCCCCCCTGGGCTCTTAGGACCCCCCTCGCAGGGGGGTGAGGCACCCCCCGCGAGGCGGGGGCTGAGAGCCAGCCCCTCTTGCCCCCCTGGGCTCTTAGGACCCCCCTCGCAGGGGGGTGAGGCACCCCCCGCGAGGCGGGGGCTGAGAGCCAGCCCCTCTTGCCCCCCTGGGCTCTTAGGACCCCCCTCGCAGGGGGGTGAGGCACCCCCCGCGAGGCGGGGGCTGAGAGCCAGCCCCTCTTGCCCCCCTGGGCTCTTAGGACCCCCCTCGCAGGGGGGTGAGGCACCCCCCGCGAGGCGGGGGCTGAGAGCCAGCCCCTCTTGCCCCCCTGGGCTCTTAGGACCCCCCTCGCAGGGGGGTGAGGCACCCCCCGCGAGGCGGGGGCTGAGAGCCAGCCCCTCTTGCCCCCCTGGGCTCTTAGGACCCCCCTCGCAGGGGGGTGAGGCACCCCCCGCGAGGCGGGGGCTGAGAGCCAGCCCCTCTTGCCCCCCTGGGCTCTTAGGACCCCCCTCGCAGGGGGGTGAGGCACCCCCCGCGAGGCGGGGGCTGAGAGCCAGCCCCTCTTGCCCCCCTGGGCTCTTAGGACCCCCCTCGCAGGGGGGTGAGGCACCCCCCGCGAGGCGGGGGCTGAGAGCCAGCCCCTCTTGCCCCCCTGGGCTCTTAGGACCCCCCTCGCAGGGGGGTGAGGCACCCCCCGCGAGGCGGGGGCTGAGAGCCAGCCCCTCTTGCCCCCCTGGGCTCTTAGGACCCCCCTCGCAGGGGGGTGAGGCACCCCCCGCGAGGCGGGGGCTGAGAGCCAGCCCCTCTTGCCCCCCTGGGCTCTTAGGACCCCCCTCGCAGGGGGGTGAGGCACCCCCCGCGAGGCGGGGGCTGAGAGCCAGCCCCTCTTGCCCCCCTGGGCTCTTAGGACCCCCCTCGCAGGGGGGTGAGGCACCCCCCGCGAGGCGGGGGCTGAGAGCCAGCCCCTCTTGCCCCCCTGGGCTCTTAGGACCCCCCTCGCAGGGGGGTGAGGCACCCCCCGCGAGGCGGGGGCTGAGAGCCAGCCCCTCTTGCCCCCCTGGGCTCTTAGGACCCCCCTCGCAGGGGGGTGAGGCACCCCCCGCGAGGCGGGGGCTGAGAGCCAGCCCCTCTTGCCCCCCTGGGCTCTTAGGACCCCCCTCGCAGGGGGGTGAGGCACCCCCCGCGAGGCGGGGGCTGAGAGCCAGCCCCTCTTGCCCCCCTGGGCTCTTAGGACCCCCCTCGCAGGGGGGTGAGGCACCCCCCGCGAGGCGGGGGCTGAGAGCCAGCCCCTCTTGCCCCCCTGGGCTCTTAGGACCCCCCTCGCAGGGGGGTGAGGCACCCCCCGCGAGGCGGGGGCTGAGAGCCAGCCCCTCTTGCCCCCCTGGGCTCTTAGGACCCCCCTCGCAGGGGGGTGAGGCACCCCCCGCGAGGCGGGGGCTGAGAGCCAGCCCCTCTTGCCCCCCTGGGCTCTTAGGACCCCCCTCGCAGGGGGGTGAGGCACCCCCCGCGAGGCGGGGGCTGAGAGCCAGCCCCTCTTGCCCCCCTGGGCTCTTAGGACCCCCCTCGCAGGGGGGTGAGGCACCCCCCGCGAGGCGGGGGCTGAGAGCCAGCCCCTCTTGCCCCCCTGGGCTCTTAGGACCCCCCTCGCAGGGGGGTGAGGCACCCCCCGCGAGGCGGGGGCTGAGAGCCAGCCCCTCTTGCCCCCCTGGGCTCTTAGGACCCCCCTCGCAGGGGGGTGAGGCACCCCCCGCGAGGCGGGGGCTGAGAGCCAGCCCCTCTTGCCCCCCTGGGCTCTTAGGACCCCCCTCGCAGGGGGGTGAGGCACCCCCCGCGAGGCGGGGGCTGAGAGCCAGCCCCTCTTGCCCCCCTGGGCTCTTAGGACCCCCCTCGCAGGGGGGTGAGGCACCCCCCGCGAGGCGGGGGCTGAGAGCCAGCCCCTCTTGCCCCCCTGGGCTCTTAGGACCCCCCTCGCAGGGGGGTGAGGCACCCCCCGCGAGGCGGGGGCTGAGAGCCAGCCCCTCTTGCCCCCCTGGGCTCTTAGGACCCCCCTCGCAGGGGGGTGAGGCACCCCCCGCGAGGCGGGGGCTGAGAGCCAGCCCCTCTTGCCCCCCTGGGCTCTTAGGACCCCCCTCGCAGGGGGGTGAGGCACCCCCCGCGAGGCGGGGGCTGAGAGCCAGCCCCTCTTGCCCCCCTGGGCTCTTAGGACCCCCCTCGCAGGGGGGTGAGGCACCCCCCGCGAGGCGGGGGCTGAGAGCCAGCCCCTCTTGCCCCCCTGGGCTCTTAGGACCCCCCTCGCAGGGGGGTGAGGCACCCCCCGCGAGGCGGGGGCTGAGAGCCAGCCCCTCTTGCCCCCCTGGGCTCTTAGGACCCCCCTCGCAGGGGGGTGAGGCACCCCCCGCGAGGCGGGGGCTGAGAGCCAGCCCCTCTTGCCCCCCTGGGCTCTTAGGACCCCCCTCGCAGGGGGGTGAGGCACCCCCCGCGAGGCGGGGGCTGAGAGCCAGCCCCTCTTGCCCCCCTGGGCTCTTAGGACCCCCCTCGCAGGGGGGTGAGGCACCCCCCGCGAGGCGGGGGCTGAGAGCCAGCCCCTCTTGCCCCCCTGGGCTCTTAGGACCCCCCTCGCAGGGGGGTGAGGCACCCCCCGCGAGGCGGGGGCTGAGAGCCAGCCCCTCTTGCCCCCCTGGGCTCTTAGGACCCCCCTCGCAGGGGGGTGAGGCACCCCCCGCGAGGCGGGGGCTGAGAGCCAGCCCCTCTTGCCCCCCTGGGCTCTTAGGACCCCCCTCGCAGGGGGGTGAGGCACCCCCCGCGAGGCGGGGGCTGAGAGCCAGCCCCTCTTGCCCCCCTGGGCTCTTAGGACCCCCCTCGCAGGGGGGTGAGGCACCCCCCGCGAGGCGGGGGCTGAGAGCCAGCCCCTCTTGCCCCCCTGGGCTCTTAGGACCCCCCTCGCAGGGGGGTGAGGCACCCCCCGCGAGGCGGGGGCTGAGAGCCAGCCCCTCTTGCCCCCCTGGGCTCTTAGGACCCCCCTCGCAGGGGGGTGAGGCACCCCCCGCGAGGCGGGGGCTGAGAGCCAGCCCCTCTTGCCCCCCTGGGCTCTTAGGACCCCCCTCGCAGGGGGGTGAGGCACCCCCCGCGAGGCGGGGGCTGAGAGCCAGCCCCTCTTGCCCCCCTGGGCTCTTAGGACCCCCCTCGCAGGGGGGTGAGGCACCCCCCGCGAGGCGGGGGCTGAGAGCCAGCCCCTCTTGCCCCCCTGGGCTCTTAGGACCCCCCTCGCAGGGGGGTGAGGCACCCCCCGCGAGGCGGGGGCTGAGAGCCAGCCCCTCTTGCCCCCCTGGGCTCTTAGGACCCCCCTCGCAGGGGGGTGAGGCACCCCCCGCGAGGCGGGGGCTGAGAGCCAGCCCCTCTTGCCCCCCTGGGCTCTTAGGACCCCCCTCGCAGGGGGGTGAGGCACCCCCCGCGAGGCGGGGGCTGAGAGCCAGCCCCTCTTGCCCCCCTGGGCTCTTAGGACCCCCCTCGCAGGGGGGTGAGGCACCCCCCGCGAGGCGGGGGCTGAGAGCCAGCCCCTCTTGCCCCCCTGGGCTCTTAGGACCCCCCTCGCAGGGGGGTGAGGCACCCCCCGCGAGGCGGGGGCTGAGAGCCAGCCCCTCTTGCCCCCCTGGGCTCTTAGGACCCCCCTCGCAGGGGGGTGAGGCACCCCCCGCGAGGCGGGGGCTGAGAGCCAGCCCCTCTTGCCCCCCTGGGCTCTTAGGACCCCCCTCGCAGGGGGGTGAGGCACCCCCCGCGAGGCGGGGGCTGAGAGCCAGCCCCTCTTGCCCCCCTGGGCTCTTAGGACCCCCCTCGCAGGGGGGTGAGGCACCCCCCGCGAGGCGGGGGCTGAGAGCCAGCCCCTCTTGCCCCCCTGGGCTCTTAGGACCCCCCTCGCAGGGGGGTGAGGCACCCCCCGCGAGGCGGGGGCTGAGAGCCAGCCCCTCTTGCCCCCCTGGGCTCTTAGGACCCCCCTCGCAGGGGGGTGAGGCACCCCCCGCGAGGCGGGGGCTGAGAGCCAGCCCCTCTTGCCCCCCTGGGCTCTTAGGACCCCCCTCGCAGGGGGGTGAGGCACCCCCCGCGAGGCGGGGGCTGAGAGCCAGCCCCTCTTGCCCCCCTGGGCTCTTAGGACCCCCCTCGCAGGGGGGTGAGGCACCCCCCGCGAGGCGGGGGCTGAGAGCCAGCCCCTCTTGCCCCCCTGGGCTCTTAGGACCCCCCTCGCAGGGGGTGAGGCACCCCCCGCGAGGCGGGGGCTGAGAGCCAGCCCCTCTTGCCCCCCTGGGCTCTTAGGACCCCCCTCGCAGGGGGGTGAGGCACCCCCCGCGAGGCGGGGGCTGAGAGCCAGCCCCTCTTGCCCCCCTGGGCTCTTAGGACCCCCCTCGCAGGGGGGTGAGGCACCCCCCGCGAGGCGGGGGCTGAGAGCCAGCCCCTCTTGCCCCCCTGGGCTCTTAGGACCCCCCTCGCAGGGGGGTGAGGCACCCCCCGCGAGGCGGGGGCTGAGAGCCAGCCCCTCTTGCCCCCCTGGGCTCTTAGGACCCCCCTCGCAGGGGGGTGAGGCACCCCCCGCGAGGCGGGGGCTGAGAGCCAGCCCCTCTTGCCCCCCTGGGCTCTTAGGACCCCCCTCGCAGGGGGTGAGGCACCCCCCGCGAGGCGGGGGCTGAGAGCCAGCCCCTCTTGCCCCCCTGGGCTCTTAGGACCCCCCTCGCAGGGGGGTGAGGCACCCCCCGCGAGGCGGGGGCTGAGAGCCAGCCCCTCTTGCCCCCCTGGGCTCTTAGGACCCCCCTCGCAGGGGGGTGAGGCACCCCCCGCGAGGCGGGGGCTGAGAGCCAGCCCCTCTTGCCCCCCTGGGCTCTTAGGACCCCCCTCGCAGGGGGGTGAGGCACCCCCCGCGAGGCGGGGGCTGAGAGCCAGCCCCTCTTGCCCCCCTGGGCTCTTAGGACCCCCCTCGCAGGGGGGTGAGGCACCCCCCGCGAGGCGGGGGCTGAGAGCCAGCCCCTCTTGCCCCCCTGGGCTCTTAGGACCCCCCTCGCAGGGGGGTGAGGCACCCCCCGCGAGGCGGGGGCTGAGAGCCAGCCCCTCTTGCCCCCCTGGGCTCTTAGGACCCCCCTCGCAGGGGGGTGAGGCACCCCCCGCGAGGCGGGGGCTGAGAGCCAGCCCCTCTTGCCCCCCTGGGCTCTTAGGACCCCCCTCGCAGGGGGGTGAGGCACCCCCCGCGAGGCGGGGGCTGAGAGCCAGCCCCTCTTGCCCCCCTGGGCTCTTAGGACCCCCCTCGCAGGGGGGTGAGGCACCCCCCGCGAGGCGGGGGCTGAGAGCCAGCCCCTCTTGCCCCCCTGGGCTCTTAGGACCCCCCTCGCAGGGGGGTGAGGCACCCCCCGCGAGGCGGGGGCTGAGAGCCAGCCCCTCTTGCCCCCCTGGGCTCTTAGGACCCCCCTCGCAGGGGGGTGAGGCACCCCCCGCGAGGCGGGGGCTGAGAGCCAGCCCCTCTTGCCCCCCTGGGCTCTTAGGACCCCCCTCGCAGGGGGGTGAGGCACCCCCCGCGAGGCGGGGGCTGAGAGCCAGCCCCTCTTGCCCCCCTGGGCTCTTAGGACCCCCCTCGCAGGGGGGTGAGGCACCCCCCGCGAGGCGGGGGCTGAGAGCCAGCCCCTCTTGCCCCCCTGGGCTCTTAGGACCCCCCTCGCAGGGGGGTGAGGCACCCCCCGCGAGGCGGGGGCTGAGAGCCAGCCCCTCTTGCCCCCCTGGGCTCTTAGGACCCCCCTCGCAGGGGGGTGAGGCACCCCCCGCGAGGCGGGGGCTGAGAGCCAGCCCCTCTTGCCCCCCTGGGCTCTTAGGACCCCCCTCGCAGGGGGGTGAGGCACCCCCCGCGAGGCGGGGGCTGAGAGCCAGCCCCTCTTGCCCCCCTGGGCTCTTAGGACCCCCCTCGCAGGGGGGTGAGGCACCCCCCGCGAGGCGGGGGCTGAGAGCCAGCCCCTCTTGCCCCCCTGGGCTCTTAGGACCCCCCTCGCAGGGGGGTGAGGCACCCCCCGCGAGGCGGGGGCTGAGAGCCAGCCCCTCTTGCCCCCCTGGGCTCTTAGGACCCCCCTCGCAGGGGGGTGAGGCACCCCCCGCGAGGCGGGGGCTGAGAGCCAGCCCCTCTTGCCCCCCTGGGCTCTTAGGACCCCCCTCGCAGGGGGGTGAGGCACCCCCCGCGAGGCGGGGGCTGAGAGCCAGCCCCTCTTGCCCCCCTGGGCTCTTAGGACCCCCCTCGCAGGGGGGTGAGGCACCCCCCGCGAGGCGGGGGCTGAGAGCCAGCCCCTCTTGCCCCCCTGGGCTCTTAGGACCCCCCTCGCAGGGGGGTGAGGCACCCCCCGCGAGGCGGGGGCTGAGAGCCAGCCCCTCTTGCCCCCCTGGGCTCTTAGGACCCCCCTCGCAGGGGGGTGAGGCACCCCCCGCGAGGCGGGGGCTGAGAGCCAGCCCCTCTTGCCCCCCTGGGCTCTTAGGACCCCCCTCGCAGGGGGGTGAGGCACCCCCCGCGAGGCGGGGGCTGAGAGCCAGCCCCTCTTGCCCCCCTGGGCTCTTAGGACCCCCCTCGCAGGGGGGTGAGGCACCCCCCGCGAGGCGGGGGCTGAGAGCCAGCCCCTCTTGCCCCCCTGGGCTCTTAGGACCCCCCTCGCAGGGGGGTGAGGCACCCCCCGCGAGGCGGGGGCTGAGAGCCAGCCCCTCTTGCCCCCCTGGGCTCTTAGGACCCCCCTCGCAGGGGGGTGAGGCACCCCCCGCGAGGCGGGGGCTGAGAGCCAGCCCCTCTTGCCCCCCTGGGCTCTTAGGACCCCCCTCGCAGGGGGGTGAGGCACCCCCCGCGAGGCGGGGGCTGAGAGCCAGCCCCTCTTGCCCCCCTGGGCTCTTAGGACCCCCCTCGCAGGGGGGTGAGGCACCCCCCGCGAGGCGGGGGCTGAGAGCCAGCCCCTCTTGCCCCCCTGGGCTCTTAGGACCCCCCTCGCAGGGGGGTGAGGCACCCCCCGCGAGGCGGGGGCTGAGAGCCAGCCCCTCTTGCCCCCCTGGGCTCTTAGGACCCCCCTCGCAGGGGGGTGAGGCACCCCCCGCGAGGCGGGGGCTGAGAGCCAGCCCCTCTTGCCCCCCTGGGCTCTTAGGACCCCCCTCGCAGGGGGGTGAGGCACCCCCCGCGAGGCGGGGGCTGAGAGCCAGCCCCTCTTGCCCCCCTGGGCTCTTAGGACCCCCCTCGCAGGGGGGTGAGGCACCCCCCGCGAGGCGGGGGCTGAGAGCCAGCCCCTCTTGCCCCCCTGGGCTCTTAGGACCCCCCTCGCAGGGGGGTGAGGCACCCCCCGCGAGGCGGGGGCTGAGAGCCAGCCCCTCTTGCCCCCCTGGGCTCTTAGGACCCCCCTCGCAGGGGGGTGAGGCACCCCCCGCGAGGCGGGGGCTGAGAGCCAGCCCCTCTTGCCCCCCTGGGCTCTTAGGACCCCCCTCGCAGGGGGGTGAGGCACCCCCCGCGAGGCGGGGGCTGAGAGCCAGCCCCTCTTGCCCCCCTGGGCTCTTAGGACCCCCCTCGCAGGGGGGTGAGGCACCCCCCGCGAGGCGGGGGCTGAGAGCCAGCCCCTCTTGCCCCCCTGGGCTCTTAGGACCCCCCTCGCAGGGGGGTGAGGCACCCCCCGCGAGGCGGGGGCTGAGAGCCAGCCCCTCTTGCCCCCCTGGGCTCTTAGGACCCCCCTCGCAGGGGGGTGAGGCACCCCCCGCGAGGCGGGGGCTGAGAGCCAGCCCCTCTTGCCCCCCTGGGCTCTTAGGACCCCCCTCGCAGGGGGGTGAGGCACCCCCCGCGAGGCGGGGGCTGAGAGCCAGCCCCTCTTGCCCCCCTGGGCTCTTAGGACCCCCCTCGCAGGGGGGTGAGGCACCCCCCGCGAGGCGGGGGCTGAGAGCCAGCCCCTCTTGCCCCCCTGGGCTCTTAGGACCCCCCTCGCAGGGGGGTGAGGCACCCCCCGCGAGGCGGGGGCTGAGAGCCAGCCCCTCTTGCCCCCCTGGGCTCTTAGGACCCCCCTCGCAGGGGGGTGAGGCACCCCCCGCGAGGCGGGGGCTGAGAGCCAGCCCCTCTTGCCCCCCTGGGCTCTTAGGACCCCCCTCGCAGGGGGGTGAGGCACCCCCCGCGAGGCGGGGGCTGAGAGCCAGCCCCTCTTGCCCCCCTGGGCTCTTAGGACCCCCCTCGCAGGGGGGTGAGGCACCCCCCGCGAGGCGGGGGCTGAGAGCCAGCCCCTCTTGCCCCCCTGGGCTCTTAGGACCCCCCTCGCAGGGGGGTGAGGCACCCCCCGCGAGGCGGGGGCTGAGAGCCAGCCCCTCTTGCCCCCCTGGGCTCTTAGGACCCCCCTCGCAGGGGGGTGAGGCACCCCCCGCGAGGCGGGGGCTGAGAGCCAGCCCCTCTTGCCCCCCTGGGCTCTTAGGACCCCCCTCGCAGGGGGGTGAGGCACCCCCCGCGAGGCGGGGGCTGAGAGCCAGCCCCTCTTGCCCCCCTGGGCTCTTAGGACCCCCCTCGCAGGGGGGTGAGGCACCCCCCGCGAGGCGGGGGCTGAGAGCCAGCCCCTCTTGCCCCCCTGGGCTCTTAGGACCCCCCTCGCAGGGGGGTGAGGCACCCCCCGCGAGGCGGGGGCTGAGAGCCAGCCCCTCTTGCCCCCCTGGGCTCTTAGGACCCCCCTCGCAGGGGGGTGAGGCACCCCCCGCGAGGCGGGGGCTGAGAGCCAGCCCCTCTTGCCCCCCTGGGCTCTTAGGACCCCCCTCGCAGGGGGGTGAGGCACCCCCCGCGAGGCGGGGGCTGAGAGCCAGCCCCTCTTGCCCCCCTGGGCTCTTAGGACCCCCCTCGCAGGGGGGTGAGGCACCCCCCGCGAGGCGGGGGCTGAGAGCCAGCCCCTCTTGCCCCCCTGGGCTCTTAGGACCCCCCTCGCAGGGGGGTGAGGCACCCCCCGCGAGGCGGGGGCTGAGAGCCAGCCCCTCTTGCCCCCCTGGGCTCTTAGGACCCCCCTCGCAGGGGGGTGAGGCACCCCCCGCGAGGCGGGGGCTGAGAGCCAGCCCCTCTTGCCCCCCTGGGCTCTTAGGACCCCCCTCGCAGGGGGGTGAGGCACCCCCCGCGAGGCGGGGGCTGAGAGCCAGCCCCTCTTGCCCCCCTGGGCTCTTAGGACCCCCCTCGCAGGGGGGTGAGGCACCCCCCGCGAGGCGGGGGCTGAGAGCCAGCCCCTCTTGCCCCCCTGGGCTCTTAGGACCCCCCTCGCAGGGGGGTGAGGCACCCCCCGCGAGGCGGGGGCTGAGAGCCAGCCCCTCTTGCCCCCCTGGGCTCTTAGGACCCCCCTCGCAGGGGGGTGAGGCACCCCCCGCGAGGCGGGGGCTGAGAGCCAGCCCCTCTTGCCCCCCTGGGCTCTTAGGATCCGCGGTGGCCTCACAGCCTGTTTACCATATTGTCAGTAATATCATCTCCCCCTCGAGAGATTATGAGCTGTTTCACAGACGTGTGCACTCCCACGATGTACAGAGGGTGTGCATCCGTCTCTATTGGGAGTAATATCATCCTCTTCCTCCTTGAATGTTAAGAACGGTATCACACGAGTGTTTCTACTCCCTGAGATATCGCGTGTCATATCCTCCTCCCCCACGTTGCCATTGGAAACAATATCAGTGGGGGCGTGTCCACCTTCTGTGACATTTAAAGTAATATCATCCTCTTCCCTCCAGGATCATGGGAACAATGTCCCTGCGGGGTGTCCACTTTCTGCCATATGTGTAGTCATATCACCTCCTCCGCCTTGGAGTATTGTTACGGACCATCTCACACGGGCGTGTACACTTCCTGCGATTCTGGGAGTAATGGCATTCCCTTCTTCCGTGAATATTAGGAGCAAAATCACCAGGTGGATGCACAGCCAGTGCTATATTGGGAGTAACGTCATACTCCACCCCCTGGAGATTATATTCGGGTCAATATCACCGTCTGGGTGTACACCTAGTGCGATATTGAACGTAACATCATGCTTTCTCCCTCCCTGGACATTAGGAGCAATATCAGCGGTGGGTGTACACCCACTGAGGTATTAGGCGTAATAGTAGTAGGAATTATTCCTCATTGATTATTAACATAAATATGAATAACCGATATTGATATTAATATTAAAAAATAATGGCTAATAATTTTCAGATTATTAATATTAATATTAATTATTAGGAGCTAGTATTACTGTTTTCTAACGAATAAGATCAATATCAGCTATTAATATCAGGCGTCATTAACCATTAATATTAATCATTTATTGTTATCGTTAGTATAACTATTGAATATTCATTATCCTTGTTATCGGTATTGATTTAAAAATTATATTATCAATCATTAATATTGATAATTATTAGTGTCAATTAATAATTGAGATGATTAATTGCGGTAAGTCACATTGCGCCCTTCCACCCCTTCCTCGGCAGCTCGTGTACGACCCAAAACGGGGGTGCAAATGCCCCTGAGAGAGCAGCGGTATACTGGGATAGATGAGGATGGTCACGTGGCGGGGAGGCGTGTTTTTGGATACCAGCCCTTCACCTCCGTCGACCTTCTCAACTGGAAAAACAATACACCGCCCTATAGCGAAAAGCCGCCAGCCCTAATTGATTTGCTCCAAACTGTTATCCAGACCCACAACCACACCTGGGCTGATTGGCACCAGTTGCTCATGTTCCTCTTTAACAGCGAAGAAAGGCGGAGAGTCCTCCAAGCAGCAACTAAGTGGCTAGAGGAGCATGCACCTGCTGATTATCAAAACCCCAAAGAGTATGGAAGGACCCAGTTGCCAGGAACCGACCCCCAGTTGGACCCACATGAAAGAGAGAATATGCAAAGGCTAAACCGAGACGGGGAAGCTCTCTTGGAAGGATTAATGAGGGGAGCTCAGAAGGCCACAAACGTTAACAAGGTCTCTGAGGTCATTCAGGGAAAAGAAGAAAGTCCGGCACAATTCTACCAGAGACTGTGTGAGGCCTATGCTATGTATACTCCCTTTCATCCCGATAGCCCTGAAAATCAGCGCATGATTCACATGGCTTTAGTCCGTCAAAGCGCAGAAGACATGAGAAGAAAACTGCAGAAACACGCTGGACTTGCAGGGATGAACACATCACAATTACTAGAAATAGCTAGCCAGGTGTTTGTAATCAGGGATGCAGTAAGCCGTCAGGAAAACGGCGAAGACAATGGAGGTCAGGCCCGGCGAAACACCGACCTGTTTGCTAGCTGCAGCAATCACAGGGGCCCCCACAAAGAGGCAAGGGAAGGGGGGCCCTGGGAAAGGAACTCAGCTTGGCTGTCAGAGTTTGCAGCGTAACCAGTGTGCTGATGGTAAAGAAATAGGACGGTGGAAGAACAAATGCCCTCAACTCAAAAGAAAACAAGATGACTCAGAGCAGGAGGCCCCGGACAAGGAGGAAGGGGCCCTGCTCAACCCGGCAGGAGGGTTCTTGGACTGAGGGAGACCGGGCTCAAGTGTCCCCAAAGAGCCACTGGTCAGAATGACAGTCGGGGGTGGAGACATTGACTTTCTTGGAGATAGCGGTGCTGAACATTCGCTAGTAACCGCCCCGGTCGCCCCCTTATCCAAAAAGACTATTGACGTCATCGGAGCCACGGGGGTTTCAGCAAAGCAAGCTGTAGGCTTGCCTCGGACTTGTACTGTAGGAGGACATAAAGTCATTCATCAGTTATGGTACATGCCTGACTGTCCCTTGACCTTTTGGGGAAGGGACTTGCTCAGCAAGCTGAGAGCCACGATCTCTCTGACAGAGCACGGCTCTTTGCTGCTAAAGTTACCCGGAACGGGAGTCATTGTGACCCTTATGGTCCCCTGAGAGGAGGAATGGAGACTTTTCTGAACTGAGCCGGGCCAAGAGAGAAGGCCAGCTCTGGCTAAGCGGTGGCCAAGAGTACGGGCAGAAGACAACCCTCCGGGATTGGCCAGTTAAGACTGGGGCCCAGCGGGTTAGGCAAAAACAGGACCCGGTCTCCAGAGAAGCTCTTCAAGGTATCCAGGTCCGTCTCAAGCACCTAAGAACTGTTGCAATTCTTGTTCCTTGTCAGTCTCCATGGAACACTCCCCTCCTGCCTGTTCCCAAGCCACGGACCAAGGACTACCGGCCGGTACAGGATTTGCGCTTGCTTCATCAAGCTACACTGACTTGACATCCAACAGTACCTAACCCGTCCACATTGTTGGGGTTGCTGCCAGCTGAGGACAGCTGCTTCACCTGCTTGGACCTGAAAGATGCTTTCTTTCCTATCAGATTAGCCCCTGAGAGGCAGAGGCTGTTTGCCTTTCAGTGGGAAGATCCGGAGTCAGGTGTCACTACTCAGTACACTTGGACCGGGCTTCCCCAAGGGTTCAAGAACTCCCCCACCACCTTCGGGGAGGCGTTGGCTCGAGACCTCCAGAAGTTTCCCACCAGAGACCTAGGCTGTGTGTTGCTCCAGTAGGTTGATGACCTTCTGCTGGGACACCCCACGGCAGTCGGGTGTGCCAAGGGAACAGATGCCCTACACCGGCACCTGGAGGACTGTGGGTATAAGATGTCCAAGAAGAAAGCTCAGATCTGCCGACAGCAGGTACGTGACTTGGGATTTACTATCTGACAGGGCTCGGAACGCAGCCCGGGATCAGAAAGAAAGCAGGTCATTTGCAATCTAGTGGAGCCCAAGAGCAGAAAGCAGGTGAGACAATTCTTAGGAGCTGTGGGGTTTTGTAGACTGTGGATCCCAAACTTTGCAGTATTAGCCAAGCCTTTGTATGAGGTCCCAAAGGGGGCGGGGACCGGGAACCTTTGGAATGCAGATCCCAACAACAGCAAGTCTTTCATGAGTTAAAGGAAAAACTTCTGGCAGCCCTAGCCCTGGGGCTACTCGATCTGACAAAGCCTTTTCCATTCTATGCATCAGAGAGAGAAAAGATGGCAGCTGGACTTTGAACCCAAACGGTTGGGCTCCGGCCAAGGCCGGCGGCCTACCTCTCTAAACAACTAGACGGGTCTACTAAAGGATGGCCCCCTGTTTGAGGGCCTTGGCAGCAACTGCCCTGCTAGAACAAGAAGCAAATAAGCTGACTCTTGGGCAAAACCTGAACATAAAGGGCCCCCATGCTGTGGTGACTTTCATGAACGCTAAAGGACATCGTCGGCTACCGAATGCCAGACTCACCAAGTACCAAACTTGGCTCTGTGAAAATCCTCGTATAACCATTGAAGTTTGTAACACCCTACACCCGCCACCTTGCTCCCGGTATCAGAGAGCCCTGTCGAGCCTGATTGTGTGGAAGTCTTGGACTCAGTCGACTCTGGCAGACCTGACCTCCGGGACCGGACTTGGGCATCAGTAGACTGGGAACTATACGTGGATGGGAGCAGCTTCTTCAACCCCCAAGGAGAGAGAGGTGCAGGGTATGCAGTGGTAACCCTGGACACTCTTGTTGAAGCCAGATCGTTGCCCCAGGCCACTTCAGCCCAGAAAGCTGAACTCATTGCTTTAATTCGGGCCTTAGGACTCAGTGAGGGTGAGACTGTAAACATTTACACTGATTCTCGGTGTCTTTTTAACCCTTCGAGTGCATGGAGCGTGATAGAAAGAAAAGGGCCTATTGAACTCTGAGGGAAAAGACAGAAAATATCAACAAGAAACCTTGCAATGATTAGAAGCAGTATGGAAACCCCACAAGGTGGCAGTTAGGCATTGCAGAGGACACCAGCGAGCTTCCACCTCGGTGGGTTTGGGGAATTCCCGCGCTGACTCAGAGGCTCGAAAAGCAGCATCTGCCCCCTTCTGGGCATCAGTGCTCCCTCAAGTACCTGATCTTGGACCTACTTCTTCTAAAAAAGAAAAGGACATTCTCCAGGTAGAGGGAAGGACAAGTGATGGAGGAAGGATGGATTCGGTTACCAGATGGGAGCGTAGCTGTGCCACAGCTGCTAGGAGTTGCAGTTGTACTGGCTGTGCAAGAAACCACCCATCGAGGTCAGGAGTCACTGGAAGAGTTGTTAGGCCGGTATTTCTACATCTCGCCTTTGTCAGCCCTTGCCAAAACGGTGAGGCAGCGGTGTGTTACCTGCCGACAGCATGATGCGAGGCAAGGTCCAGCCGTTCCGCCCGGCATACGAGCTTATGGAGCAGCCCCCTTTGAAGATCTCCAGGTAGACTTCACAGAGATGCCAAAGTGTGGAGGTAACAAGTATTTACTAGTTCTTGGGCGTGCGTACCTACTCTGGGTGGGTGGCGGCCTATCCAACACCAACTGAGAAAGCTCGTGAAGTAACCCGTGTGCTTCTTCGAGATCTGATACCTAGATTTCGACTGCCCTTACGGATCGGCTCAGATAAACGGGCCTGCGTTTTAGGCTCCCTTGGTACAGAAGACGGCAAAGGTATTGGGGATCCCACGGAAACTGCATGGCGCCTCCCGGCCTCAGAGCCCCAGAAAGGTGGAGCAGATGAATCGGACTATCAAAAATAATACTATTGTCTTCCCCGCGAGATATTTAAAACAACACCACAAGGGGCGTCAAACCACCTGCTAAATTTGAGGGAATATTATCCTCTCCCCCACTCCCGCGGCCCCGGATATTAGAGACAATAACACAGGGGTAACGTACACCCACTACTTGATTGGGAATAATATCATCCTCTCCCTTCTCGGATATTAGGAACAATATCACACTGTGCGTGTAGTACTGTCGTGAAATTCAATGGAATGTCATCCTTCGCCTCCCTGGATATGATGAACAATATCACAGGGGATGTACAGCTTCTGAGATATTGGGAGTGATATCATCCTCTCCCCTCTGGAAGTTAGGGACAATATCACAGGGGTAGTGTACACCCTCTGGCATGTTGGCACTAATATCATCCTCCCGCCCACTGGATATTAAAAACCATATCACAAGGGGCGTGTACAGACACTTCGATATTGGTATTAATACCATCCTCTCCCTCTTTGGATATTCGGTGCCGTATTTCAGGTGGGGTATACGCCACCTGCAATATTGGAAGTAATATGATTTTCTCCCCCCGTGGATATCAGAAACGATATCACAGGGGGTGGCGAACAACCCCTGCGATACTTGGAGTGATATCATCGTCTCCCCTCACGATGATTAAGAACAATATCGTAGGGGTGGGGGGTGTACACCCCCTTTCATATTTGATACCATCCTCTTCCCCCCTGGATATTAGGAACAATATCAGGAAGGGACGTAGAGACCCTGCGACCTTTGCTGTCATACAATTGTCTCTCCCCTAGATATTAGGAAAAATGTCACTGGGGATGTGAACAGCCCTGCGATATTGAGAATAGTATCATCCTCTCCCCCCTTGCATATTGGGAACAACATCACAGGTGGGGTGTACTGCCTCTGCGATATTGGGGGTAAAATTTTCCTCTCTTCCCCTGGACATCAGGAAGGGTATCAGAGGGGGAGGGTGTGCATTCCCTGCCATATTCAACGTAACTTCATCCTCTCCCTCCCAGGGTATTCAGAACAATAGGACAGGAGGGGTGTACGCCAACTGCGATATTGAGAGTCGTATCATCCTCTTTCGCTCTGGATCTTAGGAACAATATCACAGGGTTGTGTACACCCCCTGCGATATTGGGAGTACTATCATCCTCTCTCCCTGTGGATATTAGGAAGAGTATCACAGGGCTGTGTAAACCCCCTGCGGTACTGGGAGTAATATCATCCTCTCTCCCTCTGAATAGAGGAAGATTTTCACAGGGGTGTGTACACCCCCTGCGATATTGGGAGTAATGTCATCCTCCCCAAACCTGGATGTTAGCAACGAGATCACAGAGGGGGTGTACACACCCTGCGACATTGGAAGGAATATGATCGTCTCCCCACCTGGATACTGGGAAAGAAAGATATCACAGCGCGGGTATACGTTCCCTACGCTGTTGGCAGTAATCTCATTCTTTTCCTGTCTGGATATGAGGAAGCATATCACAGGGGAGCTGTACAATTACTTCGATATTGGGAGTAATATCATCCTCTATTTTCCTGGATATTGGGCACAAAAACACAAAAGGGTGTACAACCCCTGCGATCTTGGGAGTAATAGCATACTCTCCTTCCCTGGATGTTAGAAAACAGTATCATCAGGGCTCAACACCCCCCGCGATAATGGGAGTCATATTTACTCTTTCACAGGCCATTTGGAACAATACAACAGGGGGTGTTTACAAACAGGGGTGGTGTACACCCCTGTGATATTGGGAGTAACATCATTCTCCCCACCTCCGGATATTAAGAACAATATCCCGGCGGGAGGTGGTACACCCCCAGTGATATTGCGAATAATGTCATCCTCTCCTTCCCTGGATATTAGGAACAATATCACAGGGGGGTGTACACCTTCTGTGATACTGGAAGCAATATCATCCTCTCCCCCGCTGGATATTAGAAAAAAATATCACTCACGGTGTACACCCGCTGTGATATTAGGAAGAATATTACAGGGTGTACACCCACTCTGACTTTAAGAGAAATAGCTCCCTCAAATGTCCCAAACAATATCACAGGGTATACAATGATATTTCCCTAGGATATTACAAATACTATCACAGGGTGTACACCCACTGTGATAACACGAGTAATAATACATCCCAAGGATACTACCAAGAATATCACAAGGCTGTACACCCACTATGACATCGGGAGTGATATCTCCCTAGGATACTACGAACACCATCACAGAATGTACACACATGGTGCGCACGCACGGTGATATTAGGAGTACTATCAACGCAGGACATAGTCAATAAGACCACAGGGAGTACATACCTGATGTACACCCACGGCGATGTTATGAGAACTACCTCCCTAGGATAATACGAATAACATCACAGAGTGGACACACATGGTATACACCCACCGTGGCACTAGGACTAATAACTTTCTGAGATATTACCAGTAGCATCACACAACAGAAACACATGGTGTACACCCACTGTAACCTTAGGTGTAATTTCTCCCTACGATATTACGAGTAACATCTCAGTGCATACACACATGGTGAACACCCACTGTGACATTAAGGGTAATATCCCCCTAGGATATTACCAATAACATCACCGGGTGTCCACCCATGGTGTACATGCTCTGTGATGTTAGGGATAATAACTCCCTAGGATATTATGAATAATACCGCAGGGTGTACAGAAACTCTGATATTAGAGGTAATATCTCTCTAGGATATTATGAATAATATCACAGGGTGTACCCCCACTGTGATACTGGGAGCAATATCTCTCTAGGATACTACGAATCATATCAGAATGTACACCCACTGTGATCATAGGAGAAATATCTCTCTGTGATATTACGAATTAGATCACAGAGTGTACACACATGGTGTACATCCACTTTGATATTAGGAGTAATCTCTTCCTAGGACATTACAAATAACATCACAGAGTGTACACCCACTGTAATATTAGGAATCGTATCTCCCTAGGTGATTACAAGTAATATCACAGGGTGTACACCCACTGTGATATTAGGAGTAATATCTTCCTAGGGTATTATGAATAATTTCACAGTCTCTACACACATAATGTACACTCACTGTGATATTAGGAGTAACATCTACCTAGTAGATAACAAATAACATCGCAGGGTGTACCCCCACTTTGATATTAGCTGTAATATTCCTCTAAGTTGTTACAAATAAGATCACAGGGTGTAGAAACATGGTGTACACTCACTGTGATACCAGGAGTCGTATCTCTGTAATATATTATGAATAATATCACAGGTTGTACACCCACTGTATTATTAGGAGTCATATCTCTGTAGGACATTACAATTAATATCACACGGTGTACAGCCACCCTGATATTAGGAGCAATATCTTTCTAGGATATTACAGATAATATCACAGGGTGTACGCCCACTCTGCTGTCAGGAGCAATATCTCCCTAGGATATCAAAAATCCTATCACGGGGTGTCCAATCTCTGCCTTCCAGGTTCGAAGGGATTCTCCTGCTTCAGCCTCCCGAGTAGCTAGGTTTACGCGCCACCACACCCGGCTAATTTTTTTTTATTTTCACTGGAGACGGGGTTTCACCACGTGGGCCAGGCTGTTCTGGAAGTCCTGACCTCAGGTGATCCATCAGCCTCGGCCGCCCAAAGTGCTGGGATTACAGGTGTGAGGCATGGTGCTGAGCCAAGAGTTATATATTCAATTCATTTGGAAACACAGCTCCCATATTTGAGTGTGCGTGTACTTTTATGAAGAAATGATGTCAGAAAACCTAAGGATGATAATAACTATGAAAAGTAACAGGCACGTGAAAAGGTCCTCCGATTGAGAACTATAAGCTTCGATTTCGGTTTTAGATAATGGGGTCCTAGCTCTTGTGTCGTCCTTTTACATATTCTACATCACAGGAACTTGCAGCACGGTGTCAGAATAAAATAGAGTGTATTTCACGGCTTCTTAATTTCTTTCAATTAGATGAGATCTTTTTCTTAAAGAGAGAAGGACATTTTCATTGCATTGTATTTTTTCTGAAAAGAGTAGGCCGTATTTTACTGAGATCACGGATTTGTTATATATGACGTTTTGGTCTTCTAATATTCTTCAGTGGATTTTCTCTAAAGTGGTATGTACAGAAAGACTTGTATAGCAAAAAAGTAAACCACGTAATAATTCTGAGATTTTTGGAATTGTCACAGCTGAGAAACATTGCTGGCGGTGTATGGTCCCCAAGTGTGAAAGTGTTCCTTGTGAATTGCTTGCATCCAGCATTAAGGGCTGGTTTTTCTCTTTTATTTTTCCAATCCTCTTTCCTTCTCAAGGTGTCCAAGACACACAGAGCCACGGAATCTCACAGGTGTCTGAGAATTCCTCCTCCTGGGACTCTCAGAGGATCCAGAACTGCAGCCCGTCCTCGCTTTGCTCTCCCTGTCCCTGTCCACGTATCTGGTCACGGTGCTGAGGAACCTGCTCAGCATCCTGGCTGTCAGCTCTGACTCCCCCCTCCACACCCCCATGTACTTCTTCCTCTCCAACCTGTGCTGGGCTGACATGGGTTTCACCTCGGCCACGGTTCCCAAGATGATTGTGGACATGCAGTCACATAGCAGAGTCATCTCTCATGCGGGCTGCCTGACACAGATGTCTTTCTTGGTCCTTTTTGCATGTATAGAAGACATGCTTCTGCCTGTGATGGCCTATGACTGCTTTGTAGCCATCTGTCGCCCTCTGCACTACCCAGTCATCGTGAATCCTCACCTCTGTGTCTTCTTCGTTTTGGTGTCCTTTTTCCTTAGCCTGTTGGATTGCCAGCTGCCCAGTTGGATTGTGTTACAATTCACCATCATCAAGAATGTGGAAATCTCTCATTTTGTCTGTGACCCCTCTCAACTTCTCAAACTTGCCTGTTCTGACAGCGTCATCGATAGCATATTCATAGATTTCGGTAGTACTATGTTGGGTTTTCTTGTCGTTTCAGGGATCCTTTTGTCTTACTATAAAATTGTCCCCTCCATTCTAAGGATTTCATCGTCAGATGGGAAGTAGGAAGCCTTCTCCACCTGCGGCTCTCACCTAGCAGTTGTTTGCTGATTTGACGGAACAGGCATTGGCATGTACCTGACTTCAGCTGTGTCACCACCCCCCAGGAATGGTGTGGTGGCATCAGTGATGTACGCTGTGCTCACCCCCATGCTGAACCTTTTCATCTACAGCCTGAGAAACAGGGACATACAAAGTGCCCTGCGGAGGCTGCGCAGCAGAACAGTCGAATCTCATGATCTGTTCCATCCTTTTTCTTGTGTGGGTGAGAAAGGGCAACCACATTCAATCTCTACATCTGCAAATCCTGCCCCTTAGTCACATTATTTTTGTGGCTTGATGGCTTTTATTCCTTTCCGCATTTCCTTTGTGAATATTGCTTTCTTCGTTATGCCTTTAACTGGAATGGGTGAGTATTCTGGGATCCTTTGTTTAGCAGAAACCTCATGACAGAATCCTCTATACCTAGGCGGCCCCTTTTAGTTTCTGAGCAATAACCCGGTCATCCAGGTGGAATCACCACCATCTTTTTATATACACGAAGTCCTCACTTCATTTTGGAATTCCCTGAAAACTGACTTTATGGAAACAATGTACAGGAGGTCCTCCAACACCATTGGTTATTCAAAGTTGTGTAGTTATACTGTTGATGAAAAATAAGTGGTTTCACTATACATAATTTTGCTTCGAGGTGAAGTTTCCAAGAGACTTTCAAAGATGTTAAGTGAGGACATACTGTACATCAAATTCATATCCTCTTCCACAGTTTATGTGGAATTTCTTCATAAACTGCTTCTAGAGAATCTATTTAGGCAGGTTATGTGTAGAGATAAATGTCGCCATTCCTCAATCTTGGCTTTGAGTCAAATCACCTGGGGAGCTAACACATGATGAGGCCTGGGTCTCAACACCTAAGATTCGGATTTCCTTGCACCTGTGTGAGTACGCGGATTTTTGTTTTTTTTTCTTTTAAAGCACCAGAGGTGGTTCCAATGACGAAGTTTTTAGAGGCATCAAGCTCCAATGAGTAAGAACAGAAATTAATTATAATTTCTTCAAATATTATCTTCAAATGCATTGTCCATCAACACCACACAAATGTTTATTATGCTGTTTTTTCTTACCATTTCGCATTTTCGCATTTTCTATTTCTTTCTTTTCGTTTTTTTTTTTTTTTTTTTTTTTTTGAGTCAGAGTTTCACCCTTGTTGCCCAGGCTGGAGTTCAATGGCACGGTCTGGCTCACTGCAACCTCTGCCTCCCGTATTCAAGCAATTCTCCTGCCTCAGCCTTCCAAGTAGCTGGGATTACAGGCATGCGCTACCATGCCTGGCTAATTTTTTTTTTTTTTTTTTTTGTATTGTTAGTAGAGACAGTGTTTCTCCATTTTGGTCAGGCTGGTCTTGAACTCCCCACCACAGGTGATCCACCCGCTTCCGCCTCCCAAAGTGCTGGGATTACAGGCATGAGCGACTGCGCCCAGCCACCGCTTAGCATTTACATTTCACATTTGTTGAAGTTATAGATGTATACACACATTGATTGCTGCTTTGTTATACACTTGCGTATACATAAGATGGGAAATAGAAAAGAATAAAATGGGCACAGTATCCCTGAAGTTTCACATTCCTGCTATTTTAAAAATATTTGCTCTTAGAAATTTGTTTCAATTAAGAAACTGTGGCATACACACCCAATGAAGTATTATTCCGCCTAAAAAGGAAGAAAATCCTCTCCGCTGCGGACAAAATGGGTGAGATTGCAGGTCTGTATATTAAATGAAATAAGCCAGGCAGAGGATGACAAATATTTCGTGTCCTCACTTCTATGTAGGAAGAAAAAAGGAAACCTTGGCCAGATGTGGTGGCTCAAGCCTGTAATCCCAGCGCTGTGGGAGGCCGAGTCGCACGGATCACTTCAGTCCAGGAATTTGAGACCAGCCTGGCCAACATGGTGAAACCCCGTCTCTATAGAAAACAGAAACAATTTGCCAGGCGTGGTGATGGGTGTCTGTAGTCTCAGCTACTCGGAGGGCTGAGGCCCAAGAAGCGCTTGAACTCGGGAGGCGGAGGTTGCAGTGAGCCCGGACTGTGCCTGTGTACTCCAACCTGGGCAACAGAAAGAGACTCCATCCCACACACACCTACACACAAAAGGAATCTCAGGAAGGTGGAAAGTATAAAGGTGGTTAGCAGATGCTAGGAAGAAAAGCGGTGGGATGGGGAATGAAGACAAGTGGATAATTGGGTCCCAAAATACAGAAAGATGGAATGAGTGAGTTCTAGTGTTTGATAGTACAGTATGAACATTTTAGTTCACAAGAATTGCTTGCATATTTCCAGATGCTTTGGTAAGAAGCTTCCTAACTTTCTCATTATGCTGGTTTTTAAGCTCTTCTCTTTCTGCTCTTGATATCATGCTGGTTTTTTGTTTTTTGTTTTTTGTTTTGAGATGGAATTTCGCTCTTGTTGCCCAGGCTGGAGTGTCATGGTGCAATCTTGGCTCACCGCAACCTCTGCCTCCTGCGTTCAAGCGATTCTCCTGCCTCCAACTCCCGAGTAGCTGGGATTACAGGCATGCGCCAGCTGCCCAGCTAATGTTGTATTTCTGGTAGAGATGGGGGTTTCTCGCTGTCGCTCAGGCTGGTCTTCAACTCCTGACCTCCGGTGATCCGCCCGCCTCGGCCTCCCAAACTGCTGGGATTACAGGCGTGAGCGACCGCGCCCAGCCCATGCTGTATCCTTATCTGTTGTCGGTTGTTGTTCGTTTGTTTTTGAGCCCAGAAATAACTTCTCACCTATAGGTTCAAATGATTTTTAACATGAGTACTAAGAAAGCTCATTGCTGGAAAAGCAGCCTTTTCAAGAAATGGTGTCGGAGAAACTTGATTTCCACATGCAGAAGAATGAAGGTGGACCCCGTGTCACACCAGGTGCAAAAATTAACACAAACTGGATCAAAGACCTAACCCCAAGGGCTAAAAGTATCATATGCCTAAAAGAAATCATTGGCCACACTTTCATGACATCAGATTGGGCAATGCTCTCTGGGATATGACACCAAAAGCATAGGCAACAAAAGAAAATTAGATTCCTTGGATTACATCTAAATGACAGACACTTTTGTGCAGCGAAAAACACTGTGAACTGAGTGAAAAGATAACCCGTGGATTAGGAAAAATATTTGCAAATCATATATCTCAAAAGAGGCTGATATCCATCATATATAAAGAACAGCTAGAACTAAACAACAAGAAACCCAAAGCATTCCATCAACAATGGTCAGAAGACTCGAGTAGACGTGTCCCTAAAGAAGATATAGCAATGGCCAATAAGCATCTAAAATGATGTTCAAAATCACTAACCATAGGGAAGCGCAAATCAAACAAAGAATGAGATACCACACATTAGGATGGATACGATCAACAAACAAGCATTGGTGAGACTAGAAGGAAATAGGAATGCTCCAATACGATCGGAGGGAATGTAAAACCGTGAAGGAACGGGGAAAGTAGTATGGCGTGCACTGGAAAAATTAGAAACAGTATGCTCAGATGTTCCCGCAGTTGCATTTGTGGGTACCTACCAAAAAGAACTAGAAGCCAGGAGTGGAAGACAGATTTGTACACACACGCTCATAGCAGCATTATTCGCAACAGCCAAAATGTGGAAGCAACCCAAGGGTTCGTGGACAGATGAATGAAAAAGCGCACTGCAGTTCCTTCATACAATGGAAGACTCTCCAGCCTTAAAAAGGCAGGCACTTTTGGCCGGTGCGGCGGCTCACGCCTGTAATCGCAACATCTTGGAAGAACGAGGTGGGCGGATCACCTGAGGTCAGGAATTCAAGACAAGCCTGGCCATCTTGGTGAAACCCTGTCTCTAGTGAAAATGCAAAAAATGAGACGAGCGTGGTGGCGTGTGCCTATAGTCCCAGCTACTCGGGAGGCTGAGGCACAAGAATCGCTGGAACCCGGGAGGCGGAGGTTGCACTGAGCCCAGATTGTGCCGCAGCACTCCAGCCTGGGCGACAGAGTGAGACTGCATGGAAACGCAAAACAAAACAAAGTCAAACAAACAAACAAAAAAAAGGACAGGCACTTCTGACTCAGACCGCAGCATGGATGAACCTCGAAGACATTATCGTCAGTGAAATAAATAAATCCCAAAAGGATAAACACGCCCAGGCTCAGTGGCTCGCACCTGTGACCCCAGCACTTTGGGAGGCTGAGCCAGGTGGATCACTTAAGGTCAGGAGTTCGAGACCAGCCTGGTCAATATGGTGAAAGCTCGTCTCTATTAAAAATACAAAAATTAGCTGGGCGTGGTGGCGGACGCCTGTAATCCCAGCTACTCGTGAGACTGAGACACAAGAATCGCTTGAACCCACGATGTGGAGGTTGCAGTGAGCCGAGATCACACCACCGCACTCCAGCCTGAACGACAGAGAAAGTCTCTGTCTCCAACCCAAAAAAATTAAACACGGTATGATTCCACTTTTCTATCAAGTGTCTGGAGTCGTTAAACTCATAGAGTTGCAAACTAGAAAGGTGGCCCCCAGGGGTGGGCGAGAGAGAGGAGTGGAGAGCTTGCTAAATGGGTGCAATTTCCATTTTGAAAGATAAAACTGTTCCGGAGACGGTGGCGGTGATGGCTGCTGAACAATGTGAACGTCATTAATGTCATTAAACTGTAAACTGAAAAAGAGTGGAAATTGTAAATGTTTATACTGGCCATTCTATATGAACTAATATATATTCACAATTTTTAATATTTATACGTGGTATATTTGCCCATAATTAAAGATGAAAATTAAAGCAGTTGGATCTTTCAAAAGAAAAGAAAGAAGCGAAGAATACACACCAGCTTTCTCCTGATGAGAGGAAGAGCCCCAAAGCGTCTATGGACACTCACTGTTCTCCTATCCTTCTTGAATTATTGTGAGGAAATCCTTAGAGGCTGGGGAACTTGGGCGACTCTGGCTAATGAGGAGCTCTGTGCCTTGAGCTCCCCAGACCACAGAATAGTAAATAGTCTGTGCTTCCAGCCCTGCAGTGTGAGATTCCAGTCCTGTGGGTTCCACACCTGTCACCTGTATCAGGAGGCTCATGTCTCACCCTGTCTTCTTGCCAGCCTCGAGGACGGAGTCTGAGCCTCCACCGTGCTACACACAGGGAGGACACTGGACCTGTTCTCCGCGGTCATGGCCCAGCAGAGGGGAAGGGCAGTTCAGTGAGTGTAGGCAAAAGAAAGAGAGATCAGACTGTTCCTGTGTCTATGTAGAAAGGAAAGACATAAGAGACTTCATTTTGAAAAAGACCTGTATTTTCAACAATTGCTTTCCTGAGATGTTTTTAATGTGTAGCTTTGCCCCAGCCACTTTGACCCAACCTGAAGCTCACAAAAACATGTGTTGTATGAAATCAAGGTTTAAGGGATCTAGGGCTGTGCAGGACGTGCCTTGTTAACAAGATGTTTCCATGAAGTATACTTGGTAGAAATCATCGCCATTCTCTAGTCTCAATAAACCAGGGGCACAATACACTGTGGAAAGCCGCAGGGACCTCTGCCCTTGAAAGCGGCGTGTTGTCCAAGGATTCTCCCCATGTGATAGTCTGAAATGTGGCCTCGTGGGATGAGAAAGACCTGACCGTCCCCGAGCCCTACACCAGTAAAGGGTCTGTGCTGAGGTGGATTAGTCAAAGAGGAAAGCCTCTTGCAGTTGAGAGAGAGGAAGGCCACTGTCTCCTGCCTGCCCCTGGGAACTGAATGTCTCGGTATAAAACCCGATCGTACATTTGTTCAATTCTGAGATGGGGGAAAAACCGCCCTATGGTGGGAGGCGAGACACGTTTGCAGCAATGCTGCCTTGTTATTCTTTACTCCACTGAGATGTTTGGGTGGAGAGAAACATAAATCTGGCTTACGTGCATCTCCAGTCACGGTAGCTTCCCTGGAACTTCCTTATGACATAGATTCTGTTGCTCACCTGTTCGTTGCTGACCTTCTCCTTCTTATCACCCTGCCCTCCTACTACATTTTTTTTTTGCTAAAATAATAAAACTAATAATCAATAAAAACTGAGGGAACTCAGAGGCCGGTGCCTCTGCAGATCCTTGGTATGCTGAGCGCCGCTCCCCTGGGCTCACTGTTGTTTCTCTCTACTTTGTCCCTGTGTCTTATTTCTTTCCTCAGTCTCTCATCCCACCCGACTAGAAATACCCACAGGTGTGGAGGGGCAGGCAACCCCTTCAAGTGAGTGCTGAGGGACGGTCCGGAGCCTTGGTTTCCTTCCTCCTCCTCAGCACAAACAGGAGAGTGCGGTGGGCAGATGGGAGGAGACCAATATGCAAACTGTGCGCTCAGCAGACTGTGGAGTTTCTGTTCTTGGTTGTGATGGGGGTCTCAGACATCTTATTCAAAATTTTGCTTTCCTCCCCCACTGGTTGTCCTTTTCATAGACATCTCACCCATGATAGCAGGGAATCAGTCCCTCTAAACTATTCCCTAAGAACGACAAAAAGATTATGAAGGTGATGATGAGGACAAAGAGGATGACGACAGACACCATGGCATCATGAACCGTTATTGAGGGCTTCCTGAAGGCCAGGCTCTGAGCTCTATGCTCTATGCAGTTTGTTTCATCTCATCTGCGTAGTCTCCACTTTATTAGTGCACATTTCATGATGATTTTACAGACTAGAAAAGGATCAACGCCTTTTCATAGAACTCGTACTAGATCATGAAGTCAAAAAGGGCGAGGTCCAATTTGAACCGGGCAGTCTAAGTCCAGACACATGGCATTTGGCCAGTCCTCTCCCTGCAACCAACCTGCCCTCTCAAATCCTTGTCACTCAGGTGGGTGCCCCTGCTCACTGTGCCCTTCCCTTTGGGGGCTCCTTGTAAGACCACAGCTAGACCAGTGGGTGCCACAATCACTGTGTCAAGTATAGAAAGGGCAGCTGAGATCACATCAAGGATTCCAGAAAGAATGGGCACAGGATCATTCGGGATGCATCTCTCCCTTTCCCCTGTTCCTGGCTTTCCTTACAGCTCTCGACTTCCTCAAAGGAGTCATCAATTCGGAGTTTGGCTTCCATTCCTATTGAGGAAGCTGGAAAGCGTTTCAAAAATGCTCCTCCGATGTGCCTGTGGTTAAGAACTCTGAGCTCTGCTGAAAACTTTTGGAAGCGGGGTGCGGTGGCTCACGCCTGTAATCCCAGCCCTTTGGGAGGCTGAGGCAGGTGAATCACAAGGTCAGGGGTTCAAGACCAGCCTGGCCAACATGGTGAAACCCCGTCTCTATTCAAAATAGAAAAAAATTAGCCGGGTGTAGTGGCGGGCGCCTGTCATCTCAGCTACTCGGCAGGTTGAGACAGGAGAATAGCTTGAACCCGGGATGCAGAGGTTGCAGTGAGCCGAGATCACTCCACCGCACTCCAGCCTGGGCAACAGAATGAGACTCTGTCTCAAAACAACGAAAACAAAACCAAAACCCAAAAAACCCACAATTTTTGGGAGTTAGAAGACCAGGAAGTATAGTACCCGGGACTTAGAGTCTGGCCATGAATTTTGAATACCGCCCTTTCTACTTCTCTGTGTGGCAAGGGGTGAGATGTCCGTCCTCTGAGACTCAGCACTCTCATCTGACTTGATTTCCAGTTGATCCAATGGAAGTGAGCGATGATTAAGCCGATCGTGGGTGCCCGCTGCGTGATCTCTAGCTGACGGATGCATAAAGTAAAGGCAAAGTGGATTTTAGATACATTCCTTAAGATTTTCAGCTTCAACTCCACACAATTCAACGTAAATATCCCCTGACCTGAAGTTCTGGTTTCCCTGCATTCCAGACAGGACATTTTGTTTCGTCCTTCTCTCAGTAAGTACTGAGTACTGTGAGAGGAACAAGTGAGTCTCTTTGGTTTCTGATTCCCCAGAGCCGATATCTTGCTTGGCACATAGGAGGCAGCAAAAGCAAACATCTATGTTGATGATTGAACTGACACTTCCTTGCTTCACCAAAATTGGCTGTCATCAGCGTGACTTTGACTTACTTCTTTTTGTTTTTTGTTTTTTGAGACGGAGTTTTGCTCTCGTTGCCCAGGCTGGCGGGCAGGGGTGTGATCTCGGCTCACTGTAGTCTCTGCCTCCCAGGTTCAAGCCATTCTCCTGCCTCAGCCTCCCGAGTAGCTGGGACTACAGGCGCGTGCCGCCATACCGGGAGAAGTTTTTGTACTTTTAGCAGAGGCGGGGTTTCACCATGTTGGCCAGGATGGTCTTGATCTCCTGACCCCGTGATCCGCCCTCCTCGGCCTCCCAAAGTGCTGGGATTACAGGCGTGAGCCACCGCATCCAGCCAAACTTTCTGATGAATACTCTAAGTCCACCTAAGCTAAGGACAGGAGTTAGAGCTTCCATGAATTTTAAAACAAGACCCACCGATTTGAGGAAGCAATTACTCTCTTGAAGGAGAAAAGTCAGAAAACACAATGATGAAATCACTAGGACCTAACTGGCCTGTGGAACTATTTCCTGCTTATGAACTCTCAACTATCATTTCATTTCCAGATGGCATGGTCTCAGCTGTTATACAGTGTTTACGAATGGTCTACATCAAGGGAATTTATATCAATCTAGAAGAATAAACAAAATATTTGAGTTCCTAATTTCCTTTAATTAGGATAACCTTTTCCTTAAAGTGAAGACAATGGTTTTATTACATCTCTTTCTTCGGAAAACATAGGCTGTATTTTCTAGCAATAACGAATTTGTTATATACGATGATCTGGTTCCTGGAATGTTCTTGAAGCTAGTGTCTCTAAGGCAGGTGTGTACAGCAAGACGTGAATAACACAGCAATCGATGTTGAAAGCATTATATGGCAATTGAGTTTGTCAGAACTACCAAATGTTGCTGAGTGTGGATTGCTCTGAAATCTGCAAACATTACTTCTGAATTCCTTGTATCCAAAATGCAGACGCAATGCCGGCTGTTGGTTTACTTGTTTCCGATTTTTCAACCCTCTTTTCTAGGCAAAAGATGTCCAAACGATACAGACCCACAGAATCTAACAGATGTCTCTATATTCCTCCTCCTCGAACTCTCAGACGATCCAGAACTGCAGCCGGTCGTCGCTGGGCTGTTCCTGTCCATGTGCCTGGTCATGGTGCTGGGGAACCGGCTCATCATCCTGGCCGTCAGCCCTGACTCCCACCTCCACACCCCCATGTACTTCTTCCTCTCCAACCTGTCCTTGCCTGACATCGGTTTCACCTCCACCACGGTCCCCAAGATGATTGTGGACATCCAATCTCACAGCAGAGTCATCTCCTATGCAGGCTGCCTGACTCAGATGTGTCTCCTGGCCATTTTTGGAGGCATGGAAGAGAGACATGCTCCTGAGTGTGATGGCCTATGAGCGGTTTGTAGCCCTCTGTCACCCTCTATATTGTTCAGCCATCTTGAACCCGTGTTTCTGTGGCTTCCTAGATTTGTGGTCTTTGTTTTCTTTTTCCTCAGTCTTTTAGACTCCCAGCTGCACAACTTGATTGCCTTACGCATGACCTGCTTCAAGGATGTGGAAATTCCTAATTTCTTCTGGGAACCTTCTCAACTCCCCCATCTTACATTTTGTGACACCTTCACCAGTAACATCCACATGTATTTCCCTGCTGCCGTATTTGGTTTTCTTCCCATCTCGGGGGCCCTTTTCTCTTACGGTAAAATTGTTTCCTCCATTCTGAGGGTTTCGTCATCAGGTGGGAAGTATCAACCTTCTCCACCTGTGGGTCTCACCTGTCAGTTGTTTGCTGATTTTACGGAACAGGCGTTGGAGGGTAGCTGGGTTCAGATGTGTCATCCTCCCCGAGAAAGGGTGCAGTGGCCTCAGTGATGTACACGGTGGTCACCCCCATGCTGAACCCCTTCATCTACAGCCTGAGAAACAGGGATATGAAAGGTGTCCTGCGGCGGCCGCACGGCAGCACAGTCTAATCTCAATATCTTCTTATCTGTTCCATTCCTTTTGTAGGGTGGGTTAAAAAAGACAGCAAGGTCAAATAAGAATGATATCACAGGGTGCACACCCACTGTCACATTACGAGTAATACCTCCCTAGGATAGAAAAAATACTGTCACAGAGTACACACACATGGGGTACACCCGTGGTGATATTAGAAGCAGTATCTCCCTGAAATATGATGAAAAATAGCACAGGGTGTGCACACTGTGTGATACGAGGAGTCATATTTACCCTGAATATTATGACTCATATCACGGGTGTACACACACAGGCTACACGCACTGTGATATCGGGAGTTGCATCTCCCTAGGATATTACAAATAATATCACAGGGTATACACTATGTGTGAACATCCACTGTGATGTTTGATATCATATCTCTCTACGAGATTACAAATAATATGAAAGTGTGTGCACCCATGTGACATATTAGGAGTAACATCCTTCTAGGGTATTACAGATAACATCACAAGGTGTACACCTTCTGTGGCCTTTTGCACACAGTTTGTGCCATTCAAGGAAACATCCCCCTAGGATATTACGAATAATAACACAGGCGGTTGACACCCATGGTGTACATCTCCTGTGCCATCAGGAGTAATATTCCCCTAGGATATTACGAATACTATCACAGCAGGTGTACACATATGGTGTTCACCCCATGTGATATTAGGAGGAACATGCCCCTAGGATATTAGGAATAGTATCACAGGCGTTGAATACGCATGATATACACCCCCGATGACATGAAAAGTAACATCCCCCTAAGATAGTATGAATAATATCACAGGGAGTACACCCCGTGTGACATTGGGAGTAACATCCCCCGAGGATATAACGAATAATATCAGGGGGCGTACATGCATTGTGACCCTAGCGGTAACATCTCTTTAGGATATTACAAATAATATCACAGGGTGTACACTGACCATGATATTAGGAGTCCCATTTTCCTAGGATATTATGGATAATATCACAGGAGGTGTTCACACACAACGTGTACACCATGTGTGTACACCCAATGTGATATTTGAAGTCATACGTCCCTAGGATCTTACGAATATTATCAAAGGGTGTACACCCCATGTGACATTAAAAGTGACATCCCTTTTAGATATTCCGAATGCTATCACCTCTTCCTAGGATAACCCATGTGATATTAGGAGTAACCCCTTCCTAGGATATTACGAATAACATCACAGGGTTTACACCCCTGTGACATTAAAAGTAACAACCCCTCCTAGGGATATTATGAATAACATCACAGGGTGTACACCCCTGTGACTTTAAAAGTAACACCCCCCTAGAATATTACAATAATATAACAGGGTGTACACCCCCTGTGACTTTAGGAGTAACACCTCCCTAGGATATTTCAAATGATGTCACTGGGGGCACACCCTCTGTGATATTAGCAGCAACATCTTTCTAGGAGATTACGAATGATATCACAGGGTGTACACTCACTGTGATATTAGAAGGAATACCTCCCTAGGACATAAGCTATCACATCACAGAGTGTACACACATGGTGTACACCCACTGTGTTATTAGAAGCAATATCTCCCTATGATATTAGGAAAAATATCACAGGGTGTACCCTCTGTGGGATACTAGAAGTAATGTTTACCATGGATGTTACAAATAATATCACAGGGTGTACACACATGGGGTACACCCACTGTGACATTAGGAGTTATATCTCCCTAAGATATTGCAAAGAATATCCCAGTGGGTGTACCCCATGTGTGTACACCCACTGTCATCATTAAAGTAGTATCTCTCTATAAGATTACAAATAATATCGGAGGCTATACACCCCCTGTGACATCAGGAGTAACATCCCCTTACAATATTGGGAGCAATATTGCACGAGGTACACCCCTGTAACTTTAGGGGTAACATTCCCTCAGAATATTACTAATAATATCACAAGGTGTACACGCATTGTGACATTAGGAGTAATATTCAGGTAGCATATTTTCCATACTATCACAGAAGGAACACACCTGTGACATTAAGAGTGACATCCCCCTAGAATAGTAAGAATACTGTCACACGGTGTACACCTCCTGTGATATTAGGAGAATCATCTCACCAGAATATTACGAATAATGCCACAAGGTGTTATCTTCTGTGACATGAGGGGTATAGACCCCCGGGAAATTATGACTACTATCAAAGGGCGTACACCCCTGTGACATTAGGAGTAACATCCTTCTAGAATATCATGAATAATATCACAATGTGTACACCCCTTGTGTCATTAAGAGTAAAATTGCCCTAGGATATTAGGAAATAGAACACAGGGAGTACACGCCGTGTGATATTAGAAGTAACATCCCCCAAGGATATAACGAACAATATCAGAGAATGTACATGCCCTGGGACATGACTAGTAACATCTCTTTAGGATAATACGAACAATATCAAACGGTGTACATGCAATGTGAAATTAGGAGTGAACTCCCGCTGGGATATTACGAATTTTATGACAGGGTCTACACGCCCTGTGACAATAGTAGTCACGTTGTCCTAAAATATGACGAAGAATATTAAAGTGTGTACAGGACCTGTGATTTACGAGTAACATTTCTAGAGAAGATTACACGTAATATCACTGTGTGTACACCCCGTGTGAGGATAGGAGTCCCATCCAACAAAACTATAATGAATAATTTCACAAGGTTTGCAACATCTGTGACATTGAAAGTAACATTTCCCTAGAATATGACGATAATATCACACAGTGTACACCCTCGGTGATATGAGGAGTGACGTCTTATAAGGGTAATACGAGTAATTTGACAAGGTGTACAAACCCTGTGACATAAGGAGTGACATCCCTCCAGGATATTCCGAATCATAGAAAAGGGAAAATACCCCGTGTGACAATAAAATCAACGTCCCCTTAGGAGATTAAGAATAATAGCACCAGCTGTACACACATTGTGACATTATTATTAACGTCTCGCTATGGTATTGCGAATAATATCAGAGTGTGTAGAGACTTGTGACATCAGGATTCACATTTCGCTACAATATCACGAATAATATCACAGGGTGTATACCCCCTGGGACTTAAGCAGTGGCATCCTCCTACAATATGGAAAATAATGTCCCAGGGTGTTAACAAAGTGCGGCAGCAGAGAAAACACCCGAGGAGAAAGGGAGAAATATCATGCCGTCTTCCCGCCTGGATATTGCGAGCCACATCGCAGGGAGGTGAGGGCGCCCCCAGCGATGCGGGGAGTAATATCACCACAGACTCCCCCACGGGCTATTACGAGCCACATCGCAAGGGCACGGACGAACCCCCTCGAAGAGAAGACTAATGTCACCCGCTACTCCCACCCTGGATACGACGACCCACAGGGCAGGGGGGCGGGGGACCCACGCAGGCGGGGAGTAATACCACCCCTCACTCCCCAGCTGCATATGACGATCCAGATCGCAGGGGGGAGAAGCAGGCACACGCCGCGAGGGGGGGAATGAGAGCCAGCCCCTCTTGCCCCCCTGGGCTCTTAGGACCCCCCTCGCAGGGGGGTGAGGCACCCCCCGCGAGGCGGGGGCTGAGAGCCAGCCCCTCTTGCCCCCCTGGGCTCTTAGGACCCCCCTCGCAGGGGGGTGAGGCACCCCCCGCGAGGCGGGGGCTGAGAGCCAGCCCCTCTTGCCCCCCTGGGCTCTTAGGACCCCCCTCGCAGGGGGGTGAGGCACCCCCCGCGAGGCGGGGGCTGAGAGCCAGCCCCTCTTGCCCCCCTGGGCTCTTAGGACCCCCCTCGCAGGGGGGTGAGGCACCCCCCGCGAGGCGGGGGCTGAGAGCCAGCCCCTCTTGCCCCCCTGGGCTCTTAGGACCCCCCTCGCAGGGGGGTGAGGCACCCCCCGCGAGGCGGGGGCTGAGAGCCAGCCCCTCTTGCCCCCCTGGGCTCTTAGGACCCCCCTCGCAGGGGGGTGAGGCACCCCCCGCGAGGCGGGGGCTGAGAGCCAGCCCCTCTTGCCCCCCTGGGCTCTTAGGACCCCCCTCGCAGGGGGGTGAGGCACCCCCCGCGAGGCGGGGGCTGAGAGCCAGCCCCTCTTGCCCCCCTGGGCTCTTAGGACCCCCCTCGCAGGGGGGTGAGGCACCCCCCGCGAGGCGGGGGCTGAGAGCCAGCCCCTCTTGCCCCCCTGGGCTCTTAGGACCCCCCTCGCAGGGGGGTGAGGCACCCCCCGCGAGGCGGGGGCTGAGAGCCAGCCCCTCTTGCCCCCTGGGCTCTTAGGACCCCCCTCGCAGGGGGGTGAGGCACCCCCCGCGAGGCGGGGGCTGAGAGCCAGCCCCTCTTGCCCCCCTGGGCTCTTAGGACCCCCCTCGCAGGGGGGTGAGGCACCCCCCGCGAGGCGGGGGCTGAGAGCCAGCCCCTCTTGCCCCCCTGGGCTCTTAGGACCCCCCTCGCAGGGGGGTGAGGCACCCCCCGCGAGGCGGGGGCTGAGAGCCAGCCCCTCTTGCCCCCCTGGGCTCTTAGGACCCCCCTCGCAGGGGGGTGAGGCACCCCCCGCGAGGCGGGGGCTGAGAGCCAGCCCCTCTTGCCCCCCTGGGCTCTTAGGACCCCCCTCGCAGGGGGGTGAGGCACCCCCCGCGAGGCGGGGGCTGAGAGCCAGCCCCTCTTGCCCCCCTGGGCTCTTAGGACCCCCCTCGCAGGGGGGTGAGGCACCCCCCGCGAGGCGGGGGCTGAGAGCCAGCCCCTCTTGCCCCCCTGGGCTCTTAGGACCCCCCTCGCAGGGGGGTGAGGCACCCCCCGCGAGGCGGGGGCTGAGAGCCAGCCCCTCTTGCCCCCCTGGGCTCTTAGGACCCCCCTCGCAGGGGGGTGAGGCACCCCCCGCGAGGCGGGGGCTGAGAGCCAGCCCCTCTTGCCCCCCTGGGCTCTTAGGACCCCCCTCGCAGGGGGGTGAGGCACCCCCCGCGAGGCGGGGGCTGAGAGCCAGCCCCTCTTGCCCCCCTGGGCTCTTAGGACCCCCCTCGCAGGGGGGTGAGGCACCCCCCGCGAGGCGGGGGCTGAGAGCCAGCCCCTCTTGCCCCCCTGGGCTCTTAGGACCCCCCTCGCAGGGGGGTGAGGCACCCCCCGCGAGGCGGGGGCTGAGAGCCAGCCCCTCTTGCCCCCCTGGGCTCTTAGGACCCCCCTCGCAGGGGGGTGAGGCACCCCCGCGAGGCGGGGGCTGAGAGCCAGCCCCTCTTGCCCCCCTGGGCTCTTAGGACCCCCCTCGCAGGGGGGTGAGGCACCCCCCGCGAGGCGGGGGCTGAGAGCCAGCCCCTCTTGCCCCCCTGGGCTCTTAGGACCCCCCTCGCAGGGGGGTGAGGCACCCCCCGCGAGGCGGGGGCTGAGAGCCAGCCCCTCTTGCCCCCCTGGGCTCTTAGGACCCCCCTCGCAGGGGGGTGAGGCACCCCCCGCGAGGCGGGGGCTGAGAGCCAGCCCCTCTTGCCCCCCTGGGCTCTTAGGACCCCCCTCGCAGGGGGGTGAGGCACCCCCCGCGAGGCGGGGGCTGAGAGCCAGCCCCTCTTGCCCCCCTGGGCTCTTAGGACCCCCCTCGCAGGGGGGTGAGGCACCCCCCGCGAGGCGGGGGCTGAGAGCCAGCCCCTCTTGCCCCCCTGGGCTCTTAGGACCCCCCTCGCAGGGGGGTGAGGCACCCCCCGCGAGGCGGGGGCTGAGAGCCAGCCCCTCTTGCCCCCCTGGGCTCTTAGGACCCCCCTCGCAGGGGGGTGAGGCACCCCCCGCGAGGCGGGGGCTGAGAGCCAGCCCCTCTTGCCCCCCTGGGCTCTTAGGACCCCCCTCGCAGGGGGGTGAGGCACCCCCCGCGAGGCGGGGGCTGAGAGCCAGCCCCTCTTGCCCCCCTGGGCTCTTAGGACCCCCCTCGCAGGGGGGTGAGGCACCCCCCGCGAGGCGGGGGCTGAGAGCCAGCCCCTCTTGCCCCCCTGGGCTCTTAGGACCCCCCTCGCAGGGGGGTGAGGCACCCCCCGCGAGGCGGGGGCTGAGAGCCAGCCCCTCTTGCCCCCCTGGGCTCTTAGGACCCCCCTCGCAGGGGGGTGAGGCACCCCCCGCGAGGCGGGGGCTGAGAGCCAGCCCCTCTTGCCCCCCTGGGCTCTTAGGACCCCCCTCGCAGGGGGGTGAGGCACCCCCCGCGAGGCGGGGGCTGAGAGCCAGCCCCTCTTGCCCCCCTGGGCTCTTAGGACCCCCCTCGCAGGGGGGTGAGGCACCCCCCGCGAGGCGGGGGCTGAGAGCCAGCCCCTCTTGCCCCCCTGGGCTCTTAGGACCCCCCTCGCAGGGGGGTGAGGCACCCCCCGCGAGGCGGGGGCTGAGAGCCAGCCCCTCTTGCCCCCCTGGGCTCTTAGGACCCCCCTCGCAGGGGGGTGAGGCACCCCCCGCGAGGCGGGGGCTGAGAGCCAGCCCCTCTTGCCCCCCTGGGCTCTTAGGACCCCCCTCGCAGGGGGGTGAGGCACCCCCCGCGAGGCGGGGGCTGAGAGCCAGCCCCTCTTGCCCCCCTGGGCTCTTAGGACCCCCCTCGCAGGGGGGTGAGGCACCCCCGCGAGGCGGGGGCTGAGAGCCAGCCCCTCTTGCCCCCCTGGGCTCTTAGGACCCCCCTCGCAGGGGGGTGAGGCACCCCCCGCGAGGCGGGGGCTGAGAGCCAGCCCCTCTTGCCCCCCTGGGCTCTTAGGACCCCCCTCGCAGGGGGGTGAGGCACCCCCCGCGAGGCGGGGGCTGAGAGCCAGCCCCTCTTGCCCCCCTGGGCTCTTAGGACCCCCCTCGCAGGGGGGTGAGGCACCCCCCGCGAGGCGGGGGCTGAGAGCCAGCCCCTCTTGCCCCCTGGGCTCTTAGGACCCCCCTCGCAGGGGGGTGAGGCACCCCCCGCGAGGCGGGGGCTGAGAGCCAGCCCCTCTTGCCCCCCTGGGCTCTTAGGACCCCCCTCGCAGGGGGGTGAGGCACCCCCCGCGAGGCGGGGGCTGAGAGCCAGCCCCTCTTGCCCCCCTGGGCTCTTAGGACCCCCCTCGCAGGGGGGTGAGGCACCCCCCGCGAGGCGGGGGCTGAGAGCCAGCCCCTCTTGCCCCCCTGGGCTCTTAGGACCCCCCTCGCAGGGGGGTGAGGCACCCCCCGCGAGGCGGGGGCTGAGAGCCAGCCCCTCTTGCCCCCCTGGGCTCTTAGGACCCCCCTCGCAGGGGGGTGAGGCACCCCCCGCGAGGCGGGGGCTGAGAGCCAGCCCCTCTTGCCCCCCTGGGCTCTTAGGACCCCCCTCGCAGGGGGGTGAGGCACCCCCCGCGAGGCGGGGGCTGAGAGCCAGCCCCTCTTGCCCCCCTGGGCTCTTAGGACCCCCCTCGCAGGGGGGTGAGGCACCCCCCGCGAGGCGGGGGCTGAGAGCCAGCCCCTCTTGCCCCCCTGGGCTCTTAGGACCCCCCTCGCAGGGGGGTGAGGCACCCCCCGCGAGGCGGGGGCTGAGAGCCAGCCCCTCTTGCCCCCCTGGGCTCTTAGGACCCCCCTCGCAGGGGGGTGAGGCACCCCCCGCGAGGCGGGGGCTGAGAGCCAGCCCCTCTTGCCCCCCTGGGCTCTTAGGACCCCCCTCGCAGGGGGGTGAGGCACCCCCCGCGAGGCGGGGGCTGAGAGCCAGCCCCTCTTGCCCCCCTGGGCTCTTAGGACCCCCCTCGCAGGGGGGTGAGGCACCCCCCGCGAGGCGGGGGCTGAGAGCCAGCCCCTCTTGCCCCCCTGGGCTCTTAGGACCCCCCTCGCAGGGGGGTGAGGCACCCCCCGCGAGGCGGGGGCTGAGAGCCAGCCCCTCTTGCCCCCCTGGGCTCTTAGGACCCCCCTCGCAGGGGGGTGAGGCACCCCCCGCGAGGCGGGGGCTGAGAGCCAGCCCCTCTTGCCCCCCTGGGCTCTTAGGACCCCCCTCGCAGGGGGGTGAGGCACCCCCCGCGAGGCGGGGGCTGAGAGCCAGCCCCTCTTGCCCCCCTGGGCTCTTAGGACCCCCCTCGCAGGGGGGTGAGGCACCCCCCGCGAGGCGGGGGCTGAGAGCCAGCCCCTCTTGCCCCCCTTGGGCTCTTAGGACCCCCCTCGCAGGGGGGTGAGGCACCCCCCGCGAGGCGGGGGCTGAGAGCCAGCCCCTCTTGCCCCCCTGGGCTCTTAGGACCCCCCTCGCAGGGGGGTGAGGCACCCCCCGCGAGGCGGGGGCTGAGAGCCAGCCCCTCTTGCCCCCCTGGGCTCTTAGGACCCCCCTCGCAGGGGGGTGAGGCACCCCCCGCGAGGCGGGGGCTGAGAGCCAGCCCCTCTTGCCCCCCTGGGCTCTTAGGACCCCCCTCGCAGGGGGGTGAGGCACCCCCCGCGAGGCGGGGGCTGAGAGCCAGCCCCTCTTGCCCCCCTGGGCTCTTAGGACCCCCCTCGCAGGGGGGTGAGGCACCCCCCGCGAGGCGGGGGCTGAGAGCCAGCCCCTCTTGCCCCCCTGGGCTCTTAGGACCCCCCTCGCAGGGGGGTGAGGCACCCCCCGCGAGGCGGGGGCTGAGAGCCAGCCCCTCTTGCCCCCCTGGGCTCTTAGGACCCCCCTCGCAGGGGGGTGAGGCACCCCCCGCGAGGCGGGGGCTGAGAGCCAGCCCCTCTTGCCCCCCTGGGCTCTTAGGACCCCCCTCGCAGGGGGGTGAGGCACCCCCCGCGAGGCGGGGGCTGAGAGCCAGCCCCTCTTGCCCCCCTGGGCTCTTAGGACCCCCCTCGCAGGGGGGTGAGGCACCCCCCGCGAGGCGGGGGCTGAGAGCCAGCCCCTCTTGCCCCCCTGGGCTCTTAGGACCCCCCTCGCAGGGGGGTGAGGCACCCCCCGCGAGGCGGGGGCTGAGAGCCAGCCCCTCTTGCCCCCCTGGGCTCTTAGGACCCCCCTCGCAGGGGGGTGAGGCACCCCCCGCGAGGCGGGGGCTGAGAGCCAGCCCCTCTTGCCCCCCTGGGCTCTTAGGACCCCCCTCGCAGGGGGGTGAGGCACCCCCCGCGAGGCGGGGGCTGAGAGCCAGCCCCTCTTGCCCCCCTGGGCTCTTAGGACCCCCCTCGCAGGGGGGTGAGGCACCCCCCGCGAGGCGGGGGCTGAGAGCCAGCCCCTCTTGCCCCCCTGGGCTCTTAGGACCCCCCTCGCAGGGGGGTGAGGCACCCCCCGCGAGGCGGGGGCTGAGAGCCAGCCCCTCTTGCCCCCCTGGGCTCTTAGGACCCCCCTCGCAGGGGGGTGAGGCACCCCCCGCGAGGCGGGGGCTGAGAGCCAGCCCCTCTTGCCCCCCTGGGCTCTTAGGACCCCCCTCGCAGGGGGGTGAGGCACCCCCCGCGAGGCGGGGGCTGAGAGCCAGCCCCTCTTGCCCCCCTGGGCTCTTAGGACCCCCCTCGCAGGGGGGTGAGGCACCCCCCGCGAGGCGGGGGCTGAGAGCCAGCCCCTCTTGCCCCCCTGGGCTCTTAGGACCCCCCTCGCAGGGGGGTGAGGCACCCCCCGCGAGGCGGGGGCTGAGAGCCAGCCCCTCTTGCCCCCCTGGGCTCTTAGGACCCCCCTCGCAGGGGGGTGAGGCACCCCCCGCGAGGCGGGGGCTGAGAGCCAGCCCCTCTTGCCCCCCTGGGCTCTTAGGACCCCCCTCGCAGGGGGGTGAGGCACCCCCCGCGAGGCGGGGGCTGAGAGCCAGCCCCTCTTGCCCCCCTGGGCTCTTAGGACCCCCCTCGCAGGGGGGTGAGGCACCCCCCGCGAGGCGGGGGCTGAGAGCCAGCCCCTCTTGCCCCCCTGGGCTCTTAGGACCCCCCTCGCAGGGGGGTGAGGCACCCCCCGCGAGGCGGGGGCTGAGAGCCAGCCCCTCTTGCCCCCCTGGGCTCTTAGGACCCCCCTCGCAGGGGGGTGAGGCACCCCCCGCGAGGCGGGGGCTGAGAGCCAGCCCCTCTTGCCCCCCTGGGCTCTTAGGACCCCCCTCGCAGGGGGGTGAGGCACCCCCCGCGAGGCGGGGGCTGAGAGCCAGCCCCTCTTGCCCCCCTGGGCTCTTAGGACCCCCCTCGCAGGGGGGTGAGGCACCCCCCGCGAGGCGGGGGCTGAGAGCCAGCCCCTCTTGCCCCCCTGGGCTCTTAGGACCCCCCTCGCAGGGGGGTGAGGCACCCCCCGCGAGGCGGGGGCTGAGAGCCAGCCCCTCTTGCCCCCCTGGGCTCTTAGGACCCCCCTCGCAGGGGGGTGAGGCACCCCCCGCGAGGCGGGGGCTGAGAGCCAGCCCCTCTTGCCCCCCTGGGCTCTTAGGACCCCCCTCGCAGGGGGGTGAGGCACCCCCCGCGAGGCGGGGGCTGAGAGCCAGCCCCTCTTGCCCCCCTGGGCTCTTAGGACCCCCCTCGCAGGGGGGTGAGGCACCCCCCGCGAGGCGGGGGCTGAGAGCCAGCCCCTCTTGCCCCCCTGGGCTCTTAGGACCCCCCTCGCAGGGGGGTGAGGCACCCCCCGCGAGGCGGGGGCTGAGAGCCAGCCCCTCTTGCCCCCCTGGGCTCTTAGGACCCCCCTCGCAGGGGGGTGAGGCACCCCCCGCGAGGCGGGGGCTGAGAGCCAGCCCCTCTTGCCCCCCTGGGCTCTTAGGACCCCCCTCGCAGGGGGGTGAGGCACCCCCCGCGAGGCGGGGGCTGAGAGCCAGCCCCTCTTGCCCCCCTGGGCTCTTAGGACCCCCCTCGCAGGGGGGTGAGGCACCCCCCGCGAGGCGGGGGCTGAGAGCCAGCCCCTCTTGCCCCCCTGGGCTCTTAGGACCCCCCTCGCAGGGGGGTGAGGCACCCCCCGCGAGGCGGGGGCTGAGAGCCAGCCCCTCTTGCCCCCCTGGGCTCTTAGGACCCCCCTCGCAGGGGGGTGAGGCACCCCCCGCGAGGCGGGGGCTGAGAGCCAGCCCCTCTTGCCCCCCTGGGCTCTTAGGACCCCCCTCGCAGGGGGGTGAGGCACCCCCCGCGAGGCGGGGGCTGAGAGCCAGCCCCTCTTGCCCCCCTGGGCTCTTAGGACCCCCCTCGCAGGGGGGTGAGGCACCCCCCGCGAGGCGGGGGCTGAGAGCCAGCCCCTCTTGCCCCCCTGGGCTCTTAGGACCCCCCTCGCAGGGGGGTGAGGCACCCCCCGCGAGGCGGGGGCTGAGAGCCAGCCCCTCTTGCCCCCCTGGGCTCTTAGGACCCCCCTCGCAGGGGGGTGAGGCACCCCCGCGAGGCGGGGGCTGAGAGCCAGCCCCTCTTGCCCCCCTGGGCTCTTAGGACCCCCCTCGCAGGGGGGTGAGGCACCCCCCGCGAGGCGGGGGCTGAGAGCCAGCCCCTCTTGCCCCCCTGGGCTCTTAGGACCCCCCTCGCAGGGGGGTGAGGCACCCCCCGCGAGGCGGGGGCTGAGAGCCAGCCCCTCTTGCCCCCCTGGGCTCTTAGGACCCCCCTCGCAGGGGGGTGAGGCACCCCCCGCGAGGCGGGGGCTGAGAGCCAGCCCCTCTTGCCCCCCTGGGCTCTTAGGACCCCCCTCGCAGGGGGGTGAGGCACCCCCCGCGAGGCGGGGGCTGAGAGCCAGCCCCTCTTGCCCCCCTGGGCTCTTAGGACCCCCCTCGCAGGGGGGTGAGGCACCCCCCGCGAGGCGGGGGCTGAGAGCCAGCCCCTCTTGCCCCCCTGGGCTCTTAGGACCCCCCTCGCAGGGGGGTGAGGCACCCCCCGCGAGGCGGGGGCTGAGAGCCAGCCCCTCTTGCCCCCCTGGGCTCTTAGGACCCCCCTCGCAGGGGGGTGAGGCACCCCCCGCGAGGCGGGGGCTGAGAGCCAGCCCCTCTTGCCCCCCTGGGCTCTTAGGACCCCCCTCGCAGGGGGGTGAGGCACCCCCGCGAGGCGGGGGCTGAGAGCCAGCCCCTCTTGCCCCCCTGGGCTCTTAGGACCCCCCTCGCAGGGGGGTGAGGCACCCCCCGCGAGGCGGGGGCTGAGAGCCAGCCCCTCTTGCCCCCCTGGGCTCTTAGGACCCCCCTCGCAGGGGGGTGAGGCACCCCCCGCGAGGCGGGGGCTGAGAGCCAGCCCCTCTTGCCCCCCTGGGCTCTTAGGACCCCCCTCGCAGGGGGGTGAGGCACCCCCCGCGAGGCGGGGGCTGAGAGCCAGCCCCTCTTGCCCCCCTGGGCTCTTAGGACCCCCCTCGCAGGGGGGTGAGGCACCCCCCGCGAGGCGGGGGCTGAGAGCCAGCCCCTCTTGCCCCCCTGGGCTCTTAGGACCCCCCTCGCAGGGGGGTGAGGCACCCCCCGCGAGGCGGGGGCTGAGAGCCAGCCCCTCTTGCCCCCCTGGGCTCTTAGGACCCCCCTCGCAGGGGGGTGAGGCACCCCCCGCGAGGCGGGGGCTGAGAGCCAGCCCCTCTTGCCCCCCTGGGCTCTTAGGACCCCCCTCGCAGGGGGGTGAGGCACCCCCCGCGAGGCGGGGGCTGAGAGCCAGCCCCTCTTGCCCCCCTGGGCTCTTAGGACCCCCCTCGCAGGGGGGTGAGGCACCCCCCGCGAGGCGGGGGCTGAGAGCCAGCCCCTCTTGCCCCCCTGGGCTCTTAGGACCCCCCTCGCAGGGGGGTGAGGCACCCCCCGCGAGGCGGGGGCTGAGAGCCAGCCCCTCTTGCCCCCCTGGGCTCTTAGGACCCCCCTCGCAGGGGGGTGAGGCACCCCCCGCGAGGCGGGGGCTGAGAGCCAGCCCCTCTTGCCCCCCTGGGCTCTTAGGATCCGCGGTGGCCTCACAGCCTGTTTACCATATTGTCAGTAATATCATCTCCCCCTCGAGAGATTATGAGCTGTTTCACAGACGTGTGCACTCCCACGATGTACAGAGGGTGTGCATCCGTCTCTATTGGGAGTAATATCATCCTCTTCCTCCTTGAATGTTAAGAACGGTATCACACGAGTGTTTCTACTCCCTGAGATATCGCGTGTCATATCCTCCTCCCCCACGTTGCCATTGGAAACAATATCAGTGGGGGCGTGTCCACCTTCTGTGACATTTAAAGTAATATCATCCTCTTCCCTCCAGGATCATGGGAACAATGTCCCTGCGGGGTGTCCACTTTCTGCCATATGTGTAGTCATATCACCTCCTCCGCCTTGGAGTATTGTTACGGACCATCTCACACGGGCGTGTACACTTCCTGCGATTCTGGGAGTAATGGCATTCCCTTCTTCCGTGAATATTAGGAGCAAAATCACCAGGTGGATGCACAGCCAGTGCTATATTGGGAGTAACGTCATACTCCACCCCCTGGAGATTATATTCGGGTCAATATCACCGTCTGGGTGTACACCTAGTGCGATATTGAACGTAACATCATGCTTTCTCCCTCCCTGGACATTAGGAGCAATATCAGCGGTGGGTGTACACCCACTGAGGTATTAGGCGTAATAGTAGTAGGAATTATTCCTCATTGATTATTAACATAAATATGAATAACCGATATTGATATTAATATTAAAAAATAATGGCTAATAATTTTCAGATTATTAATATTAATATTAATTATTAGGAGCTAGTATTACTGTTTTCTAACGAATAAGATCAATATCAGCTATTAATATCAGGCGTCATTAACCATTAATATTAATCATTTATTGTTATCGTTAGTATAACTATTGAATATTCATTATCCTTGTTATCGGTATTGATTTAAAAATTATATTATCAATCATTAATATTGATAATTATTAGTGTCAATTAATAATTGAGATGATTAATTGCGGTAAGTCACATTGCGCCCTTCCACCCCTTCCTCGGCAGCTCGTGTACGACCCAAAACGGGGGTGCAAATGCCCCTGAGAGAGCAGCGGTATACTGGGATAGATGAGGATGGTCACGTGGCGGGGAGGCGTGTTTTTGGATACCAGCCCTTCACCTCCGTCGACCTTCTCAACTGGAAAAACAATACACCGCCCTATAGCGAAAAGCCGCCAGCCCTAATTGATTTGCTCCAAACTGTTATCCAGACCCACAACCACACCTGGGCTGATTGGCACCAGTTGCTCATGTTCCTCTTTAACAGCGAAGAAAGGCGGAGAGTCCTCCAAGCAGCAACTAAGTGGCTAGAGGAGCATGCACCTGCTGATTATCAAAACCCCAAAGAGTATGGAAGGACCCAGTTGCCAGGAACCGACCCCCAGTTGGACCCACATGAAAGAGAGAATATGCAAAGGCTAAACCGAGACGGGGAAGCTCTCTTGGAAGGATTAATGAGGGGAGCTCAGAAGGCCACAAACGTTAACAAGGTCTCTGAGGTCATTCAGGGAAAAGAAGAAAGTCCGGCACAATTCTACCAGAGACTGTGTGAGGCCTATGCTATGTATACTCCCTTTCATCCCGATAGCCCTGAAAATCAGCGCATGATTCACATGGCTTTAGTCCGTCAAAGCGCAGAAGACATGAGAAGAAAACTGCAGAAACACGCTGGACTTGCAGGGATGAACACATCACAATTACTAGAAATAGCTAGCCAGGTGTTTGTAATCAGGGATGCAGTAAGCCGTCAGGAAAACGGCGAAGACAATGGAGGTCAGGCCCGGCGAAACACCGACCTGTTTGCTAGCTGCAGCAATCACAGGGGCCCCCACAAAGAGGCAAGGGAAGGGGGGCCCTGGGAAAGGAACTCAGCTTGGCTGTCAGAGTTTGCAGCGTAACCAGTGTGCTGATGGTAAAGAAATAGGACGGTGGAAGAACAAATGCCCTCAACTCAAAAGAAAACAAGATGACTCAGAGCAGGAGGCCCCGGACAAGGAGGAAGGGGCCCTGCTCAACCCGGCAGGAGGGTTCTTGGACTGAGGGAGACCGGGCTCAAGTGTCCCCAAAGAGCCACTGGTCAGAATGACAGTCGGGGGTGGAGACATTGACTTTCTTGGAGATAGCGGTGCTGAACATTCGCTAGTAACCGCCCCGGTCGCCCCCTTATCCAAAAAGACTATTGACGTCATCGGAGCCACGGGGGTTTCAGCAAAGCAAGCTGTAGGCTTGCCTCGGACTTGTACTGTAGGAGGACATAAAGTCATTCATCAGTTATGGTACATGCCTGACTGTCCCTTGACCTTTTGGGGAAGGGACTTGCTCAGCAAGCTGAGAGCCACGATCTCTCTGACAGAGCACGGCTCTTTGCTGCTAAAGTTACCCGGAACGGGAGTCATTGTGACCCTTATGGTCCCCCGAGAGGAGGAATGGAGACTTTTCTGAACTGAGCCGGGCCAAGAGAGAAGGCCAGCTCTGGCTAAGCGGTGGCCAAGAGTACGGGCAGAAGACAACCCTCCGGGATTGGCCAGTTAAGACTGGGGCCCAGCGGGTTAGGCAAAAACAGGACCCGGTCTCCAGAGAAGCTCTTCAAGGTATCCAGGTCCGTCTCAAGCACCTAAGAACTGTTGCAATTCTTGTTCCTTGTCAGTCTCCATGGAACACTCCCCTCCTGCCTGTTCCCAAGCCACGGACCAAGGACTACCGGCCGGTACAGGATTTGCGCTTGCTTCATCAAGCTACACTGACTTGACATCCAACAGTACCTAACCCGTCCACATTGTTGGGGTTGCTGCCAGCTGAGGACAGCTGCTTCACCTGCTTGGACCTGAAAGATGCTTTCTTTCCTATCAGATTAGCCCCTGAGAGGCAGAGGCTGTTTGCCTTTCAGTGGGAAGATCCGGAGTCAGGTGTCACTACTCAGTACACTTGGACCGGGCTTCCCCAAGGGTTCAAGAACTCCCCCACCACCTTCGGGGAGGCGTTGGCTCGAGACCTCCAGAAGTTTCCCACCAGAGACCTAGGCTGTGTGTTGCTCCAGTAGGTTGATGACCTTCTGCTGGGACACCCCACGGCAGTCGGGTGTGCCAAGGGAACAGATGCCCTACACCGGCACCTGGAGGACTGTGGGTATAAGATGTCCAAGAAGAAAGCTCAGATCTGCCGACAGCAGGTACGTGACTTGGGATTTACTATCTGACAGGGCTCGGAACGCAGCCCGGGATCAGAAAGAAAGCAGGTCATTTGCAATCTAGTGGAGCCCAAGAGCAGAAAGCAGGTGAGACAATTCTTAGGAGCTGTGGGGTTTTGTAGACTGTGGATCCCAAACTTTGCAGTATTAGCCAAGCCTTTGTATGAGGTCCCAAAGGGGGCGGGGACCGGGAACCTTTGGAATGCAGATCCCAACAACAGCAAGTCTTTCATGAGTTAAAGGAAAAACTTCTGGCAGCCCTAGCCCTGGGGCTACTCGATCTGACAAAGCCTTTTCCATTCTATGCATCAGAGAGAGAAAAGATGGCAGCTGGACTTTGAACCCAAACGGTTGGGCTCCGGCCAAGGCCGGCGGCCTACCTCTCTAAACAACTAGACGGGTCTACTAAAGGATGGCCCCCTGTTTGAGGGCCTTGGCAGCAACTGCCCTGCTAGAACAAGAAGCAAATAAGCTGACTCTTGGGCAAAACCTGAACATAAAGGGCCCCCATGCTGTGGTGACTTTCATGAACGCTAAAGGACATCGTCGGCTACCGAATGCCAGACTCACCAAGTACCAAACTTGGCTCTGTGAAAATCCTCGTATAACCATTGAAGTTTGTAACACCCTACACCCGCCACCTTGCTCCCGGTATCAGAGAGCCCTGTCGAGCCTGATTGTGTGGAAGTCTTGGACTCAGTCGACTCTGGCAGACCTGACCTCCGGGACCGGACTTGGGCATCAGTAGACTGGGAACTATACGTGGATGGGAGCAGCTTCTTCAACCCCCAAGGAGAGAGAGGTGCAGGGTATGCAGTGGTAACCCTGGACACTCTTGTTGAAGCCAGATCGTTGCCCCAGGCCACTTCAGCCCAGAAAGCTGAACTCATTGCTTTAATTCGGGCCTTAGGACTCAGTGAGGGTGAGACTGTAAACATTTACACTGATTCTCGGTGTCTTTTTAACCCTTCGAGTGCATGGAGCGTGATAGAAAGAAAAGGGCCTATTGAACTCTGAGGGAAAAGACAGAAAATATCAACAAGAAACCTTGCAATGATTAGAAGCAGTATGGAAACCCCACAAGGTGGCAGTTAGGCATTGCAGAGGACACCAGCGAGCTTCCACCTCGGTGGGTTTGGGGAATTCCCGCGCTGACTCAGAGGCTCGAAAAGCAGCATCTGCCCCCTTCTGGGCATCAGTGCTCCCTCAAGTACCTGATCTTGGACCTACTTCTTCTAAAAAAGAAAAGGACATTCTCCAGGTAGAGGGAAGGACAAGTGATGGAGGAAGGATGGATTCGGTTACCAGATGGGAGCGTAGCTGTGCCACAGCTGCTAGGAGTTGCAGTTGTACTGGCTGTGCAAGAAACCACCCATCGAGGTCAGGAGTCACTGGAAGAGTTGTTAGGCCGGTATTTCTACATCTCGCCTTTGTCAGCCCTTGCCAAAACGGTGAGGCAGCGGTGTGTTACCTGCCGACAGCATGATGCGAGGCAAGGTCCAGCCGTTCCGCCCGGCATACGAGCTTATGGAGCAGCCCCCTTTGAAGATCTCCAGGTAGACTTCACAGAGATGCCAAAGTGTGGAGGTAACAAGTATTTACTAGTTCTTGGGCGTGCGTACCTACTCTGGGTGGGTGGCGGCCTATCCAACACCAACTGAGAAAGCTCGTGAAGTAACCCGTGTGCTTCTTCGAGATCTGATACCTAGATTTCGACTGCCCTTACGGATCGGCTCAGATAAACGGGCCTGCGTTTTAGGCTCCCTTGGTACAGAAGACGGCAAAGGTATTGGGGATCCCACGGAAACTGCATGGCGCCTCCCGGCCTCAGAGCCCCAGAAAGGTGGAGCAGATGAATCGGACTATCAAAAATAATACTATTGTCTTCCCCGCGAGATATTTAAAACAACACCACAAGGGGCGTCAAACCACCTGCTAAATTTGAGGGAATATTATCCTCTCCCCCACTCCCGCGGCCCCGGATATTAGAGACAATAACACAGGGGTAACGTACACCCACTACTTGATTGGGAATAATATCATCCTCTCCCTTCTCGGATATTAGGAACAATATCACACTGTGCGTGTAGTACTGTCGTGAAATTCAATGGAATGTCATCCTTCGCCTCCCTGGATATGATGAACAATATCACAGGGGATGTACAGCTTCTGAGATATTGGGAGTGATATCATCCTCTCCCCTCTGGAAGTTAGGGACAATATCACAGGGGTAGTGTACACCCTCTGGCATGTTGGCACTAATATCATCCTCCCGCCCACTGGATATTAAAAACCATATCACAAGGGGCGTGTACAGACACTTCGATATTGGTATTAATACCATCCTCTCCCTCTTTGGATATTCGGTGCCGTATTTCAGGTGGGGTATACGCCACCTGCAATATTGGAAGTAATATGATTTTCTCCCCCCGTGGATATCAGAAACGATATCACAGGGGGTGGCGAACAACCCCTGCGATACTTGGAGTGATATCATCGTCTCCCCTCACGATGATTAAGAACAATATCGTAGGGGTGGGGGGTGTACACCCCCTTTCATATTTGATACCATCCTCTTCCCCCCTGGATATTAGGAACAATATCAGGAAGGGACGTAGAGACCCTGCGACCTTTGCTGTCATACAATTGTCTCTCCCCTAGATATTAGGAAAAATGTCACTGGGGATGTGAACAGCCCTGCGATATTGAGAATAGTATCATCCTCTCCCCCCTTGCATATTGGGAACAACATCACAGGTGGGGTGTACTGCCTCTGCGATATTGGGGGTAAAATTTTCCTCTCTTCCCCTGGACATCAGGAAGGGTATCAGAGGGGGAGGGTGTGCATTCCCTGCCATATTCAACGTAACTTCATCCTCTCCCTCCCAGGGTATTCAGAACAATAGGACAGGAGGGGTGTACGCCAACTGCGATATTGAGAGTCGTATCATCCTCTTTCGCTCTGGATCTTAGGAACAATATCACAGGGTTGTGTACACCCCCTGCGATATTGGGAGTACTATCATCCTCTCTCCCTGTGGATATTAGGAAGAGTATCACAGGGCTGTGTAAACCCCCTGCGGTACTGGGAGTAATATCATCCTCTCTCCCTCTGAATAGAGGAAGATTTTCACAGGGGTGTGTACACCCCCTGCGATATTGGGAGTAATGTCATCCTCCCCAAACCTGGATGTTAGCAACGAGATCACAGAGGGGGTGTACACACCCTGCGACATTGGAAGGAATATGATCGTCTCCCCACCTGGATACTGGGAAAGAAAGATATCACAGCGCGGGTATACGTTCCCTACGCTGTTGGCAGTAATCTCATTCTTTTCCTGTCTGGATATGAGGAAGCATATCACAGGGGAGCTGTACAATTACTTCGATATTGGGAGTAATATCATCCTCTATTTTCCTGGATATTGGGCACAAAAACACAAAAGGGTGTACAACCCCTGCGATCTTGGGAGTAATAGCATACTCTCCTTCTCTGGATGTTAGAAAACAGTATCATCAGGGCTCAACACCCCCCGCGATAATGGGAGTCATATTTACTCTTTCACAGGCCATTTGGAACAATACAACAGGGGGTGTTTACAAACAGGGGTGGTGTACACCCCTGTGATATTGGGAGTAACATCATTCTCCCCACCTCCGGATATTAAGAACAATATCCCGGCGGGAGGTGGTACACCCCCAGTGATATTGCGAATAATGTCATCCTCTCCTTCCCTGGATATTAGGAACAATATCACAGGGGGGTGTACACCTTCTGTGATACTGGAAGCAATATCATCCTCTCCCCCGCTGGATATTAGAAAAAAATATCACTCACGGTGTACACCCGCTGTGATATTAGGAAGAATATTACAGGGTGTACACCCACTCTGACTTTAAGAGAAATAGCTCCCTCAAATGTCCCAAACAATATCACAGGGTATACAATGATATTTCCCTAGGATATTACAAATACTATCACAGGGTGTACACCCACTGTGATAACACGAGTAATAATACATCCCAAGGATACTACCAAGAATATCACAAGGCTGTACACCCACTATGACATCGGGAGTGATATCTCCCTAGGATACTACGAACACCATCAGAGAATGTACACACATGGTGCGCACGCACGGTGATATTAGGAGTACTATCAACGCAGGACATAGTCAATAAGACCACAGGGAGTACATACCTGATGTACACCCACGGCGATGTTATGAGAACTACCTCCCTAGGATAATACGAATAACATCACAGAGTGGACACACATGGTATACACCCACCGTGGCACTAGGACTAATAACTTTCTGAGATATTACCAGTAGCATCACACAACAGAAACACATGGTGTACACCCACTGTAACCTTAGGTGTAATTTCTCCCTACGATATTACGAGTAACATCTCAGTGCATACACACATGGTGAACACCCACTGTGACATTAAGGGTAATATCCCCCTAGGATATTACCAATAACATCACCGGGTGTCCACCCATGGTGTACATGCTCTGTGATGTTAGGGATAATAACTCCCTAGGATATTATGAATAATACCGCAGGGTGTACAGAAACTCTGATATTAGAGGTAATATCTCTCTAGGATATTATGAATAATATCACAGGGTGTACCCCCACTGTGATACTGGGAGCAATATCTCTCTAGGATACTACGAATCATATCAGAATGTACACCCACTGTGATCATAGGAGAAATATCTCTCTGTGATATTACGAATTAGATCACAGAGTGTACACACATGGTGTACATCCACTTTGATATTAGGAGTAATCTCTTCCTAGGACATTACAAATAACATCACAGAGTGTACACCCACTGTAATATTAGGAATCGTATCTCCCTAGGTGATTACAAGTAATATCACAGGGTGTACACCCACTGTGGTATTACGAGTAATATCTTCCTAGGGTATTATGAATAATTTCACAGTCTCTCCACACATAATGTACACTCACTGTGATATTAGGAGTAACATCTACCTAGTAGATAACAAATAACATCGCAGGGTGTACCCCCACTTTGATATTAGCTGTAATATTCCTCTAAGTTGTTACAAATAAGATCACAGGGTGTAGAAACATGGTGTACACTCACTGTGATACCAGGAGTCGTATCTCTGTAATATATTATGAATAATATCACAGGTTGTACACCCACTGTATTATTAGGAGTCATATCTCTGTAGGACATTACAATTAATATCACACGGTGTACAGCCACCCTGATATTAGGAGCAATATCTTTCTAGGATATTACAGATAATATCACAGGGTGTACGCCCACTCTGCTGTCAGGAGCAATATCTCCCTAGGATATCAAAAATCCTATCACGGGGTGTCCAATCTCTGCCTTCCAGGTTCGAAGGGATTCTCCTGCTTCAGCCTCCCGAGTAGCTAGGTTTACGCGCCACCACACCCGGCTAATTTTTTTTTATTTTCACTGGAGACGGGGTTTCACCACGTGGGCCAGGCTGTTCTGGAAGTCCTGACCTCAGGTGATCCATCAGCCTCGGCCGCCCAAAGTGCTGGGATTACAGGTGTGAGGCATGGTGCTGAGCCAAGAGTTATATATTCAATTCATTTGGAAACACAGCTCCCATATTTGAGTGTGCGTGTACTTTTATGAAGAAATGATGTCAGAAAACCTAAGGATGATAATAACTATGAAAAGTAACAGGCACGTGAAAAGGTCCTCCGATTGAGAACTATAAGCTTCGATTTCGGTTTTAGATAATGGGGTCCTAGCTCTTGTGTCGTCCTTTTACATATTCTACATCACAGGAACTTGCAGCACGGTGTCAGAATAAAATAGAGTGTATTTCACGGCTTCTTAATTTCTTTCAATTAGATGAGATCTTTTTCTTAAAGAGAGAAGGACATTTTCATTGCATTGTATTTTTTCTGAAAAGAGTAGGCCGTATTTTACTGAGATCACGGATTTGTTATATATGACGTTTTGGTCTTCTAATATTCTTCAGTGGATTTTCTCTAAAGTGGTATGTACAGAAAGACTTGTATAGCAAAAAAGTAAACCACGTAATAATTCTGAGATTTTTGGAATTGTCACAGCTGAGAAACATTGCTGGCGGTGTATGGTCCCCAAGTGTGAAAGTGTTCCTTGTGAATTGCTTGCATCCAGCATTAAGGGCTGGTTTTTCTCTTTTATTTTTCCAATCCTCTTTCCTTCTCAAGGTGTCCAAGACACACAGAGCCACGGAATCTCACAGGTGTCTGAGAATTCCTCCTCCTGGGACTCTCAGAGGATCCAGAACTGCAGCCCGTCCTCGCTTTGCTCTCCCTGTCCCTGTCCACGTATCTGGTCACGGTGCTGAGGAACCTGCTCAGCATCCTGGCTGTCAGCTCTGACTCCCCCCTCCACACCCCCATGTACTTCTTCCTCTCCAACCTGTGCTGGGCTGACATGGGTTTCACCTCGGCCACGGTTCCCAAGATGATTGTGGACATGCAGTCACATAGCAGAGTCATCTCTCATGCGGGCTGCCTGACACAGATGTCTTTCTTGGTCCTTTTTGCATGTATAGAAGACATGCTTCTGCCTGTGATGGCCTATGACTGCTTTGTAGCCATCTGTCGCCCTCTGCACTACCCAGTCATCGTGAATCCTCACCTCTGTGTCTTCTTCGTTTTGGTGTCCTTTTTCCTTAGCCTGTTGGATTGCCAGCTGCCCAGTTGGATTGTGTTACAATTCACCATCATCAAGAATGTGGAAATCTCTCATTTTGTCTGTGACCCCTCTCAACTTCTCAAACTTGCCTGTTCTGACAGCGTCATCGATAGCATATTCATAGATTTCGGTAGTACTATGTTGGGTTTTCTTGTCGTTTCAGGGATCCTTTTGTCTTACTATAAAATTGTCCCCTCCATTCTAAGGATTTCATCGTCAGATGGGAAGTAGGAAGCCTTCTCCACCTGCGGCTCTCACCTAGCAGTTGTTTGCTGATTTGACGGAACAGGCATTGGCATGTACCTGACTTCAGCTGTGTCACCACCCCCCAGGAATGGTGTGGTGGCATCAGTGATGTACGCTGTGCTCACCCCCATGCTGAACCTTTTCATCTACAGCCTGAGAAACAGGGACATACAAAGTGCCCTGCGGAGGCTGCGCAGCAGAACAGTCGAATCTCATGATCTGTTCCATCCTTTTTCTTGTGTGGGTGAGAAAGGGCAACCACATTCAATCTCTACATCTGCAAATCCTGCCCCTTAGTCACATTATTTTTGTGGCTTGATGGCTTTTATTCCTTTCCGCATTTCCTTTGTGAATATTGCTTTCTTCGTTATGCCTTTAACTGGAATGGGTGAGTATTCTGGGATCCTTTGTTTAGCAGAAACCTCATGACAGAATCCTCTATACCTAGGCGGCCCCTTTTAGTTTCTGAGCAATAACCCGGTCATCCAGGTGGAATCACCACCATCTTTTTATATACACGAAGTCCTCACTTCATTTTGGAATTCCCTGAAAACTGACTTTATGGAAACAATGTACAGGAGGTCCTCCAACACCATTGGTTATTCAAAGTTGTGTAGTTATACTGTTGATGAAAAATAAGTGGTTTCACTATACATAATTTTGCTTCGAGGTGAAGTTTCCAAGAGACTTTCAAAGATGTTAAGTGAGGACATACTGTACATCAAATTCATATCCTCTTCCACAGTTTATGTGGAATTTCTTCATAAACTGCTTCTAGAGAATCTATTTAGGCAGGTTATGTGTAGAGATAAATGTCGCCGTTCCTCAATCTTGGCTTTGAGTCAAATCACCTGGGGAGCTAACACATGATGAGGCCTGGGTCTCAACACCTAAGATTCGGATTTCCTTGCACCTGTGTGAGTACGCGGATTTTTGTTTTTTTTTCTTTTAAAGCACCAGAGGTGGTTCCAATGACGAAGTTTTTAGAGGCATCAAGCTCCAATGAGTAAGAACAGAAATTAATTATAATTTCTTCAAATATTATCTTCAAATGCATTGTCCATCAACACCACACAAATGTTTATTATGCTGTTTTTTCTTACCATTTCGCATTTTCGCATTTTCTATTTCTTTCTTTTCGTTTTTTTTTTTTTTTTTTTTTTTTTTTTGAGTCAGAGTTTCACCCTTGTTGCCCAGGCTGGAGTTCAATGGCACGGTCTGGCTCACTGCAACCTCTGCCTCCCGTATTCAAGCAATTCTCCTGCCTCAGCCTTCCAAGTAGCTGGGATTACAGGCATGCGCTACCATGCCTGGCTAATTTTTTTTTTTTTTTTTTTTGTATTGTTAGTAGAGACAGTGTTTCTCCATTTTGGTCAGGCTGGTCTTGAACTCCCCACCACAGGTGATCCACCCGCTTCCGCCTCCCAAAGTGCTGGGATTACAGGCATGAGCGACTGCGCCCAGCCACCGCTTAGCATTTACATTTCACATTTGTTGAAGTTATAGATGTATACACACATTGATTGCTGCTTTGTTATACACTTGCGTATACATAAGATGGGAAATAGAAAAGAATAAAATGGGCACAATATCCCTGAAGTTTCACATTCCTGCTATTTTAAAAATATTTGCTCTTAGAAATTTGTTTCAATTAAGAAACTGTGGCATACACACCCAATGAAGTATTATTCCGCCTAAAAAGGAAGAAAATCCTCTCCGCTGCGGACAAAATGGGTGAGATTGCAGGTCTGTATATTAAATGAAATAAGCCAGGCAGAGGATGACAAATATTTCGTGTCCTCACTTCTATGTAGGAAGAAAAAAGGAAACCTTGGCCAGATGTGGTGGCTCAAGCCTGTAATCCCAGCGCTGTGGGAGGCCGAGTCGCACGGATCACTTCAGTCCAGGAATTTGAGACCAGCCTGGCCAACATGGTGAAACCCCGTCTCTATAGAAAACAGAAACAATTTGCCAGGCGTGGTGATGGGTGTCTGTAGTCTCAGCTACTCGGAGGGCTGAGGCCCAAGAAGCGCTTGAACTCGGGAGGCGGAGGTTGCAGTGAGCCCGGACTGTGCCTGTGTACTCCAACCTGGGCAACAGAAAGAGACTCCATCCCACACACACCTACACACAAAAGGAATCTCAGGAAGGTGGAAAGTATAAAGGTGGTTAGCAGATGCTAGGAAGAAAAGCGGTGGGATGGGGAATGAAGACAAGTGGATAATTGGGTCCCAAAATACAGAAAGATGGAATGAGTGAGTTCTAGTGTTTGATAGTACAGTATGAACATTTTAGTTCACAAGAATTGCTTGCATATTTCCAGATGCTTTGGTAAGAAGCTTCCTAACTTTCTCATTATGCTGGTTTTTAAGCTCTTCTCTTTCTGCTCTTGATATCATGCTGGTTTTTTGTTTTTTGTTTTTTGTTTTGAGATGGAATTTCGCTCTTGTTGCCCAGGCTGGAGTGTCATGGTGCAATCTTGGCTCACCGCAACCTCTGCCTCCTGCGTTCAAGCGATTCTCCTGCCTCCAACTCCCGAGTAGCTGGGATTACAGGCATGCGCCAGCTGCCCAGCTAATGTTGTATTTCTGGTAGAGATGGGGGTTTCTCGCTGTCGCTCAGGCTGGTCTTCAACTCCTGACCTCCGGTGATCCGCCCGCCTCGGCCTCCCAAACTGCTGGGATTACAGGCGTGAGCGACCGCGCCCAGCCCATGCTGTATCCTTATCTGTTGTCGGTTGTTGTTCGTTTGTTTTTGAGCCCAGAAATAACTTCTCACCTATAGGTTCAAATGATTTTTAACATGAGTACTAAGAAAGCTCATTGCTGGAAAAGCAGCCTTTTCAAGAAATGGTGTCGGAGAAACTTGATTTCCACATGCAGAAGAATGAAGGTGGACCCCGTGTCACACCAGGTGCAAAAATTAACACAAACTGGATCAAAGACCTAACCCCAAGGGCTAAAAGTATCATATGCCTAAAAGAAATCATTGGCCACACTTTCATGACATCAGATTGGGCAATGCTCTCTGGGATATGACACCAAAAGCATAGGCAACAAAAGAAAATTAGATTCCTTGGATTACATCTAAATGACAGACACTTTTGTGCAGCGAAAAACACTGTGAACTGAGTGAAAAGATAACCCGTGGATTAGGAAAAATATTTGCAAATCATATATCTCAAAAGAGGCTGATATCCATCATATATAAAGAACAGCTAGAACTAAACAACAAGAAACCCAAAGCATTCCATCAACAATGGTCAGAAGACTCGAGTAGACGTGTCCCTAAAGAAGATATAGCAATGGCCAATAAGCATCTAAAATGATGTTCAAAATCACTAACCATAGGGAAGCGCAAATCAAACAAAGAATGAGATACCACACATTAGGATGGATACGATCAACAAACAAGCATTGGTGAGACTAGAAGGAAATAGGAATGCTCCAATACGATCGGAGGGAATGTAAAACCGTGAAGGAACGGGGAAAGTAGTATGGCGTGCACTGGAAAAATTAGAAACAGTATGCTCAGATGTTCCCGCAGTTGCATTTGTGGGTACCTACCAAAAAGAACTAGAAGCCAGGAGTGGAAGACAGATTTGTACACACACGCTCATAGCAGCATTATTCGCAACAGCCAAAATGTGGAAGCAACCCAAGGGTTCGTGGACAGATGAATGAAAAAGCGCACTGCAGTTCCTTCATACAATGGAAGACTCTCCAGCCTTAAAAAGGCAGGCACTTTTGGCCGGTGCGGCGGCTCACGCCTGTAATCGCAACATCTTGGAAGAACGAGGTGGGCGGATCACCTGAGGTCAGGAATTCAAGACAAGCCTGGCCATCTTGGTGAAACCCTGTCTCTAGTGAAAATGCAAAAAATGAGACGAGCGTGGTGGCGTGTGCCTATAGTCCCAGCTACTCGGGAGGCTGAGGCACAAGAATCGCTGGAACCCGGGAGGCGGAGGTTGCACTGAGCCCAGATTGTGCCGCAGCACTCCAGCCTGGGCGACAGAGTGAGACTGCATGGAAACGCAAAACAAAACAAAGTCAAACAAACAAACAAAAAAAAGGACAGGCACTTCTGACTCAGACCGCAGCATGGATGAACCTCGAAGACATTATCGTCAGTGAAATAAATAAATCCCAAAAGGATAAACACGCCCAGGCTCAGTGGCTCGCACCTGTGACCCCAGCACTTTGGGAGGCTGAGCCAGGTGGATCACTTAAGGTCAGGAGTTCGAGACCAGCCTGGTCAATATGGTGAAAGCTCGTCTCTATTAAAAATACAAAAATTAGCTGGGCGTGGTGGCGGACGCCTGTAATCCCAGCTACTCGTGAGACTGAGACACAAGAATCGCTTGAACCCACGATGTGGAGGTTGCAGTGAGCCGAGATCACACCACCGCACTCCAGCCTGAACGACAGAGAAAGTCTCTGTCTCCAACCCAAAAAAATTAAACACGGTATGATTCCACTTTTCTATCAAGTGTCTGGAGTCGTTAAACTCATAGAGTTGCAAACTAGAAAGGTGGCCCCCAGGGGTGGGCGAGAGAGAGGAGTGGAGAGCTTGCTAAATGGGTGCAATTTCCATTTTGAAAGATAAAACTGTTCCGGAGACGGTGGCGGTGATGGCTGCTGAACAATGTGAACGTCATTAATGTCATTAAACTGTAAACTGAAAAAGAGTGGAAATTGTAAATGTTTATACTGGCCATTCTATATGAACTAATATATATTCACAATTTTTAATATTTATACGTGGTATATTTGCCCATAATTAAAGATGAAAATTAAAGCAGTTGGATCTTTCAAAAGAAAAGAAAGAAGCGAAGAATACACACCAGCTTTCTCCTGATGAGAGGAAGAGCCCCAAAGCGTCTATGGACACTCACTGTTCTCCTATCCTTCTTGAATTATTGTGAGGAAATCCTTAGAGGCTGGGGAACTTGGGCGACTCTGGCTAATGAGGAGCTCTGTGCCTTGAGCTCCCCAGACCACAGAATAGTAAATAGTCTGTGCCTCCAGCCCTGCAGTGTGAGATTCCAGTCCTGTGGGTTCCACACCTGTCACCTGTATCAGGAGGCTCATGTCTCACCCTGTCTTCTTGCCAGCCTCGAGGACGGAGTCTGAGCCTCCACCGTGCTACACACAGGGAGGACACTGGACCTGTTCTCCGCGGTCATGGCCCAGCAGAGGGGAAGGGCAGTTCAGTGAGTGTAGGCAAAAGAAAGAGAGATCAGACTGTTCCTGTGTCTATGTAGAAAGGAAAGACATAAGAGACTTCATTTTGAAAAAGACCTGTATTTTCAACAATTGCTTTCCTGAGATGTTTTTAATGTGTAGCTTTGCCCCAGCCACTTTGACCCAACCTGAAGCTCACAAAAACATGTGTTGTATGAAATCAAGGTTTAAGGGATCTAGGGCTGTGCAGGACGTGCCTTGTTAACAAGATGTTTCCATGAAGTATACTTGGTAGAAATCATCGCCATTCTCTAGTCTCAATAAACCAGGGGCACAATACACTGTGGAAAGCCGCAGGGACCTCTGCCCTTGAAAGCGGCGTGTTGTCCAAGGATTCTCCCCATGTGATAGTCTGAAATGTGGCCTCGTGGGATGAGAAAGACCTGACCGTCCCCGAGCCCTACACCAGTAAAGGGTCTGTGCTGAGGTGGATTAGTCAAAGAGGAAAGCCTCTTGCAGTTGAGAGAGAGGAAGGCCACTGTCTCCTGCCTGCCCCTGGGAACTGAATGTCTCGGTATAAAACCCGATCGTACATTTGTTCAATTCTGAGATGGGGGAAAAACCGCCCTATGGTGGGAGGCGAGACACGTTTGCAGCAATGCTGCCTTGTTATTCTTTACTCCACTGAGATGTTTGGGTGGAGAGAAACATAAATCTGGCTTACGTGCATCTCCAGTCACGGTAGCTTCCCTGGAACTTCCTTATGACATAGATTCTGTTGCTCACCTGTTCGTTGCTGACCTTCTCCTTCTTATCACCCTGCCCTCCTACTACATTTTTTTTTTGCTAAAATAATAAAACTAATAATCAATAAAAACTGAGGGAACTCAGAGGCCGGTGCCTCTGCAGATCCTTGGTATGCTGAGCGCCGCTCCCCTGGGCTCACTGTTGTTTCTCTCTACTTTGTCCCTGTGTCTTATTTCTTTCCTCAGTCTCTCATCCCACCCGACTAGAAATACCCACAGGTGTGGAGGGGCAGGCAACCCCTTCAAGTGAGTGCTGAGGGACGGTCCGGAGCCTTGGTTTCCTTCCTCCTCCTCAGCACAAACAGGAGAGTGCGGTGGGCAGATGGGAGGAGACCAATATGCAAACTGTGCGCTCAGCAGACTGTGGAGTTTCTGTTCTTGGTTGTGATGGGGGTCTCAGACATCTTATTCAAAATTTTGCTTTCCTCCCCCACTGGTTGTCCTTTTCATAGACATCTCACCCATGATAGCAGGGAATCAGTCCCTCTAAACTATTCCCTAAGAACGACAAAAAGATTATGAAGGTGATGATGAGGACAAAGAGGATGACGACAGACACCATGGCATCATGAACCGTTATTGAGGGCTTCCTGAAGGCCAGGCTCTGAGCTCTATGCTCTATGCAGTTTGTTTCATCTCATCTGCGTAGTCTCCACTTTATTAGTGCACATTTCATGATGATTTTGCAGACTAGAAAAGGATCAACGCCTTTTCATAGAACTCGTACTAGATCATGAAGTCAAAAAGGGCGAGGTCCAATTTGAACCGGGCAGTCTAAGTCCAGACACATGGCATTTGGCCAGTCCTCTCCCTGCAACCAACCTGCCCTCTCAAATCCTTGTCACTCAGGTGGGTGCCCCTGCTCACTGTGCCCTTCCCTTTGGGGGCTCCTTGTAAGACCACAGCTAGACCAGTGGGTGCCACAATCACTGTGTCAAGTATAGAAAGGGCAGCTGAGATCACATCAAGGATTCCAGAAAGAATGGGCACAGGATCATTCGGGATGCATCTCTCCCTTTCCCCTGTTCCTGGCTTTCCTTACAGCTCTCGACTTCCTCAAAGGAGTCATCAATTCGGAGTTTGGCTTCCATTCCTATTGAGGAAGCTGGAAAGCGTTTCAAAAATGCTCCTCCGATGTGCCTGTGGTTAAGAACTCTGAGCTCTGCTGAAAACTTTTGGAAGCGGGGTGCGGTGGCTCACGCCTGTAATCCCAGCCCTTTGGGAGGCTGAGGCAGGTGAATCACAAGGTCAGGGGTTCAAGACCAGCCTGGCCAACATGGTGAAACCCCGTCTCTATTCAAAATAGAAAAAAATTAGCCGGGTGTAGTGGCGGGCGCCTGTCATCTCAGCTACTCGGCAGGTTGAGACAGGAGAATAGCTTGAACCCGGGATGCAGAGGTTGCAGTGAGCCGAGATCACTCCACCGCACTCCAGCCTGGGCAACAGAATGAGACTCTGTCTCAAAACAACGAAAACAAAACCAAAACCCAAAAAACCCACAATTTTTGGGAGTTAGAAGACCAGGAAGTATAGTACCCGGGACTTAGAGTCTGGCCATGAATTTTGAATACCGCCCTTTCTACTTCTCTGTGTGGCAAGGGGTGAGATGTCCGTCCTCTGAGACTCAGCACTCTCATCTGACTTGATTTCCAGTTGATCCAATGGAAGTGAGCGATGATTAAGCCGATCGTGGGTGCCCGCTGCGTGATCTCTAGCTGACGGATGCATAAAGTAAAGGCAAAGTGGATTTTAGATACATTCCTTAAGATTTTCAGCTTCAACTCCACACAATTCAACGTAAATATCCCCTGACCTGAAGTTCTGGTTTCCCTGCATTCCAGACAGGACATTTTGTTTCGTCCTTCTCTCAGTAAGTACTGAGTACTGTGAGAGGAACAAGTGAGTCTCTTTGGTTTCTGATTCCCCAGAGCCGATATCTTGCTTGGCACATAGGAGGCAGCAAAAGCAAACATCTATGTTGATGATTGAACTGACACTTCCTTGCTTCACCAAAATTGGCTGTCATCAGCGTGACTTTGACTTACTTCTTTTTGTTTTTTGTTTTTTGAGACGGAGTTTTGCTCTCGTTGCCCAGGCTGGCGGGCAGGGGTGTGATCTCGGCTCACTGTAGTCTCTGCCTCCCAGGTTCAAGCCATTCTCCTGCCTCAGCCTCCCGAGTAGCTGGGACTACAGGCGCGTGCCGCCATACCGGGAGAAGTTTTTGTACTTTTAGCAGAGGCGGGGTTTCACCATGTTGGCCAGGATGGTCTTGATCTCCTGACCCCGTGATCCGCCCTCCTCGGCCTCCCAAAGTGCTGGGATTACAGGCGTGAGCCACCGCATCCAGCCAAACTTTCTGATGAATACTCTAAGTCCACCTAAGCTAAGGACAGGAGTTAGAGCTTCCATGAATTTTAAAACAAGACCCACCGATTTGAGGAAGCAATTACTCTCTTGAAGGAGAAAAGTCAGAAAACACAATGATGAAATCACTAGGACCTAACTGGCCTGTGGAACTATTTCCTGCTTATGAACTCTCAACTATCATTTCATTTCCAGATGGCATGGTCTCAGCTGTTATACAGTGTTTACGAATGGTCTACATCAAGGGAATTTATATCAATCTAGAAGAATAAACAAAATATTTGAGTTCCTAATTTCCTTTAATTAGGATAACCTTTTCCTTAAAGTGAAGACAATGGTTTTATTACATCTCTTTCTTCGGAAAACATAGGCTGTATTTTCTAGCAATAACGAATTTGTTATATACGATGATCTGGTTCCTGGAATGTTCTTGAAGCTAGTGTCTCTAAGGCAGGTGTGTACAGCAAGACGTGAATAACACAGCAATCGATGTTGAAAGCATTATATGGCAATTGAGTTTGTCAGAACTACCAAATGTTGCTGAGTGTGGATTGCTCTGAAATCTGCAAACATTACTTCTGAATTCCTTGTATCCAAAATGCAGACGCAATGCCGGCTGTTGGTTTACTTGTTTCCGATTTTTCAACCCTCTTTTCTAGGCAAAAGATGTCCAAACGATACAGACCCACAGAATCTAACAGATGTCTCTATATTCCTCCTCCTCGAACTCTCAGACGATCCAGAACTGCAGCCGGTCGTCGCTGGGCTGTTCCTGTCCATGTGCCTGGTCATGGTGTTGGGGAACCGGCTCATCATCCTGGCCGTCAGCCCTGACTCCCACCTCCACACCCCCATGTACTTCTTCCTCTCCAACCTGTCCTTGCCTGACATCGGTTTCACCTCCACCACGGTCCCCAAGATGATTGTGGACATCCAATCTCACAGCAGAGTCATCTCCTATGCAGGCTGCCTGACTCAGATGTGTCTCCTGGCCATTTTTGGAGGCATGGAAGAGAGACATGCTCCTGAGTGTGATGGCCTATGAGCGGTTTGTAGCCCTCTGTCACCCTCTATATTGTTCAGCCATCTTGAACCCGTGTTTCTGTGGCTTCCTAGATTTGTGGTCTTTGTTTTCTTTTTCCTCAGTCTTTTAGACTCCCAGCTGCACAACTTGATTGCCTTACGCATGACCTGCTTCAAGGATGTGGAAATTCCTAATTTCTTCTGGGAACCTTCTCAACTCCCCCATCTTACATTTTGTGACACCTTCACCAGTAACATCCACATGTATTTCCCTGCTGCCGTATTTGGTTTTCTTCCCATCTCGGGGGCCCTTTTCTCTTACGGTAAAATTGTTTCCTCCATTCTGAGGGTTTCGTCATCAGGTGGGAAGTATCAACCTTCTCCACCTGTGGGTCTCACCTGTCAGTTGTTTGCTGATTTTACGGAACAGGCGTTGGAGGGTAGCTGGGTTCAGATGTGTCATCCTCCCCGAGAAAGGGTGCAGTGGCCTCAGTGATGTACACGGTGGTCACCCCCATGCTGAACCCCTTCATCTACAGCCTGAGAAACAGGGATATGAAAGGTGTCCTGCGGCGGCCGCACGGCAGCACAGTCTAATCTCAATATCTTCTTATCTGTTCCATTCCTTTTGTAGGGTGGGTTAAAAAAGACAGCAAGGTCAAATAAGAATGATATCACAGGGTGCACACCCACTGTCACATTACGAGTAATACCTCCCTAGGATAGAAAAAATACTGTCACAGAGTACACACACATGGGGTACACCCGTGGTGATATTAGAAGCAGTATCTCCCTGAAATATGATGAAAAATAGCACAGGGTGTGCACACTGTGTGATACGAGGAGTCATATTTACCCTGAATATTATGACTCATATGACGGGTGTACACACACAGGCTACACGCACTGTGATATCGGGAGTTGCATCTCCCTAGGATATTACAAATAATATCACAGGGTATACACTATGTGTGAACATCCACTGTGATGTTTGATATCATATCTCTCTACGAGATTACAAATAATATGAAAGTGTGTGCACCCATGTGACATATTAGGAGTAACATCCTTCTAGGGTATTACAGATAACATCACAAGGTGTACACCTTCTGTGGCCTTTTGCACACACTTTGTGCCATTCAAGGAAACATCCCCCTAGGATATTACGAATAATAACACAGGCGGTTGACACCCATGGTGTACATCTCCTGTGCCATCAGGAGTAATATTCCCCTAGGATATTACGAATACTATCACAGCAGGTGTACACATATGGTGTTCACCCCATGTGATATTAGGAGGAACATGCCCCTAGGATATTAGGAATAGTATCACAGGCGTTGAATACGCATGATATACACCCCCGATGACATGAAAAGTAACATCCCCCTAAGATAGTATGAATAATATCACAGGGAGTACACCCCGTGTGACATTGGGAGTAACATCCCCCGAGGATATAACGAATAATATCAGGGGGCGTACATGCATTGTGACCCTAGCGGTAACATCTCTTTAGGATATTACAAATAATATCACAGGGTGTACACTGACCATGATATTAGGAGTCCCATTTTCCTAGGATATTATGGATAATATCACAGGAGGTGTTCACACACAACGTGTACACCATGTGTGTACACCCAATGTGATATTTGAAGTCATACGTCCCTAGGATCTTACGAATATTATCAAAGGGTGTACACCCCATGTGACATTAAAAGTGACATCCCTTTTAGATATTCCGAATGCTATCACCTCTTCCTAGGATAACCCATGTGATATTAGGAGTAACCCCTTCCTAGGATATTACGAATAACATCACAGGGTTTACACCCCTGTGACATTAAAAGTAACAACCCCTCCTAGGGATATTATGAATAACATCACAGGGTGTACACCCCTGTGACTTTAAAAGTAACACCCCCCTAGAATATTACAATAATATAACAGGGTGTACACCCCCTGTGACTTTAGGAGTAACACCTCCCTAGGATATTTCAAATGATGTCACTGGGGGCACACCCTCTGTGATATTAGCAGCAACATCTTTCTAGGAGATTACGAATGATATCACAGGGTGTACACTCACTGTGATATTAGAAGGAATACCTCCCTAGGACATAAGCTATCACATCACAGAGTGTACACACATGGTGTACACCCACTGTGTTATTAGAAGCAATATCTCCCTATGATATTAGGAAAAATATCACAGGGTGTACCCTCTGTGGGATACTAGAAGTAATGTTTACCATGGATGTTACAAATAATATCACAGGGTGTACACACATGGGGTACACCCACTGTGACATTAGGAGTTATATCTCCCTAAGATATTGCAAAGAATATCCCAGTGGGTGTACCCCATGTGTGTACACCCACTGTCATCATTAAAGTAGTATCTCTCTATAAGATTACAAATAATATCGGAGGCTATACACCCCCTGTGACATCAGGAGTAACATCCCCTTACAATATTGGGAGCAATATTGCACGAGGTACACCCCTGTAACTTTAGGGGTAACATTCCCTCAGAATATTACTAATAATATCACAAGGTGTACACGCATTGTGACATTAGGAGTAATATTCAGGTAGCATATTTTCCATACTATCACAGAAGGAACACACCTGTGACATTAAGAGTGACATCCCCCTAGAATAGTAAGAATACTGTCACACGGTGTACACCTCCTGTGATATTAGGAGAATCATCTCACCAGAATATTACGAATAATGCCACAAGGTGTTATCTTCTGTGACATGAGGGGTATAGACCCCCGGGAAATTATGACTACTATCAAAGGGCGTACACCCCTGTGACATTAGGAGTAACATCCTTCTAGAATATCATGAATAATATCACAATGTGTACACCCCTTGTGTCATTAAGAGTAAAATTGCCCTAGGATATTAGGAAATAGAACACAGGGAGTACACGCCGTGTGATATTAGAAGTAACATCCCCCAAGGATATAACGAACAATATCAGAGAATGTACATGCCCTGGGACATGACTAGTAACATCTCTTTAGGATAATACGAACAATATCAAAGGGTGTACATGCAATGTGAAATTAGGAGTGAACTCCCGCTGGGATATTACGAATTTTATGACAGGGTCTACACGCCCTGTGACAATAGTAGTCACGTTGTCCTAAAATATGACGAAGAATATTAAAGTGTGTACAGGACCTGTGATTTACGAGTAACATTTCTAGAGAAGATTACACGTAATATCACTGTGTGTACACCCCGTGTGAGGATAGGAGTCCCATCCAACAAAACTATAATGAATAATTTCACAAGGTTTGCAACATCTGTGACATTGAAAGTAACATTTCCCTAGAATATGACGATAATATCACACAGTGTACACCCTCGGTGATATGAGGAGTGACGTCTTATAAGGGTAATACGAGTAATTTGACAAGGTGTACAAACCCTGTGACATAAGGAGTGACATCCCTCCAGGATATTCCGAATCATAGAAAAGGGAAAATACCCCGTGTGACAATAAAATCAACGTCCCCTTAGGAGATTAAGAATAATAGCACCAGCTGTACACACATTGTGACATTATTATTAACGTCTCGCTATGGTATTGCGAATAATATCAGAGTGTGTAGAGACTTGTGACATCAGGATTCACATTTCGCTACAATATCACGAATAATATCACAGGGTGTATACCCCCTGGGACTTAAGCAGTGGCATCCTCCTACAATATGGAAAATAATGTCCCAGGGTGTTAACAAAGTGCGGCAGCAGAGAAAACACCCGAGGAGAAAGGGAGAAATATCATGCCGTCTTCCCGCCTGGATATTGCGAGCCACATCGCAGGGAGGTGAGGGCGCCCCCAGCGATGCGGGGAGTAATATCACCACAGACTCCCCCACGGGCTATTACGAGCCACATCGCAAGGGCACGGACGAACCCCCTCGAAGAGAAGACTAATGTCACCCGCTATTCCCACCCTGGATACGACGACCCACAGGGCAGGGGGGCGGGGGACCCACGCAGGCGGGGAGTAATACCACCCCTCACTCCCCAGCTGCATATGACGATCCAGATCGCAGGGGGGAGAAGCAGGCACACGCCGCGAGGGGGGGGCTGAGAGCCAGCCCCTCTTGCCCCCCTGGGCTCTCAGGACCCCCCTCGCAGGGGGGTGAGGCACCCCCCGCGAGGCGGGGGCTGAGAGCCAGCCCCTCTTGCCCCCCTGGGCTCTCAGGACCCCCCTCGCAGGGGGGTGAGGCACCCCCCGCGAGGCGGGGGCTGAGAGCCAGCCCCTCTTGCCCCCCTGGGCTCTCAGGACCCCCCTCGCAGGGGGGTGAGGCACCCCCCGCGAGGCGGGGGCTGAGAGCCAGCCCCTCTTGCCCCCCTGGGCTCTCAGGACCCCCCTCGCAGGGGGGTGAGGCACCCCCCGCGAGGCGGGGGCTGAGAGCCAGCCCCTCTTGCCCCCCTGGGCTCTCAGGACCCCCCTCGCAGGGGGGTGAGGCACCCCCCGCGAGGCGGGGGCTGAGAGCCAGCCCCTCTTGCCCCCTGGGCTCTCAGGACCCCCCTCGCAGGGGGGTGAGGCACCCCCCGCGAGGCGGGGGCTGAGAGCCAGCCCCTCTTGCCCCCCTGGGCTCTCAGGACCCCCCTCGCAGGGGGGTGAGGCACCCCCCGCGAGGCGGGGGCTGAGAGCCAGCCCCTCTTGCCCCCCTGGGCTCTCAGGACCCCCCTCGCAGGGGGGTGAGGCACCCCCCGCGAGGCGGGGCCTGAGAGCCAGCCCCTCTTGCCCCCCTGGGCTCTCAGGACCCCCCTCGCAGGGGGGTGAGGCACCCCCCGCGAGGCGGGGCCTGAGAGCCAGCCCCTCTTGCCCCCCTGGGCTCTCAGGACCCCCCTCGCAGGGGGGTGAGGCACCCCCCGCGAGGCGGGGCCTGAGAGCCAGCCCCTCTTGCCCCCCCTGGGCTCTCAGGACCCCCCTCGCAGGGGGGTGAGGCACCCCCCGCGAGGCGGGGCCTGAGAGCCAGCCCCTCTTGCCCCCCTGGGCTCTCAGGACCCCCCTCGCAGGGGGGTGAGGCACCCCCCGCGAGGCGGGGCCTGAGAGCCAGCCCCTCTTGCCCCCCTGGGCTCTCAGGACCCCCCTCGCAGGGGGGTGAGGCACCCCCCGCGAGGCGGGGCCTGAGAGCCAGCCCCTCTTGCCCCCCTGGGCTCTCAGGACCCCCCTCGCAGGGGGGTGAGGCACCCCCCGCGAGGCGGGGCCTGAGAGCCAGCCCCTCTTGCCCCCCTGGGCTCTCAGGACCCCCCTCGCAGGGGGGTGAGGCACCCCCCGCGAGGCGGGGCCTGAGAGCCAGCCCCTCTTGCCCCCCTGGGCTCTCAGGACCCCCCTCGCAGGGGGGTGAGGCACCCCCCGCGAGGCGGGGCCTGAGAGCCAGCCCCTCTTGCCCCCCTGGGCTCTCAGGACCCCCCTCGCAGGGGGGTGAGGCACCCCCCGCGAGGCGGGGCCTGAGAGCCAGCCCCTCTTGCCCCCCTGGGCTCTCAGGACCCCCCTCGCAGGGGGGTGAGGCACCCCCCGCGAGGCGGGGCCTGAGAGCCAGCCCCTCTTGCCCCCCTGGGCTCTCAGGACCCCCCTCGCAGGGGGGTGAGGCACCCCCCGCGAGGCGGGGCCTGAGAGCCAGCCCCTCTTGCCCCCCTGGGCTCTCAGGACCCCCCTCGCAGGGGGGTGAGGCACCCCCCGCGAGGCGGGGCCTGAGAGCCAGCCCCTCTTGCCCCCCTGGGCTCTCAGGACCCCCCTCGCAGGGGGGTGAGGCACCCCCCGCGAGGCGGGGCCTGAGAGCCAGCCCCTCTTGCCCCCTGGGCTCTCAGGACCCCCCTCGCAGGGGGGTGAGGCACCCCCCGCGAGGCGGGGCCTGAGAGCCAGCCCCTCTTGCCCCCCTGGGCTCTCAGGACCCCCCTCGCAGGGGGGTGAGGCACCCCCCGCGAGGCGGGGCCTGAGAGCCAGCCCCTCTTGCCCCCCTGGGCTCTCAGGACCCCCCCTCGCAGGGGGGTGAGGCACCCCCCGCGAGGCGGGGCCTGAGAGCCAGCCCCTCTTGCCCCCCTGGGCTCTCAGGACCCCCCTCGCAGGGGGGTGAGGCACCCCCCGCGAGGCGGGGCCTGAGAGCCAGCCCCTCTTGCCCCCCTGGGCTCTCAGGACCCCCCTCGCAGGGGGGTGAGGCACCCCCCGCGAGGCGGGGCCTGAGAGCCAGCCCCTCTTGCCCCCCTGGGCTCTCAGGACCCCCCTCGCAGGGGGGTGAGGCACCCCCCGCGAGGCGGGGCCTGAGAGCCAGCCCCTCTTGCCCCCCTGGGCTCTCAGGACCCCCCTCGCAGGGGGGTGAGGCACCCCCCGCGAGGCGGGGCCTGAGAGCCAGCCCCTCTTGCCCCCCTGGGCTCTCAGGACCCCCCTCGCAGGGGGGTGAGGCACCCCCCGCGAGGCGGGGCCTGAGAGCCAGCCCCTCTTGCCCCCCTGGGCTCTCAGGACCCCCCTCGCAGGGGGGTGAGGCACCCCCCGCGAGGCGGGGCCTGAGAGCCAGCCCCTCTTGCCCCCCTGGGCTCTCAGGACCCCCCTCGCAGGGGGGTGAGGCACCCCCCGCGAGGCGGGGCCTGAGAGCCAGCCCCTCTTGCCCCCCTGGGCTCTCAGGACCCCCCTCGCAGGGGGGTGAGGCACCCCCCGCGAGGCGGGGCCTGAGAGCCAGCCCCTCTTGCCCCCCTGGGCTCTCAGGACCCCCCTCGCAGGGGGGTGAGGCACCCCCGCGAGGCGGGGCCTGAGAGCCAGCCCCTCTTGCTTCCCCTGGGCTCTCAGGGACCCCCCTCGCAGGGGGGTGAGGCACCCCCCGCGAGGCGGGGCCTGAGAGCCAGCCCCTCTTGCCCCCCTGGGCTCTCAGGACCCCCCTCGCAGGGGGGTGAGGCACCCCCCGCGAGGCGGGGCCTGAGAGCCAGCCCCTCTTGCCCCCCTGGGCTCTCAGGACCCCCCTCGCAGGGGGGTGAGGCACCCCCGCGAGGCGGGGCCTGAGAGCCAGCCCCTCTTGCCCCCCTGGGCTCTCAGGACCCCCCTCGCAGGGGGGTGAGGCACCCCCCGCGAGGCGGGGCCTGAGAGCCAGCCCCTCTTCCTGGGCTCTCAGGACCCCCTCGCAGGGGGGTGAGGCACCCCCGCGAGGCGGGGCCTGAGAGCCAGCCCCTCTTGCCCCCCTGGGCTCTCAGGACCCCCCTCGCAGGGGGGTGAGGCACCCCCCGCGAGGCGGGGCCTGAGAGCCAGCCCCTCTTGCCCCCCTGGGCTCTCAGGACCCCCCTCGCAGGGGGGTGAGGCACCCCCCGCGAGGCGGGGCCTGAGAGCCAGCCCCTCTTGCCCCTGGGCTCTCAGGACCCCCCTCGCAGGGGGGTGAGGCACCCCCCGCGAGGCGGGGCCTGAGAGCCAGCCCCTCTTGCCCCCCTGGGCTCTCAGGACCCCCCTCGCAGGGGGGTGAGGCACCCCCCGCGAGGCGGGGCCTGAGAGCCAGCCCCTCTTGCCCCCCTGGGCTCTCAGGACCCCCCTCGCAGGGGGGTGAGGCACCCCCCGCGAGGCGGGGCCTGAGAGCCAGCCCCTCTTGCCCCCCTGGGCTCTCAGGACCCCCCTCGCAGGGGGGTGAGGCACCCCCCGCGAGGCGGGGCCTGAGAGCCAGCCCCTCTTGCCCCCCTGGGCTCTCAGGACCCCCTCGCAGGGGGGTGAGGCACCCCCCGCGAGGCGGGGCCTGAGAGCCAGCCCCTCTTGCCCCCTGGGCTCTCAGGACCCCCCCTCGCAGGGGGGTGAGGCACCCCCGCGAGGCGGGGCCTGAGAGCCAGCCCCTCTTGCCCCCCTGGGCTCTCAGGACCCCCTCGCAGGGGGGTGAGGCACCCCCCGCGAGGCGGGGCCTGAGAGCCAGCCCCTCTTGCCCTGGGCTCTCAGGACCCCCCTCGCAGGGGGGTGAGGCACCCCCCGCGAGGCGGGGCCTGAGAGCCAGCCCCTCTTGCCCCCCTGGGCTCTCAGGACCCCCCTCGCAGGGGGGTGAGGCACCCCCCGCGAGGCGGGGCCTGAGAGCCAGCCCCTCTTGCCCCCTGGGCTCTCAGGACCCCCCTCGCAGGGGGGTGAGGCACCCCCCGCGAGGCGGGGCCTGAGAGCCAGCCCCTCTTGCCCCCCTGGGCTCTCAGGACCCCCCTCGCAGGGGGGTGAGGCACCCCCCGCGAGGCGGGGCCTGAGAGCCAGCCCCTCTTGCCCCTCTCAGGACCCCCCTCGCAGGGGGGTGAGGCACCCCCGCGAGGCGGGGCCTGAGAGCCAGCCCCTCTTGCCCCCCTGGGCTCTCAGGACCCCCCTCGCAGGGGGGTGAGGCACCCCCCGCGAGGCGGGGCCTGAGAGCCAGCCCCTCTTGCCCCCCTGGGCTCTCAGGACCCCCCTCGCAGGGGGGTGAGGCACCCCCCGCGAGGCGGGGCCTGAGAGCCAGCCCCTCTTGCCCCCCTGGGCTCTCAGGACCCCCCTCGCAGGGGGGTGAGGCACCCCCCGCGAGGCGGGGCCTGAGAGCCAGCCCCTCTTGCCCCCCTGGGCTCTCAGGACCCCCTCGCAGGGGGGTGAGGCACCCCCCGCGAGGCGGGGCCTGAGAGCCAGCCCCTCTTGCCCCCTGGGCTCTCAGGACCCCCCTCGCAGGGGGGTGAGGCACCCCCCGCGAGGCGGGGCCTGAGAGCCAGCCCCTCTTGCCCCCCTGGGCTCAGGACCCCCCTCGCAGGGGGGTGAGGCACCCCCCGCGAGGCGGGGCCTGAGAGCCAGCCCCTCTTGCCCCCCTGGGCTCTCAGGACCCCCCTCGCAGGGGGGTGAGGCACCCCCCGCGAGGCGGGGCCTGAGAGCCAGCCCCTCTTGCCCCCCTGGGCTCTCAGGACCCCCCTCGCAGGGGGGTGAGGCACCCCCCGCGAGGCGGGGCCTGAGAGCCAGCCCCTCTTGCCCCCCTGGGCTCTCAGGACCCCCCTCGCAGGGGGGTGAGGCACCCCCCGCGAGGCGGGGCCTGAGAGCCAGCCCCTCTTGCCCCCCTGGGCTCTCAGGACCCCCCTCGCAGGGGGGTGAGGCACCCCCCGCGAGGCGGGGCCTGAGAGCCAGCCCCTCTTGCCCCCCTGGGCTCTCAGGACCCCCCTCGCAGGGGGGTGAGGCACCCCCCGCGAGGCGGGGCCTGAGAGCCAGCCCCTCTTGCCCCCCTGGGCTCTCAGGACCCCCCTCGCAGGGGGGTGAGGCACCCCCGCGAGGCGGGGCCTGAGAGCCAGCCCCTCTTGCCCCCCTGGGCTCTCAGGACCCCCCTCGCAGGGGGGTGAGGCACCCCCCGCGAGGCGGGGCCTGAGAGCCAGCCCCTCTTGCCCCCCTGGGCTCTCAGGACCCCCCTCGCAGGGGGGTGAGGCACCCCCCGCGAGGCGGGGCCTGAGAGCCAGCCCCTCTTGCCCCCCTGGGCTCTCAGGACCCCCTCGCAGGGGGGTGAGGCACCCCCGCGAGGCGGGGCCTGAGAGCCAGCCCCTCTTGCCCCCCTGGGCTCTCAGGACCCCCCTCGCAGGGGGGTGAGGCACCCCCCGCGAGGCGGGGCCTGAGAGCCAGCCCCTCTTGCCCCCCTGGGCTCTCAGGACCCCCCTCGCAGGGGGTGAGGCACCCCCCGCGAGGCGGGGCCTGAGAGCCAGCCCCTCTTGCCCCCCTGGGCTCTCAGGACCCCCCTCGCAGGGGGGTGAGGCACCCCCCGCGAGGCGGGGCCTGAGAGCCAGCCCCTCTTGCCCCCCTGGGCTCTCAGGACCCCCCTCGCAGGGGGGTGAGGCACCCCCCGCGAGGCGGGGGCTGAGAGCCAGCCCCTCTTGCCCCCCTGGGCTCTCAGGACCCCCCTCGCAGGGGGGTGAGGCACCCCCCGCGAGGCGGGGGCTGAGAGCCAGCCCCTCTTGCCCCCCTGGGCTCTCAGGACCCCCCTCGCAGGGGGGTGAGGCACCCCCCGCGAGGCGGGGGCTGAGAGCCAGCCCCTCTTGCCCCCCTGGGCTCTCAGGACCCCCTCGCAGGGGGGTGAGGCACCCCCCGCGAGGCGGGGGCTGAGAGCCAGCCCCTCTTGCCCCCCTGGGCTCTCAGGACCCCCCTCGCAGGGGGGTGAGGCACCCCCCGCGAGGCGGGGGCTGAGAGCCAGCCCCTCTTGCCCCCCTGGGCTCTCAGGACCCCCCTCGCAGGGGGGTGAGGCACCCCCCGCGAGGCGGGGGCTGAGAGCCAGCCCCTCTTGCCCCCCTGGGCTCTCAGGACCCCCCTCGCAGGGGGGTGAGGCACCCCCCGCGAGGCGGGGGCTGAGAGCCAGCCCCTCTTGCCCCCCTGGGCTCTCAGGACCCCCCTCGCAGGGGGGTGAGGCACCCCCCGCGAGGCGGGGGCTGAGAGCCAGCCCCTCTTGCCCCCCTGGGCTCTCAGGACCCCCCTCGCAGGGGGGTGAGGCACCCCCGCGAGGCGGGGGCTGAGAGCCAGCCCCTCTTGCCCCCCTGGGCTCTCAGGACCCCCCTCGCAGGGGGGTGAGGCACCCCCCGCGAGGCGGGGGCTGAGAGCCAGCCCCTCTTGCCCCCCTGGGCTCTCAGGACCCCCCTCGCAGGGGGGTGAGGCACCCCCCGCGAGGCGGGGGCTGAGAGCCAGCCCCTCTTGCCCCCCTGGGCTCTCAGGACCCCCCTCGCAGGGGGGTGAGGCACCCCCCGCGAGGCGGGGGCTGAGAGCCAGCCCCTCTTGCCCCCCTGGGCTCTCAGGACCCCCCTCGCAGGGGGGTGAGGCACCCCCCGCGAGGCGGGGGCTGAGAGCCAGCCCCTCTTGCCCCCCTGGGCTCTCAGGACCCCCCTCGCAGGGGGGTGAGGCACCCCCGCGAGGCGGGGGCTGAGAGCCAGCCCCTCTTGCCCCCCTGGGCTCTCAGGACCCCCCTCGCAGGGGGGTGAGGCCCCCCGCGAGGCGGGGGCTGAGAGCCAGCCCCTCTTGCCCCCCTGGGCTCTCAGGACCCCTCGCAGGGGGGTGAGGCACCCCCCGCGAGGCGGGGGCTGAGAGCCAGCCCCTCTTGCCCCCCTGGGCTCTCAGGACCCCCCTCGCAGGGGGGTGAGGCACCCCCCGCGAGGCGGGGGCTGAGAGCCAGCCCCTCTTGCCCCCTGGGCTCTCAGGACCCCCCTCGCAGGGGGGTGAGGCACCCCCCGCGAGGCGGGGGCTGAGAGCCAGCCCCTCTTGCCCCCCTGGGCTCTCAGGACCCCCCTCGCAGGGGGGTGAGGCACCCCCCGCGAGGCGGGGGCTGAGAGCCAGCCCCTCTTGCCCCCCTGGGCTCTCAGGACCCCCCTCGCAGGGGGGTGAGGCACCCCCCGCGAGGCGGGGGCTGAGAGCCAGCCCCTCTTGCCCCCCTGGGCTCTCAGGACCCCCCTCGCAGGGGGGTGAGGCACCCCCCGCGAGGCGGGGGCTGAGAGCCAGCCCCTCTTGCCCCCTGGGCTCTCAGGACCCCCCTCGCAGGGGGGTGAGGCACCCCCCGCGAGGCGGGGGCTGAGAGCCAGCCCCTCTTGCCCCCCTGGGCTCTCAGGACCCCCCTCGCAGGGGGGTGAGGCACCCCCCGCGAGGCGGGGGCTGAGAGCCAGCCCCTCTTGCCCCCCTGGGCTCTCAGGACCCCCCTCGCAGGGGGGTGAGGCACCCCCCGCGAGGCGGGGGCTGAGAGCCAGCCCCTCTTGCCCCCCTGGGCTCTCAGGACCCCCTCGCAGGGGGGTGAGGCACCCCCCGCGAGGCGGGGGCTGAGAGCCAGCCCCTCTTGCCCCCCTGGGCTCTCAGGACCCCCCTCGCAGGGGGGTGAGGCACCCCCCGCGAGGCGGGGGCTGAGAGCCAGCCCCTCTTGCCCCCCTGGGCTCTCAGGACCCCCCTCGCAGGGGGGTGAGGCACCCCCCGCGAGGCGGGGGCTGAGAGCCAGCCCCTCTTGCCCCCCTGGGCTCTCAGGACCCCCCTCGCAGGGGGGTGAGGCACCCCCCGCGAGGCGGGGGCTGAGAGCCAGCCCCTCTTGCCCCCCTGGGCTCTTAGGATCCGCGGTGGCCTCACAGCCTGTTTACCATATTGTCAGTAATATCATCTCCCCCTCGAGAGATTATGAGCTGTTTCACAGACGTGTGCACTCCCACGATGTACAGAGGGTGTGCATCCGTCTCTATTGGGAGTAATATCATCCTCTTCCTCCTTGAATGTTAAGAACGGTATCACACGAGTGTTTCTACTCCCTGAGATATCGCGTGTCATATCCTCCTCCCCCACGTTGCCATTGGAAACAATATCAGTGGGGGCGTGTCCACCTTCTGTGACATTTAAAGTAATATCATCCTCTTCCCTCCAGGATCATGGGAACAATGTCCCTGCGGGGTGTCCACTTTCTGCCATATGTGTAGTCATATCACCTCCTCCGCCTTGGAGTATTGTTACGGACCATCTCACACGGGCGTGTACACTTCCTGCGATTCTGGGAGTAATGGCATTCCCTTCTTCCGTGAATATTAGGAGCAAAATCACCAGGTGGATGCACAGCCAGTGCTATATTGGGAGTAACGTCATACTCCACCCCCTGGAGATTATATTCGGGTCAATATCACCGTCTGGGTGTACACCTAGTGCGATATTGAACGTAACATCATGCTTTCTCCCTCCCTGGACATTAGGAGCAATATCAGCGGTGGGTGTACACCCACTGAGGTATTAGGCGTAATAGTAGTAGGAATTATTCCTCATTGATTCTTAACATAAATATGAATAACCGATATTGATATTAATATTAAAAAATAATGGCTAATAATTTTCAGATTATTAATATTAATATTAATTATTAGGAGCTAGTATTACTGTTTTCTAACGAATAAGATCAATATCAGCTATTAATATCAGGCGTCATTAACCATTAATATTAATCATTTATTGTTATCGTTAGTATAACTATTGAATATTCATTATCCTTGTTATCGGTATTGATTTAAAAATTATATTATCAATCATTAATATTGATAATTATTAGTGTCAATTAATAATTGAGATGATTAATTGCGGTAAGTCACATTGCGCCCTTCCACCCCTTCCTCGGCAGCTCGTGTACGACCCAAAACGGGGGTGCAAATGCCCCTGAGAGAGCAGCGGTATACTGGGATAGATGAGGATGGTCACGTGGCGGGGAGGCGTGTTTTTGGATACCAGCCCTTCACCTCCGTCGACCTTCTCAACTGGAAAAACAATACACCGCCCTATAGCGAAAAGCCGCCAGCCCTAATTGATTTGCTCCAAACTGTTATCCAGACCCACAACCACACCTGGGCTGATTGGCACCAGTTGCTCATGTTCCTCTTTAACAGCGAAGAAAGGCGGAGAGTCCTCCAAGCAGCAACTAAGTGGCTAGAGGAGCATGCACCTGCTGATTATCAAAACCCCAAAGAGTATGGAAGGACCCAGTTGCCAGGAACCGACCCCCAGTTGGACCCACATGAAAGAGAGAATATGCAAAGGCTAAACCGAGACGGGGAAGCTCTCTTGGAAGGATTAATGAGGGGAGCTCAGAAGGCCACAAACGTTAACAAGGTCTCTGAGGTCATTCAGGGAAAAGAAGAAAGTCCGGCACAATTCTACCAGAGACTGTGTGAGGCCTATGCTATGTATACTCCCTTTCATCCCGATAGCCCTGAAAATCAGCGCATGATTCACATGGCTTTAGTCCGTCAAAGCGCAGAAGACATGAGAAGAAAACTGCAGAAACACGCTGGACTTGCAGGGATGAACACATCACAATTACTAGAAATAGCTAGCCAGGTGTTTGTAATCAGGGATGCAGTAAGCCGTCAGGAAAACGGCGAAGACAATGGAGGTCAGGCCCGGCGAAACACCGACCTGTTTGCTAGCTGCAGCAATCACAGGGGCCCCCACAAAGAGGCAAGGGAAGGGGGGCCCTGGGAAAGGAACTCAGCTTGGCTGTCAGAGTTTGCAGCGTAACCAGTGTGCTGATGGTAAAGAAATAGGACGGTGGAAGAACAAATGCCCTCAACTCAAAAGAAAACAAGATGACTCAGAGCAGGAGGCCCCGGACAAGGAGGAAGGGGCCCTGCTCAACCCGGCAGGAGGGTTCTTGGACTGAGGGAGACCGGGCTCAAGTGTCCCCAAAGAGCCACTGGTCAGAATGACAGTCGGGGGTGGAGACATTGACTTTCTTGGAGATAGCGGTGCTGAACATTCGCTAGTAACCGCCCCGGTCGCCCCCTTATCCAAAAAGACTATTGACGTCATCGGAGCCACGGGGGTTTCAGCAAAGCAAGCTGTAGGCTTGCCTCGGACTTGTACTGTAGGAGGACATAAAGTCATTCATCAGTTATGGTACATGCCTGACTGTCCCTTGACCTTTTGGGGAAGGGACTTGCTCAGCAAGCTGAGAGCCACGATCTCTCTGACAGAGCACGGCTCTTTGCTGCTAAAGTTACCCGGAACGGGAGTCATTGTGACCCTTATGGTCCCCCGAGAGGAGGAATGGAGACTTTTCTGAACTGAGCCGGGCCAAGAGAGAAGGCCAGCTCTGGCTAAGCGGTGGCCAAGAGTACGGGCAGAAGACAACCCTCCGGGATTGGCCAGTTAAGACTGGGGCCCAGCGGGTTAGGCAAAAACAGGACCCGGTCTCCAGAGAAGCTCTTCAAGGTATCCAGGTCCGTCTCAAGCACCTAAGAACTGTTGCAATTCTTGTTCCTTGTCAGTCTCCATGGAACACTCCCCTCCTGCCTGTTCCCAAGCCACGGACCAAGGACTACCGGCCGGTACAGGATTTGCGCTTGCTTCATCAAGCTACACTGACTTGACATCCAACAGTACCTAACCCGTCCACATTGTTGGGGTTGCTGCCAGCTGAGGACAGCTGCTTCACCTGCTTGGACCTGAAAGATGCTTTCTTTCCTATCAGATTAGCCCCTGAGAGGCAGAGGCTGTTTGCCTTTCAGTGGGAAGATCCGGAGTCAGGTGTCACTACTCAGTACACTTGGACCGGGCTTCCCCAAGGGTTCAAGAACTCCCCCACCACCTTCGGGGAGGCGTTGGCTCGAGACCTCCAGAAGTTTCCCACCAGAGACCTAGGCTGTGTGTTGCTCCAGTAGGTTGATGACCTTCTGCTGGGACACCCCACGGCAGTCGGGTGTGCCAAGGGAACAGATGCCCTACACCGGCACCTGGAGGACTGTGGGTATAAGATGTCCAAGAAGAAAGCTCAGATCTGCCGACAGCAGGTACGTGACTTGGGATTTACTATCTGACAGGGCTCGGAACGCAGCCCGGGATCAGAAAGAAAGCAGGTCATTTGCAATCTAGTGGAGCCCAAGAGCAGAAAGCAGGTGAGACAATTCTTAGGAGCTGTGGGGTTTTGTAGACTGTGGATCCCAAACTTTGCAGTATTAGCCAAGCCTTTGTATGAGGTCCCAAAGGGGGCGGGGACCGGGAACCTTTGGAATGCAGATCCCAACAACAGCAAGTCTTTCATGAGTTAAAGGAAAAACTTCTGGCAGCCCTAGCCCTGGGGCTACTCGATCTGACAAAGCCTTTTCCATTCTATGCATCAGAGAGAGAAAAGATGGCAGCTGGACTTTGAACCCAAACGGTTGGGCTCCGGCCAAGGCCGGCGGCCTACCTCTCTAAACAACTAGACGGGTCTACTAAAGGATGGCCCCCTGTTTGAGGGCCTTGGCAGCAACTGCCCTGCTAGAACAAGAAGCAAATAAGCTGACTCTTGGGCAAAACCTGAACATAAAGGGCCCCCATGCTGTGGTGACTTTCATGAACGCTAAAGGACATCGTCGGCTACCGAATGCCAGACTCACCAAGTACCAAACTTGGCTCTGTGAAAATCCTCGTATAACCATTGAAGTTTGTAACACCCTACACCCGCCACCTTGCTCCCGGTATCAGAGAGCCCTGTCGAGCCTGATTGTGTGGAAGTCTTGGACTCAGTCGACTCTGGCAGACCTGACCTCCGGGACCGGACTTGGGCATCAGTAGACTGGGAACTATACGTGGATGGGAGCAGCTTCTTCAACCCCCAAGGAGAGAGAGGTGCAGGATATGCAGTGGTAACCCTGGACACTCTTGTTGAAGCCAGATCGTTGCCCCAGGCCACTTCAGCCCAGAAAGCTGAACTCATTGCTTTAATTCGGGCCTTAGGACTCAGTGAGGGTGAGACTGTAAACATTTACACTGATTCTCGGTGTCTTTTTAACCCTTCGAGTGCATGGAGCGTGATAGAAAGAAAAGGGCCTATTGAACTCTGAGGGAAAAGACAGAAAATATCAACAAGAAACCTTGCAATGATTAGAAGCAGTATGGAAACCCCACAAGGTGGCAGTTAGGCATTGCAGAGGACACCAGCGAGCTTCCACCTCGGTGGGTTTGGGGAATACCCGCGCTGACTCAGAGGCTCGAAAAGCAGCATCTGCCCCCTTCTGGGCATCAGTGCTCCCTCAAGTACCTGATCTTGGACCTACTTCTTCTAAAAAAGAAAAGGACATTCTCCAGGTAGAGGGAAGGACAAGTGATGGAGGAAGGATGGATTCGGTTACCAGATGGGAGCGTAGCTGTGCCACAGCTGCTAGGAGTTGCAGTTGTACTGGCTGTGCAAGAAACCACCCATCGAGGTCAGGAGTCACTGGAAGAGTTGTTAGGCCGGTATTTCTACATCTCGCCTTTGTCAGCCCTTGCCAAAACGGTGAGGCAGCGGTGTGTTACCTGCCGACAGCATGATGCGAGGCAAGGTCCAGCCGTTCCGCCCGGCATACGAGCTTATGGAGCAGCCCCCTTTGAAGATCTCCAGGTAGACTTCACAGAGATGCCAAAGTGTGGAGGTAACAAGTATTTACTAGTTCTTGGGCGTGCGTACCTACTCTGGGTGGGTGGCGGCCTATCCAACACCAACTGAGAAAGCTCGTGAAGTAACCCGTGTGCTTCTTCGAGATCTGATACCTAGATTTCGACTGCCCTTACGGATCGGCTCAGATAAACGGGCCTGCGTTTTAGGCTCCCTTGGTACAGAAGACGGCAAAGGTATTGGGGATCCCACGGAAACTGCATGGCGCCTCCCGGCCTCAGAGCCCCAGAAAGGTGGAGCAGATGAATCGGACTATCAAAAATAATACTATTGTCTTCCCCGCGAGATATTTAAAACAACACCACAAGGGGCGTCAAACCACCTGCTAAATTTGAGGGAATATTATCCTCTCCCCCACTCCCGCGGCCCCGGATATTAGAGACAATAACACAGGCGTAACGTACACCCACTACTTGATTGGGAATAATATCATCCTCTCCCTTCTCGGATATTAGGAACAATATCACACTGTGCGTGTAGTACTGTCGTGAAATTCAATGGAATGTCATCCTTCGCCTCCCTGGATATGATGAACAATATCACAGGGGATGTACAGCTTCTGAGATATTGGGAGTGATATCATCCTCTCCCCTCTGGAAGTTAGGGACAATATCACAGGGGTAGTGTACACCCTCTGGCATGTTGGCACTAATATCATCCTCCCGCCCACTGGATATTAAAAACCATATCACAAGGGGCGTGTACAGACACTTCGATATTGGTATTAATACCATCCTCTCCCTCTTTGGATATTCGGTGCCGTATTTCAGGTGGGGTATACGCCACCTGCAATATTGGAAGTAATATGATTTTCTCCCCCCGTGGATATCAGAAACGATATCACAGGGGGTGGCGAACAACCCCTGCGATACTTGGAGTGATATCATCGTCTCCCCTCACGATGATTAAGAACAATATCGTAGGGGTGGGGGGTGTACACCCCCTTTCATATTTGATACCATCCTCTTCCCCCCTGGATATTAGGAACAATATCAGGAAGGGACGTAGAGACCCTGCGACCTTTGCTGTCATACAATTGTCTCTCCCCTAGATATTAGGAAAAATGTCACTGGGGATGTGAACAGCCCTGCGATATTGAGAATAGTATCATCCTCTCCCCCCTTGCATATTGGGAACAACATCACAGGTGGGGTGTACTGCCTCTGCGATATTGGGGGTAAAATTTTCCTCTCTTCCCCTGGACATCAGGAAGGGTATCAGAGGGGGAGGGTGTGCATTCCCTGCCATATTCAACGTAACTTCATCCTCTCCCTCCCAGGGTATTCAGAACAATAGGACAGGAGGGGTGTACGCCAACTGCGATATTGAGAGTCGTATCATCCTCTTTCGCTCTGGATCTTAGGAACAATATCACAGGGTTGTGTACACCCCCTGCGATATTGGGAGTACTATCATCCTCTCTCCCTGTGGATATTAGGAAGAGTATCACAGGGCTGTGTAAACCCCCTGCGGTACTGGGAGTAATATCATCCTCTCTCCCTCTGAATAGAGGAAGATTTTCACAGGGGTGTGTACACCCCCTGCGATATTGGGAGTAATGTCATCCTCCCCAAACCTGGATGTTAGCAACGAGATCACAGAGGGGGTGTACACACCCTGCGACATTGGAAGGAATATGATCGTCTCCCCACCTGGATACTGGGAAAGAAAGATATCACAGCGCGGGTATACGTTCCCTACGCTGTTGGCAGTAATCTCATTCTTTTCCTGTCTGGATATGAGGAAGCATATCACAGGGGAGCTGTACAATTACTTCGATATTGGGAGTAATATCATCCTCTATTTTCCTGGATATTGGGCACAAAAACACAAAAGGGTGTACAACCCCTGCGATCTTGGGAGTAATAGCATACTCTCCTTCCCTGGATGTTAGAAAACAGTATCATCAGGGCTCAACATCCCCCGCGATAATGGGAGTCATATTTACTCTTTCACAGGCCATTTGGAACAATACAACAGGGGGTGTTTACAAACAGGGGTGGTGTACACCCCTGTGATATTGGGAGTAACATCATTCTCCCCACCTCCGGATATTAAGAACAATATCCCGGCGGGAGGTGGTACACCCCCAGTGATATTGCGAATAATGTCATCCTCTCCTTCCCTGGATATTAGGAACAATATCACAGGGGGGTGTACACCTTCTGTGATACTGGAAGCAATATCATCCTCTCCCCCGCTGGATATTAGAAAAAAATATCACTCACGGTGTACACCCACTGTGATATTAGGAAGAATATTACAGGGTGTACACCCACTCTGACTTTAAGAGAAATAGCTCCCTCAAATGTCCCAAACAATATCACAGGGTATACAATGATATTTCCCTAGGATATTACAAATACTATCACAGGGTGTACACCCACTGTGATAACACGAGTAATAATACATCCCAAGGATACTACCAAGAATATCACAAGGCTGTACACCCACTATGACATCGGGAGTGATATCTCCCTAGGATACTACGAACACCATCACAGAATGTACACACATGGTGCGCACGCACGGTGATATTAGGAGTACTATCAACGCAGGACATAGTCAATAAGACCACAGGGAGTACATACCTGATGTACACCCACGGCGATGTTATGAGAACTACCTCCCTAGGATAATACGAATAACATCACAGAGTGGACACACATGGTATACACCCACCGTGGCACTAGGACTAATAACTTTCTGAGATATTACCAGTAGCATCACACAACAGAAACACATGGTGTACACCCACTGTAACCTTAGGTGTAATTTCTCCCTACGATATTACGAGTAACATCTCAGTGCATACACACATGGTGAACACCCACTGTGACATTAAGGGTAATATCCCCCTAGGATATTACCAATAACATCACCGGGTGTCCACCCATGGTGTACATGCTCTGTGATGTTAGGGATAATAACTCCCTAGGATATTATGAATAATACCGCAGGGTGTACAGAAACTCTGATATTAGAGGTAATATCTCTCTAGGATATTATGAATAATATCACAGGGTGTACCCCCACTGTGATACTGGGAGCAATATCTCTCTAGGATACTACGAATCATATCAGAATGTACACCCACTGTGATCATAGGAGAAATATCTCTCTGTGATATTACGAATTAGATCACAGAGTGTACACACATGGTGTACATCCACTTTGATATTAGGAGTAATCTCTTCCTAGGACATTACAAATAACATCACAGAGTGTACACCCACTGTAATATTAGGAATCGTATCTCCCTAGGTGATTACAGGTAATATCACAGGGTGTACACCCACTGTGATATTAGGAGTAATATCTTCCTAGGGTATTATGAATAATTTCACAGTCTCTACACACATAATGTACACTCACTGTGATATTAGGAGTAACATCTACCTAGTAGATAACAAATAACATCGCAGGGTGTACCCCCACTTTGATATTAGCTGTAATATTCCTCTAAGTTGTTACAAATAAGATCACAGGGTGTAGAAACATGGTGTACACTCACTGTGATACCAGGAGTCGTATCTCTGTAATATATTATGAATAATATCACAGGTTGTACACCCACTGTATTATTAGGAGTCATATCTCTGTAGGACATTACAATTAATATCACAGGGTGTACAGCCACCCTGATATTAGGAGCAATATCTTTCTAGGATATTACAGATAATATCACAGGGTGTACGCCCACTCTGCTGTCAGGAGCAATATCTCCCTAGGATATCAAAAATCCTATCACGGGGTGTCCAATCTCTGCCTTCCAGGTTCGAAGGGATTCTCCTGCTTCAGCCTCCCGAGTAGCTAGGTTTACGCGCCACCACACCCGGCTAATTTTTTTTTATTTTCACTGGAGACGGGGTTTCACCACGTGGGCCAGGCTGTTCTGGAAGTCCTGACCTCAGGTGATCCATCAGCCTCGGCCGCCCAAAGTGCTGGGATTACAGGTGTGAGGCATGGTGCTGAGCCAAGAGTTATATATTCAATTCATTTGGAAACACAGCTCCCATATTTGAGTGTGCGTGTACTTTTATGAAGAAATGATGTCAGAAAACCTAAGGATGATAATAACTATGAAAAGTAACAGGCACGTGAAAAGGTCCTCCGATTGAGAACTATAAGCTTCGATTTCGGTTTTAGATAATGGGGTCCTAGCTCTTGTGTCGTCCTTTTACATATTCTACATCACAGGAACTTGCAGCACGGTGTCAGAATAAAATAGAGTGTATTTCACGGCTTCTTAATTTCTTTCAATTAGATGAGATCTTTTTCTTAAAGAGAGAAGGACATTTTCATTGCATTGTATTTTTTCTGAAAAGAGTAGGCCGTATTTTACTGAGATCACGGATTTGTTATATATGACGTTTTGGTCTTCTAATATTCTTCAGTGGATTTTCTCTAAAGTGGTATGTACAGAAAGACTTGTATAGCAAAAAAGTAAACCACGTAATAATTCTGAGATTTTTGGAATTGTCACAGCTGAGAAACATTGCTGGCGGTGTATGGTCCCCAAGTGTGAAAGCGTTCCTTGTGAATTGCTTGCATCCAGCATTAAGGGCTGGTTTTTCTCTTTTATTTTTCCAATCCTCTTTCCTTCTCAAGGTGTCCAAGACACACAGAGCCACGGAATCTCACAGGTGTCTGAGAATTCCTCCTCCTGGGACTCTCAGAGGATCCAGAACTGCAGCCCGTCCTCGCTTTGCTCTCCCTGTCCCTGTCCACGTATCTGGTCACGGTGCTGAGGAACCTGCTCAGCATCCTGGCTGTCAGCTCTGACTCCCCCCTCCACACCCCCATGTACTTCTTCCTCTCCAACCTGTGCTGGGCTGACATGGGTTTCACCTCGGCCACGGTTCCCAAGATGATTGTGGACATGCAGTCACATAGCAGAGTCATCTCTCATGCGGGCTGCCTGACACAGATGTCTTTCTTGGTCCTTTTTGCATGTATAGAAGACATGCTTCTGCCTGTGATGGCCTATGACTGCTTTGTAGCCATCTGTCGCCCTCTGCACTACCCAGTCATCGTGAATCCTCACCTCTGTGTCTTCTTCGTTTTGGTGTCCTTTTTCCTTAGCCTGTTGGATTGCCAGCTGCCCAGTTGGATTGTGTTACAATTCACCATCATCAAGAATGTGGAAATCTCTCATTTTGTCTGTGACCCCTCTCAACTTCTCAAACTTGCCTGTTCTGACAGCGTCATCGATAGCATATTCATAGATTTCGGTAGTACTATGTTGGGTTTTCTTGTCGTTTCAGGGATCCTTTTGTCTTACTATAAAATTGTCCCCTCCATTCTAAGGATTTCATCGTCAGATGGGAAGTAGGAAGCCTTCTCCACCTGCGGCTCTCACCTAGCAGTTGTTTGCTGATTTGACGGAACAGGCATTGGCATGTACCTGACTTCAGCTGTGTCACCACCCCCCAGGAATGGTGTGGTGGCATCAGTGATGTACGCTGTGCTCACCCCCATGCTGAACCTTTTCATCTACAGCCTGAGAAACAGGGACATACAAAGTGCCCTGCGGAGGCTGCGCAGCAGAACAGTCGAATCTCATGATCTGTTCCATCCTTTTTCTTGTGTGGGTGAGAAAGGGCAACCACATTCAATCTCTACATCTGCAAATCCTGCCCCTTAGTCACATTATTTTTGTGGCTTGATGGCTTTTATTCCTTTCCGCATTTCCTTTGTGAATATTGCTTTCTTCGTTATGCCTTTAACTGGAATGGGTGAGTATTCTGGGATCCTTTGTTTAGCAGAAACCTCATGACAGAATCCTCTATACCTAGGCGGCCCCTTTTAGTTTCTGAGCAATAACCCGGTCATCCAGGTGGAATCACCACCATCTTTTTATATACACGAAGTCCTCACTTCATTTTGGAATTCCCTGAAAACTGACTTTATGGAAACAATGTACAGGAGGTCCTCCAACACCATTGGTTATTCAAAGTTGTGTAGTTATACTGTTGATGAAAAATAAGTGGTTTCACTATACATAATTTTGCTTCGAGGTGAAGTTTCCAAGAGACTTTCAAAGATGTTAAGTGAGGACATACTGTACATCAAATTCATATCCTCTTCCACAGTTTATGTGGAATTTCTTCATAAACTGCTTCTAGAGAATCTATTTAGGCAGGTTATGTGTAGAGATAAATGTCGCCGTTCCTCAATCTTGGCTTTGAGTCAAATCACCTGGGGAGCTAACACATGATGAGGCCTGGGTCTCAACACCTAAGATTCGGATTTCCTTGCACCTGTGTGAGTACGCGGATTTTTGTTTTTTTTTCTTTTAAAGCACCAGAGGTGGTTCCAATGACGAAGTTTTTAGAGGCATCAAGCTCCAATGAGTAAGAACAGAAATTAATTATAATTTCTTCAAATATTATCTTCAAATGCATTGTCCATCAACACCACACAAATGTTTATTATGCTGTTTTTTCTTACCATTTCGCATTTTCGCATTTTCTATTTCTTTCTTTTCGTTTTTTTTTTTTTTTTTTTTTTTTTGAGTCAGAGTTTCACCCTTGTTGCCCAGGCTGGAGTTCAATGGCACGGTCTGGCTCACTGCAACCTCTGCCTCCCGTATTCAAGCAATTCTCCTGCCTCAGCCTTCCAAGTAGCTGGGATTACAGGCATGCGCTACCATGCCTGGCTAATTTTTTTTTTTTTTTTTTGTATTGTTAGTAGAGACAGTGTTTCTCCATTTTGGTCAGGCTGGTCTTGAACTCCCCACCACAGGTGATCCACCCGCTTCCGCCTCCCAAAGTGCTGGGATTACAGGCATGAGCGACTGCGCCCAGCCACCGCTTAGCATTTACATTTCACATTTGTTGAAGTTATAGATGTATACACACATTGATTGCTGCTTTGTTATACACTTGCGTATACATAAGATGGGAAATAGAAAAGAATAAAATGGGCACAGTATCCCTGAAGTTTCACATTCCTGCTATTTTAAAAATATTTGCTCTTAGAAATTTGTTTCAATTAAGAAACTGTGGCATACACACCCAATGAAGTATTATTCAGCCTAAAAAGGAAGAAAATCCTCTCCGCTGCGGACAAAATGGGTGAGATTGCAGGTCTGTATATTAAATGAAATAAGCCAGGCAGAGGATGACAAATATTTCGTGTCCTCACTTCTATGTAGGAAGAAAAAAGGAAACCTTGGCCAGATGTGGTGGCTCAAGCCTGTAATCCCAGCGCTGTGGGAGGCCGAGTCGCACGGATCACTTCAGTCCAGGAATTTGAGACCAGCCTGGCCAACATGGTGAAACCCCGTCTCTATAGAAAACAGAAACAATTTGCCAGGCGTGGTGATGGGTGTCTGTAGTCTCAGCTACTCGGAGGGCTGAGGCCCAAGAAGCGCTTGAACTCGGGAGGCGGAGGTTGCAGTGAGCCCGGACTGTGCCTGTGTACTCCAACCTGGGCAACAGAAAGAGACTCCATCCCACACACACCTACACACAAAAGGAATCTCAGGAAGGTGGAAAGTATAAAGGTGGTTAGCAGATGCTAGGAAGAAAAGCGGTGGGATGGGGAATGAAGACAAGTGGATAATTGGGTCCCAAAATACAGAAAGATGGAATGAGTGAGTTCTAGTGTTTGATAGTACAGTATGAACATTTTAGTTCACAAGAATTGCTTGCATATTTCCAGATGCTTTGGTAAGAAGCTTCCTAACTTTCTCATTATGCTGGTTTTTAAGCTCTTCTCTTTCTGCTCTTGATATCATGCTGGTTTTTTGTTTTTTGTTTTTTGTTTTGAGATGGAATTTCGCTCTTGTTGCCCAGGCTGGAGTGTCATGGTGCAATCTTGGCTCACCGCAACCTCTGCCTCCTGCGTTCAAGCGATTCTCCTGCCTCCAACTCCCGAGTAGCTGGGATTACAGGCATGCGCCAGCTGCCCAGCTAATGTTGTATTTCTGGTAGAGATGGGGGTTTCTCGCTGTCGCTCAGGCTGGTCTTCAACTCCTGACCTCCGGTGATCCGCCCGCCTCGGCCTCCCAAACTGCTGGGATTACAGGCGTGAGCGACCGCGCCCAGCCCATGCTGTATCCTTATCTGTTGTCGGTTGTTGTTCGTTTGTTTTTGAGCCCAGAAATAACTTCTCACCTATAGGTTCAAATGATTTTTAACATGAGTACTAAGAAAGCTCATTGCTGGAAAAGCAGCCTTTTCAAGAAATGGTGTCGGAGAAACTTGATTTCCACATGCAGAAGAATGAAGGTGGACCCCGTGTCACACCAGGTGCAAAAATTAACACAAACTGGATCAAAGACCTAACCCCAAGGGCTAAAAGTATCATATGCCTAAAAGAAATCATTGGCCACACTTTCATGACATCAGATTGGGCAATGCTCTCTGGGATATGACACCAAAAGCATAGGCAACAAAAGAAAATTAGATTCCTTGGATTACATCTAAATGACAGACACTTTTGTGCAGCGAAAAACACTGTGAACTGAGTGAAAAGATAACCCGTGGATTAGGAAAAATATTTGCAAATCATATATCTCAAAAGAGGCTGATATCCATCATATATAAAGAACAGCTAGAACTAAACAACAAGAAACCCAAAGCATTCCATCAACAATGGTCAGAAGACTCGAGTAGACGTGTCTCCAAAGAAGATATAGCAATGGCCAATAAGCATCTAAAATGATGTTCAAAATCACTAACCATAGGGAAGCGCAAATCAAACAAAGAATGAGATACCACACATTAGGATGGATACGATCAACAAACAAGCATTGGTGAGACTAGAAGGAAATAGGAATGCTCCAATACGATCGGAGGGAATGTAAAACCGTGAAGGAACGGGGAAAGTAGTATGGCGTGCACTGGAAAAATTAGAAACAGTATGCTCAGATGTTCCCGCAGTTGCATTTGTGGGTACCTACCAAAAAGAACTAGAAGCCAGGAGTGGAAGACAGATTTGTACACACACGCTCATAGCAGCATTATTCGCAACAGCCAAAATGTGGAAGCAACCCAAGGGTTCGTGGACAGATGAATGAAAAAGCGCACTGCAGTTCCTTCATACAATGGAAGACTCTCCAGCCTTAAAAAGGCAGGCACTTTTGGCCGGTGCGGCGGCTCACGCCTGTAATCGCAACATCTTGGAAGAACGAGGTGGGCGGATCACCTGAGGTCAGGAATTCAAGACAAGCCTGGCCATCTTGGTGAAACCCTGTCTCTAGTGAAAATGCAAAAAATGAGACGAGCGTGGTGGCGTGTGCCTATAGTCCCAGCTACTCGGGAGGCTGAGGCACAAGAATCGCTGGAACCCGGGAGGCGGAGGTTGCACTGAGCCCAGATTGTGCCGCAGCACTCCAGCCTGGGCGACAGAGTGAGACTGCATGGAAACGCAAAACAAAACAAAGTCAAACAAACAAACAAAAAAAAGGACAGGCACTTCTGACTCAGACCGCAGCATGGATGAACCTCGAAGACATTATCGTCAGTGAAATAAATAAATCCCAAAAGGATAAACACGCCCAGGCTCAGTGGCTCGCACCTGTGACCCCAGCACTTTGGGAGGCTGAGCCAGGTGGATCACTTAAGGTCAGGAGTTCGAGACCAGCCTGGTCAATATGGTGAAAGCTCGTCTCTATTAAAAATACAAAAATTAGCTGGGCGTGGTGGCGGACGCCTGTAATCCCAGCTACTCGTGAGACTGAGACACAAGAATCGCTTGAACCCACGATGTGGAGGTTGCAGTGAGCCGAGATCACACCACCGCACTCCAGCCTGAACGACAGAGAAAGACTCTGTCTCCAAACCAAAAAAATTAAACACGGTATGATTCCACTTTTCTATCAAGTGTCTGGAGTCGTTAAACTCATAGAGTTGCAAACTAGAAAGGTGGCCCCCAGGGGTGGGCGAGAGAGAGGAGTGGAGAGCTTGCTAAATGGGTGCAATTTCCATTTTGAAAGATAAAACTGTTCCGGAGACGGTGGCGGTGATGGCTGCTGAACAATGTGAACGTAATTAATGTCATTAAACTGTAAACTGAAAAAGAGTGGAAATTGTAAATGTTTATACTGGCCATTCTATATGAACTAATATATATTCACAATTTTTAATATTTATACGTGGTATATTTGCCCATAATTAAAGATGAAAATTAAAGCAGTTGGATCTTTCAAAAGAAAAGAAAGAAGCGAAGAATACACACCAGCTTTCTCCTGATGAGAGGAAGAGCCCCAAAGCGTCTATGGACACTCACTGTTCTCCTATCCTTCTTGAATTATTGTGAGGAAATCCTTAGAGGCTGGGGAACTTGGGCGACTCTGGCTAATGAGGAGCTCTGTGCCTTGAGCTCCCCAGACCACAGAATAGTAAATAGTCTGTGCCTCCAGCCCTGCAGTGTGAGGTTCCAGTCCTGTGGGTTCCACACCTGTCACCTGTATCAGGAGGCTCATGTCTCACCCTGTCTTCTTGCCAGCCTCGAGGACGGAGTCTGAGCCTCCACCGTGCTACACACAGGGAGGACACTGGACCTGTTCTCCGCGGTCATGGCCCAGCAGAGGGGAAGGGCAGTTCAGTGAGTGTAGGCAAAAGAAAGAGAGATCAGACTGTTCCTGTGTCTATGTAGAAAGGAAAGACATAAGAGACTTCATTTTGAAAAAGACCTGTATTTTCAACAATTGCTTTCCTGAGATGTTTTTAATGTGTAGCTTTGCCCCAGCCACTTTGACCCAACCTGAAGCTCACAAAAACATGTGTTGTATGAAATCAAGGTTTAAGGGATCTAGGGCTGTGCAGGACGTGCCTTGTTAACAAGATGTTTCCATGAAGTATACTTGGTAGAAATCATCGCCATTCTCTAGTCTCAATAAACCAGGGGCACAATACACTGTGGAAAGCCGCAGGGACCTCTGCCCTTGAAAGCGGCGTGTTGTCCAAGGATTCTCCCCATGTGATAGTCTGAAATGTGGCCTCGTGGGATGAGAAAGACCTGACCGTCCCCGAGCCCTACACCAGTAAAGGGTCTGTGCTGAGGTGGATTAGTCAAAGAGGAAAGCCTCTTGCAGTTGAGAGAGAGGAAGGCCACTGTCTCCTGCCTGCCCCTGGGAACTGAATGTCTCGGTATAAAACCCGATCGTACATTTGTTCAATTCTGAGATGGGGGAAAAACCGCCCTATGGTGGGAGGCGAGACACGTTTGCAGCAATGCTGCCTTGTTATTCTTTACTCCACTGAGATGTTTGGGTGGAGAGAAACATAAATCTGGCTTACGTGCATCTCCAGTCACGGTAGCTTCCCTGGAACTTCCTTATGACATAGATTCTGTTGCTCACCTGTTCGTTGCTGACCTTCTCCTTCTTATCACCCTGCCCTCCTACTACATTTTTTTTTTGCTAAAATAATAAAACTAATAATCAATAAAAACTGAGGGAACTCAGAGGCCGGTGCCTCTGCAGATCCTTGGTATGCTGAGCGCCGCTCCCCTGGGCTCACTGTTGTTTCTCTCTACTTTGTCCCTGTGTCTTATTTCTTTCCTCAGTCTCTCATCCCACCCGACTAGAAATACCCACAGGTGTGGAGGGGCAGGCCACCCCTTCAAGTGAGTGCTGAGGGACGGTCCGGAGCCTTGGTTTCCTTCCTCCTCCTCAGCACAAACAGGAGAGTGCGGTGGGCAGATGGGAGGAGACCAATATGCAAACTGTGCGCTCAGCAGACTGTGGAGTTTCTGTTCTTGGTTGTGATGGGGGTCTCAGACATCTTATTCAAAATTTTGCTTTCCTCCCCCACTGGTTGTCCTTTTCATAGACATCTCACCCATGATAGCAGGGAATCAGTCCCTCTAAACTATTCCCTAAGAACGACAAAAAGATTATGAAGGTGATGATGAGGACAAAGAGGATGACGACAGACACCATGGCATCATGAACCGTTATTGAGGGCTTCCTGAAGGCCAGGCTCTGAGCTCTATGCTCTATGCAGTTTGTTTCATCTCATCTGCGTAGTCTCCACTTTATTAGTGCACATTTCATGATGATTTTACAGACTAGAAAAGGATCAACGCCTTTTCATAGAACTCGTACTAGATCATGAAGTCAAAAAGGGCGAGGTCCAATTTGAACCGGGCAGTCTAAGTCCAGACACATGGCATTTGGCCAGTCCTCTCCCTGCAACCAACCTGCCCTCTCAAATCCTTGTCACTCAGGTGGGTGCCCCTGCTCACTGTGCCCTTCCCTTTGGGGGCTCCTTGTAAGACCACAGCTAGACCAGTGGGTGCCACAATCACTGTGTCAAGTATAGAAAGGGCAGCTGAGATCACATCAAGGATTCCAGAAAGAATGGGCACAGGATCATTCGGGATGCATCTCTCCCTTTCCCCTGTTCCTGGCTTTCCTTACAGCTCTCGACTTCCTCAAAGGAGTCATCAATTCGGAGTTTGGCTTCCATTCCTATTGAGGAAGCTGGAAAGCGTTTCAAAAATGCTCCTCCGATGTGCCTGTGGTTAAGAACTCTGAGCTCTGCTGAAAACTTTTGGAAGCGGGGTGCGGTGGCTCACGCCTGTAATCCCAGCCCTTTGGGAGGCTGAGACAGGTGAATCACAAGGTCAGGGGTTCAAGACCAGCCTGGCCAACATGGTGAAACCCCGTCTCTATTCAAAATAGAAAAAAATTAGCCGGGTGTAGTGGCGGGCGCCTGTCATCTCAGCTACTCGGCAGGTTGAGACAGGAGAATAGCTTGAACCCGGGATGCAGAAGTTGCAGTGAGCCGAGATCCCTCCACCGCACTCCAGCCTGGGCAACAGAATGAGACTCTGTCTCAAAACAACGAAAACAAAACCAAAACCCAAAAAACCCACAATTTTTGGGAGTTTGAAGACCAGGAAGTATAGTACCCGGGACTTAGAGTCTGGCCATGAATTTTGAATACCGCCCTTTCTACTTCTCTGTGTGGCAAGGGGTGAGATGTCCGTCCTCTGAGACTCAGCACTCTCATCTGACTTGATTTCCAGTTGATCCAATGGAAGTGAGCGATGATTAAGCCGATCGTGGGTGCCCGCTGCGTGATCTCTAGCTGACGGATGCATAAAGTAAAGGCAAAGTGGATTTTAGATACATTCCTTAAGATTTTCAGCTTCAACTCCACACAATTCAACGTAAATATCCCCTGACCTGAAGTTCTGGTTTCCCTGCATTCCAGACAGGACATTTTGTTTCGTCCTTCTCTCAGTAAGTACTGAGTACTGTGAGAGGAACAAGTGAGTCTCTTTGGTTTCTGATTCCCCAGAGCCGATATCTTGCTTGGCACATAGGAGGCAGCAAAAGCAAACATCTATGTTGATGATTGAATTGACACTTCCTTGCTTCACCAAAATTGGCTGTCATCAGCGTGACTTTGACTTACTTCTTTTTGTTTTTTGTTTTTTGAGACGGAGTTTTGCTCTCGTTGCCCAGGCTGGCGGGCAGGGGTGTGATCTCGGCTCACTATAGTCTCTGCCTCCCAGGTTCAAGCCATTCTCCTGCCTCAGCCTCCCGAGTAGCTGGGACTACAGGCGCGTGCCGCCATACCGGGAGAAGTTTTTGTACTTTTAGCAGAGGCGGGGTTTCACCATGTTGGCCAGGATGGTCTTGATCTCCTGACCCCGTGATCCGCCCTCCTCGGCCTCCCAAAGTGCTGGGATTACAGGCGTGAGCCACCGCATCCAGCCAAACTTTCTGATGAATACTCTAAGTCCACCTAAGCTAAGGACAGGAGTTAGAGCTTCCATGAATTTTAAAACAAGACCCACCGATTTGAGGAAGCAATTACTCTCTTGAAGGAGAAAAGTCAGAAAACACAATGATGAAATCACTAGGACCTAACTGGCCTGTGGAACTATTTCCTGCTTATGAACTCTCAACTATCATTTCATTTCCAGATGGCATGGTCTCAGCTGTTATACAGTGTTTACGAATGGTCTACATCAAGGGAATTTATATCAATCTAGAAGAATAAACAAAATATTTGAGTTCCTAATTTCCTTTAATTAGGATAACCTTTTCCTTAAAGTGAAGACAATGGTTTTATTACATCTCTTTCTTCGGAAAACATAGGCTGTATTTTCTAGCAATAACGAATTTGTTATATACGATGATCTGGTTCCTGGAATGTTCTTGAAGCTAGTGTCTCTAAGGCAGGTGTGTACAGCAAGACGTGAATAACACAGCAATCGATGTTGAAAGCATTATATGGCAATTGAGTTTGTCAGAACTACCAAATGTTGCTGAGTGTGGATTGCTCTGAAATCTGCAAACATTACTTCTGAATTCCTTGTATCCAAAATGCAGACGCAATGCCGGCTGTTGGTTTACTTGTTTCCGATTTTTCAACCCTCTTTTCTAGGCAAAAGATGTCCAAACGATACAGACCCACAGAATCTAACAGATGTCTCTATATTCCTCCTCCTCGAACTCTCAGAGGATCCAGAACTGCAGCCGGTCGTCGCTGGGCTGTTCCTGTCCATGTGCCTGGTCATGGTGCTGGGGAACCGACTCATCATCCTGGCCGTCAGCACTGACTCCCACCTCCACACCCCCATGTACTTCTTCCTCTCCAACCTGTCCTTGCCTGACATCGGTTTCACCTCCACCACGGTCCCCAAGATGATTGTGGACATCCAATCTCACAGCAGAGTCATCTCCTATGCAGGCTGCCTGACTCAGATGTGTCTCCTGGCCATTTTTGGAGGCATGGAAGAGAGACATGCTCCTGAGTGTGATGGCCTATGAGCGGTTTGTAGCCCTCTGTCACCCTCTATATTGTTCAGCCATCTTGAACCCGTGTTTCTGTGGCTTCCTAGATTTGTGGTCTTTGTTTTCTTTTTCCTCAGTCTTTTAGACTCCCAGCTGCGCAACTTGATTGCCTTACGCATGACCTGCTTCAAGGATGTGGAAATTCCTAATTTCTTCTGGGAACCTTCTCAACTCCCCCATCTTACATTTTGTGACACCTTCACCAGTAACATCCACATGTATTTCCCTGCTGCCGTATTTGGTTTTCTTCCCATCTCGGGGGCCCTTTTCTCTTACGGTAAAATTGTTTCCTCCATTCTGAGGGTTTCATCATCAGGTGGGAAGTATCAACCTTCTCCACCTGTGGGTCTCACCTGTCAGTTGTTTGCTGATTTTACGGAACAGGCGTTGGAGGGTAGCTGGGTTCAGATGTGTCATCCTCCCCGAGAAAGGGTGCAGTGGCCTCAGTGATGTACACGGTGGTCACCCCCATGCTGAACCCCTTCATCTACAGCCTGAGAAACAGGGATATGAAAGGTGTCCTGCGGCGGCCGCACGGCAGCACAGTCTAATCTCAATATCTTCTTATCTGTTCCATTCCTTTTGTAGGGTGGGTTAAAAAAGACAGCAAGGTCAAATAAGAATGATATCACAGGGTGCACACCCACTGTCACATTACGAGTAATACCTCCCTAGGATAGAAAAAATACTGTCACAGAGTACACACACATGGGGTACACCCGTGGTGATATTAGAAGCAGTATCTCCCTGAAATATGATGAAAAATAGCACAGGGTGTGCACACTGTGTGATACGAGGAGTCATATTTACCCTGAATATTATGACTCATATCACGGGTGTACACACACAGGCTACACGCACTGTGATATCGGGAGTTGCATCTCCCTAGGATATTACAAATAATATCACAGGGTATACACTATGTGTGAACATCCACTGTGATGTTTGATATCATATCTCTCTACGAGATTACAAATAATATGAAAGTGTGTGCACCCATGTGACATATTAGGAGTAACATCCTTCTAGGGTATTACAGATAACATCACAAGGTGTACACCTTCTGTGGCCTTTTGCACACAGTTTGTGCCATTCAAGGAAACATCCCCCTAGGATATTACGAATAATAACACAGGCGGTTGACACCCATGGTGTACATCTCCTGTGCCATCAGGAGTAATATTCCCCTAGGATATTACGAATACTATCACAGCAGGTGTACACATATGGTGTTCACCCCATGTGATATTAGGAGGAACATGCCCCTAGGATATTAGGAATAGTATCACAGGCGTTGAATACGCATGATATACACCCCCGATGACATGAAAAGTAACATCCCCCTAAGATAGTATGAATAATATCACAGGGAGTACACCCCGTGTGACATTGGGAGTAACATCCCCCGAGGATATAACGAATAATATCAGGGGGCGTACATGCATTGTGACCCTAGCGGTAACATCTCTTTAGGATATTACAAATAATATCACAGGGTGTACACTGACCATGATATTAGGAGTCCCATTTTCCTAGGATATTATGGATAATATCACAGGAGGTGTTCACACACAACGTGTACACCATGTGTGTACACCCAATGTGATATTTGAAGTCATACGTCCCTAGGATCTTACGACTGTTATCAAAGGGTGTACACCCCATGTGACATTAAAAGTGACATCCCTTTTAGATATTCCGAATGCTATCACCTCTTCCTAGGATAACCCATGTGATAATAGGAGTAACCCCTTCCTAGGATATTACGAATAACATCACAGGGTTTAAACCCCTGTGACATTAAAAGTAACACCCCCTCCTAGGGATATTATGAATAACATCAAAGGGTGTACACCCCTGTGACTTTAAAAGTAACACCCCCCTAGAATATTACAATAATATAACAGGGTGTACACCCCCTGTGACTTTAGGAGTAACACCTCCCTAGGATATTTCAAATGATGTCACTGGGGGCACACCCTCTGTGATATTAGCAGCAACATCTTTCTAGGAGATTACGAATGATATCACAGGGTGTACACTCACTGTGATATTAGAAGGAATACCTCCCTAGGACATAAGCTATCACATCACAGAGTGTACACACATGGTGTACACCCACTGTGTTATTAGAAGCAATATCTCCCTATGATATTAGGAAAAATATCACAGGGTGTACCCTCTGTGGGATACTAGAAGTAATGTTTACCATGGATGTTACAAATAATATCACAGGGTGTACACACATGGGGTACACCCACTGTGACATTAGGAGTTATATCTCCCTAAGATATTGCAAATAATATCCCAGGGGGTGTACCCCATGTGTGTACACCCACTGTCATCATTAAAGTAGTATCTCTCTATAAGATTACAAATAATATCGGAGGCTATACACCCCCTGTGACATCAGGAGTAACATCCCCTTACAATATTGGGAGCAATATTGCACGAGGTACACCCCTGTAACTTTAGGGGTAACATTCCCACAGAATATTACTAATAATATCACAAGGTGTACACGCATTGTGACATTAGGAGTAATATTCAGGTAGCATATTTTCCATACTATCACAGAAGGAACACACCTGTGACATTAAGAGTGACATCCCCCTAGAATAGTAAGAATACTGTCACACGGTGTACACCTCCTGTGATATTAGGAGAATCATCTCACCAGAATATTACGAATAATGCCACAAGGTGTTATCTTCTGTGACATGAGGGGTATAGACCCCCGGGAAATTATGACTACTATCAAAGGGCGTACACCCCTGTGACATTAGGAGTAACATCCTTCTAGAATATCATGAATAATATCACAATGTGTACACCCCTTGTGTCATTAAGAGTAAAATTGCCCTAGGATATTAGGAAATAGAACACAGGGAGTACACGCCGTGTGATATTAGAAGTAACATCCCCCAAGGATATAACGAACAATATCAGAGAATGTACATGCCCTGGGACATGACTAGTAACATCTCTTTAGGATAATACGAACAATATCAAAGGGTGTACATGCAATGTGAAATTAGGAGTGAACTCCCGCTGGGATATTACGAATTTTATGACAGGGTCTACACGCCCTGTGACAATAGTAGTCACGTTGTCCTAAAATATGACGAAGAATATTAAAGTGTGTACAGGACCTGTGATTTACGAGTAACATTTCTAGAGAAGATTACACGTAATATCACTGTGTGTACACCCCGTGTGAGGATAGGAGTCCCATCCAACAAAACTATAATGAATAATTTCACAAGGTTTGCAACATCTGTGACATTGAAAGTAACATTTCCCTAGAATATGACGATAATATCACACAGTGTACACCCTCGGTGATATGAGGAGTGACGTCTTATAAGGGTAATACGAGTAATTTGACAAGGTGTACAAACCCTGTGACATAAGGAGTGACATCCCTCCAGGATATTCCGAATCATAGAAAAGGGAAAATACCCCGTGTGACAATAAAATCAACGTCCCCTTAGGAGATTAAGAATAATAGCACCAGCTGTACACACATTGTGACATTATTATTAACGTCTCGCTATGGTATTGCGAATAATATCAGAGTGTGTAGAGACTTGTGACATCAGGATTCACATTTCGCTACAATATCACGAATAATATCACAGGGTGTATACCCCCTGGGACTTAAGCAGTGGCATCCTCCTACAATATGGAAAATAATGTCCCAGGGTGTTAACAAAGTGCGGCAGCAGAGAAAACACCCGAGGAGAAAGGGAGAAATATCATGCCGTCTTCCCGCCTGGATATTGCGAGCCACATCGCAGGGAGGTGAGGGCGCCCCCAGCGATGCGGGGAGTAATATCACCACAGACTCCCCCACGGGCTATTACGAGCCACATCGCAAGGGCACGGACGACCCCCGTCGAAGAGAAGAGTAATGTCACCCGCTATTCCCACCCTGGATACGACGACCCACAGGGCAGGGGGGCGGGGGACCCACGCAGGCGGGGAGTAATACCACCCCTCACTCCCCAGCTGCATATGACGATCCAGATCGCAGGGGGGAGAAGCAGGCACAGGCTGCGAGGCGGGGACTGGGAGCCAGCCCCTCTTGCCCCCCTGGGCTCTTAGGACCCCCCTCGCAGGGGGGTGAGGCACCCCCCGCGAGGCGGGGGCTGGGAGCCAGCCCCTCTTGCCCCCCTGGGCTCTTAGGACCCCCCTCGCAGGGGGGTGAGGCACCCCCCGCGAGGCGGGGGCTGGGAGCCAGCCCCTCTTGCCCCCCTGGGCTCTTAGGACCCCCCTCGCAGGGGGGTGAGGCACCCCCCGCGAGGCGGGGGCTGGGAGCCAGCCCCTCTTGCCCCCCTGGGCTCTTAGGACCCCCCTCGCAGGGGGGTGAGGCACCCCCCGCGAGGCGGGGGCTGGGAGCCAGCCCCTCTTGCCCCCCTGGGCTCTTAGGACCCCCCTCGCAGGGGGGTGAGGCACCCCCCGCGAGGCGGGGGCTGGGAGCCAGCCCCTCTTGCCCCCCTGGGCTCTTAGGACCCCCCTCGCAGGGGGGTGAGGCACCCCCCGCGAGGCGGGGGCTGGGAGCCAGCCCCTCTTGCCCCCCTGGGCTCTTAGGACCCCCCTCGCAGGGGGGTGAGGCACCCCCCGCGAGGCGGGGGCTGGGAGCCAGCCCCTCTTGCCCCCCTGGGCTCTTAGGTCCCCCCTCGCAAGGGGGTGAGGCACCCCCCGCGAGGCGGGGGCTGGGAGCCAGCCCCTCTTGCCCCCCTGGGCTCTTAGGACCCCCCTCGCAGGGGGGTGAGGCACCCCCCGCGAGGCGGGGGCTGGGAGCCAGCCCCTCTTGCCCCCCTGGGCTCTTAGGTCCCCCCTCGCAGGGGGGTGAGGCACCCCCCGCGAGGCGGGGGCTGGGAGCCAGCCCCTCTTGCCCCCCTGGGCTCTTAGGACCCCCCTCGCAGGGGGGTGAGGCACCCCCCGCGAGGCGGGGGCTGGGAGCCAGCCCCTCTTGCCCCCCTGGGCTCTTAGGACCCCCCTCGCAGGGGGGTGAGGCACCCCCCGCGAGGCGGGGGCTGGGAGCCAGCCCCTCTTGCCCCCCTGGGCTCTTAGGACCCCCCTCGCAGGGGGGTGAGGCACCGCCCGCGAGGCGGGGGCTGGGAGCCAGCCCCTCTTGCCCCCCTGGGCTCTTAGGACCCCCCTCGCAGGGGGGTGAGGCACCCCCCGCGAGGCGGGGGCTGGGAGCCAGCCCCTCTTGCCCCCCTGGGCTCTTAGGACCCCCCTCGCAGGGGGGTGAGGCACCCCCCGCGAGGCGGGGGCTGGGAGCCAGCCCCTCTTGCCCCCCTGGGCTCTTAGGACCCCCCTCGCAGGGGGGTGAGGCACCCCCCGCGAGGCGGGGGCTGGGAGCCAGCCCCTCTTGCCCCCCTGGGCTCTTAGGACCACCCTCGCAGGGGGGTGAGGCACCCCCCGCGAGGCGGGGGCTGGGAGCCAGCCCCTCTTGCCCCCCTGGGCTCTTAGGACCCCCCTCGCAGGGGGGTGAGGCACCCCCCGCGAGGCGGGGGCTGGGAGCCAGCCCCTCTTGCCCCCCTGGGCTCTTAGGACCCCCCTCGCAGGGGGGTGAGGCACCCCCCGCGAGGCGGGGGCTGGGAGCCAGCCCCTCTTGCCCCCCTGGGCTCTTAGGACACCCCTCGCAGGGGGGTGAGGCACCCCCCGCGAGGCGGGGGCTGGGAGCCAGCCCCTCTTGCCCCCCTGGGCTCTTAGGACCCCCCTCGCAGGGGGGTGAGGCACCCCCCGCGAGGCGGGGGCTGGGAGCCAGCCCCTCTTGCCCCCCTGGGCTCTTAGGACCCCCCTCGCAGGGGGGTGAGGCACCCCCCGCGAGGCGGGGGCTGGGAGCCAGCCCCTCTTGCCCCCCTGGGCTCTTAGGACCCCCCTCGCAGGGGGGTGAGGCACCCCCCGCGAGGCGGGGGCTGGGAGCCAGCCCCTCTTGCCCCCCTGGGCTCTTAGGACCCCCCTCGCAGGGGGGTGAGGCACCCCCCGCGAGGCGGGCCTGGGAGCCAGCCCCTCTTGCCCCCCTGGGCTCTTAGGACTCCCCTCGCAGGGGGGTGAGGCACCCCCCGCGAGGCGGGGGCTGGGAGCCAGCCCCTCTTGCCCCCCTGGGCTCTTAGGTCCCCCCTCGCAGGGGGGTGAGGCACCCCCCGCGAGGCGGGGGCTGAGAGCCAGCCCCTCTTGCCCCCCTGGGCTCTTAGGACCCCCCTCGCAGGGGGGTGAGGTACCCCCCGCGAGGCGGGGGCTGAGAGCCAGCCCCTCTTGCCCCCCTGGGCTCTTAGGACCCCCCTCGCAGGGGGGTGAGGCACCCCCCGCGAGGCGGGGGCTGAGAGCCAGCCCCTCTTGCCCCCCTGGGCTCTTAGGATCCGCGGTGGCCTCACAGCCTGTTTACCATATTGTCAGTAATATCATCTCCCCCTCGAGACATTATGAACTGTTTCACAGACGTGTGCACTCCCACGATGTACAGAGGGTGTGCATCCGTCTCTATTGGGAGTAATATCATCCTCTTCCTCCTTGAATGTTAAGAACGGTATCACACGGGTGTTTCTACTCCCTGAGATATCGCGTGTCATATCCTCCTCCCCCACGTTGCCATTGGAAACAATATCAGTGGGGGCGTGTCCACCTTCTGTGACATTTAAAGTAATATCATCCTCTTCCCTCCAGGATCATGGGAACAATGTCCCTGCGGGGTGTCCACTTTCTGCCATATGTGTAGTCATATCACCTCCTCCGCCTTGGAGTATTGTTACGGACCATCTCACACGGGCGTGTACACTTCCTGCGATTCTGGGAGTAATGGCATTCCCTTCTTCCGTGAATATTAGGAGCAAAATCACCAGGTGGATGCACAGCCAGTGCTATATTGGGAGTAACGTCATACTCCACCCCCTGGAGATTATATTCGGGTCAATATCACCGTCTGGGTGTACACCTAGTGCGATATTGAACGTAACATCATGCTTTCTCCCTCCCTGGACATTAGGAGCAATATCAGCGGTGGGTGTACACCCACTGAGGTATTAGGCGTAATAGTAGTAGGAATTATTCCTCATTGATTATTAACATAAATATGAATAACCGATATTGATATTAATATTAAAAAATAATGGCTAATAATTTTCAGATTATTAATATTAATATTAATTATTAGGAGCTAGTATTACTGTTTTCTAACGAATAAGATCAATATCAGCTATTAATATCAGGCGTCATTAATCATTAATATTAATCATTTATTGTTATCGTTAGTATAACTATTGAATATTCATTATCCTTGTTATCGGTATTGATTTAAAAATTATATTATCAATCATTAATATTGATAATTATTAGTGTCAATTAATAATTGAGATGATTAATTGCGGTAAGTCACATTGCGCCCTTCCACCCCTTCCTCGGCAGCTCGTGTACGACCCAAAACGGGGGTACAAATGCCCCTGAGAGAGCAGCGGTATACTGGGATAGATGAGGATGGTCACGTGGCGGGGAGGCGTGTTTTTGGATACCAGCCCTTCACCTCCGTCGACCTTCTCAACTGGAAAAACAATACACCGCCCTATAGCGAAAAGCCGCCAGCCCTAATTGATTTGCTCCAAACTGTTATCCAGACCCACAACCACACCTGGGCTGATTGGCACCAGTTGCTCATGTTCCTCTTTAACAGCGAAGAAAGGCGGAGAGTCCTCCAAGCAGCAACTAAGTGGCTAGAGGAGCGTGCACCTGCTGATTATCAAAACCCCAAAGAGTATGGAAGGACCCAGTTGCCAGGAACCGACCCCCAGTTGGACCCACATGAAAGAGAGAATATGCAAAGGCTAAACCGAGACGGGGAAGCTCTCTTGGAAGGATTAATGAGGGGAGCTCAGAAGGCCACAAACGTTAACAAGGTCTCTGAGGTCATTCAGGGAAAAGAAGAAAGTCCGGCACAATTCTACCAGAGACTGTGTGAGGCCTATGCTATGTATACTCCCTTTCATCCCGATAGCCCTGAAAATCAGCGCATGATTCACATGGCTTTAGTCCGTCAAAGCGCAGAAGACATGAGAAGAAAACTGCAGAAACACGCTGGACTTGCAGGGATGAACACGTCACAATTACTAGAAATAGCTAGCCAGGTGTTTGTAATCAGGGATGCAGTAAGCCGTCAGGAAAACGGCGAAGACAATGGAGGTCAGGCCCGGCGAAACACCGACCTGTTTGCTAGCTGCAGCAATCACAGGGGCCCCCACAAAGAGGCAAGGGAAGGGGGGCCCTGGGAAAGGAACTCAGCTTGGCTGTCAGAGTTTGCAGCGTAACCAGTGTGCTGATGGTAAAGAAATAGGACGGTGGAAGAACAAATGCCCTCAACTCAAAAGAAAACAAGATGACTCAGAGCAGGAGGCCCCGGACAAGGAGGAAGGGGCCCTGCTCAACCTGGCAGGAGGGTTCTTGGACTGAGGGAGACCGGGCTCAAGTGTCCCCAAAGAGCCACTGGTCAGAATGACAGTCGGGGGTGGAGACATTGACTTTCTTGGAGATAGCGGTGCTGAACATTCGCTAGTAACCGCCCCGGTCGCCCCCTTATCCAAAAAGACTATTGACGTCATCGGAGCCACGGGGGTTTCAGCAAAGCAAGCTGTAGGCTTGCCTCGGACTTGTACTGTAGGAGGACATAAAGTCATTCATCAGTTATGGTACATGCCTGACTGTCCCTTGACCTTTTGGGGAAGGGACTTGCTCAGCAAGCTGAGAGCCACTATCTCTCTGACAGAGCACGGCTCTTTGCTGCTAAAGTTACCCGGAACGGGAGTCATTGTGACCCTTATGGTCCCCCGAGAGGAGGAATGGAGACTTTTCTGAACTGAGCCGGGCCAAGAGAGAAGGCCAGCTCTGGCTAAGCGGTGGCCAAGAGTACGGGCAGAAGACAACCCTCCGGGATTGGCCAGTTAAGACTGGGGCCCAGCGGGTTAGGCAAAAACAGGACCCGGTCTCCAGAGAAGCTCTTCAAGGTATCCAGGTCCGTCTCAAGCACCTAAGAACTGTTGCAATTCTTGTTCCTTGTCAGTCTCCATGGAACACTCCCCTCCTGCCTGTTCCCAAGCCACGGACCAAGGACTACCGGCCGGTACAGGATTTGCGCTTGCTTCATCAAGCTACACTGACTTGACATCCAACAGTACCTAACCCGTCCACATTGTTGGGGTTGCTGCCAGCTGAGGACAGCTGCTTCACCTGCTTGGACCTGAAAGATGCTTTCTTTCCTATCAGATTAGCCCCTGAGAGGCAGAGGCTGTTTGCCTTTCAGTGGGAAGATCCGGAGTCAGGTGTCACTACTCAGTACACTTGGACCGGGCTTCCCCAAGGGTTCAAGAACTCCCCCACCACCTTCGGGGAGGCGTTGGCTCCAGACCTCCAGAAGTTTCCCGCCAGAGACCTAGGCTGCGTGTTGCTCCAGTAGGTTGATGACCTTCTGCTGGGACACCCCGCGGCAGTCAGGTGTGCCAAGGAAACAGATGCCCTACACCGGCACCTGGAGGACTGTGGGTATAAGATGTCCAAGAAGAAAGCTCAGATCTGCCGACAGCAGGTACGTGACTTGGGATTTACTATCTGACAGGGCTCGGAACGCAGCCCGGGATCAGAAAGAAAGCAGGTCATTTGCAATCTAGTGGAGCCCAAGAGCAGAAAGCAGGTGAGAGAATTCTTAGGAGCTGTGGGGTTTTGTAGACTCTGGATCCCAAACTTTGCAGTATTAGCCAAGCCTTTGTATGAGGTCACAAAGGGGGCGGGGACCGGGAACCTTTGGAATGCAGATCCCAACAACAGCAAGTCTTTCATGAGTTAAAGGAAAAACTTCTGGCAGCCCCAGCCCTGGGGCTACTCGATCTGACAAAGCCGTTTCCATTGTATGCATCAGAGAGAGAAAAGTTGGCAGCTAGACCTTGAACCCAAACGGTTGGGCTCCGGCCAAGGCCGGCGGCCTACCTCTCTAAACAACTAGACGGGTCTACTAAAGGATGGCCCCCTGTTTGAGGGCCTTGGCAGCAACTGCCCTGCTAGAACAAGAAGCAAATAAGCTGACTCTTGGGCAAAACCTGAACATAAAGGGCCCCCATGCTGTGGTGACTTTCATGAACGCTAAAGGACATCGTCGGCTACCGAATGCCAGACTCACCAAGTACCAAACTTGGCTCTGTGAAAATCCTCGTATAACCATTGAAGTTTGTAACACCCTACACCCGCCACCTTGCTCCCGGTATCAGAGAGCCCTGTCGAGCCTGATTGTGTGGAAGTCTTGGACTCAGTCGACTCTGGCAGACCTGACCTCCGGGACCGGACTTGGGCATCAGTAGACTGGGAACTATACGTGGATGGGAGCAGCTTCTTCAACCCCCAAGGAGAGAGAGGTGCAGGGTATGCAGTGGTAACCCTGGACACTCTTGTTGAAGCCAGATCGTTGCCCCAGGCCACTTCAGCCCAGAAAGCTGAACTCACTGCTTTAATTCGGGCCTTAGGACTCAGTGAGGGTGAGACTGTAAACATTTACACTGATTCTCGGTGTCTTTTTAACCCTTCGAGTGCATGGAGCGTGATAGAAAGAAAAGGGCCAATTGAACTCTGAGGGAAAAGACAGAAAATATCAACAAGAAACCTTGCAATGATTAGAAGCAGTATGGAAACCCCACAAGGTGGCAGTTAGGCCTTGCAGAGGACACCAGCGAGCTTCCACCTCGGTGGGTTTGGGGAATTCCCGCGCTGACTCAGAGGCTCGAAAAGCAGCATCTGCCCCCTTCTGGGCATCAGTGCTCCCTCAAGCACCTGATCTTGGACCTACTTCTTCTAAAAAAGAAAAGGACATTCTCCAGGTAGAGGGAAGGACAAGTGATGCAGGAAGGATGGATTCGGTTACCAGATGGGAGCGTAGATGTGCCACAGCTGCTAGCAGTTGCAGTTGTACTGGCTGTGCAAGAAACCACCCATCGAGGTCAGGAGTCACTGGAAAAGTTGTTAGGCCGGTATTTCTACATCTCGCCTTTGTCAGCCCTTGCCAAAACGGTGAGGCAGCGGTGTGTTACCTGCCGACAGCATGATGCGAGGCAAGGTCCAGCCGTTCCGCCCGGCATACGAGCTTATGGAGCAGCCCCCTTTGAAGATCTCCAGGTAGACTTCACAGAGATGCCAAAGTGTGGAGGTAACAAGTATTTACTAGTTCTTGGGCGTGCGTACCTACTCTGGGTGGGTGGCGGCCTATCCAACACGAACTGAGAAAGATCGCGAAGTAACCCGTGTGCTTCTTCGAGATCTGATACCTAGATTTCGACTGCCCTTACGGATCGGCTCAGATAAACGGGCCTGCGTTTTAGGCTCCCTTGGTACAGAAGACGGCAAAGGTATTGGGGATCCCACGGAAACTGCATGGCGCCTCCCGGCCTCAGAGTCCCAGAAAGGTGGAGCAGATGAATCGGACTATCAAAAATACTACTCTTGTCTTCCCCGCGAGATATTTAAAACAACACCACAAGGGGCGTCAAACCACCTGCTAAATTTGAGGGAATATTATCCTCTCCCCCACTCCCCCGGCCCCGGATATTAGAGACAATAACACACGGGTAACGTACACCCACTGCTTTATTGGGAGTAATATCATCTTCTCCCTTCTTGGATATTAGGAACAATATCACACTGTACGTGTAGTCCTGTCGTGAAATTCAATGGAATGTCATCCTTCACCTCCCTGGATATGACGGACAATATCACAGGGGATGTACAACTTCTGAGATACTGGGAGTGATATCATCCTCTCCCCTCTGGAAGTTAGAGACAATACAACAGGGGTAGTGTACACCCTCTGGCTTGTTGGCACTAATATCATCCTCCCGCCCACTGGACATTAAAAACCGTATCACAAGGGGCGTGTACAGACACTTCGATATTGGTATTAATACCATCCTCTCCCTCTTTGGATATTCGGTGCCGTATTTCAGGTGGGGTATACGCCACCTGCAATTTTGGAAGTAATATGATTTTCTCCCCCCATGGATATCAGAAACCATATCACAGGGGGTGGTGAACAACCCCTGCGATATTTGGAGTGATATCATCGTCTCCCCTCACGATGATTAAGAACAATATCGTAGGGGTGGGGGGTGTACACCCCCTTTCATATTTGATACCATCCTCTTCCCCCCTGGATATTAGGAACAATATCAGGAAGGGACCTAGAGACCCTGCGACCTTTGCTGTCATACAATTGTCTCTCCCCTAGATATTAGGAAAAATGTCACTGGGGATGTGAACAGCCCTGCGATATTGAGAATAGTATCATCCTCTCCCCCCTTGCATATTGGGAACAACATCACAGGTGGGGTGTACTGCCTCTGCGATATTGGGAGTAAAATTTTCCTCTCTTCCCCTGGACATCAGGAAGGGTATCAGAGGGGGAGGGTGTGCATTCCCTGCCATATTCAACGTAACTTCATCCTCTCCCTCCCAGGGTATTCAGAACAATAGGACAGGAGGGGTGTACGCCAACTGCGATATTGAGAGTCGTATCATCCTCTTTCGCTCTTCATATTAGGAACAATATCACAGGGTTGTGTACACCCCCTGCGATATTGGGAGTAATATCATCGTCTCTCCCTGTGGATATTAGGAAGAGTATCACAGAGCTGTGTAAACCGCCTGCGGTACTGGAAGTAATATCATCCTCTCTCCCTCTGAATAGAGGAAGATTTTCACAGGGGTGTGTACACCCCCTGCGATATTGGGAGTAATGTCATCCTCCCCAAACCTGGATGTTAGCAACGAGATCACAGAGGGGGTGTACACACCCTGCGACATTGGAAGGAATATGATCGTCTCCCCACCTGGATACTGGGAAAGATATCACAGCGCGGGTATACGTTCCCTACGCTGTTGGCAGTAATCTCATTCTTTTCCTGTCTGGATATGAGGAAGCATATCACAGGGGTGCTGTACAATTACTTCGATATTGGGAGTAATATCATCCTCTATTTTCCTGGATATTGGGCACAAAAACACAAAAGGGTGTACAACCCCTGCGATCTTGGGAGTAATAGCATACTCTCCTTCCCTGGATGTTAGAAAACAGTATCATCAGGGCTCAACACCCCCCGCGATAATGGGAGTCATATTTACTCTTTCACAGGCCATTTGGAACAATACAACAGGGGGTGTTTACAAACAGGGGTGGTGTACACCCCTGTGATATTGGGAGTAACATCATTCTCCCCACCTCCGGATATTAAGAACAATATCCCGGCGGGAGGTGGTACACCCCCAGTGATATTGCGAATAATGTCATCCTCTCCTTCCCTGGATATTAGGAACAATATCACAGGGGGGTGTACACCTTCTGTGATACTGGAAGCAATATCATCCTCTCCCCCGCTGGATATTAGAAAAAAATATCACTCACGGTGTACACCCGCTGTGATATTAGGAAGAATATTACAGGGTGTACACCCACTCTGACTTTAAGAGAAATAGCTCCCTCAAATGTCCCAAACAATATCACAGGGTATACAATGATATTTCCCTAGGATATTACAAATACTATCACAGGGTGTACACCCACTGTGATAACACGAGTAATAATACATCCCAAGGATACTACCAAGAATATCACAAGGCTGTACACCCACTATGACATCGGGAGTGATATCTCCCTAGGATACTACGAACACCATCACAGAATGTACACACATGGTGCGCACGCACGGTGATATTAGGAGTACTATCAACGCAGGACATAGTCAATAAGACCACAGGGAGTACATACCTGATGTACACCCACGGCGATGTTATGAGAACTACCTCCCTAGGATAATACGAATAACATCACAGAGTGGACACACATGGTATACACCCACCGTGGCACTAGGACTAATAACTTTCTGAGATATTACCAGTAGCATCACACAACAGAAACACATGGTGTACACCCACTGTAACCTTAGGTGTAATTTTTCTCTACGATATTACGAGTAACATCTCGGTGCGTACACACATGGTGAACACCCACTGTGACATTAAGGGTAATATCCCCCTAGGATATTACCAGTAACATCACCGGGTGTCCACCCATGGTGTACACGCTCTGTGATGTTAGGGATAATAACTCCCTAGGATATTATGAATAATACCGCAGGGTGTACAGAAACTGTGATATTAGAGGTAATATCTCTCTAGGATATTATGAATAATATCACAGGGTGTACACCCACTGTGATACTGGTAGCAATATCTCTCTAGGATAGTAGGAATAATATCAGAGTGCACACCCACTGTGATAATAGGAGAAATATCTCTCTGTGATATTAGGGATTAGATAACAGAGTGTACACACATGGTGTACATCCACTTTGATATTAGGAGTAATCTCTTCCTAGGACATTACAAATAACATCGCAGAGTGTACAGCCACTGTAATATTTGGAATCCTATCTCCCTAGGTGATTACAAGTAATATCACAGGGTGTACACCCACTGTGATATTAGGAGTAATATCTTCCTAGGGTATTATGAATAATTTCACAGTCTCTACACACATAATGTACACTCACTGTGATATTAGGAGTAACATCTACCTAGTAGATAACAAATAACATCGCAGGGTGTACCCCCACTTTGATATTAGCTGTAATATTCCTCTAAGTTGTTACAAATAAGATCACAGGGTGTAGAAACATGGTGTACACTCACTGTGATACCAGGAGTCGTATCTCTGTAATATATTATGAATAATATCACAGGTTGTACACCCACTGTATTATTAGGAGTCATATCTCTGTAGGACATTACAATTAATATCACAGGGTGTAGCGCCACCCTGATATTAGGAGCAATATCTTTCTAGGATATTACAGATAATATCACAGGGTGTACGCCCACTCTGCTGTCAGGAGCAATATCTCCCTAGGATATCAAAAATCCTATCACAGGGTGTCCAATCTCTGCCTTCCAGGTTCGAAGGGATTCTCCTGCTTCAGCCTCCCGAGTAGCTAGGTTTACGCGGCACCACACCCGGCTAATTTTTTTTTATTTTCACTGGAGACGGGGTTTCACCCCGTTGGCCAGGCTGGCCTGGAACTCCTGACCTCAGGTGATCCATCAGCCTTGGCCGCCCAAAGTGCTGGGATTACAGGTGTGAGGCATGGTGCTGAGCCAAGAGTTATATATTCAATTCATTTGGAAACACAGCTCCCATATTTGAGTGTGCATGTACTTTTATGAAGAAATGATGTCAGAAAACATAAGGATGATAATAAATAAGAAAAGTAACAGGCATGTTAAAAGGTCTTCTGATTGAGAACTATAAGCTTCGATTTCGTTTATAGATAATGGGGTCCTAGCTCTTGTGTCGTCCTTTTACATGTTCTACATCAAAGGTATTTGTAGCACGGTGTCAGAATAAAATAGAGTGTATTTCACGGCTTCTTAATTTCTTTCAATTAGATGAGATCTTTTTCTTAAAGAGAGAAGGACATTTTCATTGCATTGTATTTTTTCTGAAAAGAGTAGGCCGTATTTTACTGAGATCACGGATTTGTTATATATGATATTTTGGTCTTCTAATATTCTTCAGTGGATTTTCTCTAAAGTAGTATGTACAGAAAGACTTGTATAGTAAAAAAGTAAACCACGTAATAATTCTGAGATTTTTGGAATTGTCACAGCTGAGAAACATTGCTGGCGGTGTATGGTCCGCAAGTGTGAAAATGTTCCCTGTGAATTCCTTGCGTCCAGCATTAAGGGCTGGTTTTTCTCTTTTATTTTTCCAATCCTCTTTCCTTCTCAAGGTGTCCAAGACACACAGAGCCACGGAATCTCACAGGTGTCTGAGAATTCCTCCTCCTGGGACTCTCAGAGGATCCAGAACTGCAGCCGGTCCTCGCTTTGCTCTCCCTGTCCCTGTCCATGTATCTGGTCACGGTGCTGAGGAACCTACTCAGCATGCTGACTGTCAGCTCTGACTCCCCCCTCCACACCCCCATGTACTTCTTCCTCTCCAACCTGTGCTGGGCTGACATGGGTTTCACCTCGGCCACGGTTCCCAAGATGATTGTGGACATGCAGTCACATAGCAGAGTCATCTCTCATGCGGGCTGCCTGACACAGATGTCTTTCTTGGTCCTTTTTGCATGTATAGAAGACATGCTTCTGCCTGTGATGGCCTATGACTGCTTTGTAGCCATCTGTCGCCCTCTGCACTGCCCAGTCATCGTGAATCCTCACCTCTGTGTCTTCTTCGTTTTGGTGTCCTTTTTCCTTAGCCTGTTGGATTCCCAGCTGCACAGTTGGATTGTGTTACAATTCACCATCATCAAGAATGTGGAAATGTCTCATTTTGTCTGTGACCCCTCTCAACTTCTCAAACTTGCCTGTTCTGACAGCGTCATCGATAGCATATTCATAGATTTCGATAGTACTATGTTGGGTTTTCTTGTCATTTCAGGGATCCTTTTGTCTTACTATAAAATTGTCCCCTCCATTCTAAGGATTTCTTCGTCAGATGGGAAGTAGGAAGCCTTCTCCACCTGCGGCTCTCACCTAGCAGTTGTTTCCTGATTTGACGGAACAGGCATTGGCATGTACCTGAATTCAGCTGTGTCACCACCCCCCAGGAATGGTGTGGTGGCATCAGTGATGTACGCTGTGCTCACCCCCATGCTGAACCTTTTCATCTACAGCCTGAGAAACAGGGACATACAAAGTGCCCTGCGGAGGCTGCGCAGCAGAACAGTCGAATCTCATGATCTGTTCCATCCTTTTTCTTGTGTGGGTGAGAAAGGGCAACCACATTCAATCTCTACATCTGCAAATCCTGCCCCTTAGTCACATTATTTTTGTGGCTTGATGGCTTTTATTCCTTTCCGCGTTTCCTTTGTGAATATTGCTTTCTTCGTTATGCCTTTAACTGGAATGGGTGAGTATTCTGGGATCCTTTGTTTAGCAGAAACCTCATGACAGAATCCTCTATGCCTAGGCGGCCCCTTTTAGTTTCTGAGCAATAACCCTGTCATCCAGGTGGAATCACAACCATCTTTTTATATACACGAAGTCCTCACTTCACTTTGGAATTCCCTGAAAACTGACTTTATGGAAACAATGTACAGGAGCTCCTCCAACATCGTTGGTTGTTCAAAGTTGTGTAGTTATACTGTTGATGAAAAATAAGTGGTTTCACTATACATAATTTTGCTTCGAGGTGAAGTTTCCAAGAGACTTTCAAAGATGTTAAGTGAGGACATACTGTACATCAAATTCATATCCTCTTCCACAGTTCATGTGGAATTTCTTTATAAACTGCTTCTAGAGAATCTACTTAGGCAGGTTATGTGTAGAGATCCAGTCGCCGTTCCTCAATCTTGGCTTTGAGTCAAATCACCTGGGGAGCTTACAAATGATGAGGCCTGGGTCTCAACACCAGAGATTCGGATTTCCCTGCACCTGTGTGAGTATGTAAATTTTTTTTTTTCTTATAAACACCAGAGATGTTTCCAATGACGAAGTTTTTAGAGACGTCAAGCTCCAATGTGTAAGAACAAAAATTAATTGTAACATGATTTCTTCAAATATTATCTTCAAATGCATTGTCTATCAACACCATACAAATGTTTATTATGCTGTTTTTTCTTACCATTTCGTATTTTCTATTTCTTTCTTTTCCTTTTTTTTTTTTTTTTTTGAGTAAGATTTTCACCTTTGTTGCCCAGGCTGGATTTCAATGGCACGGTCTCGGCTCACTGCAACCTCTGCCTCCTGTATTCAAGCAATTCTCCTTCCTCAGTCTTCCAAGTAGCTGGGATTACAGGCATGCGCTGTCATGCCTGGCTAATTTTATTTATTTATTTATTTTTTTATTGTTAGTAGAGACAGTGTTTCTCCATTTTGGCCAGGCTTGTCTTGAACTCCCGACCTCAGGTGATCCACCCGCTTCCGCCTCCAAAAGTGCTGGGATTACAGGCATGAGCGACCCCGCCCTGCCACGACTTAGAATTTACATTTCACATTTGTTGAAGTTATAGATTTATACACACATTGATTGCTGCTTTGTTATACACTTGCATACACATAAGATGTGAAATAGAAAAGAATAAAATGGGCACAGTATCCCTGAAGTTTCACATTCGAAGACATTTTAAAAATACTTGCTCTCTTGAAATTTATTTCAATTAAGAAACTGTGGTATACACACCCAATGAAGTATTATTCAGCCTACAAAGGAAGAAAATCCTCTCCGCTGCGGACGAAATGTGTGAGATTGCAGGTCTGTATATTAAATGAATTAAGCCAGGCACAGAATGACAAATATTTCGTGTCCTCACTTCTATGTAGGAAGAAAAAAGGAAACCTTGGCCAGGTGTGGTGGCTCAGGCCTGTAATCCCAGCACTGTGGGAGGCCGAGTCGCACGGATCACATGAGTCCAGGAGTTGGAGACCCGCCTAGCCAACACGGTGAAACCCCGTCTCTACGGAAAACACAAGCAATTAGCCGGGCGTGGTGATGGGTGCCTGTAGTCTCAGCTACTCAGAGAGCTGAGGCACAGGAAGCGCTTGAACTCGAGAGGTGGAGGTTGCAGGGAGCCTGGACTGTGCCTGTGTACTCCAACCTGGGCAACAGAAAGAGACTCCATCCCACACACACCTACACACAAAAGGAATCTCAGGAAGGTGGAGAGTATAAAGGGGGTTAGCAGACGCTAGGAAGAAAAGGGGTGGGATGGGGAATGAAGACAAGTGGACAACTGGGTCCCAAAATACAGGAAGATAGAATAAGTGAGTTCTAGTGTTTGTTAGTACGGTATGAACATTTTAATTCACGAGAATTGCTTGCATATTTTCAGATGCTTTGGTAAGAAGCTTCCTTTCTCATTATGCTGGTTTGTAAGCTCTTCCCTTTCTACACTTGAAATCATGCTGGTTTTTTGTTTTTCGTTTTTTGTTTTGAGATGGAATTTCGCTCTTGTGGCCCAGGCTGGAGTATCATGGTGCAATCTTGGCTCACCGCAACCTCTGCCTCCTGGGTTCAAGCGATTCTCCTGCCTCCACCTCCCAAGAGGCTGGGATTACAGGCATGAGCCAGCACGCCCAGCTAATGTTGTATTTCTAGTAGACACGGGGGTTTCTCCCTGTCGGTCAGGCTGGCCTTCAACTCCTGACCTCAGGTGATCCGCCCGCCTCGGCCTCCCAAAGTGCTGGGATTACAGGCGTGAGCGACCGCGCCCGGCCCATGCTGTATCCTTATCTGTTGTCGGTTGTTGTTTGTTTGTTTTTGAGCCCAGAAATAACTTCTCACCTATATGTTCAAATGATTTTTAACATGAGTGCTAAGAAAACTCATCGGTGGAAAAGCAGCCTTTTCAAGAAATGGTGTCGGAGAAACTTGATTTCCACATGCGGAAGAATGAAGGTGGACGCCATGTCACACCAGGTGCAAAAATTAACACAAACTGGATCAAAGACCTAACCCCAAGGGCTAAAAGTATCATACGCGTAAAAGAAAACATTGGCCACACTTTCATGACATCAGATTGGGCAATGCTCTCTGGGATATGACACCAAAAGCATAGGCAACAAAAGAAAATTAGATTCCTTGGATTACATCTAAATGACAGACACTTTTGTGCAGCGAAAAACACTGTGAACTGAGTGAAAAGATAACCCGTGAATTCGGAAAAATATTTGCAAATCATATATCTGAAAAGAGGCTGATATAGATCACATATAAAGAACAGCTAGAACTAAACAACAAGAAACCCAAAGCATTCCATCAACAATGGTCAGAAGACTCGAGTAGACGTGTTCCTAAAGAAGATATAGCAATGGCCAATAAGCATCTAAAATGATGTTCAAAATCACTAATCATAGGGAAGCGCAAGTCAAACAAAGAATGAGATACCACACATTAGGATGGATATGATAAACAAACAAGCATTGGTCAGACTAGAAGGAAATAGGAATGCTCGAATACGATCAGAGGGAATGTAAAACCGTGAAGGAACGGAGAAAATAGTATGGCGTGCACTGGTAAAATTAGAAACAGTATGATCAGATGTTCCCGCAGTTGCATTTGTGGGTACCTACCAAAAAGAATTAGAAGCCAGGAGTGGAAAACAGATTTGTACACACATATTCATAGCAGCATTGTTCGCAACAGCCAAAATGTGGAAGCAACCCAAGGGTTCGTGGACAGATGAATGAGAAAGCACACTGCAGTTCCTTCATATAATGGAAGACTATCCAGCCTTAAAAAGGCAGGCACTTTTAGCCGGTCCGGCAGCTCACGCCTGTAATCGCAGCATCTTGGAAGAACGAGGTGGGCGGATCACCTGAGGTCAGGAATTCAAGACAAGCCTGGCCATCTTGGTGAAACCCTGTCTCTAGTGAAAATGAAAAAATTAGACGAGCGTGGTGGCGTGTGCCTATAGTCCCAGCTACTCGGGAGGCTGAGGCTCAAGAATCGCTGGAACCTGGGAGGCGGAGGTTGCAGTGAGCCCAGATTGTGCCGCTGCTCTCCAGCCTGGGCGACAGAGTGAGACTCCATGGAAATGCAAAACAAAACAAAGTCAAACAAACAAACAAAAAAAAGGACAGGCACTTCTGACGCAGACCGCAACATGGATGAACCTTGAAGACATTATGATCAGTGAAATAAATAAATCCCAAAAGGTTAAACACGCCCAGGCTCAGTGGCTTGCACCTGTAACCCCAGCCCTTTGGGAGGCTGAGCCAGGTGGATGACTTAAGGTCAGGAGTTCGAGACCAGCCTGGCCCATATGGTGAAGTCTCGTCTTTATTAAAAATACAAAAATTAGCTGGGCGTGGTGGCGTACGCCTGTAATCCTAGCTACTCGGGAGACTGAAACACAAGAATCGCTTGAACCCACGATGTGGAGGTTGCAGCGAGCCGAGATCACACCACTGCACTCCAGCCTGGACGACAGAGAAAGACTCTGTCTCCAAACCAAACAAATTAAACACGGTATGATTCCACTTATCTATCAAATGTGTAGAGTAGTTAAACTCATAGAGTTGCAAACTAGAAAGGTGGCCCCCATGGGTGGGCGACAGAGAGGAGTGGAGAGTTTCGTGAATGGGTGCAATTTCCATTTTGAAAGATAAAACTGTTCCGGAGACGATGGCAGTGACGGTTGCTAAACAATGAGAAAGTACTTAATGTCATTAAACTGTAAACTGAAAAAGAATGGAAATTGTAAATGTTTATACGGCCATTCTATATAATCTAATATATATTTATAATTTTCAATACTTATATGTGGTATATTTTCCCATAATAAAAGATGAAAATTATAGCTGTTGGATCTTTACAAAGAAAAGAAAGAAGTGAAGAATACACACCAGCTTTCTCCTGATGAGAGGAAGAGCCCCAAAGCCTCTATGGACACTCACTTTTCTCCTCTCCTTCTTGAATTATTATGAGGAAATCCTCAGAGGCTGGGGAACTTGGGCGACTCTGGCTAATGAGGAGCTCTGTGCCTTGAACTCCCCAGACCACAGAATAGTAAATAGTCTGTGCCTCCAGCCCTGCAGTGTGAGGGTCCAGTCCTGTGGGTTCCACACCTGTCACCTGTATCAGGAGGCTCATGTCTCACCCTGTCTTCTTGCCAGCCTCGAGGACGGAGTCTGAGCCTCCATCGGGCACCATGCAGGGAGTACAGTGGACCTGTCCTCCGTGGTCATGGCCCAGCAGAGGGGAAGGGCAGTTCAGTGAGTGTAGGCAAAAGAAAGAGAGATCAGACTGTTACTGTGTCTATGTAGAAAGGAAAGACATAAGAGACTCCATTTTGAAAAAGACCCGTACTTTCAACAATTGCTTTGCTGAGATGTTGTTAATGTGTAGCTTTGCCCCAGCCACTTTGACCCGACCTGAAGCTCACAAAAACATGTGTTGTATGAAATCAAGGTTTAAGGGATCTAGGGCTGTGCAGGACGTGCCTTGTTAACAAAATATTTACAAGGAGTATACTTGGTAAAAGTCATCGCCATTCTCTACTCTCAATAAACCAGGGGCACAATACACTGTGGAAAGCCGCAGGGACCTCTGCCTTTGAAAGCGGCATATTGTCCAAGGTTTCTCCCCATGTGATAGTCTGAAATGTGGCCTCGTGGGATGAGAAAGACCTGACCGTCCCCGAGCCCTACACCCGTAAAGGGTCTGTGCTGAGGTGGATTAGTCAAAGAGGAAAGCCTCTTGCCGTTGAGAGAGAGGAAGGCCACTGTCTCCTGCCTACCCCTGGGAACTGAATGTCTCGGTATAAAGCCTGATTGTACACTTGTTCAATTCTGAGATGTGGGAAAATCCGCCTTATGGTGGGAGGCGAGACATGTTTGCAGCAATGCTGCCTTGTTATTCTTTACTCCACTGAGATGTTTGGGTGGAGAGAAACATAAATCTGGCTTACGTGCATCTCCAGTCACAGTAGCTTCCCTGGAACTTCCTTATGACATAGATTCTATTGCTCACATGTTCGTTGCTGACCTTCTCCTTCTTATCACTCTGCCCTCCTACTACATTCCTTTTTGCTAAAATAATAAAAATAATAATCAATAAAAACTGAGGGAACTCACAGGCTAGTGCCGGTGCAGGTCCTTGGTATGCTGAGCACCGGTCTCCTGGGCCCACTGTTGTTTCTCTATACTTTGTCTCTGTGTCTTATTTCTTTTCTCAGTCTCTCAACCCATCTGACTAGAAATACCCACAGGTGTGGAGGGGAAGGCGACTCCTTCAAGCGAGTGCTGGGATTATCGGGAGCCTTGTTTTCCTTCCTCCTCCTCAGGACAAACGGGAGAGTGCGGTGGGCAGATGTGAGGAGACCAATGTGCAAACTGTCCACTCAGCAGACTGTGGAGTTTCTGTTCTTGGTTGTGCTGGGGGTCTCAGAAATCTTATTCAAAATTTTGCTTTCCTCCCCCATTGGTTGTCCTTTTCATAGACATCTCACCCATGATAGCAGGGAATCAGCCCCTCTAAACTATTCCCTAAGAACAACAAAAAGTTTATGAAGGTGATGATGAGGATAAAGAGGATGACGACAGACACCATGGCATCATGAACCCTTACTGAGGCTTCCTAAAGGCCATGCTCTGAGCTCTCTGCTCTATGCAGCTTCTTTCATTTCATCTGTGTAGTCTCCACGTTATTAGTGCATATTTCATGGTGATTTTACAGACTAGAAAAGGAGCAACGCATTTTCATATAGCTTGTACCAGATCACGAAGTCAAAAAGGGTGAAGTCCAATTTGAACCGGGCAGTCTAAGTCCAGACACATGGCATTTGGCCAGTCCTCTCCCTCAATCCAACCTGCCCTCTCAAATCCTTGTCACTCAGGCCGATGCCCCTGCTCACTGTGCCCTTCTCTTTGGGGGTTCCTTTTAGACCACAGCTAGACCAGTGGGTGCCACAATCACTGTGTCAAGTATAGAAAGGGCAGCTGAGATCACATCAAGGATTCCAGAAAGAATTGGCACAGGATCATTCGCGACGCATCTCTCCTTTCCCCCTGTTCCTGGCTTTCCTTACAGCTCTCGACTTCCTCAAAGGAGTCATCAATTCGGGGTTTGGCTTCCATTTCTATTGAGGAAGCATGAAAGTGTTTCAAAAATGCTCCTCCGACGTGCCTGTGGTTAAAACCTCTGAGCTCTTCTGAAAACTTTTGGAAGCTGGACGCGGTGGCTCACACCTGTAATCCCAGCCCTTTGGGAGGCTGAGGCAGGCGAATCACAAGTTCAGGATTTCGAGACCAGCCTGGCCAACATGGTGAAACTCTGTCTCTACTAAAAATACAAAAAAAAAGAAAAAATAGCCAGGCATGGTGTCTTATGCCTGTAATCCCAGCTACTGCGGAGGCTGAGGCAGGAGACTCCTTTGAAGCCGGGAGACAGAGGTTGCAGTGAGCCGAGACTACTCCACTGCACTCCAGCCTGGGCGACAGAGCAAGACTCTGTGCCAAAAAAATAAATAAATAAAAATTACAAAAAAAAGTGCTTGAATGGGCTTGGCAAACTTTAACCATTAGCTCACGTACCACTTTGGAAGGGCATACCTTCAGTCACTTCACCCTTTAATCCCTTTGCTCAAGACTAAAGTTCTGAGAGGAAACCTAATCGGCTGAGTTGTGTCCATGTGCGCAGTGCAGGAAAGGATGCAGCGGGAGGCGGCTCCAGGGATGTCTTTGGCTTGCATCATGAGGCAGCAGGCGCCTGGATTATCCACCCTAACAAATCTGGACAAAGGAAAACGAGGTTCTCTGCGGAAGGAGACATAGAGCCCAAGGATCTAACCAAGAGACAAATAGTCATCCTGTCTTGTCATTTTCTGTTACACATGTGTGTACCTTATCTTACGCTTACCACTTTGCTTCCTTTCTCTCCTTTAATTGCACCCTGCTGCCAAAAGTTTAAATAAAATGAAAGTATTGAGATAGCTCAGTAACTGACTTTTGGTCAGGTGCCTTTTCATATAGTGAACAGCTGCCCAAACAATTGTCTCTGTCACTGTGCAAATTTGCAAGCGTTTGCATGATCACTCCCAATCCCCCAACACAGGGCTGTGTTACAGCACAACTTAGTTCATTGTTTTGCTCTCAGCAACAGGGAGGTTCTCATCCATTACAGGTTGCAGTAGAAACAGGGGTACCATAAGCAACCACCTCTTTCCTCAATGATGTGATGAAAGCAGAAGCCAAGTAGCTCCATGTATCCACCTTAAAAATATAAAAAGTTAGGCCCGTGGGCTGCAGTTGGAGCTATGGCTGTGGCAGCTGCCGCTGGGCCTAGCCCGGGGTGTGGACCTGGGGACTCCCCAGAAGGGCCCGAGGGGGAGGTTCACGGAGCGTCGGCGGAAGGCCCACAGGATGCTAAAGCTTTATTACGGCCTCTCGGAAGGGGAGGCGGTGGGACTCCCCGCCGGGTCCGACCCCCTGGACCCCACTGATCTGAACGGGGCGCACTTGGACCCGGAAGTTTACCTAGACAAGCTGCATAGAGAGTGCCCTCTGGCCCAGCTGATGGACAGTGAGATGGACATGGTGCGGCAGATCCTGGCTCTAGACAGCGACACGCAGACCCCGGTCTATGACAACTACCACCAGTTCATCCCAGCCACAGAAATTGACAAACAGCATAAAACTGTATGAGGAATTTCAGGAGACCCAGAATTTCCCAAATAACCTTATAAAAGAAGAACAAAGTTGGAAGACTCACAAAAATATATATATACATATATATATATATAAAGTTTTGTTTTCGTTCTGTTGAGAATATTTAGTAATTTCTACTGTGATTTTTCCTTTAACTCATGAAAGGATATTTTTAATTTTCCACATGTATGCTTATGGTTAGCTATCTTCTTGCTGTTGACTTCTAATTTTATTGCATTATGGTCAGGAAAACGTGGTCTGGGTAATGTCAATAGTATAGTGGATTTTTCTGAAACTTATTTATGGCCTAATATGTGGCCAGTTCTTTTGGGTTTTTTTTGTTTGTTTGTTTGTTTGTTTGTTTTTTGGCAAATGTGCCACATGTGGTTAAAAGGAATATGGATTATTTGTTTTTTCAGGAGAGTTTTTATTTTTAAATAGATAAGGTTCTCAGTGTAATTGAAATCTAGCTTCAATTAACAATATGCTAGATCTCTCAAACCTTAGGATATTTGTCAGTGTAACACCAGACAATGCTGCTGAGACAAATAAACCCTGAACTCTTAGTGTGTTGGCACCCATAGCATAGTCTGGTGCAGGGCAGGGGATTCTCCTTGGGGGCCCTTGTCCAACAGTGATTCAGAGATTCTGGAGGTTTCCATCTTTTCATTCTGCTATCTCAGAGTTTTTCTCTTGTTGCTATATGGATAGGAAGAGAGGGAACATAGCTCACACTTGCCTTTGATAACCTTGGCCCAGAAGTGATTTCTTACATTTCTATTTGTGGAAATGCAGTCACATAGTTCCAAACTAACTGCAAGGGAGGCTGGGAAATGTAGTCTTTCTGCCTGTCCAGGAAGCAGAATGGTGTGAACACAGCATTGCCTTTGGCACACTATGCATGTGCTAAACAGTTCTTACTCTTATAGGAGGTTTGTCTGTCCTGTGTAACTTTCTCAGTTTTTGCTTAGATAGTTTCAGGCAATGTTGTTTGGTGCATTCAGCTTGATGATTATTATGTCCTCTTAGCAAAGTAGTCAAGATTCCCATCAGTTTGAACGAAAGTGTTTTACAGATAGGTCAGGAAATGTTAATACTTTAAAAGGCCCTGCTATTCCTCCACTCTACAGATAAGAACAACAGAGTCCTAGAGAGAGGAGGTCATAGGTCTCATTCATGAGTGGCAGAATTGAAACCAACATGGCAGTAACTTTGCCTTTCCCCCATCATGTTATTCTCCCTCTATCTTCACTCTGCTGATTTCTTCACTTGCTGCATACAGACCTCCCAGTGCCAAGTATATAAGTGTGTCCAGAATTGGCGGGTTCTTGGTCTCGCTGACTTCAAGAACGAAGCCACAGACCCTCATGGTGAGTGTTACAGTTCTTAAAGGTGGCGTGTCTGGAGTTTGTTCCTTCTGATGTTCGAATGTGTTTGAAGTTTCTTCCTTCTGGTGGGGTTTGTGGTCTCGCTGGCTCAGGAGTGAAGCTAAGGACCTTCGCGGTGAGTGTTACAGCTCTTAAGGTGGCACGTCTGGAGTTGTTCATTCCTCCCAGTGGGTACGTGGTCTCGCTGGCTTCAGGAGTGAAGCTGCAGACCTTCCCCGTGAGTGTTACAGCTCATAAAGGCAGTGTGGACCCAAAGAGTGAGCAGCAGCAAGATTTATTGCAACGAGGGAAAGAACAAAGTTTCCACAGTGTGGAAGGGGACCCCAACGGGTTGCCACTGCTGGCTCGGGCAGCCTGCTTTTATTCTCTTACCTGGCCCCACCCACATTCTGCTGATTGGTCCATTTTACAGAGAGCCGAGTGGTCTGTTTTGACAGGGCGCTGACTGGTGCGTTTACAATCCCTGAGCTAGACACAAAGGTTCTCCACGTTCCCACTAGATTAGCTAGATACAGAGTGTCCACACAAAGGTTCTCCAAGTCCCCATCAGAGTAGCCAGATACAGAGTGTCGATTGGTGCATTCACAAACCCTGAGCTAGACACAGGGTGCTGATTGGTGTATTCACAAACCTTGAGCTAGATACAGAGTTCCAACTGGTGTATTTACAATCCCTTAGCTAGACATAAAGGATCTCCAAGTCCCCACCAGAGTAGCTAGATACGAATGTCGATTGGTGCATTCACAAACCCTGAGCTAGACACAGGGTGCTGATTGGTGTGTTCACAAACCTTGAGCTAGATACACAGTGCCAACTGCTGTATTTACAATCCCTCAGCTAGACATAAAGGTTCTACAAGTCCCCACTAGACTCAGGAGCCCCGCTGGCTTCACCCAGTGGATCCCGCACAGGGGCCGCAGGTGGAGCTGCCTACCAGTCCCGCGCCGAGCGCCCGCACTCCTCAGCCCTTGGGTGGTCGATGGGACTGGGAGCCTTGGAGCAGGGGGCGGCGCTTGTCCGGGAGGCTCTGGCCGCACAGGAGCCCGCGGAGCGGAGAGGCTCAGGAATGGCGGGCTGCAGTTCCCGAGCCCTGCCCGCGGGGAGGCAGCTAAGGCCCGGCGAGAAGTCGACCACAGCAGCTGCTGGCCCAGGTGCTAAGCCCCTCTCTCCCCGGGGCCGAGAGGGCCGGCCCGCAGCTCCTAGTGCGGGGCCGCCAAGCCCACGCCCAAATGGAACTCCAGCCGGCTGGCAAGCGCCGCGCGCAGCCCCGGTTCCGGCTCGCGCCTCTCCCTCCACACCTCCCCGCAAGCTGAGGGAGCCAGCTCCAACATTGGCCAGCCCAGAAAGGGGCTCCCACGGTGCAGCCGCGGGCTGAAGAGTTCCTCAAGTGCCGCCAAAGTGGGAGCCCAGGCAGAGGAGGCGCCGAGAGAGAGCGAGGGCTGTGAGGGCTGCCAGCAGGCTGTCACCTCTCATAAGGAGTGATTAATCTGAGCTTCTCCGGAAAGTCCATTCCTGGTAGGCACTGGGAATAAGAAATCCCAGAGTATAAAATAACATCAAGTGGTAGCGCTTTTGTGAATGGCTCCCAAATTAGTTCCTTTACCTTTTTTTTTTCTTTCATGAAGCGCAGTTGCACAAAACACGCTTAGCCTGAGATGAAGCACATATTAGAGAAAGGTTCTCTCTATAGCATTATCTATTACTCTAATGAGCATGAAAAAGAGGAGAGGGGACATGCTCTCTCTAGCTATTATTACCTCCACTATAGAGTTGACATACACAAGCTCATTATTGCATTATATTTTATTCAACAAAATAACTTTAATGTTGTAGCTTAAATTGAATTCACTAAAACATCTTTATCTCCAGCATAATGTGCCTCAAGTGTCTTCTTGGTGCCTGAATTTTCTCCAGAATTATAGTGCTGAAGCTATGGAAATGGTGAAATTATATGCAATCTGCAAAACAATGTTGCTATAACGTGGTAATTGGCCTTCCACATAATTAAAGGAACATTTCCTCATCAGATCTGTTCCATCAGAGACCCTAAGGCTATCGTTGCACAAATCACCCACTTAGGAAAACCTTTATTCCCAGTAGCCTACAAAAATCTGGTTATGCAAACAGATTTGCTTATTTAGTAACATTAATGGCTCCTCACAGTTAAAAAGTCATCAAGGTGATTGACCTGTAATCTGTTTCCTCTGTGACCAAGTGTCATTTTTATTTTGACAGTTGGGAGCCTTTTGACTCTTTCACAGCTGGCATGAAGGCACAGGAAAGGAAATCTCAAAAACCAACCGCCTGTGTATTCCCAGCCTATTCATCAGTAGAAAATCACTTCAACTGGATTAGGTTCTTGTACCTGGCAGAAAGGCTCTTATGGACATTGGAATTGGATTTTTATACTTGATATGACACCTCCTTGAGTCAGATCAGATTCATGTTTGATAGACTCTTGCTGAAAAATTGCTCCACGGTCTGTGCAGTAGCTAAAGCCTTTTTGTTGTTGTTGTTTTAAAAGCAGCATTAAATGTTTTCATTAAGACCCTCCCAGCAGTTATTTTATTGTGAATATGGTCTTTAGCTCTGGTCCTGAATAACTCACACTGAGGAAACCTCTAACAAGTGTTTTATTGGAAGATGTCCGATGGATGGTTGGTTTTAATAACAAATCTCTTCCCTTTTTCTGTCCCCTGTGTTCTATTCTCCTTTCTCTACACATTATTCAGGGAGGATTCACCTATTCGCACAGTCCTTTCCTCTTTATTTCCATTCCAGAGCTCTCTGTGTAACTCCAGGCTGATGAATCCAGCTGCCCACTGGTGATCTCTACTTGGCTGTCTGTCTTGCATTGACTTCACCTTACCTTTCCTCTCCTGATTTCCTCTTCTGCCTGGGCTCACCACCATCCACCAAGCTTCCAAAACACCTGGGCCTCATCCTGCATTCCTCCCTCTTTCTCAGTCAAGTTAGTCTACTGTCTCCCCTCCATCCTCACTGCCACAGCCCTGGTCCAGCCAACCATCTTGTCTCACTTGGTGTATTGCAGCCTCCTACCTGGTCTACTCAGCTCCCACTCTCCTCCAGCCAGACTGCTCTTTTTATAGCACAAAGTGGATCATTACTTCCCTGCCTAAAAACATCTACTGTCTCCCTTTGTCTACAGGACAAACATGACAAAGAGCCTTTATGATTTGGCTCCAACTTACCTCTACATTAGTCACTTTTTACAATTACATGAACATCTCTCAGCTCCGCACCCTCTCACTTCTCAATTTTTGCACATGCTCTTCCCTCTGCTGGGAATGATCTTCCATACCTCTCCTATCGACCTGGCTAAGTCCTACCATTTTCTAGTCTTCAACTTAGAAGTCCTGTGATGGAGAAGTATTTCTGACCACCTGATATAGATTGGATGCCCACCCACCTCCTGGCTTTTTTTTTTTTTTTTTTTGATGGAGTCTCACTCTGGCCATCCAGGCTGGAGTGCAGTGGCACGATCTTGGCTCACTGCAATCTCTGCCTCCCGGGTTCAAGCAATTCTCCCCCCTCAGCCTTCTGAGTATCTGAAATTACAGGTGCCTGCCACCACACCCAGCTAATTTTTTTGTATTTTTAGTAAAGACAGGATTTCACCATGTTGGCCAGGCTGTTTTTGAACTCCTGGCCTCAAGTGATTCACCCACCTTGGCCTCCCAACGTGCTGGGATTACAGGCATGAACAACTGTAACTGGCTGATTGGCTGCCCCTTCTATGTGCCCCCATTGCCCCAGGCATACTGTCACCATAACTCTTACCATTCTGAGTTGAAAATGATTTTTTTTTTTTTTTGCTTTCTATTTCTCTCATTAAATGCAAAGCTCATTGAAAAGAGGATGGTGGTTGTTCACTGTTGTACTCCTAACCTTTGACTCGGTGTCCTGAGGTCTGCTCTAGAGCTGTGCACACATGTTCAGACACTGGAGCACATCCTGTCTAGCACCTCTTTTGAGGTGGCTTGGAGAAAAGTCAGTAGGTACTTCCCGAAGGATGAAACAGAAGCTTCACCTAAATCAGGAGTTCTTCAACTTCAGCCTGCATTGGAATCCTCTGAGAGCTTGTTAAAAATACAGTCTCCTAGAGCCCACTCTTCAAGAGTCAGTGAGCTGCTTCATCATCAAAATATATACATAATCCAGCCGGTCTTCAGCGGCAGCCTGGTCTGAGCCACTGTGGATTCCCACTGCAGAATCTCCCTGCTGGTCTCCTTGCTTCTGCTCTTACCTTCTTACCATCCATTCAGGTAGCCAGGGTGATCCTTTTTAAAAATTTTTAAAAATTTTTTTGAGATGAAGTCTCACTCTGTCGCCCAGGCTGGAGTGCAGTGGTGCTATCTCGGCTCACTGCAGCCTCTACCTCCTGGGCTCAAGCCATCCTCCCACCTCAGCCTCCTGGGTAGCTGGGACCACAGGCATACACCACCACACCCGGCTGATTTTTGTATTTTTTGTAAAGACAGGGTCTTGCTATGTTGCCCAGGCTAGTCTTGAACTTCTGTGTGCACCCACCTCAGCCTCCTGCATTTTTAGGAATCCCCTCTTGTAGGGATTTTGATGCAGAGGCCTGGGTGCCTCGTGTCTCCTCCCATCTCTCTCTGTCTTTCTGTCTCTGTCTCTGTCTCTCTCTCTCTTTCTCTTTGCCTTATAGCTGCCCTGGGGACTAGATTCTGCCTTAGAAATCCCTCTGACTCCTGTTTGCTTTTACACTGAGGCTGCTATAAGTTGCACCTTGATCTGAAGTCTTGGGCTTCTGTTCCTATTGCTTGCTTTTGTTGGAAGGGCCATGCAGCTTCTTCACAAATTGTGAAGGGACCCACGAGTTTCCAAGTCCCCATCAGCCAAACCAGATGACAAACAAGGATGCAGCCCACAGCTGGGGAGACAGATTTCATGTCCACACAGACACTCCAAGATGCTGAACTGAAATCCACCCCGAAACCTGTTTTCTCTCTAAGTTCAATGTCACCTGGGGGCTTGCAGGGCAGGGCTGGTGACCATTCACTGAGCAAAGATGCTTTGAAATGTCAACTGAGAATGGTGTGGTGGTTGACAGATGGCACATCAGAGCATAGATTAACATGGAAAGAGAAACTCACCCCTTGGGGGGAGTGTGTGAGGCTGGCAGCCACACAGAGGGCTTTTCCTGTGAGCTCTCGCATAGATGTAAAGAGCCAAGAGGTTTTGCTTTCTGAGCCTGAGTGGAACAATGTTCCTCCCTGCACGTTGCCGCTCTGCAGCAAATGTTTGTTCCTGTTGCATTGATTAAGAGTGCTTACCAGGCCGGGTGCGGTGGCTCACACCTGTAATCCCAGCAATTTGGGAGGCCGAGGGGGGGAGATCCCAAGGTCAGGAGATTGAGACCATCCTGGCTAACACGGTGAAACCCCGTCTCTACTAAAAATACAAAAAATCAGCCGGGTATGGTGGAGGGCGCCTGTAGTCCCAGCTACTTGGGAGGCTGAGGCAGGGGAACGGCATGAACCCAGGAGGCGGAGCTTGCAGTGAGCCGAAATTGCGCCACTGCACTCCAGCCTGGATGACAGAGCAAGACTCCGTCTCAAAAAGAAAAAAAATAAAAGTGTTTATTGAAGGGGTTTGAAGGGAGTAGTGACAGTGTGAGTTATGGCCCTGCCAGCTGCCAGTGGAGCCAGCTGCTCTGTACAGCTTACAAGGGTATTTTGAAAAGTGGCTCAGCCAGCCAGGAGTGACTGGGTGTAAAAGTTGCTGCCACAACATCTTGTAGCCTGATTGGGGCCGTGTTTGCAGAACCCCTAAACCACTACATTTGTTCAGACTTAAAAATAAGCTTACTTTTTTTGTTTGTTTTGTTTTGTTTTATGAGACGGAGTCTTGTTCTGTCGCCCACTGCAACCTCTGCCTCCTGGGTTCAAGTGATTCTCCTGCCTCAGGCTCCCGAGTGGCTGGGACTACAGGCGTGTGCCATCATGACCTGCTAATTTTTAATAGAGACGGGGCTTCACCATGTTGGCCAGGATGGTCTGATCTCTTGACTTGGTGATCTGCCCGCCTCAGCCTCCCAAAGTGCTAGGATTACAGGCGTGAGCCACCGTGCCTGGTCAAACATAAACTTGCTTTCTTACCTCTTCTGCTGAACTCTATTTGCTGCTTTTCCCAAACGTCTTTATCCAGAAGAGCTTTTAGCAACAAAGTTACCCAATGCCCTTCCCTAGTCTCTCCTTACAACTGGCTCTCAGCGGGGAGGGGGTAGGAGGAAATCCTTGACAGAACCAATTTACATGACTGTTTGGAGGACTCTGGCTAGCCCCAGGAGGTGTTTGCATTTTTAAATTGGTTACTAGTGTCAGAATGTTCAATGAGGAAGAGCACAGCCTCTATGTTGGATGCCGTGAATTGGAATCTCAGCATTGCCACTTTGTATATAAGCAGAGGATGGATTTGGGGACCTAATGGATGTAGCATGACATGAACTTGCACCAACATTCCCCTGACCTCCAAAATGCCTATTCTGACGGGTAGACCCTAGTCTCGCCCTAGTGCCAGTTCAGAGCCTGTGTCCAGTAATCCTGCACAGGTCTCATTAGTTCCTTTTCCGCTGTTCAGTCATCCTGGTAAAAGGCTGTGTATTCCTTTGGGGGCAGGCTGGGAGAAAGATTGACAGTATAAATTTTTGGCAGTGGAGAAGAGTCCTTTCTGGAGGGGACCTGGCTTCCCATTCAGACAAGGGCCTGTGGGTCTGTGAACTGGCTTATGTCTGGGAATTGACTGGGGACTGTGACTCTGCTTTTATGATTCAGATTAGACTTCCGCTCACCTGACCTAGAACTCTTCTGCAAACACAGATCAAGTAAAAATGTGGCAGGCTTCCTATCTAATTCACTTCTAGGAATGCCACGATCAGCTGGCACCATAGGTCTCTGTGAGTCAGGCTATTCTGCTTGCAGCTTTAACTCTGCTGTCCTTTGTGGTAACTGCGTCCACCTTGCCTTTGGGGATTGAGTGCTGCGGTCACTTGGCCCTGGCCCCTGTAGTGTGCCTATGTCACTTATCCTCTTTATACCTCAGTCTCCTCTGTAAAATGGGCATCCTAATCGCGCCCACCTTCAGGGCTGCTGTGAGGTATAGATGGATTAGCATATGGAAAGTAATAGAAGAGGGTCTGAAATCCCATGTGTCGTTAACGGAATTATTTCGTGACAGGGGACAGCTGGAAGAGAGAGGAAGGTGCTGAGCACACCTATGTGCTCTCCCACCAGTGTCTCCTGAGCACCTACTATGTGCTGCCCACTGTGAGAGCTGTTAGGGTTGAAATAGGGAGCACAGCAGGGTAGGGGCCGCCATCAGGAGCTTAGTGGGGAGACCATTGTGCAACATGGTTCCAGCGCTTGGGGTGGGGAAGCTCAGGGACTACAGGGGCCTAGGATCCTGGGCAGAATCATGGAAAGGACACAGCCTCCCCAGCCTCTCCTGCCTCCACTGCCTCCCTGGCCTCCTCTGCTTCCCTGGCTTCTCCTGCCTTCCCCTGTGTCCCCGGCCTCCCCAGTCTCCCCTGTCTCTCCTGCTTTTGAGGTAGGCCGGGAGCTGCTGGTGCTCACTTGGCCTGTCCTGGACTCTGGGTGTAGCACCTCGATATCCAGAAAATACCCCCGGGTTCAGCTCATCACACAGCCAAGGAAGGAGCTCCACACTGACACTAAGGGTGCATCCTGGGCTCATTCATCAGGGCATGCCTCCAAAATATTTCTCCACGTCTCCTCCCTTTGCCCATCTGCATTGTCTCTGTGCCTGAGCCCCGACTGGGGGCCTGCAAGGATCCCCTATCTCCTCTGTCCCTGCACGGCTGGGTCCCAGGCAATCTGTCAGCCCACCACACCTCTCTCCCCTTTGTCCACCACGCTCCAGCCCCACAGTCCTCCTTCTGCTTCTTTCCCAGCCTCTGGGCTTTTGCACACGCTGTTCCCTCTGCCTGAACACGCTCCACTGGGCTGAGAACAACTCTCTGAGACCTCTCTCAGCTGTTGCTTCCTTTGGAACAGCTGCTGCTGCGGTCCCTCTCCCAGCTCCAGGACCTGCTGAGCCTCCTGTCTTTTTCAATTCTCATGCACCCAGCACTTCTCCCTGGCCTCCTTTTGCCCAGTTGACAATGTCCATTCTCAATGCCTTGTCACCCAGCGCTGAGCCCCACTGGGTGAAGGCAATGCCTGTCATGTTCACCGCAATATCCCCTCCCCCATCACCACACTTGGTCCACACTGATGCTCAAAAAAGATCTGTTGGTAGGCAATGCGAAGGTGCATTCATGCCATCCTGCAGGCGGAATTCTCCACGAGTTTTGGGCAGCGTCGGTTTTCCCACCACCTCCAAATCATGCAATAAGAGCAAAGACAAGGTGGCTGTGGCCGATGTCCACCCTCTCGGGACGTCCCTTCTCTTCTCTCCTCCTTGGGCAGGGAGACCATCGGGGTGCAACCTGGCTGGGGCGGGGAGGAGGTGCAGGGCCTGGCCAGAGCGGGCCTGGCCACGGGCAAGGGACAGCGACTGCCTGGACGGGGGCAGGTGAACGCGGCGCAGGCCCCGGCCCGCCGTGTCCGCGGTGCGCACGAGCGGCCAGCAGAGGGCGCCAGAGAGCCAGGAGCGGCCCGCAGAGGAGCCCGCGCCGGCCCCGATGCTCAGCTCCGCGCCGCGCGGACCCACCGAGCCCGCGCTCAGACGCTCCAGCTCCGCCGAGAGGCCGCTCGCGCCGGGTCCTTCCTCTTCCCCAAGTGCAGGCAGAGCCCCCGGAGCCATGGCCAACCCTTCCGGCAGCTCCGAAGCCACTGGCAAGCCCCGAGGCAGGGATGGCCGGCCCAGGAGGGAGGAGGACGACGTCCCTCCCGAGGAGAAGCGGCTGCGCCTGGGGCTGGAGGGGGGAAGCGCACAGCCCGAGGACTGCGAGGACGGGGAGGACGCCCCGCGGCCGGGCAGGGAGGAGACCGGCACCCAGACAGGTGGCGACGGCAGAGGAGTAAGTGACGCGGGCGCGGGGGTCCGGGGGTGCCGGGGGCGCGGGGTAGGGGCGGCGGGAGGCTCCGTGGCCGGCCCCGGGTTGAAGTTGGTAACTGAGCGGCAACTTCGGCGGGCGCGGAGTGACAGCTCGTGACGGCCTCCCAGACGCCAGCTGCCCCTTCTTGGCTGTGTGGCTTCGACTTCCTGATTCTCCCACGACGTCCCTGGGCGGGAGACCCGCTGGACTCTGCGGCTGGCCAAAAGGGGAGGGGAGCCCCGCGTCCTGGGGGCCCCCAGCAGGGGAAGGGGCGGGGGTAGCGCTGGGCATCCTGTCTGGGGCATCTGTCTGCGACTCTGTCGGTCCCACCCGGCGTGGGGCTTGTGGTGGGGGTAGTGGGGAAGTCCCTGGTGCCAGGCTTGGCCAAGCCCTGCTCTGCTGGGCTGAGGGCTGGCGGCGCTCACCCAGCTCCTCACCTGCCCCGCATCTGCCTGTTTTTCTTCCCTTTCTGGTTGGGCAGCGACAGTTCAGAGGAGGCAGATGGCTTCCATCCCAGAAATCGCTCTCCTCTTTCCACCCCTACAGAGAGGGACAGAGAGGCAAAGTTCCTTGCATCCCCTGGGGCGCTGTCCCTGTGAGCTCCGGGTGTCCTGCACACGTGGGCCCCTGAGTCACCCGGCCTGTGTGTGTGGGATTTGTCTCCGTGGCCAGCCTGGCCTTGTGGGGTTCACTTTCTGCTTTCCTACAACAGCTCTTCCTGTGTGGCTTTGCTGGCCTTCCTCTAGGGAGGCACATGGGTTTGGAGGGCAGATGAGGGCCCGCTGGAGAGCTGTACCCCTCAGTGAGGGCCGCCACCTTGATGGTTTTTGATGGATAATGGGGTTGACCTCTTTGTTCCTTCCACATGTTTTTATGTTTGACCATTTGCTCAGCTGAGCTTGTCTTAATAATTTGATTCGTGGTTAATGAGCCCCACATGGAGAGAGGGTGACCTTCATTCTGAACCCATTTAGGCAGCACGGGCAGCCCTCCTCACTGTGGCCGGCATCAGAGCCCTACTTGTCCAGTCTTGGGGTTGCTCGCGGATGCTGTCTGGGAGGCTTGCTCATGGTGACATCCTCATCTCCCCGTGCACGTTACCGCATTCAGAGCTTGGGTCACCTGGACACTGAACTCAGGTGAATTTTCTCTGAGATCCCGGGAGAAGGAGGACAGTTCTCTGGAAGGTTTTCCAGGGCCGATCTCAGAAAGGATGAGAAGGGAGAGGTCCTGGCTGGGGACACAATTACAGTGGCAGTGTAACGCCGGGAAACTTTATTGCGTGAAGTCCCACTCACTCCCTCTACCTCCCTCTTTTACGTGGGCTCTGCCAAAGACCAGGATACCAGAATGCAGCGGAGTGACCAAGTGTAGTGGGACCTTGGGAACGTGAATCTGGAGCCACGCAGCTGGGGTTTGCATCCTGGTTCTGCCACTCCTTAGATGCCTGACATGGCACACGCCACTTACCCTCCGTGAGCCTTACTGTCTTCAGTGGCAAATGGATCTGTCAACAGGCCACATTGCCTGGGGCTGTTACTGCTGAGATTAAGGGAAGCTCGTCCATAGAAGCTCTTAGCGTTGTACCTGGCACATAGTGTATGGTGAATAAATGGGACTTAGGACTGAAACTTATGCCTTGGTGTGTTTTTGCAGTGATGATTTGTTCTGGGGCGCATCACAAGAGACAAGGTTCTTGGCCAGGCGTGGTGGCTCAAGCCAATAATCCCAGCACTTTGAGAGGCCTAAAGGGGAGGATCGCTTGAGCTCAGGAGTTTAAGACCAGCCTGGGCAACGTGGTGAAGCCTCATATCTACCAAAAAAAAAAAAAAGAAAAAAAAAAAAAAAAGCCAGGTATGGTGATGTGTGCCTATAGTCCTAACTACTTGGAAGGCTGATGTGGGAGGATTGCTAGAGCCTGGAAGGTCGGGCTGCAGTGAGCTGTGGTCATGCCACTGCACTCCAGCCTGGGTGACAAAATGAGACCGTGTTTCAAGGAAAAGACAGAGAGAGAGACAGACAGACCCACAAGAATCTTAAGCCAGAATGTCCATGTTAAAATGCTTTCTGGAGGCTAGAAGGATGTTATATTGATAAAGAAATATTTAAAAGGCAGAAACCCCACTGAATTTTCTGGTCCACAGAGGGAAATGGGAATCCCATGATGTGAAGGATGATGGAGGAACTGAACACAAACCATCCTTGTTTCCCGCATCTGAACATGGTACCCTCTTTTCACGGTGCCTCTATCTGCTCAGTCCGGCGGCCCCTCAAAAAGAGGGAATCTTGATTTTCAAACTTAAAATTTGGCCCAAAGCCCACTGCTGCCCACAATGCCCGCCAGACACATTCCTCTTCCTTTTTAGTTTCTATGGGAATACTCTCTTTGAAGAACCCATGAAGCTGTGTCAGGCTGGTGTGAGGATCAGCAGTGATTTCTTTGAGGAGGAGAGCCCATTTCTTCACTCTCAGGCCATGTCTGAGTGGATCAAGAAGAACAGAGTGCCCTTTTATGAGATTTTGTCTGTGTAGACCATTAGCTTGGCAAAAATGTCAAAACCATCCTCGTTCTTTAATGGCAGATTATTTTGGACTTTTCTCTGCAAGAAGCAGCATTGGCGTTCAGATGCTTTTAAGGATAAAATGTTCTTTCTCATCACCAGGCCTGGTGCTCTGGATGGCTGAGGTTTTAGTGGGACTGGTTGTCCCTTGGACTGGCTCCCAGGCTGTGCTCTTGTGGTTGGGTGGCAACGGGTTGCTTCATTCGCTGGTGGCTAGAGGATGTTTTAGCACATAAATCGGTCCCCCAAGAGCCCCTAAGTGCCAAGTCCTGTTGCAGGGCATGTGTTTGTGGTGGAGAGATGGGGGGGTGGAGGGTGGGGGGTGGGAGGCATTGATTTCCTGCCAATATCAGAAGTTTCACAGGCTTCTTGTGTATCCACAAACACCCACCCCATTGAGAAGGCCTAGAAAACCTGGCCTTCCCCAAGCCTTTATTGACTGCTTGTGAATGATCCCAGGGTGTGTCTGACCCCCAGCTCCTCCTGGAGGGAGAGAAATGTCTCTCCTAGGTATCTGGTTATCTACCTCAACCATTTGCTGAGTCTTCCCCAAGACCAGGCACCTTGGCAGAGATTTCTGGGTTGTCAGTCGGAACCGAGCATTCAAGGGTAATAACTCATCGGAGTCCCTGAAATCCCTGATGGATGCACCAGGTAAAAGCATCCAGGGTTGAAACCAGATGAGGAAGGTTATTGTCAGCCTGGGCCTCCTGTAGAGATGCATCCACGTTGCAGGTATTTTCCCTTCTTGCTGAGGAGAAACCTTGATTTCTCAGCTTTGGCACAGTGACAACACTTGGGGTGAGACCATTAGTGGTGGTGGTGGCGGGGCCGTCCTGGGTATTGTAGGAGGGTTAGCAGCATCTCTGCTCTCCATCCTCTAGGTGCCTTCTACCCTCCCATCTCTGGCTACCCCAGATGTCTCCAGGTGGTTTCAAATGCCATGGAGCAAGGGAGTGGTACGTGAGCAAAACCACCCCAGTTGAGAGCCATTGGTCTACGCTTGTGGAAATGTTTGAGGGTGAGAGTGTGGAGCTTGGGTCCCTGCTGTACCCTTTATGAGCAATGCGGTCTTGGAAAATTACTACTACTCCAGGGGCCTCAGTTTTCTCATCTATAAAATGGAGATAAATGAGATACACTTTCATAGGAAGGTTATATGGGATTTACTGAGCTAATAAGACAGTACATGGAAAATGCTGCGCATAACATTTATTTATTTTTATTTTTTTTTAAAGATGGAATCTTACTCTGTTGCCCAGGCTGGAGTGCAGTGGCATGACCTCCGCTCACTGCAACCTCCACCTCCTGGGCTCAAGTGATTCTCCTGCCTCAGCCCCCTGAGTAGGTGGGATTACAGGTGCCCAACAGCACACCCAGCTAATTTTTGTATTTTTAGTAGAGATGGGGTTTCACCATGTTGGCCAGGTTGGTCTCAAACGCCTGACCTAAGGTGATCTGCCTGCCTCGGCCTCCCAAAGTGCTGAGATCACAGGTGTGAGCCACCACGCTGGCCTGGGCATAGCATTGTAACACAGACAAAGCACAAAATACTTGGGCAATATCTTTTTACCTTTGGCTTGTCTAGACTCCATCCTCCATCCCCTCATGCACTGCTGCGGTGCAGACCAGAATATCACCCACCTGGACTGCAGAGTGGATTTGGGTGGCAACTTGGCTTTCTGCACAAGACTTGCCTGTTCCCCACCACATCCCCCTGGTTCTCAGGGTCCATGATTCCTGGAGGCAGGGATGTGGGCAGGCAGGGCAAGTGGCCCACCCAGTTCATTCCCATGCTGGGGACCTGCAGAGCTGGCTGTCTGAGTCAGGGTGTTTGGATCAACATCTGGGTTTCTGGATTTCCGTTTGAGCACCGCTGGACTACACAGGCTGAAGCTCTCTCTCCGGAGATATAGATATTTCCCTGGCGACGATATTTCAAGCTGACATGAAGACCTGTCCACCCGCTGGAACGTGGTGTGTCTGCCGTGGCGCTCTTGTAATTTGTGAGGCAGGCTCCTGAGGAATGCAGTGCGTAAGTGGGAAATGGTGGGAAGTTCTCGCATCCCCCCGGCTGAAAGTGCTGCCTGCGCAGGTTGGTGGACGGTCCTTTGAGCAGGAAGAAGACACGGAGCACATTCCTGTTAGCTACGACAGAGAGGGGCAGGGTACACACTGAACATTTCAAACCCCTGCGGAGAAGCAAGTCTTGCTGTGCTGGGAGTACTTGTGGAGTGGGGGCTGTCTTGCCCTGGGCTTTAATTATTTCAGGAACATTTAACCGCAGGGCCGGCAGGCTGGATCTTGATATGTGTTTCTCAGTTGGAAAGACTTTGGACCATAGGGAAATGTCTTCTCAATTCTTTTAATTTCATTAAGGTGGTCATTTTTCTTCTTCTGGCCTCTGGTATGTGACACAGAACTCAAAGGGACAGGAAGGAGATGAGTTGGAGGCTGGGACAGGGGTCCCTGTCAGGGATGCTGGTGACTCACATGACGGTGTTGATGTGTGGAGTCCGGTGCCTGGTTTGGGGAATGTTCGCGGGATATGTGCCAAAGGACTGACGGACCTATCAGGTACCGGAGGTGAATGGTCAAGTCTGATCTCAGGGCTGACAGTGTCAGGCAAGGACAGGAAGTTGACGCTGGACTCATTGGCTGAGGTTGCTTGGGAGCCAGGGGGCAATGTGTGCCAGGACAGATGGGTCTGGGGCTAGGAAGGCAGGTTTGGGCTGGAGACTCGGGCTTGGGAGGCATCCCGGGTAGACAGTGGTTGAGGCTGTGGAAATGACCGCGATTGCCTGGGATGAGAGTGGAGACAGACAAGATGGGGGTTTTGCTCTAAGCCTGGGGAACCCACCTCCCAGGTTCAAGGGATTCTCCTGCCTCAGCCTCCCAAGTAGCTGGGAATGCAGGTGCGTGCCACCGTGCCCGACTAACTTTTGTATTTTTAGTAGAGATGAGGTTTGGCCAGGCTGGTCTCAAACTCCTGACCTCAAGTGATCGGCCCACCTTGGCCTGTCAAAGTGCTGGGATTACAGGCATGAGCCACCATGCCTGACCATTTTTAAATATTAATTTTTATGAAATATTTTCAAACACATTTTACTGTACATTGGAAAAGTCAATCATGATTTGAAAACTTTATCAAAATCCAATCAAATGTCAATTAACCATTTAATTGTGGATGGGTAAGGAGACTATTTTGACCAAAACATGTTAGAAAAATTACCACTTATAGAAATAATCTGTTTTAATGTTTTAGTTGAATTAAACAATCTTTTATATTCTGTCCAGGTGCAGCGGCTCACATTTGTAATCCCAGCACTTTGGGAGGCCGAGGCTGCTGGATCACCTAAGGTCAGGAGTTCGAGACCAGCCTGGCCAACACGGCGAAACTGTCTCTACTAAAAATACAGAAATTAGCCAGGTGTGATGGCACACACCTGTAATCCCAGCTACTTGGGAGGCTGAGGCAGGAGAATCATTTGAACTTGGGAGACAGAGGTTGCAGTCAGCCGAGATCGCACCACTGCACTTCAGCCAGCCTGGGTGACAGGGCGAGACTCTCTTTCAAAAATAAATAAATAAATAAAATAGAATTCTGAATTTTATTTTTAATAATTATTTTTGTAAAGAAAATGTCTTGTTTTTTGGAGTTGTTGAATTTATTGAATTGACAAAAATTATGTACAAGAGAGTATACAACATGATGTGATTGAAGTATGTATACATTATGTAATGGCTAAATCAAGCTAAATAACATATCACCTCCCAGACTTATTTTTTTGTGGTGAGAACACTTAAAAAATCTACTCTCTTAGTGATTTCCAAGTGTATGATATGTTGTTATTAACTATAGGTACCATGTTGTCCCATGGATCTCCTGAACTTATTCTTCCTCTCTAAAAATGACATTCTGTGTCCTTTGGCATCTGTCCATGTCCCCACCCTGGCAGCCATCATTCTACTCTGCTTCTGTGAATTCAACTTTTTTCTTCACTTTTTCTTTCTTTTTTTTGAGACAATCGCATTCTGTTGCCCAGGCTGTAGTGCAGGGGTGTGATCTTGGCTCACTGCAGCCTTGACCTCCCAAGATCAATCAATCCTCCCACCTCGGCCTCCTGAGTATCTGGGAGTACAGGCATGCACCACCACGCTCCACTAATTTTTGTATTTTTTGTAGAGATGAGGTCTTGCTGTGTTATGCAGGCTGGTCTCGAACTCCTGGGCTCAAGCAATCTGCTGGCCTCAGCCTCCCAAAGTGCTGGGATTACAGGCATGAGCCACCATGCCTGGCCGAGTTCAACTTTTTTAGATTCCACATATAGGTGAGATCAGGTGGTATTTGTCGTTCTGTGCCTGGCTTATTTCACTTAACGTAATATCCTCCAGGCTCTTCCATGTCGTCTCAAATGGCAGGATTTCCTTCTTTTTGAAGGCCGAATAGTATTCCATTGTGTACATACACCACATTGTTGCTGGAAGTGTAATGGAGGCCAGCTGGGGGAGGAGTGGGAAAAGATTCACTTTAAGACTAGATGCTCCAGCATCCACCCAGGATGTGTGCAAGGAAGTGCAGGATGCTCCTGGTCTTGCAAACTGTGGTTTATGGGACTCCAAAGCCCCCATCCTTCCACGATGCTTTCTGTCCTGTTACCACATTTCCTTGGAGGAGAACCCAGCCTTGGTGGAGAGCCCTGCTCTGGCTTTGTCCCTCGGCATGAGATGGCAAAGGATGGTGCCGCTGGGAGACCCTCACTTCTGCAAACTGGGGGCTGTTTGCCTTCTCCATTCCTCCTTCAAGTATCTGAGCAGCTCCTGTGTGCCAGCTGCTGGTCTACGAGATGGATGGACCCTTGGAGATCACCTGTAGCAGAGGAGGCAGGCTGTAGCCCCCAGGCCAGAACCAGCCCCTTGCCTGTTCATACAAATAAAGTTTTATTGGAACACAGCCACACCCATTTCAGTGCATATTGTCTGTGGCTGCTTTCCTGCCACTATGGAGAGTTAAATAGTTGGGACAAAGACCTATGGCTTGCAAAGCTGCACTATTTACCATCTGGCCCTCAAGAAAAAGGAAAAAAAATGCTGATCCTTGTACCCTGACAGTCTTAGGTTAAGAGGACTTTGTACCACCCTGACGTCCCATGGGGCCATGGGTCCAGCCACCCTTGAAATGTACACAAGTCTGGGCTAGGGTTGCAGCAGGTGAGTCCCAATTTTGCAGGTCTTTGGTATCAGGGGCACAACCCAGGATTTTGAGTAGGGTTTCCTCACAACTGTGGCTGGGCACTGGGCTAGTGTGCTTTCTGATTTTTGTATGGGGAAGAGAAAGGGGGGGAGGAAATGGCAACTTGTTGCCCTGTTCTAACATTTTCCTCAGATGGATCTCCAGGCAAGGGCTTGGGATCTCAACTTGCACAGCTTACAAAACCCAGTGAGGCCAGCTGTCTTGGTGCTGCCACTCTGAGGGATGGAGCCCCCAAATTACTAGGAAGGGAGATAAAAGAATGGTTTCTGCGAGCACAAGAACTGGCGTTATTGGAATTAACATTTCCCCCAAGTTTTATAACATCTAGGCATGCATATTTAAGTGTCTGCCTCAAAAGCTCTTGCTAATAACCAGATGGTGCATTTAATTTCCTTTTTTTATTCTCTGAGCAACATGCAGCTGCCTGCACAGCCCTCCTTGCAGGCAACTGCGCTGAGGTGACAGTCCTCCTGACTGCCAGCACAGATCCCCAGGGCCTCTGAGAGCCCTGTATTCTGGGGGCAGCCTTTCCCCTTCTATTCGGCCCCAGCTGGAAGGAGGCAGGTTACCCACAGCCTAGCACAGGGCTTCTGCCTTAGCTTCTCTAGGGAGTCTGGCTCACTGTGACCCTCTAGACCTCACCATCTGAGGATCAGAGCCCCGGGGCAGGAGCCAGGGCCAGGGGGCATTGGGGGGTGGTTTGAGAGTGCAGCTCTGGAGGGGGGCAGGGCAGGCCCAGGAAAAGCTGCTTGGCGGAGACTGCAAAGAGATGGCAGAGTTAGGACAAGAGGGCCGGGCATGGTGGCTAACACCTGTAATGCCAGCACTTTGGGAGGCCGAGGTGGGCGGATCACCTGAGGCCAGGACTTTGAGACCAGCCTGGCCAACATGGTGAAAACCTGTCTCTACTAAAAATACAATAATTAGCCAGACGTGGTGACACCTATAATCCCAGCTACTCGGGCAGCTGATCCACAGGAATTGCTTGAATCCAGAAGGTGGAGGTTGCAGTGAGCTGAGATTGTGCCACTGCACTCCAGCCTGGGCAACAGAGCAAGATTCCACCTCAAAAAAAAAAAAAAAAAAAAGAGTCAGAACAAGAGGAAGAGGGAGGAGGAGAAAGGAGCTGTGGGGCAGCAGCCAGGACCTTAAAGGCACAGAAGAGGAAGCTTGGATTTCCAATTCCAAAGGACATGAAGACAATGTCACACACCTTTATTTAACCTGCTCCAGGTGAGGCTGGGCTTTGTGTATTTTCCTTGTTTTCCTTTTCCTTGTGTTCAGGCTGTTGTAGAAACAGGTACACAGGGGCTATGTCTAGCGCCCTGTTCTGGTGGCCTTCAGGAAGCATGGAGTGCCCTGGTTTCCTTGGCTTTGTGTCTCCCTTTCCTTCTGCCACCCCTGACTGTGCACCCCACCTTGTCCCTCAGACCATTCTCCTGGAGGGGCCTGGCCAGGGCTTGTGTCCTTGCTAGTCTCTGGGGAGGAAGACTCTGTAGCTTGAAAGCCTGTCGGCTTAAGTTGCAAGGTGTAGGTGCCTGGGAGGGCACATTCATGGCCCTCTTGACTGATCCATTCATGTTTTTCTTTTTTGACTCTGTTTTACGTTGTCCCGATGGAGGGGTAAGCCCCTGCTTTCTGCCTTTCCTGCCTTGGACTCTTGCAATTGGGCCAGATGAGAGGGTCCATGTGGTCTGAGAATTCAAGCAATGCAGGCCAGGCGTGGTGGCTCACACCTGCAATCCCAGCTCTTTGGGAGGCCAAGGCGGGCAGGCCAGGAGTTCGAGACCAGCTTGGCCAAAGTAATGAAACCCTGTCTCTACAAAAAATACAAAAGTTAGCTGGGCTTGGTGGTGCGCACCTGTAATCCCAGATATTTGTGAGGCTGAGGCAAGAGAATCACTTGAACCCAGAAAAAGCAGGTTGCAGTGAGGAGGAGGTTGTGGTGAGGAGGAGGTTGCTTCGAGGAGGAGGTTGCAGTGAGGAGGAGGTTGCAGTTTGGAGGAGGTTGCAGTGAGCCGAGATTGTGTCCCTGGACTCCAGCCTGGGCAATACAGCGAGACTATGTCTCCAAAAACAAAAAAACAAAAAAAAAAACAAAAAAAAATTTATATAGAAAACAAAAAACAAAACTTCCTTTTGATTTGCTTTTCTTGATCTTGCTTCTCAGAGTTAACACTGGGAAGGGTTGGGGTATACCTCTCCACACCTTTTCCTTTGATTTCTTTTTATTTTTTATTCTATGTTCTGAGATGCCTGTGCTGAGTGTGCAGGCTTGTTACATAGGTGTACATGTGCCATGGTGCTTTACTGCACCTATTCACCCATCATCTAGGTTTTAAGCCCCGCATGCATTAGGTATTTGTCCTAACACTCTGCCTCCGCTTGTCCCCCACCCTCGACGGGCCCCAGTTTGTGATGTTCCCCTCCCTGTGTCCATGCGTTCTCATTGTTCAACTCCCACTTATGAGTGAGAACACGCAGAGTTTGGTTTTCTTTTCCTGTCCACACCTTTTTCCTCTGTGCACACATGCACATGTATTTGCACATAAGTGTTTATTGTAATCTTTTTTAAAAAGTAAAAATGGAATAATGCTATATATATTCTTTGGAGAAGCCTGCTTTTCAGGCAGCATGTCTTTGACATTGTCTCACGTTGGAACCAGGGTGCCACCTTCTTCTCCCAGCAGTTATTCTGACGTGTGGATGCACCAGGCTTCGTTTAACCAGCCCTGCACCGATTCGTCTTTGGATGGTTTCTGCCTTTTCCCAATCTCAGACGGTGTTCGCATGAATTTCCTCACACACATCACTTGGTGCTCTGTGCCTGCATTTCTGTGAGATGTTCCTGGAGGTGGGCTGTCTAGGTCAGAGAGGGATCTGTGCTTAATTGGCATCCTGTGCAAAATTCCATCCAGTCATCCGACTCCCCAAGGGCTCACATGGTGCTGTCCTCTGTAGACATCATCTTCTGCAGATGATGGCACGACCGCCTCTCTTTCTTTTACTCAAACCAGTCTGCACCCTGGTGTCCTGGGGGTGTCCAGCCCCTACCCGCTTGTCTGCCCCCACCCCACAGTCCCCCCAGCCCCTGCTAACAGGAGCTCTGGCTTCTGAGCTCTGGCAGACAGCCTCACACTGGAGAAGTTTGCTTTCTCAAACATTCCTGGCAATGTTACTGCAAATCCTGAGGCCTGTGTTTGCCTTCTTCACGCCTCAGTTTTCTCGTAAGTAAAATGGGGATAATGTGATGCTGCTGTCTGCATCCTAGAGCTGCCATGACGGTTCAGTGAGATCACTGTTGAGAACACGTTCACAGCGCCGGCCTTGTGCGCACTCAGCACCTGTGGGGCAGGGCTGTTGCTGATACGTGGTTGACTGTCATTGCTAGACTGTGGCTTTACCAGGGGCAATGTCTTGAGTGCCTAGCCCAGAGCCACCCCTAGTACCTGCTGTGTTTATAGAGTGATTGAGTGGCAGGGTCAGAGACTGGGGCAATGGCAGCAGAAACAGAGGAAAGAAGTGGGGCTTCTAATATGTCCTGAACCAGTGGCCCTTGAGATGAAGACTTCTTCCAAGGTTTGGGGCTGTGCTGTGTGTTCTAGGCCCGAGACTGGAAGCTAGGCCTGGCTGCAGCCCTGGCTGAGCTGGGAAAGTGCAGGTCAGCATCCTGCTTGATTAGGACACCTCCAAGCCCAGCTTAGACGTGGATGCCAGGTGACCCCCTGTTTACTCTGAGCCCAGACAGAGGACAGAGAAGTATGCAAGGGTGGGGACCGTCATCACAGCCCTTGCCTCTGTAAGGCATATGGGTTTGTGCACGTGTGTGAGCACGGCCATGGCTTCTCTGTGAGTTTCAAGCTCGAGGTTGTGTTTACGCAGGGTTAGGCTTGCCAGGCAAAATACAGGAGGTCCAATTAAACCTGAATTTTTCATTAACCTTTTTTTTTTCTTTTTTTGGTGCAAATATATCCCATGCAATATTTGGGACCTGCTTACCCTAAAAAATGATTTGTTGTTTATCTGAAATTCAAGTTTAACTGGCATCCTGTCTTTTCACTTGCTACATATGAGAGTTCCGTGTGGGGGTTATCAGTGTGCATTTGTGAGTTCCCGTGTGAAGGACCTCTCCAAGTGTCTATAGGTGCCAGGACGGAGATGGACAGAGAAGATCCTCTTGGGCTGCTTTAATGGCACCTAGAGGCTGTCGGGTTGGACACTTCACCTCCAGGGGCCTGGGCAGCACTGTCCAGCACCTGCCTGCTCCTGTCTTCTCCACGGGGGCTGAATTCCCTGCCATATCTCTCTCGAAATACGGTGGCAAGAGCTATTCCATCCGCCCCCATCTGGAGCTCAGCTGCCCAGCCAGACAAGATGGCAAACAGTGTGCAGATGGCTGCAAAGCTTTCCCCAGCTCCTTCTGCAAGGGGCCTGCAGATGAAATGGAAACCCTCATCCTCACTGCCTCCGCCTTCCAGAAAACCCAGGCAACAGCCACCTCTGAATGCTGCTTTAGAAGCTTCTCCCTCCTGGTGATTAAACCACCCCAAACAAATAAAGCACTGCATTTCCACCATGAGCTTGTTCACATGCACGCAGCCAATTGTCTCGGTTCTGCCCTTGTGCCTGATTCATCAGGGTGAGGGGTTCTCCTCTGAGGTGCTTGCAAAGAGCTGCTTAATTTTCATCTGAAAGACTCTCTGTAGAAACCAGGCCCAGCTTTGGAAGAAAGCCCTTTCTCCCTCTTTAGCAAATTCTGTGTCATTCTTTTTTTTTTTCTTTCTTCCATTTTGAGACGGAGTTTCACTTCTGTTGCCCGGGCTGGAGTCCAATGGTGCAATCTCGGTTCACTGCAGTCTCTGCCTCCCAGGTTCAAGCGATTCTCCTGCCTCAGCCTCCTGAGTAGCTGGGACTACAGGCACCCACAACCACACCCGGCTAATTTTTTTATATTCTTAGTAGAGAGGGAGTTTCACCATGTTGGCCAGGCTGGTCTCGAACTCCTGACCTCAGATGATCCACCTCGTCCTCCAAAAGTGCTGGGATTACAGGTGTGAGCCACCATGCCTGGCTAGAATTCTATGTCATTCTGGATACTTATCATGACTTCAAGCATCCAGGACTCTGTCAGGGGTATTCTGAGCCTGAGGGTGTATGTGTGTCCAGCTGGCTTGGAGGTTGTCTACAGGCAGGTTGAACTTGGCCTCTGAGTCCATGGCAGCCTCACATGGGAAATACCACCAAGGAGCCTCATCCTGTGCTTTTAGGAGATAGTTTCTATTTAGTCATTGCTGAATCTGTTACAGACAGGGTCTCAATTTCTTGCAAGTCCTGTATGATGTGGGTGCTGTGATTATCCACATATTCACTTGCTCTCTCGGGACTCTTTCAGGCTCTTGCACTTCTTTTCCTCTTTTCCTGCCACAGGGCCTTTGCACATCCTGCTCTTTCTGCCTGGAAAGATTTTCCCTCTCTCTGCCTCTTCACCTGGTCACAGTCTCATCTGACAGTGGAGTCACTACAACCTCAGGGACGCCTGGCCACACTGATTCAGTCACAGCAACCCCGTTATCTGCATTCATGACACCAGGTGCCTCTCTGTGGTAGACACTAGCTCAGCTACGGCTTCCTATTTCTGTGCGTGTCATCCTTCCCCTTCAAGACGGTAGTCACCATGAGGGCCAGGGCCATGCCTGTTCCTGATTGTCATTTGTGTCTCTGGTGTTTAGTATATGCTCACCTAGAATTTGATTAATGGATGACGTCATACCCACTTTGCAGATGAGAAAGTTGAGGCTCAGGAACATTATGTAACTTGCTCGGTATTAGATAGTGATGGTTTGAAGCCATCTGGCTGCTCCCTGGGTGCACACTCTTAACCACTTCACTATGGTTCTTCTCTCATGGTAGTCCTCCAACGGCAGGAGTGACAGACAACTTTAGGACAGGTGTAACCAGAATCACAGGGGTTATCCTAGAAGGTGGTGTCAGGAACAGACTTGCTTATGGGCCTTCTTACTGTATTGCATAAAATACCCAGTTTTTCTGACTCGCCTTTAGTAAAGACCTTAGCAATATGTGAAGCACAGTTGTCAGTAGGAAAGGGTGGATGTTTATACTTTTTTTAAAAAGGAGTCTATATCATATTTATCTTGTGGTCTGCCATGCCGCCCTGATCTTCAGGTTCAGTTATGTAAAATTAACACTTCTTGTCTTGACTGCCTCTCTCTTACCTGTTCAGTTTCTTTTCTGTGTTCGAGATTGCTTAGAAATTTTCCCCATTACTACAGCCTGCTTCCCACCTGCATCCCCCACCCAGCTTGTTCTGGATTTTGTCAACAACAGTTCCAGCGTTTAGTGAGGGCTGGATTGAAGGATAGTCTTGGAAAAGGCCATGTGATAAAAGGTGAAGATACACAATGGGCAGGCGGTCATCAGGTTTAATTCAAAGGCTGGAAGAAGGGCTGACCTGGAGGACTGGAAATGTCTTTGAGCCGAAGGTCATCTGCAGGTGGAAGGAAGAGGGTGAGACTTTTGGGGTGAACTGCAAGTATTTGATAAGATCCCTGTCCCCATGGTTGGGGAAATCTTGAGAAGCATTCTTAATGTGATGGAGGGATTAAGGAAACCCTGGCTCTGCCTGCCCAGCATTGCAGTAACATAACACAGCCAAGTTACTGATTGTTGGTTGCCCAGCTGTCATCACTCAACACCTTCTGTTAGTTATAGCTGTAACTTGCATTAGTTATCAATGCCAGTTTTGACTTTCCTAGTCAATAAAGTGTTCTGAGAGTGGCGACTAAGGCAGAGCACTATCCATAATCATGAGTATTACAGAGGTAAGCCCCCTTGCCCACCCACCTTCAGGTGAGGACACACCATAGGGAAATCACTCAATTCTTTGGAGGACCACGAATAAATGCTCAAGTCCATCTGTTCATCTGTCTGTCCATCCGTCCACCCTTCTGTCCATCCATCCATCCATCTATCCATCCATCCATCCAGACATGCATACATCCATCCATCCACCTACCCATCTATCCACCCACCCACCCATCTATCCATCCAACCCACTCTCTTATGCACCCAGCTATCATCCACCTACCCACCCACCAACCCATCTATCCATCCACTCACCCATGAATCTATCCACCCATTCACTCATTTACCCATCTTTCCACCCACCCGTCCATCCATTTATCTATCCCTCCACCCATTCACCCACTCATCCATTTCTCCACCCACTCAGCCATCCCTTCACCTACTCAACCATCCATTCATTCATCCACCTTCCCACCCACCCATCTTTCCATCCACCCATCTATCCACTCATCCACCTGTGTATCCATCCATCTGCTTGTCCTTCTGTTCATTTATTCCACAAAGACTCACTAACCACCTACTAGATTCTGGGGAGGTATCTGCTTTAGTAATTGAGAACATGGTGTCTGGAATCTGATTCCCTGGGCTCAAACTGAGCTGCCTCCTAGCTAGCTGCTTGGGTAAGTTATAGAAACCGTGCTTTGATTTTCTTATCTGAAAATTGGCTATTAATAGTTTCTACTCTTGCAGATATAGTGAGGATTAAATAAGATGTCACATTAAAAGTGCATCATCGACACTCAATCGAGATTAGGTTTTACCATTCATTATTATTTTTGGCAGATGCTGCAGATAACGTGGAGAGCATACAAAAGATACATGTTTGAACAAGTAGTGACATACGGGTGCTAAGTTCTGCAGTAGGGGAAGTGCAGAGAGCCATGGAGAGGGCCTGGCCCAATCCTGGAGCCTCAGAAAAAAGTTCCACATTGAATTGCTGTTTTAGCTGAGACTTGTGGGATGGGTAGTAGTTGGAGATCCCAGACAGGATGTGACTGAGTTGCCAGGGAAAAATTGGGTCCCGGCACCCATGGCAGAGTTGAGTGATCCAGTCCTTCTGTCTCCTCTGGCTGGAAGTCCACCAGATCTGGGAATGTCAAGTTGAGGGAGGGGACTGACAATGATCATGACCTTCACTTGTCCTCACATGTCCTCTGTGGATCTGCAAAGCCTCTGCCTCAGTCTCCTCTTCTGGAAAGTGGGATTGGAAACCACATCTGCTTTTCCCCCAGGACTCCTAGGAAAACAAGATTAGATGGCAGGTGAGAGCTCTTTGAAAATGAAAACATTCTACTATTTGATTGCAAAGTATTCTTCTTTGCCTGTGATGTTCCCTAATCTGTGAACTCACACTGGACCTCGAAGCTGTCTATTAAAATAAAATAGCAAAGTGGCTGGGCATGGTGGCTCATGCCTGTAGTCCTAGCACTTTGAGAGGCTGAAGGGGGTGGATCACTTGAGGCCAGGTGTTCGATACCAGCCTGGCCAATATATGAAACCCAATCTCTACTAAAAATACAAAAATTAGCTAGGTGTGGTGGCATCTGCCTGTAGTCCCAGCTACTCGGGAGGCTGAGGCACAAGAATCATTTGAGCTGAGGAGGCAGAGGTTGCAGTGAGCCAAGATGGCACCACTGTACTCCAGCCTGGGCGACAGATCAAGGCTCTGTCTGAAAAAAGAAAAAAAAAACAAACAAACAAAGTTAACACTTCCTCCATCTGTCCTCTAGGGGAGGCAATTCGTCAAAGATTGTTGTTGGATTTTACACACAGGGAAATCTAAGGAAGATGTGGAAACCAGACTAGGACTCCAGACTCTGGTCTCCCTGTTTACAGGGTCTTAAATGGGGGAGCTGCTTTGGGTTCTTTCCACAAGATTGCTTTGTAAAAAAAACAAGAAACAAACAAACAAACAGAAAACTCAAAAAAACAGCCCTGACCTAAATATTCACAAGGGACCTTAGGCAATATCTGCAAACAAAAGTGAGTGATGAGTGGAATCTGTCATCTTTACAACTAAGACAGCTCCAGAGTTGAAGCAGGTGGAAATATCTCTAGAGACAGAGATTTGGGCAGGTTTTGCCAGTTACAAATCATGAGAACTTGGGCAGGTTTACCTCTCTGAGCTTCTGTGACCTTGTGAAATTGGATGCATTGCACTAAACGTGCAGGAGGAATCCCAGCATCCTTCTATGCACAAGGCTGGTTTCTTCCCATCCTTTTCCTTGTTCTGTCTCTCTCCTCCTCTTCAAGAGATAAATACATTTGGACCCAGTAGGGGCCTATGTTTGCAAATTTCCCTGGTGATTCTCATGCAGCCAGCCTGGCTCTGGCACTGAGTTCTTGGACACTTCTGGAGGCACATTTACTAGTGAGGAAGATCACTGTGTGTTAAAGGCATGACTCATCTTCTTTCCTTTCTTCCATGAAGCAGGTGCATGGGTCGACTGAGCTGGGAGAGTCCACAGTGTCAGCCTCCCCCACGCTTCCCTCCCTCCTTATTCCTTGTGTGCTGTACTTTGTCTTGATTTCCTGTACTGTGCACCGAGCCCAGGAGATGGTAAGATCTCAAAAAAAATCATTTTTTGGGGAAATGGGATCAAGAGGGTTTTTGTTTGCTTGTTTGAGACAGGGTCTGTCACCCAGGCTGGAGTGCAGTCGCATGACCTTGGCTCACTGCAGCCTTGACCTTCTAGGCTCAGGTGATCCTCCCACCTCAGCCTCCTGAGTAGCTGGGACTGCAGGTGCACACCACCATGCCTGACTAATTTGTCTATTTTTTGTGGAGATGAGGTTTCACCATGTTGCCTAGGCCGGCCTCAAACTCCTGGGCTCAAGCAGTCCTCCATCCACCTCGGCCTTCCAAAGTGCTGGGATTACAGCCATGAGATGCTGTGCCTGGCCAAGGTTTTCTTTTTATTATTATTATGAAAAATTTTTAATACACATAAAAATAGGCAGACCGGTTTAATGAGCTATCATATACCCATCACATAGGTTTAAAAACTATTAACATTTGCAATATTTACTCCATTTGTTTTTCTGAAGTATTTAAAAAATAGTTTACAGTAGTTATGTCATTGCGTCATGATATTCACCCCTACATAATTTACTTTCCCTCTAAAAACGTGATGGCATTTTTTATATGGTCATTGTCATACCCAATCAAATTACCAGTAATTCCTTAATACCCTCTAAGATCAAGTTTACATTCAGATGTCTTGTCCTCACAAGGTCAATTGTGATTATTTTTTCTTTGAGTAAAGATAATAAGATCTCAAGATTTAATGACAGAGATTCCATATTAGCCCTGATGTCTAAGCTCTGTGGTCCATTGTGGCTTTACTTGAAAGTCTCAGGCTAGGCGTGGTGGCTCCCACCTGTAATCCCAGCACTTTGGGAGGCCAAGGTAGGCGGATCGTGAGGTCAAGAGTTCAAGACCATCCTGACCAACATGGTGAAACCCTGTCTCTTTTAAAAATACAAAAATTAGCCAGGTGTGGTGGCAGGCGCCTATAGTCCCTGCTACTCGGGAGGCTGAGGCAGGAGAATCGCTTGAACCTGGGAAGTGGAAGTTGCAGTGAGCTGAGATTGCACCACTACACACCAGCCTGGGTGGCAAGAATGAGACTCTGGGAAAAGAAAAAAAAAAGTCTCTCACTGCGGTCTCATAATAAAACGACACCCCATTTCCCATCTGGCCCCTGCTCCTTAATGTGAGCCCCCTCCTTTGGGGAGGAGGGGTGACCTTAAGCGCAGGTTCAAGCATTCCCAGGGCTGGTTCTGATCCCGATAAAGCCCATCGTCATGAATGAATGCTTCCCTTGCAGGTTATTCTAAGTATTGTAAATAGGGCACGTGGAGCGTCCTCATGATGCCTGGGATGGTAGTGAATATTTATAGGTTTATTTAGTGCCTTTTTTTTTTAGTATTTTCCATAGTTCCATGTTTCTACAACCCTTAAAAACATCAGAATCATGTGTGTGGGTGCTTATTAACCAATTCCTGGAACTCACTCCCAGTGACTCCCAGTCTGATGATTAGGGGCTCAGCTAGGACCTATGTTTGCAAAAGCTCCCAGCTGAGCTCATGCAGCTAGCCTGGCTCTGGCTCTGGCTCTGGCTCTGGGAGCTGGGTTGGGAATTAGTCTTTGGTGCTATTCTGCCGAAACTTCAAGTTGGCCTCTTTGACTCTGTCTTGCATTGTCATCACTTGTATTCAGGTGTGTTCTTTCCCTGGACTGTAAACTCTTTGATGTCTGGGTCCTCTCAGCTCATGAGCTGAGCTTTCAGTGGGTGCTCAGTGGAACAGGTGCTGAATGGAGTCAGGCTCTAGGGAGGCCAGCGTGTGTTGGTAAGTGAGAGACAAAAATCATTTTAAAAAGAATCTTTTTGCCCTTCAGTTATGTTTACCATGAGTTAATGCGATTTACTCTAGTGGAAGCCAGTGCAGCTTAAGTGGAGGTGTTGCCCTGAAATTGAGCCAGGTTATGGATCAGCAGAGCTGCCAAAAGCATTTTGGGAGACATGTTTCTGTGTCACCCTCAGTTGATTGAACTCAAGTTTTCACTCCCGTTTAACACCACGTGGGGGTCATTCTGACTTCTGCGGAGTGGGTATGATCAGATCTTCTGTAAAAGTGTAAGTGAGGAGGCTGGGCACGGTGGCTCACACCTGTAATCTTAGCATTTGGAAGGCTGAGGTGGTCAGATCACTTGAGGCCAGGAGTTTGAGATCAGCCTGGCCAACGTGGTGAAACCCTGTCTGTACTAAAAATACAAAAATTAGCCAGGCATGATGGTGCATGCCTATAATCCCAGCTACTTGGGAGGCTGAGGCAGGGGAATCACTTGAACCTGGGAGGTGTATGTTGCAGTGAGCTGAGGTTGCACCACTGCACTGCACTCCAGCCTGGGTGACAGAGCGAGACTCCATCTCAAAAAAAAAAAAAAAAGTGTATGTGAGGAAACTGGGATTGAGCTTGGGGATGTTGGGGGATGGAGGTACTTCATCTACTGAACAAAATCCAAGGGATACCAATGCTGGAGGAAGAAGCATCATAATCAGTTTCTGCTAACTCAACCACGCATGAGATGGGGACTTGGCGTCCGAGAAGAGCCTCTTTTTAGGTCTTCAGCCTTGATCAAACCATTTCTGAATTCCTCATACACATATAATCAGGTGCTATGAGTGGTACTGATTGGATAATCTTTCTGTCATTTCCAGTGCTAGGAAGGAAAATACATGTACGGCCAACTTCCTTGAGGGTTCGTTCTTTTGCATCAGGGTGTCTCCAACTCCTGCCCTTAAAACACCTGTAAGAAAATCATCCAGGCGGCTTGCTCATTCTGCTTGCAGACCCTTTAGAATCAGAGTCAGAATCCCTGGGGCTGGAGCCACAAAATTAAATGACATTTCAACAAGTCTGTCATCACATAAGAGAGAATAGGTGAGTATTTGGATACCTATAATACAAAGTAGATTCAAAAAGAATGATTTATTTTAAATGTTGTGTTTTTAAAAATTTAATACAGAAAAGGCTGGGAACGGTGGCTCATGCCTGTAATCCTAGCACTTTGGGAGGCCAAGGCAGGTGGATCATTTGAGGTCAGGAGTTCAAGACCAGCCTGGCCAACAAGGTGAAACCCCATCTCTACTAAAAATACAAAAATTAGCCAGGCGGTAGTGGTGCGTGCCTGTAATACCAGCTACTGGGGAGGCTGAGGCAGGAGAATCGCTTAAGCCTGAGAGGCGGAGGTTTGGTGAGCTGAGATCGTACCACTGCACTCCAATGAGGGCGATGATTGTTTAACCACCACCAAAATGGGTTCTGAGTCCAAATATTAATATGAAGGACATTGGTGACATTGTCTCAAAAAAATTAATGGATACTGAAAAGTACAAAAAGGGAGAGAAGTCACGTCAAATCTCATGACCTCAAGAAATAAACCTCCTTAATATTAAGTGAACAGCATTCCTCGCTATGCACGAAGATGGCTAGAGACATGAACAGACACTTCTGATCACACAAAATGAGATTTTAAAAACAAGAAGTAGCAAATTGAATGCTGTGTAAATTTATCAGAAGAAAAAGAAATGGAAGTGAAACTGAAGGAACTGGTCAACTCAAATAAATGTAGTTTTTTCTTACCAAAAATCAGTTTCTAGAACATCTAAGAAATCAAAGATGATGAAAAACATTAAGATGTTTTATATATATGTAGAAGTCTTTACAGTTGACTGACCATCTCATGAAAAATTGGTACAGTCACTGCAAATAAAGTCATTGCAAAATCTTTCCTCCTTTTGCTTTTTGCCAGCACTGACACTGGCCTTTGCAGCCTCTTGACTTCATTCTGCCCTTGCATTCCCTTTGCTGTTTTCTTGAGGTCGTCTTCTTCTCATGCCAGCCGTGTCTTGCAAGTCTATGTTTCAGTTCATTTTTCTTTGCATAATTCAAAGAACCCGATAGCATGCCAAAGCCCATGGTTTAACCACCACCAAAGTGGGTTCTGAGTCCAACTATTAATATGAAGATGACATCCATTGTGGTCTTGTACATGTTGTTGCCTTCCCGGGGTGAAGGACTTTGGTGATCATTTGTTTCCTCTGGAGCGGTTTATTGGTCATGAGCTTCCTGGTCCAGGTAGTTACTGTGTCGCTCATCATGGTGGTTGATCCTCAGGTAGTTAGGGAGGAAAATAAACAAGAAGTTATATATTTAAAACCAAGTTTCAATTTTAGACCTGATTAAGTGACTTAATAAAGGGCATTACCACTTCTACTTCCTACAGTCTCTCCCTTTACCCCTGGAAATTAGTTATTTTTAGGTTGTTTTATGTTGTTAAAGTTGACCACCTTTTCTTTCAGTTCTGCAGTCATAGTCCTATTTTTAAATGGATTCAGCTCTCATCACTAGCCTTTTGTCATGGTCATTCAATTCACAAGTTGCTTATTTTTTAATTTCTTGGCTGACTAAATTTTATTATGAAGGCTTTTTTTTTTAAAGAGCTCAGAAATACTGTATTCTGTAAGTTCTTGAGCATGTGATAGTGTCTTTTGCCTATTTTGATTGGGCAATAATTTAGCTGGCTATAAAATTATTGGATTATACTCTATTTCCCTTAGAAATTATAGGCACCCATCCACTGACATTTCATTGAGCTTTTTTTTTTTTTTTTTTGAGATGGAGTCTTGCTCTGTCACCCAGGCTTGAGTGCAGTGGTGTGATCTCGGCTCACTGCAAGCACTGCCTCCCGGGTTCACGCCATTCTCCTGCCTCAGCCTCCTGAGTAGCTGGGACTACAGGTGCCCACCTCCATGCCTAGCTAACTTTTTTGTATTTTTAGTAGAGACGGGGTTTCACCCTGTTAGCCAGGATGGTCTCGATCTCCTGACCTCGTGATCCGCCGGCCTCGGCCTCCCAAAGTGCTGGGATTACAGGTGTGAGCCACTGTATGAGCCCAGCCTCATTGTGCTTTGTACTAACCCCCTTTCCCTGGCCTCTTCCATCTTGTCTTCTTCTCTCCCAGTAGTTTCTTCATGAAGAGGCCATATGATATATTCCATGAGATATTTCACACTCAAAGAAGACTTCTTTTATACTCTTTTGGTAATTTGTCTGGGAATCACTGTCTTGCTTTATAAGGGAGTTTGTAATAAATACATTAAAAGAGAAACTCACAACATATTTTGAGACATCAGAGAAGGGAGAAAGCAATTCTATTAATATTTGGGGTTAGCAGGGAAGGCTTAGTTAAGAGGCGACATTTGAACTAAGTCTTGTAATAAGGGAAGCATTTGGACATGCAGTAATGGGGAGAGAGTAGAAGCAAGACATGATGGTTAATGTTATGTATCAATTTGACTGGGTTGTGGGGTGCCCAGATTTTTGACTACACATTATTCTGGATGTGTCTCTGAGGTATTCTGGATGAGGATAACACTTAATTGGTAGACTGAATAAAGCAGATTGTCCTCCCCAATGTGGATGAGCCTCATCCAATCCACTGAAGGCCTGAACAAAACCAAAAGTTAGAGTCACAGAGAATTTGCTCTTTTTACCTGATTATATTTGAGCTGGGACATCAATCTTCTCCTGACTTTAGATTTGGACTCGAGTTGGAACTGTATCATTGGCTGTCCTGGGTCTCCAGCTTGCTGGCTGCAGACTCCAGGACTCCTTAGCCTCCATAAACATGTGAGCCATCCTTTAAAACAAACCAATCTGTCTCTCTCTATGTGTATAGCTCTACCTCTATCTCTCTGCTCTTTCTCTGGAGAACCCAGAGTAATACACAAGGTTATATTAGAGAAGAGGATGGCCCAAGGAAAAGCATGGAGGCAGAAAAGTGCAAAGAGGGTTTGGGAAGACTGGGGTCCTGATGGGGAGTTTGGATTTCACTGTGTGTAGCATGGAGAATCCTTGAAAATATTCAAGAGGTGAAAATTGTATTTGTGGAAGAACACCAGGAGTATGTGAAAAGAAAAAGACTCACACCTTTTTAACTCCACTGAAGGGGGCATCAAAGGGATGCACTGGGGACATGGGTTGGAGGGTAGTTGAGGCCATATCTGGATGATCTTTACTTCTAGGCTGAGTCTGAAGTTATCTTTCTGGGGAGTGGGCGATTACAAATCTTTGAGCTCCACTGAAGAGATGGTTTTGCTAACAATGGCAAGGCGATGGTGGTGGTGGTGGTGGGAAACTGGTAGCATGAATTCTAATTGGGCTTCTGTTATTCTAGCCGAGAAAGTTGGGGAATGGACTTTCGGTAGAATAATACAGATCTGGGAATCAACTGCATGGAGGAGGTAGTTATGAGTGATGAGATGGCTCAGGGACAAAGTCTGGTAGAAGGAGAAAAGATACAAGGCTGGTACAAAAATAATTGCTATATTTGCCATTACTTTTAATGGCAAAATCCACAATTACTTTTGCACCAACCTAATAGGATGCAAACTTCGGAGCCATCTGCATCACAGGGATTGATGAAGATCAACAATGTTTGGGAACACAGGAAGGGAGCGTGGAGGGTAATGACTTGAGGGCATAGCAGGGATAATCAAGGTTTTTCTTGTTAACATGTGGAGACTTAAGCATGATTATATGTTAAACGCCTGGCACATACATGGTGCAAAATATGAGTGAAATGAGGAGTGAAGGTGGTGAGTCATGGGAGTTCCAAGGGAACGGGTGATAAAGGGAGGTCTCAAATGAGGCGCAAGTGGAGAAAGTAGCTTGGGAAAGGAGAAGGATGCTTCTCCTTATGAGATGGGAAAGGCAGAGGAAGAGGGTCAAGATACAGTGATCTAGGGGTAAGATGGAAGTGAGTTGAGAGAACTCAACTCTGAGTGGGCTCTGAAACCCCTAGGGATGGGTTTGGGGGGCTTTGAGATACGGAAGAGGTTTAAAGTCAATTGTTCTAGCAAATATGGTTTGGAATTTATTTGTGATGCTTAAAAATATTGCTGAACAGAAGTGAAGTCTACCCTAGAGTTGGATGGTGAGATTATTTAGTGGAACTACCAGATCCATGCTGTGATTCTTTCCAGTATCATTCAGCAGCCCTTGGGCAGTTGCAAGGCAAGTCATCAATGGGGTATGGAAATTTTCCAGGTGGGTGTGGCAGAAGGCAGGGAAGAACGAGTTTAGGAGAACATTACAAGAAGAAGGTGACTGTAAGGTCCAGGCTGAGCAGGAAGGTAAAGCAAGAAGGAAACATGAGGTTGTGAAGAGAAGTTTAGAGGGATGAGGAGGCAGGAGAGGGGAACAGTTGCAGGATGTAGCTAGAGTGGTGATGTTAGATCTTGGGGCCAGAGAGCTTTACAGTGATGATGAAGATCAAGGGGCATTAGAATCAAGCTACAGAGAGCCACCGTTTGATGTTGGGATGTGAGGATGCTGCAGGTGGATGTCTGTGCATTAATGGTGAGAACGTGGTCACCCTGGCCCTGCTAAGGAGAATGTGCTCTGTTCTTTCTGGCCGTTTTCATCACCTGATTAGAGCAGTGGTCCCCAAATTGTGTTCTTTGGACCGTCTGTATAAAATGTTCATGGGTCAAGGATAAAATAGAAAAACAGAGACAATGTCACAGAAATGTGCCCATTGGTGAAAGACCACCAGCTGTCCTTTTTGGAGGATTGTTCTTTGTTCTAAAAATATACATATTCTATTCTATTAAACATTTTTGTATTTGCATTTTTTCTCCTTTATGAAATGCCATGGGGTAGAAATTTGTAATGTATCCAATTCTCCTGTCTTCATGCATTGCCCTGTGGTGGGGGAGGGGATGTGGCTAGTACTGGCCAGTAGGCTGGGGCAGAGGGTGCAGTGTGAGACTTCTAGCCTGGAGCATTTAATTCTTAGTACAGGGCTCTCTAGCATTCTTCTCCCTCTGTTCCCTGCTTGGTGATACTCGAGGTAATGCAACCCCCATTAGCCTTAGTCTTAGGGCAAGTTTGATGGAAAACAGAGACCCCACACCTCCCTGCAGATGTAGCATGAGTGAGAAAAACAACTTCTGATGTTTGAAGTTACCAAGATTTAGGAGTTGTTTGTTATTGCAGCAAAACCTCACCTATTCTGACCAATCATGGTGGAATTTCTGTGTGTGTGTGTGTGTGTGTGTGTGTGTGTTAAACTGGTAGTTTAAAAAAGTTCCTTCTTACCAAAAAGGAAAAAAAAATAGCAACCTTATGTTGGTTCTCAAATTAAAAAAATATTTTTACTGGTTTATAAAATAGAAAAATCTGAGATTCCGTAGCTTAGAGAACTACAGTGTGGGATGTCTGTAAAGACCAGGTTATTTTATCAGCTCCTAACACCCCTTAATAGAAGCTTAGCCAAGACTTGGACTATTTCAGTCTTTCCCATTCCACATTCCATGGACTCTTAAAGAGACATTGATAAAACGGTGCAGCCATGAACCACCCTAACTCAATCCTAGTGGCAGAATCCCCCTTTTACTGCAGAATGAGCTTCTTGCTACAGTGATACTTGAACCCCTTAGATATATTCGGTACTGATTACATTAAAACACGACCAATGCTTTTGCTTTGTTGTCCCCCAAATTAAACACCTTAATCCTGAGAACCCAGAGAATTGGATTTAGTGTGACTGATTCCAAACTGTCAGTAAGAACATAATTAGGTTATATTTTTCTCCAGTTCAAATAAAAGAAAATTGACACTAAAATGCTCATCAATATGTGTAGCTCAGGAGGTAGAGCCTGCTTTGAGATGCAGAAGTGTTTGTTTTTTTTATGTCTATATTCTTGAGTAAAGAAAAAATCCATCTGTCTTTCCTAGAGGGGAAGACTTTCAGAGCTGGGCTTGGCAACAGCCTGACTATCAGAGGCTGAAGTAAACAAATAGGTACCTCCCTGGAGTGAGTGGTGCATTTCTCCTGTTCAGGGGACTGTGCTTTTATGGTGGAGTTTGCTTTCTGTTTTGGTCTCCGGATGTGTGTATCTGTGGGTGGATTTCTGCATGTAAATGGCAGTGTATACCTGTGTGAGTGTGTACAAAATTCCCATGTGAATCTCAGCTTTGTGGGGATCTCCGGGTCTTGAGTCCAGCAGATGCCATTTGAAGAAAAATCACTTGAAAATGAGACAGAAAGAATGGAAACCAAATCCTAGCTCTAAAAGCACCAGGCTGATTAAAAAAAAAAACACTCTGTATCTTCTTTTTGGACTCTACCTGCCTCCAAATGACATTTCTGTTTCCTATGAGATGATTAGAATGAAAGAGATCCTGAGCAAGAAAGAGCAGATACTGTGTGATTCTGTGTGTGTCAGGGTTTCAGCTGTGACGCTGCTGACATTTCGGCTCAGCAATTTCTCTGTTGTGTGTGTGGGGGTTCCCTGTGCATTTTAGGATGTTGAGCGGCATCCCTGGATCCCTGGACTCACTGGATGCAGTAACACAACTCCCCCCCAAGTACAGACAACCCCCAGTGTCTCCAGATATTGCCTAATGTCCCCAGGGGGCAAAATAGCCCCATCTGAGAACTGCTGCTTTCATAAAGTACAATGTCAGGTGAAATAGGTGGAGGCTGTTTGTAGTCAGGGGTTAGTAGAGATGGAAGAGACCCCAGGAATATCCTGGAAGGGGCTGTAATATTTCGTTTCTTGAATTGGGTGTCGGTAATTTGGAGATGTTCAGTTTTTTTTTGTTTTGTTTTGTTTTTTTTGAGGCAGGATCTTGCTCTGTCACCCAGGCTGGAGCACAGTGGCACCGTCATGGCTCACTGCAGCCTCTGCCTCCTGGGCTCAAGCAGTCCTCCCACCTCAACCCTCCCAAGTAGCTGGAATTACAGGCATGTGCCACCACTGTTGCCTAATTTTTGTATTTATTTATTTTTTTGTAGAGAGGGGGGGTCTCACTATGTTGCCCAGGCTGGTCTCGAGCTCCAGGGCTCAAGCAATCTGCTCACCTCGGCCTCCCAAAGTGCAGGGATGACAGGCATGAGCCACTGTGCCTGGCCAGTATGTTCAGTTTGTAAGAAAAGTACTGTGCTGACCTCTTCTTTGTGCACATTTCTTTAAGTAATAGTTCAATAAATCATTTAGAATAATTGGTCATAATAGGAGTGATTTGTAGAGTGATTGGCATGAAAGCTGATCACCTTAATTTGAACTACTCTGAAATGAGCACCAGGGGCCACCAAGAGTAGCCCTTCAAGGCGTCATAGCCAAGGAGAAGAGTGTGTTGTGTACATCTCTGCATAAAGGATTTGCTGGTTACATGGAAGGATGAAGCCTCCTTCTGAGGACAGAGGCAGCAAGGCAAGTGGAAGCCCAAAGCATTCAGCTTTCTAAATGGACTTTGCTAAAATCTTGTGGATGACTCATGCGCTTAACATACACCCATGTACATATTGTCCATATAAACATTAATTCTGTAACAGGGTCCACACATACGGGTTTTGTTTTTCTTTTCTTTTGAGACAGTCTTGCTTTATTGCCCAGGCTAGAGTACAGTGGCATAATCTTGACTCACTGCAACCTCCGCCTCCCGGGTTCAAGCAAAGCTTGTGCCTCAGCCCCCCGAGTAGCTGGGTCTACAGGTGCATACCACCATGCCTGGCTAATTTTTGTATTTTTAGTAGAGACAGGGTTTTACCATGTTGGCCAGGCTTGTCTCAAACTCCTGGCCTCAAGTGATCTGCACACCTCAGCCTCCTAAAGTGTTGGGATTACAGGTGTGAGCCACTGCACCTGGGCCCACACGTAAGGTTTGAGTTCAGATAGAGAAACTCTGGCAGGACTGAGGAATTTGGCCACAGTCTCTGGGAAATATGCACAATTTCTGGAATCTTCTCTACTTCCAGAGTTCCCACTTTCTATCTGTCTCCTATTTATTCACCAAACTTGTATGGAACCACAGTGCGTCTAGAACTTGCCAGGTGTGGAGGATAAAAAGATGACTGAGGTTGGACAAGGTGACTCATTCCTGTAATCCCAGCACTTTGGGAGGCCAAGACAGGCGGATCACTTGAGGTCAGGAGTTTGAGCACAGCCTGGCCAACATGATGAAACGTCTCTACTAAAAATAAAAAAATTAGCCGGGCATGGTGGCACGCACATGTAGTCCCAGCTACTTGGGAAGCTGAGGCAGGAGAATCGCTTGAACCCAGGAGGCAGATGCTGCAGTGAGCTGAGATCACACTGCTGCATTCCAGCCTGGGAGACAGACCGAGATTCCATGTCAAAAAAAAAAAACGATTACTGAGATACAGACTCCATCAGAGTTGACTCTAACACAAATTTGGTAAGAGCCCAAGGTCTGGCTGGGCAAGCACCTTGATCGGCTTCATCCTGCAGCCTCTACTAGAATGAAGTACACTTTTTTCTTTACCCAGGAAAATGTTTTATGCTTTATACCAACAAGTGCAATTTGCGTTAATTCTACAAAATTTGCCGTTTAACTATGCGCCTGTATTCTTCGCATTTTTCTTTTGAGAGATTTTTCAGCACATCATCTTTGGACTATGTGGAATTGGAAATTTACTTAGAGTCAACAACAAGCACAGGAAAGTCAGTTGTTAGTCAAGAGTTAGGTTTTCAAGACAGTGGATAAAATAAAAAATCTAGTATAGTCAAGATTATACGTGCAACTCCCCTCATCATTCATAAAGCTTAGCAGTCAGTCTTACCGTGGCTCACCAGGTCCAATCCACATTTCTTCTGCCACGATTGGAGCAGAGGGTGATTTTTTTTATGAGCAACTGATGAAGTCACTTAGAGGCCATTTGCATTAGGAGCCCTGTGTACTAGAGACCAATCAATGTGCCCTCATGGCAGCATTTCTGCCTCTGTCCCTCTTTGTTCTTGCCAAGTACCCATAGTTCATTTTCCATAGATTAAAAGAGCCCAAGTTGGGCCTATACCTAGGAGTACAATTGCTGGGTCATTTGGCAAGTCGATGTAGAATTGTTTGGGAAGTTGTCAAACTGTTTCTCACAGTGGCTACACCATTTTAATTCCTACCAGCAGTGTATGAAGGTTCTAGTTTCTCTGCATCCTCACCAACACTTGTTATTTTCTGTATTTTTTTTTTTTTGAGATGAAGTCTTGCTCTGTCACCCAGGCTGGAGTGCAGTGGCACAACATTGGCTCACTGCAACCTCTGCCTCCCAGGTTCAAGTTACTCTCCTGCCTCAGCCTCCCGAGTAGCTGGGATTATAGGCACCTGCCACCAGGCCTGGCTAATTTTTGTATTTTTTTAGTAGAGACAGGGTTTCACCATGTTGGACAGGCTGGTCTCGAACTCCTCACCTTGTGATCTGCCCACATCGGCTTCCCAAAGTGCTGCGATTACAGGCTTGAGCCACTGCGCCTGGTCTCTTTGCAGTATATTTTTAAATCAGGTAGTGTGAGGCTTCTAGCTTTGTTCTTTTTGCTCAGTATTGCTTTGGCTATTTGGGGTTTTCTGTGGTTCCATGTGAATTTCAGGGTTTTTCTTTCCTGTTTCTGTGAAGAATATAATTGTTAGGGATTATACTGAATCTCTAGATTGCTTCGGGTAGTATGGTCATTTTAACAGTATTAGTTATTCCAACCCACGAACATGAGATGCCTTTCCATTTGTTTGTGTCCTTCTCAATTTATTTGATCAGTGTTTTGTGGTTTCCATTGTAGAGGTTTTTTGGGTTTTTTTTCCCCCATCCTTGGTTAAGTTTATTCCTAGGTATTTTACTTTTGTAGCTATTGTAAATAGAATTTCTTCCTTGATTTCTATTTTAGCTGGTTTGTTACTGGTATATAGAAACATTACTGAGTTTTGTCTGTTGGTTTTGTGTCCTGAAGCTTTACTGAATTATACATCCGTTTTTTAAATTATTTTTTATTTTTTACTTTTTATTTTTTGAGATAGAGTCTCATGCTGTTGCCCAGGCTGGAGTGCAGTGATGCAGTCTTGGCTCACTGCAACCTCCACTTCTCAGGTTCAAGCGATTCTCCTGCTTCAGCCTCCCAAGTAGCTGGGATTACAGGCACCTACCACCATGCCTGGCTAATTGTATTTTTAGTAGAGACAGGGTTTCACCTTGTTGGCCTGGCTGGTCTCAGACTCCCAACCTCAACTGATCCACCCACCTTGGCCTCCCAAAGTGCTGGGATTACAGGCATGAGCTACCACGCCCAGCCTAATTTATCCATTTTAAGAGTTTTTTGGTGGAGTCTTTTGGTTTTTCTGTTTACAAGTATAAGATTATGTCATCTGCAAAATGAGACAATTTGACTTCTTCTTGTCCATTTTGGATGCCTTTTATTTCTTTATCTTGTCTGACCACTCTGGCTTGGATGTCCCATACTGTGTTGAATAAGAGTGGGGAAAGTGGGCATCCTTGTCTTGTTCCAGTTCTTAGAGGAAAGGCTTTTCAATTTTTCCCAGTGACTAGGATGTTAGCTGTAGATTTGTCATATATGCCTTTTCTTATGTTGAAGTGTTCCTTCTATGCATAATTTGTTGAGAGTTTTCATCATGAAGGAATGGTAAGTTTTACTGAGTGATTTTCCTGCATCTGCTGAGATGATCAGATAGTTTTTGCCTTTCATCTTGTTGATGTGATGTATCACACGTATTGATTTGTGTATGTTGAGCCATCTTTGCATTGCTGGGATAAATCCCACTTAATCATGGTATATTATCTTTTTCATTCATCATTAGATTTGGCTTGGTAGTATTATGCTGAGAATTTTTCCATCTATGTTCATTAGGAATATTGGCCTGTAGTTTTCTCTTTTTGTTGTGTCCTTGTCTTGATCGGATATCAGGGTAATGCTGGCCTTATACAATGAGTTAGGAAGAATTCCCCCCTCTTCAATTTTTGGGAATAGTTTGAGAAGAATTGGTGCTTGTTTTTCTTTATAAATTGGGTAGAAATCAGCATAAAAGCCTAGTCTAGGGCCTTTCTCTTTTGGGAGACTTTTTGTTACTGATTCAAACCTGCTATTCGTTTTGGGTCAGTTCAGGTTTTCTGTTTCTTCCTAGTTCAATCTTGGTAGGCTGTGTATGTCTGGGAATTTATCCCTTTCCTCTAGGTTTTCCAATTTGTTAGCATATGGTTCTTCACAGTAGCCTCTAATGATCCTTTTTGTTTCTTTGGTAACTGTTGTAATGTCTCCTTTTTCATTTCTGATTGTATTTATTTGGATCTCCTTTTTTTTTTTTTTTTTTTTTTGGTTAACCTCACTAGTGGCTTATCAATTTTGCTTAACTTTTCAAAAAACCAACTTTTATCTAGTTGATTCTTTGCATTTCTTTTTTATCTCTGTTGCATTTGGTTCTGCTGTGTTATTTATTATTTTTTCTTTCTACTAATTTTGTGTTTGGTTTGTTCTTGCTTTTTGAGTTCCTTGAGGTGCAACATTAGGTTGTTTATTTGAAATCTTTCTACTTTTTTGGTGTAGGCATTTATGGTTATAAACTTTCTTCCTAGTACTGCTTTTGCTGTATCCCATAGGTTTTGCAAGATGTGTTTCCATTTGCTGTTTAAAAAACATTTTTGATGCCCATCTTAATTTCTTCATTGACCCAATGATCATTCAATAGCATGTTTAATGTCCATGTATTTGTACAGTTTCCAAATTTCTTCTTATTATTGATTTCAAGTTTTATTCCATTGTGTTCTGAGAAGATACTTGATATGATTTTAATTTTTAAAATTTTGTTGAGCCTTGTTTTGTGTCCTAACATATGGTCTATCCTGGAGAATGTTCCATGTGTTGATGAGATGATTGCATATTCTGCTGCTGCTGCATGAAATATTCTGAAAATATCTGTTAGGTCCATTTGGTCTAAAGTGTAGCTTAAATCTAATGTTTCTTTGTTGATTTTATGTCTTGATGAACTGTCCAATGCTGAGAGTAGGATATTGAAGTTCTCAACTATCATTGTATTGGACTCTATCTCTCCCTGTAGATTTAATAATATTTGCTATGTGTGTCTGGATGCTCTTGTGTTGGTTGCATGAATATTTAGAATTGTCATACTTTGTTGTGAATTGATCCCTTTATTACCATATAATGACCTTCTTTGTCCTTTTTACAGTTTTTTGCTTAAAGTCTGTTTTATCTGATGTAAGTTTAGCTACTCCTGATTACTTTCGATTTCTGTTTGTGTGGTATATCTTTTTCAATCCCTTCACTTTCAGTCTGTGTGTGTCTTTACAAGTGAAGTCAGTTTCTTGTAGACGCTGTTGGGTCACTTTTTATCCATTAAGCCTGTCTCTATCTTTTAGGGAGGTAATTTAACCCATATTCGAAGTTATTATTGATAGGTGAGGACTTATTCCTGTCATTTTGTTCATTGTTTTCTGGTTATTTTGTATATCCTTTTGATATGGTTTGGCTGTGTCCCCACTCAGATCTCATCTTGAATTCCCATGTGTTGTGGGAGGGACCCAGTGGGAAGTAGTTGAATCATGGAGGCAGGTATTTCCCATGCTATTCTTTTGATAGTGAGTAAGTCACAGGAGATCTGATGGTTTTAGAAGGAGGAGTTTCCCTGCTCTAGCTCTCTCTTTACCTGCTGCCATCCCTGTAAGATGCGACTTGCCTCTCCTTGACTTCCACAATGATTTTGAAGCCTCCCCAGCAATGTAGAACTGTAAGTCCATTAAACCTTTCTTTTGTAAATTTCCCAGTCTTGAATGTGTCTTTATCAGCTGTGTGAAAATGGACCAATACAGTAAATTAGTACCAGAAGTGGGGTCTTGCTAAAAGACACCTGAATATGTGGAAGTGACTTTGGAACTGGGAAACAGGCAGAGGTTGGAACAGTTTGGAGGGCTCAGAAGGAGACAGGAAACTGTGGGAAAATTTGGAAGAGATTTCCTAGAGACTTGCCCAAAATGCTGATGGTTATATGGACAATAAAGTCTAGGCTTAGGTTGTCTCAGATGGAAATGAGGAACTTGTTGGGAACTGGCACAATGGTGACTCCTGTTATGTTTTAGTAAAGAGACTGGTGGCTTTTTGCCCCTGCTGTAGAGATTTGTGCAATTTTGAACTTGAGAGAGATGATTTAGGGTATCTGGCAGAAGAAATTTCTAAGCAGCAAAGCATTCAAGAGATGACTTGGGTGCTGTTAAAGGCCTTCAGTTTTATAAGGGAAGCAGAGCATGAAAGTTTGGAAAATTCACAGCCTGACAATGCAATAGAAAAGAAAATCCCATTTTCTCAAGAAAAATTCGATCTGGCTGCAGAAGTTTAAGTAACGAGGAGTCAAATGTGAATCCCCAAGACAACGGCGAAAATGTCTCCAGGGCATGTCACAGGTCTTCATGGCAGCGCCTCCCATCAAAGGCCCAGAGGCCTAGGAAGAAAAGATGGTTTTGTGGGCTGGACCCAGGGCCCCTCTGCTGTGAGCAGCCGAGGGTCCCTGAGTCCAAGCCACTCCAGCTGCAGCTAAAAGGAGCCAAGGTACAACGTGGGCTGTGGCTTCAGGGGGTGCAAGCCCCAAGCCTTAGCAGCTTCCACATAGTGTTGAGCCTATAGGAGCACAGAAGTAAAAAATGAGGTTTGGGAACTGCTGCCTAGATTTCAGAAGATGTATGGAAATGCCTAGATGTCCAGGCAGGAGTTAGCTGCAGGGGCAGAGCACTCATGAAGAACCTCTACTAGGGGAGGGCGGAGGGGAAATGTAGGGTCAGAGCCCACATAGAGTCCCTACTGCAGCGCCACCTAGTGGAGCGCCACCATCCTCCAGACCTCAGAATAGTGGATTCACTGACAGCTTGCACTGTGTGCCTGGAAAAGCTGCAGATACTCAATGCCAGCCCACGAAGGGAGCCAGGAGGGGGTTTATACCCTACAAAGCCACAGGAGTGGAGCTGTGGCCTTTTTTCTCCCGAGGCCATGGGAGCCCACCTCTTATATCAGCATGACCTGCATGTGAGACATGGAGTCAAAAGAGATCATTTTGGAGCTTTGAGATTTGACTGCCCCACTGGATTTTGGGCTTGCATGGGGCCTGTAGCCCCTTTGTTTTGGCAATTTTCTGCTATTTGGAATGACTGTGTTTACCTAGTGCCTATACCCCCATTGTATCTAGGGAGTAACTAACTTGTTTTTGATTTTACATGCTCATAGACAGAAGGGATTTGCCTTGTCTCACATGAGACTTTGGACTGTGGACTTTTGAGTTAATGCTGAACTTAGTGAAGACTTTGGGGGACTGTTGGGAAGGCATGATTAGTTTTGAAATGTGAGGATATGAGATTTGGGAAGGGACAGGGGCAGAATGCTATGGTTTGGTTGTGTCCCCACCCAAATCTCATCTTGAATTCCCACATATTGTGGGAGGGACCTGGTGGGAAGTAATTGAGTCATGGGGGCAGGTGTTTCCCATGCTGTTCTCATGATAGTGAATACGTCTCACAAGGTCTGATGGTTTTAAAAAGGGTAGTTTCCCTGCAGAAGTTCTCTCTTTGCCTGCTGCCATCCATGTGTGACATGACTTGCTTCTTCTTGCCTTCCAACGTGATTGTGAGGCTTCCTCAGTTATGTGGAATTGTAAGTCCATTAAACCTCTTTCTTTTGTAAATTGCCCAGTCTCAGTCAGGTATGTCTTTATCAGCAGTGTGAAAACAGACTAATACACCATTGTTCCTTTTTTCTCTCATTATATATGGTTGCAGTTTGGTGGTTTTCTTTAGAGGTGATGTTTGAATCCTTTCTTCTTTGTGTGTCTGTGCTACCAGTGAGTTTTATACTTTCATGTATTTTCATGATGGTAGATATTGTTCTTTTGCTTCCCAATGTAGGACTCCCTTAAGCATTTCTTGTAGCACCACAACAAACAAGGCACAAACAAACAGTCTTTTGTTTATCTTGGAAATACTTTTTTCTCTTTTATTTATTTATTTTTTTTTAGCAATGGAGTCTCACTCTCTCACCCAGGCTGGAGTACAGTGGCATGATCATAGCTCACTGCAGCCTTGAACTCCAGGGCTCAAATGAACATCCTGCCTCAGCCTTCTGAGTCTCTGGAATTGCAGATGTGAGCCACTGTGCCAGGCTCCTTCACATGTGAAGGATAGCTTTGCTGGGTATAGTATTTTTGGCTTTTTTTTTTTACTTGTAGTATACATCCCCTTTTCTCCTAGCCTGTAAGGTTTCTGCTGAGAAATCCCCTGTTAGCCTGATGGAGATTCTCTTATAAGTGACTTGATGCTTTTCTCTTGCTATTTTTGGCATTTTCTCTTTCTCTTTTGACAATTTTACCATAATGTGCCTTGGAGAAGACCTTTTTGAGTTGTATCAATTTGGCAATCTTTGAGCTTCCTGTATTTGGAAGCTTTCAGGAAGTTTTCAGTTATTATTTCATTAAATAGGTTTTCTATGCCTTTACCCATCTCACCTCCATCCAGAACTCCCAGAATTTCAGTTTTTGGTCACCTATGTGTCCCATATGTCATGTAGCCTTGTTTCATTCTTTTTTCTTTCTTTTTGTCTGACTGGATTATCTTAAAAGACTAGTCTTCAGGTTCAGAAATTCTTTGTTTTGCTTGATCTAGTGTATTGTTAAAGCTGTCAATAATCTTTTGTATTTCATTCAATGATTTATTCTCTTCCAGGATTTGTGTTCGGTTCTTTGTTATGCTGTCTCTCTCTGTTGAATTTCTCATTCAGATCATGAATTGTTTTCCTGATTTTTTTGTATTCATTATCTGTGTTCTCTTGTATCTCCCTGAGTTTCTTTAATAACATTATTCTGAATTTTTTTCAGGCATTTCATAGATTTTCTTTTCATTGGAATCTGTTGCTGGAGAATTATTGTGTTTCTTTGGAGATGTCATGTTTCCTTTTTCATATTTCTTCCATCCTTATGTGACTCTCTGTGCCTCTGACATAACAGTCATTTCTTCCAATTTTATGGATTGGCATTTATATGGGAAAGACCTTTTCTTATAGCTGTGTCTACCATGTTCATTGGATATCACACTTTAGCTTTGATTCTGGGTGGGTACAGTGGTATATTCTGCATATGATTCCTTCAGCTGTAATTGGCATGAGTGGTGTCTGTGAGTCATTCAGTGGCTTAGACTCCAGTGGGGTTTTTTTGGTTTTTTTGTGTGTGTGTGTGTGGTTGTTGAGATGGAGTCTAGCTCTGTCACCAGGCTGGAGTGCAGTGACACAATCTCAGCTCACTGCAACCTCTGCCTCCTGTGTTCAAGCAATTCTCCTGCCTCAGCCTCCTGAGTAGCTGGGACTATAGGCACGTGCATCCATGCCCAGCTAATTTTTGTATTTTTAGTAGTGACGGGATTTCACCATGTTGGCCAGGCTGGTCTTGAACTCCTAACCTCATGATCTACCTGCCTCCGCCTCTCAAAGTGCTGGGATTACAGGCGTGAGCCACCATGCCTGGCCAGACTGCAGTTGTTATTGGAGGCTGTAGTGAGGCTTTGCTGAGGATGGGGATGCCAGAAAGTCTTGTCTTTCAGCATCAGTGGTAGTGGTGGTGGAACAGGTGTGTCAATACTAGGAACCTTGGGCAGTGTATGTGGGCACTGATGATAGCCTGTCTGTGTGGGCCAATCCCTGGGCCTCCAGGTGGCTTCTTTGGTTGCTGGCAGAGGCAGCACTGGGCCAGTTGTGCAGGTGCACCACTGGGCTCCTGGGTGGTGTGTGTGGCAGTCTGATCTCTAGTTCTCCAGGTGATGTGTGCAGGTTCTGGTGGTGGGTAAGCAGGCGTTTCCTCAGGCCTCTCAGTAGTAAGTGTGAGCACTAGCTCTGGAGGCAGGATGAGTCAATCTGCAGGCCCCCAGATGGTACATTCAGGCACCAGCATATTCCTATGCATTTCTAGAAAAAAGTATTTTTCAGAAAACCTGAGCATATGTCCTATTAACACAACTTACCCTCATCAGCTCTGCATGAGAAGAAGGGGGAATTCTCTCAGTAGAACAGTCAGAATGGAATCACAGACTTGTTTTGAGCCAGTCACTGGTAAGTGGGGGGTAGGCTAAAATGATAAGCTCAGAATCTAAACCTTAGATTAGGGAATGGCAAACTTTTTCCATAAAGAGGCAAACGGTAATATTTTAGGCTTTTGGTCTAGATAACCTCTGTTGCAGTGATGCAGTGGTGCCATTGTAGCCTAAAAGCATATGTAGACAATGCATAAATCAATGGACCTGGTTTTATTTCAATAAAACTTAATTTATAGAGTCAGAGGGCCAAATTTGGCAGGTGGTCTATAGTTTGCCAACCCTGTTTAGACCAGTCACAATTTATTCTCTGGGGCTGGGCCAACATTTTCTTAAAAAAAAAAAAGAAAGAAACCCACTGTCACAATAAAATAGGGTTTCTATTTAAAAAGAAGAGGCTGGGTGTGGTGGCTCATGCCTATAATCCTAGCACTTTGGGAGGATGAGGCAGGAGGACTGCTTGAGGTCAGGAGCTTGAAACCAACTTGGGCAATATAGTGAGACCCTGTCTTGCAAAGAATAAAAAAATTAGCCCGGCATGCTGGCACATGTCTGTAGTCTTAGCTACATAGGAGGCTGAAGGGGAAGATCACTTGAGCCCAGGATATTGATATTACAGTGAGCTCTGACTGTACCACTTGTATTCTAGCTTAGGCAAAGAGGGAGACCCCAAAAACAAACAAAAAACAGAAACAAAAGTTGGTTGGGGCGGGTTGGAAAAGAAAGTATTTCTGAATTTCTGGGTAGGTAACTGGTAGTGTCAGGCCAAACTAGCCCTACAGTCTTATTCATTATAAATAAAGACAACTAGAAGATCTCCATCTAGCTATTAAAAATTGGTTAAATTCTACAGAGATAAAGGACGGTGACCCTTTTATCAGTTAGTTGTTGTCAAAAAATGTTGCATAACAAATCACTCCAAATCTCAGTGGCTTAATACAACAATCGTTTATTTTCATGGATCTATGGGTCAGCTGAGGATTGGTTAATCTGACATGAGCATATCTGGGAAGCTTGACTTTGCTGTTGGTGTCTCTTATCTTCTGATGGAAGCAGCAGTCTGGCCTGGGCTTGTTCTCATGGTGATAGCAAGAGTGAGCGAGCACAAATGAATGCACGCTTTCCAAGTTTTTCGTCATGCAGTTTAAAATTCCAGTGACCAAAGCTAGACACATGACAAAACCCAACATTAGGGGCTGGAGAAGTATACTCCGATTCTTCAGTGGGAGGAACTCTAGAGACAAATGGCAGAGTCTTGGATACAGGGAGGACATGGATCCATTAATGTACCTTCATCAACCGCAACCCTCTAACCACCAATACAATTAAATAAGTATTTGTTGAATGCACTTGTGCCTGAATGCTTCTGGCTGCAGCCCAGGCAATGGGGGCCTGACTGGGGAGGGACCATAGCAGGGACTCGATGTCCTGCAGGTCTGCATGTAATTGTGTACGGCCGACTCCACATTGGTCATGGTTGACTTGCTTTGTCCTGCATCCCCAAGGGGCAACGATTGGCTGATTTCATTTCTGAACAATTTTGACTAAGTTGTTTTCAGGAGCCCAGGAAGCAAATCAGTTGTAGATTTGAATTTTGCAGGGGGTCAGAATTGTTGAATATATATATAGTCTTTTACATGCTGATAATTATTTCCATACCACAAAGGCAGCCAGCTATTAGGAGGCTGCTGTTAAATTCCTTTGCCCTGTGAACTCATGAGCTGTGTCTATGTGGGGGGCACTCACTTGTTACAGCTGTTTCCCTTCATAATAACATCAGCCAACATTCTAAATAAATGCAGGAAATCAAGTAGTCTTCCCCAGACAGGTACTTTGCCCTTCTAAAGTGAATTACACATTGTAAAATAAAACACAGTCACATTAAAAAAACAAAATGTCTTTGTGTCAGGTTGGTCTGGCTTCAGCAAAGATAATATTTGCCTCCAGAGTAGAAGATCCTTGTAATCCACGGTATTGCATATGGCAGCCCCACATCTTGTTTCCTTTTCTTTTTTGTTTTTAACTAAAAGAGTTGACAATTTTATTTTCACATTTCCCAATACAAATGAAAACTGCATCTTATTTGGTCCCACTTCTCCCCTCCAAAACTATTCTCTTTGATAGGGCAAGGGGGCAAGTTTTCATTATGCTGCTAAGAAAAGCCAGCATCACAGCGGCATGATCTCCTGGTGAAGGGAGCAGGTAAATATAAAACTCATACAGGCCGGCCCAGTGGCTCAGGCCTGTAATCCCAGCACTTTGGGAGGCTGAGGCAAGCGGGTCACGAGGTCAGGAGATTGAGACCATCCCGGCTAACATGGTGAAACCCTGTCCCTACTAAAATAAAAAAAAGTTAGCCAGGCATGGTGCACACGCCTGTAGTCCCAGCTACTGAGGAGGCTGAGGCAGGGGAATCACTTGAACCCAGGAAGTGGAGGTTTCACTGAGCTGAGATCATGCCACTGCCCTCCAGCCTGGGCAACAGAGGAAGACTCTGTCTCAAAAACAAAAGAAAACAAAAAAAAAACACATAAACAATAACAACAAAAAAACAACACTGATGTAATGAGGCCTCCCCTCTATCTTTATCTGTCTGGTCGAGTCATTCTGGGCTGACTGGGCACCATCATGAGACGGGCAGGAGGTCTCTTCATTGGGCACCCAGGCATCATGGGCATGTGACCTCCCATGGGCGGCCTCATTCCAGGAGCAGGTCCCACTGGCGTCATCCCAGGAGGAGGAGGGCCTATCATTGGCATGATGGGAAGGTCCCCCATATGGCGTGCTACCATCATACTGAGATGTGTGAGAAGTGTCAAATACACATTAGATTGTGAAGCGTTAATATAAAAAGACAACAAAGTATTTTGTTAATGTTAAAATATTTTCTACATGTAGACCTGGTATTTTGGATAGATTTCCTTAAATCTGTGATATTATTCCAATTACCTTCACTTCTTTTGTTTTACCTTTTAAAATGTGGTTACTACAAAATGCAAAATATGTGGCTGGCATCATATTTCATCACATTTAGTGTAGACCCTGAGGGTCTAGGGGAGTTGTGAGCCTTAAGTTGAGGGTGACCCAGGTCAGCGTGAATTGCTCTGAAAGAGTAGCAAAGGGCATAAAGAGAACGTATAAATGGAGAGAGGGAGCTCAGTCTCACAGGGTGAGGAAAGGCTTTCTTTCTTACACAGTCTGGCACTTCTTCAAAAGCTTAAATGCAAGTTCTATGACCCAGCACTTCCACTCCAGTTTATGAAAGAAATGAAAATATATGTCCGTGCAGAAACTTGCACACAAATGCTCATAGCAGCATTATTCATAATAGCGCCAAAGTGAAAACAACACAAGTGCTTGTCTACTGATGAGTGGAGAAATAGAACATGGTTTGACCATGCAATGGAATATTATTCAGTCATCAAAAGGAATGAAGTACTAACACGTGCTACAACATGGATGAATCATGAGAATATTATGCTAAGTGGAAGAAACCAGTCACAAAACGTCACATATTATAAGATTTCATTTATATGAAATGTCCAGAACACGCAAATCTATGAAGACAGAAACCCTGTCTCTACTAAAAATACAAAATTAAATGGGTGTGGTGGCACATGCCTGTAATCCCAGCTACTCAGGAGGCAGGAGAATTGCTTGAACCCGTGAGGTGGAGGTTGCTGTCAGCCGAGATTGTGCCACTGCACTCCAGCCTGTGACAGAGACTCTATCTTTAAAAAGTAGATTGTCAGGGCTTAGTGGGAAGAGGAAGTGGCAGGTACCTGCTAATGGATACAGGGTTTCTTCTTGGGGTGATGAAAATGTTTTAAAATTGATGATGGTTGTTGCCAAGGTCTGTGAATGCACTGAAACCATTGATTTCTTCACTTTAAATGGGCACATCATATGGTACCTGAATTATATTTTAATAGTTACATTAAAAAAGTAAAATCTTCCTTGAAGAGATGACACTTCAGGAGAGGCCTAGGGGGTGGGATGAGTTCGCTAGGTGGAGAAATAAGGGACAGCATTTCAGGGTGAGGAACAACATAGTGAAGTCCCTGAGGTTGATGGGCATAGAGCAGATTTAAGAGACTTTTTTTTTTTTGAGACAGACTTTCGCTCTTGACGCCCAGGCTGGAGTGGAGTGGTGTGATCTTGGCTCACTGCAACCTCTGCCTCCTGACTTCAAGCAATTTTCCTGCCTCAGTCTCTCAAGTAGCTGGGATTACAGGCGCCCTCCCCCACACCTGGCTAATTTTTGGATATTTAGTAGAGATGAGGTTTCACCATGTTGACCAGGCTGGTCTCGAACTCCTGATCTCACGTGATCAACCCGCCTCAACATCCCAAAGTGCGGGGATTACAGGCGTGAGCCACTGTGCTCAGCCAGATTTAAGGGACTTTCAAGAAGTTTGTGTGGCTGAAGCCTGCAGGGCAAGCGAGAGAATTGGGAAATGAGGCTGGAGAAAGAGAGGGGCTAGGTCATGGAGGGTCTCACATTAGGGTGTGGAAACTTCACACGAGTGGTCCCACCTTGGGCATCCCACGTAACTACCCTGTGTCCCAGCTTCCCCACTGGTGAAATCAAGGGCTGATGTAGGGATGGACTGAGATAGTGTGTGCTCAGTAAAGGTGAGCTTTTATCATCGTTTATTGTTTGTTTGTTTGTTTTGAGATGGAGTCTCACTCTGTCGCCTGGGCTGGAGTACAGTGGCGCGATCTCGGCTCACTGCAACCTCCGCCTCCCGGGTTCACGCCATTCTCCTGCCTCAGCCTCCCGAGTAGCTGGGACTACAGGCACCCGCCACCACGCCTGGCTAATTTTTTTATATTTTTGGTAGAGACGGGGTTTCACCGTGCTAGCGAGAATGGTCTGGATCTCCTAACGTCGTGGTCCACCCGCCTCGGCCTCCCAAAGTGCTGGGATTACAGGCGTGAGCCCCCGCGCCCGGCTGAGCTTTTATCATTGTTAACCCACAGAGCAGTGGGAGCCATTGAAAGTGACTGATCAGTTTGGATGCACCTTCTGAAGTGATTGCTTTGGTCCCTGTGAGGAGTGCAGATTGTCACAGGGCCAGGGGAAGACAGAGGCCAGTCAGGAGGCATTTGCAAACAGCTGGAGGTGATGGTGGCTTGCTTTATGGTGGTGTCAGGAGAGTGGCTGAGCAGTGAACGGATCTGAGAAAGATTTAGGAGGTAAAACCCACGTGACTTGGTCACTGATTGTGGGTTGGGTGGGCTGGAGGGAAGGTAAGAAAGAATGAGAAGAAAAACATACTCAAGTGGGCCCTCCAGCTTAAGGTTACTTGAGGTCCCTTTGTGAAGAGGAATGTTTGTGTTTATGATGAAGATGTCCAAACTTTCAAAGGCCATTTGTAGTACTTTTTTTTCTTTTTAACAGCCAACAACTCCTCCTTCCCTATGCCCTAAACATATGAATTTTCTTTGCCCTAATTTATCACAGAGGGATGGACGTTCATTTGCTTTAATGAGAAATGCAGAATTCCATTAAGAAAGCATATTAAATTAATCTGGATTGCTGTGAGGGAGTTAAATCTGTTTAGATGTGCACCAGTGTTACTTTAATAGTTTGGTCTAAACCCATTTCTGGCCTGCGGTTGCAGGAGGTTGACTCCCAGCTTGTTTTCATTGGAAAGATCCCAGCAACAAGCACATTTGGCATTTCCAGCCAAACCCACTTTGTCAGCGAAGGAAAAGTTGAGGAGTGCCTCTCTTGTTTTCCCCCAAATCATTTGGCAGAAATGTGGCTGGGAGCTTCACTGCTGATTTTTTCAGTTTTAATATTGCTGTGGAAAGCCTGTACCAACACTCAGCCATGTTATTAATCCACAGCTCCAGTCTGGGCTGTGATTTGCTTTTCCTTTGAGTGACACAACCTTATTTTCCATTAAGACTCAATGCAAATAGACACTCATGCACCATCACCATCACTCCCCCAGATTGAAAGAGGGAAGTCAATGGAGTGATTCTAGTTTGGTGTTCATATCGGAGGGTTTTATTTATTTATTTATTCTGAGACAGAATCTCTCTCTGTCACCAGGCTGGAGTGCAGTGGCACGATCTCGGCTCACTGCAACCCCTGACTCCCTGGTTCAAGCGATTCTCCTGCCTCAGCCTTCCGAGTAGCTGGGCTTACAGGCATGTGCCACCACGCCCGGCTAATTTTTTGTATTTTTAGTAGAGACGGGGTTTCACCGTGTTAGCCAGGATGGTCTTGATCTCCTAACCCCGTGATCTGTCCGTCTTGGCCTCCCAAAGTGCTAGCATTATAGGCGTGAGCCACTGCGCCTGGCCCGGAGTTGTTTTTAAAAGCACATTTCTCTCCAATTAATTCCGGGGTGTCCCACTGTGAGTTGGGCAAAGGTTTGGATTTTCTGGAGGTGGAAGGTCAAACTTTAAGTACAATTTGGAGGCTGGGCACTGTGGCTCATGCCTGTAATCCCAGTACTTTGGGAGGCTGAGGTGGGTGGATCATTTGAGGCCAGAAGTTCGAGACCAACCTGGGCAACATGACGAGAACTCGTTTCTTCTAAAAATACAAAAATTAGCCAGGCGTGATGGTACATGCCTGTCACCCCAGCTACTTGGGAGGCAGAGGCAGGAGTTATCGCTTGAACCTGGGAGGCAGAGGTGTCCTGCGTCCAATCCCCATGAGGCGTATCAGCTGGCTGAAGATAACATCGGTCACACTGTGTTGAGATTGGGGTTGCTGTTACTACACCTCATCCCCACCCCTGCTAGGCATCCACAAATAGTCACCTTCAATGAGACAGCCCTCCTGCCCCTGGCTGCCTTATTTCATCTGCACCCAACCGTATCCATTGCTTGTCAGTGGGTCTCAACCTTGGCTGCACGTTGGAATCTCCTGGGGAGATGAGACAATACCAAGGCTCCCTCTCACTCAGCATGATGTTTCCAAGGTCCATCCACATGTAGTAGGCAACAGTACTTCCATTGTATGGATACAGCACATTTTGTTTCTTCATTCATCAACCAAATGGCCATCTTGGTTGTTGCTACCTTTTAGTTATTATATATATTACATGATTCCATTTATGTGAAAGGTCCAGAATAGGCAAATCTATAGAGGCAGAAAGCAGGTAAGTGGTTGCCAGGAGCTGGGGGAAAGGGGAGGGGATGGAGAGTGCTTGAGGATACAGGGTTATTTTTTGGGGGGGGCGGGGGTGTTAATGAAAATGTTTTAGAACTAGACAGAGATCATGATTGTTAAACATTGTGAATGTATTTAATGATACTGAAGTGTATGGCTTCATACAGGGACTTGTATGTTATGTGAATTTTGCCTCATTAAAAAAATACTGCTAGGAGCAATGGCTCATGCCTGTAATCCTAGCATTTTGGGAGACCAAGGTGGGTGGATCACCTGAGGCTGGGAATTCCAGACCTGCCTGGACAACATGGTGAAACCCTATTTCTATGAAAAATACAAAAATTAGCCAAGCGTGGTAGTGCACGCCTGTAATCCCAGCTACTCAGGAGGCTGAGGTAGGAAAATGGGTTGAACCAGAGAGGCAGAGGTTGCAGTGAGCTGAGATCGCACCACTGCACTCCAGCCTGGGTGACAGAACAAGATTCCGTCTCAAAAAAAAAAAAACAAAAAACCACACACACACACAAACAAAAAATACTGTTTCTGCAGAGCCTGGGTACTGGGGTTTTAAAAATCTCCCCAGCTGATTCTGACATGCAGCTGTGGTTGAGAATCTCCTTCTGGAATGAACTTGTTCATGTTTTACTTGTGTTCTTTTCTAGCCTGCCTATGCCTTTCTGTTTCCTTTCACATCTTTGGGGGGTAATTTTTACAATGCAGTGTAACAACCAGCTGCCTCAAGATGCACTGGGATCCCTCTTAACCAGGTAGTTCCCCATCTCCAACTCTGACCTGCCAAGTCAGAATCTTGTGGGTGGGGCCCAGGACTGTACATATTGAAACAGGCAGTGACCGGGGAACTATTTCTGAACACCCCTATGTTTCCCCTGTGTTTGCCCTTTCCTTTCACATTTGGACCCCTTTGTGTGCTGACCACTGGGTTGTTGCACGTGGACATAGCATAAAAAAGACAGGCCAGGAGCAGTGGCTCTTGCCTGTAATCCCAGCACTTTGAGACCAAGGTAGGCGAATCACTTGAGACCAGGAGTTCAAGATCTGCCTGGCCAACATAACAAAACCCCGTCTCTACCAAAAATACGAAATTAGCTGGGTGTGGTGATGCACGCCTTTAATCACAGCTACTCAGGAGGCTGAGGCTTGAGAATCCCTTGAGCCCAGGAGGCAGAGACTGCAATGAGCTGAGATCGCACAATTGCACTCCAGCCTTGGTGACAGAGTGAGACTCTTAAAAAAAAAAAAAAAAAGACAGAGATCGTCCTTCCTCTATGGAGCTCTCAGTAAAACAAGAAAGCTCACGATGTCCTGGCATTTGTCAGAAATACATTTGGTATATGTAGCTGGGGTCACATGCTTGACATGCCTATTGAAAGCTTCTGGGTAGGAAGAGAACAGTCATCACAGCATCACAGCCTGGCATAACTGTCTCCCAGGACAGGTCTCCCTGGGGAGACTGAGACCACAACTCTAAAATCAGAGCCTAAATCCAAGTTCTACATTTCCCTCAGTAATGTACACGATTTAAGAAAGTTTTTATATTAGTTATCTATTGCTGTACAACAATATTACTGCAAACTTTGTGAATTGAGACAGCACATAGTTATCACTACACGGTTTCTGTGGGTCAGGAATCCAGGCGTGACTCAGCTGGGTTCAGTGCAAGGCTGTAGCCATAGTGTCAGCCAGGGCTCTGTTCTCATCTGGAGGCTTGACTGGTGATTGATCTGCTTCCCGGTTCATCTGTTTGTTGGCAGCATTCAGTTCCTTGCAGGCTGCGGGACTCAGGGCCCCAGTTTCTTGCTGCCCTCAGCTTCTTGCCACATAGGCCACTCATGACATGGCAGCTCACATCTTCAAAGCCAGCAAGACAGACAGCCTCCTAGCAAGACAACTTAACATCCTATCTAACATAATCACTACATCCCCTCACCTCTGCCATATTCTCTTGGTTATAAGAAAGTCATAGGTCCCTTTGTCAGATGAGTAGATTGCAAAAATTTTCTCCCATTCTGTAGGTTGCCTGTTCACTCTGATGGTAGTTTCTGTTGCTGTGCAGAAGCTCTTGAGTTTAATTAGATCCCATTTCTCAATTTTGGCTTTTGTTGCCATTGCTTTTGGTGTTTTAGACATGAAGTCCTTGCCCATGCCTATGTCCTGAATGGTATTGCCTAGGTTTTCTTCTAGTTTTTATGGTTTTAGGTCTAATATTTAAGTCTTTAATCCATTCTGAATTAATTTTTGTATAAGGTGTAAGGAAGGGATCCAGTTTCAGCTTTCTCCATAAGGCTAAGCCAGTTTTCCCAGCACCATTTATTAAATAGGGAATCCTTTCCCCATTTCTTGTTTTTGTCAGGTTTGTCAAAGATCAGATAGTTGTAGATGTGTGGCATTATTTCTGAGGGCTCTGTTCCGTTCCATTGGTCTATATCTCTGTTTTTCTACCAGTACAATGCTGTTTTGGTTACTGTAGCCTTGCAGTATAGTTTGAAGTCAGCTAGCGTCATGCCTCCAGCTTTGTTCTTTTGGCTTAGTATTGACTTGGTAATGCGGGCTCTTTTTCGGTTCCATATGGACGTTAAAGTAGATTTTTCCAATTCTGTGAAGAAAGTCATTAGTAACTTGATGGGTGTGGCATTGAATCTACAAATTACCTTGGGCAGTATGGTCATTTTCACGATATTGATTCTTCCTACCCATAAGCATGGAATGTTCTTCCTTTTGTTTGTATCCTCTTTTATTTCGTTGAGCAGTGGTATGTAGTTCTCCTTGAAGAGGTCCTTCACGTCCCCTGTAAGTTGGATTCTTAGGTATTTTATTCTTTGAAGCAATTGTGAATGGGAGTTCACTCATGATTTGGCTCTCTGTTTGTCTGTTATTGGTGTATAAGAATGGTTGTGATTTTTGCACATTGATTTTTTATCCTGAGACTTTGCTGAATTTTGGTATTTTTAGTAGAGATGGGGTTTGCTGAATGCAGCCCCAAGTCAAGTACCCCCTGCTTGGTCGATCGATCACAACCCTCTCACAATCACGACCCTCTCACATGGAACCCCTTAGAGTTGTGAGCCCTTAAAAGTGACAGGAATTGCTCACTTGGGGAGCTGGGTTGTTAGAGACATGTGCCATCATGCCCAGCTAATTTTTGTATTTTCAGTACAGATTTGGTTTCACTATGTTGGATGGCTAGGATAGTCTTGATCCCTTGACCTCATGATCCACCCACGTCGGCCTCCCAAAGTGCTGGGATTACAGGTATGAGCCACTGCACCTGGCCCAGAGAAGCCTTTTCATACTTGCTTCTCAGCCTTCTGCATCCTACCCCACCACCATGCACTCACCGCCCGTGGGTTGTGCTCATCCCTGATCATCTCTCCCCAGGCCTGCTGTTCCTCGAGAAAGGAAGTTGTAATGGGCAGAATTCTAAGACAGCCCCCAAGAGACCCACTCTCTTATATCTGCTCCTTGTATCATCTCTTCTTGAGTGTGTGCAGAGCTTGTGATTTGGCCAAGGGGAAGGAATTTTGCAAATGTGATTATGGTCACACTTGCTTTGTTAAGCACATTTGCTCACCTGACTTTGAGTTCATCCAAAGCAGGATGATCTTAGGTGGGCCAGACCTAATCAGGTGAGCCTTTTAAAGGTGAAGTTTCAGGGAGTCAACCCTTAGCCTCCAAGGAGACACAAATGGTCATGCTGGGAGCTGTCTTTGGACGTGGCAGCTCTAGGAGCTGAGGGCCTTCGTTCAACAATTGCAAGAAATTGAATCCAGTCCACACACTGAATAAGCTTGGAAGAGGACACTGAGCATCCAATGAGACCCCAGCTCCAGCTGACACTCTGGTTGCAGTATTGTGACCCTGAATAGAAGACCCAGTTAAACCCTGCCCAGGCCCTTGGCTCATGAAAACAGATAACTGGGTGGTGTTTTAAGCTGCTCAGTTTGCACTGGTAAATCCACCAACAGGAAAGTAATATAGAAGTTAAATTGGCCAGATGTGGTGGCTCGTGCCTGTAATCCCAAGACTTAGAGAGGCTAAGGAGGGTGGATCACAAGGTCAAGAGATCGAGACCATCCTGGCCAACATGGTAAAACCGTGTCGCTACTAAAAATACAAAAATTAGCCAGGCATGGTGGCATTCATCTGTAGTCCCAGCTACTCAGGAGGCTGAGGCAGGAGAATCATTTGAACCCAGGAGGTAGAAGTTGCAGTGACTTGGGGCCATGCCACTGCACTCCAACCTGGGCAACAGAAAGAGACTCTGTCTCAAAAAAAAAAAAAAATGAAGTTAAATGAATACTTTTGACCATTGATGGAAGTTGCTTTCATTTCCTCTTACTTAATCATCTCTATCATAGCCCTGAAAGAGGGCTGCTTTAACCCCATTTGTAACAAGTGAGTCTGAGGCCCAGGAAAGTGACAGAATTCAGCAAAGTCTACCTTGCTACCTGGTGGCCCCAGCTAGAACTCAGCCCCAGGTCAATATACCTGAAGTCATTACAACATCCACAAAAATTTTGCCCCTCTCTCCATGCCTTCCTCTTTAGAAGCCTGTTCCTTCAGGGATAGATCCCAACCCAGCGTTACAAGGTACTGAACTCTGATTTTCACAAAATATAGTAACTATCCCCCAAAATTAATAATAGTATTTTTGAGCCGGGCACAGTGGTTCATGCCTGTAATCCCAACATTTTGGGAGGCTGTGGTGGGTGGATCATGAGATCAAGAGTTCGAGAGCATCCCAGCCAATATGGTGAAACCCCATCTCTCCTAAAAATACAAAAATTACCTGGCAGTGGTTGCAGGCGTCTGTAATCCCAGCTACTCGGGAGGCTGAGGCAGAAGAATCGCTTGAACACAGGAGGCAGAGGTTGCAGTGAGCCAAGATTGCACCACTGCACTCCAGCCTGGCAACTGAGCAAGACTCCGTCTCAAAAAAAAAAAAAAGCATGTTTGAGTACTTATGGGTCAACCACTGGGCTATGCCAACACCAATAGATATTATGATTATGATTATTTTTTCCATTTTATTGATGAGGAAACCGACACATAGAAAGGTAAAGGAACTTGCCAAAGGTGACGGTCACACAGCCAGAGCTGTAGAAGCAGCACAGGAATCCCAGCAAACTCACAGCCAAGCTCTGCTTTTCACCTTCACATCACATTGTCCTCAGACTAAAACCCTAACTCTGACCTTCCGAATCAAAAATCATACTCAAGGCCAGGCACAGTGGCTCACGCCTGTCATCTCAGCAGGTTGGGAGGCTGAGGCAGGTGGATTACCTGAGGTCAGGAGTTCCAGACCAGCCAGGCCAACATGGTGAAACCCTGTCTCTACTAAAAATACAAAACTTAGCCAGGCACAGTGGTGGCTCTGTAATCCCAGCACTTTGGGAGGCTGAGGCATGAAAATCACTTGAACCCAGGAGGCAGATGTTGCAGTGATCCATGATCATGCCACTGCACTCCAGCCTGGGCAAGACAGTGAGACTCTGTCTCAAAAAAAAAAAAATTGTGCTTAATAATATCTTGGAAGTGCACATATCTTCTGGGAAGGTTGATGGACTACAATTAGCTTCAAAACACAAATAAGTAACTGTGTTTAAATGAGGCCTTCTGTGTAATAGCTAGGGAAAATCATTGTAGCTATTCATATTTTGGTTCCCCTTCCAGGCACAGAGAAGTTGCCCGTGACTCTGTGATCCGTTTTATCCAATGAATCATGAGCAGGAGCAACTTGAGTCACCTCCAGGTGGAAGTGTTAAGAGGCTCTGTGATCCACCATGTTCCCTTTCCCCTGAAGTGTGATCAAGGATACATGCAGAGATGGGGCTTTTGTCAGCCTGGATCCCTGAGTGAAAACAATGAACAGACCACCCCTCAATGCCCTAACAGCCCAGACATGCAACGTGACCAAGAATAAGCCTCACTGTGGCCAGGCACGGTGGCTCATGCCTGTCATCCCAGCACTTTGGGAGGCCAAGGTGGGTGGATCATTTGAGGTCAGGAGTTCAAGACCAGCCTGGCTCACATGGTGAAATCCTGTCTCTACTAAAGTACAAAAATTAGCCAGACAGTAGTGGCACGGGCTTGTAATCCCAGCTACTCAGAAGGCAGGAGAATCGCTTGAGTCTGAGAGGCAGAGGTTGCAGTGAGCTGAGATTGCGCCACTGCACTCTACTCTGGGTGACAGAGTGAGACCCTGTCTCAAAAACAAGCAAACAAATACCTCACTGTATGGAGCCATTGAGATTTGGGGATTGTTGTTACTGCACCAGAACCCAAATCATCCTGACCACTAGACTGTCCTAACTAGGGTTTCTTACCAAAAGTAAAGGCATTTTTTAAGTTCGTGACATTTAAACAAAAGAGCAAATACCAATATCTGCCACTTTGTCAGGCTAACAATCCCAAACAAAGCCAACAGCCAGAAGTTAAAAGAAACAGATCATTAGGTTGAAAACAGAACTGTCAAAACAGGCACAATTGACTTCATTTAGTGATTGCAAAGAACATCAGGAAAGACACAGGTTGGTCATATCATTTATCACATGCTTCATTGCACATGTTTGACTAAGAAAATCACAAAGTATTTAAGCTCATCTGTAGTTCAAGGTGCCTATCCGTGTATTTATCCATTCATCCTGATTTATTTATTGAGCAACTCTTTTGTGCCAGGCACTGTGTTGGGTGGTGGTAATTCAGTAATGGAGATGGCAGGCATGGCTCTGCCCTCCAGGAGTTTCTAGGATATGGAGGGAGACAAACAAAAAAGAAGTAAATCCATGAAAGAATTATTGGTGGACCCTGTCCCCAATATTTCAATGTAGGTTCTTTCCATTTTCCATAAGGGTCAGCCAGCTGAGAAATAAAGAGAGACACTACAAAGAGAGGAATTTTACAGCTGGGCCACTGAGGGTGTTATTACATATCAGTAGGACCATGATGCCCCCTGAGTCTCAGAACAGCAAGTTTTTATTAAGGGTTTCAAAAGGGGAAGGGGTGTAAGAACAGGGAGTAGGTACAAAGATCACATGCTTCAAAGGGCAAAAAGCAGAACTACTACTAAGGGTCTAACAAAGATCACATGCTTCTGAGGGAACACGACAAAGGGCAAAAGCAGAACTACTGATAAGGGTCCATCCAAGTTCACAAAGCAAAGGGCAAAAGCAGAACCACTGATAAGGGTCTATGTTCATTGGCGCACATATTGTCTTGATGAACATCTTAAACAACAGAAAACCGGGTTCGAGAGCAGAGAACCAGTCTGACCACAAATTTACCAGGGCAGAGTTTTTCTCCAGCCTAGTAAGCCTTTGGGTACTGCAGGAGACTAGGGCGTGTCTCAGTCCTTATCTCAACTGCATAACACAGACATTCCCAGAGCGGCCACTTATAGACCTCCTCCCAGGAATGCATTCCTTTCCCAGGATGTTAATATTCCTTGGTAGGAAAAGAATTTAGTGGTATCTCTCCTACTTGCACGTCCATTTATAGGCTCTCTGCAAGAAGAAACATATGGCTCTTTTTGCCCGACCCTGCAGACAGTCAGACCTTATGGTTGTCTTCCCTTGTTCCCTAAAAATCACTTTTATTCTCTTCTTTTTCAAGGTGCACTGATTTCATATTGTTGAAACACACATGTTTTACAATCAATTTGTACAGTTAACACAATTATCACAGTGGTCCTGAGGTGATGTACATCCTCAGCTTCTGAATATGACAGGATTAAGAGATTAAAGACAGGCATAAGAAATTATAAAAGTATTATTTGGGAACTGATAAATGTCCATGAAATCTTCACAATTTATGTTCCTCTGCTGCAGCTCAGGCCAGTCTCTCCATTTGGGGTCCCTGACTTCCCACAACAAGAAGTAATAAGAGGTTAAGGTGGAGAAGAGCAGGGAAGTCCACTTTATAAAGGGGTCAGGAAAGAGCTCTCTGTGGAAGCACCATTTTAGCTGAGGCCTAAAGGATTGTCTAATTTGGGCACCATTTTAGCTGAGGCCTAAAGGATTGTCTAATTTGGGGAGGTGCAGAGGAAAATCATTCCAGGCTGAACCAGCAAGTGCAAATGCCCTGTTGTGGAAAAAGGTTTGAAAGTCCAAGAAGACAGAAGGAGGCCAGAGTGGCTGAAATAGAGTAGGCCAAAGGAAGGAGATAGGAGAGGGCTGGAGACGTGGCAGGAACAGGCAGAAGACTCGGGGTCTCGATTTTATTCTATGTGCCATGGGCAGGAAAGGCAGGGATGAAACTCAATGGACACCTTAAGATCACTGAAGGAGCCAGATGGGAAATGGATTGCTGAGCATGGAGAGCAGGTGCAGAGGACCAGTTAAGACCAGTTAGGAGGCTGCTGCTGTAGCCCAGCTGGGATAGCACTGTCCTAGGCAAAGATAATGACAGTGAAGATAGAGAGAGTGGACAAGTTGGATAAAGTTTATAATCACAGGACTTGCTGACTGGAGAAGAGGGCAAAAGCAGAGTTAGCACAACACATGAGTTATGACCACCTTGAGCAGCTCAGCAGGGGGTGGTGCCATTTACAGAACAGAGATGGCATGGACAGAGCCCATGGAGAAAGAGGAGGAAAAAGAGTTTGGCTTTGGGTTTCTTTTAAGACAGGGTCTCTTGCTCTGTCACCCAGGCTGGGGTGCATTGGTGCAATCATAGCCCTTTGCAGCCTCAAACTCCTGGGCTCAAGTGATCCTCCTACCTCAGCCTCCCAAGTAGCAGGCTTAGAGATCCTACAGATGCACATCACCATGCCTAGCTAATTTTTTTTTTTTTTCTTTTGTAGATAGGGAGTCTCACTGTGTTTTCCAGGCTGGCTTCAAAATCCTGGCCTCAAGTAATCCTCCCACCTCGGCCTCCCATAGCACTGGGATTACAGCCATCACCTACCGCTCCAAGCCATGAGTTTGGCTTTGGATGTAACAAGGCTGAGGTGTTCATGAGTTGACAAATGGAAAAAAGAAGAAAGAAGTTGAGTGTATAAGACTGCTGTTTGAAGGAGAAGTCTAGCCTCAAGACAAAAGTTCAGGACTCATCAGCTGAGAAATGGCACCGAAAATTATGCAAATGGATGAGTTCAGCTAGCAAACAAGTCCAGAGAGAGCAGAAAGTCCAGAGAGAGCAGCACTGGGCCATGCACCTGGCCTAATGCCACCCCGCTCCTCCCAATCCCTGTGTTATGCTGGAGAGGGTTCAGCCTCTGGTGAGTTCCACTAAACCCCCACATCTCTTTCTTCTGAGACCTTCTCTAAAATCCCCTCTTTTATACTTAGTGAAATGGGATTCTCTTTTTCCCATCCAGCTTAAGCAAAAACTTTTGACTGTGCGAAGAATGAGGATGCATTTAGTATCTGTTCTGCACGGCTAATTCCATCAAACATTTCTCATTATTCATGCCTGGCAGTCTCATTTTTTTTGCCTCTCAGAGCATAGTCGTAGCATTAATTAGTGACCTTTTCACCCTTCTAATACCAGCGATTTCCCCCATCTCAGTTCTCAGGAAGTTCTGTTCGCAGAATTATCTCCTGAATCCTCACCTGGGGATAGAAATTGTTCTCTGTGGCTGTGTCTTCCCCTCTAATTCTTATAAAAAAACTCAGTGATCTCTGTGCATCAAATATTAAACTCAAGCTTAACAGATCATGCTTCTGGCTTCTCTGTCTCTCTCTGGCCTGTGGGTTAACAGGCTTGCAACCTTTGCAGAGGAGACACCAAATTCCCAGGAGGCCAGAATTTCCAAGAGTGCTGGTCACTCTTGCTCTCTTTCTCCTGCTTAAAATTCAGCACTAGAGAGTGTTACACCATTTTACCTGCAGCGGAGTTCATCTGACTCTAGGGACTGCAGAGGAGGGAGACGGGCAAACTAACAGGCATTCAGAAAATGGCTACCACAATGGGGGAGAAAATGAAACTCAAACCAAATAAGCAATGGTCAAAAAAAAAAAATCTAGAGGGCAGCTGCAGTGGCTCACACCTGTAATCCCAGCACTTTGAGAGGCCGAGGCAGGTGGATCACTTGAGATCAGGAGTTCGAGACCAGCCTGGGCAACACAGTGAAATCACATCTCTACTAAAAATACAAAAATTAGCCAGGTGTGGTGGTGGGCACCTGTAATCTCGGCATTTTGTGAGGCTGAGTTGGGTGGATCACCTGATGTCAGGAATTTGAGACCAGCCTGGCCAACATGGTAAAGCCCTATTTCTATTTAAAAATACAAAAATTAGCCAGCTGTGATGGCAGGTGCCTGCAATCCCAGCTACTTGGGAGGCTGAGGCAGGAGAATTGCTTGAACTCAGGAGGCAGAGGTTGCAGCATGCAAAGATTGCACCACTGCAATCCAGCCTGAGAGACAGTGAGACTTTGTCTAAAAAAAAAAAAAAATGTAGTGATGTCCATCCAGGCTGAAGAGAATATTCCAGAGCAGGTGTTGGAACACTATGGCCCATGAGCCAAATCTGACCTGCCTGCACATGTTTTTGTCAATAAAGTTTTATTGAAACACAGCCATGCCCATTTGCTACATACTCTCTCTGGCTGCTGGATTAGGCTGTTCTCTCATGCTATAAAGAAATACCTGAGACTCGGTAATGTATAAAGAAAAGAGGTTGAATTGGCTCAGTTTTGTAGGCTCTACAGGGAGCATGATGCTGACATCTGGTGAGCTGTGGAGGCCTCAGGAAACTTACAATCATGGCAGAAGGGGAAGCGGGGGCAAGAGCGTGAGGATGGAGGTGCTACACACTCGTAAACAACCAGATCTTGCAAGAACTCACTCACTATTGCAAGGACAGGACCAAAGGGATGATGCAAAATCATTCATGAGAAATCCACCCCCATGATCCAATCTCTTGCCACCAGCCCCACCTCTAACACTGGGGATTACATTGCAACATGAGATTTGGGCGGAGACACATATTCAACCTATATCAGCTGCTTTCATTCTATGGGTGGCAGAGTTGAGTAACCACTACAAAAGACTGTATGGCCCACGAATTCTAAAATATTTACTATCTGATGCCTTCAAGAAAATATTTGCAAACCCTGCTCTTGAAAAGGAAGGGAAGGAAGAGGAGAGGAAGAAGGCAGGAAGGAGCAGAGGGCGACACGGGGCTGTATTGAAATGTCTGTTGTTAAGAAAGAGAAATTCAATTTATTTGGCACGGCCCAACTTATCAAAGTAGGAGCATTCCATTGAAGTTTCAGGAGAAACACTGTGCTGAATATAAAGATGACACCATCTGTAATGCCTAACCTTGTTTTTATTAACTTTGTTCTTAGACTTTCCTTTTCTTTGAATCACTTAGCCTTGTTTCTACCTGAATTGTCTTTCTTTTAGCTAAGAGAGCTAGACAGACTTTGTCTTGGCTTTTTCACTGGCAGCCCCTTCCTCAAGGACTTAACTTGTGCAAGCTGACTCTTAGCACATCTAAGAATGCAATTAACTGATAAGATACTGTGGCGAGCAATATCCGCAGTTCCTAGGAATTCGTCCGATTGATAATGTCTAAAGCCCCGCGTCTATCACTTTGTAATAGTCTTAAAGCCCTTAGACCTAGAACTGTTTACTTTCCTGTAACAATTTATCCTTTTAACTTTTTGCCTACTTTACTTCTGTAAAATTGTTTTAACTAGACCCCTTTCCCCTTTCTAAACTAAAGTATAAAAGAAAATCTAGCCCGTTCTTCGGGGCCAAGAGAACTTTAAGCGTTAGCCGTATCTTGGCTGCTGGCTAACTAAACAGACCTCAATTTGTCTCAAAGTGAGGCATTTTCTCTAACTCGCTCAAGCACAACATTTGGAGACCGCAGCGAGAAACGCCACCAGGTGAGAGCCAGGCTCACTCCGGGCTCCCCCGGAAGGATGGCCAGCTTCTGGGGGGTGCCACCTGAAAAAAAATTTTCAGGTCCCCGAAAGTTGACCGTCTTCCAGAGGAGAGCGGATCGACTACCATGTGGGTGCCCATAAAAATTCCACCTCTGAATCCTCAGCTTCTGACCCCGAGGTCAGGTAGGTCAGATTTGACTTCAGATCTAGTAAGAGAGAAGCGGCCCTGACGAGGGCGTCCCTCTTTTGACTCTGTCTGTTTCTCTAGGATGCTAGAAGGTAGAGCCCTGGTTTTCTGTTAGGCACCTCTGTGTCTCTGTCTAGGAAGGAAGTGGCCCTGACAGGGGCCCTCCCTTGACTCAGTCCACATCCCAGGATGCTGGAGGACTGAGTCCTGGTTTCTGGCAGACCGGTTTCTCTCTCTCTCTCTTTTTCTATCTCTCATCTCTCATCTTTCTCTTCTTCAAGTTTCTTGAAGAATCTCCAAGAAAGAAAAAAAAAGTGTTATAAACTCTGTGTGAATAATGAATGAATAAAGGAGGACAAGGGCTTGCGCTTGTCCTCCAGTTTGAAGCTCCATGGCGAAAGCTACAGGGTTCAAGTGGGCCCTCACCTGCGGTTCCGTGGTGACCTCATAAGGCTTAAGGCAGCATCAGGCATAGCTCGATCTGAGACGGAAGGTTATACCGGCCTGCCAATGCTAAGAGGAGCCGAAGTCCCCTCAGGGGGAGCGGCCAGGCAGGCATCTGACTGATCCCATCACAGGACCCCCTCCCCTTGTCTGTCTTAAAAAAAAAAAAAAAAGGAAGAAACTGTCATAACTGTTTACATGCCCTAAAGTCAATTGTTTGTTTATGTTTATTGTTCTGTTCAGTGTCTATTGTTCTTGTTAGTAGTTGTCAAAGTTTTGCATGTCAAGTCGTAGATATTGCCCAAGACGTCTAAGTAAAAACTTCTTCAAAGTACTTAGTGCTGATTTTTTGTCACAGGAGGTTAAATTTATCATCAGTCATTTAGGCTGGCCACCACAGTCCTGTATTTTCTGCCAGAAGCAAGTCAAGTGTTGTTACAAGAACAAGTGAGAAAAACATTTGCCTCATTAAGATTTCTAGCACCATGGAAGTTGTAAGTAGTTAGATTGTCTTACCCCACGTCCAAGTGATTAGACCTCCTCTAAACTAAACCAGTAGTAAGTTCAAAACAGCCAACCTGCAGATTTCCTTGCTCACCTTTTTTGTCATTCTGTAACTTTTCCTGTGCCCTTAATTAGAACACCGTGTAAAGAAATGTATGCCCGTACTGCTTTACTTCGTTTAGATTCTTACTTTAGATGCTTTACTTCGTTTAGATGCTTTACTTCGTTTAGATGCTTTACTTCGTTTAGATGCTTTACTTCGTTTAGATTCTGTGTTCCTCTGTGGCTACTCTTCCATCTTAAAAATCATCCGAGTAGTCCTTTTCTGCCGTATCCCTGCCCCCTACCCCACCCATCTCATTTTCTGGTGCGACAGCAAGTTCAGTGTCTCCAGGACTTGGCTCTGCTCTCACTCCGTAAACCCTTAAAAGAAAAAGCTAAATTTAAGCTATTTGCCTTTAAGTCATAAAGACACCAAAAATATTTAAAGTACAGATCTAGAAGAAGAAGAATGCCTAGATCAAACTGACCCAGAAGATCTCAGGCTGGCTCTAATCCTCCTCCCTCAATCTTAAAGCTATAGTAATGTAGCAAGTAGTAGTAGCTGTTGTAGTTTTTCTGCTCTTTCTAGTCACATTGATTCTGTTCTTTCAATGCTCCAGTCCCCCAAGAAATAAGTTTCTCTGTCCATGCTAAGTTTAATATCGATGCTCAAATTTTATTAAATTGCCTTCAAAAAAAAAAAAAAAAAAGAAACACTTCCTCCCAGCCTTGTAAAAGTTAAAGCCCTCTCCAATGTATGCTGCAGAATTTTTCTCTCAGTTTCTGAGAGGATTATAAAGTCTGCCTTTAAAAAGGCAAGCTCCGGACACTCTGCGAAATAAAATGGCCAAAGTTTAAAGTCAAGTGGCACCCTGAAGGGTCATTGAACCTCACAGTTGTTCAAGCTGTGTGGCAGGTTGTTACTAAAACTCCTCGCCACCCTGATCAGTTTCCCTACATTGATCAATAGCTGAATTTAGTGAGGAACCCCCTCCATGGCTCCACTCATGCGCCATTCATAATTCCACCTGCAAGGTCCTCCTAAGCCAGACCGAGTTACCGCCTCGACCCTCAGCCGGTTCGGCTCCCCCTTACTGCCTCCCTCTGAAGAGAAGGAGAGTCTCCCTCACCCAGTCCCGCCGCCTTACAACCAGCCTGCTCCCTTAAAGTGAGCCCGTGTCTCCTGGACGACGTCCCCTGTAGGCTCGCCACCCATTGCCTCTCAGTCGCGACCTTGGCAGGAAGAACTAGCCCCTCTACCACCACTGAGAGAGGCACAAGTCCCTCCAGGTGACGAGCGCTCAGCCCCCTTCTTAGTTTATGTCCTTTTTTCTACTTCTGACTTATATAATTGGAAAACCCATAATCCTCCCTTCTCTGAAAAGCCCCAGGCTTTGACCTCTCTGATAGAGTCCATACTCCGGACTCACCCGCCCACCTAAGATGATTGCCAACAGCTCCTTTTAACCCTTTTCACCTCTGAAAAGAAAGAACGTATCCGAAAAGAAGCCAAAAAATACTTCCTCACATCAGCCAATAGACCAGAAGAAGAATCTAGAGACCTCCTTGAGGAGGTCTTTCCCTCTACCCGGCCTAACTGGTACCCAAATTCCTCAAGTAGAAAGAGAGCTTTAGACGATTTTCACTGGTGTCTCCTCGCAAGTATTAAAAGAGCCGCTCAGAAACCCATAAACTTGTCTAAGATGACCGAAGTTGTCCAAAGGCCCGATAAGTCACCAAGAACGTTTTTAGAGCGCCCGATAATTCACCAAGAACGTTTTTAGAGCGCCTCCAGGAGGCTTATCGGATTCACACCCCTGTTGACTCGGCAGCTCCTGAAAATAGCCGTGCTCTTAATTTAGCATTTGTGGCTCAGGCAGCCCCGGATATTAAAAAGAAACTCCAAAAACTAGAAAAATTTGCTAGAATAAATATCAGTCAGCTTTTAGAAATAGCCCAAAAAGCTTTTGACAGTCAAAAGTTTAAAAAACAAAAAGCAAGGCACAGGCAGCTGAAAAGGCCGCTGATAAAGCATTCAAAAGACAAACAAAAATCTTAGTGGCGGCTATCTAAGAAGTGCAGAATGAAATAGCCCGTTAATTTAGCATTAACTGAAGCCCCTGCTTTAGCCCTCCCTAATAGCTCCATAAAAGCCAAGGAGTTGCTAAAGAGGTGCTTACTCAGACTCTAAGACCCTAAAGACACGCAGTGGCCTATTTATCTAAGAGGCTAGATCCTGTGGCCTCTAGATGGCCAAGTTGTCTGTGAGCCGTAGCGACTACAGCAAGCCTAGTCCAAGAAGATGATAAGTTAACTCTAAGCCAAAATTTAACCCTTACAGCTCCTCATGCCGTAAAGACCTTACTACGAAGTGCTTCTGGCAAATAGATGTCAAATGCTCCCATCTTGCAGTATCAGAGTTTACTGTTAGATCAACCTCGTTTGACTTTCTCTCCCACAAAGTGTTTTAATCCAGCTACACTACTTCTTGACTCAGACTCCACTATTCCTGTTCATGACCGTCAAGAACTGTTAGAAACTATCGAAACTGGCCGATCTGATCTTCAAGATGTGCCCCTAGAAAAGGCAGATGCCACCGTGTTCACAGACAGTAGCAGCTTCCTCAAGCAAGAAGAATGAAAAGCCAGTGCAGCTGTTACCACAGAGACAGATGTGTTGTAAGCTCAAGCTTTACCAGCGAACACCTCAGTACAAAAGTCTGAATTGATCGCCCTCACTCAGGCTCTCCGATAAACTAAGAATAAATGTATTAACATTTACACTGACAGCAAGTACACCTTTGCTACTGTGCATGTACATAAAGCCATCTACCAGGAAAGCAGGCTACTCACCTCAGCAGGTAGCTGTGATCCACTGTAAAGGACACCAAAAAGAAAACACGGCCATTGCCCATAGTAACCAGAAAGCTGATTCAGCAGCTCAGGTCACAGCACGACTTTCAGTCACGCCTCTAAACTTGCTGCCCACAGTCTCCTTTCCACAGCCAGATCTGCCTGACAATCCAATATACTCAACAACAACAAAAAAAACTGGCTTCAGATCTCAGAGCTAATAAAAATCAGAAAAGTTAGTAGATTCTTCCTGACTCTAGAATCTTCAAACCCTGAACTCTTAAAGAAACTTTAATCAGTCACCTACAGTCTACCACCCATTTAGGAAGAGCAAAGCTACCTCAGCTCCTCTGGAGCCATTTTAAGATCCCCCATCTTCAAAGCCTAACACATTAAGCAGCTCTCAAGTGCACAGCCTGCGCCCAGGTAAATGCCAAACAAAGTCCTAAACCCATCCAGGCCGCTGTCTCTGAAAAAACTCGCCAAGAAAAAAGTAAGAAATTGACTTTACAGAAGTAAAACCACACCAGGCTAAGTACAAATACCTTCTAGTACTAGTAGACACCTTCTCCAGATAGACTAAGGCATTTGCTACCAAAAACCAAACCACCAACACAGTAGTTAAGTTTTTATTCAATGAAATCATCCCTCAATATGGGCTGCCTGCTGCCATAAAGTCTGATAATAGAACAGCCTTCACCTCACCTGTAGCTCAGTCAGTCAGTAAGGCGTTAAACATTCAATAGAAGCTCCATTGTGCCTATCAACCCCAGAGCTCCAGGCAAGTAGAACGCATGAACCACACCGTAAAAAACACCCTTAAAAAATTAATCTTAAAAACCAGTGTAAATTAAGTAAGTCTCCTTCCTTTAGCTCTACTTAAAGTAAGGTACACCCCTTACCAGGCTTAGTTCTCACTTTTTGAAATCATGTATAAGAAGGCGCCGCCTATCTTGCCTAAGCTAAGAGATGCCAAATTAGCAGAAATATCACAAACTAATTTATTACAGTACCTATAGTCTCTCCAACAGGTACAAGAGATCATCCTGCCACTTGTTCAAGGAGCCCATCCCAATCCAATTCCTGAACAAAGTCCTGCCATTCATTCCAGCCAGGAGACCTAGTGTTTGTTAAAAAGTTCCAAAAAGACTCACTCCTGCTTAGAAAAGACCTCACACCGTCATGCTCACGACGCCAACGGCTCTGAAAGTAGATGGTATTCCTGCTCAGATTCATCACTCCCACATCAAAAAGGACAACACAGCCCAGCTAAAAACATAAGTCCCCAGGCCTAAGTCAGGCCCCTTAAAACTGCGCCTAAGACAGGTGAAGCCATTAGATTCTTTTTATCTACCTCACTGATTTGTTTTTGTCCGTTACATCCTCTGTGCCTTCCTACTCCTTTCTCCTCACCTCTTTCACAACAGGACGTGTATTTGCAAACACCACCTAGAAGGCCAGTACCTCCAAGGAAGTCTCCTTTGCAGTTGATTTATGTGTACTGTTCCCAAATCCAGTCCGCACCCACGAAAAGCAACACAATCTGCCAGTCGCAGGTGCAGGAAGTGTCAACTTTGCAGCAAGATTCAGACACTAAAAGAGCCAAACTAAGTGTAGAAGCTAAAAAAGTGCAGAAAAAGACTCCAAAATATTGACTTTTACCTCTGTCCAAGAAATCACCCCGACGCTAGCTGTCAAGATACTTTTCAGTTTTTCTGCCCTGATTAGACATGTGTAACTTTAGCCACCTACTCTAAAAGATCAACCAGATCTTCAACTCTTTCCATAAGTCATGCTTCTCATCCTAAATTATGTACTAGAAAAAATTGTAATCCTCTTACTATAACCGTCCATGACCTTAATTCAACTCAATAGTATCATGGCATGCCATGAAGATTAAGATTTTATATCCCAGGATTTAATGTTAAGACTATGTTCATCATCCAAAAAAACCCTAGTCTCGTAAAGCCCACCCAAGGCAATCAGGCCTTTAACTGATCTAAGTAACCCTATGTTCCAGAAACACCCTGACAAAGTTGATTTAACTCTTCCTCCACCATTCTTAGTCATAAAAGATACACTCCAAAAAGTGCAAGAAAATCTAGATAAGCGCCAATAAGAACAAGAAAATAACATCCCCTAGTATCAAAGCATGTTCAACTAGAACCCACAGCTAACTACTCTAATTACTAAGTTAGCTGGACCCCCTCCCCATCCTACTAATAAGTCTAATTTTGGGGACTTGTATATTAAATTAGGTTCCTAATTTTTTAAAACAACGCTTAGCTTCTGTCAAACTTATGTATCTTAAGACTCAATATAACCCCGTTTTTATAACTGAAGAATCAACGATTTCATTGCTCAAAAACACAACTGAGGAATGTAATGCCCAACCTTGTTTTTACTAACCCTGTCCTTAGACTCTCCCTTTCTTTTAATCACCTAGCCTTGTTTCCACCTGAATTGACTCTCCCTTAGCTAACAGAGCCAGACAGACTCCATCTTGGCTCTTTCACTGGCAGCCCCTTCCTCAAGGACTTAACTTGTGCAAGCTGACTCCCAGCACATCCAAGAACGCAATTAACTGATAAGATACTGTGGCGAGCAATATCCACAGTTCCCAGGAATTCATCCGATTGATAACGCCCAAAGCCCCGCGTCTATCACCTTGTAATAGTCTTAAAGCCTCTAGACCTAGAACTGTTTACTTCCCTGTAACAATTTATCCTTTTAACTTTTTTGCCTACTTTACTTCTGTAAAATTGTTTTAACTAGATCCCCCTCCCCTTTCTAAACTAAAGTATAAAAGAAAATCTAGCCCCTTCTACGTTAGCCGTTTCTTAGCCACCAACTAAATAAACAGACTCTTAATTTGTCTCAAAGTGTAGCGTTTTCTCTAACTTGCTCAAGTACAACACTTCCACCAGGCGTGTAATCTACTCTAAAACGCTGTCCTGGGGTAGTGAAGATGATGTTGCTGGAAATATCTTTAAATGGCATGTGGATGAGTTTCCCCAGAGGCATACATGTTGAGCTAAATACTTTGCAGATGAAGGGTACAAGTTGAAAGGCTTTCGAACGGCAGAGTGAGGTTCCTCAGAAGGCTGTTGCTACAGAAAGCCAGGAGGAGAAATTACATGGCCAGGTAGAGTGGCATGACCATTGGATAAGGGTTTTTTGTTTGTTTTTGAGATGGAGTTTTGCTCTTGTTGCCCAGGCTGGAGTGCAATGGCATGATCTCAGCTCACCGCAACCTATGCCTCCCAGGTTCAAGCGATTCTCCTGCCTCAGCCTCCCTAGTAGCTGGGATTACAGGCATGTGCCACCACGCCCCACTAATTTTGTATTTTTAGTAGAGACGGGGTTTCTCCATGTTGATCAGAATGGTCTTGAACTCGCGACCTCAGGTGATCTGCCCGCCTTGTCCTCCCAAAGTGCTGGGATTACAGGCGTGAGCCACCGCGCCCAGCCTGGATGAGGGTCTTTAGCAAAGACGGAAGTTTTGGTAGCTTGCAGTTCAATCTCTTCATTTATGTCCTCCTGAAATCTTCAGTAATAGCACATTTTGTCAACGCTTCTGGAGTCGTACTTAGGGGGACTTAAAGGAGATGTGATGTGGCAGCCTTTGACTCAAGGGAGTATCATATTAGCTCAAAGAGATCTGGGTACATGCCAGTTGAACCAACTCTTCTGAGGATGTGATAGATCCTGAGAGGCCACTCTGATCCTGCCAACCTTGAGGCCAGATGAGTCTTTGAGAAACATGGTTTGGCTTAACACCAGCACTTAGTCTAACACCCACCATGAATCTTGCTGAAGTGAAGCTATACAAATACCTTTTCAAAAGATTTTTTTCATTCCAGATCCTTCTGAGAAATTCCTAAGGCTCAATGCTGTGTGGAAGTTTCTAAGAAAGAAAATAGATTCCGATCTTTGGGATTCCCCTGAGATGGTCCAATCTGCAAAAAGTTCATCGCCCTTTCCATCAAGGACACTGAGAACAAGAGTCTTATCCAGATTGGATCCTTGGAATTGAGAAGCTTCAGCAGGTGGGAAATGCACCCTCCACAGGCTCACACCCGTGTGGGCTATTTCAGTTACCTATTGCACCTAAAATTAGAAACTTTAAACCACCACAAGTCATTATTGCTCATGACCCTGTGAGTTGCATGGGGACTTCCTGGCTGGTTTAACCTGGCCTCATTTGTGTGGTTACCTGCAGCTGGACGGCCAGCTGGGTGGAACATCCAGGACAGCCTCAGGCATGTTCCTGGCAGTTGGTGCTGGCTGTCAGCCGGGGAAACTTGTTTTCCTCCATGTGGCCCCTCGCCCTCCAGAGCCCCTCTCCAAATGGCCCTTTAAGCAGGATAGCCAAGGCTTGCTTGGTACCAGCATCAAAGAGGACAAAAATATGGAAACTACGAGAGGGCTCTCAAGGCCTAAGACTATATGCACCCCAAAAATCTGAGGTCTCAGTTAATTCAGAAAGTTTATTTTGCCAAGTTTGAGGACGCACGCCTGTGATACAGCCTCAGGAGGTCCTGACAACATGTGCCTAAGGTGGTAGGGACACAGCTTGGTTTGATACATTTTAGAGAGACATGAGACATCAATCAATATGTGAAAGATGTACATTGGTCCAGTCTGGAAAGGTGGGAAAACGCCAGGTGAAGGTGAGACAACTGGAAGCGGAGAGGGTGCTTCCAGGTCATAGGTAGTTAAGAGACAAATGGTTGCGTTCTTTTGAGTTCCTGATTAGCCTCTCCAAATGAGGCAATTAGATACACATTTATCTCAGTGAGCAAAGGGGTGACTTTGAATAGAATGGGAGGCAGGTTTGCCCTAAGCAGTTCCCAGCTTGACATTTCTCTTTAGCTTAGTAACTTTTTTTTTGAGGGGTGGGGGAAAGAGTCTGGTTCTGTTGTCCAGGCTGGAGTGCAGTGGTGCGACCTCGGCTCACTACAACCTCTGCCTCCCGGGTTCAAGCAATTCTCCTGCCTCAACCTCCCGAGTAGCTGGATTACAGACATGTACCACCCACGCCAGGCTAATTTTTGCATTTTTAGTAGAGATGGGGTTTCTCCGTGTTTGCCAGGCTGGTCTTGAGCTCCTGACCTCAAATGATCTACCCGCCTCGGCCTTCCAAAGTGCTGGGATTACAGGTGTAAGCCACCACGCCCGGCCAGTTTGATTTTTTTATTGTGGTAAAATACATACAAAATCTATTATTTTAGCCATTTTCAAAGGAAAACTTCAGTGGTGTTAAGTGCATCCACCACGTTGTACAGCCATGTCCCCCATCCATCTCCAGAATGCTTTCATCCTGTCCTGCAAACATGCAGCACCTTGCTACACTCCGGGTTGTTTGTCCCACAACAGAGCTGGGCTGAATTATTAATGTGGACTTTGTTCAACAATCGACTAAAGAGGGAGAAGCCCATGAACACTGTGAGGAATGCATGACAGGTGATGGTGGGATGACAGGGTTCGGGGCCCTCCAGCTGCTGCTGCTGCTGCCGCCTGTCCTGCTGGGTGGCCACCCCGTCCCAGGGAGGAAGAGCACTCACAACTGCTGCTGATCTCCTTCCAGGGCTTCCGCTGGGACTAGGATCAGGATGTGCACCGCCCCAACCTGGACTGTCTGGCCGGGGAGGGCGTCAAGGCCAAGTACCTCATGCCACCCTTTCTCACGATAACCTCCCCGTCCCACTTCACTGCCATCCTGGGTAAGCGCCACTCTGCCCATTTCACCCGATGCCCATCAAAGCCCCAGCACCCGTCATTCCCCAGAATAAGAAGCAAAAGCTTGGTCAGCTCTACGGAGGCTGAGGCGGCTCTGGGGTCTCACTCTGTTGCCCAGGCTGTAGCTCAATGACATAGTCACAGCTCAGTGGAGCCTCAAATTCCTGGTCTCAAGCAGTCCTGCCTACCTCAGCCTCCCCAGTAGCTGGGGATACAGACAAGACACCGTGCCTAATTTTCTCATTTTTTTTAGAGATTGGGTCAGGGGGTGTCTCACTATGTTTCCTAGGCTGGTTTTGAACCCTGGCCTCAAGTGATCAACCCGCCTCAGCCTCCCAAAGTGCTGAGATTAGAGACATGAGCTACCGAGCCTGGCCTGATCATTTTTAAAAAAGTAAATAAGGCCGGGCATGGTGGCTCACCCCTGCAATCCCAGCACTTTGGAAGGCTGAGATGGGTGGATCACCTGAGGTCAGGAGTTCAAGACCAGCCTCGCCAACATGGTGAAACGTCGTCTCTCCTAAAAATACAAAAATAAGCCAGGCGTGGTGGCAGACGCCTGTAACCCCAACTACTCGGGAGTCTGATACAGGAGAATCACTTGAACCCAGGAGGTGGAAGTTGAAGTGAGCTGAGATCAAGTGCCATTGCTCTCCAGTTTGGGCAACAGAGCAAGATTTTGTCTCCAAAAAAAAAAAAAAGTAATAAAAATAAAAAGGTAAATAATTAAAATCACTTTTAAAGAATTGTATAAAAATAATAAAACATTAACATTTACAGAGCTCAGTTAGATGAGGTGACTCATACCCTCTAATGGTGTCCTGGTTCTCTTACATGAGAATTCAAATGTCTTTCTCTGGCCCAGAAGATCCCACGCAGCCTGGCCCCTGGCCCATCTTCTGCCAGCCTCTCTCATCTCTCTCCCTCTCCTTCACTTCCCTCTAGATCACAAAGGCCTTTTGCCTATGCCTTCTTCCCTGCTCTCTCCAGCCCCAGGGCCTTGGCCTGTGCTATTCTAGTCCCTCCAGCTCACCAGGAGCATGCAGTCCAGTCGGGGAGGCAAACACCAGACACCCTAACAGGCACATACATCCCATGACAACTCGGGAGGCACCAAGGAGGACAATGAGTTTTCCAGGCACAGACTACAGGGGTAAACTGGCTTCAAACTAGGGAGGGAGAAAGGGGCTCTCTGAGCATGGGGCAGCTGAGCTGAAAGATATCTCAGGGGACCAGAGCAAGGAAAAGTGTTCCAGGCAGAGGGAACAGCATGTGTGAGGTCTCTGAGACAAAGACCTGGTCATTTCAGAATCCCAGTGGCCACTAAAATAGACGGGTTCTGACCTAAAAAGGAGGGAGAGGAGGCTGCTGGAAAGCAAAGGACTCTGTGTAAGAATCATAATAGCAGGGGTGAAGCCAAGATTGCCAAATAGGAACAGCTCCAGTCTACAGCTCCCAGCATGAGCGACGCAGAAGACGGGTGATTTCTGCATTTCCAACTGAGGTACTGGGTTCATCTCACTGGGGAGTGTCAGAAAGTGGGTGAAGGACAGTGGGTGCAGTGCACCAAGCATGAGCCCAAGCAGGGCAAGTCATTGCCTCACCTGGGAAGTGCAAGGGGTCAGAGAATTCCCTTTCTTAGTCAAAGAAAGGGGTGACAGACGGCACCTGGAAAATCGGGTCACTCCCACCCTAATACTGCACTTTTCCAATGGTCTTAGCAAACGACACAACAGGAGATTATATCCCGTGCCTGGCTCAGAGGGTCCTACGCCCACAGAGCCTCACTCATTGCTAGCACAGCAGTCTGAGATCAAACTGCAAGGTGGCAGCAAGGCTGCGGGAGGGGCGCCCACCATTGCCTAGTCTTCAGTAGGTAAACATAGCAGCTGGGAAGCTCGAACTGGGTGGAGCCCATCGCAGCTCAAGGAGGCCTGCCTGCCTCTGTACACTCCACCTCTGGGGGCATGGCATTGCCAAACCAAAGGCAGCAGAATCCTCTGCAGACTTCAATGTCCCTGTCTGACAGCTTTGAAGAGATTAGTGGTTCTCCCAGCACACAGCTGGAGATCTAAGAATGGACAGACTGCCTCCTCAAGTGGGTCCCTGAACCCCGAGTAGCCTAACTGGGAGGCACCCCCCAGTAGGGGGAGACTGACACCTCACATGGCCAGGTAATCCTCTGAGACCAAACTTCCAAAGGAACGATCAGGCAGCAACATTTGCCGCTCACCAATATCCGCTGTTCTGCAGCCTCTGCTGCTGATACCCAGGCAAACAGAGTCTGGAGTGGTGGACCACTAGCAAACTCCAACAGACCTGCAGCTGAGGGTCCTGACTGTTAGAAGGAAAACTAACAAACAGAAAGGACATCAACACCAAAACCCCGTCTGTACATCACCATCATCAAAGACCAAAGGTAGATAAAATCGCAAAGATGGGGAAAAAATGGAGCAGAAAAACTGGAAGCTCTAAAAATCAGAGTGCCTCTCTTCCTCCAAGGGAATGCAGCTCCTCACCAGCAATGGAGCAAAGCTGGACAGCGAATGACTTTGACGAGTTGAGAGAAGAAGGCTTCAGACCATCAAACTATTCCGAGCTAAAGGAGGAAGATCAAACCCATGGCAAAGAAGTTAAAAACCTGAAAAAAATTAGACGAATGGCTAACTAGAATAACCAATGCAGAGAAGTCCTTAAAGGACCTGATAGAGCTGAAAACCAAGACACAAGAACTATGTGATGAATGCACAAGCCTCAGTAGACGATTTGAACAACTGGAAGAAAGGGTATCAGTGATGGAAGATGAAATGAATGAAATGAAGCGAGAAGAGAAGTTTAGAGAAAAAAGAATAAAAAGAACAAAGACCCAAGAAATATGGGACTATGTGAAAAGACCAAATCTACGTCTGATTGGTGTACCTGAAGGTGACGGGGAGAATGGAACCAAGTTAGAAAACACTGCAGGATATTATGCAGGAGAACTTCCCCAATCGAGCAAGGCAGGCCAACATTCAGATTCAGGAAATACAGAGAACACCACAAAGATACTCCTCGAGAAGAGCAACTCCAAGACACATAATTGTCAGTTAAAATGAAGGAAAAAATGTTTAGGGCAGCCAGAGAGAAAGGTCGGGTTACCAACAAAGGGAAGCCCATCAGACTAACAGCTGATCTCTCAGCAGAAACTCTACAAGCCAGAAGAGAGTGGCGACCGATATTCAACATTCTTAAAGAAAAGAATTTTCAACCCAGAATCTCATATCCAGCCAAACTAAGCTTCATAATGGAAGGAGAAATAAAATACTTAACAGACAAGCAAATGCCGAGAGATTTTGTCACCACCAGGCCTGCCCTACAAGAGCTCCTGAAGGAAGCACTAAACATGGAAAGGAACAACTGGTACCAGCCACTGCAAAAACATGACAAATTGTAAAGACCATCGAGGCTTGGAAGAAACTGCATCAACTAACGAGCAAAACAACCAGCTAACATCATAAGGACAGGATCAAATTCACACATAACAATATTAACCTTAAATGTCAATGGGCTAAATTCTCTGATTAAAAGACACAGACTGGCAAACTGGATAAAGAGTCAAGACCCATCAATGTCCTCTATTCAGGAAACCCATCTCATGTGCAGAGACACACATAGGCTCCAAATAAAGGGATGGAGGAAGATCTACCAAGCAAATGGAAAACAAAAAAAGGCAGGTGTTGCAGTCCTAGTCTCTGATAAAACAGACTTTAAACCAATAAGGAACAAAAGAGACAAAGAAGGCCATTACATAATGGTAAAAGGATCAATTCAACAAGAAGAGCTAACTATCCTAAATATATACGCACCCAATACGGGAGCACCCAGAATCATAAAGCAAGTCCTTAGAGACCTACAAAGAGACTTAGACTCCCACACAATAATAATGGGAGATTTTAACACCCTACTGTCAAAATTAGACAGATCAATGAGACAGAAAGTTAACAAGGATATCCAGGGATTGAACTCAACTCTTCACCAAGCAGACCTAATAGACATCTACAGAACTCTCCACCCCCAATCAACAGAATATACATTCTTCTCAGCACCACACCACACTTATTCCAAAATTGACCACATATTTGGAAGTGAAGCACTCCTCAGCAAATGTAAAACAACGGAAATTATAACAAACTGTCTCTCAGACCACAGCGCAATCAAACTAGAACTCAGGATTCAGAGACTCACTCAAAACCACACAACTACATGGAAACTGAACAACCTGCTCCTGAATGACTACTGGGTACATAACGAAATGAAGGCAGAAATAAAGTTCTTTGAAACCAATGAGAACAAAGACACAACATACCAGAATCTCTGGGACACATTCAAAGCAGTGTGTAGAGGGAAATTTATAGCACTAAATGCCCACAAGAGAAAGCAGGAAAGATCTAAAATTGACACCCTAACATCACAATTAAAAGAACTAGAGAAGCAAAGAGCAAACACATTCAAAAGCTGGCAGAAGGCAAGAAATAACTAAGATCTGAGCAGAACCGAAGGAAATAGAGACACAAAAAACCCTTCAAAAAATCAATGAATCCAGGAGCTGGTTTTTTGAAAAGATCAACAAAATTGATATACCGCTAGCAAGACTAATAAAGAAGAAAAGAGACAAGAATCAAACAGACACAATAAAAAATGACAAAGGGGATATCACCACCAATCCCACAGAAATACAAACTACCATCAGAGAGTACTATAAACACCTCTACGCAAATGAACTCGAAAATCTAGAAGAAATGGATAAATTCCTTGACACATACACCCTCCCAAGACTAAACCAGGAAGAAGTTGAATCTCTGAATAGACCAATAACAGGCTCTGAAATTAAGGCAATAATTAATAGCTTACCAGCCAAAAAAAGTCCAGGCCAGATGGATTCACAGCCGAATTCTACCAGAGGTACAAGGAGGAGCTCGTATCATTCCTTCTGAAACTATTCCAAACAATAGAAAAAGAGGGAATCCTCCCTAACTCATTTTAGGAGGCCAGCATCATCCTGATACCAAAGCCTGGCAGAGACAAAACAAAAAAGAAGAATTTTAGACCAATATCCCTGATGAAAATTGATGCAAAAATCCTCAATAAAATACCGGCAAACTGAATCCAGCAGCACATCAAAAAGCTTATCCACCATGATCAAGTAGGCTTCATCCCTGGGATGCAAGGCTGGTTCAACATACACAAATAAATAAACATAATCCAGCATATAAACAGAACCACTGACAAAAACCATATGATTATCTCATTAGATCCAGAAAAGGCCTGTGACAAAATTCAACAATGCTTCATGCTAAAAACTCTCAATAAATTAGGTATTGATGGGACGTATCTCAAAATAATAAGAGCTAACTATGACAAACACACAGCCAATATCATGCTGAATGGGCAAAAACTGGAAGCATTCCCTTTCAAAACTGGCAAAAGACAGGGATGCCCTCTCTCACCACTCCTATTCAACATAGTGTTGGAAGTTCTGGCGAGGGCACTCAGGCAGGAGAAGGAAATAAATGGCATTCAATTAGGAAAGGAGGAAGTCAAATTGTCCCTGTTTGCAGATGACATGATTGTATATCTAGAAAACCCCATCATCTCAGCCCAAAATCTCCTTAAGCTGATAGGCAACTTCAGCAAAGTCTCGGGATACAAAATCAATGTGCAAAAATCACAAGCATTCTAATACACCAATAGCAGACAAACAGAGAGCCAAATCATGAGTGAACTCCCATTCACAATTGCTTCAAAGAGAATAAAATACCTAGGAATCCAACTTACAAGGGACGTGAAGGACCTCTTCAAGGAGAACTGTAAACCACTGCTCAATGAAATAAGAGGATACAAACAAACGGAAGAACATTCCATGCTCATTGGTAGGAAGAATCAATATCGTGAAAATGGCCATACGGCAGAAGGTAATTTATAGATTCAATGCCATCCCCATCAAGTTACCAATGACTTTCTTCACAGAATTGGAAAAAACTACTTTAAAGTTCATATGCAACCAAAAAAGAGCCCACATTGTGAAGTCAATCCTAAGCCAAAAGAACAAAGCTGGAGGCATCACACTACCTGACTTCAAACTATACTACAAGTCTACAGTAACCAAAATAGCATGGTACTGGTACCAAAACAGAGATATAGACCAATGGAACAGAATAGAGCCCTCAGAAATAATGCCACATATCTACAACTATCTGATCTTTGACAAACCTGAGAAAAACAAGCAACGGGGAAAGGATTCCCTATTTAATAAATGGTGCTGGGAAAACTGGCTAGCCATATGTAGAAAGCTGAAACTGGATCCCTTCCTTACACCTTATACAAAAATTAATTCAAGATGGATTAAAGACTTACATGTTAGACCTGAGACCATAAAAACCCTAGAAGAGAACCAAGGCAATACCATTCAGGACATCGGCATGGGCAAGGACTTCATGTCTAAAACACCAAAAGCAATGGCAACAGAAGCCAAAATTGACAAATGGGATCTAATTAAACTCAAGAGCTTCTGCACAGCAAAAGAAACTACCATCAGATTGAACAGGTAACCTACAGAATTGGAGAAAATTTTTCCAATCTACTCATCTGACAAAGGGCTAATATCCAGAATCTACAATGAACACAAACAAATTTACAAGAAAAAAACAAACCTATCAACAAGTGGGCGAAGGATATGAACAGACACTTCTCAAAAGAAGACATTTATGCAGCCAAAAGACACATGAAAAAATGCTCATCATCACTGGCCATCAGAGAAATGCAAATCAAAATCACAGTGAGATACCATCTCACACCAGTTAGAAAGACGATCATTAACAAGTCAGGAAACAACAGGTGCTGGAGAGGATGTGGAGAAATAGGAACACTTTTACACTGTTGTTGGGACTGTAAACTAGTTCAACCATTGTGGAAGTCACTGTGGCAATTCCTCAGGGATCTAGAACTAGAAACACCATTTGACCCAGCCATCCCATTACTGGGTATATACCCAAAGGATTACAAATCATGCTGCTATAAAGACACATGCACACGTATGTTTATTGCAGCACTATTCACAATAGCAAAGACTTGGAACCAACCCAAATGTCCAACAATGATAGACTGGATCAACAAAATTTGGCACATATACACCACAGAACACTAGGCATCCATAAAAAAATGATGACTTCATGTCCTTTGTAGGGACATGGATGAGGCTGGAAACCATCATTCTCAGCAAACTATCACAAGGACAAAAAAACAAACACCGCATGTGCTAACTCATAGCTGGGAATTAAACAAAGAGAACACATGGACACAGGAAGGGGAACATCACACACGGGGGCCTGTTGTGGGGTGGGGGGAGGGGGGAGGGATAGCATTAGGAGATATACCTAATGTTAAATGATGAGTTAATGGTTGCAGCACACCAACATGACACATGTATACATATGTAACAAACCTGCACGTTGTGCACGTGTACCCTAAAACTTAAAGTATAATAAAAAAAAATAAAAACATTGGCTGTTGACTCCAAATATCCTGCTTCATCATCTCTCCACTCCAGAAACTTTTCACATGCTTACAAAGGGTGTTCATTTCTCCTCTAAGTATTTGCTCCCCAGCCCCACCTGCAAGAAAGTGGAAGTAGGGCGTCTGTCTGGGATGGTAACTCTCAAATACAAGGCAAGACCTGTCTCTCCTCCAGTATCCCCAGGACTGAAGGACTGTGCAAGTCTGCATATTGACCAAGCTTCTCCCTCCCTTATCTGAAGGGACTTACTTCCTTCAAGACACTTTTCCTTTTTCCACCTAGCTTCATGCCCCCATCCAGTCATCTTCCAACTCATCTCTCCCCAGCACCATGCCACACAAGAAGTTCTTGACCACAGCACCTGGAAGTTCCTTAAAATTGAATGGTGTGTTGGGCCATGTGCGGTGGCTCATGTCAGTAACCCCAGCAATTTGGAAGGCTGAGGCAGGCAGGTCACTTGAGGTCAGGAGATCGAGACCAGCCTGGCCAACATGGTTAAACTGCATCTCTACTAAAAATACAAAAATTACCTCCGTGTGGTGATGCATGGCTGTAGTCCCAGCTACTTGGGGGGCTGAGGCAAGGGAATCACTTCAACCCAGGAGGCAGAGGTTACAGACAGCTGAGATTGTGGCATTGCACTCCAGCCTGGGCGACAGAGTGAGACTCTGTCTCAAAAAAAAAAAAAAAAAAAAAAATCGAATGGTGTGATTAGCCTATGATTTTTTAAAAATGGAATGATGTATTCATTTTCTAAGCTGCATAACAAATCAACACAAATTTAGCAGCTTGAAACACACATCTATTACCTCTCCTTTCCTGTGGGTCAGGAGTCTTGGGGTGCAGCTTTAGCTGGATCCTCTGCTCAGGTTCTTACACGGTTGTGATCAAGGTGTCGGCTGGAATTAGTGTCTCATATGAGGCTTGGGGTCTTCTCCCAACCTCACATGGTTGTTGGCAGAATTTATTTCCATGCAACTGTGGAACTCATGTGGCTGGCTTCTTCAAAACCAGCCGGGTGTGTTGGCTCCCGCCTGTAATCCCAGCACTTTCGGAGGCTGAGGCAGGTGGATCACCTGAGGTCAGGAGTTAGAGACTAGTCTGGCCAATATGGTGAAACCCCGTCTCTAATAAAAATATAAAACTTAGCCAGGCATGATGGCGCATGCCTGTAATCCCAGCTACTTGGGAGGCTGAGGCAGGAGAATCACTTGAACCCGGGAGGCAGAGGTTGCAGTAAGCCGAGATCGTGCCACTGCACTCCAGCCTGGGCAACAGAGTGAGACTCCATCTCAAAAACAAACAAACAAAAACCAAAAACCAGGAGGGAGGAGTCTCTCTCCTCCAGACCCTCATTGAAGATCTCACCTGAAGATATCAGGCCCACCCTGAATAATCTCCCTTTTGATTAACTCAAAGTGAATGGATTAGGGGCTTATTTACATCTGCAAAATCCCTTCAACTTTTCCATAGGTATATATTACAAGCAAGCCACGGGTCCTGCCTACACTCCAGGGGAGAGGAGATTACACCTGGCATTTATCCAGGGCAAGAACCTAAGGGGTCATCTCAGAATTCTGCCTTCCAAACAGATCCTCTGTGGAGCTCACATGCCTGGGCGAGCACCAGCCTTTGTTTAAAGGCAACAGGGAATGGTGCCCTGGCTCAGATCTTCAGCAAGCCCCCAGAATGATGGTCCAGTCTCTGAGCCCAGGGCCAAGGCAGCAGAAGCTTTCGGCGCACATGGAGACTGGCTTCCCCCACTTTGAAGTGAGTCATCACATGCGTATTAGACACTAGCTGTTGCTTAGGCAAAAATGATGATTTAGAAGAAGATGCAGAGGAGAGTTAATTTAAAAGTACTTATATTTGGCCGGGTGCAGTGGCTCACGCCTGTAATCCCAGCACTTTGGGAGGCTGAAACAGGTGGATCACGAGGTCAGGAGATGGAGACCATCCTGGCTAACACAGTGAAACCCCGTCTCTATTAAAAATACAAAAAATTAGCTGGGGTTGGTGGCAGGTGCCTGTAGTCCCAGCTACTGGGGAGGCTGAGGCAGGAGAATGGCATGAACCCGGGAGGCAGAGCTTGCAGTGAGCCGAGATCGTACCACTGCAGTCCAGCCTGGGCGACAGAGTGAGACTCCGTCTCAAAAAAAGAAAGTAATTATATTCATTCCCTAGTGCTGCCACAACCAAGTACCACAAGCTGGGTGACTTGAAACAAGAGAAATTGATTGTCTTGTGGCTCTGGTGGCCAGCAATCTGAAATGGAGGTTCCAGCAGGGCCACACTTCCTCCTGCACTTGTCAGGGAGTCCTGCCTTGCCTCGTCCTAGCTTCCTGTGGTCTCCTGGCAGTCTTCAGTGTTCCTTGGTTTGCAGACGCATCAATCCAATCTTCCGTCCGATCCATGGCCTTCTTCCCTGTGACTCCCTGACTCAGCATGTCCTCTCCTCTTTTATAAGGACACCAGTCATTGACTTAGGGCCCTCCCTGCTCCAGGATGACTTCATCCTAATCAATAGCATCTGCAATAACCCTATTTCTTTCTTTCTTTTTTTTTGAGATGAAGTTTCACTCTTGTTGCCCAGGCTGGAGTGCAATGGCGCGATCTCAGCTCAACGCAACCTCTGCCTCCTGGGTTCAAGAGATTCTCCTGCCTCAGCCTCCCGAGTAGCTGGGATTACAGGTATGCGCCACCACACCCAGATAATTTTGTATTTTTAGTAGCGATGGGGTTTCTCCATGTTGGTCAGGCTGGTCTCTAACTCCTGACCTCAGGTGATCAACCCACCTCGGCCTCCCAAAGAGCTGGGATTACAGGCATGAACCACCATACCTGGCCTGCAATAACTCTATTTCTAAATAAGGTCACATTCTGAGCTACTAGAATTTAGGATTTCAACATCTTTTGAGGAGGACTCTATTTAACCCATAAGAATACCATGTGGGCCACACATGGTGCTTCACATCTGTTATCCCAGCACTTTGGGAGGTTGAAGCAGGAGGATCATTGCTCAGGGCCTAGGGGGACACCAGGTACACAAGACCACAGCGTTGACTGGTGTGGGGGTTCACACCTGTAAGTTTGGGAAGCTAAAGCAGGGCAATCACTTGAGCCCAGGAATTTGAGGCCAGCCTGGGTGACATAGAGAGATCTCATTTCTAAAAAAAAAAAAAAAAAAAAAAAAAAAAAAATTTAATTAGCTGGGCATGGTGGTACCCGCCTACACTCCCAGCTACTCAGGAGGCTGAAGCAGGAGGGTCGCTTGAGTCCAGAAGATCAAGGCTGTGGCGAGCTGTGATTGTACCAATGCACTCCAGCCTGGGCAATAGAGCAAGCCCTGTCTCAAAAAAAAAAAAAAAAAAGTCCTCTCCCTTGTCTTCTGATTCCCTGAGCTGTCATAGAAAGGAAATGAAGCAGTGAAAGCATCCCCCCAAAAGGGACTTTTCAAAACCAGCCTAAGCAACATAGCAAGACCTTACCTCTAGAAAGTATTTAAATTTGAAGGAAGAAAAAAAAAGCACTACTATGGCACAGAGTTGACAGCTACAGGTGTGGCTACATCCAGGTCCTCAAATTATATCATCAGAATGGCCCCTCACCCTCCCCCTGCTTTCCATTTTACTTTCTAAACATGAACATGAAATTCCCAAGATTGTCTCTCCTTTGGCTAATCTGCTTCTCAGACGCAATCACTGTGGCCAGGGTGGTGGAAGGATACTGACATCCAGGCTGGGACCACATGCCCCAGCCCCAGATCAGGGTGGGGAGTGGCCAGTCGCACACATGCCGTGGGGGACTAGTGACTCGTCGGTGGAAAATCGGGGACTGTCATTGGAGAGGAGCGATGGAAGAAAGGCTGACACACTGCAATGTATCTCCTGCACCAGCCTGGGCCTCGATGTCTTGAGAATGGGGGTTTGCAGTCTGATGACCCAGTACTCAGTCCAGGTCAATCCCAACTCCATCCGTGGGGCCGCCCACAGTACATGGACCCCCAACTTGATTTGCTGACCACATGTGCAAACAGCCACTTCCCAGCCCCATCCCCGCAGTCCCCTGAACCCTGTTGAAATTCCCCTCAGTTCTCACCAAGACTAAAGGCAATTCTGAGGGTGAGCGGCTCATTCTGCTAGTTTAAATCTCTCGATTCCCTCCCTCTCCAGAACTCTGTACTTACTGCTCCGTCACTGGTAATGACAATGAACATTTTCACAATCTCAGTTTTTATTGCAAAGTGATTGAGGACCAGTTAGAATAAATTATGCTACAGAAACTAAAGAAATCCTGTCAAGAAAATGGTGTGTAATAGAAAGTCTTAGGGCAGCCGTGTATATTTTCTCCCCCAATGAATCAATTGAAAATGAGAAGCTCTTACCGCCGTGTTCCGGGCAGAAGCTATCAAAAGTGTAAGCCATGATATTATAATTTGATGATTTTACATCCATAAAATGGATATGGCCCAGGGCTGAAAAGTGGATGCTCCGTAACTAGATGATGGTCAAGAGTTATAAAAATGAGATCCTCTCTGTTCAACATTTCTGCTTTCTTGAAAGGATACTCAGTGTCATGCTCAGGGCCTCTAATGGCCAGAAATAAAGTTCCTCCCGGTTCCAGAGCACGCCAGGGCAACCCCAAAACCAGAGCAGCTGCTTATAGCTATGTAGACTATATACTGTGCAATTCCTGGGTGGCATTTTCATAAATATGTGGGTGGCGCCCCCTGGAGGTGTGCAATGCGCAACTTGCACAAATGGTAAGTCATCGTATCCCAAAGTCCACAAAGAAGAGGTAAACAAAATTCCCATCGATGTTGCCATCAGTCATGAGTCTGCCTTTTCGTCATGGGACAGTAGCAAAAACAATTTGGCCAAGTGTGCTTGGATGATCTCTAAGATGGAATCAGGGTCTCTCACTTTCAGCACTATTGACATTTGGGGCTGCATCATTATTTTGTCTTAGTGGGAGTTGTCCGGGGCATTGTAGGATGTTTAGCAGCATCCCTGGCCTTTACCCATTAGATGCCAGTAGCCCCACCTCCTCCAGCTGCAACAACCAAAACTGTCTCCAGACATGGGCACATGTTCTCTGGGGGGCAAAATCACCCCCTGGTTGAGAAGCTCTCAAGTAAAGACATAATATGCAGATCACATGTAAGTAAGAGAGCCTAAGGACCACACAGGTGATGCTGTACCCATGACAAAGACAGTCTTAAAGAGGTTAGAGAGGTAGAGAAACAGAAAGGAAATGAAGTCCCAGCTGCCGAGAGCAACAGATGCTGACTAGATGTTGTTGATAGTCATGTTTAAACTGAGTTAAAAGATGCTGAGAAGCCATCAGCTCCCATCCTGCTCTCCAGAGACGACGCTGCTGAAAAAGGCCTGGAGATCAACAATGCTCAGTGCACCTGTGTTTGGGGCTAAGAAACCAGAGATTGAGACAAAAAAGACATTCCCTCAAAGACTACTCATTTCCAAGAGGGGAGAAAAAGTGGAATCACATAAAACTGTTGAGACTGGGTAGAGTGACTCACACCTGTAATCCCAGCACTTTGGGATTACTCCCAGGCTGAGACAGGAAGACTGCTTGAGCTCAGGAGTTCAAGACCAGCCTGGGCAACACAGCAAGACCTTGCCTCTAGAAAAAGGGAAAAAATTATCCAGGTGTGGTGATACATGCCTGTGGTCTCAGCTACTTGGGAGGCTGAGGTGGGAGGATCGCTTAAGCCCAGGAGATAGAGGCTGCAGTGAGCCGGGATCACGCCACTGCACTCCAGCCTGGGCTACAGAGTGAGATCCTGTCTCAAAAAAGAAAAAAATTAAACAAAATTAAGGCCGGGCACGATGGCTCATGCCTGTAATTCCAGCACTTTGGGAGGCCAAGTTGGGCAGATCACGGGGTCAGGAGATCGAGACCATCCTGGCTAACACGGTGAAACCCCATCTCTACTAAAAGTACAAACAATTAGCCGGACATGGTGGTGGTTGCCTATAGTCCCAGCTACTGTGGAGGCTGAGGCAGAAGAATAGAGTGAACTCAGGAGGTGGAGTTTACAGTGAGCCAAGATCATGCCACTGCATTCCAGCCTGGGCAAAAGAGTAAGACTCCATTTCAAAAAAAAAAAAAAAGAAAATTAAAAATTTTTTTGAGACCAAGTCTCACTCTGTCACCCAGGCTGGAGTGTAATGGTGTGATCTCGGCTCACTGCAACCTCCACTTCCTGGATTCAAGTGATTCTCATGTCTCAACCTCGTGCCTCAACATGACTACAGGCATGTTGTCACCATGCCTGGCTAATTTTTGCATTTTTAGTAGAGATGGGGTTTCGCCATGTTGTCCAGGATGGTCTTGAACACCTAGGTTCAAGCAATCTACCCACCTCAGCTTCCCAAAATGCTGAGATTACAGGCATGAGCCACCATGCCCGACCTCTAACTTTTCATTATGGAAATTTCCCATATGCACAAAAAGTAGGGAGAGAATTGCACCGTGAACCCCCATGCATCCATCATCCCACTGCAAGAACTTGTCAACATTTCACTAATCTCATTCCAGTTCCCACTTTTCTTTTCCTTCTTGCTATTTTAGAATATTTTAAAGCAAATTCCAGACATTTCATTTCACCCACATCCATAACACACCAGGGTGCATTCTTGATGTAAGGATTTTGTATTGTTTTATAACCCCTATGCCATTGCCATAGTTAATAGATTTAACATGGAGAAAATAAGATTCTTGCAGGTGGAGAAAAGATCTAATTACCACCTTAAAGCCTCTCTTACTAGAACTTCTCAGATCTGAAGGTGTACGCAAATCACCCAGGAATCTTGTTAAAGTGCAGATTCTGGCCCAGCAGGTCCTCCCAGCTGAGCCCTGAGAGTCTTCAATTCCAAAAGCTCACAGGTGATGCAATGCTGCAAGTCCATGAATCACACAAGAGGAAGGGCCAGCCAAACACCCACAACAACTGGGTGCAAAGTCCTGACTGTTTCCGACTGCAGGGCCTTCAGTGAACGGGGAAGCTGGGGACCATTTGGGAAAGAAGGGACGTTTTTCATACCAGCTCCAGGCCCTGTAGAACTGCCAGTGAATAACAGACACAAGGTCAGCAAAGTCCAACCAACAGCACGAGTGCATTCATATTCCACAACCACTGCAGCAAAGTACCATGAAATGGCTGGCTTCAAACAATATCTGGGCCGGGTGCCGTGGCTCACACCTAAATAATCTCAGCATTTTGGGAGGCTGAGGTGGGTGGATCACTTGAGGCCAGGAATTCGAGACCAGCCTGGCCAATATGGCAAAACCTCGTCTCTACTAAAAATACAAAGATTAGCCATGCATGGTGGCAGGTACCTGTAGCCCAGCTACTTGGGAGGCTGAGGGAAGAGAATGGCTTCAGCCTGGGAGGTGGAGGTTGCAGTGAACTGAGATCGTGCCACTGCACTCCAGACTGGGCAACAGAACAAGGCTCTGTTTAAAAAAAAAAAAAAAAAAAAAAACTGTCTGGAGGCCAGAAGTCCAAAATCAATCACATGTCAGCAGGACCATGCTCCTTCAGAGGTTCTAGGGGAGAATCCATTCCTTGCCTCTTCCAGCTTGTAGAGGCTACTAGAATTCCTCAACTTGTGGCTGCATGATCCAATCTCTGCCTCTGTGATCACCTTGCCTCCTCCTCTTCTCCTCTTCTGTCTGGGTCTCCTCCTCTTGAGGAAGAGTGTCAGGCCTCTGAGCCCATGCTAAGCCATTATATCCCCTGTGACCTGCACGTACACATCCAGATGGCCGGTTCCTACCTTAACTGATGACATTATCTTGTTAAATTCCTTCCCCTGGATCATCCTGGCTCAAAAGCTCCCCTACTGAGCACCTTGTGACCCCCACTCCTGCCTGCCAGAGAACAACCCCCCTTTTTCCTTTACCTACCCAAATCCTATAAAATGGCCCCACCCCATCTCCCTTCACTGACTCTGTTTTCAGACTCAGCCCACCAGCACCCAGGTGAAATAAACAGCTTTACTGCTCACACAAAGCCTTTTTGGTGGTCTCTTCACAGGGGCGCATGTGAAATTTGGTGCCATGACTCAGACTGGGGGACCTCCCTTGGGAGGTCAATCCCCTGTCCTCCTGCTCTTTGCTCTGTGAGAAAGATCCACCTATGACCTCAGGTCCTCAGACTGACCAGCCTAAGAAACATCTCACCAATTTCAAATCTGGTAAGTGGCTTCTTTTTACTCTCTTCTCCAACGTCCCTCACTATCCTTCAACCTCTCTATCCTTTCAATCTTGGCACCACACTTCAATCTCTCCCTTCTCTTAATTTCAATTGCTTTCATTTTCTGGTAGAGACAAAGGAGACATGTTTCATCCATGGACCCAAAACTCCAGTGCTTGTCACGGACTATGGAAGGCAGCCTTCTCTTGGTGTTTAATCATTGCAGGGACTCCTCTCTGACTATTCAACCAGGTTTCGGAGGTGTCAGACCACGCAGGGACACCTGCCTTGGTCCTTCACCCTTAGCAGCAAGTCCCGCTTTTCTGGGGGAAGGGGCCAGAACCCCTCAACCCCTTTTCCTTCACACTTAGCAGCAAGTCCCACTTTTCTGGGGGAGGGGCAGGAACCCCCTCTTATCTCTGTGCCCTGATGCCTCATTTCTGCACCCCGACCTCTTATCTCTGTACCCCAATCCCTTATTTCCATGCCCCGACCTCTCATCTCTGTGACCCGATCCCTTATTTCCGTGACCTGACCTCTTATCTCTGCATCCCAACCCCTTATTTCTGTGCCCCAACCTCTTATCTCTGCACCACAAGCCTTTACTCCTGCACCCTGACCCCTTTCCCGCTTTTCTGGAAGGCAAGAACCCCCCACCCCTTCTCTCTGTGTCTCTACTCTCTCTTTTCTGTAGGCTTGCCTCCTTCACTATGGGCAAGCTTCCACCCTCCATTCCCCCTTCTTCTCCCTTAGCCTGTGTTTTTAAAAACCTAAAACCTCTTCAACTCACACCTGACCTAAAACCTAAATGCCTTATTTTCTTTTACAATGCTGCTTGACCCCAATACATACCCAACAGTAGTTCCAAATAGCCAGAAAATGGCACTTTCAATTTTTCCATCCTACAAGGTCTAGATAATTCTTGTCATAAAATGGGCAAACGGTCTGAGATGCCTGATGTCCAGGCATTCTTTTACACATCAGTCCCTCCCTACTATCTGTTCCCAATGCAACTTGTCCCAAATCTTCCTCCTTTCCCTCCCGCCTGTCCCCCCAGTCCCAATCCCAAGCATCACTGAGTCTTTCTAATCTTCCTTTTCTACAGACCCATCTGACCTCTCCCCTCCTCGCCAGGCCTAGCTGGGTCCCAATTCTTCCTCAGCCTCTGCTCCTCCACCCTATAATCCTTTTACCACCTCCCCTCCTCACACCAGGTCTGGCTTACAGTTTCATTCATGACTAGCCCTCCCCTACCTGCCCAGCAATTTCCTCTTAAAAAGGTGGCTGGAGCTAAAGGCATAGTCAAGGTTAATGCTCTTTTTTCTTTATCCCAAATCAGATAGCGTTTAGGCTCTTCTTCATCAAATATAAAAATCCAGCCCAGTTCATGGCTCATTTGGCAGCAACCCTGAGATGCTTTACAGCCCTCGACCCTGAAAAGTCAAAAGGCCGTCTTATTCTCAATACACATTTTATTACCCAATCTGCTCCCGACATTAAATAAAATTCCAAATATTAAATTCCGGCCCTCAAACCCCACAACAGGACTTAATTAACCTCGCCTTCAAGGTGTACAATAATACAGTAGAGGCAGCCAAGTAGCAACATATTTCTGAGTTGCAATTCCTTGCCTCCACTGTGAGACAAACCCCAGCCACATCTCCAGCACACAAGGACTTCCAAACACCTAAAGGACAGTGGCCAGGTGTTCCTCCAGAACTACCCCCCAGGAGCTTGCTACAAGTGCCACAAATCTGGCCACGAGGACAAGGAATGCCTGCAGCCCGGGATTCCTCCTAAGCCATGTCCCATCTGTGCGGGGATCCACTAGAAATCGGACGGTTCAACTCACCTGACAGCCACTCCCAGAGCCCCTGGAACTCTGGCCCAAGGCTCTCTGACTGACTCCTTCCCAGATCTTCTTGGTTTAGCAGCTGAAGACTGACACTGCCCGATCAATCGCCTCGGAAGCCTACAGGACCATCACAGATGCTCTAGGTAACTCTCACAGTGGAGGGTAAGTCCGTCCCCTTCTTAATCAATACGGAGGCTACCCACTCCACATTACATCCTTTCCAAGGGCCTGTTTCCCTTGCTTCCATAACTGTTGTGGGTATCGACAGCCAGGCTTCTAAACCTCTTAAAACTCCCCAACTCTGGTGCCAACTTAGACCATAGTCTTTTAAGCACTCCTTTTTAGTTATCCCCACCTGCCCAGTGCCCTTATTAGGCTGAGGCACTTTAACTAAATTATCTGCTTCCCTGACTATTCCTGGACTACAGCTACATCTCATTGCCACCCACCTTAACCTACAAGTAGGAGATACCTCTACTCCCGCCTTGGCGACCTATCATGCCCCCCTTAGCATCTCATTAAAACCTAATCACCCTTACCCCGCTCAATGCCAATATCCCATCCCACAGCATGCTTTGAAAGGATTAAAGCCTGTTATCACTCGCCTGCTACAGCATGGCCTTTTAAATCCTATAAACTCTCCTTACAATTCCACTTTACCTGTCCTAAAACCAGACAAGCCTTACAAGTTAGTTCAGGATCTATGCCTTATCAACCAAATTGTTTTGCCTATGGTAACACAGGCAAACCTGGCACCCCATGGTGCCAAACACATATACTCTCCTATCCTCAATTCCTCCCTCCACAACCCATTATTCTGTTCTGGATCTCAAACATGCTTTCTTTACTATTCCTTTGCACCCTTCATCCCAGCCTCTCTTTGCTTTCACTTGGACTGACCCTGACACCCATCAGGCTCAGCAAATTACCCGGGCTGTACTGCCGCAAAGCTTCACAGACAGACCCCATTACTTCAGTCAAGCCCACATTTCTTCCTTATCTGTTACCTATCTCAGCATAATTCTCATAAAATCACAGGTGCTCTCCCTGCCAATTGTGTCTGACTAATCTCTCAAACCCCAACCCTTTCCACAAAACAACAACTCCTTTCCTTCCTGGGCATGGTTGGATACTTTCACCTTTAGATACCTGGTTTTGCCATCCTAACAAAACCATTCTATAAACTCACAAAAGGAAACCTAGCTGGCCCCATAGATCCTAAATCCTTTCCCCACTCCTCTTTCTGTTCCTTGAAGACAGCTTTAAAGACTGCCCCCACCCTAGGTCTCCCTGACTCATCCCACCCCTTTTCTTTACACACAGTTGAAGTACAGGGCTGTGCAGTCGAAATTCTTACACAAGGACCAGGATCGCGTCCTGTAGCCTTTTTGTCCAAACAACTTGACCTTACTGTTTTAGGCTGGCCATTATGTCTCCGTGCAGCAGCTGCTGCTGCCCTAATACTTTTAGAGGCCTTTAAAATCACGAACTATGCTCAACTCACTCTCTACAGCTCTCATAATTTCCAAAATCTACTTTCTTCCTCACACCTGCTGCATATACTCTCCGCTCCCAGGCTCCTTTGGCTTTACTCACTCTTTGTTGAGTCTCCCACAATTACCATTGTTCCTGGCCCAGACTTCAATCCAGCCTCCCACATTATTCCTAATACCACACCTGGCCCTCATGACTGCATCTCTCTGATCCACCTGACGTTCACCCCATTTCCCCACATTTACTTCTTCCCTGTTTCTCAACCTGATCACACTTAGTTTATTGATGGCAGTTCCACCAGGCCTAATCACCACACACCAGCAAAGGCAGGCTATGCTATAGCACAAGCCACTAGCCCGCCTCTTAGAACCTCTCATTTCCTTTCCATCGTGGAAATCTATCCTCAAGGAAATAACTTCTCAGTGTTCCATCTGCTATTCTGCTACTCTTCAGGGATTATTCAGGCCCCCTCCCTTCCCTACACGTCAAGCTCAGGGATTTGCACCCACCCAGGACTGGCATATTAGCTTTACTCAACGTGCCCTGAGTCAGGAAACTAAAATACCTCTTGGTCTAGGTAGACACTTTCACTGGATAGATACAGGCCTTTCCCACAGGGTCTAAGAAGGCCACCATTGTCATTTCTTCCCTTCTGACAGACACAATTCCTCAGTTTGGCCTTCCCACCTCTATACAGTCCAATAGCAGACTGGCCTTTATTAGTCAAATCAGCCAAGCATTTTTTCAGGCTCTTAGTATTCAGTAAAGCCTTTATATCCCTTACAGTCCACAGTCTTCAGGAAAGGTAGAACAGACTAAAGGTCTTTTAAAAACACACCTCACCAAGCTCAGCCACCAACTTAAAAAGGACTGGACACCACTTTCCCTTCTCAGAATTCAGGCCTGTCCTCGGAATGCTACAAGGTACAGCCCATTTGAGCTCCTGTATAGACGCTCCTTTTTATTAGGCCCCAGTCTCATTCCAGACACCAGACCAACTTGGACTGTGCCCCCAAAAAACTTGTCATCCCTACTGTCTTCTGTCTAGTCATACTCCTATTCACCGTTCTCAACTACTCATACATGCCCTGCTCTTATTTACACTGCCAGTTTACACTGTTTCTCCAAGCCATCACAGCTGATATCTCCTGGTGCTATCCCCAAACCGCCACTCTTAACTCTTACATAAATAATCTTTGCTGGCAAGGCTACGCTGAACCTCCTTAGGCACTCTCTAATTAGATGTCCTAGGTCCTCCCAATTCTTAGTCCTTTAATACCTGTTTTTCTCCTTCCCTTATTCCGTTTAGTTTTTCAATTCATACAAAACTGTAGCCAAGCCATCACCAATAGTTCTAAATAACAAATCTTCCTTCTAACAACCCCACAATATCACCCCTTACCACAAAATCTTCCTTCAGCTTAATCTCTCCCACTCTAGGTTCCCACGCCACCCCTCATCCTGCTCAAAGCAGCCCTGAGAAACATCGCCCATTGTCTCCCCATACAACACCAAAAAAATTTTCACCGTCCCAACACTTTACCACTATTTCATTTTATTTTTCTTATTAATATAAGAAGACAGGAACGTCAGGCCTCTGAGCTCAAGCTAAGCCATCATATCCCATGTGACCTGCACGTACACATCCAGATGGCCGGTTCCTGCCTTAACTGATGACATTGTCTTGTGAAATTCCTTCTCCTGACTCATCCTGGCTCAAAAGCTCCCCCACTGAGCACCTTGTGAACCCCACTCCTGCCTGCCAGAGAACACCTCCTTTTTTCTTTACCTAACTAAATCCTATAAAACAGCCCCACCCCTATCTCCCTTCGCTGACTCTCTTATTGGACTCAGCCCGCCTGCACCCAGGTGAAATAAAAAGCTTTATTGCTCACACAAAGCCTGTTTGGTGGTCTCTTCACACGGATGCGCGTGAAAAAGTGTGTCCTTTTTTTTTTTTTAAGATGGAGTTTCACTCTTGTTGCCCAGGCTGGAGTGCAATGGCATGATCTCAGCTCACTGCCACCTCCTCCTAATGGGTTCAAGACACTCTCCTGCCTCAGCCTCCCCAGTAGCTGGGATTGCAGGCGTGCGCCACCATGCCCGCCTAATTTTGTATTTTTAGTACAGATGGGGTTTCTCCATGTTGGTCAGGCTGGTCTCGAACTCCTGACCTCAGGTGCTCCACCCGCCTCGGCCTCCCAAAGTGCTGGGATTACAGACATGAGCCACTGTGCCCGGACAAAAGTGTCCCACCTCCACAGATTCTAGGCCCAAGGATCTGGATACATCTTGTGCAAAGCCAGTATTCAACTCACTACACTAGAAAGAGGAAAAACAACGAAGTAACAAAAAGGTGCAGAAGAAAGAACAGATGCAGCTTGTGTGGCAGTGGCCATGAAGGCAGGCTGGAGTAAAACTGTGTTAACAGAACCCCCAGATGGAACCCAAGTGCGGCCGTCTGCTCCCAGCTACTCACAGAGAACGTTTCTGTTTCTGACAGCAGAGTAAGAGAAGAGCTGGGAAGAGATAGCCCATTCTCTGTTGGCCTAATTCCTAAGGAATCGTGCCTCTGCCTTTGAGCCATTCTCAAGTCTTCTTCAAGGATAAAATGATTTTTGATGGCCGTAATTAAAAAGCAATGCCAACAGAAGCAGCATCAGCATTTTTCATTTGTACTTACACATGAGCAACAGCAGTTTAGGGAAACGGGTGCCTTCAGGTTCTGTTTTCTCCATCTAGAAAAGGGCTGCCTTGGCGGAATGCTGGTCCTGGGGAGAAGCCTCACGTCTATAGCAGGAATTGATACAGTTTTAAATTCCGATTGGTACACGGAGCTACCCGTCCTCATTTCAAGCACTTCTGGTTTGTTCTGTGTTCAGTGGGTGAGCAATGAGTAGAACTCTGGGGAGGAGGATTTGGGGCGAGTGTGGTTTTGATCCCCAGAGCGAGCTGCTTTTCCATCAGTGTCTCGACTGTGATTCAGAATGGGCTTCTCCACTGAAGATGGGAGTACTGGGCTGATTTAAGGCAGGTGATTGACTTGTTTTGGTGGCTACTTTTATACTAGCTGGTTAACGAGTTATTTTCTTCATTAGTTTCAGGCATGTGAACTTAATGAAGCATTGGACCTCCCACATTACAAGAAAAATAAAGATATAGCTAATATGATACGTTTGAAGGAGTTAGTGAACAAACACAGTAGGGCCACACATTATTGTTAAAGACATGAAGGCATGAAAGTGTATCTAGTCCAAATGGACTCTCTGCAGCCATGCTGTTCCACCTGAAAATTAGTAGATAGAAATTCAGCAAATGCTTGGACAGGGGATACTCTCAGAAGTATTCTGACTAAACAGCATGGTTTCTTTTCATATCACTAAAGTGATTTCTTCCCAAATTGACTCTGGACTAAATCTTATGATACCTACTTGTTCTGATTGTACTTAGCCACCTGAAAATAAGGTGGGGGCAGTGGTAAGAGGAGCTGCTGAATGAAATTAAACATTTGTTGAATGCCTACTGAGGATAAAGCCCTGTGCTTTGTGCCAGGGAGATTCCAGAATAAATGAGGCACAGACCTACCCTCAGGAAGCTTTTGCAAACTAATGGAGAAAACACATCTGCAGGCAATGACTTATGGTATAAGAGGAAACGGGGCCAGGTGCGGTGACTCACACCTGTAATCCCAGCAGTTTGGGAGGCCGAGGTAGGTGCAACACTTGAGGTCAGGAGTTCAAGAAAAGCCCGGCCAACATGGCGAAACCTGTCTCTACTAAAAATACAAAAAAAAAAAAACTGAGACAGGCTTGATTCTGTGCACCTGCAATCCCAGCTACTTGGGAGGCTGAGGCACAAGAATCACTTCAACCCTGGAGGTGGCGACTGTAGTGAGCCAAGATCCCACCACTGCACTCCAGCCTAGGAGACAGAGCGAGACTCTGTCAAAAAAAAAAAAAAGGAAATAAGATCGGTGTTGAATGGGAAATCTAAGCAGGATGGAATGGCAGGAGAGCGCCCACTTGCCCAGCTACAATAACACTTTTGACAGCCATGACAATATTGCAGGGACGCCCATTCCTCATGGTATCTGAAGCCCCATGAAGGCTTGCATCTGGAGGCTGGTTCACCTGACTTTAAGATCAGGGGATACAAGCAATGATTTTCATCTATCCCAAGCCAAGAGTCCAGCCAAATATCTAGGCCTGAGACAATGAGAAAAAGCAAGTCATGAACCATGTCAGCCATTTCATCATCATCATCATCATCGTCATCATCAAAAACAAAAGACAGACTTGTAACCGTCTTGTGTGCCTAGCTCTCGTCTTAGTTCAAAATAGAGAAGGAAATTCTATGGCCAGTGAACAATGACCAAAATAGCTCTCATCACACTTGTCTGCCACCATGTAAGACGTGTCTTTTGCCTTCTACCATGATTTTGAGGCTTCTTCACCCACATGGAACTGTGAGCCCTTTAAACCTCTTTTTCTTTATAAATTACCCAGTCTTGAGTAATAAAATAGTGGGTTGTCCACAACATCAATGAACGATGCTGTCACTTGTTCCAAACGTGTATCATTTAAGAGGTTTGGATAAAAGAAACCTAAAATAAATAAGCACTAAGCAAACTCAGGGCTACATAATCCCTGTGGTGAGGTAACTGACAATGGATTCAACTGGGACAGTTTGCTGTTAAATCACCTCTATCTACACGTGCCCAAACAGTGAGATACTTGGTTTTAATCCTAAGAAATCATGGTGCACATTTACTCCTGCCTTCCAACTGGGCTCTAAAGTCACCTCCTCAGAGAAGCCCTCATTTCTGTGCTTCTACTCTGCCTTTTTTCAGCATTTAGCAGAGCATCAGTCACCATCCATACCTGGGAACAATGATTGTAAGAAACAGAAACCCATTTGCATGAGCTGGAGGGAAACGAGCACACCTTATCTCTAACAGGCAAACTCATGGACATGGGGAAAAAATGAGAGGCCATGACAGAACGGAAACTGCAGTTACAGAAACCAAAATTCCTCTTTCTGACTCTCAGAAGCCCATGGTCTCTTTCTTTTTTTTTTTTTTTGAGACGCAGTCTCGCTCTGTCACCCAGGCTGCAGTGCAGTGGTGTGATCTCAGCTCACTGCAAGCTCCTCCTCCCGGGGTTCATGCCATTCTCCTGCCTTAGCCTCCTGATTAGCTGAGACTACAGGGACCTGCCACCACACCTGGCTAATTTTTTGTATTTTTAGTAGAGATGGGGTTTCACCATGTGAGCCAGGATGGTCTCCCTCTCCTGACCTCATGATCCACCCGTCTTGGCCTCCCAAAGTGCTGGGATTGCAGGTGTGAGCCACTGCGCCTGGCAGCCCCTGGTCTTTCTTATCAGCCCTGTGCACTTTCTTATCTCTGCTTCTCTCACTCACAACCAATTTTCCCTTTTGGCAGGTGGCCCATCATGGCAGCCAGCAGAGCCCACCACCAGCTGATCTGTTAGTTACTGGATATCTTGGAGAGGGAGGGAGGGAAGGAGGGAGAGGGAGAAAGAGAGAGAGAGAGAGAGAAAGAATGACAATTGGGCTTCTGGTCAACCAATTGAGTATAGGGAGGGAAGTACCATGGTACAAATATGGCGCCAAGACCTGCTTTCCAGCATGGCCAGTGAGTAGGGAAATTGAGGGAAGGTACCTGCAAACACAGCAGACATCTCAGAACATGCTCTCTGTTCTTAATTCTCTCTCCTGCCTTCTCATAGATTGTAAACATCACAAGACAATCTAGGATAATACCTGGCTCAAAATATTTGAGAAAGAGAAAAAGGAAGGGATAGGATCAATCTCTGGACTTCATGGTTTCCTAAATTCACTCTGAAAGTTTTTGGGTTTTTTATTTGTTTTTTGAGACAGAGTCTCACTCTGCTTCCCAGGCTGGAGTGCAATGGCATAATCTTGGCTCACTGAACCTCCACCTCCCAGGTTCCAGCAAATCCCCTGCCTCAGCCTCCTGAGTAGCTGGCATTACAGGAACGCACCACCACATCAGTTAATTTTTGTATTTTTAGTAGAGACGGGGTTTCACCATGTTGGCCAGGCTGGTCTCAAACTATTGACCTCGTGATCCACCCACCTCGGCCTCCCAAAGTGCTGGGATTACAGGTGTGAGCCACCACACCTGGCCGACTCTGCAAGTATTTAAGTGAATGAATGTCACTCCCTGAGAATCAAAAGAAAGGCATTGAATCTCCATTAGGTTTAATCATGGTCAGCAGCTGTGGGGTGTACTGGGTTTGGCATCAGTGGGATGAGGAACAAGCAGGTTCTCCAAACCACCATGCAGGGAGGGGAGGGGTTAACTAGGCCAAAGACAACGGGCGGTGTAGGTGCCTGGGTTTCAAACAGCTTATGCCAGGCCTAAAATCCAACGCTGAGGCAGAAACTGTATTAAGCAAATTGATGACACAATGGAGGGGGTCAAAAAGTTTAATATTGCTAAGAAGAATACAAATATTGATCATGAAATATGTTATGGTTATCACACCATCTCCTGCTACACGCCACGTTTCCTTTACCGTGAGATAGATTTGTGGATCTGACCTAACCCTCTAAATTGTAAGGTCCCTGAGAGTGGGCTCATGATATTCATGTTTTATAAATGTGGCATAAAGGCTCACGCTGGCTGCCATGTGGCCCAATCCCAGTTCGATGCTACATTCAAAGAACCATGATTCCAGTATCCAAGCATACTTAAAGGCAATTGAAATGTTTACCGCCGTCCCTCAAGACAAACACCAAAGAAAAATTATTTTCAAAATGCATAGCAACACTTCTTAAAATCTTATTTTCCCATCTCTTTCTCTCTCTCTACCACATTCCCAGCAGTTTCCCAGGAGCAAAACTGTCATAAAGACCCAGGAGCAAAATGATTAATGACTTCACTATATCTGACTGATTTAGTTGGTTTAGAGTGGTGTCTGGGCATACGTATTTTTTAAAATCTTGCTGGGCACAGTGGCACACACCTGTAGTCTCAGCTCCTTAGGAGGCTGAAGCAGAAGAATCACTTGAGCCCAGGAGTTTGAGTCCAGCCTGGACAACATAGCAAGACCCTGTCTCTGAAAACAAAATCAAAAACAAAAACAAATCTCTCTCAGCTGCAGTCAGGGTTGATAACTAGCTGATCAAATAATTGTGGTAGCCAATCTTCACAATGGACCTTAATATTCCCACCTCCTGGTATTATTCATTGTGGAATCTGTCTTAGCTGGTCCTCAATTGGGTCTGGTTTGCAGGCCCCACCTTGAGAGGCTAGTCCCACCTCCTACCCCACATATGATTTTACACTTACTTTCAAGACTGGCCTAAAAATGTTAAATGTACTTGTTTTCACCTTGTTTCCAAGGAAACAACTACTCTAAACACTCATTTGGAATGATTAGGCAAATTTGAACACGGGCTGAATATTAGAAGATATTTGCTTCAAAATAACCCAGCTTGGTAATGAGATGATGGCGGCTGAGGCTGGTGATAGGCACGGAGGGGTTCATTATCAAATAGAAACAAGTGGAGAAAACGGAATATTTTCCATAATAAAAATGTAAGGTAAAAATGAAAGTGTATTGGGTGCATGAAAAGAATCTATGTCTCACAGGCATGAGCTCCCACTGGCCACGTTAGGGATAATTTGAACATCAAAAATAAAAGTCACGGCCAGGTGCAGCTGCTGATGCCTCTAATCCCAGCACTTTGGGAGACCGAGGTGGGTGCATCACTGAGCCCAGGAGTTTGAGACCAACCTGAGCAACATAGTGAGACCCCATCTCTAAAATAAATAAATATAAATAAAAGTGACGAAAATTGGTTGTAGAATATCAACTCTATTTGAGTCTATAAAGATTGCTGGCCGAGGGGGGCAATGGGGAGAAGGAGAAAGAGAATATATTTGTGACCTAGGTTATTTTCCTTAGTTTTGAGAGAATCTTCAGGTCTCCTGGGTCTTCTAGCCCAGTATTTATTTTTATTTTTTGTTTATTTATTTATTTATTTTGAGATGGAGTCTCACTCTGTCACCAGACTGGAGTGAAGTGGTGTGATCTCAGCTCACTGCAACTTCCAGGTCCCAGGTTCAAGTGATTATACTGCCTCAGCCCCCCTAGTAGTTGGGACTACAGGTACCTGCCACTTCACCCAGATAATTTTTTTTTTTTTTGAGACAGAATCTGGCTCTGTTGCCCAGGCTGGAGTGCAGTGGTACAATCTCGGCTCACTGCAAGCTCCACCTCCCAAGTTCATGCCATTCTCCTGTCTCAGCCTCCCGAGTAGCTGGGACTACAGGCACCTGCCACCACACCCGACTAGTTTTTTTGTATTTTTAGGAGAGACGGGGTTTCACCGTGTTAGCCGGGATGGTCTCGATCTCCTGACCTCGTGGTCTGCCTGCCTTGGCCTCCCAAAGTGCTGGGATTACAGACATGAGCCACTGTGCCCGGCCACACCCAGCTAATTTTTGTATTTGTTGTAGAGATGGTGTTTCACCATGTTGGACCAGGCTGGTCTTGAGCTCCTGACATCAAGTGATCCGCCCACCTTGGCATCCCAAAATACAAGGATTACAGGTGTGAGCCACCACACCCTGCCTATTTTCCTTAGTTTTCAGAGAACCTTTGTGTCCCCTGGGTGTTCTAGCACAGTATATCTCAAACTTTGCTGCACTGAGGACCTTGCTGAAATGCAGGTTCTCATCTGGGATGCTCAGTGGGCCAGCAAATCTGCATTGGTTTAGGAAGCTCACCCTGAGTAGCAAGCTTCAGTGAGGACCAGGCAGGCCCCTGCCTGCCAACCCCCTCTCAGCTGGGCTTGACTCTGGCTCTCTCCCGCCAGGGTTCCTCCCCTCAAAATAGGAGCTATTTTCAAAAAGCCTCTTGGAAAAAAGGCCCTGTTTTAAAATTGGGTTGTTTAGGATTGGCCATCTGCTCACCATGGGGTTTTAAGGCCTTTGCCCAAACCCCCACAACCAACTTAGAACTGACATTTTTACTCTTGAAGGCCCCACTCCACACCATATTAAATTCATTAAAATCAACCCCCATTACAGGCATATCTCAGGCATCATGCCCTCGGAACGGAGTTGCAGCTGACCACTTGACAATGTTGCAAAGCATTAAACATGCATTCATTTCCGCCTTGCAGTTTTCATATTTAGGAGCCAACTGTCTTAGGTCTAAAGCATTCATGTCCAAGCATTGTTACGGGCTCCAGACACTATGCTTCGCAGCCTTAATGGCCTCTGCAATGCTGGTTCCTACTGCCCCACCCCTGGGTTCTGGCCAGCTAGCCCACGCCACCTCACAGCTCCCCCACTCAAATGTGCCTTAGATGTGTGGTTTCCAAACTCATCTACACTTTAAGGTCACCTGGGGTTATTTTTAAATCTTCCAAAACCCAGGCCAAATGTATTTGGCATTTCCCCAGAACAATTAAACCTCAACTTCTGGAATGGGACATAGCATCGGTTTTTTGTTTTGTTTTGTTTTTGGGACAGAGCGTCGCTCTGTTACCCAGGCTGGAGTGCAGTGGCAAAATCATAACTCACTACAGCCCCCAACTCCTGGGCTCAACCAACCCTCCCACTTCAACCTCCAGGGTAGCTGGGATCACAGGCAGGCATCACCACGCCTGGCTAATTTTTAAATTTTTTATGGAGACAGTATCTCCCTATGTTCTCCAGGCTGGTCTCAAACTCCTGGGCTCAAGCGATCCTCCCACCTGAGCCTCCCAAAGTGCTGGGATTATACGCATGAGCCACCACGCCTGGCCATCAGCATCGGTATTTTTTGAAGCACAGACAAGTTTGGGAACTACAACCTTAGACTGAGCTCGGTTTCCTAGCCCTTTCTGACGGTAGGATTCTGCTGGGCTGCTTTTGAAAACAGAGCTCCCCAGGCTCTTCCCCAGGTAATTCTGATTCATTAGGTCTGGGGTGGGCCCTGGAATGTGCATTTTTTACGAGGTCCCTCTGGGTGAATCAGGCTAAAGCCAGTTTGGAATCTGAGACCTTGGAGGTCATTCCCCAGCTTCCCTCCTAACCCAGTTCCCAGCTTGGCCCACCTCACCCCGGCTGTGTCACGTCTGATTTTGCAGATTACACCTGAGAGGGAAGCCCCAGCCATCACGATGTGAGAACATTTTACAATGACGAGGAAATGCCAAATACATTTTAAAACTCATTCAGGATTAGCGTTCACCTTAAACTTGACAGACTCTGAAAACGGGCTGGCCATGTGCTGTGCACAACCCTTAGTGCTCTTCTGTGACTAATATTTGGATAATTGATTGTTGGGAGCTCAGGAAGCCTCTCTCTCTCAGAGGGGTCGAGGATAACTTCCTTATTTCTGAGTTAGGGACAAAATGAGGGTGTCCTGCCTTTTGCTAGACACAATACTGTCTTCCAAAAATTCACATTCACCAGGAATCCCAGAATGTGACCTTATTAGAAAATAGGGGCGGGGCATGGTGGCTCATGCCTGTGATCTTAGCACTTTGGGAGGCTAAGGCAGGAGGATCACTTGAGGTCAGGAGTTGGAGACCAACCTGGCTAGCATGGCAAAACCCTGTCTCTACTAAAAACACAAAAATTAGGCATAGTGGTGTGCACCTGTAATCCCAGCTACTTTGGAGGCTGAGGCTGAAGAATCACTTGAACCCAGGAGGCAGAGTTGCAGCGAGCTGAGATTGTGCCACTGAACTCCAGCCTGGGCAACAGAGAAACACTCCATCTCAAAAAAAAGAACAGAAAATAGGGTCACTGCAGATCTAATTACAAAGAGGTCATATTGGAATAGTGTGGACCCGAAATGGAGTAATAATGGCATCCCCATGGGAAGAGAAGAAGAGACAGAGACACACAGGGGAGAGACACACACATGAGAATGAAGGAAGAGAATGGAATGATGTGGCCACAAGCCAAGGATTGCCAGCAACCACCAGAAGCCAGAAGAGGCAAGGAGGGATTCATCCCTAGAGCCTTCAGAGGGAGCACGGCCCTGCCCGTTTCAGACATCAAGCTTCCGGAACTGGAGAGAATGACTTTCTGTTGTCCTGAGCCACCCATTTGGGGAACGTTGTTAGAACAGTCACAGCCAGGTCACGTGCTCCTGAATGCATCTCAGGCATTAATAAGCACTGTCTTGGCCGGGCAGGGTGGCTCACCCCTGTAATCACAGCACTTTGGGAGGCCAAGGTGGGTAGATCACCTGAGGTCAGGAGTTTGAGACCAGCCTGGCCAATACTGACTGTGAAACCCCATCTCTACTAAAAAGACAAAAAAAAAAAAAAGAAAGAAATTAGCCAGGCATGGTGGCGGGTGCCTGTAATCCCAGCTACTCGGGAGGCTGAGGCAGAGAATCACTTGAACCTGGGAGGCGGAGGTTGCAGTGAGCCAAGATGGTGTCATTGCACTCCAGCCTAGGCAACAAGAGTGAAACTGTCTCAAACAAAAAAAAGAAAGAAACAAAGAAAAAAATCATAGTTTTAAGTCCACTCAGTGGAGTTTAAAAATACATTCCCATTGTGCAGTGCTTTTGGAATCTTTTCTAAACTTCTGTTGCACATAATCTAATTTGATTTTCATAGCAACTTCCTGAGGTGGATAGGGCAGGCCTTTCTGAACACCTATTTTCTAGTTTGCATTAAAAGAATGGAATTGGTTGGGACCAGTGGCTCATGCCTATAATCCCAGCACTTTCTGATACAGAAAGGAAGTACTCAGAAGGGAAGAATGTGGTCCCTTTAAATGATATGGAAGCGAGGAAGGGAAGTACTGGGTAGAGGAGGGTGCGGTCCCTGGCTAGGGCTCCACCCAAGGGCCTGCGCCCACGGACCTATGTGAGGACAGGCATTTTTGTTTTCCTGCCCAAATGTTGCATTTCCCAAGACCACCCTGGCTCACTGTACTTTTTGTAGAAACGGGGTCTCACTATGTTGGCCAGGTTGCTCTTGAACTCCTGGACTCAAGAAGTCCACCTGCCTCAGCCTCTCAAAGTGCCAAGATTACAAGCATGAGCCACTGCACCTGGCTGATTCCTTAGTTTTCTTTTTCTCTTTGCCCATTGCCTGGATTCCATAAGCAGAAGGAAAACCCAGGGGCTGACTTTGTAGGCAAGACTCTTTCCTCTTCAAAACGTAAGTTGGTTCAAGTGGTACCAAAATTGAAACATGTTTATAACTTAACATCTTTTCTTCCTACGCCTTCAATCTCTTGAGCAATGAGAAAAGGCACTGAACTCTTTCTTTGTTGACACATAGTCTGTGCCCTCAAAGAACACTGACATCCTGGCAACATCCATTCGAAGAGCTTCTCCGTACCTCCCCTCCTTTATCCCCAAGGTCACTGGGTCAGAGCTCACGGGGTCATTCGCAGCATGATGTTTAACACCGAGACGCTCTGGAAGTGCTCCTTCAAGGCTCAGAAGAAGACCCAGTGCTGAGACAATCGTGTTCTCTCTCTCTCTGGATCACCGCCCAGAGACAAGGACTGCCGGAGACCCTGGCTTCCCTGGCTGCTGCCTCTCATTCCTGCACCTGTGGGATGAGAGTTCGAAGCTGTGCAACCTTGAACAAGTTACTTACCCTCTCTAGGCATATGTTTCCCTAAATGTGAAATAGGGATGATGGTGATGTGTTTATTTCACAGATTTGATAGAAGGATTAAATGAGAGATGCATCAAAACAGTGGGCACAGAGTCGATGCTCAGGGAGCTTTCTCTTTTCTTATCAATAGACAGGTCTCCATGAGGACAGAGACTGGCTTCATCTTGACTGTAGCCTCAGGGCTGGCCACAGTGTCTGCACCCAGCAGGACTTCAGTAAATATCTGTTTATACACTAACCACAGACTTAGGCATAAAAGCCCTTTGGAAGAAAGTTGACCATTTCATGTACCTTCAGACTATGAAGAGCAATGATGAAGACTTTAGCTCGAGAGGATCTCAGTGCCCATTCATCACCACTGTGAAAAGGCAGAAACCGGAGCTGTGTGTTTAAATCCCAGACCCAAAACCTGGCTTTGCTTTATCACTATGAGCTTCCAATGGCATCCCTTTAGAATGGGGCCTCTCTCTTCTTCCCCAAGGCACCAGCCTTCGCCCCAGACCTATCCTTATTACCTGGTTCCTCCTCTCTGTACTCTGAGCCCATGCTGTGCTCATCAGATAGCAACATGGGAGAATACAGCAGCCCAGAATGCAGGCTGCAGAGTTAGATCCCCAGAACAGGATCTCAGCCGGCTCCATCCTTCCTCAGCTGGGCGACCATGGCCAATGACTTGCTCTCTGTGCCTGAGTTGCTGCATCTGTGAAATGAAGATTGTCATAGTCCCTGCTTCAAAGAGTCACTGGGAGGATTAACTGAGAAAATGCAGGGAAGGTGCTTGGAACTAAATGCTCAAAAAGTCTATCTGGCCAGGTGCGGTGTCCCACTCCTGTAATCCCAGCACTTTGGGAGACTAAGGCAGGTGGATCACATGAGGTCAGGAATTCAAGACCAGACTGGTCAACACGGCAAAACCCCGACTCTACTAAAAATACAAAAATTAGGCAGGCATGGTGGCAGGCACCTGTAATCCCAGCTACTTGGGAGGCTGAGGCATGAGAATCGCTTCAACCTGGGAGGCAGAGGTTGCAGTGAGCCGAGATGCTGCCACTGCATTCCAGCCTGGGCAACAAGAGTGAAACTCTGTCTCAAAAAAAAAAAAGAAGTCCATCATTCTTATTAATGGAGGCCAAATCATCTCAGTGCTTCTTTGGCTGATCAGTACACTACAATCCAGTATTATCCAATAGACCAGACGTCCCCAGCACCCAAACCATCGACCAGTAGTGGTCTGTGGCCTGTTAGGAACTGGGTTGCACAGAAGGAGGTGAGCAGCAGGCTAGCAAGTGAAGCTTCATCTGTATTTACAGCTGATCTCCCGGCTGAGCTCTGTCTCCTGTCAGATCAGCAGTGGCATTAGATTCTCATAGGAGCACCAACCCTATTGTGAACTGCATGTGGAAGGGATCTAGGTTGTGTGCTCCTTATGAGAATCTAATGCCTGATGATCTGTCACTGTCTCCCACCACCCTGAGATGGGATTATCTAGTTGCAGGAAAACAAGCTCAGGGCTCCCATTGATTCTACATTAGGGTGAGTTGTATAATGATTTCATTATATATTATAATGTTAATAACAATAGAAATAAAAGTACACAATAAATGTAATGCACTTGCATCATCCCAAAACTTCCCCCCACAAATCCATGAAAACTGGTCCTTGGCGCTAATAAAAATTGGGAACCACTGCAATAGACTATTCAGTCCCGGTCCAATCAAACATTCTGCCATGGCAGGTTACTCTACTCTGCACTGTCCAACCTGGCAGCTGCTCGCCACCCACATGGGCTGTTGAGTCCTTGAAATGTGGCTGGTGAGAATGAAGAGCTGAATTTTCAATTTTCTCTTATTTTAAATAATTTTTTTTTTTTTTTTGAGACAGAGTCTCACTCTATCCCCCAGGCTGGAGTGCAGTGACACAATCTCATCTCACTGCAACCTCCATCTCCCAGGTTCAAGCAATTCTCCTGCCTCAGCCTCCTGAGTACCTGGGATTACAGCAACCCGCCATCATGTCCAGCTAATTTTTGTATTTTTGTAGAGACTGGATTCCACCATGTTGGCCAGGCTGATCTTGAACTCCTGACCTCAGGTTGTCTGCCCACCTTGGCCTCCCAAAGTACTGGGATTACAGGCGTGAGCCACTATGCCCGGCCTTAATTCATTTCTAAATCACAAAATCTAAACCACAAGTGACTAGGAGCTACCATAGTGTAGAAGGCAGCAGCAGAAGCACAGGAAATTGTCAATGACCCTGTCCTGCTTCAAGTTGACCTTTCCCCCTCATGGTGAGACTCTAGATTCTTTCCTCTTCTCTCACACTTTTTAGATTTTCAGGCTTAGACCATGAAAATAAGTTCTGTCCTTCCAAGAAAATAACGTTCATAACACTTACTGTATACCAGGCTGATTTCAGTGCTTTACATGTATTAATTTACAGCAACTCTGAGGCAGGAGCTGTGATTATGCCCATTTAACAGATGAGAAAACTGAGGCACAAAGCGGTGCTGGAACTTCTCAAAGTCACACAGGTAGCAGGAGACAGAGCTCGGATTTGAACTCACTTTGGGTTCAGCAACTCACAGCTCTCACCTATGACATAATATTACTTCTGTGGTCAAAACACTTAGACCGGATTTCACAGGAATCTTGTGCTTGCCTGACTGCTAGGGAGGTTTTCATCATCTTCCTTATCTCACAGTTCAAAACCCAGGACCTCCATGCTCTTGCTATGGTGGCCGTTCACTGGCAGGAGGCTTCTGGGAAGGCTCTCCTTTTCTGTCATTTTTCTTATTCGTGGTTTTTTGTCTCATTGGTGTTTATCTTCAGAACTTTGTTTCCTTCTGCTCAATTCATAATCAGAGTACTTTTCCTCTTGGCTGAATTCATAAGTGTTTATGCAAAAAGAGGTTGGGCGCAGAGCCAGGCGACTGACGACACCCGGCTCGTCTGGCACGTGGATATCAAATTGTTGTATGTCGTTCTGCCATTCGAGGCTCCTGCTGTGGGGCTGGGCCATCTGCCAGCTCTCCAGGGAGCTGGCAGGAAACCGCTGCAATCAGAGTGAACCCACGGCCCGGGTCAGCTCGCCTCAGCACAGCACTCCAGCTGGCCCTCAGTGCCTTTTGGGGACACATCTGCATTGCCAGGCAGGGCTGTGGGAGGTCCGCCTGCCTCCTGTCGATCACAGGGAAAACCTACCTTTGTCCCGTGTCCCTTCCAGGCAGGCTGTGTGGAGATTGCTGCATTAACCTTTAATATGGCTAAAATGTTTTCTTTCGATGACAGTAATGCTGCCAGAACCCATCAAGATACCCAGGAACTGATGTGCCTTGGCAGATGATGCTGGAAAGACAGGATTCCTGGCAGTCTTTGCATCCCTTGCTCACAGCCCACGAGTGTCTCCACCTTCCAGCAGGGCTTCTCTCACAGTCAGGGCAGAAAGAGAGAGAGTCCATCTGGAACAGGCTCGGATTTTAAATGAGTGTCCCCGATAATTCAACATGATCGATGGCTGAGGTATTTCAGCAAGTTCAGGAGTCCCAGTTCTCAGAGAGAGGCAGCCAGCCATGACTGTAAGACCTGGGCAAACCATACAAACCAGATGGCAGGTCTCACCCCTCCCCAGAGAGCTCCAGAGAGTATCAAAGAGTGAAACAGCAGAGGGATGGTCTGGGTGGGGTCATCGTGGCTGGCAAGGGTCTGTGACAGCACCTTGTTAGGCTAACCCCAAGAGGAAATTTGGAGGGGGGGTGGGAGGGCAACTCTCAGTGCAAGCCAAGTCTCCTGGAAAATAACTTTCAAACTTTGGAGGATTGTGAGCAAGATGGGACCAGCAACTTCTACCTAAAAGAATGTTAATAGCAAGATAACTCACCCTAACACTGGTCCAAGCTAGGTCTTTATTATGCACCATAAAGGCTCTGAGAATAACAATCTAACCTCCCAAAGGGCTGGGGCTTTGCAGAATCTCAGGCAACTCGCTTCCTTCTGCTCAGTGACTCCCCTGGAGCACAGCAAAGCAAGGAAACACTTAGAGCCAAGCTTGAGATCTGAATTTCAAATACAGGGAGTCCATCTCTTTCTACCCAATTGTTCCCTAGAATCAGTAACTAACTCCTTCCCCTTAACTGCGCATACTTCCTACCAAAGCACAAGCGCGATGGGCTGTCCATGAGCCTCCCCCAAACATGTGCACCTTGTCACATAAATTCTGTCACCCAAAGAGACCAGACAAAATGCAAAACCAAAGTGCAGCTTTTCCTTGAATTATAGGTTCTAAAGAGTTTTGGACTCTCTACAAAACCCGAGAGTTAGGAATTGCCTGTAAGAAGCACCAGCCCTTGTTTAAAAGAGGCTATTGAAGAACAATAGCCATGCTGATGCCACACTACGCTAAGGGAGAATAATGAACCTAATAAAACTAGCGATTTTCCAATTGTTTTGCTGCTGGAAACACTGATTATGCTAATTAAAGGGTAGAATAGTAAATACCCACTCTTTTGCATCCAATTAAGTGTTCAGATTATTTCTCAGAACTATTTGTGGAAAATAGCACTTCTGATAATCATGGGTTCCAAATAAACAGGGTCAAGTGTGGTGTGGTACCTGTGTGAGTGTGTGTGTGTGTACACACATGTGTCTTTCTGGAGCTCATTTTATGGATATCCCACATCACTCCCCAACTTCCTATGAGACCAAATAAGAAAAATCACAGTTTCCTAAGAATACAGCTTGGGATATCTTTGGAAAAGGTGTGTATTGAGAACACAGCCTACGGAAACTATTTCACATTGGCAATATCTGAGATTTAACATTGCAAACATCAGAAATACAACTGGTTCTTCAGAGCCACCTAAGTCCCTCATAATGGCAATATTAGCTTCTTCTAAATAATAAATTAGCCAGTCAAACTGTGTTCTACAGCATGTTAGAAGTTTCATCCTTCTAGTCAATGACACATTTCAAGGCAAAGTCAATTTATATGTAAGTTAAACAAAGTGCTGTCACCAAAAATTGAGAATTATGTCTAATGATAATCAGAAATGAAATAAATAAGTATTAGAGGATTTGCAGGTTAAAGCAACCATAGAAATGCTATTATCAGGAAGGAAAATGTATTACCTGCAGAGGTTACAGATAAGACGCTAGAACCCAGAAGAGAAAGGATCTCTGTAAATATTTCCATTAAGTTAATCAAGAGTGGCTGGGTACGGTGGCTCATGCCTGTAATCCCAGAATTTGGGAGGCCAAAGCGGGTGGATCACGAGGTCAGGAGTTCGAGACCAGCCTGGCCAACATGGTGAAACCCTCTCTCTACTAAAAATACAAAAAATTAGCCTGGCATGGTGGCGTGCACCTGTAATCCCAGCTACCTGGGAGGCTGAGGCAGGAGAATTGCTTTAATCCAGAAGGCAGAGGTTGCAGTGAGCTGAGATCGCACCATTGCACTCTAGCCTGGGTGACAGATCACGGCTCCATTTTGAAAAAAAAAAGAAATAAAGTTAATCAGGAGTGAGAATAGGATGAGTTTTTCACCCACAAAAGGAGATGAGATTCATGCAGTCTTTCAACATGCATTCCATCAATAGTGAACACCTGCTCTGAGCTAGGCCTAACTCCCAGGAAATGGGTTACCAACCAGACATACCCCCTGATTTGCAGGTCACATTTTAGAGCAGATAAATGGACAGTAAACAAGTAAGTAAATTAAGATCATCTTAAATTGGGGGATGTTCTTTAGAGAAGCACTTCCGCAAAGCTGAATAGCATCATAGACTATGACTGCCAGGTGGTAGGGAAGGTAATATCCCACATGCCTGTGGATAGCAGAGTTTCTGAGCCCTTGCGAAGTATTTAGTACTAAGATCTCTGTCTTAGGTCAAGTTCCCTAAAAGCAGAGCCTGAGGCAGGGATTGAGTGCATGTAATTCATTCAGGAAGAACCCTCAAGAGATACGAGTAAGGAAAACAGGATATGGCAGGGAAGGAGCTAAGTGAGATGTGGTCTCAGCTGGAGACGGGCTCCAGTCTGATCTCACAGGGAGCTCCAGAGGATGAACTGCACCACCATGTTATCCCAGCCTAAGGTCTTTTGTTCTCCTGTGTCAGCCAGTCCCTGGCCAAGGGCTGCAGACTCTCTCGGGGCCCCAGCAGACAGGAGGAGAAGGAGCATGGTCTGCAGTCTACTCTTTTGTGCACACCCACCCACCTCTTCCCCAGCTGACACTGCTGGAGGAGTAGAGGGAAGAGATGTCATCTCCTCCCATGGCAACATGTGGGATGGCAATGGCCCTTTTCCTGTTGGGTGTTATCTGCTGCCATCTCTTGCTGTTTGCAGCCTGACACAGAAGGGTGAAGGTCACCAGGTTCCACTGACAGGGGTCTTTGTCTCAAGCAGCAACCCTAGGACCACGGCTCCCTTTTAAGATTCAGCCACATTTCATGACTGTCTGCAACACACCCCATGCCTCTGATGGAAGGAACACAATGCCCCATGCTACAGCCATTTCTGTCAGACTGGGGTCCCTGATCTCAATTTCCCTCTGCATTCCCCAACTCTGGGCTCTGCAGACACATTTCAGATCCATCCTTAGTACCTCCCAGGAGGCAGAAGCCAGAGGAAATAATCCTTGCCCCAATGCACCTGAGCATGTCACCTCACTGCATGCTCTTTCTCCCTCTCCAGGAAAAATCAAGCTTGTTGAATACTTACCAATGTGCCCACATGCATTTAGTCCCCACAACCACTTCATGGGGCAGCATTATCATCCCCAAGTTACAGACGAGGAAATTCAGGAGAGCATTTATATAACATGCATCTAAGTGGTGGACAAAGGATCTAACCAGGCAGTGCGGCACCAGAGCACACTTTTTTGTTCTTTAGGGAGATGGGGTCTCTCTCTATCCCTCAAACTGGAGTGCAGTGGTCTGATCATAGCTCACTGCAGCCTTGAACTCCCAGGCTCCAGCAATCTTCACGCCTCAGCCTCCCGAGTAGCTGGGACTAGAGGCATTCACCACCAACCCAGCTAATTTTTAAAAAACATTTTTCTAGACATAGGGTCTGATCCCAAACTCCTGACTTCAAGCGATCCTCCTGTCTCAGCTTCCCAAAGTGCTGGGATTACAGTCGTGAGCCCCCGCGCCCAGCCCAGAGCACACTTTTTTTTTTTTTTTTTGAGACGGAGTCTCACTCTGTCGCCCAGGCTGGAGTGCAGTGGCAAGATCTCGGCCCAGAGCACACTTTTAACCACCATATCATTCTGCCTCTGGGTAAGTTAGTCAAGCTCTGTAGCTCATCAGATGTCTGTAGAGAGAAGGAGACATCAGTCTCCCCTTCTTCCAAACACCCCCATGAGCCCAAAGCTGAACCAGTTGCTGTAGCCATGGCATACAGCAGCCTCGGTCCTCTGGCCAGGCCAGAGCCACATCCCACCTCTGGATCCTCGTGTTGAGTCAATACATCTTGAACCAGCAGCGGACTGAAGCTCGAGGGGGAGTCAGAGTAATGTGATCCAGCCCACCAGGAAGTGGGTGCTGAGCAGGCAAACATTCATCACCCACTGCACACACCAGGGAAGGCCTGTGGTGACTTAGTCCCACCTGCGGGCAAAGAAAAGAGTGCCTGCTCCGTGCCAAAATGTGATGCCCAACACTTTATCTTAAAGCTAGCTGACTTTGTAATCCCAGCTACTTGGGAGGCTGAGGCAGGAGAATCACTTGAATCCAGGGGTCGGAGGTTGCAGTGAGCCAAGATCATGCCATTGCACTCCAGCCTGGATGACAAGAGAGAAATTCTGTCTCAACAAACAAACAAACAAACAAACCAAAAAAAAGCTAGCTGGCTTAATCCTCACAAAGATGCCATCTACTTTTTGGCATTCTACAGGTAGAAACACTGAGACACTGGGAGATTTTAAAACTCACCACCAGCCGGGTTCGGTGTCTCACGCCTGTAATCCCAGCACTTTGAGAGGCTGAGGCAGGAGAATTACTTGAACCCAGGAGTTCAGGACCAGCCTGGGCAAATTAGCAAGACTTCATCTCTACAAAATTTTTTTTTTTAAATACTTAGGGCTAGGCGCCATGGCTTACACATGTAATCTCAGCACTTTGGGAGGCCAAGGCAGGTGGATAACTTCAGCTCAGGAGTTTGAAACCAGCCTGGCCAACACGACAAAACTCTATCTCCACTAAAAGTACAAAACTTAGCTGGGCACAGTGGCATGTGTCTATAATCCCAGCTACTTGGGAGGCTGAGGCATGAGAATTGCTTGAACCCAGGAGTCAGAGTTTGCAGTGAGCTGAGATCGTGCCACTGCACTCCAGCCTAGGTGACAGAGTGAGACCGTGTCTCAAAAAAAAAAAAAAGGTATGGTGGCACATGCCTGTGGCCCCAGCTACTCAAGGGGCTGAGGTGGGAGGATCGCTTAAGCCCAGGAGTTCAAGGGTGCAATGAGCTATGATTGTACCAATGCATCACTATATATACATATATATATGTGTATATATATATGTATGTATATATATGTGTGTATATATATGTGTATATATGTGTGTATATATAAACCTGTGTGTATATATATGTGTATACATATATGTGTATATATATGTGTATACATATATGTGTATATATATGTGTATACATATATGTGTATATATATGTGTATACATATATGTGTATATATATGTGTATACATATATGTGTATATATATGTGTATACATATATGTGTATATATATGTGTATACATATATGTGTATATATATGTGTATACATATATGTGTATATATATGTGTATACATATATGTGTATATATATGTGTTTATATATATATAAAAAACACACATGCACAGATTCACCACCACCAACTCAGAAATTACTGTCTCCCTCTATTCTAAGGAATTATTTTTCATTTTGCCATATCTGAAGTTGGAATACACCTTACAATCACTGGAATGTCACGGTCTCGTTGGCAGCATTTTTCTGCTTAGTAGCCCATAAAATAATAGCACATCTTGTAACTAACAGTGTTGTAGATGCTATGAGATCCTGGGGAAGCCCAGAATCCTAGCTCCACCCTGTCTGACTCCAAAGACCACATATTTTTTATGCCTTTGGCCTGGGGCACAGATGTAGACAACTCGAGCTTTGCTGATTGTGAGAAAGGTATGAGAAATAGCCCTGATGGAATTTTCTTCTTGTACTTGCAGGGGAACAAAGTGGCATCATTCCACTATTCCAGAGGAGGTGCTAAATACGAGGGTGAGGCTGTCAAGCAGTCCCTGGTGGAGTCCTACTCTCACCCAAACAGCAATGAGAGAGAGCGGAGGGAGAACATCGATACTGTCGTGAACTGGTTCACCAAGGAAGACTTTGACTTTGTGACGCTGTACTACAGAGAGCCAGATAACGTGGGACATCGATTTGGGCCAGAGGCAGCGAACAGGAAGTTGATGATTCAGCAAATCGACAGGACCATCGGGTATCTGGTGGGAGCCACTGAGAAGCACAGCCTGCAGAGCACCTCAGCGTCATCATCACATGACACCATGGGATGACCACCGTGAAGAAGAGACCCAATGTCAACAAGATCCCCTTGTCCAACTGCATCAAGTTGAGGGACTTGGTCAAGTTTGATATTGTGGGCTACGGTGGCTTTGGGATGCCCCTGCCCAAACTGGGACAAGAGGAAGACCTTTACCAGGCAATGAAGAATGTGTACGCTCACCTCCACGGCTACAAGAAGGAGGAGATTCCAGAACACTTCCATCTCTCTAAACATGACCAGGTTCTACCAATCATGATGTATGCCAACTCTGGTTACAGTATCAATGGGGTAAGTTCATTCTAAAATGAATAAAGTCACCTTGGATCTAGGAGACAACCATTAGGGAAGGGTGGTTCTGCAAAAATCAAACATAAGTACACAGCCGGGCACGGTGGCTCACGCCTATAATCCCAGGATTTTGGGAGGCTGAGGCAGGTGTATCACCTGAGGTCAGGATTTTGAGACCAGCCTGGCCAACATGGTGAAACCCCATCTCTACTAAAAATACAAAAATTAGCCGAGCCTGGTGGCACGCATCTGTAGTTCCAGCTACTCTGGAGGCTGAGGCAGGAGAATCGCTTGAATCTGGGAGGCAGAGGTTGCAGTGAGCCAAGATCATGCTACTGCACTCCAGTCTGGGCAACAGAGTGAGACCCTGTCTCAAAAAAAAATAATATAATAAAACAAAACAAAACAAAATAAAATAAGTGCACACACTAAGAGTTGTAGCCCACAGGGTCCTAAATGTTCCCCACCCCGCGACCAACCAATGCTGCCCCAAATTACCGTTATACAAAAATAATGACCAATTCAACTTGACAAGGCTGATTTAAAAATAAAAATAAGGCTGGCCATGGTGGTTCATGCCTGTAATCTCTGTGCTTTGGGAGGCCAAGACAGGAGGATTGCTTAAGGCCAGGAGTTCAAGACCACCCCGGGCAACATAGGGAGACCCCATCCCTACAAAAAACAAACAAATAAATAAATAGCCAGACACGGCGATACATGCCTGTAGTCCCAGCTACACAGGAGACCTAGGTGGCAGGTTTTCTTGAGCCCAGGAGGTCAAGGCTGCAGTAAGCTGTGATTGCACCACTGCACTCCAGCTTGAGCAACAGAGCAAGACCCCGTCTCTAAAAAATTAACAAATAATAAAAAATAAACACCACCTTCATTATTCAAAATTGTGCATAGCACTTCACTAAACATTGAATAGCAGTTCTTTCATTTTTGCCTTTCCAACAACCCTATAAAATAGATGCTCTTAGTTCCACCATTTTAAAGAAGAAATCAAAACCTAGACAGAAGTGACTTGAGATTAAAAATGTAAGGTTGGGCTGGGTGCAGTGGCTCACACCTGTAATCCTAGCACTTTAGAAGGCTAAGGTAGGTAGATTGCTTCAGCCCAGGAGTTTGAGACCAGCCTAGGCAACACAGTGAAACACCATCTCTACAAAAAATGCAAAAAAAAAATGTAGCTGGGCGTAGTGGCACGTGCCTGTGGTCCCAGCAACTCAGGAGGCTGAGGTGGGAGAATTGCTTGAGCCCCGGGGGTGTCGAGACTGCAGTGAGCCATGATCATGCCACTGTGAGACAGGAAGCAGGGCTTGACTCCACAGGCAGGGCTTGGACACCAGACCAAATTGAGGACTAGCTAAAACCGGGCTGGGGCAGAAGCTTTCCATCAGAGATGCCCACCAGTGTGCCATGTGAGTCTACTATTGCCATGGCAACACCCGGGGGTTACTGCCCCTTTCCATGGCAATGACCCAATGACTCAAAAGTTACTACAAATTTTCTAGAAATTCCTGCATAAACTGCCTTTTAATCTGCATGCAATTAAAAGTGGGTATAAATGTGATTGCAAACTCTCTGCCGCTACTCTCTGCCTCCAGGGTAACCCTGACCAACAGGAGCAATCACAGGGCTGTAACACTGCCTCTTCAATAAAGCTGTTTTCTTCTATACCTCCAGCTTGCCCTTGAATTCTTTCCTGGGCAAAGGCAAGAACCCTCAAGTGCTATTGAGAGGTGACAGCGTGCTGGCAGCCCTCGAGCTCACTCTCGGCACCTCCTCTGCCTGGGCTCCCACTTTGGTGGGACTTGAGGAACCCTTCAGCCCGCCGCTGCACTGTGGGAGCCCCTTCCTGGGCTGGCGGAGGCTGGAGCTGGCTCCCTCAGCTTGCAGGGAGGTGTAGAGGGAGAGGTATGGGCGGGAACCGGGGCTGGGCGCAGCGCTTGCGGGCCAGTGCCAGTTCTGGGTGGGCACGGGCGGGGTGGGCCCCGATTTCTCACCTGGTCTTAGCTGCCTCCCCACAGGGCAGGGCTCCGGACCTGCAGCCCGCCATGCCTGAGCCTCCTCCCCACCCGCCATGGGCTCCTGCTCAGCCTGAGCCCCCCCGATGAGTGCCGCCCCCTGCTCCACGGCGCCCACTCCCATCGACCACCCAAGGGCTGAGGAGTACCAGCGTGCTGGGTGGGACTGGCCGGCAGCTCCACCTGCCGCCCTGGTGCGGGATCCACTTGGTGAAGCCCACTGGGCTCCTGAGTCTTGTGGGGACTTGGAGAACCTTTATGTCTAGCTAAGGGATTGTAAATACACCAATGGGCACTCTGTATCTAGCTCAAGGTTTGTAAACACACCAGTCAGCACCCTGTGTCTAGCTCAGGGTTTGTGAATGCACCAATGGACACTCTGTATCTAGCTAATCTAGTAGGGACTTGGAGAACTTTTGTGTCTAGCTCAGGGATTGTAAATGCACCAGTCAGCACCCTGTCAAAACGGACCAATCAGCTCTCTGTAAAACAGACCAATCGGCTCTCTGTAAAATGGACCAATCAGCAGGATGTGGGTGGTGCCAGATAAGAGAATAAAAGCAGGCTGCCCCAGCCAGCAGTGGCAACCCGTTGGGGTGCCTTTCAACAATGTGGAAGCTTTGTACTTTTGCTCTTTGCAATAAACCTTGCTGCTGATGACTCTTTGGGTCCACACTGCCTTTATGAGCTGTGACACTCACCACGAAGGTCTGCAGCTTCACTCCTGAAGCCAGCGAGACTATGAACTCACCGGGAGAAAGAAACAACTCCAGACGCACAGCCTTAAGGGCTGTAACACTCACCTTGAAGGTCTGCAGCTTCACTCCTGAAGCCAGCGAGACTATGAACTCACCGGGAGAAAGAAACAACTCCAGACGCACAGCCTTAAGGGCTGTAACACACACCTTGAAGGTCTGCAGCTTCACTCCTGAAGCCAGCGCGACCACAAACCCAACAGAAGGAAGAAACCGAACACACCCGAGCATCAGAAGGAAGAAACACCAGACACGCCGCATTTAAGAACTGTGACTCCGCGAGAGTCCGCGGCTTCATTCTTGAAGTCAGTGAGACTAAGAACCCACCAGCTGCGGACACACTATGCTCCACTGCGGGGCTCCCCTGCCCTGCATCAACTGCACTCTGGCCTGGGTGGCAAAGAGAGACAGACCCTATCTTTAAAAAAAGAAAGAAATGTAAGGTTAAGTGCTGACCCCAAGCCTGCGTGGCTGATCATTATACAGAGTACACAAAGATCACCAAAAAATTCACCACAAAGACCCCCCGCCACTGGTTCTCACTTGCCCATATCAAAAAATATGCAAGCCTGTTCATACAAAGACACACACAGATGCTCGTAGCAAAATTATTCATAATTGTCAAAAGGTGGCAACAACACAAATGCCTATCAACAACAGATAAATGGGCAAACAAGTACAGTCTACCCGTGGGATGGAATATTAATCAGCCAAAATATGGAATGAAGGGCTGATTCATGTTACAACCTGGATAAACCTTGAAACCATTAGGCTAAGTGAAAGAAGCCAGACAAATATTAGATGATTATATATATATATATATATATATATATATGCCCAGAATATGAAAATTCAAAGAAACAGAAAGTAGATTAATGGTTGCCAGGAGCCGGGGTGGGGATAGTCAGGGGGAAATAAGGGGTGACTGCTAATGGATACAGGGTTTCTTCTGGGATAATTAAAATTTCCAAAATTGATGGTGGTGATGGCTGCACAACTCTGTGAATATATTAAAAACCACTGAATTATACACTTTATCTATTTATTTAGAGACAGGGTCTGGCTCTGTTGCCGAGGCTGGAGTGCAGCGGTGCAATCTCAACTCACTGCACCCTCCACCTCCCGGGCTCAAAGCATCCTCCCACTTCAGCCTCCTGAGTAGCTGGGACTACAGACACACACCACCATGGCCAGCTAACTTTTTTTGTATTTTTGGTCGAGACAGAGTTTTGCCATCTTGCTCGGGCTCATCTCAAACTCTTGGGTTCAAGCGATCCTCCCACCTCAGCCTCCCAAAGTGCTGGGATTACAAGTGTGAGCCACGATGCCCGGCCAAATTGTACACTTTAAATGGGTAAATTGTACGGTATGTGAATTACCTTTCAATAAATCTGTTATTAAAAGCAGCTTTAAGGGCCAGGCATAAGGGCCATGCCTGTAACCCCAGCACTTTGAGAGGCCAAGGCAGGAGGATCACTTGAGCCCAGGAGTTCAAGACCAGCCTAGACAACATGGCAAAACTTGGTCTCTACAAAAAATTTAAAAATTAGGCTTGGCGTGGAGGCTCACACCTGTAATCCCAGCACTTTGGGAGGCCGAGGTGGGTGGATCACTTGAGGTCAGGAGTTCAAGACCAGCCTGGCCAACATGGTGAAACCCTGTCGCTACTAAAAAAATTTTTTAAAAATTAGCCAGGTATGGTGGTGAGTGCCGAGGCTGAGGCAGGAGAATTGCTTGAACCCGAGAGGTGGAGGTTGCACTGAGCCGAGATTACATCACTGCACTCCAACCTGCTGGGCGAGAGAGCAAAACTCCATTTCAAAAAAAAAAAAAATTAAAAATTAAAAATTAGCCAGCGGTGGTGGCTCGTGTCTGTAGTCCCAGCTACTCAGGAGGCTAAAGTGGGAGGATTGCTTGAGCCCAGGAGGTTGAGGCTGCAGTGAGCCAAGATTGTATCTCTGCACTCTGGCCTCAGCAACAGAACAAGACCCTGTTTCACAATTTTAAAAACAATTAAAAAACAAGCCTAAAGAAAACACAAAAACCAATGCTAACTGTGAGACATAAATGAGGTGGTCTATTTTTTGTTAACTACCAACTAAAAATTCATGGCAGAAACAAAGTTTAAATGATGCTATAGCCAGAGGCCGTGGCTCACGCCAGTAATCCCAACAGTTTGGGAGGCTGAGGCAGGTGGATCACCTGAGGTCAGGAGTTTGAGACCAGCCCGGTCAACACGGTGAAACCCCGTCTCTACTAAAAGTACAAACATTAGCCGGGCATGGTAGCAGGCGCCTATAACCCCAGCTTCTCGGGAGGCTGAGGCAGGAGTATCGCTTGAACCCCGGCGGGGCGGAGGTTGCAGTCAGCCAAGATCGCACCATTGCACTCCAGCCTGGGCAACAGAGCGAAACTCCGTCTCAAAAAATAAATAAATAATTAAATAAATGATGCTATAAACCTCATGTGAGGGAAGACTGCCCCAGGTACAGCTTGAAGAACCCTTGCTGTGAATAGGAGCCAAATGCGATAATTATGTTGGCAACTTGCTTCATGTTAGCTTGTTGCAACTCCAGAGTGTAACAGGTATAAGAAAACTCATGGGGTTACTGTTTAATGTTGGTGGAAATATTCACATTAAAATACAACAGTTTATCATCTAAGGTATATTTTATCCTTCAAGTGGCCCAGAACACTGTGATTACTGCACACCAATCGCACGCCCATAGCTAAGGCCTTGCCAAGGAGAAATTCCACAGTCACTTGGCTATTTCTAAACCTGGTTTATGACGTTTTGTAACAGGATATCTTGACAGTAGCATGAGGACATTTAACGAGACAAGAACATTCCCCACTGACCAACCAGATAGTTTCAGGGAACAGGATGCTGTGCTCAGTTTAATCTTCTGCTGAACCGACCATTAGACAGAAAATCCTTTGGGTCAACGCCTCTCACTGAATCCACTTCTCAGATTCCTGTCCACCTGCCTGCTTTGCAGTGCAGAGTAAAGTGGGCCTTCCTTGAGTCTCTTCAGGGACCAACGTGCTTGAGGCCATCATGAGGACATTCATTCTTTTCTTTTTTTTTTTTTTTTGAGAGAGTCTCGCTCTGTCGCCCAGGCTGGAATGCAGTGGTGTGATCTCAGCCCCCCACTGCAACCTCTGAACCTCCCAGGTTCAAGTGATTCTCCTGCCTCAGCCTCCTGAGTAGCTGGAATTACAGGCATGCATCACCAGGCCCAGCTAATTTTTCTACTTTTTGTAGAGACAGGGTTTCACCATGTTGGCCATGCTGGTGTCGAACTCCTGACTTCAAGTAATCCACCTGCCACGCCCTCCCAAAGTGATGGTATTACAGGTGTGAGCCAACGTGCCTGGCCGAGGGCTTTCATTCCTCATGGACTGCTCCATAGCCTCAGAGACTGTCGGACTGGTTTCTTCAACCAGAGCGGAGCAGACAGGAAATTTCTGTATCCACCAGGCCAAATATTAGACCAACTATTCAATGTACAGAGTGCATCACATTTCTTATATGCTAGAATATCTGTTGGTCTAAAATATATAGTATTGTAGCCAGCCACAGTGGCTCACACCTATAATTCCAGAGCTCTGTGGGGCTGAGGCAGGAGGTTCACTTGAGGTCAAGAGTTCGAGACCACCCTGGGCAACATAGCGAGACACCCCCAGCACCACCAGATATCTCTACAAAAATTAAAATAATTAGCTGGGCATAGTAGTGTGGGCCTGTAGCCCCAACTACTTGGGAAGCTGATGTGGGTGGATTGCTTGAGCCCAGGAATTTGAGGCTCCAGTGGGCTATGACTGCATCACTGTACTCCAGCTAGACGTTGTCACAAAAAAAAAAAAAGTGTTGCAATTGACATTACTTTATCATTTGAAAAGAGGGACAGACAAGAAAGGTATTTGGCATTTACTAAGCAATTACCCAGAATCCTCATCCCATCCTACCCCCACTCTTCCCCTAAAAATGTATGCATGTGTATTTATACCATAAAAAATACATCTATTTGGCTCCGGAACCAGATTGCTTGGCTTCAGTGACCTGATCTAGAATTTGCTCCTGTTGACTCAGTGCAGACAAGCTCTGTAACTCAGTTTCCCCTGCTGTAAAATGGGGAATGGCGCCTTTACTGGGCTGCCCTGAGGGTAAAGGAGGTAACGTATATTTATGAAGCATTCAGAACAATTCATGATACATAGTAAGCTCTATATATTTGAGCTTATTATTACTGTCAGTACGATTATCATCATCTTGCTGCTTCCAATGGCTATGCTTTCTACATTCTCTTTCTTAAAGACCTTTAAATCCTTGGTATTCTCTCCACCACCACAGAGAGCAGTGTCCTTGTAGTTTAAATTCTCAAAGACTTCATGGATCTAACAAGCATGACATTAACTAAGGGACAGTTTTCTTTCAGGGGATTGGAATCTAAAATGGCTTTTTTATCGTTATTATTTTTCAGAGAATTATAATGTATTTCAACAAAGGCAGCCATGGCTTTGATAGTGTCCTCATGGATACGAAGGCCATATTCAGAGCTTTCGGGCTAGATTTCAAGAGGAATCGCCTGGCCGAGCCTTTTAACAGCACCCACATCTACCCATTCATGTGTAAGCTCCTGGGAGTCACCCCCAAACCCACAACGGCTCCCTGGCAGTCACCCAGGAAATGCTCGTGAACTCTTATGACCAGCAGCCAGGTGAGATACAAAAGCAGCTGCCAGAAAACTGTCAACATAGTCTGCTCTGTCCTGAGATAGAAAAGAATCAAAAAGGGGTGTCATGGTGGGGAGGAGGGAATTCAAGCAGAACAATCCTGTTTCCCAGCAGCTTTGGAGCCGCAGGAACAAGATGCCAACAGCTCCAAACAGATAGCACGGGAGGTAGGGAATCCCTCGACCTGCTGGTAACATTTTACATAGTGCCTTTTAGGCAGAGGGAAGGTGCTCTTTAGAGAAAGTCAGGCTGTAATCCTTCCAGTCCTCAGGAAATCACTGTGTACAGTCTGCCTCCAAGATGCCCCTTCCAGATACGGAAATCAGCCCTCCTTCAATAGCACAGAAAGCTCTTAATAGGGGAGGAGCAAAACCCTGCTGTTCACTCGATGCTGAAAAAAGGAGAGGGGAGAGTCTGAAACGAGACTGCAAATTCTCAAGTCTTCAAACCCCTTCAATCTGGGTGACACAAAGGAAGAATAAAATCATCTCAGAATTTGCTGTTGCCTTCTTTTCTGGGTTGTTTACACACACTGGCTATCTTTCCTTTTGCCAGGAGAGACTTGGATACTGTCCAGTGATCTAACGAGCGCTTAAAGCAATTACATGCAAGAAGAAGTAATGGGCTGGCCACAGTGGCTCATACTTGTAATCCCAGGACTTTGGGAGGACGAGGTAGGAGGATCACTTGGGGCCAGGAGCTTGAGACCAGCCTGGACAACATAGTGAGACCCTGTCTCTACAATAAATTAGCTGGGTGTGGTGTCACATGCCTATAGTCCCAGCTACTGGGGAGGCTGTGGTGGGAGGATTGCTGGAACCCAGGAGTTTGAGGCTGCAGTGAGCTGTGATTGTGCTACGGCACTCCGATTCCTGCCTTAAAAAAAAAAAAGGGAAAGAGGGGAGGGCAGGGGTGATACACATCCTTTCTCTTCTTGTAAGCCACTGCCCATGATCTCCTTGTGAACATACAGGAAGCAGTCTGTTTTGTAGAAAACTAACTAAATGAATGACCAATTCAGCAAATTATGGAGGATTTTTCTTCTTTTTAAGTTTTGAAGTTTTGCTACAACTATTTTGTAGCCCCTCCCCTGTCTCACATCCCACTGGGAGCCTGGGATAAGCTGCGTCTGACTGTCAGTTACTGATAAGCAGGACATCCCACAAACAGATTTTCAGCGAATTGGCTTTCAGCAAATTGATCATTTGACAAAGTGGTCATTAGGCAAATGGGTCATTTGGCGAAGAGGTCATTTAGTAAATCGGCTTTCAATGACTTGCCCTATGAGATTTCTCTAGAGTGAGCATTTTCTCGGGTTAAATGTACATTTCATTTCCATAATTAATACTCACTAGTGGCTAGATGGGAAACTTCCCAGGGAACCAGGAGCAGCCAGAACAGCCTCTTAATAATCAGGTAATTAAAAACCCTCTGGCTTCTTAACAGGAGCGTAGGTACAGAGGGCAGCTGCTCTGCAAGGCGCAGTGATCGGGCTCAGCATTGTCACAGGAGCTCTTGCAGTTCTGTTTGTTGCTAGTGTGACATACACAGCCATTCGTCGGAAAAAGGACTGAGTGGTCTTTGGGTCTCCTGTAGTTCATCATCATATGTTGTGATAACCCATGACACCTCCTTGCTACATGCCACGGGAGGTCCAGCACTCCAAGAACCCAGCAGCCAGGGCCGGCTTCATGGGCTTGCAACATGGACAGCCCCACAGGCACACAGAAGAGTCCCCACTGTGGTTTCATAATCTGCCATCACCATTTGAAATTCTTTATTTTTTAACAAGGGTGGCCAGGGATAGTGGCTCATGCCTGTAGTCCTAGCACTTTGGGAAGCCAAGGCAGGCAGATGGCTTGAGCCCAAGGAGTTTGAGGCCAGCCTGGGCAATATAGCAAGACCCCATCTCTACAGAAAATACAAAAATTAGCCAAGCGTGTAGTCCCAGCTACTTGGAGGCTGAGATGGGAAAATTACCTGAGCCCAGGGAGGTCGAGGCTGCAGGAGCTGAGATTGTCCCACTGCACTCCAGCCTGGAAGACACAGCGGGATCTTGCCTAAAAAAATAACCACAAGACAAGGCGCAGTGGCTCATGCCTGTAATCCCAGCACTTTGGCAGGCTGAGGCGGGCGGATTGCTTGAAGTCGGGATTTTGAGACTAGCCCGGCCAACATGGTGAAACCCCACCTCTACTAGAAATACAAAAATTAGCTGGACAAGGTGACGCATGCCTGTAATCCCAGCTATTCAGGAGGCTGAGGCAGGAGAATTGCTTGAACCTGGGAGGAGGAGGTTGCAGAGAGCCGAGGTCACACCATTGCACTCCGGCCTGGGACACAAGAGTGAAAATCCGTTTCCAAAAAAAAAAAAAAAAAACCACAACAACAACGTGGCTGAAAACAACAGAAATGTATTGTCTCACAGGCCTAGATGCTAGAAGCCCAAAATCAAGGTGTCAGCCGGGCTTCGCTTCCTCTGAAACATGTAAGAGAGAATCCTTCCTGCCTCTTCTGCTTTGTGGTGGCTGCCGGCCATGCTTGGTGTTCCTTTTAGATGCATCGCTCCAATCTCTCCTCCCTCGTCACATGGCTGCCTCCTCCCTGTGTCTCTGTCTTCACCTCACATTCTCCTCTTTTATTTTATTTTTTTGAGATGGAGTTTCCCTCTGTCACCCAGGTTGAAATGCAGTGGCACAATCTTGGCTCACTGCAACCTCCGCCTCCTAGGTTCCGGTGATTCTCCCACCTCAGCCTCCTGAGTAGCTGGGATTACAGGCACCAGCCACCACGCAGTGCTAATTTTGTATTTTTAGTAGAGATGGAGTTTCACCATGTTGGCCAGGCTGGTCTCGAACTCCTGACCTCAAGTGATCCGCCCACCTCACCCTCCCAAAGTGTGCTGAGATTACAGGCATGAGCCACCATGCCCGGCCCTCATTCTCTTCTTTTATAAGGACACAAGTCATTGCATCTGCCCCCTCACCAGCAGCCCCCAATCCAGTATGACTCATCGTTACTTGATTACATCTACAAATACCCTATTTCCTGATAAGGTCACATTCCTGGGTATGGAGGATTAAGATTTCCAATTTTTTCCCTGACTCAATTTTTTTTGAGTCAGGGCCTCACCCTGTCACCCAGGCTGGAGTACAGTTCTGTGATTATAGCTCACTGCAGCCTCAAACTCCTGGGCTCAAGGGATCCCCTGACCTCAGCCTTCCAAGTGGCTGAGACTACATGTGCACACCACCATGCACAACTAATTATTATTATTATTTTTTTTTGTACAGGTTAGGTCTCACTCTGTTGACCAGGCTGGTCTCCTGACATCAAGCGATCCTCTTGCCTTGGCCTCCCAAAGCACTGGGATTACAGGCATTATCCCGTGCCTGGACCACTTTCTGCATCTCAATCATTGTATCATTAGCCTGAGCTGCCCATATTCCTTATTCTGCCCATCCCTGACCAATCTCCTTCTTTAACATAACTTCCATCTCGATATCATGGGGCCTGCTGGGCACTGCAAACAGCCTAAGGAAAGTGGAAACTTTACTTAACCTTAAATCCTATTACAAAGTCCACACTGAACGTAATTTATATTTGAACTATAAAATTTTCTGTAAGTTGAAACATGACCTATAAAGGTCTCTACACCCTGAAGCAACGTTTTAGAAAGAAATCAATTGTCCTTTTCTGCACAAACCATTAACCATAGGAGAGATAAAGGAAAAACTTCAATGTACTGATTGAACTTCCATGCCCATAGCTTAACTTCTAAAAGGCAACCATTCCATACTGTTAAACTGCCTTAGGTTGTTATTGCTGTTATTAAAGAGACCCTCAAAGCCAGAAGTTGAATCTTGACTGTAGTTCTTGCATGTACACACACACTCTTGCAACTGAAACCACTCAGATTGTCCTAATGCTGCTCCCCATAGCAACACCACCTGGAATTTTACGTTTGGTTGTAAGCATCAGTCCTAACCTTCACTTGCGTCCGAACACACCGCACCTGTGAGAGCCCCGTGACATTAAAAAAAATCCCTTCAGTGAGTCCGGGGATGGTGGCTCACACCTGTAATCCCAGCGCTTTGGGAGGCCAAGGCAGGTGGATCATGAGGTCAAGAGACTGAGACAATCCTGGCCAACATGGTGAAACCCTGTCTCTAGTAAAAATACCAAAATTAGCTGGGCATGGTGACGCATGCCTGTAGTCCCAGCTACTCAGGAGGCTGAGGCAGGAGAATAGCTTGAGCCCGGGAGGCAGAGGTTGCAGTGAGCCGAGATCGTGTCACTGCACTCCAGCCTGGCAACAGAGGGAGACTGTCTGAAACAAAAAAAAAAATCCCTTCAGTGCCTTGATCCTTCCAGATTCAGATCCAAGATAGATGACATTTGTCCCTCATCAGAGCCCACACACCAAGATAAAGATTTCTTCTGGCCAGGCGCGCTGGCTCACACCTGTAATCCCAGCACTTTGGGAGGCAAAGCTGGGTAGATCACCTGAGGTCAGGAATTTGAGACCAGCCTGGCCAACGTGTTCAAACCCTGTCTCTGCTAAAGATACAAAAATGGCCCGGCATGGTGGCTTATGCCTGTAATCCCAACTACTCGGGAGGCTGAGGCAGGAGAATCGCTTGAACCTGGGAGGTGGAGGTTGCAGTGAGCCAAGATCGCGCCGTTGCTCTCCAGCATGGGCAACAAGAGAGCAAAACTCCGTCTCAAAAAAAAAAAAAAAGAAAGAAAAAAAGATTTCTTCTGTATGCATGGCTCAACTCTGTGGTCCGCTAGGGTCCTTCCTCAATCTGCTTCCAATCTATGGACTCAGGAAAGACTGAACCAACCTAGATTTATTAATATTTTAGTATAACATAATACAGTGTTACTTATTATAGCATTGACCGTATATGCCCTTTTGCTGCTTGGAGGAAAGGCAATTAATAGCTATTATGTGAGTTAATAAAATAAGCCCAGGATTTATAACTAACCTGTTCCCATTGGTTTTCCTTGTCTCCTGCAGGCAGAGAGGTGATCAAAACAGCAAAAGCAAAGCAGTGTCCCTGGCCCAGTTCTGAAGCCAACCTTCCTTAATCACCCAGACCCATCCCTGGTTAGGACTTGCTGTGGATTCTCAGGCGACTCCATCTCAGGATACAGGGACTGAGAGGGTGTATGCAACATCTCAGACCCAGAAACCGTTGATTCTGTCTAAAAACACAGCAAGAACCACATCCCACCCTCTTGATTTAAATGAAAGTGTTTGGGGGAATAAAAGATGAACCCCTTTTTTTTCTCAGATCTTGCGCTCATTTGGTTCTGGTGGGGAACAACAGCTATGAGAGAACAAGTGTATTCAATTAGAATTAATGCCCCTCTCTTATTCTCACAGCTGAGCAGGGCTCAAGTGCCTCTCATCTGAAAGGGATAATAAGATTTAATCTGTCTCCTCATCTACCTTCTGCAAGTATACTTAACAAATTAGCTCTCGGGTCTCTTCCAAATGGAGTTTTCTGAGGCATTTGCTAAGGTAAACGTTTTAGACTTTGAACACAGTTCAGATTTCAGGGGCAGTACTGAAATCTGAACTGTGTTGCTAACTGCCCTGCCTTTCAACTCAAGACACCATAACTTTGAACTAAAATAATATTTTTGTTTTCCACTCTGTCCCCACGTCTGTATCACCACCACCCCCAATCCCACCCTACAGGAGCTAACTCCTTCCTGTCCCTGCAAGATCAAAACTCCTCCTGGAAGCCCCGCTAGCTGTCTGCTCGCCTTCGTGGCAGATACCGCTATTGTACTTTTATACCCATTTGTGTGATAAGTACTTCAATGTCCACTTCTTCCACGAGCCCCTGAGCCCCTGGAGGGCCTGGACCACACCTAGTTTTTCTCACCGTTACATCTCCCTTGTCAGGCACATGCTAGGCGCTTAATAAGTATTTGGTAAACGAATGGCTTGTTTGGTGACAGTCCAAAGGCTGGGAGACAGAGGGAAAGCTCCCTCCTGTTGGGCCCCAGACGGGTGGCGCTGATGAAGAGGAGGCTAGGTTAAGGCCTCCCGGACCGAAGCGCGCACCCGTAAGGCCCCTGCCAAAAACACCTTCCTGAAGGCGGAGGAACTGCGAGAGTGCCTAAGTTGGCCCAAGGCCTGACCCGACAATCCCAGGGACCCTAGCCCTAACCGGACCTGCCTCCCGGGCCCCAAACCCGGACTCGGCCCCGCCCGTAGCTCCGGATCCTGGGGCCCGCCCCTGGCCCCGCGTCGGCAGACCGTGGCGTCGCTCCTGGGCCCGCCACAAACCCTCCGCAGGTAACGCGTCCCGAACTTGAGCCACACTCCGATCCCCTCCTCAAACCCCTTCCCGTTTCCCACATCCTGGACCCCTCGCTCCATCTCGGCCCCGCCCCAAACCCAGCTCCGTCTCGGCCCCTGAGCTCAGCCCCGACCGGCCTCCGAGTCCCTGGGTCCCTCCCGACACCGGCCCCTCCCTAAGCTCCGCCTCCCAGGGCCCGCCTCCTGAGCGCAGCCCGCAGCCCGGACTCGGCCACGCCTCCCGGACCCTGGGACCCTCCCCACGACGGCGTGTACTAAGCTCCGCCTCCCAGAGTCCGAGCAGCGCCTGGCCATGTCTACGACATAGTCAACGCCCCGCCCCGGCCCCGCCCTCTGAGCCCTTCTCTGGGTCTGGCCTTAGCCCCGCCCTAAGACCTGTCTCCTGGGCTCTGCTCCGAGTCCCGCCTCCTGAACCCAATGGCGTTTATCCCCGCCCTAATGCCCGCCTCCAGGACTCATCCTGCCACCACGCAAGGCCCCGCCTCCAGGACGCCACCAACCTGGACGCTTCCGAAGCCCCGCTTCCAGGATCGCCTTATCCTGGCCCCGCCCCAGGACCCGCCAACCGGGACTCTCCCCAGGACCCTCCCCAACGACGCTTATCCTGGCCCTACCCCAGGCCTCGCCCTCATGACGCTCATCCTGGCCCGACCCCAAGCCCCGCCCTCATAACGCTCATCCTGGCCGCGCCCTAGAGTCCGCCCCCAGGACGCTCCTCCTGACCCTACCCCCGGGCCCCGCCCACTCTCTGCCCCCGCGCACTGCCCTGCGCCCGCCCTCTTCAGTCCAGGCCCGGCTTCCGCCCGGTCTCCCGAAAACGCTGCGGTCCCGCCCACGTCATGGCGCCCGAGGAGAACGCGGGGACCGAACTCTTGCTGCAGAGTTTCGAGCGCCGCTTCCTGGCGGCGCGCGCACTGCGCTCCTTTCCCTGGCAGGTGGGCGGCGGGGCGAGCGGAGAGGCCCGCGGGGCTCGCGGGAGTCCAGGGGCAGACGGGATGGGTCTTCGTGCTGAAGCCCCGGGCGCCCCCGCCACGTGAGTTCCTGGGTTCCCGTCGGTCAGGGCCTCGCCACCCGGTCCCCATCCCTGGGGCCTGGCCAGAGTCGCTCGCACCCCTCTTGCCCCGCGAGCTGGCGGTGGAAGCTGGGGGCGTCTCCGCCGTCTTGGGGGGCAGAGGCGCTCTCGGTGTGGGGTACAGTTCACGATCATTTTCACGACTTTTTAAAGGCAGTAATCGTTCTGGTCACTGGGAGACAGCTGCCTTCGCCCATTCTAAAAAGTCAGCGCCCTCAGGACCGCGGGTAACCACGTCCTCCTGAGGGCGGTGACCAGGTCACAGGCTGTCCCTCATGCCTCAGTGTTCTCATCTGTATGTCGAGCACTACACAGAATGGGCTCATGCGCTGAGGCTCTCACGCCTGTGATGGAAGAGACAGAGAAGGGGGTGGCCTCTCGTCTCCCTGGGGACCTGCCATTCTCAGCACAGGCGCATGGCAGGCAGCAGCCTCCCTTCTGCCAGCAGAGGGGCTTAATGCACTCAGCCCCATTTGTAATTCATGTGGGGTGAGCTCACTGGGATGAGTCAGTTTGGATATATATTCCTCCCTGGGTCTGCCCCATTTTATGGGGTGTTGCTTAATCATTTGCGTTATTCCATTGACATAAAATATTTAGCACTCAGAGATCATTTCTGGTCAGGAGAAATTTGTGCATTTTTAACCCAAAATAGAAACCTTCATAAAATCATCATAGGTCTCCATTCAATATTGACTATAATTGTTCACATGCCCACGCTGAATGCTAACTTGGGCTCACCCTCAGCACCCACGAGATGGGTACTATTATTATCACTCACATTTCACCAGAGGGATTGTTTGATTAGGGTGCAGTAGACCCAGGAGACAGCCTGCCTGGTTCGAATCCTGGCCCAACCCCTGGCCCTGTGTGACCTTAGGCAAGTGACTGCATCTCTCTCTGCTATTGTTTTCTTATTAATAAAATGGAGGATATAATGATAACTATCTCTTAGGGTTGTTGTCAGGGTTGAGTACAAAAGCCTGTGGATCAGTGCCTGGCTCAGGGTAAATGCATGTCGGTGTTAGCTACTGTTTTTATTCAGTCTCAAAATGTTTCATAAATGCCTTCCGTGAGCCAGGCAAGCAGTACCCAAGACAGATGAGGCTCTGCTTGCATGGGAGAGCCAGAGAATAAACAAATAAATGAATGAACAAGAAAAGACCAGATAAGAGTGGCTTTAAAGCCAAGAAAACAGGGAAATGGTGAATGGAGCAACTGGGGAGAAGAGTCACCAAAGTCGGGGAATCAGGGAAGCCTTCCCCAAAGAGGTGGCATTTGAACTGGGGCCAGAGTGGTGAAGCAGCCAGCCATGGCAAGGGCTTGGGGAACAGGATATGCAAAGGCCCTGTGGTGGAAACAAGCCAGCTGTGGTTGAGGAACAACAGCAAGGCAGCCAGTGTGGCTGGAGTGGAGTGAGCAGGGTGGGCCAGGGGTGAGGGAGAACAGGCCAGAGAGAGGGATTAGGACCAGGTCTTGTAGGCATTTTACGGCATGGAAGGAGCTCTGAAGCAATGAAGTGCCTTGCCCTGTGTCACATACCAGCCGAGACAGTCTGCCTAACTCGGAAGCCAAAGCTCGCTGCTGGGCTTGAGGCCCCTGTAAGAGGACAATGTAACCCAGGCTGGTACGGGCACATTCTGCATTTCCACTTAAACTCAGATGGCAAGCCCATCAAACCTTGGTGCCATGGCTGCCCTGGTAATTCCTGGCTGACCAGTGCAACCAGGGAGCTGGCCCATGACCCGGGTGGCCGCTAAGTAGCCAGGACTAATGCGGCCAAGAGTCAGTCTTCTAGCCTTCTTCCTGTCACTCATCCAGGTGCACCCTGCGACATCTGAAGGTCAGGCTTTCAGCTGCTGTGGCTTCCACTGCCAACTGACTCCACGTCCCCAGGGAGGGATCACATAGGGCTTTGCCCACACATTCTATTGCGTGTTTCATGTTCCTGTGAATGCGCCCTTGAGATTTCTCTCTTTCCCTCCACACAGAGCTTAGAAGCAAAGTTAAGAGACTCATCAGATTCTGAGCTGCTGCGGGATATTTTGCAGAAGGTAAGAATCCCAGCGTCCCTGGGACTCATGACCCTGCCTCCTGAATCTCTCCGGAAGACCTGAGAGAAGAACCACAGGTGTGCTTATACCCTTTAAAAACACCCCTGTTCAAAGAACAAAACCATCGAGTCAGCACTGTAGGTGGGTGTCAGCACCTCCGACAGCTCCAGCGCTTTCATTTTCTAAGACTTAGAAAAAGACATCAGAATATACAAAAAGCTGCATGAGAGGGGGGAATCTAGGGAATGTTTTTTAAGCCATCCACAGCAAAAACAGAGATGAGACCTGCAGCAGTGTGTGCACCTTGACCCCTGACCCCTGACCCCTGACGCACAGCTCTGCACCTGCAGCCAGCTGGTCTCGGGCTGCAAATATGGCGGGGTAAGCACTGGCCTGGCACCTGACCGCCCACTGGGTGGACCCAGCCTTTGGTCTATGTTGTGCACAGGGGACACGGGCACTCCCCCTGTCCTGGCACAGCCCACAGAGCACATGGTGCGGGTTCCAAACCACTCCTCGGAGCCTAGAGGCCAAAGGAGGGAGGAGAGCAGGACCAGCAGCTGGCCCAGACCCCACCTCTTCCCACACCGCTTCCTCTTTTCTCCCTCCTCACTGAGTCACCTTGAAAGGGCTCAGCAGCAGTAACTGTGGGACAGGGGCTCTTCCGTTTGAAAAATTGAAAGAGGCGCTCGGTTAAGGCACCAATGACATAGCTGGGCACAGTGGTTCATGCCTATAATTCGAGCATATTCGGAGGCCAAGGCGGGTGGATCACCTGAGGTCAGGAGTTCAATACCAGCCTAGCCAACATGGTGAAACCCTGTTTCTTCTAAAAATACAAAAATTAGCTGGGTGTGGTGGGCACCTGTAGTCCCAGCTACTTGGGAGGCTGAGGCACGATAATTGCTTGAATGTGAGAGGTGGAGGTTGCAGTGAGCTGAGATCGCACCACTGCACCCCAGCCTGGGCGACAGAGACTTTGTCTCAAAAAAAAAAAAAAAAAAAGACAACAATGACGTAACCACAACAACAAAAAGATGCTTAGAAACTACTGAAAAAGTAGAAAGCTTGGTATCTACAGATTCAAATCTGGGCTCCCTGCCCTGCTGTGAAACCATCTGAGCCTCAGGTTCCCCCCACATCAAGCAGTATAAGACCCTATGGTGGAGAGCTGCAGTGAGGATTAAGGAGACAAGATCATGTGAAGCACAGGGTAAAGGCTGCGTGCCTCTCCCCCTCCACCATCCCCTAACCAAACAGACACCGAGAGTCCCAGGCGGTACCTGTTATCACACAGACGAGAGAAGGAAGGTTGTGTCCATCAAGAGTCAGTTGCTCAAATTCTGTGTTTAAAAAAAGAAACAATTCTACATGGAATTTCTGATAGACTTTTTTTTTTTTTTTTTCTGACAGACTCTCACTCTGTCACCCAGGCTGGAATGCAATGGCACGATCTCATCTCACTGCAAACTCTGCCTCCCGGGTTCAAGTAATTCTCATGCATCAGCTTCCCAAGTAGCTGGGATTACAGGCACCCACAACCATACCTAGCTAATTTTTGTATTTTTGGTAAAGACAGGTTTCGCCATGTTGGCCAGGTTGGTCTCGAACCCCTGACCTCTGGTGATCTGCCTGCCTCAGCCTCCCAGAGTTCTACGATTACAGCTGTGAGCCACCATGCCCATTCAGAAAAATGTTTTTAAATAAACGATAGCCAGAGTCACCTGGTCAGGTGGAGAAAGAGCACTGCTCTGGCGGGCAGGCCACCAGCCTCTGTGAGATACTCTCCTGAAGGGGGCATTTCAGCGTCAGGGCCTGGTCACTCCCCAACTGGGGATTCAAGGCGGCCCACCTCCACCACACCCGGTGTCCTGGGACAGGAACATGCTGCAGGCCAGACAAGCAGCTCACAGCTCAGTGGCCCCCGACAAGCCCAGAGCTCCTCACCACAGCCGCACACCTACTTTCTAAAGCTGCCAGCAGGATGGAGAAATCTTCGTCCTCTATGAGAAGAGAATTGAATGTCAGGGGCCTGTTTCTGGACACCCCTCTTCCAGCTCACACGCCCTCCCCTTCTCATTGAGACCGTGGCGGGGTGGGGGTATGCAGGACTGGCGGGGGTGAGGAGAACACAGGTTGGCCAGGTGCCGTCACACCAACCCCAAGTACTCCAGGGGTCGTGCAGACCTGTCTAGCTCGTGCTGCTGACCAGCAGGGCTGGCCGCTCACGGAGACATGTCACCAGCCCGCTCCCAGCATCCCGCTCCGTGAAGGCTGATCGCTCCGTGGCTGGGTCCTCAGGTTCTGAGCCGAAAGAGCAGAAAAAAAGCCTGTGAGAGGCCACAGAGCAGGCCCATGACCCAGAACGGGCATCTCCTGCCGTGGCGAGGCCTGCAGGCTCCCAACGGTTGGGGTGCCCGGCCACATCAGCAGCACCAGGCCACCCCTGCCATCCGAGGCCTGGGCTTGCTTTCTCTAATATTGTTGCTGGGTGCTAAGGTTACAACAGCAAACAAGACTGACTCATTCCTTTTCTCCACGGGACTTACTGTCTTATCCCCTAGACTCAAGATGAGGGTGCAGGGATGCCCTCCCACACCACCCCAGCTTACCCAGGTGCACACCTCAGGGTGTGTGGACCTGCACAAAGGTCCCCTCCTTAGCCCCATGAGACACCCCAGGGGACACACAGGTCCACAGATCCTGCCACAGGCCTGGGAACCCACTGGCTGGAGAGTAAATACTTCAGGCTTTGCGGGCCACAGGTTCTCTGTTGCAAAATGCGATTCTGCTATTGTAGCTCAAAGGCGGCTGGAGACAACTCAGAAGGCAATGAGTGTGTTGTGTCCCAAAGAAGCTTGATTTACAAAAGCAGGAGACTGGCCTGTAGCCTTAGTTTGCCAACCCCTGGATGAGTGGGTTCCCAGGTCTGCAGTGAGAAGGGCACAGGGCCAGGGCAGTGGGGAGCAGGAGAGAAGGCAGCTGAGGATGGGAGGCCTACCGGGCCCTGAACCGAGAGTGCGTGCTGCCCAGCTTCATGAAGAGCCGGTGCTGCAGGTCCAGAGGTGCCTCTTTAAAGAAAGATGCCGGCTTGTCATAGATGGTCACAGCCCTGCAATGAAATCATGGCGGGGCTATTGGGAGGGCTGAAGAAAGGCCTCAGGAATAGAGGACTCAGAGGCTCCAGGAAAAGAAGGACGCTTGGGGAATCCAAGTCTCAGACACGATGACAAGAAGAAGCCTTGCAATCACTTGGGAATGCACAGAGAGACATCCTAGGACCAAAACTGCCGGGATCCCTTGGCTGGCTGGGAAAGAAACTCTGCCCCCTCCTCTCCCGGCTTCCCCAAATTTTCCCATAATGTTGCCAAGCATTAGTCCAGCGTGGAGGCTACTTTCTGCTCAAACCACTCATTTGGGTCCCGTGCCCAACGTCACCCATCCTCAGCAAAACAACCTTTATTTCCTTCTTCCTGGTTTCCAGAAAGTTCCCCTAAAGCCCTGAGGAATCACCGAATGAAAGGGGCTTTTTACAAATAGGAAACTTAATTAGAGTGCCAATACACAACATGGATTGCACAAGGCTGGGTCTAAGATAAAACCAGACTGTGGACAACAGAACAGATAAGACCCACGTGGCTCTGCACTGCCTGGGTCTGTTATTGTGTGGAGGAATGTCTTAGTCTGTTGCTCCTGTGGGTGTAGCTAAAGCACGAACCAGGAGTCTTCATACTTAGAAAGCAGTTAGACACCTGAGAACACATCCCAAACTACAGCCTTCCACAGAAACTTCTGGAACCTTCTGGAATGCAACTCATTACTGCCAGAGGGTCTTTGATGGGAGTCTACTCTCCACCATTTGTCTTCAAAGAGAATACCCACATATTCTCTTTCCGTGGAAAGGTAAGTTATTAGAGTTTATGCAGTCTGGTACATTAATTGAGAGCTTTACTTCAAAGAATGTCACGTTTACGATTCAGTCTCACAGACTGGGTTAAAAAGGCAGTGTTGACTATTAAGTTGTAAATTACTATCATGATCATTATTATTATTCAAGCAAGCTGTGAGAAATGAGCATTATCTCACGATATCTGCATTTTAGTGAACCTGAAGGAAGAGTGTATTTGCTGGAATTACAGAAGCCTGAGAACCACAGGGGAATTCTCACTGCAGGGTATTCAGGGTCAAAGGCTGATTCTATTTTGCATGCTCAATCCTTCCTCAATTTATTTTTATTTCTTTATTTATTTTTTGAGACAGGGTCTCACTCTGTCGCCCAGGCTGGAGCACCTTGGTGAAATCTCAGCTCACCGCAACCTCGCCTCCCGGGTTCAAGTGATTCTCCTGCCTCAGCCTCCGGAGTAGCTGGGATTTCAGGCACCCACCACAAAGTCCAGCTAATTTTTGTATTGTTAGTAGAGATGGGATTTCACCATGTTGGCCAGGCTGGTCTCGAACTCCTGACCTCATGTCATCCTCCTGCCTCGGCCTCCCAAAGTGCTGGGATTACAGTCATGAGCCACCGTGCCCGGCCCTCAATTTAATTTTTCTATTTATTTATTTATTTATTTATTTATTTAGAGATGGATTTTCGCTCTTGTCCCCCAGGCTGGAGTGCAGTGGCGTGATCTCGGCTCACTGCTACTTCTGCCTCCAGGATTCAAGCGATTCTCCTACTTCAGCCTCCCGCATAACTGGGATTATAGTCACGCACCCCTGCGCCCAGCTAATTTTTGTATCTTTTTTTTTCTTTTATTATTATTATTATTATTATTATTATACTTTAGGTTTTATGGTACATGTGCGCAATGTGCAGGTAAGTTACATATGTATACATGTGCCATGCTGGTGCGCTGCACCCACCAACTCGTCATCTAGCATTAGGTATATCTCCCAATGCTATCCCTCCCCCCTCCCCCCACCCCACAACAGTCCCCGAAGTGTGATGTTCCCCTTCCTGTGTCCATGTGTTCTCATTGTTCAATTCCCACCTATGAGTGAGAATATGTGGTGTTTGGTTTTTTGTTCTTGCGATAGTTTACTGAGAATGATGATTTCCAATTTCATCCATGTCCCTACAAAGGACATGAACTCATCATTTTTTATGGCTGCATAGTATTCCATGGTGTATATGTGCCACATTTTCTTATTTATGCAGCCAAAAAACACATGAAAAAATGCTCACCATCACTGGCCATCAGAGAAATGCAAATCAAAACCACAATGAGATACCATCTCACACCAGTTAGAATGGCAATCATTAAAAAGTCAGGAAACAACAGGTGCTGGAGAGGATGTGGAGAAATAGGAACACTTTTACACTGTTGGTGGGACTGTAAACTAGTTCAACCCTTGTGGAAGTCAGTGTGGCGATTCCTCAGGGATCTAGAACTAGAAATTCCATTCGACCCAGCCATCCCATTACTGGGTATATACCCAAAGGACTATAGATCATGCTGCTATAAAGACACATGCACACGTATGTTTATTGCCGCATTATTCACAATAGCAAAGACTTGGAACCCATCCAAATGTCCAAGAATGATAGACTGGATTAAGAAAATGTGGCACATAATTTTTGTATCTTTAAGTAGAGACAGGGTTTCACCATGTTGGCCAGGCTGGTCTCGAACTCCTGACCTCAGGTGATACATCTGCCTCAGCCTCCCAAAGTGCTGAGATTAGAGGTGTGAGTCACTGCACCTGGCCCCTCAATTTAATTTTAATAAAATTATCAGGGAAATAAGCCACAAAAGGACAATGTGCACACTTCAGAACAGAGCTGTCCAATAGAAATATAATGTAATCCACATGTGTAATATTAAATAATTTAGTCACCACATTAGAAAAAGTAAAAGGGGTGAAATGAATTCTCCTAGTAAACTTTATTTAACCAATATATTCAAAATATTATTATTTCAACATTAATGAATACTGAAAAATTCTTAATGAGATATTTTATGTTCTAGTGTATATTTTACACTAACAGTGTATATTTTACACTAGTGTATATTTTACACTAACAGCATATCTCAGTTGAGACGGCCACATCTCAAGTGCCCAGTAGCCACGTGTGGCCTGAGGCCATGACTCTGGGCAGTACAGCTTTAGGTGAGTCTAGGGCAGGGCAGAGGGGGGCACCTGGGATCAGATGTGGAGCCTGGGGCCTTATTTCGCACCGTTTGGTGAGGGCACATTCTTGCCATAAAACCCAGGTCAAGCATGACTCACAAAGGGGCCAGTGGAGGTGCCTCAGTTTACTTGGGAGCTTGGCCTCTCCAGCTTGCCTTCCTACTGCCTGGAAGAAGATTGGTGTCCTCTTGCCTTCTCTGGCCACTTTCCCAAGAACCCTCCCAGAATTTAGTCCTATGAAGGGCCGGGGTGCAAGGAGTCACCCACACAATGACAGGACCCACCAGCAATACCAGAAGTTGGCCAGCTCTACTCATCCAAATTCCTTTCTGCCAGCTGGACATCACAAGGATTTCAGACTGCCATCTTGTGGCAACTCCATTTTGGGGTCCAGGGATGTAAGGGTTACTCTATTAGTCCATTCTCACTCTGCTAATAAAGACATACCTGAGACTGGGTAATTGATAAAGAAAAAGAGGTTTAATGGACTCACACATCCACATGACTGGGGAGGCCTCATGATTATGGTACAAGGTGGAGGAGGAGCAAAGTCACATCTTAGATGGCAGCAGGCAAGAGACTTGTGCAGGGGAGCTCCCCTTTATAAAACCATTGGATCAGGCAGGGCACAGTGACTCACACCTCTAATCACAGCACTTTGGGAAGCCAAGGTGGGTGGATCACCTGAGATCAGGAGTTTGAGACCAGCCTGGCCAACATGTTGAAACCCCATCTCTAATAAAAATACAAAAATTAGCCAGGCGTGATGGCTCATGCCTGTTGTCCTAGATTCTCAGGAGGCTGAGGCACGAAAATTGCTTAAATCCAGGAGGTGGAGGTTGCAATGAGCTGAGATCATGCCACTGCACTCCAGCCTGGGCAATAGAGTGCGACTCGGTCTCAAAAAAAGAAAAAAAAAATTAGATCTTGTGAGACTTATTCAATGTCATGAATAATGACATTGGAATGGAAAGACCCACTCCATGATTCAGTTACCTCCCACTAGGTCCCTCCCACAACATGTGGTGATTATGGGAACTACAATTAGAGATTTGGGCGGGGACACAGCCACACCATATCAGTTACTGAGCTGGGCATCTTCTTCCTTGAATGCACATTGGCCTCTGAGGCACTTCCTGGTTAACCTCATTCCACAGCTGAGAAAACCCAGGCTTGGCACAGGCAAGGGAGCGGACCCAACGTCTCCCATCTTATTATTGGAAGGACCAAGACTGGACCCACAACTGTGCTCTTGTTTTGAGTCACCATGCTGCCCCCAAGATCAGATCTCAAAACAAGCAGACATGGGGGGCTCAGAAGGTCCCCAGCCTAGAACTTTCCTGTCACCCAATGACACTAAAGGCTAAGCTGGCGGCTTATTATTCTGGATTCACACTAGAATGACCTTGGGGTTTGTTTCACACATGCCGATGTGTGGAGTTTCACCCCCAGCTAACTGACTATGAATCTCTGGGTTGGGGCCTGGGCACTGATATTCATGCAGAGCTTCTGGGATGATCCTATTGCATCGCCAAGGTTGACGACTGCAGAAACATTGCACACTTTTTCATTCATTTAGTTATTAAATATGTAATATTTATTATTATTTTTGCAGACACAGAAGCGTTGCAAGAATAGTACAAAGACATCCTTTATACCCTTCGCTGAGATTCCCCAGTGCTACCATTTTACCCCATTTAATTTATTATTTTCTAAGTGGCAGATGAGTTATCCTTTACCCCTAAATATTCCTGTGTATTCCTTAATAACAAGGACTTTCTCTTATATAACCAAGGCAATGATCAAAATCAGGAAACTAACCCTGCTACAATACGGTTTTCTAATGTATGGACCTCATTCAGATTTCGCCTGTTAATCCAGTGATGTATATTGGAGCAAAAGATAAGCACAGATCATGCATTATTTTCAGTTGTTGTGTCTCTGTAGGTCCCTTTTAGCCTGGAACAGCTCCTCACTTTATCTTTCATGGTATTGGCATTCTTGAAGAACACGAGACGGTTATCTGATAGATGTTCCTTACTTTGCATTTGGCTGATGTTTCTTGGCGGTGATACTCTTATGCATTTGGGGTGGGAGTATCACAGCAATGGTGTCATGTTCTCTGTATATCACATCAGGAAGGATATGCTCATGGTTTACCCCATTACACCAAAGTGAATGTTGATCGTTCAGTGAAGGTGGGCGCAGGTTCATTGCATTATATTGCAGAAGCCATCATCAGCCATACTCGCTCTGATTAACCGATCATCTTAGGTAGCCATTTATCTAACAAGGCTATAAGGGTCTTGAACTCAGGGTAAGCACGCCTTAAAGCAGAAGAGAAGAAAGGAAGGAAGGCTCTAGAACCTGGAGCTTTGGCAAACGGGACAGTTGTGGGGAACGTACCACCAAAGTTGCTCCTGGCATTAGGATGAAGAGGAAGGAGAACATTCTATCTAGAAGGGGTTTGGGGTGAGCGAGAGGGGCGTGGGAGAGTCAGAGTCTGCCCACTTGTGGTTTAGCTGAGGGCTACACTGTGGTAGACAGGTCTTTCATTGCTGCTCTTGAAAATTTTGTTTTGCAATCCTTCATCTAAAATGGAACAATTCCCTTTTTTTAGTTTTGGCCCACTTTGCTTCATCTGTCTTCTCTTATTTTTAGAGACAGGGGCTTGCTCTGTTGCCCAGGCTGGAGTGCAGTGATATGATCATAGGTCACTGCAGCCTTGACCTCCTGGGCTCAAGCAATCCTCCTGCCTTAGCCTCCTGAGTAACTGGGACTAAGTAGCTGTGCACCACTGCACCTGGCTAATTTATTTTATTTAGTTTAGTTTTTGTAGAGACGAGGTATCACTTTGTTGCCCAGGCTGATCTTGAACTCTTGGCTTCAAGGGATCCTCCCGCCTCGGCCTCCTAAACTGTTGAGATGACAGGCATGAGCCACCATGCCCACCTCTGTCTTTTCTCTTGGGATTAATGACTTCCACATTAGCTCCAGGAATAATTTCTGTTAAGGTGATGCCTGACTTGACACTTCTGGTAACTCCCGTTGTTTATCTATTGCTTATCTCCAGAACCCATGTGATGCTTCCTACTTCAAAGCACACTAGCGCCTGTCAGCTTGAAGGCATCCCCTGAGCTGCTGGCAAACAAGGCCTTTTTACCCAGAGATTAACCTCTTATTTGTTTTAATAAATGATCAAAAGTTGGTTTGCCTCCTGTGGGTATGTTGGTTGGGGCCAAGAGGGGATCTTGGTGATTTCTGTCCACCTGGGACCTCAGGCCTCCTGGTGGCCCCTGAACAAAAGTGAGGCAGGTAGAGCAATGAACAGTGTTCCCCATCTGCCTTGCTGCCATTAGTATTTTTGCCTATGGTTGTCTTTGGCGCGTGTCACTCCCTCATCATTGTTCCCTCTCCTTCTTGTATTTACCTTCACCTGGGCTGCTGAGTGCTGCGGGAGAAACATCGGGTTGTTGCGGAGATTGTGGCCACAACAAATTTAGGTTCCCCACCCTCACGTTGTCCCTCACTGTTCTCTTCCTCATACCTTTGAAGAAAACAACTCGTGGAGGTCATCTTTTTCACAAAGGTGAACATTTAACAGAGCAGGGCACTGTTGTGGGTTGAATTGCATCCCCTCTCCCACAAAAGACTTCTTGGAGTCGTGACCCCAAGTACCTCAAAATGTGACATATTTGGAGACAGTCATTACAAAGGTAGTCAAGTTCAAATGAGGTTGATAGAGTGGGCTTTATCCAGTATAATGGATGTCCTTATGGAAAGGGGAAATTGGCCAGGTGCAGTGGCTCATGGCTGTAATCCTAGCACTTTGGGAGGCTGAGGCAAGAGGATCACTTGAGACCAAGGTTCAAGACCACCCTGGCCAACATAGGGAGATTCCCATCTCTATTAAAAAGATAATAAATAAAATAGGCCGGGCACAGTGGCTCATGCCTGTAATCCTAGCACTTTTGGAGGCTGAGGCGGGAGGATCACTTGAGGCCAAGGTTCAAGACCAACCTGGCCAACACAGCAAGACCCCCATCTTTTAAAAATAATAAATAGGCCAGGCGTGGTGGCTCACGCCTGTAATCTGAGCAGTTTGGGAGGCCGAGGCAGGTGGATCACTTGAGGTCAGCAGTTCAAGACCAGCCTGGCCAACATGCTGAAACCTGTCTCCAATAAAAATCCAAAAAAATTATCTGGGCATAGTGGTGGGCACCTGTAATCCCAGCTACTCGGGAGGCTGAGGGAGGATAATTGCTTGAACCCAGGAGGCGAAAGTGGCAGTGAGCCAAGATTGCACCACTGCACTCCAGCCCAGGTGACAGAGCAGGATTCTGTCTCAAAATAAGTAAATAAATAAATAAATAAATAAATAAATAAATAAAATTATATATATCTATATATATACACACACTACATATATGTGTATGTGTGTGTAGATATAGATAAAGATATATAGATATAGATATAGATATAGATATAGATATGGAAAGGGGAAATTTTGGACACAGATGCACACAGGGAGAAGGCCACGTGAAGACTGGACTTCTGCTTCCACAAGCTAAGGAGCTGGCGGAAGCTGGGAGGGAGATCCTTCCCTAGTATCTTCAGAGGGAGCATGGCCCTGAGAACGCCTTCATCTCAGCCTTCTGGCCTGCAGGCGTGAGACGATGCATTTCTGTAGTTCTAAGCCACCCAGCTTGTGGTACCTTGTTACAGCAGCCCGAGGCATTTAATACAGCAGAATTCTGAGCCCTTCCCATATAAACTCTTCATTTCATCTTCACCACAACCACCCCGCCCATAAATGCTCTTGTTATTGTCTTCATTTTATCTTCGTTTTATCCATGATGTCTGCAGCACACAGAAGTTCAGTAATTTGCTCATGGTCACTTGAGATAATAAAACCCCACTCTAGGGAACCTCTCATGCCTGCTTCTGGCTGTCACCTTCCCTCTCCCCTTTTCTCCTGTCCCCTTCCTCTCCATCTCCTTTATGAGGCCTTCTTTATTGTCCCATCTCTTTTTTGTATTTTTACTTTTTATGAATTTTTTTGGTGGGGGGGAAATGGGGTCTCGCTATGTTGTACAGGCTGATCTTGAACTCCTGGCCTCGAGCTATCCTCCTGTCTCAGCCTCCTGAGTAGCTGGGATTACAGGTGTGAGCCACCATACCCAGCTGTTGTCCCATCTCCTAAATGTCTGCATTCCCCAGCATCCATGCCCACAGTTCCTGCCTCAGTAGCCCCTCCTGAGCCTCAGTCACCACCTGTGCTGATGAATTGCTGCTCGCCCTCCTCCCAGACAGGATGCCCCATGGCCACTGCAGGCTCAGCCCATCCACAACAGATTCACAAAGCCTGTCCTTCAGTGCTGGATTGCCTAGATTTCCCAGCCAACAGTACCACCAGCTTAAAACCCTGCAGCCATGCCTAAACCCTCTCTGTTCATGTACCCCACATCCCCACGACAAACCCCTGCTGATTTTATGGCTAAATCCCTCTCTTGGCAGTCAGGACCAGCTGCAGAATTTGCAAGGTCCAGTGCAAGATGAAAACATGGGCCCCCTTATTCAAAAATCCGAGGAAAAGCACTGCTGAAATATTAACATAGAAAGCATTTTCTTTCTTGTGTGGTCTCTGCGTCTCAATTTATCATGATGCTTTCAATTGTTATTTAATGTCCTTCTAAGTAAAAAAAATTAACATTTTAAATAACTAGCATGGATTATACTGTTCCTCTTTACATTGTGCAATGCCAGATTTCAACAGGAACATTGGACTCAAATGTGGAATTACAGAAATGACATAATTTGTACTTTGCATGTGGGGTTTTTTTTGCCTCACAGAAAGAGTGAGACATTGCAGGCAACTAATTCAGCTGTTTCTGTTTGTTTGTTTGTTTGTTTGTTTTCCCTGAGACAGAGTCTTGCTCTCTTGCCCAGGCTAGAGTGCAGTGGTGAGATCTCAGCTCACTGCAACCTCTGCCTCCCAGGTTCAGGCCATTCTCCTACCTTCAGCCTCCTGAGCAGCTGGGATTACAGGAACCCGCCACCATAACCGCCTAATTTTTGTATTTTTAATAGAGATGGGGTTTCGCTATGTTGGCCAGGCTGGTCTCAAACTCCTGACCTTGTGATCCACCCGCCTCAGCATCCCAAAATGCTGGGATTACAGACATGAGCCACCACACCTGCCATTCAGCTGTTTTTATTTCACTTTTTCACACCTATACAATCTACCACCACTCTCTACCTTTGGCTTACTGATGTGTAAGGAAGAATTGAAAGGAAAAATAACTATGACCCTGCTATCTTTGCCTCTCCTATGTCATCATTTCCAGTGGAAGTGGTTGGCTACCACAGGGAATCAGATGAGTAGAAAAGGCTGGGAGAGGGTTCCTTGTTTGTTCCTGTTTCTTAGAATGCCATTGACTTGGTTTTCAATTCTGATTCTATAATAAGAGAAACCGCGACCTCTTGGTGCTATCAGCGTCTCTCGCAGACTCCGTTGTGGACATAGTAGGTTGCCCTTATTCTCACTTGGAGCCTTGCTGGGCTCCCATGCACTGCGGACCCCCCAAGATTCTATGCTCAGGGCACGGCAGACACGCCGTGGGGAGTGTGGTGGCAAGGGACGGGGGTAACTCTTATTGTTGGTGTCTCGTCTGCCCATGCACATGTTCTATTGCCCCGTTGGATTTCACTGATAAAACATGATTCAGACTGGGTGCAGTGGCTTACACCTGTAATCCCAGCACTTTGGGAGGCTGAGGTGGGCAGATCACTTGAGGTCAGGAGTTCAAGACCAGCCTGGCCAATATGGCAAAACCCACTCTCTACTAAAAATACAAAAATTAGCTGGGCGTGGTGGTGGGTGGCTGTAGTCCCAGCTACTTGGGAGGCTGAGGCAGGAGAATCACTTGAGCCTGGGAGGTGGAGGTCGCAGTGAGCCGAGATGGCACCACTGCATTTCAGCCTGGGTGACAGAGTGAGACTCTTTCTCAAAACAAAACAAAACAAAACATAGATTCAAACATAAAATGAGCAGGAATTTTAAGACAGTAACAGCAGAGCATTAAGCCAAGCTCGGGGTCCCTCTCAGCATGGGGCCCTGTGTGACTGCACAGGCCAAACACCCATGAATTTGTCTCAATTTCCATCCCTCTCATGCTCTTCCCCACTGCTGTGGTCTCAGTTGGCATCTTCCTCATTTCTCCTCCCGAGGACTGCCTGTACCCTGATTTCTTCAAGGGTCTCTCCAGTCCATCAGACGCAGGCCAACAAAGGGTTTCTCTGCATTGCAATCCAACCAGCATCACCCCCCTGCCTACCAGCCTGAAGTAGCTCCCATGTCCCTTCAGGTTAAAATGCAGGCTTCTTATCAAGGCACTGCTTAGTCCTCCAGCCTCTGTGACAGCTTCACACCCTACAATCGAGCTCTGCTGATCCTGGAGAAGCTCCCTCTGAGCCTTTGCACACCTGTCCCTGCTACTTGAGGGAGATTTCCACCTGGTTACCTCCTGGCATCACCTCCCACTTGGAAGCCTTCCTCATCTCTGGGGTGGGTCAGATGTAGCCGTTTTTGCCCTCTCCCTACACACTCTGCGTTTCCTCTCTCCCAGCGTTCATCCCGTGATGTACAATAAGCAATTGACTAACTTGTCCTTAAGGCCAGGGCCGTACCGGGTCTTGGTGGCAAATGAGGGAGCGGCAGCGCTTTTGCCCTCTAATGGCATCTGTGGATCACTAGCTGGAGGCCTTGGGACTCTAAGACCCAAGCTATTCAAGTGCTACAAATAACACCGCACGGCCCCCTGTCTTTCCTGTTTCCTCCCTGCGTCTATCAAGAAGGAGCAGCTGTTTTTTGAAGCCCTGCTTTCCTTCCCATGGCTTTGCTCACCCCCACGCTGCTTAGCCTCCAAACTCAGAGCCTTAACTTTCCCATGAATACAGTTTCTCTCCAGCTCAACTTGATTCATTCATGCGGGTCCTAGTTCTCTCTCTCTCTCTGCCATTCCAATTCTCCTCTTTCCATTACATTTAGGAGAACCCTGGCTGGATATGGTGGCTCACACCTGTAGTACCAGCACTTTGGGAGGCCAGGACAGGTGGATCACCTGAGGTCAGGAGTTTGAGACCAGCCTGGCCAATATGGCGAAACCCCATCTCTACTAAAAGACAAAAATTAGCTGTGTGAGGTGGCACATGCCTGTAGTCCCAGCTACACGGGAGGCTGAGACAGGAGAATCACTTGAACCTGAGAGGCAGAGGTTGCAATCATGCCACCGCACTCCAGCTTGGGTGACAGAGTGAGACTCTGTCTCAAAAAAGCCGCAAAATGACCAAGGAAAGGGCATTTATTTATGGTATAAGAGCGGAAACCAAAAGGCAGAGGTTCCTCGATGGAGCTCTGCTGAGACGGTGCATATCAGCCATTCAACCCCTTCAGCACGCGGCGCACATCCAGGAAAGCCCCGCTGGGATTGATTTAGGGGCTATAAAGAAACATTATCAAGTAGGTGAATTTGCAGCTACAGAATCTGCAGGTAACGAGGATTGATTGTAGATGCACCAATGAACTGGAGGTCAGATTTTCAACTTCACCGTCCAGGAGATAGCCAGCAACCAAGAGCTAGAAAAAGGGATTCCTGGAGGGTGGTGAAGAAAATGGAAGTCTTAGAGGCTCAGAGACAGACGAATGTAATCCCTCAGCTGTCACCTGAGCTGTGGCTATAAAATGAGGCAACAGATTAAGAACAGTAAGCATAAGATTGAGGCCAGGCTCGGAAGCTCGTGCCTGTAATCCCAGCACTTTGGGAGGCCAAGGCAAGTGGATCATTTGAGGTTGGGAGTTAGGGACAAGCCTGGCCAAAATGCTGAAACTCCATCTCTACTAAAAATGCAAAAAAATTTAGCCAGGCGTGGTGGCACATGCCTGTAATACCAGCTATTTGGGAGGCCAAGGCAGGAGAATCGCTTGAACTGGGGAGGTGGAGGTTGCAGTGAGCTGAGATCTAGCCACAGCACTCCAGCCTGGGCAACAGAGCAAGACTACATCTCAAAAAAAAACAGAAAAGAAATAAAAGATTGGGGCAGTCCGAAGCAACCACCGTCAGCAAAGGAAGGATGAGGGGGAGTGAATGAAGGGTCCACAGGAGAATTAAGACAGTGAGGGCCCTTGGGGCCATTCGGTGAAGCGGAGCCAGGTCACTGGTGAGTGTGCCAGGGAATCAATTAAGGATGAATATGAAGCTTGAGGCCAGGCCAGCATAATCACCATGTGGGCGCCCGTATTTCTTTACATTTGCTGACTGCCAATCCAGCTTCCTGTGTTTCTGTGAAATACAAAGGAAGAAATGCTGTGACTTCCCCTCATTCCAAGGTGAAACCAAAGAAGGGGAAACTGAGAGACCTGTCCGAAATCCTCCACCGAGCCAATGGGGAGGCCGGAATAGATACAGCCGGTCACCCGACCTGTTCTCTAGGCACAGCTTTTTGGCTTTGCCGCTTACATCTGCTTCAAGTTTTAGAAATTTCCAGGCTCTGGCTTTTTTGCTGCTTTGGGGAACAAAGCATGCCCTGTCGAGTGTACAGCAAACCTGTCCTGCTCCTAAATCCAATCATCTTCAAAACAGATGTCTGAGGTTTATTGTGCTACTCTCCAAATGTCATTATCATCCCTAAAGTGAAAAAAAGCTTTAATTATTATGAGCAGTGAAATTACCATATAATCTTCCAATTAACTGAATAAGGCACCAAATAAGTGCCCTCAAGCCTTAATTTCTACCTTGAAGTTAAGGTAGGTATCATGCTTACTTGGATCATCCTACACATCCTCAAAGTGGGCAGAGTTGAAAGGCTGTCTAAACAGGTGGGGTGGAAGGCGGTGCCCTTCTCCCTCCTGTCCGTGTGTCGTGCTCTGTTGGTCCTTCTGATTGGTTAGCGACCCTGAGTGTTTCTGAGAGCATTTTGTTGTATGCCGGGGCAGAACAACTAATCTGGCCAATTCCAAGCAGAAAAGATCAAGTACAGATTTCATATCTGAGTTTTAAGTGCTAGTAAAAAGTTGCATTAAGTTATCAAATGCACTGCGATCCTGGCTTCATCGCCAAGTGGCTCTGCAGTTTGAGGATTATGCTGCATCCCGAAGAAAAGAAAATTGTTCCGTTTAGATGCTTGGGGTAAAGGGGGATTGATCCAGTTAATTTTCAACTAATCTAAGTCAGATGGAGTTCGCTGCATAACTTTCTAAGGTTGGTGCTTGGTCAAAGAACAAGGTGATCATTTTTGTAGGATTGGAGGCCTTTGGTTGAAAAGGCATGAAGAAGTTTCTACCAGTCCTGTTTGAAATAAAATAGTAGTGTAATCTAAAGATTTTAATACAAGATCAACACAGCACATTTAGAACAACTTTTGAAAATTGGTTGACGGATGTGCTTCTGTCTCTCTCTCTTTCCGTAGACGTGTGTGTAGCATATTACATAGAGAAATCTATAAGCCCTGGGTTATGTTGGTTGCTGATGAGGATTAACCAGAAGCTACTACTCACTTATTCACCTTTGATGTGCTCTACTTCTGGTAGTCTTCTTCACTGTGTCATTCATTCAAGAACAGTTCATTGGGCTGGATGTGGTGGTTCACACCTGTAATCCCAGCACTTTGGGAGGCTGAGGCGGGTGGATCATGAGATCTGGAGTTTGAGACCAACCTGGCCAACATGGTGAAACCCTATCTCTACTAAAAATACAAACATTAGCTGGGCCTGGTGGCATGCGCCTATAATCCCAGCTACTCGGGAGGCTGAGACAGAATGGCTTGAACCCAGGAGGCAGAGGTTGCAGTGAGCTGAGATTGTGCCACTGCACTGCAGCCTGGGTGACAAAGCAAGACTCCATCTTGGGAAAAAAACAAAAAATATTGCATGGTCATGTCAGCATCCTCCCCACCCCCCCTTCCCCAGATCAACCAAAAAAATGGAGAAAAATCTGGAAGGCCACTCCTTTAGACCACTCATGCTAAGTATGAGTGCACACTCACAAAGCCTGCAAGCCAGCTGTATTAGTTCATTGTTGCATTGCTATAAAGAAATCTCTGAGACTGGGTAATTTATGCTTGATCTTAGCCAAAAGCCTGAGAAGCAATGGGATTGCGTAATTTATAAGGAAAGAGGTTGAATTGGCTCACTCTTCTGCAGACTGTACGGGAAGCATAGCAGCTTCTGCTTCTGGTGAGGCCTCAGGAAGCTTCCAATCATGGCAGAAGATGAAGGAGGAGCAGTTCTCTGACATGGCAGGAGCAGGAGCCAGAGAGAATGACCAGTGGACGCGCTGTGCACTTTTTTATTTTTTTTTGAGACAGAGTCTTCCTTTGTCTTCCAAGCTGGAGTGCAATGGTGTGATCTTGGCTCACTGCAACCTCTGCCTCCTGAGCTCAAGTGATTTTCCTGCCTCAGCCTCCCAAGTAGCTGGGATTACAGGTGCCCACAACCATGCTGGCTACTTTTTGTATTTTTATTAGAGACGGGGTTTTGCCATGTAGGCCAGGCTGGTCTTGAACTCCTGACCTCAGTTGATCCACCCACCTCAGCGTTTCAAAGTGCTGAGATTACAGGCCTGAGCCACCACGCCTGGCCCCACACACTTTTAAACGACCAGATGTCATGAGAACTCACTCACTATCGTGAATACAATACCAAAGAGAATGCTGCTAAACCATCCATTGGAAACCTGCCCCCATGATCCAATTGCCTCCCACCACGCCCCAGCTCCAACACTGGGGATTACAATACAACACACAATTGCATGGAGATACAGATCCAAACTCTATCTCCAGCCCTTCTGCTCTCACCTCCCCCGTTTTAGACAACCAGGATTTGAATTGCCTGTTCCATTTCTGTGCCAAATTATGACTCTGAAGAGGATGCCTCTCTGCCCATTGTTGGACATTATGGGATGTACAGAGTGCTCCTTTTTCTGAAGCAATGACGTTGGCCATCAAGATTCATGCAGTATCTCTTGTTCTGTTTTTTATTTTTCCCCTTTTCTTTCTGTTCTTTTCCTTTTTTTTTTTTTTGTTTTTTTTTTTTTGAGACAGAGTCTCCCTCTGTCTCCCAGGCTGGAGTGCAATGACATGATCTGGGCTCACTGCAAACTCCGCCTCCAGGGTTCAGGTGATTCTACCGCCTCAGCCTCCCAAGTAGCTGCGATTGGCTAATTTTTCTGTATTTTTGTAGTGATGGGGTGTCACCATGTTTACCAGGCTGGTCTTGAACTCCTGACCTCAGGTGATCTGTCCGCCTCAGCCTCCCAAAGTGCTGGGATTACAGGCATGAGCCACCGTGCCTGGACTTTTTTCTTTTTTTTTAAGGGCACTCTGAGTGTTTGCATCTTCTACCACACAAACAAAGCCCAGTCCAGAGACAGTGTCTATTCCTGTCAAGACCTAGATGCAGCCCCCCAGGGCTGCCAGCATCCATCTCACTTGCCAGTTATGTTAAGAGCTTTCCCACCAGGGAATGTGCCTCGCAGCCATGCGCAGTCGCTGTTTCTCTTGCTGGCAGACAGAACAGTTCTTTTTTTTTTTTGAGATGTTGTTCCACTCTTGCTGCCCAGGTCGGAGTCCAGTGGCGTCATCTCGGCTCACGGCAACCTCCGCCTCCTGGGTACAAGGAATTCTCCTGCCTCAGCTGGGATTATAGTCATGCACCACCACGCCCTGGAAATTTTGTATTTTTAGTAGAGATGGGGTTTCTCCATGTTGGTCAGGCTGGTCTTGAACTCCCAACCTCAGGTGATCCATCCGCCTTGGCCACCCAAAATGCTGGAACTACAGGCTTGAGCCACCGCACCCAGCGACAGAACAGTTCTTATTGGCATTTTGAGCCCGAGGGGCATGGCTAGATTCAGCCCATCTCTGCACTGCTGCAGAACCACCTTGTTCACTCATTTTATGGACCCAGGGGACCGCCTCACAGGAGCACACAAAAAAAATCCACTTGGTGACTCCAGCCACCTCCTGAGCCTGGAAGGGAGTTTTCCTGATGGGTGTGAACCTGTTCTACTTCAAGGCATCTTTCACCTCTCCACAGGGCTGTGCCCCATATGGACATCCCGTTAATAAGCCAGGTGGCTATTACCCTCTTGCCTGAGTATACAGCCAAGACACTGGTCACTGCCCAGGAGTCAGTAAAAACCCAAACAGGGGGCTTCTACCACTGTTCAACTGATCAAATATCTATTTCACAATATCACACTCCTGAGGAACACTTAGACACCATGATTCTTTGAAAATCAGTTATTGGCATCATTCTGGTAAAAATCAGCAGCTAGGAAAACAGCATGCAATTCAGCTCACTGAGCTGACTGATTTTTACCGTCTTTAGCCAGATTAGCAGCCCTCCAAACAGGATGTTGTTTGTTCACCGCGAAATTGTCATTCACAGACCAAACAGCTGGGGGTGAGTGAGTTGAGAGTTGGTTATATAGGGCACTATCAAACTGTTGATAGAATCCAGCAGCTCCTCACTGTTCTAGAGTCAGTCGTAGGAGAAAAGAGGCTCCCTGCTTGGGAATATCTCCTCCCTGCATTCCTCAGGTAGAATGATCCAGTATAAACCATTTCCATTTTATTATGTTTCTTTCTCCCTTTTTTTTTTTTCTGAGATGGAGTCTTGCTCTTGTTGCCCAGGCTGGAGTGCAATGGTGCGATCTCGGCTCACTGCAACCTCTGCCTCCCAGATTCAAGTGATACACCTGCCTCAGCTTCCCAAGTAACTGGGATTACAAGCGCCTGCTACCACGCCTGGCTAATTTTGAATTTTTAGCAGAGATGGAGTTTTTCCATGTGAGTCAGGCTGGTCTTGAACTCTCGATCTCAAGTGATCCACCTGCCTCAGCCTCCCAAAATGCTGGGATTACAAGCATGAGCCACCGTGCCTGGCCCCTCCCCTCACTTTTCAACCTTTTCCAAACAAGCTTCTGTCCCCAACCCCGATTCCATATGGTTTCAAAATGGTTCTTCACGGCCTCCGTGTTGCTGAAACCATGGGGTTGTCTAACTCTCCTTCTTTCTGAGCTTTTGGCACTGTAGACCAAACAGCTTGAGGCATGGGCAGGCAGCCTGGAGGACCAGAGCATTTGGGCAATGGCTGGTCCTCATGAGCCTGTCCTACTGCCACCCAGCAGCCCATCCTCGTGGGACTGAGGCTGGCTACGGAAGGCATTCTGCACCCCCTTGCTCCGTGTGTTACCCAAGGCTCCATGGTGCCTAGGCTTTCTTTATTGTTTAAAAGTGCAGGTCAGATAACTGCAGGTGAAGTTTTCTTAAACAATTTTGTTTATATATCCAAAGTGGATAACTGGGTGAGCTTTCACAAAGTAAAGCACATGCACGCCATGCAGATCAAGGAACAGGGCATGGCTAGCTCACCTGGGCGTCTCATTCTCCCCTCCCTAATGCTAGCTCCTCTCCTCCCAAAGGTAATGCTATCCTGGGGATACGGATTATTTTTTTCCTTTTAAATAGACTTAATGTGTTAGAGAAGTTCTAGGTTCATAGAAAAATGGAGCAGAGGCCAGGCACTGTGGCTCACACCTGTAATCCCAGCACTTTGAGAGGCCGAGGTGGGCAGATCACGAGGTCAGGAGTTTGAAACCAGCCTGACCAACATGATGAAACCCTGTCTCTACTAAAAATACAAAAAATTAGCCGGGCCTGGTGGTGCATGCCTGTAATCCTAGCTACTTAGGGGGCTGAGGCAGGAGAATTGCTTGAACATGGGAGGTGGAGGTTGCAGTGGGCAGAGATCTTACCACTGTATTCCAGCCTGGGTGACAAAGAAAGAAGAAAAGAAAGGAGAGAGAGAGAAAGAAAGGAGGGAGGGAGGGAAGGAAGGAAGTAAGGAAAGAAGGAAGGGAAGGAAAAGGAAAGAAACAGAAAAGAAAAGAAAGAAAGAAAAATGGAGCAGAAAGTGCAGAGTTTTCATCAACCTCTACCCCCATCTGCCACACACACACACACGCAGCTTCCCCCACTAGCAATATCAAACCTGAGTGGGATATTTGTTATAATCAATAAACCTACATTGACACATCACTGTCACTGAGAGTCCAAAGTTTACATGAGGGCTCACTCTTGGTGTTCTACATTGCATGGGTTTGGACATACGGACAATGACATGGATCCACCATTGTAGTATCACACAGAGTAGTTTCACTGCCCTAAAAATCCTCTGTCTTTCACCAATTCTTTCTTCCTTTCTCCTGACCTCTGGCAACCGTGGATATTTTCGCTGTCTCCATAGTTTTGCTTTATCCAGAATGTCATGTAGTTGGAATCATACAGTGCGCAGCCTTTTAGGATGGGCTTCGTTCACTTAGGAATATGCATTTAAGGTTTCTCCATGTCTTTTTGTGGTTTGATAGCTCATTTCATTTTAGTGCTAAATAACATTCCATTGTCTGGATGTGGGCCTAGGTTTCTTTGTTTTTGTTGTTGTTGTTGTTGTTTGAGATGGGGTTTTGCTCTGTTTCCCCGGCTGGAGTGCAGTGGCACAATCTCAGCTCACTGCAGCCTCCACCTCCAGGGTTCAAGCAGTTCCCCCACCTCGGCCTCCAACGTAGCTGGAATTACAGGGGCGTGCCACCACACCCGGCTAATTTTTTGCATTTTTAGTAGAGATGGAATTTCACCATGTTGGCCAGGCTGGTCTCGAACTCCTGAGCTCAGGTGATCCATCCGCCTCAGCCTCCCAAAGTGCTGGGATTACAGATGTGAGCCGCCACACCTGGCCAGGCCTAGGTTTTTGAAGAAGGAATTGAACTGAGTGCAGGGCAGGTTGTACTGCTGAAGCGTCTTCTTTGTACTTGGAATGTGCTAGAACGGATAGACTTCAAAGTGCAAAGCGTCTGAAGGATCTGGCATTAGTTAATTGTATGCACTGAGCTTCTGTCCCCAGAATACCACTCTCAGAGTAAGAATATGGCAAGGCCGGTTGGATAGGTGGGGCATGGATTGGAGGCTCAGGCCACTGCACTGCACATACAGGTCTTGATGTAAACGGTCTGGTGCAGGTCAAGTTCTGTTTAGCAGGGATAGACTATGTGACAGAGTGAAGAAAGGTAATGGTCTCAACGCAGCAAAAGCTTCATTCCCACTCATGTGACAGTCTGTGGAGCAGGCAGCTCCTCTCCTCATGAACCTGGGACCCAGGTATCTTCCATCTGGTGGCTCTGCTTCTCCGGAGCCTTGTTATTTTTTCCATCTAGCTATAGTGACAAGATCTTTTGGACGAGCCGTGAATATTAAACCAAAGGCAAACTCTGGAAATTGATTTGACGTGTGGTCAGCTGCTCACTTAGCACAGTCTGGGAAATGCTGGGGTGATGGACAAGAAGGTTTTCATGAGGAGGCTGAAGAGATCTAAGTATAGGGGTGCCAGCCTGGGGCACCTCAGCAGGGGCACTGGCCTAGGGGTAGCATCAGGGTGATCCTGATTTCCCTTGGGCAGGGTGTGGCTCACGACGGGGTGCTGAGAACCCACCAAGAAGGCTGGTACTTTCAGTACTCATTGTTTTATGAGGGCCTGCCTGTGTGCCAGGCGGGAAGACACTGACCAGAGGCCCAGGGCCACTGAAGGGTCTCGGCCTGGTCTCTTGGTTCCTGGGGGGTACACTGTACAAGCGATGATATAGTTCCAAGGGGCAGGATTCTGACACACACTCCTCGTACCAATGTCCATTTTGCCACTCATGTTAGATTTTGTTTCTCTAAGTGAACTTACTCAGGACAGCTGGGTTCTTGGCCATTCTTCCAGTGGTTTTCAAGGGAGAAAAAAGAGTTTCAGCAAGACAGCTAACGTCTGGATGAGCGAGCCAGGAAGTTTCTGTAGCCTTCCTCTAGTGAGCACTCTGGGCTGGTGGGCGTAAGGACCCCAGTTTCATGTGAGTCCGTGTGAAGAGACCACCAAACAGGCTTTGTGTGAGCAACATGGCTGTTTATTTCACTTAAGTGCAGGCGGGCTGAGTCTGAAAAGAGAGTCAGGGAAGGGAGATGGGGTGGGGCCGTTTTATAGGATTTGGGTAGGTAAAGGTAAATTACAAAGGGGGGTTGTTCTTTGGCTTGCAGAGTGGGAGTCACAAGGTGCTCAGTGGGGGAGGTTTTGAGCCAGGATGAGCCAGGAGAAGGAATTTCACAAGACAATGTCATCAGTTAAGGCAGGAACAGGCCATTTTCACTTCTTTTGTGGTGGAATGTCATCAGTTAAGGCAGAAACCGGCCATCTGGATGTGTACGTGCACGTCACAGGGGATATGATGGCTTAGCTTGGGCTCAGAGGCCTGACATTCCTGTCTTCTTATATTAATAAGAAAAATAAAATGAAATAGTGGTAAAGTGTTGGGACAGCAAAAATTTTGGGGGATGGTATGGAGAGATAATGGGCGATGTTTCTCAGCGCTGCTTCGAGCGGGATTGGGGTGGTGTGGGAACTTAGAGTGGGAGAGATTAAGCTGAAGGAAGATTTTGCGGTAAGCGGTGATATTATGGGGTTGTTAGAAGGAACATTTGTTATTTAGAATTATTGGTGATGGCCTGGACACAGTTTTGTATGAACTAAAAAACTAAACAGAGAGGAGAAAAACAGGTATTAAAGGTCTAAGAATTGGGAGGACCTAGGACATCTAATTAGAGTGCCTAAGGAAATTCAGCATAGTCCTGTCAGCAAAGATTATTTATTTACTTCAAGAGTTTAGAGTGGCAGCTTCGGAATAGCACCAGGAGATATCAGCTGTGATGGCTTGGAGAAACAGTGTAAACCGACAGTGTAAACAAGAGCAGGGCATGTATGAGTAGTTGGGAACAGTGAATAGGAGTATGACTAGATAGACGATAGTAGGGATGACAAGTTTTTTTGGGGGCACAGTCTATGTTGGCCTGGTGTCCAGAATTAGACTGGGGCCTAATAAAAAGGAGCGTCTATACAGGAGCTCCAATGGGCTGTATTTTGTAGCATTCTGAGGACAGGTCTGACTTCTGAGAAGGGAAAGTGGTAAAAGTATTGTCCAGTCCTTTTTAAGTTAGTGGCTGAGCTTGGTGACGTGTGTTTTTAAAAGACCTTCAGTCCATTCTACTTTTCCTGAAGACGGAGGACTGTAAGGGATATAAAGTTTTCACTGAATACTAAGAGCCTCAAAAACTGCTTGGCTGATTTCACTAATAAAGGCTGGTCTGTTATCAGACTGTATAGAGCTGGAAAGGCTAAACTGAGGAATTATGTCTGACAGAAGGCAAGAAATGACTGTGGAGGCCTTCTCAGGCCCTGTAGGAAAGGCCTGTACCTATCCAGTGAAAGTGTCTACCTAGACTAAGAGGTATTTTAGTTATCTGACTCGGGGCATGTTGAGTAAAGCTAATTTGCCAGTCCTGGGTGGGGGCAAATCCTCGAGCTTGATGTGTAAGGAAGGGAGGGGGCCTGAATAATCCCTGAAGAGTAGCAGAATAGCAGATGGAACACTGAGAAGTTATTTCCTTGAAGATAGATTTCCACGATGGAAAGGAAATGAGAGGTTCTAAGAGGCGGGCTAGTGGCTTGTACTATAGCATAGCCTGCCTTTGCTGGTGTGTGGCGATTAGGCCTGGTGGAACTGCCATCAATAAATCAAGCGTGATCAGGGTAAGGAAAAGGAAAGAAGGAAATATGGGGAAATGGGGTGAATGTCAGGTGGATCAGAGAGATACAGTCATGGGAGTCAGGTGTGGCATCAGGAATAATGTGGGAGGCCGGACTGAAGTCCGGGCCCGGAACAATGGTGACTGTGGGACTTAACAAAGAGTGAATACAGCTGAAGGACCCGGGGAGCAGAAAGTATATGCATCAGGTGTGAGGAAGAAAATAGATTTTGGAAGTTATGAGAAATGCAGAGAGTGAGTTGAGCATAGTTTGTGATTTTGAGGGCCTCTAAAAGTATTAGGGCGGCAGCAGCCGCTGCACGGAGACATGATGGCTAGGCTAAAACAGTAAGGTCAAGTTCTTTGGACAGAAAGGCTACAGGGTGCAGTCCTGGCTCTTGTGTAAGAATTCTGACCGCACTAACCATGCCTAGGAAGGAAAGGAGTTGTTGTTTTGTAAGGGATTGAGGTTTGGGAGATTAATCAGACATGATCAGCAGGGAGAGCACGTGTGTTTTTATGAGAATTATGCTGAGATAGGAAACAGATGAGGATGAAATTTGGGCTTGACTGAAGTAATGGGAGCTGTCTGTGAAGGCTTGTGGCAGTACAGCCCAGGTAATTTGCTGAGCCTGATGGGTGTCAGGGTCAGTCCAAGTGAAAGCGAAGAGAGGCTGGGATGACGGGTGCAAAGGAATAGTAAAGAAAGCATGTTTGTGATCCAGAACAGAATAATGGGTTGTGGAGGGAGGTACTGAGGATAGGAGAGTATATGTGTTTGCCACCATGGGGTGGATAGGCAAAACAATTTGATTGATAAGGCGCAGATCCTGAACTAACTTGTAAGGCTTGTCTGGTTTTAGGACAGGTAAAATGGGGGAATTGTAAGGAGAGTTTATAGGCTTTAAAAGGCCATGCTGTAGCAGGCGAGTGATAACAGGCTTTAATCTTTTTAAAGCATGCTGTTTGGTGGGATATTGGGGTTGAGTGGGGTAAGGGTGATTAGGTTTTAATGAGATGGTAAGGAGTGCATGATTGGTCGCCAAGGAGGGTGTAGAGGTATCCTATACTTGTGGGTTAAGGTGGGGAGATACAAGAGGAGGATGTGAAGGAGGCTTTGAACTGGCAGAAAAGGTGGCAATGAGGTGTGGCTGTAGCCCAGGAATAGTCAGGGAAGCAGATAATTTCGTTAAAGTGTCTTGGCCTAATAAGGGAACTGGGCAGGTGGGGATAACTAAAAAGGAGTGCTTAAAAGAGTATTGCCTAAGTTGGCATCAGAGCTGGGGAGTTTTAAGAGGTTTAGAAGCCTGGCTGTCAATACCTACAACAGTTACGGAGGCAAGGGAAACAGGCGCTTGAAAAGAAGGTAATGTGGAGTGGGTAGCCTCCGTATTGATTAAGAAGGGGACGGACTTACCCTCCACTGTGAGATTTACCTAAAGCTCGGCGTCCATGATGTTCTACGGGGCTTCTGAGGTAATCAGGCAACATCAGGCTTCAGCTGCTAAGCTGAAAGGAGTCAGTCAGAGAGGTTTGGGCCAGAGTTCCAGGGGCTCTGGGAGTGGCTGCCAGGTGAGTTGAACAGTCCGATTTCCAGTGGGGTCACACACAGATGGGACGTGGCTTAGGAGGAATCCTAGGCTGCAGGCATTCCCTGGCCTGGTGGCCAGATTTCTGGCACTTGTAGCAAGCTCCTGGGGGAGGAGGTTCTGGAGGAACGCCTGGCTGCTCTGGTTCAGGCGTTTGGAAGTTCTTGTTTGCTGGAGATGTGGCTGGAGTTTGTCTCACGGTGGAGGCAAGGAATTACAACCTTTTTCTATTATTGTACACCTTGAAGGTGAGGTTAATTAAACCCTGTGGTGGGGTTTGAGGGCCAGAGTTTAATTTTTGGAGTTTTATTTAATGTAGGGAGCAGATTGGGAAATAAAATGTATACTGAGAATAAGACAGCTTTTTGACTTTTTAGGGTCTAGGGCTGCAAAGTGTCTCAGGGTTGCTGCCAAACAAGCCATGAACTGGGCTGGATTTTTATATTTGATGAAAAAGAGGCTAAATGCTATCTGATTTGGGATAAAGAAAAAGAATTAACATTGACTATATGTTTAGTTCCAGGCACCTTTTTAAGAGTAAATTTCTGAGCAGGTTGGGGAGGGCTAGTCATGGAATGAAACTGTAAGCTGGACCGGGTGTGAGGAGGGGAGGTGATAAAAGGATTACAGGGTGGAGGAGCAGAGGCTGAGGAAGAATTGGGACCTAGCTGGGCCTGGCGAGGAGCAGCCTGGGGAGGAAGGGAGAGGTCAGATTGGTCTGTAAAAAAGGAAGATTGGAAAGACTCAGTGATGCTTGGGTTTGGGACTGAGGGGACAGGCGGGAGGGAAAGGAGGAAGATTTGGGATGAGTTGCTTTGGGCACAGAGACTAGGAAGGGACCAATGTGTAAAAGAATGCCTGGAAGTCAGGCACCTCAGACCGTTTGCCTATTTTACGACAAGAATTGTTTAGATCTTGCAGGATGGAAAAATTGAAAGTGCCATTTTCTGGCTATTTGGAACTACTGTTGAGTTTGTATTGGGGTCAAGCAGCATTGCAGAAGAAAATAAGATGCTGAGATTTTAGGTCAGGTGAGAATTGAAGAGGTTTTAAGTTCTTAAAAATATAGGCTAAGGGAGAAGAAGGAGGAATGGAGGGTGGAAGGTTGCCCATAGTGAAGGAAGCAAGCCCAGAGAAAAGAGACAGGGAGGGAAGGGGTTCAGGGGTTCTTACCCTCCAGAAAAGTGGGAAAGGGGTTGGGATGCAGAGATACAAGGTCTGGGCATGGAAATAAGGGATGGGGGCACAGAGAAAAGGGATCGTGGTGTGGAAATAAGGGATTGGGGTGCAGGGATATGAGGTTGGGGTGCTAGTCCCTTCCCCAGAAAAGTGGGACTTGCCACTAAGGGTGAAGGAGAAGGGGTTGGGGGTTTCTTGCCCCCTAGAATGGTGGAGAAGGGGTAGAGACATGGAGAGATGGGGTTGGGGTACTTGCCCCTCTCCCAGAAAAGTGGGACTTGCCGCTAAGGGTGAAGGAGAAGGGGTTGAGGGGTACTTGCCCCTCCCACAGAGAAGCAGAGAAGGGGTAGAGACATGGAGAGAAGGGGTTGGGGTACTTGCGCCTCCCACAGAAAAGCGGGACTTGCCACTAAGGGTGAAGGAGAAGGGGTTGAGGGATACTTGCCCCTCCCCCAGAAAAGCAGAGAAGGGGTAGAGACATGGAGAGAAGTGGTTGGGGTACTTGCCCCTCCCACAGAAAAGCAGAGAAGGGGTACAGACACGGAGAGAAGGGGTTGGGGTACTTGTCCCTCCCGCAGAAAAGCGGGACTTGTCACTAAGGGTGAAGGACCAAGGCAGGCGTCCCTGGGTGGTCTGACACCTTTGAAACGTGGGTGAATAATCAGAGAGAGAGGCGTCCCTGCAATGATTAAACACCAAGGGAAGGCTGCCTTCCCTGTCCATGACCACCACCAAAGTTTTGGGTCCATGGATAAAACGTGTCTCCTTTGTCTCTACCAGAAAATGAAAGGAACTGAAATTAAGAGAAGGGAGAGATTGAAGACTGGAAAGGAGAAAGTGGTTGACAGACAGAGAGGTTGCAGAAGAGAGTAAGAAGAGGCCACTTGCCCGATTTAAAACTGGTGAGATGTTCCTTGGGCTGGTGGGTCTGAGGACCTGAGGTTGTAGGTGGATCTTTTCATGCAGCAAAGAACAGGAGGACATGGGATTGATCTCCCAAGGGAGGTCCCCCGATCCAAGTCACAGCACCAAATTTCATACACGTCCATGTGAAGAGACCACCAAACAGGCTTTGTGTGAGCAACATGGCTGTTTATTTCACCTGGGTGCAGGCGGACTGAGTCTGAAAGAGAGTCAGTGAAGGGAGATGGGGTGGGGCCGTTTTATAGGATTTGGGTAGGCAAAGGAAAATTACAGTCAAAGGGGGGTTGTTCTCTGGTGGGCAGAGTGGGGGTCACAGTTACTCAGTGGGGGAGATTTCGAGCCAGGATGAACAAGGAGAAGGAATTTCACAAGACAATGTCATCAGTTAAGGCAGGAACAGGCCATTTTCACTTCTTTTGTGGTGGAATGTCATCAGTTAAGGCAGGAACCGGCCATCTGGATGTGTATGTGCAGGTCACAGGGGATATGGTGGCTTAGCTTGGGCTCAGAGGCCTGACACCCAGGGCAGGCTGGCTCAGCCCCTTTGACTTCAGATTTCAGGGAAGGCCAGGGAGCTGGATTGGGTGCCTGAATTTTCTGAGAATTATGTTTCCGAGAAGATTTTGAAACCTAAACAGGAATACTTTACACACAGGTCATCAAGCAGGAACTGGGAAGTTCCGAAGCTGCCCTCCTTCATGCCACCTCCTCCCTTCAGAGGCCAAGGGCTGCCAAGCTGTCTCCCACACACCTCAGTGAAAAGTCCCTGGCTCTCCTCCCAGCCACCTCGCTGTGACTTTGTGAGGTGTGAGAAGGAGGAAGGGGATCTACGTTCTGCATGAACCTTCCTTCCTCCTTGCCGAGTAATAGTTTAGGCCCCTGTGTCTGCTGGGCCTCAGAACTTCTCAGAGCCCAGGGCCCACTGTGGCTCCTGCAAGCTGCCTGGGAATTCCACGGAGGCTGACGGGCTGCCTGTCTTATTCCCAGTCTGCTGCAACCCCTTTCCTAAGCTTGGGTGGCTGAAAACAACAGAAATTCATCCTCTCACAGTTCTGGAGGCCAGAGACTGAATGCAAGTGTTGGCAGGGCTGTGCTGCCTTTGAAGGTTCTAGGGCAGAATCCTTCCTGGCCTTTTCCAGTTTTGGGTGGTGGCCGGCAACGCTCAGCATTCCTTGGCTTCAGATGCATCATTCCAGCTGCACACGGCTGTCTTCCCTCTGTGTCTCTTCTTTTCTTCTTATAAGGACACCAGTCACATGGTGTGAAGGGCCCACCTTACTCCAGTAGGTCGCCAAGTTAATTCGTTACATCTGCAACCACCCTATTTCCAAATGTCACATTCTGAGGTTCCTGATTGAAGGGCTGGGTTGCCCCTCCACACCTGTGGGCGTTTCTAGTCAGGTGGAAGGGGAGACTTGGAAAAGAAAGAGACACAGAGACAGTATAGAGAAAGAAAATAGGGCCCAGGGGACGGGCGTTCAGCATATGGAGGACCCCTGCTGGCACCGGCCTCTGAGTTCCCTTAGTATTTATTGATCATTATCAGGCATTTCCCAGAGAGGTGGATTTGGCAGGACAATAGGGTAATAGCAGAGAGAAGGTCAGTAAGAAAACACGTGAACAAAGGTCTCTACATCTTAAACAAGGTAAAGAATTAAGTGCTGTGCTTTTGATGTGCATACACATAAACATCTTAATCCATTAAAGAGCAGTATTGCTGCCAGCATGTCCCACCTCCAGCCCCAAGGTGGTTTTCCCTTATCTCAGTAGATGGAATATACAATCGGGCTTGACACCGAGACATTCCATTGCCCAGGGACAAGCAGGAGACAGATGCCTTCCTCTTATCTCAACTGCAAAGAGGCTTTCCTCTTTCACTAATCCTCCTCAGCACAGACCCTTTACGCTTGTCGGGCTGGGGGATGGTCAGGTCTTTACCTGCCCACGAGGCCATATCTCAGGCTATCCCATGGGGAGAAACCTTGGACAATACCTGGCTTTCCCAGGCAGAGGTCCCTGTGGCCTTCCGCAGTGTTTTGCGTCTCTGAGTACTTGAGATTAGGGAGTGGTGATGACTCTTAACAAGCATGCTGCCTTCAAGCATTTGTTTAACAAAGCACACCCTGCACAGCCCTTTATCCATTTAACCCTGAGTTGACACAGCAGGTGTCTCAGGGAGCACAGGGTTGGGGGTAGGGTTACAGATTAACAGCATCTCAAGGCAGAAGAATTTTTCTTAGTACAGGACAAAATGGAGTCTCTTATGTCTACTTTCTACACAGATGCAGTAACAATCTGATTTCTCTTTCTTTTCCCCACACTGATAAATGTGAATTTGAAGGGACGCCATTCAACCCACAGCAGAGCCCCACCATCACCTCTCTGCACAGGGCACCCTGCCTGTCTTTCCTCTCTAGCACCAAGACAGAGCCAAGAGTGATTTCTTGAAATGAAACTGCATCGTCTCATCCCAATAAGGCATGGCCTCACTAGTGGGAGATGAGCAAATGAAAGCCTCCCTCAGGATGGGCATCCACCCATCCAGGGGACTCTCACCCCGATTTTTTTTTCCTGGTTCATAAAGGTGCTTCAGGACTTCTTGGCTCCTGGCCAACACCTTAGTGCTTCCTGAAGGGGAAAGAGGCCTCCAAACCATTCACTGGGCCATCCCAGACCGAGGTTTCTGACCCAGACATTGAAACAAGAGGAGTTCCGTTATCCCCCTTGCAGGGCATGTGACAGGGGCATGGCTCGATTCTCAGTACCCTGCTGCTCAAACCCCTAGAGGGAGCGTGCAGACAAGCAGGTCGTTGGGAGCGTTTCTGGGCTCCGACCCCACAGCAGCGTGTGGAATTGGGTGTTTACAGCTCCCGAAGCCCCAGTGGGCAGGTGTTACAGTGGTCTTCTTCAGTTTTGCCATCTGCAGGTGGCTCGTGTTAATTAGCTCAATGAGGCTCTCTGCCTTATCACAAAGACAGGAGGGCTTTCTGTATCCCGGGTTCTTGCCCTAGTGTACTTGAAAAATCAGATCGCAAGTGGACTTGGAGAATGAACGCAAGATTGTATTGAGTGGAGGAGGTGGCTCTCAGATGGATGGGGAGCCAGAAGGGGGGTGGAGTGGGAAGGTGGTCTTCCCCTAGAGTCAGGCTGCCCAGCAGCCAGACTCTCCTCCGACCGCCCCTGACTGAATTCCACATCACCCTGCTCTCAAAAGCCTGCCAACATCTGCTGATGTCTGTCGGTGTGCTCTTCTGCTTCTCTGCTCCTCTCGACGTCCAGCCACTTGTGTCTGTGCCCACTAGGGTCTGAGTTTTTTATGGGCACAGAATGGGGGTCATAGCAGGCTAGAGTAGTCTTGGAAAATGCAACGTTTGGACATGAAAACAGGAGTGCCTGTTCTCACTAAGGTCCAAGGGCACAAGCCCGAGGGCAGAGCCCTCGCCAGGGACCCCACCCTTCTCTACCCAGCACTCCCCTGCCCCGCTTCCATATCAACATGAAAGCTGACATTGGCTCCTGTGCCCCACCTCTGGGCCTGGTTTGGTGACCTCTGCACCAGAGCTGCTAGGGAGGCCCCATCCCACATGTTGTTAACAGCCCTTCCCCAGGGGAACCAACATCCTCCTGTCCCCAAACCCAAGGAGGAGTGGTGGGTGCCTGAGCCTCTTGTAACCCGACTGAATATTTTCCAGGTTACCTAACCAAACTCCTGCAAAACCACACCACCTCTGCCTGTGATGGGGACTATTTGAATCTACAGTGCCCTCGGCATTCTACGATGTGTTTAATAGGCATTTTATGGGCAAGATTACCAAGTGTGTAGTTCCCAGAAGCCTGCCTCCCAGAGGGAAGACAGCTTAACCTGTGTGGCACCCACCACCTTCCAGGTATTGCCTTTTATAGACACGTTAAGATGATACAGTTTCAACAGACACTCTTTCTCTCTCTCTGGGTATAAATATATTTGTGATTATATAGTTCAATCCAAGCAAAACTGATCCATGAAAAATCCCATCTTATACAGATCACCAGTTTTGCAGGTGAGCTATTATTTGCTTCTGAAAGGATTTGTTACCCAACAAAACTAAATAGAATTCCTACCTATTGTAGAGACCCCTTTGTACACTTCAATATGAATTTATTTGTAGGTTAAACTTTACTTCAGTATAGCAAAGTACAACCAGGATAGTTTCCAACCTCCAGGCCCATATCTCCCATAAATACTCCTGTAGAAAGGGAAGGTGGGTTCCTTAAAGGAAACCACAAGTATCTCTTTGAGGCACACATCTGAACTCATGACCAACTTCTTAGAAAATGTACTCAAAGGTCCAGGTGCGATGGCTCATGCCTGTAATCCCAGCACTTTGGGAGGCCAAGGCTGGTGGATCACGAGGTCAGGAGATCGAGACCATCCTGGCTAACACAGTGAAACCCTGTCTCTACTAAAAATACAAAAAATTAGCCAGGTGAGTTGGTGGGCGCCTGTAGTCCCAGCTACTCCAGAGGCTGAGGCAGGAGAATGGCATGAACACGGGAGGTGGAGCTTGCAGTGAGCCGAGATCGTGCCACTGCACTCCAGCCTGGGCTACAGAGTGAGACTCCATCTCAAAAAAAAAAAAAAAAAAAAAATCAAATCATTATTAAACATTTTTACTAATTAAGTGGTTTTGGAGTACATTCTTTAAAAAAAAACAATTATGTTTTCTTCAACAGTGCACACAAAATGCCAACCCTGTATGACATTGCAAAGAAAGATTTTACCATGATAAGCAGATTAAACAAACAAACTTTTCCTTGAATTCTTTGGGAACAAAGTACAACCTGGTCCAAATCATCCTAACCTAGAATGCACCATCAGCTTGACAGTCAGTTGTTCCTGGATTTACCAGATTTGGGGCAGACGTTTCATGCTTCTCTAAAGAGGGATTCTTAACTGACACCGTGCCTTGTTTTTGTCCTTTTCCTAGTAAAGGAAATGATTTGATTTGGTATCATATCGTCTTTCTTGCTTTTTTCTTTTTTTAATTAGAGACGAGGCCTTGCTATATTTCCCAGACTGGTCTCCAACTTCCAGGCTCAAGCAATCCTCCTGCCTCAGCCTCCCTCCCAAAATGCTGGGATTACGGGTATGAGCCACTGTGCCTGGCCTCTTTCTTGTCTTTTAAACAAATAAATGTAAGCTGGGCATGGTGTGCATTCATATATTCCCAGGTACTTGAGCAGCTGAGGTGAGAGGATCCCTTGAGACTAGGTTTGAGCCCAAGAGTTCAAGGATGCAGTGAGCTATGATTGCACCACTGCACTCTAGCCTGTGTAACAGAGTGAAACCCTGTGTCTAAAAAACCAAACTAATGCCGGGCACGGTGGCTCATGCCTGTAATCTCAGCACTTTCGGAGGCTGAGGCAGGTGGATCACGAGGTCAGGAGATCGAGACCATCCTGGCTGACATGGTGAAACCCCGTCTCTACTAAAAATGCAAAAAAATTAACCGGGTGTTTTGGCACATGCCTGTAATCCCAGCTACTTGGGAGGCTGAGGCAAGAGAATTGCTTGAACATGGGAGGCGGAGGTTGCGGTGAGCCGAGATCGTGCCATTGCACTCCAGCCTGGGCAACAAGAGTGAAACTCCATCTCAAAAAAAACAAAAAATAAACAAAAACAAAACTAAGCTAAACTAACGTATAAATAATTCATACACACAAGGGGATGCCAGTTGTGGGGCTGGAGGTGAGGTTTAACTGGGCTCTCTCCAGAGAGAGAAAGAAGCTTAATGCTTCTTTCAAGTAATTTCTGGTCTGTCTTTACCTATGTGGATCCCAAGCCAACATTTGAGAAAAGGCTCCCTTCAGTGAAGGAATGTGTGACCTTAAGTGGTGAGCGAGAGAAACTTCCTTTCTAGCCAGGCCCTTCCTGGGACCTAACTCCATGCGTCTGCCTCCTTAACGCCAGCACGTCTCGTCCATTTGCCCCTTAGTATAATTCCCAGGGTCTTTGTACTTGTCAACAGGTTACTTCCCACCCGCTTCCTGCAGAGGGCTTTGTTTTCTGGAGTCAGAGAGAGCATGAGCTCACAGGGCCATCCCCACTGCCGCCTTCTCAGGGTGCAGCCCCAGGGAAATGAGCAGTGGACTTGGACAGAGCTCATCAATTCCTTCTGGGGGAAGCTGATGGTGCCTTCAATTTTTGTTTCTGCTTCAGATGAATTAAAAAAAAAAAAACCGTGTGTGAAGACCAGGAGCTGAAACTGCACTGCCATGAATCCAAGTTCCTCAACATCTACTCTGCGACCTATGGCAAGAGTACCCAGGAAAGGGACATCTGCTCCTCTGAGGCAGAGCGGCTCCCCCCTTTTTGGTACGTCCTTTTGTGTGTATATTACCCAGGGTTGTCTAGAGGGACAGAACTAATAGGCTATATGATTGTGGAAGTCAATACTTAATAACACAATCACAATCTTATGATCATGTAAGTTAATACTTAATAAACTCCCATATGTGTGTGAGTGTGTGTGTGTGTGTGTGTGTGTGTGTATAAATGCTTGTAAAGAGTAATCAGCCAAAAATAAATAAGTAAAAGAACAAGAACTGGCCGGGCACAGTGGCTCACGCCTATTATCCTGTCACTTTAGGAAGCCGAGGTGGGTGGATCACGCGGTCAGGAGTTCAAGACCAGCCTGACCAACATGGTGAAACCCCACCTCTACTGAAAATACAAAATTATCTGGGCATGGTGGCGCATTGCTGTAATCCCAGCTACTTGGGAGGCTGTGACAAGGATGATCACTTGAACCTGGTAGACGGAGTTGGCAGTGAGCTGAGATCTCACCACTGCACTCAGCTTGGGTGACAAGGGTGAAACTCTGTCTCAAAAAAAAAAAAAAAGACACGGTCCTGTTTTCATGGGATGAACAGTTGAGGGAGAAAGGCAAGCATTAACCAAATAGCCAGACACATCATCATGCCCTATTGTGACAAATGCTATTTTAGAAAAGGGAAGACTATAGCAGTGGAGGGGGCCTAATTTAGCTTTGGGGTGGTGGTTTAAGTCTTCCAAAGAGAACCATCCTGTAGGGTGAACACTAGGGTGTGCACACTAGCTGCACGCTGGGGGCTGAGACGCTGAGGTTGCTGAGTGGGAGAGGAAAGGTGTTGATAAGGAGGAAGATTTCCCTGGTTTCAACTGCTGAGAACAGGGTCCTGCACACAGTAGGAGCTCCATGAAGAGTGGTCCCTAGTGTTTTCACCAACATATCTGAAGTGGAGCAGGACGGTGATCAATCACACCCCAGTTCCCGACCTCATTCTGAACCAATTTGAAACAAGGAGATGCAAAAATCTGACAACTGTGTTGAAAAAGGTGATTTTAAAGGTCCTAAAAGATTCTCTGGATATCAGAGCCAATTTCACATAGTAGAGGGGCACATTCCCTGCCGTGGCCTGTGTCATACACAGCCAATTTAACCTTTTCACTGCCTGGTTATTCTGCAAAGTGCATCCGAGAATGCCCTTCATCTCTGAGCTCCTCTTCAAAATTCTGATTCCTCCTCAAACTGTAAAGCCTCTGGCATTTGCCAAGAGCCAAGGCCCTCCTGAAGCCACAGTTTGAGAACAAGCCAAGAGGCAGACATGAGAAAGAAGTACCACTCCTGGCAGGGAGAGCTGACACTTCCCAGGCTACTGCATCCTTCTCGGGGCCCAGAAATGAATGAGAGGTAATTAAAGCAGAAAGCATTTTGCAGCAGCTCAGCTCAGGTCTCCAAAGCTGCCATGGTCCCAGGATCAGTGGTGTGCCCTGAGGACAGCCAAGGGACAATCCCTTGAGGCCCTGGAAATCATCAGCCACCTCCAGCAACTTCACGGGGCCTCCCTGGGAAGTCTCCCTTGCTGCTGATGGGCACGAAGGCACCAGGGCCTCCTGTACATGGAAAACTCACAATCTAGGAATGCCCTGTGGTTGTTGATCCTGGGACATCCCCAGAAGAATTTAGTTAAGCCCTCCGAGAAAGGAAACAAGGTTTTCTTGCTGCTGAAGATGTCTCACTCGTTTTTTTTTAAAAAGCAGTGCAATTGAATTTGCAGTTTGTTTTCGCTTTCTTTCCATTTCCTGTTGCTACTTCTCCAAGATCTCAGCTGAGCTGAGGAACAAAGAAAAATAAGCAATTTTGTGCAGCAGGGATATTCGGTTTCCACTCCCTTCTCCCAGCCTGTGACAGTGTGCTTGGCCTGCAGAATTCTTGCTCTGCCCTCTGTTTCAGCGGGTGCTGTCATGTGCCAGCTGCTTTGCCTGGGGATTCTGACATCCAGGGCTTATTCTTAGCATCAGTTCAGCAGAGTCTTAAACCACCTTCAAAGGAGTCGGTCACGCTGCCATCCTCTCTGCATCTTTCTGTAGTCATTTCTGATGATATTTAGCAAATCACTTTAGCACAGAGTCTTCGAATTCTTTCCAGATTTACGATGGAAACACAGAGGCAAAGAGCTTGGGGTAGAAAGCAGAAGAGCAGGTGCTGGGAGAGTTTGGTGGTGGATTTTGAGTTGGTCAATCATTTTGCTTTACTAAGTCCAGGGAAGCTCATCTTCAGAGTTAACCGCTATATATATATATACATATATATATTTTTTTTTTGAGATGGAGTCTTGCTCTGTCACCCAGGCTGGAGTGCAGTGGCACACTCTCAGCTCACTGCAACCTCCACTTCCTGGGTTCAAGTGAGCACGTCTGGCTGATTTTTGTATTTTTTAGTAGAGATGGGGTTTCACCATGTTGGCCAGGCTGGTCTTGAACTCCTGACTCAAGTGATCCACCTGCCTCAGCCTCCCAAAGTGCTAGGATTACAGGCATGAGCCACCGTGCCTGGCCCAGAGTTAACCACTCTATTGAGGTATTGTTTATTTTTCTTAAAAGTCTATTACAAGGGAATAAAATTCAATGATTTTTAGTAAATTTAGAGTTGTGCAACCATCACTACCCTCCAGTTTTAAAACATTTTCACAATCCCCCAAGCTCCCTTGTGCCCATTTGCCATCACTGCCCCATTCCCAACCCCCCGGTCCCAGATAACCACACATCTACTTTCTCTCTAGATTTGCCTTTTCTGAATATTTCATACAAATGGAATTATGCAATGGATGGTTTTGTGTGTGTGTGCACGGCTGACTTCTTTAACTGAATGTAATGTTTCAGAGGTTCATCCATGTTGTAGCATGTATCATATCAGTACTTCACTTTTTATTTTTTTGGAGTTGAAATCTCACGCTGTCACCCAGGCTGGAATGCAGTGGTGCGATCTTCGCTCACTGCAACCTCTGCCTCCCAGGTTCAAGCAATTCTCCCTGCCTCAGCCTCCCAAGTAGCTGGGATTACAGCCTTGTGCCACCAAGCCCAGCTAACTTTGTATTTTTACTACAGATGGGCTTTCAAATAGCTTGGCCAGGTTGGTCTCAAACTCCAAACTCCTGACCTCAAGTAATCTGTCCTCCTCGACCTCCAAAAGTGCTGGGATTACAGGTGTAAGCCACCATGCCGAGCCTTCATTCCTTTTTATTACTGAGGTATATTCTGCTGGATGGATATATCATATCTTGTTTTTATTCTCCATTTTTTAAATATTGCAAGATGGGCCCAAAACCACCTCTCTGGAGCATTTGATGATCACGTGGATACCATTGGGTTGTGTGTATGTATGTGTATCTAACAGGGAGAGTGAGTGACTCTTGCACTGATTTGGAAAGTGATTTTAAAATCTTATCTACATTGCATTTAAACATACATTAAGAGTCCACATTTTAAAAATATACCACATATTTGAAATATTTCTTTTTGGCTTTTAGTTCCCAAGAACATACTGACAGTGATTGACCCAGCCATTGCTAATCTAAACCTTCTTTGAAGCAGAAAGATGGTGAATATGGTAATTTTTATGGCTTACTACCAGAATTTCTCTTTAAGTAAAGGTAAACAGCCCCTGGGTGACCACAGTTGGGCACACGTTGATTAGAATGGAAGGGGTTGTCAGGAGGTGTGTTTGAGTACCAGTCCTGGTGATGATAGTGCTTTGGCCAATAGTTGCAGTGAACACCATTTTATTTTGTTTTGACTTTTTTAACATCAGAAGTAGGATAAACCTCCCCTTCATTCTCCTCTCACTTCCTAAAAGGAAAATCACTTTGAAAAGACACCTGCTCAGAAATAAATTTGGGCTTCCTGGGTTACACAATGAGCTTTTGCAAAGCTCAGCCCGTTGGAACCGACGTAGGTGGCAGTGCCGGCTAGGACCTGAGGGCCTCTGTACCTCTGTACACACCACCTTCCTCCTTAGTTTCCTTCCTTCCTTCTTTCCTTTCTTTCTTCCTTCCTTCCTTTCCTTTGCTTCGAGTTTCACTCTTGTTGCCCAGGGCCAGCTAGGACCTGAGGGCCTCAGTACCTCTGTACACTCCACCTTCGTCCTGAGTTTCCTTCGTCCCTTCCTTCCTCCCTTTCTCCCTACCTCCCTACCTCCCTCCCTCCCTCCCTCTCTCTCTCTCTCTCTCCCTCTTTTCTTCCTTCCTTCCTTCTTCTCCTTCTTCCTCTTCTTTCTTTCTCTCTTTTTTCTTTTTCTCTTTCTGTCTCTTTCTTTCCCTCCCTCCCTCTCTGTCTCTCTCTTTCTTTCTCTCTCTCTTTCTTTCTTTCTTTCTTCCTTCCTTTCTTCTTTTTCTTTAGAGTTTTGCTTTTTCTCACCCAGGCTGGAGTGCAGTGGTGCAATCTCCACTCAATGCAACTTCTGCTTCCAGGTTCAAGTGATTCTCCTGCCTCAGCCTCCCGAGTAGCTGGGATTATAGGTGTCCACCACCACACCTTGCTAATTTTTGTGTTTTTAGAAGAGACGGGGTTTTACCATGTTAGTCAGGCTGGTCTCGAACTCCTGATCTCAGGAGTTGCCCTCACCTCAGCCTCCCAAAGTGCTGGGATTACAGGTGTGAACCACTGCACCCGGCCCCTCCTTAGTTTTCACTTGGCTTTTGTAAATGAGGTGGATGGGTTTTGCTGGGGGGGTTGACGGGATTGAGCATTTGGATTTTCTTATCAAATCCAGAATGGAATTCAAACCCATGGGGTCCCTAATAGAAATTGCAGAGATCCAGTAGAGCATCTAAGATGTTAGGCTTTGGTGAGAGTTTTGTCTTGTGTTACCTTTATTGTATGTATTAGGTCTTTCCCCCCTGAGTATAAAAGTAAAGTATGTTTGATACGAAAACATATGAAAGCACCCCTAGTCCAAAAGCTCAGAGAGAACTATGGTAATGTTCTTCTGAGTCCTTCTAGCTGGCCGCCTTGGCTTTCTGGCAGGCTCTGTGTTCCTTAGCTCCACTTCTCTTTCTTTAAAAAAAAAAAATTAACTTAGTAATTAACTATTATTATTATTTTTCTAAAGATAGGGCTTTGCCAAGTTGCCCTGGCTGGTCTTGAACTCCCAGGCTCAAGCGATCCACCCACTTCATCCTCTAAAGGTGCTGGGATTACAGGCATAAGCCACCACACCCAGCCTCCTCTTATTTTTCTAACAGGGTTCCCACCCGATCCATAAACAGCCTGGTCCCACTGCAGTGGGGACCTGAGAGCCAGAGCTGTGCCATCTCTCCTCAAAGGCATCTGTCCTGTCTGACATGGCTAGGAGTCCCCCAATCCATCACCAGGCTACCCTGTCACAGGCTTGCTAAGCTCCATCCAGCAGTGTAACCAGGATCTAAAAGCGGATTTGCCTCACATTTTGCTGTTGTTTCCAAAAAAAAGTAGCCCAATACCACCTCCCTCTGTAACGGAGGATTGTTTTATCTCTGGCCACACAGCGGACAGCAACTCCATGCTTAACATGAGATATTATTGGCCAGGGGCGGTGGCTCATGCCTGTTATCCCAGCACTTTGGGAGGCCGAGGCAGGCAGATCACCTGAGGTCAGGAGTTCGAGACCAACCTGGCCAAAGTGGTGAAGCCCCATCTCTAATAAAAATACAAAAATTTGCTGGTCATTGTAGCACGTGCCTGCAATCCCAGCTACTCAGGAAGCTGAGGCAGGAGAATCGCTTGAACCCAGGAGATAGAGGTTGCAGTGAGCCGAGATCGCACCATTGCACTCCAGCCTGGGCAACAAGAGTGAAACTCCATCTCAAAAATAAATAAATAAATAATTAAAATAAAATAAAGTGAGATGTTATTAAGCCCCCAAGGGGCGTGATGAATGTCACTGTCTTTAGGATGGGAAAATCCATTTGTTCCCTTCCGCAGTGGAGTGGAAGACAAGCACCTGAAGTTGGAACCAACACTTAAAACAATCTCTAATCCTTTTTGTACTTTAATATTTTTGGGGACTGCTTACTATTTAATAAGTGCTCTTCCTGGGTTAATCTTCTATAATTTAGCCAGAGGCCCATTTGTTTGATTTCTGTGATGTTTAATTATTCTGGCGGTCCCTGGGGTAGGAACAGCAGAGGTCTCTTAGAATAGGCATACTATGAACAGCTGTGGTTAATTGGTTTTGCATTTTTCATGAAACAGGTATAAACTTCGACCCAATTGAATCGAAGGTTCTGAGGAAAGATGGAATTCTTGTTAGCAACTCTCTGGCCACCTTTGCTTACATTAGAGTTAGGTCAATGAATCAAAGTTTCCTAGAATGCTGATGGATTTACTAAAATCTTGTTAATAAATGTGCTGTGCAATTATAACACTCAGATAACTAAAGGACAATGACTTCAAGTTTGACATGCCAACCACCGCTTCTCAGATTCAGAAACACAGAGGCCTGAGTTCAGGCACAGTCGCAACCAGGCAGTCAGCAAGAGAACCATATAAACAGACAAAGTCACACTATTTAGGAGTTGAGCTCCACAGATATTGTTCGCTTTTGAAAAGTAGAAACCCGAGGAATGCATTTCCCAGCTCTAAAATTTGGGAAGGAACTGGGATTATTGAATTCCAACACTGGCTGGAAGAAAAATGAGCCAGAAGGTCACTTAGTAAACAAGACAGATGATACCCCAGGAGACAGAACCACTTTCTGGGTCATGGGAGTTATTCCTCATGGTTGCCAAGATTTCCCTTGTTAGTCTTCCCCACGAGGATCAATCAGACTCAGCCCTCATGAATTAGCAGAGCCAAAAGGCTTATACCAAGGCCTGCCACACAGCGGGGACCTCATCACTGAGGGGAAGGTATGTACAATTTTTCCTCACCACCCGCTCTGCTTATCTTAAGATAGAATGCATTTTGGAATGTCATCTGCAAGTTTCAGCAATGCCTGCCTATGTTCAGAGAGACCAAAACCAGAGACCTTCAGTAAAATACATGTTAATATAACACATAACAGTATTACTATTCAAGGCCTGCAAAGATGGGGCTATTCGGGGTAAGCCTGTCTCAGGAAAATAGAGGCTTAGGGAATGTATTTGTCTGTTCTCATGCTGCTAATAAAGACATACCTGAGGCTGGGTAATTTATAAAGGAAAGAGGTTGAATGGACTCACAGCTCCACATGGTTAAGGAGGCCTCACAGTCTCGGTGGAAGGTGAATGAGGAGCAAAGTCACGTCTTAGTAGCAGGAAAGAGAGCTTGTGCAGGGGAACTCCCCTTTATAAAACCATCAGATCTCGTGAGACTTATTCACTATCATGAGAACAGCATGGGAAAGACCCACCCAATGATTCAATTACCTCCTACCACGTCCCTCCATGACACATGCGGATTAGGGGAGCTACAATTCAAGATGAGATTTGGGTGGGGACACAGCCAAACCATATCAGGGAATGATCTCAATACGTGAGATGCAGAGTTCAGTCTCGGGGTCCGCTGCTGTTCTATTCTCCTCCTGCATTAGGATTCCTCCTGTGTGTGTGTGTTGTGTGGTTGTTGGTTTCTTCTGCGAGTCCTCTCTTTTCTAGCCACCTTCTCATTTTCATGTCTTGCTGTTCCTGATCATTGCCAATGTTAAGAACCGTAAGGATTTTTCTTGGCAGAAATATCCCCATATTTACAAAGACCCCAGGGAGCTTCTTGGAGAAAAGCCGTCATGAAAATCCTCCAGACAGAGAACAACAATTGAAGGGGAATGAGACCGACATTGTGCTCAGTGAGCTGTGGCCGTGCTGTGTGCTTTACCCCAACTACCTTGTCGGTTCCTCTCAACAACTGCCTCAGCCAGCCCAGCTGCCATAACAAAGTTCCCGTGACTGGATGGCCTAAATAACAGACATTGATTTTCTCAGTGTTCTGGAGGTCAGAAGTTCAGGATCAAAGTATCCACCGATGACTTTCTGGTAAGGGCTGTCTTCCTGGCTTGCAGACAGCAGCCTTCTTGCTTGTCCTCACATGACAGAGAGGGGGAAGAGACAGAGACAGAGACATCTCTTCTTTTTATAAAACCACCAATCCTATCACATTAGGATTCCACCCTTATGACTTCCTTTAACCTTAATTAGCTCCTAATGAGTGAATTGGGGGGAACACAATTCAGTCCATAGCAACAACCCTGAGAGATGGGACTCTGGTCCCCTGTTCTGCACTTGAAGCCAGTGGTCAGAGGAGTTGAGTCATTTGCCTGAGGACACCATGGACAACGGCAGGGCCAGGATTCAGGCTCAGCTAATATAAGGCTTGCACTCCAGCTACTCTGAATTTTGAGGGATGCAACCACCTCCCCACTCTGATCCTGAGTTGTCTAAATTAGCTTTCCTCCATCCCTTTCTATCCTTTTATGTGATTGTCATTCCCAGAAACCACAGGATGGAGATATTCGTTTAGTGACTGTCTCTCCTGCCAGTGGCTCAGCTCCACAGGGGCAGGTGCTTTGTCATCTTATTTCATGTGGTGTCCCTGCATCTAGGATGCGGTGCTGGTACAGTACAGGTGCAGTCAGTAGTTAAGGAACAACTGAATGATGACTGCTGATCTGGACTTATGAGTTTTTTCCTGTGCCTTATTGTCAACCAATATTTGCTATTTATAAGATGTCAGGTTTTTTTGTTTAAATGTGAGGAGTCGATGAGCTGTTATTTGGTTTTATTGAGGGGTGTTTTGGGACATTTATCTCAGCAAACCATTGCCACGCCTCCATATCATGTCCAAGAGAAAGTCTCTAAATGCACTGTGTTGGATGTTAGCTAAATGAAATCACCACAAGAAGTTCGTGACTCAAATCACAGAGGCTCACAAAGCCCTAGTAGAACGGGCGACTCTGGGCTTGCCTGTGGGTTTTCTTGGTGTGTCTGTATCGCTGTCTGGGTGGCCACTCTAGAGGTGAGAAGCATGCAGCGCATGCTCGGGTGTCTGCAGGCCAGTGTGCCACGGAGGTACATGTGGACATCAGGCTGGGCCATTTGGACCTAAACAGGCAGTGGCCACCAGCCAGCGTCACACAGTGCTGAGCTCCATCCTCAATGCTGCTGGAGAGAGGTGCCCAGACAACTCTCAGTCGCATCCCCGGGCCCACTGTGGCCCACTAGGCACCCCAAAAGCAGGAGCAGCTGGGAGCCAAGAGTGTGAGCAGCGCAGTTTCCAGCCCAAGCCACCCAAATAGGTGGCAAATCGAGTGAATCCAAAAGTGCATTTCCCAGGTCAGGCTGCAAGTAGCTTTGACACAGTAGTGCAGTCCAGTGTACACGGGGACAAAGAGATGAGAAACCAAAATCGAGAGGTTTGTCACCTGATATTAAAGCACAGAGGTTGGCAGAAGGGAGAGGGAGATGAACAAGGGTCCCTGGTGAAGTGTCTCCTGGGGTCATATGAATAATCTGTGAGATGGTTTCCCCAACATTCAAAAAGCTTCTCAGGCATGTTTGAATTTACTGTCATTTCAATAATACAGACTACTCCCGGAATTCATTCTAGAATCAAGATCACGAGTCTGAGGAAGCTCATAGAAAAAAATTGGAAATTAGAGAAATGGAAAAGGAGTGGTGTGTGCGTGTGTGTGCGTGTGTGTGCACGTGTGCACGTGTGCATGTGTGTGCGCGTGTGTGCATGTGTATGCGTGTGCACGTGTGCATGTACATGTGTGTGCATATGTGTGAGCGTGTGTGCATGTGGATGTGTGCATGTGTGTGCCTCTGTGTGTGCATGTTTGTATCTGTGTGCATGTGTCTGTGCATGTGTGTGCAACTGTGTGTGTGTATGTGTGCATGTGTGTTCACGTGTTTTTTGCATCTGTATGTGTGTGCATGTGTGAGTACATGTGTGTACATGCATATCTGCGTGTGCATGTTTGCATGTGTGTGTCTGTATGTGCATGCATGGGTACCTGTGTGCATGTGTGTATGTGTGTGTGCATGTGTGTGTGTGCATGCATGGGTACCTGTGTGCATGTGTGTATGTGTGTGTGCATGTGTGTGTGTGCATGTGTGTGTTCATGTGTGTCTGCATGTGCGTGTGTTTGCATGTGTGTGCATGCATGTGTATCCCTGTGCATGTGTATCTGTGTGTGCATGTATTTGTGTGAATGTGTCTATGTGCATGTGTGTGCCTTCGTGTGTTTGTGTGCATGTGTGTATCTGTGTGTGCATGTATGTGTATCTGTGTGTGTGCATGTGTGTGCCTGTATGTATATCTGTATGTGTGTTTGTGCGTGTGCGTGTATCTGTATGTGTGCTTGCATGTGTGTGGGGGTGCATGTGTGCATGCATGTGTGTGCATGCATATGTGCGTGTGTATCTGTGTGTGTAAGTGTGTGTTGGAAGTTCTTAGCAAGGCAGTGTAATAGCTAGCTCGGCACGAACCATTGTCCCCTGGCAGATTGTGCCCAAGGAGACTTACGTATTTAGATAGTCTTGCATGAGAATATGACCTCTCCTATTCCACCGAATTACTGTTTCATTGACATCTGGCTTTTGGTGTTTACCTCATATGTGCCTGCAGGCATGCCTTTTGTGTCCTAATGTTTCCGTCCCTGCCCCTGCCCCCTTGGGACAGTGACAGATATGTCATCAGCCTCTGGCAGGCCCTGCTGTGGGCTTTTGGGGCACAGGGGTAAGGAAGCTGGGCAGAAGGGACAGGCTTTCAGCCTGGGATGTCCTGTGTTGGGAGGCATCATTGTTTCATCAGGGAGGAACTCCAGGGCCACAGACAAGCTCATACGGAAAGAGAAACACAACAACACGCTCCAGAGTCAGAGCTACGAGATTCCCCCACCAGGGAGGACCCCTGGAAATCAGCACCGCCTTGTCACCGAGATGTGGATTCAGATGTGTTCCCACGGTCTCCAATCTCCAGTTCCATGACAGAAGGTTTCTGTCACACCCCTAAGTGCTGTCAGACCAGCGCTTGGTACGCTTTGTGCTTTCTTCTGGACAACCCTCGGGCCCTGACTGCTGCCTTGATCCTCTCAACAGCAATAGGGCCCCGACAGGGGGAACCCTCTCCATGGCCTCTGGGTGTCTTATCTGGACATGAACGAGCTGCAGTGTGTGTTTGCCCCAAGTCAGGATCTAAGAGTGGAAAGGAGCCTTAAAGCCCATAGGACCCCCTTCGGAGGCTCCCAAGGGCAGACAACAGCTGATCAAATTAAAGTCATTCACTCCAGCTGGGAATGAACCAAGGCTAAATTTAGAACAATGCCGGCATTAACACAGTGTGAAGATTCTGTTCAATCACAAGGAAAACTTTGTTTTTCCAGAATACAGAATAGGAAAAGGAGACCCAAAAGTATAAAGTAGTCCAAGAGATTCTAGAGAACAGTTGACATTCCCTTAGTGTAAAGCCTGGGACCACGGAGAGAGCCCTGGCCTGAGCTTGGTGTCCCAGCCAAGTGGCGGCTTTGCACAAGTGACTTGACTACAACAAGAGGGGTTGGACCAGCTCATCACTAAGATTCCAGCTGACCAACATCTGGTGAGTTTGCAACTTCAAACTAGTTGATTCAGATGACTAGGAAGCCTCGTTCCCAGGGACTTGCCAAGCATTACCCATGTTATCCATCTCTGGTGGCTGCATCTCAGCAGAATTGATGCAGACTTGCCCTAAAGAGTGCTCACTTAGCAGGAGGCAGGCCTAGGCCAAGAAGCACCTGGAGTCTTATGAGAGAGAAGCTCTCCTGGCAGGAGAACTCAGACACCCACCTCCCAGGAGAAGAGGAGAGAGAAAAAATGGGAACTGATTTTATGGAGCCCCATCCCCAGGGCGCCAAGCCGAGTGCTTAAATCCACGATTCCCTCCCTTTATGCACTCAGCAAATATTTTCATAATGCCCACTCTGTGCCAGAGACGGCACTGGGGATTTGTCAAAGAACAAGACGGTTCCAGCTCCTGCCCTCAGGGAGCTTGCATTCTAGGTGGAGAGAAAGGATGGCACCCACTCAGCGAGTGAGTTAGGATTGTAACTTGGGCTGTGAAGAAGACAATCAAGATACTCTGAGACTAAATGACAGGGGACCTGGCTAGGCTAAGGCAGGGGGACGTATGTAGTAGTGCTGGATAAAGAAGGAGGAAAGAATTTTCCAGGCTAACAGAAGAGCACATGCAGAAACACCAGGGTGCGCAGGCATCTGATGCAACACGAGTGAGGAATGGGAGGCCGGAGCGGGGAGCAGAGAAGAAACGGAAGGTCTCGGGAGTTGAACTTGGGGAGGGTGAAAAGGGCCAAGTCATAGCCAGCCTTCTAGGCTGTGGTCAGGACTTGACTTTTATTAGGTTGGTGCAAAAGTAATTGTGATTTACGCCATTACTTTTTTTTTTTTTTTGTCAGAGTCTGCCTCGGTCACCCAGGTTGGAGTGCAGTGGTGTGATCTTGGATCACTGCAACCTCCACCTCCCAGGTTCAAGCCATTTTCCTATCTCATCCTCCCAAGTAGCTGGGACTACAGGCGCACGCCACCACCCCCAGCTAATTTTAATTTTTGTATTTTCAGAAGAGATGGGGTTTCACCATGTTGCCCAGGCTGATCTCAAACTGCTGACCTGAAGTGATCCACCCGCCTCGGTCTCCCAAACTTCTGGAATTACAGGTGTGAGCCAACATGCCCAGCCAATTTCCGCCATTACTTTTAATGGTGGAAACAGCAATTACTTTTATGCCAACCTAATAGCTTCGGAGACGGAAGAGGTCATCTATACGTTTTAAGTCAGGCAGTGATGTGACCCAACGTGTATTTCTAAAAGGTTATAGAGGCCATGCAGGAAAGATGGTTTACATATGGTCTGTGGTTCCTTTTGCACTACAAAAGCAGAGTTGTTATTTTGACAACAGAGACCATATGGCCCATAAAACCTGCAATAGTTCCTGTCTGGCCATTCACTAGAAAAGGGGGGCAAGAGAGGAGGATGGGGACCAAGTGCCTGCAGGGAAGATGCAGCAGAACAGTGCTTCATCCCTGTTTTTCAGATAATTTCACGAGGTCGAAAGACATCCTAATGAAAGTGAAAGTACAAGGTACTTACCAGGAGATATTCACACCAGACGCCATGTCTCACACCTGCAATCCCAGCTTCACACCAGATGCAATGGCTCACACCTGTAATCCCAGCACTTCGGGAGGCCAAGGCAGTAGGAAGACTTTCAGACAGGAGTTTAAGACCAGCCCGGGCAACAAAGTCAGACCTCATCTCTACAAAAAAATATAATAAAAAGTTAGCCGGACATGGTAGTACATGCCTGTAGTCCCAGATACTCAGGAGGCTGAGGTGAGAGGATTGTTTGAGCCCAGAAATTCAAGGCCACAGCACGCTATGATTGTGCCACTGCACTCCAGCCTGGGTGACAAAGGGAGACTCTCTCTCTTTCTCTCTCTCTCTCACACGCTCTCTCTCTCTCTCTCTCTCTCTCTCTATATATATATACGTGTATATATATACACGTATATATATATATACGTATATATATATACACGTATATATATATATACGTATATATATATATTCACAAAATATTTGCTGTCAAAGGATTATCATCAAAAGTCTATAGAAAATATACACGTCCTTGGGCTGGGCACAGTGGCTCACGCCTGTAATCCTACCACTTTGGGAAGTTGAGGCGGGTGGATCACCTGAGGTCAGGAGTTCAAGACCAGCTTGGCCAACATGGCAAACCCCATCTCTACTAAAAACACCAAAATTAGCAGGTATGGGGGCATGCACCTGTAATCTCAGCTGCTCAGGAGGCTGAGGCACAAGAATCGCTCGAACCCGGGAGGCGGAGTTTGCAGTGAGCCCAGATTGTGCCACTGCACTCCAGCCTGTGAGACAGAGTGAGACTCCATGGAAACGCAAAACAAAACAAAACCAAACCAAAAAAAAAAAAACCAAAAACAAACAGGCACTTCTGGCGCAGGCTGCAACATGGATGAACCCTGAGGACATTATCATCAGTGAAATAAATAAATCCAAAAACATAAACACGCCCAGGAGCAGAGGCTCGCACCTCTACCCCAGCAATTTGGGAGGCTGAGGCAGGTGGATCGCTTAAGCTCAGGAGTTCGAGACCAGCCTGGCCAATATAGTGAAAGCTCATCTCTATTAAAAATACAAAAATTAGCTGGGCGTAGTGGCGCACGCCTGTAATCCCAGCTACTCGGGAGACTGAGACACAAGAATCGCTCGAACCCACGATGTACAGGTTGCAGTGAGCCGAGATCACACCACCGCACTCCAGCCTGAACGACAGAGAAAGACTCTGTCTCCAACCCAAAAAAATTAAACACGGTATGATTCCACTTATCTATCAAGTGTCTAGAGTAGTTAAACTCATAGAGTTGCAAACTAGAAAGGTGGCCCCCAGGGGTGGGCGAGAGAGAGGAGTGGAGAGCTTGCTAAATGGGTGCAATTTCCATTTTGAAAGATAAAACTGTTCCGGAGACGGTGGCGGTGATGGCTGCTGAACAATGTGAACGTACTTAATGTCATTAAACTGTAAACTGAAAAAGAGTGGAAATTGTAAATGTTTATACTGGCCATTCTATATGAACTAATATATATTCACAATTTTTAATATTTATACGTGGTATATTTGCCCATAATTAAAGATGAAAATTAAAGCAGTTGGATCTTTCAAAAGAAAAGAAAGAAGCGAAGAATACACACCAGCTTTCTCCTGATGAGAGGAAGAGCCCCAAAGCGTCTATGGACACTCACTGTTCTCCTATCCTTCTTGAATTATTATGAGGAAATCCTTAGAGGCTGGGGAACTTGGGCGACTCTGGCTAATGTGGAGCTCTGTGCCTTGAGCTCCCCAGACCACAGAATAGTAAATAGTCTGTGCCTCCAGCCCTGCAGTGTGAGGTTCCAGTCCTGTGGGTTCCACACCTGTCACCTGTATCAGGAGGCTCGTGTCTCACCCTGTCTTCTTGCCAGCCTCGAGGACGGAGTCTGAGCCTCCACCGTGCTACACACAGGGAGGACACTGGACCTGTTCTCCGCGGTCATGGCCCAGCAGAGGGGAAGGGCAGTTCAGTGAGTGTAGGCAAAAGAAAGAGAGATCAGACTGTTCCTGTGTCTATGTAGAAAGGAAAGACATAAGAGACTTCATTTTGAAAAAGACCTGTATTTTCAACAATTGCTTTCCTGAGATGTTTTTAATGTGTAGCTTTGCCCCAGCCACTTTGACCCAACCTGAAGCTCACAAAAACATGTGTTGTATGAAATCAAGGTTTAAGGGATCTAGGGCTGTGCAGGACGTGCCTTGTTAACAAGATGTTTCCATGAAGTATACTTGGTAGAAATCATCGCCATTCTCTAGTCTCAATAAACCAGGGGCACAATACACTGTGGAAGGCCGCAGGGAGCCCTGCCCTTGAAAGCGGCGTGTTGTCCAAGGATTCTCCCCATGTGATAGTCTGAAATGTGGCCTTGTGGGATGAGAAAGACCTGACCGTCCCCGAGCCCTACACCCGTAAAGGGTCTGTGCTGAGGTGGATTAGTCAAAGAGGAAAGCCTCTTGCAGTTGAGAGAGAGGAAGGCCACTGTCTCCTGCCTGCCCCTGGGAACTGAATGTCTCGGTATAAAACCCGATTGTACATTTGTTCAATTCTGAGATGGGGGAAAAACCGCCCTATGGTGGGAGACGAGACATGTATGCAGCAATGCTGCCTTGTTATTCTTTACTCCACTGAGATGTTTGGGTGGAGAGAAACATAAATCTGGCTTACGTGCATCTCCAGTCACAGTAGCTTCCCTGGAACTTCCTTATGACATAGATTCTATTGCTCACATGTTCGTTGCTGACCTTCTCCTTCTTATCACCCTGCCCTCCTACTACATTTTTTTTTTTGCTAAAATAATAAAACTAATAATAAAAACTGAGGGAACTCAGAGGCCGGTGCCTCTGCAGATCCTTGGTATGCTGAGCGCCGCTCCCCTGGGCTCACTGTTGTTTCTCTCTACTTTGTCCCTGTGTCTTATTTCTTTCCCCAGTCTCTCATCCCACCCGACTAGAAATACCCACAGGTGTGGAGGGGCAGGCCACCCCTTCATGTGAGTGCTGAGGGACGGTCCGGAGCCTTTGTTTCCTTCCTCCTCCTCAGCACAAACAGAAGAGTGCGGTGGGCAGATGGGAGGAGACCAATATGCAAACTGTCCACTCAGCAGACTGTGGAGTTTCTGTTCTTGGTTGTGCTGGGGGTCTCAGACATCTTATTAAAAATTTTGCTTTCCTCCCCCACTGGTTGTCCTTTTCATAGACATCTCACCCATGATAGCAGGGAATCAGTCCCTCTAAGCTATTCCCTAAGAACAACAAAAAGATTATGAAGGTGATGATGAGGATAAAGAGGATGACGACAGACACCATGGCATCATGAACCGTTATTGAGGGCTTCCTGAAGGCCAGGCTCTGAGCTGTATGCTCTATGCAGTTTGTTTCATCTCATCTGCGTAGTCTCCACTTTATTAGTGCACATTTCATGATGATTTTACGGACTAGAAAAGGATCAACGCCTTTTCATAGAACTCGTACTAGATCATGAAGTCAAAAAGGGTGAAGTCCAATTTGAACCGGGCAGTCTAAGTCCAGACACATGGCATTTGGCCAGTCCTCTCCCTGCAACCAACCTGCCCTCTCAAATCCTTGTCACTCAGGTGGGTGCCCCTGCTCACTGTGCCATTCCCTTTGGGGGCTCCTTGTAAGACCACAGCTAGACCAGTGGGTGCCACAATCACTGTGTCAAGTATAGAAAGGGCAGCTGAGATCACATCAAGGATTCCAGAAAGAATGGGCACAGGATCATTCGGGACGCATCTCTCCCTTTCCCCTGTTCCTGGCTTTCCTTACAGCTCTCGACTTCCTCAAAGGAGTCATCAATTCGGAGTTTGGCTTCCATTCCTATTGAGGAAGCTGGAAAGCGTTTCAAAAATGCTCCTCCGATGTGCCTGTGGTTAAGAACTCTGAGCTCTGCTGAAAACTTTTGGAAGCTGGGTGCGGTGGCTCACGCCTGTAATCCCAACCCTTTGGGAGGCTGAGGCAGGTGAATCACAAGGTCAGGAGTTCAAGACCAGCCTGGCCAACATGGTGAAACCCCGTCTCTATTCAAAATAGAAAAAAATTAGCCGGGTGTAGTGGCGGGCGCCTGTCATCTCAGCTACTCGGCAGGTTGAGACAGGAGAATAGCTTGAACCCGGGATGCAGAGGTTGCAGTGAGCCGAGATCCCTCCACCGCACTCCAGCCTGGGCAACAGAATGAGACTCTGTCTCAAAACAACCAAAACAAAACCAAAACCCAAAAAACCCACAATTTTTGGGAGTTAGAAGACCAGAAAGTATAGTACCCGGGACTTAGAGTCTGGCCATGAATTTTGAATACCGCCCTTTCTACTTCTCTGTGTGGCAAGGGGTGAGATGTCCGTCCTCTGAGACTCAGCACTCTCATCTGACTTGATTTCCAGTTGATCCAATGGAAGTGAGCGATGATTAAGCCGATCGTGGGTGCCCGCTGCGTGATCTCTAGCTGACGGATGCATAAAGTAAAGGCAAAGTGGATTTTAGATACATTCCTTAAGATTTTCAGCTTCAACTCCACACAATTCAACGTAAATATCCCCTGACCTGAAGTTCTGGTCTCCCTGCATTCCAGACAGGACATTTTGTTTCGTCCTTCTCTCAGTAAGTACTGAGTACTGTGAGAGGAACAAGTGAGTCTCTTTGGTTTCTGATTCCCCAGAGCCGATATCTTGCTTGGCACATAGGAGGCAGCAAAAGCAAACATCTATGTTGATGATTGAACTGACACTTCCTTGCTTCACCAAAATTGGCTGTCATCAGCGTGACTTTGACTTACTTCTTTTTGTTTTTTGTTTTTTGAGACGGAGTTTTGCTCTCGTTGCCCAGGCTGGCGTGCAGGGGTGTGATCTCGGCTCACTGTAGTCTCTGCCTCCCAGGTTCAAGCCATTCTCCTGCCTCAGCCTCCCGAGTAGCTGGGACTACAGGCGCGTGCCGCCATACCGGGAGAAGTTTTTGTACTTTTAGCAGAGGCGGGGTTTCACCATGTTGGCCAGGATGGTCTTGATCTCCTGACCCCGTGATCCGCCCTCCTCGGCCTCCCAAAGTGCTGGGATTACAGGCGTGAGCCACCGCATCCAGCCAAACTTTCTGATGAATACTCTAAGTCCACCTAAGCTAAGGACAGGAGTTAGAGCTTCCATGAATTTTAAAACAAGACCCACCGATTTGAGGAAGCAATTACTCTCTTGAAGGAGAAAAGTCAGAAAACACAATGATGAAATCACTAGGACCTAACTGGCCTGTGGAACTATTTCCTGCTTATGAACTCTCAACTATCATTTCATTTCCAGATGGCATGGTCTCAGCTGTTATACAGTGTTTACGAATGGTCTACATCAAGGGAATTTATATCAATCTAGAAGAATAAACAAAATATTTGAGTCCCTAATTTCCTCTAATTAGGATAACCTTTTCCTTAAAGTGAAGACAATGGTTTTATTACATCTCTTTCTTCGGAAAACATAGGCTGTATTTTCTAGCAATAACGAATTTGTTATATATGATGATCTGGTTCCTGGAATGTTCTTGAAGCTAGTGTCTCTAAGGCAGGTGTGTACAGCAAGACGTGAATAACACAGCAATCGATGTTGAAAGCATTATATGGCAATTGAGTTTGTCAGAACTACCAAATGTTGCTGAGTGTGGATTGCTCTGAAATCTGCAAACATTACTTCTGAATTCCTTGTATCCAAAATGCAGACGCAATGCCGGCTGTTGGTTTACTTGTTTCCGATTTTTCAACCCTCTTTTCTAGGCAAAAGATGTCCAAACGATACAGACCCACAGAATCTAACAGATGTCTCTATATTCCTCCTCCTCGAACTCTCAGAGGATCCAGAACTGCAGCCGGTCGTCGCTGGGCTGTTCCTGTCCGTGTGCCTGGTCATGGTGCTGGGGAACCGGCTCATCATCCTGGCCGTCAGCCCTGACTCCCACCTCCACACCCCCATGTACTTCTTCCTCCCCAACCTGTCCTTGCCTGACATCGGTTTCACCTCCACCACGGTCCCCAAGATGATTGTGGACATCCAATCTCACAGCAGAGTCATCTCCTATGCAGGCTGCCTGACTCAGATGTGTCTCCTGGCCATTTTTGGAGGCATGGAAGAGAGACATGCTCCTGAGTGTGATGGCCTATGAGCGGTTTGTAGCCCTCTGTCACCCTCTATATTGTTCAGCCATTTTGAACCCGTGTTTCTGTGGCTTCCTAGATTTGTGGTCTTTCTTTTCTTTTTCCTCAGTCTTTTAGACTCCCAGCTGCACAACTTGATTGCCTTACGCATGACCTGCTTCAAGGATGTGGAAATTCCTAATTTCTACTGGGAACCTTCTCAACTCCCCCATCTTACATTTTGTGACACCTTCACCAGTAACATCCACATGTATTTCCCTGCTGCCGTATTTGGTTTTCTTCCCATCTCGGGGGCCCTTTTCTCTTACTGTAAAATTGTTTCCTCCATTCTGAGGGTTTCATCATCCGGTGGGAAGTATCAACCTTCTCCACCTGTGGGTCTCACCTGTCAGTTGTTTGCTGATTTTACGGAACAGGCGTTGGAGGGTAGCTGGGTTCAGATGTGTCATCCTCCCCGAGAAAGGGTGCAGTGGCCTCAGTGATGTACACGGTGGTCACCCCCATGCTGAACCCCTTCATCTACAGCCTGAGAAACAGGGATATGAAAGGTGTCCTGCGGCGGCCGCACGGCAGCACAGTCTAATCTCAATATCTTCTTATCTGTTCCATTCCTTTTGTAGGGTGGGTTAAAAAAGACAGCAAGGTCAAATAAGAATGATATCACAGGGTGCACACCCACTGTCACATTACGAGTAATACCTCCCTAGGATAGAAAAAATACTGTCACAGAGTACACACACATGGGGTACACCCGTGGTGATATTAGAAGCAGTATCTCCTTGAAATATGATGAAAAATAGCACAGGGTGTGCACACTGTGTGATACGAGGAGTCATATTTACCCTGAATATTATGACTCATATCACGGGTGTACACACACAGGCTACACGCACTGTGATATCGGGAGTTGTATCTCCCTAGGATATTACAAATAATATCACAGGGTATACACTATGTGTGAACATCCACTGTGATGTTTGATATCATATCTCTCTATGAGATTACAAATAATATGAAAGTGTGTGCACCCATGTGACATATTAGGAGTAACATCCTTCTAGGGTATTACAGATAACATCACAAGGTGTACACCTTCTGTGACCTTTTGCACACAATTTGTGCCATTCAAGGAAACATCCCCCTAGGATATTACGAATAATAACACAGGCGGTTGACACCCATGGTGTACATCTCCTGTGCCATCAGGAGTAATATTCCCCTAGGATATTACGAATACTATCACAGCAGGTGTACACATATGGTGTTCACCCCATGTGATATTAGGAGGAACATGCCCCTAGGATATTAGGAATAGTATCACAGGCGTTGTATACGCATGATATACACCCCCGATGACATGAAAAGTAACATCCCCCTAAGATATTATGAATAATATCGCAGGGAGTACACCCCGTGTGACATTGGGAGTAACATCCCCCGAGGATATAACGAATAATATCAGGGGGCGTACATGCATTGTGACCCTAGCGGTAATATCTCTTTAGGATATTACAAATAATATCACAGGGTGTACACTGACCATGATATTAGGAGTCCCATTTTCCTAGGATATTATGGACAATATCACAGGAGGTGTTCACACACAACGTGTACACCATGTGTGTACACCCAATGTGATATTTGAAGTCATACGTCCCTAGGATCTTACGAATATTATCAAAGGGTGTACACCCCATGTGACATTAAAAGTGACATCCCTTTTAGATATTCCGAATGCTATCACCTCTTCCTAGGATAACCCATGTGATATTAGGAGTAACCCCTTCCTAGGATATTACGAATAACATCACAGGGTTTACACCCCTGTGACATTAAAAGTAACAACCCCTCCTAGGGATATTATGAAAAACATCACAGGGTCTACACCCCTGTGACTTTAAAAGTAACACCCCCCTAGAATATTACAATAATATAACAGGGTGTACACCCCCTGTGACTTTAGGAGAAACACCTCCCTAGGATATTTCAAATGATGTCACTGGGGGCACACCCTCTGTGATATTAGCAGCAACATCTTTCTAGGAGATTACGAATGATATCACAGGGTGTACACTCACTGTGATATTAGAAGGAATACCTCCCTAGGACATAAGCTATCACATCACAGAGTGTACACACATGGTGTACACCCACTGTGTTATTAGAAGCAATATCTCCCTATGATATTAGGAAAAATATCACAGGGTGTACCCTCTGTGGGATACTAGAAGTAATGTTTACCATGGATGTTACAAATAATATCACAGGGTGTACACACATGGGGTACACCCACTGTGACATTAGGAGTTATATCTCCCTAAGATATTGCAAAGAATATCCCAGTGGGTGTACCCCATGTGTGTACACCCACTGTCATCATTAAAGTAGTATCTCTCTATAAGATTACAAATAATATCGGAGGCTATACACCCCCTGTGACATCAGGAGTAACATCTCCTTACAATATTGGGAGCAATATTGCACGAGGTACACCCCTGTAACTTTAGGGGTATCATTCCCTCAGAATATTACTAATAATATCACAAGGTGTACACGCATTGTGAAATTAGGAGTAATATTCAGGTAGCATATTTTCCATACTATCACAGAAGGAACACACCTGTGACATTAAGAGTGACATCCCCCTAGAATAGTAAGAATACTGTCACACGGTGTACACCTCCTGTGATATTAGGAGAATCATCTCACCAGAATATTACGAATAATGCCACAAGGTGTTATCTTCTGTGACATGAGGGGTATAGACCCCCGGGAAATTATGACTACTATCAAAGGGCGTACACCCCTGTGACATTAGGAGTAACATCCTTCTAGAATATCATGAATAATATCACAATGTGTACACCCCTTGTGTCATTAAGAGTAAAATTGCCCTAGGATATTAGGAAATAGAACACAGGGAGTACACGCCGTGTGATATTAGAAGTAACATCCCCCAAGGATATAACGAACAATATCAGAGAATGTACATGCCCTGGGACATGACTAGTAACATCTCTTTAGGATAATACGAACAATATCAAAGGGTGTACATGCAATGTGAAATTAGGAGTGAACTCCCGCTGGGATATTACGAATTTTATGACAGGGTCTACACGCCCTGTGACAATAGTAGTCACGTTGTCCTAAAATATGACGAAGAATATTAAAGTGTGTACAGGACCTGTGATTTACGAGTAACATTTCTAGAGAAGATTACACGTAATATCACTGTGTGTACACCCCGTGTGAGGATAGGAGTCCCATCCAACAAAACTATAATGAATAATTTCACAAGGTTTGCAACATCTGTGACATTGAAAGTAACATTTCCCTAGAATATGACGATAATATCACACAGTGTACACCCTCGGTGATATGAGGAGTGACGTCTTATAAGGGTAATACGAGTAATTTGACAAGGTGTACAAACCCTGTGACATAAGGAGTGACATCCCTCCAGGATATTCCGAATCATAGAAAAGGGAAAATACCCCGTGTGACAATAAAATCAACGTCCCCTTAGGAGATTAAGAATAATAGCACCAGCTGTACACACATTGTGACATTATTATTAACGTCTCGCTATGGTATTGCGAATAATATCAGAGTGTGTAGAGACTTGTGACATCAGGATTCACATTTCGCTACAATATCACGAATAATATCACAGGGTGTATACCCCCTGGGACTTAAGGAGTGGCATCCTCCTACAATATGGAAAATAATGTCCCAGGGTGTTAACAAAGTGCGGCAGCAGAGAAAACACCCGAGGAGAAAGGGAGAAATATCATGCCGTCTTCCCGCCTGGATATTGCGAGCCACATCGCAGGGAGGTGAGGGCGCCCCCAGCGATGCGGGGAGTAATATCACCACAGACTCCCCCACGGGCTATTACGAGCCACATCGCAAGGGCACGGACGAACCCCCTCGAAGAGAAGAGTAATGTCACCCGCTATTCCCACCCTGGATACGACGACCCACAGGGCAGGGGGGCGGGGGACCCACGCAGGCGGGGAGTAATACCACCCCTCACTCCCCAGCTGCATATGACGATCCAGATCGCAGGGGGGAGAAGCAGGCACACGCCGCGAGGGGGGGAATGAGAGCCAGCCCCTCTTGCCCCCCTGGGCTCTTAGGACCCCCCTCGCAGGGGGGTGAGGCACCCCCCGCGAGGCGGGGGCTGAGAGCCAGCCCCTCTTGCCCCCCTGGGCTCTTAGGACCCCCCTCGCAGGGGGGTGAGGCACCCCCCCGCGAGGCGGGGGCTGAGAGCCAGCCCCTCTTGCCCCCCTGGGCTCTTAGGACCCCCCTCGCAGGGGGGTGAGGCACCCCCCCGCGAGGCGGGGGCTGAGAGCCAGCCCCTCTTGCCCCCCTGGGCTCTTAGGACCCCCCTCGCAGGGGGGTGAGGCACCCCCCCGCGAGGCGGGGGCTGAGAGCCAGCCCCTCTTGCCCCCCTGGGCTCTTAGGACCCCCCTCGCAGGGGGGTGAGGCACCCCCCCGCGAGGCGGGGGCTGAGAGCCAGCCCCTCTTGCCCCCCTGGGCTCTTAGGACCCCCCTCGCAGGGGGGTGAGGCACCCCCCCGCGAGGCGGGGGCTGAGAGCCAGCCCCTCTTGCCCCCCTGGGCTCTTAGGACCCCCCTCGCAGGGGGGTGAGGCACCCCCCCGCGAGGCGGGGGCTGAGAGCCAGCCCCTCTTGCCCCCCTGGGCTCTTAGGACCCCCCTCGCAGGGGGGTGAGGCACCCCCCCGCGAGGCGGGGGCTGAGAGCCAGCCCCTCTTGCCCCCCTGGGCTCTTAGGACCCCCCTCGCAGGGGGGTGAGGCACCCCCCCGCGAGGCGGGGGCTGAGAGCCAGCCCCTCTTGCCCCCCTGGGCTCTTAGGACCCCCCTCGCAGGGGGGTGAGGCACCCCCCCGCGAGGCGGGGGCTGAGAGCCAGCCCCTCTTGCCCCCCTGGGCTCTTAGGACCCCCCTCGCAGGGGGGTGAGGCACCCCCCCGCGAGGCGGGGGCTGAGAGCCAGCCCCTCTTGCCCCCCTGGGCTCTTAGGACCCCCCTCGCAGGGGGGTGAGGCACCCCCCCGCGAGGCGGGGGCTGAGAGCCAGCCCCTCTTGCCCCCCTGGGCTCTTAGGATCCGCGGTGGCCTCACAGCCTGTTTACCATATTGTCAGTAATATCATCTCCCCCTCGAGAGATTATGAACTGTTTCACAGACGTGTGCACTCCCACGATGTACAGAGGGTGTGCATCCGTCTCTATTGGGAGTAATATCATCCTCTTCCTCCTTGAATGTTAAGAACGGTATCACACGGGTGTTTCTACTCCCTGAGATATCGCGTGTCATATCCTCCTCCCCCACGTTGCCATTGGAAGCAATATCAGTGGGGGCGTGTCCACCTTCTGTGACATTTAAAGTAATATCATCCTCTTCCCTCCAGGATCATGGGAACAATGTCCCTGCGGGGTGTCCACTTTCTGCCATATGTGTAGTCATATCACCTCCTCCGCCTTGGAGTATTGTTACGGACCATCTCACACGGGCGTGTACACTTCCTGCGATTCTGGGAGTAATGGCATTCCCTTCTTCCGTGAATATTAGGAGCAAAATCACCTAGTGGATGCACAGCCAGTGCTATATTGGGAGTAACGTCATACTCCACCCCCTGGAGATTATATTCGGGTCAATATCACCGTCTGGGTGTACACCTAGTGCGATATTGAACGTAACATCATGCTTTCTCCCTCCCTGGACATTAGGAGCAATATCAGCCGTGGGTGTACACCCACTGAGGTATTAGGCGTAATAGTAGTAGGAATTATTCCTCATTGATTATTAACATAAATATGAATAACCGATATTGATATTAATATTAAAAAATAATGGCTAATAATTTTCAGATTATTAATATTAATATTAATTATTAGGAGCTAGTATTACTGTTTTCTAACGAATAAGATCAATATCAGCTATTAATATCAGGCGTCATTAACCATTAATATTAATCATTTATTGTTATCGTTAGTATAACTATTGAATATTCATTATCCTTGTTATCGGTATTGATTTAAAAATTATATTATCAATCATTAATATTGATAATTATTAGTGTCAATTAATAATTGAGATGATTAATTGCGGTAAGTCACATTGCGCCCTTCCACCCCTTCCTCGGCAGCTCGTGTACGACCCAAAACGGGGGTGCAAATGCCCCTGAGAGAGCAGCGGTATACTGGGATAGATGAGGATGGTCACGTGGCGGGGAGGCGTGTTTTTGGATACCAGCCCTTCACCTCCGTCGACCTTCTCAACTGGAAAAACAATACACCGCCCTATAGCGAAAAGCCGCCAGCCCTAATTGATTTGCTCCAAACTGTTATCCAGACCCACAACCACACCTGGGCTGATTGGCACCAGTTGCTCATGTTCCTCTTTAACAGCGAAGAAAGGCGGAGAGTCCTCCAAGCAGCAACTAAGTGGCTAGAGGAGCATGCACCTGCTGATTATCAAAACCCCAAAGAGTATGGAAGGACCCAGTTGCCAGGAACCGACCCCCAGTTGGACCCACATGAAAGAGAGAATATGCAAAGGCTAAACCGAGACGGGGAAGCTCTCTTGGAAGGATTAATGAGGGGAGCTCAGAAGGCCACAAACGTTAACAAGGTCTCTGAGGTCATTCAGGGAAAAGAAGAAAGTCCGGCACAATTCTACCAGAGACTGTGTGAGGCCTATGCTATGTATACTCCCTTTCATCCCGATAGCCCTGAAAATCAGCGCATGATTCACATGGCTTTAGTCCGTCAAAGCGCAGAAGACATGAGAAGAAAACTGCAGAAACACGCTGGACTTGCAGGGATGAACACATCACAATTACTAGAAATAGCTAGCCAGGTGTTTGTAATCAGGGATGCAGTAAGCCGTCAGGAAAACGGCGAAGACAATGGAGGTCAGGCCCGGCGAAACACCGACCTGTTTGCTAGCTGCAGCAATCACAGGGGCCCCCACAAAGAGGCAAGGGAAGGGGGGCCCTGGGAAAGGAACTCAGCTTGGCTGTCAGAGTTTGCAGCGTAACCAGTGTGCTGATGGTAAAGAAATAGGACGGTGGAAGAACAAATGCCCTCAACTCAAAAGAAAACAAGATGACTCAGAGCAGGAGGCCCCGGACAAGGAGGAAGGGGCCCTGCTCAACCCGGCAGGAGGGTTCTTGGACTGAGGGAGACCGGGCTCAAGTGTCCCCAAAGAGCCACTGGTCAGAATGACAGTCGGGGGTGGAGACACTGACTTTCTTGGAGATAGCGGTGCTGAACATTCGCTAGTAACCGCCCCGGTCGCCCCCTTATCCAAAAAGACTATTGACGTCATCGGAGCCACGGGGGTTTCAGCAAAGCAAGCTGTAGGCTTGCCTCGGACTTGTACTGTAGGAGGACATAAAGTCATTCATCAGTTATGGTACATGCCTGACTGTCCCTTGACCTTTTGGGGAAGGGACTTGCTCAGCAAGCTGAGAGCCACGATCTCTCTGACAGAGCACGGCTCTTTGCTGCTAAAGTTACCCGGAACGGGAGTCATTGTGACCCTTATGGTCCCCCGAGAGGAGGAATGGAGACTTTTCTGAACTGAGCCGGGCCAAGAGAGAAGGCCAGCTCTGGCTAAGCGGTGGCCAAGAGTACGGGCAGAAGACAACCCTCCGGGATTGGCCAGTTAAGACTGGGGCCCAGCGGGTTAGGCAAAAACAGGACCCGGTCTCCAGAGAAGCTCTTCAAGGTATCCAGGTCCGTCTCAAGCACCTAAGAACTGTTGCAATTCTTGTTCCTTGTCAGTCTCCATGGAACACTCCCCTCCTGCCTGTTCCCAAGCCACGGACCAAGGACTACCGGCCGGTACAGGATTTGCGCTTGCTTCATCAAGCTACACTGACTTGACATCCAACAGTACCTAACCCGTCCACATTGTTGGGGTTGCTGCCAGCTGAGGACAGCTGCTTCACCTGCTTGGACCTGAAAGATGCTTTCTTTCCTATCAGATTAGCCCCTGAGAGGCAGAGGCTGTTTGCCTTTCAGTGGGAAGATCCGGAGTCAGGTGTCACTACTCAGTACACTTGGACCGGGCTTCCCCAAGGGTTCAAGAACTCCCCCACCACCTTCGGGGAGGCGTTGGCTCGAGACCTCCAGAAGTTTCCCACCAGAGACCTAGGCTGTGTGTTGCTCCAGTAGGTTGATGACCTTCTGCTGGGACACCCCACGGCAGTCGGGTGTGCCAAGGGAACAGATGCCCTACACCGGCACCTGGAGGACTGTGGGTATAAGATGTCCAAGAAGAAAGCTCAGATCTGCCGACAGCAGGTACGTGACTTGGGATTTACTATCTGACAGGGCTCGGAACGCAGCCCGGGATCAGAAAGAAAGCAGGTCATTTGCAATCTAGTGGAGCCCAAGAGCAGAAAGCAGGTGAGACAATTCTTAGGAGCTGTGGGGTTTTGTAGACTGTGGATCCCAAACTTTGCAGTATTAGCCAAGCCTTTGTATGAGGTCCCAAAGGGGGCGGGGACCGGGAACCTTTGGAATGCAGATCCCAACAACAGCAAGTCTTTCATGAGTTAAAGGAAAAACTTCTGGCAGCCCTAGCCCTGGGGCTACTCGATCTGACAAAGCCTTTTCCATTCTATGCATCAGAGAGAGAAAAGATGGCAGCTGGACTTTGAACCCAAACGGTTGGGCTCCGGCCAAGGCCGGCGGCCTACCTCTCTAAACAACTAGACGGGTCTACTAAAGGATGGCCCCCTGTTTGAGGGCCTTGGCAGCAACTGCCCTGCTAGAACAAGAAGCAAATAAGCTGACTCTTGGGCAAAACCTGAACATAAAGGGCCCCCATGCTGTGGTGACTTTCATGAACGCTAAAGGACATCGTCGGCTACCGAATGCCAGACTCACCAAGTACCAAACTTGGCTCTGTGAAAATCCTCGTATAACCATTGAAGTTTGTAACACCCTACACCCGCCACCTTGCTCCCGGTATCAGAGAGCCCTGTCGAGCCTGATTGTGTGGAAGTCTTGGACTCAGTCGACTCTGGCAGACCTGACCTCCGGGACCGGACTTGGGCATCAGTAGACTGGGAACTATACGTGGATGGGAGCAGCTTCTTCAACCCCCAAGGAGAGAGAGGTGCAGGGTATGCAGTGGTAACCCTGGACACTCTTGTTGAAGCCAGATGGTTGCCCCAGGCCACTTCAGCCCAGAAAGCTGAACTCATTGCTTTAATTCGGGCCTTAGGACTCAGTGAGGGTGAGACTGTAAACATTTACACTGATTCTCGGTGTCTTTTTAACCCTTCGAGTGCATGGAGCGTGATAGAAAGAAAAGGGCCTATTGAACTCTGAGGGAAAAGACAGAAAATATCAACAAGAAACCTTGCAATGATTAGAAGCAGTATGGAAACCCCACAAGGTGGCAGTTAGGCATTGCAGAGGACACCAGCGAGCTTCCACCTCGGTGGGTTTGGGGAATTCCCGCGCTGACTCAGAGGCTCGAAAAGCAGCATCTGCCCCCTTCTGGGCATCAGTGCTCCCTCAAGTACCTGATCTTGGACCTACTTCTTCTAAAAAAGAAAAGGACATTCTCCAGGTAGAGGGAAGGACAAGTGATGGAGGAAGGATGGATTCGGTTACCAGATGGGAGCGTAGCTGTGCCACAGCTGCTAGGAGTTGCAGTTGTACTGGCTGTGCAAGAAACCACCCATCGAGGTCAGGAGTCACTGGAAGAGTTGTTAGGCCGGTATTTCTACATCTCGCCTTTGTCAGCCCTTGCCAAAACGGTGAGGCAGCGGTGTGTTACCTGCCGACAGCATGATGCGAGGCAAGGTCCAGCCGTTCCGCCCGGCATACGAGCTTATGGAGCAGCCCCCTTTGAAGATCTCCAGGTAGACTTCACAGAGATGCCAAAGTGTGGAGGTAACAAGTATTTACTAGTTCTTGGGCGTGCGTACCTACTCTGGGTGGGTGGCGGCCTATCCAACACCAACTGAGAAAGCTCGTGAAGTAACCCGTGTGCTTCTTCGAGATCTGATACCTAGATTTCGACTGCCCTTACGGATCGGCTCAGATAAACGGGCCTGCGTTTTAGGCTCCCTTGGTACAGAAGACGGCAAAGGTATTGGGGATCCCACGGAAACTGCATGGCGCCTCCCGGCCTCAGAGTCCCAGAAAGGTGGAGCAGATGAATCGGACTATCAAAAATAATACTATTGTCTTCCCCGCGAGATATTTAAAACAACACCACAAGGGGCGTCAAACCACCTGCTAAATTTGAGGGAATATTATCCTCTCCCCCACTCCCGCGGCCCCGGATATTAGAGACAATAACACAGGCGTAACGTACACCCACTACTTGATTGGGAATAATATCATCCTCTCCCTTCTCGGATATTAGGAACAATATCACACTGTGCGTGTAGTACTGTCGTGAAATTCAATGGAATGTCATCCTTCGCCTCCCTGGATATGATGAACAATATCACAGGGGATGTACAGCTTCTGAGATATTGGGAGTGATATCATCCTCTCCCCTCTGGAAGTTAGGGACAATATCACAGGGGTAGTGTACACCCTCTGGCATGTTGGCACTAATATCATCCTCCCGCCCACTGGATATTAAAAACCATATCACAAGGGGCGTGTACAGACACTTCGATATTGGTATTAATACCCTCCTCTCCCTCTCTGGATATTCGGTGCCGTATTTCAGGTGGGGTATACGCCACCTGCAATATTGGAAGTAATATGATTTTCTCCCCCCGTGGATATCAGAAACGATATCACAGGGGGTGGCGAACAACCCCTGCGATACTTGGAGTGATATCATCGTCTCCCCTCACGATGATTAAGAACAATATCGTAGGGGTGGGGGTGTACACCCCCTTTCATATTTGATACCATCCTCTTCCCCCATGGATATTAGGAACAATATCAGGAAGGGACGTAGAGACCCTGCGACCTTTGCTGTCATACAATTGTCTCTCCCCTAGATATTAGGAAAAATGTCACTGGGGATGTGAACAGCCCTGCGATATTGAGAATAGTATCATCCTCTCCCCCCTTGCATATTGGGAACAACATCACAGGTGGGGTGTACTGCCTCTGCGATATTGGGGGTAAAATTTTCCTCTCTTCCCCTGGACATCAGGAAGGGTATCAGAGGGGGAGGGTGTGCATTCCCTGCCATATTCAACGTAACTTCATCCTCTCCCTCCCAGGGTATTCAGAACAATAGGACAGGAGGGGTGTACGCCAACTGCGATATTGAGAGTCGTATCATCCTCTTTCGCTCTGGATCTTAGGAACAATATCACAGGGTTGTGTACACCCCCTGCGATATTGGGAGTACTATCATCCTCTCTCCCTGTGGATATTAGGAAGAGTATCACAGGGCTGTGTAAACCCCCTGCGGTACTGGGAGTAATATCATCCTCTCTCCCTCTGAATAGAGGAAGATTTTCACAGGGGTGTGTACACCCCCTGCGATATTGGGAGTAATGTCATCCTCCCCAAACCTGGATGTTAGCAACGAGATCACAGAGGGGGTGTACACACCCTGCGACATTGGAAGGAATATGATCGTCTCCCCACCTGGATACTGGGAAAGAAAGATATCACAGCGCGGGTATACGTTCCCTACGCTGTTGGCAGTAATCTCATTCTTTTCCTGTCTGGATATGAGGAAGCATATCACAGGGGTGCTGTACAATTACTTCGATATTGGGAGTAATATCATCCTCTATTTTCCTGGATATTGGGCACAAAAACACAAAAGGGTGTACAACCCCTGCGATCTTGGGAGTAATAGCATACTCTCCTTCCCTGGATGTTAGAAAACAGTATCATCAGGGCTCAACACCCCCCGCGATAATGGGAGTCATATTTACTCTTTCACAGGCCATTTGGAACAATACAACAGGGGGTGTTTACAAACAGGGGTGGTGTACACCCCTGTGATATTGGGAGTAACATCATTCTCCCCACCTCCGGATATTAAGAACAATATCCCGGCGGGAGGTGGTACACCCCCAGTGATATTGCGAATAATGTCATCCTCTCCTTCCCTGGATATTAGGAACAATATCACAGGGGGGTGTACACCTTCTGTGATACTGGAAGCAATATCATCCTCTCCCCCGCTGGATATTAGAAAAAAATATCACTCACGGTGTACACCCACTGTGATATTAGGAAGAATATTACAGGGTGTACACCCACTCTGACTTTAAGAGAAATAGCTCCCTCAAATGTCCCAAACAATATCACAGGGTATACAATGATATTTCCCTAGGATATTACAAATACTATCACAGGGTGTACACCCACTGTGATAACACGAGTAATAATACATCCCAAGGATACTACCAAGAATATCACAAGGCTGTACACCCACTATGACATCGGGAGTGATATCTCCCTAGGATACTACGAACACCATCAGAGAATGTACACACATGGTGCGCACGCACGGTGATATTAGGAGTACTATCAACGCAGGACATAGTCAATAAGACCACAGGGAGTACATACCTGATGTACACCCACGGCGATGTTATGAGAACTACCTCCCTAGGATAATACGAATAACATCACAGAGTGGACACACATGGTATACACCCACCGTGGCACTAGGACTAATAACTTTCTGAGATATTACCAGTAGCATCACACAACAGAAACACATGGTGTACACCCACTGTAACCTTAGGTGTAATTTCTCCCTACGATATTACGAGTAACATCTCAGTGCATACACACATGGTGAACACCCACTGTGACATTAAGGGTAATATCCCCCTAGGATATTACCAATAACATCACCGGGTGTCCACCCATGGTGTACATGCTCTGTGATGTTAGGGATAATAACTCCCTAGGATATTATGAATAATACCGCAGGGTGTACAGAAACTCTGATATTAGAGGTAATATCTCTCTAGGATATTATGAATAATATCACAGGGTGTACCCCCACTGTGATACTGGGAGCAATATCTCTCTAGGATACTACGAATCATATCAGAATGTACACCCACTGTGATCATAGGAGAAATATCTCTCTGTGATATTACGAATTAGATCACAGAGTGTACACACATGGTGTACATCCACTTTGATATTAGGAGTAATCTCTTCCTAGGACATTACAAATAACATCACAGAGTGTACACCCACTGTAATATTAGGAATCGTATCTCCCTAGGTGATTACAAGTAATATCACAGGGTGTACACCCACTGTGATATTAGGAGTAATATCTTCCTAGGGTATTATGAAAAATTTCACAGTCTCTCCACACATAATGTACACTCACTGTGATATTAGGAGTAACATCTACCTAGTAGATAACAAATAACATCGCAGGGTGTACCCCCACTTTGATATTAGCTGTAATATTCCTCTAAGTTGTTACAAATAAGATCACAGGGTGTAGAAACATGGTGTACACTCACTGTGATACCAGGAGTCGTATCTCTGTAATATATGATGAATAATATCACAGGTTGTACACCCACTGTATTATTAGGAGTCATATCTCTGTAGGACATTACAATTAATATCACACGGTGTACAGCCACCCTGATATTAGGAGCAATATCTTTCTAGGATATTACAGATAATATCACAGGGTGTACGCCCACTCTGCTGTCAGGAGCAATATCTCCCTAGGATATCAAAAATCCTATCACGGGGTGTCCAATCTCTGCCTTCCAGGTTCGAAGGGATTCTCCTGCTTCAGCCTCCCGAGTAGCTAGGTTTACGCGCCACCACACCCGGCTAATTTTTTTTTATTTTCACTGGAGACAGGGTTTCACCACGTGGGCCAGGCTGTTCTGGAAGTCCTGACCTCAGGTGATCCATCAGCCTCGGCCGCCCAAAGTGCTGGGATTACAGGTGTGAGGCATGGTGCTGAGCCAAGAGTTATATATTCAATTCATTTGGAAACACAGCTCCCATATTTGAGTGTGCGTGTACTTTTATGAAGAAATGATGTCAGAAAACCTAAGGATGATAATAACTATGAAAAGTAACAGGCACGTGAAAAGGTCCTCCGATTGAGAACTATAAGCTTCGATTTCGGTTTTAGATAATGGGGTCCTAGCTCTTGTGTCGTCCTTTTACATATTCTACATCACAGGAACTTGCAGCACGGTGTCAGAATAAAATAGAGTGTATTTTACGGCTTCTTAATTTCTTTCAATTAGATGAGATCTTTTTCTTAAAGAGAGAAGGACATTTTCATTGCATTGTATTTTTTCTGAAAAGAGTAGGCCGTATTTTACTGAGATCACGGATTTGTTATATATGACGTTTTGGTCTTCTAATATTCTTCAGTGGATTTTCTCTAAAGTGGTATGTACAGAAAGACTTGTATAGCAAAAAAGTAAACCACGTAATAATTCTGAGATTTTTGGAATTGTCACAGCTGAGAAACATTGCTGGCAGTGTATGGTCCCCAAGTGTGAAAGCGTTCCTTGTGAATTGCTTGCATCCAGCATTAAGGGCTGGTTTTTCTCTTTTATTTTTCCAATCCTCTTTCCTTCTCAAGGTGTCCAAGACACACAGAGCCACGGAATCTCACAGGTGTCTGAGAATTCCTCCTCCTGGGACTCTCAGAGGATCCAGAACTGCAGCCCGTCCTCGCTTTGCTCTCCCTGTCCCTGTCCACGTATCTGGTCACGGTGCTGAGGAACCTGCTCAGCATCCTGGCTGTCAGCTCTGACTCCCCCCTCCACACCCCCATGTACTTCTTCCTCTCCAACCTGTGCTGGGCTGACATGGGTTTCACCTCGGCCACGGTTCCCAAGATGATTGTGGACATGCAGTCACATAGCAGAGTCATCTCTCATGCGGGCTGCCTGACACAGATGTCTTTCTTGGTCCTTTTTGCATGTATAGAAGACATGCTTCTGCCTGTGATGGCCTATGACTGCTTTGTAGCCATCTGTCGCCCTCTGCACTACCCAGTCATCGTGAATCCTCACCTCTGTGTCTTCTTCGTTTTGGTGTCCTTTTTCCTTAGCCTGTTGGATTGCCAGCTGCCCAGTTGGATTGTGTTACAATTCACCATCATCAAGAATGTGGAAATCTCTCATTTTGTCTGTGACCCCTCTCAACTTCTCAAACTTGCCTGTTCTGACAGCGTCATCGATAGCATATTCATAGATTTCGGTAGTACTATGTTGGGTTTTCTTGTCGTTTCAGGGATCCTTTTGTCTTACTATAAAATTGTCCCCTCCATTCTAAGGATTTCATCGTCAGATGGGAAGTAGGAAGCCTTCTCCACCTGCGGCTCTCACCTAGCAGTTGTTTGCTGATTTGACGGAACAGGCATTGGCATGTACCTGACTTCAGCTGTGTCACCACCCCCCAGGAATGGTGTGGTGGCATCAGTGATGTACGCTGTGCTCACCCCCATGCTGAACCTTTTCATCTACAGCCTGAGAAACAGGGACATACAAAGTGCCCTGCGGAGGCTGCGCAGCAGAACAGTCGAATCTCATGATCTGTTCCATCCTTTTTCTTGTGTGGGTGAGAAAGGGCAACCACATTCAATCTCTACATCTGCAAATCCTGCCCCTTAGTCACATTATTTTTGTGGCTTGATGGCTTTTATTCCTTTCCGCATTTCCTTTGTGAATATTGCTTTCTTCGTTATGCCTTTAACTGGAATGGGTGAGTATTCTGGGATCCTTTGTTTAGCAGAAACCTCATGACAGAATCCTCTATACCTAGGCGGCCCCTTTTAGTTTCTGAGCAATAACCCGGTCATCCAGGTGGAATCACCACCATCTTTTTATATACACGAAGTCCTCACTTCATTTTGGAATTCCCTGAAAACTGACTTTATGGAAACCATGTACAGGAGGTCCTCCAACACCATTGGTTATTCAAAGTTGTGTAGTTATACTGTTGATGAAAAATAAGTGGTTTCACTATACATAATTTTGCTTCGAGGTGAAGTTTCCAAGAGACTTTCAAAGATGTTAAGTGAGGACATACTGTACATCAAATTCATATCCTCTTCCACAGTTTATGTGGAATTTCTTCATAAACTGCTTCTAGAGAATCTATTTAGGCAGGTTATGTGTAGAGACAAATGTCGCCGTTCCTCAATCTTGGCTTTGAGTCAAATCACCTGGGGAGCTAACACATGATGAGGCCTGGCTCTCAACACCTGAGATTCGGATTTCCTTGCACCTGTGTGAGTACGCGGATTTTTGATTTTTTTTCTTTTAAAGCACCAGAGGTGGTTCCAATGACGAAGTTTTTAGAGGCATCAAGCTCCAATGAGTAAAACAGAAATTAATTATAATTTCTTCAAATATTATCTTCAAATGCATTGTCCATCAACACCACACAAATGTTTATTATGCTGTTTTTTCTTACCATTTCGCATTTTCGCATTTTCGCATTTTCTATTTCTTTCTTTTCGTTTTTTTTTTTTTTTTTTTTTTTTTTTGAGTCAGAGTTTCACCCTTGTTGCCCAGGCTGGAGTTCAATGGCACGGTCTGGCTCACTGCAACCTCTGCCTCCCGTATTCAAGCAATTCTCCTGCCTCAGCCTTCCAAGTAGCAGGGATTACAGGCATGCGCTACCATGCCTGGCTAATTTTTTTTTTTTTTTGTATTGTTAGTAGAGACAGTGTTTCTCCATTTTGTCCAGGCTTGTCTTGAACTCCCGACCTCAGGTGATCCACCCGCTTCCGCCTCCAAAAGTGCTGGGATTACAGGCATGAGCGACCCCGCCCTGCCACCACTTAGAATTTACATTTCACATTTGTTGAAGTTATAGATTTATACACACATTGATTGCTGCTTTGTTATACACTTGCATATACATAAGATGTGAAATAGAAAAGAATAAAATGGGCACAGTATCCCTGAAGTTTCACATTCCAAGACATTTTAAAAATACTTGCTCTCTTGAAATTTATTTCAATTAAGAAACTGTGGTATACACACCCAATGAAGTATTATTCAGCCTACAAGGGAAGAAAATCCTCTCCGCTGCGGACGAAATGTGTGAGATTGCAGGTCTGTATATTAAATGAATTAAGCCAGGCACAGAATGACAAATATTTCGTGTCCTCACTTCTATGTAGGAAGAAAAAAGGAAACCTTGGCCAGGTGTGGTGGCTCAGGCCTGTAATCCCAGCACTGTGGGAGGCCGAGTCGCACGGATCACATGAGTCCAGGAGTTCGAGACCCGCCTAGCCAACATGGTGAAACCCCGTCTCTACGGAAAACACAAACAATTAGCCGGGCGTGGTGATGGGTGCCTGTAGTCTCAGCTACTCGGAGAGCTGAGGCCCAGGAAGCGCTTGAACTCGAGAGGTGGAGGTTGCAGGGAGCCTGGACTGTGCCTGTGTACTCCAACGTGGGCAACAGAAAGAGACTCCATCCCACACACACCTACACACAAAAGGAATCTCAGGAAGGTGGAGAGTATAAAGGGGGTTAGCAGACGCTAGGAAGAAAAGGGGTGGGATGGGGAATGAAGACAAGTGGACAACTGGGTCCCAAAATACAGGAAGATAGAATAAGTGAGTTCTAGTGTTTGTTAGTACGGTATGAACATTTTAATTCACGAGAATTGCTTGCATATTTTCAGATGCTTTGGTAAGAAGCTTCCTTTCTCATTATGCTGGTTTTTAAGCTCTTCCCTTTCTACACTTGAAATCATGCTGGTTTTTTGTTTTTCGTTTTTTGATTTGAGATGGAATTTCGCTCTTGTGGCCCAGGCTGGAGTATCATGGTGCAATCTTGGCTCACCGCAACCTCTGCCTCCTGGGTTCAAGCGATTCTCCTGCCTCCACCTCCCAAGAGGCTGGGATTACAGGCATGAGCCAGCACGCCCAGCTAATGTTGTATTTCTAGTAGACACGGGGGTTTCTCCCTGTCGGTCAGGCTGGCCTTCAACTCCTGACCTCCGGTGATCCGCCCGCCTCGGCCTCCCAAAGTGCTGGGATTACAGGCGTGAGCGACCGCGCCCGGCCCATGCTGTATCCTTATCTGTTGTCGGTTGTTGTTTGTTTGTTTATGAGCCCAGAAATAACTTCTCACCTATATGTTCAAATGATTTTTAACATGAGTGCTAAGAAAACTCATCGGTGGAAAAGCAGCCTTTTCAAGAAATGGTGTCGGAGAAACTTGATTTCCACATGCAGAAGAATGAAGGTGGACCCCATGTCACACCAGGTGCAAAAATTAACACAAACTGGATCAAAGACCTAACCCCAAGGGCTAAAAGTATCATACGCCTAAAAGAAAACATTGGCCACACTTTCATGACATCAGATTGGGCAATGCTCTCTGGGATATGACACCAAAAGCATAGGCAACAAAAGAAAATTAGATTCCTTGGATTACATCTAAATGACAGACACTTTTGTGCAGCGAAAAACACTGTGAACTGAGTGAAAAGATAACCCGTGAATTCGGAAAAATATTTGCAAATCATATATCTGAAAAGAGGCTGATATAGATCACATATAAAGAACAGCTAGAACTAAACAACAAGAAACCCAAAGCATTCCATCAACAATGGTCAGAAGACTCGAGTAGACGTGTCCCTAAAGAAGATATAGCAATGGCCAATAAGCATCTAAAATGATGTTCAAAATCACTAATCATAGGGAAGCGCAAGTCAAACAAAGAATGAGATACCACACATTAGGATGGATATGATAAACAAACAAGCATTGGTCAGACTAGAAGGAAATAGGAATGCTCGAATACGATCAGAGGCAATGTAAAACCGTGAAGGAACGGAGAAAATAGTATGGCGTGCACTGGTAAAATTAGAAACAGTATGATCAGATGTTCCCGCAGTTGCATTTGTGGGTACCTACCAAAAAGAATTAGAAGCCAGGAGTGGAAAACAGATTTGTACACACATATTCATAGCAGCATTGTTCGCAACAGCCAAAATGTGGAAGCAACCCAAGGGTTCGTGTACAGATGAATGAGAAAGCACACTGCAGTTCCTTCATATAATGGAAGACTATCCAGCCTTAAAAAGGCAGGCACTTTTAGCCGGTCCGGCAGCTCACGCCTGTAATCGCAGCATCTTGGAAGAACGAGGTGGGCGGATCACCTGAGGTCAGGAATTCAAGACAAGCCTGGCCATCTTGGTGAAACCCTGTCTCTAGTGAAAATGAAAAAATTAGACGAGCGTGGTGGCGTGTGCCTATAGTCCCAGCTACTCGGGAGGCTGAGGCTCAAGAATCGCTGGAACCTGGGAGGCGGAGGTTGCACTGAGCCCAGATTGTGCCGCTGCTCTCCAGCCTGGGCGACAGAGTGAGACTGCATGGAAATGCAAAACAAAACAAAGTCAAACAAACAAACAAAAAAAAGGACAGGCACTTCTGACGCAGACCGCAACATGGATGAACCTTGAAGACATTATGATCAGTGAAATAAATAAATCCCAAAAGGTTAAACACGCCCAGGCTCAGTGGCTTGCACCTGTAACCCCAGCCCTTTGGGAGGCTGAGCCAGGTGGATGACTTAAGGTCAGGATTTCGAGACCAGCCTGGCCCATATGGTGAAGTCTCGTCTTTATTAAAAATACAAAAATTAGCTGGGCGTGGTGGCGTACGCCTGTAATCCTAGCTACTCGGGAGACTGAAACACAAGAATCGCTTGAACCCACGATGTGGAGGTTGCAGCGAGCCGAGATCACACCACTGCACTCCAGCCTGGACGACAGAGAAAGACTCTGTCTCCAAACCAAACAAATTAAACACGGTATGATTCCACTTATCTATCAAATGTGTAGAGTAGTTAAACTCATAGAGTTGCAAACTAGAAAGGTGGCCCCCATGGGTGGGCGACAGAGAGGAGTGGAGAGTTTGGTGAATGGGTGCAATTTCCATTTTGAAAGATAAAACTGTTCCGGAGACGATGGCAGTGACGGTTGCTAAACAATGTGAAAGTACTTAATGTCATTAAACTGTAAACTGAAAAAGAATGGAAATTGTAAATGTTTATACGGCCATTCTATATAATCTAATATATATTTATAATTTTCAATACTTATATGTGGTATATTTTCCCATAATAAAAGATGAAAATTATAGCTGTTGGATCTTTACAAAGAAAAGAAAGAAGTGAAGAATACACACCAGCTTTCTCCTGATGAGAGGAAGAGCCCCAAAGCCTCTATGGACACTCACTTTTCTCCTCTCCTTCTTGAATTATTATGAGGAAATCCTCAGAGGCTGGGGAACTTGGGCGACTCTGGCTAATGAGGAGCTCTGTGCCTTGAACTCCCCAGACCACAGAATAGTAAATAGTCTGTGCCTCCAGCCCTGCAGTGTGAGGTTCCAGTCCTGTGGGTTCCACACCTGTCACCTGTATCAGGAGGCTCATGTCTCACCCTGTCTTCTTGCCAGCCTCGAGGACGGAGTCTGAGCCTCCATCGGGCACCATGCAGGGAGTACAGTGGACCTGTCCTCCGTGGTCATGGCCCAGCAGAGGGGAAGGGCAGTTCAGTGAGTGTAGGCAAAAGAAAGAGAGATCAGACTGTTACTGTGTCTATGTAGAAAGGAAAGACATAAGAGACTCCATTTTGAAAAAGACCCGTACTTTCAACAATTGCTTTGCTGAGATGTTGTTAATGTGTAGCTTTGCCCCAGCCACTTTGACCCAACCTGAAGCTCACAAAAACATGTGTTGTATGAAATCAAGGTTTAAGGGATCTAGGGCTGTGCAGGACGTGCCTTGTTAACAAAATATTTACAAGGAGTATACTTGGTAAAAGTCATCGCCATTCTCTACTCTCAATAAACCAGGGGCACAATACACTGTGGAAAGCCGCAGGGACCTCTGCCTTTGAAAGCGGCATATTGTCCAAGGTTTCTCCCCATGTGATAGTCTGAAATGTGGCCTCGTGGGATGAGAAAGACCTGACCGTCCCCGAGCCCTACACCCGTAAAGGGTCTGTGCTGAGGTGGATTAGTCAAAGAGGAAAGCCTCTTGCCGTTGAGAGAGAGGAAGGCCACTGTCTCCTGCCTACCCCTGGGAACTGAATGTCTCGGTATAAAGCCTGATTGTACACTTGTTCAATTCTGAGATGTGGGAAAATCCGCCTTATGGTGGGAGGCGAGACATGTTTGCAGCAATGCTGCCTTGTTATTCTTTACTCCACTGAGATGTTTGGGTGGAGAGAAACATAAATCTGGCTTACGTGCATCTCCAGTCACAGTAGCTTCCCTGGAACTTCCTTATGACATAGATTCTATTGCTCACATGTTCGTTGCTGACCTTCTCCTTCTTATCACTCTGCCCTCCTACTACATTCCTTTTTGCTAAAATAATAAAAATAATAATCAATAAAAACTGAGGGAACTCACAGGCTAGTGCCGGTGCGGGTCCTTGGTATGCTGAGCACCGGTCTCCTGGGCCCACTGTTGTTTCTCTATACTTTGTCTCTGTGTCTTATTTCTTTTCTCAGTCTCTCAACCCATCTGACTAGAAATACCCACAGGTGTGGAGGGGAAGGCGACTCCTTCAAGCGAGTGCTGGGATTATCGGGAGCCTTGTTTTCCTTCCTCCTCCTCAGGACAAACGGGAGAGTGCGGTGGGCAGATGTGAGGAGACCAATGTGCAAACTGTCCACTCAGCAGACTGTGGAGTTTCTGTTCTTGGTTGTGATGGGGGTCTCAGAAATCTTATTCAAAATTTTGCTTTCCTCCCCCATTGGTTGTCCTTTTCATAGACATCTCACCCATGATAGCAGGGAATCAGTCCCTCTAAACTATTCCCTAGGAACGACAAAGAGTTTATGAAGGTGATGATGAAGATAAAGAGGATGACGACAGACACCATGGCATCATGAACCCTTACTGAGGCTTCCTAAAGGCCATGCTCTGAGCTCTCTGCTCTATGCAGCTTCTTTCATTTCATCTGTGTAGTCTCCACGTTATTAGTGCATATTTCATGGTGATTTTACAGACTAGAAAAGGAGCAACGCATTTTCATATAGCTTGTACCAGATCACGAAGTCAAAAAGGGTGAAGTCCAATTTGAACCGGGCAGTCTAAGTCCAGACACATGGCATTTGGCCAGTCCTCTCCCTCCATCCAACCTGCCCTCTCAAATCCTTGTCACTCAGGCCGATGCCCCTGCTCACTGTGCCCTTCTCTTTGGGGGTTCCTTTTAGACCACAGCTAGACCAGTGGGTGCCACAATCACTGTGTCAAGTATAGAAAGGGCAGCTGAGATCACATCAAGGATTCCAGAAAGAATTGGCACAGGATCATTCGCGACGCATCTCTCCTTTCCCCCTGTTCCTGGCTTTCCTTACAGCTCTCGACTTCCTCAAAGGAGTCATCAATTCGGGGTTTGGCTTCCATTCCTATTGAGGAAGCATGAAAGTGTTTCAAAAATGCTCCTCCGACGTGCCTGTGGTTAAAACCTCTGAGCTCTTCTGAAAACTTTTGGAAGCTGGACGCGGTGGCTCACACCTGTAATCCCAGCCCTTTGGGAGGCTGAGGCAGGCGAATCACAAGTTCAGGATTTCGAGACCAGCCTGGCCAACATGGTGAAACTCTGTCTCTACTAAAAATACAAAAAAAAAGAAAAAATAGCCAGGCATGGTGTCTTATGCCTGTAATCCCAGCTACTGCGGAGGCTGAGGCAGGAGACTCCTTTGAAGCCGGGAGACAGAGGTTGCAGTGAGCCGAGACCACTCCACTGCACTCCAGCCTGGGCGACAGAGCAAGACTCTGTGCCAAAAAAATAAATAAATAAAAATTACAAAAAAAAGTGCTTGAATGGGCTTGGCAAACTTTAACCATTAGCTCACGTACCACTTTGGAAGGGCATACCTTCAGTCACTTCACCCTTTAATCCCTTTGCTCAAGACTAAAGTTCTGAGAGGAAACCTAATCGGCTGAGTTGTGTCCATGTGCGCAGTGCAGGAAAGGATGCAGCGGGAGGCGGCTCCAGGGATGTCTTTGGCTTGCATCATGAGGGAGCAGGCGCCTGGATTATCCACCCTAACAAATCTGGACAAAGGAAAACGAGGTTCTCTGCGGAAGGAGACATAGAGCCCAAGGATCTAACCAAGAGACAAATAGTCATCCTGTCTTGTCATTTTCTGTTACACATGTGTGTACCTTATCTTACGCTTACCACTTTGCTTCCTTTCTCTCCTTTAATTGCACCCTGCTGCCAAAAGTTTAAATAAAATGAAAGTATTGAGATAGCTCAGTAACTGACTTTTGGTCAGGTGCCTTTTCATATAGTGAACAGCTGCCCAAACAATTGTCTCTGTCACTGTGCAAATTTGCAAGCCTTTGCATGATCACTGCCAATCCCCCAACACAGGGCTGTGTTACAGCACAACTTAGTTCATTGTTTTGCTCTCAGCAACAGGGAGGTTCTCATCCATTACAGGTTGCAGTAGAAACAGGGGTACCATAAGCAACCACCTCTTTCCTCAATGATGTGATGAAAGCAGAAGCCAAGTAGCTCCATGTATCCACCTTAAAAATATAAAAAGTTAGGCCCGTGGGCTGCAGTTGGAGCTATGGCTGTGGCAGCTGCCGCTGGGCCTAGCCCGGGGTGTGGACCTGGGGACTCCCCAGAAGGGCCCGAGGGGGAGGTTCACGGAGCGTCGGCGGAAGGCCCACAGGATGCTAAAGCTTTATTACGGCCTCTCGGAAGGGGAGGCGGTGGGACTCCCCGCCAGTTCCGACCCCCTGGACCCCACTGATCTGAACGGGGCGCACTTGGACCCGGAAGTTTACCTAGACAAGCTGCATAGAGAGTGCCCTCTGGCCCAGCTGATGGACAGTGAGATGGACATGGTGCGGCAGATCCTGGCTCTAGACAGCGACACGCAGACCCCGGTCTATGACAACTACCACCAGTTCATCCCAGCCACAGAAATTGACAAACAGCATAAAACTGTATGAGGAATTTCAGGAGACCCAGAATTTCCCAAATAACCTTATAAAAGAAGAACAAAGTTGGAAGACTCACAAAAATATATATATACATATATATATATATAAAGTTTTGTTTTCGTTCTGTTGAGAATATTTAGTAATTTCTATTGTGATTTTTCCTTTAACTCATGAAAGGATATTTTTAATTTTCCACATGTATGCTTATGGTTAGCTATCTTCTTGCTGTTGACTTCTAATTTTATTGCATTATGGTCAGGAAAACGTGGTCTGGGTAATGTCAATAGTATAGTGGATTTTTCTGAAACTTATTTATGGCCTAATATGTGGCCAGTTCTTTTGGATTTTTTTTGTTTGTTTGTTTGTTTGTTTGTTTTTTGGCAAATGTGCCACATGTGGTTAAAAGGAATATGGATTATTTGTTTTTTCAGGAGAGTTTTTATTTTTAAATAGATAAGGTTCTCAGTGTAATTGAAATCTAGCTTCAATTAACAATATGCTAGATCTCTCAAACCTTAGGATATTAGTCAGTGTAACACCAGACAATGCTGCTGAGACAAATAAACCCTGAACTCTTAGTGTGTTGGCACCCATAGCATAGTCTGGTGCAGGGCAGGGGATTCTCCTTGGGGGCCCTTGTCCAACAGTGATTCAGAGATTCTGGAGGTTTCCATCTTTTCATTCTGCTATCTCAGAGTTTTTCTCTTGTTGCTATATGGATAGGAAGAGAGGGAACATAGCTCACACTTGCCTTTGATAACCTTGGCCCAGAAGTGATTTCTTACATTTCTATTTGTGGAAATGCAGTCACATAGTTCCAAACTAACTGCAAGGGAGGCTGGGAAATGTAGTCTTTCTGCCTGTCCAGGAAGCAGAACGGTGTGAACACAGCATTGTCTTTGGCACACTATGCATGTGCTAAAGAGTTCTTACTCTTATAGGAGGTTTGTCTGTCCTGTGTAACTTTCTCAGTTTTTGCTTAGATAGTTTCAGGCAATGTTGTTTGGTGCATTCAGCTTGATGATTATTATGTCCTCTTAGCAAAGTAGTCAAGATTCCCATCAGTTTGAACGAAAGTGTTTTACAGATAGGTCAGGAAATGTTAATACTTTAAAAGGCCCTGCTATTCCTCCACTCTACAGATAAGAACAACAGAGTCCTAGAGAGAGGAGGTCATAGGTCTCATTCATGAGTGGCAGAATTGAAACCAACATGGCAGTAACTTTGCCTTTCCCCCATCATGTTATTCTCCCTCTATCTTCACTCTGCTGATTTCTTCACTTGCTCCATACAGACCTCCCAGTGCCAAGTATATAAGTGTGTCCAGAATTGGCGGGTTCTTGGTCTCGCTGACTTCAAGAACGAAGCCACAGACCCTCATGGTGAGTGTTACAGTTCTTAAAGGTGGCGTGTCTGGAGTTTGTTCCTTCTGATGTTCGAATGTGTTTGAAGTTTCTTCCTTCTGGTGGGGTTTGTGGTCTCGCTGGCTCAGGAGTGAAGCTAAGGACCTTCGCGGTGAGTGTTACAGCTCTTAAGGTGGCACGTCTGGAGTTGTTCATTCCTCCCGGTGGGTACGTGGTCTCGCTGGCTTCAGGAGTGAAGCTGCAGACCTTCCCCGTGAGTGTTACAGCTCATAAAGGCAGTGTGGACCCAAAGAGTGAGCAGCAGCAAGATTTATTGCAACGAGGGAAAGAACAAAGTTTCCACAGTGTGGAAGGGGACCCCAACGGGTTGCCACTGCTGGCTCGGGCAGCCTGCTTTTATTCTCTTACCTGGCCCCACCCACATTCTGCTGATTGGTCCATTTTACAGAGAGCCGAGTGGTCTGTTTTGACAGGGCGCTGACTGGTGCGTTTACAATCCCTGAGCTAGACACAAAGGTTCTCCACGTTCCCACTAGATTAGCTAGATACAGAGTGTCCACACAAAGGTTCTCCAAGTCCCCATCAGAGTAGCCAGATACAGAGTGTCGATTGGTGCATTCACAAACCCTGAGCTAGACACAGGGTGCTGATTGGTGTATTCACAAACCTTGAGCTAGATACAGAGTTCCAACTGGTGTATTTACAATCCCTTAGCTAGACATAAAGGATCTCCAAGTCCCCACCAGAGTAGCTAGATACGAATGTCGATTGGTGCATTCACAAACCCTGAGCTAGACACAGGGTGCTGATTGGTGTGTTTACAAACCTTGAGCTAGATACAGAGTGCCAACTGCTGTATTTACAATCCCTCAGCTAGACATAAAGGTTCTACAAGTCCCCACTAGACTCAGGAGCCCCGCTGGCTTCACCCAGTGGATCCCTCACAGGGGCAGCAGGTGGAGCTGCCTGCCAGTCCCGCGCCGTGCGCCCGCACTCCTCAGCCCTTGGGTGGTCGATGGGACTGGGAGCCTTGGAGCAGGGGGCGGCGCTTGTCCGGGAGGCTCTGGCCGCACAGGAGCCCGCGGAGCGGAGAGGCTCAGGAATGGCGGGCTGCAGTTCCCGAGCCCTGCCCCGCGGGGAGGCAGCTAAGGCCCGGCGAGAAGTCGACCACAGCAGCTGCTGGCCCAGGTGCTAAGCCCCTCTCTCCCCGGGGCCGACAGGGCCGGCCCGCAGCTCCTAGTGCGGGGCCGCCAAGCCCACGCCCAACTGGAACTCCAGCCGGCTGGCAAGCGCCGCGCGCAGCCCCGGTTCCGGCTCGCGCCTCTCCCTCCACACCTCCCCGCAAGCTGGGGGAGCCAGCTCCAACATTGGCCAGCCCAGAAAGGGGCTCCCACGGTGCAGCCGCGGGCTGAAGAGTTCCTCAAGTGCCGCCAAAGTGGGAGCCCAGGCAGAGGAGGCGGCGAGAGCGAGCGAGGGCTGTGAGGGCTGCCAGCAGGCTGTCACCTCTCATAAGGAGTGATTAATCTGAGCTTCTCCAGAAAGTCCATTCCTGGTAGGCACTGGGAATAAGAAATCTCAGAGTATAAAATAACATCAAGTGGTAGCGCTTTTGTGAATGGCTCCCAAATTAGTTCCTTTACCTTTTTTTTTTTCTTTCATGAAGCGCAGTTGCACAAAACACGCTTAGCCTGAGATGAAGCACATATTAGAGAAAGGTTCTCTCTATAGCATTACCTATTACTCTAATGAGCATGAAAAAGAGGAGAAGGGACATGCTCTCTCTAGCTATTATTACCTCCACTATAGAGTTGACATACACAAGCTCATTATTGCATTATGTTTTATTCAACAAAATAACTTTAATGTTGTAGCTTAAATTGAATTCACTAGAACATCTTTATCTCCAGCATAATGTGCCTCAAGTGTCTTCTTGGTGCCTGAATTTTCTCCAGAATTATAGTGCTGAAGCTATGGAAATGGTGAAATTATATGCAATCTGCAAAACAATGTGGCTATAACATGGTAATTGGCCTTCCACATAATTAAAGGAACATTTCCTCATCAGAGCTGTTCCATCAGAGACCCTAAGGCCATCGTTGCACAAATCACCCACTTAGGAAAACCTTTATTCCCAGTAACCTATAAAAATCTGGTTATGCAAACAGATTTGCTTATTTGGTAACATTAATGGCTCCTCATAGTTAAAAAGTCATCAAGGTGATTGACCTATAATCTGTTTCCTCTGTGACCAAGTGTCATTTTTATTTTGACAGCTGGGAGACTTTTGACTCTTTCACAGCTGGCATGAAGGCACAGGAAAGGAAATCTCAAAAACCAACAACCTGTGTATTCCCAGCCTATTAATCAGTAGAAAATCACTTCAACTGGATTAGGTTCTTGTACCTGGCAGAAAGGCTCTTATGGACATTGAAATTGGATTTTTATACTTGATATGGCACCTCCTTGAGTCAGATCAGATTCGTGTTTGATAGACTCTCGCTGAAAAATTTCTCCAGGGTCTGTGCAGTAGCTAAAGCCTTTTTGTTGTTGTTGTTTTAAAAGCAGCATTAAGTGTTTTCATTAAGACCTTCCCAGCAGTTATTTTATTGTGAATATGGTCTTTAGCTCTGGTCCTGAATAACTCACACGGAGGAAACCTCTAACAAGTGTTTTATTGGAAGATGTCCCATGGATGGTTGGTTTTAATAACAAATCTCTTCCCTTTTTCTGTCCCCTGTGTTCTATTCTCCTTTCTCTACACATTATTCAGGGAGGATTCACCTGTTCGCACAGTCCTTTCCTCTTTATTTCCATTCCAGAGCTCTCTGTGTAACTCCAGGCTGATGAATCCGACTGCCCAGTTGTTATCTCCACTTGGCTGTGTGTCTTGCATTGACCTCATCTTACCTTTCCTCTCCTGATTTCCTCTTCTGCCTGGGCTCACCACCATCCACCAAGCTTCCAAAACACCTGGGCCTCATCCTGCATTCCTCCCTCTTTCTCAGTTAAGTTAGTCTACCCTCTCCTCTCCATCTTCACTGCCACAGCCTTGGTCCAGCCAACCATCTTGTCTCACTTGGTGTATTTCAGCCTCCTACCTGGTCTACTCAGCTCCCACTCTCCTCCAGCCAGACTGCCCTTTTTATAGCACAAAGTGGATCATTACTCCCCTGCCTACAAACATCTACTGTCTCGCTTTGTCTACAGGACAAACATGACAAACAGCCGTTATGATTTGGCTCCAACTTACCTCTACATTAGTCACTTTTTACAATTATATGAACATCTCTCAGCTCCGCACCCTCTCACTTCTCAATTTTTGCACATGCTCTTCCCTCTGCTGGGAATGATCTTCCATACCTCTCCTATCGACCTGGCTAAGTCCTACCATTTTCTAGTCTTCAACTTAGGAGTCCTGTGATGGAGAAGTATTTCTGACCACCTGATATAGATTGGATGCCCACCCACCTCCTGGCTTTTTTTTTTTTTTTGATGGAGTCTCACTCTGGCCATCCAGGCTGGAGTGCAGTGGCACGATCTTGGCTCACTGCAATCTCTGCCTCCCGGGTTCAAGCAATTCTCCCCCCTCAGCCTTCTGAGTATCTGAAATTACAGGTGCCTGCCACCACACCCAGCTAATTTTTTTGTATTTTTAGTAAAGACAGGATTTCACCATGTTGGCCAGGCTGTTTTTGAACTCCTGGCCTCAAGTGATTCACCCACCTTGGCCTCCCAAAGTGCTGGGATTACAGGCATGAACAACTGCAACTGGCTGATTGGCTGCCCCTTCTATGTGCCCCCATTGCCCCAGGCATACTGTCACCATAACTCTTACCATTCTGAGTTGAAAATGATTTTTTTTTTTTTTGCTTTCTATTTCTCTCATTAAATGCAAAGCTCATTGAAAAGAGGATGGTGGTTGTTCACTGTTGTACTCCTAACCTTTGACTCAGTGTCCTGAGGTCTGCTCTAGAGCTGTGCACACATGTTCAGACACTGGAGCACATCTTGTCTAGCACCTCTTTTGAGGTGACTTGGAGAAAAGTCAGTAGGTACTTCCCGAAGGATGAAACAGAAGCTTCCCCTAAATTAGGAGTTCTTCAACTTCAGCCTGCATTGGAATCCTCTGAGAGCTTGTTAAAAATACAGTCTCCTAGAGCCCACTCTTCAAGAGTCAGTGAGCTGCTTCATCATCAAAATATATACATAATCCAGCCGGTCTTCAGCGGCAGCCTGGTCTGAGCCACTGTGGATTCCCACTGCAGAATCTCCCTGCTGGTCTCCTTGCTTCTGCTCTTACCTTCTTACCATCCATTCAGGTAGCCAGGGTGATCCTTTTTAAAAATGTTTTTAAATTTTTTTGAGATGAAGTCTCACTCTGTCGCCCAGGCTGGAGTGCAGTGGTGCTATCTCGGCTCGCTGCAGCCTCTACCTCCTGGGCTCAAGCCATCCTCCCACCTCAGCCTCCTGGGTAGCTGGGACCACAGGCATACACCACCACACCCGGCTGATTTTTGTATTTTTTGTAAAGACAGCGTCTTGCTATGTTGCCCAGGCTAGTCTTGAACTTCTGTGTGCACCCACCTCAGCCTCCTGCATTTTTAGGAATCCCCTCTTGTAGGGATTTTGATGCAGAGGCCTGGGTGCCTCGTGTCTCCTCCCATCTCTCTCTGTCTTTCTGTCTCTGTCTCTGTCTCTGTCTCTCTCTCTCTTTCTCTTTGCCTTATAGCTGCCCTGGGGACTAGATTCTGCCTTAGAAATCCCTCTGACTCCTGTTTGCTTTTACACTGAGGCTGCTTTAAGTTGCACCTTGATCTGAAGTCTTGGGCTTCTGTTCCTATTGCTTGCTTTCGTTGGAAGGGCCATGCAGCTTCTTCACAAATTGCAAAGGGACCCACGAGTTTCCAAGACCCAATCAACCAAACCAGATGACAAACAAGGATGCAGTCCACAGCTGGGGAGACAGATTTCATGTCCACACAGACACTCCAAGATGCTGAACTGAAATCCACCCCGAAACCTGTTTTCTCTCTAAGTTCAATGTCACCTGGGGGCTTGCAGGGCAGGGCTGGTGACCATTCACAGAGCAAAGATGCTTTGAAATGTCAACTGAGAATGGTGTGGTGGTTGACAGATGGCACATCAGAGCATAGATTAACATGGAAAGAGAAACTCACCCCTTGGGGGGAGTGTGTGAGGCTGGCAGCCACAGAGAGGGCTTTTCCTGCGAGTTCTCGCATAGATGCAAAGAGCCAAGAGGTTTTGCTTTCTGAGACTGAGTGGAACCATGTTCCTCCCTGCACGTTGCCGCTCTGCAGCAAATGTTTGTTCCTGTTGCATTGATTAAGAGTGCTTACCAGGCCAGGCGCGGTGGCTCACACCTGTAATCCCAGCACTTTGGGAGGCCGAGGGGGGGAGATCCCAAGGTCAGGAGATTGAGACCATCCTGGCTAACACGGTGAAACCCCGTCTCTACTAAAAATACAAAAAATCAGCCGGGTATGGTGGAGGGCGCCTGTAGTCCCAGCTACTTGGGAGGCTGAGGCAGGAGAACGGCATGAACCCAGGAGGCGGAGCTTGCAGTGAGCTGAGATTGCGCCACTGCACTCCAGCCTGGATGACAGAGCAAGACTCCGTCTCAAAAAGAAAAAAAAAAGTGTTTATTGAAGGAGTTTGAAGGGAGTAGTGACAGTGTGAGTTATGGCCCTGCCAGCTACCAGTGGAGCCAGCTGCTCTGTACAGCTTACAAGGGTATTTTGAAAAGTGGCTCAGCCAGCCAGGAGTGACTGGGTGTAAAAGTTGCTGCCACAACATCTTGTAGCCTGATTGGGGCCGTGTTTGCAGAACCCCTAAACCACTATATTTGTTCAGACTTAAAAATAAGCTTACTTTTTTTGTTTGTTTTGTTTTGTTTTATGAGACGGAGTCTTGTTCTGTCGCCCACTGCAACCTCTGCCTCCTGGGTTCAAGTGATTCTCCTGCCTCAGGCTCCCGAGTAGCTGGGACTACAGGCGTGTGCCATCATGACCTGCTAATTTTTAATAGAGACGGGGCTTCACCATGTTGGCCAGGATGGTCTGATCTCTTGACCTCGTGATCTGCCGGCCTCAGCCTCCCAAAGTGCTAGGATTACAGGCGTGAGCCACCGTGCCTGGTCAAACATAAACTTGCTTTCTTACCTCTTCTGCTGAACTCTATTTGCTGCTTTTCCCAAACGTCTTTATCCAGAAGAGCTTTTAGCAACAAAGTTACCCAATGCCCTTCCCTAGTCTCTCCTTACAACTGGCTCTCAGGGGGGAGGGGGTAGGAGGAAATCCTTGACAGAACCAATTTACATGACTGTTTGGAGGACTCTGGCTAGCCCCAGGAGGTGTTTGCATTTTTAAATTGGTTACTAGTGTCAGAATGTTTCATGAGGAAGAGCACAGCCTCTACGTTGGATGCCCTGAATTGGAATCTCAGCATTGCCACTTTGTATATAAGCAGAGGATGGATTTGGGGACCCAATGGATGTAGCATGACATGAACTTGCACCAACGTTCCCCTGACCTCCAAAATGCCTATTCTGACGGGTAGACCCTAGTCTCGCCCTAGTGCCAGTTCAGAGCCTGTGTCCAGTGATCCTGCACAGGTCTCATTAGTTCCTTTTCCGCTGTTCAGTCATCCTGGTAAAAGGCTGTGTATTCCTTTGGGGGCAGGCTGAGAGAAAGATTGACAGTATAAATTTTTGGCAGTGGAGCAGAGTCCTTTCTGGAGGCGACCTGGCTTCCCATTCGGACAAGGTCCTGTGGGTCTGTGAACTGGCTTATGTCTGGGAATTCACTGGGGACTGTGACTCTGCTTTTATGATTCAGATTAGACTTCCGCTCACCTGACCTAGAACTCTTCTACAAACACAGATCAAGTAAAAATGTGGCAGGCTTCCTATCTATTTCACTTCTAGGAATGCCATGATCAGCTGGCACCATAGGTCTCTGTGAGTCAGGCTATTCTGGTTGCAGCTTTAACTCTGCTGTCCTTTGTGGTAACTGCGTCCACCTTGCCTTTGGGGATTGAGTGCTGCGGTCACTTGGCCCTGGCCCCTGTAGTGTGCCTATGTCACTTACCCTCTTTATACCTCAGTCTCCTCCTCTGTAAAATGGGCATCCTAATCGCACCCACCTTCAGGGCTGCTGTGAGGTATAGATGGATTAGCATATGGAAAGTAATAGAAGAGGGTCTCAAAGCCCATGTGTCGTTAGCAGAATTATTTCGTGACACGGGACAGTTGGAAGAGAGAGGAAGGTGCTGAGCACACCCATGTGCTCTCCCACCAGTTTTTCCTGAGCACCTACTATGTGCTGCCCACTGTGAGAGCTGTTAGGGTTGAAATAGGGAGCACAGCAGGGTAGGGGCCGCCACCAGGAGCTTAGTGGGGAGACCATTGTGCAACATGTTTCCAGCGCTTGGGGTGGGGAAGCTCAGGGACTACAGGGGCCTAGGATCCTGGGCAGAATCATGGAAAGGACACAGCCTCCCCAGCCTCTCCTGCCTCCAATGCCTCCCTGGCCTCCTCTGCTTCCCTGGCTTCTCCTGCCTTCCCCTGTCTCCCCGGCCTCCCCAGTCTCCCCTGTCTCTCCTGCTTTTGAGGTAGGCCGGGAGCTGCTGGTGCTCACTTAGCCTGTCCTGGACTCTGGGTGTAGCACCTCGATATCCAGAAAATACCCCCGGGTTCAGCTCATCACACAGCCAAGGAAGGAGCTCCACACTGACACTAAGGGTGCATCCTGGGCTCATTCATCAGGGCATGCCTCCAAAATATTTCTCCACGTCTCCTCCCTTTGCCCACTTGCATTGTCTCTGTGCCTGAACCCCGACTGGGGGCCTGCAAGGATCCCCTATCTCCTCTGTCCCTGCACGGCTGGGTCCCAGGCAATCTGTCAGCCCACCACACCTCTCTCCCTTTGCCCAGCACGCTCCAGCCCCACAGTCCTCTTTCTGCTTCTTTCCCAGCCTCTGGGCTTTTGCACACGCTGTTCCCTCTGCCTGAACACGCTCCACTGGGCTGAGAACAACTCTCTGAGACCTCTCTCAGCTGTTGCTTCCTTTGGAACAGCCGCTGCTGCTGTCCCTCTCCCAGCTCCAAAACCTGCTGAGCCTCCTGTCTTTTTCAATTCTCATGCACCCAGCACTTCTCCCTGGCCTCCTTTTGCCCAGTTGACAATGTCCATTCTCAATGCCTTGTCACCCAGCGCTGAGCCCCACTGGGTGAAGGCAATGCCTGTCATGTTCACCGCAATATCCCCTCCCCCATCACCACACCTGGTCCACAGTGATGCTCAAAAAAGATCTGTTGGTAGGCAATGCGAAGGTGCATTCATGCCATCCTGCAGGCGGAATTCTCCACGAGTTTTGAGCAGCGTCGGTTTTCCCACCACCTCCAAATCATGCAAGACACAGGGTAAGAGCAAAGACAAGGTGGCTGTGGCCGATGTCCACCCTCTCGGGACGTCCCTTCTCTTCTCTCCTCCTTGGGCAGGGAGACCATCGGGGTGCAACCTGGCTGGGGCGGGGAGGAGGTGCAGGGCCTGGCCAGAGCGGGCCTGGCCACGGGCAAGGGACAGCGACCGCCTGGACGGGGGCAGGTGAGCGCGGCGCAGGCCCCGGCCCGCCGTGTCCGCGGTGCGCACGAGCGGCCAGCAGAGGGCGGCAGAGAGCCAGGAGCGGCCCGCGGAGGAGCCCGCGCCGGCCACGAAGCTCAGCTCCGCGCCGCGCGGACCCACCGAGCCCGCGCTCAGACGCTCCAGCTCCGCCGAGAGGCCGCTCGCGCCGGGTCCTTCCTCTTCCCCAAGTGCAGGCAGAGCCCCCGGAGCCATGGCCAGCCCTTCCGGCAGCTCCGAAGCCACTGGCAAGCCCCGAGGCAGGGATGGCCGGCCCAGGAGGGAGGAGGACGACGTCCCTCCCGAGGAGAAGCGGCTGCGCCTGGGGCTGGAGGGGGGAAGCGCACAGCCCGAGGACTGCGAGGACGGGGAGGACGCCCCGCGGCCGGGCAGGGAGGAGACCGGCACCCAGACAGGTGGCGACGGCAGAGGAGTAAGTGACGCGGGCGCGGGGGTCCGGGGGTGCCGGGGGCGCGGGGTAGGGGCGGCGGGAGGCTCCGTGGCCGGCCCCGGGTTGAAGTTGGTAACTGAGCGGCAACTTCGGCGGGCGCGGAGTGACAGCTCGTGACGGCCTCCCAGACGCCAGCTGCCCCTACTCCGCTGTGTGGCTTCGACTTCCTGATTCTCCCACGACGTCCCTGGGCGGGAGACCCGCTGGACTCTGCGGCTGGCCAAAAGGGGAGGGGAGCCCCGCGTCCTGGGGGCCCCCAGCAGGGGAAGGGGCGGAGGTTGCGCTGGGCATCGTGTCTGGGGCATCTCTCTGGGACTCTGTCGGTCCCACCCGGCGTGGGGCTTGTGGTGGGGGTAGTGGGGAAGTCCCTGGTGCCAGGCTTGGCCAAGCCCTGCTCTGCTGGGCTGCGGGCTGGCGGCGCTCACCCAGCTCCTCACTTGCCCCGCATCTGCCTGTTTTTCTTCCCTTTCTGGTTGGGCAGCGACAGTTCAGAGGAGGCAGATGGCTTCCATCCCAGAAATCGCTCTCCTCTTTCCACCCCTACAGAGAGGGACAGAGAGGCAAAGTTCCTTGCATCCCCTGGGGCGCTGTCCCTGTGAGCTCCGGGTGTCCTGCACACGTGGGCCCCTGAGTCACCCGGACTGTGTGTGTGGGATTTGTCTCCGTGGCCAGCCTGGCCTTGTGGGGTTCACTTTCTGCTTTCCTACACCAGCTCTTCCTGTGTGGCTTTGCTGGCCTTCCTCTAGGGAGGCACATGGGTTTGGAGGGCAGATGAGGGCCCGCTGGAGAGCTGTACCCCTCAGTGAGGGCCGCCACCTTGATGGTTTTTGATGGATAATGGGGTTGACCTCTTTGTTCCTTCCACATGTTTTTATGTTTGACCATTTGCTCAGCTGAGCTTGTCTTAATAATTTGATTCGTGGTTAATGAGCCCCACATGGAGAGAGGGTGACCTTCATTCTGAACCCATTTAGGCAGCACGGGCAGCCCTCCTCGCTGTGGCCGGCATCAGAGCCCTACTTGTCCAGTCTTGGGGTTGCTCGCGGATGCTGTCTGGGAGGCTTGCTCACGGTGACATCCTCATCTCCCCGTGCACGTTACCGCATTCAGAGCTTGGGTCACCTGGACACTGAACTCAGGTGAATTTTCTCTGAGATCCCGGGAGAAGGAGGACAGTTCTCTGGAAGGTTTTCCAGGGCCGATCTCAGAAAGGATGAGAAGGGAGAGGTCCTGGCTGGGGACACAATTACAGTGGCAGTGTAACGCCGGGAAACTTTATTGCGTGAAGTCCCACTCACTCCCTCTACCTCCCTCTTTTACGTGGACTCTGCCAAAGACCAGGATACCAGAATGCAGCGGAGTGACCAAGTGTAGTGGGACCTTGGGAACGTGAATCTGGAGCCAGGCAGCTGGGGTTTGCATCCTGGTTCTGCCACTCCTTAGATGGCTGACATGGCACACGCCACTTACCCTCCGTGAGCCTTACTGTCTTCAGTGGCAAATGGATCTGTCAACAGGCCACATTGCCTGGGGCTGTTACTGCTGAGATTAAGGGAAGCTCGTCCATAGAAGCTCTTAGCGTTGTACCTGGCACATAGTGTATGGTGAATAAATGGGACTTAGGACTGAAACTTATGCCTTGGTGTGTTTTTGCAGTGATGTTTTGTTCTGGGGCGCATCACAAGAGACAAGGTTCTTGGCCAGGCGTGGTGGCTCAAGCCAATAATCCCAGCACTTTGAGAGGCCTAAAGGGGAGGATCGCTTGAGCTCAGGAGTTTAAGACCAGCCTGGGCAACGTGGTGAAGCCTCATATCTACCAAAAAAAAAAAAAGAAAAAAAAAAAAAAAAGCCAGGTATGGTGATGTGTGCCTATAGTCCTAACTACTTGGAAGGCTGATGTGGGAGGATTGCTAGAGCCTGGAAGGTCGGGCTGCAGTGAGCTGTGGTCATGCCACTGCACTCCAGCCTGGGTGACAAAATGAGACCCTGTTTCAAGGAAAAGACAGAGAGAGAGACAGACAGACCCACAAGAATCTTAAGCCAGAATGTCCATGTTAAAATGCTTTCTGGAGGCTAGAAGGATGTTATATTGATAAAGAAATATTTAAAAGGCAGAAACCCCACTGAATTTTCTGGTCCACAGAGGGAAATGGGAATCCCATGATGTGAAGGATGATGGAGGAACTGAACACAAACCATCCTTGTTTCCCGCATCTGAACATGGTACCCTCTTTTCACGGTGCCTCTATCTGCTCAGTCCGGCGGCCCCTCGAAAAGAGGGAATCTTGATTTTCAAACTTAAAATTTGGCCCAAAGCCCACTGCTGCCCACAATGCCCGCCAGACACATTCCTCTTCCTTTTTAGTTTCTATGGGAATACTCTCTTTGAAGAACCCATGAAGCTGTGTCAGGCTGGTGTGAGCATCAGCAGTAATTTCTTTGAGGAGGAGAGCCCATTTCTTCACTCTCAGGCCATGTCTGAGTGGATCAAGAAGAACAGAGTGCCCTTTTATGAGATTTTGTCTGTGTAGACCATTAGCTTGGCAAAAATGTCAAAACCATCCTCGTTCTTTAATGGCAGATTATTTTGGACTTTTCTCTGCAAGAAGCAGCCTGGGCGTTCAGATGCTTTTAAGGATAAAATGTTCTTTCTCATCACCAGGCCTGGTGCTCTGGATGGCTGAGGTTTTAGTGGGACTGGTTGTCCCTTGGACTGGCTCCCAGGCTGTGCTCTTGTGGTTGGGTGGCAACGGGTTGCTTTATTCGCTGGTGGCTAGAGGATGTTTTAGCACATAAATCGGTCCCCCAAGAGCCCCTAAGTGCCAAGTCCTGTTGCAGGGCATGTGTTTATGGTGGAGAGATGGGGGGGTGGAGGGTGGGGGGTGGGAGGCATTGATTTCCTGCCAATATCAGACGTTTCACAGGCTTCTTGTGTATCCACAAACACCCACCCCATTGAGAAGGCCTAGAAAACCTGGCCCTCCCCAAGCCTTTATTGACTGCTTGTGAATGATCCCAGGGTGTGTCTGACCCCCAGCTCCTCCTGGAGGGAGAGAAATGTCTCTCCTAGGTATCTGGTTATCTACCTCAACCATTTGCTGAGTCTTCCCCAAGACCAGGCACCTTGGCAGAGATTTCTGGGTTGTCAGTCGGAACCGAGCATTCAAGGGTAATAACTCATCGGAGTCCCTGAAATCCCTGATGGATGCACCAGGTAAAAGCATCCAGGGTTGAAACCAGATGAGGAAGGTTATTGTCAGCCTGGGCCTCCTGTAGAGATGCATCCACCTTGCAGGTATTTTCCCTTCTTGCTGAGGAGAAACCTGGATTTCTCAGCTTTGGCACAGTGACAACACTTGGGGTGAGACCATTAGTGGTGGTGGTGGCGGGGCCGTCCTGGGTATTGTAGGAGGGTTAGCAGCATCTCTGCTCTCCATCCTCTAGGTGCCTTCTACCCTCCCAGCTCTGGCTACCCCAGATGTCTCCAGGTGGTTTCAAATGCCATGGAGCAAGGGAGTGGTACGTGAGCAAAACCACCCCAGTTGAGAGCCATTGGTCTACGCTTGTGGAAATGTTTGAGGGTGAGAGTGTGGAGCTTGGGTCCCTGCTGTACCCTTTATGAGCAATGCGGTCTTGGAAAATTACTACTACTCCAGGGGCCTCAGTTTTCTCATCTATAAAATGGAGATAAATGAGATACACTTTCATAGGAAGGTTATATGGGATTTACTGAGCTAATAAGACAGTACATGGAAAATGCTGCGCATAACATTTATTTATTTTTATTTTTTTTAAAGATGGAATCTTACTCTGTTGCCCAGTCTGGAGTGCAGTGGCATGACCTCCGCTCACTACAACCTCCACCTCCTGGGCTCAAGTGATTCTCCTGCCTCAGCCCCCTGAGTAGGTGGGATTACAGGTGCCCAGCAGCACACCCAGCTAATTTTTGTATTTTTAGTAGAGATGGGGTTTCACCATGTTGGCCAGGTTGGTCTCAAACGCCTGACCTAAGGTGATCTGCCTGCCTCGGCCTCCCAAAGTGCTGAGATCACAGGTGTGAGCCACCACGCTGGCCTGGGCATAGCATTGTAACACAGACAAAGCACAAAATACTTGGGCAATATCTTTTTACATTTGGCTTGTCTAGACTCCATCCTCCATCCCCTCATGCACTGCTGCGGTGCAGACCAGAATATCACCCACCTGGACTGCAGAGTGGATTTGGGTGGCAACTTGGCTTTCTGCACAAGACTTGCCTGTTCCCCACCACATCCCCCTGGTTCTCAGGGTCCATGATTCCTGGAGGCAGGGATGTGGGCAGGCAGGGCAAGTGGCCCACCCAGTTCATTCCCATGCTGGGGACCTGCAGAGCTGGCTGTCTGAGTCAGGGTGTTTGGATCAACATCTGGGTTTCTGGATTTCCGTTTGAGCACAGCTGGACTACACAGGCTGAAGCTCTCTCTCCGGAGATATAGATATTTCCCTGGCGACGATATTTCAAGCTGACATGAAGACCTGTCCACCCGCTGGAACGTGGTGTGTCTGCCGTGGCGCTCTTGTAATTTGTGAGGCAGGCTCCTGAGGAATGCAGTGCGTAAGTGGGAAATGGTGGGAAGTTCTCGCATCCCCCCGGCTGAAAGTGCTGCCTGAGCAGGTTGGTGGACGGTCCTTTGAGCAGGAAGAAGACACGGAGCACATTCCTGTTAGCTACGACAGAGAGGGGCAGGGTACACACTGAACATTTCAAACCCCTGCGGAGAAGCAAGTCTTGCTGTGCTGGGAGTACTTGTGGAGTGGGGGCTGTGTTGCCCTGGGCTTTAATTATTTCAGGAACATTTAACCGCAGGGCCGGCAGGCTGGATCTTGTTATGTGTTTCTCAGTTGGAAAGACTTTGGACCATAGGGAAATGTCTTCTCAATTCTTTTAATTTCATTAAGGTGGTCATTTTTCTTCTTGTGGCCTCTGGTATGTGACACAGAACTCAAAGGGACAGGAAGGAGATGAGTTGGAGGCTGGGACAGGGGTCCCTGTCAGGGATGCTGGTGACTCACATGACGGTGTTGATGTGTGGAGTCCGGTGCCTGGTTTGGGGAATGTTCGCGGGATATGTGCCAAAGGACTGAAGGACCTATCAGGTACCGGAGGTGAATGGTCAAGTCTGATCTCAGGGCTGACAGTGTCAGGCAAGGACAGGAAGTTGACGCTGGACTCATTGGCTGAGGTTGCTTGGGAGCCAGGGGGCAATGTGTGCCAGGACAGATGGGTCTGGGGCTAGGAAGGCAGGTTTGGGCTGGAGCCTCGGGCTTGGGAGGCATCCCGGGTAGACAGTGGTTGAGGCTGTGGAAATGACCGCGATTGCCTGGGATGAGAGTGGAGACAGACAAGATGGGGGTTTTGCTCTAAGCCTGGGGAACCCACCTCCCAGGTTCAAGGGATTCTCCTGCCTCAGCCTCCCAAGTAGCTGGGAATGCAGGTGCGTGCCACCATGCCCGACTAACTTTTGTATTTTTAGTAGAGATGAGGTTTGGCCAGGCTGGTCTCAAACTCCTGACCTCAAGTGATCGGCCCACCTTGGCCTGCCAAAGTGCTGGGATTACAGGCATGAGCCACCATGCCTGACCATTTTTAAATATTAATTTTTATGAAATATTTTCAAACACATTTTACTGTACATTGGAAAAGTCAATCATGATTTGAAAACTTTATCAAAATCCAATCAAATGTCAATTAACCATTTAATTGTGGATGGGTAAGGAGACTATTTTGACCAAAACATGTTAGAAAAATTACCACTTATAGAAATAATCTGTTTTAATGTTTTAGTTGAATTAAACAATCTTTTATATTCTGTCCAGGTGCAGTGGCTGACATCTGTAATCCCAGCACTTTGGGAGGCCGAGGCTGGTGGATCAACTAAGGTCAGGAGTTCGAGACCAGCCTGGCCAACACGGCGAAACTGTCTCTACTAAAAATAGAGAAATTAGCCAGGTGTCATGGTATACACCTGTAATCCCAGCTACTTGGGAGGCTGAGGCAGGAGAATCATTTGAACTTGGGAGACAGAGGTTGCAGTCAGCCGAGATCGCACCACTGCACTTCAGCCAGCCTGGGTGACAGGGCGAGACTCTCTTTCAAAAATAAATAAATAAATAAAATAGAATTCTGAATTTTATTTTTAATAATTATTTTTGTAAAGAAAATGTCTTGTTTTTTGGAGTTGTTGAATTTATTGAATTGACAAAAATTATGTACAAGAGGGTATACAACATGATGTGATTGAAGTATGTATACATTACGAAATGGCTAAATCAAGCTAAATAACATATCACCTCCCAGACTTATTTTTTTGTGGTGAGAACACTTAAAAAATCTACTCTGTTAGTGATTTCCAAGTGTATGATATGTTGTTATTAACTATAGGTGCCATGTTGTCCCATGGATCTCCTGAACTTATTCTTCCTCTCTAAAAATGACATTCTGTGTCCTTTGGCATCTGCCCATGTCCCCACCCTGGCAGCCATCATTCTACTCTGCTTCTGTGAACTCAACTTTTTTCTTCACTTTTTCTTTCTTTTTTTTGAGACAATTGCATTCTGTTGCCCAGGCTGTAGTGCAGGAGTGTGATCTTGGCTCACTGCAGCCTTGACCTCCCAAGCTCAATCAATCCTCCCACCTCGGCCTCCTCAGAATCTGGGAGTACAGGCATGCACCACCACGCTCCACTAATTTTTGTATTTTTTGTAGAGATGAGGTCTTGCTGTGTTATGCAGGCTGGTCTCGAACTCCTGGGCTCAAGCAATCTGCTGGCCTCAGCCTCCCAAAGTGCTGGGATTACAGGCATGAGCCACCATGCCTGGCCGAGTTCAACTTTTTTAGATTCCACATATAGGTGAGATCAGGTGGTATTTGTCGTTCTGTGCCTGGCTTATTTCACTTAACGTAATATCCTCCAGGCTCTTCCATGTCGTCTCAAATGGCAGGATTTCCTTCTTTTTGAAGGCCGAATAGTATTCCATTGTGTACATACACCACATTGTTGCTGGAAGTGTAATGGAGGCCAGCTGGGGGAGGAGTGGGAAAAGATTCACTTTAAGACTAGATGCTCCAGCATCCACCCAGGATGTGTGCAAGGAAGTGCAGGATGCTCCTGGTCTTGCAAACTGTGGTTTATGGGACTCCAAAGCCCCCATCCTTCCACGATGCTTTCTGTCCTCTTACCACATTTCCTTGGAGGAGAACCCAGCCTTGGTGGAGAGCCCTGCTCTGGCTTTGTCCCTCGGCATGAGATGGCAAAGGATGGTGCCGCTGGGAGACCCTCACTTCTGCAAACTGGGGGCTGTTTGCCTTCTCCATTCCTCCTTCAAGTATCTGAGCAGCTCCTGTGTGCCAGCTGCTGGTCTACGAGATGGATGGGCCCTTGGAGATCACCTGTAGCAGAGGAGGCAGGCTGTAGCCCCCAGGCCAGAACCAGCCCCTTGCCTGTTCATACAAATAAAGTTTTATTGGAACACAGCCACACCCATTTCAGTGCATATTGTCTGTGGCTGCTTTCCTGCCACTATGGAGAGTTAAATAGTTGGGACAAAGACCTATGGCTTGCAAAGCTGCACTATTTACCATCTGGCCCTCAAGAAAAAGGAAAAAAAATGCTGGTCCTTGTACCCTGACAGTCTTAGGTTAACAGGACTTTGTACCACCCTGACGTCCCAGGGGGCCATGAGTCCAGCCACCCTTGAAATGTGCACAAGTCTGGGCTAGGGTTGCAACAGGTGAGTCCCAATTTTGCAGGTCTTTGGTATCAGGGGCACAACCCGGGATTTTGAGTAGGGTTTCCTCACAACTGTGGCTGGGCACTGGGCTAGTGTGCTTTCTGATTTTTGTATGGGGAAGAGAAAGGGGGGAGGAAATGGCAACTTGTTGCCCTGTTCTAACATTTTCCTCAGATGGATCTCCAGGCAAGGGCTTGGGATCTCACCTTGCACAGCTTACAAAACCCAGTGAGGCCAGCTGTCTTGGTGCTGCCACTCTGAGGGATGGAGCCCCCAAATTACTAGGAAGGGAGATAAAAGAATGGTTTCTGTGAGCACAAGAACTGGCGTTATTGGAATTAACATTTCCCCCAAGTTTTATAACATCTAGGCATGCATATTTAAGTGTCTGCCTCAAAAGCTCTTGCTAATAACCAGATGGTGTATTTAATTTCCTTTTTTTATTCTCTGAGCAACATGCAGCTTCCTGCACAGCCCTCCTTGCAGGCAACTGCGCTGAGGTGACAGTCCTCCTGACTGCCAGCACAGATCTCCAGGGCCTCTGAGAGCCCTGTATTCTGGGGGCAGCCTTTCCCCTTCTATTCGGCCCCAGCTGGAAGGGGGCAGGTTACCCACAGCCTAGCACAGGGCTTCTGCCTTAGCTTCTCTAGGGAGTCTGGCTCACTGTGACCCTCTAGACCTCACCATCTGAGGATCAGAGCCCCGGGGCAGGAGCCAGGGCCAGGGGGCATTGGGGGGTGGTTTGAGAGTGCAGCTCTGGAGGGGGGCAGGGCAGGCCCAGGAAAAGCTGCTCGGCGGAGACTGCAAAGAGATGGCAGAGTTAGGACAAGAGGGCCGGGCATGGTGGCTAACACCTGTAATGCCAGCACTTTGGGAGGCCGAGGTGGGCGGATCACCTGAGGCCAGGACTTTGAGACCAGCCTGGCCAACATGGTGAAAACCTGTCTCTACTAAAAATACAATAATTAGCCAGACGTGGTGACACCTATAATCCCAGCTACTCGGGCAGCTGATCCACAGGAATTGCTTGAATCCAGAAGGTGGAGGTTGCAGTGAGCTGAGATTGTGCCACTGCACTCCAGCCTGAGCAACAGAGCAAGATTCCACCTCAAAAAAAAAAAAAAAAAAAAAAAGAGTCAGAACAAGAGGAAGAGGGAGGAGGAGAAAGGAGCTGTGGGGCAGCAGCCAGGACCTTAAAGGCACAGAAGAGGAAGCTTGGATTTCCAATTCCAAAGGACATGAAGACAATGTCACACACCTTTATTTAACCTGCTCCAGGTGAGGCTGGGCTTTGTGTATTTTCCTTGTTTTCCTTTTCCTTGTGTTCAGGCTGTTGTAGAAACAGGTACACAGGGGCTATGTCTAGCACCCTGTTCTGGTGGCCTTCAGGAAGCATGGAGTGCCCTGGTTTCCTTGGCTTTCTGTCTCCCTTTCCTTCTGCCACCCCTGACTGTGCACCCCACCTTGTCCCTCAGACCATTCTCCTGGAGGGGCCTGGCCAGGGCTTGTGTCCTTGCTAGTCTCTGGGGAGGAAGACTCTGTAGCTTGAAAGCCTGTTGGCTTAAGTTGCAAGGTGTAGGTGCCTGGGAGGGCACATTCATGGCCCTCTTGACTGATCCATTCATGTTTTTCTTTTTTGACTCTGTTCTACGTTGTCCCGATGGAGGGGTAAGCCCCTGCTTTCTGCCTTTCCTGCCTTGGACTCTTGCAATTGGGCCAGATGAGAGGGTCCATGTGGTCTGAGAATTCAAGCAATGCAGGCCAGGCGTGGTGGCTCACACCTGCAATCCCAGCTCTTTGGGAGGCCAAGGCGGGCAGGCCAGGAGTTCGAGACCAGCTTGGCCAAAGTAGTGAAACCCTGTCTCTACAAAAAATACAAAAGTTAGCTGGGCTTGGTGGTGCGCACCTGTAATCCCAGATATTTGTGAGGCTGAGGCAAGAGAATCACTTGAACCCAGAAGAAGCAGGTTGCAGTGAGGAGGAGGTTGTGGTGAGGAGGAAGTTGCTTTGAGGAGGAGGTTGCAGTGAGGAGGAGGTTGCAGTTTGGAGGAGGTTGCAGTGAGCCGAGATTGTGTCCCTGGACTCCAGCCTGGGCAATAGAGCGAGACTATGTCTCCAAAAACAAAAAAAACAAAAAAAAATTATATAGAAATCAAAAAACAAAACTTCCTTTTGATTTGCTTTTCTTGATCTTGCTTCTCAGAGTTAACACTGGGAAGGATTGGGGTATACCTCTCCACACCTTTTTCTTTGATTTCTTTTTCTTTTTTATTCTATGTTCTGAGATGCCTGTGCTGAGTGTGCAGGTTTGTTACATAGGTGTACATGTGCCATGGTGCTTTACTGCACCTATTCACCCATCATCTAGGTTTTAAGCCCCGCATGCATTAGGTATTTGTCCTAACACTCTGCCTCCTTTTGTCCCCCACCCTCGACGGGCCCCAGTTTGTGATGTTCCCCTCCCTGTGTCCATGCGTTCTCATTGTTCAACTCCCACTTATGAGTGAGAACACGCAGAGTTTGGTTTTCTTTTCCGGTCCGCACCTTTTTCCTGTGTGAACACAAGCACATGTATTTGCACAGAAGTGTTTATTGTAATCTTTTTTAAAAAGTAAAAATGGAATGATGCTATATATATTCTTTGGAGAAGCCTGCTTTTCAGGCAGCATGTCTTTGACATTGTCTCACGTTGGAACCAGGGTGCCACCTTCTTCTCCCAGCAGTTATTCTGACGTGTGGATGCACCAGGCTTCGTTTAACCAGCCCTGCACCGATTCGTCTTTGGATGGTTTCTGCCTTTTCCCAATCTCAGACGGTGTTCTGATGAATTTCCTCACAGACATCACTTGGTGCTCTGTGCCTGCATTTCTGTGAGATGTTCCTGGAGGTGGGCTGTCTAGGTCAGAGAGGGATCTGTGCTTAATTGGCATCCTGTGCAAAATTCCATCCAGTCATCCGGCTCCTCAAGGGCTCACATGGTGCTGTCCCCTGTAGACATCATCTTCTGCAGATGATGGCACGACCGCCTCTCTTTCTTTTACTCAAACCAGTCTGCACCCTGGTGTCCTGGGGGGGTCCAGCCCCTACCCGCTTGTCTGCCCCCACCCCGCAGTCCCCCCAGCCCCTGCTAACAGGAGCTCTGGCTTCTGAGCTCTGGCAGACTGCCTCACTCTGAGAAGTTTGCTTTCTCAAACATTCCTGGCAATGTTACTGCAAATCCCGAGGCCTGTGTTTGCCTTCTTCAGGCCTCAGTTTTCTCGTAAGTAAAATGGGCATAATGTGATGCTACTGTCTGCATCCTAGAGCTGCCATGACGGTTCAGTGAGGTCACTGTTGAGAACACGTTCACAGCGCCGGCCTTGTGCGCACTCAGCACCTGTGGGGCAGGGCTGTTGCTGATACGTGGTTGACTGTCATTGCTAGACTGTGGCTTTACCAGAGGCATTGTCTTGAGTGCCGAGCCCAGAGCCACCCCTAGTACCTGCTGTGTTTATAGAGTGATTGAGTGGCAGGGTCAGAGACTGGGGCAATGGCAGCAGAAACAGAGGAAAGAAGTGGGGCTTCTAATAGGTCCTGAACCAGTGGCCCTTGAGATGAAGCCTTCTTCCAAGGTTTGGGGCTGTGCTGTGTGTTCTAGGCCCGAGACTGGAAGCTAGGCCTGGCTGCAGCCCTGGCTGAGCTGGGAAAGTGCAGGTCAGCATCCTGCTTGATTAGGACACCTCCAAGCCCAGCTGAAACGTGGATGCCAGGTGACCCCCTGTTTACTCTGAGCCCAGACAGAGGACAGGGAAGTGTGCAAGGGTGGGGACCGTTATCACAGCCCTTCCCTCTGTAAGGCATATGGGTTTGTGCACGTGTGTGAGCACGGCCGTGGCTTCTCTGTGAGTTTCAAGCTCGAGGTTGTGTTTACGCAGGGTTAGGCTTGCCAGGTAAAATACAGGATGTCCAATTAAACCTGAATTTCTCATTAACCTTTTTTTTTTCTTTTTTTGGTGCAAATATATCCCATGCAATATGTGGGACTTGCTTACCCTAAAAAATGATTTGTTGTTTATCTGAAATTCAAGTTTAACTGGCATCCTGTCTTTTCACTAGTTACATACGAGAGTTCCGTGTGGGGGTTATCAGTGTGCATTTGTGAGTTCCCATGTGAAGGACCTCGCCAAGTGTCTATAGGTGCCAGGATGGAGATGGACAGAGAAGATCCTCTTGGGCTGCTTTAGTGGCACCTAGAGGCTGTCGGGTTGGACACTTCACCTCCAGGGGCCTAGGCAGTGCTGTCCAGCACCTGCCTGCTCCTGTCTTCTCCACGGGGGCTGAATTCCCTGCCATCTCTCTCCAAATAGGGTGGCAAGAGCTATTCCATCCGCCCCCATCTGCAGCACAGCTGCCCAGCCAGACAAGATGGCAAACAGTGTGCAGATGGCTGCAAAGCTTTCCCTAGCTCCTTCTGCAAGGGGCCTGCAGATGAAATGGAAACCCTCATCCTCACTGCCTCCGCCTTCCAGAAAACTCAGGCAACAGCCACCTGTGAATGCTGCTTTAGAAGCTTCTCCCTCCTGGTGATTAAACCACCCCAAACAAATAAAGCACTGCATTTCCACCATAAGCTTGTTCACATGCACACAGCCAATTGTCTCGGGTCTGCCCGTGTGCCTGATTCATCAGGGTGAGGGGTTCTCCTCTGAGGTGCTTGCAAAGACCTGCTTAATTTTCATCTGAAAGACTCTCTGTAGAAACCAGGCCCAGCTTTGGAAGAAAGCCCTTTCTCGCTCTTTAGCAAATTCTGTGTCATTCTTTTTTTTTTTCTTTCTTCCTTTTTGAGACGGAGTTTCACTTCTGTTGCCCGGGCTGGAGTCCAATGGTGCAATCTCGGTTCACTGCAGTCTCTGCCTCCCAGGTTCAAGCGATTCTCCTGCCTCAGCCTCCTGAGTAGCTGGGACTACAGGCACCCACAACCACACCTGGCGAATTTTTTTATATTTTTAGTAGAGAGGGAGTTTCACCATGTTGGCCAGGCTGGTCTCCAACTCCTGACCTCAGATGATCCACCTCGTCCTCCAAAAGTGCTGGGATTACAGGTGTGAGCCACCATGCCTGGCTAGAATTCTATGTCATTCTGGATACTTATCATGACTTCAAGCATCCAGGACTCTGTCAGGGGTATCCTGAGCCTGAGGTTGTATGTGTGTCCAGCTGGCTTGGAGGTTGTCTACAGGCAGGTTGAACTTGGCCTCTAAGTCCCTGGCGGCCTCACATGGGAAATACCACCAAGGAGCCTCATCCTGTGCTTTTAGGAGATAGTTTCTATTTAGTCATTGCTGAATCTGTTACAGACAGGGTCTCAATTTCTTGCAAGTCCTGTATGATGTGGGTGCTGTGATTATCCACATATTCACTTGCTCTCTCGGGCCTCTTTCAGGCTCTTGCACTTCTTTTGCTCTTTTCCTGCCACAGGGCCTTTGCACATCCTGCTCTTTCTGCCTGGAAAGATTTTCCCTCTCTCTGCCTCTTCACCTGGTCACAGTCTCATCTGACAGTGGAGTCACTACATCCTCAGGGATGCCTGGCCACACTGATTCAGTCACAGCAACCCCGTTATCTGCTCTCATGACACCACATGCCTCTCTGTGGTAGACACTAGCTCAGCTATGGCTTCCTATTTCTGTGCGTGTCATCCTTCCCCTTCAAGACGGTAGTCACCATGAGGGCCAGGGCCATGCCTGTTCCTGATTGTCATTTGTGTCTCTGGTGTTTAGTATATGCTCACCTAGAATTTGATTAATGGATGACGTCATACCCACTTTGCAGATGAGAAAGTTGAGGCTCAGGAACATTATGTAACTTGCTCGGTATTAGATAGTGATGGTTTGAAGCCATCTGGCTGCTCCCTGGGTGCACACTCTTAACCACTTCACTATGGTTCTTCTCTCATGGTAGTCCTCCAACGGCAGGAGTGAGAGACAACTTTAGGACAGGTGTAACCAGAATCCCAGGGGTTATCCTAGAAGGTGGTGTCAGGAACAGACTTGCTTATGGGCCTTCTTACTGTATTGCATAAAATACCCAGTTTTTCTGACTCGCCTTTAGTAAAGACCTTAGCAATATGTGAAGCACAGCTGTCAGTAGGAAAGGGTGGATGTTTATACTTTTTTTAAAAAGGAGTCTATATCATATTTATCTTGTGGTCTGCCATGCCGCCCTGATCTTCAGGTTCAGTTATGTAAAATTAACACTTCTTGTCTTGACTGCCTCTCTCTTACCTGTTCAGTTTCTTTTCTGTGTTCGAGATTGCTTAGAAATTTTCCCCATTACTACAGCCTGCTTCCCACCTGCATCCCCTCTGGATTTTGTCAACAACAGTTCCAGCGTTTAGTGAGGGCTGGATTGAAGGATAGTCTTGGAAAAGGCCGTGTGATGAAAGGTGAAGATACCCAATGGGCAGGCGGTCATCAGGGTTAATTCAAAGGCTGGAAGAAGGGCTGACCTGGAGGACTGGAAATGTCTTTGAGCCGAAGGTCATCTGCAGGTGGAAGGAAGAGGGTGAGACTTTTGGGGTGAACTGCAAGTATTTGATAAGATCCCTGTCCCCATGGTTGGGGAAATCTTGAGAAGCATTCTTAATGTGATGGAGGGATTAAGGAAACCCTGGCTCTGCCTGCCCAGCATGGCAGTAACATAACACAGCCAAGTTACTGATTGTTGGTTGCCCAGCTGTCATCACTCAACACCTTCTGTTAGTTATAGCTGTAACTTGCATTAGTTATCAATGCCAGTTTTGACTTTCCTAGTCAATAAAGTGTTCTGAGAGTGGCGACTAAGGCAGAGCACTACCCATAATCATGAGTATTACAGAGGTAAGCCCCCTTGCCCACCCACCTGCAGGTGAGGACACACCATAGGGAAATCACTCAATTCTTTGGAGGACCCCGAATAAATGCTCAAGTCCATCTGTTCATCTGTCTGTCCATCCGTCCACCCTTCTGTCCATCCATCCATCCATCCATCCAGACATGCATACATCCATCCATCCACCTACCCATCTATCCACCCACCCACCCATCTATCCATCCAACCCACTCTCTTATGCACCCAGCTATCATCCACCTACCCACCCACCAACCCATCTATCCATACACTCACCCATGAATCTATCCACCCATTCACTCATTCACCCATCTTTCCACCCACCCGTCCATCCATTTATCTATCCCTCCACCCATTGACCCACTCATCCATTTCTCCACCCACTCAGCCATCCCTTCACCTACTCAACCATCCATTCATTCATCCAACTTCCCACCCACCCATCTTTCCATCCACCCATCTATCCACCCATCCACCTGTGTATCCATCCATCTGCTTGTCCTTCTGTTCATTTATTCCACAAAGACTCACTAACCACCTACTAGATTCTGGGGAGGTATCTGCTTTAGTAATTGAGAACATGGTGTCTGGAATCTGATTCCCTGGGCTCAAACTGAGCTGCCTCCTAGCTAGCTGCTTGGGTAAGTTATAGAAACTGTGCTTTGATTTTCTTATCTGAAAATTGGCTATTAATAGCATCTACTCTTGCAGACATAGTGAGGATTAAATAAGATGTCACATTAAAAGTGCATCATCGACACTCAATCGAGATTAGGTTTTACCGTTCGTTATTATTTTTGGCAGATGCTGCAGATAACGTGGAGAGCATACAAAAGACACATGTTTGAACAAGTAGTGACATACGGGTGCTAAGTTCTGCAGTAGGGGAAGTGCAGAGAGCCATGGAGAGGGCCTGGCCCAATCCTGGAGCCTCAGAAAAAAGTTCCGCATTGAATTGCTGTTTTAGCTGAGACTTGTGGGAGGGTAGTAGTTGGAGATCCCAGACAGGATGTGACTGAGTTGCCAGGGAAAAATTGGGTCCCGGCACCCATGGCAGAGTTGAGTGATCCAGTCCTTCTGTCTCCTCTGGCTGGAAGTCCACCAGATCTGGGAATGTCAAGTTGAGGGAGGGGACTGACAATGATCATGACCTTCACCTGTCCTCACATGTCCTCTGTGTATCTGCAAAGCCTCTGCCTCAGTCTCCTCTTCTGGAAAGTGGGATTGGAAACCACATCTGCTTTTCCCCCAGGACTCCTAGGAAGACAAGATTAGATGGCAGGTGAGAGCTCTTTGAAAATGAAAACATTCTACTATTTGAATGCAAAGTATTCTTCTTTGCCTGTGATTTTCCCTAATCTGTGAACTCACACTGGACCTCGAAGCTGTCTATTAAAATCAAATAGCAAAGTGGCTGGGCATGGTGGCTCATGCCTGTAGTCCTAGCACTTTGAGAGGCTGAAGGGGGTGGATCACTTGAGGCCAGGGGTTCGATACCAGCCTGGCCAATATGTGAAACCCAATCTCTACTAAAAATACAAAAATTAGCTAGGTGTGGTGGCATCTGCCTGTAGTCCCAGCTACTCGGGAGGCTGAGGCACAAGAATCATTTGAGCTGAGGAGGCAGAGGTTGCAGTGAGCCGAGATGGCACCCCTGCACTCCAGCCTGGGTGACAGATCGAGGCTCTGTCGGAAAAAAGAAAAAAAAAAAAAAAAACAAAGTTAACACTTCCTCCATCTGTCCTCTAGGGGAGGCAATTTGTCAAAGATTGTTGTTGGATTTTACACACAGGGAAATCTAAGGAAGATGTGGAAACCAGACTAGGACTCTAGACTCTGGTCTCCCTGTTTACAGGGTCTTAAATGGGGGAGCCACTTTGGGTTCTTTCCACAAGATTGCTTTGTAAAAAAAACAAGAAACAAACAAACAAACAGAAATCTCAAAAAAACAGCCCTGACCTAAATATTCACAAGGGACCTTAGGCAATACCTGCAAACAAAAGTGAGTGATGAGTGGAATCTGTCATCTTTACAACTAAGACAGGTCCAGAGTTGAAGCAGGTGGAAATATCTCTAGAGACAGAGATTTGGGCACGTTTTGCCAGTTACAAATTATGAGAACTTGGGCAGGTTTACCTCTCTGAGCTTCTGTGACCTTGTGAAATTGGATGCATTGCACTAAACGTGCAGGAGGAATCCCAGCATCCTTCTGTGCACAAGGCTGGTTTCTTCCCATCCTTTTCCTTGTTCTGTCTCTCTCCTCCTCTTCAAGAGATAAATACATTTGGACCCAGTAGGGGCCTATGTTTGCAAAAGTTCCCTGGTGATTCTCATGCAGCCAGCCTGGCTCTGGCACTGAGTTCTTGGACACTTCTGGAGGCACATTTACTAGTGAGGAAGGTCACTTTGTGTTAAAGGCATGACTCATCTTCTTTCCTTTCTTCCATGAAGCAGGTGCATGGGTCGACTGAGCTGGGAGAGTCCACAGTGTCAGCCTCCCCCACGCTTCCCTCCCTCCTTATCCCTTGTGTGCTGTACTTTGTCTTGATTTCCTGTACTCTGCACCGTGGCAGGAGATGGTAAGATCTCAAAAAAATCATTTTTTGGGGAAATGGGATCAAGAGGGTTTTTGTTTGCTTGTTTGTTTGTTTGAGACAGGGTCTGTCACCCTGGAGTGCTGGAGTGCAGTGGCATGACCTTGGCTCACTGCAGCCTTGACCTTCTGGGCTCAGGTGATCCTCCCACCTCAGCCTCCTGAGTAGCTGGGACTGCAGGTGCACACCACCATGCCTGACTAATTTGTCTATTTTTTGTGGAGATGAGGTTTCACCATGTTGCCTAGGCCGGCCTCAAACTCCTGGGCTCAAGCAGTCCTCCATCCACCTCGGCCTTCCAAAGTGCTGGGATTACAGGCATGAGATGCTGTGCCTGGCCAAGGTTTTCTTTTTATTATTATTATGAAAAATTTTTAATACACATAAAAATAGACCGGTTTAATGAGCTATCATATACCCATCACATAGGTTTAAAAACTATTAACATTTGCAATATTTACTCCATTTGTTTTTCTGAAGTATTTGAAAAATAGTTTACAGTAGTTATGTCATTGCATCATGATATTCTCCCCTACGTAATTTACTTTCCCTCTAAAAACGTGATGGCATTTTTTATATGGTCATTGTCATACCCAATCAAATTACCAGTAATTCCTTAATATCCTCTAAGATCAAGTTTACATTCAGATGTCTTGTCCTCACAAGGTCAATTGTGATTATTTTTTCTTTGAGTAAAGATAATAAGATCTCAAGACTTAATGACAGAGATTCCATATTAGCTCTGATGTCTAAGCTCTGTGGTCCATTGTGGCTTTACTTGAAAGTCTCAGGCTAGGCGTGGTGGCTCCCACTTGTAATCCCAGCACTTTGGGAGGCCAAGGTAGGCGGATCGTGAGGTCAAGAGCTCAAGACCATCCTGACCAACATGGTGAAACCCTGTCTCTTTTAAAAATACAAAAATTAGCCAGGTGTGGTGGCAGGCGCCTATAGTCCCTGCTACTCGGGAGGCTGAGGCTGGAGAATCACTTGAACCAGGGAAGTGGAAGTTGCAATGAGCTGAGATTGCACCACTGCACACCAGCCTGGGTGGCAAGAATGAGACTCTGGGAAAAAAAAAAGTCTGTCACTGCGGTCTCATAATAAAACGACACCCCAATTCCCATCTGGCCCCTGCTCCTTAATGTGAGCCCCCTCCTGTGGGGAGGAGGGGTGACTTTAAGCGCAGGTTCAAGCATTCCCAGGGCTGGTTCTGATCCCAATAAAGCCCATCGTCATGAATGAATGCTTCCCTTGCAGGTTATTCTAAGTATTGTAAATAGGGCACGTGGAGCGTCCTCATGATGCCTGGGATGGTAGTGAATATTTATAGGTTTATTTAGTGCCTTTTTTTTTAGTGTTTTCCATAGTTCCATGTTTCTACAACCCTTAAAAACATCAGAATCATGTGTGTGGGTGCTTATTAACCAATTCCTGGAACTCACTCCCAGTGACTCCCAGTCTGATGATTAGGGGCTCAGCTAGGACCTATGTTTGCAAAAGCTCCCAGCTGAGCTCATGCAGCTAGCCTGGCTCTGGCTCTGGCTCTGGCTCTGGGAGCTGGGTTGGGAATTAGTCTTTGGTGCTAATCTGCCGAAACTTCAAGTTGGCCTCTTTGACTCTGTCTTGTATTGTCATCACTTGTATTCAGGTGTGTTCTTTCCTTGGATTGTAAACTCTTTGATGTCTGGGTCCTCTCAGCTCATGAGCTGAGCTTTCAGTGGGTGCTCAGTGGAACAGGTGCCGAATGGAGTCAGGCTCTAGGGAGGCCAGCGTGTGTTGGTAAGTGAGAGACAAAAATCATTTTAAAAGGAATCTTTTTGCCCTTCAGTTATGTTTACCATGAGTTAATGCGATTTACTCTAGTGGAAGCCAGTGCAGCTTAAGTGGAGGTGTTGCCCTGAAATGGAGCCAGGTTATGGATCAGCAGAGCTGCCAAAAGCATTTTGGGGGACATGTTTCTGTGTCACCCTCAGTTGATTGAACTCAAGTTTTCACTCCCGTTTAACACCACGTGGAGGCCATTCTGACTTCTGCGGAGTGGGTGTGATCAGATCTTCTGTAAAAGTGTAAGTGAGGAGGCTGGGCACGGTGGCTCACACCTGTAATCTTAGCATTTGGAAGGCTGAGGTGGTCAGATCACTTGAGGCCAGGAGTTTGAGACCAGCCTGGCCAACGTGGTGAAACCCTGTCTGTACTAAAAATACAAAAATTAGCCAGGCATGATGGTGCATGCCTATAATCCCAGCTACTTGGGAGGCTGAGGCAGGGGAATCACTTGAACCTGGGAGGTGTATGTTGCAGTGAGCTGAGGTTGCACCACTGCACTGCACTCCAGCCTGGGTGACAGAGCGAGACTCCATCTCAAAAAAAAAAAAAAAAAAGTGTATGTGAGGAAACTGGGATTGAGCTTGGGGATGTTGGGGGATGGAGGTACTTCATCTACTGAACAAAATCCAAGGGATACCAATGCTGGAGGAAGAAGCATCATCCTCAGTTTCTGCTAACTCAACCACGCATGAGACGGGGACTTGGCGTCCGAGAAGAGCCTCTTTTTAGGTCTTCAGCCTTGATCAAACCATTTCTGAATTCCTCATACACATATAATCAGGTGCTATGAGTGGTACTGATTGGATAATCTTTCTGTCATTTCCAGTGCTAGGAAGGAAAATACATGTACGGCCGACTTCCTTGAGGGTTCTTTCTTTTGCATCAGGGTGTCTCCAACTCCTGCCCTTAAAACACCTGTAAGAAAATCATCCAGGCGGCTTGCTCATTCTGCTTGCAGACCCTTTAGAATCAGAGTCAGAATCCCTGGGGCTGGAGCCACAAAATGAAATGACATTTCAACAAGTCTGTCATTACATAAGAGAGAATAGGTGAGTATTTGGATACCTATAATACAAAGCAGATTCAAAAAGAATGATTTATTTTAAATGTTGTGTTTTTAAAAATTTAATACAGAAAAGGCTGGGCACGGTGGCTCGTGCCTGTAATCCTAGCACTTTGGGAGGCCAAGGCAGGTGGATCATTTGAGGTCAGGAGTTCAAGACCAGCCTGGCCAACAAGGTGAAACCCCATCTCTACTAAAAATACAAAAATTAGCCAGGCGGTAGTGGTGCGTGCCTGTAATCCCAGCTACTGGGGAGGCTGAGGCAGGAGAATCGCTTAAGCCTGGGAGGCGGAGGTTTGGTGAGCTGAGATCGTACCACTGCACTCCAATGAGGGTGATGATTGTTTAACCACCACCAAAATGGGTTCTGAGTCCAAATATTAATATGAAGGACATTGGTGACATTGTCTCAAAAAAATTAATGGATACTGAAAAGTACAAAAAGGGAGAGAAGTCACGTCAAATCTCATGACCTCAAGAAATAAACCTCCTTAATATTAAGTGAACAGCGATCACACAAAATGAGATTTTAAAAACAAGAAGTAGCAAATTGAATGCTGTTTAAATTTATCAGAAGAAAAAGAAGTGGAAGTGAAACTGAAGGAACTGGTCAACTCAAATAAATGTAGTTTTTTTCTTACCAAAAATCAGTTTCTAGAACATCTAAGAAATCAAAGATGATGAAAAACTTTAAGATGTTTTATATATATGTAGAAGTCTTTACAGTTGGTTGACCATCTCATGAAAAATTCGTACAGTCACTGCAAATAAAGTCATTGCAAAATCTTTACTCCTTTTCCTTTTTGCCAGCACTGACATTGGCCTTGCAGCCTCTTGACTTCATTCTGCCCTTGCATTCCTTTTGCTGTTTTCTTGAGGTCGTCTTCTTCTCATGCCAGCCGTGTCTTGCAAGTCTATGTTTCAGTTCATTTTTCTTTGCATAATTCAAAGAACCCGATAGCATGCCAAAGCCCATTGTTTAACCACCACCAAAGTGGGTTCTGAGTCCAACTATTAATATGAAGATGACATCCATTGTGGTCTTCTACATGTTGTTGCCTTCCCGGGGTGAAGGACTTTGGTGATCATTTGTTTCCTCTGGAGCGGTTTATTGGTCATGAACTTCCTGGTCCAGGTAGTTCCTGTGTCGTTCATCATGGTGGTTGATCCTCAGGTAGTTAGGGAGGAAAATAAACAAGAAGTTATATATTTAAAACCAAGTTTCAATTTTAGACCTGATTAAGTGACTTAATAAAGGGCATTACCACTTCTACTTCCTACAGTCTCTCCCTTTACCCCTGGAAATTAGTTATTTTTAGGTTGTTTTATGTTGTTAAGGTTGACAACCATTTCTTTCTGTTCTGCAATCATAGTCCTATTTTTAAATGGATTCAGCTCTCATCACTAGCCTTTTGTCATGGTCATTCAATTCACAAGTTGCTTATTTTTTAATTTCTTGGCTGACTAAATTTTATTATGAAGGCTTTTTTTTAAAAAAAGAGCTCAGAAATACTGTATTCTGTAAGTTCTTGAACATGTGATAGTGTCTTTTGCCTATTTTGATTGGGCAATAATTTAGCTGGCTATAAAATTCTTGGATTATACTCTATTTCCCTTAGAAATTATAGGCACCCATCCACTGACATTTCATTGTTTTTCTTTTTTTTTTTTTTTTTTTTGAGATGGAGTCTTGCTCTGTCACCCAGGCTTCAGTGCAGTGGTGTGATCTCGGCTCACTGCAAGCACTGCCTCCCGGGTTCACGCCATTCTCCTGCCTCAGCCTCCTGAGTAGCTGGGACTACAGGTGCCCACCTCCATGCTTGGCTAACTTTTTTGTATTTTTAGTAGAGACAGGGTTTCACCGTGTTAGCCAGGATGGTCTCGATCTCCTGACTTCGTGATCCGCTGGCCTCGGCCTCCCAAAGTGCTGGGATTACAGGTGTGAACCACTGTATGAGCCCAGCCTTATTGTGCTTTGTACTAACCCCCTTTCCCTGGCCTCTTCCAGCTTGTCTTCTTCTCTCCCAGTAGTTTCTTCGTGAAGAGGTCATATGCTATATTCCATGAGATATTTCACACTCAAAGAAGACTTCTTTTATACTCTTTTGGTAATTTGTCTGGGAGTCACTATCTTGATTTATAAGGGAGTTTGTAATAAATACAGTAAAAGAGAAACACACAACATGTTTTGAGACATCAGAGAAGGGAGAGACCAATTCTATTAATATTTGGGGTTAGCAGGGAAGGCTTAGTTAAGAGGCAACATTTGAACTAAGTCTTGTAATAAGGGAAGGATTTGGACATGCAGTAATGGGGAGAGAGTAGAAGCAAGACATGATGGTTAATGTTATGTATCAATTTGACTGGGTTGTGGGGTGCCCAGATATTTGACTACACATTATTCTGGGTGTGTCTCTGAGGTATTCTCGATGAGGATAACACTTAATTGGTAGACTGAATAAAGCAGATTGTCCTCCCCAATGTGGGTGAGCCTCATCCAATCCACTGAAGGCCTGAACAAAACAAAAAGGTAGAGTCACAGAGAATTTGCTCTTTTTACCTGATTATATTTGAGCTGGGACGTCAATCTTCTCCTGACTTTAGATGTGGACTCGAGTTGGAACTGTATCATTGGCTGTCCTGGGTCTCCAGCTTGCTGGCTGCAGACTCCAGGGCTCCTTAGCCTCCATAACCATGTGAGCCATCCTTTACAACAAACCAATCTGTCTCTCTCTATGTGTATAGCTCTACCTCTATCTCTCTGCTCTTTCTCTGGAGAACCTACAGTAATATACAAGGTTATATTAGAGAAGAGGACGGCCCAAGGAAAAGCATGGAGGCAGAAAAGTGCAAAGAGGGTTTGGGAAGACTGGGGTCCTGATGGGGAGTTTGGATTTCACTGTGTGTAGCATGGAGAATCCTTGAAAATACTCAAGAGGTGAAAATTGTATTTGTGGAAGAACACCAGGAGTATGTGAAAAGAAAAAGACTCACACCATTTTAACTCCACTGAAGGGGGCATCAAAGGGATGCACTGGGGACATGGGTTGGAGGGTAGTTGAGGCCATATCTGGATGATCTTTACTTCTAGGCTGAGTCTGAAGTTATCTTTCTGGGGAGTGGGAGATTACAAATCTTTGAGCTCCACTCAAGAGATGGTTTTGCTAACAATGGCAGCGCGATGGTGGTGGTGATGGTGGTGGTGGTAAACTGGTAGCATGAATTCTAATTCGGCTTTTGTTATTCTAGCTGAGAAAGCTGGGGAATGGACTTTCGGTAGAATAATACAGATCTGGGAATCAACTGCATGGAGGAGGTAGTTATGAGTGATGAGATGGCTCAGGGACAAAGTCTGGTAGAAGGAGAAAAGATACTAGGCTGGTACAAAAATAATTGCTATATTTGCCATTACTTTTAATGACAAAATCCACAATTACTTTTGCACCAACCTAATAGGATGCAAACTTCGGAGCCATCTGCATCACAGGGATTGATGAAGATCAACAAAGTTTGGGAACACAGGAAGGGAGCGGGGAGGGTAATGACTTGAGGGCATAGCAGGGATAATCAAGGTTTTTCTTGTTAGCATGTGGAGACTTAAGCATGATTATATGTTAAACGCCTGGCACATACATGGTGCAAAATATGAGTGAAATGAGTGAAGGTGGTGAGTCATGGGAGTTCCAAGGGAACGGGTGATAAAGGGACGTCTCAAATGAGGCGCAAGTGGAGAAAGTAGCTTGGGAAAGGAGAAGGATGCTTCTCCTTATGAGATGGGAAAGGCAGAAGAAGAGGGTCAAGATACAGTGATCTAGGGGTGAGATGGAAGTGAGTTGAGAGAACTCAACTCTGAGTGGGCTCTGAAACCCCTAGGGATGGGTTTGGGGGGCTTTGAGATACGGAAGAGGTTTAAAGTCAATTGTTCTAGCAAATATTGTTTGGAATTTATTTGTGATGCTTAAAAATATTGCTGAACAGAAGTGAAGTCTACCCTAGAGTTGGATGGTGAGATTATTTAGTGGAACTACCAGATCCATGTTGTGATTCTTTCCAGTATCATTCAGCAGCCATTGGGCAGTTGCAAGGCAAGTCATCAATGGGGTATGGAAATTTTCCAGGTGGGTGTGGCAGAAGGCAGGGAAGAACGAGTTTAGGAGAACATTACAAGAAGAAGGTGACTGTAAGGTCCAGGCTGAGCAGGAAGGTAAAGCAAGAAGGAAACATGAGGTTGTGAAGACAAGTTTAGAGGGATGAGGAGGCAGGAGAGGGGAACAGTTGCAGGATGTAGCTAGAGTGGCGATGTTAGATCTTGGGGCCAGAGAGCTTTACAGTGATGATGAAGATCAAGGGGCATTAGAATCAAGCTATAGAGAGCCACCGTTTGATGTTGGGATGTGAGGATGCTGCAGGTGGATGTCTGTGCATTAATGGTGAGAACGTGGTCACCCTGGCCCTGCTAAGGAGAATGTGCTCTGTTCTTGGGGCCGTTTTCATCACCTGATTAGAGCAGTGGTCCCCAAATTGTGTTCTTTGGACCGTCTGTATAAAATGTTCACGGGTCAAGGATAAAATAGAAAAACAGAGACAATGTCACAGAAATGTGCCCATTGGTGAAAGACCACCAGCTGTCCTTTTTGGAGGATTGTTCTTTATTCTAAAAATGTATACTATTCTATTAAAACATTTTTGTATTTGCATTTTTTCTCCTTTATGAAATGCCATGGGGTAGAAATTTGTAATGTATCCAATTCTCCTGTCTTCATGCATTGCCCTGTGGTGGGGGAGGGGATGTGGCTAGTACTGGCCAGTAGGCTGGGGCAGAGGTGCAGTGTGAGACTTCTAGCCTGGAGCATTTAATTCTTAGTACAGGGCTCTCTAGCATTCTTCTCCCTCTGTTCCCTGCTTGGTGATACTCGAGGTAATGCAACCCCCATTAGCCTTAGTCTTAGGGCAAGTTTGATGGAAAACAGAGACCCCACACCTCCCTGCAGATGTAGCATGAGTGAGAAAAACAACTTCTGATGTTTGAAGTTACCAAGATTTAGGAGTTGTTTGTTATTGCAGCAAAACCTCACCTATTCTGACCAATCATGGTGGAATTTCTGTGTGTGTGTGTGTGTGAAACTGGTAGTTTAAAAAAGTTCCTTCTTACCAAAAAGAAAAAAAAATAGCAACTTTATGTTGGTTCTCAAATTAAAAAAAATATTTTTACTGGTTTATAAAATAGAAAAATCTGAGATTCTGTAGCTTAGAGAACTACAATGTGGGATGTCTGTAAAGACCAGGTTATTTTATCAGCTCCTAACACCCCTTAATAGAAGCTTAGCCAAGACTTGGACTATTTCAGTCTTTCCCATTCCACATTCCATGGACTCTTAAAGAGACATTGATAAAACGGTGCAGCAATGAACCACCCTAACTCAATCCTAGTGGCAGAATCCCCCTTTTACTGCAGAATGAGCTTCTTGCTACAGTGATACTTGAACCCCTTAGATATATTCGGTACTAATTACATTAAAACACGACCAATGCTTTTGCTTTTTTGTCCCCCAAATTAAACACTTTAATCATGAGAACCCAGAGAATTGGATTTAGTGTGACAGATTTGAAACTGTCAGTAAGAACATAATTAGGTTATATTTTTCTCCAGTTCAAATAAAAGAAAATTGACACTAAAATGCTGATCAATATGTGTAGCTCAGGAGGTAGAGCCTGCTTTGAGATGCAGAAGTGTTTGTTTTTATAGGTCTATATTCTTGAGTAAAGAAAAAATCCATCTGTCTTTCCTAGAGGGGAAGACTTTCAGAGCTGGGCTTGGCAACAGCCTGACTATCAGAGGCTGAATTAAACAAATAGATACCTCCCTGGAGTGAGTGGTGCATTTCTCCTGTTCAGGGGACTGTGCTTTTATGGTGGAGTTTGCTTTCTATCTTGGTCTCCGGATGTGTGTATCTGTGGGTGGATTTCTGCATGTAAATGGCAGTGTATACCTGTGTGGGTGTGTACAAAATTCCCATGTGAATCTCAGTTTTGTGGGGATCGCCAGGTCTTGAGCCCAGCTGATGCCATTTGAAGAAAAATCACTTGAAAATGAGACAGAAAGAATGAAAACCAAATCCTAGCTCTAAAGGCACCAGGCTGATTAAAAAAAAAACACTCTGTATCTTCTTTTTGGACTCTACCTGCCTCCAAATGACATTTCTGTTTCCTATGAGATGATTAGAATGAAAGAGATCCTGAGCACGAAAGAGCAGATACTGTGTGATTCTGTGTGTCAGGGTTTCAGCTGTGACGCTGCTGACATTTCGGCTCAGCAATTTCTCTGTTGTGTGTGTGGGGGTTCCCTGTGCATTTTAGGATGTTGAGCGGCATCCCTGGATCCCTGGACTCACTGGATGCAGTAACACAACTCCCCCCAGGTACAGACAACCCCCAGTGTCTCCAGATATTGCCTAATGTCCCCAGGGGGGAAAATAGCCCCATCTGAGAACTGCTGCTTTCATAAAGTACAATGTCAGTGAAATAGGTGGAGGCTGTTTGTAGTCAGGGATTAGTAGAGATGGAAGAGACCCCAGGAATATCCTGGAAGGGGCTGTAATATTTTGTTTCTTGAATTGGGTGTCGGTAATATGGAGATGTTCTGTTTTTTTGTTTTGTTTTGTTTTGTTTTTTTTTGAGGCAGGATCTTGCTCTGTGACCCAGGCTGGAGCACAGTGGCACCGTCATGGCTCACTGCAGCCTCTGCCTCCTGGGCTCAAGCAGTCCTCCCACCTCAGCCCTCCCAAGTAGCTGGAACTACAGGCATGTGCCACCACTGTTGCCTAATTTTTGTATTTATTTATTTTTTTGTAGAGAGGGGGGTCTCGCTATGTTGCCCAGGCTGGTCTCGAGCTCCAGGGCTCAAGCAATCTGCTCACCTCGGCCTCCCAAAGTGCAGGGATGACAGGCATGAGCCACTGTGCCTGGCCAGTATGTTCAGTTTGTAAGAAAAGTACTGTGCTGACCTCTTCTTTGTGCACATTTCTTTAAGTAATTGTTCAATAAATCATTTAGAATAATTGGTCATAATAGGAGTGATTTGTAGAGTGATTGGCATGAAAGCTGATCACCTTAATTTGAACTACTCTGAAATGAGCACCAGGGGCCACCAAGAGTAGCCCTTCAAGGCATCATAGCCAAGGAGAAGAGTGTGTTGTGTACATCTCTGCATAAAGGATTTGCTGGTTACATGGAAGGATGAAGCCTCCTTCTGAGGACAGAGGCAGCAAGGCAAGTGGAAGCCCAAAGCATTCAGCTTTCTAAATGGACTTTGCTAAAATCTTGTGGATGACTCATGCTCTTAACATACACCCATGTACATATTGTCCATATAAACATTAATTCTGTAACAGGGTCCACACATACGGGGTTTTTTTTTTTTCTTTTGAGACAGTCTTGCTTTATTGCCCAGGCTAGAGTACAGTGGCATACTCTTGACTCACTGCAACCTCCGCCTCCTGGGTTCAAGCAATGCATGTGCCTCAGCCCCCCGAGTAGCTGGGTCTACAGGTGCATATCACCATGCCTGGCTAATTTTTGTATTTTTAGTAGAGACACGGTTTTACCATGTTGGCCAGGCTGGTCTCAAACTCCTGGCCTCAAGTGATCTCCCCACCTCAGCCTCCTAAAGTGTTGGGATTGCAGGTGTGAGCCACTGCGCCTGGGCCCACACGTAAGGTTTGAGTTCAGATAGAGAAACTCTGGCAGGACTGAGGGATTTGGCCACAGTCTCTGGGAAATATGCACAATTTCTGGAATCTTCTCTACTTACAGAGTTCCCACTTTCTATCTGTCCCCTATTTATTCAACAAACTTGTATGGAACCACAGTGCGTCTAGAACTTGCCAGGTGTGGAGGATAAAAAGATGACTGAGGTTGGACAAGGTGACTCATTCCTGTAATCCCAGCACTTTGGGAGGCCAAGACAGGCGGATCACTTGAGGTCAGGAGTTTGAGCACAGCCTGGCCAACATGATGAAACGTCTGTACTAAAATACAAAAATTAGCCGGGCATGGTGGCACGCACATGTAGTCCCAGCTACTTGGGAAGCTGAGGCAGGAGAATCGCTTGAACCCAGGAGGCAGATGTTGCAGTGAGCTGACATCACACTGCTGCATTCCAGCCTGGGAGACAGACCGAGATTCCATGTCAAAAAAAAACGATGACTGAGATACAGACTCCATCAGAGTTGACTCTAACACAAATTTGGTAAGAGCCCAAGGTCTGGCTGGGCAAGCACCTTGATCGGCTTCATCCTGCAGCCTCTACTAGAATGAAGAACACTTTTTTCTTTACCCATGAAAATGTTTTGTGCTTTATACCAACAAGTGCAATTTGTGTTAATTCTACAAAATTTGCCGTATAACTATGCCCCTATATTCTTAGCATTTTTCTTTTGAGAGATTTTTCAGCACATCATCTTTGGACTATGTGGAATTGAAAATTTACTTAGAGTCGGAATTGGAAATTTACTTAGAGTCAACAACAAGTACAGGAAAGTCAGTTGTTAGTCAAGAGTTAGGTTTTCAAGACAGTGGATAAAATAAAAAATCTAGTATAGTCAAGATTACATGTGCACCTCCCCTCATCATTCATAAAGCTTAGCAGTCAATCTTACCGTGGCTCACCAGGTCCAATCCACATTTCTTCTGCCACGATTGGAGCAGAGGGTGATTTTTTAATGAGCAACTGATGAAGTCACTTAGAGGCCATTTGCAGTGGGAGCCATGTGTACTAGAGACCAATCAATGTGCCCTCATGGCAGCATTTCTGCCTCTGTCCCTCTTTGTTCTTGCCAAGTACCCATAGTTCATTTTCCATAGATTAAAAGAGCCCAAGTTGGGCCTATACCTAGGAGTACAATTGCTGGGTCATTTGGCAAGTCGATGTAGAATTGTTTGGGAAGTTGTCAAACTGTTTCTCACAGTGGCTACACCATTTTAATTCCCACCAGCAGTGTATGAAGGTTCTAGTTTCTCTGCATCCTCACCAACACTTGTTATTTTCTGTATTTTTTTTTTTTTGAGATGAAGTCTTGCTCTGTCACCCAGGCTGGAGTGCAGTGGCACAACATTGGCTCACTGCAACCTCTGCCTCCCAGGTTCAAGTTACTCTCCTGCCTCAGCCTCCCAAGTAGCTGGGATTATAGGCACCTGCCACCAGGCCTGGCTAATTTTTGTATTTTTTTAGTAGAGACAGGGCTTCACCATGTTGGCCAGGCTGGTCTCGAACTCCTCACCTTGTGATCTGCCCACATCGGCCTCCCAAAGTGCTGCAATTATAGGCTTGAGCCACTGCACCCGGTCTCTTTGCAGTGTATTTTTAAATCAGGTAGTGTGAGGCTTCTAGCTTTGTTCTTTTTCTCAGTATTGCTTTGGCTATTTGGGGTCTTCTGTGGTTCCATGTGAATTTCAGGGGTTTTTTTTCCTGTTTCTGTGAAGAATATAATTGATAGGGATTATATTGAATCTCTAGATTGCTTCGGGTAGTATTGTCATTTTAACAGTATTAGTTATTCCAACCCACCAACATGAGATGCCTTTCCATTTGTTTGTGTCCTTCTTAATTTATTTTATCAGTGTTTTGTGGTTTTCATTGTAGAGGTTTTTTGGGGTTTTTTTCCCCCATCCTTGGTTAAGTTTATTCCTAGGTATTTTATTTTTGTAGCTATTGTAAATAGAATTTCTTCCTTGATTTCTATTTTAGCTGGTTTGTTACTGGTATATAGAAACATTACTGAGTTTTGTCTGTTGGTTTTGTGTCCTGAAGCTTTACTGAATTATACACCCGTTTTTTAAATTTTTTTTTATTTTTTATTTTCTATTTTTTGAGATAGAGTCTCACGCTGTTGCCCAGGCTGGAGTGCAGTGGTGCAATCTTGGCTCACTGCATCCTCCACCTCTCGGGTTCAAGCGATTCACCTGCTTCAGCCTCCCAAGTAGCTGGGGTTATAGGCACCTACCACCATGCCTGGCTAATTGTATTTTTAGTAGAGACAGGGTTTCACCTTGTTGGCCTGGCTGGTCTCAAACTACCAACCTCAAGTGATCCACCCACCTTGGCATCCCAAAGTGCTGGGATTACAGGCATGAGCTACCACGCCCAGCCTAATTTATCCATTTTAAGAGTTTTTTGGTGGAGTCTTTAGGTTTTTCTGTTTACAAGTATAAGATTATGTCATCTGCAAAGTGAGACAATTTGACTTCCTCTTGTCCATCTTGGATGCCTTTTATTTCTTTATCTTGTCTGATTACTCTGGCTTGGATGTCCCATACTGTGTTGAATAAGAGTGGGGAAAGTGGGCATCCTTGTCTTGTTCCAGTTCTTAGAGGAAAGTCTTTTCAATTTTTCCCAGTGAGTAGGATGTTAGCTGTAGATCTGTTATATATGCCTTTTCTTATGTTTAAGTGTTCCTTCTATGCCTAATTTGTTGAGAGTTTTCATCACGAAGGAATGGTAAGTTTTACTGAGTGATTTTTCTGCATCTGCTGAGATGATCAGATAGTTTTTGCCTTTCATCTTGTTGATGTGATGTATCACATGTATTGATTTGTGTATGTTGAGCCATCTTTGCATTGCTGGGATAAATCCCACTTAATCATGGTATATTATCTTTTTCATTCATCATTAGATTTGGCTTGGTAGAATTATGCTGAGAATTTTTCCATCTATGTTCATTAGGAATATTGACCTGTAGTTTTCTCTTTTTGTTGTGACCTTGTCTTGATCGGATATCAGGGTAATGCTGGCCTTATACAGTGAGTTAGGAAGAATTCCCTCCTCTTCAATTTTTGGGAATAGTTTGAGAAGAATTGGTGTTTGTTTTTCTTTATAAATTGGGTAGAAACCAGCATAAAAGCCTAGTCTAGGGCTTTTCTCTTTTGGGAGACTTTTTGTTACTGATTCAAACCTGCTATTCGTTTTGGGTCAGTTCAGGTTTTCTGTTTCTTCCTAGTTCAATCTTGGTAGGCTGTGTATGTCTGGGAATTTATCCCTTTCCTCTAGGTTTTCCAATTTGTTAGCATATGGTTCTTCATAGTAGCCTCTAATGATCCTTTTTGTTTCTTTGGTAACAGTTGTAATGTCTCCTTTTTCATTTCTGATTGTATTTATTTGGATCTCCTTTTTTTTTTTTTTTTTTTTTTTTTTGGTTAGCCTCACTAGTGGTTTATCAATTTTGTTTAACTTTTCAAAAAACCAACTTTTATCTTGTTGATTCTTTGCATTTCTTTTTTATCTCTGTTGCATTTGGTTCTGCTATGTTATTTATTATTTTTTCTTTCTACCAATTTTGTGTTTGGTTTGTTCTTGCTTTTTGAGTTCCTTGAGGTGCATCATTAGGTTGTTAATTTGAAATCTTTCTACTTTTTTGGTGTAGGCATTTATTGCTATAAACTTTCTTCCTAGTACTGCTTTTGCTGTATCCCGTAGGTTTTGCAAGATGTGTTTCCATTTTCTGTTTAAAAAACGTTTTTGATGTCCATCTTAACTTCTTCATTGACCCAATGATCATTCAATAGCATGTTTAATGTCCATGTATTTGTACAGTTTCCAAATTTCTTCTTCTTATTGATTTCAAGTTTTATTCCATTATGGTCTGAGAAGATACTTGATATGATTTTAATTTTTAAAATTTTGTTGAGCCTTGTTCTGTGTCCTAACATATGGTCTATCCTGAAGAATGTTCCATGTGTTGATGAGATGATTGCATATTCTGCTGCTGCTGGATGAAATATTCTGAAAATATCTGTTGGGTCCATTTGGTCTAAAGTGCAGCTTAAATCTAATGTTTCTTTGTTGATTTTATGTCTAGATGAACTGTCCAATGCTGAGAGTAGGATATTGAAGTTCTCAACTATCATTGTATTGGACTCTATCTCTCCCTGTAGATTTAATAATATTTGCTATGTGTGTCTGGATGCTCTTATGTTGGTTGCATGCATATTTAGAATTGTTATACTTTGTTGTGAATTGATCCCTTTATTACCATATAATGACCTTCTTTGTCCTTTTTACAGTTTTTTGCTTAAAGTCTGTTTTATCTGATGTAAGTTTAGCTACTCCTGATTACTTTTGATTTCTGTTTGTGTGGTATATCTTTTTCAATCCTTTCACTTTCAGTCTGTGTGTGTCTTTACAAGTGAAGTGAGTTTCTTGTAGACGTTGTTGGGTCATTTTTTATCCATTAACCCTGTCTCTATCTTTTAGGTAGGTAATTTAACCCATATTCGAAGTTATTATTGATAGGTGAGGACTTATTCCTGTCATTTTGTTCATTGTTTTCTGGTTATTTTGTATATCCTTTTGATATGGTTTGGCTGTGTCCCCACTCAGATCTCATCTTGAATTCCCATGTGTTGTGGGAGGGACCCAGTGGGAAGTAGTTGAATCATGGAGGCAGGTATTTCCCATGCTATTCTTTTGATAGTGAGTAAGTCTCAGGAGATCTGATGGTTTTAGAAGGAGGAGTTTCCCTGCTCTAGCTCTCTCTTTGCCTGCTGCCATCCCTGTAAGATGTGACTTGCCTCTCCTTGACTTCTGCAACGATTTTGAAGCCTCCCCAGCAATGTAGAACTGTAAGTCCATTAAACCTTTCTTTTTTATATTTCCCAGTCTTGAATGTGTCTTTATCAGCTGTGTGAAAATAGACCAATACAGTAAATTAGTACCAGAAGTGGGGTGTTGCTAAAAGATACCTGAATATGTGGAAGTGACTTTGGAACTGGGAAACAGGCAGAGGTTGGAACAGTTTGGAGGGCTCAGAAGGAGACAGGAAAATGTGGGAAAATTTGGAAGAGATTTCCTAGAGACTTGCCCAAAATGCTGATGGTTATATGGACAATAAAGTCTAGGCTTAGGTTGTCTCAGATGGAAATGAGGAACTTGTTGGGAACTGGCACAATGGTGACTCCTGTTATGTTTTAGTAAAGAGACTGGTGGCCTTTTGCCCCTGCTGTAGAGATTTGTGGAATTTTGAACTTGAGAGAGATGATTTAGGGTATCTGGCAGAAGAAATTTCTAAGCAGCAAAGCATTCAAGAGATGACTTGGGTGCTGTTAAAGGCCATCAGTTTTATAAGGGAAGAAGAGCATGAAAGTTTGGAAAATTCACAGCCTGACAATGCAATAGAAAAGAAAATCCCATTTTCTCAAGAAAAATTCGATCTGGCTGCAGAAGTTTAAGTAACGAGGAGTCAGATGTGAATCCCCAAGACAATGGCGAAAATGTCTCCAGGGCATGTCACAGGTCTTCATGGCAGCCCCTCCCATCAAAGGCCCAGAGGCCTAGGAAGAAAAGATGGTTTTGTGGGCTGGACCCAGGGCCCCTCTGCTGTGAGCAGCCGAGGGTCCCTGAGTCCTAGCCACTCCAGCTGCAGCTAAAAGGAGCCAAGGTGCAATGTGGGCTGTGGCTTCAGGGGGTGCAAGCCCCAAGCCTTAGCAGCTTCCACATAGTGTTGAGCCTATAGGTGCACAGAAGTCAAAAATGAGATTTGGGAACTGCTGCCTAGATTTCAGAAGATGTATGGAAATGCCTAGATGTCCAGGCAGGAGATTGCTGCAGGGGTAGAGCACTCATGGAGAACCTCTACTAGGGGAGGGCGGAAGGAAAATGTGGGGTCAGAGCCCCCACATAGAGTCCCTACTGCAGCGCCACCTAGTGGAGCTGTGAGAAGAGGGCCACCATCCTCCAGACCCCAGAATAGTGGATTCACTGACAGCTTGCACTGTGTGCCTGGAAAAGCTGCAGAGACTCAATGCCAGCCCATAAAAGGAGCCAGGAGGGGGTTTGTACCCTACAAAGCCACAGGAGTGGAGCTGTGGCCTTTTTTCTCCCAAGGCCATGGGAGCCCACCTGTTACATCAGCATGACCTGCATGTGAGACATGGAGTCAAAAGAGATCATTTTGGAGCTTTGAGATTTGACTGCCCCACTGGATTTTGGGCTTGCATGGGGCCTGTAGCCCCTTTGTTTTGGCAATTTTCTGCCATTTGGAATGACTGTGTTTACCTAATGCCTATACCCCCATTGTATCTAGGAAGTAACTAACTTGTTTTTGATTTTACATCCTCATAGACAGAAGGGATTTGCCTTGTCTCACATGAGACTTTGGACTGTGGATTTTTGAGTTAATGCTGAACTTAGTGAAGACTTTGGGGGACTGTTGGGAAGGCATGATTGGTTTTGAAATGTGAGGATATGAGATTTGGGAAGGGACAGGGGCAGAATGCTATGGTTTGGTTGTGTCCCCACCCAAATCTCATCTTGAATTCCCACATATTGTGGGAGGGACTTGGTGGGAAGTAATTGAGTCATGGGGGCAGGTCTTTCCCATGCTGTTCTCATGATAGTGAATATGTCTCACAAGGTCTGATGGTTTTAAAAAGGGTAGTTTCTCTGCAGAAGTTCTCTCTTTGCCTGCTGCCATCCATGTGTGACATGACTTGCTTTTTCTTGCCTTCCGACGTGATTGTGAGGCTTCCTCAGTTATGTGGAAGTGTAAGTCCATTAAACCTCTTTCTTTTGTAAATTGCCCAGTCTCAGTCAGGTATGTCTTTATCAGCAGTGTGAAAACAGACTAATACACCATTGTTCCTTTTTTCTCTCATTATTTATGGTTGCAGTTTGGTGGTTTTCTTTAGAGGTGATGTTTGAATCCTTTCTTCTTTGTGTGTCTGCGCTACCAGTGAGTTTTATACTTTCATGTATTTTCATGATGGTACATATTGTTCTTTTGCTTCCCAACGTAGGACACCCTTAAGCATTTCTTGTAGGACCACAACAAACAAGACACAAACAAACAGTCTTTTGCTTATCTGGGAAATACTTTTTTCTCTTTTATTATTATTATTATTTTTTTTTAGCAATGGAGTCTCACTCTCTCACCCAGGCTGGAGTACAGTGGCATGATCATAGCTCACTGCAGCCTTGAACTCCTGGGCTCAAATGAACCTCCTGCCTCAGCCTTCTGAGTCTCTGGAATTGCAGATGTGAGCCACTGTGCCAGGCTCCTTCATGTGTGAAGGATAGCTTTGCTGGGTATAGTATTTTTGGCTTTTTTTTTTTTTAACTTGTAGTATACATCCCCTTTTCTCCTAGCCTGTAAGGTTTCTGCTGAGAAATCCCCTGTTAGTCTGATGGAGATTCTCTTATAAGTGATTTGATGCTTTTCTCTTGCTATTTTTAGCATTTTCTCTTTGTCTTTTGACAATTTTACCATAATGTGCCTTGGAGAAGACCTTTTTGAGTTGTATCAATTTGGTAATCCTTGAGCTTCCTGTATTAGGAAGCTTTCAGGAAGTTTTCAGTTATTATTTCATTAAATAGGTTTTCTATGCCTTTACCCATCTCACTTCCATCCAGAACTCCCAGAATTTCAGTTTTTGGTCACCTATGTGTCCCATATGTCATGTAGCCTTGTTTCATTCTTTTTTCTTTCTTTTTGTCTGACTGGATTATTTTAAAAGACTAGTCTTCAGGTTCAGAAATTCTTTGTTTTGCTTGATCTAGTCTATTGTTAAAGCTGTCAATTATCTTCTGTATTTCTTTCAATGATTTCTTCTCTTCCAGTATTTGTGTTCGGTTCTTTGTTATGCTGTCCCTCTCTGTTGAATTTCTCACTCAGATCATGAATTGATTTCCTGATTTTTTTGTATTCATTATCTGTGTTCTCTTGTATCTCCCTGAGTTTCTTTAATAACATTATTCTGAATTTTTTTCAGGCATTTCATAGATTTTCTTTTCATTGGAATCTGTTGCTGGAGAATTATTGTGTTTCTTTGGAGATGTCATGTTTCCTTTTTCATATTTCTTCCATCCTTATGTGACTATCTGTGCCTCTGACATAACAGTCATTTCTTCCAATTTTATGGATTGGCTTTTATATGGGAAAGACCTTTTCTTATAGCTGTGTCTACAATATTCATTGGATATCACACTTTAGCTTTGATTCTGGGTGGGTACAGTGGTATATTCTGCATATGATTCCTTCAGCTGTAATTAACATGAGTGGTGTCTTTGAGTCATTCAGTGGCTTAGACTGCAGTGGGGTTTTTTTGTTTTTTTGTGTGTGTGTGTGTGGTTGTTGAGATGGAGTCTAGCTCTGTCAACAGGCTGGAGTGCAGTGACACAATCTCAGCTCACTGCAACCTCTGCCTCCTGGGTTCAAGCAATTCTCCTGCCTCAGCCTCCTGGGTAGCTGGGACTATAGGCACGTGCAACCATGCCCAGCTAATTTTTGTATTTTTAGTAGAGACGGGGTTTCACCATGTTGGCCAGGCTGGTCTTGAACTCCTAACCTCATGATCTACCTGCCTCGGCCTCTCAAAGTGCTGGGATTACAGGCGTGAGCCACAATGCCTGGCCAGACTGCAGTTGTTATTGGAGGCTGTAGTGAGGCTTTGCTGAGGATGGGGATGCCAGAAAGTCTTGTCTTTCAGCATCAGTGGTAGTGGTGGTGGAACAGGTGTGTCAATACTAGGGACCATGGGCAGTGTATGTGGGCACTGAAGATAGCCTGTCTGTATGGGCCAATCCCTGGGCCTCCAGGTGGCTTCTTTGGTTGCTGGCAGTGGCAGCACTGGGCCAGGTGTGCAGGTGCACCACTGGGCTCCTGGGTGGTGTGTGTGGCAGTCTGATCTCTAGTTCTCTAGGTGATGTGTGCAGGTTCTGGTGGTGGGTAGGCAGGCATTTCCTCAGGCCTCTCAATAGTAAGTGTGAGCACTAGCTCTGGAGGCAGGATGAGTCAATCTGCAGGCCCCCAGATGGTACATTCAGGCACCAGCATATTCCTATGTATTTCTAGAAAAAGGTATTTTTCAGAAAACCTGAGCATATGTCCTATTAACACAACTTACCCTCATCAGCTCTGCATGAGAAGAAGGGGGAATTCCCTCAGTAGAACAGTCAGAATGGAATCACAGACTTGTTTTGAGCCAGTCACTCGTAAGGGGGGGTAGGCTAAAATGATAAGCTCAGAATCTAAACCTTAGACTGGGGAATGGCAAACTTTTTCCATAAAGAGGCAAACGGTAATATTTTAGGCTTTTGGTCTAGATAACCTCTGTTGCAGTGACGCAGTGGTGCCATTGTAGCCTAAAAGCATATGTAGACAATGCATAAATCAATGGACCTGGTTTTATTCCAATAAAACTTAATTTATACAGTCAGAGGGCCAAATTTAGCCCGTGGTCTATAGTTTGCCAACCCTGTTTAGACCAGTCACAATTTATTCCCTGGGGCTGGGCCAACATTTTCTTAAAAAAAAAAAAAAGAAAGCAACCCACTGTCAGAATAAAATAGGGTTTCTATTTAAAAAGAAGAAGAGGCTGGGTGTGGTGGCTCATGCCTATAATCCTAGCACTTTGGGAGGATGAGGCAGGAGGACTGCTTGAGGTCAGGAGCTTGAAACCAACTTGGGCAATACAGTGAGACCCTGTCTTGCAAAGAATAAAAAAATTAGCCAGGCATGCTGGCACATGTCTGTAGTCTTAGCTACATAGGAGGCTGAAGGGGAAGATCACTTGAGCCCAGGATTTTGAGGTTACAGTGAGCTCTGACTGTACCGCTTGTATTCTAGCCTAGGCAAAGAGGGAGACCCCAAAAACAAACAAAAAACAGAAACAAAAGTTGGTTGGGGCGGGTTGGAAAAGAAAGTATTTCTGAATTTCTGGGTAGGTAACTGGTAGTGTCAGGCCAAACTAGCCCTACAGTCTTATTCATTATAAATAAAGACAACTAGAAGATCTCCATCTAGCTATTAAAAATTGGTTAAATTCTACAGAGATAAAGGACGGTGACCCTTTTATCAGTTAGTTGTTGTCAAAAAATGTTGCATAACAAATCACTCCAAATCTCAGTGGCTTAATACAACAATCGTTTATTTTCATGGATCTATGGGTCAGCTGAGGATTGGTTAATCTGACATGAGCATGTCTGGGAAGCTTGACTTTGCTGTTGCTGTCTCTTATCTTCTGATGGAAGCAGCAGTCTGGCCTGGGCTTGTTGTCATGGTGATAGCAAGAGTGAGCGAGCACAAATGAATGCACACTTTCTAAGTTTTTGGTCATGCAGATTAAAATTCCAGTGACCAAAGCTAGACACATGACTAAACCCAACATTAGGGGCTGGAGAAATATACTCCGATTCTTCAGTGGGAGGAACTGCAGAGACAAATGGCAGAGTCTTGGATCCAGGGAGGACATGGATCCATTAATGTACCTTCATCAACCGCAACCCTCTAACCACCAATACAATTAAATAAGTATTTGTTGAATGCACTTGTGCCTGAATGCTTCTGGCTGCAGCCCAGGCAATGGGGGCCTGACTGGGGAGGGACCATAGCAGGGACTCGATGTCCTGCAGGTCTGCATGTAATTGTGTACGGCCGACTCCACATTGGTCATGGCTGACTTGCTTTGTCCTGCGTCCCCAAGGGGCAACGATTGGCTGATTTCATTTCTGAACAGTTTTGACTAAGTTGTTTTCAGGAGCCCAGGAAGCAAATCAGTTGTAGATTTGAATTTTGCAGGGGGTCAGAATTGTTGAATATATATATAGTCTTTTACATGCTGATAATTATTTCCATACCACAAAGGCGGCCAGCTATTAGGAGGCTGCTGTTAAATTCCTTTGCCCTGTGAACTCATGAGCTGTGTCTATGTGGGGGGCACTCACTTGTTACAGCTGTTTCCCTTCATAATAACATCAGCCAACATTCTAAATAAATGCAGGAAATCAAATAGTCTTCCCCAGACAGGTACTTTGCCCTTCTAAAGTGAATTACACATTGTAAAATAAAACACAGTCATATTAAAAAAACAAAAGGTCTTTGTGTCAGGTTGGTCTGGCTTCAGCAAAGATAATATTTGCCTCCAGAGTAGAAGATCCTTGTAATCCACGGTAATGCATATGGCAGCCCCACATCTTGTTTCCTTTTCTTTTTTGTTTTTAACTAAAAGAGTTGACTATTTTATTTTCACATTTCCCAATACAAATGAAAACTGCATCTTATTTGGTCCCACTTCTCCCCTCCAAAACTATTGTCTTTGATAGGTTAAGGGGGCAAGTCTTCATTATGCTGCTAGGAAAAGCCAGCATCACAGCAGCATGATCTCCTGGTGAAGGGAGCAGGTAAATATAAAACTCATACAGGCCGGGTGCAGTGGCTCAGGACTCTAATCCCAGCACTTTGGGAGGCTGAGGCAAGCAGGTCACGAGGTCAGGAGATTGAGACCATCCCGGCTAACATGGTGAAACCCTGTCTCTACTAAAATAAAAAAAATTAGCCAGGCATGGTGCGCACGCCGGTAGTCTCAGCTACTCAGGAGGCTGAGGCAGGGGAATCACTTGAACCCAGGAAGTGGAGGTTTCAGTGAGCTGAGATCATGCCACTGCCCTCCAGCCTGGGCAACAGAGGAAGACTCTGTCTCAAAAACAAAACAAAACAAAACAAAAAACACATAACAATAACAAAAAAACAACACTGATGTAATGAGGCCTCCCCTCTATCTTTATCTGTCTGGTCGAGTCATTCTGGGCTGACTGGGCACCATCATGAGACGGGCAGGAGGTCTCTTCATTGGGCACCCAGACATCATGGGCATGTGGCCTCCCATTGGCGGCGTCATTCCAGGAGCAGGTCCCACTGGCGTCATCCCAGGAGGAGGAGGGCCTATCATTGGCATGATGGGAAGGTCCCCCATATGGCGTGCTACCATCATACTGAGATGTGTGAGAAGTGTCAAATACACATTAGATTGTGAAGCGTTAATATAAAAAGACAACAAAGTATTTTGTTAATGTTAAAATATTTTCTACATGTAGACCTGGTATTTTGGATAGATTTGTTTAAATCTCTGATATTATTCCAATTACCTTCACTTCTTTTGTTTTACCTTTTAAAATGTGGTTACTACAAAATGCAAAATATGTGTCTGGCATCATATTTCATCACATTTAGTGTAGACCCTGAGGGTCTAAGGGAGTTGTGAGCCTTAAGTTGAGGGTGACCCAGGTCAGCGTGAATTGCTCTGAAAGAGTAGCAAAGGGCATAAAGAGAACGTATAAATGGAGAGAGGGAGCTCAGTCTCACAGGGCGAGGAAAGGCTTTCTTTCTTACACAGTCTGGCACTTCTTCAAAAGTTTAAATGCAAGTTCTATGACCCAGCACTTCCACTCCAGTTTATGAAAGAAATGAAAATATATGTCCGTGCAGAAACTTGCACACAAATGCTCATAGCAGCATTATTCATAATAGCGCCAAAGTGAAAACAACACAAGTGCTTGTCTACTGATGAGTGGAGAAACAGAACATGGTTTGACCATGCAATGGAATATTATTCAGTCATCAAAAGGAATGAAGTACTAACACGTGCTACAACATGGGTGAATCATGAGAATATTAAGCTAAGTGGAAGAAACCAGTCACAAAACGTCACATATTATAAGATTTCATTTATATGAAATGTCCAGAACACGCAAATCTATGAAGACAGAAACCCTGTCTCTACTAAAAATACAAAATTAGATGGGCGTGGTGGCACATGCCTGTAATCCCAGCTACTCAGGAGGCAGGAGAATTGCTTGAACCCGTGAGGCGGAGGTTGCTGTGAGCCGAGATTGTGCCACTGCACTCCAGCCTGTGATAGAGACTCTATCTGAAAAAAGTAGATTGTCAGGGCTTAGTGGGAAGAGGAAGTGGCAGGTACCTGCTAATGGATACAGGGTTTCTTCTTGGGGTGATGAAAATGTATTAAAATTGATGATGGTGGCTGCCAAGGTCTGTGAATGCACTGAAACTATGGATTTCTTCACTTTAAATGGGCATATTATATGGTACCTGAATTATATTTTAATAGTTACATTTAAAAAGTAAAATCTTCCTTGAAGAGATGACACTTCAGGAGAGGCCTAGGGGGTGGGATGAGTTCGCTAGGTGGAGAAAGGAGGGACAGCATTTCAGGGTGAGGAACAACATAGTGAAGTCCCTGAGGTTGATGGGCATAGAGCAGATTTAAGAGACTTTTTTTTTTTGAGACAGACTTTCGCTCTTGACGCCCAGGCTGGAGTGGAGTGGTGTGATCTTGGCTCACTGCAACCTCTGCCTCCTGACTTCAAGCGATTTTCCTGCCTCAGTCTCCCGAGTAGCTGGGATTACAGGCACCCTCCACCACACCTGGCTAATTTTTGGATATTTAGTAGAGATGAGGTTTCACCATGTTGACCAGGCTGGTCTCGAACTCCTGATCTCACGTGATCAACCCGCCACAACATCCCAAAGTGCGGGGATTACAGGCGTGAGCCACTGTGCTCAGCCAGATTTAAGGGACTTTCAAGAAGTTTGTGTGGCTGAAGCCTGCAGGGCAAGCAAGAGAATCAGGAAATGAGGCTGGAGAAAGAGAGGGGCTAGGTCATGGAGGGTCTCACATTAGGGTGTGGAAACTTCACACGAGTGGTCCCACCTTGGGCATCCCACGTAACTACTCTATGTCCCAGCTTCCCCACTGGTGAAATCAAGGGCTGATGTAGGGATGGACTGAGATAGTGTGTGCTCAGTAAAGGTGAGCTTTTATCATCGTTTATTGTTTGTTTGTTTGTTTGTGTGTTTTGAGATGGAGTCTCACTCTGTCGCCCGGGCTGGAGTACAGTGGCGCGATCTCGGCTCACTGCAACCTCCACCTCCCGGGTTCACGCCGTTCTCCTGCCTCAGCCTCCCGAGTAGCAGGGACTACAGGCACCCGCCACCACGCCTGGCTAATTTTTTTATATTTTTGGTAGAGACGGGGTTTCACCGTGCTAGCGAGAATGGTCTGGATCTCCTAACGTCGTGGTCCACCCGCCTCGGCCTCCCAAAGTGCTGGGATTACAGGCGTGAGCCCCCGCGCCCGGCTGAGCTTTTATCATTGTTAACCCACAGAGCAGTGAGAGCCATTGAAAGTGACTGATCAGTTTGGATGCACCTTCTGAAGTGATTGCTTTGGTCCCTGTGAGGAGTGCAGATTGTCACAGGGCCAGGGGAAGACAGAGGCCAGTCAGGAGGCATTTGCCCTCAAACAGCTGGAGGTGATGGTGGCTTGCTTTATGGTGGTGTCAGGAGAGTGGCTGAGCAGTGAACGGATCTGAGAAAGATTTAGGAGGTAAAACCCACGTGACTTGGTCACTGAATGTGGGTTGGGTGGGCTGGAGGGAAGGTAAGAAAGAATGAGAAGAAAAATACTCAAGTGGGCCCTCCAGCTTAAGGTTACTTGAGGTCCCTTTGTGAAGAGGAATGTTTGTGTTTATGATGAAGATGTCCAAACTTTCAAAGGCCATTTGTAGTACTTTTTTTTCTTTTTAACAGCCAACAACTCCTCCTTCCCTATGCCCTAAACATATGAATTTTCTTTGCCCTAATTTATCACAGAGGGATGGACGTTCATTTGCTTTAATGAGAAATGCAGAATTCCATTAAGAAAGCATATTAAATTAATCTGGATTGCTGTGAGGGAGTTAAATCTGTTTAGATGTGCACCAGTGTTACTTTAATAGTTTGGTCTAAACCCATTTCTGGCCTGCGGTTGCAGGAGGTTGACTCCCAGCTTGCTTTCATTGGAAAGATCTCAGCAACAAGCACATTTGGCATTTCCAGCCAAACCCACTTTGTCAGCGAAGGAAAAGTTGAGGAGTGCCTCTGTTGTTTTCCCCCAAATCATTTGGCAGAAATGTGGCTGGGAGCTTCACTGCTGATTTTTTCAGTTTTAATATTGCTGTGGAAAGCCTGTACCAACACTCAGCCATGTTATTAATCCACAGCTCCAGTCTGGGCTGTGATTTGCTTTTCCTTTGAGTGACACAACCTTATTTTCCATTAAGACTCAATGCAAATAGACACTCATGCACCATCACCATCACTCCCCCAGATTGAAAGAGGGAAGTCAATGGAGTGATTCTAGTTTGGTGTTCATATCGGAGGGTTTTATTTATTTATTTATTCTGAGACAGAATCTCTCTCTGTCACCAGGCTGGAGTGCAGTGGCGCGATCTCGGCTCACTGCAACCCCTGACTCCCTGGTTCAACCGATTCTCCTGCCTCAGCCTTCCGAGTAGCTGGACTTACAGACATGTGCCACCACGCCCGGCTAATTTTTTGTATTTTTAGTAGAGACGGGGTTTCACCGTGTTAGCCAGGATGGTCTTGATCTCCTCACCCCGTGATCTGTCCGTCTCGGCCTCCCAAAGTGCTAGCATTATAGGCGTGAGCCACTGCGCCTGGCCCGGAGTTGTTTTTAAAAGCACATTTCTCTCCAATTAATTCCGGGGTGTCCCACTGTGAGTTGGGCAAAGGTTTGGATTTTCTGGAGGTGGAAGGTCAAACTTTAAGTACAATTTGGAGGCTGGGCACTGTGGCTCATGCCTGTAATCCCAGTACTTTGGGAGGCTGAGGTGGGTGAATCATTTGAGGCCAGAAGTTCGAGACCAACCTGGGCAACATGACGAGACCTCGTTTCTTCTAAAAATACAAAAATTAGCCAGGCGTGGTGGTACATGCCTGTCACCCCAGCTACTTGGGAGGCTGAGGCAGGAGTTATCACTTGAACCTGGGAGGCAGAGGTGTCATGTGTCCAAACCCCATGAAGCGTATCAGCTGGCTGAAGATAACATAGGTCACGCTGTGTTGAGATTGGGGTTGCTGTTATTACACCTCATCCCCACCCCTGCTAGGCATCCACAAATAGTCATCTTCAATGAGACAGCCCTCCTGCCCCTGGCTGCCTTATTTCATCTGCACCCAACCGTATCCATTGCTTGTCAGTGGGTCTCAACCTTGGCTGCACCTTGGAATCTCCTGGGGAGATGAGACAATACCAAGTCTCCCTCTCACTCAGCATGATGTTTCCAAGGTCCATCCACATGTAGTAGGCACCAGTACTTCCATTGTATGGATACAGCACATTTCGTTTATTCATTCATCAACCAAATGGCCATCTTGGTTGTTGCTACCTTTTAGTTATTATATATATTACATGATTCCATTTATGTGAAAGGTCCAGAATAGGCAAATCTTTAGAGGCAGAAAGCAGGTAAGTGGTTGCCAGGAGCTGGGGGAAAGGGGAGGGGATGGAGAGTGCTTGAGGATACAGGGTTATTTTTTGGGGGGGCGGGGGTGTTAATGAAAATGTTTTAGAACTAGACAGAGATCATGATTGTTAAACATTGTGAATGTATTTAATGATACTGAAGTCTATGGTTTCATACAGGGACTTGTATGTTATGTGAATTTTGCCTCATTAAAAAAATACTGCTAGGAGCAATGGCTCATGCCTGTAATCCCAGCATTTTGGGAGACCAAGGCGGGTGGATCACCTGAGGCTGGGAATTCGAGACCTGCCTGGACAACATGGTGAAACCCTATCTCTATGAAAAATACAAAAATTAGCCAGGCGTGGTGGTGCACGCCTGTAATCCCAGCTACTCAGGAGGCTGAGTTAGGAAAATGGGTTGAACCTGAGAGGCAGAGTTGCAGTGAGCTGAGATCGCACCACTGCACTCCAGCCTGGGTGACAGAACAAGATTCCGTCTCAAAAAAAAAAAAAAAAAAAAACCACACACACACACACAAACAAAAAATACTGTTTCTGCAGAGCCTGGGTACTGGTTTTAAAATCTCTCCAGCTGATTCTGACATGCAGCTGTGGTTGAGAATCTCCTTCTGGAATGAACTTGTTCATGTTTTACTTGTGTTCATTTCTAGCCTGCCTATGCCTTTCTGTTTCCCTTCACATCTTTGGGGTGTAATTTTTACAATGCAGTGTAACAACCAGCTGCCTCAAGATGCACTGGGATCCCTCTTAACCAGGTAGTTCCCCATCTCCAACTCTGACCTGCCAAGTCAGAATCTTGTGGGTGGGGCCCAGGACTGTACATATTGAAACAGGCAGTGACCGGGGAACTATTTCTGAACACCCCTATGTTTCCCCTGTGTTTGCCCTTTCCTTTCACATTTGGACCCCTTTGTGTGCTGACCACTGGGTTGTTGCACGTGGACACACCATAAAAAAGACAGGCCAGGAGCAGTGGCTCTTGCCTGTAATCCCAGCACTTTGAGAGGCCGAAGTAGGCGAATCACTTGAGACCAGGAGTTCAAGATCTGCCTGGCCAACATAACAAAACCCCGTCTCTACCAAAAATACGAAATTAGCTGGGTGTGGCGATGCATGCCTTTGATCCCAGCTACTCAGGAGGCTGAGGCTGGAGAATCCCTTGAGCCCAGGAGGCAGAGACTGCAATGAGCTGAGATCGCACAATTGCACTCCAGCCTTGGTGACAGAGTGAGACTCTTAAAAAAAAAAAAAAGACAGAGATGGTCCTTCCTCTATGGAGCTCTCAGTAAAACAAGAAACCTCACGATGTCCTGGCATTTGTGAGAAATACATTTGGTATATGTAGCTGGGGTCACATGCTTGACATGCCTATTGAAAGCTTCTGGGTAGGAAGAGAACAGTCATCACAGCATCACACCCCGGCATAACTGTCTCCCAGGACAGGTCTCCCTGGGAAGACTGAGAACACAACTCTGAAATCAGAGCTCAAATCCAAGTTCTACATTTCCCTCAGTAATGTACACGATTTAAGAAAGTTTTTATATTAGTTATCTATTGCTGTACAACAATATTACCTCAAACTTTGTGACTTGAGACAGCACACAGTTATCACTACACGGTTTCTGTGGGTCAGGAATCCAGGCGTGACTCAGCTGGGTTCAGTGCAAGGCTGTAGCCATAGTGTCAGCCAGGGCTCGGTTCTCATCTGGAGGCTTGACTGGTGATTGATCTGCTTCCCGGTTCATCTGTTTGTTGGCAGCATTCAGTTCCTTGCAGGCTGCGGGACTCAGGGCCCCAGTTTCTTGCTGCCCTCAGCTTCTTGCCACATAGGCCACTCATGACATGGCAGCTCGCATCTTCAAAGCCAGCAAGACAGACAGCCTCCTAGCAAGACAACTTAACATCCTATCTAACATAATCACTACATCCCCTTCACCTCTGCCATATTCTCTTGGTTATAAGAAAGTCATAGGTCCCTTTGTCAGATGAGTAGATTGCAAAAGTTTTCTCCCATTCTGTAGGTTGCCTGTTCACTCTGATGGTAGTTTCTTTTGCTGTGCAGAAGCTCTTGAGTTTAATTAGATCCCATTTCTCAATTTTGGCTTTTGTTGCCATTGCTTTTGGTGTTTTAGACATGAAGTCCTTGCCCATGCCTATGTCCTGAATGGTATTGCCTAGGTTTTCTTCTAGTTTTTATGGTTTTAGGTCTAATATTTAAGTCTTTAATCCATTTTGAATTAATTTTTGTATAAGGTGTAAGGAAGGGATCCAGTTTCAGCTTTCTCCATAAGGCTAAGCCAGTTTTCCCAGCACCATTTATTAAATAGGGAATCCTTTCCCCATTTCTTGTTTTTGTCAGGTTTGTCAAAGATCAGATAGTTGTAGATGTGTGGCATTATTTCTGAGGGCTCTGTTCTGTTCCATGGGTCTATATCTCTGTTTTTCTACCAGTACAATGCTGTTTTGGTTACTGTAGCCTTGCAGTATAGTTTGAAGTCAGCTAGCATCATGCCTCCAGCTTTGTTCTTTTGGCTTAGAATTGACTTGGTAATGCGGGCTCTTTTTCGGTTCCATATGGACGTTAAAGTAGTTTTTTCCAATTCTGTGAAGAAAGTCATTGGTAACTTGATGGGTGTGGCATTGAATCTACAAATTACCTTGGGCAGTATGGTCATTTTCACGATATTGATTCTTCCTACCCATAAGCATGGAATGTTCTTCCTTTTGTTTGTATCCTCTTTTATTTCGTTGAGCAGTGGTTTGTAGTTCTCCTTGAAGAGGTCCTTCACGTCCCTTGTAAGTTGGATTCTTAGGTATTTTATTCTTTGAAGCAATTGTGAATGGGAGTTCACTCATGATTTGGCTCTCTGTTTGTCTGTTATTGGTGTATAAGAGTGGTTGTGATTTTTGCACACTGATTTTTTATCCTGAGACTTTGCTGAATTTTGGTATTTTTAGTAGAGATGGGGTTTGCTGAATGCAGCCCCAAGTCACGTACCCCCTGCTTGGTCAATCGATCACGACCCTCTCACAATCACGACCCTCTCACATGGACCCCCTTAGAGTTGTGAGCCCTTAAAAGTGACAGGAATTGCTCACTTGGGGAGCTGGGTTGTTAGAGACATGTGCCATCATGCCCAGCTAATTTTTGTATTTTCAGTAGAGACCGGGTTTCACTATGTTGGATGGCCAGGATAGTCTTGATCTCTTGACCTCCTGATCCACCCACCTCGGCCTCCCAAAGTGCTGGGATTACAGGTATGAGCCACTGCACCTGGCCCAGAGAAGGCTTTTCATACTTGCTTCTCAGCCTTCTGCATCCTACCCCAGCACCATGCACTCACCTCCTGTGGGCTGCGCTCATCCCTGATAATCTCTCCCCAGGCCTGCTGTTCCTCGAGAAAGGAAGTTGTAATGGGCAGAATTCTAGGACAGCCCCCAAGAGACCCACTCCCTTATATCTGCTCCTTGTATCATCTCTTCTTGAGTGTGTGCAGAGCTTGTGATTTGGCCAAGGGGAAGGAATTTTGCAAATGTGATTATGGTCACACTTGCTTTGTTAAGCACATTTGCTCACCTGACTTTGAGTTCATCCAAAGCAGGATGATCTTAGGTGGGACAGACCTAATCAGGTGAGCCTTTTCAAGGTGAAGTTTCAGAGAGTCAACCCTTAGCCTCCAAGGAGAAACAAATGGTCATGCTGGGAGCTGTCTTTGGAGGTGGCAGCTCTAGGAGCTGAGGTCCTTCGTTCAGCAATTGCAAGAAATTGAATCCAGTCCACAAACTGAATAAGCTTGGAAGAGGACAGTGAGCATCCAATGAGACCCCAGCTCCAGCTGACACTCTGGTTGCAGTATTGTGACCCTGAATAGAAGACCCAGTTAAACCCTGCCCAGGCCCTTGGCTCATGAAAACAGATAACTGGGTGGTGTTTTAAGCTGCTCAGTTTGCACTGGTAAATCCACCAACAGGAAAGTAATATAGAAGTTAAATTGGCCAGATGTGGTGGCTCATGCCTGTAATCCCAAGACTTTGAGAGGCTAAGGAGCGTGGATCACAAGGTCAAGAGATCGAGACCATCCTGGACAACATGGTAAAACCGTGTCGCTACTAAAAATACAAAAATTAGCCAGGCATGGTGGCATTCATCTGTAGTCCCAGCTACTCAGGAGGCTGAGGCAGGAGAATCATTTGAACCCAGGAGGTGGAAGTTGCAGTGACTTGGGACCGTGCCACTGCACTCCAACCTGGGCAACAGAAAGAGACTCTGTCTCAAAAAAAAAAAAAAAAAATGAAGTTAAATGAATACTTTTGACCATTGATAGAAGTTGCTTTCATTTCCTCTTACTTAATCATCTCTATCTTAGCCCTGAAAGAGGGATGCTTTAACCTCATTTGTAACAATTGAGTCTGAGGCCCAGGAAAGTGACAGAATTCAGCAAAGTCCACCTTGCTACCTGGTGGCCCCAGCTAGAACTCAGCCCCAGGTCAATATACCTAAAGTCATTACAACATCCACAAAAATTTTGCCCCTCTCTCCACGCCTTCCTCTTTAGAAGCCTGTTCCTTCAGGGATAGATCCCAACCCAGTGTTACAAGGTACTGAACTCTGATTTTCACAAAATATAGTAACTACCCCCCAAAATTAATAATAGTATTTTTGAGCCGGGCACAGTGGTTCATGCCTGTAATCCCAACATTTTGGGAGGCTGTGGTGGGTGGATCATGAGATCAAGAGTTCGAGAGCATCCCAGCCAATATGGTGAAACCCCATCTCTCCTAAAAATACAAAAATTACCTGGCAGTGGTGGCAGTCGTCTGTAATCCCAGCTACTCGGGAGGCTGAGGCAGGAGAATCACTTGAACACAGGAGGCAGAGGTTGCAGTGAGCCAAGATTGCACCACTGCACTCCAGCCTGGCAACTGAGCAAGACTCCGTCTCAAAAAAAAAAAAACCATCTTTGAGTACTTATGTGTCAACCACTGGGCTATGCCAACACCAAGAGATATTATGATTATGATTATTTTTTCCATTTTATTGATGAGGAAACCGACACATAGAAAGGTAAAGGGAATTGCCAAAGGTGACGGTCACACAGCCAGAGCTGTAGAAGCAGCACAGGAATCCCAGCAAACTCACAGCCAAGCTCTGCTTTTCACCTTCACATCACATTGTCCTCAGACTAAAACCCTAACTCTGACAATCCGAATCAAAAATCATACTCAAGGCCAGGCACAGTGGCTCACGCCTGTCATCTCAGCACTTTGGGAGACCGAGGCAGGTGGATTACCTGAGGTCAGGAGTTCCAGACCAGCCAGGCCAACATGGTGAAACCCTGTCTCTACTAAAAATACAAAACTTAGCCAGGCACAGTGGTGGCTCTGTAATCCCAGCATTTTGGGAGGCTGAGGCATGAAAATCACTTGAACCCAGGAGGCATATGTTGCAGTGATCCATGATCATGCCACTGCACTCCAGCCTGGGCAAGACAGTGAGACTCTGTCTCAAAAAAAAAAATTGTGCTTAATAATATCTTGGAAGTGCACATATCTTCTGGGAAGGTTGATGGACTACAATTAGCTTCAAAACACAAATAAGTAACTGTGTTTAAATGAGGCCTTCTATGTAATAGCTAGGGAAAATCAATGTAGCTATTCATATTTTGGTTCCCCTTCCAGGCACAGAGAAGTTGCCCATGACTCTGTGATCCGTTTTGTCCAATGAATCATGAGCAGGAGCAACTTGAGTCACCTCCAGGTGGAAGTGTTAAGAGGCTCTGTGATCCACCATGTTCCCTTTCCCCTGAAGTGGTGATCAAGGATACATGCAGAGATGGGGCTTTTGTCAGCCTGGATCCCTGAGTGAACACAATGAACAGACCACCCCACAATGCCCTAACAGCCCAGACATGCAACGTGACCAAGAATAAGCCTCACTGTGGCCAGGCACAGTGGCTCATGCCTGTCATCCCAGCACTTTGGGAGGCCAAGGTGGGTGGATCATTTGAGGTCAGGAGTTCAAGACCAGCCTGGCTCACATGGTGAAATCCTGTCTCTACAAAGTACAAAAATTAGCCAGACAGTAGTGGCACAGGCTTGTAATCCCAGCTACTCAGAAGGCAGGAGAATCGCTTGAGTCTGAGAGGCAGAGGTTGCAGTGAGCTGAGATTGTGCCACTGCACTCTACTCTGGGTGACAGAGTGAGACCCTGTCTCAAAAACAAACAAACAAATACCTAACTGTATGGAGCCACTGAGATTTGGGGATTGTTGTTACTGCACCAGAACCCAAATCATCCTGACCACTAGACTGTCCTAACTAGGGTTTCTTACCAAAAGCAAAGGCATTTTTAAAGTTCGTGACATTTAAACAAAAGAGCAAATACCAATATCTGCCACTTTGTCAGGCTAACAAACCCAAACAAAGCCAACAGCCAGAAGTTAAAAGCAGCAGATCATTAGGTTGAAAACAGAACTGTCAAAACAGGCACAATTGACTTCATTTAGTGATTGCAAAGAACATCAGGAAAGACACAGGTTGGTCATTTATCACATGCTTCATTACACATGTTTGACTAAGAAAAACACAAAGTATTTAAGCTCATCTGTAGTTCAAAGTGCCTATCCGTGTATTTATCCATTCATCCTGATTTATTTATTGAGCAACTCTTTTGTGCCAGGCACTGTGTTGGGTGGTGGTAATGCAGTGATGAAGATGGCAGGCATGGCTCTGCCCTCCAGGAGTTTCTAGGATATGGAGGGAGACAAACAAAAAAGAAGTAAATCCATGAAAGAATTATTGGTGGACCCTGTCCCCAGTATTTCAATGTAGGTTCTTTCCATTTTCCATAAGGGTCAGCCAGCTGAGAAATAAAGAGAGACACTACAAAGAGAGGAATTTTACAGCTGGGCAGCTGAGGGTGATATTACATATCAGTAGGACCGTGATGCCCCCTGAGTCTCAGACCAGCAAGTTTTTATTAAGGGTTTCAAAAGGGGAGGGGGTGTAAGAACAGGGAGTAGGTACAAAGATCACATGTTTCAAAGGGCAAAAAGCAGAACTACTACTAAGGGTCTAACAAAGATCACATGCTTCTGAGTGAACACGACAAAGGGCAAAAGCAGAACTACTGATAAGGGTCCAGCAAAGATCACAAAGCAAAGGGCAAAAGTAGAACCACTGATAAGGGTCTATGTTCATTGGCGCACATATTGTCTTGATGAACATCTTAAACAACAGAAAACCAGGTTTGAGAGCAGAGAACCAGTCTGACCACAAATTTACCAGGGCAGAGTTTTTCTCCAGCCTAGTAAGCCTTTGGGTACTTCAGGAGACTAGGGCGTATCTCAGTCCTTATCTCAACTGCATAAGACAGACATTCCCAGAGCGGCCACTTATAGACCTCCTCCCAGGAATGCATTCCTTTCCCAGGATATTAATATTCCTTGGTAGGAAAAGAATTTAGTGGTATCTCTCCTACTTGCACGTCCATTTACAGGCTCTCTGCAAGAAGAAACATATGGCTCTTTTTGTCTGACCCTGCAGACAGTCAGACCTTATGGTTGTCTTCCCTTGTTCCCTAAAAATCACTGTTATTCTCTTCTTTTTCAAGGTGCACTGATTTCATATTGTTGAAACACACATGTTTTACAATCAATTTGTACACTTAACACAATTATCACAGTGGTCCTGAGGTGATGTACATCCTCAGCTTCTGAATATGACAGGATTAAGAGATTAAAGACAGGCATAAGAAATTATAAAAGTATTATTTGGGAACTGATAAATGTCCATGAAATCTTCACAATTTATGTTCGTCTGCTGCGGCTCAGGCCAGTCCCTCCATTTGGGGTCCCTGACTTCCCACAACAAGAAGTAATAAGAGGTTAAGGTGGAGAAGAGCAGGGAAGTCCACTTTATAAAGGGGTCAGGAAAGAGCTCTCTGTGGAAGCATCATTTTAGCTGAGGCCTAAAGGATTGTCTAATTTGGGCACCATTTTAGCTGAGGCCTAAAGGATTGTCTAATTTGGGGAGGTGCAGAGGAAAATCATTCCAGGCTGAAGCAGCAAGTGCAAATGCCCTGTTGTGGAAAAAGGTTTGAAAGTCCAAGAAGACAGAAGGAGGCCAGAGTGGCTGAAATAGAGTAGGCCAAAGGGAGGAGATGGGAGAGGGCTGGAGACGTGGCAGGAACAGGCAGAAGACTCGGGGTCTCGATTTTATTCTATGTGCCATGGGCAGGAAAGGCAGGGATGAAACTCAATGGACACCTTAAGATCACTGAAGGTGCCAGATGGGAAATGGATTGCTGAGCATGGAGAGCAGGTGCAGAGGGCCAGCTAAGACTAGTTAGGAGGCTGCTGCTGTAGCCCAGCTGGGATAGCACTGTCCTAGGCAAAGATAATGACAGTGAAGATAGAGAGAGTGGACAAGTTGGATAAAGTTTATAATCACAGGACTTGCTGACTGGAGAAGAGGGCAAAAGCAGAGTTAGCACAACACATGAGTTATGACCACCTTGAGCAGCTCAGCAGGGGGTGGTGCCATTTACAGAACAGAGATGGCATGGACAGAGCCCATGGAGAAGGAGGAGGAAAAAGAGAGTTTGGCTTTGGGCTTCTTTTAAGACAGGGTCTCTTGCTCTGTCACCCAGGCTGGGGTGCATTGGTGCAATCATAGCCCTTTGCAGCCTCAAACTCCTGGGCTCAAGCGATCCTCCTACCTCAGCCTCCCAAGTAGCAGGCTTACAGATCCTACAGATGCACATCACCATGCCTAGCTAATTTTTTTTTTTTCTTTTGTAGATAGGGAGTCTCACTGTGTTTTCCAGGCTGGCTTCAAAATCCTGGCCTCAAGTAATCCTCCCACCTCGGCCTCCCATAGCACTGGGATTACAGCCATCACCTACCACTCCAAGCCATGAGTTTGGCTTTGGATGTAACAAGGCTGAGGTGTTCATGAGTTGACAAGTGGAAAAAAGAAGAAAGAAGTTGAGTGTATAAGACTGCTGTTTGAAGGAGAAGTCTAGCCTCAAGACAAAAGTTCAGGACTCATCAGCTGAGAAATGGCACCGAAAATTATGCAAATGGATGAGTTCAGCTAGCAAACAAGTCCAGAGAGAGCAGAAAGTCCAGAGAGAGCAGCACTGGGCCATGCACCTGGCCTAATGCCAACCCCCTCCTCCCAATCCCTGTGTTATGCTGGAGAGGGTTCAGCCTCTGGTGAGTTCCACTAAACCCCCACATCTCTTTCTTCTGAGACCTTCTCTAAAATCCCCTCTTTTATACTTAGTGAAATGGGATTCTCTTTTTCCCATCCAGCTTAAGCAAAAACTTTTGACTGTGAGAAGAATGAGGATGCATTTAGTATCTGTTCTGCACGGCTAATTCCATCAAAGATTTCTCATTATTCATGCCTGGCAGTCTCATTTTCTTTTGCCTCTCAGAGCATAGTCGTAGCATTAATTAGTGACCTTTTCACCCTTCTAATACCAGCGATTTCCCCCATCTCAGTTCTCAGGAAGTTCTGTTTGCAGAATTATCTCCTGAATCCTCACCTGGGGATAGAAATTGTTCTCTGTGGCTGTGTCTTCCCCTCTAATTCTTATCAAAAAACTCAGTGATCTCTGTGCATCAAATATTAAACTCAAGCTTAACAGATCATGCTTCTGGCTTCTCTGTCTCTCTCTGGCCTGTGGGTTAACAGGTTTGCAACCTTTGCAGAGGAGACACCAAATTCCCAGGAGGCCAGAATTTCCAAGAGTGCTGGTCACTCTTGCTCTCTTTCTCCTGCTCAAAATTCAGCACTAGAGAGTGTTACACCATTTCACCTGCAGAGGAGTTCATCTGACTCTAGGGACTGCAGAGGAGGGAGACGGGCAAACTAACAGGCATTCAGAAAATGGCTACCACAATGGGGGAGAAAATGAAACTCAAAGCAAATAAGCAATGGTCAAAAAAAAAAAAAATCTAGAGGGCAGCTGCAGTGGCTCACACCTGTAATCCCAGCACTTTGGGAGGCCGAGGCAGGTGGATCACTTGAGATCAGGAGTTCGAGACCAGCCTGGGCAACACAGTGAAATCACATCTCTACTAAAAATACAAAAATTAGCCAGGTGTGGTGGTGGGCACCTGTAATCTCAGCGTTTTGTGAGGCTGAGTTGGGTGGATCACCTGATGTCAGGAATTTGAGACCAGCCTGGCCAACATGGTAAAACCCTATTTCTATTTAAAAATACAAAAATTACCAGCTGTGGTGGCAGGTGCCTGCAATCCCAGCTTCTTGGGAGGCTGAGGCAGGAGAATTGCTTGAACCCAGGAGGCAGAGGTTGCAGCATGCAAAGATTGCACCACTGCAATCCAGCCTGAGAGACAGTGAGACTTTGTCTCAAAAAAAAAAAAAAATGTACAGATGTCCATCCAGGCTGAAGAGAATATTCCAGAGCAGGTGTTGGAACACTATGGCCCGTGGGCCAAATCTGACCTGCCTGCACATGTTTTTGTCAATAAAGTTTTATTGAAACACAGCCATGCCCATTTGCTACATACTGTCTCTGGCTGCTGGATTAGGCTCTTCTCTCATGCTATAAAGAAATACCTGAGGCTGGGTAATGTATAAAGAAAAGAGGTTGAATTGGCTCACAGTTTTGCAGGCTGTACAGGGAGCATGATGCTGACATCTGGTGAGCTGTGGAGGCCTCAGGAAACTTACAATCATGGCAGAAGGGGAAGCGGGGGCAAGAGAGTGAGGAGGGAGGTGCTACACACTCGTAAACAACCAGATCTTGCAAGAACTCACTCACTATTGCAAGGACAGGACCAAAGGGATGATGCAAAATCATTCATGAGAAATCCACCCCCATGATCCAATCTCTTGCCACCAGCCCCACCTCTAACACTGGGGATTACATTGCAACATGAGATTTGGGCGGGGACACATATTCAACCTATATCAGCTGCTTTCATGCTATGGGTGGCAGAGTTGAGTAACTACTACAAAAGACTGTATGGCCCACGAATTCTAAAATATTTACTATCTGATGCCTTCGAGAAAATGTTTGCAAACCCTGCTCTTGAAAAGGAAGGGAAGGAAGAGGAGAGGAAGAAGGCAGGAAGGAGCAGAGAGGGACACGGGGCTGTATTCAAATGTCTGTTGTTAAGAAAGAGAAATTCAATTTATTTGGCACGGCCCAAGTTATCAAAGTAGGAGCATTCCATTGAAGTTTCAGGAGAAACACTGTGCTGAATATAAAGATGACACCATCTGTAATGCCTAACCTTGTTTTTATTAACTTTGTTCTTAGACTTTCCTTTTCTTTGAATCACTTAGCCTTGTTTCTACCTGAATTGTCTTTCTTTTAGCTAAGAGAGCTAGACAGACTTTATCTTGGCTTTTTCACTGGCAGCCCCTTCCTCAAGGACTTAACTTGTGCAAGCTGACTCTTAGCACATCTAAGAATGCAATTAACTGATAAGATACTGTGGCGAGCAATATCCGCAGTTCCTAGGAATTCGTCCGATTGATAATGTCTAAAGCCCGCGTCTATCACTTTGTAATAGTCTTAAAGCCCTTAGACCTAGAACAGTTTACTTTCCTGTAACAATTTATCCTTTTAACTTTTTGCTTACTTTACTTCTGTAAAATTGTTTTAACTAGACCCCTTTCCCCTTTCTAAACTAAAGTATAAAAGAAAATCTAGCCCGTTCTTCGGGGCCGAGAGAACTTTAAGCGTTAGCCGTATCTTGGCTGCTGGCTAAGTAAACAGACCTCAATTTGTCTCAAAGTGAGGCATTTTCTCTAACTCGCTCAAGCACAACATTTGGAGACCGCAGCGAGAAACGCCACCAGGTGAGATCCAGGCTCACTCCGGGCTCCCCCGGAAGGATGGCCAGCTTCTGGGGGGTGCCACCTGAAAAAAAATTTTCAGGTCCCCGAAAGTTGACCGTCTTCCAGAGGACAGCGGATCGACTACCATGTGGGTGCCCATAAAAATTCCACCTCTGAATCCTCAGCTTCTGACCCCGAGGTCAGGTAGGTCAGATTTGACTTCAGATCTAGTAAGAGAGAAGCGGCCCTGACGAGGGCGTCCCTCTTTTGACTCTGTCTGTTTCTCTAGGATGCTAGAAGGTAGAGCCCTGGTTTTCTGTCAAGCACCTCTGTGTCTCTGTCTAGGAAGGAAGTGGCCCTGACAGGGGCCCTCCCTTGACTCAGTCCACATCCCAGGATGCTGGAGGACTGAGTCCTGGTTTCTGGCAGACCGGTTTCTCTCTCTCTCTCTTTTTCTATCTCTCATCTCTCATCTTTCTCTTGTTCAAGTTTCTTGAAGAATCTCCAAGAAAGAAAAAAAAAACTGTTATAAACTCTGTGTGAATAATGAATGAATAAAGGAGGACAAGGGCTTGCGCTTGTCCTCCAGTTTGAAGCTCCATGGCGAAAGCTACAGGGTTCAAGTGGGCCCTCACCTGCGGTTCCGTGGTGACCTCATAAGGCTTAAGGCAGCATCAGGCATAGCTCGATCTGAGACGGAAGGTTATACCGGCCTGCCAATGCTAAGAGGAGCCGAAGTCCCCTCAGGGGGAGCGGCCAGGCAGGCATCTGACTGATCCCATCACAGGACCCCCTCCCCTTGTCTTAAAAAAAAAAAAAAAAGGAAGAAACTGTCATAACTGTTTACATGCCCTAAAGTCAATTGTTTGTTTATGTTTATTGTTCTGTTCAGTGTCTATTGTTCTTGTTAGTAGTTGTCAAAGTTTTGCATGTCAAGTCGTAGATATTGCCCGAGACGTCTAAGTAAAAACTTCTTCAAACTACTTAGTGCTGATTTTTTGTCACAGGAGGTTAAATTTCTCATCAGTCATTTAGGCTGGCCACCACAGTCCTGTATTTTCTGCCAGAAGCAAGTCAAGTGTTGTTACAAGAACAAGTGAGAAAAACATTTGCCTCATTAAGATTTCTAGCACCATGAAAGTTGTAAGTAGTTAGATTGTCATACCCCACGTCCAAGTGATTAGACCTCCTCTAAACTAAACCAGTAGTAAGTTCAAAACAGCCAACCTGCAGATTTCCTTGCTCACCTTTTTTGTCATTCTGTAACTTTTCCTGTGCCCTTAATTAGAACACCGTGTAAAGAAACGTATGCCCGTACTGCTTTACTTCGTTTAGATTCTTACTGTGTTCCTCTGTGGCTACTCTTCCATCTTAAAAATCATCTGAGTAGTCCTTTTCTGCCGTATCCCTGCCCCCTACCCCACCCATCTCATTTTCTGGTGCGACAGCAAGTTCAGTGTCTCCAGGACTTGGCTCTGCTCTCACTCCTTAAACCCTTAAAAGAAAAAGCTAAATTTAAGCTATTTGCCTTTAAGTCATAAAGACACCAAAAATATTTAAAGTACAGATCTAGAAGAAGAAGAATGCTTAGATCAAACTGACCCAGAAGATCTCAGGCTGGCTCTAATCCTCCTCCCTCAATCTTAAAGCTATAGTAATGTAGCAAGTAGTAGTAGCTGTTGTAGTTTTTCTGCTCTTTCTAGTCACATTGATTCTGTTCTTTCAATGCTCCAGTCCCCCACGAAATAAGTTTCTCTGTCCATGCTAAGTTTAATATCGATGCTCAAATTTTATTAAATTGCCTTCAAAAAAAAAAAAAAGAAAGAAACACTTCCTCCCAGCCTTGTAAAAGTTAAAGCCCTCTCCAATGTATGCTGCAGAATTTTTCTCTCAGTTTCTGAGAGGATTATAAAGTCTGCCTTTAAAAAGGCAAGCTCCAGACCCTCTGCGAAATAAAATGGCCAAAGTTTAAAGTCAAGTGGCACCCTGAAGGGTCATTGAACCTCACAGTTGTTCAAGCTGTGTGGCAGGTTGTTACTAAAACTCCTCGCCACCCTGATCAGTTTCCCTACATTGATCAATAGCTGAATTTAGTGAGGATCCCCCCTCCATGGCTCCACTCATGCGCCATTCATAATTCCACCTGCAAGGTCCTCCTAAGCCAGACCGCGTTTCCGCCTCGACCCTCAGCCGGTTCGGCTCCCCCTTACTGCCTCCCTCTGAAGAGGAGGAGAGTCTCCCTCACCCAGTCCCGCCGCCTTACAACCAGCCTGCTCCCTTAAAGTTATCCCGTGTCTCCTCGACGACGTCCCCTGTAGGCTCGCCACCCATTGCCTCTCAGTCGCGACCTTGGCAGGAAGAACTAGCCCCTCTACCACCACTGACAGAGGCACAAGTCCCTCCAGGTGACGAGCGCTCAGCCCCCTTCTTAGTTTATGTCCTTTTTTCTACTTCTGACTTATATAATTCGAAAACCCATAATCCTCCCTTCTCTGAAAAGCCCCAGGCTTTGACCTCTCTGATAGAGTCCGTACTCCGGACTCACCCGCCCACCTAAGATGATTGCCAACAGCTCCTTTTAACCCTTTTCACCTCTGAAAAGAAAGAACGTATCCGAAAAGAAGCCAAAAAATACTTCCTCACATCAGCCAATAGACCAGAAGAAGAATCTAGAGACCTCCTTGAGGAGGTCTTTCCCTCTACCCGGCCTAACTGGTACCCAAATTCCTCAAGTAGAAAGAGAGCTTTAGACGATTTTCACTGGTGTCTCCTCGCAAGTATTAAAAGAGCCGCTCAGAAACCCATAAACTTGTCTAAGATGACCGAAGTTGTCCAAAGGCCCGATAAGTCACCAAGAACGTTTTTAGAGCGCCCGATAAGTCACCAAGAACGTTTTTAGAGCGCCTGATAATTCACCAAGAACGTTTTTAGAGCGCCTCCAGGAGGCTTATCGGATTCACACCCCTGTTGACTCGGCAGCTTCTGAAAATAGCCGTGCTCTTAATTTAGCATTTGTGGCTCAGGCAGCCCCGGATATTAAAAAGAAACTCCAAAAACTAGAAAAATTTGCTAGAATAAATATCAGTCAGCTTTTAGAAATAGCCCAAAAAGCTTTTGACAGTCAAAAGTTTAAAAAACAAAAAGCAAGGCACAGGCAGCTGAAAAGCCCGCTGATAAAGCATTCAAAAGACAAACAAAAATCTTAGTGGCGGCTATCTAAGAAGTGCAGAATGAAATAGCCCGTTAATTTAGCATTAACTGAAGCCCCTGCTTTAGCCCTCCCTAATAGCTCCATAAAAGCCAAGGAGTTGCTAAAGAGGTGCTTACTCAGACTCTAAGACCCTAAAGACACGCAGTGGCCTATTTATCTAAGAGGCTAGATCCTGTGGCCTCTAGATGGCCAAGTTGTCTGTGAGCCGTAGCGGCTACAGCAAGCCTAGTCCAAGAAGATGATAAGTTAACTCTAAGCCAAAATTTAACCCTTACAGCTCCTCATGCCGTAAAGACCTTACTACGAAGTGCTTCTGGCAAATAGATGTCAAATGCTCCCATCTTGCAGTATCAGAGTTTACTGTTAGATCAGCCTCGTTTGACTTTCTCTCCCACAAAGTGTTTTAATCCAGCTACACTACTTCTTGACTCAGACTCCACTATTCCTGTTCATGACCGTCAAGAACTGTTAGAAACTATCGAAACTGGCCGATCTGATCTTCAAGATCTGCCCCTAGAAAAGGCAGATGCCACCGTGTTCACAGACAGTAGCAGCTTCCTCAAGCAGGAAGAATGAAAAGCCAGTGCAGCTGTTACCACAGAGACAGATGTGTTGTAAGCTCAAGCTTTACCAGCGAACACCTCAGTACAAAAGTCTGAATTGATCGCCCTCACTCAGGCTCTCCGATAAACTAAGAATAAATGTATTAACATTTACACTGACAGCAAGTACACCTTTGCTACTGTGCATGTACATAAAGCCATCTACCAGGAAAGCAGGCTACTCACCTCAGCAGGTAGCTGTGATCCACTGTAAAGGACACCAAAAAGAAAACACGGCCATTGCCCATAGTAACCAGAAAGCTGATTCAGCAGCTCAGGTCACAGCACGACTTTCAGTCACGCCTCTAAACTTGCTGCCCACAGTCTCCTTTCCACAGCCAGATCTGCCTGACAATCCAATATACTCAACAACAACAAAAAAAACTGGCTTCAGATCTCAGAGCTAATAAAAATCAGAAAAGTTAGTAGATTCTTCCTGACTCTAGAATCTTCAAACCCTGAACTCTTAAAGAAACTTTAATCAGTCACCTTCAGTCTACCACCCATTTAGGAAGAGCAAAGCTACCTCAGCTCCTCTGGAGCCATTTTAAGATCCCCCATCTTCAAAGCCTAACACATTAAGCAGCTCTCAAGTGCACAGCCTGCGCCCAGGTAAATGCCAAACAAAGTCCTAAACCCATCCAGGCCGCTGTCTCTGAAAAAACTCGCCAAGAAAAAAGTAAGAAATTGACTTTACAGAAGTAAAACCACACCACGCTAAGTACAAATACCTTCTAGTACTAGTAGACACCTTCTCCAGATAGACTAAGGCATTTGCTACCAAAAACCAAACCACCAACACAGTAGTTTTTATTCAATGAAATCATCCCTCAATATGGGCTGCCTGCTGCCATAAAGTCTGATAATAGAACAGCCTTCACCTCACCTGTAGCTCAGTCAGTCAGTAAGGCGTTAAACATTCAATAGAAGCTCCATTGTGCCTATCAACCCCAGAGCTCCAGGCAAGTAGAACGCATGAACCACACCGTAAAAAACACCCTTAAAAAATTAATCTTAAAAACCAGTGTAAATTAAGTAAGTCTCCTTCCTTTAGCTCTACTTAAAGTAAGGTGCACCCCTTACCAGGCTTAGTTCTCACTTTTTGAAATCATGTATAAGAAGGCGCCACCTATCTTGCCTAAGCTAAGAGATGCCAAATTAGCAGAAATATCACAAACTAATTTATTACAGTACCTATAGTCTCTCCAACAGGTACAAGAGATCATCCTGCCACTTGTTCAAGGAGCCCATCCCAATCCAATTCCTGAACAAAGTCCTGCCATTCATTCCAGCCAGGAGACCTAGTGTTTGTTAAAAAGTTCCAAAAAGACTCACTCCTGCTTAGAAAAGACCTCACACCGTCATGCTCACGACGCCAACGGCTCTGAATGTAGATGGTATTCCTGCTTAGATTCATCACTCCCACATCAAAAAGGCCAACAGAGCCCAGCTAAAAACATAAGTCCCCAGGCCTAAGTCAGGCCCCTTAAAACTGCGTCTGAGACAGGTGAAGCCATTAGATTCTTTTTATCTACCTCACTGATTTGTTTTTGTCCGTTACATCCTCTGTGCCTTCCTACTCCTTTCTCCTCACCTCTTTCACAACAGGACGTGTATTTGCAAACACCACCTAGAAGGCCAGTACCTCCAAGGAAGTCTCCTTTGCAGTTGATTTATGTGTACTGTTCCCAAATCCAGCCCGCACCCACGAAAAGCAACACAATCTGCCAGTCGCAGGTGCAGGAAGTATCAACTTTGCAGCAAGATTCAGACACTAAAAGAGCCAAACTAAGTGTAGAAGCTCCAAAAGTGCAGAAAAAAGACTCCAAAATATTGACTTTTACCTCTGTCCAAGAAATCACCCTGACGCTAGCTGTCAAGATACTTTTCAGTTTTTCTGCCCTGATTAGACATGTGTAACTTTAGCCACCTACTCTAAAAGATCAACCAGATCTTCAACTCTTTCCATAAGTCATGCTTCTCATCCTAAATTATGTACTAGAAAAAATTGTAATCCTCTTACTATAACCGTCCATGACCTTAATTCAACTCAATAGTATCATGGCATGCCATGAAGATTAAGATTTTATATCCCAGGATTTAATGTTAAGACTATGTTCATCATCCAAAAAAACCCTAGTCTCGTAAAGCCCACCCAAGCCAATCAGGCCTTTAACTGATCTAAGTAACCCTATGTTCCAGAAACACCCTGACAAAGTTGATTTAACTCTTCCTCCACCATTCTTAGTCATAAAAGATACACTCCAAAAAGTGCAAGAAAATCTAGATAAGCGCCAATAAGAACAAGAAAATAACATCCCCTAGTATCAAAGCATGTTCAACTAGAACCCACAGCTAACTAATTACTAAGTTAGCTGGATCCCCTCCCCATCCTACTAATAAGTCTAATTTTGGGGCCTTGTATATTAAATTAGGTTCCTAATTTTGTAAAACAACGCTTAGCTTCTGTCAAACTTATGTATCTTAAGACTCAATATAACCCCGTTTTTATAACTGAAGAATCAACGATTTCATTGCTCAAAAACACAACTGAGGAATGTAATGCCCAACCTTGTTTTTACTAACCCTGTCCTTAGACTCTCCCTTTCTTTTAATCACCTAGCCTTGTTTCCACCTGAATTGACTCTCCCTTAGCTAACAGAGCCAGACAGACTCCATCTTGGCTCTTTCACTGGCAGCCCCTTCCTCAAGGACTTAACTTGTGCAAGCTGACTCCCAGCACATCCAAGAATGCAATTAACTGATAAGATACTGTGGCGAGCAATATCCACAGTTCCCAGGAATTCATCCGATTGATAACGCCCAAAGCCCCGCGTCCATCACCTTGTAATAGTCTTAAAGCCTCTAGACCTAGAACTGTTTACTTCCCTGTAACAATTTATCCTTTTAACTTTTTTGCCTACTTTACTTCTGTAAAATTGTTTTAACTAGATCCCCCTCCCCTTTCTAAACCAAAGTATAAAAGAAAATCTAGCCCCTTCTACGTTAGCCGTTTCTTAGCCACCGACTAAATAAACAGACTCTTAATTTGTCTCAAAGTGTAGCGTTTTCTCTAACTTGCTCAAGTACAACACTTCCGCCAGGCGTGTAATCTACTCTAAAACGCTGTCCTGGGGTAGTGAAGATGATGTTGCTGGAAATATCTTTAAATGGCATGTGGATGAGTTTCCCCAGAGGCATACATGTTGAGCTAAATACTTTGCAGATGAAGGGTACAAGTTGAAAGGGTTTCGAACGGCAGAGTGAGGTTCCTCAGAAGGCTGTTGCTACAGAAAGCCAGGAGGAGAAATTACATGGCCAGGTAGAGTGGCATGACCATTGGATAAGGGTTTTTTGTTTGTTTTTGAGATGGAGTTTTGCTCTTGTTGCCCAGGCTGGAGTGCAATGGCATGATCTCAGCTCACCGCAACCTATGCCTCCCAGGTTCAAGCGATTCTCCTGCCTCAGCCTCCCTAGTAGCTGGGATTACAGGCATGTGCCACCACGCCCCACTAATTTTGTATTTTTAGTAGAGACGGGGTTTCTCCATGTTGATCAGAATGGTCTTGAACTCGCGACCTCAGGTGATCTGCCCGCCTTGTCCTCCCAAAGTGCTGGGATTACAGGCGTGAGCCACCGCGCCCAGCCTGGATGAGGGTCTTTAGCAAAGACAGAAGTTTTGGTAGCTTGCAGTTCAATCTCTTCATTTATGTCCTCCTGAAATCTTCAGTAATAGCACATTTTGTCAACGCTTCTGGGGTCGTACTTAGGGGGACTTAAAGGAGATGTGATGTGGCAGCCTCTGACTCAAGGGAGTATCATATTAGCTCAAAGAGATCTGGGTACATGCCAGTTGAACCAACTCTTCTGAGGATGTGATAGATCCTGAGAGGCCACTCTGATCCTGCCAACCTTGAGGCCAGATGAGTCTTTGAAAAACATGGTTTGGCTTAACACCAGCACTTAGTCTAACACCCACCATGAATGTTGCTGAAGTGAAGCTGTACAAATACCTTTTCAAAAGATTTTTTTCATTCCAGATCCTTCTGAGAAATTCCTAAGGCTCAATGCTGTGTGGAAGTTTCTAAGAAAGAAAATAGTTTCCGATCTTTGGGATTCCCCTGAGATGGTCCAATCTGCAAAAAGTTCATCGCCCTTTCCATCAAGGACACTGAGAACAAGAGTCTTATCCAGATTGGATCCTTGGAATTGAGAAGCTTCAGCAGGTGGGAAATGCACCCTCCACAGGCTCACACCCTTGTGGGCTATTTCAGTTACCTATTGCACCTAAAATTAGAAACTTTAAACCACCACAAGTCATTATTGCTCATGACCCTGTGAGTTGCATGGGGACTTCCTGGCTGGTTTAACCTGGCCTCATTTGTGTGGTTACCTGCAGCTGGACGGCCAGCTGGGTGGAACATCCAGGACAGCCTCACGCATGTGCCTGGCAGTTGGTGCTGGCTGTCAGCCGGGGAACCTTGTTTTCCTCCATGTGGCCCCTCGCCCTCCAGAGCCCCTCTCCAAATGGCCCTTTAAGCAGGATAGCCAAGGCTTGCTTGGTGCCAGCATCAAAGAGGACAAAAATATGGAAACTACGAGAGGGCTCTCAAGGCCTAAGACTATATGCACCCCAAAAATCTGAGGTCTCAATTAATTCAGAAAGTTTATTTTGCCAAGGTTGAGGACGCACGCCTGTGATACAGCCTCAGGAGGTCCTGACAACATGTGCCTAAGGTGGTAGGGACACAGCTTGGTTTGATACATTTTAGAGAGACATGAGACATCAATCAATATGTGAAAGATGTACATTGGTCCAGTCTGGAAAGGTGGGAAAACGCCAGGTGAAGGTGAGACAACTGGAAGCGGAGAGGGTGCTTCCAGGTCATAGGTAGTTAAGAGACAAATGGTTGCATTCTTCTGAGTTCCTGATTAGCCTCTCCAAATGAGGCAATTAGATACACATTTATCTCAGTGAGCAAAGGGGTGACTTTGAATAGAATGGGAGGCAGGTTTGCCCTAAGCAGTTCCCAGCTTGACTTTTCTCTTTAGCTTAGTAACTTTTTTTTTGAGGGGTGGTGGAAAGAGTCTGGTTCTGTTGTCCAGGCTGGAGTGCAGTGGTGCGACCTCGGCTCACTACAACCTCTGCCTCCCGGGTTCAAGCAATTCTCCTGCCTCAACCTCCCGAGTAGCTGGATTACAGACATGTACCACCCACGCCAGGCTAATTTTTGCATTTTTAGTAGAGATGGGGTTTCTCCGTGTTGGCCAGGCTGGTCTTCAGCTCCTGACCTCAAATGATCTACCCGCCTCGGCCTTCCAAAGTGCTGGGATTACAGGTGTAAGCCACCACGCCCGGCCAGTTTGATTTTTTTTATTGTGGTAAAATACATACAAAATCTATTATTTTAGCCATTTTCAAAGGAAAACTTCAGTGGTGTTAAGTGCATCCACCACGTTGTACAGCCATGTCCCCCATCCATCTCCAGAATGCTTTCATCCTGTCCTGCAAACATGCAGCACCTTGCTACACTCCGGGTTGTTTGTCCCACAACAGAGCTGGGCTGAATTATTAATGTGGACTTTGTTCAACAATCGACTAAAGAGGGAGAAGCCCATGAACACTGTGAGGAATGCATGACAGGTGCTGGTGGGATGACAGGGTTCGGGGCCCTCCAGCTGCTGCTGCTGCTGCCGCCTGTCCTGCTGGGTGGCCACCCTGTCCCAGGGAGGAAGAGCACTCACAACTGCTGCTGATCTCCTTCCAGGGCTTCCGCTGGGACTAGGATCAGGATGTGCACCTCCCCAACCTGGACCGTCTGGCCGGGGAGGGCGTCAAGGCCAAGTACCTCATGCCACCCTTTCTCACGATGACCTCCCCGTCCCACTTCACTGCCATCCTGGGTAAGCGCCACTCTGCCCATTTCACCCGATGCCCATCAAAGCCCCAGCACCCGTCATTCCCCAGAATAAGAAGCAAAAGCTTGGTCAGCTCTACGGAGGCTGAGGCGGCTCTGGGGTCTCACTCTGTTGCCCAGGCTGTAGCTCAATGACATAGTCGCAGCTCAGTGGAGCCTCAAATTCCTGGTCTCAAGCACTCCTGCCTACCTCAGCCTCCCCAGTAGCTGGGGATACAGACAAGACACCGTGCCTAATTTTCTCATTTTTTTTAGAGATTGGGGCAGGGGGTGTCTCACTATGTTTCCTAGGCTGGTTTTGAACCCTGGCCTCAAGTGATCAACTCGCCTCAGCCTCCCAAAGTGCTGAGATTAGAGACATGAGCTACCGAGCCTGGCCTGATCATTTTTAAAAAAGTAAATAAGGCCAGGCATGGTGGCTCACCCCTGCAATCCCAGCACTTTGGAAGGCTGAGATGGGTGGATCACCTGAGGTCAGAAGTTCAAGACCAGCCTCGCCAACATGGTGAAACGTCGTCTCTCCTAAAAATACAAAAATAAGCCAGGCGTGGTGGCAGGCGCCTGTAACCCCAACTACTCGGGAGTCTGATACAGGAGAATCACTTGAACCCAGGAGGTGGAAGTTGAAGTGAGCTGAGATCAAGTGCCATTGCACTCCAGTTTGGGCAACAGAGCAAGATTTTGTCTCCAAAAAAAAAATAAAAGTAATAAAAATAAAAAGGTAAATAATTAAAATCACTTTTAAAGAATTGTATAAAAATAATAAAACATTAACATTTACAGAGCTCAGTTAGATGAGGTGACTCATACCCTCTAATGGTGTCCTGGTTCTCTTACATGAGAATTCAAATGTCTTTCTCTGGCCCAGAAGATCCCACGCAGCCTGGCCCCTGGCCCATCTTCTGCCAGCCTCTCTCATCTCTCTCCCTCTCCTTCACTTCCCTCTAGATCACAAAGGCCTTTTGCCTATGCCTTCTTCCCTGCTCTCTCCAGCCCCAGGGCCTTGGCCTGTGCTATTCTAGTCCCTCCAGCTCACCAGGAGCATGCAGTCCAGTCGGGGAGGCAAACACCAGACACCCTAACAGGCACATACATCCCATGACAACTCGGGAGGCACCAAGGAGGACAATGAGTTTTCCAGGCACAGACTACAGGGGTAAACTGGCTTCAAACTAGGGAGGGAGAAAGGGGCTCTCTGAGCATGGGGCAGCTGAGCTGAAAGATATCTCAGGGGACCAGAGCAAGGAAAAGTGTTCCAGGCAGAGGGAACAGCATGTGTGAGGTCTCTGAGACAAAGACCTGGTCATTTCAGAATCCCAGTGGCCACTAAAATAGACGGGTTCTGACCTAAAAAGGAGGGAGAGGAGGCTGCTGGAAAGCAAAGGACTCTGTGTAAGAATCATAATAGCAGGGGTGAAGCCAAGATTGCCAAATAGGAAAAGCTCCAGTCTACAGCTCCCAGCATGAGCGACGCAGAAGACGGGTGATTTCTGCATTTCCAACTGAGGTACTGGGTTCATCTCACTGGGGAGTGTCAGAAAGTGGGTGAAGGACAGTGGGTGCAGTGCACCAAGCATGAGCCCAAGCAGGGCAAGTCATTGCCTCACCTGGGAAGTGCAAGGGGTCAGAGAATTCCCTTTCTTAGTCAAAGAAAGGGGTGACAGACGGCACCTGGAAAATCAGGTCACTCCCACCCTAATACTGCACTTTTCCAATGGTCTTAGCAAACGACACAACAGGAGATTATATCCCTTGCCTGGCTCAGAGGGTCCTACGCCCACAGAGCCTCACTCGTTGCTAGCACAGCAGTCTGAGATCAAACTGCAAGGTGGCAGCAAGGCTGCGGGAGGGGCGCCCACCATTGCCTAGTCTTCAGTAGGTAAACATAGCAGCTGGGAAGCTCGAACTGGGTGGAGCCCATCGCAGCTCAAGGAGGCCTGCCTGCCTCTGTACACTCCACCTCTGGGGGCAGGGCATTGCCAAACAAAAGACAGCAGAATCCTCTGCAGACTTAAATGTCCCTGTCTGACAGCTTTGAAGAGATTAGTGGTTCTCCCAGCACACAGCTGGAGATCTAAGAACGGACAGACTGCCTCCTCAAGTGGGTCCCTGACCCCCAGTAGCCTAACGGGGAGGCACCCCCCAGTAGGGGCAGACTGACACCTCACATGGCCAGGTACTCCTCTGAGACCAAACTTCCAAAGGAACGATCAGGCAGCAACATTTGCCGCTCACCAATATCCGCTGTTCTGCAGCCTCTGCTGCTGATACCCAGGCAAACAGGGTCTGGAGTGGTGGACCTCTAGCAAACTCCAACAGACCTGCAGCTGAGGGTCCTGACTGTTAGAAGGAAAACTAACAAACAGAAAGCACATCAACACCAAAACCCCGTCTGTACATCACCATCATCAAAGACCAAAGGTAGATAAAACCGCAAAGATGGGGAAAAAATGGAGCAGAAAAACTGGAAGCTCTAAAAATCAGAGTGCCTCTCTTCCTCCAAAGGAATGCAGCTCCTCACCAGCAATGGAGCAAAGCTGGACAGCGAATGACTTTGACGAGTTGAGAGAAGAAGGCTTCAGACCATCAAACTATTCCGAGCTAAAGGAGGAAGATCAAACCCATGGCAAAGAAGTTAAAAACCTGAAAAAAATTAGACGAATGGCTAACTAGAATAACCAATGCAGAGAAGTCCTTAAAGGACCTGATAGAGCTGAAAACCAAGACACAAGAACTATGTGATGAATGCACAAGCCTCAGTAGCCGATTTGAACAACTGGAAGAAAGGGTATCAGTGATGGAAGATGAAATGAATGAAATGAAGCGAGAAGAGAAGTTTAGAGAAAAAAGAATAAAAAGAACAAAGACCCAAGAAATATGGGACTATGTGAAAAGACCAAATCTACGTCTGATTGATGTACCCGAAGGTGACGGGGAGAATGGAACCAAGTTAGAAAACACTGCAGGATATTATGCAGGAGAACTTCCCCAATCGAGCAAGGCAGGCCAACATTCAGATTCAGGAAATACAGAGAACACCACAAAGATACTCCTCCAGAAGAGCAACTCCAAGACACATAATTGTCAGTTAAAATGAAGGAAAAAATGTTAAGGGCAGCCAGAGAGAAAGGTCGGGTTACCAACAAAGGGAAGCCCATCAGACTAACAGCTGATCTCTCAGCAGAAACTCTACAAGCCAGAAGAGAGTGGCGACCGATATTCAACATTCTTAAAGAAAAGAATTTTCAACCCAGAATCTCATATCCAGCCTAACTAAGCTTCATAATGGAAGGAGAAATAAAATACTTAACAGACAAGCAAATGCCGAGAGATTTTGTCACCACCAGGCCTGCCCTACAAGAGCTCCTGAAGGAAGCACTAAACATGGAAAGGAACAACTGGTACCAGCCACTGCAAAAACATGACAAATTGTAAAGACCATCGAGGCTTGGAAGAAACTGCATCAACTAACGAGCAAAACAACCAGCTAACATCATAAGGACAGGATCAAATTCACACATAACAATATTAACCTTAAATGTCAATGGGCTAAATTCTCTGATTAAAAGACACAGACTGGCAAACTGGATAAAGAGTCAAGACCCATCAATGTCCTCTATTCAGGAAACCCATCTCATGTGCAGAGACACACATAGGCTCCAAATAAAGGGATGGAGGAAGATCTACCAAGCAAATGGAAAACAAAAAAAGGCAGGTGTTGCAGTCCTAGTCTCTGATAAAACAGACTTTAAACCAATAAGGAACAAAAGAGACAAAGAAGGCCATTACATAATGGTAAAGGGATCAATTCAACAAGAAGAGCTAACTATCCTAAATATATACGCACCCAATACGGGAGCACCCAGAATCATAAAGCAAGTCCTTAGAGACCTACAAAGAGACTTAGACTCCCACACAATAATAATGGGAGATTTTAACACCCTACTGTCAAAATTAGACAGATCAACGAGACAGAAAGTTAACAAGGATATCCAGGGATTGAACTCAATTCTTCACCAAGCAGACCTAATAGACATCTACAGAACTCTCCACCCCCAATCAACAGAATATACATTCTTCTCAGCACCACACCACACTTATTCCAAAATTGACCACATATTTGGAAGTGAAGCACTCCTCAGCAAATATAAAACAACGGAAATTATAACAAACTGTCTCTCAGACCACAGCGCAATCAAACTAGAACTCAGGATTCAGAAACTCACTCAAAACCACACAACTACATGGAAACTGAACAACCTGCTCCTGAATGACTACTGGGTACATAACGAAATGAAGGCAGAAATAAAGTTCTTTGAAACCAATGAGAACAAAGACACAACATACCAGAATCTCTGGGACACATTCAAAGCAGTGTGTAGAGGGAAATTTATAGCACTAAATGCCCACAAGAGAAAGCAGGAAAGATCTAAAATTGACACCCTAACATCACAATTAAAAGAACTAGAGAAGCAAAGAGCAAACACATTCAAAAGCTGGCAGAAGGCAAGAAATAACTAAGATCTGAGCAGAACTGAAGGAAATAGAGACACAAAAAACCCTTCAAAAAATCAATGAATCCAGGAGATGGTTTTTTGAAAAGATCAACAAAATTGATAGACCGCTAGCAAGACTAATAAAGAAGAAAAGAGACAAGAATCAAACAGACACAATAAAAAATGACAAAGGGGATATCACCACCAATCCCACAGAAATACAAACTACCATCAGAGAGTACTACAAACACCTCTATTCAAATGAACTCGAAAATCTAGAAGAAATGGATAAATTCCTTGACACATACACCTTCCCAAGACTAAACCAGGAAGAAGTTGAATCTCTGAATAAACCAATAACAGGCTCTGAAATTAAGGCAATAATTAATAGCTTACCAGCCAAAAAAAGTCCAGGCCAGATGGATTCACAGCCGAATTCTACCAGAGGTACAAGGAGGAGCTCGTATCATTCCTTCTGAAACTATTCCAAACAATAGAAAAAGAGGGAATCCTCCCTAACTCATTTTATGAGGCCAGCATCATCCTGATACCAAAGCCTGGCAGAGACAAAACAAAAAAGGAGAATTTTAGACCAATATCCCTGATGAAAATTGATGCAAAAATCCTCAATAAAATACTGGCAAACTGAATACAGCAGCACATCAAAAAGCTTATCCACCATGATCAAGTAGGCTTCATCCCTGGGATGCAAGGCTGGTTCAACATACACAAATCAATAAACATAATCCAGCATATAAACAGAACCACTGACAAAAACCATATGATTATCTCATTAAATCCAGAAAAGGCCTGTGACAAAATTCAACAATGCTTCATGCTAAAAACTCTCAATAAATTAGGTATTGATGGGACGTATCTCAAAATAATAAGAGCTAACTATGACAAACACACAGCCAATATCATGCTGAATGGGCAAAAACTGGAAGCATTCCCTTTCAAAACTGGCAAAAGACAGGGATGCCCTCTCTCACCACTCCTATTCAACATAGTGTTGGAAGTTCTGGCGAGGGCACTCAGGCAGGAGAAGGAAATAAATGGCATTCAATTAGGAAAGGAGGAAGTCAAATTGTCCCTGTTTGCAGATGACATGATTGTATATCTAGAAAACCCCATCATCTCAGCCCAAAATCTCCTTAAGCTGATAGGCAAGTTCAGCAAAGTCTCGGGATACAAAATCAATGTGCAAAAATCACAAGCATTCTAATACACCAATAACAGACAAACAGAGAGCCAAATCATGAGTGAACTCCCATTCACAATTGCTTCAAAGAGAATAAAATACCTAGGAATCCAACTTACAAGGGACGTGAAGGACCTCTTCAAGGAGAACTGTAAACCACTGCTCAATGAAATAAGAGGATACAAACAAACGGAAGAACATTCCATGCTCATTGGTAGGAAGAATCAATATCGTGAAAATGGCCATACGGCACAAGGTAATTTATAGATTCAATGCCATCCCCATCAAGTTACCAATGACTTTCTTCACAGAATTGGAAAAAACTACTTTAAAGTTCATAGGCAACCAAAAAAGAGCCCACATTGTGAAGTCAATCCTAAGCCAAAAGAACAAAGCTGGAGGCATCACACTACCTGACTTCAAACTATACTACAAGGCTACAGTAACCAAAATAGCATGGTACTGGTACCAAAACAGAGATATAGACCAATGGAACAGAATAGAGCCCTCAGAAATAATGCCACATATCTACAACTATCTGATCTTTGACAAACCTGAGAAAAACAAGCAACGGGGAAAGGATTCCCTATTTAATAAATGGTGCTGGGAAAACTGGCTAGCCATATGTAGAAAGCTGAAACTGGATCCCTTCCTTACACCTTATACAAAAATTAATTCAAGATGGATTAAAGACTTACATGTTAGACCTGAAACCATAAAAACCCTAGAAGAGAACCAAGGCAATACCATTCAGGACATCGGCATGGGCAAGGACTTCATGTCTAAAACACCAAAAGCAATGGCAACAGAAGCCAAAATTGACAAATGGGATCTAATTAAACTCAAGAGCTTCTGCACAGCAAAAGAAACTACCATCAGATTGAAGAGGTAACCTACAGAATTGGAGAAAATTTTTCCAATATACTCATCTGACAAAGGGCTAATATCCAGAATCTACAATGAACACAAACAAATTTACAAGAAAAAAACAAACAAACCTATCAACAAGTGGGCGAAGGATATGAACAGACACTTCTCAAAAGAAGACATTTATGCAGCCAAAAGACACATGAAAAAATGCTCATCATCACTGGCCATCAGAGAAATGCAAATCAAAATCACAGTGAGATACCATCTCACACCAGTTAGAAAGACGATCATTAACAAGTCAGGAAACAACAGGTGCTGGAGAGGATGTGGAGAAATAGGAACACTTTTACACTGTTGTTGGGACTGTAAACTAGTTCAACCATTGTGGAAGTCACTGTGGCAATTCCTCAGGGATCTAGAACTAGAAACACCATTTGACCCAGCCATCCCATTACTGGGTATATACCCAAAGGATTACAAATCATGCTGCTATAAAGACACATGCACACGTATGTTTATTGCAGCACTATTCACAATAGCAAAGACTTGGAACCAACCCAAATGTCCAACAATGATAGACTGGATCAAGAAAATGTGGCACATATACACCAGAGAATACTAGGCAGCCATAAAAAAATGATGACTTCATGTCCTTTGTAGGGACATGGATGAGGCTGGAAACCATCATTCTCAGCCAACTATCACAAGGACAAAAAAACAAACACCGCATGTGCTAACTCATAGCTGGGAATTAAACAAAGAGAACACATGGACACAGGAAGGGGAACATCACACACGGGGGCCTGTTGTGGGGTGGGGGGAGGGGGGAGGGATAGCATTAGGAGATATACCTAATGTTAAATGATGAGTTAATGGGTGCAGCACACCAACATGACACATGTATACATATGTAACAAACCTGCACGTTGTGCACGTGTACCCTAAAACTTAAAGTATAATAAAAAATAAAAAATAAAATAAAAACATTGGCTGTTGACTCCAAATATCCTGCTTCATCATCTCTCCACTCCAGAAACTTTTCACATGCTTACAAAGGGTGTTCATTTCTCCTCTAAGTATTTGCTCCCCAGCCCCACCTGCAAGAAGGTGGAAGTAGGGCCTCTGTCTGGGATGGTAACTCTCAAATACAAGGCAAGACCTGTCTCTCCTCCAGTATCCCCAGGACTGAAGGACTGTGCAAGTCTGGATATTGATCAAGCTTCTCGCTCCCTTATCTGAAGGGACTTACTTCCTTCAAGACACTTTTCCTCTTTCCACCTAGCTCCATGCCCCCATCCAGTCATCTTCCAACTCATCTCTCCCCAGCACCATGCCACACAAGAGGGGCTTGACCACAGCACCTGGAAGTTCCTTAAAATTGAATGGTGTGTTGGGCCATGTGCGGTGGCTCATGTCAGTAACCCCAGCAATTTGGAAGGCTGAGGCAGGCAGGTCATTTGAGGTCAGGAGATCGAGACCAGCCTGGCCAACATGGTTAAACTGCATCTCTACTAAAAATACAAAAATTACCTCCGTGTGGTGATGCATGCCTGTAGTCCCAGCTACTTGGGGGGCTGAGGCAAGGGAATCACTTCAACCCAGGAGGCAGAGGTTACAGACAGCTGAGATTGTGGCATTGCACTCCAGCCTGGGCGACAGAGTGAGACTCTGTCTCAAAAAAAAAAAAAAAAAAAAAAAAAATCGAATGGTGTGATTAGCTTATGATTTTTTAAAAATGGAATGATGTATTCATTTTCTAAGCTGCATAACAAATCAACACAAATTTAGCAGCTTGAAACACGCATCTATTACCTCTCCTTTCCTGTGGGTCAGGAGTCTGGGGGTGCAGCTTTAGCTGGATCTTCTGCTCAGGTTCTTACACGGTTGTGATCAAGGTGTCGGCTGGAATTAGTGTCTCATATGAGGCTTGGGGTCTTCTCCCAACCTCACATGGTTGTTGGCAGAATTTATTTCCATGCAACTGTGGAACTCATGTAGCTGGCTTCTTCAAAACCAGCCGGGTGTGTTGGCTCCCGCCTGTAATCCCAGCACTTTCGGAGGCTGAGGCAGGTGGATCACCTGAGGTCGGGAGTTCGAGACCAGTCTGGCCAATATGGTGAAACCCCGTCTCTACTAAAAATATAAAACTTAGCCAGGCATGATGGCGCATGCCTGTAATCCCAGCTACTTGGGAGGCTGAGGCAGGAGAATCACTTGAACCCGGGAGGCAGAGGTTGCAGTAAGCCGAGATCGTGCCACTACACTCCAGCCTGGGCATCAGAGTGAGACTCCATCTCAAAAACAAACAAACAAAAACCAAAAACCAGGAGGGAGGAGTCTCTCTCCTCCAGACCCTCATTGAAGATCTCACCTGAAGATGTCAGGCCCACCCTAAATAATCTCCCTTTTGATTAACTCAAAGTGAATGGATTAGGGGCTTATTTACATCTGCAAAATCCCTTCAACTTTTCCATAGGTATATATTACAAGCAAGCCACGGGTCCTGCCTACACTCCAGGGGAGAGGAGATTACACCTGGCATTTATCCAGGGCAAGAACCTAAGGGGTCATCTCAGAATTCTGCCTTCCAAATAGATCCTCTGTGGAGCTCACATGCCTGGGCGAGCACCAGCCTTTGTTTAAAGGCAACAGGGAATGGTGCCCTGGCTCAGATCTTCAGCAAGCCCCCAGAATGATGGTCCAGTCTCTGAGCCCAGGGCCAAGGCAGCAGGAGCTTTCGGCGCACATGGAGACTGGCTTCCCCCACTTTGAAGTGAGTCATCACATGCGTATTAGACACTAGCTGTTGCTTAGGCAAAAATGATGATTTAGAAGAAGATGCAGAGGAGAGTTAATTTAAAAGTACTTATATTTGGCCGGGTGCAGTGGCTCACGCCTGTAATCCCAGCACTTTGGGAGGCTGAAACAGGTGGATCACGAGGTCAGGAGATGGAGACCATCCTGGCTAACACAGTGAAACCCCGTCTCTATTAAAAATACAAAAAATTAGCTGGGGTTGGTGGCAGGTGCCTGTAGTCCCAGCTACTGGGGAGGCTGAGGCAGGAGAATGGCATGAACCCGGGAGGCAGAGCTTGCAGTGAGCCGAGATCGTACCACTGCAGTCCAGCCTGGGCGACAGAGTGAGACTCCGTCTCAAAAAAAGAAAGTAATTATATTCATTCCCTAGTGCTGCCACAACCAAGTACCACAAGCTGGGTGACTTGAAACAAGAGAAATTGATTGTCTTGTGGCTCTGGTGGCCAGCAATCTGAAATGGAGGTTCCAGCAGGGCCACACTTCCTCCTGCACTTGTCGGGGAGTCCTGCCTTGACTCGTCCTAGCTTCCTGTGGTCTCCTGGCAGTCTTCAGTGTTCCTTGGTTTGCAGACGCATCAATCCAATCTTCCGTCCGATCCATGGCCTTCTTCCCTGTGATTCAGCATGTCCTCTCCTCTTTTATAAGGACACCAGTCATTGACTTAGGGCCCTCCCTGCTCCAGGATGACTTCATCCTAATCAATAGCATCTGCAATAACCCTATTTCTTTCTTTCTTTTTTTTTGAGATGGAGTTTCACTCTTGTTGCCCAGGCTGGAGTGCAATGGCGCGATCTCAGCTCAACGCAACCTCTGCCTCCTGGGTTCAAGAGATTCTCCTGCCTCAGCCTCCCGAGTAGCTGGGATTACAGGTATGCGCCACCACACCCAGATAATTTTGTATTTTTAGTAGCGATGGGGTTTCTCCATGTTGGTCAGGCTGGTCTCTAACTCCTGACCTCAGGTGATCGACCCACCTCGGCCTCCCAAAGAGCTGGGATTACAGGCATGAGCCACCATACCTGGCCTGCAATAACTCTATTTCTAAATAAGGTCACATTCTGAGCTACTAGAATTTAGGATTTCAACATCTTTTGAGGAGGACTCAATTTAACCCATAAGAATACCATGTGGGCGACACATGGTGCTTCACATCTGTTATCCCAGCACTTTGGGAGGTTGAAGCAGGAGGATCATTGCTCAGGGCCTAGGGGGACACCAGGTACACAAGACCACAGCGTTGACTGGTGTGGGGGTTCACACCTGTAAGTTTGGGAAGCTAAAGCAGGGCAATCACTTGAGCCCAGGAGTTTGAGGCCAGCCTGGGTGACATAGAGAGATCTCATTTCTAAAAAAAAAAAAAAAAAAAAAAAATTTAACTAGCTGGGCATGGTGGTACCCGCCTACACTCCCAGCTACTCAGGAGGCTGAAGCAGGAGGGTCGCTTGAGTCCAGAAGATCAAGGCTGTGGCGAGCTGTGATTGTACCAATGCACTCCAGCCTGGGCAATAGAGCAAGCCCTGTCTCAAAAAAAAAAAAAAAAAGTCATCTCCCTTGTCTTCTGATTCCCTGAGCTGTCATAGAAAGGAAATGAAGCAGTGAAAGCATCCCCCCAAAAGGGACTTTTCAAAACCAGCCTAAGCAACATAGCAAGACCTTGCCTCTAGAAAGTATTTAAATTTGAAGGAAGAAAAAAAAAGCACTACTATGGCACAGAGTTGACAGCTACAGGTGTGGCTACATCCAGGTCCTCAAATTATATCATCAGAATGGCCCCTCACCCTCCCCTTGCTTTCCATTTTACTTTCTAAACATGAACATGAAATTCCCAAGATTGTCTCTCCTTTGGCTAATCTGCTTCTCAGACCCAATCACTGTGGCCAGGGTGGTGGAAGGATACTGACATCCAGGCTGGGACCACATGCCCCAGCCCCAGATCAGGGTGGGGAGTGGCCAGTCGCACACATGCCGTGGGGGACTAGTGACTCGTCGGTGGAAAATCGGGGACTGTCATTGGAGAGGAGCGATGGAAGAAAGGCTGACACACTGCAATGTATCTCCTGCACCAGCCTGGGCCTCGATGTCTTGAGAATGGGGGTTTGCAGTCTGATGACCCAGTACTCAGTCCAGGTCAATCCCAACTCCATCCGTGGGGCCGCCCACAGTACATGGACCCCCAGCTTGATTTGCTGACCACATGTGCAAACAGCCACTTCCCAGCCCCATCCCCGCAGTCCCCTGAACCCTGTTGAAATTCCCCTCAGTTCTCACCAAGACTAAAGGCAATTCTGAGGGTGAGCGGCTCATTCTGCTAGTTTAAATCTCTCGATTCCCTCCCTCTCCAGAACTCTGTACTTACTGCTCCGTCACTGGTAATGACAATGAACATTTTCACAATCTCAGTTTTTATTGCAAAGTGATTGAGGACCACTTAGAATAAATTATGCTATAGAAACTAAAGAAATCCTGTCAAGAAAATGGTGTGTAATAGAAAGTCTTAGGGCAGCCGTGTATATTTTCTCCCCCAATGAATCAATTGAAAATGAGAAGCTCTTACCGCCGTGTTCCGGGCAGAAGCTATCAAAAGTGTAAGCCATGATATTATAATTTGATGATTTTACATCCATAAAATGGATATGGCCCAGGGCTGAAAAGTGGATGCTCCATAACTAGATGATGGTCAAGAGTTATAAAAATGAGATCCTGTCTGTTCAACATTTCTGCTTTCTTGAAAGGATACTCAGTGTCATGCTCAGGGCCTCTAATGGCCAGAAATAAAGTTCCTCCCGGTTCCAGAGCACGCCAGGGCAACCCCAAAACCCGAGCAGCTGCTTATAGCTATGTAGACTATATACTGTGCAATTCCTGGGGTGGCATTTTCATAAATATGTAGGTGGCGCCCCCTGGAGGTGTGCAATGCGCAACTTGCACAAATGGTAAGTCATCGTATCCCAAAGTCCACAAAGGAGGTAAACAAAATTCCCATCGATGTTGCCATCAGTCATGAGTCTGCCTTTTCGTCATGGGACAGTAGCAAAAACAATTTGGCCAAGTGTGCTTGGATGATCTCTAAGATGGAATCAGGGTCTCTCACTTTCAGCACTATTGACATTTGGGGCTGCATCATTATTTTGTCTTAGTGGGAGTTGTCCGGGGCATTGTAAGATGTTTAGCAGCATCCCTGGCCTTTACCCATTAGATGACAGTAGCACCACCTCCTCCAGCTGCAACAACCAAAACTGTCTCCAGACATGGGCACATGTTCTCTGGGGGGCAAAATCACCCCCTGGTTGAGAAGCTCTCAAGTAAAGACATAATATGCAGATCACATGTAAGTAAGAGAGCCTAAGGACCACACAGGTGATGCTGTACCCATGACAAAGACAGTCTTAAAGAGGTTAGAGAGGTAGAGAAACAGAAAGGAAATGAAGTCCCAGCTGCCGAGAGCAACAGATTCTGACTAGATGTTGTTGATAGTCATGTTTAAACTGAGTTAAAAGATGCTGAGAAGCCATCAGCTCCCATCCTGCTCTCCAGAGACGACGCTGCTGAAAAAGGCCTGGAGATCAACAATGCTCAGTGCACCTGTGTTTGGGGCTAAGAAACCAGAGATTGAGACAAAAAAGACATTCCCTCAATGACTACTCATTTCCAAGAGGGGAGAAAAAGTGGAATCACATAAAACTGTTGAGACTGGGTAGAGTGACTCACACCTGTAATCCCAGCACTTTGGGATTACTCCCAGGCTGAGACAGGAAGACTGCTTGAGCTCAGGAGTTCAAGACCAGCCTGGGCAACACAGCAAGACCTTGCCTCTAGAAAAAGGGAAAAAATTATCCAGGTGTGGTGATACATGCCTGTGGTCTCAGCTACTTGGGAGGCTGAGGTGGGAGGATCGCTTAAGCCCAGGAGAGAGAGGCTGCAGTGAGCCGGGATCATGCCACTGCACTCCAGCCTGGGCTACAGAGTGAGATCCTGTCTCAAAAAAGAAAAAAATTAAACAAAATTAAGGCCGGGCACGATGGCTCATGCCTGTAATTCCAGCACTTTGGGAGGCCAAGGTGGGCAGATCACGGGGTCAGGAGATCGAGACCATCCTGGCTAACACGGTGAAACCCCATCTCTACTAAAAATACAAACAATTAGCCGGACATGGTGGTGGTTGCCTATAGTCCCAGCTACTGTGGAGGCTGAGGCAGAAGAATAGAGTGAACTCAGAAGGTGGAGTTTACAGTGAGCCAAGATCATGCCACTGCATTCCAGCCTGGGCAAAAGAGTAAGACTCCATTTCAAAAAAAAAAAGAAAGAAAATTAAAAATTTTTTTGAGACCAAGTCTCACTCTGTCACCCAGGCTGGAGTGTAATGGTGCGATCTTGGCTCACTGCAACCTCCACTTCCTGGATTCAAGTGATTCTCATGTCTCAACCTCGTGCCTCAACATGACTACAGGCATGTTGTCACCATGCCTGGCTAATTTTTGCATTTTTAGTAGAGATGGGGTTTCGCCATGTTGTCCAGGATGGTCTTGAACTCCTAGGTTCAAGCAATCTACCCACCTCAGCTTCCCAAAATGCTGAGATTACAGGCATGAGCCACCATGCCCGACCTCTAACTTTTCATTATGGAAATTTCCCATATGCACAAAAAGTAGGGAGAGAATTGTACCGTGAACCCCCATGCATCCATCATCCCACTGCAAGAACTTGTCAACATTTCGCCAATCTCATTCCAGTTCCCACTTTTCTTTTCCTTCTTGCTATTTTAGAATATTTTAAAGCAAATTCCAGACATTTCATTTCACCCACATCCATAACACACCAGGGTGCATTCTTGATGTAAGGATTTTATTTTGTTTTATAACCCCTATGCCATTGCCATAGTTAATAGATTTAACATGGAGAAACTAAGATTCTTGCAGGTGGAGAAAAGATCTAATTACCACCTTAAAGCCTCTCTTACTAGAACTTCTCAGATCTGAAGGTGTACGCAAATCACCCAGGAATCTTGTTAAAGTGCAGATTCTGGCCCAGCAGGTCGTCCCGGCTGAGCCCTGAGAGTCTTCAATTCCAAAAGCTCACAGGTGATGCAATGCTGCAAGTCCATGAATCACACAAGAGGAAGGGCCAGCCAAACACCCACAACAACTGGGTGCAAAGCCCTGACTGTTCCTGACTGCAGGGCCTTCAGGGAACTGGGAAGCTGGGGACCATTTGGGAAAGAAGGGAGGTTTTTCATACCAGCTCCAGGCCCTGTAGAACTGCCAGTGAATAACAGACACAAGGTCAGCAAAGTCCAACCAACAGCACAAGTGCGTTCATATTCCACAACTACTGCAGCAAAGTACCATGAAATGGGTGGCTTCAAACAATGTCTGGGCCGGGTGCCGTGGCTCACACCTAAATAATCTCAGCACTTTGGGAGGCTGAGGTGGGTGGGTCACTTGAGGCCAGGAATTCGAGACCAGCCTGGCCAATATGGCAAAACCTCGTCTCTACTAAAAATACAAAGATTAGCCATGCATGGTGGCAGGCACCTGTAGCCCAGCTACTTGGGAGGCTGAGGGAAGAGAATGGCTTCAGCCTGGGAGGTGGAGGTTGCAGTGAACTGAGTTCGTGCCACTGCACTCCAGACTGGGCAACAGAACAAGGCTCTGTTTAAAAAAAAAAAAAAAAAAAAAAAAAAAACTGTGGAGGCCAGAAGTCCAAAATCAATCACATGTCAGCAGGACCATGCTCCTTCAGAGGTTCTAGGGGAGAATCCATTCCTTGCCTCTTCCAGCTTGTAGAGGCTACTAGAATTCCTCAACTTGTGGCTGCATGATCCAATCTCTGCCTCTGTGATCACCTTGCCTCCTCCTCTTCTCCTCTTCTGTCTGGGTCTCCACCTCTTGAAGAAGAGTGTCAGGCCTCTGAGCCCATGCTAAGCCATTATATCCCCTGTGACCTGCACGTACACATCCAGATGGCCAGTTCCTGCCTTAACTGATGACATTATCTTGTGAAATTCCTTCTCCTGGATCATCCTGGCTCAAAAGCTCCCCTACTGAGCACCTTGTGACCCCCATTCCTGCCTGCCAGAGAACAACCCCCCTTTTTCCTTTACCTACCCAAATCCTATAAAATGGCCCCACACCATCTCCCTTCACTGACTCTGTTTTCAGACTCAGCCCACCAGCACCCAGGTGAAATAAACAGCTTTATTGCTCACACAAAGCCTTTTTGGTGGTCTCTTCACAGGGGCGCATGTGAAATTTGGTGCCATGACTCAGACCGGGGGACCTCCCTTGGGAGGTCAATCCCCTGTCCTCCTGCTCTTTGCTCTGTGAGAAAGATCCACCTATGACCTCAGGTCCTCAGACTGACCAGCCTAAGAAACATCTCACCAATTTCAAATCTGGTAAGTGGCTTCTTTTTACTCTCTTCTCCAACGTCCCTCACTATCCCTCAACATCTCTATCCTTTCAATCTTGGCACCACACTTCAATCTCTCCCTTCTCTTAATTTCAATTGCTTTCATTTTCTGGTAGAGACAAAGCAGACATGTTTTATCCATGGACCCAAAACTCCAGTGCTTGTCACGGACTATGGAAGGCAGCCTTCTCTTGGTGTTTAATCATTGCAGGGACTCCTCTCTGACTATCCAACCAGGTTTCGGAGGTGTCAGACCATGCAGGGACACCTGCCTTGGTCCTTCACCCTTAGCAGCAAGTCCCGCTTTTCTGGGGGAAGGGGCAAGAACCCCTCAACCCCTTCTCCTTCACACTTAGCAGCAAGTCCCACTTTTCTGGGGGAGGGGCAGGAACCCCCTCTTATCTCTGTGCCCTGCTGCCTCATTTCTGCACCCCGACCTCTTATCTCTGTGCCCCAATCCCTTATTTCCATGCCCCGACCTCTCATCTCTGTGACCCGATCCCTTATTTCCGTGACCTGACCTCTTATCTCTGTATCCCAACCCCTTATTTCGGTGCCCCAACCTCTTATCTCTGCACCACAAGCCTTTACTCCTGCACCCTGACCCCTTTCCCGCTTTTCTGGAAGGCAAGAACCCCCCACCCCTTCTCTCTGTGTCTCTACTCTCTCTTTTCTGTAGGCTTGCCTCCTTCACTATGGGCAAGCTTCCACCCTCCATTCCCCTTTCTTCTCCCTTAGCCTGTGTTTTTAAAAACCTAAAACATCTTCAACTCACACTTGACCTAAAACCTAAATGCCTTATTTTCTTTTACAATGCTGCTTGACCCCAATACATACTCAACAGTAGTTCCAAATAGCCAGAAAATGGCACTTTCAATTTTTCCATCCTACAAGATCTGGATAATTCTTGTCATAAAATGGGCAAACGGTCTGAGATGCCTGATGTCCAGGCATTCTTTTACACATCAGTCCCTCCCTACTATCTGTTCCCAATGCAACTTGTCCCAAATCTTCCTCCTTTCCCTCCCGCCTGTCCCCCCAGTCCCAACCCCAAGCATCACTGAGTCTTTCTAATCTTCCTTTTCTACAGACCCATCTGACCTCTCCCCTCCTCGCCAGGCCTAGCTGGGTCCCAATTCTTCCTCAGCCTCTGCTCCTCCACCCTATAATCCTTTTACCACCTCCCCTCCTCACACCAGGTCTGGCTTACAGTTTCATTCATGACTAGCCCTCCCCTACCTGCCCAGCAATTTCCTCTTAAAAAGGTGGCTGGAGCTAAAGGCATAGTCAAGGTTAATGCTCTTTTTTCTTTATCCCAAATCAGATAGCGTTCAGGCTCTTCTTCATCAAATATAAAAATCCAGCCCAGTTCATGGCTCATTTGGCAGCAACCTGAGATGCTTTACAGCCCTAGACCCTGAAAAGTCAAAAGGCCGTCTTCTTCTCAATATACATTTTATTACCCAATCTGCTCCCGACATTAAATAAAATTCCAAATATTAAATTCCGGCCCTCGAACCCCACAACAAGACTTAATTAACCTCGCCTTCAAGGTGTACAATAATACAATAGAGGCAGCCAAGTAACAACATATTTCTGAGTTGCAATTCCTTGCCTCCACTGTGAGACAAACCCCAGCCACATCTCCAGCACACAAGGACTTCCAAACACCTAAAGTACAGTGGCCAGGTGTTCCTCCAGAACTACCTCCTCCAGGAGCTTGCTACAAGTGCCACAAATCTGGCCACGAAGACAAGAATGCCTACAGCCCGGGATTCCTCCTAAGCCATGTCCCATCTGTGCGGGGATCCACTAGAAATCGGAGGGTTCAACTCACCTGACAGCCACTTCCAGAGCCCCTGGAACTCTGGCCCAAGGCTCTCTGACTGACTCCTTCCCAGATCTTCTTGGTTTAGCAGCTGAAGACTGACTGCCCGATCAATCGCCTCGGAAGCCTACAGGACCATCACAGATGCTCTAGGTAACTCTCACAGTGGAGGGTAAGTCCGTCCCCTTCTTAATCAATACGGAGGCTACCCACTCCACATTACATTCTTTCCAAGGGCCTGTTTCCCTTGCCTCCATAACTGTTGTGGGTATTGACAGCTAGGCTTCTAAACCTCTTAAAACTCCCCAACTCTGGTGCCAACTTAGACCATAGTCTTTTAAGCACTCCTTTTTAGTTATCCCCACCTGCCCAGTGCCCTTATTAGGCTGAGGCACTTTAACTGAATTATCTGCTTCCCTGACTATTTCTGGACTACAGCTACATCTCATTGCCACCCACCTTAACCTACAAGTAGGAGATACCTCTACTCCCTCCTTGGCGACCTATCATGCACCCCTTACCATCTCATTAAAACCTAATCACCCTTACCCCGCTCAATGCCAATATCCCATCCCACAGCATGCTTTGAAAGGATTAAAGCCTGTTATCACTCGCCTGCTAAAGCATGGCCTTTTAAAGCCTATAAACTCTCCTTACAATTCCATTTTACCTGTCCTAAAACCAGACAAGCCTTACAAGTTAGTTCAGGATCTGCGCCTTATCAACCAAATTGTTTTGCCTATGGTAACACAGGCAAACATGGCACCCCATGGTGCCAAACACATATACTCTCCTATCCTCAATACCTCCCTCCACAACCCGTTATTCTGTTCTGGATCTCAAACATGCTTTCTTTACTATTCCTTTGCACCCTTCATCCCAGCCTCTCTTTGCTTTCACTTGGGCTGACCCTGACACCCATCAGGCTCAGCAAATTACCCGGGCTGTACTGCCGCAAAGCTTCACAGACAGACCCCATTACTTCAGTCAAGCCCACATTTCTTCCTTATCTGTTACTTATCTCAGCATAATTCTCATAAAATCACACGTGCTCTCCCTGCCGATTGTGTCTGACTAATCTCTCAAACACCAACCCCTTCTACAAAACAACAACTCCTTTCCTTCCTGGGCATGGTTGGATACTTTCACCTTTAGATACCTGGTTTTGCCATCCTAACAAAACCATTATATAAACTCACAAAAGGAAACCTAGCTGACCCCATAGATCCTAAATCCTTTCCCCACTCCTCTTTCTGTTCCTTGAAGACAGCTTTAAAGACTGCCCCCACCCGAGGTCTCCCTGACTCATCCCAACCCTTTTCATTACACACAGATGAAGTACAGGGCTGTGCAGTCGAAATTCTTACACAAGGACCAGGATCGCGTCCTGTAGCCTTTTTGTCCAAACAACTTGACCTTACTGTTTTAGGCTGGCCATTATGTCTCCGTGCAGCAGCTGCTGCTGCCCTAATACTTTTAGAGGCCCTTAAAATCACGAACTATGCTCAACTCACCCTCTACAGCTCTCATAATTTCCAAAATCTATTTTCTTCCTCACACCTGCTGCGTATACTCTCTGCTCCCCGGCTCCTTTGGCTGTACTCACTCTTTGTTGAGTCTCCCACAATTACCATTGTTCCTGGCCCAGACTTCAATCCAGCCTCCCATATTATTCCTAATACCACACCTGGCCCTCATGACTGCATCTCTCTGATCCACCTGACGTTCACCCCATTTCCCCACATTTCCTTCTTCCCTGTTTCTCACCCTGATCACACTTAGTTTATTGATGGCAGTTCCACCAGGCCTAATCACCACACACCAGCAAAGGCAGGCTATGCTATAGTACAAGCCACTAGCCCACCTCTTAGAACCTCTCATTTCCCTTCCATCGTGGAAACCTATCCTCAAGGAAATAACTTCTCAGTGTTCCATCTGCTATTCTGCTACTCTTCAGGGATTATTCAGGCCTCCTCCCTTCCCTACACGTCAAGCTCACCCACCCAGGACTGGCAAATTAGCTTTACCCAACGTGCCCTGAGTCAGGAAACTAAAATACTTCTTGTTCTAGGTAGACTTTCACTGGATAGATAAAGGCCTTTCCCACAGGGTCTAAGAAGGCCACCATTGTCATTTCTTCCCTTCTGTCAGACACAATTCCTCAGTTTGGCCTTCCCACCTCTATACAGTCCAATAGCAGACTGGCCTTTATTAGTCAAATCAGCCAAGCATTTTTTCAGGCTCTTAGTATTCAGTGAAGCCTTTATATCCCTTACAGTCCTCAGTCTTCAGGAAAGGTAGAACAGACTAATGGTCTTTTAAAAACACACCTCACCAAGCTCAGCCACCAACTTAAAAAGGACTGGACAATACTTTTACCACTTTCCCTTCTCAGAATTCAGGCCTGTCCTCGGAATGCTACAAGGTACAGCCCATTTGAGCTCCTGTATAGACGCTCCTTTTTATTAGGCCCCAGTCTCATTCCAGACAAAAGACCAACTTGGACTGTGCCCCCAAAAAACTTGTCATCCCTACTGTCTTCTGTCTAGTCATACTCCTATTCACCGTTCTCAACTACTCATACATGCCCTGCTCTTATTTACACTGCCAGTTTACATTGTTTCTCCAAGCCATCACAGCTGATATCTCCTGGTGCTATTCCCAAACCGCCACTCTTAACTCTTAAATAAATAATCTTTGCTGGCAAGGCTATGCTGAACCTCCTTAGGCACTCTCTAATTAGATGTCCTAGGTCCTCCCAATTCTTAGTCCTTTAATACCTGTTTTTCTCCTTCCCTTATTCCGTTTAGTTTTTCAATTCATACAAAACTGTAGCCAAGTCATCACCAGTAATTCTAAATAACAAATCTTCCTTCTAACAACCCCACAATATCACCCCTTACCACAAAATCTTCCTTCAGCTTAATCTCTCCCACTCTAGGTTCCCACGCCGCCCCTAATCCTGCTCGAAGCAGCCCTGAGAAACATCGCCCATTGTCTCTCCATACCACCCCAAAAAAATTTTCACCGTCCCAACACTTTACCACTATTTCATTTTATTTTTCTTATTAATATAAGAAGACAGGAACGTCAGGCCTCTGAGCCCAAGCTAAGCCATCATATCCCCTGTGACCTGCACGTACACATCCAGATGACCGGTTCCTGCCTTAACTGATGACATTCTACCATAAAATAAATGAAAATGGCCTGTTCCTGCCTTAACTGATGACATTGTCTTGTGAAATTCTTTCTCCTGGCTCATCCTGGCTCAAAAGCTCCCCCACTGAGCACCTTGTGACTCCCACTCCTGCCTGCCAGAGAGCACCCCCTTTTTTCTTTACCTAACCAAATCCTATAAAACAGCCCCACCCCTATCTCCCTTCGCTGACTCTCTTATTGGACTCAGCCCGCCTGCACCCAGGTGAAATAAAAAGCTTTATTGCTCACACAAAGCCTGTTTGGTGGTCTCTTCACACGGATGCGCATGAAAAAGTGTGTCCTTTTTTTTTTTTTAAGATGGAGTTTCACTCTTGTTGCCCAGGCTGGAGTGCAATGGCATGATCTCAGCTCACTGCCACCTCCTCTTCCTGGGTTCAAGACACTCTCCTGCCTCAGCCTCCCCAGTAGCTGGGATTGCAGGCACGCGCCACCATGCCCACCTAATTTTGTATTTTTAGTACAGATGGGGTTTCTCCATGTTGGTCAGGCTGGTCTCGAACTCCTGACCTCAGGTGCTCCACCCGCCTCGGCCTCCCAAAGTGCTGGGATTACAAGCATGAGCCACTGTGCCCGGACAAAAGTGTCCTCTTATAGGGACACTTGTCTTTAGATGTACAGCCTACCTAAAATACTCCAGGATAATCTCATCTCAAGATCCTTAACTTAATTACATCTGCAAAGACCCTTTTTCCAAATAATGCCACCTCCACAGATTCTAGGCACAAGGATCTGGACATATCTTGTGCAAAGCCACCATTCAGCTCACTACACTAGAAAGAGGAAAAACAATGAAGTAACAAAAAGGCGCAGAAGAAAGAACAGATGCAGCTTGTGTGGCAGTGGCCATGAAGGCAGGCTGGGGTAAAACTGTGTTAACAGAACCCCCAGATGGAACCCAAGTGCGGCCGTCTGCTCCCAGCTACTCACAGAGAACGTTTCTGTTTCTGACAGCAGAGTAAGAGAAGAGCTGGGAAGAGTGATAGCCCATTCTCTGTTGGCCTAATTCCTAAGGAATCGTGCTTCTGCCTTTGGGCCATTCTCAAGTCTTGTTCAAGGATAAAATGATTTATTGATGGCCGTAATTAAAAAGCAATGCCAACAGAAGCAGCATCAGCATTTTTCATTTGTACTTACACATGAGCAACAGCAGTTTAGGGAAACAGGTGCCTTTAGGTTCTGTTTTCTCCATCTAGAAAAGGGCTGCCTTCGTGGAATGCTGGTCCTGGGGAGAAGCCTCACGTCTATAGCAGGAATTGATACAGTTTTGAATTCCGATTGGTACACGGAGCTACCCGTCCTCATTTCAAGCACTTCTGGTTTGTTCTGGGTTCCGTGGGTGAGCAATGAGTAGAACTCTGGGGAGGAGGATTTGGGGCGAGTGTGGTTTTGATCCCCAGAGAGAGCTGCTTTTCCATCAGTGTCTTGACTGAGATTCAGAATGGGCTTCTCCACTGAAGATGGGAGTACTGGGCTGATTTAAGGCAGGTGATTGACTTGTTTTGGTGGCTACTTTTATACTAGCTGGTTAACGAGTTATTTTCTTCATTAGTTTCAGGCGTGTGAACTTAATGAAGCATTGGACCTCCCACATTACAAGGAAAATAAAGATATAGCTAATATGATAGGTTTGAAGGAGTTAGTGAACAAACACAGTAGGGCCACACATTATTGTTAAAGACATGAAGGCATGAACGTGTATCTCGTCTAAATGGACTCTCTGCAGCCATGCTGTTCCACCTGAAAATTAGTAGATAGAAATTCAGCAAATGCTTGGACAGGGGATACTCTCAGAAGTATTCTGACTAAGCAGCATGATTTCTTTTCATATCACTAAAGTAATTTCTTCCCAAATTGACTCTGGACTAAATCTTATGATACCTACTTGTTCTGATTGTACTTAGACACCTGAAAACAAGGTGGGGGCAGTGGTAAGAGGAGCTGTTGAATGAAATTAAACATTTGTAGAATGCCTACTGAGGATAAAGCCCTGTGCTTTGTGCCAGGGAGATTCCAGAATAAATGAGGCACAGACCTACTCTCAGGAAGCTTTTGCAAACTAATGGAGAAAACACATCTGCAGGCAATGACTTATGGTATAAGAGGAAACGGGGCAAGGTGCGGTGACTCACACCTGTAATCCCAGCACTTTGGGAGGCCGAGGTAGGTGCATCACTTGAGGTCGGGAGCTCAAGACCAGCCTGGCCTACATGGCGAAACCTGTCTCTACTAAAAATACACACACAAAAAAAATGAGCCAGGTTTGATGGTGTGCACCTGCAATCCCAGCTACTTGGGAGGCTGAGGCACAAGAATCATTTCAACCCTGGAGGTGGAGACTGTAGTGAGCCAAGATCCCACCACTGCACTCCAGCCTAGGAGACAGAGCGAGACTCTGTCAAAAAAAAAAAAAAAAAAAAAAGGAAATAAGATTGGTGTTGAATGGGAAATCTAAGCAGGATAGAATGGCAGGAGAGCGCCCACTTGCCCAGCTCCAATAACACTTTTGACAGCCATAACTATATTGCAGGGATGCCCATTCCTCATGGTATCTGAAGCCCCATGAAGGCTTGCATCTGGAGGCTAGTTCACTCTTGACTTTAAGATCAGGGGATACAAGGAATGATTTTCATCTATCCCAAGCCAAGAGTCCAGCCAAAAATCTAGGCCTGAGACAATGAGAAAAAGCAAGTCATGAACATGTCAGCCATTTCATCATCATCATCATCATCATCAAAAACAAAAGACAGACTTGTAACCGTCTTGTGTGCCTGGCTCTCGTCTTAGTTCAAAATACAGAAGGAAATTCTATGGCCAGTGAACAATGATCAAAATAGCTCTCATCACACTTGTCTGCCACCATGTAAGACGTGTCTTTTGCCTTCCACAATGATTTTGAGGCTTCTTCAGCCACATGGAACTGTGAGCCCATTAAACCTCTTTTTCTTTATAAATTTCCCAGTCTTCAGTAATAAAATAGTGGGTTGTCCACAACATCAATGAACGATGCTGTCACTTGTTCCAAACGTGTATCATTTAGGATGTTTGGATAAAAAACAACCAAAAATAAATAAGTACTAAGCAAACTCAGGGCTACATAATCCCTGTGGTGAGGTAACTGACAATGGATACAACTGGGACAGTTTACTGTTAAATCACCTCTATCTACACGTGCCCAAGCAGTGAGATACTTGGCTTTAATCCTAAGAAATCATGGTGCACATTTACTCCTGCCTTCCAACTGGCCGTTAACATCACCTCCTCAGAGAAGCCCTCATTTCTGTGCTTCCACTCTGCCTTTTTTTTAGCATTTAGCAGAGCATCAGTCACCATCCGTAACTGGGAACAATGATTGTAAGAAACAGAAACCCACTTGCATGAGCTGGAGGGAAAGGAGCACACCTTATCTCTAACAGGCAAACTCATGGACATGGGAAACAAATGAGAGGCCATGAGAGAATGGAAACTGCAGTTACAGAAACCAAAATTCCTCTTTCTGACTCTCAGAAGCCCATGGTCTCTTTCTTTTTTTTTTCTTTTCTTTTCTTTTTTTTTTTTTTTTTTTTGAGACGCAGTCTCGCTGTCAACCAGGCTGCAGTGCAGTGGTGTGATCTCAGCTCACTGCAAGCTCCTCCTCCCGGGGATCATGCCATTCTCCTGCCTCAGCCTCCTGATTAGCTGAGACTACAGGCACCCGCCACCACACCTGGCTAATTTTTTGTATTTTTAGTAGAGATGGGGTTTCACCATGTGAGCCAGGATGGTCTCCATCTCCTGACATCATGATCCACCCAACTTGGCCTCCCAAAGTGCTGGGATTGCAGGTGTGAGCCACTGCGCCTGGCAGCCCCTGGTCTTTCTTATCAGCCCTGTGCACTTTCTTATCTCTGCTTCTCTCACTCACAACCAATTTTCCCTTTTGGCTGGTGGCCCATCATGGCAGCCAGCAGAGCCCACCACCAGCTGATCTGTTAGTTGCTGGATATCTTGGAGAGGGAGGGAGGAAAGGAGGGAGAGAGGGAGAGAGAGAGAGAGAGAGAATGACAATTGGGCTTCTGGTCAACCAATAGAGTATAGGGAGGGAAGTACCATGGTACAAATATGGCGCCAAGACCTGCTTTCCAGCATGGCCAGTGAGTAGGGAAATTGAGGGAAGGTACCTGCAAATACAGCAGACATCTCAGAACATGCTCTCTGTTCTTAATTCTCTCTCCTGCCTTCTCCTAGATTGTAAACATCACAAGACAATCTAGGATAATACCTGGCTCAAAATATTTGAGAAAGAGAAAAAGGAAGGGATAGGATCAAACTCTGGACTTCATGGTTTCCTAAATTCACTCTGCAAGTTTTTGTGTTTTTTATTTGTTTTTTGAGACAGAGTCTCACTCTGCTGCCCAGGCTGGAGTGCAATGGCATAATCTTGGCTCACTGAACCTCTGCCTCCCAGGTTCAAGCAAATCCCCTGCCTCAGCCTCCTGAGTAGCTGGCATTACAGGAACGCACCGCCACATCAGTTAATTTTTGTATTTTTAGCAGAGACGGGGTTTCACCATGTTGGCAAGGCTGGTCTCAAACTATTGACCTCGTGATCCACCCACCTCGGCCTCCCAAAGTGCTGGGATTACAGGTGTGAGCCACCACACCTGGCCGACTCTGCAAGTATTTAACTGAATGAATGTCACTCCCTGAGAATCAAAAGAAAGGCATTAAATGTCCATTAGGTTTAATCATGGTCAGCAGCTGTGGGGTGTACTGGGTTTGGGATCAGTGGGATGAGGAACAAGCATGTTCTCCAAACCACCATGCAGGGTGGGGAGGGGTTAACTAGGCCAAAGACAACGGGCGGTGTAGGTGCCTGGGTTTCAAACAGCTTATGCCAGGCCTAAAAACCAACGCTGAGGCAGAAACTGTATTAAGCAAATTGATGACACAATGGAGGGGGTCAAAAAGTTTAATATTGCTAAGAAGAATACAAATATTGATCATGAAATATGTTATGGTTATCACGCCATCTCCTGCTACACGCCAGGTTTCCTTTACCGTGAGATAGAAGAGATTTGTGGATCTGACCTAACCCTTTAAATTGTAAGGTCCCTGAGAGTGGGCTCATGACATTCATGTTTTATAAATGTGGCATAAAGGCTCACACTGGTTGCCATGTGGCCCAATCCCAGTTCGATGCTACATTCAAAGAACCATCATTCCAGCATCCAAGCATACTTAAAGGCAACTGAAATGTTTACCGCCGTCCCTCAAGACAAACACCAAAGAAAAATTATTTTCAAAATGCATAGCAACACTTCCTAAAATCTTATTTTCCCATCTCTTTCTCTCGCTCTACCACATTCCCAGCAGTTTCCCAGGAGCAAAACTGTCATAAAGACCCAGGAGCAAAATGATTAATGACTTCACTATATCTGATTCTGATTTAGTTGGTTTAGAGTGGTGTCTGGGCATACGTATTTTTTGAAATCTTGCTGGGCACAGTGGCACACACCTGTAGTCTCAGCTACTCGGGAGGCTGAAGCAGAAGAATCACTTGAGCCTAGGAGTTTGAGTCCAGCCTGGACAACATAGCAAGACCCTGTCTCTGAAAACAAAAACTAAAACAAAAGCAAATCTCTCCGCTGCAGTCAGGGTTGATAACTAGTTGATCAAATAATTGTGGTAGCCAATCTTCGCAATGGACCTTAATATTCCCACCTCCTGGTATTATTCATTGTGGAATCTGTCTTAGCTAGTCCTCAATTGGGTCTGGTTTGCAGGCCCCACCTTGAGAGGCTAGTCCCACCTCCTACCCCACATATGATTTTACACTAACTTTCAAGACTGACCTAAAAATGTAAAATGTACTTGTTTTCACCTTGTTTCCAAGGAAACAACTACTTTAAACACTCATTTGGAATGATTAGGCAAATTTGAACACTGGCTGAATATTAGAAGATATTTGCTTCAAAATAACCCAGCTTGGTAATGAGATGATGGCGGCTGAGGCTGGAGATAGGCACAGAGGGGTTCATTATCAAATAGAAACAAGTGGAGAAAACGGAATATTTTCCATAATAAAAATTTAAGGTAAAAATGAAAGTGTATTGGGTGCATAAAAAGAATCTATGGTCTCACAGGCATGAGCTCCCACTGGCCATGTTAGGGATAACTTGAACATCAAAAATAAAAGTAACGGCCAGGTGCAGTGGCTGATGCCTCTAATCCCAGCACTTTGGGAGACCGAGGTGGGTGCATCACTTGAGCCCCGGAGTTTGAGACCAACCTGAGCAACATAGTGAGACCCCATCTCTAAAATAAATAAATATAAATAAAAGTGACTAAAATTGATTGTAGAATATCAACTCTATTTGAGTCTATAAAGATTGCTGGCCGAGGGGGGCAATGGGGAGCAGGAGAAAGAGAATATATTTGTGACCTAGGTTATTTTCCTTCGTTTTGAGAGAATCTTCAGGTCTCCTGGGTCTTCTAGCCCAGTATTTATTTTTATTTTTTGTTTACTTATTTATTTATTTATTTTGAGATGGAGTCTCACTCTGTCACCAGACTGGAGTGAAGTGGTGTGATCTCAGCTCACTGCAACTTCCAGGTCCCAGGTTCTAGTGATTATACTGCATCAGCCCCACTAGTAGTTGGGACTACAGGTACCTGCCACTTCACAGAGATAATTTTTTTTTTTTTTTTTGAGACAGAATCTGGCTCTGTTGCCCAGGCTGGAGTGCAGTGGTACAATCTCGGCTCACTGCAACCTCCACCTCCCAGGTTCATGCCATTCTCCTGTCTCAGCCTCCCGAGTAGCTGGGACTACGGGCAACTTCCACCACACCCGACTAATTTTTTTGTACTTTTAGTAGGGACGGGGTTTCACCGTGTTAGCCGGGATGGTCTCGATCTCCTGACCTCGTGGTCTGCCTGCCTTGGCCTCCCAAAGTGCTGGGATTACAGACATGAGCCACTGTGCCCGGCCACACCCAGCTAATTTTTGTATTTGTTGTAGAGATGGTGTTTCACCATGTTGGACCAGGCTGGTCTTGAGCTCCTGACATCAAGTGATCCGCCCACCTTGGCATCGCAAAATACAAGGATTACAGGTGTGAGCCACCACACCCTGCCGATTTTCCTTAGTTTTCAGAGAACCTTTGTGTCCCCTGGGTGTTCTAGCCCAGTATATCTCAAACTTTGCTGCACTGAGGACCTTGCTGAAATGCAGGTTCTCATCTGGGATGCTCAGTGGGCCAGCAAATCTGCATTGGTTTAGGAAGCTCACCCTGAGTAGCAAGCTTCAGTGAGGACCAGGCAGGCCCCTGCCTGCCAACCCCCTCTCAGCTGGGCTTGACTCTGGCTCTCTCCCGCCAGGGTTCCTCCCCTCAAAATAGGAGCTATTTTCAAAAAGCCTCTTGGAAAAAAGGCCCTGTTTTCAAATTGGGTTGTTTAGGATTGGCCATCTGCTCACCATGGGGTTTTAAGGCCTTTGCCCAGACCCCCACAACCAACTTAGAACTGACATTTTTACTCTTGAAGGCCCCACTCCACACCATATTAAATTCATTAAAATCAACCCCCATTACAGGCATATCTCAGGCATCATGCCCTCGGAACGGAGTTGCAGCTGACCACTTGACAATGTTGCAAAGCATTAAACATGCATTCATTTCCGCCTTGCAGTTTTCATATTTAGGAGCCAACTGTCTTAGGTCTAAAGCATTCATGTCCAAGCATTGTTACAGGCCCCAGACACTATGCTTCCGAGCCTTAATGGCCTCTGCAATGCTGGTTCCTACTGCCCCACCCCTGGGTTCTGGCCAGCTAGCCCACGCCACCTCACTGCTCCCCCACTCAAATGTGCCTTAGATGTGTGGTTTCCAAACTCATCTACACTTTAAGGTCACCTGGGGTTATTTTTAAATCTTCCAAAACCCAGGCCAAATGTATTTGGCATTTCCCCAGAACAATTAAACCTCAACCTCTGGAATGGGACATAGCATCGGTTTTTTTTTTGTTTTGTTTTTGGGACAGAGCGTCGCTCTGTTACCCAGGCTGGAGTGCAGTGGCACGATCATAACTCACTACAGCCCCCAACACCTGGGCTCAACCAACCCTCCCACTTCAACCTCCAGGGTAGCTGGGATCACAGGCAGGCATCACCACGCCTGGCTAATTTTTAAATTTTTTATGGAGACAGTATCTCCCTATGTTCTCCAGGCTGGTCTCAAACTCCTGGGCTCAAGCGATCCTCCCACCTGAGCCTCCCAAAGTGCTGGGATTATACGCATGAGCCACCACGCCTGGCCATCAGCATCGGTATTTTTTGAAGCACAGACAAGTTTGGGAACTACAACCTTAGACTGAGCTCGGTTTCCTAGCCCTTTCTGACGGTAGGATTCTGCTGGGCTGCTTTTGAAAACAGAGCTCCCCAGGCTCTTCCCCAGGTAATTCTGATTCATTAGGTCTGGGGTGGGCCCTGGAATGTGCATTTTTTACGAGGTCCCTCTGGGTGAATCAGGCTAAAGCCAGTTTGGAATCTGAGACTTTGGAGGTCATTCCCCAGCTTCCCTCCTAACCCAGTTCCCAGCTTGGCCCACCTCACCCAGGCTGTGTCACGTCTGACTTCGCAGATTACACCTGAGAGGGAAGCCCCAGCCATCACGATGTGAGAACATTTTACAATGACGAGGAAATGCCAAATACATTTTAAAACTCATTCAGGATTAGCGTTCACTTTAAACTTGACAGACTCTGAAAACGGGCTGACCATGTGCTGTGCACAACCCTTAGTGCTCTTCTGTGACTAATATTTGGATAATTGATTGTTGGGAGCTCAGGAAGCCTCTCTCTCTCAGAGGGGTCGAGGATAACTTCCTTATTTCTGAGTTAGGGACAAAATGAGGGTGTCCTGCCTTTTGCTAGACAGAATACTGTCCTCCAAAAATTCACATTCACCAGGAATCCCAGAATGTGACCTTATTAGAAAATAGGGGTGGGGCTTGGTGGCTCATGCCTGTGATCTTAGCACTTTGGGAGGCTGAGGCAGGAGGATCACTTGAGGTCAGGAGTTCGAGACCAACCTGGCTAGCATGGCAAAACCCTGTCTCTACAAAAACACAAAAATTAGGCATGGTGTTGTGCACCTGTAATCCCAGCTACTTTGGAGGCTGAGGCTGAAGAATCACTTGAACCCAGGAGGCAGAGTTGCAGTGAGCTGAGTTTGTGCCACTGAACTCCAGCCTGGGCAACAGAGAAAGACTCCATCTCAAAAAAAAGAAGAGAAAATAGGGTCACTGCAGATCTAATTACAAAGAGGTCATAATGGAATAGCGTGGACCTGAAATGGAGTAATAATGGCATCCCCATGGGAAGAGAAGAAGAGACAGAGACAGACAGGGGAGAAGGCTACATGAGAATGAAGGAAGAGAATGGAATGATGTGGCCACAAGCCAAGGATTGCCAGCAACCACTAGAAGCCAGAAGAGGCAAGGAGGGATTCATCCCTAGAGCCTTCAGAGGGAGCACAGCCCTGCCCATTTCAGACATCAAGCTTCCGGAACTGGAGAGAATGACTTTGTGTTGTCCTGAGCCATCCATTTGGGGAACTTCGTTAGAACAGTCACAGCCAGGTCATGTGCTCCTGAATGCATCTCAGGCATTAATAAACACTGTCTTGGCTGGGCAGGGTGGCTCACCCCTGTAATCCCAGCACTTTGGGAGGCCAAGGTGGGTAGATCACCTGAGGTCAGGAGTTTGAGACCAGCCTGGCCAACACTGACTGTGAAACCCCATCTCTACTAAAAAGACAAAAAAAAGAAAGAAAGAAATTAGCCAGGCATGGTGGCGGGCGCCTGTAATCCCAGCTACTCGGGAGGCTGAGGCAGAGAATCACTTGAACCTGGGAGGCGGAGGTTGCAGTGAGCCAAGATGGTGTCATTGCACTCCAGCCTAGGCAACAAGAGTGAAACTGTCTCAAACAAAAAAAAGAAAGAAAGAAAAAAATCATAGTTTTAAGTCCACTCAGTGGAGTTTAAAAATACATTCCATTGTGCAGTGCTTTTGGAATCTTTTCTAAACTTCTGTCGCACATAATCTAATTTGATTTTCATAGCAACTCCCTGAGGTGGATAGGGGAGGCCTTTCTGAACACCTATTTTCTAGTTTGCATTAAAAGAATGGAATTGGCTGGGACCAGTGGCTCATGCCTATAATCCCAGCACTTTCTGATACAGAAGGGAAGTGCTCAGAAGGGAAGAATGTGGTCCCTTTAAATGACATGGAAGTGAGGAAGGGAAGTACTGGGTAGAGGAGGGTGTGGTCCCTGGCTAGGGCTCCACCCAAGGGCCTGCGCCCACGGACCTAGGTGAGGACAGGCATTTTTGTTTTCCTGCCCAAATGTTGCATTTCCCAAGACCACCCTGGCTCACTGTATTTTTTGTAGAAACGGGGTCTCACTATGTTGGCCAGGCTGGTCTTGAACTCCTGGACTCAAGAAGTCCACCTGCCTCAGCCTCTCAAAGTGCCAAGATTACAAGCATGAGCCACTGCACCTGGCTGATTCCTTAGTTTTCTTTTTCTCTTTGCCCATTGCCTGGATTCCATAAGCAGAAGGAAAACCCAGGGGCTGACTTTGTAGGCAAGACTCTTTCCTCTTCAAAACATAAGTGGGTTCAAGTGGTACCAAACCTGAAACATGTTTATAACTTAACATCTTTTCTTCCTATGCCTTCAATCTCTTGAGCAATGACAAAAGGCACTGAATTCTTTCTTTTTTGACACATAGTCTGTGCCCTCAAAGAACACTGACACCCTGGCAACATCCATTCGAAGAGCTTCTCCGTACCTCCCCTCCTTTATCCCCAAGGTCACTGGGTCAGAGCTCACGGGGTCATTCACAACATGATGTTTAACATCGAGACGCTCTGGAATTGCTCCTTCAAGGCTCAGAAGAAGACCCAGTGCTGAGACAATCGTGTTCTCTCTCTCTCTGGATCACTGCACAGAGACAAGGACTGCCGGAGACCCTGGCTTCCCTGGCTGCTGCCTCTCATTCCTGCACCTGTGGGATGGGAGTTCGAAGCTGTGCAACCTTGACCAAGTTACTTACCCTCTCTAAGCATATGTTTCCCTAAATGTGAAATAGGGATGATGGTGATGTGTTTATTTCACAGATTTGATAGAAGGATTAAATGAGAGATGCATCAAAACAGTGGGCACAGGGTCGATGCTCAGGGAGCTTTCTCTTTTCTTATCAATAGACAGGTCTCCATGAGGACAGAGACTGGCTTCATCTTGACTGTAGCCTCAGGGCTGGCCACAGTGTCTGCACCCAGCAGGACTTCAGTAAATATCTGTTTATACACTAACCACAGACTTACGCATAAAAGCCCTTTGGAAGAAAGTTGACCATTTCATGCACCTTCAGACGATGAAGAGCAATGATGACGACTTTAGCTCGAGAGGGTCTCAGTGCCCATTCATCACCACTGTGAAAGGGCAGAAACCAGAGCTGTGTGTTTAACTCCCAGCCCCAAAACCTGGCTTTGCTTTATCACTATGAGCTTCCAATGGCATCCCTTTAGAATGGGGCCTCTCTCTTCTTCCCCAAGGCACCAGCCTTCGCCCCAGACCTATCCTTACTACCTGGTTCCTCCTCTCTGTACTCTGAGCCCATGCTGTGCTCATCAGATAGCAACATGGGAGAATACAGCAGCCCAGAATGCAGGCTGCAGAGTTAGATCCCCAGAACAGGATCTCAGCCGGCTCCATCCTTCCTCAGCTGGGCGACCATGGCCAATGACTTGCTCTCTGTGCCTGAGTTGCTGCATCTGTGAAATGAAGATTGTCATAGTCCCTGCTTCAAAGAGTCACTGGGAGGATTAACTGAGAAAATGCAGGGAAGGTGCACTTCGGGAGACTAAGGCAGGTGGATAACTTGAGGTCAGGAATTCAAGACCAGACTGGTCAACACGGCAAAACCCCGACTCTACTAAAAATACAAAAATTAGCCAGGCATGGTGGCAGGAACCTGTAATCCCAGCTACTTGGGAGGCTGAGGCATGAGAATCGCTTCAACCTGGGAGGCAGAGGTTGCAGTGAGCCGAGATGCTGCCACTGCATTCCAGCCTGGGCAACAAGAGTGAAACTCTGTCTCAAAAAAAAAAAAAAGTCCATCATTCTTATTAATGGAGGCCAAATCATCTCAGTGCTTCTTTGGGTGATCAGTACACTACAATCCAGTGTTATCCAATAGACCAGACGTCCCCAGCCCCCAAACCATGGACCAGTAGTGGTCTGTGGCCTGTTAGGAACTGGGCTGCACAGAAGGAGGTGAGCAGCAGGCTAGCAAGTGAAGCTTCATCTGTATTTACAGCTGATCTCCCGGCTGAGCTCTGTCTCCTGTCAGATCAGCAGTGGCATTAGATTCTCATAGGAGCACCAACCCTATTGTGAACTGCATGTGGAAGGGATCTAGGTTGTGTGGTCCTTATGAGAATCTAATGCCTGATGATCTGTCACTGTCTCCCACCACCCTGAGATGGGATTATCTAGTTGCAGGAAAACAAGCTCAGGGCTCCCACTGATTCTACATTAGGGTGAGTTGTATAATGATTTCATTATATATTATAATGTTAATAATAATAGAAATAAAAGTACACAATAAATGTAATGCACTTGAATCATCCCAAAACTTCCCCCCACAAATCCATGGAAACTGGTCCTTGGTGCTAAAAAAATTGGGGACCACTGCAATAGACTGTTCAGTCATGGTCCAATCAAACATTCTGCCATGGCAGGTTGCTGTACTCTGCACTGTCCAACATGGCAACTGCTCGCCACCCACATGGGCTGTTGAGCCCTTGAAATGTGGCTGGTGAGAATGAAGAGCTGAATTTTCAATTTTCTCTTAATTTAACTAATTTTTTTTTTTTTTTTTTTTTTTTTGAGACAGAGTCTCACTCTATCCTGCAGGCTGGAGTGCAGCGGCACAATCTCATCTCACTGCAACCTCCATCTCCCGGGTTCAAGCAATTCTCCTGCCTCAGCCTCCTGAGTGCCTGGGATTACAGCAACCCGCCATCATGCCCGGCTAACTTTTGTATTTTTGTAGAGATGGGATTTCACCATGTTGGCCAGGCTGATCTTGAACTCCTGACCTCAGGTGATCTGCCCAATTTGGCCTCCCAAAATGCTGGGATTACAGGTGTGAGACACCACGCCCGGCCTTAATTCATTTCTAAATCACAATATCTAAACAACAAGCGGCTAGGAGCTACCATAGTGTACAAGGCAGCTGCAGAATCACAGCAAATTGTCAATGACCCTCTCCTGCTTCAAGTTGACTTTTCCCCTCATGGTGACTCTAGATTCTTTCCTCTTCTCTCACATGTTTTAGATTTTCAGGCTTAGACCAAGAAAATAAGTTCTGTCCTTCCAAGAAAATAACGTTCATAACACTTACTGTATACCAGACTGATTTCAGTGCTTTACATGTATTAATTTACAGCAACTCTGAGGCAGGAGCTGTGATTATGCCCATTTAACAGATGAGAAAACTGAGGCACAAAGCAGTGCTGGAATTTCTCAAAGTCACACAGGTAGCAGGAGACAGAGCTCGGATTTGAACTCACTTTGGGTTCAGCAACTCACAGCTCTCACCTATGACATAATATTACTTCTGTGGTCAAAACACTTAGACCGGATTTCACAGGAATCTTGTGCTTGCCTGGGTGCTAGGGAGGTTTTCATCGTCTTCCTTATCTCACAGTTCAAAACCCAGGGCCTCCATGCTCTTGCTATGGTGGCCGTTCACTGGCAGGAGGCTTCTGGGAAGGTTCTCCTTTTCCATCATTTTTCTTATTCGTGGTTTTTTGTCTCATTGGTGTTTATCTTCAGAACTTTGTTTCCTTCTGCTCAATTCATAATCAGAGTACTTTTCCTCTTGGCTGAATTCATAAGTGTTTATTCAAAAAGAGGTTGGGCGCAGAGCCAGGCGACTGACGACACCCGGCTCGTCTGGCAAGTGGATATCAAATTGTTGTATCTCGTTCTGCCATTCGAGGCTCCTGCTGTGGGGCTGGGCCATCTGCCAGCTCTCCAAGGAGCTGGTGGGAAACCACTGCAATCAGAGTGAACCCACGGCCCGGGTCAGCCTGCCTCGGCACAGCTCTCCAGGTGGCCCACAGTGCCTTTTGGGGACACATCTGCATTGTCAGGCAGGGCTGTGGGAGGGCCGCCTGCCTCCTGTCCATCACAGGGAAAGCCTACCCTTGTCCCGCGTCCCTTCCAGGCAGACTGTGTGGAGTTTGCTGCATTAACCTTTAATATGGCTAAAATGTTTTCCTTCAATGACAGTAATGCTGCCAGAACCCATCAAGATACCGAGGAACTGATGTGCTTTGGCAGATGATGATGGAAAGACGGGATTCCCGGCAGCCTTTCCATCCCTTGCTCACAGCCCACGAACGTCTCCACCTTCCAGCAGGGCTTCTGTCACGGTCAGGGCAGAAAGAGAGAGTCCATCTGGAGCAGGCTCGGATTTTAAATGAGTGTCCCCGATAATTTAACATGATTGATGGCTGAGGTATTTCACCAAGTTCAGGAGTACCTGTTCTCAGAGAAAGGCAGCCAGCCATGACTGTATGACCTGGGCAAACCGTACTAACAAGACGGCAGGTCTCACCCCTCCCCACAGAGCTCCAGAATGTATCAAAGAGTGAAACAGCAGAGGGATGGTCTGGGTGGAGTCATTGTGGCTGGCAAGGGACTGTGACAGCACCTTGTTAGGCTACCCCCAAGAGGAAATTTGGAGAGCGGGTGGGAGGACAGTTCTCAGTGCAAGCCAAGTCTCCTGGGAAATAACCTTCAAACTTTGGAGGATTGTGAGCAAGATGGGACCAGCAACTTCTACCTAAAAGAATGTTAATAGCAAGACAACTCATCCTAATATTGGTCCAAGCTAGGACTTTATTATGCATCATAAAGGCTCTGAGAATAACAATCTAACCTCCGAAAGGGCTGGGGCTTTGAAGAATCTCAGGCAACTTGCTTCCTTCTGCTCCCTGACTCCCCTGGAGCACAGCAAAGCAAGGAAGCACTTAGAGCCAAGCTTGAGTTCTGAATTTCAAATACAGGGAGTCCATCTCTTTCTACCCAGTTGTTCCCTAGATGAGTAACTAACTCCTTCCCCTTAACTGCACATACTTCCTACCAAAGCACAAGCGCGATGGGCTGTCCATGAGCCTCCCGCAAACATGTGCACCTTGTCACATAAATTCTGTCACCCAAAGAGACCAGACAAAATGCAAAACCAAAGTGGAGCCTTTCCTTGAATGATAGGTTCTAAAGAGTTTTGGACTCTACAAAACCCGAGTTAGGAATTGCCTGTTAGAAGCACCAGCCCTTGTTTTAAAGAGGCAATTTAAGAATAATAGCCATGCTGATGCCACACTACGCTAAGAGAGAATAATGAACCTAATAAAACTAGCGATTTTCCAATTGCTTTTGCTGTTGGAAACACTGATTATGCTAATTAAAGGGTAGAATAGTAAATACCCACTCTTTTGCATCCAATTAAGTGTTAAGATTATTTCTCAGAAGCATTTGTGGAAAATAGCACTTCTGATAATCATGGGTCCCAAATAAATAGAGTCAAGTGTGGTGTGGTACATGTGTGAGAGTCTGTGTGTGTGTGCATGTGCGCATGTGTCTTTCTGGAGCTCATTTTATGGAGATCCCACATCGCTCCCCAAATTCCTATGAGGCCAAATAAGAAAAACCACAGTTTCCTAAGACTACAGCTTGGGATGTCTTTGGAAAAGGTTTGTATTGAGAACACAGCCTACGGAAACTATTTCACATTGGCAACATCTGTGATTTAACATTGCAAACATCAGAAATACAACTGGTTCTTCAGAGTCACCTAAGCCCCTCATAATGGCAATATTAGCTTCTTCTAAATAATAAATTAGCCAGTCAAACTGTGTTCTACAGCATGTTAGAAGTTTCATCCTTCTAGTCAATGTCACATTTCAAGGCAAAGTCGATTTATATGTAAGTTAAACAAAATGCTGTCACTAAAAATTGAGAATTATGTCTACTACAATCAGAACTGGAATAAATAAGTATTAGAGGATTTGCAAGTTAAAGCAACCATAGAAATGCTATTATCAGGAAGGAAAATGTATTACCTGCAGAGGGTACAGATAAGACGCTAGAACCCAGAAGAGAAAGAATCTCTGTAAATATTTCCATTAAGTTAACCAAGAGTGGCTGGGTACGGTGGCTCATGCCTGTAATCCCAGGACTTTGGGAGGCCAAGCAGGCAGATCACGAGGTCAGGAGTTCAAGACCAGCCTGGCCAACATGGTGAAACCCTGTCTCTATTAAAAATACAAAAAATTAGCCAGGCATGGTGGCGTGCACCAGTAATCCCAGCTACCTGGGAGGCTGAGGCAGCAGAATTGCTTTAATCCAGAAGGCAGAGGTTGCAGCAAGCTGAGATCACACCATTGCACTCCCGCCTGGGTGACAGAACATGGCTGGGTTTTGGGAAAAAAAAAAAAATAAAGAAAGTTAATCAGGAGTGAGAATAAGATGAGTTTTTCACCCACAAAAGGAGATGAGATTCATGCAGTCTTTCAACATGCATTCCATCAATAGTGAGCACCTGCTCTGAGCTAGGCCAGTTCTAGGTCCCAGGAAATGGGTAACCAACCAGACATGGCCCCTGATTTGGAGCTCACATTTTAGAGCAGCTAAATGGACAGTAAACAAGAAAGCAAATTAAGATCATCTTAAATTGGGGGAAGTTCTTTAGAGAAGCACTTCCACAAAGCTGAATCGTATCATAGACTATGACTGCCAGGCAGTAGGGAAGGTAATATCCCACCTGCCTGTGGATAGCAGAGCTTCTGAGCCCTTGCAAAGTATTTAGTACTAAGATTTCTGTCTTAGGTCAAGTTCCCTAAAAGCAGAGCCTGAGGCAGGGATTGAGTGCATGTAATTCATTCAGGAAGAACCCTCAAGAGATACGAGTAACGAAAACAGGATATGGCAGGGCAGGAGCTAAGTGAGATGTGGTCTCAGCTGGAGATGGGCTCCAGTCTGATCTCACAGGGAGCTCCAGAGGATGAACTGCACCACCATGTTATCCCAGCCTAAGGTCTTTTGTTCTCCTGTGTCAGCCAGTTGCTGGCCAAGGGCTGCAGACACTCTCGGAGCCCCAGCAGACAGGAGGAGAAGGCACATGGTCTATGGTCTACTCTTTTGTGCACATCCAACCACCTCTTTCCCAGCTGACACTGCTGGAGGTGGAGAGGGAAGAGATGTCATCTCCTCCCATGGCAACATGTGGGATGGCAATGGCCCTTTTCCTGTTGGGTGTAATCTGCTGCCATCTCTTGCTGTCTGCAGCCTGACACAGAAGGGTGAAGGTCACCAGGTTCCACTGACAGAGGTCTTTGTCTCAAGCAGCAACACTAGGAACATGTCTCCCTTGCAAGATTCAACCACATTTCATGACTGTCTGCAACACACCCCATGCCTCTGATGGAAGGAACACAATGCCCCATGCTACAGCCATTTCTGTCAGACTGGGGTCCCTGATCTCAATTTCCCTCTGCATTCCCCAACTCTGGGCTCTGCAGACACATTTCAGATCCATCCTTAGTACCTCCCAGGAGGCAGAAGCCAGAGGAAATAATCCTTGCCCCAATGCACCTGAGCATGTCACTTCACTGCATGCTCTTTCTCCCTCTGCAGGAAAAAATCAAGCTTGTTGAATACTTACCAATGTGCCCACATGCATTTAGTCCCCACAACCACTTCATGGGGCAGCATTATCATCCCCAAGTTACAGACGAGGAAACTGAGGAGAGCATTTATATAACATGAATCTAAGTGGTGGACAAAGGATCTAACCAGGCAGTGCGGCACCAGAGCACACTTTTTTGTTGTTTAGAGAGATGGGGTCTCTCTCTGTCCCTCAAACTGGAGTGCAGTGGCCTGATCATAGCTCACTGCAGCCTTGAACTCCCAGGCTCCAGCAATCTTCCCACCTCAGCCTCCCGAGTAGCTGGGACTAAAGGCATTCACCACCAACCCAGCTAATTTTTAAAAAGCATTTTTCTAGAGATAGGGTCTGATCCCAAACTCCTGACTTCAAGCGATCCTCCTGCCTCAGCCTCCCAAAGTGCCCCCACGCCCAGCCCAGAGCACACTTTTTTTTTTTTTGGATGGAGTCTCACTCTGTCACCCAGGCTAGAGTGTAGTGGCAAGATCTCGGCCCAGAGCACACTTTTAACCACTGTATCATTCTGCCTCTGGGTAGGTTAGTCAAGCCCTGTAGCTGATCAGATGTCTGTAGAGAGAAGGAGACATCAGTCTCCCCTTCTTCCAAACACCCCCAACTTGTACAAGTGATTTTCTCAGATCCATCAGCATCAGGAATGGGGATGAGCAGGGCAGCCTGTCCCCTTCCCAACAGCCCAGCAGATATCCCAAGATTACATCTCATTGGCTCTGACTAGGACATGAGCCCAAAGCTGAACCAGTTGCTGTAGCCATGGCATACAGCAGCCTCGGTCCTCTGGCCAGGCCAGAGCCACATCCCACCTCTGGATCCTCGGGTTGAGTCAATACATCTTGAACCAGGTGCGGACTGAAGCTCCAGGGGGAGTCAGAGTAATGTGATCCAGCCAAGCAGGAAGTGGGTGCTGAGCAGGCAAGCATTCATCACCCAGTGCACACATTAGGGAAGGCCTGTGGTGGCTTAGTCCCACCTGCGGGCAAAGAAAAGAGTGCCTGCTCCGTGCCAAAATGTGATGCCCAACACTTTGTATTAAAGCTAGCGTACTCTGTAATCCCAGCTACTTGGGAGGCTGAGGCAGGAGAATCACGTGAATCCAGGAGGCGGAGGTTGCAGTGAGCCAAGATCATGCCATTGCACTCCATCCTGGATGACAAGAGAGAAATTCTGTCTCAACAAACAAACAAACCAAAAAAAAAGCTAGCCGGCTTAATCCTCACAAAGATGCCATCTACTTTATGGCATTCTACAGGTAAAAACACTGAGACACCGGGAGATTTTAAAACTCACCACCAGCCAGGCGTGGTGGCTCATGGCTGTAATCCCAGCATTTTGAGAGGCTGAGGCAGGAGAATTACTTGAACCCAGGTGTTCAGGACCAGCCTGGGCAACATATCCAGACCTCGTCTGTACAAATATTTTTTAAAAAAAAATTAGGGCTAGGTGCGGTGGCTCACACATGTAATCTCAGCACTTTGGGAGGCCAAGGCAAGTGGATCACTTCAGCCCAGGGGTTCAAAACCAGCCTGGCCAACACGACAAAACTCTATGTCAACTAAAAATACAAAACTTAGCTGGGCATATTGGCACATGTCTATAATCCCAGCTACTTGGGAGGCTGAGGCACGAGAATTGCTTGAACCCAGGAGTCAGAGGTTGCAGCGAGCTGAGATCATGCCACTGCACTCCAGCCTAGGTGACAGAGTGAGACCGTGTCTCAAAAAAAAAAAAAATAGGTATGGTGGCACATGCCTGTGGCCCCAGCTACTCAAGGGGCTGAGGTGGCAGGATCGCTTAAGCCCAGGAGTTCAAGGGTGCAATGAGCTATGATTGTACCAATGCATCACTATATATACACATATATATGTATATGTATATAGGTATGTCTATATAAACACATATACGTGTATATGTGTGTGTGTGTATATATGTGTATATATATAAAAAACACACATGCACAGATTCACCACCACCAACTCAGAAATTACCGTCTCCCTCTATTCTAAGGAATTATTTTTCATTTTGCCATCTCTGAAGTTGGAATACACCTTACAATCACTGGAACGTCACGGTCTTGTTGGCAGCATTTTTCTGCTTAGTAGCCCATAAAATAATAGCACATCTTGTAACAGTGTTGTAGATGCTATGAGATCCTGGGGAAGCCCAGAATCCTAACTCCACCCTGTCTGACTCCAAAGACCACATATTTTTTATGCCTTTGGACTGGGGCACAGATGCAGACAACTCGAGCTTTGCTGATTGTGAGAAAGGTATGAGAAATGGCCCTGATGGAATTTTCTTCTTGTACTTGCAGGGGAACAAAGCGGCATCATTCCACTATTCCAGGGGAGGTGCTAAATATGAGGATGACGCTGTCCAGCGGTCCCTGGTGGAGTCCTACACTCACCCAAACAGCAATGACACAGAGCGGAGGGAGAACATCAATACCGTCATGAACTGGCTCACCAAGGAAGACTTTGACTTTGTGACTCTGTACTACAGACAGCCAGATAACGTGGGATATCGATTCGGGCCAGAGGCAGTGAACAGGAAGTTGATGATTCAGCAAATCGACAGGACAAATATCTGGTGGGAGCCACTGAGAAGCACAGCCTGCAGAGCACCTCAGCGTCATCATCACATGACACCATGGGATGACCACCGTGAAGAAGAGACCCAATGTCAACAAGATCCCTTGTCCAACTACATCAAGTTCAGGGACTTGGTCAAGTTTGATATTGTGGGCTACGGTGGCTTTGGGATGTCCTTGCCCAAATTGGGGCAAGAGGAAGCCCTTTACCAAGCACTGAAGAATGCGCACACTCACCTCCACGTCTACAAGAAGGAGGAGTTTCCAGAACACTTCCATCTCACTAAACACTACCGGGTTCTGCCAATCATGATGTGTGCCAACTCTGGTTACAGTACCAATGGGGTAATTTCATTCTAAAATGAATAAAGTCACCTTGGATCTGGGAGACAACCATTAGGGAAGGGTGGTTCTGCAAAAATCAAACATAAGCGCACAGCCGGGCACGGTGGCTCACACCTATAATCCCAGCACTTTGGGAGGCTGAGGCAGGTGTATCACCTGAGGTCAGGAGTTTCAGACCATCCTGGCCAACATGGTGAAACCTCATCTCTACTAAAAATACAAAAATTAGACAGGTGTGGTGGCGGGCATCTGTAGTTCCAGCTACTCTGGAGGCTGAGGCAGGAGAATCACTTGAACCTGGGAGGCAGATGTTGCAGTGGGCCAAGATCATGCTACTGCACTCCAGTCTGGGCAACAGAGACCCTGTCTCAAAAATATAATATAATAAAACATAACAAAACAAAATAAAATAAAATAAGTGCACACACTACGAGTTGTAGCCCACAGGGTTCTAAGTGTTCCCCACTCCCTGCCCAACAAGTGCTGCCCCAAATTACCATTATACAAAAATAATGACCAATTCAACTTGACAAGGCTGATTTAAAAATAAAAATAAGTCTGGCTGTGGTGGTTCACACCTGTAGTCTCAGTGCTTTGGAAGGCCAAGACAGGAGGATTGCTTAAGGACAGGAGTTCAAGACCAGCCTGGGCAACATAGGGAGACCCCATCTCTACAAAAAACAAACAAATAAATAAATAGCCAGACATGGCGATGCATGCCTGTAGTCCCAGCTACTCAGGAGGCTGAGGTGGCAGGATTTCTTGAGCCCAGGAGGTCAAGGCTGCAGTAAGCTATGATTGTACCGCTGCACTCCAGCTTGAGCAACAGAGCAAGACCCCGTCTCTAAAAAATAAATAAACAAATAATAAAAAATAAACACCACCTTCATTATTCAAAATTGTGCATAGCGCTTCACTAAACACTGAATAGCAGTTCTTTCATTTTTGCTTTCCCAACAACCCTATAAAATAGATGCTTTTAGTTCCACCATTTTAAAGAAGAAATCAAAACCTAGAGAGAAGTGACTTGAGATTAAAGATGTAAGGTTGGGATGGGTGCAGTGGCTCACACCTGTAATCCCAACACTTTAGAAGGCTAAGGTAGGTAGATTGCTTGAGCCCAGGAGTTTGAGACCACCCTAGGCAACACAGTGAAACACCATCTCTACAAAAAATGCAAAAAAAACATGTAGCTGGGCGTAGTGGCACGTGCCTGTGGTCCCAGCAACTCAGGAGGCTGAGGTGGGAGAATTGCTTGAGCCCCGGGGGTGTCGAGGCTGCAGTGAGCCATGATCACGCCACTGTGAGACAGGAGGCAGGACTTGACTCCACAGGCAGGGCTTGGACACCAGACCAAATTGAGGACTAGCTAAAACAGGGCTGGGGCAGAAGTAGCTTTCCATCAGAGATGCCCACCAGTGTGCCATGTGAGTTTACTATTGCCATGGCAACACCCGGGAGTTACTGCCCCTTTCCATGGCAATGACCCAGTGACTCAAAAGTTACTACCCATTTTCTAGAAATTCCTGCATAAATTGCCCTTTCATCTGCATGCAATTAAAAGTGGGTATAAATGTGATTGCAAACTCTCTGCCGCTACTCTCTGCCTCCAGGGTAGCCTTGCCCTACAGGAGCAGTCACAGGGCTGTAACGCTGCCTCTTCAATAAACCTGTTTTCTTCTATACCTCCGGCTTGCCCTTGAATTCTTTCCTGGGCAAAGGCAAGAACCCTCAAGTGCTATTGAGAGGTGACAGCATGCTGGCAGCCCTCGAGCTCACTCTCGGTGCCTTCTCTGCCTGGGCTCCCACTTTGGCGGCACATGAGGAGCCCTTCAGCCCGCCGCTGCACTGTGGGAGCCCCTTCCTGGGCAGGCTGAGGCTGGAGCTGGTTCCCTCAACTTCCAGGGAGGTGTAGAGGGAGAGGCGTGGGCGGGAACCGGGGCTGGGCGTGGCGCTTGCGGGCCAGCATGAGTTCTGGGTGGGCATGGGCTCAGCGGGCCCCACACGCTGAGAGGCCAGCCGGTCCCCCCGCCCCGGGCAGTGAGGGGCTTAGCACCTGGGCCAGCAGCTGCTGTGCTCGATTTCTCACGGGGCCTTAGCTGCCTCCCCGCAGGGCAGGGTTCAGGACCTGCAGCCCGCCATGCCTGAGCCTCCCCCCTACCTGCAAGGCTCCTGCGCAGCCCGAGCCTCCCTGATGAGTGCCACCCCCTGCTCCAGAGGCGCCAAGTCCCATCGACCACCCAAAGGCTGAGGAGTGCCAGTACAGGGCACCAGACTGGCAGACAGCTCCACCTGCGCCCCTGTGTGGGATCCACTTGGTGAAGCCAGCTGGGTTCCTGAGTCTGGTGGGGACTTGAAGAACATTTATGTCTAGCTAAGCAATTGTAAATACACCAATCAGCACTCTGTATCTAGCTCAAGGTTTGTAAACGCACCAATCAGCACCCTGTGTCTAGCTCAGGGTTTGTGAATGCACCAATGGACACTCTGTATCTAGCTAATCTAGTAGGGACTTGGAGAAATTTTGTGTCTACCTCAGGGATTGTAAATGCACCAATCAGCACCCTGTCAAAATGGACCAATCAGCTCTCTGTAAAACAGACCAATCGGCTCTCTGTAAAATGGGCCAATTAGCAGAATGTTTGTGGGGCCAGATAAGAGAATAAAAGCAGGCTGGCCCAGGCAGCAGTGGCAACCCGCTGGGGTGCCTTTCCACACTGTGGAAGCTTTATTCTTTTGCTGTTTGCAATAAATCTTGCTGCTGCTCACTCTTTGGGTCTACACTGCCTTTATGAGTTGTAACACTCACCGCAAAGGTCTGCAGCTTCACTCCTAAAGCCAGCGAGACTATGAACCCACCAGGAGAAACAAACAACTCCAGACGCACCACCTTAAGAGCTGTAACACTCACCTTGAAGGTCTGTAGCTTCACTCCTGAAGCCAGCGAGACCACGAACCCACCAGAAGGAAGAAACTCTGAATACATCCGAGTATCAGAAGGAAGAAACTCTGGACACACCGCCTTTAAGAACTGTGACACTCACCACAAGGGTCTGCGGCTTCATTCTTGAAGTCAGTGAGACCAAGAACCCACCAGTTCCGGACACACGATGCTCCACTTCGGGGCTCCGCTGCCCTGCATCAACTACACTCTGGCCTGGGTGGCAGAGAGAGAGACCCTATCTTAAAAAAAAGAAAGAAATGTAAGGTTAAGTGCTGTCCCCAAGGATGCGTAGCTGATCATTATACAGAGTACACAAAAATCAGTAAAAAATTCACCACAAAGTCCCCCCGCCACTAGTTCTCATTTGCCCATATCAAAAAATATGCAAGCCTGTTCATACAAAGACACACACAGATGCTCATAGCAAAATTATTCACAATTGTCAAAAGGTGGCAATAACACAAATGCCTATCAACAACAGATGAATGGGCAAACAAGTACAGTCTACCAGTGGGATGGAACATTAATCAGCCAAAATATGGAATGAAGGGCTGATTCATCCTACAACCTGGATACACCTTGAAACCATTAGACTAAGTGAAAGAAGCCAAATATTAGATGATTCTATTTATTTATATATATATACATTTATATATATTTATTTATATTTATGTATTTATATATATATATATATATATATGCCCAGAATATGAAAATCCAAAGAAACAGAAAGTAGATTAATGGTTGCCAGGAGCCAGGGGTGGGGATAGTCAGGGGGAAATAAGGGGTGACTGCTAATGGACACAGGGTTTCTTCTGTGATAATTAAAATTTCTAAAATTGATGGTGGTGATGGCTGCACAACTCTGTGAATATATTAAAAACCACTGAATTATACACTTTATTTATTTATTTAGAGACAGGGTCTGGCTCTGTTGCCGAGGCTGGAGTGCAGTGGTGCAGTCTCAACTCACTGCGCCCTCCACCTCCCGGGCTCAAACTATCCTCCCACTTCAGCCTCCTGAGTAGCTAGGACTACAGACACACACCACCATGGCCAGCTAATTTTTTTGTATTTTTGGTCGAGGCAGGGTTTTGCCATGTTGCTCGGGCTCATCTCAAACTCTTGGGTTCAAGCGATCCTCCCACGTCAGCCCCCCAAAATGCTGGGATTACAAGTGTGAGCCAACATGCCTGGACAAATTGTACACGACAACATGGCAAAACCTGGTCTCTACAAAAAATTTAAAAATTAGGCTTGGCATGGTGGCTCACTCCTGTAATCCCAGCACTTTGGGAGGCCGAGGTAGGTGGATCACTTGAGGTCAGGAGTTCAAGACCAGCCTGGCCAACATGGTGAAACCCTGTCACTACTAAAAATATTTTTGAAAAATTTGCCAGGCATGGTGGTGAGTGCCAAGGCTGAGGCAGGAGAATCGCTTGAACCCAAGAGGTGGAGTTTGCAGTGAGCCGAGATTATGCCACTGCACTCCAACCTGCTGGGCGACAGAGCAAAACTCCATTTCAAAAAAAAAATTAAAAATTAAAAATTAAAAATTAGCCAGCGGTGGTGGCTCGTGTCTGTAGTCCCAGCTACTCAAGAGGCTAAAGTGGGAGGATTGCTTGAGCCCAGGAGGTTGAGGCTGCAGTGAGCCAAGATTGTATCACTGCAATCTGGCCTCAGCAACAGAACAAGACCCTGTTTCACAATTTTAAAAACAATTAAAAAACAAGCCTAAAGAAAACACAAAAACCAATGCTAACTGTCAGACATAAATGAAGTGGTCTATTTTTTGTTAACTACCAACTAACAATTCATAGCAGAAACAAAGTTTAAATGATGCTATAGCTGGGCGCCGTGGCTCACGCCCGTAATCCCAACACTTTGGGAGGCTGAGGCGGGTGGATCACCCGCCCGGTCAACATGGTGAAACCCCGTCTCTACTAAAAATACAAAAATTAGCCGGGCGTGGTAGCGGGTGCCTATAATCCCAGCTACTCGGGAGGCTGAGACAGGAGAATCGCTTGAACTCCGGCGGGGCGGAGGTTGCAGTGAGCCAAGATCGCACCTTTGCACTCCAGCCTGGGCAACAGAGCGAAGCTCCGTCTCAAAACATAAATAAATAATTAAATAAATGATGCTATAAACCTCATGTGAGGGAAGACTGCCCCAGGTACAGCTTGAAGAACCCTTGCTGTGAATAGGAGCCAAATGCGATAATTATGCTTACAACTTGCTTCATGTTAGCTTGTTGCAACTCCAGAGTGTAACAGGTATAAGAAAACTCATGGGGTTACTGTTTAATGTTGGTGGAAATATTCACATTAAAATACAACACTTTATCACCTAAGGTATATTTTATCCCTCAAGTGGCCCGGAACACTGTGATTACTGCACACCAATCGCACGCCCATAGCTAAGGCCTTGCCAAGGAGAAATTCCACAGTCACCTGGCCTATTTCTAAACCTGGTTTATGACGTTTTGTAACAGGATATCTTGACAGTAGCATGAGGACATTTAACGAGACAAGAACATTCCCCACTGGCCAACCAGATAGTTTCAGGGAACAGGATGCTGTGCTCAGTTTAATCTTCTGCTGAACCGACCATTAGGCAGAAAATCCTTTGGGTCAATGCCTCTCACTGAATCCACTTCTCAGATTCCTGTCCACCTGCCTGCTTTGCAGTGCATAGTAAAGTGGGCCTTCCTTGACTCTCTTCAGGGACCAATGTGCTTGAGGCCATCATGAGGACATTCATTCTTTTCTTTTTTTTTTTTTTTTTTTTTTTTTTTGAGAGAGTCTCACTCTGTCGTCCAGGCTGGAATGGAGTGGTGTGATCTCAGCCCCCCACTGCAACCTCTGAACCTCCCAGGTTCAAGTGATTCTCCTGCCTCAGCCTCCTGAGTAGCTGGAATTACAGGCATGCATCACCAAGCCCAGCTAATTTTTCTATTTTTTGTAGAGACAGGGTTTCACCATGTTGGCCATGCTGGTGTCGAACTCCTGACTTCAAGTGATCCACGTGCCGCGGCTTCCCAAAGCGCTGGTATTACAGGTGTGAACCAACGTGCCTGGCCGAGGGCTTTCATTCTTGATGGACTGCTCCATAGCCTCAGAGACAGTCGGACCGGTTTCTTCAATCAGAGCAGAGCAGACAGGAAATTTCTGTATCCACCAGGCCAAATATTAGACCAACTCTTCAATGTACAGAGAGCATCACTTTTCTTATATGCTAGAATATCTGTTGGTCCAAAATATAAATAAATAGTATTGTAGCCAGCCACAGTGGCTCATGCCTATAATTCCAGAGCTTTGTGGGGCTGAGGCAGGAGGTTCACTTGAGGTCAAGGGTTTGAGACCCGCCTGGGCAACATAGTGAAACCGCACCCCCACCGCCACCTGCCATCTCTACAAAAATTAAAATAATTAGCTGGGCACAGTAGTTTGGGCCTCTAGTCCCAAATACTTGGGAAGCTGATGTGGGTGGATTGCTTGAGCCCAAGAATTTGAGGCTGCAGTGGGCTATGACTGCATCACTGTACTCCAGCTAGAACTCGCCTCAAAAAAACCCAAAAAAGTGTTGCAATTGACATTACTTTGTCATTTGAAAAGACGGACAAACAAGAAAGGTATTTGGCATTTACCAAGCAATTACCCAGAATCCTCATCCCATCCTACCCCCACTCTTCCCCTAAAAATGTATGCATGTGTATTTATACCATAAAAAATACATCTATTTAGCTCTGGAATCAGATTGCTTGGGTTCAGTGACCTGATCTAGCATTTGCTCCTGTTGACTCAGTGCAGACAAGCCATGTAACTCAGTTTCCCCAGCTGTAAAATGGGGAATGGTGCCCTTACTGGGCTGCCATGAGGGTAAAGGAGATAACATATATTTATAAAGCATTCAGAACAATTCATGATACATAGTAACCTCTATATATTTGAGCTTATTATTACTGTCACTACGATTATCATCATCTTGCTGTTTCCAATGGCTACGCTTTCTACATTCTCTTCCTTAAAGACCTTTAAATCCTTGGTATTCTCTCCACCACCACAGAGAGCAGTGTCCTTGTAGTTTAAATTCTCAAAGACTTCATGGATCTAACAAGCATGACATTAACTAAGGGACAGTTTTCTTTCAGGGGATTGGAATCTAAAATGGCTTTTTTATTGTTATTATTTTTCAGAGAATTATAATGTGTTTCAACAAAGGCGGCCATGGCTTTGATAGTGTCCTCATGGATACGAAGACCATATTCAGAGCTTTCGGGCTAGATTTCAAGAGGAATCGCCTGGCTGAGCCTTTTAACAGCACCCACATCTACCCATTCATGTGTAAGCTCCTGGGAGTCACTCCCAAACCCACAACAGCTTCTGGCAGTCACCCAGGAAATGCTCGTGAACTATTACAACCAGCAGCCGGGTGAGATACAAAAAGCAGCTGCCAGAAAACTGTCAGCATAGTCTGCTCTGTCCTGAGATAGAAAAGAATCAAAAAGGGGTCTCATGGTGGGGAGGAGGGAATTCAAGCAGAACAATCCTGTTTCTCAGCAGCTTTGCAGCCCCAAGAACAAGATGCCAACAGCTCCAAACAGATAGCACGGGAGGTAGGGAATCCCCCGACCTGCTGGTAACATTTTACATTGTGCCTTTTGGGGGCAAAGGGAAGGCGCTTTATAGAGAAAGTCAGTCCGTAATCCTTCCGGTCCTCAGGAAATCACTGTGTACAGTCTGCCCCCAAGATGCCCCTTCCAGATACAGAAATCAGCCCTCCTTCAATAGCACAGAAAGCTCTTCATAGGGGAGGAGCAAAACCCTGCTGTTCACTCGATGCTGAAAAAAGGACAGGGGAGAGTCTGAAATGAGACTGCAAATTCTCAAGGCTTCAAACCCCTTCAATCTGGGTGATACAAAGGAAGAATAAAATCATCTCGGAATTTGCTGTTGCCTTCTTTTGTGGGTTGTTTACACACACTGGCTATCTTTCCTTTTGCCAGGAGAGACTTGGATACTGTCCAGTGATCTAACGAGGGCTTAAAGCAATTACATGCAAGAAGGAGTAATGGGCTGGCCACAGTGGCTCATACTTGTAATCCCAGGAATTTGGGAGGCTGAGGTAGGAGGATCACTTGGGGCCAGGAGCTTGAGATCAGCCTGGGCAACATAGTGAGAACCTGTCTCTACAAAAAATTAGCTGGGTGTAGTGTCACATGCCTGTAGTCCCAGCTACTGGGGAGGCTGTGGTGGGAGGATCGCTGGAGCCCAGGAGTTTGAGGCTGCAATGAGCTATGATTGTGCTACGGCACTCTGATTCCTGCCTTAAAAAAAAAATGAAAAAAGGGGAGGGCAGGGGTGATATACATCCTTTCTCTTCTTGTAAGCCACTGCCCATGATCTCCTTGTGAACCTACAGGAAGCAGTCTGTTTTGTAGAAAACTAATTAAACGAATGACCAATTCACAAAATTATGGAGGATTTTTCTTCAAGTTTTGGAGTTTTGCTACAACTATTTTGTAGCCCCTCCCCTGCCCCACGTCCCACTGGGAGCCTGGGTTAAGCTGCATCTGACTGTCAGTTACTGATAAGCAGGACATCCCACAAACAGATTTTCAGCGAATTGGCTTTCAGCAAATTGATCATTTGGCAAAGTGGTCATTAGGCAAATGGGTCATTTGGCGGAGAGGTCATTTAGTAAATCGGCTTTCAATGACTTGCCCTATGAGATGTCTCTAGAGTGAGCATTTTCTTGGGTTAAATGTACATTTCATTTCCATAATTAATACTCACTAGTGGCTAGATGGGAAACTCCCCAGGGAACCAAGAGCAGCCAGAACAGCATCTTCATAATCAGGCAATTAAAAACCCTCTGGTTTCTTAACAGGAGCGGAGGTACAGAGGGCAGCTGCTCTGCAAGGCGCAGTGATCGGGCTCAGCATTGTCACAGGAGCTCTTGCAGTTCTGCTTTTTGCTAGTGTGACATACACAGCCATTCGTCAGAAAAGGGACTGAGTCTCCTCAGTGGTCTTTGGGTCTTCTGTAGTTGATCATCATATGTCGTGATAACCCATGACAACTCCTTGCCACATGCCACGGGAGGTCCAGCACTCCAAGAACCCAGCAGCCAGGGCTGGCTTCATGGGCTTGCAACCTGGACAGTCCCACAGGGACACGGAAGAGTCCCCACTGTGGTTTAATAATCTGCCATCACCATCTTGAAATTCTTTATTTTTTAACAAGGGTGGCCAGGGATAGTGGCTCATGCCTGTAATCCTAGCACTTTGGGAGGCCAACGCAGGCAGATGGCTTGAGCCCAAGGAGTTTGAGGCCAGCCTGGGCAACATAGCAAGACCCCATCTCTACAGAAAATACAAAAATTAGCCAAGCGCATAGTCCCAGCTACTTGGAGGCTGAGATGGGAAAATTACCTGAGCCCAGGGAGGTCGAGGCTGCAGGAGCTGAGATTGTACCACTGCACTCCAGCCTGGATGACACAGTGGGATCTTGTCTAAAAAATAACCACAAAGCTGGGCGCGGTGGCTCATGCCTGTAATCCCACCACTTTGGGAGGCTGAGGCAGGCCGATCACTTGAGGTCAGGATTTTGAGACCAGACCGGCCAACATGTTGAAACCTCACCTCTACTAAAAATACAAAAATTAGCTGGACAAGGTGGCGCATGCCTGTAATCCCAGCTGCTCAGGGGACTGAGGCAGGAGAATTGCTTGAACCTGGGAGGAGGAGGCTGCAGAGAGCCGAGGTCGCGCCATTGCATTCCGTCCTGGGGCACAAGAGTGAAACTCCATCTCCAAAAAAAAAACAACCACAACAACAACGAGGGCCTCACATGTGGCTGAAAACAACAGAAATGTATTTTCTCACAGGCCTGGATGCTAGAAGTCCAAAATCAAGGTGTCAGCCGGGCTTTGCGTCCTCTGAAACATGTAAGAGAGAACCTTTCCTGCCTCTTCTGGCTTCTGGTGGCCGCTGACAATGCTTGGTGTTCCTTGTAGATGCATCGCTCAAATCTCCCCTCCCTCATCACATAGCTGCCTTCTCCCTGTGTCTCTGTCCTCATCTGACCTTCTCCTCTTTTATTTTATTTTTTTGAGATGGAGTTACCCTGTCACACAGGCTGAAGTGCAGTGGCACAATCTTGGCTCACTGCAACCTCCGCCTCCTAGGTTCCGGTGATTCTCCCACCTCAGCCTCCTGAGTAGCTGGGATTACAGGAACCAGCCACCACGCAGTGCTAATTTTGTATTTTTAGTAGAGATGGAGTTTCACCATGTTGGCCAGGCTGGTCTCGAACTCCTGACCTCATGTGATCCGCCCACCTCACCCTCCCAAAGTGTGCTGAGATTACAGGCATGAGCCACTATGCGCGGCCCTCATTCTCTTCTTTTATAAGGACACCAGTCATTGCATCTGCCCCCTCACCAGCAGCCCCCAATCCGGTATGACTCATCGTTACTTGATTACATCTACAAACACCCAATTTCCAAATAAGGTCACATTCCTGGGTACCGAGGATTAAGATTTCCAATTTTTTCCCTGACTCAATTTTTTTTGAGTCAGGGCCTCACCCTGTCACCCAGGCTGGAGTACAGTTCTGTGATTATAGCTCACTGCAGCCTCAAACTCCTGGGCTCAAGGGATCCCCTGACCTCAGCCTTCCAAGTGGCTGAGACACAGGTCCACACCACCATGCACAACTAATTATTATTATTATTTTTTTGTACAGGTTAGGTCTCACTCTGTTGACCAGGCTGGTCTCCTGACATCAAGCAATCCTCTTGCCTTGGCCTCCCAAAGCACTGGGATTACAGGCATTATCCCGTGCCTGGCCCTCTTTCTACATCTCAATCATTGTATCATTAGCCTGAGCTGCCCATATTCCTTATTCTGCCCATCCCTGACCAAGCTCCTCGTTTAACATAACTTCCATCTCGATATCATGGGGCCTGCTGGGCACTGCAAACAGCCTAAGGAAAGTGGAAACTTTACTTAACCTTAAATCCTATTACAAAGTCCACATTGAACGTAATTTATATTTGAACTATAAAATTTTCTGTAAGTTGAAACATGACCTATAAAGGTCTCTACACCCTGAAGCAACGTTTTCGAAAGAAATCAATTGGTCCTTTTCTGCACAAACCATTACCCATAGGAGAGATAAAGGAAAAACTTCAATGTACTGATTGAACTTCCATGCCCATAGCTTAACTTCTAAAAGGCAACCATTCCATACTGTTAAACTGCCTTAGGTTGCTATTGCTGTTATTAAAGAGACCCTCAAAGCCAGAAGGTGAATCTTGATGTGAATTCTTGTACGTACACACACACACTCTTGCAACTGAAACCACTCAGATTGTCCTAATGCTGCTCCCCATAGCAACACCACCTGGAATTTTACGTTTGGTTTTAAGCATCAGTCCTAATCTTAACTTGCACCCGAACACACCGCACCTGTGAGAGCCACGTGACATTAAAAAAATCCCTTCAGTGAGGCTGGGCATGGTGGCCCACGCCTGTAATCCCAGCCCTTTGGGAGGCCAAGGCAGGTGGATCATGATGTCAACAGATTGAGACAATCTTGGCCAACATGGTGAAACCCTGTCTCTAGCAAAAATACAAAAATTAGCTGGGCATGGTGACGCGTGCCTGTAGTCCCAGCTACTCGGGAGGCTGAGGCAGGAGAATCGCTTGAGCCTGGGAGGCAGAGGTTGCAGTGAGCAGAGATCGTGCCACTGCACTCCAGCCTGGCAACGGAGGGAGACTGTCTGAAACAAAAAAATCCCTTCAGTGCCTTGATCCTTCCAGATGCAGATCCAAGAGAGATGGCATTTGTCCCTCACCAGAGCCCGCGCACCAAGATAAAGATTTCTTCTGGCCAGGCGCGGTGGCTCACGCCTGTAATCCCAGCACTTTGGGAGGCAGAGGCGGGTAGATCACCTGAGGTCAGGAATTGGAGACCAGCCTGGCCAACGTGTTCAAACCGTCTCCCTACGAAAAATACAAAAATGGCCCGGCATAGTGGCTCACGCCTGTAATCCCAGCTACTCGGGAGGCTGAGGCAGGAGAATCGCTTGAACCTGGGAGGTGGAAGTTGCAGTGAGCTGAGATCGCGCCATTGCACTCCAGCCTGGGCAACAAGAGAGCGAAACTCTGTCTCCAAAAAAAAGAAAAAGAATAAAAGACTTCTTCTGTGTGCATAGCTCAGCTCTGTGGTCCGCTAGGGTCCTTCCTCAATCTGCTTCCAATCTATGGACTCAGGAAAGACTGAACCAACCTAGATTTATTAATATTTTAGTATAACATAATACAGTGTTACTTACTATGGCATTGACCGTATATGCCCTTTTGCTGCTTGGAAGAAAGACAATTAATAGGTATTATGTGAGTTAATAAAATAAGCCCCGGATTTATGAGTATAACTAACCTGTTCCCACTGGTTTTTCTTGTCTCCTGCAGGCAGAGAGCTGAACAAAACAGCAAAAGCAAAGCCCCTGGCCCAGTTCTGAAGCCAACCTTCCTTAATCACCCAGACCCATCCCTGGTTAGGACTTGCTGTGGATTCTCAGGCGACTCCATCTCAGGATACAGGGACTGAGAGGGTGTATGCAACATCTCAGACCCAGAAACCGTTGATTCTGTCTCAAAACACAGCAAGAACCACATCCCACCCTCTTGATTTAAATGAAAGTGTTTGGGGGAATAAAAAATGAACCTTTTTTTTTTCTTTGTCAGATCTTGCACTCATTTGGTTCTGGTGGGGAACAACAGCTATGAGGGAACAAGTGTATTCAATTAGAATTAATTCCCCTCTCTTATTCTCATAGCTGAGCGGGGCTCAAGTGCCTCTCATCTGAAAGAGGTAATAAGATTTAATCTGTCTCCTCATCTACCTTCTGCAAGTATACTTAACAAATTAGCTCTCGGGACTCCTCCAAATGGAGTTTTATGAGGGATTTGCTGAGGTAAACGTTTTAGACTTTGAACACAGTTCAGTATTTCAGGAGCAGTACTGAAATTGGAACTGTGTTGGTAACTGCCTTGCCTTTCAACTCAAGACACAATAACTTTGAACTAAAATAATTATTTTTTGTTGTTGTTTTCCATTCTGTCCCCACGTCTGTATCACCACCACCCCCATCCCACCCTGCAGGAGCTAACTCCTCCTTCCTGTCCCTGCAAGATCAAAACTTCTGGAAGCCCCGCTAGCTCTGTGTGCCCGCCTTCCTGGAAGATATCGTACTTTTATACTTATTTGTGTGATAATTACTTCAATGTCCACTTCTCCCACGAGCCTCCGAGCCCTTGGAGGGCCGGGACCACACCTAGTTTTTCTCATTGTTACATCTCCCTTGCCAGGCACATCGTGGGTGCTTAATAAATATTTAGTGAACGAATGGCTTGTTGGGTAACAGTCCAAAGCCTGGGGAACAGGGGGAACGCTCCCTCCTGTTGGGCCCCAGAGGGGTGGCGCTGATGGAGAGGAGGCTAGGATAAGGCCTCCCGGACCGAAGCGCGCACCTGTAAGGCCCCTGCCAAAAAGACTTTCCTGAAGGTGCAGGAACTGCGAGAGCGCCTATGGTGGCCCAAGGACTGACCCGACGATCCCAGAGACCCTCGCCCTAACCGGCCCCGCCTCCCGGGCCGCAAACCCAGACTCCACCCGCCCGAAGCTCCGGATCCTGGGGCCCGCCCCTGGCCCCGCCTCGGCCGACCGTGGCCCCGCTCCTGGGGCTCCCTCAAACCCTCCCCAGGTAACGCCCCCCGAACTTGAGCCACACTCCGACCCCCTCCTCAAGCTCCTCTTCCAACACCCGGGACTCCTCGCTCCGTCTCGGCCCCGCCCCAAGCCCAGCTCCTTCTCGGCCCCTGAGTCCAGCGCCGATCCGCCTCCCAGGCCCTGGGTCCCTCCCCACACCGGCCCCTCCCTAAGCTCCGCCTCTCAGGGCCCGAGCAGCGCCTGGCCACGCCCCAGGGCCCGCCTCCTGAGCGCAGCCCGCAGCCCGGACTCGGTCCCGCCTCCCGGACAATAGGCCCCTCCCCACGTCGGCCCGTCCCTAAACCCCGCCTCCCAGAATCCGAGCAGCGCCTGGCCATGTGCTACGACACAGTCAACGCCCCACCCCGGCCCCGCCTCCTGAGCCCTTCTCTTGGTCTCGCCTTAGCCTCACCCTAAGACCTGTCTACTGGGCTCTGCCCCGAGTCCCGCCTCCTGAACCCAATCATCGTTTAGCCCCGCCCTAATGCCCGCCTCCAGGATGCTCATCCTACCCACGCGCAAGGCCCCGTCTCCAGGTCGCCACCAACCTGGACGCTTCCGAAGCCCCGCTCCCAGGATCGCCTTATCCTGGCCCCGCCCCAGGACCCGCCAACCTGGAGTCTCCCCAGGACCTGCCCCAACGACGCTTATCCTGGCCCTTCCCCAGGCCTTGCCCACAAGACGTTCATCCTGGCCCCGCCCCAGGCTCCGCCCCCACGACGCTCCTCCCGGCCTTACCCGGGCTCCGCCTCTCTGCCCCTCGCACTGCCCCGTGCCCAACCACTCTTCTGTCCAGGCCCAGCTTCCGCCCAGTCTCCCGGCAACGATGCGGCCCCGCCCACATCATGGCGCCCGAGGAGAACCCGGGGACCGAACTCTTGCTGCAGAGTTTCGAGCGCCGCTTCCTGGCGGCGCGCGCACTGCGCTCCTTCCCCTGGCAGGTGGGCGGCGGGGCGTGCTGGAGTCCAGGGGCAGACGGGGTGGGTATCCCTGCTGAAGCCCCTGGCGCTCCCTCCAGTCAGGGCCGCGTGTCTGGGTCCCCATCCCCGGGGCTTGGCCAGAGTCGCTCGCACCCCTCCTTCCCCGCGGGCTGGCGGCGGAAGCTGGGGACGTCTCCACCGCCTTGGGGGGCAGACGCGCGCTCGGTGTGGGGTATAGTTCACTATCATTTTCACGACGTTTTAAAGGCAGTAATCGTTCTGGTCACTGGGACACAGCTGCCCTCGCCCATTCTAAAATGTCAGCGCCCTCAGGACCACGGGTAACCACGTCCTCCTGAGCGCGGTGACCAGGTCACAGGCTGTCCCTCATGCCTCAGTGTTCTCATCTGTATATCGAGCACTGCATAGAATGGGCTCATGCGCTGAGGCTCTCACACCTGTGATGGAAGAGACAGAGAAGGGGGTGGCCTCTCCTCTCCCTGGGGACCTTCTGCCAGCAGAGGAGCTTAATGCACGCGGCCCCCATTTGTAATTCATGTGCGGTGAGCTCACTGGGATGAGTCAGTTTGGATATATATTCCTCCCTGGGTCTGCCCCATTTTATGGGGTGTTGCTTAATCATTTGCGTTATTCCATTGACATAAAATATTTAGCACTCAGAGATCATTTCTGGTCAGGAGAAATTTGTGCATTTTTAACCCAAAATAGAAACCTTCATAAAAGCATCATAGGTCTCCATTCAATATTGACTATAATTGTTCACATGCCCACGCTGAATGCTAACTTGGGCTCACCCTCAGCACCCATGAGGTGGGTACTATTATTATCACTCACATTTCACCAGAGGGATTGTTTGATTAGGGTGCAGTAGTTGAGAGTTCAGACCCAGGAGACAGCCTGCCTGCTTCGAATTCTGGCCCAACCCCTGGCCCTGTGTGACCTTGGGCAAGTGACTGCATCTCTCTCTGCTGTTGTTTTCTTATTAATAAAATGGAGGATATAATGATACCTACCTCTTAGGGTTGTTGTCAGGGTTGATACAAAAGCCTGTGGATCAGTGCCTGGCTCATGGTAAATGCATGTCGCTGTTAGCTACTGTTTTCATTCAGTCTCAAAATGTTTCATAAATGCCTTCCGTGAGCCAGGCAAGCAGTACCCAAGACAGATGAGGCTCTGCTTGCATGGGAGAGCCAGAGAATAAACAAATAAATGAATGAACAAGAAAAGACCAGATGAGAGTGGCTTTAAAGCCAAGAAAACAGGGAAATGGTGAATGGAGCAACTGGGGAGAAGAGTCACCAAAGTCAGGGAATCAGGGAAGCCTTCCCCAAAGAGGTGGCATTTGAACTGGGGCCAGAGTGGTGAAGCAGCCAGCCGTGGGAAGGGCTTGGGGAACAGGATATGCAAAGGCCCTGTGGTGGAAACAAGCCAGCTGTGGTTGAGGAACAACAGCAAGGCAGCCAGTGTGGCTGGAGTGGAGTGAGCAGGGTGGGCCAGGGGTGAGGGAGATCAGGCCAGAGAGAGGGATTAGGACCAGGTCTTGTAGGCCTTTTACGGCATGGAAGGAGCTCTGAAGCAATGAAGTGCCTTGCCCTGTGTCACATACCAGCCGAGACAGTCTGCCTAACTCGGGAGCCAAAGCTTGCTGCTGGGCTTGAGGCCCCTGTAAGAGGACAATGTAACCCAGGCTGGTACGGGCACATTCTGTATTTCCACTTAAACTCAGATGGCAAGCCCATCAAACCTTGGTGCCATGGCTGCCCTGGCAATTCCTGGCTGACCAGCGCAACCAGGGAGCTGGCCCATGACCCGGGTGGCCGCTAAGTAGCCAGGACTAATGCGGCCAAGAGTCAGTCTTCTAGCCTTCTTCCTGTCACTCATCCAGGTGCACCCTGCGACATCTGAAGGTCAGGCTTTCAGCTGCTGTGGCTTCCACTGCCAACTGACTCCACGTCCCCAGGGAGGGATCACATAGGTCTTTGCCCACACATTCTATTGAGTGTTTCATGTTCCTGTGAATGCGCCCTTGAGATTTCTCTCTTTCCCTCCACACAGAGCTTAGAAGCAAAGTTAAGAGACTCATCAGATTCTGAGCTGCTGCAGGATATTTTGCAGAAGGTAAGAATCCCAGAGTCCCTGGGACTCATGACCCTGCCTCCTGAATCTCTCCGGAAGACCTGAGAGAAGAACCACAGGTGTGCTTGTACCCTTTAAAAACACCCCTGTTCAAAGAACAAAACCATGGAGTCAGCACTGCAGGTGGGTGTCAGCATCTCTGACAGCTCCAGCGCTTTCATTTTCTATCTAAGACTTAGACAAAGACATCAGAATATACAAAAATCTGCATGAGAGGGGGGAATCTAGGGAATGTTTTTTAAACCATCCACAGCAAAAACAGAGATGACAGGTGCAAAACAGCTTCTAGCATTTGGTAGATGCTCAGAGACTTTCTTTTTTGCATTCATGAGGCCTGTCCTGCCCACTCCTGTCTCTTCTAGACCTAAATGGGCCCTTGCTTTGCCCAGGGTGGGGTTTGGACTCAAGTGCATCTGCATGTAGGTGAGAGGCAGGGTCACCACCCGGCCCAGCCACAGCCTGACCTTGGCCTTGAGGGCCAAGTGCAGATCACCCTGCATCCTGGGTCTTCACCTTCGAAGGGCCACGAGCCCTTCTGAAAAGACAAAGCAATAGACTCCCTCCCAGAAAGAAGTGCACCAGAAGAATACATTTTCCATACCAACTCAGGGGAGGCAGACATCCTCCACCCCAACCCACCCAGCCCATCCGAGGAGCCCCGGTGAAGGATTCCTGTGCTAGAGGTGAACCAAGATTATCCACGTGGAAAAGATGCAGCCACATCTTTTCCACAGCAGGGAAGACTTGCGGGGCAATACAGTAGGTCAGGGCTTCGAGCGTGGAGATACCTGAAGTTATCTCCCACCCTGCTCTGAGTTTCACCCTGAGCCTCACTCTCGTAGGTGGTGAAGCATGAAATGTAGGGAGAGCTGCTTTCAAACCCAGCACAAGGCTGGGTGCACCGGCTCACACCTGTAATCCCAGGACTTTGGGAAGCTGAGGTGGACGGATCACCTAAGGTCAGGAGTTCGAGACCACCCTAGCCAACATGGCAAAAACCCATATCTACTAAAAATACAAAAATTAGCTGGGTGTGGTGGTGCATGCCTATAGTCCCAGCTACTCAGGAGGCTGAGGCAGGAGAATCACTTGAACCCGGGAGGCGGAAGCTGCTGTGAGCCAAGATCGGGCCGCTGCACTCTAGCCTGGGCAACAGAGCGAGACTGTGTCAGAAAAAATGAAAAACCAGCACCTGCCTGAAGGGCCTGTGTATTGCGTGGGGTACTTTGCTGCCCTGGGGCAGAATCTGCATCCCTCCCAGCCAGCAGGCGCTGCGGACCGTCTCCTCCCTCTCCCTCCAGGCTCCTGTTTTCCCACCGTCCCCACTCCTGCTGCACCAGTCCCTCTGCCCTCCTTTTCAAGTGCCAGGCTGTGGCCACCTCAGAGCTTGCACCGGCTGTTCCCACTGCCTGGAACTTGCTCGTCCTGCACTTGGCTTCTTTCGGCTTTAGCTGAAGTGTCACCCTGAGCGTCCCCTCCCCTCCATCCTGTCCCCAGGGACACATGCTCCAAGAGAGCAGTTGCCGAGTGGGCCTTCCCGCCTCTTCCATAGAGCCAGACAGTTAGTGACTGTCCTTACTGCAAACCCCGGTTCACACTGGCTCCCCTGGGAGGGAGGTGGTTTGGGCCCACATGCCCTGTGTTCCTGCTCAGAATGGGCGTTAGAGATGCTGCCATAGCCTGCGCCGCTGCAGTGAAGCATTTTTAGGAAACGGCTTATATCTTAAGACAAACTTCAGATGCGTGGGGCCAGAAGGCTGTGTCCATCTACATCTTTGCTGAGGGATCGGGTAGCCTGGAGTTTGCCCTCTGCTGTGTTGGCTTGTAGCTCATAGCCTCATAGCTCTCCAGGAACCAACGTTCTGTCCTTTGCTGTAGACTGTGAAGCATCCTGTGTGTGTGAAGCACCCACCGTCAGTCAAGTATGCCCGGTGCTTTCTCTCAGAACTCATCAAAAAGGTCAGTTATGGGCAGTGTCCGCCCAGTAGCCGGACAGCATAGCCACCTGCGTGCTGGAGCCCTCCTTCCCAGGCCCTGGGCCTGCTTTGCAAACCCCAGCATGGCAGGGGCCTCCCAAGGCAACTGGCTGCAGCTGCGTGTGACCCATGGGAGACAGTGCAGGGCGGGAAGAAGGGGAGGCCAGCGTCTCTTCCTCACTCTGCCTCCTGGGGTTTCCACAGCAGCTGCTTCTCTGGGGCCCCAGCTCCTAGCATCTGGATTCTCATTCCTACCAGGCTGGCCCAGCCCACAGCCCTGGAACCCTCACCCACACCCTCTGTCCTGCCCGCTGAAGGGTTTGGAGTTTCCAGCTCTTGTCCATCTCTGGGTTGCCCCACGGGCCCCTGTTGGAAGGTTTAGCTCTTGCCATACCTTTGGAACTAGTTCCTCTGGTGAATTCTCTGCATTGTTGCTGCTAGAATGAGCTCTTTCATGACTGATACAGGATGGATTTTATTTTTTACTTATTTATTTATTTTTTTGAGACAGAGTCTCACTGTGTTGCCCAGGCTGGATTACCGTGGCACAATCTCGGCTCCCTGAAACCTCTGCCTCCTGGGTTCAAGCAGCTCTCGTGCCTAGCCTCCTAAGGAGCTGGGACTGCAGGCACACGCCACCATGCCTGGCTAATTTTTGTATTTTTAACAGAGACAGGGTTTCACCATGTTGGCCAGGCTTGTCTCGACCTCCTGACCTCAGGTGATCCGCCTGCCTCGGCCTCCCAAAGTGCTGGGATTACAGGCATGAGCCACCGCACCTGGCCTAGGATGGATTTTAAAGATGGGCCGAACATGCAGGGTTTGACATGGGCATGTCGACAGGCTGTTCCTTAGTAGGCAGTAGCAGACCTGCTGAGTGAAAGGGCCACACTTTTAGCAAATAAACAATCCCCTGCTTCTCCAGTACCTGCTTTCTCCCTAGTCCTCCCCAAAAGCGTGCATCTGTGGTCACCAGCAGGTCTGCTCTGTGCCACCAGGAGAGGGCAGCAGTCACCCAGTGTACCCTGCTGCTGCCTTGTGAATCCTGGGACGGGGCCAGCCGTGGAGAAGCAGCCTGCTGACAGCCACAGCCTGCAGCATGGGCCGCCCTCACAGTTCTGCCTGGGCTCACTTAAAGCACCTTTTGTTTTCCTCCTCTCTGTGTTTGATCCAAACACAGAGCTCTCTATCATGGTCACGTGGCAGCTCTCACGGAATCCTTATCTCCTGCCCTAGACTACACCTAACCCTACCCTCTCAACACCTCTTGTTGAAGGCCCTCCCATCCAGGTTTCTCTACCAAGTGAATTATTTTTTTTAGAGACAAGGTCTCTGTTGCCCAGGCTGTCCTCAAACTCCTGGGCTCAAGCAGTCCTCCCATGTCAGCCTCTAGAGTAGCTGGGACTATTCGGCACACACCACCATGCCCAACGAAGTGAATATTTTATATGGCAGCTGGCCGGCATTACCCCGTTCCATCCCAGATCTCCCCTCCGAACTTGGTGAAAATCATCTGGCCATTTTTACAGATTAGAACGAAAGCAAACAAGCTCTCACTCTGTCTGCCCCCAGCACGAGGCTGTCCACACGGAGCCTTTGGACGAGCTATATGAGGCGCTGGCGGAGACCCTGACGGCCAAGGAGTCCACCCAGGGCCACCGGAGCTATTTACTGGTATGAGAAGGGCACCCTCCTCCCCCTCACAGCCCAGACACCCTTCCTGCACAGACAAAGTGAAAACATGGGTATGGGTTCAAATCCTGACTCACCCATTCTGCAGTCTTAGACATGAGGTCCGTTAACCTTCTTTAGCCTCAGTTTCCCTGTCTCTAAATCAAGCACTTCAACAACAACAGCATGTCTCGTGGGGTTGTTGGGCATTTGTCCAATAGGTGACACACACTGCCTGCTTGACAAGGACCTGGTACCCAGTCCTCAAAGAATACTTGACAGGGCCGGGCACGGTGGCTCATGCCTGTAATCCCAGCACTTTGGGAGGCTGAGACGGGTGGATCCGAGGTCAGGAGTTCGAGACCAGCCTGGCCAATATGGTGAAACCCTGTCTCTACTAAAAATACAAAAATTAGCCGGGTGTGGTAGTGGGCACCTGTAATCCCAGCTACTCGGGAGGCTGAGGCAGGAGAATCTCTTGAACCCGGGAGGTGGGGGTTGTAGTGAGCTGAGATCACGCCATTGCACTCCAGCCTGGGCAACGAGAGCGAAACTCTGTCTCAAAAAAAAGTACAAAAATTAGCCAGACGTGGTGGCACATGCCTATAGTCGCAGCTACTTGGGCAGGTGAGGCAGGAGAATTGCTTGAATCCAGGAGGCAGAGGTTGCAGTGAGCCAAGAACATGCCACTGACTCCAGCCTGGGGAACAGAGCTCAAAAAAAAAAAAAAGATAAAACATAGATACAGAAAACTACAAAGGAAAAACATAGCATACTGAATCATCACAAGACAGCCACCCCTTCATAGCCACACCCGGCCCCTGGCCACCACTGACCTGTGCCCCATCACCAGAATTCCATTGTCTCGGGAATGTTCAATGAATAGAATCCTGTGTGGCCTGAGATCAGTGTCTTTCAGGCCGCGTGACACCCTTGAGGCCCGTGCAAGTTGTTGGCATGTCAACAGTTAGCTGCTTCTCATTGCTGAGTGGTGATTCGTCCTGTCATGGTTTATTCAGCCATGTGGTGGATGGCTACTTGTCTTCTAAGCCACTTGTCTTCTGATCGCTGGACTGACTCTCTCGCCCTCTCTTGGTGCAGCCCTCGGGAGACTCGGTCACACTCTCTGAGAGCACAGCCATCATCTCCCACGGCACCACAGGCCTGGTCACATGGGACGCCGCCCTCTACCTTGCAGAATGGGCCATCGAGAACCCGGCAGCCTTCACTCACAGGTGACTTCGGGGTGCAGGGCAGGGCACCGAGGCAGGCTTACCCTGGTGCAGTCGCAGACACGGTCCTCTTTCCTCCCGCCAGGACTGTCCTAGAGCTTGGCAGTGGCGCCGGCCTCACAGGCCTGGCCATCTGCAAGATGTGCCGCCCCCGGGCATACATCTTCAGCGACTGTCACAGTCGGGTCCTCGAGCAGCTCCGAGGGAATGTCCTTCTCAATGGCCTCTCATTAGAGGCAGAAATCACTGCCAACTTAGACAGCCCCAGGGTGACAGTGGCCCAGCTGGACTGGGACGTCGCGACGGTCCATCAGCTCTCTGCCTTCCAGCCAGATGTTGTCATTGCAGCAGGTAATGCCCAGCCCCGGGCACCCTGTGCAGGCGGTGTCCTTGCAGCTCTATCCAGCTCTTTTCTCTGGGAAAAGGGAACAATGGACGCTGTCGGGCATGGACGTGATGGGGCTTCCAGAAGAGTTACTCTGGGCCTCCAGGGTGACATCAAAGGACAGGGGTGCCTCTTAAGGTGACCTTCAAGCCACAGCCCTCTTGTTAGAGACAGGCATGCTCCCATTACAGGCGTCACCACATGGCTGTGTCCCAGAGCCATGCCCTGTGTCCTTCAGAGACCACAGGAGGAAAACATCCACTTCTGGGACGAGGACAGGGCCCTTGAGAGAAGGTGGTATTTGGCTGGGCCACCAAAAACCCCTCACCCCTGCCAGCACACTCAGTCCCCTCTCTGGTGGGACAGAGCTCTGCCTGTGGTCCTGGGTCCTAGACCTGGAAACCACAGGTCCAGCGGTGGCCAGGGACACAGGCCCACCCCTGCAAGCCAGCAGACAAATCAGCAGACGCCTGAAACACGAAGTTCATGGCAGGGTCAGGCTTTGTGTCATTCAAAGCCCTCTAGATAGGCCGAGAACCAGAGCTGGTTTTTTAAGGAACACCAGTGAGTCTGGAGATTTTTTTCTTTTACTTCGGTCTTTTGCAGCTTCCTCTACTAAGGGTTCTCCTTTTTCACCCAAGTAATTGCCTTTCCATGTAATGGCCCAAATGGTCAAATGGCATCTAATAGTCTCATATGAGCGCTGCCTCTCTGGCCTCGCCCTGCTGCTGAGGTCAGCATGACCTGGAACTGTCCGCTGGTCCCTTTCAGTAACCTGAAGCTTTCACCGTAGACGTGCTGTATTGCCCAGAAGCCATTGTGTCGCTGGTCGGGGTCCTGCGGAGGCTGGCTGCCTACCGGGAGCATCAGCGGGCTCCTGAGGTCTACGTGGCCTTCACTGTGCGCAACCCAGAGACATGTCAGCTGTTCACCACCGAGCTAGGTGAGCCCCCCGCCCACCCGGGCCTGCATGGTCCCCGAGCTGTCCCTGCAGGACTCCAGTGGAAGTGAAAGAACTGGGCGCCGGGAAAAGCTAGGATGCCCCACACTCCCACACCATGCAGGGAACTCGGGCAGAGGCCGGTGAGCAGGGTGGGCTCGGGGCGTGGAGGGCTTGCGGCAGGAGGAGGGCAGCTCAGCACAGGGAGGGAGGGTCTGAGCCCAGCAGCCCTACTGTGTGCTTCAGAGCAGGGTTCCCTAAGCTCTTGGGCCTCGGTTTCCTCATCTATAAAATGGAGGTGGCAGGAGGGGCAGTCGGGGTCAGGGCTGGACACAGCTGTGGCCTGCAGGACGCTGGAGCACAGGCTGTACAGGCGGATCCACCACACCACTGTCCTGAGCACCCACTCGGTGGAAGACGAGCAGGGTGACTGTAGAGAAGGGGAACTGGCCCTGTAGTGGGCCAGCCACTGTCCTCAGACCTGACAGTTGTCAGCCCCCAGCACCTGTGAGGGTGTGTTGTCATTGTCCGATCTCACTGACAAAGACACTAGCGCACACGGAAGCCAAGCAACCCCCGAGCTCCCGCAGACTGCAGCCTGGCCACCTGGCTCTCGCGCCTCCACACTACACCCAAGCGCCCCAATGCCACCAGCCTTTGCCCAGCTCCCCCTGAGCACAGCCCCTCCTGGCAGCCGTGTGCACAGATAACACCTGCAGCAGCCTCTGCCTGCACACAGAGACACGGGTCCAATGCCTGTCCACGTGGGGCAGCCCGTTAACTACAGAGCCAGCAAACAAGCCAGCACATGAAGGCATACTGGCTTCCATGACAGAGTGCCACACAACCTCGCACGGGAGGCTGGCCGGGCGCGGGGCTCAGGCCTGTCATCCCAGCTCTTTAGGAGGCTAAGGCAGGAGGACTACTTGACCCCAGGTGTTCAAGACCAACCTAGGCCACATAGTGGGACCCCATCTCCACAAAACATACAGAAACTAGCCAGGTGTGGTTGCACACGCCTGTAGTCCCAGCTACTTGGGAGGCTGAGGTGGGAGGATGGCTTGAGCCCAGGAGGTGGAGGCTGCAGTGAGCCCTGACCTCACCACTGCACTCCAGCCTGGGCAACAGAGCAAGACCCTGTCTCAAAAAGGCAAAAAAAAAAAAAAAAAAAAATCTTTCTTCAGATACGTGAAAAAAACCCTGCAATATCTTTTAAGTGAAAAAAACAGTGCCAAGCAGCACACATAGTATAAGCCCCCACCCACCTTTTTTGTTGTTGTTGTTGTTTTTTTTTTTTGAGACAGTCTGGCTTTGTATCGCCCAGGCTGGAGTGCAGTGGTGTCATCTCAGCCCACTGCAACTTCCCACCTCCCAGGTTCAAGCTATCCTCCCATCTCGGCCTCCCGAGTAGCTGGGACACAGGCACATGCTACCACGCCTGGCTAAGTGTTGTGTTTTTTGTAGAGTTGAGGTTTCGCCATGTCGGCCAGGCTGGTCTTGAACTCCTGACCTCAAGTGATCTGCCGCCTCAGCCTCCCAAAGTGTTAGGATTACAGGTGTGAGCCACTGCGCCCAGCCCCATTTTTGTTTAAAAACTAATAATAATCACCCACACATGGTAATGAGTACCTATATTCCCAACTACTCAGGAGGCTGAGGCGGGAGCTTGGCTTAAGCCCAGGAGTTTGTGGCCACCTTGAGCAACATAGCAAGACTTCATCTCAAAAACAATTATCACAATAATCATTTTCTCATGAGCATACCTATGGGGAAAACCTAGAATATATATATATAGCAGGCTTGTCCAACCTGCGGCCCAACACAAATCTGCAAACTTTCTTAAAACAATATGAGGTTTTTTTGTGATTCCTTTTCTTTTAGCTCATCAGCTATTGCTAGCGTTAGTGTATTTTATGTGTGGCCCAAGGCGATTCTTCTTCCAATGTGGCGCAGGGAGGCCAAAAGATTGGACATCCCTCATATACACGTTAACAGGTGCCATCCTTGGATGGCAGGATTATAGAGACTTCTACACGTTCATGTCTGCACTGCTTCATTTTTATAAATACGCATTTTCCACTCCTAACAAAAAACTGTGATTGAAAATCATCCCGGGTCACAGTGTCTCACGCCTGTAATCCTAACACTGTAAGAGGCTGAGGCTTTGGGAGGCTGAGGTGAGCAGATCACCTGAGGTCAAGAGTTCAGGACCAGCCTGGCCAACACGGTGAAACCCCATCTCTACTAAAAACACAAAAATTAGCCAGGCATGGTCGTGCACGCCTATAATCCCAGCTACTCGGGAGGCTGAGGCAGGAGAATCACTTGAACCTGGGAGGTGTTGCAGTGAGCTGAGATTGCGCCACTGCACTCCAGCCTGGGGAACAGAGTAAAACTCCATCTAAAAAAAATAAAAGAGGCTGAGGCAGGAGAATCACTTGAGGCCATGCGTTCAGGACCCCATCTCTACAAAATAAAACAATTACTGGCATGGGGGCACGCACCCGTCATCCCAGCTACTCAGCAAGTGGGAGGATTGCTAGAGCCCAGGAGTCGAGGCTGTGGTGAGCAATGACTGTGCCACTGCACTCCAGCCTGGGTGACAGAACAAGATCTTGTCTCAAGAAACAAAAAAAGTTCATTCTGGCTAATGGCTCTTCAGACATCTGTGCTTATGAGAACACCAGCCCCTTCTAAGCTGTGTGTGTGTATGTGTGTGTGTGTGTGTGTGTGTGTGTATGGTTTTTTTTTTTTTTTTAGACGGAGTCTCACTCTGTCACTCAGGCTGGAGTGCAGTGGCACAATCTCGGCTCACTGCAACTTCCGCCTCCTGGGTTCAAGCAATTCTCCCGCCTCAGCCTCCCAAGTAGCTGGGATTACAGGCACCCGCCATCATGCCTGGCTAATTTTTGTATTTTTGTAGAGATGGGGTTTCACCATGTTGGCCAGGCTGGTCTCGAACTCCTGACCTCAAGTGATCCGCCCACCTTGGCCTCCCAACGTGTTGGGATTACAGGCGTGAGCCACTGTGCCCGGCCACTTTCTAAGCTTTGTGAAGAGGGGGTTGACTGAGCAGCCAGGTAGATGTGGGTTCAGATCTCTGCTTCTGTCCCGCTGTGCCAAGTGCTTAGGCAGACGCTGGCAGAGAGTGGACAGCGGCAGGGTGCCTGCTGCTAGCCATTTCTATGCAAAATCAGATTTCTGGTCCCATCCTGGAGGCCAATTCTAGGCACCTGGGTGGGCCTGGGAACCTGTGAACCAAGTAAACTGACTTGGACACCCCCCAACCCCGCCAGGCCTGTCCTAGCAGTCCCATACAATACGCTCATGTCCTGTCCCCAAACACCGCCATCCTCAAACACATGTGCTCTGTTTCCAGGCCGGGCCAGGATCAGATGGGAAGTGGAACCTCGTCATGACCAGAAACTGTTTCCCTACGAAGAGCACTTGGAGATGGCAATGCTGAACCTCACACTGTAGGACTCGCACACGACTCCAACGTGATTGTGAGAATCAAGTCACTCTCGTGGGAAGAATTTTTATATGGGAAAGCGGAGAAAACTTTCATTGGACTGGAATGTTTGGAGAGTGTTAAATTCCAAATCAGGAACCACAAACTCCCCTCTAATAAGACATTGGCTATCTGAGCATGTAGTGCCCCCTTTCTGCCAGCAGTTCTGGATCTTAAGAAAATCACCATAAATCAGACATGAAAATTCTGGCTCCAAAAATAGCATTTTCTTTGTGCAAATAAAAACGTGTGTATCAAGTATGACGTTCCCCCAACGTGGACACACTCGGTTCCTCACAAAGCCAAACCCGCTGCAGCTGCCACATCCCTGGGCTTACGGTGCAGCAGGTGCTTTTTTGAAGACAAGAATGAAAGTGTTAGGAAGACGGCAGAAAGGTGACACCTGGAGACCAAACGCAGGATGAGGAGTACTGCAGGTCACAGGGAAGTCACAGAACAGTAATACGCCAGCAGGGGCAGGGGCGTGAAGAACAGAAGAAGACAGGAAGCATTTCCCAGACTCCAGAGAAGAAATCAGGGCCAACCACAGCTTCCCGGGTCACAGAACCAATTCGTTCACGAGGCGGCAGCACTGCCGTCATTTCAGCTTCTGGTCACTGGGAGGCGCTGCTCGAAAGGATTTGCCCTGAGACTCTGAGAAGAAGCTGCGGGGAGGACAGCAGGGGTCCTGGGGTTTTAGCCTCTGGCCCAGGAGTTATGTGTCCATAACCAAAGGGAGCACAGTCTGCACCCAGCTCTCATCCCATCGGAGCTCCTGTGACTCCCGCAGGTTCTTCCGGAACTGGTTTAGCTTGCCCGCAGGATCAGGAAAGTTTGAGAAAAGCATCTGCAAAAAAATAAAGAGCAGAGCTTACCTCATTGCCTGTCCCCACCCCATCCCAGGTCACCACCTGGCTGACCCCAGGTCGCCGACCCAACAACAACCCCTCCGAAGTCCCTAACTCCCTCACTTGGACTCGAGACCCTTCACACCCCAACAGCGCTCCACCTCCAACTTGACATCAAGCTTTCTGGAAACTTCCCCGCATGTCCCACTTTCCCACACTTGGTGCTGTGGAGCACCTCCCGGCCTCTACATGGTGTACGTTCCCCCTGTGAGCACCCTCCTCTTGGCCTCTGGCAAACACAGTCCCACCCATCTGCGGGTAACAAGGGGGTGTCGGTGTTCTTTTCAGCCTTGCTAAACTGTCTGAATCAAGGATCACAAACTACAGCCTGCAGGCCAAATCCAGCCCACAGCCTGTGTTTGTAAATAAAGTTTTATTGGAACAAAGCCACACCCCTTAATCTACAGATGATCTGTGGCTACTTTCACACCACAACAGAGTACCATGGTTCTGACAGAGACTGAGGGACCCAGTCTAAATGACTTCCGACCTGGACCTTTACTGGAAATCCTGCCAATCATTCTGTTGGCAAAAATGATGTATTACTTTTTGCAATAAGAAACAAGTAACCTTTGCAGAATTCCACCCATCTTTCAAGGCTGGTCCCAGAAGCTCCCTTTGCCCACCCACCTACCTGATCCTGATCACTTCCTAAACTGCAGCCCGGCCCACCCGGCTCCAGCATCATTTGTGGAGTGTCAGCTCCATAAATCCAGAGGGCAGGTGGGGGTGTGTCCTAACTTTCCTGAGACTACTGTATCGAAACAGGACAGCAGAGGGGGCCGGCCTCTGTGAGTTCTGCTCCCTCCCTAACTTTTCTGCCAGACCCCACATGGTTCCACCCTGGCTGTGGGAATCATGGATCAGGGAGCGTGGCTCGGTGCCAGTCTTCAGAACCCTCCCCACCCTGGCATGGTGGCAGACGTGGCTACCTGCAGCTGAGCTGCCAGTTCCTCTGAGTCCTCAAAGACCAGGCCATTTTCTTCATGTTTCACCAGCTCATGTAAACTGCAGAGAGAACCAAGGGAGCTTGAGAGCTGCCTGGAGAAGACACCAGACCCCTGGGGTGCCCCCCTGGGCTCCCTCCCACCCCACGCTCAAGCCAGGCTGGGGGTTGGAACAGGGGATGTGGTTTCCGGGAACTGGTTCTTAGATTTGGCATCTGAAGGGTATAAAGGCCTGGGGGGGTGCACATCAAAATGGCCAAACCGATTTGAGGAGGGAGCCTTAAGGAGGGTTTGTACCTTTTCTGCTGGATGCTCTTCAAGGACTGAAGAATTATTTTTGAATGTTTTCCTTAGTTCCATGGCCATGGAACAAGTAAAGGCAACCCCCTGGGGACGGGCTCAGCACATAAAAGATGACTTTTCTAGGGCACCAGGTTTGATCCCGACATTCCCTGAGCTCAGCTCACACGAGGGGCTCACATCCCTGAATCCCATCCAGGGGCCGGCTCCTGAGCAGGGGCCAAGGGCTCAGCTTGTGCTGGGGCTACTGCTTCTAGAATCTCCTCTAACGCCGCCCTTCCAAACACCCGTCTATGCTGGGTGGAGTGAGCCACAGCGTGGCACTCATTTAACTGATTCAAACCCACCATGTGAGCTTGGCCAAAAGGGACATGGCGGGAGAGAAAAAACAAAGAAAACCATGTAAGCCTGCAGGCAACTCCCGCCAATTCTACTCCAGGAGAAAAAGCCCCGAGTGGAGTTCTAGTACTTAAGATGCTTTTCTTTCATATTAGGTTGGTGCAAAAGTAATTGTCATTTTTAATGGCAAAAGCCGTGATTACTTTTGTACCAACCTAAATATAACATGAGCCCTAAATGGAAGCAACTACTTCAGTGAGGCTCAGCCCAGCCACAGTAACCGCAGGGCTCCTCCTGGCCTCCAGTGTGTGCTGGACTGACCGAGGGGCAGGGCCTCACTGTGGGCAGCTCGCTCTGCACTGCTTCCCCCTCAGCGGTGGATCTGGGAAACTATCCCCAGAAAGATTCGGGTTCTGCTCCTACCACTTGAAGTTCACGGCACACACAGGCAAACGGCACCCGAACATGTCCACCACCTTCATGGGCAGGTCCAGGCCACTGGAAGACGGGTGCAGACAGACACCCAGGTCCGCCGACCCTGCTAGGCAAGAGGGGTGGGTCAGAGCGCTGGTCTCTGCCCTGGGAACACAAATCCTCCCAGCACAGTGAGGCAACATCCCCCGAGGGGAGTGAAAATCGGATAAGGCCCCCGACAGCCCCAAGCACAAGTGGCTTAAGCTGGCCAAGCAGCCACATGGCCTGGCTGGGACATCTGAAAATGTAAATTGACACTTTTTCTACGTAACCACAATTTGGTTTTCTTGTTGTTGTTTTGTTTTGAGACAGAGTCTCACTCTGTCACCCAGGCTGGAGTGCAGTGGCACAATCTTGGCTCACTGCAACCTCCATCTCCCAGGTTCACCTCCCGCCTGTAATCCCAGCATTTTGGGAGGCCAAGGCGGGCAGATCACCTGAGGTCAGGAGTTCAAGACCAGCCTGGCCAACATGGTGAAACCCCATCCTCACTAAAAAAATACAAAATTAGCCAAGCGTCGTGGCAGGTGCCTGTAATCCCAGCTACTCGGGAGGCTGAGGCAGGAGAATCGCTTGAACCCGGGAAGGTAGAGGTTACGTCAGCCAAGATCGTGCCATTGCACTCCAGCCTGGGCTACAAGAGTGAAACTCCGTCTCAAAATAGTAATAATAATAATAAACTACAGCACACCCACCACAAACCAGCTGTCAGTGTGAAAATAAAGCCACATAGCTTAACATTTCTAAAGACTAGCTGGGGCCAGGCGTGATGGGTCATGCCTAGAATCCCAGCACTTAGGGAGGCCAAGGCGGGAGGATCACTTGAGGTCAGGAGATCAAGACCAGCCTGGCCAACATGGTGAAACCCTGTCTCTGCTAAAAATGCAAAAATAAGCCAGGTGTTGTTGTGGGCTCCTGTAATTCTGTAATCTACTCGAGAGGCTGAGGTGGGAGAATCGCTTGAACCTAGGAGGTGGAGGTTGCATGAACTGAGATCGTGCACTCCAGCCCAGGCAATGGAGCCAGACTGTGTAAAACAAAGACTAGCTGGAGAGTCCCACCAGGAAAAGGCCCTCCGCCTCCAACTGTTCTGCTCATTCGAAGCTGGAAGATGCGGCTCTAGAGACGCATCAGGAGCAAGCAACGACTCCCCACTTGGAGAAATCAACGGGGAAAGAGACGGAGGCAAGGGAGAACCATCTCACTGGGAGAGGCGACGCTGTTTGACACGCCGTCCCTGTACCTCCCAAAGCCACTGCCCTCCCACACCTGGGCAACAGTGGCCCCAACCCCAGGCCCAGCCCTCCTGCAGGAAGGAAGAGGACTGAATGGAGGGCGTGGCAGGCTGAAAGGACGTGGCCTCCTCAAACCCCTTGGTAAACGGCCTCTGGGGCCACCTGGCAGGGAGGGGCTGGCACACCAGGAAGTAGCCTCCTCCCGGGAGTTCAGCCGGAGCCCAGGTCCCATCCCCAAGTGGCCTCCAGAGCCACCTTTTCAGAAAAAGTACATCCCGCCCACCCCTGTTCCCCCTGCTTAAGGCCCCGCCTCCTCCCTGAGCCTCCTGCTGGCCTCTCACCTAGAAGCAGGGGGTAGTCCTCGGCCTCCAGCCAGGGGGTGCAGACCTGGATGTGCTGGAAATGCTTCTGGTGGATGAGGTGGCTGTAATACTCCCTCAGAGGCCCTTTGCCTTCACAGAGAAGAGCAGACACTGCCATGGACCCTTCTCTGTCCCTGCCACGTGGCCCCAGGCCCAAGACACAGCCCCCTAGGAGGGATTCCTTTCCCAGAAGATCCACCCCTCGGCAGCTCCAGTCAGGACCCATCCGGGCCCTTCCAGAAGCAACCCAGGAGCCCCGAGACCTGCAGGAGTGTGTGCACCCTGACCCCTGACCCCTGACCCCTGACCCCTGACGCACAGCTCTGCACCTGCAGCCAGCTGGTCTCGGGCTGCAAATATGGCGGGGTAAGCACTGGCCTGGCACCTGACCGCCCACTGGGTGGACCCAGCCTTTGGTCTATATTGTGCACATGGGACACGGGGACTCCCCCTGTCCTGGCACAGCCCACAGAGCACATGGTGCCGGTTCCAAACCACTCCCGGGAGCCTAGAGGCCAAAGGAGGGAGGAGAGCAGGACCAGCAGCTGGCCCAGACCCCGCCTCTTCCCACACCGCTTCCGCTTTTCTCCCTCCTCACTGAGTCACCTTGAAAGGGCTCAGCAGCAGTAACTGTGGGACAGGGGCTCTTCCGTTTGAAAAATTGAAAGAGGCGCTCGGTTAAGGCACCAATGACATAGCTGGGCACAGTGGTTCATGCCTATAATTCGAGCATATTCAGAGGCCAAGGCGGGTGGATCACCTGAGGTCAGGAGTTCAATACCAGCCTAGCCAACATGATGAAACCCTGTTTCTTCTAAAAATACAAAAATTAGCTGCGTGTGGTGGGCACCTGTAGTCCCAGCTACTTGGGAGGCTGAGGCACGAGAATTGCTTGAATGTGAGAGGTGGAGGTTGCAGTGAGCAGAGATCGCACCACTGCACCCCACCCTGGGCGACAGAGACTTTGTCTCAAAAAAAAAAAAAAAAGACACCAATGACGTAACAACAACAACAAAAAAGATGCTTAGAAACTACTGAAAAAGTAGAAAGCTTGGTATCTACAGATTCAAATCTGGGCTCCCTGCACTGCTGTGAAACCATCTGAGCCTCAGGTTCCCCCCACATCAAGCAGTATAAGACCCTATGGCAGAGAGCTGCAGTGAGGATTAAGGAGACAAGATCATGTGAAGCACAGGGTAAAGGCTGCGTGACTCTCCCCCTCCACCATCCCCTAACCAAACAGACACCGAGGGTCCCAGGCGGTACCTGTTATCACACAGACGAGAGAAGGAAGGTTGTGTCCATCAAGAGTCAGTTGCTCAAATTCTGTGTTTAAAAAAAGAAACAATTCTACACGGAATTTCTGATAGAATTTTTTTTTTTTTTCTGACAGACTCTCACTCTGACACCCAGGCTGGAATGCAATGGCACCATCTCATCTCACTGCAAACTCTGCCTCCCGGGTTCAAGTAATTCTCATGCATCAGCTTCCCAAGTAGCTGGGATTACAGGCACCCACAACCATACCTAGCTAATTTTTGTATTTTTGGTAAAGACAGGTTTCGCCATGTTGGCCAGGTTGGTCTCGAACCCCTGACCTCTGGTGATCTGCCTGCCTCAGCCTTCCAGAGTTCTACGTTTACAGCTGTGAGCCACCATGCCCATTCAGAAAAAATTTTTTAAATAGACAATAGCCAGAGTCACCTGGTCAGGTGGAGAAAGAGCACTGCTCTGGCGGGCAGGCCACCAGCCTCTGTGAGATACTCTCCTGAAGGGGGCATTTCAGCGTCAGGGCCTGGTCACTCCCCAACTGGGGATTCAAGGCGGCCCACCTCCACCACACCCGGTGTCCTGGGACAGGAACATGCTGCAGGCCAGACAAGCAGCTCACAGCTCAGTGGCCCCCGACAAGCGCAGAGCTCCTCACCACAGCCGCACACCTACTTTCTAAAGCTGCCAGCAGGATGGAGAAGTCTTCGTCCTGTATGAGAAGAGAATTGAATGTCAGGGGCCTGTTTCTGGACACCCCTCTTCCAGCTCACACGCCCTCCCCTTCTCATTGAGACCGTGGCGGGGTGGGGGTATGCAGGACTGGCGGGGGTGAGGAGAACACAGGTTGGCCAGGTGCCGTCACACCAACCCCAAGTACTCCAGGGGTCGTGCAGACCTGTCCAGCTCGTGCTGCTGACCAGCAGGGCTGGCCGCTCACGGAGACATGTCACCAGCCCGCTCCCAGCATCCCGCTCCGTGAAGGCTGATCGCTCCGTGGCTGGGTCCTCAGGTTCTGAGCTGAAAGAGCAGAAAAAAAGCCTGTGAGAGGCCACAGAGCAGGCCCATGACCCAGAACGGGCATCTCCTGCCGTGGCGAGGCCTGCAGGCTCCCAACGGTTGGGGTGCCCGGCCACATCAGCAGCACCAGGCCACCCCTGCCATCCGAGGCCTGGGCTTGCTTTCTCTAATATTGTTGCTGGGTGCTAAGGTTACAACAGCAAACAAGACTGACTCATTCCTTTTCTCCACGGGACTTACTGTCTTATCCCCTAGACTCAAGATGAGGGTGCAGGGATGCCCTCCCACACCACCCCAGCTTACCCAGGTGCACACCTCAGGGTGTGTGGACCTGCACAAAGGTCCCCTCCTTAGCCCCATGAGACACCCCAGGGGACACACAGGTCCACAGATCCTGCCACAGGCCTGGGAACCCACTGGCTGGAGAGTAAATACTTCAGGCTTTGTGGGCCACAGGTTCTCTGTTGCAAAATGCGATTCTGCTATTGTAGCTCAAAGGCGGCTGGAGACAACTCAGAAGGCAATGAGTGTGTTGTGTCCCAAAGAAGCTTGATTTACAAAAGCAGGAGACTGGCCTGTAGCCTTAGTTTGCCAACCCCTGGATGAGTGGGTTCCCAGGTCTGCAGTGAGAAGGGCACAGGCCAGGGCAGTGGGGAGCAGGAGAGAAGGCAGCTGAGGATGGGAGGCCTACCGGGCCCTGAACGGAGAGTGCGTGCTGCCCAGCTTCATGAAGAGCCGGTGCTGCAGGTCCAGAGGTGCCTCTTTAAAGAAAGATGCCGGCTTGTCATAGATGGTCACAGCCCTGCAATGAAATCATGGCGGGGCTATTGGGAGGGCTGAAGAAAGGCCTCAGGAATAGAGGACTCAGAGGCTCCAGGAAAAGAAGGACGCTTGGGGAATCCAAGTCTCAGACACGATGACAAGAAGAAGCCTTGCAATCACTTGGGAATGCACAGAGAGACATCCTAGGACCAAAACTGCCGGGATCCCTTGGCTGGCTGGGAAAGAAACTCTGCCCCCTCCTCTCCCGGCTTCCCCAAATTTTCCCATAATGTTGCCAAGCATTAGTCCAGCGTGGAGGCTACTTTCTGCTCAAACCACTCATTTGGGTCCCGTGCCCAACGTCACCCATCCTCAGCAAAACAACCTTTATTTCCTTCTTCCTGGTTTCCAGAAAGTTCCCCTAAAGCCCTGAGGAATCACCGAATGAAAGGGGCTTTTTACAAATAGGAAACTTAATTAGAGTGCCAATACACAACATGGATTGCACAAGGCTGGGTCTAAGATAAAACCAGACTGTGGACAACAGAACAGATAAGACCCACATGGCTCTGCACTGCCTGGGTCTGTTATTGTGTGGAGGAATGTCTTAGTCTGTTGCTCCTGTGGGTGTAGCTAAAGCACGAACCAGGAGTCTTCATACTTAGAAAGCAGTTAGACACCTGAGAACCCATCCCAAACTACAGCCTTCCACAGAACCTTCTGGAACCTTCTGGAATGCAACTCATTACTGCCAGAGGGTCTTTGATGGGAGTCTACTCTCTGCCATTTGTCTTCAAAGAGAATACCCACATATTCTCTTTCCGTGGAAAGGTAAGTTATTAGAGTTTATGCAGTCTGGTACATTAATTGAGAGCTTTACTTCAAAGAATGTCACGTTTACGATTCAGTCTCACAGACTGGGTTAAAAAGGCAGTGTTGACTATTAAGTTGTAAATTACTATCATGATCATTATTATTATTCAAGCAAGCTGTGAGAAATGAGCATTATCTCACGATATCTGCATTTTAGTGAACCTGAAGGAAGAGTGTATTTGCTGGAATTACAGAAGCCTGAGAACCACAGGGGAATTCTCACTGCAGGGTATTCAGGGTCAAAGGCTGATTCTATTTTGCATGCTCAATCCTTCCTCAATTTATTTTTATTTCTTTATTTATTTTTTGAGACAGGGTCTCACTCTGTCGCCCAGGCTGGAGCACCTTGGTGCAATCTCAGCTCACCGCAACCTCGCCTCCCGGGTTCAAGTGATTCTCCTGCCTCAGCCTCCGGAGTAGCTGGGATTTCAGGCACCCACCACAAAGTCCAGCTAATTTTTGTATTGTTAGTAGAGATGGGATTTCACCATGTTGGCCAGGCTGGTCTCGAACTCCTGACCTCATGTCATCCTTCTGCCTCGGCCTCCCAAAGTGCTGGGATTACAGTCATGAGCCACCGTGCCCGGCCCTCAATTTAATTTTTCTATTTATTTATTTATGTATTTATGTATTTATTTATTTATTTAGAGATGGATTTTCGCTCTTGTCCTCCAGGCTGGAGTGCAGTGGCGTGATCTCGGCTCACTGCTACTTCTGCCTCCAGGATTCAAGTAATTCTCCTACTTCAGCCTCCCGCATAACTGGGATTATAGTCACGCACCCCTGCGCCCAGCTAATTTTTGTATCTTTTTTTTTTCTTTTATTATTATTATTATTATTATTATTTTACTTTAGGTTTTATGGTACATGTGCGCAATGTGCAGGTAAGTTACATATGTATACATGTGCCATGCTGGTGCGCTGCACCCACCAACTCGTCATCTAGCATTAGGTATATCTCCCAATGCTATCCCTCCCTCCTCCCCCCACCCCACAACAGTCCCCGAAGTGTGATGTTCCCCTTCCTGTGTCCATGTGTTCTCATTGTTCAATTCCCACCTATGAGTGAGAATATGCGGTGTTTGGTTTTTTGTTCTTGCGATAGTTTACTGAGAATGATGATTTCCAATTTCATCCATGTCCCTACAAAGGACATGAACTCATCATTTTTTATGGCTGCATAGTATTCCATGGTGTATATGTGCCACATTTTCTTATTTATGCAGCCAAAAAACACATGAAAAAATGCTCACCATCACTGGCCATCAGAGAAATGCAAATCAAAACCACAATGAGATACCATCTCACACCAGTTAGAATGGCAATCATTAAAAAGTCAGGAAACAACAGGTGCTGGAGAGGATGTGGAGAAATAGGAACACTTTTACACTGTTGGTGGGACTGTAAACTAGTTCAACCCTTGTGGAAGTCAGTGTGGCGATTCCTCAGGGATCTAGAACTAGAAATTCCATTCGACCCAGCCATCCCATTACTGGGTATATATCCAAAGGACTATAAATCATGCTGCTATAAAGACACATGCACACGTATGTTTATTGCCGCATTATTCACAATAGCAAAGACTTGGAACCAACCCAAATGTCCAACAATGATAGACTGGATTAAGAAAATGTGGCACATAATTTTTGTATCTTTAAGTAGAGACAGGGTTTCACCATGTTGGCCAGGCTGGTCTCGAACTCCTGACCTCAGGTGATACATCTGCCTCAGCCTCCCAAAATGCTGAGATTAGAGGTGTGAGTCACTGCACCTGGCCCCTCAATTTAATTTTAATAAAATTATCAGGGAAATAAGCCACAAAAGGACAATGTGCACACTTCAGAACAGAGCTGTCCAATAGAAATATAATGTAATCCACATGTGTAATATTAAATAATTTAGTCACCACATTAGAAAAAGTAAAAGGGGTGAAATGAATTCTCCTCGTAAACTTTATTTAACCAATATATTCAAAATATTATTATTTCAACATTAATGAATACTGAAAAATTCTTAATGAGATATTTTATGTTCTAGTGTATATTTTACACTAGTGTATATTTTACACTAACAGCATATCTCAGTTGAGACGGCCACATCTCAAGTGCCCAGTAGCCACGTGTGGCCTGAGGCCATGACTCTGGGCAGTACAGCTTTAGGTGAGTCTAGGGCAGGGCAGAGGGGGGCACCTGGGATCAGATGTGGAGCCTGGGGCCTTATTTCGCACCGTTTGGTGAGGGCACATTCTTGCCATAAAACCCAGGTCAAGCGTGACTCACAAAGGGGCCAGTGGAGGTGCCTCAGTTTACTTGGGAGCTTGGCCTCTCCAGCTTGCCTTCCTACTGCCTGGAAGAAGATTGGTGTCCTCTTGCCTTCTCTGGCCCCTTTCCCAAGAACCCTCCCAGAATTTAGTCCTATGAAGGGCCGGGGTGCAAGGAGTCACCCACACAATGACAGGACCCACCAGCAATACCAGAAGTTGGCCAGCCCTACTCATCCAAATTCCTTTCTGCCAGCTGGACATCACAAGGATTTCAGACTGCCATCTTGTGGCAACTCCATTTTGGGGTCCAGGGATGTAAGGGTTACTCTATTAGTCCATTCTCACTCTGCTAATAAAGACATACCTGAGACTGGGTAATTGATAAAGAAAAAGAGGTTTAATGGACTCACACATCCACATGACTGGGGAGGCCTCATGATTATGGTACAAGGTGGAGGAGGAGCAAAGTCACATCTTACATGGCAGCAGGCAAGAGACTTGTGCAGGGGAGCTCCCCTTTATAAAACCATTGGATCACGCAGGGCACAGTGACTCACACCTCTAATCACAGCACTTTGGGAAGCCAAGGTGGGTGGATCACCTGAGATCAGGAGTTTGAGACCACCTTGGCCAACATGTTGAAACCCCATCTCTAATAAAAATACAAAAATTAGCCAGGCGTGATGGCTCATGCCTGTTGTCCTAGATTCTCAGGAGGCTGAGGCACGAAAATTGCTTAAATCCAGGAGGTGGAGGTTGCAGTGAGCTGAGATCATGCCACTGCACTCCAGCCTGGGCAATAGAGTGCGACTCGGTCTCAAAAAAAGAAAAAAAAAAATTAGATCTTGTGAGACTTATTCAATGTCATGAATAATGACATTGGAATGGAAAGACCCACTCCATGATTCAGTTACCTCCCACTAGGTCCCTCCCACAACATGTGGTGATTATGGGAACTACAATTAGAGATTTGGGTGGGGACACAGCCACACCATATCAGTTACTGAGCTGGGCATCTTCTTCCTTGAATGCACATTGGCCTCTGAGGCACTTCCTGGTTAACCTCATTCCACAGCTGAGAAAACCCAGGCTTGGCACAGGCAAGGGAGCTGACCCAAAATCTCCCATCTTATTATTGGAAAGACCAAGACTGGACCCACAACTGTGCTCTTGTTTTGAGTCACCATGCTGCCCCCAAGATCAGATCTCAAAACAAGCAGACATGGGGGGCTCAGAAGGTCCCCAGCCTAGAACTTTCCTGTCACCCAATGACACTAAAGGCTAAGCTGGCGGCTTATTATTCTGGATTCACACTAGAATGACCTTGGGGTTTGTTTCACACATGCCGATGTGTGGAGTTTCACCCCCAGCTAACTGACTATGAATCTCTGGGTTGGGGCCTGGGCACTGATATTCATGCAGAGCTTCTGGGATGATCCTATTGCATCGCCAAGGTTGACGACTGCAGAAACATTGCACACTTTTTCATTCATTTAGTTATTAAATATATAATATTTATTATTATTTTTGCAGACACAGAAGCGTTGCAAGAATAGTACAAAGACATCTTTTATACCCTTCGCTGAGATTCCCCAGTGCTACCATTTTACCCCATTTAATTTATTATTTTCTAAGTGGCAGATAAGTTATCCTTTACCCCTAAATATTCCTGTGTATTCCTTAATAACAAGGACTTTCTCTTATATAACCAAGGCAATGATCAAAATCAGGAAACTAACCCTGCTACAATACGGTTTTCTAATGTATGGACCTCATTCAGATTTCGCCTGTTAATCCAGTGATGTATATTGGAGCAAAAGATAAGCACAGATCATGCATTATTTTCAGTTGTTGTGTCTCTGTAGGTCCCTTTTAGCCTGGAACAGCTCCTCACTTTATCTTTCATGGTATTGGCATTCTTGAAGAACACGAGGCGGTTATCTGATAGATGTTCCTTACTTTGGATTTGGCTGATGTTTCTTGGCGGTGATACTCTTATGCATTTGGGGTGGGAGTATCACAGCAATGGTGTCATGTTCTCTGTCATCACATCAGGAAGGATATGCTCATGGTTTACCCCATTACACCAAAGTGAATGTTGATCGTTCAGTGAAGGTGGGCGCAGGTTCATTGCATTATATTGCAGAAGCCATCATCAGCCATACTCGCTCTGATTAACCGATCATCTTAGGTAGCCATTTATCTAACAAGGCTATAAGGGTCTTGAACTCAGGGTAAGCACGCCTTAAAGCAGAAGAGAAGAAAGGAAGGAAGGCTCTAGAACCTGGAGCTTTGGCAAACGGGACAGTTGTGGGGAACGTACCACCAAAGTTGCTCCTGGCATTAGGATGAAGAGGAAGGAGAACATTCTATCTAGAAGGGGTTTGGGGTGAGCGAGAGGGGCGTGGGAGAGTCAGAGTCTGCCCACTTGTGGTTTAGCTGAGGGCTACACTGTGGTAGACAGGTCTTTCATTGCTGCTCTTGAAAATTTTGTTTTGCAATCCTTCATCTAAAACGGAACAAATCCCTTTTTTTAGTTTTGGCCCACTTTGCTTCATCTGTCTTCTCTTATTTTTAGAGACAGGGGCTTGCTCTGTTGCCCAGGCTGGAGTGCAGTGATATGATCATAGGTCACTGCAGCCTTGACCTCCTGGGCTCAAGCAATCCTCCTGCCTTAGCCTCCTGAGTAACTGGGACTACAGGTGTGCACCACTGCACCTGGCTAATTTATTTTATTTAGTTTAGTTTTTGTAGAGACGAGGTATCACTTTGTTGCCCAGGCTGATCTTGAACCCTTGGCTTCAAGGGATCCTCCCGCCTCGGCCTCCTAAACTGTTGAGATGACAGGCATGAGCCACCATGCCCACCTCTGTCTTTTCTCTTGGGATTAATGACTTCCACATTAGCTCCAGGAATAATTTCTGTTAAGGTGATGCCTGACTTGACACTTCTGGTAACTCCCGTTGTTTATCTATTGCTTATCTCCAGAACCCATGTGATGCTTCCTACTTCAAAGCACACTAGCGCCTGTCAGCTTGAAGGCATCCCCTGAGCTGCTGGCAAACAAGGCCTTTTTACCCAGAGATTAACCTCTTATTTGTTTTAATAAATGATCAAAGTTGGTTTGCCTCCTGTGCGTATGTTGGTTGGGGCCAAGAGGGGATCTTGGTGATTTCTGTCCACCTGTTACCTCAGGCCTCCTGGTGGCCCCTGAACAAAAGTGAGGCAGGTAGAGCAATGAACAGTGTTCCCCATCTGCCTTGCTGCCATTAGTATTTTTGCCTATGGTTGTCTTTGGCGCGTGTCACTCCCTCATCTTTGTTCCCTCTCCTTCTTGTATTTACCTTCACCTGGGCTGCTGAGTGCTGCGGGAGAAACGTCGGGTTGTTGCGGAGATTGTGGCCACAACAAATTTAGGTTCCCCACCCTCACGTTGTCCCTCACTGTTCTCTTCCTCATACCTTTGAAGAAAACAACTCGTGGAGGTCATCATTTTCACAAAGGTGAACATTTAACAGAGCAGGGCACTGTTGTGGGTTGAATTGCATCCCCTCTCCCACAAAAGACTTCTTGGAGTCCTGACCCCCAGTACCTCAAAATGTGACATATTTGGAGACAGTCATTACAAAGGTAGTCAAGATCAAATGAGGTTGATAGAGTGGGCTTTATCCAGTATAATGGATGTCCTTATGGAAAGGGGAAATTGGCCAGGTGCAGTGGCTCATGGCTGTAATCCTAGCACTTTGGGAGGCTGAGGCAAGAGGATCACTTGAGATCAAGGTTCAAGACCACCCTGGCCAACATAGGGAGATTCCCATCTCTATTAAAAAGATAATAAATAAAATAGGCCAGGCACAGTGGCTCATGCCTGTAATCCTAGCACTTTTGGAGGCTGAGGCGGGAGGATCACTTGAGGCCAAAGTTCAAGACCAACCTGGCCAACACAGCAAGACCCCCATCTTTAAAAAATAATAAATAGGCCAGGCGCGGTGGCTCACGCCTGTAATCTTAGCAGTTTGGGAGGCCGAGGCAGGTGGATAACTTGAGGTCCGGAGTTCAAGACCAGCCTGGCCAACATGCTGAAACCTGTCTCCAATAAAAATCCAAAAAAATTATCTGTGCATAGTGGTGGGCACCTGTAATCCCAGCTACTCGGGAGGCTGAGGGAGGATAATTGCTTGAACCCAGGAGGCAGAAGTGGCAGTGAGCCAAGATTGCACCACTGCACTCCAGCCCAGGTGACAGAACAGGATTCTGTCTCAAAATAAATAAATAAATAAATAAATAAATAAATAAATAAATAAAATTATATATATCTATATATATACACACACTACATATATGTGTATGTGTGTGTAGATATAGATATAGTTATAGATATAGATAAAGATATAGATATAGATATAGATATAGATATAGATATAGATATAGATATAGATATAGATATGGAAAGGGGAAATTTTGGACCCACATGCACACAGGGAGAAGGCCACGTGAAGACTGGACTTCTGCTTCCACAAGCTAAGGAGCTGGCGGAAGCTGGGAGGGAGATCCTTCCCTAGTATCTTCAGAGGGAGCATGGCCCTGAGAACGCCTTCATCTCAGCCTTCTGGCCTGCAGGCGTGAGACGATGCATTTCTGTAGTTCTAAGCCACCCAGCTTGTGGCACCTTGTTACAGCAGCCCGAGGCATTTAATACAGCAGAATTCTGAGCCCTTCCCATATAAACTCTTCATTTCATCTTCACCACAACCACCCCGCCCATAAATGCTCTTGTTATTGTCTTCATTTTATCTTCGTTTTATCCATGATATCTGCAGCACACAGGAGTTCAGTAATTTGTTCATGGTCACTTGAGATAATAAAACCCCACTCTAGGGAACCTCTCATGCCTGCTTCTGGCTGTCACCTTCCCTCTCCCCTTTTCTCCTGTCCCCTTCCTCTCCATCTCCTTTATGAGGCCTTCTTTATTGTCCCATCTCTTTTTTGTATTTTTACTTTTTATGAATTTTTTTGGTGGGGGGGAAATGGGGTCTCGCTATGTTGTACAGGCTGATCTTGAACTCCTGGCCTCGAGCTATCCTCCTGTCTCAGCCTCCTGAGTAGCTGGGATTACAGGTGTGAGCCACCATACCCAGCTGTTGTCCCATCTCCTAAATGTCTGCATTCCCCAGCATCCCTGCCCACAGTTCCTGCCTCAGTAGCCCCTCCTGAGCCTCAGTCACCACCTGTGCTGATGAATTGCTGCTCGCCCTCCTCCCAGACAGGATGCCCCATGGCCACTGCAGGCTCAGCCCATCCACAACAGATTCACAAAGCCTGTCCTTCAGTGCTGGATTGCCTAGATTTCCCAGCCAACAGTACCACCAGCTTAAAACCCTGCAGCCATGCCTAAACCCTCTCTGTTCATGTACCCCACATCCCCACGACAAACCCCTGCTGATTTTATGGCTAAATCCCTCTCTTGGCAGTCAGGACCAGCTGCAGAATTTGCAAGGTCCAGTGCAAGATGAAAACATGGGCCCCCTTATTCAAAAATCCAAGGAAAAGCACTGCTGAAGTATTAACATAGAAAGCATTTTCTTTCTTGTGTGGTCTCTGCGTCTCAATTTATCATGATGCTTTCAATTGTTATTTAATGTCCTTCTAAGTAAAAAAAATTAACATTTTAAATAACTAGCATGGATTATACTGTTCCTCTTTACATTGTGCAATGCCAGATTTCAACAGGAACATTGGACTCAAATGTGGAATTACAGAAATGACATAATTTCTACTTTGCATGTGGGGTTTTTTTTGCCTCACAGAAACAGTGAGACATTGCAGGCAACTAATTCAGCTGTTTCTGTTTGTTTGTTTGTTTGTTTGTTTTCCCTGAGACAGAGTCTTGCTCTCTTGCCCAGGCTAGAGTGCAGTGTTGAGATCTCAGCTCACTGCAACCTCTGCCTCCCAGGTTCACGCCATTCTCCTGCCTTCAGCCTCCTGAGCAGCTGGGATTACAGGAACCCGCCACCATACCCGCCTAATTTTTGTATTTTTAATAGAGATGAGGTTTCGCTATGTTGGCCAGGCTGGTCTCAAACTCCTGACCTTGTGATCCACCCGCCTCAGCCTCCCAAAATGCTGGGATTACAGACATGAGCCACCACACCTGCCATTCAGCTGTTTTTATTTCACTTTTTCACACCTATACAATCTACCACCACTCTCTACCTTTGGCTTACTGATGTGTAAGGAAGAATTGAAAGGAAAAATAACTATGACCCTGCTATCTTTGCCTCTCCTATGTCATCATTTCCAGTGGAAGTGGTTGGCTACCACAGGGAATCAGATGAGTAGAAAAGGCTGGGAGAGGGTTCCTTGTTTGTTCCTGTTTCTTAGAATGCCATTGACTTGGTTTTCAATTCTGATTCTATAATAAGAGAAACCGCGACCTCTTGGTGCTATCAGCGTCTCTCGCAGACTCCGTTGTGGACATAGTAGGTTGCCCTTATTCTCACTTGGAGCCTTGCTGGGCTCCCATACACTGCGGACCCCCCAAGATTCTATGCTCAGGGCACGGCAGACACGCCGTGGGGAGTGTGGTGGCAAGGGACGGGGGTAACTCTTGTTGGTGTCTCGTCTGCCCATGCACATGTTCTATTACCCCGTTGGATTTCACTGATAAAACATAGATTCAGACTGGGTGCAGTGGCTTACACCTGTAATCCCAGCACTTTGGGAGGCTGAGGTGGGCAGATCACTTGAGGTCAGGAGTTCAAGACCAGCCTGGCCAATATGGCAAAACCCACTCTCTACTAAAAATACAAAAATTAGCTGGGCGTGGTGGTGGGTGGCTGTAGTCCCAGCTACTTGGGAGGCTGAGACAGGAGAATCACTTGAGCCTGGGAGGTGGAGGTCGCAGTGAGCCGAGATGGCACCACTGCATTTCAGCCTGGGTGACAGAGTGAGACTCTTTCTCAAAACAAAACAAAACAAAACAGATTCAAACATAAAATGAGCAGGAATTTTAAGACAGTAACAGCAGAGCATTAAGCCAAGCTCGGGGTCCCTCTCAGCATGGGGCCCTGTGTGACTGCACAGGCCAAACACCCATGAATTTGTCTCAATTTCCATCCCTCTCACACTCTTCCCCACTGCTGTGGTCTCAGTTGGCATCTTCCTCATTTCTCCTCCGGAGGACTGCCTGTACCCTGATTTCTTCAAGGGTCTCTCCAGTCCATCAGACGCAGGCCAACCAAGGGTTTCTCTGCATTGCAATCCAACCAGCATCACCCCCCTGCCTACCAGCCTGAAGTAGCTCCCATGTCCCTTCAGGTTAAAATGCAGCCTTCTTAGCAAGGCACTGCTTAGTTCTCCAGCCTCTGTGACAGCCTCACGCCCTACAATCGAGCTCTGCTGATCCTGGAGAAGCTCCCTCTGAGCCTTTGCACACCTGTCCCTGCTACTTGAGGGAGATTTCCACCTGGTTACCTCCTGGCATCACCTCCCACTTGGAAGCCTTCCTCATCTCTGGGGTGGGTCAGATGTAGCCGTTTTTGCCCTCTCCCTACACACTCTGCGTTTCCTCTCTCCCAGCGTTCATCTCGTGACGTACAATAAGCAATTGACTAACTTGTCCTTAAGGCCAGGGCCGTACCGGGTCTTGGTGGCAAATGAGGGAGCAGCAGTGCTTTTGCCCTCTAATGGCATCTGTGGATCACTAGCTGGAGGCCTTGGGACTCTAAGAGCCAAGCTATTCAAGTGCTACAAATAACACCGCACGGCCCCCGGTCTTTCCTGTTTCCTCCCTGCTTCTATCAAGACGGAGCAGCAGTTTTTTGAAGCCCTGCTTTCCTTCCCATGGCTTTGCTCAACCCCACGCTGCTTAGCCTCCAAACTAAGAGCCTTAACTTTCCTATGAATACAGTTTCTCTCCAGCTCAACTTGATTCATTCATGCGGGTCCTAGTTCTCTCTCTCTCTGCCATTCCAATTCTCCTCTTTCCATTACATTTAGGAGAACCCTGGCTGGACGTGGTGGCTCACACCTGTAGTACCAGCATTTTGGGAGGCCAGGACAGGTGGATCACCTGAGGTCAGCGGTTTGAGACCAGCCTGGCCAATATGGCGAAACCCCATCTCTACTAAAAGACAAAAATTAGCTGTGTGAGGTGGCACATGCCTGTAGTCCCAGCTACACGGGAGGCTGAGGCAGGAGAATCACTTGAACCTGAGAGGCAGAGGTTGCAATCATGCCACCGCACTCCAGCTGGGTGACAGAGTGAGACTCTGTCTCAAAAAAACCGCAAAACGACCAAGGAAAGGGCATTTATTTATGGTATAAGAGCGGAAACCAAAAGGCAGAGGTTCCTCGATGGAGCTCTGCTGAGACGGTGCATATCAGCCATTCAACCTCTTCAGCACGCGGCGCACATCCAGGAAAGCCCCGCTGGGATTGATTGGGGCTATAAAGAAACATTATCAAGTAGGAGAATTTGCAGCTACAGAATCTGCAGGTAACGAGGATTGATTGTAGATGCACCAATGAACTGGAGGTCAGATTTTCAACTTCACCCTCCAGGAGATAGCCAGCAACCAAGAGCTAGAAAAAGGGATTCCTGGAGGGTGGTGAAGAAAATGGAAGTCTTAGAGGCTCAGAGACAGACGAATGTAATCCCTCAGCTGTCACCTGAGCTGTGGCAATAAAATGAGGCAACAGATTAAGAACAGTAAGCATAAGATTGAGGCCAGGCTCGGAAGCTCGTGCCTGTAATCCCAGCACTTTGGGAGGCCAAGGCAAGTGGATCATTTGAGGTTGGGAGTTAGGGACAAGCCTGGCCAAAATGCTGAAACTCCATCTCTACTAAAAATGCAAAAAAATTTAGCCAGGCGTGGTGGCGCATGCCTGTAATACCAGCTATTTGGGAGGCCAAGGCAGGAGAATCGCTTGAACTGGGGAGGTGGAGGTTGCAGTGAGCTGAGATCTAGCCACAGCACTCCAGCCTGGGCAACGGAGCAAGACTACATCTCAAAAAAAAAAAGAAAAGAAATAAAAGATTGGGGCAGTCCGAAGCAACCACCGTCAGCAAAGGAAGGATGAGGGGGAGTGAATGAAGGGTCCACAGGAGAATTAAGAAAGTGAGGGCCCTTGGGGCCATTCGGTGAAGCGGAGCCAGGTCACTGGCGAGTGTGCCAGGGAATCAATTAAGGATGAATATGAAGCTTGAGGCCAGGCCAGCATAATCACCATGTGGGCGCCCGTATTTCTTTACATTTGCTGACTGCCAATCCAGCTTCCTCTGTTTCTGTGAAATACAAAGGAAGAAATGCTGTGACTTCCCCTCATTCCAAGGTGAAACCAAAGAAGGGGAAACTGAGAGACCTGTCTGAAATCCTCCACCGAGCCAATGGGGAGGCCGGAATAGGTACAGCCGGTCACCCGACCTGTTCTCTAGGCACAGCTTTTTGGCTTTGCCGCTTACATCTGCTTCAAGTTTTAGAAATTTCCAGGCTCTGGCTTTTTTGCTGCTTTGGGGAACAAAGCATGCCCTGTCAAGTGTACAGCAAACCTGTCCTGCTCCTAAATCCAATCATCTTCAAAACAGATGTTTGAGGTTTATTGTGCTACTCTCCAAATGTCATTATCATCCCTAAAGTGAAAAAAAGCTTTAATTATTATGAGCAGTGAAATTACCATATAATCTTCCGATTAACTGAATAAGGCACCAAATAAGTGCCCTCAAGCCTTAATTTCTACCTTGAAGTTAAGGTAGGTATCATGCTTACCTGGATCATCCTACACATCCTCAAAGTGGGCAGAGTTGAAAGGCTGTCTAAACAGGTGGGGTGGAAGGCGGTGCCCTTCTCCCTCCTGTCCGTGTGTCGAGCTCTGTTGGTCCTTCTGATTGGTTAGCGACCCTGAGTGTTTCTGAGAGCATTTTGTTGTATGCCGGGGCAGAACAACTAATCTGGCCAATTCCAAGCAGAAAAGATCAAGTACAGATTTCATATCTGAGTTTTAAGTGCTAGTAAAAAGTTGCATTAAGTTATCAAATGCACTGCGATCCTGGCTTCATCGCCAAGTGGCTCTGCAGTTTGAGGATTATGCTGCATCCCGAAGAAAAGAAAATTGTTCCGTTTAGATGCTTGGGGTAAAGGGGGATTGATCCAGTTACTTTCCAACTAATCTAAGTCAGATGGAGTTCGCTGCATAACTTTCTAAGGTTGGTACTTGGTCAAAGAACAAGGTGATCATTTTTGTAGGATTGGAGGCCTTTGGTTGAAAAGGCATGAAGAAGTTTCTACCAGTCCTGTTTGAAATAAAATAGTAGTGTAATCTAAAGATTTTAATACAAGATCAACACAGCACATTTAGAGTAACTTTTGAAAATTGGTTGACGGATGTGCTTCTGTCTCTCTCTCTTTCCGTAGACGTGTGTGTAGCATATTACGTAGAGAAATCTATAAGCCCTGGGTTATGTTGGTTGCTGATGAGGATTAACCAGAAGCTACTACTCACTTATTCACCTTTGATGTGCTCTAGTTCTGGTAGTCTTCTTCACTGTGTCATTCATTCAAGAACAGTTCATTGGGCTGGATGCGGTGGTTCACACCTGTAATCCCAGCACTTTGGGAGGCTGAGGCGGGTGGATCATGAGATCTGGAGTTTGAGACCAACCTGGCCAACATGGTGAAACCCTATCTCTACTAAAAATACAAACATTAGCTGGGCCTGGTGGCATGCGCCTATAATCCCAGCTACTCGGGAGGCTGAGACAGAATGGCTTGAACCCAGGAGGCAGAGGTTGCAGTGAGCTGAGATTGTGCCACTGCACTGCAGCCTGGGTGACAAAGCAAGACTCCATCTTGGGAAAAAAACAAAAAATATTGCATGGTCATGTCAGCATCCTCCCCACCCCCCCTTCCCCAGATCAACCAAAAAAATGGAGAAAAATCTGGAAGGCCACTCCTTTAGACCACTCATGCTAAGTATGAGTGCACACTCACAAAGCCTGCAAGCCAGCTGTATTAGTTCATTCTTGCATTGCTATAAAGAAATCTCTGAGACTGGGTAATTTATGCTTGATCTTAGCCAAAAGCCTGAGAAGCAATGGGATTGCGTAATTTATAAGGAAAGAGGTTGAATTGGCTCACTCTTCTGCAGACTGTACGGGAAGCATAGCAGCTTCTGCTTCTGGTGAGGCCTCAGGAAGCTTCCAATCATGGCAGAAGATGAAGGAGGAGCAGTTCTCTGACATGGCAGGAGCAGGAGCCAGAGAGAATGACCAGTGGACGCGCTGTGCACTTTTTTTTTTTTTTTTTGAGACAGAGTCTTCCTTTGTCTTCCAAGCTGGAGTGCAATGGTGTGATCTTGGCTCACTGCAACCTCTGCCTCCTGAGCTCAAGTGATTTTCCTGCCTCAGCCTCCCAAGTAGCTGGGATTACAGGTGCCCACAACCATGCTGGCTACTTTTTGTATTTTTATTAGAGACGGGGTTTTGCCATGTAGGCCAGGCTGGTCTTGAACTCCTGACCTCAGTTGATCCACCCACCTCAGCGTTTCAAAGTGCTGAGATTACAGGCCTGAGCCACCACGCCTGGCCCCACACACTTTTAAACGACCAGATGTCATGAGAACTCACTCACTATCGTGAATACAATACCAAAGAGAATGCTGCTAAACCATCCATTGGAAACCTGCCCCCATGATCCAATTGCCTCCCACCACGCCCCAGCTCCAACACTGGGGATTACAATACAACACACAATTGCATGGAGATACAGATCCAAACTCTATCACCAGCCCTTCTGCTCTCACCTCCGCCGTTTTAGACAACCAGGATTTGAATTGCCTGTTCCATTTCTGTGCCAAATTATGACTCTGAAGAGGATGCCTCTCTGCCCATTGTTGGACATTATGGGCTGTACAGAGTGCTCCTTTTTCTGAAGCAATGACGTTGGCCATCAAGATTCATGCAGTATCTCTTGTTCTGTTTTTTATTTTTCCCCTTTTCTTTCTGTTCTTTTCCTTTTTTTTTTTTTTTGTTTTTTTTTTTTTGAGACAGAGTCTCCCTCTGTCTCCCAGGCTGGAGTGCAATGACAGGATCTTGGCTCACTGCAAACTCCGCCTCCAGGGTTCAGGTGATTCTACCGCCTCAGCCTCCCAAGTAGCTGGGATTGGCTAATTTTTCTGTATTTTTGTAGTGATGGGGTGTCACCATGTTTACCAGGCTGGTCTTGAACTCCTGACCTCAGGTGATCTGTCCGCCTCAGCCTCCCAAAGTGCTGGGATTACAGGCATGAGCCACCGTGCCTGGCCTTTTTTCTTTTTTTTTAAGGGCACTCTGAGTGTTTGCATCTTCTACCACACAAACAAAGCCCAGTCCAGAGACAGTGTCTATTCCTGTCAAGACCTAGATGCAGCCCCCCAGGGCTGCCAGCATCCATCTCACTTGCCAGTTATGTTAAGAGCTTTCCCAGCAGGGAATGTGCCTCGCAGCCATGCGCAGTCGCTGTTTCTCTTGCTGGCAGACAGAACAGTTCTTTTTTTTTTTTTTGAGATGTTGTTCCACTCTTGCTGCCCAGGTCGGAGTCCAGTGGCGTCATCTCGGCTCACGGCAACCTCCGCCTCCTGGGTACAAGCAATTCTCCTGCCTCAGCTGGGATTATAGTCATGCACCACCACGCCCTGGAAATTTTGTATTTTTAGTAGAGATGGGGTTTCTCCATGTTGGTCAGGCTGGTCTTGAACTCCCAACCTCAGGTGATCCATCCGCCTTGGCCACCCAAAATGCTGGAACTACAGGCTTGAGCCACCGCACCCAGCGACAGAACAGTTCTTATTGGCATTTTGAGCCCGAGGGGCATGGCTAGATTCAGCCCATCTCTGCACTGCTGCAGAACCACGTTGTTCACTCATTTTATGGACCCAGGGGCCCGCCTCACAGGAGCACACAAAAAAAATCCACTTGGTGACTCCAACCACCTCCTGAGCCTGGAAGGGAGTTTTCCTGATGGGTGTGAACCTGTTCTACTTCAAGGCATCTTTCACCTCTCCACAGGGCTGTGCCCCATATGGACATCCCGTTAATAAGCCAGGTGGCTATTACCCTCTTGCCTGAGTATACAGCCAAGACACTGGTCACTGCCCAGGAGTCAGTAAAAACCCAAACAGGGGGCTTCTACCACTGTTCAACTGATGAAATATCTATTTCACAATATCACACTCCTGAGGAACACTTAGACACCATGATTCTTTGAAAATCAGTTATTGGCATCATTCTGGTAAAAATCAGCAGCTAGGAAAACAGCATGCAATTCAGCTCACTGAGCTGACTGATTTCTACCGTCTTTAGCCAGAGTAGCAGTCCTCCAAACAGGATGTTGTTTGTTCACCGCGAAATTGTCATTCACAGACCAAACAGCTGGGGGTGAGTGAGTTGAGAGTTGGTTATATAGGGCACTATCAAACTGTTGATAGAATCCAGCAGCTCCTCACTGTTCTAGAGTCAGTCGTAGGAGAAAAGAGGCTCCCTGCTTGGGAATATCTCCTCCCTGCATTCCTCAGGTAGAATGATCCAGTATAAACCATTTCCATTTTATTATGTTTCTTTCTCCCTTTTTTTTTTTTTTTTTCTGAGATGGAGTCTTGCTCTTGTTGCCCAGGCTGGAGTGCAATGGTGCGATCTCGGCTCACTGCAACCTCTGCCTCCCAGATTCAAGTGATACACCTGCCTCAGCTTCCCAAGTAACTGGGATTACAAGCGCCTGCTACCACACCTGGCTAATTTTGTATTTTTAGCAGAGATGGGGTTTTTCCATGTGAGTCAGGCTGGTCTTGAACTCTCGATCTCAAGTGATCCACCTGCCTCAGCCTCCCAAAATGCTGGGATTACAAGCATGAGCCACCGTGCCTGGCCCCTCCCCTCACTTTTCAACCTTTTCCAAACAAGCTTCTGTCCCCAACCCCGATTCCATATGGTTTCAAAATGGTTCTTCACGGCCTCCGTGTTGCTGAAACCATGGGGTTGTCTAACTCTCCTTCTTTCTGAGCTTTTGGCACTGTAGACCAAACAGCTTGCGGCATGGGCAGGCAGCCTGGAGGACCAGAGCATTTGGGCAATGGCTGGTCCTCATGAGCCTGTCCTGCTGCCACCCAGCAGCCCATCCTCGTGGGACTGAGGCTGGCTACGGAAGGCATTCTGCACCCCCTTGCTCCGTGTGTTACCCAAGGCTCCATGGTGCCTAGGCTTTCTTTATTGTTTAAAAGTGCAGGTCAGATAACTGCAGGTGAAGTTTTCTTAAACAATTTTGTTTATATATCCAAAGTGGATAACTGGGTGAGCTTTCACAAAGTAAAGCACATGCACGCCATGCAGATCAAGGAACAGGGCATGGCTAGCTCACCTGAGCGTCTCATTCTCCCCTCCCTAATGCTAGCTCCTCTCCTCCCAAAGGTAATGCTATCCTGGGGATACGGATTATTTTTTTCCTTTTAAATAGACTTAATGTGTTAGAGAAGTTCTAGGTTCATAGAAAAATGGAGCAGAGGCCAGGCACTGTGGCTCACACCTGTAATCCCAGCACTTTGAGAGGCCGAGGTGGGCAGATCACGAGGTCAGGAGTTTGAAACCAGCCTGACCAACATGATGAAACCCTGTCTCTACTGAAAATACAAAAAATTAGCCGGGCCTGGTGGTGCATGCCTGTAATCCTAGCTACTTAGGGGGCTGAGGCAGGAGAATTGCTTGAACATGGGAGGTGGAGGTTGCAGTGGGCAGAGATCTTACCACTGTATTCCAGCCTGGGTGACAAAGAAAGAAAAAAAGAAAGGAGAGAGAGAGAGAGAAAGAAAGGAGGGAGGGAGGGAAGGAAGGAAGTAAGGAAAGAAGGAAGGGAAGGAAAAGGAAAGAAACAGAAAAGAAAAGAAAGAAAGAAAAATGGAGCAGAAAGTGCAGAGTTTTCATCAACCTCTACCCCCATCTGCCACACACACACACACGCAGCTTCCCCCACTAGCAATATCAAACCTGAGTGGGATATTTGTTATAATCAATAAACCTACATTGACACATCACTGTCACCGAGAGTCCAAAGTTTACATGAGGGCTCACTCTTGGTGTTGTACATTGCATGGGTTTGGACATACGGACAATGACATGGATCCACCGTTGTAGTATCACACAGAGTAGTTTCACTGCCCTAAAAATCCTCTGTCTTTCACCAATTCTTTCCTCCTTTCTCCTGACCTCTGGCAACCGTGGATATTTTCGCTGTCTCCATAGTTTTGCTTTATCCAGAATGTCATGTAGTTGGAATCATACTGTGCGCAGCCTTTTAGGATGGGCTTCGTTCACTTAGGAATATGCATTTAAGGTTTCTCCATGTCTTTTTGTGGTTTGATAGCTCATTTCATTTTAGTGCTAAATAACATTCCATCGTCTGGATGTGGGCCTAGGTTTCTTTGTTTTTGTTGTTGTTGTTGTTGTTTGAGATGGGGTTTTGCTCTGTTTCCCCGGCTGGAGTGCAGTGGCACAATCTCAGCTCACTGCAGCCTCCACCTCCAGGGTTCAAGCAGTTCCCCCACCTCAGCCTCCAGCGTAGCTGGAATTACAGGGGCGTGCCACCACACCCGGCTAATTTTTTGCATTTTTAGTAGAGATGGAATTTCACCATGTTGGCCAGGCTGGTCTCGAACTCCTGAGCTCATGTGATCCATCCGCTTCAGCCTCCCAAAGTGCTGGGATTACAGATGTGAGCCGCCACACCTGGCCGGGCCTAGGTTTTTGAAGAAGGAATTGAACTGAGTGCAGGGCAGGTTCTACTGCTGAAGCGTCTTCTTTGTACTTGGAATGTGCTAGGACGGATAGACTTCAAAGTGCAAAGCGCCTGAAGGATCTGGCATTAGTCAATTGTATGCACTGAGCTTCTGTCCCCAGAATACCACTCTCAGAGTAAGAATATGGCAAGGCCGGTTGGATAGGTGGGGCATGGATTGGAGGCTCAGGCCACTGCACTGCACATACAGGTCTTGATGTAAACGGTCTGGTGGAGGTCAAGTTCTGTTTAGCGGGGATAGACTATGTGACAGAGTGAAGAAAGGTAATGGTCTAAACGCAGCAAAAGCTTCATTCCCACTCATGTGACAGTCTGTGGAGCAGGCAGCTCCTCTCCTCATGAACCTGGGACCCAGGTATCTTCCATCTGGTGGCTCTGCTTCTCCGGAGCCTTGTTATTTTTTCCATCTAACTATAGTGACAAGATCTTTTGGACGAGCTGTGAATATTAAACCAAAGGCAAACTCTGGAAATTGATTTGATGTGTGGTCAGCTGCTCATTTAGCACAGTCTGGGGAATGCTGGGGTGATGGACAAGAAGGTTTTCATGAGGAGGCTGAAGAGATCTAAGTATAGGGGTGCCAGCCTGGGGCACTTCAGCAGGGGCACTGGCCTAGGGGTAGCATCAGGGTGATCCTGATTTCCCTTGGGCAGGGTGTGGCTCACGACGGGGTGCTGAGAACCCACCAAGAAGGCTGGAACTTTCAGTATTCATTGTTTTATGAGGGCCTGCCTGTGTGCCAGTCGGGAAGACACTGACCAGAGGCCCAGGGCCACTGAAGGGTCTCGGCCTGGTCTCTTGGTGCCTGGGGGGTACACTGTACAAGCGATGATATAGTTCCAAGGGGCAGGATTCTGACACACACTCCTCATGCCAATGTCCATTTTGCCACTCATATTAGATTTTGTTTCTCTAAGTGAACTTATTCAGGACAGCTGGGTTCTTGGCCATTCTTCCAGTGGTTTTCAAGGGTGAAAAAAGGAGTTTCAGCAAGACAGCTAACGTCTGGATGAGCGAGCCAGGAAGTCTCTGTAGCCTTCCTCTAGTGAGCACTCTGGGCTGGTGGGCGTAAGGACCCCAGTTTCATGTGAGTCCGTGTGAAGAGACCACCAAACAGGCTTTGTGTGAGCAACATGGCTGTTTATTTCACCTGAGTGCAGGCGGGCTGAGTCTGAAAAGAGAGTCAGCGAAGGGAGATGGGGTGGGGCCGTTTTATAGGATTTGGGTAGGTAAAGGTAAATTACAAAGGGGGGTTGTTCTTTGGCTGGCAGAGTGGGAGTCACAGGGTGCTCAGTGGGGGAGGTTTTGAGCCAGGATGAGCCAGGAGAAGGAATTTCACAAGACAATGTCATCAGTTAAGGCAGGAACTGGCCATCTGGATGTGTACGTGCACGTCACAGGGGATATGATGGCTTAGCTTGGGCTCAGAGGCCCGACATTCCTGTCTTCTTATATTAATAAGAAAAATAAAATGAAATAGTGGTAAAGTGTTGGGACAGCAAAAATTTTGGGGGATGGTATGGAGAGATAATGGGCGATGTTTCTCAGCGCTGCTTCGAGCGGGATTGGGGCGGCGTGGGAACTTAGAGTGGGAGAGATTAAGCTGAAGGAAGATTTTGCGGTAAGGGGTGATATTGTGGGGTTGTTAGAAGGAACATTTGTTATTTAGAATTATTGGTGATGGCCTGGACACAGTTTTATATGAACTAAAAAACTAAACAGAGAGGAGAAAAACAGGTATTAAAGGTCTAAGAATTGGGAGGACTTAGGACATCTAATTAGAGTGCCTAAGGAAATTCAGCATAGTCCTATCAGCAAAGATTATTTATTTACTTCAAGAGTTTAGAGTGGCAGCTTGGGAATAGCACCAGGAGATATCAGCTATGATGGCTTGGAGAAACATTGTAAACCGACAGTGCAAACAAGAGCAGGGCATGTATGAGTAGTTGGGAACGGTGAATAGGAGTATGACTAGATAGACGATAGTAGGGATGACAAGTTTTTTTGGGGGCACAGTCTATGTTGGCCTGGTGTCTGGAATGAGACTGGGGCCTAATAAAAAGGAGCGTCTATACAGGAGCTCCAATGGGCTGTATTTTGCAGCATTCTGAGGACAGGTCTGACTTCTGAGAAGGGAAAGTGGTAAAAGTATTGTCCAGTCCTTTTTAAGTTAGTGGCTGAGCTTGGTGAGGTGTGTTTTTAAAAGACCTTCAGTCCATTCTACTTTTCCTGAAGATGGAAGACTGTAAGGGATATAAAGTTTTCACTGAATACTAAGAGCCTGAAAAACTGCTTGGCTGATTTCACTAATAAAGGCTGGTCTGTTATCAGACTGTATAGCGCTGGAAAGGCTAAACTGAGGAATTATGTCTGACAGAAGGGAAGAAATGACTGTGGAGGCCTTCTCAGACCCTGTAGGAAAGGCCTGTACCTATCCAGTGAAAGTGTCTACCTAGACTAAGAGGTATTTTAGTTATCTGACTCGGGGCATGCTGAGTAAAGCTAATTTGCCAGTCCTGGGTGGGGGCAAATCCTCGAGCTTGATGTGTAAGGAAGGGAGGGGGCCTGAATAATCCCTGAAAAGTAGCAGAATAGCAGATGGAACACTGAGAAGTTAATTCCTTGAGGATAGATTTCCACGATGGAAAGGAAATGAGAGGTTCTAAGAGGCGGGCTAGTGGCTTGTAATATAGCATAGCCTGCCTTTGCTGGTGTGTGGCGATTAGGCCTGGTGGAACTGCCATCAATAAATCAAGCGTGATCCGGGTGAGGAAAAGGAAAGAAGGAAATATGGGGAAATGGGGAGAATGTCAGGTGGATCAGAGAGATACAGTCATGGGAGTCAGGTGTGGCATCAGGAATAATGTGGGAGGCCGGACTGAAGTCCGGGCCCGGAACAATGGTGACTGTGGGACTTAACAAAGAGTGAATACAGCTGAAGGACCCGGGGAGCAGACAGTATATGCATCAGGTGTGAGGAAGAAAATAGATTTTGGAAGTTATGAGAAATGCAGAGAGTGAGTTGAGCATAGTTTGTGATTTTGAGGGCCTCTAAAAGTATTAGGGCGGCAGCAGCCGCTGCATGGAGACATGATGGCTAGGCTAAAACAGTAAGGTCAAGTTCTTTGGACAGAAAGGCTACAGGGTGCAGTCCTGGCTCTTGTGTAAGAATTCTGACCGCACTAACCATGCCTAGGAAGGAAAGGAGTTGTTGTTTTGTAAGGGATTGAGGTTTGGGAGATTAATCAGACATGATCAGCAGGGAGAGCACGTGTGTTTTTATGAGAATTATGCTGAGATAGGAAACAGATGAGGATGAAATTTGGGCTTGACTGAAGTAATGGGAGCTGTCTGTGAAGGCTTGTGGCAGTACAGCCCAGGTAATTTGCTGAGCCTGATGGGTGTCAGGGTCAGTCCAAGTGAAAGCGAAGAGAGGCTGGGATGACGGGTGCAAAGGAATAGTAAAGAAAGCATGTTTGTGATCCAGAACAGAATAATGGGTTGTGGAGGGAGGTACTGAGGATAGGAGAGTATATGTGTTTGCCACCATGGGGTGGATAGGCAAAACAATTTGATTGATAAGGCGCAGATCCTGAACTAACTTGTAAGTCTTGTCTGGTTTTAGGACAGGTAAAATGGGGGAATTGTAAGGAGAGTTTATAGGCTTTAAAAGGCCATGCTGTAGCAGGCGAGTGATAACAGGCTTTAATCTTTTTAAAGCATGCTGTTTGGTGGGATATTGGGGTTGAGTGGGGTAAGGGTGATTAGGTTTTAATGAGATGGTAAGGGGTGCATGATTGGTCGCCAAGGAGGGTGTAGAGGTATCCTATACTTGTGGGTTAAGGTGGGGAGATACAAGAGGAGGATGTGAAGGAGGCTTTGAACTGGCAGAAAAGGTGGCAATGAGGTGTGGCTGTAGCCCAGGAATAGTCAGGGAAGCAGATAATTTCGTTAAAGTGTCTTGGCCTAATAAGGGAACTGGGCAGGTGGGGATAACTAAAAAGGAGTGCTTAAAAGAGTATTGCCTAATTTGGCATCAGAGCTGGGGAGTTTTAAGAGGTTTAGAAGCCTGGCTGTCAATACCTACAACAGTTATGGAGGCAAGGGAAACAGGCGCTTGAAAAGAAGGTAATGTGGAGTGGGTAGCCTCCGTATTGATTAAGAAGGGGACGGACTTACCCTCCACTGTGAGATTTACCTAAAGCTCGGCGTCCATGATGTTCTACGGGGCTTCTGAGATAATCAGGCAACATCAGGCTTCAGCTGCTAAGCTGAGAAGGAGTCAGTCAGAGAGGTTTGGGCCAGAGTTCCAGGGGCTCTGGGAGTGGCTGCCAGGTGAGTTGAACAGTCCGATTTCCAGTGGGGTCACGCACAGATGGGACGTGGCTTAGGAGGAATCCTAGGCTGCAGACATTCCCTGGCCTGGTGGCCAGATTTCTGGCACTTGTAGCAAGCTCCTGGGGGAGGAGGTTCTGGAGGAACGCCTGGCTGCTCTGGTTCAGGCGTTTGGAAGTTCTTGTTTGCTGGAGATGTGGCTGGAGTTTGTCTCACGGTGGAGGCAAGGAATTACAACCTTTTTCTATTATTGTACACCTTGAAGGTGAGGTTAATTAAACCCTGTGGTGGGGTTTGAGGGCCAGAGTTTAATTTTTGGAGTTTTATTTAATGTAGGGAGCAGATTGGGAAATAAAATGTATACTGAGAATAAGACAGCCTTTTGACTTTTTAGGGTCTAGGGCTGCAAAGTGTCTCAGGGTTGCTGCCAAACAAGCCATGAACTGGGCTGGATTTTTATATTTGATGAAAAAGAGGCTAAATGCTATCTGATTTGGGATAAAGAAAAAGAATTAACATTGACTATATGTTTAGTTCCAGGCACCTTTTTAAGAGTAAATTTCTGAGCAGGTTGGGGAGGGCTAGTCATGGAATGAAACTGTAAGCCGGACCGGGTGTGAGGAGGGGAGGTGATAAAAGGATTACAGGGTGGAGGAGCAGAGGCTGAGGAAGAATTGGGACCTAGCTGGGCCTGGCGAGGAGCAGCCTGGGGAGGAAGGGAGAGGTCAGATTGGTCTGTAGAAAAGGAAGATTGGAAAGACTCAGTGATGCTTGGGTTTGGGACTGAGGGGACAGGCGGGAGGGAAAGGAGGAAGATTTGGGATGAGTTGCTTTGGGCACAGAGACTAGGAAGGGACCAATGTGTAAAAGAATGCCTGGAAGTCAGGCACCTCAGACCGTTTGCCTATTTTACGACAAGAATTGTTTAGATCTTGCAGGATGGAAAAATTGAAAGTGCCATTTTCTGGCTATTTGGAACTACTGTTGAGTTTGTATTGGGGTCAAGCAGCATTGCAGAAGAAAATAAGATGCTGAGATTTTAGGTCAGGTGAGAATTGAAGAGGTTTTAAGTTCTTAAAAATATAGGCTAAGGGAGAAGAAGGAGGAATGGAGGGTGGAAGGTTGCCCATAGTGAAGGAAGCAAGCCCAGAGAAAAGAGACAGGGAGGGAAGGGGTTCAGGGGTTCTTACCCTCCAGAAAAGTGGGAAAGGGGTTGGGATGCAGAGATACAAGGTCTGGGCATGGAAATAAGGGATGGGGGCACAGAGAAAAGGGGTCGTGGTGTGGAAATAAGGGATTGGGGTGCAGGGATATGAGGTTGGGGTGCTAGTCCCTTCCTCAGAAAAGTGGGACTTGCCACTAAGGGTGAAGGAGAAGGGGTTGGGGGTTTCTTGCCCCCTAGAATGGTGGAGAAGGGGTAGAGACATGGAGAGATGGGGTTGGGGTACTTGCCCCTCTCCCAGAAAAGTGGGACTTGCCGCTAAGGGTGAAGGAGAAGGGGTTGAGGGGTACTTGCCCCTCCCACAGAGAAGCAGAGAAGGGGTAGAGACATGGAGAGAAGGGGTTGGGGTACTTGCGCCTCCCACAGAAAAGCGGGACTTGCCACTAAGGGTGAAGGAGAAGGGGTTGAGGGATACTTGCCCCTCCCCCAGAAAAGCAGAGAAGGGGTAGAGACATGGAGAGAAGTGGTTGGGGTACTTGCCCCTCCCACAGAAAAGCAGAGAAGGGGTACAGACACGGAGAGAAGGGGTTGGGGTACTTGTCCCTCCCGCAGAAAAGCGGGACTTGTCACTAAGGGTGAAGGACCAAGGCAGGCGTCCCTGGGTGGTCTGACACCTTTGAAACGTGGGTGAATAATGAGAGAGAGAGGCGTCCCTGCAATGATTAAACACCAAGGGAAGGCTGCCTTCCCTGTCCATGACCACCACCAAAGTTTTGGGTCCATGGATAAAACGTGTCTCCTTTGTCTCTACCAGAAAATGAAAGGAACTGAAATTAAGAGAAGGGAGAGATTGAAGACTGGAAAGGAGAAAGTGGTTGACAGACAGAGAGGTTGCAGAAGAGAGTAAGAAGAGGCCACTTGCCCGATTTAAAACTGGTGAGATGTTCCTTGGGCTGGTGGGTCTGAGGACCTGAGGTTGTAGGTGGATCTTTTCATGCAGCAAAGAACAGGAGGACATGGGATTGATCTCCCAAGGGAGGTCCCCCGATCCAAGTCACAGCACCAAATTTCATACACGTCCATGTGAAGAGACCACCAAACAGGCTTTGTGTGAGCAACATGGCTGTTTATTTCACCTGGGTGCAGGCGGACTGAGTCTGAAAGAGAGTCAGTGAAGGGAGATGGGGTGGGGCCGTTTTATAGGATTTGGGTAGGCAAAGGAAAATTACAGTCAAAGGGGGGTTGTTCTCTGGTGGGCACAGTGGGGGTCACAGTTACTCAGTGGGGGAGGTTTCGAGCCAGGATGAACAAGGAGAAGGAATTTCACAAGACAATGTCATCAGTTAAGGCAGGAACAGGCCATTTTCACTTCTTTTGTGGTGGAATGTCATCAGTTAAGGCAGGAACCGGCCATCTGGATGTGTATGTGCAGGTCACAGGGGATATGGTGGCTTAGCTTGGGCTCAGAGGCCTGACACCCAGGGCAGGCTGGCTCAGCCCCTTTGACTTCAGATTTCAGGGAAGGCCAGGGAGCTGGATTGGGTGCCTGAATTTTCTGAGAATTATGTTTCCGAGAAGATTTTGAAACCTAAACAGGAATACTTTACACACAGGTCATCAAGCAGGAACTGGGAAGTTCCGAAGCTGCCCTCCTTCATGCCACCTCCTCCCTTCAGAGGCCAAGGGCTGCCAAGCTGTCTCCCACACACCTCAGTGAAAAGTCCCTGGCTCTCCTCCCAGCCACCTCGCTGTGACTTTGTGAGGTGTGAGAAGGAGGAAGGGGATCTACGTTCTGGATGAACCTTCCTTCCTCCTTGCCGAGTAATAGTTTAGGCCCCTGTGTCTGCTGGGCCTCAGACCTTCTCAGAGCCCAGGGCCCACTGTGGCTCCTGCAAGCTGCCTGGGAATTCCACGGAGGCTGACGGGCTGCCTGTCTTATTCCCAGTCTGCTGCAACCCCTTTCCTAAGCTTGGGTGGCTGAAAACAACAGAAATTCATCCTCTCACAGTTCTGGAGGCCAGAGACTGAATGCAAGTGTTGGCAGGGCTGTGCTGCCTTTGAAGGTTCTAGGGCAGAATCCTTCCTGGCCTTTTCCAGTTTTGGGTGGTGGCCGGCAACGCTCAGCATTCCTTGGCTTCAGATGCATCATTCCAGCTGCACACGGCTGTCTTCCCTCTGTGTCTCTTCTTTTCTTCTTATAAGGACACCAGTCACATGGTGTGAAGGGCCCACCTTACTCCAGTAGGTCGCCAAGTTAATTCGTTACATCTGCAACCACCCTATTTCCAAATGTCACATTCTGAGGTTCCTGATTGAAGGGCTGGGTTGCCCCTCCACACCTGTGGGCGTTTCTAGTCAGGTGGAAGGGGAGACTTGGAAAAGAAAGAGACACAGAGACAGTATAGAGAAAGAAAATAGGGCCCAGGGGACGGGCGTTCAGCATATGGAGGACCCCTGCTGGCACCGGCCTCTGAGTTCCCTTAGTATTTATTGATCATTATCAGGCATTTCCCAGAGAGGTGGATTTGGCAGGACAATAGGGTAATAGCAGAGAGAAGGTCAGTAAGAAAACACGTGAACAAAGGTCTCTACATCTTAAACAAGGTAAAGAATTAAGTGCTGTGCTTTTGATGTGCATACACATAAACATCTTAATCCATTAAAGAGCAGTATTGCTGCCAGCATGTCCCACCTCCAGCCCCAAGGTGGTTTTCCCTTATCTCAGTAGATGGAATATACAATCGGGCTTGACACCGAGACATTCCATTGCCCAGGGACAAGCAGGAGACAGATGCCTTCCTCTTATCTCAACTGCAAAGAGGCTTTCCTCTTTCACTAATCCTCCTCAGCACAGACCCTTTACGCTTGTCGGGCTGGGGGATGGTCAGGTCTTTACCTGCCCACGAGGCCATATCTCAGGCTATCCCATGGGGAGAAACCTTGGACAATACCTGGCTTTCCCAGGCAGAGGTCCCTGTGGCCTTCCGCAGTGTTTTGCGTCTCTGAGTACTTGAGATTAGGGAGTGGTGATGACTCTTAACAAGCATGCTGCCTTCAAGCATTTGTTTAACAAAGCACACCCTGCACAGCCCTTTATCCATTTAACCCTGAGTTGACACAGCAGGTGTCTCAGGGAGCACAGGGTTGGGGGTAGGGTTACAGATTAACAGCATCTCAAGGCAGAAGAATTTTTCTTAGTACAGGACAAAATGGAGTCTCTTATGTCTACTTTCTACACAGATGCAGTAACAATCTGATTTCTCTTTCTTTTCCCCACACTGATAAATGTGAATTTGAAGGGACGCCATTCAACCCACAGCAGAGCCCCACCATCACCTCTCTGCACAGGGCACCCTGCCTGTCTTTCCTCTCTAGCACCAAGACAGAGCCAAGAGTGATTTCTTGAAATGAAACTGCATCGTCTCATCCCAATAAGGCATGGCCTCACTAGTGGGAGATGAGCAAATGAAAGCCTCCCTCAGGATGGGCATCCACCCATCCAGGGGACTCTCACCCCGATTTTTTTTTCCTGGTTCATAAAGGTGCTTCAGGACTTCTTGGCTCCTGGCCAACACCTTAGTGCTTCCTGAAGGGGAAAGAGGCCTCCAAACCATTCACTGGGCCATCCCAGACCGAGGTTTCTGACCCAGACATTGAAACAAGAGGAGTTCCGTTATCCCCCTTGCAGGGCATGTGACAGGGGCATGGCTCGATTCTCAGTACCCTGCTGCTCAAACCCCTAGAGGGAGCGTGCAGACAAGCAGGTCGTTGGGAGCGTTTCTGGGCTCCAACCCCACAGCAGCGTGTGGAATTGGGTGTTTACAGCTCCCGAAGCCCCAGTGGGCAGGTGTTACAGTGGTCTTCTTCAGTTTTGCCATCTGCAGGTGGCTCGTGTTAATTAGCTCAATGAGGCTCTCTGCCTTATCACAAAGACAGGAGGGCTTTCTGTATCCCGGGTTCTTGCCCTAGTGTACTTGAAAAATCAGATCGCAAGTGGACTTGGAGAATGAACGCAAGATTGTATTGAGTGGAGGAGGTGGCTCTCAGATGGATGGGGAGCCAGAAGGGGGGTGGAGTGGGAAGGTGGTCTTCCCCTAGAGTCAGGCTGCCCAGCAGCCAGACTCTCCTCCGACCGCCCCTGACTGAATTCCACATCACCCTGCTCTCAAAAGCCTGCCAACATCTGCTGATGTCTGTCGGTGTGCTCTTCTGCTTCTCTGCTCCTCTCGACGTCCAGCCACTTGTGTCTGTGCCCACTAGGGTCTGAGTTTTTTATGGGCACAGAATGGGGGTCATAGCAGGCTAGAGTAGTCTTGGAAAATGCAACATTTGGACATGAAAACAGGAGTGCCTGTTCTCACTAAGGTCCAAGGGCACAAGCCCGAGGGCAGAGCCCTCGCCAGGGACCCCACCCTTCTCTACCCAGCACTCCCCTGCCCCGCTTCCATATCAACATGAAAGCTGACATTGGCTCCTGTGCCCCACCTCTGGGCCTGGTTTGGTGACCTCTGCACCAGAGCTGCTAGGGAGGCCCCATCCCACATGTTGTTAACAGCCCTTCCCCAGGGGAACCAACATCCTCCTGTCCCCAAACCCAAGGAGGAGTGGTGGGTGCCTGAGCCTCTTGTAACCCGACTGAATATTTTCCAGGTTACCTAACCAAACTCCTGCAAAACCACACCACCTCTGCCTGTGATGGGGACTATTTGAATCTACAGTGCCCTCGGCATTCTACGATAAGTGTTTAATCGGCATTTTATGGGCAAGATTACCAAGTGTGTAGTTCCCAGAAGCCTGCCTCCCAGAGGGAAGACAGCTTAACCTGTGTGGCACCCACCACCTTCCAGGTATTGCCTTTTATAGACACCTTAAGATGATACAGTTTCAACAGACACTCTTTCTCTCTCTCTGGGTATAAATATATTTGTGATTATATAGTTCAATCCAAGCAAAACTGATCCATGAAAAATCCCATCTTATACAGATCACCAGTTTTGCAGGTGAGCTATTATTTGCTTCTGAAAGGATTTGTTACCCAACAAAACTAAATAGAATTCCTACCTATTGTAGAGACCCCTTTGTACACTTCAATATGAATTTATTTGTAGGTTAAACTTTACTTCAGTATAGCAAAGTACAACCAGGATAGTTTCCAACCTCCAGGCCCATATCTCCCATAAATACTCCTGTAGAAAGGGAAGGTGGGTTCCTTAAAGGAAACCACAAGTATCTCTTTGAGGCACACATCTGAACTCATGACCAACTTCTTAGAAAATGTACTCAAAGGTCCAGGTGCGATGGCTCATGCCTGTAATCCCAGCACTTTGGGAGGCCAAGGCTGGTGGATCACGAGGTCAGGAGATCGAGACCATCCTGGCTAACACGGTGAAACCCTGTCTCTACTAAAAATACAAAAAATTAGCCAGGTGAGTTGGTGGGCGCCTGTAGTCCCAGCTACTCCAGAGGCTGAGGCAGGAGAATGGCATGAACACGGGAGGTGGAGCTTGCAGTGAGCCGAGATCATGCCACTGCACTCCAGCCTGGGCTACAGAGTGAGACTCCATCTCAAAAAAAAAAAAAAAAAAAAATGAAATCATTATTAAACATTTTTACTAATTAAGTGGTTTTGGAGTACATTCTTTAAAAAAAAACAATTATGTTTTCTTCAACAGTGCACACAAAATGCCAACCCTGTATGACATTGCAAAGAAAGATTTTACCATGATAAGCAGATTAAACAAACAAACAAACTTTTCCTTGAATTCTTTGGGAACAAAGTACAACCTGGTCCAAATCATCCTAACCTAGAATGCACCATCAGCTTGACAGTCAGTTGTTCCTGGATTTACCAGATTTGGGGCAGACGTTTCATGCTTCTCTAAAGAGGGATTCTTAACTGACACCGTGCCTTGTTTTTGTCCTTTTCCTAGTAAAGGAAATGATTTGATTTGGTATCATATCGTCTTTCTTGCTTTTTTCTTTTTTTAATTAGAGACGAGGCCTTGCTATATTTCCCAGACTGGTCTCCAACTTCCAGGCTCAAGCAATCCTCCTGCCTCAGCCTCCCTCCCAAAATGCTGGGATTACGGGTATGAGCCACTGTGCCTGGCCTCTTTCTTGTCTTTTAAACAAATAAATGTAAGCTGGGCATGGTGTGCATTCATATATTCCCAGGTACTTGAGCAGCTGAGGTGAGAGGATCCCTTGAGACTAGGTTTGAGCCCAAGAGTTCAAGGATGCAGTGAGCTATGATTGCACCACTGCACTCTAGCCTGTGTAACAGAGTGAAACCCTGTGTCTAAAAAACCAAACTAATGCCGGGCACGGTGGCTCACGCCTGTAATCTCAGCACTTTCGGAGGCTGAGGCAGGTGGATCACGAGGTCAGGAGATCGAGACCATCCTGGCTGACATGGTGAAACCCCGTCTCTACTAAAAATGCAAAAAAATTAACCGGGTGTTTTGGCACATGCCTGTAATCCCAGCTACTTGGGAGGCTGAGGCAGGAGAATTGCTTGAACATGGGAGGCGGAGGTTGCGGTGAGCCGAGATCGTGCCATTGCACTCCAGCCTGGGCAACAAGAGTGAAACTCCATCTCAAAAAAAACAAAAAATAAACAAAAACAAAACTAAGCTAAACTAACGTATAAATAATTCATACACACAAGGGGATGCCAGTTGTGGGGCTGGAGGTGAGGTTTAACTGGGCTCTCTCCAGAGAGAGAAAGAAGCTTAATGCTTCTTTCAAGTAATTTCTGGTCTGTCTTTACCTATGTGGATCCCAAGCCAACATTTGAGAAAAGGCTCCCTTCAGTGAAGGAATGTGTGACCTTAAGTGGTGAGCGAGAGAAACTTCCTTTCTAGCCAGGCCCTTCCTGGGACCTAACTCCATGCGTCTGCCTCCTTAACGCCAGTACGTCTCGTCCATTTGCCCCTTAGTATAATTCCCAGGGTCTTTGTACTTGTCAACAGGTTACTTCCCACCCGCTTCCTGCAGAGGGCTTTGTTTTCTGGAGTCAGAGAGAGCATGAGCTCACAGGGCCATCCCCACTGCCGCCTTCTCAGGGTGCAGCCCCAGGGAAATGAGCAGTGGACTTGGACAGAGCTCATCAATTCCTTCTGGGGGAAGCTGATGGTGCCTTCAATTTTTGTTTCTGCTTCAGATGAATTAAAAAAAAAAAAAACCGTGTGTGAAGACCAGGAGCTGAAACTGCACTGCCATGAATCCAAGTTCCTCAACATCTACTCTGCGACCTATGGCAAGAGTACCCAGGAAAGGGACATCTGCTCCTCTGAGGCAGAGCGGCTCCCCCCTTTTCGGTACGTCCTTTTGTGTGTATATTACCCAGGGTTGTCTAGAGGGACAGAACTAATAGGCTATATGATTGTGGAAGTCAATACTTAATAACACAATCACAATCTTATGATCATGTAAGTTAATACTTAATAAACTCCCATATGTGTGTGAGTGTGTGTGTGTGTGTGTGTGTGTGTGTGTGTGTGTATAAATGCTTGTAAAGAGTAATCAGCCAAAAATAAATAAGTAAAAGAACAAGAACTGGCCGGGCACAGTGGTTCACGCCTATTATCCTGTCACTTTAGGAAGCCGAGGTGGGTGGATCACGCGGTCAGGAGTTCAAGACCAGCCTGACCAACATGGTGAAACCCCACCTCTACTGAAAATACAAAATTATCTGGGCATGGTGGCGCATTGCTGTAATCCCAGCTACTTGGGAGGCTGTGACAAGGATGATCACTTGAACCTGGTAGACGGAGTTGGCAGTGAGCTGAGATCTCACCACTGCACTCAGCTTGGGTGAGAAGGGTGAAACTCTGTCTCAAAAAAAAAAAAAAAGACACGGTCCTGTTTTCATGGGATGAACAGTTGAGGGAGAAAGGCAAGCATTAACCAAATAGCCAGACACATCATCATGCCCTATTGTGACAAATGCTATTTTAGAAAAGGGAAGACTATAGCAGTGGAGGGGGCCTAATTTAGCTTTGGGGTGGTGGTTTAAGTCTTCCAAAGAGAACCATCCTGTAGGGTGAACACTGGGGTGTGCACACTAGCTGCACGCTGGGGGCTGAGACGCTGAGGTTGCTGAGTGGGAGAGGAAAGGTGTTGATAAGGAGGAAGATTTCCCTGGTTTCAACTGCTGAGAACAGGGTCCTGCACACAGTAGGAGCTCCATGAAGAGTGGTCCCTAGTGTTTTCACCAACATATCTGAAGTGGAGCAGGACGGTGATCAATCACACCCCAGTCCCCGACCTCATTCTGAACCAATTTGAAACAAGGAGATGCAAAAATCTGACAACTGTGTTGACAAAGGTGATTTTAAAGGTCCTAAAAGATTCTCTGGATATCAGAGCCAATTTCACATAGTAGAGGGGCACATTCCCTGCCGTGGCCTGTGTCATACACAGCCAATTTAACCTTTTCACTGCCTGGTTATTCTGCAAAGTGCATCCGAGAATGCCCTTCATCTCTGAGCTCCTCTTCAAAATTCTGATTCCTCCTCAAACTGTAAAGCCTCTGGCATTTGCCAAGAGCCAAGGCCCTCCTGAAGCCACAGTTTGAGAACAAGCCAAGAGGCAGACATGAGAAAGAAGTACCACTCCTGGCAGGGAGAGCTGACACTTCCCAGGCTACTGCATCCTTCTCGGGGCCCAGAAATGAATGAGAGGTAATTAAAGCAGAAAGCATTTTGCAGCAGCTCAGCTCAGGTCTCCAAAGCTGCCATGGTCCCAGGATCAGTGGTGTGCCCTGAGGACAGCCAAGGGACAATCCCTTGAGGCCCTAGAAATCATCAGCCACCTCCAGCAACTTCACGGGGCCTCCCTGGGAAGTCTCCCTTGCTGCTGATGGGCACGAAGGCACCAGGGCCTCCTGTACATGGAAAACTCACAATCTAGGAATGCCCTGTGGTTGTTGATCCTGGGACATCCCCAGAAGAATTTAGTTAAGCCCTCCGAGAAAGGAAACAAGGTTTTCTTGCTGCTGAAGATGTCTCACTCGTTTTTTTTTAAAAAGCAGTGCAATTGAATTTGCAGTTTGTTTTCGCTTTCTTTCCATTTCCTGTTGCTACTTCTCCAAGATCTCAGCTGAGCTGAGGAACAAAGAAAAATAAGCAATTTTGTGCAGCAGGGATATTCGGTTTCCACTCCCTTCTCCCAGCCTGTGGCAGTGTGCTTGGCCTGCAGAATTCTTGCTCTGCCCTCTGTTTCAGCGGGTGCTGTCATGTGCCAGCTGCTTTGCCTGGGGATTCTGACATCCAGGGCTTATTCTTAGCATCAGTTCAGCAGAGTCTTAAACCACCTTCAAAGGAGTCGGTCACGCTGCCATCCTCTCTGCATCTTTCTGTAGTCATTTCTGATGATATTTAGCAAATCACTTTAGCACAGAGTCTTCGAATTCTTTCCAGATTTACGATGGAAACACAGAGGCAAAGAGCTTGGGGTAGAAAGCAGAAGAGCAGGTGCTGGGAGAGTTTGGTGGTGGATTTTGAGTTGGTCAATCATTTTGCTTTACTAAGTCCAGGGAAGCTCATCTTCAGAGTTAACCGCTATATATATATATACATATATATATATTTTTTTTGAGATGGAGTCTTGCTCTGTCACCCAGGCTGGAGTGCAGTGGCACACTCTCAGCTCACTGCAACCTCCACTTCCTGGGTTCAAGTGAGCACGTCTGGCTGATTTTTGTATTTTTTAGTAGAGATGGGGTTTCACCATGTTGGCCAGGCTGGTCTTGAACTCCTGACTCAAGTGATCCACCTGCCTCAGCCTCCCAAATTGCTAGGATTACAGGCATGAGCCACCGTGCCTGGCCCAGAGTTAACCACTCTATTGAGGTATTGTTTATTTTTCTTAAAAGTCTATTACAAGGGAATAAAATTCAATGATTTTTAGTAAATTTAGAGTTGTGCAACCATCACTACCCTCCAGTTTTAAAACATTTTCACAATCCCCCAAGCTCCCTTGTGCCCATTTGCCATCACTGCCCCATTCCCAACCCCCCGGTCCCAGATAACCACACATCTACTTTCTCTCTAGATTTGCCTTTTCTGAATATTTCATACAAATGGAATTATGCAATGGATGGTTTTGTGTGTGTGTGCACGGCTGACTTCTTTAACTGAATGTAATGTTTCAGAGGTTCATCCATGTTGTAGCATGTATCATATCAGTACTTCACTTTTTATTTTTTTGGAGTTGAAATCTCACGCTGTCACCCAGGCTGGAATGCAGTGGTGCGATCTTCGCTCACTGCAACCTCTGCCTCCCAGGTTCAAGCAATTCTCCCTGCCTCAGCCTCCCAAGTAGCTGGGATTACAGCCTTGTGCCACCAAGCCCAGCTAACTTTGTATTTTTACTACAGATGGGCTTTCAAATATCTTGGCCAGGTTGGTCTCAAACTCCAAACTCCTGACCTCAAGTAATCTGTCCTCCTCGACCTCCAAAAGTGCTGGGATTACAGGTGTAAGCCACCATGCCGAGCCTTCATTCCTTTTTATTACTGAGGTATATTCTGCTGGATGGATATATCATATCTTGTTTTTATTCTCCATTTTTTAAATATTGCAAGATGGGCCCAAAACCACCTCTCTGGAGCATTTGATGATCACGTGGATACCATTGGGTTGTGTGTATGTATGTGTATCTAACAGGGAGAGTGAGTGACTCTTGCACTGATTTGGAAAGTGATTTTAAAATCTTATCTACATTGCATTTAAACATACATTAAGAGTCCACATTTTAAAAATATACCACATATTTAAAATATTTCTTTTTGGCTTTTAGTTCCCAAGAACATACTGACAGTGATTGACCCAGCCATTGCTAATCTAAACCTTCTTTGAAGCAGAAAGATGGTGAATATGGTAATTTTTATGGCTTACTACCAGAATTTCTCTTTAAGTAAAGGTAAACAGCCCCTGGGTGACCACAGTTGGGCACACGTTGATTAGAATGGAAGGGGTTGTCAGGAGGTGTGTTTGAGTACCAGTCCTGGTGATGATAGTGCTTTGGCCAATAGTTGCAGTGAACACCATTTTATTTTGTTTTGACTTTTTTAACATCAGAAGTAGGATAAACCTCCCCTTCATTCTCCTCTCACTTCCTAAAAGGAAAATCACTTTGAAAAGACACCTGCTCAGAAATAAATTTGGGCTTCCTGGGTTACACAATGAGCTTTTGCAAAGCTCAGCCCGTTGGAACCGACGTAGGTGGCAGTGCCGGCTAGGACCTGAGGGCCTCTGTACCTCTGTACACACCACCTTCCTCCTTAGTTTCCTTCCTTCCTTCTTTCCTTTCTTTCTTCCTTCCTTCCTTTCCTTTGCTTCGAGTTTCACTCTTGTTGCCCAGGGCCAGCTAGGACCTGAGGGCCTCAGTACCTCTGTACACTCCACCTTCCTCCTGAGTTTCCTTCGTCCCTTCCTTCCTCCCTTTCTCCCTACCTCCCTACCTCCCTCCCTCCCTCCCTCTCTCTCTCTCTCCCTCTTTTCTTCCTTCCTTCCTTCTTCTCCTTCTTCCTCTTCTTTCTTTCTCTCTCTCTTTTTTCTTTTTCTCTTTCTGTCTCTTTCTTTCCCTCCCTCCCTCTCTGTCTCTCTCTTTCTTTCTCTCTCTCTTTCTTTCTTTCTTTCTTCCTTCCTTTCTTCTTTTTCTTTAGAGTTTTGCTTTTTCTCACCCAGGCTGGAGTGCAGTGGTGCAATCTCCACTCAATGCAACTTCTGCTTCCAGGTTCAAGTGATTCTCCTGCCTCAGCCTCCCGAGTAGCTGGGATTATAGGTGTCCACCACCACACCTTGCTAATTTTTGTGTTTTTAGAAGAGACGGGGTTTTACCATGTTAGTCAGGCTGGTCTCGAACTCCTGATCTCAGGAGTTGCCCTCACCTCAGCCTCCCAAAGTGCTGGGATTACAGGTGTGAACCACTGCACCCGGCCCCTCCTTAGTTTTCACTTGGCTTTTGTAAATGAGGTGGATGGGTTTTGCTGGGGGGGTTGACGGGATTGAGCATTTGGATTTTCTTATCAAATCCAGAATGGAATTCAAACCCATGGGGTCCCTAATAGAAATTGCAGAGATCCAGTAGAGCATCTAAGATGTTAGGCTTTGGTGAGAGTTTTGTCTTGTGTTACCTTTATTGTATGTATTAGGTCTTTCCCCCCTGAGTATAAAAGTAAAGTATGTTTGATACGAAAACATATGAAAGCACCCCTAGTCCAAAAGCTCAGAGAGAACTATGGTAATGTTCTTCTGAGTCCTTCTAGCTGGCCGCCTTGGCTTTCTGGCAGGCTCTGTGTTCCTTAGCTCCACTTCTCTTTCTTTAAAAAAAAAAAATTAACTTAGTAATTAACTATTATTATTATTTTTCTAAAGATAGGGCTTTGCCAAGTTGCCCTGGCTGGTCTTGAACTCCCAGGCTCAAGCGATCCACCCACTTCATCCTCTAAAGGTGCTGGGATTACAGGCATAAGCCACCACACCCAGCCTCCTCTTATTTTTCTAACAGGGTTCCCACCCGATCCATAAACAGCCTGGTCCCACTGCAGTGGGGACCTGAGAGCCAGAGCTGTGCCATCTCTCCTCAAAGGCATCTGTCCTGTCTGACATGGCTAGGAGTCCCCCAATCCATCACCAGGCTACCCTGTCACAGGCTTGCTAAGCTCCATCCAGCAGTGTAACCAGGATCTAAAAGCGGATTTGCCTCACATTTTGCTGTTGTTTCCAAAAAAAAGTAGCCCAATACCACCTCCCTCTGTAACGGAGGATTGTTTTATCTCTGGCCACACAGCGGACAGCAACTCCATGCTTAACATGAGATATTATTGGCCAGGGGCGGTGGCTCATGCCTGTTATCCCAGCACTTTGGGAGGCCGAGGCAGGCAGATCACCTGAGGTCAGGAGTTCGAGACCAACCTGGCCAAAGTGGTGAAGCCCCATCTCTAATAAAAATACAAAAATTTGCTGGTCATTGTAGCACGTGCCTGTAATCCCAGCTACTCAGGAAGCTGAGGCAGGAGAATCGCTTGAACCCAGGAGATAGAGGTTGCAGTGAGCCGAGATCGCACCATTGCACTCCAGCCTGGGCAACAAGAGTGAAACTCCATCTCAAAAATAAATAAATAAATAATTAAAATAAAATAAAGTGAGATGTTATTAAGCCCCCAAGGGGCGTGATGAATGTCACTGTCTTTAGGATGGGAAAATCCATTTGTTCCCTTCCGCAGTGGAGTGGAAGACAAGCACCTGAAGTTGGAACCAACACTTAAAACAATCTCTAATCCTTTTTGTACTTTAATATTTTTGGGGACTGCTTACTATTTAATAAGTGCTCTTCCTGGGTTAATCTTCTATAATTTAGCCAGAGGCCCATTTGTTTGATTTCTGTGATGTTTAATTATTCTGGCGGTCCCTGGGGTAGGAACAGCAGAGGTCTCTTAGAATAGGCATACTATGAACAGCTGTGGTTAATTGGTTTTGCATTTTTCATGAAACAGGTATAAACTTCGACCCAATTGAATCGAAGGTTCTGAGGAAAGATGGAATTCTTGTTAGCAACTCTCTGGCCACCTTTGCTTACATTAGAGTTAGGTCAATGAATCAAAGTTTCCTAGAATGCTGATGGATTTACTAAAATCTTGTTAATAAATGTGCTGTGCAATTATAACACTCAGATAACTAAAGGACAATGACTTCAAGTTTGACATGCCAACCACCGCTTCTCAGATTCAGAAACACAGAGGCCTGAGTTCAGGCACAGTCGCAACCAGGCAGTCAGCAAGAGAACCATATAAACAGACAAAGTCACACTATTTAGGAGTTGAGCTCCACAGATATTGTTCGCTTTTGAAAAGTAGAAACCCGAGGAATGCATTTCCCAGCTCTAAAATTTGGGAAGGAACTGGGATTATTGAATTCCAACACTGGCTGGAAGAAAAATGAGCCAGAAGGTCACTTAGTAAACAAGACAGATGATACCCCAGGAGACAGAACCACTTTCTGGGTCATGGGAGTTATTCCTCATGGTTGCCAAGATTTCCCTTGTTAGTCTTCCCCACGAGGATCAATCAGACTCAGCCCTCATGAATTAGCAGAGCCAAAAGGCTTATACCAAGGCCTGCCACACAGCGGGGACCTCATCACTGAGGGGAAGGTATGTACAATTTTTCCTCACCACCCGCTCTGCTTATCTTAAGATAGAATGCATTTTGGAATGTCATCTGCAAGTTTCAGCAATGCCTGCCTATGTTCAGAGAGACCAAAACCAGAGACCTTCAGTAAAATACATGTTAATATAACACATAACAGTATTACTATTCAAGGCCTGCAAAGATGGGGCTATTCGGGGTAAGCCTGTCTCAGGAAAATAGAGGCTTAGGGAATGTATTTGTCTGTTCTCATGCTGCTAATAAAGACATACCTGAGGCTGGGTAATTTATAAAGGAAAGAGGTTGAATGGACTCACAGCTCCACATGGTTAAGGAGGCCTCACAGTCTCGGTGGAAGGTGAATGAGGAGCAAAGTCACGTCTTAGTAGCAGGAAAGAGAGCTTGTGCAGGGGAACTCCCCTTTATAAAACCATCAGATCTCGTGAGACTTATTCACTATCATGAGAACAGCATGGGAAAGACCCACCCAATGATTCAATTACCTCCTACCACGTCCCTCCATGACACATGCGGATTAGGGGAGCTACAATTCAAGATGAGATTTGGGTGGGGACACAGCCAAACCATATCAGGGAATGATCTCAATACGTGAGATGCAGAGTTCAGTCTCGGGGTCCGCTGCTGTTCTATTCTCCTCCTGCATTAGGATTCCTCCTGTGTGTGTGTGTTGTGTGGTTGTTGGTTTCTTCTGCGAGTCCTCTCTTTTCTAGCCACCTTCTCATTTTCATGTCTTGCTGTTCCTGATCATTGCCAATGTTAAGAACCGTAAGGATTTTTCTTGGCAGAAATATCCCCATATTTACAAAGACCCCAGGGAGCTTCTTGGAGAAAAGCCGTCATGAAAATCCTCCAGACAGAGAACAACAATTGAAGGGGAATGAGACCGACATTGTGCTCAGTGAGCTGTGGCCGTGCTGTGTGCTTTACCCCAACTACCTTGTCGGTTCCTCTCAACAACTGCCTCAGCCAGCCCAGCTGCCATAACAAAGTTCCCGTGACTGGATGGCCTAAATAACAGACATTGATTTTCTCAGTGTTCTGGAGGTCAGAAGTTCAGGATCAAAGTATCCACCGATGACTTTCTGGTAAGGGCTGTCTTCCTGGCTTGCAGACAGCAGCCTTCTTGCTTGTCCTCACATGACAGAGAGGGGGAAGAGACAGAGACAGAGACATCTCTTCTTTTTATAAAACCACCAATCCTATCACATTAGGATTCCACCCTTATGACTTCCTTTAACCTTAATTAGCTCCTAATGAGTGAATTGGGGGGAACACAATTCAGTCCATAGCAACAACCCTGAGAGATGGGACTCTGGTCCCCTGTTCTGCACTTGAAGCCAGTGGTCAGAGGAGTTGAGTCATTTGCCTGAGGACACCATGGACAACGGCAGGGCCAGGATTCAGGCTCAGCTAATATAAGGCTTGCACTCCAGCTACTCTGAATTTTGAGGGATGCAACCACCTCCCCACTCTGATCCTGAGTTGTCTAAATTAGCTTTCCTCCATCCCTTTCTATCCTTTTATGTGATTGTCATTCCCAGAAACCACAGGATGGAGATATTCGTTTAGTGACTGTCTCTGCTGCCAGTGGCTCAGCTCCACAGGGGCAGGTGCTTTGTCATCTTATTTCATGTGGTGTCCCTGCATCTAGGATGCGGTGCTGGTACAGTACAGGTGCAGTCAGTAGTTAAGGAACAACTGAATGATGACTGCTGATCTGGACTTATGAGTTTTTTCCTGTGCCTTATTGTCAACCAATATTTGCTATTTATAAGATGTCAGGTTTTTTTGTTTAAATGTGAGGAGTCGATGAGCTGTTATTTGGTTTTATTGAGGGGTGTTTTGGGACATTTATCTCAGCAAACCATTGCCACGCCTCCATATCATGTCCAAGAGAAAGTCTCTAAATGCACTGTGTTGGATGTTAGCTAAATGAAATCACCACAAGAAGTTCGTGACTCAAATCACAGAGGCTCACAAAGCCCTAGTAGAACGGGCGACTCTGGGCTTGCCTGTGGGTTTTCTTGGTGTGTCTGTATCGCTGTCTGGGTGGCCACTCTAGAGGTGAGAAGCATGCAGCGCACGCTCGGGTGTCTGCAGGCCAGTGTGCCACGGAGGTACATGTGGACATCAGGCTGGGCCATTTGGACCTAAACAGGCAGTGGCCACCAGCCAGCGTCACACAGTGCTGAGCTCCATCCTCAATGCTGCTGGAGAGAGGTGCCCAGACAACTCTCAGTCGCATCCCCGGCCCCACTGTGGGGATGTGACCCACGGGATGAGTTGGGGTCTCTAGGCACCCCAAAAGCAGGAGCAGCTGGGAGCCAAGAGTGTGAGCAGCGCAGTTTCCAGCCCAAGCCACCCAAATAGGTGGCAAATCGAGTGAATCCAAAAGTGCATTTCCCAGGTCAGGCTGCAAGTAGCTTTGACACCGTAGTGCAGTCCAGTGTACACGGGGACAAAGAGATGAGAAACCAAAATCGAGAGGTTTGTCACCTGATATTAAAGCACAGAGGTTGGCAGAAGGGAGAGGGAGATGAACAAGGGTCCCTGGTGAAGTGTCTCCTGGGGTCATATGAATAATCTGTGAGATGGTTTCCCCAACATTCAAAAAGCTTCTCAGGCATGTTTGAATTTACTGTCATTTCAATAATACAGACTACTCCCGGAATTCATTCTAGAATCAAGATCACGAGTCTGAGGAAGCTCATAGAAAAAAATTGGAAATTAGAGAAATGGAAAAGGAGTGGTGTGTGCGTGTGTGTGCGTGTGTGTGCACGTGTGCACGTGTGCATGTGTGTGCGCGTGTGTGCATGTGTATGCGTGTGCACGTGTGCATGTACATGTGTGTGCATATGTGTGAGCGTGTGTGCATGTGGATGTGTGCATGTGTGTGCCTCTGTGTGTGCATGTTTGTATCTGTGTGCATGTGTCTGTGCATGTGTGTGCAACTGTGTGTGTGTATGTGTGCATGTGCGTTCACGTGTTTTTTGCATCTGTATGTGTGTGCATGTGTGAGTACATGTGTGTACATGCATATCTGCGTGTGCATGTTTGCATGTGTGTGTCTGTATGTGCATGCATGGGTACCTGTGTGCATGTGTGTATGTGTGTGTGCATGTGTGTGTGTGCATGTGTGTGTGCATGTGTGTGTTCATGTGTGTCTGCATGTGCGTGTGTTTGCATGTGTGTGCATGCATGTGTATCCCTGGGCATGTGTATCTGTGTGTGCATGTATTTGTGTGCATGTGTGTGCATGTGTCTATGTGCATGTGTGTGTGCCTTCGTGTGTTTGTGTGCATGTGTGTATCTGTGTGTGCATGTGTGTGTATGTGTGTGTGCATGTGTGTGCCTGTATGTATATCTGTATGTGTGTTTGTGTGTGTGCGTGTATCTGTATGTGTGCTTGCATGTGTGTGGGGGTGCATGTGTGCATGCATGTGTGTGCATTCATATGTGCGTGTGTATCTGTGTGTGTAAGTGTGTGTTGGAAGTTCTTAGCAAGGCAGTGTAATAGCTAGCTCGGCACGAACCATTGTCCCCTGGCAGATTGTGCCCAAGGAGACTTACGTATTTAGATAGTCTTGCATGAGAATATGACCTCTCCTATTCCACCGAATTACTGTTTCATTGACATCTGGCTTTGGGTGTTTACCTCATATGTGCCTGCAGGCATGCCTTTTGTGGCCTAATGTTTCCGTCCCTGCCCCTGCCCCCTTGGGACAGTGACAGATATGTCATCAGCCTCTGGCAGGCCCTGCTGTGGGCTTTTGGGGCACAGGGGTAAGGAAGCTGGGCAGAAGGGACAGGCTTGCAGCCTGGGATGTCCTGTGTTGGGAGGCATCATTGTTTCATCAGGGAGGAACTCCAGGGCCACAGACAAGCTCATACGGAAAGAGAAACACAACAACACGCTCCAGAGTCAGAGCTACGAGATTCCCCCACCAGGGAGGACCCCTGGAAATCAGCACCGCCTTGTCACCGAGATGTGGATTCAGATGTGTTCCCACGGTCTCCAATCTCCAGTTCCATGACAGAAGGTTTCTGTCACACCCCTAAGTGCTGTCAGACCAGCGCTCGGTACGCTTTGTGCTTTCTTCTGGACAACCCTCGGGCCCTGACTGCTGCCTTGATCCTCTCAACAGCAATAGGGCCCCGACAGGGGGAACCCTCTCCATGGCCTCTGGGTGTCTTATCTGGACATGAACGAGCTGGAGTATGTGTTTGCCCCAAGTCAGGATCTAAGAGTGGAAAGGAGCCTTAAAGCCCATAGGACCCCCTTCGGAGGCTCCCAAGGGCAGACAACAGCTGATCAAATTAAAGTCATTCACTCCAGCTGGGAATGAACCAAGGCTAAATTTAGAACAATGCCGGCATTAACACAGTGTGAAGATTCTGTTCAATCACAAGGAAAACTTTGTTTTTCCAGAATACAGAATAGGAAAAGGAGACCCAAAAGTATAAAGTAGTCCAAGAGATTCTAGAGAACAGTTGACATTCCCTTAGTGTAAAGCCTGGGACCACGGAGAGAGCCCTGGCCTGAGCTTGGTGTCCCAGCCAAGTGGCGGCTTTGCACAAGTGACTTGACTACAACAAGAGGGGTTGGACCAGCTCATCACTAAGATTCCAGCTGACCAACATCTGGTGAGTTTGCAACTTCAAACTAGTTGATTCAGATGACTAGGAAGCCTCGTTCCCAGGGACTTGCCAAGCATTGCCCATGTTATCCATCTCTGGTGGCTGCATCTCAGCAGAGTTGATGCAGACTTGCCCTAAAGAGTGCTCACTTAGCAGGAGGCAGGCCTAGGCCAAGAAGCACCTGGAGTCTTATGAGAGAGGCTCTCCTGGCAGGAGAACTCAGACACCCACCTCCCAGGAGAAGAGGAGAGAGAAAAAATGGGAACTGATTTTATGGAGCCCCATCCCCAGGGCGCCAAGCCGAGTGCTTAAATCCACGATTCCCTCCCTTTATGCACTCAGCAAATATTTTCATAATGCCCACTCTGTGCCAGAGACGGCACTGGGGATTTGTCAAAGAACAAGACGGTTCCAGCTCCTGCCCTCAGGGAGCTTGCATTCTAGGTGGAGAGAAAGGATGGCACCCACTCAGCGAGTGAGTTAGGATTGTAACTTGGGCTGTGAAGAAGACAATCAAGATACTCTGAGACTAAATGACAGGGGACCTGGCTAGGCTAAGGCAGGGGGACGTATGTAGTAGTGCTGGATAAAGAAGGAGGAAAGAATTTTCCAGGCTAACAGAAGAGCACATGCAGAAACACCAGGGTGCGCAGGCATCTGATGCAACACGAGTGAGGAATGGGAGGCCGGAGCGGGGAGCAGAGAAGAAACGGAAGGTCTCGGGAGTTGAACTTGGGGAGGGTGAAAAGGGCCAAGTCATAGCCAGCCTTCTAGGCTGTGGTCAGGACTTGACTTTTATTAGGTTGGTGCAAAAGTAATTGTGATTTACGCCATTACTTTTTTTTTTTTTTTGTCAGAGTCTGCCTCGGTCACCCAGGTTGGAGTGCAGTGGTGTGATCTTGGATCACTGCAACCTCCACCTCCCAGGTTCAAGCCATTTTCCTATCTCATCCTCCCAAGTAGCTGGGACTACAGGCGCACGCCACCACCCCCAGCTAATTTTAATTTTTGTATTTTCAGAAGAGATGGGGTTTCACCATGTTGCCCAGGCTGATCTCAAACTGCTGACCTGAAGTGATCCACCCGCCTCGGTCTCCCAAACTTCTGGAATTACAGGTGTGAGCCAACATGCCCAGCCAATTTCCGCCATTACTTTTAATGGTGGAAACAGCAATTACTTTTACGCCAACCTAATAGCTTCGGAGACGGAAGAGGTCATCTATACGTTTTAAGTCAGGCAGTGATGTGACCCAACGTGTATTTCTAAAAGGTTATAGAGGCCATGCAGGAAAGATGGTTTACATATGGTCTGTGGTTCCTTTTGCACTACAAAAGCAGAGTTGTTATTTTGACAACAGAGACCATATGGCCCATAAAACCTGCAATAGTTCCTGTCTGGCCATTCACTAGAAAAGGGGGGCAAGAGAGGAGGATGGGGACCAAGTGCCTGCAGGGAAGATGCAGCAGAACAGTGCTTCATCCCTGTTTTTCAGATAATTTCACGAGGTCGAAAGACATCCTAATGAAAGTGAAAGTACAAGGTACTTACCAGGAGATATTCACACCAGACGCCATGTCTCACACCTGCAATCCCAGCTTCACACCAGATGCAATGGCTCACACCTGTAATCCCAGCACTTCGGGAGGCCAAGGCAGTAGGAAGACTTTCAGCCAGGAGTTTAAGACCAGCCCGGGCAACAAAGTCAGACCTGATCTCTACAAAAAAATATAATAAAAAGTTAGCCGGACATGGTAGTACATGCCTGTAGTCCCAGATACTCAGGAGGCTGAGGTGAGAGGATTGTTTGAGCCCAGAAATTCAAGGCCACAGCACGCTATGATTGTGCCACTGCACTCCAGCCTCGGTGACAAAGGGAGACTCTCTCTCTTTCTCTCTCTCTCTCTCTCACACGCTCTCTCTCTCTCTCTATATATATATATACACGTATATATATATATTCGTATATATATATATTCACAAAATATTTGCTGTCAAAGGATTCTCATCAAAAGTCTATAGAAAATATACACGTCCTTGGGCTGGGCACAGTGGCTCACGCCTGTAATCCTACCACTTTGGGAAGTTGAGGCGGGTGGATCACCTGAGGTCAGGAGTTCAAGACCAGCTTGGCCAACATGGCAAACCCCATCTCTACTAAAAACAACAAAATTAGCAGGTATGGTGGCATGCACCTGTAATCTCAGCTGCTCAGGAGGCTGAGGCACAAGAATCGCTCGAACCCGGGAGGCGGAGTTTGCAGTGAGCCCAGATTGTGCCACTGCACTCCAGCCTGTGAGACAGAGTGAGACTCCATGGAAACGCAAAACAAAACAAAATAAAATCAAACCAAAAAAAAAAAACCAAAAACAAACAGGCACTTCTGGCGCAGGCTGCAACATGGATGAACCCTGAGGACATTATCATCAGTGAAATAAATAAATCCAAAAACATAAACACGCCCAGGAGCAGAGGCTCGAACCTCTACCCCAGCAATTTGGGAGGCTGAGGCAGGTGGATCGCTTAAGCTCAGGAGTTCGAGACCAGCCTGGCCAATATAGTGAAAGCTCATCTCTATTAAAAATAAAAAAATTAGCTGGGCGTAGTGGCGCACGCCTGTAATCCCAGCTACTTGGGAGACTGAGACACAAGAATCGCTCGAACCCACGATGTACAGGTTGCAGTGAGCCGAGATCACACCGCTGCACTCCAGCCTGAACGACAGAGAAAGACTCTGTCTCCAAACCAAAAAAATTAAACACGGTATGATTCCACTTATCTATCAAGTGTCTGGAGTCGTTAAACTCATAGAGTTGCAAACTAGAAAGGTGGCCCCCAGGGGTGGGCGAGAGAGAGGAGTGGAGAGCTTGCTAAATGGGTGCAATTTCCATTTTGAAAGATAAAACTGTTCCGGAGACGGTGGCGGTGATGGCTGCTGAACAATGTGAACGTACTTAATGTCATTAAACTGTAAACTGAAAAAGAGTGGAAATTGTAAATGTTCATACTGGCCATTCTATATGAACTAATATATATTCACAATTTTTAATATTTATACGTGGTATATTTGCCCATAATTAAAGATGAAAATTAAAGCAGTTGGATCTTTCAAAAGAAAAGAAAGAAGCGAAGAATACACACCAGCTTTCTCCTGATGAGAGGAAGAGCCCCAAAGCGTCTATGGACACTCACTGTTCTCCTATCCTTCTTGAATTATTATGAGGAAATCCTTAGAGGCTGGGGAACTTGGGCGACTCTGGCTAATGTGGAGCTCTGTGCCTTGAGCTCCCCAGACCACAGAATAGTAAATAGTCTGTGCCTCCAGCCCTGCAGTGTGAGGTTCCAGTCCTGTGGGTTCCACACCTGTCACCTGTATCAGGAGGCTTATGTCTCACCCTGTCTTCTTGCCAGCCTCGAGGACGGAGTCTGAGCCTCCACCGTGCTACACACAGGGAGGACACTGGACCTGTTCTCCGCGGTCATGGCCCAGCAGAGGGGAACGGCAGTTCAGTGAGTGTAGGCAAAAGAAAGAGAGATCAGACTGTTCCTGTGTCTATGTAGAAAGGAAAGACATAAGAGACTTCATTTTGAAAAAGACCTGTATTTTCAACAATTGCTTTCCTGAGATGTTTTTAATGTGTAGCTTTGCCCCAGCCACTTTGACCCAACCTGAAGCTCACAAAAACATGTGTTGTATGAAATCAAGGTTTAAGGGATCTAGGGCTGTGCAGGACGTGCCTTGTTAACAAGATGTTTCCATGAAGTATACTTGGTAGAAATCATCGCCATTCTCTAGTCTCAATAAACCAGGGGCACAATACACTGTGGAAAGCCGCAGGGACCTCTGCCCTTGAAAGCGGCGTGTTGTCCAAGGATTCTCCCCATGTGATAGTCTGAAATGTGGCCTCGTGGGATGAGAAAGACCTGACCGTCCCCGAGCCCTACACCCATAAAGGGTCTGTGCTGAGGTGGATTAGTCAAAGAGGAAAGCCTCTTGCAGTTGAGAGAGAGGAAGGCCACTGTCTCCTGCCTGCCCCTGGGAACTGAATGTCTCGGTATAAAACCCGATCGTACATTTGTTCAATTCTGAGAAGGGGGAAAAACCGCCCTATGGTGGGAGGCGAGACACGTTTGCAGCAATGCTGCCTTGTTATTCTTTACTCCACTGAGATGTTTGGGTGGAGAGAAACATAAATCTGGCTTACGTGCATCTCCAGTCACGGTAGCTTCCCTGGAACTTCCTTATGACATAGATTCTGTTGCTCACATGTTCGTTGCTGACCTTCTCCTTCTTATCACCCTGCCCTCCTACTACATTTTTTTTTTGCTAAAATAATAAAACTAATAATCAATAAAAACTGAGGGAACTCAGAGGCCGGTGCCTCTGCAGATCCTTGGTATGCTGAGCGCCGCTCCCCTGGGCTCACTGTTGTTTCTCTCTACTTTGTCCCTGTGTCTTATTTCTTTCCTCAGTCTCTCATCCCACCCGACTAGAAATACCCACAGGTGTGGAGGGGCAGGCCACCCCTTCAAGTGAGTGCTGAGGGACGGTCCGGAGCCTTGGTTTCCTTCCTCCTCCTCAGCACAAACAGGAGAGTGCGGTGGGCAGATGGGAGGAGACCAATATGCAAACTGTCCGCTCAGCAGACTGTGGAGTTTCTGTTCTTGGTTGTGATGGGGGTCTCAGACATCTTATTCAAAATTTTGCTTTCCTCCCCCACTGGTTGTCCTTTTCATAGACATCTCACCCATGATAGCAGGGAATCAGTCCCTCTAAGCTATTCCCTAAGAACAACAAAAAGATTATGAAGGTGATGATGAGGATAAAGAGGATGACGACAGACACCATGGCATCATGAACCGTTATTGAGGGCTTCCTGAAGGCCAGGCTCTGAGCTCTATGCTCTATGCAGTTTGTTTCATCTCATCTGCGTAGTCTCCACTTTATTAGTGCACATTTCATGATGATTTTACGGACTAGAAAAGGAGCAACGCATTTTCATAGAACTCGTACTAGATCATGAAGTCAAAAAGGGCGGAGTCCAATCTGAACCGGGCAGTCTAAGTCCAGACACATGGCATTTGGCCAGTCCTCTCCCTGCAACCAACCTGCCCTCTCAAATCCTTGTCACTCAGGTGGGTGCCCCTGCTCACTGTGCCCTTCCCTTTGGGGGCTCCTTGTAAGACCACAGCTAGACCAGTGGGTGCCACAATCACTGTGTCAGGTATAGAAAGGGCAGCTGAGATCACATCAAGGATTCCAGAAAGAATGGGCACAGGATCATTCGGGACGCATCTCTCCCTTTCCCCTGTTCCTGGCTTTCCTTACAGCTCTCGACTTCCTCAAAGGAGTCATCAATTCGGAGTTTGGCTTCCATTCCTATTGAGGAAGCTGGAAAGCGTTTCAAAAATGCTCCTCCGATGTGCCTGTGGTTAAGAACTCTGAGCTCTGCTGAAAACTTTTGGAAGCTGGGTGCGGTGGCTCACGCCTGTAATCCCAGACCTTTGGGAGGCTGAGGCAGGTGAATCACAAGGTCAGGAGTTCAAGACCAGCCTGGCCAACATGGTGAAACCCCGTCTCTATTCAAAATAGAAAAAAATTAGCCGGGTGTAGTGGCGGGCGCCTGTCATCTCAGCTACTCGGCAGGTTGAGACAGGAGAATAGCTTGAACCCGGGATGCAGAGGTTGCAGTGAGCCGAGATCCCTCCACCGCACCCCAGCCTGGGCAACAGAATGAGACTCTGTCTCAAAACAACGAAAACAAAACCAAAACCCAAAAAACCCACAACTTTTGGGAGTTAGAAGACCAGGAAGTATAGTACCCGGGACTTAGAGTCTGGCCATGAATTTTGAATACCGCCCTTTCTACTTCTCTGTGTGGCAAGGGGTGAGATGTCCGTCCTCTGAGACTCAGCACTCTCATCTGACTTGATTTCCAGTTGATCCAATGGAAGTGAGCGATGATTAAGCCGATCGTGGGTGCCCGCTGCGTGATCTCTAGCTGACGGATGCATAAAGTAAAGGCAAAGTGGATTTTAGATACATGCCTTAAGATTTTCAGCTTCAACTCCACACAATTCAACGTAAATATCCCCTGACCTGAAGTTCTGGTCTCCCTGCATTCCAGACAGGACATTTTGTTTCGTCCTTCTCTCAGTAAGTACTGAGTACTGTGAGAGGAACAAGTGAGTCTCTTTGGTTTCTGATTCCCCAGAGCCGATATCTTGCTTGGCACATAGGAGGCAGCAAAAGCAAACATCTATGTTGATGATTGAACTGACACTTCCTTGCTTCACCAAAATTGGCTGTCATCAGCGTGACTTTGACTTACTTCTTTTTGTTTTTTGTTTTTTGAGACGGAGTTTTGCTCTCGTTGCCCAGGCTGGCGGGCAGGGGTGTGATCTCGGCTCACTGTAGTCTCTGCCTCCCAGGTTCAAGCCATTCTCCTGCCTCAGCCTCCCGAGTAGCTGGGACTACAGGCGCGTGCCGCCATACCGGGAGAAGTTTTTGTACTTTTAGCAGCGGCGGGGTTTCACCATGTTGGCCAGGATGGTCTTGATCTCCTGACCCCGTGATCCGCCCTCCTCGGCCTCCCAAAGTGCTGGGATTACAGGCGTGAGCCACCGCATCCAGCCAAACTTTCTGATGAATACTCTAAGTCCACCTAAGCTAAGGACAGGAGTTAGAGCTTCCATGAATTTTAAAACAAGACCCACCGATTTGAGGAAGCAATTACTCTCTTGAAGGAGAAAAGTCAGAAAACACAATGATGAAATCACTAGGACCTAACTGGCCTGTGGAACTATTTCCTGCTTATGAACTCTCAACTATCATTTCATTTCCAGATGGCATGGTCTCAGCTGTTATACAGTGTTTACGAACGGTCTACATCAAGGGAATTTATATCAATCTAGAAGAATAAACAAAATATTTGAGTTCCTAATTTCCTTTAATTAGGATAACCTTTTCCTTAAAGTGAAGACAATGGTTTTATTACATCTCTTTCTTCGGAAAACATAGGCTGTATTTTCTAGCAATAACGAATTTGTTATATACGATGATCTGGTTCCTGGAATGTTCTTGAAGCTAGTGTCTCTAAGGCAGGTGTGTACAGCAAGACGTGAATAACACAGCAATCGATGTTGAAAGCATTATATGGCAATTGAGTTTGTCAGAACTACCAAATGTTGCTGAGTGTGGATTGCTCTGAAATCTGCAAACATTACTTCTGAATTCCTTGTATCCAAAATGCAGACGCAATGCCGGCTGTTGGTTTACTTGTTTCCGATTTTTCAACCCTCTTTTCTAGGCAAAAGATGTCCAAACGATACAGACCCACAGAATCTAACAGATGTCTCTATATTCCTCCTCCTCGAACTCTCAGAGGATCCAGAACTGCAGCCGGTCGTCGCTGGGCTGTTCCTGTCCATGTGCCTGGTCATGGTGCTGGGGAACCGGCTCATCATCCTGGCCGTCAGCCCTGACTCCCACCTCCACACCCCCATGTACTTCTTCCTCTCCAACCTGTCCTTGCCTGACATCGGTTTCACCTCCACCACGGTCCCCAAGATGATTGTGGACATCCAATCTCACAGCAGAGTCATCTCCTATGCAGGCTGCCTGACTCAGATGTGTCTCCTGGCCATTTTTGGAGGCATGGAAGAGAGACATGCTCCTGAGTGTCATGGCCTATGAGCGGTTTGTAGCCCTCTGTCACCCTCTATATCGTTCAGCCATCTTGAACCCGTGTTTCTGTGGCTTCCTAGATTTGTGGTCTTTGTTTTCTTTTTCCTCAGTCTTTTAGACTCCCAGCTGCACAACTTGATTGCCTTACGCATGACCTGCTTCAAGGATGTGGAAATTCCTAATTTCTTCTGGGAACCTTCTCAACTCCCCCATCTTACATTTTGTGACACCTTCACCAGTAACATCCACATGTATTTCCCTGCTGCCGTATTTGGTTTTCTTCCCATCTCGGGGGCCCTTTTCTCTTACGGTAAAATTGTTTCCTCCATTCTGAGGGTTTCATCATCAGGTGGGAATTATCAACCTTCTCCACCTGTGGGTCTCAACTGTCAGTTGTTTGCTGATTTTACGGAACAGGCGTTGGAGGGTAGCTGGGTTCAGATGTGTCATCCTCCCCGAGAAAGGGTGCAGTGGCCTCAGTGATGTACACGGTGGTCACCCCCATGCTGAACCCCTTCATCTACAGCCTGAGAAACAGGGATATGAAAGGTGTCCTGCGGCGGCCGCACGGCAGCACAGTCTAATCTCAATATCTTCTTATCTGTTCCATTCCTTTTGTAGGGTGGGTTAAAAAAGACAGCAAGGTCAAATAAGAATGATATCACAGGGTGCACACCCACTGTCACATTACGAGTAATACCTCCCTAGGATAGAAAAAATACTGTCACAGAGTACACACACATGGGGTACACCCGTGGTGATATTAGAAGCAGTATCTCCCTGAAATATGATGAAAAATAGCACAGGGTGTGCACACTGTGTGATACGAGGAGTCATATTTACCCTGAATATTATGACTCATATCACGGGTGTACACACACAGGCTACACGCACTGTGATATCGGGAGTTGCATCTCCCTAGGATATTACAAATAATATCACAGGGTATACACTATGTGTGAACATCCACTGTGATGTTTGATATCATATCTCTCTACGAGATTACAAATAATATGAAAGTGTGTGCACCCATGTGACATATTAGGAGTAACATCCTTCTAGGGTATTACAGATAACATCACAAGGTGTACACCTTCTGTGGCCTTTTGCACACACTTTGTGCCATTCAAGGAAACATCCCCCTAGGATATTACGAATAATAACACAGGCGGTTGACACCCATGGTGTACATCTCCTGTGCCATCAGGAGTAATATTCCCCTAGGATATTACGAATACTATCACAGCAGGTGTACACATATGGTGTTCACCCCATGTGATATTAGGAGGAACATGCCCCTAGGATATTAGGAATAGTATCACAGGCGTTGAATACGCACGATATACACCCCCGATGACATGAAAAGTAACATCCCCCTAAGATAGTATGAATAATATCACAGGGAGTACACCCCGTGTGACATTGGGAGTAACATCCCCCGAGGATATAACGAATAATATCAGGGGGCGTACATGCATTGTGACCCTAGCGGTAACATCTCTTTAGGATATTACAAATAATATCACAGGGTGTACACTGACCATGATATTAGGAGTCCCATTTTCCTAGGATATTATGGATAATATCACAGGAGGTGTTCACACACAACGTGTACACCATGTGTGTACACCCAATGTGATATTTGAAGTCATACGTCCCTAGGATCTTACGACTGTTATCAAAGGGTGTACACCCCATGTGACATTAAAAGTGACATCCCTTTTAGATATTCCGAATGCTATCACCTCTTCCTAGGATAACCCATGTGATATTAGGAGTAACCCCTTCCTAGGATATTACGAATAACATCACAGGGTTTACACCCCTGTGACATTAAAAGTAACAACCCCTCCTAGGGATGTTATGAATAACATCACAGGGTGTACACCCCTGTGACTTTAAAAGTAACACCCCCCTAGAATATTACAATAATATAACAGGGTGTACACCCCCTGTGACTTTAGGAGAAACACCTCCCTAGGATATTTCAAATGATGTCACTGTGGGCACACCCTCTGTGATATTAGCAGCAACATCTTTCTAGGAGATTACGAATGATATCACAGGGTGTACACTCACTGTGATATTAGAAGGAATACCTCCCTAGGACATAAGCTATCACATCACAGAGTGTACACACATGGTGTACACCCACTGTGTTATTAGAAGCAATATCTCCCTATGATATTAGGAAAAATATCACAGGGTGTACCCTCTGTGGGATACTAGAAGTAATGTTTACCATGGATGTTACAAATAATATCACAGGGTGTACACACATGGGGTACACCCACTGTGACATTAGGAGTTATATCTCCCTAAGATATTGCAAAGAATATCCCAGTGGGTGTACCCCATGTGTGTACACCCACTGTCATCATTAAAGTAGTATCTCTCTATAAGATTACAAATAATATCGGAGGCTATACACCCCCTGTGACATCAGGAGTAACATCCCCTTACAATATTGGGAGCAATATTGCACGAGGTACACCCCTGTAACTTTAGGGGTAACATTCCCTCAGAATATTACTAATAATATCACAAGGTGTACACGCATTGTGACATTAGGAGTAATATTCAGGTAGCATATTTTCCATACTATCACAGAAGGAACACACCTGTGACATTAAGAGTGACATCCCCCTAGAATAGTAAGAATACTATCACACGGTGTACACCTCCTGTGATATTAGGAGAATCATCTCACCAGAATATTACGAATAATGCCACAAGGTGTTATCTTCTGTGACATGAGGGGTATAGACCCCCGGGAAATTATGACTACTATCAAAGGGCGTACACCCCTGTGACATTAGGAGTAACATCCTTCTAGAATATCATGAATAATATCACAATGTGTACACCCCCTGTGTCATTAAGAGTAAAATTGCCCTAGGATATTAGGAAATAGAACACAGGGAGTACACGCCGTGTGATATTAGAAGTAACATCCCCCAAGGATATAACGAACAATATCAGAGAATGTACATGCCCTGGGACATGACTAGTACCATCTCTTTAGGATAATACGAACAATATCAAAGGGTGTACATGCAATGTGAAATTAGGAGTGAACTCCCGCTGGGATATTACGAATTTTATGACAGGGTCTACACGCCCTGTGACAATAGTAGTCACGTTGTCCTAAAATATGACGAAGAATATTAAAGTGTGTACAGGACCTGTGATTTACGAGTAACATTTCTAGAGAAGATTACACGTAATATCACAGTGTGTACACCCCGTGTGAGGATAGGAGTCCCATCCAACAAAACTATAATGAATAATTTCACAAGGTTTGCAACATCTGTGACATTGAAAGTAACATTTCCCTAGAATATGACGATAATATCACACAGTGCACACCCTCGGTGATATGAGGAGTGACGTCTTATAAGGGTAATACGAGTAATTTGACAAGGTGTACAAACCCTGTGACATAAGGAGTGACATCCCTCCAGGATATTCCGAATCATAGAAAAGGGAAAATACCCCGTGTGACAATAAAATCAACGTCCCCTTAGGAGATTAAGAATAATAGCACCAGCTGTACACACATTGTGACATTATTATTAACGTCTCGCTATGGTATTGCGAATAATATCAGAGTGTGTAGAGACTTGTGACATCAGGATTCACATTTCGCTACAATATCACGAATAATATCACAGGGTGTATACCCCCTGGGACTTAAGCAGTGGCATCCTCCTACAATATGGAAAATAATGTCCCAGGGTGTTAACAAAGTGCGGCAGCAGAGAAAACACCCGAGGAGAAAGGGAGAAATATCATGCCGTCTTCCCGCCTGGATATTGCGAGCCACATCGCAGGGAGGTGAGGGCGCCCCCAGCGATGCGGGGAGTAATATCACCACAGACTCCCCCACGGGCTATTACGAGCCACATCGCAAGGGCACGGACGAACCCCCTCGAAGAGAAGACTAATGTCACCCGCTATTCCCACCCTGGATACGACGACCCACAGGGCAGGGGGGCGGGGGACCCACGCAGGCGGGGAGTAATACCACCCCTCACTCCCCAGCTGCATATGACGATCCAGATCGCAGGGGGGAGAAGCAGGCACACGCCGCGAGGGGGGGAATGAGAGCCAGCCCCTCTTGCCCCCCTGGGCTCTTAGGACCCCCCTCGCAGGGGGGTGAGGCACCCCCGCGAGGCGGGGGCTGAGAGCCAGCCCCTCTTGCCCCCCTGGGCTCTTTTAGGACCCCCCTCGCAGGGGGGTGAGGCACCCCCCGCGAGGCGGGGGCTGAGAGCCAGCCCCTCTTGCCCCCCTGGGCTCTTTTAGGACCCCCCTCGCAGGGGGGTGAGGCACCCCCCGCGAGGCGGGGGCTGAGAGCCAGCCCCTCTTGCCCCCCTGGGCTCTTTTAGGACCCCCCTCGCAGGGGGGTGAGGCACCCCCGCGAGGCGGGGGCTGAGAGCCAGCCCCTCTTGCCCCCTGGGCTCTTTTAGGACCCCCTCGCAGGGGGGTGAGGCACCCCCGCGAGGCGGGGGCTGAGAGCCAGCCCCTCTTGCCCCCCTGGGCTCTTTTAGGACCCCCCTCGCAGGGGGTGAGGCACCCCCCGCGAGGCGGGGGCTGAGAGCCAGCCCCTCTTGCCCCCCTGGGCTCTTTTAGGACCCCCCTCGCAGGGGGGTGAGGCACCCCCGCGAGGCGGGGGCTGAGAGCCAGCCCCTCTTGCCCCCCTGGGCTCTTTTAGGACCCCCCTCGCAGGGGGGTGAGGCACCCCCGCGAGGCGGGGGCTGAGAGCCAGCCCCTCTTGCCCCCCTGGGCTCTTTTAGGACCCCCCTCGCAGGGGGGTGAGGCACCCCCGCGAGGCGGGGGCTGAGAGCCAGCCCCTCTTGCCCCCCTGGGCTCTTTTAGGACCCCCTCGCAGGGGGGTGAGGCACCCCCGCGAGGCGGGGGCTGAGAGCCAGCCCCTCTTGCCCCCCTGGGCTCTTTTAGGACCCCCCTCGCAGGGGGGTGAGGCACCCCCCGCGAGGCGGGGGCTGAGAGCCAGCCCCTCTTGCCCCCCTGGGCTCTTTTAGGACCCCCCTCGCAGGGGGTGAGGCACCCCCGCGCGAGGCGGGGGCTGAGAGCGCCCCTCTTGCCCCCCTGGGCTCTTTAGGACCCCCCTCGCAGGGGGGTGAGGCACCCCCCGCGAGGCGGGGGCTGAGAGCCAGCCCCTCTTGCCCCCTGGGCTCTTTTAGGACCCCCCTCGCAGGGGGGTGAGGCACCCCCCGCGAGGCGGGGGCTGAGAGCCAGCCCCTCTTGCCCCCCTGGGCTCTTTTAGGACCCCCCTCGCAGGGGGGTGAGGCACCCCCCCCGCGAGGCGGGGGCTGAGAGCCAGCCCCTCTTGCCCCCCTGGGCTCTTTTAGGACCCCCCTCGCAGGGGGGTGAGGCACCCCCGCGAGGCGGGGGCTGAGAGCCAGCCCCTCTTGCCCCCCTGGGCTCTTTTAGGACCCCCCTCGCAGGGGGGTGAGGCACCCCCCGCGAGGCGGGGGCTGAGAGCCAGCCCCTCTTGCCCCCCTGGGCTCTTTTAGGACCCCCCTCGCAGGGGGTGAGGCACCCCCCGCGAGGCGGGGGCTGAGAGCCAGCCCCTCTTGCCCCCTGGGCTCTTTTAGGACCCCCTCGCAGGGGGTGAGGCACCCCCGCGAGGCGGGGCTGAGAGCCAGCCCCTCTTGCCCCCTGGGCTCTTTTAGGACCCCCTCGCAGGGGGGTGAGGCACCCCCCGCGAGGCGGGGGCTGAGAGCCAGCCCCTCTTGCCCCCCTGGGCTCTTTTAGGACCCCCTCGCAGGGGGGTGAGGCACCCCCCGCGAGGCGGGGGCTGAGAGCCAGCCCCTCTTGCCCCCCTGGGCTCTTTTAGGACCCCCCTCGCAGGGGGGTGAGGCACCCCCCGCGAGGCGGGGGCTGAGAGCCAGCCCCTCTTGCCCCCCGGGCTCTTTTAGGACCCCCCTCGCAGGGGGGTGAGGCACCCCCCGCGAGGCGGGGGCTGAGAGCCAGCCCCTCTTGCCCCCCTGGGCTCTTTTAGGACCCCCCTCGCAGGGGGGTGAGGCACCCCCCGCGAGGCGGGGGCTGAGAGCCAGCCCCTCTTGCCCCCCTGGGCTCTTTTAGGACCCCCCTCGCAGGGGGGTGAGGCACCCCCCGCGAGGCGGGGGCTGAGAGCCAGCCCCTCTTGCCCCCCTGGGCTCTTTTAGGACCCCCCTCGCAGGGGGGTGAGGCACCCCCGCGAGGCGGGGGCTGAGAGCCAGCCCCTCTTGCCCCCCCTGGGCTCTTTTAGGACCCCCTCGCAGGGGGGTGAGGCACCCCCCGCGAGGCGGGGGCTGAGAGCCAGCCCCTCTTGCCCCCCTGGGCTCTTTTAGGACCCCCCTCGCAGGGGGGTGAGGCACCCCCCGCGAGGCGGGGGCTGAGAGCCAGCCCCTCTTGCCCCCCTGGGCTCTTTAGGACCCCCCTCGCAGGGGGGTGAGGCACCCCCGCGAGGCGGGGGCTGAGAGCCAGCCCCTCTTGCCCCCTGGGCTCTTTTAGGACCCCCCCTCGCAGGGGGGTGAGGCACCCCCCGCGAGGCGGGGGCTGAGAGCCAGCCCCTCTTGCCCCCCTGGGCTCTTTTAGGACCCCCCTCGCAGGGGGGTGAGGCACCCCCGCGAGGCGGGGGGCTGAGAGCCAGCCCCTCTTGCCCCCCTGGGCTCTTTAGGACCCCCCCGCAGGGGGGTGAGGCACCCCCCGCGAGGCGGGGGCTGAGAGCCAGCCCCTCTTGCCCCCCTGGGCTCTTTTAGGACCCCCTCGCAGGGGGGTGAGGCACCCCCCGCGGGGGCTGAGAGCCAGCCCCTCTTGCCCCCCTGGGCTCTTTTAGGACCCCCTCGCAGGGGGTGAGGCACCCCCCGCGAGGCGGGGCTGAGAGCCAGCCCCTCTTGCCCCCCGGGCTCTTTTAGGACCCCCCTCGCAGGGGGTGAGGCACCCCCGCGAGGCGGGGGCTGAGAGCCAGCCCCTCTTGCCCCCTGGGCTCTTTTAGGACCCCCCTCGCAGGGGGGTGAGGCACCCCCGCGAGGCGGGGGCTGAGAGCCAGCCCCTCTTGCCCCCCTGGGCTCTTTTAGGACCCCCCTCGCAGGGGGGTGAGGCACCCCCGCGAGGCGGGGGCTGAGAGCCAGCCCCTCTTGCCCCCTGGGCTCTTTTAGGACCCCCTCGCAGGGGGGTGAGGCACCCCCCGCGAGGCGGGGGCTGAGAGCCAGCCCCTCTTGCCCCCCTGGGCTCTTTTAGGACCCCCCTCGCAGGGGTGAGGCACCCCCGCGAGGCGGGGGCTGAGAGCCAGCCCCTCTTGCCCCCTGGGCTCTTTTAGGACCCCCCTCGCAGGGGGTGAGGCACCCCCCGCGAGGCGGGGGCTGAGAGCCAGCCCCTCTTGCCCCCTGGGCTCTTTTAGGACCCCCCTCGCAGGGGGGTGAGGCACCCCCCGCGAGGCGGGGGCTGAGAGCCAGCCCCTCTTGCCCCCCTGGGCTCTTTTAGGACCCCCCTCGCAGGGGGGTGAGGCACCCCCCGCGAGGCGGGGGCTGAGAGCCAGCCCCTCTTGCCCCCCTGGGCTCTTTAGGACCCCCTCGCAGGGGGGTGAGGCACCCCCGCGAGGCGGGGGCTGAGAGCCAGCCCCCTCTTGCCCCCCTGGGCTCTTTTAGACCCCCTCGCAGGGGGGTGAGGCACCCCCCGCGAGGCGGGGGCTGAGAGCCAGCCCCTCTTGCCCCCTGGGCTCTTTTAGGACCCCCTCGCAGGGGGGTGAGGCACCCCGCGAGGCGGGGGCTGAGAGCCAGCCCCTCTTGCCCCCTGGGCTCTTTTAGGACCCCCCTCGCAGGGGGTGAGGCACCCCCCGCGAGGCGGGGGCTGAGAGCCAGCCCCTCTTGCCCCCCTGGGCTCTTTTAGGACCCCCTCGCAGGGGGGTGAGGCACCCCCGCGAGGCGGGGGCTGAGAGCCAGCCCCTCTTGCCCCCTGGGCTCTTTTAGGACCCCCCTCGCAGGGGGTGAGGCACCCCCCGCGAGGCGGGGGCTGAGAGCCAGCCCCTCTTGCCCCCCTGGGCTCTTTTAGGACCCCCCCTCGCAGGGGGGTGAGGCACCCCCCGCGAGGCGGGGGCTGAGAGCCAGCCCCTCTTGCCCCCTGGGCTCTTTTAGGACCCCCTCGCAGGGGGTGAGGCACCCCCGCGAGGCGGGGGCTGAGAGCCAGCCCCTCTTGCCCCCCTGGGCTCTTTTAGGACCCCCTCGCAGGGGGGTGAGGCACCCCCCGCGAGGCGGGGGCTGAGAGCCAGCCCCTCTTGCCCCCCTGGGCTCTTTTAGGACCCCCTCGCAGGGGGGTGAGGCACCCCCCGCGAGGCGGGGGCTGAGAGCCAGCCCCTCTTGCCCCCCTGGGCTCTTTTAGGACCCCCTCGCAGGGGGGTGAGGCACCCCCGCGAGGCGGGGGCTGAGAGCCAGCCCCTCTTGCCCCCCTGGGCTCTTTAGGACCCCCCCCTCGCAGGGGGTGAGGCACCCCCGCGAGGCGGGGGCTGAGAGCCAGCCCCTCTTGCCCCCTGGGCTCTTTTAGGACCCCCTCGCAGGGGGTGAGGCACCCCCGCGAGGCGGGGGCTGAGAGCCAGCCCCTCTTGCCCCCCTGGGCTCTTTTAGGACCCCCCTCGCAGGGGGTGAGGCACCCCGCGAGGCGGGGGCTGAGAGCCAGCCCCTCTTGCCCCCTGGGCTCTTTTAGGACCCCCCTCGCAGGGGGGTGAGGCACCCCCGCGAGGCGGGGGCCAGAGCCAGCCCCTCTTGCCCCCTGGGCTCTTTTAGGACCCCCCGCAGGGGGTGAGGCACCCCCCGCGAGGCGGGGGCTGAGAGCCAGCCCCTCTTGCCCCCTGCTCTTTTAGGACCCCCCTCGCAGGGGTGAGGCACCCCCCGCGAGGCGGGGGCTGAGAGCCAGCCCCTCTTGCCCCCCTGGGCTCTTTTAGGACCCCCTCGCAGGGGGTGAGGCACCCCCGCGAGGCGGGGGCTGAGAGCCAGCCCCTCTTGCCCCCCTGGGCTCTTTTAGGACCCCCTCGCAGGGGGGTGAGGCACCCCCGCGAGGCGGGGGCTGAAGCCAGCCCCTCTTGCCCCCTGGGCTCTTTTAGGACCCCCCTCGCAGGGGGTGAGGCACCCCCGCGAGGCGGGGGCTGAGAGCCAGCCCCTCTTGCCCCCTGGCTCTCTTTTAGGACCCCCCTCGCAGGGGGGTGAGGCACCCCCGCGAGGCGGGGGCTGAGAGCCAGCCCCTCTTGCCCCCTGGGCCTTTTAGGACCCCCCTCGCAGGGGGGTGAGGCACCCCCTCGGAGGCGGGGGCTGAGAGCCAGCCCCTCTTGCCCCCTGGGCTCTTTTAGGACCCCCTCGCAGGGGGGTGAGGCACCCCCGCGAGGCGGGGGCTGAGAGCCAGCCCCTCTTGCCCCCCTGGGCCTTTTAGGACCCCCTCGCAGGGGGGTGAGGCACCCCCCGCGGAGGCGGGGCTGAGAGCCAGCCCCTCTTGCCCCCCTGGGCTCTTTTAGGACCCCCTCGCAGGGGGTGAGGCACCCCCGCGAGGCGGGGGCTGAGAGCCAGCCCCTCTTGCCCCCTGGGCTCTTTTAGGACCCCCCTCGCAGGGGGTGAGGCACCCCCCGCGAGGCGGGGGCTGAGAGCCAGCCCCTCTTGCCCCCTGGGCTCTTTTAGGACCCCCTCGCAGGGGGGTGAGGCACCCCCCGCGAGGCGGGGGCTGAGAGCCAGCCCCTCTTGCCCCCCTGGGCTCTTTTAGGACCCCCCTCGCAGGGGGGTGAGGCACCCCCGCGAGGCGGGGGCTGAGAGCCAGCCCCTCTTGCCCCCCTGGGCTCTTTTAGGACCCCCTCGCAGGGGGGTGAGGCACCCCCGCGAGGCGGGGGCTGAGAGCCAGCCCCTCTTGCCCCCTGGGCTCTTTTAGGACCCCCCGCAGGGGGTGAGGCACCCCCCGCGAGGCGGGGGCTGAGAGCCAGCCCCTCTTGCCCCCTGGGCTCTTTTAGGACCCCCTCGCAGGGGGGTGAGGCACCCCCCGCGAGGCGGGGGCTGAGAGCCAGCCCCTCTTGCCCCCCTGGGCTCTTTTAGGACCCCCTCGCAGGGGGGTGAGGCACCCCCCGCGAGGCGGGGGCTGAGAGCCAGCCCCTCTTGCCCCCCTGGGCTCTTTTAGGACCCCCTCGCAGGGGGTGAGGCACCCCCCGCGAGGCGGGGGCTGAGAGCCAGCCCCTCTTGCCCCCCTGGGCTCTTTTAGGACCCCCTCGCAGGGGGGTGAGGCACCCCCCGCGAGGCGGGGGCTGAGAGCCAGCCCCTCTTGCCCCCCTGGGCTCTTTTAGGACCCCCCTCGCAGGGGGGTGAGGCACCCCCCGCGAGGCGGGGGCTGAGAGCCAGCCCCTCTTGCCCCCCTGGGCTCTTTTAGGACCCCCCTCGCAGGGGGTGAGGCACCCCCCGCGAGGCGGGGGCTGAGAGCCAGCCCCTCTTGCCCCCCTGGGCTCTTTTAGGACCCCCGCAGGGGGGTGAGGCACCCCCCGCGAGGCGGGGGCTGAGAGCCAGCCCCTCTTGCCCCCCTGGGCTCTTTTAGGACCCCCCTCGCAGGGGGGTGAGGCACCCCCCGCGAGGCGGGGGCTGAGAGCCAGCCCCTCTTGCCCCCCTGGGCTCTTTTAGGACCCCCCTCGCAGGGGGTGAGGCACCCCCCGCGAGGCGGGGGCTGAGAGCCAGCCCCTCTTGCCCCCCTGGGCTCTTTTAGGACCCCCCTCGCAGGGGGGTGAGGCACCCCCCGCGAGGCGGGGGCTGAGAGCCAGCCCCTCTTGCCCCCCTGGGCTCTTTTAGGACCCCCCTCGCAGGGGGGTGAGGCACCCCCCGCGAGGCGGGGGCTGAGAGCCAGCCCCTCTTGCCCCCCTGGGCTCTTTTAGGACCCCCCTCGCAGGGGGGTGAGGCACCCCCCGCGAGGCGGGGGCTGAGAGCCAGCCCCTCTTGCCCCCCTGGGCTCTTTTAGGACCCCCCTCGCAGGGGGGTGAGGCACCCCCCGCGAGGCGGGGGCTGAGAGCCAGCCCCTCTTGCCCCCCTGGGCTCTTTTAGGACCCCCCTCGCAGGGGGGTGAGGCACCCCCGCGAGGCGGGGGCTGAGAGCCAGCCCCTCTTGCCCCCCTGGGCTCTTTTAGGACCCCCCTCGCAGGGGGGTGAGGCACCCCCCGCGAGGCGGGGGCTGAGAGCCAGCCCCTCTTGCCCCCCTGGGCTCTTTTAGGACCCCCCTCGCAGGGGGGTGAGGCACCCCCCGCGAGGCGGGGGCTGAGAGCCAGCCCCTCTTGCCCCCCTGGGCTCTTTTAGGACCCCCCTCGCAGGGGGGTGAGGCACCCCCCGCGAGGCGGGGGCTGAGAGCCAGCCCCTCTTGCCCCCCTGGGCTCTTTTAGGACCCCCCTCGCAGGGGGGTGAGGCACCCCCCGCGAGGCGGGGGCTGAGAGCCAGCCCCTCTTGCCCCCCTGGGCTCTTTTAGGACCCCCCTCGCAGGGGGGTGAGGCACCCCCCGCGAGGCGGGGGCTGAGAGCCAGCCCCTCTTGCCCCCCTGGGCTCTTTTAGGACCCCCCTCGCAGGGGGGTGAGGCACCCCCCGCGAGGCGGGGGCTGAGAGCCAGCCCCTCTTGCCCCCCTGGGCTCTTTTAGGACCCCCCTCGCAGGGGGGTGAGGCACCCCCCGCGAGGCGGGGGCTGAGAGCCAGCCCCTCTTGCCCCCCTGGGCTCTTTTAGGACCCCCCTCGCAGGGGGGTGAGGCACCCCCCCGCGAGGCGGGGGCTGAGAGCCAGCCCCTCTTGCCCCCCTGGGCTCTTTTAGGACCCCCCTCGCAGGGGGGTGAGGCACCCCCCGCGAGGCGGGGGCTGAGAGCCAGCCCCTCTTGCCCCCCTGGGCTCTTTTAGGACCCCCCTCGCAGGGGGGTGAGGCACCCCCCGCGAGGCGGGGGCTGAGAGCCAGCCCCTCTTGCCCCCCTGGGCTCTTTTAGGACCCCCCTCGCAGGGGGGTGAGGCACCCCCCGCGAGGCGGGGGCTGAGAGCCAGCCCCTCTTGCCCCCCTGGGCTCTTTTAGGACCCCCCTCGCAGGGGGGTGAGGCACCCCCCGCGAGGCGGGGGCTGAGAGCCAGCCCCTCTTGCCCCCCTGGGCTCTTTTAGGACCCCCCTCGCAGGGGGGTGAGGCACCCCCCGCGAGGCGGGGGCTGAGAGCCAGCCCCTCTTGCCCCCCTGGGCTCTTTTAGGACCCCCCTCGCAGGGGGGTGAGGCACCCCCCGCGAGGCGGGGGCTGAGAGCCAGCCCCTCTTGCCCCCCTGGGCTCTTTTAGGACCCCCCTCGCAGGGGGGTGAGGCACCCCCCGCGAGGCGGGGGCTGAGAGCCAGCCCCTCTTGCCCCCCTGGGCTCTTTTAGGACCCCCCTCGCAGGGGGGTGAGGCACCCCCCGCGAGGCGGGGGCTGAGAGCCAGCCCCTCTTGCCCCCCTGGGCTCTTTTAGGACCCCCCTCGCAGGGGGGTGAGGCACCCCCCGCGAGGCGGGGGCTGAGAGCCAGCCCCTCTTGCCCCCCTGGGCTCTTTTAGGACCCCCCTCGCAGGGGGGTGAGGCACCCCCCGCGAGGCGGGGGCTGAGAGCCAGCCCCTCTTGCCCCCCTGGGCTCTTTTAGGACCCCCCTCGCAGGGGGGTGAGGCACCCCCCGCGAGGCGGGGGCTGAGAGCCAGCCCCTCTTGCCCCCCTGGGCTCTTTTAGGACCCCCCTCGCAGGGGGGTGAGGCACCCCCCGCGAGGCGGGGGCTGAGAGCCAGCCCCTCTTGCCCCCCTGGGCTCTTTTAGGACCCCCCTCGCAGGGGGGTGAGGCACCCCCCGCGAGGCGGGGGCTGAGAGCCAGCCCCTCTTGCCCCCCTGGGCTCTTTTAGGACCCCCCTCGCAGGGGGGTGAGGCACCCCCCGCGAGGCGGGGGCTGAGAGCCAGCCCCTCTTGCCCCCCTGGGCTCTTTTAGGACCCCCCTCGCAGGGGGGTGAGGCACCCCCCGCGAGGCGGGGGCTGAGAGCCAGCCCCTCTTGCCCCCCTGGGCTCTTTTAGGACCCCCCTCGCAGGGGGGTGAGGCACCCCCCGCGAGGCGGGGGCTGAGAGCCAGCCCCTCTTGCCCCCCTGGGCTCTTTTAGGACCCCCCTCGCAGGGGGGTGAGGCACCCCCCGCGAGGCGGGGGCTGAGAGCCAGCCCCTCTTGCCCCCCTGGGCTCTTTTAGGACCCCCCTCGCAGGGGGTGAGGCACCCCCCGCGAGGCGGGGGCTGAGAGCCAGCCCCTCTTGCCCCCCTGGGCTCTTTTAGGACCCCCCTCGCAGGGGGGTGAGGCACCCCCCGCGAGGCGGGGGCTGAGAGCCAGCCCCTCTTGCCCCCCTGGGCTCTTTTAGGACCCCCCTCGCAGGGGGGTGAGGCACCCCCCGCGAGGCGGGGGCTGAGAGCCAGCCCCTCTTGCCCCCCTGGGCTCTTTTAGGACCCCCCTCGCAGGGGGGTGAGGCACCCCCCGCGAGGCGGGGGCTGAGAGCCAGCCCCTCTTGCCCCCCTGGGCTCTTTTAGGACCCCCCTCGCAGGGGGGTGAGGCACCCCCCGCGAGGCGGGGGCTGAGAGCCAGCCCCTCTTGCCCCCCTGGGCTCTTTTAGGACCCCCCTCGCAGGGGGGTGAGGCACCCCCCGCGAGGCGGGGGCTGAGAGCCAGCCCCTCTTGCCCCCCTGGGCTCTTTTAGGACCCCCCTCGCAGGGGGGTGAGGCACCCCCCGCGAGGCGGGGGCTGAGAGCCAGCCCCTCTTGCCCCCCTGGGCTCTTTTAGGACCCCCCTCGCAGGGGGGTGAGGCACCCCCCGCGAGGCGGGGGCTGAGAGCCAGCCCCTCTTGCCCCCCTGGGCTCTTTTAGGACCCCCCTCGCAGGGGGGTGAGGCACCCCCCGCGAGGCGGGGGCTGAGAGCCAGCCCCTCTTGCCCCCCTGGGCTCTTTTAGGACCCCCCTCGCAGGGGGGTGAGGCACCCCCCGCGAGGCGGGGGCTGAGAGCCAGCCCCTCTTGCCCCCCTGGGCTCTTTTAGGACCCCCCTCGCAGGGGGGTGAGGCACCCCCCGCGAGGCGGGGGCTGAGAGCCAGCCCCTCTTGCCCCCCTGGGCTCTTTTAGGACCCCCCTCGCAGGGGGGTGAGGCACCCCCCGCGAGGCGGGGGCTGAGAGCCAGCCCCTCTTGCCCCCCTGGGCTCTTTTAGGACCCCCCTCGCAGGGGGGTGAGGCACCCCCCGCGAGGCGGGGGCTGAGAGCCAGCCCCTCTTGCCCCCCTGGGCTCTTTTAGGACCCCCCTCGCAGGGGGGTGAGGCACCCCCCGCGAGGCGGGGGCTGAGAGCCAGCCCCTCTTGCCCCCCTGGGCTCTTTTAGGACCCCCCTCGCAGGGGGGTGAGGCACCCCCCGCGAGGCGGGGGCTGAGAGCCAGCCCCTCTTGCCCCCCTGGGCTCTTTTAGGACCCCCCTCGCAGGGGGGTGAGGCACCCCCCGCGAGGCGGGGGCTGAGAGCCAGCCCTCTTGCCCCCCTGGGCTCTTTTAGGACCCCCCTCGCAGGGGGGTGAGGCACCCCCCGCGAGGCGGGGGCTGAGAGCCAGCCCCTCTTGCCCCCCTGGGCTCTTTTAGGACCCCCCTCGCAGGGGGGTGAGGCACCCCCCGCGAGGCGGGGGCTGAGAGCCAGCCCCTCTTGCCCCCCTGGGCTCTTTTAGGACCCCCCTCGCAGGGGGGTGAGGCACCCCCCGCGAGGCGGGGGCTGAGAGCCAGCCCCTCTTGCCCCCCTGGGCTCTTTTAGGACCCCCCTCGCAGGGGGTGAGGCACCCCCCGCGAGGCGGGGGCTGAGAGCCAGCCCCTCTTGCCCCCCTGGGCTCTTTTAGGACCCCCCTCGCAGGGGGGTGAGGCACCCCCCGCGAGGCGGGGGCTGAGAGCCAGCCCCTCTTGCCCCCCTGGGCTCTTTTAGGACCCCCCTCGCAGGGGGGTGAGGCACCCCCCGCGAGGCGGGGGCTGAGAGCCAGCCCCTCTTGCCCCCCTGGGCTCTTTTAGGACCCCCCTCGCAGGGGGGTGAGGCACCCCCCGCGAGGCGGGGGCTGAGAGCCAGCCCCTCTTGCCCCCCTGGGCTCTTTTAGGACCCCCCTCGCAGGGGGGTGAGGCACCCCCCGCGAGGCGGGGGCTGAGAGCCAGCCCCTCTTGCCCCCCTGGGCTCTTTTAGGACCCCCCTCGCAGGGGGGTGAGGCACCCCCCGCGAGGCGGGGGCTGAGAGCCAGCCCCTCTTGCCCCCCTGGGCTCTTTTAGGACCCCCCTCGCAGGGGGGTGAGGCACCCCCCGCGAGGCGGGGGCTGAGAGCCAGCCCCTCTTGCCCCCCTGGGCTCTTTTAGGACCCCCCTCGCAGGGGGGTGAGGCACCCCCCGCGAGGCGGGGGCTGAGAGCCAGCCCCTCTTGCCCCCCTGGGCTCTTTTAGGACCCCCCTCGCAGGGGGGTGAGGCACCCCCCGCGAGGCGGGGGCTGAGAGCCAGCCCCTCTTGCCCCCCTGGGCTCTTTTAGGACCCCCCTCGCAGGGGGGTGAGGCACCCCCCGCGAGGCGGGGGCTGAGAGCCAGCCCCTCTTGCCCCCCTGGGCTCTTTTAGGACCCCCCTCGCAGGGGGGTGAGGCACCCCCGCGAGGCGGGGGCTGAGAGCCAGCCCCTCTTGCCCCCCTGGGCTCTTTTAGGACCCCCCTCGCAGGGGGGTGAGGCACCCCCCGCGAGGCGGGGGCTGAGAGCCAGCCCCTCTTGCCCCCCTGGGCTCTTTTAGGACCCCCCTCGCAGGGGGGTGAGGCACCCCCCGCGAGGCGGGGGCTGAGAGCCAGCCCCTCTTGCCCCCCTGGGCTCTTTTAGGACCCCCCTCGCAGGGGGGTGAGGCACCCCCCGCGAGGCGGGGGCTGAGAGCCAGCCCCTCTTGCCCCCCTGGGCTCTTTTAGGACCCCCCTCGCAGGGGGGTGAGGCACCCCCCGCGAGGCGGGGGCTGAGAGCCAGCCCCTCTTGCCCCCTGGGCTCTTTTAGGACCCCCCTCGCAGGGGGGTGAGGCACCCCCCGCGAGGCGGGGGCTGAGAGCCAGCCCCTCTTGCCCCCCTGGGCTCTTTTAGGACCCCCCTCGCAGGGGGGTGAGGCACCCCCCGCGAGGCGGGGGCTGAGAGCCAGCCCCTCTTGCCCCCCTGGGCTCTTTTAGGACCCCCCTCGCAGGGGGGTGAGGCACCCCCCGCGAGGCGGGGGCTGAGAGCCAGCCCCTCTTGCCCCCCTGGGCTCTTTTAGGACCCCCCTCGCAGGGGGGTGAGGCACCCCCCGCGAGGCGGGGGCTGAGAGCCAGCCCCTCTTGCCCCCCTGGGCTCTTTTAGGACCCCCCTCGCAGGGGGGTGAGGCACCCCCCGCGAGGCGGGGGCTGAGAGCCAGCCCCTCTTGCCCCCCTGGGCTCTTTTAGGACCCCCTCGCAGGGGGGTGAGGCACCCCCCGCGAGGCGGGGGCTGAGAGCCAGCCCCTCTTGCCCCCCTGGGCTCTTTTAGGACCCCCCTCGCAGGGGGGTGAGGCACCCCCCGCGAGGCGGGGGCTGAGAGCCAGCCCCTCTTGCCCCCCTGGGCTCTTTTAGGACCCCCCTCGCAGGGGGGTGAGGCACCCCCCGCGAGGCGGGGGCTGAGAGCCAGCCCCTCTTGCCCCCCTGGGCTCTTTTAGGACCCCCCTCGCAGGGGGTGAGGCACCCCCCGCGAGGCGGGGGCTGAGAGCCAGCCCCTCTTGCCCCCCTGGGCTCTTTTAGGACCCCCCTCGCAGGGGGGTGAGGCACCCCCCGCGAGGCGGGGGCTGAGAGCCAGCCCCTCTTGCCCCCCTGGGCTCTTTTAGGACCCCCTCGCAGGGGGGTGAGGCACCCCCCGCGAGGCGGGGGCTGAGAGCCAGCCCCTCTTGCCCCCCTGGGCTCTTTTAGGACCCCCCTCGCAGGGGGGTGAGGCACCCCCCGCGAGGCGGGGGCTGAGAGCCAGCCCCTCTTGCCCCCCTGGGCTCTTTTAGGACCCCCCTCGCAGGGGGGTGAGGCACCCCCCGCGAGGCGGGGGCTGAGAGCCAGCCCCTCTTGCCCCCCTGGGCTCTTTTAGGACCCCCCTCGCAGGGGGGTGAGGCACCCCCCGCGAGGCGGGGGCTGAGAGCCAGCCCCTCTTGCCCCCCTGGGCTCTTTTAGGACCCCCCTCGCAGGGGGGTGAGGCACCCCCGCGAGGCGGGGGCTGAGAGCCAGCCCCTCTTGCCCCCCTGGGCTCTTTTAGGACCCCCCTCGCAGGGGGGTGAGGCACCCCCCGCGAGGCGGGGGCTGAGAGCCAGCCCCTCTTGCCCCCCTGGGCTCTTTTAGGACCCCCCTCGCAGGGGGGTGAGGCACCCCCCGCGAGGCGGGGGCTGAGAGCCAGCCCCTCTTGCCCCCCTGGGCTCTTTTAGGACCCCCCTCGCAGGGGGGTGAGGCACCCCCCGCGAGGCGGGGGCTGAGAGCCAGCCCCTCTTGCCCCCCTGGGCTCTTTTAGGACCCCCCTCGCAGGGGGGTGAGGCACCCCCCGCGAGGCGGGGGCTGAGAGCCAGCCCCTCTTGCCCCCCTGGGCTCTTTTAGGACCCCCCTCGCAGGGGGGTGAGGCACCCCCCGCGAGGCGGGGGCTGAGAGCCAGCCCCTCTTGCCCCCCTGGGCTCTTTTAGGACCCCCCTCGCAGGGGGGTGAGGCACCCCCCGCGAGGCGGGGGCTGAGAGCCAGCCCCTCTTGCCCCCCTGGGCTCTTTTAGGACCCCCCTCGCAGGGGGGTGAGGCACCCCCCGCGAGGCGGGGGCTGAGAGCCAGCCCCTCTTGCCCCCCTGGGCTCTTTTAGGACCCCCCTCGCAGGGGGGTGAGGCACCCCCCGCGAGGCGGGGGCTGAGAGCCAGCCCCTCTTGCCCCCCTGGGCTCTTTTAGGACCCCCCTCGCAGGGGGGTGAGGCACCCCCCGCGAGGCGGGGGCTGAGAGCCAGCCCCTCTTGCCCCCCTGGGCTCTTTTAGGACCCCCCTCGCAGGGGGGTGAGGCACCCCCCGCGAGGCGGGGGCTGAGAGCCAGCCCCTCTTGCCCCCCTGGGCTCTTTTAGGACCCCCCTCGCAGGGGGGTGAGGCACCCCCCGCGAGGCGGGGGCTGAGAGCCAGCCCCTCTTGCCCCCCTGGGCTCTTTTAGGACCCCCCTCGCAGGGGGGTGAGGCACCCCCCGCGAGGCGGGGGCTGAGAGCCAGCCCCTCTTGCCCCCCTGGGCTCTTTTAGGACCCCCCTCGCAGGGGGGTGAGGCACCCCCCGCGAGGCGGGGGCTGAGAGCCAGCCCCTCTTGCCCCCCTGGGCTCTTTTAGGACCCCCCTCGCAGGGGGGTGAGGCACCCCCCGCGAGGCGGGGGCTGAGAGCCAGCCCCTCTTGCCCCCCTGGGCTCTTTTAGGACCCCCCTCGCAGGGGGGTGAGGCACCCCCCGCGAGGCGGGGGCTGAGAGCCAGCCCCTCTTGCCCCCCTGGGCTCTTTTAGGACCCCCCTCGCAGGGGGGTGAGGCACCCCCCGCGAGGCGGGGGCTGAGAGCCAGCCCCTCTTGCCCCCCTGGGCTCTTTTAGGACCCCCCTCGCAGGGGGGTGAGGCACCCCCCGCGAGGCGGGGGCTGAGAGCCAGCCCCTCTTGCCCCCCTGGGCTCTTTTAGGACCCCCCTCGCAGGGGGGTGAGGCACCCCCCGCGAGGCGGGGGCTGAGAGCCAGCCCCTCTTGCCCCCCTGGGCTCTTTTAGGACCCCCCTCGCAGGGGGGTGAGGCACCCCCCGCGAGGCGGGGGCTGAGAGCCAGCCCCTCTTGCCCCCCTGGGCTCTTTTAGGACCCCCCTCGCAGGGGGGTGAGGCACCCCCCGCGAGGCGGGGGCTGAGAGCCAGCCCCTCTTGCCCCCCTGGGCTCTTTTAGGACCCCCCTCGCAGGGGGGTGAGGCACCCCCCGCGAGGCGGGGGCTGAGAGCCAGCCCCTCTTGCCCCCCTGGGCTCTTTTAGGACCCCCCTCGCAGGGGGGTGAGGCACCCCCCGCGAGGCGGGGGCTGAGAGCCAGCCCCTCTTGCCCCCCTGGGCTCTTTTAGGACCCCCCTCGCAGGGGGGTGAGGCACCCCCCGCGAGGCGGGGGCTGAGAGCCAGCCCCTCTTGCCCCCCTGGGCTCTTTTAGGACCCCCCTCGCAGGGGGGTGAGGCACCCCCCGCGAGGCGGGGGCTGAGAGCCAGCCCCTCTTGCCCCCCTGGGCTCTTTTAGGACCCCCCTCGCAGGGGGGTGAGGCACCCCCCGCGAGGCGGGGGCTGAGAGCCAGCCCCTCTTGCCCCCCTGGGCTCTTTTAGGACCCCCCTCGCAGGGGGGTGAGGCACCCCCCGCGAGGCGGGGGCTGAGAGCCAGCCCCTCTTGCCCCCCTGGGCTCTTTTAGGACCCCCCTCGCAGGGGGGTGAGGCACCCCCCGCGAGGCGGGGGCTGAGAGCCAGCCCCTCTTGCCCCCCTGGGCTCTTTTAGGACCCCCCTCGCAGGGGGGTGAGGCACCCCCCGCGAGGCGGGGGCTGAGAGCCAGCCCCTCTTGCCCCCCTGGGCTCTTTTAGGACCCCCCTCGCAGGGGGGTGAGGCACCCCCCGCGAGGCGGGGGCTGAGAGCCAGCCCCTCTTGCCCCCCTGGGCTCTTTTAGGACCCCCCTCGCAGGGGGGTGAGGCACCCCCCGCGAGGCGGGGGCTGAGAGCCAGCCCCTCTTGCCCCCCTGGGCTCTTTTAGGACCCCCCTCGCAGGGGGGTGAGGCACCCCCCGCGAGGCGGGGGCTGAGAGCCAGCCCCTCTTGCCCCCCTGGGCTCTTTTAGGACCCCCCTCGCAGGGGGGTGAGGCACCCCCCGCGAGGCGGGGGCTGAGAGCCAGCCCCTCTTGCCCCCCTGGGCTCTTTTAGGACCCCCCTCGCAGGGGGGTGAGGCACCCCCCGCGAGGCGGGGGCTGAGAGCCAGCCCCTCTTGCCCCCCTGGGCTCTTTTAGGACCCCCCTCGCAGGGGGGTGAGGCACCCCCCGCGAGGCGGGGGCTGAGAGCCAGCCCCTCTTGCCCCCCTGGGCTCTTTTAGGACCCCCCTCGCAGGGGGGTGAGGCACCCCCCGCGAGGCGGGGGCTGAGAGCCAGCCCCTCTTGCCCCCCTGGGCTCTTTTAGGACCCCCCTCGCAGGGGGGTGAGGCACCCCCCGCGAGGCGGGGGCTGAGAGCCAGCCCCTCTTGCCCCCCTGGGCTCTTTTAGGACCCCCCTCGCAGGGGGGTGAGGCACCCCCCGCGAGGCGGGGGCTGAGAGCCAGCCCCTCTTGCCCCCCTGGGCTCTTTTAGGACCCCCCTCGCAGGGGGGTGAGGCACCCCCCGCGAGGCGGGGGCTGAGAGCCAGCCCCTCTTGCCCCCCTGGGCTCTTTTAGGACCCCCCTCGCAGGGGGGTGAGGCACCCCCCGCGAGGCGGGGGCTGAGAGCCAGCCCCTCTTGCCCCCCTGGGCTCTTTTAGGACCCCCCTCGCAGGGGGGTGAGGCACCCCCCGCGAGGCGGGGGCTGAGAGCCAGCCCCTCTTGCCCCCCTGGGCTCTTTTAGGACCCCCCTCGCAGGGGGGTGAGGCACCCCCCGCGAGGCGGGGGCTGAGAGCCAGCCCCTCTTGCCCCCCTGGGCTCTTTTAGGACCCCCCTCGCAGGGGGGTGAGGCACCCCCCGCGAGGCGGGGGCTGAGAGCCAGCCCCTCTTGCCCCCCTGGGCTCTTTTAGGACCCCCCTCGCAGGGGGGTGAGGCACCCCCCGCGAGGCGGGGGCTGAGAGCCAGCCCCTCTTGCCCCCCTGGGCTCTTTTAGGACCCCCCTCGCAGGGGGGTGAGGCACCCCCCGCGAGGCGGGGGCTGAGAGCCAGCCCCTCTTGCCCCCCTGGGCTCTTTTAGGACCCCCCTCGCAGGGGGGTGAGGCACCCCCCGCGAGGCGGGGGCTGAGAGCCAGCCCCTCTTGCCCCCCTGGGCTCTTTTAGGACCCCCCTCGCAGGGGGGTGAGGCACCCCCCGCGAGGCGGGGGCTGAGAGCCAGCCCCTCTTGCCCCCCTGGGCTCTTTTAGGACCCCCCTCGCAGGGGGGTGAGGCACCCCCCGCGAGGCGGGGGCTGAGAGCCAGCCCCTCTTGCCCCCCTGGGCTCTTTTAGGACCCCCCTCGCAGGGGGGTGAGGCACCCCCCGCGAGGCGGGGGCTGAGAGCCAGCCCCTCTTGCCCCCCTGGGCTCTTTTAGGACCCCCCTCGCAGGGGGGTGAGGCACCCCCCGCGAGGCGGGGGCTGAGAGCCAGCCCCTCTTGCCCCCCTGGGCTCTTTTAGGACCCCCCTCGCAGGGGGGTGAGGCACCCCCCGCGAGGCGGGGGCTGAGAGCCAGCCCCTCTTGCCCCCCTGGGCTCTTTTAGGACCCCCCTCGCAGGGGGGTGAGGCACCCCCCGCGAGGCGGGGGCTGAGAGCCAGCCCCTCTTGCCCCCCTGGGCTCTTTTAGGACCCCCTCGCAGGGGGGTGAGGCACCCCCCGCGAGGCGGGGGCTGAGAGCCAGCCCCTCTTGCCCCCCTGGGCTCTTTTAGGACCCCCCTCGCAGGGGGGTGAGGCACCCCCCGCGAGGCGGGGGCTGAGAGCCAGCCCCTCTTGCCCCCCTGGGCTCTTTTAGGACCCCCCTCGCAGGGGGGTGAGGCACCCCCCGCGAGGCGGGGGCTGAGAGCCAGCCCCTCTTGCCCCCCTGGGCTCTTTTAGGACCCCCCTCGCAGGGGGGTGAGGCACCCCCCGCGAGGCGGGGGCTGAGAGCCAGCCCCTCTTGCCCCCCTGGGCTCTTTTAGGACCCCCCTCGCAGGGGGGTGAGGCACCCCCCGCGAGGCGGGGGCTGAGAGCCAGCCCCTCTTGCCCCCCTGGGCTCTTTTAGGACCCCCCTCGCAGGGGGGTGAGGCACCCCCCGCGAGGCGGGGGCTGAGAGCCAGCCCCTCTTGCCCCCCTGGGCTCTTTTAGGACCCCCCTCGCAGGGGGGTGAGGCACCCCCCGCGAGGCGGGGGCTGAGAGCCAGCCCCTCTTGCCCCCCTGGGCTCTTTTAGGACCCCCCTCGCAGGGGGGTGAGGCACCCCCCGCGAGGCGGGGGCTGAGAGCCAGCCCCTCTTGCCCCCCTGGGCTCTTTTAGGACCCCCCTCGCAGGGGGGTGAGGCACCCCCCGCGAGGCGGGGGCTGAGAGCCAGCCCCTCTTGCCCCCCTGGGCTCTTTTAGGACCCCCCTCGCAGGGGGGTGAGGCACCCCCCGCGAGGCGGGGGCTGAGAGCCAGCCCCTCTTGCCCCCCTGGGCTCTTTTAGGACCCCCCTCGCAGGGGGGTGAGGCACCCCCCGCGAGGCGGGGGCTGAGAGCCAGCCCCTCTTGCCCCCCTGGGCTCTTTTAGGACCCCCCTCGCAGGGGGGTGAGGCACCCCCCGCGAGGCGGGGGCTGAGAGCCAGCCCCTCTTGCCCCCCTGGGCTCTTAGGATCCGCGGTGGCCTCACAGCCTGTTTACCATATTGTCAGTAATATCATCTCCCCCTCGAGAGATTATGAGCTGTTTCACAGACGTGTGCACTCCCACGATGTACAGAGGGTGTGCATCCGTCTCTATTGGGAGTAATATCATCCTCTTCCTCCTTGAATGTTAAGAACGGTATCACACGAGTGTTTCTACTCCCTGAGATATCGCGTGTCATATCCTCCTCCCCCACGTTGCCATTGGAAACAATATCAGTGGGGGCGTGTCCACCTTCTGTGACATTTAAAGTAATATCATCCTCTTCCCTCCAGGATCATGGGAACAATGTCCCTGCGGGGTGTCCACTTTCTGCCATATGTGTAGTCATATCACCTCCTCCGCCTTGGAGTATTGTTACGGACCATCTCACACGGGCGTGTACACTTCCTGCGATTCTGGGAGTAATGGCATTCCCTTCTTCCGTGAATATTAGGAGCAAAATCACCAGGTGGATGCACAGCCAGTGCTATATTGGGAGTAACGTCATACTCCACCCCCTGGAGATTATATTCGGGTCAATATCACCGTCTGGGTGTACACCTAGTGCGATATTGAACGTAACATCATGCTTTCTCCCTCCCTGGACATTAGGAGCAATATCAGCGGTGGGTGTACACCCACTGAGGTATTAGGCGTAATAGTAGTAGGAATTATTCCTCATTGATTATTAACATAAATATGAATAACCGATATTGATATTAATATTAAAAAATAATGGCTAATAATTTTCAGATTATTAATATTAATATTAATTATTAGGAGCTAGTATTACTGTTTTCTAACGAATAAGATCAATATCAGCTATTAATATCAGGCGTCATTAACCATTAATATTAATCATTTATTGTTATCGTTAGTATAACTATTGAATATTCATTATCCTTGTTATCGGTATTGATTTAAAAATTATATTATCAATCATTAATATTGATAATTATTAGTGTCAATTAATAATTGAGATGATTAATTGCGGTAAGTCACATTGCGCCCTTCCACCCCTTCCTCGGCAGCTCGTGTACGACCCAAAACGGGGGTGCAAATGCCCCTGAGAGAGCAGCGGTATACTGGGATAGATGAGGATGGTCACGTGGCGGGGAGGCGTGTTTTTGGATACCAGCCCTTCACCTCCGTCGACCTTCTCAACTGGAAAAACAATACACCGCCCTATAGCGAAAAGCCGCCAGCCCTAATTGATTTGCTCCAAACTGTTATCCAGACCCACAACCACACCTGGGCTGATTGGCACCAGTTGCTCATGTTCCTCTTTAACAGCGAAGAAAGGCGGAGAGTCCTCCAAGCAGCAACTAAGTGGCTAGAGGAGCATGCACCTGCTGATTATCAAAACCCCAAAGAGTATGGAAGGACCCAGTTGCCAGGAACCGACCCCCAGTTGGACCCACATGAAAGAGAGAATATGCAAAGGCTAAACCGAGACGGGGAAGCTCTCTTGGAAGGATTAATGAGGGGAGCTCAGAAGGCCACAAACGTTAACAAGGTCTCTGAGGTCATTCAGGGAAAAGAAGAAAGTCCGGCACAATTCTACCAGAGACTGTGTGAGGCCTATGCTATGTATACTCCCTTTCATCCCGATAGCCCTGAAAATCAGCGCATGATTCACATGGCTTTAGTCCGTCAAAGCGCAGAAGACATGAGAAGAAAACTGCAGAAACACGCTGGACTTGCAGGGATGAACACATCACAATTACTAGAAATAGCTAGCCAGGTGTTTGTAATCAGGGATGCAGTAAGCCGTCAGGAAAACGGCGAAGACAATGGAGGTCAGGCCCGGCGAAACACCGACCTGTTTGCTAGCTGCAGCAATCACAGGGGCCCCCACAAAGAGGCAAGGGAAGGGGGGCCCTGGGAAAGGAACTCAGCTTGGCTGTCAGAGTTTGCAGCGTAACCAGTGTGCTGATGGTAAAGAAATAGGACGGTGGAAGAACAAATGCCCTCAACTCAAAAGAAAACAAGATGACTCAGAGCAGGAGGCCCCGGACAAGGAGGAAGGGGCCCTGCTCAACCCGGCAGGAGGGTTCTTGGACTGAGGGAGACCGGGCTCAAGTGTCCCCAAAGAGCCACTGGTCAGAATGACAGTCGGGGGTGGAGACATTGACTTTCTTGGAGATAGCGGTGCTGAACATTCGCTAGTAACCGCCCCGGTCGCCCCCTTATCCAAAAAGACTATTGACGTCATCGGAGCCACGGGGGTTTCAGCAAAGCAAGCTGTAGGCTTGCCTCGGACTTGTACTGTAGGAGGACATAAAGTCATTCATCAGTTATGGTACATGCCTGACTGTCCCTTGACCTTTTGGGGAAGGGACTTGCTCAGCAAGCTGAGAGCCACGATCTCTCTGACAGAGCACGGCTCTTTGCTGCTAAAGTTACCCGGAACGGGAGTCATTGTGACCCTTATGGTCCCCCGAGAGGAGGAATGGAGACTTTTCTGAACTGAGCCGGGCCAAGAGAGAAGGCCAGCTCTGGCTAAGCGGTGGCCAAGAGTACGGGCAGAAGACAACCCTCCGGGATTGGCCAGTTAAGACTGGGGCCCAGCGGGTTAGGCAAAAACAGGACCCGGTCTCCAGAGAAGCTCTTCAAGGTATCCAGGTCCGTCTCAAGCACCTAAGAACTGTTGCAATTCTTGTTCCTTGTCAGTCTCCATGGAACACTCCCCTCCTGCCTGTTCCCAAGCCACGGACCAAGGACTACCGGCCGGTACAGGATTTGCGCTTGCTTCATCAAGCTACACTGACTTGACATCCAACAGTACCTAACCCGTCCACATTGTTGGGGTTGCTGCCAGCTGAGGACAGCTGCTTCACCTGCTTGGACCTGAAAGATGCTTTCTTTCCTATCAGATTAGCCCCTGAGAGGCAGAGGCTGTTTGCCTTTCAGTGGGAAGATCCGGAGTCAGGTGTCACTACTCAGTACACTTGGACCGGGCTTCCCCAAGGGTTCAAGAACTCCCCCACCACCTTCGGGGAGGCGTTGGCTCGAGACCTCCAGAAGTTTCCCACCAGAGACCTAGGCTGTGTGTTGCTCCAGTAGGTTGATGACCTTCTGCTGGGACACCCCACGGCAGTCGGGTGTGCCAAGGGAACAGATGCCCTACACCGGCACCTGGAGGACTGTGGGTATAAGATGTCCAAGAAGAAAGCTCAGATCTGCCGACAGCAGGTACGTGACTTGGGATTTACTATCTGACAGGGCTCGGAACGCAGCCCGGGATCAGAAAGAAAGCAGGTCATTTGCAATCTAGTGGAGCCCAAGAGCAGAAAGCAGGTGAGACAATTCTTAGGAGCTGTGGGGTTTTGTAGACTGTGGATCCCAAACTTTGCAGTATTAGCCAAGCCTTTGTATGAGGTCCCAAAGGGGGCGGGGACCGGGAACCTTTGGAATGCAGATCCCAACAACAGCAAGTCTTTCATGAGTTAAAGGAAAAACTTCTGGCAGCCCTAGCCCTGGGGCTACTCGATCTGACAAAGCCTTTTCCATTCTATGCATCAGAGAGAGAAAAGATGGCAGCTGGACTTTGAACCCAAACGGTTGGGCTCCGGCCAAGGCCGGCGGCCTACCTCTCTAAACAACTAGACGGGTCTACTAAAGGATGGCCCCCTGTTTGAGGGCCTTGGCAGCAACTGCCCTGCTAGAACAAGAAGCAAATAAGCTGACTCTTGGGCAAAACCTGAACATAAAGGGCCCCCATGCTGTGGTGACTTTCATGAACGCTAAAGGACATCGTCGGCTACCGAATGCCAGACTCACCAAGTACCAAACTTGGCTCTGTGAAAATCCTCGTATAACCATTGAAGTTTGTAACACCCTACACCCGCCACCTTGCTCCCGGTATCAGAGAGCCCTGTCGAGCCTGATTGTGTGGAAGTCTTGGACTCAGTCGACTCTGGCAGACCTGACCTCCGGGACCGGACTTGGGCATCAGTAGACTGGGAACTATACGTGGATGGGAGCAGCTTCTTCAACCCCCAAGGAGACAGAGGTGCAGGGTATGCAGTGGTAACCCTGGACACTCTTGTTGAAGCCAGATCGTTGCCCCAGGCCACTTCAGCCCAGAAAGCTGAACTCATTGCTTTAATTCGGGCCTTAGGACTCAGTGAGGGTGAGACTGTAAACATTTACACTGATTCTCGGTGTCTTTTTAACCCTTCGAGTGCATGGAGCGTGATAGAAAGAAAAGGGCCTATTGAACTCTGAGGGAAAAGACAGAAAATATCAACAAGAAACCTTGCAATGATTAGAAGCAGTATGGAAACCCCACAAGGTGGCAGTTAGGCATTGCAGAGGACACCAGCGAGCTTCCACCTCGGTGGGTTTGGGGAATTCCCGCGCTGACTCAGAGGCTCGAAAAGCAGCATCTGCCCCCTTCTGGGCATCAGTGCTCCCTCAAGTACCTGATCTTGGACCTACTTCTTCTAAAAAAGAAAAGGACATTCTCCAGGTAGAGGGAAGGACAAGTGATGGAGGAAGGATGGATTCGGTTACCAGATGGGAGCGTAGCTGTGCCACAGCTGCTAGGAGTTGCAGTTGTACTGGCTGTGCAAGAAACCACCCATCGAGGTCAGGAGTCACTGGAAGAGTTGTTAGGCCGGTATTTCTACATCTCGCCTTTGTCAGCCCTTGCCAAAACGGTGAGGCAGCGGTGTGTTACCTGCCGACAGCATGATGCGAGGCAAGGTCCAGCCGTTCCGCCCGGCATACGAGCTTATGGAGCAGCCCCCTTTGAAGATCTCCAGGTAGACTTCACAGAGATGCCAAAGTGTGGAGGTAACAAGTATTTACTAGTTCTTGGGCGTGCGTACCTACTCTGGGTGGGTGGCGGCCTATCCAACACCAACTGAGAAAGCTCGTGAAGTAACCCGTGTGCTTCTTCGAGATCTGATACCTAGATTTCGACTGCCCTTACGGATCGGCTCAGATAAACGGGCCTGCGTTTTAGGCTCCCTTGGTACAGAAGACGGCAAAGGTATTGGGGATCCCACGGAAACTGCATGGCGCCTCCCGGCCTCAGAGCCCCAGAAAGGTGGAGCAGATGAATCGGACTATCAAAAATAATACTCTTGTCTTCCCCGCGAGATATTTAAAACAACACCACAAGGGGCGTCAAACCACCTGCTAAATTTGAGGGAATATTATCCTCTCCCCCACTCCCGCGGCCCCGGATATTAGAGACAATAACACAGGGGTAACGTACACCCACTACTTGATTGGGAATAATATCATCCTCTCCCTTCTCGGATATTAGGAACAATATCACACTGTGCGTGTAGTACTGTCGTGAAATTCAATGGAATGTCATCCTTCGCCTCCCTGGATATGATGAACAATATCACAGGGGATGTACAGCTTCTGAGATATTGGGAGTGATATCATCCTCTCCCCTCTGGAAGTTAGGGACAATATCACAGGGGTAGTGTACACCCTCTGGCATGTTGGCACTAATATCATCCTCCCGCCCACTGGATATTAAAAACCATATCACAAGGGGCGTGTACAGACACTTCGATATTGGTATTAATACCATCCTCTCCCTCTTTGGATATTCGGTGCCGTATTTCAGGTGGGGTATACGCCACCTGCAATATTGGAAGTAATATGATTTTCTCCCCCCGTGGATATCAGAAACGATATCACAGGGGGTGGCGAACAACCCCTGCGATACTTGGAGTGATATCATCGTCTCCCCTCACGATGATTAAGAACAATATCGTAGGGGTGGGGGGTGTACACCCCCTTTCATATTTGATACCATCCTCTTCCCCCCTGGATATTAGGAACAATATCAGGAAGGGACGTAGAGACCCTGCGACCTTTGCTGTCATACAATTGTCTCTCCCCTAGATATTAGGAAAAATGTCACTGGGGATGTGAACAGCCCTGCGATATTGAGAATAGTATCATCCTCTCCCCCCTTGCATATTGGGAACAACATCACAGGTGGGGTGTACTGCCTCTGCGATATTGGGGGTAAAATTTTCCTCTCTTCCCCTGGACATCAGGAAGGGTATCAGAGGGGGAGGGTGTGCATTCCCTGCCATATTCAACGTAACTTCATCCTCTCCCTCCCAGGGTATTCAGAACAATAGGACAGGAGGGGTGTACGCCAACTGCGATATTGAGAGTCGTATCATCCTCTTTCGCTCTGGATCTTAGGAACAATATCACAGGGTTGTGTACACCCCCTGCGATATTGGGAGTACTATCATCCTCTCTCCCTGTGGATATTAGGAAGAGTATCACAGGGCTGTGTAAACCCCCTGCGGTACTGGGAGTAATATCATCCTCTCTCCCTCTGAATAGAGGAAGATTTTCACAGGGGTGTGTACACCCCCTGCGATATTGGGAGTAATGTCATCCTCCCCAAACCTGGATGTTAGCAACGAGATCACAGAGGGGGTGTACACACCCTGCGACATTGGAAGGAATATGATCGTCTCCCCACCTGGATACTGGGAAAGAAAGATATCACAGCGCGGGTATACGTTCCCTACGCTGTTGGCAGTAATCTCATTCTTTTCCTGTCTGGATATGAGGAAGCATATCACAGGGGAGCTGTACAATTACTTCGATATTGGGAGTAATATCATCCTCTATTTTCCTGGATATTGGGCACAAAAACACAAAAGGGTGTACAACCCCTGCGATCTTGGGAGTAATAGCATACTCTCCTTCTCTGGATGTTAGAAAACAGTATCATCAGGGCTCAACACCCCCCGCGATAATGGGAGTCATATTTACTCTTTCACAGGCCATTTGGAACAATACAACAGGGGGTGTTTACAAACAGGGGTGGTGTACACCCCTGTGATATTGGGAGTAACATCATTCTCCCCACCTCCGGATATTAAGAACAATATCCCGGCGGGAGGTGGTACACCCCCAGTGATATTGCGAATAATGTCATCCTCTCCTTCCCTGGATATTAGGAACAATATCACAGGGGGGTGTACACCTTCTGTGATACTGGAAGCAATATCATCCTCTCCCCCGCTGGATATTAGAAAAAAATATCACTCACGGTGTACACCCGCTGTGATATTAGGAAGAATATTACAGGGTGTACACCCACTCTGACTTTAAGAGAAATAGCTCCCTCAAATGTCCCAAACAATATCACAGGGTATACAATGATATTTCCCTAGGATATTACAAATACTATCACAGGGTGTACACCCACTGTGATAACACGAGTAATAATACATCCCAAGGATACTACCAAGAATATCACAAGGCTGTACACCCACTATGACATCGGGAGTGATATCTCCCTAGGATACTACGAACACCATCACAGAATGTACACACATGGTGCGCACGCACGGTGATATTAGGAGTACTATCAACGCAGGACATAGTCAATAAGACCACAGGGAGTACATACCTGATGTACACCCACGGCGATGTTATGAGAACTACCTCCCTAGGATAATACGAATAACATCACAGAGTGGACACACATGGTATACACCCACCGTGGCACTAGGACTAATAACTTTCTGAGATATTACCAGTAGCATCACACAACAGAAACACATGGTGTACACCCACTGTAACCTTAGGTGTAATTTCTCCCTACGATATTACGAGTAACATCTCAGTGCATACACACATGGTGAACACCCACTGTGACATTAAGGGTAATATCCCCCTAGGATATTACCAATAACATCACCGGGTGTCCACCCATGGTGTACATGCTCTGTGATGTTAGGGATAATAACTCCCTAGGATATTATGAATAATACCGCAGGGTGTACAGAAACTCTGATATTAGAGGTAATATCTCTCTAGGATATTATGAATAATATCACAGGGTGTACCCCCACTGTGATACTGGGAGCAATATCTCTCTAGGATACTACGAATCATATCAGAATGTACACCCACTGTGATCATAGGAGAAATATCTCTCTGTGATATTACGAATTAGATCACAGAGTGTACACACATGGTGTACATCCACTTTGATATTAGGAGTAATCTCTTCCTAGGACATTACAAATAACATCACAGAGTGTACACCCACTGTAATATTAGGAATCGTATCTCCCTAGGTGATTACAAGTAATATCACAGGGTGTACACCCACTGTGATATTAGGAGTAATATCTTCCTAGGGTATTATGAATAATTTCACAGTCTCTACACACATAATGTACACTCACTGTGATATTAGGAGTAACATCTACCTAGTAGATAACAAATAACATCGCAGGGTGTACCCCCACTTTGATATTAGCTGTAATATTCCTCTAAGTTGTTACAAATAAGATCACAGGGTGTAGAAACATGGTGTACACTCACTGTGATACCAGGAGTCGTATCTCTGTAATATATTATGAATAATATCACAGGTTGTACACCCACTGTATTATTAGGAGTCATATCTCTGTAGGACATTACAATTAATATCACACGGTGTACAGCCACCCTGATATTAGGAGCAATATCTTTCTAGGATATTACAGATAATATCACAGGGTGTACGCCCACTCTGCTGTCAGGAGCAATATCTCCCTAGGATATCAAAAATCCTATCACGGGGTGTCCAATCTCTGCCTTCCAGGTTCGAAGGGATTCTCCTGCTTCAGCCTCCCGAGTAGCTAGGTTTACGCGCCACCACACCCGGCTAATTTTTTTTTATTTTCACTGGAGACGGGGTTTCACCACGTGGGCCAGGCTGTTCTGGAAGTCCTGACCTCAGGTGATCCATCAGCCTCGGCCGCCCAAAGTGCTGGGATTACAGGTGTGAGGCATGGTGCTGAGCCAAGAGTTATATATTCAATTCATTTGGAAACACAGCTCCCATATTTGAGTGTGCGTGTACTTTTATGAAGAAATGATGTCAGAAAACCTAAGGATGATAATAACTATGAAAAGTAACAGGCACGTGAAAAGGTCCTCCGATTGAGAACTATAAGCTTCGATTTCGGTTTTAGATAATGGGGTCCTAGCTCTTGTGTCGTCCTTTTACATATTCTACATCACAGGAACTTGCAGCACGGTGTCAGAATAAAATAGAGTGTATTTCACGGCTTCTTAATTTCTTTCAATTAGATGAGATCTTTTTCTTAAAGAGAGAAGGACATTTTCATTGCATTGTATTTTTTCTGAAAAGAGTAGGCCGTATTTTACTGAGATCACGGATTTGTTATATATGACGTTTTGGTCTTCTAATATTCTTCAGTGGATTTTCTCTAAAGTGGTATGTACAGAAAGACTTGTATAGCAAAAAAGTAAACCACGTAATAATTCTGAGATTTTTGGAATTGTCACAGCTGAGAAACATTGCTGGCGGTGTATGGTCCCCAAGTGTGAAAGTGTTCCTTGTGAATTGCTTGCATCCAGCATTAAGGGCTGGTTTTTCTCTTTTATTTTTCCAATCCTCTTTCCTTCTCAAGGTGTCCAAGACACACAGAGCCACGGAATCTCACAGGTGTCTGAGAATTCCTCCTCCTGGGACTCTCAGAGGATCCAGAACTGCAGCCCGTCCTCGCTTTGCTCTCCCTGTCCCTGTCCACGTATCTGGTCACGGTGCTGAGGAACCTGCTCAGCATCCTGGCTGTCAGCTCTGACTCCCCCCTCCACACCCCCATGTACTTCTTCCTCTCCAACCTGTGCTGGGCTGACATGGGTTTCACCTCGGCCACGGTTCCCAAGATGATTGTGGACATGCAGTCACATAGCAGAGTCATCTCTCATGCGGGCTGCCTGACACAGATGTCTTTCTTGGTCCTTTTTGCATGTATAGAAGACATGCTTCTGCCTGTGATGGCCTATGACTGCTTTGTAGCCATCTGTCGCCCTCTGCACTACCCAGTCATCGTGAATCCTCACCTCTGTGTCTTCTTCGTTTTGGTGTCCTTTTTCCTTAGCCTGTTGGATTGCCAGCTGCCCAGTTGGATTGTGTTACAATTCACCATCATCAAGAATGTGGAAATCTCTCATTTTGTCTGTGACCCCTCTCAACTTCTCAAACTTGCCTGTTCTGACAGCGTCATCGATAGCATATTCATAGATTTCGGTAGTACTATGTTGGGTTTTCTTGTCGTTTCAGGGATCCTTTTGTCTTACTATAAAATTGTCCCCTCCATTCTAAGGATTTCATCGTCAGATGGGAAGTAGGAAGCCTTCTCCACCTGCGGCTCTCACCTAGCAGTTGTTTGCTGATTTGACGGAACAGGCATTGGCATGTACCTGACTTCAGCTGTGTCACCACCCCCCAGGAATGGTGTGGTGGCATCAGTGATGTACGCTGTGCTCACCCCCATGCTGAACCTTTTCATCTACAGCCTGAGAAACAGGGACATACAAAGTGCCCTGCGGAGGCTGCGCAGCAGAACAGTCGAATCTCATGATCTGTTCCATCCTTTTTCTTGTGTGGGTGAGAAAGGGCAACCACATTCAATCTCTACATCTGCAAATCCTGCCCCTTAGTCACATTATTTTTGTGGCTTGATGGCTTTTATTCCTTTCCGCATTTCCTTTGTGAATATTGCTTTCTTCGTTATGCCTTTAACTGGAATGGGTGAGTATTCTGGGATCCTTTGTTTAGCAGAAACCTCATGACAGAATCCTCTATACCTAGGCGGCCCCTTTTAGTTTCTGAGCAATAACCCGGTCATCCAGGTGGAATCACCACCATCTTTTTATATACACGAAGTCCTCACTTCATTTTGGAATTCCCTGAAAACTGACTTTATGGAAACAATGTACAGGAGGTCCTCCAACACCATTGGTTATTCAAAGTTGTGTAGTTATACTGTTGATGAAAAATAAGTGGTTTCACTATACATAATTTTGCTTCGAGGTGAAGTTTCCAAGAGACTTTCAAAGATGTTAAGTGAGGACATACTGTACATCAAATTCATATCCTCTTCCACAGTTTATGTGGAATTTCTTCATAAACTGCTTCTAGAGAATCTATTTAGGCAGGTTATGTGTAGAGATAAATGTCGCCGTTCCTCAATCTTGGCTTTGAGTCAAATCACCTGGGGAGCTAACACATGATGAGGCCTGGGTCTCAACACCTAAGATTCGGATTTCCTTGCACCTGTGTGAGTACGCGGATTTTTGTTTTTTTTTCTTTTAAAGCACCAGAGGTGGTTCCAATGACGAAGTTTTTAGAGGCATCAAGCTCCAATGAGTAAGAACAGAAATTAATTATAATTTCTTCAAATATTATCTTCAAATGCATTGTCCATCAACACCACACAAATGTTTATTATGCTGTTTTTTCTTACCATTTCGCATTTTCGCATTTTCTATTTCTTTCTTTTCGTTTTTTTTTTTTTTTTTTTTTGAGTCAGAGTTTCACCCTTGTTGCCCAGGCTGGAGTTCAATGGCACGGTCTGGCTCACTGCAACCTCTGCCTCCCGTATTCAAGCAATTCTCCTGCCTCAGCCTTCCAAGTAGCTGGGATTACAGGCATGCGCTACCATGCCTGGCTAATTTTTTTTTTTTTTTTTTTTGTATTGTTAGTAGAGACAGTGTTTCTCCATTTTGGTCAGGCTGGTCTTGAACTCCCCACCACAGGTGATCCACCCGCTTCCGCCTCCCAAAGTGCTGGGATTACAGGCATGAGCGACTGCGCCCAGCCACCGCTTAGCATTTACATTTCACATTTGTTGAAGTTATAGATGTATACACACATTGATTGCTGCTTTGTTATACACTTGCGTATACATAAGATGGGAAATAGAAAAGAATAAAATGGGCACAGTATCCCTGAAGTTTCACATTCCTGCTATTTTAAAAATATTTGCTCTTAGAAATTTGTTTCAATTAAGAAACTGTGGCATACACACCCAATGAAGTATTATTCCGCCTAAAAAGGAAGAAAATCCTCTCCGCTGCGGACAAAATGGGTGAGATTGCAGGTCTGTATATTAAATGAAATAAGCCAGGCAGAGGATGACAAATATTTCGTGTCCTCACTTCTATGTAGGAAGAAAAAAGGAAACCTTGGCCAGATGTGGTGGCTCAAGCCTGTAATCCCAGCGCTGTGGGAGGCCGAGTCGCACGGATCACTTCAGTCCAGGAATTTGAGACCAGCCTGGCCAACATGGTGAAACCCCGTCTCTATAGAAAACAGAAACAATTTGCCAGGCGTGGTGATGGGTGTCTGTAGTCTCAGCTACTCGGAGGGCTGAGGCCCAAGAAGCGCTTGAACTCGGGAGGCGGAGGTTGCAGTGAGCCCGGACTGTGCCTGTGTACTCCAACCTGGGCAACAGAAAGAGACTCCATCCCACACACACCTACACACAAAAGGAATCTCAGGAAGGTGGAAAGTATAAAGGTGGTTAGCAGATGCTAGGAAGAAAAGCGGTGGGATGGGGAATGAAGACAAGTGGATAATTGGGTCCCAAAATACAGAAAGATGGAATGAGTGAGTTCTAGTGTTTGATAGTACAGTATGAACATTTTAGTTCACAAGAATTGCTTGCATATTTCCAGATGCTTTGGTAAGAAGCTTCCTAACTTTCTCATTATGCTGGTTTTTAAGCTCTTCTCTTTCTGCTCTTGATATCATGCTGGTTTTTTGTTTTTTGTTTTTTGTTTTGAGATGGAATTTCGCTCTTGTTGCCCAGGCTGGAGTGTCATGGTGCAATCTTGGCTCACCGCAACCTCTGCCTCCTGCGTTCAAGCGATTCTCCTGCCTCCAACTCCCGAGTAGCTGGGATTACAGGCATGCGCCAGCTGCCCAGCTAATGTTGTATTTCTGGTAGAGATGGGGGTTTCTCGCTGTCGCTCAGGCTGGTCTTCAACTCCTGACCTCCGGTGATCCGCCCGCCTCGGCCTCCCAAACTGCTGGGATTACAGGCGTGAGCGACCGCGCCCAGCCCATGCTGTATCCTTATCTGTTGTCGGTTGTTGTTCGTTTGTTTTTGAGCCCAGAAATAACTTCTCACCTATAGGTTCAAATGATTTTTAACATGAGTGCTAAGAAAGCTCATTGCTGGAAAAGCAGCCTTTTCAAGAAATGGTGTCGGAGAAACTTGATTTCCACATGCAGAAGAATGAAGGTGGACCCCGTGTCACACCAGGTGCAAAAATTAACACAAACTGGATCAAAGACCTAACCCCAAGGGCTAAAAGTATCATATGCCTAAAAGAAATCATTGGCCACACTTTCATGACATCAGATTGGGCAATGCTCTCTGGGATATGACACCAAAAGCATAGGCAACAAAAGAAAATTAGATTCCTTGGATTACATCTAAATGACAGACACTTTTGTGCAGCGAAAAACACTGTGAACTGAGTGAAAAGATAACCCGTGGATTAGGAAAAATATTTGCAAATCATATATCTCAAAAGAGGCTGATATCCATCATATATAAAGAACAGCTAGAACTAAACAACAAGAAACCCAAAGCATTCCATCAACAATGGTCAGAAGACTCGAGTAGACGTGTCCCTAAAGAAGATATAGCAATGGCCAATAAGCATCTAAAATGATGTTCAAAATCACTAACCATAGGGAAGCGCAAATCAAACAAAGAATGAGATACCACACATTAGGATGGATACGATCAACAAACAAGCATTGGTGAGACTAGAAGGAAATAGGAATGCTCCAATACGATCGGAGGGAATGTAAAACCGTGAAGGAACGGGGAAAGTAGTATGGCGTGCACTGGAAAAATTAGAAACAGTATGCTCAGATGTTCCCGCAGTTGCATTTGTGGGTACCTACCAAAAAGAACTAGAAGCCAGGAGTGGAAGACAGATTTGTACACACACGCTCATAGCAGCATTATTCGCAACAGCCAAAATGTGGAAGCAACCCAAGGGTTCGTGGACAGATGAATGAAAAAGCGCACTGCAGTTCCTTCATACAATGGAAGACTCTCCAGCCTTAAAAAGGCAGGCACTTTTGGCCGGTGCGGCGGCTCACGCCTGTAATCGCAACATCTTGGAAGAACGAGGTGGGCGGATCACCTGAGGTCAGGAATTCAAGACAAGCCTGGCCATCTTGGTGAAACCCTGTCTCTAGTGAAAATGCAAAAAATGAGACGAGCGTGGTGGCGTGTGCCTATAGTCCCAGCTACTCGGGAGGCTGAGGCACAAGAATCGCTGGAACCCGGGAGGCGGAGGTTGCACTGAGCCCAGATTGTGCCGCAGCACTCCAGCCTGGGCGACAGAGTGAGACTGCATGGAAACGCAAAACAAAACAAAGTCAAACAAACAAACAAAAAAAAGGACAGGCACTTCTGACTCAGACCGCAGCATGGATGAACCTCGAAGACATTATCGTCAGTGAAATAAATAAATCCCAAAAGGATAAACACGCCCAGGCTCAGTGGCTCGCACCTGTGACCCCAGCACTTTGGGAGGCTGAGCCAGGTGGATCACTTAAGGTCAGGAGTTCGAGACCAGCCTGGTCAATATGGTGAAAGCTCGTCTCTATTAAAAATACAAAAATTAGCTGGGCGTGGTGGCGGACGCCTGTAATCCCAGCTACTCGTGAGACTGAGACACAAGAATCGCTTGAACCCACGATGTGGAGGTTGCAGTGAGCCGAGGTCACACCACCGCACTCCAGCCTGAACGACAGAGAAAGTCTCTGTCTCCAACCCAAAAAAATTAAACACGGTATGATTCCACTTTTCTATCAAGTGTCTGGAGTCGTTAAACTCATAGAGTTGCAAACTAGAAAGGTGGCCCCCAGGGGTGGGCGAGAGAGAGGAGTGGAGAGCTTGCTAAATGGGTGCAATTTCCATTTTGAAAGATAAAACTGTTCCGGAGACGGTGGCGGTGATGGCTGCTGAACAATGTGAACGTCATTAATGTCATTAAACTGTAAACTGAAAAAGAGTGGAAATTGTAAATGTTTATACTGGCCATTCTATATGAACTAATATATATTCACAATTTTTAATATTTATACGTGGTATATTTGCCCATAATTAAAGATGAAAATTAAAGCAGTTGGATCTTTCAAAAGAAAAGAAAGAAGCGAAGAATACACACCAGCTTTCTCCTGATGAGAGGAAGAGCCCCAAAGCGTCTATGGACACTCACTGTTCTCCTATCCTTCTTGAATTATTGTGAGGAAATCCTTAGAGGCTGGGGAACTTGGGCGACTCTGGCTAATGAGGAGCTCTGTGCCTTGAGCTCCCCAGACCACAGAATAGTAAATAGTCTGTGCCTCCAGCCCTGCAGTGTGAGGTTCCAGTCCTGTGGGTTCCACACCTGTCACCTGTATCAGGAGGCTCATGTCTCACCCTGTCTTCTTGCCAGCCTCGAGGACGGAGTCTGAGCCTCCACCGTGCTACACACAGGGAGGACACTGGACCTGTTCTCCGCGGTCATGGCCCAGCAGAGGGGAAGGGCAGTTCAGTGAGTGTAGGCAAAAGAAAGAGAGATCAGACTGTTCCTGTGTCTATGTAGAAAGGAAAGACATAAGAGACTTCATTTTGAAAAAGACCTGTATTTTCAACAATTGCTTTCCTGAGATGTTTTTAATGTGTAGCTTTGCCCCAGCCACTTTGACCCAACCTGAAGCTCACAAAAACATGTGTTGTATGAAATCAAGGTTTAAGGGATCTAGGGCTGTGCAGGACGTGCCTTGTTAACAAGATGTTTCCATGAAGTATACTTGGTAGAAATCATCGCCATTCTCTAGTCTCAATAAACCAGGGGCACAATACACTGTGGAAAGCCGCAGGGACCTCTGCCCTTGAAAGCGGCGTGTTGTCCAAGGATTCTCCCCATGTGATAGTCTGAAATGTGGCCTCGTGGGATGAGAAAGACCTGACCGTCCCCGAGCCCTACACCAGTAAAGGGTCTGTGCTGAGGTGGATTAGTCAAAGAGGAAAGCCTCTTGCAGTTGAGAGAGAGGAAGGCCACTGTCTCCTGCCTGCCCCTGGGAACTGAATGTCTCGGTATAAAACCCGATCGTACATTTGTTCAATTCTGAGATGGGGGAAAAACCGCCCTATGGTGGGAGGCGAGACACGTTTGCAGCAATGCTGCCTTGTTATTCTTTACTCCACTGAGATGTTTGGGTGGAGAGAAACATAAATCTGGCTTACGTGCATCTCCAGTCACGGTAGCTTCCCTGGAACTTCCTTATGACATAGATTCTGTTGCTCACCTGTTCGTTGCTGACCTTCTCCTTCTTATCACCCTGCCCTCCTACTACATTTTTTTTTTGCTAAAATAATAAAACTAATAATCAATAAAAACTGAGGGAACTCAGAGGCCGGTGCCTCTGCAGATCCTTGGTATGCTGAGCGCCGCTCCCCTGGGCTCACTGTTGTTTCTCTCTACTTTGTCCCTGTGTCTTATTTCTTTCCTCAGTCTCTCATCCCACCCGACTAGAAATACCCACAGGTGTGGAGGGGCAGGCAACCCCTTCAAGTGAGTGCTGAGGGACGGTCCGGAGCCTTGGTTTCCTTCCTCCTCCTCAGCACAAACAGGAGAGTGCGGTGGGCAGATGGGAGGAGACCAATATGCAAACTGTGCGCTCAGCAGACTGTGGAGTTTCTGTTCTTGGTTGTGATGGGGGTCTCAGACATCTTATTCAAAATTTTGCTTTCCTCCCCCACTGGTTGTCCTTTTCATAGACATCTCACCCATGATAGCAGGGAATCAGTCCCTCTAAACTATTCCCTAAGAACGACAAAAAGATTATGAAGGTGATGATGAGGACAAAGAGGATGACGACAGACACCATGGCATCATGAACCGTTATTGAGGGCTTCCTGAAGGCCAGGCTCTGAGCTCTATGCTCTATGCAGTTTGTTTCATCTCATCTGCGTAGTCTCCACTTTATTAGTGCACATTTCATGATGATTTTACAGACTAGAAAAGGATCAACGCCTTTTCATAGAACTCGTACTAGATCATGAAGTCAAAAAGGGCGAGGTCCAATTTGAACCGGGCAGTCTAAGTCCAGACACATGGCATTTGGCCAGTCCTCTCCCTGCAACCAACCTGCCCTCTCAAATCCTTGTCACTCAGGTGGGTGCCCCTGCTCACTGTGCCCTTCCCTTTGGGGGCTCCTTGTAAGACCACAGCTAGACCAGTGGGTGCCACAATCACTGTGTCAAGTATAGAAAGGGCAGCTGAGATCACATCAAGGATTCCAGAAAGAATGGGCACAGGATCATTCGGGATGCATCTCTCCCTTTCCCCTGTTCCTGGCTTTCCTTACAGCTCTCGACTTCCTCAAAGGAGTCATCAATTCGGAGTTTGGCTTCCATTCCTATTGAGGAAGCTGGAAAGCGTTTCAAAAATGCTCCTCCGATGTGCCTGTGGTTAAGAACTCTGAGCTCTGCTGAAAACTTTTGGAAGCGGGGTGCGGTGGCTCACGCCTGTAATCCCAGCCCTTTGGGAGGCTGAGGCAGGTGAATCACAAGGTCAGGGGTTCAAGACCAGCCTGGCCAACATGGTGAAACCCCGTCTCTATTCAAAATAGAAAAAAATTAGCCGGGTGTAGTGGCGGGCGCCTGTCATCTCAGCTACTCGGCAGGTTGAGACAGGAGAATAGCTTGAACCCGGGATGCAGAGGTTGCAGTGAGCCGAGATCACTCCACCGCACTCCAGCCTGGGCAACAGAATGAGACTCTGTCTCAAAACAACGAAAACAAAACCAAAACCCAAAAAACCCACAATTTTTGGGAGTTAGAAGACCAGGAAGTATAGTACCCGGGACTTAGAGTCTGGCCATGAATTTTGAATACCGCCCTTTCTACTTCTCTGTGTGGCAAGGGGTGAGATGTCCGTCCTCTGAGACTCAGCACTCTCATCTGACTTGATTTCCAGTTGATCCAATGGAAGTGAGCGATGATTAAGCCGATCGTGGGTGCCCGCTGCGTGATCTCTAGCTGACGGATGCATAAAGTAAAGGCAAAGTGGATTTTAGATACATTCCTTAAGATTTTCAGCTTCAACTCCACACAATTCAACGTAAATATCCCCTGACCTGAAGTTCTGGTTTCCCTGCATTCCAGACAGGACATTTTGTTTCGTCCTTCTCTCAGTAAGTACTGAGTACTGTGAGAGGAACAAGTGAGTCTCTTTGGTTTCTGATTCCCCAGAGCCGATATCTTGCTTGGCACATAGGAGGCAGCAAAAGCAAACATCTATGTTGATGATTGAACTGACACTTCCTTGCTTCACCAAAATTGGCTGTCATCAGCGTGACTTTGACTTACTTCTTTTTGTTTTTTGTTTTTTGAGACGGAGTTTTGCTCTCGTTGCCCAGGCTGGCGGGCAGGGGTGTGATCTCGGCTCACTGTAGTCTCTGCCTCCCAGGTTCAAGCCATTCTCCTGCCTCAGCCTCCCGAGTAGCTGGGACTACAGGCGCGTGCCGCCATACCGGGAGAAGTTTTTGTACTTTTAGCAGAGGCGGGGTTTCACCATGTTGGCCAGGATGGTCTTGATCTCCTGACCCCGTGATCCGCCCTCCTCGGCCTCCCAAAGTGCTGGGATTACAGGCGTGAGCCACCGCATCCAGCCAAACTTTCTGATGAATACTCTAAGTCCACCTAAGCTAAGGACAGGAGTTAGAGCTTCCATGAATTTTAAAACAAGACGCACCGATTTGAGGAAGCAATTACTCTCTTGAAGGAGAAAAGTCAGAAAACACAATGATGAAATCACTAGGACCTAACTGGCCTGTGGAACTATTTCCTGCTTATGAACTCTCAACTATCATTTCATTTCCAGATGGCATGGTCTCAGCTGTTATACAGTGTTTACGAATGGTCTACATCAAGGGAATTTATATCAATCTAGAAGAATAAACAAAATATTTGAGTTCCTAATTTCCTTTAATTAGGATAACCTTTTCCTTAAAGTGAAGACAATGGTTTTATTACATCTCTTTCTTCGGAAAACATAGGCTGTATTTTCTAGCAATAACGAATTTGTTATATACGATGATCTGGTTCCTGGAATGTTCTTGAAGCTAGTGTCTCTAAGGCAGGTGTGTACAGCAAGACGTGAATAACACAGCAATCGATGTTGAAAGCATTATATGGCAATTGAGTTTGTCAGAACTACCAAATGTTGCTGAGTGTGGATTGCTCTGAAATCTGCAAACATTACTTCTGAATTCCTTGTATCCAAAATGCAGACGCAATGCCGGCTGTTGGTTTACTTGTTTCCGATTTTTCAACCCTCTTTTCTAGGCAAAAGATGTCCAAACGATACAGACCCACAGAATCTAACAGATGTCTCTATATTCCTCCTCCTCGAACTCTCAGACGATCCAGAACTGCAGCCGGTCGTCGCTGGGCTGTTCCTGTCCATGTGCCTGGTCATGGTGCTGGGGAACCGGCTCATCATCCTGGCCGTCAGCCCTGACTCCCACCTCCACACCCCCATGTACTTCTTCCTCTCCAACCTGTCCTTGCCTGACATCGGTTTCACCTCCACCACGGTCCCCAAGATGATTGTGGACATCCAATCTCACAGCAGAGTCATCTCCTATGCAGGCTGCCTGACTCAGATGTGTCTCCTGGCCATTTTTGGAGGCATGGAAGAGAGACATGCTCCTGAGTGTGATGGCCTATGAGCGGTTTGTAGCCCTCTGTCACCCTCTATATTGTTCAGCCATCTTGAACCCGTGTTTCTGTGGCTTCCTAGATTTGTGGTCTTTGTTTTCTTTTTCCTCAGTCTTTTAGACTCCCAGCTGCACAACTTGATTGCCTTACGCATGACCTGCTTCAAGGATGTGGAAATTCCTAATTTCTTCTGGGAACCTTCTCAACTCCCCCATCTTACATTTTGTGACACCTTCACCAGTAACATCCACATGTATTTCCCTGCTGCCGTATTTGGTTTTCTTCCCATCTCGGGGGCCCTTTTCTCTTACGGTAAAATTGTTTCCTCCATTCTGAGGGTTTCGTCATCAGGTGGGAAGTATCAACCTTCTCCACCTGTGGGTCTCACCTGTCAGTTGTTTGCTGATTTTACGGAACAGGCGTTGGAGGGTAGCTGGGTTCAGATGTGTCATCCTCCCCGAGAAAGGGTGCAGTGGCCTCAGTGATGTACACGGTGGTCACCCCCATGCTGAACCCCTTCATCTACAGCCTGAGAAACAGGGATATGAAAGGTGTCCTGCGGCGGCCGCACGGCAGCACAGTCTAATCTCAATATCTTCTTATCTGTTCCATTCCTTTTGTAGGGTGGGTTAAAAAAGACAGCAAGGTCAAATAAGAATGATATCACAGGGTGCACACCCACTGTCACATTACGAGTAATACCTCCCTAGGATAGAAAAAATACTGTCACAGAGTACACACACATGGGGTACACCCGTGGTGATATTAGAAGCAGTATCTCCCTGAAATATGATGAAAAATAGCACAGGGTGTGCACACTGTGTGATACGAGGAGTCATATTTACCCTGAATATTATGACTCATATCACGGGTGTACACACACAGGCTACACGCACTGTGATATCGGGAGTTGCATCTCCCTAGGATATTACAAATAATATCACAGGGTATACACTATGTGTGAACATCCACTGTGATGTTTGATATCATATCTCTCTACGAGATTACAAATAATATGAAAGTGTGTGCACCCATGTGACATATTAGGAGTAACATCCTTCTAGGGTATTACAGATAACATCACAAGGTGTACACCTTCTGTGGCCTTTTGCACACAGTTTGTGCCATTCAAGGAAACATCCCCCTAGGATATTACGAATAATAACACAGGCGGTTGACACCCATGGTGTACATCTCCTGTGCCATCAGGAGTAATATTCCCCTAGGATATTACGAATACTATCACAGCAGGTGTACACATATGGTGTTCACCCCATGTGATATTAGGAGGAACATGCCCCTAGGATATTAGGAATAGTATCACAGGCGTTGAATACGCATGATATACACCCCCGATGACATGAAAAGTAACATCCCCCTAAGATAGTATGAATAATATCACAGGGAGTACACCCCGTGTGACATTGGGAGTAACATCCCCCGAGGATATAACGAATAATATCAGGGGGCGTACATGCATTGTGACCCTAGCGGTAACATCTCTTTAGGATATTACAAATAATATCACAGGGTGTACACTGACCATGATATTAGGAGTCCCATTTTCCTAGGATATTATGGATAATATCACAGGAGGTGTTCACACACAACGTGTACACCATGTGTGTACACCCAATGTGATATTTGAAGTCATACGTCCCTAGGATCTTACGAATATTATCAAAGGGTGTACACCCCATGTGACATTAAAAGTGACATCCCTTTTAGATATTCCGAATGCTATCACCTCTTCCTAGGATAACCCATGTGATATTAGGAGTAACCCCTTCCTAGGATATTACGAATAACATCACAGGGTTTACACCCCTGTGACATTAAAAGTAACAACCCCTCCTAGGGATATTATGAATAACATCACAGGGTGTACACCCCTGTGACTTTAAAAGTAACACCCCCCTAGAATATTACAATAATATAACAGGGTGTACACCCCCTGTGACTTTAGGAGTAACACCTCCCTAGGATATTTCAAATGATGTCACTGGGGGCACACCCTCTGTGATATTAGCAGCAACATCTTTCTAGGAGATTACGAATGATATCACAGGGTGTACACTCACTGTGATATTAGAAGGAATACCTCCCTAGGACATAAGCTATCACATCACAGAGTGTACACACATGGTGTACACCCACTGTGTTATTAGAAGCAATATCTCCCTATGATATTAGGAAAAATATCACAGGGTGTACCCTCTGTGGGATACTAGAAGTAATGTTTACCATGGATGTTACAAATAATATCACAGGGTGTACACACATGGGGTACACCCACTGTGACATTAGGAGTTATATCTCCCTAAGATATTGCAAAGAATATCCCAGTGGGTGTACCCCATGTGTGTACACCCACTGTCATCATTAAAGTAGTATCTCTCTATAAGATTACAAATAATATCGGAGGCTATACACCCCCTGTGACATCAGGAGTAACATCCCCTTACAATATTGGGAGCAATATTGCACGAGGTACACCCCTGTAACTTTAGGGGTAACATTCCCTCAGAATATTACTAATAATATCACAAGGTGTACACGCATTGTGACATTAGGAGTAATATTCAGGTAGCATATTTTCCATACTATCACAGAAGGAACACACCTGTGACATTAAGAGTGACATCCCCCTAGAATAGTAAGAATACTGTCACACGGTGTACACCTCCTGTGATATTAGGAGAATCATCTCACCAGAATATTACGAATAATGCCACAAGGTGTTATCTTCTGTGACATGAGGGGTATAGACCCCCGGGAAATTATGACTACTATCAAAGGGCGTACACCCCTGTGACATTAGGAGTAACATCCTTCTAGAATATCATGAATAATATCACAATGTGTACACCCCTTGTGTCATTAAGAGTAAAATTGCCCTAGGATATTAGGAAATAGAACACAGGGAGTACACGCCGTGTGATATTAGAAGTAACATCCCCCAAGGATATAACGAACAATATCAGAGAATGTACATGCCCTGGGACATGACTAGTAACATCTCTTTAGGATAATACGAACAATATCAAAGGGTGTACATGCAATGTGAAATTAGGAGTGAACTCCCGCTGGGATATTACGAATTTTATGACAGGGTCTACACGCCCTGTGACAATAGTAGTCACGTTGTCCTAAAATATGACGAAGAATATTAAAGTGTGTACAGGACCTGTGATTTACGAGTAACATTTCTAGAGAAGATTACACGTAATATCACTGTGTGTACACCCCGTGTGAGGATAGGAGTCCCATCCAACAAAACTATAATGAATAATTTCACAAGGTTTGCAACATCTGTGACATTGAAAGTAACATTTCCCTAGAATATGACGATAATATCACACAGTGTACACCCTCGGTGATATGAGGAGTGACGTCTTATAAGGGTAATACGAGTAATTTGACAAGGTGTACAAACCCTGTGACATAAGGAGTGACATCCCTCCAGGATATTCCGAATCATAGAAAAGGGAAAATACCCCGTGTGACAATAAAATCAACGTCCCCTTAGGAGATTAAGAATAATAGCACCAGCTGTACACACATTGTGACATTATTATTAACGTCTCGCTATGGTATTGCGAATAATATCAGAGTGTGTAGAGACTTGTGACATCAGGATTCACATTTCGCTACAATATCACGAATAATATCACAGGGTGTATACCCCCTGGGACTTAAGCAGTGGCATCCTCCTACAATATGGAAAATAATGTCCCAGGGTGTTAACAAAGTGCGGCAGCAGAGAAAACACCCGAGGAGAAAGGGAGAAATATCATGCCGTCTTCCCGCCTGGATATTGCGAGCCACATCGCAGGGAGGTGAGGGCGCCCCCAGCGATGCGGGGAGTAATATCACCACAGACTCCCCCACGGGCTATTACGAGCCACATCGCAAGGGCACGGACGAACCCCCTCGAAGAGAAGACTAATGTCACCCGCTACTCCCACCCTTGATACGACGACCCACAGGGCAGGGGGGCGGGGGACCCACGCAGGCGGGGAGTAATACCACCCCTCACTCCCCAGCTGCATATGACGATCCAGATCGCAGGGGGGAGAAGCAGGCACACGCCGCGAGGGGGGGAATGAGAGCCAGCCCCTCTTGCCCCCCTGGGCTCTTAGGACCCCCCTCGCAGGGGGGTGAGGCACCCCCCGCGAGGCGGGGGCTGAGAGCCAGCCCCTCTTGCCCCCCTGGGCTCTTAGGACCCCCCTCGCAGGGGGGTGAGGCACCCCCCGCGAGGCGGGGGCTGAGAGCCAGCCCCTCTTGCCCCCCTGGGCTCTTAGGACCCCCCTCGCAGGGGGGTGAGGCACCCCCCGCGAGGCGGGGGCTGAGAGCCAGCCCCTCTTGCCCCCCTGGGCTCTTAGGACCCCCCTCGCAGGGGGGTGAGGCACCCCCCGCGAGGCGGGGGCTGAGAGCCAGCCCCTCTTGCCCCCCTGGGCTCTTAGGACCCCCCTCGCAGGGGGGTGAGGCACCCCCCGCGAGGCGGGGGCTGAGAGCCAGCCCCTCTTGCCCCCCTGGGCTCTTAGGACCCCCCTCGCAGGGGGGTGAGGCACCCCCCGCGAGGCGGGGGCTGAGAGCCAGCCCCTCTTGCCCCCCTGGGCTCTTAGGACCCCCCTCGCAGGGGGGTGAGGCACCCCCCGCGAGGCGGGGGCTGAGAGCCAGCCCCTCTTGCCCCCCTGGGCTCTTAGGACCCCCCTCGCAGGGGGGTGAGGCACCCCCCGCGAGGCGGGGGCTGAGAGCCAGCCCCTCTTGCCCCCCTGGGCTCTTAGGACCCCCCTCGCAGGGGGGTGAGGCACCCCCCGCGAGGCGGGGGCTGAGAGCCAGCCCCTCTTGCCCCCCTGGGCTCTTAGGACCCCCCTCGCAGGGGGGTGAGGCACCCCCGCGAGGCGGGGGCTGAGAGCCAGCCCCTCTTGCCCCCCTGGGCTCTTAGGACCCCCCTCGCAGGGGGGTGAGGCACCCCCCGCGAGGCGGGGGCTGAGAGCCAGCCCCTCTTGCCCCCCTGGGCTCTTAGGACCCCCCTCGCAGGGGGGTGAGGCACCCCCCGCGAGGCGGGGGCTGAGAGCCAGCCCCTCTTGCCCCCCTGGGCTCTTAGGACCCCCCTCGCAGGGGGGTGAGGCACCCCCCGCGAGGCGGGGGCTGAGAGCCAGCCCCTCTTGCCCCCCTGGGCTCTTAGGACCCCCCTCGCAGGGGGGTGAGGCACCCCCCGCGAGGCGGGGGCTGAGAGCCAGCCCCTCTTGCCCCCCTGGGCTCTTAGGACCCCCCTCGCAGGGGGGTGAGGCACCCCCCGCGAGGCGGGGGCTGAGAGCCAGCCCCTCTTGCCCCCCTGGGCTCTTAGGACCCCCCTCGCAGGGGGGTGAGGCACCCCCCGCGAGGCGGGGGCTGAGAGCCAGCCCCTCTTGCCCCCCTGGGCTCTTAGGACCCCCCTCGCAGGGGGGTGAGGCACCCCCCGCGAGGCGGGGGCTGAGAGCCAGCCCCTCTTGCCCCCCTGGGCTCTTAGGACCCCCCTCGCAGGGGGGTGAGGCACCCCCCGCGAGGCGGGGGCTGAGAGCCAGCCCCTCTTGCCCCCCTGGGCTCTTAGGACCCCCCTCGCAGGGGGGTGAGGCACCCCCCGCGAGGCGGGGGCTGAGAGCCAGCCCCTCTTGCCCCCCTGGGCTCTTAGGACCCCCCTCGCAGGGGGGTGAGGCACCCCCCGCGAGGCGGGGGCTGAGAGCCAGCCCCTCTTGCCCCCCTGGGCTCTTAGGACCCCCCTCGCAGGGGGGTGAGGCACCCCCCGCGAGGCGGGGGCTGAGAGCCAGCCCCTCTTGCCCCCCTGGGCTCTTAGGACCCCCCTCGCAGGGGGGTGAGGCACCCCCCGCGAGGCGGGGGCTGAGAGCCAGCCCCTCTTGCCCCCCTGGGCTCTTAGGACCCCCCTCGCAGGGGGGTGAGGCACCCCCCGCGAGGCGGGGGCTGAGAGCCAGCCCCTCTTGCCCCCCTGGGCTCTTAGGACCCCCCTCGCAGGGGGGTGAGGCACCCCCCGCGAGGCGGGGGCTGAGAGCCAGCCCCTCTTGCCCCCCTGGGCTCTTAGGACCCCCCTCGCAGGGGGGTGAGGCACCCCCCGCGAGGCGGGGGCTGAGAGCCAGCCCCTCTTGCCCCCCTGGGCTCTTAGGACCCCCTCGCAGGGGGGTGAGGCACCCCCCGCGAGGCGGGGGCTGAGAGCCAGCCCCTCTTGCCCCCCTGGGCTCTTAGGACCCCCCTCGCAGGGGGGTGAGGCACCCCCCGCGAGGCGGGGGCTGAGAGCCAGCCCCTCTTGCCCCCCTGGGCTCTTAGGACCCCCCTCGCAGGGGGGTGAGGCACCCCCCGCGAGGCGGGGGCTGAGAGCCAGCCCCTCTTGCCCCCCTGGGCTCTTAGGACCCCCCTCGCAGGGGGGTGAGGCACCCCCCGCGAGGCGGGGGCTGAGAGCCAGCCCCTCTTGCCCCCCTGGGCTCTTAGGACCCCCCTCGCAGGGGGGTGAGGCACCCCCCGCGAGGCGGGGGCTGAGAGCCAGCCCCTCTTGCCCCCCTGGGCTCTTAGGACCCCCCTCGCAGGGGGGTGAGGCACCCCCCGCGAGGCGGGGGCTGAGAGCCAGCCCCTCTTGCCCCCCTGGGCTCTTAGGACCCCCCTCGCAGGGGGGTGAGGCACCCCCCGCGAGGCGGGGGCTGAGAGCCAGCCCCTCTTGCCCCCCTGGGCTCTTAGGACCCCCCTCGCAGGGGGGTGAGGCACCCCCCGCGAGGCGGGGGCTGAGAGCCAGCCCCTCTTGCCCCCCTGGGCTCTTAGGACCCCCCTCGCAGGGGGGTGAGGCACCCCCCGCGAGGCGGGGGCTGAGAGCCAGCCCCTCTTGCCCCCCTGGGCTCTTAGGACCCCCCTCGCAGGGGGGTGAGGCACCCCCCGCGAGGCGGGGGCTGAGAGCCAGCCCCTCTTGCCCCCCTGGGCTCTTAGGACCCCCCTCGCAGGGGGGTGAGGCACCCCCCGCGAGGCGGGGGCTGAGAGCCAGCCCCTCTTGCCCCCCTGGGCTCTTAGGACCCCCCTCGCAGGGGGGTGAGGCACCCCCCGCGAGGCGGGGGCTGAGAGCCAGCCCCTCTTGCCCCCCTGGGCTCTTAGGACCCCCCTCGCAGGGGGGTGAGGCACCCCCCGCGAGGCGGGGGCTGAGAGCCAGCCCCTCTTGCCCCCCTGGGCTCTTAGGACCCCCCTCGCAGGGGGGTGAGGCACCCCCCGCGAGGCGGGGGCTGAGAGCCAGCCCCTCTTGCCCCCCTGGGCTCTTAGGACCCCCCTCGCAGGGGGGTGAGGCACCCCCCGCGAGGCGGGGGCTGAGAGCCAGCCCCTCTTGCCCCCCTGGGCTCTTAGGACCCCCCTCGCAGGGGGGTGAGGCACCCCCCGCGAGGCGGGGGCTGAGAGCCAGCCCCTCTTGCCCCCCTGGGCTCTTAGGACCCCCCTCGCAGGGGGGTGAGGCACCCCCCGCGAGGCGGGGGCTGAGAGCCAGCCCCTCTTGCCCCCCTGGGCTCTTAGGACCCCCCTCGCAGGGGGGTGAGGCACCCCCCGCGAGGCGGGGGCTGAGAGCCAGCCCCTCTTGCCCCCCTGGGCTCTTAGGACCCCCCTCGCAGGGGGGTGAGGCACCCCCCGCGAGGCGGGGGCTGAGAGCCAGCCCCTCTTGCCCCCCTGGGCTCTTAGGACCCCCCTCGCAGGGGGGTGAGGCACCCCCCGCGAGGCGGGGGCTGAGAGCCAGCCCCTCTTGCCCCCCTGGGCTCTTAGGACCCCCCTCGCAGGGGGGTGAGGCACCCCCCGCGAGGCGGGGGCTGAGAGCCAGCCCCTCTTGCCCCCCTGGGCTCTTAGGACCCCCCTCGCAGGGGGGTGAGGCACCCCCCGCGAGGCGGGGGCTGAGAGCCAGCCCCTCTTGCCCCCCTGGGCTCTTAGGACCCCCCTCGCAGGGGGGTGAGGCACCCCCCGCGAGGCGGGGGCTGAGAGCCAGCCCCTCTTGCCCCCCTGGGCTCTTAGGACCCCCCTCGCAGGGGGGTGAGGCACCCCCCGCGAGGCGGGGGCTGAGAGCCAGCCCCTCTTGCCCCCCTGGGCTCTTAGGACCCCCCTCGCAGGGGGGTGAGGCACCCCCCGCGAGGCGGGGGCTGAGAGCCAGCCCCTCTTGCCCCCCTGGGCTCTTAGGACCCCCCTCGCAGGGGGGTGAGGCACCCCCCGCGAGGCGGGGGCTGAGAGCCAGCCCCTCTTGCCCCCCTGGGCTCTTAGGACCCCCCTCGCAGGGGGGTGAGGCACCCCCCGCGAGGCGGGGGCTGAGAGCCAGCCCCTCTTGCCCCCCTGGGCTCTTAGGACCCCCCTCGCAGGGGGGTGAGGCACCCCCCGCGAGGCGGGGGCTGAGAGCCAGCCCCTCTTGCCCCCCTGGGCTCTTAGGACCCCCCTCGCAGGGGGGTGAGGCACCCCCCGCGAGGCGGGGGCTGAGAGCCAGCCCCTCTTGCCCCCCTGGGCTCTTAGGACCCCCCTCGCAGGGGGGTGAGGCACCCCCCGCGAGGCGGGGGCTGAGAGCCAGCCCCTCTTGCCCCCCTGGGCTCTTAGGACCCCCCTCGCAGGGGGGTGAGGCACCCCCCGCGAGGCGGGGGCTGAGAGCCAGCCCCTCTTGCCCCCCTGGGCTCTTAGGACCCCCCTCGCAGGGGGGTGAGGCACCCCCCGCGAGGCGGGGGCTGAGAGCCAGCCCCTCTTGCCCCCCTGGGCTCTTAGGACCCCCCTCGCAGGGGGGTGAGGCACCCCCCGCGAGGCGGGGGCTGAGAGCCAGCCCCTCTTGCCCCCCTGGGCTCTTAGGACCCCCCTCGCAGGGGGGTGAGGCACCCCCCGCGAGGCGGGGGCTGAGAGCCAGCCCCTCTTGCCCCCCTGGGCTCTTAGGACCCCCCTCGCAGGGGGGTGAGGCACCCCCCGCGAGGCGGGGGCTGAGAGCCAGCCCCTCTTGCCCCCCTGGGCTCTTAGGACCCCCCTCGCAGGGGGGTGAGGCACCCCCCGCGAGGCGGGGGCTGAGAGCCAGCCCCTCTTGCCCCCCTGGGCTCTTAGGACCCCCCTCGCAGGGGGGTGAGGCACCCCCCGCGAGGCGGGGGCTGAGAGCCAGCCCCTCTTGCCCCCCTGGGCTCTTAGGACCCCCCTCGCAGGGGGGTGAGGCACCCCCCGCGAGGCGGGGGCTGAGAGCCAGCCCCTCTTGCCCCCCTGGGCTCTTAGGACCCCCCTCGCAGGGGGGTGAGGCACCCCCCGCGAGGCGGGGGCTGAGAGCCAGCCCCTCTTGCCCCCCTGGGCTCTTAGGACCCCCCTCGCAGGGGGGTGAGGCACCCCCCGCGAGGCGGGGGCTGAGAGCCAGCCCCTCTTGCCCCCCTGGGCTCTTAGGACCCCCCTCGCAGGGGGGTGAGGCACCCCCCGCGAGGCGGGGGCTGAGAGCCAGCCCCTCTTGCCCCCCTGGGCTCTTAGGACCCCCCTCGCAGGGGGGTGAGGCACCCCCCGCGAGGCGGGGGCTGAGAGCCAGCCCCTCTTGCCCCCCTGGGCTCTTAGGACCCCCCTCGCAGGGGGGTGAGGCACCCCCCGCGAGGCGGGGGCTGAGAGCCAGCCCCTCTTGCCCCCCTGGGCTCTTAGGACCCCCCTCGCAGGGGGGTGAGGCACCCCCCGCGAGGCGGGGGCTGAGAGCCAGCCCCTCTTGCCCCCCTGGGCTCTTAGGACCCCCCTCGCAGGGGGGTGAGGCACCCCCCGCGAGGCGGGGGCTGAGAGCCAGCCCCTCTTGCCCCCCTGGGCTCTTAGGACCCCCCTCGCAGGGGGGTGAGGCACCCCCCGCGAGGCGGGGGCTGAGAGCCAGCCCCTCTTGCCCCCCTGGGCTCTTAGGACCCCCCTCGCAGGGGGGTGAGGCACCCCCCGCGAGGCGGGGGCTGAGAGCCAGCCCCTCTTGCCCCCCTGGGCTCTTAGGACCCCCCTCGCAGGGGGGTGAGGCACCCCCCGCGAGGCGGGGGCTGAGAGCCAGCCCCTCTTGCCCCCCTGGGCTCTTAGGACCCCCCTCGCAGGGGGGTGAGGCACCCCCCGCGAGGCGGGGGCTGAGAGCCAGCCCCTCTTGCCCCCCTGGGCTCTTAGGACCCCCCTCGCAGGGGGGTGAGGCACCCCCCGCGAGGCGGGGGCTGAGAGCCAGCCCCTCTTGCCCCCCTGGGCTCTTAGGACCCCCCTCGCAGGGGGGTGAGGCACCCCCCGCGAGGCGGGGGCTGAGAGCCAGCCCCTCTTGCCCCCCTGGGCTCTTAGGACCCCCCTCGCAGGGGGGTGAGGCACCCCCCGCGAGGCGGGGGCTGAGAGCCAGCCCCTCTTGCCCCCCTGGGCTCTTAGGACCCCCCTCGCAGGGGGGTGAGGCACCCCCCGCGAGGCGGGGGCTGAGAGCCAGCCCCTCTTGCCCCCCTGGGCTCTTAGGACCCCCCTCGCAGGGGGGTGAGGCACCCCCCGCGAGGCGGGGGCTGAGAGCCAGCCCCTCTTGCCCCCCTGGGCTCTTAGGACCCCCCTCGCAGGGGGGTGAGGCACCCCCCGCGAGGCGGGGGCTGAGAGCCAGCCCCTCTTGCCCCCCTGGGCTCTTAGGACCCCCCTCGCAGGGGGGTGAGGCACCCCCCGCGAGGCGGGGGCTGAGAGCCAGCCCCTCTTGCCCCCCTGGGCTCTTAGGACCCCCCTCGCAGGGGGGTGAGGCACCCCCCGCGAGGCGGGGGCTGAGAGCCAGCCCCTCTTGCCCCCCTGGGCTCTTAGGACCCCCCTCGCAGGGGGGTGAGGCACCCCCCGCGAGGCGGGGGCTGAGAGCCAGCCCCTCTTGCCCCCCTGGGCTCTTAGGACCCCCCTCGCAGGGGGGTGAGGCACCCCCCGCGAGGCGGGGGCTGAGAGCCAGCCCCTCTTGCCCCCCTGGGCTCTTAGGACCCCCCTCGCAGGGGGGTGAGGCACCCCCCGCGAGGCGGGGGCTGAGAGCCAGCCCCTCTTGCCCCCCTGGGCTCTTAGGACCCCCCTCGCAGGGGGGTGAGGCACCCCCCGCGAGGCGGGGGCTGAGAGCCAGCCCCTCTTGCCCCCCTGGGCTCTTAGGACCCCCCTCGCAGGGGGGTGAGGCACCCCCCGCGAGGCGGGGGCTGAGAGCCAGCCCCTCTTGCCCCCCTGGGCTCTTAGGACCCCCCTCGCAGGGGGGTGAGGCACCCCCCGCGAGGCGGGGGCTGAGAGCCAGCCCCTCTTGCCCCCCTGGGCTCTTAGGACCCCCCTCGCAGGGGGGTGAGGCACCCCCGCGAGGCGGGGGCTGAGAGCCAGCCCCTCTTGCCCCCCTGGGCTCTTAGGACCCCCCTCGCAGGGGGGTGAGGCACCCCCCGCGAGGCGGGGGCTGAGAGCCAGCCCCTCTTGCCCCCCTGGGCTCTTAGGACCCCCCTCGCAGGGGGGTGAGGCACCCCCCGCGAGGCGGGGGCTGAGAGCCAGCCCCTCTTGCCCCCCTGGGCTCTTAGGACCCCCCTCGCAGGGGGGTGAGGCACCCCCCGCGAGGCGGGGGCTGAGAGCCAGCCCCTCTTGCCCCCCTGGGCTCTTAGGACCCCCCTCGCAGGGGGGTGAGGCACCCCCCGCGAGGCGGGGGCTGAGAGCCAGCCCCTCTTGCCCCCCTGGGCTCTTAGGACCCCCCTCGCAGGGGGGTGAGGCACCCCCCGCGAGGCGGGGGCTGAGAGCCAGCCCCTCTTGCCCCCCTGGGCTCTTAGGACCCCCCTCGCAGGGGGGTGAGGCACCCCCCGCGAGGCGGGGGCTGAGAGCCAGCCCCTCTTGCCCCCCTGGGCTCTTAGGACCCCCCTCGCAGGGGGGTGAGGCACCCCCCGCGAGGCGGGGGCTGAGAGCCAGCCCCTCTTGCCCCCCTGGGCTCTTAGGACCCCCCTCGCAGGGGGGTGAGGCACCCCCCGCGAGGCGGGGGCTGAGAGCCAGCCCCTCTTGCCCCCCTGGGCTCTTAGGACCCCCCTCGCAGGGGGGTGAGGCACCCCCCGCGAGGCGGGGGCTGAGAGCCAGCCCCTCTTGCCCCCCTGGGCTCTTAGGACCCCCCTCGCAGGGGGGTGAGGCACCCCCCGCGAGGCGGGGGCTGAGAGCCAGCCCCTCTTGCCCCCCTGGGCTCTTAGGACCCCCCTCGCAGGGGGGTGAGGCACCCCCCGCGAGGCGGGGGCTGAGAGCCAGCCCCTCTTGCCCCCCTGGGCTCTTAGGACCCCCCTCGCAGGGGGGTGAGGCACCCCCCGCGAGGCGGGGGCTGAGAGCCAGCCCCTCTTGCCCCCCTGGGCTCTTAGGACCCCCCTCGCAGGGGGGTGAGGCACCCCCCGCGAGGCGGGGGCTGAGAGCCAGCCCCTCTTGCCCCCCTGGGCTCTTAGGACCCCCCTCGCAGGGGGGTGAGGCACCCCCCGCGAGGCGGGGGCTGAGAGCCAGCCCCTCTTGCCCCCCTGGGCTCTTAGGACCCCCCTCGCAGGGGGGTGAGGCACCCCCCGCGAGGCGGGGGCTGAGAGCCAGCCCCTCTTGCCCCCCTGGGCTCTTAGGACCCCCCTCGCAGGGGGGTGAGGCACCCCCCGCGAGGCGGGGGCTGAGAGCCAGCCCCTCTTGCCCCCCTGGGCTCTTAGGACCCCCCTCGCAGGGGGGTGAGGCACCCCCCGCGAGGCGGGGGCTGAGAGCCAGCCCCTCTTGCCCCCCTGGGCTCTTAGGACCCCCCTCGCAGGGGGGTGAGGCACCCCCCGCGAGGCGGGGGCTGAGAGCCAGCCCCTCTTGCCCCCCTGGGCTCTTAGGACCCCCCTCGCAGGGGGGTGAGGCACCCCCCGCGAGGCGGGGGCTGAGAGCCAGCCCCTCTTGCCCCCCTGGGCTCTTAGGACCCCCCTCGCAGGGGGGTGAGGCACCCCCCGCGAGGCGGGGGCTGAGAGCCAGCCCCTCTTGCCCCCCTGGGCTCTTAGGACCCCCCTCGCAGGGGGGTGAGGCACCCCCCGCGAGGCGGGGGCTGAGAGCCAGCCCCTCTTGCCCCCCTGGGCTCTTAGGACCCCCCTCGCAGGGGGGTGAGGCACCCCCCGCGAGGCGGGGGCTGAGAGCCAGCCCCTCTTGCCCCCCTGGGCTCTTAGGACCCCCCTCGCAGGGGGGTGAGGCACCCCCCGCGAGGCGGGGGCTGAGAGCCAGCCCCTCTTGCCCCCCTGGGCTCTTAGGACCCCCCTCGCAGGGGGGTGAGGCACCCCCCGCGAGGCGGGGGCTGAGAGCCAGCCCCTCTTGCCCCCCTGGGCTCTTAGGACCCCCCTCGCAGGGGGGTGAGGCACCCCCCGCGAGGCGGGGGCTGAGAGCCAGCCCCTCTTGCCCCCCTGGGCTCTTAGGACCCCCCTCGCAGGGGGGTGAGGCACCCCCCGCGAGGCGGGGGCTGAGAGCCAGCCCCTCTTGCCCCCCTGGGCTCTTAGGACCCCCCTCGCAGGGGGGTGAGGCACCCCCCGCGAGGCGGGGGCTGAGAGCCAGCCCCTCTTGCCCCCCTGGGCTCTTAGGACCCCCCTCGCAGGGGGGTGAGGCACCCCCCGCGAGGCGGGGGCTGAGAGCCAGCCCCTCTTGCCCCCCTGGGCTCTTAGGACCCCCCTCGCAGGGGGGTGAGGCACCCCCCGCGAGGCGGGGGCTGAGAGCCAGCCCCTCTTGCCCCCCTGGGCTCTTAGGACCCCCCTCGCAGGGGGGTGAGGCACCCCCCGCGAGGCGGGGGCTGAGAGCCAGCCCCTCTTGCCCCCCTGGGCTCTTAGGACCCCCCTCGCAGGGGGGTGAGGCACCCCCCGCGAGGCGGGGGCTGAGAGCCAGCCCCTCTTGCCCCCCTGGGCTCTTAGGACCCCCCTCGCAGGGGGGTGAGGCACCCCCCGCGAGGCGGGGGCTGAGAGCCAGCCCCTCTTGCCCCCCTGGGCTCTTAGGACCCCCCTCGCAGGGGGGTGAGGCACCCCCCGCGAGGCGGGGGCTGAGAGCCAGCCCCTCTTGCCCCCCTGGGCTCTTAGGACCCCCCTCGCAGGGGGGTGAGGCACCCCCCGCGAGGCGGGGGCTGAGAGCCAGCCCCTCTTGCCCCCCTGGGCTCTTAGGACCCCCCTCGCAGGGGGGTGAGGCACCCCCCGCGAGGCGGGGGCTGAGAGCCAGCCCCTCTTGCCCCCCTGGGCTCTTAGGATCCGCGGTGGCCTCACAGCCTGTTTACCATATTGTCAGTAATATCATCTCCCCCTCGAGAGATTATGAGCTGTTTCACAGACGTGTGCACTCCCACGATGTACAGAGGGTGTGCATCCGTCTCTATTGGGAGTAATATCATCCTCTTCCTCCTTGAATGTTAAGAACGGTATCACACGAGTGTTTCTACTCCCTGAGATATCGCGTGTCATATCCTCCTCCCCCACGTTGCCATTGGAAACAATATCAGTGGGGGCGTGTCCACCTTCTGTGACATTTAAAGTAATATCATCCTCTTCCCTCCAGGATCATGGGAACAATGTCCCTGCGGGGTGTCCACTTTCTGCCATATGTGTAGTCATATCACCTCCTCCGCCTTGGAGTATTGTTACGGACCATCTCACACGGGCGTGTACACTTCCTGCGATTCTGGGAGTAATGGCATTCCCTTCTTCCGTGAATATTAGGAGCAAAATCACCAGGTGGATGCACAGCCAGTGCTATATTGGGAGTAACGTCATACTCCACCCCCTGGAGATTATATTCGGGTCAATATCACCGTCTGGGTGTACACCTAGTGCGATATTGAACGTAACATCATGCTTTCTCCCTCCCTGGACATTAGGAGCAATATCAGCGGTGGGTGTACACCCACTGAGGTATTAGGCGTAATAGTAGTAGGAATTATTCCTCATTGATTATTAACATAAATATGAATAACCGATATTGATATTAATATTAAAAAATAATGGCTAATAATTTTCAGATTATTAATATTAATATTAATTATTAGGAGCTAGTATTACTGTTTTCTAACGAATAAGATCAATATCAGCTATTAATATCAGGCGTCATTAACCATTAATATTAATCATTTATTGTTATCGTTAGTATAACTATTGAATATTCATTATCCTTGTTATCGGTATTGATTTAAAAATTATATTATCAATCATTAATATTGATAATTATTAGTGTCAATTAATAATTGAGATGATTAATTGCGGTAAGTCACATTGCGCCCTTCCACCCCTTCCTCGGCAGCTCGTGTACGACCCAAAACGGGGGTGCAAATGCCCCTGAGAGAGCAGCGGTATACTGGGATAGATGAGGATGGTCACGTGGCGGGGAGGCGTGTTTTTGGATACCAGCCCTTCACCTCCGTCGACCTTCTCAACTGGAAAAACAATACACCGCCCTATAGCGAAAAGCCGCCAGCCCTAATTGATTTGCTCCAAACTGTTATCCAGACCCACAACCACACCTGGGCTGATTGGCACCAGTTGCTCATGTTCCTCTTTAACAGCGAAGAAAGGCGGAGAGTCCTCCAAGCAGCAACTAAGTGGCTAGAGGAGCATGCACCTGCTGATTATCAAAACCCCAAAGAGTATGGAAGGACCCAGTTGCCAGGAACCGACCCCCAGTTGGACCCACATGAAAGAGAGAATATGCAAAGGCTAAACCGAGACGGGGAAGCTCTCTTGGAAGGATTAATGAGGGGAGCTCAGAAGGCCACAAACGTTAACAAGGTCTCTGAGGTCATTCAGGGAAAAGAAGAAAGTCCGGCACAATTCTACCAGAGACTGTGTGAGGCCTATGCTATGTATACTCCCTTTCATCCCGATAGCCCTGAAAATCAGCGCATGATTCACATGGCTTTAGTCCGTCAAAGCGCAGAAGACATGAGAAGAAAACTGCAGAAACACGCTGGACTTGCAGGGATGAACACATCACAATTACTAGAAATAGCTAGCCAGGTGTTTGTAATCAGGGATGCAGTAAGCCGTCAGGAAAACGGCGAAGACAATGGAGGTCAGGCCCGGCGAAACACCGACCTGTTTGCTAGCTGCAGCAATCACAGGGGCCCCCACAAAGAGGCAAGGGAAGGGGGGCCCTGGGAAAGGAACTCAGCTTGGCTGTCAGAGTTTGCAGCGTAACCAGTGTGCTGATGGTAAAGAAATAGGACGGTGGAAGAACAAATGCCCTCAACTCAAAAGAAAACAAGATGACTCAGAGCAGGAGGCCCCGGACAAGGAGGAAGGGGCCCTGCTCAACCCGGCAGGAGGGTTCTTGGACTGAGGGAGACCGGGCTCAAGTGTCCCCAAAGAGCCACTGGTCAGAATGACAGTCGGGGGTGGAGACATTGACTTTCTTGGAGATAGCGGTGCTGAACATTCGCTAGTAACCGCCCCGGTCGCCCCCTTATCCAAAAAGACTATTGACGTCATCGGAGCCACGGGGGTTTCAGCAAAGCAAGCTGTAGGCTTGCCTCGGACTTGTACTGTAGGAGGACATAAAGTCATTCATCAGTTATGGTACATGCCTGACTGTCCCTTGACCTTTTGGGGAAGGGACTTGCTCAGCAAGCTGAGAGCCACGATCTCTCTGACAGAGCACGGCTCTTTGCTGCTAAAGTTACCCGGAACGGGAGTCATTGTGACCCTTATGGTCCCCCGAGAGGAGGAATGGAGACTTTTCTGAACTGAGCCGGGCCAAGAGAGAAGGCCAGCTCTGGCTAAGCGGTGGCCAAGAGTACGGGCAGAAGACAACCCTCCGGGATTGGCCAGTTAAGACTGGGGCCCAGCGGGTTAGGCAAAAACAGGACCCGGTCTCCAGAGAAGCTCTTCAAGGTATCCAGGTCCGTCTCAAGCACCTAAGAACTGTTGCAATTCTTGTTCCTTGTCAGTCTCCATGGAACACTCCCCTCCTGCCTGTTCCCAAGCCACGGACCAAGGACTACCGGCCGGTACAGGATTTGCGCTTGCTTCATCAAGCTACACTGACTTGACATCCAACAGTACCTAACCCGTCCACATTGTTGGGGTTGCTGCCAGCTGAGGACAGCTGCTTCACCTGCTTGGACCTGAAAGATGCTTTCTTTCCTATCAGATTAGCCCCTGAGAGGCAGAGGCTGTTTGCCTTTCAGTGGGAAGATCCGGAGTCAGGTGTCACTACTCAGTACACTTGGACCGGGCTTCCCCAAGGGTTCAAGAACTCCCCCACCACCTTCGGGGAGGCGTTGGCTCGAGACCTCCAGAAGTTTCCCACCAGAGACCTAGGCTGTGTGTTGCTCCAGTAGGTTGATGACCTTCTGCTGGGACACCCCACGGCAGTCGGGTGTGCCAAGGGAACAGATGCCCTACACCGGCACCTGGAGGACTGTGGGTATAAGATGTCCAAGAAGAAAGCTCAGATCTGCCGACAGCAGGTACGTGACTTGGGATTTACTATCTGACAGGGCTCGGAACGCAGCCCGGGATCAGAAAGAAAGCAGGTCATTTGCAATCTAGTGGAGCCCAAGAGCAGAAAGCAGGTGAGACAATTCTTAGGAGCTGTGGGGTTTTGTAGACTGTGGATCCCAAACTTTGCAGTATTAGCCAAGCCTTTGTATGAGGTCCCAAAGGGGGCGGGGACCGGGAACCTTTGGAATGCAGATCCCAACAACAGCAAGTCTTTCATGAGTTAAAGGAAAAACTTCTGGCAGCCCTAGCCCTGGGGCTACTCGATCTGACAAAGCCTTTTCCATTCTATGCATCAGAGAGAGAAAAGATGGCAGCTGGACTTTGAACCCAAACGGTTGGGCTCCGGCCAAGGCCGGCGGCCTACCTCTCTAAACAACTAGACGGGTCTACTAAAGGATGGCCCCCTGTTTGAGGGCCTTGGCAGCAACTGCCCTGCTAGAACAAGAAGCAAATAAGCTGACTCTTGGGCAAAACCTGAACATAAAGGGCCCCCATGCTGTGGTGACTTTCATGAACGCTAAAGGACATCGTCGGCTACCGAATGCCAGACTCACCAAGTACCAAACTTGGCTCTGTGAAAATCCTCGTATAACCATTGAAGTTTGTAACACCCTACACCCGCCACCTTGCTCCCGGTATCAGAGAGCCCTGTCGAGCCTGATTGTGTGGAAGTCTTGGACTCAGTCGACTCTGGCAGACCTGACCTCCGGGACCGGACTTGGGCATCAGTAGACTGGGAACTATACGTGGATGGGAGCAGCTTCTTCAACCCCCAAGGAGAGAGAGGTGCAGGGTATGCAGTGGTAACCCTGGACACTCTTGTTGAAGCCAGATCGTTGCCCCAGGCCACTTCAGCCCAGAAAGCTGAACTCATTGCTTTAATTCGGGCCTTAGGACTCAGTGAGGGTGAGACTGTAAACATTTACACTGATTCTCGGTGTCTTTTTAACCCTTCGAGTGCATGGAGCGTGATAGAAAGAAAAGGGCCTATTGAACTCTGAGGGAAAAGACAGAAAATATCAACAAGAAACCTTGCAATGATTAGAAGCAGTATGGAAACCCCACAAGGTGGCAGTTAGGCATTGCAGAGGACACCAGCGAGCTTCCACCACGGTGGGTTTGGGGAATTCCCGCGCTGACTCAGAGGCTCGAAAAGCAGCATCTGCCCCCTTCTGGGCATCAGTGCTCCCTCAAGTACCTGATCTTGGACCTACTTCTTCTAAAAAAGAAAAGGACATTCTCCAGGTAGAGGGAAGGACAAGTGATGGAGGAAGGATGGATTCGGTTACCAGATGGGAGCGTAGCTGTGCCACAGCTGCTAGGAGTTGCAGTTGTACTGGCTGTGCAAGAAACCACCCATCGAGGTCAGGAGTCACTGGAAGAGTTGTTAGGCCGGTATTTCTACATCTCGCCTTTGTCAGCCCTTGCCAAAACGGTGAGGCAGCGGTGTGTTACCTGCCGACAGCATGATGCGAGGCAAGGTCCAGCCGTTCCGCCCGGCATACGAGCTTATGGAGCAGCCCCCTTTGAAGATCTCCAGGTAGACTTCACAGAGATGCCAAAGTGTGGAGGTAACAAGTATTTACTAGTTCTTGGGCGTGCGTACCTACTCTGGGTGGGTGGCGGCCTATCCAACACCAACTGAGAAAGCTCGTGAAGTAACCCGTGTGCTTCTTCGAGATCTGATACCTAGATTTCGACTGCCCTTACGGATCGGCTCAGATAAACGGGCCTGCGTTTTAGGCTCCCTTGGTACAGAAGACGGCAAAGGTATTGGGGATCCCACGGAAACTGCATGGCGCCTCCCGGCCTCAGAGCCCCAGAAAGGTGGAGCAGATGAATCGGACTATCAAAAATAATACTATTGTCTTCCCCGCGAGATATTTAAAACAACACCACAAGGGGCGTCAAACCACCTGCTAAATTTGAGGGAATATTATCCTCTCCCCCACTCCCGCGGCCCCGGATATTAGAGACAATAACACAGGGGTAACGTACACCCACTACTTGATTGGGAATAATATCATCCTCTCCCTTCTCGGATATTAGGAACAATATCACACTGTGCGTGTAGTACTGTCGTGAAATTCAATGGAATGTCATCCTTCGCCTCCCTGGATATGATGAACAATATCACAGGGGATGTACAGCTTCTGAGATATTGGGAGTGATATCATCCTCTCCCCTCTGGAAGTTAGGGACAATATCACAGGGGTAGTGTACACCCTCTGGCATGTTGGCACTAATATCATCCTCCCGCCCACTGGATATTAAAAACCATATCACAAGGGGCGTGTACAGACACTTCGATATTGGTATTAATACCATCCTCTCCCTCTTTGGATATTCGGTGCCGTATTTCAGGTGGGGTATACGCCACCTGCAATATTGGAAGTAATATGATTTTCTCCCCCCGTGGATATCAGAAACGATATCACAGGGGGTGGCGAACAACCCCTGCGATACTTGGAGTGATATCATCGTCTCCCCTCACGATGATTAAGAACAATATCGTAGGGGTGGGGGGTGTACACCCCCTTTCATATTTGATACCATCCTCTTCCCCCCTGGATATTAGGAACAATATCAGGAAGGGACGTAGAGACCCTGCGACCTTTGCTGTCATACAATTGTCTCTCCCCTAGATATTAGGAAAAATGTCACTGGGGATGTGAACAGCCCTGCGATATTGAGAATAGTATCATCCTCTCCCCCCTTGCATATTGGGAACAACATCACAGGTGGGGTGTACTGCCTCTGCGATATTGGGGGTAAAATTTTCCTCTCTTCCCCTGGACATCAGGAAGGGTATCAGAGGGGGAGGGTGTGCATTCCCTGCCATATTCAACGTAACTTCATCCTCTCCCTCCCAGGGTATTCAGAACAATAGGACAGGAGGGGTGTACGCCAACTGCGATATTGAGAGTCGTATCATCCTCTTTCGCTCTGGATCTTAGGAACAATATCACAGGGTTGTGTACACCCCCTGCGATATTGGGAGTACTATCATCCTCTCTCCCTGTGGATATTAGGAAGAGTATCACAGGGCTGTGTAAACCCCCTGCGGTACTGGGAGTAATATCATCCTCTCTCCCTCTGAATAGAGGAAGATTTTCACAGGGGTGTGTACACCCCCTGCGATATTGGGAGTAATGTCATCCTCCCCAAACCTGGATGTTAGCAACGAGATCACAGAGGGGGTGTACACACCCTGCGACATTGGAAGGAATATGATCGTCTCCCCACCTGGATACTGGGAAAGAAAGATATCACAGCGCGGGTATACGTTCCCTACGCTGTTGGCAGTAATCTCATTCTTTTCCTGTCTGGATATGAGGAAGCATATCACAGGGGAGCTGTACAATTACTTCGATATTGGGAGTAATATCATCCTCTATTTTCCTGGATATTGGGCACAAAAACACAAAAGGGTGTACAACCCCTGCGATCTTGGGAGTAATAGCATACTCTCCTTCCCTGGATGTTAGAAAACAGTATCATCAGGGCGCAACACCCCCCGCGATAATGGGAGTCATATTTACTCTTTCACAGGCCATTTGGAACAATACAACAGGGGGTGTTTACAAACAGGGGTGGTGTACACCCCTGTGATATTGGGAGTAACATCATTCTCCCCACCTCCGGATATTAAGAACAATATCCCGGCGGGAGGTGGTACACCCCCAGTGATATTGCGAATAATGTCATCCTCTCCTTCCCTGGATATTAGGAACAATATCACAGGGGGGTGTACACCTTCTGTGATACTGGAAGCAATATCATCCTCTCCCCCGCTGGATATTAGAAAAAAATATCACTCACGGTGTACACCCGCTGTGATATTAGGAAGAATATTACAGGGTGTACACCCACTCTGACTTTAAGAGAAATAGCTCCCTCAAATGTCCCAAACAATATCACAGGGTATACAATGATATTTCCCTAGGATATTACAAATACTATCACAGGGTGTACACCCACTGTGATAACACGAGTAATAATACATCCCAAGGATACTACCAAGAATATCACAAGGCTGTACACCCACTATGACATCGGGAGTGATATCTCCCTAGGATACTACGAACACCATCACAGAATGTACACACATGGTGCGCACGCACGGTGATATTAGGAGTACTATCAACGCAGGACATAGTCAATAAGACCACAGGGAGTACATACCTGATGTACACCCACGGCGATGTTATGAGAACTACCTCCCTAGGATAATACGAATAACATCACAGAGTGGACACACATGGTATACACCCACCGTGGCACTAGGACTAATAACTTTCTGAGATATTACCAGTAGCATCACACAACAGAAACACATGGTGTACACCCACTGTAACCTTAGGTGTAATTTCTCCCTACGATATTACGAGTAACATCTCAGTGCATACACACATGGTGAACACCCACTGTGACATTAAGGGTAATATCCCCCTAGGATATTACCAATAACATCACCGGGTGTCCACCCATGGTGTACATGCTCTGTGATGTTAGGGATAATAACTCCCTAGGATATTATGAATAATACCGCAGGGTGTACAGAAACTCTGATATTAGAGGTAATATCTCTCTAGGATATTATGAATAATATCACAGGGTGTACCCCCACTGTGATACTGGGAGCAATATCTCTCTAGGATACTACGAATCATATCAGAATGTACACCCACTGTGATCATAGGAGAAATATCTCTCTGTGATATTACGAATTAGATCACAGAGTGTACACACATGGTGTACATCCACTTTGATATTAGGAGTAATCTCTTCCTAGGACATTACAAATAACATCACAGAGTGTACACCCACTGTAATATTAGGAATCGTATCTCCCTAGGTGATTACAAGTAATATCACAGGGTGTACACCCACTGTGATATTAGGAGTAATATCTTCCTAGGGTATTATGAATAATTTCACAGTCTCTACACACATAATGTACACTCACTGTGATATTAGGAGTAACATCTACCTAGTAGATAACAAATAACATCGCAGGGTGTACCCCCACTTTGATATTAGCTGTAATATTCCTCTAAGTTGTTACAAATAAGATCACAGGGTGTAGAAACATGGTGTACACTCACTGTGATACCAGGAGTCGTATCTCTGTAATATATTATGAATAATATCACAGGTTGTACACCCACTGTATTATTAGGAGTCATATCTCTGTAGGACATTACAATTAATATCACACGGTGTACAGCCACCCTGATATTAGGAGCAATATCTTTCTAGGATATTACAGATAATATCACAGGGTGTACGCCCACTCTGCTGTCAGGAGCAATATCTCCCTAGGATATCAAAAATCCTATCACGGGGTGTCCAATCTCTGCCTTCCAGGTTCGAAGGGATTCTCCTGCTTCAGCCTCCCGAGTAGCTAGGTTTACGCGCCACCACACCCGGCTAATTTTTTTTTATTTTCACTGGAGACGGGGTTTCACCACGTGGGCCAGGCTGTTCTGGAAGTCCTGACCTCAGGTGATCCATCAGCCTCGGCCGCCCAAAGTGCTGGGATTACAGGTGTGAGGCATGGTGCTGAGCCAAGAGTTATATATTCAATTCATTTGGAAACACAGCTCCCATATTTGAGTGTGCGTGTACTTTTATGAAGAAATGATGTCAGAAAACCTAAGGATGATAATAACTATGAAAAGTAACAGGCACGTGAAAAGGTCCTCCGATTGAGAACTATAAGCTTCGATTTCGGTTTTAGATAATGGGGTCCTAGCCCTTGTGTCGTCCTTTTACATATTCTACATCACAGGAACTTGCAGCACGGTGTCAGAATAAAATAGAGTGTATTTCACGGCTTCTTAATTTCTTTCAATTAGATGAGATCTTTTTCTTAAAGAGAGAAGGATATTTTCATTGCATTGTATTTTTTCTGAAAAGAGTAGGCCGTATTTTACTGAGATCACGGATTTGTTATATATGACGTTTTGGTCTTCTAATATTCTTCAGTGGATTTTCTCTGAAGTGGTATGTACAGAAAGACTTGTATAGCAAAAAAGTAAACCACGTAATAATTCTGAGATTTTTGGAATTGTCACAGCTGAGAAACATTGCTGGCGGTGTATGGTCCCCAAGTGTGAAAGCGTTCCTTGTGAATTGCTTGCATCCAGCATTAAGGGCTGGTTTTTCTCTTTTATTTTTCCAATCCTCTTTCCTTCTCAAGGTGTCCAAGACACACAGAGCCACGGAATCTCACAGGTGTCTGAGAATTCCTCCTCCTGGGACTCTCAGAGGATCCAGAACTGCAGCCCGTCCTCGCTTTGCTCTCCCTGTCCCTGTCCACGTATCTGGTCACGGTGCTGAGGAACCTGCTCAGCATCCTGGCTGTCAGCTCTGACTCCCCCCTCCACACCCCCATGTACTTCTTCCTCTCCAACCTGTGCTGGGCTGACATGGGTTTCACCTCGGCCACGGTTCCCAAGATGATTGTGGACATGCAGTCACATAGCAGAGTCATCTCTCATGCGGGCTGCCTGACACAGATGTCTTTCTTGGTCCTTTTTGCATGTATAGAAGACATGCTTCTGCCTGTGATGGCCTATGACTGCTTTGTAGCCATCTGTCGCCCTCTGCACTACCCAGTCATCGTGAATCCTCACCTCTGTGTCTTCTTCGTTTTGGTGTCCTTTTTCCTTAGCCTGTTGGATTGCCAGCTGCCCAGTTGGATTGTGTTACAATTCACCATCATCAAGAATGTGGAAATCTCTCATTTTGTCTGTGACCCCTCTCAACTTCTCAAACTTGCCTGTTCTGACAGCGTCATCGATAGCATATTCATAGATTTCGGTAGTACTATGTTGGGTTTTCTTGTCGTTTCAGGGATCCTTTTGTCTTACTATAAAATTGTCCCCTCCATTCTAAGGATTTCATCGTCAGATGGGAAGTAGGAAGCCTTCTCCACCTGCGGCTCTCACCTAGCAGTTGTTTGCTGATTTGACGGAACAGGCATTGGCATGTACCTGACTTCAGCTGTGTCACCACCCCCCAGGAATGGTGTGGTGGCATCAGTGATGTACGCTGTGCTCACCCCCATGCTGAACCTTTTCATCTACAGCCTGAGAAACAGGGACATACAAAGTGCCCTGCGGAGGCTGCGCAGCAGAACAGTCGAATCTCATGATCTGTTCCATCCTTTTTCTTGTGTGGGTGAGAAAGGGCAACCACATTCAATCTCTACATCTGCAAATCCTGCCCCTTAGTCACATTATTTTTGTGGCTTGATGGCTTTTATTCCTTTCCGCATTTCCTTTGTGAATATTGCTTTCTTCGTTATGCCTTTAACTGGAATGGGTGAGTATTCTGGGATCCTTTGTTTAGCAGAAACCTCATGACAGAATCCTCTATACCTAGGCGGCCCCTTTTAGTTTCTGAGCAATAACCCGGTCATCCAGGTGGAATCACCACCATCTTTTTATATACACGAAGTCCTCACTTCATTTTGGAATTCCCTGAAAACTGACTTTATGGAAACAATGTACAGGAGGTCCTCCAACACCATTGGTTATTCAAAGTTGTGTAGTTATACTGTTGATGAAAAATAAGTGGTTTCACTATACATAATTTTGCTTCGAGGTGAAGTTTCCAAGAGACTTTCAAAGATGTTAAGTGAGGACATACTGTACATCAAATTCATATCCTCTTCCACAGTTTATGTGGAATTTCTTCATAAACTGCTTCTAGAGAATCTATTTAGGCAGGTTATATGTAGAGATAAATGTCGCCGTTCCTCAATCTTGGCTTTGAGTCAAATCACCTGGGGAGCTAACACATGATGAGGCCTGGGTCTCAACACCTAAGATTCGGATTTCCTTGCACCTGTGTGAGTACGCGGATTTTTGTTTTTTTTTCTTTTAAAGCACCAGAGGTGGTTCCAATGACGAAGTTTTTAGAGGCATCAAGCTCCAATGAGTAAGAACAGAAATTAATTATAATTTCTTCAAATATTATCTTCAAATGCATTGTCCATCAACACCACACAAATGTTTATTATGCTGTTTTTTCTTACCATTTCGCATTTTCGCATTTTCTATTTCTTTCTTTTCGTTTTTTTTTTTTTTTTTTTTTTTTTTTTGAGTCAGAGTTTCACCCTTGTTGCCCAGGCTGGAGTTCAATGGCACGGTCTGGCTCACTGCAACCTCTGCCTCCCGTATTCAAGCAATTCTCCTGCCTCAGCCTTCCAAGTAGCTGGGATTACAGGCATGCGCTACCATGCCTGGCTAATTTTTTTTTTTTTTTTTTTTGTATTGTTAGTAGAGACAGTGTTTCTCCATTTTGGTCAGGCTGGTCTTGAACTCCCCACCACAGGTGATCCACCCGCTTCCGCCTCCCAAAGTGCTGGGATTACAGGCATGAGCGACTGCGCCCAGCCACCGCTTAGCATTTACATTTCACATTTGTTGAAGTTATAGATGTATACACACATTGATTGCTGCTTTGTTATACACTTGCGTATACATAAGATGGGAAATAGAAAAGAATAAAATGGGCACAGTATCCCTGAAGTTTCACATTCCTGCTATTTTAAAAATATTTGCTCTTAGAAATTTGTTTCAATTAAGAAACTGTGGCATACACACCCAATGAAGTATTATTCAGCCTAAAAAGGAAGAAAATCCTCTCCGCTGCGGACAAAATGGGTGAGATTGCAGGTCTGTATATTAAATGAAATAAGCCAGGCAGAGGATGACAAATATTTCGTGTCCTCACTTCTATGTAGGAAGAAAAAAGGAAACCTTGGCCAGATGTGGTGGCTCAAGCCTGTAATCCCAGCGCTGTGGGAGGCCGAGTCGCACGGATCACTTCAGTCCAGGAATTTGAGACCAGCCTGGCCAACATGGTGAAACCCCGTCTCTATAGAAAACAGAAACAATTTGCCAGGCGTGGTGATGGGTGTCTGTAGTCTCAGCTACTCGGAGGGCTGAGGCCCAAGAAGCGCTTGAACTCGGGAGGCGGAGGTTGCAGTGAGCCCGGACTGTGCCTGTGTACTCCAACCTGGGCAACAGAAAGAGACTCCATCCCACACACACCTACACACAAAAGGAATCTCAGGAAGGTGGAAAGTATAAAGGTGGTTAGCAGATGCTAGGAAGAAAAGCGGTGGGATGGGGAATGAAGACAAGTGGATAATTGGGTCCCAAAATACAGAAAGATGGAATGAGTGAGTTCTAGTGTTTGATAGTACAGTATGAACATTTTAGTTCACAAGAATTGCTTGCATATTTCCAGATGCTTTGGTAAGAAGCTTCCTAACTTTCTCATTATGCTGGTTTTTAAGCTCTTCTCTTTCTGCTCTTGATATCATGCTGGTTTTTTGTTTTTTGTTTTTTGTTTTGAGATGGAATTTCGCTCTTGTTGCCCAGGCTGGAGTGTCCTGGTGCAATCTTGGCTCACCGCAACCTCTGCCTCCTGCGTTCAAGCGATTCTCCTGCCTCCAACTCCCGAGTAGCTGGGATTACAGGCATGCGCCAGCTGCCCAGCTAATGTTGTATTTCTGGTAGAGATGGGGGTTTCTCGCTGTCGCTCAGGCTGGTCTTCAACTCCTGACCTCCGGTGATCCGCCCGCCTCGGCCTCCCAAACTGCTGGGATTACAGGCGTGAGCGACCGCGCCCAGCCCATGCTGTATCCTTATCTGTTGTCGGTTGTTGTTCGTTTGTTTTTGAGCCCAGAAATAACTTCTCACCTATAGGTTCAAATGATTTTTAACATGAGTACTAAGAAAGCTCATTGCTGGAAAAGCAGCCTTTTCAAGAAATGGTGTCGGAGAAACTTGATTTCCACATGCAGAAGAATGAAGGTGGACCCCGTGTCACACCAGGTGCAAAAATTAACACAAACTGGATCAAAGACCTAACCCCAAGGGCTAAAAGTATCATATGCCTAAAAGAAATCATTGGCCACACTTTCATGACATCAGATTGGGCAATGCTCTCTGGGATATGACACCAAAAGCATAGGCAACAAAAGAAAATTAGATTCCTTGGATTACATCTAAATGACAGACACTTTTGTGCAGCGAAAAACACTGTGAACTGAGTGAAAAGATAACCCGTGGATTAGGAAAAATATTTGCAAATCATATATCTCAAAAGAGGCTGATATCCATCATATATAAAGAACAGCTAGAACTAAACAACAAGAAACCCAAAGCATTCCATCAACAATGGTCAGAAGACTCGAGTAGACGTGTCCCTAAAGAAGATATAGCAATGGCCAATAAGCATCTAAAATGATGTTCAAAATCACTAACCATAGGGAAGCGCAAATCAAACAAAGAATGAGATACCACACATTAGGATGGATACGATCAACAAACAAGCATTGGTGAGACTAGAAGGAAATAGGAATGCTCCAATACGATCGGAGGGAATGTAAAACCGTGAAGGAACGGGGAAAGTAGTATGGCGTGCACTGGAAAAATTAGAAACAGTATGCTCAGATGTTCCCGCAGTTGCATTTGTGGGTACCTACCAAAAAGAACTAGAAGCCAGGAGTGGAAGACAGATTTGTACACACACGCTCATAGCAGCATTATTCGCAACAGCCAAAATGTGGAAGCAACCCAAGGGTTCGTGGACAGATGAATGAAAAAGCGCACTGCAGTTCCTTCATACAATGGAAGACTCTCCAGCCTTAAAAAGGCAGGCACTTTTGGCCGGTGCGGCGGCTCACGCCTGTAATCGCAACATCTTGGAAGAACGAGGTGGGCGGATCACCTGAGGTCAGGAATTCAAGACAAGCCTGGCCATCTTGGTGAAACCCTGTCTCTAGTGAAAATGCAAAAAATGAGACGAGCGTGGTGGCGTGTGCCTATAGTCCCAGCTACTCGGGAGGCTGAGGCACAAGAATCGCTGGAACCCGGGAGGCGGAGGTTGCACTGAGCCCAGATTGTGCCGCAGCACTCCAGCCTGGGCGACAGAGTGAGACTGCATGGAAACGCAAAACAAAACAAAGTCAAACAAACAAACAAAAAAAAGGACAGGCACTTCTGACTCAGACCGCAGCATGGATGAACCTCGAAGACATTATCGTCAGTGAAATAAATAAATCCCAAAAGGATAAACACGCCCAGGCTCAGTGGCTCGCACCTGTGACCCCAGCACTTTGGGAGGCTGAGCCAGGTGGATCACTTAAGGTCAGGAGTTCGAGACCAGCCTGGTCAATATGGTGAAAGCTCGTCTCTATTAAAAATACAAAAATTAGCTGGGCGTGGTGGCGGACGCCTGTAATCCCAGCTACTCGTGAGACTGAGACACAAGAATCGCTTGAACCCACGATGTGGAGGTTGCAGTGAGCCGAGATCACACCACCGCACTCCAGCCTGAACGACAGAGAAAGACTCTGTCTCCAAACCAAAAAAATTAAACACGGTATGATTCCACTTTTCTATCAAGTGTCTGGAGTCGTTAAACTCATAGAGTTGCAAACTAGAAAGGTGGCCCCCAGGGGTGGGCGAGAGAGAGGAGTGGAGAGCTTGCTAAATGGGTGCAATTTCCATTTTGAAAGATAAAACTGTTCCGGAGACGGTGGCGGTGATGGCTGCTGAACAATGTGAACGTAATTAATGTCATTAAACTGTAAACTGAAAAAGAGTGGAAATTGTAAATGTTTATACTGGCCATTCTATATGAACTAATATATATTCACAATTTTTAATATTTATACGTGGTATATTTGCCCATAATTAAAGATGAAAATTAAAGCAGTTGGATCTTTCAAAAGAAAAGAAAGAAGCGAAGAATACACACCAGCTTTCTCCTGATGAGAGGAAGAGCCCCAAAGCGTCTATGGACACTCACTGTTCTCCTATCCTTCTTGAATTATTGTGAGGAAATCCTTAGAGGCTGGGGAACTTGGGCGACTCTGGCTAATGAGGAGCTCTGTGCCTTGAGCTCCCCAGACCACAGAATAGTAAATAGTCTGTGCCTCCAGCCCTGCAGTGTGAGGTTCCAGTCCTGTGGGTTCCACACCTGTCACCTGTATCAGGAGGCTCATGTCTCACCCTGTCTTCTTGCCAGCCTCGAGGACGGAGTCTGAGCCTCCACCGTGCTACACACAGGGAGGACACTGGACCTGTTCTCCGCGGTCATGGCCCAGCAGAGGGGAAGGGCAGTTCAGTGAGTGTAGGCAAAAGAAAGAGAGATCAGACTGTTCCTGTGTCTATGTAGAAAGGAAAGACATAAGAGACTTCATTTTGAAAAAGACCTGTATTTTCAACAATTGCTTTCCTGAGATGTTTTTAATGTGTAGCTTTGCCCCAGCCACTTTGACCCAACCTGAAGCTCACAAAAACATGTGTTGTATGAAATCAAGGTTTAAGGGATCTAGGGCTGTGCAGGACGTGCCTTGTTAACAAGATGTTTCCATGAAGTATACTTGGTAGAAATCATCGCCATTCTCTAGTCTCAATAAACCAGGGGCACAATACACTGTGGAAAGCCGCAGGGACCTCTGCCCTTGAAAGCGGCCTGTTGTCCAAGGATTCTCCCCATGTGATAGTCTGAAATGTGGCCTCGTGGGATGAGAAAGACCTGACCGTCCCCGAGCCCTACACCAGTAAAGGGTCTGTGCTGAGGTGGATTAGTCAAAGAGGAAAGCCTCTTGCAGTTGAGAGAGAGGAAGGCCACTGTCTCCTGCCTGCCCCTGGGAACTGAATGTCTCGGTATAAAACCCGATCGTACATTTGTTCAATTCTGAGATGGGGGAAAAACCGCCCTATGGTGGGAGGCGAGACACGTTTGCAGCAATGCTGCCTTGTTATTCTTTACTCCACTGAGATGTTTGGGTGGAGAGAAACATAAATCTGGCTTACGTGCATCTCCAGTCACGGTAGCTTCCCTGGAACTTCCTTATGACATAGATTCTGTTGCTCACCTGTTCGTTGCTGACCTTCTCCTTCTTATCACCCTGCCCTCCTACTACATTTTTTTTTTGCTAAAATAATAAAACTAACAATCAATAAAAACTGAGGGAACTCAGAGGCCGGTGCCTCTGCAGATCCTTGGTATGCTGAGCGCCGCTCCCCTGGGCTCACTGTTGTTTCTCTCTACTTTGTCCCTGTGTCTTATTTCTTTCCTCAGTCTCTCATCCCACCCGACTAGAAATACCCACAGGTGTGGAGGGGCAGGCCACCCCTTCAAGTGAGTGCTGAGGGACGGTCCGGAGCCTTGGTTTCCTTCCTCCTCCTCAGCACAAACAGGAGAGTGCGGTGGGCAGATGGGAGGAGACCAATATGCAAACTGTGCGCTCAGCAGACTGTGGAGTTTCTGTTCTTGGTTGTGATGGGGGTCTCAGACATCTTATTCAAAATTTTGCTTTCCTCTCCCACTGGTTGTCCTTTTCATAGACATCTCACCCATGATAGCAGGGAATCAGTCCCTCTAAACTATTCCCTAAGAACGACAAAAAGATTATGAAGGTGATGATGAGGACAAAGAGGATGACGACAGACACCATGGCATCATGAACCGTTATTGAGGGCTTCCTGAAGGCCAGGCTCTGAGCTCTATGCTCTATGCAGTTTGTTTCATCTCATCTGCGTAGTCTCCACTTTATTAGTGCACATTTCATGATGATTTTACAGACTAGAAAAGGATCAACGCCTTTTCATAGAACTCGTACTAGATCATGAAGTCAAAAAGGGCGAGGTCCAATTTGAACCGGGCAGTCTAAGTCCAGACACATGGCATTTGGCCAGTCCTCTCCCTGCAACCAACCTGCCCTCTCAAATCCTTGTCACTCAGGTGGGTGCCCCTGCTCACTGTGCCCTTCCCTTTGGGGGCTCCTTGTAAGACCACAGCTAGACCAGTGGGTGCCACAATCACTGTGTCAAGTATAGAAAGGGCAGCTGAGATCACATCAAGGATTCCAGAAAGAATGGGCACAGGATCATTCGGGATGCATCTCTCCCTTTCCCCTGTTCCTGGCTTTCCTTACAGCTCTCGACTTCCTCAAAGGAGTCATCAATTCGGAGTTTGGCTTCCATTCCTATTGAGGAAGCTGGAAAGCGTTTCAAAAATGCTCCTCCGATGTGCCTGTGGTTAAGAACTCTGAGCTCTGCTGAAAACTTTTGGAAGCGGGGTGCGGTGGCTCACGCCTGTAATCCCAGCCCTTTGGGAGGCTGAGGCAGGTGAATCACAAGGTCAGGGGTTCAAGACCAGCCTGGCCAACATGGTGAAACCCCGTCTCTATTCAAAATAGAAAAAAATTAGCCGGGTGTAGTGGCGGGCGCCTGTCATCTCAGCTACTCGGCAGGTTGAGACAGGAGAATAGCTTGAACCCGGAATGCAGAGGTTGCAGTGAGCCGAGATCACTCCACCGCACTCCAGCCTGGGCAACAGAATGAGACTCTGTCTCAAAACAACGAAAACAAAACCAAAACCCAAAAAACCCACAATTTTTGGGAGTTAGAAGACCAGGAAGTATAGTACCCGGGACTTAGAGTCTGGCCATGAATTTTGAATACCGCCCTTTCTACTTCTCTGTGTGGCAAGGGGTGAGATGTCCGTCCTCTGAGACTCAGCACTCTCATCTGACTTGATTTCCAGTTGATCCAATGGAAGTGAGCGATGATTAAGCCGATCGTGGGTGCCCGCTGCGTGATCTCTAGCTGACGGATGCATAAAGTAAAGGCAAAGTGGATTTTAGATACATTCCTTAAGATTTTCAGCTTCAACTCCACACAATTCAACGTAAATATCCCCTGACCTGAAGTTCTGGTTTCCCTGCATTCCAGACAGGACATTTTGTTTCGTCCTTCTCTCAGTAAGTACTGAGTACTGTGAGAGGAACAAGTGAGTCTCTTTGGTTTCTGATTCCCCAGAGCCGATATCTTGCTTGGCACATAGGAGGCAGCAAAAGCAAACATCTATGTTGATGATTGAACTGACACTTCCTTGCTTCACCAAAATTGGCTGTCATCAGCGTGACTTTGACTTACTTCTTTTTGTTTTTTGTTTTTTGAGACGGAGTTTTGCTCTCGTTGCCCAGGCTGGCGGGCAGGGGTGTGATCTCGGCTCACTGTAGTCTCTGCCTCCCAGGTTCAAGCCATTCTCCTGCCTCAGCCTCCCGAGTAGCTGGGACTACAGGCGCGTGCCGCCATACCGGGAGAAGTTTTTGTACTTTTAGCAGAGGCGGGGTTTCACCATGTTGGCCAGGATGGTCTTGATCTCCTGACCCCGTGATCCGCCCTCCTCGGCCTCCCAAAGTGCTGGGATTACAGGCGTGAGCCACCGCATCCAGCCAAACTTTCTGATGAATACTCTAAGTCCACCTAAGCTAAGGACAGGAGTTAGAGCTTCCATGAATTTTAAAACAAGACGCACCGATTTGAGGAAGCAATTACTCTCTTGAAGGAGAAAAGTCAGAAAACACAATGATGAAATCACTAGGACCTAACTGGCCTGTGGAACTATTTCCTGCTTATGAACTCTCAACTATCATTTCATTTCCAGATGGCATGGTCTCAGCTGTTATACAGTGTTTACGAATGGTCTACATCAAGGGAATTTATATCAATCTAGAAGAATAAACAAAATATTTGAGTTCCTAATTTCCTTTAATTAGGATAACCTTTTCCTTAAAGTGAAGACAATGGTTTTATTACATCTCTTTCTTCGGAAAACATAGGCTGTATTTTCTAGCAATAACGAATTTGTTATATACGATGATCTGGTTCCTTCAATGTTCTTGAAGCTAGTGTCTCTAAGGCAGGTGTGTACAGCAAGACGTGAATAACACAGCAATCGATGTTGAAAGCATTATATGGCAATTGAGTTTGTCAGAACTACCAAATGTTGCTGAGTGTGGATTGCTCTGAAATCTGCAAACATTACTTCTGAATTCCTTGTATCCAAAATGCAGACGCAATGCCGGCTGTTGGTTTACTTGTTTCCGATTTTTCAACCCTCTTTTCTAGGCAAAAGATGTCCAAACGATACAGACCCACAGAATCTAACAGATGTCTCTATATTCCTCCTCCTCGAACTCTCAGACGATCCAGAACTGCAGCCGGTCGTCGCTGGGCTGTTCCTGTCCATGTGCCTGGTCATGGTGCTGGGGAACCGGCTCATCATCCTGGCCGTCAGCCCTGACTCCCACCTCCACACCCCCATGTACTTCTTCCTCTCCAACCTGTCCTTGCCTGACATCGGTTTCACCTCCACCACGGTCCCCAAGATGATTGTGGACATCCAATCTCACAGCAGAGTCATCTCCTATGCAGGCTGCCTGACTCAGATGTGTCTCCTGGCCATTTTTGGAGGCATGGAAGAGAGACATGCTCCTGAGTGTGATGGCCTATGAGCGGTTTGTAGCCCTCTGTCACCCTCTATATTGTTCAGCCATCTTGAACCCGTGTTTCTGTGGCTTCCTAGATTTGTGGTCTTTGTTTTCTTTTTCCTCAGTCTTTTAGACTCCCAGCTGCACAACTTGATTGCCTTACGCATGACCTGCTTCAAGGATGTGGAAATTCCTAATTTCTTCTGGGAACCTTCTCAACTCCCCCATCTTACATTTTGTGACACCTTCACCAGTAACATCCACATGTATTTCCCTGCTGCCGTATTTGGTTTTCTTCCCATCTCGGGGGCCCTTTTCTCTTACGGTAAAATTGTTTCCTCCATTCTGAGGGTTTCGTCATCAGGTGGGAAGTATCAACCTTCTCCACCTGTGGGTCTCACCTGTCAGTTGTTTGCTGATTTTACGGAACAGGCGTTGGAGGGTAGCTGGGTTCAGATGTGTCATCCTCCCCGAGAAAGGGTGCAGTGGCCTCAGTGATGTACACGGTGGTCACCCCCATGCTGAACCCCTTCATCTACAGCCTGAGAAACAGGGATATGAAAGGTGTCCTGCGGCGGCCGCACGGCAGCACAGTCTAATCTCAATATCTTCTTATCTGTTCCATTCCTTTTGTAGGGTGGGTTAAAAAAGACAGCAAGGTCAAATAAGAATGATATCACAGGGTGCACACCCACTGTCACATTACGAGTAATACCTCCCTAGGATAGAAAAAATACTGTCACAGAGTACACACACATGGGGTACACCCGTGGTGATATTAGAAGCAGTATCTCCCTGAAATATGATGAAAAATAGCACAGGGTGTGCACACTGTGTGATACGAGGAGTCATATTTACCCTGAATATTATGACTCATATCACGGGTGTACACACACAGGCTACACGCACTGTGATATCGGGAGTTGCATCTCCCTAGGATATTACAAATAATATCACAGGGTATACACTATGTGTGAACATCCACTGTGATGTTTGATATCATATCTCTCTACGAGATTACAAATAATATGAAAGTGTGTGCACCCATGTGACATATTAGGAGTAACATCCTTCTAGGGTATTACAGATAACATCACAAGGTGTACACCTTCTGTGGCCTTTTGCACACAGTTTGTGCCATTCAAGGAAACATCCCCCTAGGATATTACGAATAATAACACAGGCGGTTGACACCCATGGTGTACATCTCCTGTGCCATCAGGAGTAATATTCCCCTAGGATATTACGAATACTATCACAGCAGGTGTACACATATGGTGTTCACCCCATGTGATATTAGGAGGAACATGCCCCTAGGATATTAGGAATAGTATCACAGGCGTTGAATACGCATGATATACACCCCCGATGACATGAAAAGTAACATCCCCCTAAGATAGTATGAATAATATCACAGGGAGTACACCCCGTGTGACATTGGGAGTAACATCCCCCGAGGATATAACGAATAATATCAGGGGGCGTACATGCATTGTGACCCTAGCGGTAACATCTCTTTAGGATATTACAAATAATATCACAGGGTGTACACTGACCATGATATTAGGAGTCCCATTTTCCTAGGATATTATGGATAATATCACAGGAGGTGTTCACACACAACGTGTACACCATGTGTGTACACCCAATGTGATATTTGAAGTCATACGTCCCTAGGATCTTACGAATATTATCAAAGGGTGTACACCCCATGTGACATTAAAAGTGACATCCCTTTTAGATATTCCGAATGCTATCACCTCTTCCTAGGATAACCCATGTGATATTAGGAGTAACCCCTTCCTAGGATATTACGAATAACATCACAGGGTTTACACCCCTGTGACATTAAAAGTAACAACCCCTCCTAGGGATATTATGAATAACATCACAGGGTGTACACCCCTGTGACTTTAAAAGTAACACCCCCCTAGAATATTACAATAATATAACAGGGTGTACACCCCCTGTGACTTTAGGAGTAACACCTCCCTAGGATATTTCAAATGATGTCACTGGGGGCACACCCTCTGTGATATTAGCAGCAACATCTTTCTAGGAGATTACGAATGATATCACAGGGTGTACACTCACTGTGATATTAGAAGGAATACCTCCCTAGGACATAAGCTATCACATCACAGAGTGTACACACATGGTGTACACCCACTGTGTTATTAGAAGCAATATCTCCCTATGATATTAGGAAAAATATCACAGGGTGTACCCTCTGTGGGATACTAGAAGTAATGTTTACCATGGATGTTACAAATAATATCACAGGGTGTACACACATGGGGTACACCCACTGTGACATTAGGAGTTATATCTCCCTAAGATATTGCAAAGAATATCCCAGTGGGTGTACCCCATGTGTGTACACCCACTGTCATCATTAAAGTAGTATCTCTCTATAAGATTACAAATAATATCGGAGGCTATACACCCCCTGTGACATCAGGAGTAACATCCCCTTACAATATTGGGAGCAATATTGCACGAGGTACACCCCTGTAACTTTAGGGGTAACATTCCCACAGAATATTACTAATAATATCACAAGGTGTACACGCATTGTGACATTAGGAGTAATATTCAGGTAGCATATTTTCCATACTATCACAGAAGGAACACACCTGTGACATTAAGAGTGACATCCCCCTAGAATAGTAAGAATACTATCACACGGTGTACACCTCCTGTGATATTAGGAGAATCATCTCACCAGAATATTGCGAATAATGCCACAAGCTGTTATCTTCTGTGACATGAGGGTTATAGACCCCCGGGAAATTATGACTACTATCAAAGGGCGTACACCCCTGTGACATTAGGAGTAACATCCTTCTAGAATATCATGAATAATATCACAATGTGTACACCCCTTGTGTCATTAAGAGTAAAATTGCCCTAGGATATTAGGAAATAGAACACAGGGAGTACACGCCGTCTGATATTAGACGTAACATTCCCCAAGGATATAACGAACAATATCAGAGAATGTACATGCACTGGGACATGACTAGTAACATCTCTTTAGGATAATACGAACAATATCAAAGGGTGTACATGCAATGTGAAATTAGGAGTGAACTCCCGCTGGGATATTACGAATTTTATGACAGGGTCTACACGCCCTGTGACAATAGTAGTCACGTTGTCCTAAAATATGACGAAGAATATTAAAGTGTGTACAGGACCTGTGATTTACGAGTAACATTTCTAGAGAAGATTACACGTAATATCACTGTGTGTACACCCCGTGTGAGGATAGGAGTCCCATCCAACAAAATTATAATGAATAATTTCACAAGGTTTGCAACATCTGTGACATTGAAAGTAACATTTCCCTAGAATATGACGATAATATCACACAGTGTACACCCTCGGTGATATGAGGAGTGACGTCTTATAAGGGTAATACGAGTAATTTGACAAGGTGTACAAACCCTGTGACATAAGGAGTGACATCCCTCCAGGATATTCCGAATCATAGAAAAGGGAAAATACCCCGTGTGACAATAAAATCAACGTCCCCTTAGGAGATTAAGAATAACAGCACCAGCTGTACACACATTGTGACATTATTATTAACGTCTCGCTATGGTATTGCGAATAATATCAGAGTGTGTAGAGACTTGTGACATCAGGATTCACATTTCGCTACAATATCACGAATAATATCACAGGGTGTATACCCCCTGGGACTTAAGCAGTGGCATCCTCCTACAATATGGAAAATAATGTCCCAGGGTGTTAACAAAGTGCGGCAGCAGAGAAAACACCCGAGGAGAAAGGGAGAAATATCATGCCGTCTTCCCGCCTGGATATGGCGAGCCACATCGCAGGGAGTTGAGGGCGCCCCCAGCGATGCGGGGAGTAATATCACCACAGACACCCCCACGGGCTATTACGAGCCACATCGCAAGGGCACGGACGAACCCCCTCGAAGAGAAGACTAATGTCACCCGCTATTCCCACCCTGGATACGACGACCCAAAGGGCAGGGGGGAGGGGCACCCACGCAGGCGGGGAGTAATACCACCCCTCACTCCCCAGCTGCATATGACGATCCAGATCGCAGGGGGGAGAAGCAGGCACACGCCGCGAGGGGGGGGCTGAGAGCCAGCCCCTCTTGCCCCCCTGGGCTCTTAGGACCCCCCTCGCAGGGGGGTGAGGCACCCCCCGCGAGGCGGGGGCTGAGAGCCAGCCCCTCTTGCCCCCCTGGGCTCTTAGGACCCCCCTCGCAGGGGGGTGCGGCACCCCCCGCGAGGCGGGGGCTGAGAGCCAGCCCCTCTTGCCCCCCTGGGCTCTTAGGACCCCCCTCGCAGGGGGGTGCGGCACCCCCCGCGAGGCGGGGGCTGAGAGCCAGCCCCTCTTGCCCCCCTGGGCTCTTAGGACCCCCCTCGCAGGGGGGTGCGGCACCCCCCGCGAGGCGGGGGCTGAGAGCCAGCCCCTCTTGCCCCCCTGGGCTCTTAGGACCCCCCTCGCAGGGGGGTGCGGCACCCCCCGCGAGGCGGGGGCTGAGAGCCAGCCCCTCTTGCCCCCCTGGGCTCTTAGGACCCCCCTCGCAGGGGGGTGCGGCACCCCCCGCGAGGCGGGGGCTGAGAGCCAGCCCCTCTTGCCCCCCTGGGCTCTTAGGACCCCCCTCGCAGGGGGGTGCGGCACCCCCCGCGAGGCGGGGGCTGAGAGCCAGCCCCTCTTGCCCCCCTGGGCTCTTAGGACCCCCCTCGCAGGGGGGTGCGGCACCCCCCGCGAGGCGGGGGCTGAGAGCCAGCCCCTCTTGCCCCCCTGGGCTCTTAGGACCCCCCTCGCAGGGGGGTGCGGCACCCCCCGCGAGGCGGGGGCTGAGAGCCAGCCCCTCTTGCCCCCCTGGGCTCTTAGGACCCCCCTCGCAGGGGGGTGCGGCACCCCCCGCGAGGCGGGGGCTGAGAGCCAGCCCCTCTTGCCCCCCTGGGCTCTTAGGACCCCCCTCGCAGGGGGGTGCGGCACCCCCCGCGAGGCGGGGGCTGAGAGCCAGCCCCTCTTGCCCCCCTGGGCTCTTAGGACCCCCCTCGCAGGGGGGTGCGGCACCCCCCGCGAGGCGGGGGCTGAGAGCCAGCCCCTCTTGCCCCCCTGGGCTCTTAGGACCCCCCTCGCAGGGGGGTGCGGCACCCCCCGCGAGGCGGGGGCTGAGAGCCAGCCCCTCTTGCCCCCCTGGGCTCTTAGGACCCCCCTCGCAGGGGGGTGCGGCACCCCCCGCGAGGCGGGGGCTGAGAGCCAGCCCCTCTTGCCCCCCTGGGCTCTTAGGACCCCCCTCGCAGGGGGGTGCGGCACCCCCCGCGAGGCGGGGGCTGAGAGCCAGCCCCTCTTGCCCCCCTGGGCTCTTAGGACCCCCCTCGCAGGGGGGTGCGGCACCCCCCGCGAGGCGGGGGCTGAGAGCCAGCCCCTCTTGCCCCCCTGGGCTCTTAGGACCCCCCTCGCAGGGGGGTGCGGCACCCCCCGCGAGGCGGGGGCTGAGAGCCAGCCCCTCTTGCCCCCCTGGGCTCTTAGGACCCCCCTCGCAGGGGGGTGCGGCACCCCCCGCGAGGCGGGGGCTGAGAGCCAGCCCCTCTTGCCCCCCTGGGCTCTTAGGACCCCCCTCGCAGGGGGGTGCGGCACCCCCCGCGAGGCGGGGGCTGAGAGCCAGCCCCTCTTGCCCCCCTGGGCTCTTAGGACCCCCCTCGCAGGGGGGTGCGGCACCCCCCGCGAGGCGGGGGCTGAGAGCCAGCCCCTCTTGCCCCCCTGGGCTCTTAGGACCCCCCTCGCAGGGGGGTGCGGCACCCCCCGCGAGGCGGGGGCTGAGAGCCAGCCCCTCTTGCCCCCCTGGGCTCTTAGGACCCCCCTCGCAGGGGGGTGCGGCACCCCCCGCGAGGCGGGGGCTGAGAGCCAGCCCCTCTTGCCCCCCTGGGCTCTTAGGACCCCCCTCGCAGGGGGGTGCGGCACCCCCCGCGAGGCGGGGGCTGAGAGCCAGCCCCTCTTGCCCCCCTGGGCTCTTAGGACCCCCCTCGCAGGGGGGTGCGGCACCCCCCGCGAGGCGGGGGCTGAGAGCCAGCCCCTCTTGCCCCCCTGGGCTCTTAGGACCCCCCTCGCAGGGGGGTGCGGCACCCCCCGCGAGGCGGGGGCTGAGAGCCAGCCCCTCTTGCCCCCTGGGCTCTTAGGACCCCCCTCGCAGGGGGGTGCGGCACCCCCCGCGAGGCGGGGGCTGAGAGCCAGCCCCTCTTGCCCCCCTGGGCTCTTAGGACCCCCCTCGCAGGGGGGTGCGGCACCCCCCGCGAGGCGGGGGCTGAGAGCCAGCCCCTCTTGCCCCCCTGGGCTCTTAGGACCCCCCTCGCAGGGGGGTGCGGCACCCCCCGCGAGGCGGGGGCTGAGAGCCAGCCCCTCTTGCCCCCCTGGGCTCTTAGGACCCCCCTCGCAGGGGGGTGCGGCACCCCCCGCGAGGCGGGGGCTGAGAGCCAGCCCCTCTTGCCCCCCTGGGCTCTTAGGACCCCCCTCGCAGGGGGGTGCGGCACCCCCCGCGAGGCGGGGGCTGAGAGCCAGCCCCTCTTGCCCCCCTGGGCTCTTAGGACCCCCCTCGCAGGGGGGTGCGGCACCCCCCGCGAGGCGGGGGCTGAGAGCCAGCCCCTCTTGCCCCCCTGGGCTCTTAGGACCCCCCTCGCAGGGGGGTGCGGCACCCCCCGCGAGGCGGGGGCTGAGAGCCAGCCCCTCTTGCCCCCCTGGGCTCTTAGGACCCCCCTCGCAGGGGGGTGCGGCACCCCCCGCGAGGCGGGGGCTGAGAGCCAGCCCCTCTTGCCCCCCTGGGCTCTTAGGACCCCCCTCGCAGGGGGGTGCGGCACCCCCCGCGAGGCGGGGGCTGAGAGCCAGCCCCTCTTGCCCCCCTGGGCTCTTAGGACCCCCCTCGCAGGGGGGTGCGGCACCCCCGCGAGGCGGGGGCTGAGAGCCAGCCCCTCTTGCCCCCCTGGGCTCTTAGGACCCCCCTCGCAGGGGGGTGCGGCACCCCCCGCGAGGCGGGGGCTGAGAGCCAGCCCCTCTTGCCCCCCTGGGCTCTTAGGACCCCCCTCGCAGGGGGGTGCGGCACCCCCCGCGAGGCGGGGGCTGAGAGCCAGCCCCTCTTGCCCCCCTGGGCTCTTAGGACCCCCCTCGCAGGGGGGTGCGGCACCCCCCGCGAGGCGGGGGCTGAGAGCCAGCCCCTCTTGCCCCCCTGGGCTCTTAGGACCCCCCTCGCAGGGGGGTGCGGCACCCCCCGCGAGGCGGGGGCTGAGAGCCAGCCCCTCTTGCCCCCCTGGGCTCTTAGGACCCCCCTCGCAGGGGGGTGCGGCACCCCCCGCGAGGCGGGGGCTGAGAGCCAGCCCCTCTTGCCCCCCTGGGCTCTTAGGACCCCCCTCGCAGGGGGGTGCGGCACCCCCCGCGAGGCGGGGGCTGAGAGCCAGCCCCTCTTGCCCCCCTGGGCTCTTAGGACCCCCCTCGCAGGGGGGTGCGGCACCCCCCGCGAGGCGGGGGCTGAGAGCCAGCCCCTCTTGCCCCCCTGGGCTCTTAGGACCCCCCTCGCAGGGGGGTGCGGCACCCCCCGCGAGGCGGGGGCTGAGAGCCAGCCCCTCTTGCCCCCCTGGGCTCTTAGGACCCCCCTCGCAGGGGGGTGCGGCACCCCCCGCGAGGCGGGGGCTGAGAGCCAGCCCCTCTTGCCCCCCTGGGCTCTTAGGACCCCCCTCGCAGGGGGGTGCGGCACCCCCCGCGAGGCGGGGGCTGAGAGCCAGCCCCTCTTGCCCCCCTGGGCTCTTAGGACCCCCCTCGCAGGGGGGTGCGGCACCCCCCGCGAGGCGGGGGCTGAGAGCCAGCCCCTCTTGCCCCCCTGGGCTCTTAGGACCCCCCTCGCAGGGGGGTGCGGCACCCCCCGCGAGGCGGGGGCTGAGAGCCAGCCCCTCTTGCCCCCCTGGGCTCTTAGGACCCCCCTCGCAGGGGGGTGCGGCACCCCCCGCGAGGCGGGGGCTGAGAGCCAGCCCCTCTTGCCCCCCTGGGCTCTTAGGACCCCCCTCGCAGGGGGGTGCGGCACCCCCCGCGAGGCGGGGGCTGAGAGCCAGCCCCTCTTGCCCCCCTGGGCTCTTAGGACCCCCCTCGCAGGGGGGTGCGGCACCCCCCGCGAGGCGGGGGCTGAGAGCCAGCCCCTCTTGCCCCCCTGGGCTCTTAGGACCCCCCTCGCAGGGGGGTGCGGCACCCCCCGCGAGGCGGGGGCTGAGAGCCAGCCCCTCTTGCCCCCCTGGGCTCTTAGGACCCCCCTCGCAGGGGGGTGCGGCACCCCCCGCGAGGCGGGGGCTGAGAGCCAGCCCCTCTTGCCCCCCTGGGCTCTTAGGACCCCCCTCGCAGGGGGGTGCGGCACCCCCCGCGAGGCGGGGGCTGAGAGCCAGCCCCTCTTGCCCCCCTGGGCTCTTAGGACCCCCCTCGCAGGGGGGTGCGGCACCCCCCGCGAGGCGGGGGCTGAGAGCCAGCCCCTCTTGCCCCCCTGGGCTCTTAGGACCCCCCTCGCAGGGGGGTGCGGCACCCCCCGCGAGGCGGGGGCTGAGAGCCAGCCCCTCTTGCCCCCCTGGGCTCTTAGGACCCCCCTCGCAGGGGGGTGCGGCACCCCCCGCGAGGCGGGGGCTGAGAGCCAGCCCCTCTTGCCCCCCTGGGCTCTTAGGACCCCCCTCGCAGGGGGGTGCGGCACCCCCCGCGAGGCGGGGGCTGAGAGCCAGCCCCTCTTGCCCCCCTGGGCTCTTAGGACCCCCCTCGCAGGGGGGTGCGGCACCCCCCGCGAGGCGGGGGCTGAGAGCCAGCCCCTCTTGCCCCCCTGGGCTCTTAGGACCCCCCTCGCAGGGGGGTGCGGCACCCCCCGCGAGGCGGGGGCTGAGAGCCAGCCCCTCTTGCCCCCCTGGGCTCTTAGGACCCCCCTCGCAGGGGGGTGCGGCACCCCCCGCGAGGCGGGGGCTGAGAGCCAGCCCCTCTTGCCCCCCTGGGCTCTTAGGACCCCCCTCGCAGGGGGGTGCGGCACCCCCCGCGAGGCGGGGGCTGAGAGCCAGCCCCTCTTGCCCCCCTGGGCTCTTAGGACCCCCCTCGCAGGGGGGTGCGGCACCCCCCGCGAGGCGGGGGCTGAGAGCCAGCCCCTCTTGCCCCCCTGGGCTCTTAGGACCCCCCTCGCAGGGGGGTGCGGCACCCCCCGCGAGGCGGGGGCTGAGAGCCAGCCCCTCTTGCCCCCCTGGGCTCTTAGGACCCCCCTCGCAGGGGGGTGAGGCACCCCCCGCGAGGCGGGGGCTGAGAGCCAGCCCCTCTTGCCCCCCTGGGCTCTTAGGACCCCCCTCGCAGGGGGGTGAGGCACCCCCCGCGAGGCGGGGGCTGAGAGCCAGCCCCTCTTGCCCCCCTGGGCTCTTAGGACCCCCCTCGCAGGGGGGTGAGGCACCCCCCGCGAGGCGGGGGCTGAGAGCCAGCCCCTCTTGCCCCCCTGGGCTCTTAGGACCCCCCTCGCAGGGGGGTGAGGCACCCCCCGCGAGGCGGGGGCTGAGAGCCAGCCCCTCTTGCCCCCCTGGGCTCTTAGGACCCCCCTCGCAGGGGGGTGAGGCACCCCCCGCGAGGCGGGGGCTGAGAGCCAGCCCCTCTTGCCCCCCTGGGCTCTTAGGACCCCCCTCGCAGGGGGGTGAGGCACCCCCCGCGAGGCGGGGGCTGAGAGCCAGCCCCTCTTGCCCCCCTGGGCTCTTAGGACCCCCCTCGCAGGGGGGTGAGGCACCCCCCGCGAGGCGGGGGCTGAGAGCCAGCCCCTCTTGCCCCCCTGGGCTCTTAGGACCCCCCTCGCAGGGGGGTGAGGCACCCCCCGCGAGGCGGGGGCTGAGAGCCAGCCCCTCTTGCCCCCCTGGGCTCTTAGGACCCCCCTCGCAGGGGGGTGAGGCACCCCCCGCGAGGCGGGGGCTGAGAGCCAGCCCCTCTTGCCCCCCTGGGCTCTTAGGACCCCCCTCGCAGGGGGGTGAGGCACCCCCCGCGAGGCGGGGGCTGAGAGCCAGCCCCTCTTGCCCCCCTGGGCTCTTAGGACCCCCCTCGCAGGGGGGTGAGGCACCCCCCGCGAGGCGGGGGCTGAGAGCCAGCCCCTCTTGCCCCCCTGGGCTCTTAGGACCCCCCTCGCAGGGGGGTGAGGCACCCCCCGCGAGGCGGGGGCTGAGAGCCAGCCCCTCTTGCCCCCCTGGGCTCTTAGGACCCCCCTCGCAGGGGGGTGAGGCACCCCCCGCGAGGCGGGGGCTGAGAGCCAGCCCCTCTTGCCCCCCTGGGCTCTTAGGACCCCCCTCGCAGGGGGGTGAGGCACCCCCCGCGAGGCGGGGGCTGAGAGCCAGCCCCTCTTGCCCCCCTGGGCTCTTAGGACCCCCCTCGCAGGGGGGTGAGGCACCCCCCGCGAGGCGGGGGCTGAGAGCCAGCCCCTCTTGCCCCCCTGGGCTCTTAGGACCCCCCTCGCAGGGGGGTGAGGCACCCCCCGCGAGGCGGGGGCTGAGAGCCAGCCCCTCTTGCCCCCCTGGGCTCTTAGGACCCCCCTCGCAGGGGGGTGAGGCACCCCCCGCGAGGCGGGGGCTGAGAGCCAGCCCCTCTTGCCCCCCTGGGCTCTTAGGACCCCCCTCGCAGGGGGGTGAGGCACCCCCCGCGAGGCGGGGGCTGAGAGCCAGCCCCTCTTGCCCCCCTGGGCTCTTAGGACCCCCCTCGCAGGGGGGTGAGGCACCCCCCGCGAGGCGGGGGCTGAGAGCCAGCCCCTCTTGCCCCCCTGGGCTCTTAGGACCCCCCTCGCAGGGGGGTGAGGCACCCCCCGCGAGGCGGGGGCTGAGAGCCAGCCCCTCTTGCCCCCCTGGGCTCTTAGGACCCCCCTCGCAGGGGGGTGAGGCACCCCCCGCGAGGCGGGGGCTGAGAGCCAGCCCCTCTTGCCCCCCTGGGCTCTTAGGACCCCCCTCGCAGGGGGGTGAGGCACCCCCCGCGAGGCGGGGGCTGAGAGCCAGCCCCTCTTGCCCCCCTGGGCTCTTAGGACCCCCCTCGCAGGGGGGTGAGGCACCCCCCGCGAGGCGGGGGCTGAGAGCCAGCCCCTCTTGCCCCCCTGGGCTCTTAGGACCCCCCTCGCAGGGGGGTGAGGCACCCCCCGCGAGGCGGGGGCTGAGAGCCAGCCCCTCTTGCCCCCCTGGGCTCTTAGGACCCCCCTCGCAGGGGGGTGAGGCACCCCCCGCGAGGCGGGGGCTGAGAGCCAGCCCCTCTTGCCCCCCTGGGCTCTTAGGACCCCCCTCGCAGGGGGGTGAGGCACCCCCCGCGAGGCGGGGGCTGAGAGCCAGCCCCTCTTGCCCCCCTGGGCTCTTAGGACCCCCCTCGCAGGGGGGTGAGGCACCCCCCGCGAGGCGGGGGCTGAGAGCCAGCCCCTCTTGCCCCCCTGGGCTCTTAGGACCCCCCTCGCAGGGGGGTGAGGCACCCCCCGCGAGGCGGGGGCTGAGAGCCAGCCCCTCTTGCCCCCCTGGGCTCTTAGGACCCCCCTCGCAGGGGGGTGAGGCACCCCCCGCGAGGCGGGGGCTGAGAGCCAGCCCCTCTTGCCCCCCTGGGCTCTTAGGACCCCCCTCGCAGGGGGGTGAGGCACCCCCCGCGAGGCGGGGGCTGAGAGCCAGCCCCTCTTGCCCCCCTGGGCTCTTAGGACCCCCCTCGCAGGGGGGTGAGGCACCCCCCGCGAGGCGGGGGCTGAGAGCCAGCCCCTCTTGCCCCCCTGGGCTCTTAGGACCCCCCTCGCAGGGGGGTGAGGCACCCCCCGCGAGGCGGGGGCTGAGAGCCAGCCCCTCTTGCCCCCCTGGGCTCTTAGGACCCCCCTCGCAGGGGGGTGAGGCACCCCCCGCGAGGCGGGGGCTGAGAGCCAGCCCCTCTTGCCCCCCTGGGCTCTTAGGACCCCCCTCGCAGGGGGGTGAGGCACCCCCCGCGAGGCGGGGGCTGAGAGCCAGCCCCTCTTGCCCCCCTGGGCTCTTAGGACCCCCCTCGCAGGGGGGTGAGGCACCCCCCGCGAGGCGGGGGCTGAGAGCCAGCCCCTCTTGCCCCCCTGGGCTCTTAGGATCCGCGGTGGCCTCACAGCCTGTTTACCATATTGTCAGTAATATCATCTCCCCCTCGAGAGATTATGAGCTGTTTCACAGACGTGTGCACTCCCACGATGTACAGAGGGTGTGCATCCGTCTCTATTGGGAGTAATATCATCCTCTTCCTCCTTGAATGTTAAGAACGGTATCACACGAGTGTTTCTACTCCCTGAGATATCGCGTGTCATATCCTCCTCCCCCACGTTGCCATTGGAAACAATATCAGTGGGGGCGTGTCCACCTTCTGTGACATTTAAAGTAATATCATCCTCTTCCCTCCAGGATCATGGGAACAATGTCCCTGCGGGGTGTCCACTTTCTGCCATATGTGTAGTCATGTCACCTCCTCCGCCTTGGAGTATTGTTACGGACCATCTCACACGGGCGTGTACACTTCCTGCGATTCTGGGAGTAATGGCATTCCCTTCTTCCGTGAATATTAGGAGCAAAATCACCAGGTGGATGCACAGCCAGTGCTATATTGGGAGTAACGTCATACTCCACCCCCTGGAGATTATATTCGGGTCAATATCACCGTCTGGGTGTACACCTAGTGCGATATTGAACGTAACATCATGCTTTCTCCCTCCCTGGACATTAGGAGCAATATCAGCGGTGGGTGTACACCCACTGAGGTATTAGGCGTAATAGTAGTAGGAATTATTCCTCATTGATTATTAACATAAATATGAATAACCGATATTGATATTAATATTAAAAAATAATGGCTAATAATTTTCAGATTATTAATATTAATATTAATTATTAGGAGCTAGTATTACTGTTTTCTAACGAATAAGATCAATATCAGCTATTAATATCAGGCGTCATTAACCATTAATATTAATCATTTATTGTTATCGTTAGTATAACTATTGAATATTCATTATCCTTGTTATCGGTATTGATTTAAAAATTATATTATCAATCATTAATATTGATAATTATTAGTGTCAATTAATAATTGAGATGATTAATTGCGGTAAGTCACATTGCGCCCTTCCACCCCTTCCTCGGCAGCTCGTGTACGACCCAAAACGGGGGTGCAAATGCCCCTGAGAGAGCAGCGGTATACTGGGATAGATGAGGATGGTCACGTGGCGGGGAGGCGTGTTTTTGGATACCAGCCCTTCACCTCCGTCGACCTTCTCAACTGGAAAAACAATACACCGCCCTATAGCGAAAAGCCGCCAGCCCTAATTGATTTGCTCCAAACTGTTATCCAGACCCACAACCACACCTGGGCTGATTGGCACCAGTTGCTCATGTTCCTCTTTAACAGCGAAGAAAGGCGGAGAGTCCTCCAAGCAGCAACTAAGTGGCTAGAGGAGCATGCACCTGCTGATTATCAAAACCCCAAAGAGTATGGAAGGACCCAGTTGCCAGGAACCGACCCCCAGTTGGACCCACATGAAAGAGAGAATATGCAAAGGCTAAACCGAGACGGGGAAGCTCTCTTGGAAGGATTAATGAGGGGAGCTCAGAAGGCCACAAACGTTAACAAGGTCTCTGAGGTCATTCAGGGAAAAGAAGAAAGTCCGGCACAATTCTACCAGAGACTGTGTGAGGCCTATGCTATGTATACTCCCTTTCATCCCGATAGCCCTGAAAATCAGCGCATGATTCACATGGCTTTAGTCCGTCAAAGCGCAGAAGACATGAGAAGAAAACTGCAGAAACACGCTGGACTTGCAGGGATGAACACATCACAATTACTAGAAATAGCTAGCCAGGTGTTTGTAATCAGGGATGCAGTAAGCCGTCAGGAAAACGGCGAAGACAATGGAGGTCAGGCCCGGCGAAACACCGACCTGTTTGCTAGCTGCAGCAATCACAGGGGCCCCCACAAAGAGGCAAGGGAAGGGGGGCCCTGGGAAAGGAACTCAGCTTGGCTGTCAGAGTTTGCAGCGTAACCAGTGTGCTGATGGTAAAGAAATAGGACGGTGGAAGAACAAATGCCCTCAACTCAAAAGAAAACAAGATGACTCAGAGCAGGAGGCCCCGGACAAGGAGGAAGGGGCCCTGCTCAACCCGGCAGGAGGGTTCTTGGACTGAGGGAGACCGGGCTCAAGTGTCCCCAAAGAGCCACTGGTCAGAATGACAGTCGGGGGTGGAGACATTGACTTTCTTGGAGATAGCGGTGCTGAACATTCGCTAGTAACCGCCCCGGTCGCCCCCTTATCCAAAAAGACTATTGACGTCATCGGAGCCACGGGGGTTTCAGCAAAGCAAGCTGTAGGCTTGCCTCGGACTTGTACTGTAGGAGGACATAAAGTCATTCATCAGTTATGGTACATGCCTGACTGTCCCTTGACCTTTTGGGGAAGGGACTTGCTCAGCAAGCTGAGAGCCACGATCTCTCTGACAGAGCACGGCTCTTTGCTGCTAAAGTTACCCGGAACGGGAGTCATTGTGACCCTTATGGTCCCCCGAGAGGAGGAATGGAGACTTTTCTGAACTGAGCCGGGCCAAGAGAGAAGGCCAGCTCTGGCTAAGCGGTGGCCAAGAGTACGGGCAGAAGACAACCCTCCGGGATTGGCCAGTTAAGACTGGGGCCCAGCGGGTTAGGCAAAAACAGGACCCGGTCTCCAGAGAAGCTCTTCAAGGTATCCAGGTCCGTCTCAAGCACCTAAGAACTGTTGCAATTCTTGTTCCTTGTCAGTCTCCATGGAACACTCCCCTCCTGCCTGTTCCCAAGCCACGGACCAAGGACTACCGGCCGGTACAGGATTTGCGCTTGCTTCATCAAGCTACACTGACTTGACATCCAACAGTACCTAACCCGTCCACATTGTTGGGGTTGCTGCCAGCTGAGGACAGCTGCTTCACCTGCTTGGACCTGAAAGATGCTTTCTTTCCTATCAGATTAGCCCCTGAGAGGCAGAGGCTGTTTGCCTTTCAGTGGGAAGATCCGGAGTCAGGTGTCACTACTCAGTACACTTGGACCGGGCTTCCCCAAGGGTTCAAGAACTCCCCCACCACCTTCGGGGAGGCGTTGGCTCGAGACCTCCAGAAGTTTCCCACCAGAGACCTAGGCTGTGTGTTGCTCCAGTAGGTTGATGACCTTCTGCTGGGACACCCCACGGCAGTCGGGTGTGCCAAGGGAACAGATGCCCTACACCGGCACCTGGAGGACTGTGGGTATAAGATGTCCAAGAAGAAAGCTCAGATCTGCCGACAGCAGGTACGTGACTTGGGATTTACTATCTGACAGGGCTCGGAACGCAGCCCGGGATCAGAAAGAAAGCAGGTCATTTGCAATCTAGTGGAGCCCAAGAGCAGAAAGCAGGTGAGACAATTCTTAGGAGCTGTGGGGTTTTGTAGACTGTGGATCCCAAACTTTGCAGTATTAGCCAAGCCTTTGTATGAGGTCCCAAAGGGGGCGGGGACCGGGAACCTTTGGAATGCAGATCCCAACAACAGCAAGTCTTTCATGAGTTAAAGGAAAAACTTCTGGCAGCCCTAGCCCTGGGGCTACTCGATCTGACAAAGCCTTTTCCATTCTATGCATCAGAGAGAGAAAAGATGGCAGCTGGACTTTGAACCCAAACGGTTGGGCTCCGGCCAAGGCCGGCGGCCTACCTCTCTAAACAACTAGACGGGTCTACTAAAGGATGGCCCCCTGTTTGAGGGCCTTGGCAGCAACTGCCCTGCTAGAACAAGAAGCAAATAAGCTGACTCTTGGGCAAAACCTGAACATAAAGGGCCCCCATGCTGTGGTGACTTTCATGAACGCTAAAGGACATCGTCGGCTACCGAATGCCAGACTCACCAAGTACCAAACTTGGCTCTGTGAAAATCCTCGTATAACCATTGAAGTTTGTAACACCCTACACCCGCCACCTTGCTCCCGGTATCAGAGAGCCCTGTCGAGCCTGATTGTGTGGAAGTCTTGGACTCAGTCGACTCTGGCAGACCTGACCTCCGGGACCGGACTTGGGCATCAGTAGACTGGGAACTATACGTGGATGGGAGCAGCTTCTTCAACCCCCAAGGAGAGAGAGGTGCAGGGTATGCAGTGGTAACCCTGGACACTCTTGTTGAAGCCAGATCGTTGCCCCAGGCCACTTCAGCCCAGAAAGCTGAACTCATTGCTTTAATTCGGGCCTTAGGACTCAGTGAGGGTGAGACTGTAAACATTTACACTGATTCTCGGTGTCTTTTTAACCCTTCGAGTGCATGGAGCGTGATAGAAAGAAAAGGGCCTATTGAACTCTGAGGGAAAAGACAGAAAATATCAACAAGAAACCTTGCAATGATTAGAAGCAGTATGGAAACCCCACAAGGTGGCAGTTAGGCATTGCAGAGGACACCAGCGAGCTTCCACCTCGGTGGGTTTGGGGAATACCCGCGCTGACTCAGAGGCTCGAAAAGCAGCATCTGCCCCCTTCTGGGCATCAGTGCTCCCTCAAGTACCTGATCTTGGACCTACTTCTTCTAAAAAAGAAAAGGACATTCTCCAGGTAGAGGGAAGGACAAGTGATGGAGGAAGGATGGATTCGGTTACCAGATGGGAGCGTAGCTGTGCCACAGCTGCTAGGAGTTGCAGTTGTACTGGCTGTGCAAGAAACCACCCATCGAGGTCAGGAGTCACTGGAAGAGTTGTTAGGCCGGTATTTCTACATCTCGCCTTTGTCAGCCCTTGCCAAAACGGTGAGGCAGCGGTGTGTTACCTGCCGACAGCATGATGCGAGGCAAGGTCCAGCCGTTCCGCCCGGCATACGAGCTTATGGAGCAGCCCCCTTTGAAGATCTCCAGGTAGACTTCACAGAGATGCCAAAGTGTGGAGGTAACAAGTATTTACTAGTTCTTGGGCGTGCGTACCTACTCTGGGTGGGTGGCGGCCTATCCAACACCAACTGAGAAAGCTCGTGAAGTAACCCGTGTGCTTCTTCGAGATCTGATACCTAGATTTCGACTGCCCTTACGGATCGGCTCAGATAAACGGGCCTGCGTTTTAGGCTCCCTTGGTACAGAAGACGGCAAAGGTATTGGGGATCCCACGGAAACTGCATGGCGCCTCCCGGCCTCAGAGCCCCAGAAAGGTGGAGCAGATGAATCGGACTATCAAAAATAATACTATTGTCTTCCCCGCGAGATATTTAAAACAACACCACAAGGGGCGTCAAACCACCTGCTAAATTTGAGGGAATATTATCCTCTCCCCCACTCCCGCGGCCCCGGATATTAGAGACAATAACACAGGCGTAACGTACACCCACTACTTGATTGGGAATAATATCATCCTCTCCCTTCTCGGATATTAGGAACAATATCACACTGTGCGTGTAGTACTGTCGTGAAATTCAATGGAATGTCATCCTTCGCCTCCCTGGATATGATGAACAATATCACAGGGGATGTACAGCTTCTGAGATATTGGGAGTGATATCATCCTCTCCCCTCTGGAAGTTAGGGACAATATCACAGGGGTAGTGTACACCCTCTGGCATGTTGGCACTAATATCATCCTCCCGCCCACTGGATATTAAAAACCATATCACAAGGGGCGTGTACAGACACTTCGATATTGGTATTAATACCATCCTCTCCCTCTTTGGATATTCGGTGCCGTATTTCAGGTGGGGTATACGCCACCTGCAATATTGGAAGTAATATGATTTTCTCCCCCCGTGGATATCAGAAACGATATCACAGGGGGTGGCGAACAACCCCTGCGATACTTGGAGTGATATCATCGTCTCCCCTCACGATGATTAAGAACAATATCGTAGGGGTGGGGGGTGTACACCCCCTTTCATATTTGATACCATCCTCTTCCCCCCTGGATATTAGGAACAATATCAGGAAGGGACGTAGAGACCCTGCGACCTTTGCTGTCATACAATTGTCTCTCCCCTAGATATTAGGAAAAATGTCACTGGGGATGTGAACAGCCCTGCGATATTGAGAATAGTATCATCCTCTCCCCCCTTGCATATTGGGAACAACATCACAGGTGGGGTGTACTGCCTCTGCGATATTGGGGGTAAAATTTTCCTCTCTTCCCCTGGACATCAGGAAGGGTATCAGAGGGGGAGGGTGTGCATTCCCTGCCATATTCAACGTAACTTCATCCTCTCCCTCCCAGGGTATTCAGAACAATAGGACAGGAGGGGTGTACGCCAACTGCGATATTGAGAGTCGTATCATCCTCTTTCGCTCTGGATCTTAGGAACAATATCACAGGGTTGTGTACACCCCCTGCGATATTGGGAGTACTATCATCCTCTCTCCCTGTGGATATTAGGAAGAGTATCACAGGGCTGTGTAAACCCCCTGCGGTACTGGGAGTAATATCATCCTCTCTCCCTCTGAATAGAGGAAGATTTTCACAGGGGTGTGTACACCCCCTGCGATATTGGGAGTAATGTCATCCTCCCCAAACCTGGATGTTAGCAACGAGATCACAGAGGGGGTGTACACACCCTGCGACATTGGAAGGAATATGATCGTCTCCCCACCTGGATACTGGGAAAGAAAGATATCACAGCGCGGGTATACGTTCCCTACGCTGTTGGCAGTAATCTCATTCTTTTCCTGTCTGGATATGAGGAAGCATATCACAGGGGAGCTGTACAATTACTTCGATATTGGGAGTAATATCATCCTCTATTTTCCTGGATATTGGGCACAAAAACACAAAAGGGTGTACAACCCCTGCGATCTTGGGAGTAATAGCATACTCTCCTTCCCTGGATGTTAGAAAACAGTATCATCAGGGCTCAACACCCCCCGCGATAATGGGAGTCATATTTACTCTTTCACAGGCCATTTGGAACAATACAACAGGGGGTGTTTGCAAACAGGGGTGGTGTACACCCCTGTGATATTGGGAGTAATATCATTCTCCCCACCTCCGGATATTAAGAACAATATCCCGGCGGGAGGTGGTACACCCCCAGTGATATTGCGAATAATGTCATCCTCTCCTTCCCTGGATATTAGGATCAATATCACAGGGGGGTGTACACCTTCTGTGATACTGGAAGCAATATCATCCTCTCCCCCGCTGGATATTAGAAAAAAATATCACTCACGGTGTACACCCACTGTGATATTAGGAAGAATATTACAGGGTGTACACCCACTCTGACTTTAAGAGAAATAGCTCCCTCAAATGTCCCAAACAATATCACAGGGTATACAATGATATTTCCCTAGGATATTACAAATACTATCACAGGGTGTACACCCACTGTGATAACACGAGTAATAATACATCCCAAGGATACTACCAAGAATATCACAAGGCTGTACACCCACTGTGACATCGGGAGTGATATCTCCCTAGGATACTACGAACACCATCACAGAATGTACACACATGGTGCGCACGCACGGTGATATTAGGAGTACTATCAACGCAGGACATAGTCAATAAGACCACAGGGAGTACATACCTGATGTACACCCACGGCGATGTTATGAGAACTACCTCCCTAGGATAATACGAATAACATCACAGAGTGGACACACATGGTATACACCCACCGTGGCACTAGGACTAATAACTTTCTGAGATATTACCAGTAGCATCACACAACAGAAACACATGGTGTACACCCACTGTAACCTTAGGTGTAATTTCTCCCTACGATATTACGAGTAACATCTCAGGGCATACACACATGGTGAACACCCACTGTGAAATTACACCCACTGTAACCTTAGGTGTAATTTCTCCCTACGATATTACGAGTAACATCTCAGTGCATACACACATGGTGAACACCCACTGTGACATTAAGGGTAATATCCCCCTAGGATATTACCAATAACATCACCGGGTGTCCACCCATGGTGTACATGCTCTGTGATGTTAGGGATAATAACTCCCTAGGATATTATGAATAATACCGCAGGGTGTACAGAAACTCTGATATTAGAGGTAATATCTCTCTAGGATATTATGAATAATATCACAGGGTGTACCCCCACTGTGATACTGGGAGCAATATCTCTCTAGGATACTACGAATCATATCAGAATGTACACCCACTGTGATCATAGGAGAAATATCTCTCTGTGATATTACGAATTAGATCACAGAGTGTACACACATGGTGTACATCCACTTTGATATTAGGAGTAATCTCTTCCTAGGACATTACAAATAACATCACAGAGTGTACACCCACTGTAATATTAGGAATCGTATCTCCCTAGGTGATTACAAGTAATATCACAGGGTGTACACCCACTGTGATATTAGGAGTAATATCTTCCTAGGGTATTATGAATAATTTCACAGTCTCTACACACATAATGTACACTCACTGTGATATTAGGAGTAACATCTACCTAGTAGATAACAAATAACATCGCAGGGTGTACCCCCACTTTGATATTAGCTGTAATATTCCTCTAAGTTGTTACAAATAAGATCACAGGGTGTAGAAACATGGTGTACACTCACTGTGATACCAGGAGTCGTATCTCTGTAATATATTATGAATAATATCACAGGTTGTACACCCACTGTATTATTAGGAGTCATATCTCTGTAGGACATTACAATTAATATCACACGGTGTACAGCCACCCTGATATTAGGAGCAATATCTTTCTAGGATATTACAGATAATATCACAGGGTGTACGCCCACTCTGCTGTCAGGAGCAATATCTCCCTAGGATATCAAAAATCCTATCACGGGGTGTCCAATCTCTGCCTTCCAGGTTCGAAGGGATTCTCCTGCTTCAGCCTCCCGAGTAGCTAGGTTTACGCGCCACCACACCCGGCTAATTTTTTTTTATTTTCACTGGAGACGGGGTTTCACCACGTGGGCCAGGCTGTTCTGGAAGTCCTGACCTCAGGTGATCCATCAGCCTCGGCCGCCCAAAGTGCTGGGATTACAGGTGTGAGGCATGGTGCTGAGCCAAGAGTTATATATTCAATTCATTTGGAAACACAGCTCCCATATTTGAGTGTGCGTGTACTTTTATGAAGAAATGATGTCAGAAAACCTAAGGATGATAATAACTATGAAAAGTAACAGGCACGTGAAAAGGTCCTCCGATTGAGAACTATAAGCTTCGATTTCGGTTTTAGATAATGGGGTCCTAGCCCTTGTGTCGTCCTTTTACATATTCTACATCACAGGAACTTGCAGCACGGTGTCAGAATAAAATAGAGTGTATTTCACGGCTTCTTAATTTCTTTCAATTAGATGAGATCTTTTTCTTAAAGAGAGAAGGACATTTTCATTGCATTGTATTTTTTCTGAAAAGAGTAGGCCGTATTTTACTGAGATCACGGATTTGTTATATATGACGTTTTGGTCTTCTAATATTCTTCAGTGGATTTTCTCTAAAGTGGTATGTACAGAAAGACTTGTATAGCAAAAAAGTAAACCACGTAATAATTCTGAGATTTTTGGAATTGTCACAGCTGAGAAACATTGCTGGCGGTGTATGGTCCCCAAGTGTGAAAGTGTTCCTTGTGAATTGCTTGCATCCAGCATTAAGGGCTGGTTTTTCTCTTTTATTTTTCCAATCCTCTTTCCTTCTCAAGGTGTCCAAGACACACAGAGCCACGGAATCTCACAGGTGTCTGAGAATTCCTCCTCCTGGGACTCTCAGAGGATCCAGAACTGCAGCCCGTCCTCGCTTTGCTCTCCCTGTCCCTGTCCACGTATCTGGTCACGGTGCTGAGGAACCTGCTCAGCATCCTGGCTGTCAGCTCTGACTCCCCCCTCCACACCCCCATGTACTTCTTCCTCTCCAACCTGTGCTGGGCTGACATGGGTTTCACCTCGGCCACGGTTCCCAAGATGATTGTGGACATGCAGTCACATAGCAGAGTCATCTCTCATGCGGGCTGCCTGACACAGATGTCTTTCTTGGTCCTTTTTGCATGTATAGAAGACATGCTTCTGCCTGTGATGGCCTATGACTGCTTTGTAGCCATCTGTCGCCCTCTGCACTACCCAGTCATCGTGAATCCTCACCTCTGTGTCTTCTTCGTTTTGGTGTCCTTTTTCCTTAGCCTGTTGGATTGCCAGCTGCCCAGTTGGATTGTGTTACAATTCACCATCATCAAGAATGTGGAAATCTCTCATTTTGTCTGTGACCCCTCTCAACTTCTCAAACTTGCCTGTTCTGACAGCGTCATCGATAGCATATTCATAGATTTCGGTAGTACTATGTTGGGTTTTCTTGTCGTTTCAGGGATCCTTTTGTCTTACTATAAAATTGTCCCCTCCATTCTAAGGATTTCATCGTCAGATGGGAAGTAGGAAGCCTTCTCCACCTGCGGCTCTCACCTAGCAGTTGTTTGCTGATTTGACGGAACAGGCATTGGCATGTACCTGACTTCAGCTGTGTCACCACCCCCCAGGAATGGTGTGGTGGCATCAGTGATGTACGCTGTGCTCACCCCCATGCTGAACCTTTTCATCTACAGCCTGAGAAACAGGGACATACAAAGTGCCCTGCGGAGGCTGCGCAGCAGAACAGTCGAATCTCATGATCTGTTCCATCCTTTTTCTTGTGTGGGTGAGAAAGGGCAACCACATTCAATCTCTACATCTGCAAATCCTGCCCCTTAGTCACATTATTTTTGTGGCTTGATGGCTTTTATTCCTTTCCGCATTTCCTTTGTGAATATTGCTTTCTTCGTTATGCCTTTAACTGGAATGGGTGAGTATTCTGGGATCCTTTGTTTAGCAGAAACCTCATGACAGAATCCTCTATACCTAGGCGGCCCCTTTTAGTTTCTGAGCAATAACCCGGTCATCCAGGTGGAATCACCACCATCTTTTTATATACACGAAGTCCTCACTTCATTTTGGAATTCCCTGAAAACTGACTTTATGGAAACAATGTACAGGAGGTCCTCCAACACCATTGGTTATTCAAAGTTGTGTAGTTATACTGTTGATGAAAAATAAGTGGTTTCACTATACATAATTTTGCTTCGAGGTGAAGTTTCCAAGAGACTTTCAAAGATGTTAAGTGAGGACATACTGTACATCAAATTCATATCCTCTTCCACAGTTTATGTGGAATTTCTTCATAAACTGCTTCTAGAGAATCTATTTAGGCAGGTTATGTGTAGAGATAAATGTCGCCGTTCCTCAATCTTGGCTTTGAGTCAAATCACCTGGGGAGCTAACACATGATGAGGCCTGGGTCTCAACACCTAAGATTCGGATTTCCTTGCACCTGTGTGAGTACGCGGATTTTTGTTTTTTTTTCTTTTAAAGCACCAGAGGTGGTTCCAATGACGAAGTTTTTAGAGGCATCAAGCTCCAATGAGTAAGAACAGAAATTAATTATAATTTCTTCAAATATTATCTTCAAATGCATTGTCCATCAACACCACACAAATGTTTATTATGCTGTTTTTTCTTACCATTTCGCATTTTCGCATTTTCTATTTCTTTCTTTTCGTTTTTTTTTTTTTTTTTTTTTTTTTTTTTGAGTCAGAGTTTCACCCTTGTTGCCCAGGCTGGAGTTCAATGGCACGGTCTGGCTCACTGCAACCTCTGCCTCCCGTATTCAAGCAATTCTCCTGCCTCAGCCTTCCAAGTAGCTGGGATTACAGGCATGCGCTACCATGCCTGGCTAATTTTTTTTTTTTTTTTTTTTGTATTGTTAGTAGAGACAGTGTTTCTCCATTTTGGTCAGGCTGGTCTTGAACTCCCCACCACAGGTGATCCACCCGCTTCCGCCTCCCAAAGTGCTGGGATTACAGGCATGAGCGACTGCGCCCAGCCACCGCTTAGCATTTACATTTCACATTTGTTGAAGTTATAGATGTATACACACATTGATTGCTGCTTTGTTATACACTTGCGTATACATAAGATGGGAAATAGAAAAGAATAAAATGGGCACAGTATCCCTGAAGTTTCACATTCCTGCTATTTTAAAAATATTTGCTCTTAGAAATTTGTTTCAATTAAGAAACTGTGGCATACACACCCAATGAAGTATTATTCCGCCTAAAAAGGAAGAAAATCCTCTCCGCTGCGGACAAAATGGGTGAGATTGCAGGTCTGTATATTAAATGAAATAAGCCAGGCAGAGGATGACAAATATTTCGTGTCCTCACTTCTATGTAGGAAGAAAAAAGGAAACCTTGGCCAGATGTGGTGGCTCAAGCCTGTAATCCCAGCGCTGTGGGAGGCCGAGTCGCACGGATCACTTCAGTCCAGGAATTTGAGACCAGCCTGGCCAACATGGTGAAACCCCGTCTCTATAGAAAACAGAAACAATTTGCCAGGCGTGGTGATGGGTGTCTGTAGTCTCAGCTACTCGGAGGGCTGAGGCCCAAGAAGCGCTTGAACTCGGGAGGCGGAGGTTGCAGTGAGCCCGGACTGTGCCTGTGTACTCCAACCTGGGCAACAGAAAGAGACTCCATCCCACACACACCTACACACAAAAGGAATCTCAGGAAGGTGGAAAGTATAAAGGTGGTTAGCAGATGCTAGGAAGAAAAGCGGTGGGATGGGGAATGAAGACAAGTGGATAATTGGGTCCCAAAATACAGAAAGATGGAATGAGTGAGTTCTAGTGTTTGATAGTACAGTATGAACATTTTAGTTCACAAGAATTGCTTGCATATTTCCAGATGCTTTGGTAAGAAGCTTCCTAACTTTCTCATTATGCTGGTTTTTAAGCTCTTCTCTTTCTGCTCTTGATATCATGCTGGTTTTTTGTTTTTTGTTTTTTGTTTTGAGATGGAATTTCGCTCTTGTTGCCCAGGCTGGAGTGTCATGGTGCAATCTTGGCTCACCGCAACCTCTGCCTCCTGCGTTCAAGCGATTCTCCTGCCTCCAACTCCCGAGTAGCTGGGATTACAGGCATGCGCCAGCTGCCCAGCTAATGTTGTATTTCTGGTAGAGATGGGGGTTTCTCGCTGTCGCTCAGGCTGGTCTTCAACTCCTGACCTCCGGTGATCCGCCCGCCTCGGCCTCCCAAACTGCTGGGATTACAGGCGTGAGCGACCGCGCCCAGCCCATGCTGTATCCTTATCTGTTGTCGGTTGTTGTTCGTTTGTTTTTGAGCCCAGAAATAACTTCTCACCTATAGGTTCAAATGATTTTTAACATGAGTGCTAAGAAAGCTCATTGCTGGAAAAGCAGCCTTTTCAAGAAATGGTGTCGGAGAAACTTGATTTCCACATGCAGAAGAATGAAGGTGGACCCCGTGTCACACCAGGTGCAAAAATTAACACAAACTGGATCAAAGACCTAACCCCAAGGGCTAAAAGTATCATATGCCTAAAAGAAATCATTGGCCACACTTTCATGACATCAGATTGGGCAATGCTCTCTGGGATATGACACCAAAAGCATAGGCAACAAAAGAAAATTAGATTCCTTGGATTACATCTAAATGACAGACACTTTTGTGCAGCGAAAAACACTGTGAACTGAGTGAAAAGATAACCCGTGGATTAGGAAAAATATTTGCAAATCATATATCTCAAAAGAGGCTGATATCCATCATATATAAAGAACAGCTAGAACTAAACAACAAGAAACCCAAAGCATTCCATCAACAATGGTCAGAAGACTCGAGTAGACGTGTCCCTAAAGAAGATATAGCAATGGCCAATAAGCATCTAAAATGATGTTCAAAATCACTAACCATAGGGAAGCGCAAATCAAACAAAGAATGAGATACCACACATTAGGATGGATACGATCAACAAACAAGCATTGGTGAGACTAGAAGGAAATAGGAATGCTCCAATACGATCGGAGGGAATGTAAAACCGTGAAGGAACGGGGAAAGTAGTATGGCGTGCACTGGAAAAATTAGAAACAGTATGCTCAGATGTTCCCGCAGTTGCATTTGTGGGTACCTACCAAAAAGAACTAGAAGCCAGGAGTGGAAGACAGATTTGTACACACACGCTCATAGCAGCATTATTCGCAACAGCCAAAATGTGGAAGCAACCCAAGGGTTCGTGGACAGATGAATGAAAAAGCGCACTGCAGTTCCTTCATACAATGGAAGACTCTCCAGCCTTAAAAAGGCAGGCACTTTTGGCCGGTGCGGCGGCTCACGCCTGTAATCGCAACATCTTGGAAGAACGAGGTGGGCGGATCACCTGAGGTCAGGAATTCAAGACAAGCCTGGCCATCTTGGTGAAACCCTGTCTCTAGTGAAAATGCAAAAAATGAGACGAGCCTGGTGGCGTGTGCCTATAGTCCCAGCTACTCGGGAGGCTGAGGCACAAGAATCGCTGGAACCCGGGAGGCGGAGGTTGCACTGAGCCCAGATTGTGCCGCAGCACTCCAGCCTGGGCGACAGAGTGAGACTGCATGGAAACGCAAAACAAAACAAAGTCAAACAAACAAACAAAAAAAAGGACAGGCACTTCTGACTCAGACCGCAGCATGGATGAACCTCGAAGACATTATCGTCAGTGAAATAAATAAATCCCAAAAGGATAAACACGCCCAGGCTCAGTGGCTCGCACCTGTGACCCCAGCACTTTGGGAGGCTGAGCCAGGTGGATCACTTAAGGTCAGGAGTTCGAGACCAGCCTGGTCAATATGGTGAAAGCTCGTCTCTATTAAAAATACAAAAATTAGCTGGGCGTGGTGGCGGACGCCTGTAATCCCAGCTACTCGTGAGACTGAGACACAAGAATCGCTTGAACCCACGATGTGGAGGTTGCAGTGAGCCGAGATCACACCACCGCACTCCAGCCTGAACGACAGAGAAAGACTCTGTCTCCAAACCAAAAAAATTAAACACGGTATGATTCCACTTTTCTATCAAGTGTCTGGAGTCGTTAAACTCATAGAGTTGCAAACTAGAAAGGTGGCCCCCAGGGGTGGGCGAGAGAGAGGAGTGGAGAGCTTGCTAAATGGGTGCAATTTCCATTTTGAAAGATAAAACTGTTCCGGAGACGGTGGCGGTGATGGCTGCTGAACAATGTGAACGTCATTAATGTCATTAAACTGTAAACTGAAAAAGAGTGGAAATTGTAAATGTTTATACTGGCCATTCTATATGAACTAATATATATTCACAATTTTTAATATTTATACGTGGTATATTTGCCCATAATTAAAGATGAAAATTAAAGCAGTTGGATCTTTCAAAAGAAAAGAAAGAAGCGAAGAATACACACCAGCTTTCTCCTGATGAGAGGAAGAGCCCCAAAGCGTCTATGGACACTCACTGTTCTCCTATCCTTCTTGAATTATTATGAGGAAATCCTTAGAGGCTGGGGAACTTGGGCGACTCTGGCTAATGTGGAGCTCTGTGCCTTGAGCTCCCCAGACCACAGAATAGTAAATAGTCTGTGCCTCCAGCCCTGCAGTGTGAGGTTCCAGTCCTGTGGGTTCCACACCTGTCACCTGTATCAGGAGGCTCGTGTCTCACCCTGTCTTCTTGCCAGCCTCGAGGACGGAGTCTGAGCCTCCACCGTGCTACACACAGGGAGGACACTGGACCTGTTCTCCGCGGTCATGGCCCAGCAGAGGGGAAGGGCAGTTCAGTGAGTGTAGGCAAAAGAAAGAGATCAGACTGTTCCTTGTCTATGTAGAAAGGAAAGACATAAGAGACTTCATTTTGAAAAAGACCTGTATGTTCAACAATTGCTTTCCTGAGATGTTTTTAATGTGTAGCTTTGCCCCAGCCACTTTGACCCAACCTGAAGCTCACAAAAACATGTGTTGTATGAAATCAAGGTTTAAGGGATCTAGGGCTGTGCAGGACGTGCCTTGTTAACAAGATGTTTCCATGAAGTATACTTGGTAGAAATCATCGCCATTCTCTAGTCTCAATAAACCAGGGGCACAATACACTGTGGAAAGCCGCAGGGACCTCTGCCCTTGAAAGCGGCGTGTTGTCCAAGGATTCTCCCCATGTGATAGTCTGAAATGTGGCCTCGTGGGATGAGAAAGGCCTGACCGTCCCCGAGCCCTACACCCATAAAGGGTCTGTGCTGAGGTGGATTAGTCAAAGAGGAAAGCCTCTTGCAGTTGAGAGAGAGGAAGGCCACTGTCTCCTGCCTGCCCCTGGGAACTGAATGTCTCCGTATAAAACCCGATCGTACATTTGTTCAATTCTGAGAAGGGGGAAAAACCGCCCTATGGTGGGAGGCGAGACACGTTTGCAGCAATGCTGCCTTGTTATTCTTTACTCCACTGAGATGTTTGGGTGGAGAGAAACATAAATCTGGCTTACGTGCATCTCCAGTCACGGTAGCTTCCCTGGAACTTCCTTATGACATAGATTCTGTTGCTCACATGTTCGTTGCTGACCTTCTCCTTCTTATCACCCTGCCCTCCTACTACATTTTTTTTTTGCTAAAATAATAAAACTAATAATCAATAAAAACTGAGGGAACTCAGAGGCCGGTGCCTCTGCAGATCCTTGGTATGCTGAGCGCCGCTCCCCTGGGCTCACTGTTGTTTCTCTCTACTTTGTCCCTGTGTCTTATTTCTTTCCTCAGTCTCTCATCCCACCCGACTAGAAATACCCACAGGTGTGGAGGGGCAGGCCACCCCTTCAAGTGAGTGCTGAGGGACGGTCCGGAGCCTTGGTTTCCTTCCTCCTCCTCAGCACAAACAGGAGAGTGCGGTGGGCAGATGGGAGGAGACCAATATGCAAACTGTCCGCTCAGCAGACTGTGGAGTTTCTGTTCTTGGTTGTGATGGGGGTCTCAGACATCTTATTCAAAATTTTGCTTTCCTCCCCCACTGGTTGTCCTTTTCATAGACATCTCACCCATGATAGCAGGGAATCAGTCCCTCTAAGCTACTCCCTAAGAACAACAAAAAGATTATGAAGGTGATGATGAGGATAAAGAGGATGACGACAGACACCATGGCATCATGAACCGTTATTGAGGGTTTCCTGAAGGCCAGGCTCAGAGCTCTATGCTCTATGCAGTTTGTTTCATCTCATCTGCGTAGTCTCCCCTTTATTAGTGCACATTTCATGATGATTTTACGGACTAGAAAAGGAGCAACGCATTTTCATAGAACTCGTACTAGATCATGAAGTCAAAAAGGGCGAAGTCCAATCTGAACCGGGCAGTCTAAGTCCAGACACATGGCATTTGGCCAGTCCTCTCCCTGCAACCAACCTGCCCTCTCAAATCCTTGTCACTCAGGTGGGTGCCCCTGCTCACTGTGCCCTTCCCTTTGGGGGCTCCTTGTAAGACCACAGCTAGACCAGTGGGTGCCACAATCACTGTGTCACGTATAGAAAGGGCAGCTGAGATCACATCACGGATTCCAGAAAGAATGGGCACAGGATCATTCGGGACGCATCTCTCCCTTTCCCCTGTTCCTGGCTTTCCTTACAGCTCTCGACTTCCTCAAAGGAGTCATCAATTCGGAGTTTGGCTTCCATTCCTATTGAGGAAGCTGGAAAGCGTTTCAAAAATGCTCCTCCGATGTGCCTGTGGTTAAGAACTCTGAGCTCTGCTGAAAACTTTTGGAAGCTGGGTGCGGTGGCTCACGCCTGTAATCCCAGCCCTTTGGGAGGCTGAGGCAGGTGAATCACAAGGTCAGGAGTTCAAGACCAGCCTGGCCAACATGGTGAAACCCCGTCTCTATTCAAAATAGAAAAAAATTAGCCGGGTGTAGTGGCGGGCGCCTGTCATCTCAGCTACTCGGCAGGTTGAGACAGGAGAATAGCTTGAACCCGGGATGCAGAGGTTGCAGTGAGCCGAGATCCCTCCACCGCACTCCAGCCTGGGCAACAGAATGAGACTCTGTCTCAAAACAACGAAAACAAAACCAAAACCCAAAAAACCCACAACTTTTGGGAGTTAGAAGACCAGGAAGTATAGTACCCGGGACTTAGAGTCTGGCCATGAATTTTGAATACCGCCCTTTCTACTTCTCTGTGTGGCAAGGGGTGAGATGTCCATCCTCTGAGACTCAGCACTCTCATCTGACTTGATTTCCAGTTGATCCAATGGAAGTGAGCGATGATTAAGCCGATCGTGGGTGCCCGCTGCGTGATCTCTAGCTGACGGATGCATAAAGTAAAGGCAAAGTGGATTTTAGATACATTCCTTAAGATTTTCAGCTTCAACTCCACACAATTCAACGTAAATATCCCCTGACCTGAAGTTCTGGTCTCCCTGCATTCCAGACAGGACATTTTGTTTCGTCCTTCTCTCAGTAAGTACTGAGTACTGTGAGAGGAACAAGTGAGTCTCTTTGGTTTCTGATTCCCCAGAGCCGATATCTTGCTTGGCACATAGGAGGCAGCAAAAGCAAACATCTATGTTGATGATTGAACTGACACTTCCTTGCTTCACCAAAATTGGCTGTCATCAGCGTGACTTTGACTTACTTCTTTTTGTTTTTTGTTTTTTGAGACGGAGTTTTGCTCTCGTTGCCCAGGCTGGCGGGCAGGGGTGTGATCTCGGCTCACTGTAGTCTCTGCCTCCCAGGTTCAAGCCATTCTCCTGCCTCAGCCTCCCGAGTAGCTGGGACTACAGGCGCGTGCCGCCATACCGGGAGAAGTTTTTGTACTTTTAGCAGAGGCGGGGTTTCACCATGTTGGCCAGGATGGTCTTGATCTCCTGACCCCGTGATCCGCCCTCCTCGGCCTCCCAAAGTGCTGGGATTACAGGCGTGAGCCACCGCATCCAGCCAAACTTTCTGATGAATACTCTAAGTCCACCTAAGCTAAGGACAGGAGTTAGAGCTTCCATGAATTTTAAAACAAGACCCACCGATTTGAGGAAGCAATTACTCTCTTGAAGGAGAAAAGTCAGAAAACACAATGATGAAATCACTAGGACCTAACTGGCCTGTGGAACTATTTCCTGCTTATGAACTCTCAACTATCATTTCATTTCCAGATGGCATGGTCTCAGCTGTTATACAGTGTTTACGAATGGTCTACATCAAGGGAATTTATATCAATCTAGAAGAATAAACAAAATATTTGAGTTCCTAATTTCCTTTAATTAGGATAACCTTTTCCTTAAAGTGAAGACAATGGTTTTATTACATCTCTTTCTTCGGAAAACATAGGCTGTATTTTCTAGCAATAACGAATTTGTTATATACGATGATCTGGTTCCTGGAATGTTCTTGAAGCTAGTGTCTCTAAGGCAGGTGTGTACAGCAAGACGTGAATAACACAGCAATCGATGTTGAAAGCATTATATGGCAATTGAGTTTGTCAGAACTACCAAATGTTGCTGAGTGTGGATTGCTCTGAAATCTGCAAACATTACTTCTGAATTCCTTGTATCCAAAATGCAGACGCAATGCCGGCTGTTGGTTTACTTGTTTCCGATTTTTCAACCCTCTTTTCTAGGCAAAAGATGTCCCAACGATACAGACCCACAGAATCTAACAGATGTCTCTATATTCCTCCTCCTCGAACTCTCAGAGGATCCAGAACTGCAGCCGGTCGTCGCTGGGCTGTTCCTGTCCATGTGCCTGGTCATGGTGCTGGGGAACCGACTCATCATCCTGGCCGTCAGCCCTGACTCCCACCTCCACACCCCCATGTACTTCTTCCTCTCCAACCTGTCCTTGCCTGACATCGGTTTCACCTCCACCACGGTCCCCAAGATGATTGTGGACATCCAATCTCACAGCAGAGTCATCTCCTATGCAGGCTGCCTGACTCAGATGTGTCTCCTGGCCATTTCTGGAGGCATGGAAGAGAGACATGCTCCTGAGTGTGATGGCCTATGAGCGGTTTGTAGCCCTCTGTCACCCTCTATATTGTTCAGCCATCTTGAACCCGTGTTTCTGTGGCTTCCTAGATTTGTGGTCTTTGTTTTCTTTTTCCTCAGTCTTTTAGACTCCCAGCTGCACAACTTGATTGCCTTACGCATGACCTGCTTCAAGGATGTGGAAATTCCTAATTTCTTCTGGGAACTTTCTCAACTCCCCCATCTTACATTTTGTGACACCTTCACCAGTAACATCCACATGTATTTCCCTGCTGCCGTATTTGGTTTTCTTCCCATCTCGGGGGCCCTTTTCTCTTACGGTAAAATTGTTTCCTCCATTCTGAGGGTTTCATCATCAGGTGGGAAGTATCAACCTTCTCCACCTGTGGGTCTCACCTGTCAGTTGTTTGCTGATTTTACGGAACAGGCGTTGGAGGGTAGCTGGGTTCAGATGTGTCATCCTCCCCGAGAAGGGGTGCAGTGGCCTCAGTGATGTACACGGTGGTCACCCCCATGCTGAACCCCTTCATCTACAGCCTGAGAAACAGGGATATGAAAGGTGTCCTGCGGCGGCCGCACGGCAGCACAGTCTAATCTCAATATCTTCTTATCTGTTCCATTCCTTTTGTAGGGTGGGTTAAAAAAGACAGCAAGGTCAAATAAGAATGATATCACAGGGTGCACACCCACTGTCACATTACGAGTAATACCTCCCTAGGATAGAAAAAATACTGTCACAGAGTACACACACATGGGGTACACCCGTGGTGATATTAGAAGCAGTATCTCCCTGAAATATGATGAAAAATAGCACAGGGTGTGCACACTGTGTGATACGAGGAGTCATATTTACCCTGAATATTATGACTCATATCACGGGTGTACACACACAGGCTACACGCACTGTGATATCGGGAGTTGCATCTCCCTAGGATATTACAAATAATATCACAGGGTATACACTATGTGTGAACATCCACTGTGATGTTTGATATCATATCTCTCTACGAGATTACAAATAATATGAAAGTGTGTGCACCCATGTGACATATTAGGAGTAACATCCTTCTAGGGTATTACAGATAACATCACAAGGTGTACACCTTCTGTGGCCTTTTGCACACAGTTTGTGCCATTCAAGGAAACATCCCCCTAGGATATTACGAATAATAACACAGGCGGTTGACACCCATGGTGTACATCTCCTGTGCCATCAGGAGTAATATTCCCCTAGGATATTACGAATACTATCACAGCAGGTGTACACATATGGTGTTCACCCCATGTGATATGAGGAGGAACATGCCCCTAGGATATTAGGAATAGTATCACAGGCGTTGAATACGCATGATATACACCCCCGATGACATGAAAAGTAACATCCCCCTAAGATATTATGAATAATATCACAGGGAGTACACCCCGTGTGACATTAGGAGTAACATCCCCCGAGGATATAACGAATAATATCAGGGGGCGTACATGCATTGTGACCCTAGCGGTAACATCTCTTTAGGATATTACAAATAATATCACAGGGTGTACACTGACCATGATATTAGGAGTCCCATTTTCCTAGGATATTATGGATAATATCACAGGAGGTGTTCACACACAACGTGTACACCATGTGTGTACACCCAATGTGATATTTGAAGTCATACGTCCCTAGGATCTTACGAATATTATCAAAGGGTGTACACCCCATGTGACATTAAAAGTGACATCCCTTTTAGATATTCCGAATGCTATCACCTCTTCCTAGGATAACCCATGTGATATTAGGAGTAACCCCTTCCTAGGATATTACGAATAACATCACAGGGTTTACACCCCTGTGACATTAAAAGTAACAACCCCTCCTAGGGATATTATGAATAACATCACAGGGTGTACACCCCTGTGACTTTAAAAGTAACACCCCCCTAGAATATTACAATAATATAACAGGGTGTACACCCCCTGTGACTTTAGGAGAAACACCTCCCTAGGATATTTCAAATGATGTCACTGGGGGCACACCCTCTGTGATATTAGCAGCAACATCTTTCTAGGAGATTACGAATGATATCACAGGGTGTACACTCACTGTGATATTAGAAGGAATACCTCCCTAGGACATAAGCTATCACATCACAGAGTGTACACACATGGTGTACACCCACTGTGTTATTAGAAGCAATATCTCCCTATGATATTAGGAAAAATATCACAGGGTGTACCCTCTGTGGGATACTAGAAGTAATGTTTACCATGGATGTTACAAATAATATCACAGGGTGTACACACATGGGGTACACCCACTGTGACATTAGGAGTTATATCTCCCTAAGATATTGCAAAGAATATCCCAGTGGGTGTACCCCATGTGTGTACACCCACTGTCATCATTAAAGTAGTATCTCTCTATAAGATTACAAATAATATCGGAGGCTATACACCCCCTGTGACATCAGGAGTAACATCCCCTTACAATATTGGGAGCAATATTGCACGAGGTACACCCCTGTAACTTTAGGGGTAACATTCCCACAGAATATTACTAATAATATCACAAGGTGTACACGCATTGTGACATTAGGAGTAATATTCAGGTAGCATATTTTCCATACTATCACAGAAGGAACACACCTGTGACATTAAGAGTGACATCCCCCTAGAATAGTAAGAATACTATCACACGGTGTACACCTCCTGTGATATTAGGAGAATCATCTCACCAGAATATTGCGAATAATGCCACAAGCTGTTATCTTCTGTGACATGAGGGTTATAGACCCCCGGGAAATTATGACTACTATCAAAGGGCGTACACCCCTGTGACATTAGGAGTAACATCCTTCTAGAATATCATGAATAATATCACAATGTGTACACCCCTTGTGTCATTAAGAGTAAAATTGCCCTAGGATATTAGGAAATAGAACACAGGGAGTACACGCCGTCTGATATTAGACGTAACATTCCCCAAGGATATAACGAACAATATCAGAGAATGTACATGCACTGGGACATGACTAGTAACATCTCTTTAGGATAATACGAACAATATCAAAGGGTGTACATGCAATGTGAAATTAGGAGTGAACTCCCGCTGGGATATTACCAATTTTATGACAGGGTCTACACGCCCTGTGACAATAGTAGTCACGTTGTCCTAAAATATGACGAAGAATATTAAAGTGTGTACAGGACCTGTGATTTACGAGTAACATTTCTAGAGAAGATTACACGTAATATCACTGTGTGTACACCCCGTGTGAGGATAGGAGTCCCATCCAACAAAATTATAATGAATAATTTCACAAGGTTTGCAACATCTGTGACATTGAAAGTAACATTTCCCTAGAATATGACGATAATATCACACAGTGTACACCCTCGGTGATATGAGGAGTGACGTCTTATAAGGGTAATACGAGTAATTTGACAAGGTGTACAAACCCTGTGACATAAGGAGTGACATCCCTCCAGGATATTCCGAATCATAGAAAAGGGAAAATACCCCGTGTGACAATAAAATCAACGTCCCCTTAGGAGATTAAGAATAACAGCACCAGCTGTACACACATTGTGACATTATTATTAACGTCTCGCTATGGTATTGCGAATAATATCAGAGTGTGTAGAGACTTGTGACATCAGGATTCACATTTCGCTACAATATCACGAATAATATCACAGGGTGTATACCCCCTGGGACTTAAGCAGTGGCATCCTCCTACAATATGGAAAATAATGTCCCAGGGTGTTAACAAAGTGCGGCAGCAGAGAAAACACCCGAGGAGAAAGGGAGAAATATCATGCCGTCTTCCCGCCTGGATATGGCGAGCCACATCGCAGGGAGTTGAGGGCGCCCCCAGCGATGCGGGGAGTAATATCACCACAGACACCCCCACGGGCTATTACGAGCCACATCGCAAGGGCACGGACGAACCCCCTCGAAGAGAAGACTAATGTCACCCGCTATTCCCACCCTGGATACGACGACCCAAAGGGCAGGGGGGAGGGGCACCCACGCAGGCGGGGAGTAATACCACCCCTCACTCCCCAGCTGCATATGACGATCCAGATCGCAGGGGGGAGAAGCAGGCACACGCCGCGAGGTGGGGGCTGAGAGCCAGCCCCTCTTGCCCCCCTGGGCTCTTAGGACCCCCCTCGCAGGGGGGTGAGGCACCCCCCGCGAGGCGGGGGCTGAGAGCCAGCCCCTCTTGCCCCCCTGGGCTCTTAGGACCCCCCTCGCAGGGGGGTGAGGCACCCCCCGCGAGGCGGGGGCTGAGAGCCAGCCCCTCTTGCCCCCCTGGGCTCTTAGGACCCCCCTCGCAGGGGGGTGAGGCACCCCCCGCGAGGCGGGGGCTGAGAGCCAGCCCCTCTTGCCCCCCTGGGCTCTTAGGACCCCCCTCGCAGGGGGGTGAGGCACCCCCCGCGAGGCGGGGGCTGAGAGCCAGCCCCTCTTGCCCCCCTGGGCTCTTAGGACCCCCCTCGCAGGGGGGTGAGGCACCCCCCGCGAGGCGGGGGCTGAGAGCCAGCCCCTCTTGCCCCCCTGGGCTCTTAGGACCCCCCTCGCAGGGGGGTGAGGCACCCCCCGCGAGGCGGGGGCTGAGAGCCAGCCCCTCTTGCCCCCCTGGGCTCTTAGGACCCCCCTCGCAGGGGGGTGAGGCACCCCCCGCGAGGCGGGGGCTGAGAGCCAGCCCCTCTTGCCCCCCTGGGCTCTTAGGACCCCCCTCGCAGGGGGGTGAGGCACCCCCCGCGAGGCGGGGGCTGAGAGCCAGCCCCTCTTGCCCCCCTGGGCTCTTAGGACCCCCCTCGCAGGGGGGTGAGGCACCCCCCGCGAGGCGGGGGCTGAGAGCCAGCCCCTCTTGCCCCCCTGGGCTCTTAGGACCCCCCTCGCAGGGGGGTGAGGCACCCCCCGCGAGGCGGGGGCTGAGAGCCAGCCCCTCTTGCCCCCCTGGGCTCTTAGGACCCCCCTCGCAGGGGGGTGAGGCACCCCCCGCGAGGCGGGGGCTGAGAGCCAGCCCCTCTTGCCCCCCTGGGCTCTTAGGACCCCCCTCGCAGGGGGGTGAGGCACCCCCCGCGAGGCGGGGGCTGAGAGCCAGCCCCTCTTGCCCCCCTGGGCTCTTAGGACCCCCCTCGCAGGGGGGTGAGGCACCCCCCGCGAGGCGGGGGCTGAGAGCCAGCCCCTCTTGCCCCCCTGGGCTCTTAGGACCCCCCTCGCAGGGGGGTGAGGCACCCCCCGCGAGGCGGGGGCTGAGAGCCAGCCCCTCTTGCCCCCCTGGGCTCTTAGGACCCCCCTCGCAGGGGGGTGAGGCACCCCCCGCGAGGCGGGGGCTGAGAGCCAGCCCCTCTTGCCCCCCTGGGCTCTTAGGACCCCCCTCGCAGGGGGGTGAGGCACCCCCCGCGAGGCGGGGGCTGAGAGCCAGCCCCTCTTGCCCCCCTGGGCTCTTAGGACCCCCCTCGCAGGGGGGTGAGGCACCCCCCGCGAGGCGGGGGCTGAGAGCCAGCCCCTCTTGCCCCCCTGGGCTCTTAGGACCCCCCTCGCAGGGGGGTGAGGCACCCCCCGCGAGGCGGGGGCTGAGAGCCAGCCCCTCTTGCCCCCCTGGGCTCTTAGGATCCGCGGTGGCCTCACAGCCTGTTTACCATATTGTCAGTAATATCATCTCCCCCTCGAGAGATTATGAGCTGTTTCACAGACGTGTGCACTCCCACGATGTACAGAGGGTGTGCATCCGTCTCTATTGGGAGTAATATCATCCTCTTCCTCCTTGAATGTTAAGAACGGTATCACACGAGTGTTTCTACTCCCTGAGATATCGCGTGTCATATCCTCCTCCCCCACGTTGCCATTGGAAACAATATCAGTGGGGGCGTGTCCACCTTCTGTGACATTTAAAGTAATATCATCCTCTTCCCTCCAGGATCATGGGAACAATGTCCCTGCGGGGTGTCCACTTTCTGCCATATGTGTAGTCATATCACCTCCTCCGCCTTGGAGTATTGTTACGGACCATCTCACACGGGCGTGTACACTTCCTGCGATTCTGGGAGTAATGGCATTCCCTTCTTCCGTGAATATTAGGAGCAAAATCACCAGGTGGATGCACAGCCAGTGCTATATTGGGAGTAACGTCATACTCCACCCCCTGGAGATTATATTCGGGTCAATATCACCGTCTGGGTGTACACCTAGTGCGATATTGAACGTAACATCATGCTTTCTCCCTCCCTGGACATTAGGAGCAATATCAGCGGTGGGTGTACACCCACTGAGGTATTAGGCGTAATAGTAGTAGGAATTATTCCTCATTGATTATTAACATAAATATGAATAACCGATATTGATATTAATATTAAAAAATAATGGCTAATAATTTTCAGATTATTAATATTAATATTAATTATTAGGAGCTAGTATTACTGTTTTCTAACGAATAAGATCAATATCAGCTATTAATATCAGGCGTCATTAACCATTAATATTAATCATTTATTGTTATCGTTAGTATAACTATTGAATATTCATTATCCTTGTTATCGGTATTGATTTAAAAATTATATTATCAATCATTAATATTGATAATTATTAGTGTCAATTAATAATTGAGATGATTAATTGCGGTAAGTCACATTGCGCCCTTCCACCCCTTCCTCGGCAGCTCGTGTACGACCCAAAACGGGGGTGCAAATGCCCCTGAGAGAGCAGCGGTATACTGGGATAGATGAGGATGGTCACGTGGCGGGGAGGCGTGTTTTTGGATACCAGCCCTTCACCTCCGTCGACCTTCTCAACTGGAAAAACAATACACCGCCCTATAGCGAAAAGCCGCCAGCCCTAATTGATTTGCTCCAAACTGTTATCCAGACCCACAACCACACCTGGGCTGATTGGCACCAGTTGCTCATGTTCCTCTTTAACAGCGAAGAAAGGCGGAGAGTCCTCCAAGCAGCAACTAAGTGGCTAGAGGAGCATGCACCTGCTGATTATCAAAACCCCAAAGAGTATGGAAGGACCCAGTTGCCAGGAACCGACCCCCAGTTGGACCCACATGAAAGAGAGAATATGCAAAGGCTAAACCGAGACGGGGAAGCTCTCTTGGAAGGATTAATGAGGGGAGCTCAGAAGGCCACAAACGTTAACAAGGTCTCTGAGGTCATTCAGGGAAAAGAAGAAAGTCCGGCACAATTCTACCAGAGACTGTGTGAGGCCTATGCTATGTATACTCCCTTTCATCCCGATAGCCCTGAAAATCAGCGCATGATTCACATGGCTTTAGTCCGTCAAAGCGCAGAAGACATGAGAAGAAAACTGCAGAAACACGCTGGACTTGCAGGGATGAACACATCACAATTACTAGAAATAGCTAGCCAGGTGTTTGTAATCAGGGATGCAGTAAGCCGTCAGGAAAACGGCGAAGACAATGGAGGTCAGGCCCGGCGAAACACCGACCTGTTTGCTAGCTGCAGCAATCACAGGGGCCCCCACAAAGAGGCAAGGGAAGGGGGGCCCTGGGAAAGGAACTCAGCTTGGCTGTCAGAGTTTGCAGCGTAACCAGTGTGCTGATGGTAAAGAAATAGGACGGTGGAAGAACAAATGCCCTCAACTCAAAAGAAAACAAGATGACTCAGAGCAGGAGGCCCCGGACAAGGAGGAAGGGGCCCTGCTCAACCCGGCAGGAGGGTTCTTGGACTGAGGGAGACCGGGCTCAAGTGTCCCCAAAGAGCCACTGGTCAGAATGACAGTCGGGGGTGGAGACATTGACTTTCTTGGAGATAGCGGTGCTGAACATTCGCTAGTAACCGCCCCGGTCGCCCCCTTATCCAAAAAGACTATTGACGTCATCGGAGCCACGGGGGTTTCAGCAAAGCAAGCTGTAGGCTTGCCTCGGACTTGTACTGTAGGAGGACATAAAGTCATTCATCAGTTATGGTACATGCCTGACTGTCCCTTGACCTTTTGGGGAAGGGACTTGCTCAGCAAGCTGAGAGCCACGATCTCTCTGACAGAGCACGGCTCTTTGCTGCTAAAGTTACCCGGAACGGGAGTCATTGTGACCCTTATGGTCCCCCGAGAGGAGGAATGGAGACTTTTCTGAACTGAGCCGGGCCAAGAGAGAAGGCCAGCTCTGGCTAAGCGGTGGCCAAGAGTACGGGCAGAAGACAACCCTCCGGGATTGGCCAGTTAAGACTGGGGCCCAGCGGGTTAGGCAAAAACAGGACCCGGTCTCCAGAGAAGCTCTTCAAGGTATCCAGGTCCGTCTCAAGCACCTAAGAACTGTTGCAATTCTTGTTCCTTGTCAGTCTCCATGGAACACTCCCCTCCTGCCTGTTCCCAAGCCACGGACCAAGGACTACCGGCCGGTACAGGATTTGCGCTTGCTTCATCAAGCTACACTGACTTGACATCCAACAGTACCTAACCCGTCCACATTGTTGGGGTTGCTGCCAGCTGAGGACAGCTGCTTCACCTGCTTGGACCTGAAAGATGCTTTCTTTCCTATCAGATTAGCCCCTGAGAGGCAGAGGCTGTTTGCCTTTCAGTGGGAAGATCCGGAGTCAGGTGTCACTACTCAGTACACTTGGACCGGGCTTCCCCAAGGGTTCAAGAACTCCCCCACCACCTTCGGGGAGGCGTTGGCTCGAGACCTCCAGAAGTTTCCCACCAGAGACCTAGGCTGTGTGTTGCTCCAGTAGGTTGATGACCTTCTGCTGGGACACCCCACGGCAGTCGGGTGTGCCAAGGGAACAGATGCCCTACACCGGCACCTGGAGGACTGTGGGTATAAGATGTCCAAGAAGAAAGCTCAGATCTGCCGACAGCAGGTACGTGACTTGGGATTTACTATCTGACAGGGCTCGGAACGCAGCCCGGGATCAGAAAGAAAGCAGGTCATTTGCAATCTAGTGGAGCCCAAGAGCAGAAAGCAGGTGAGACAATTCTTAGGAGCTGTGGGGTTTTGTAGACTGTGGATCCCAAACTTTGCAGTATTAGCCAAGCCTTTGTATGAGGTCCCAAAGGGGGCGGGGACCGGGAACCTTTGGAATGCAGATCCCAACAACAGCAAGTCTTTCATGAGTTAAAGGAAAAACTTCTGGCAGCCCTAGCCCTGGGGCTACTCGATCTGACAAAGCCTTTTCCATTCTATGCATCAGAGAGAGAAAAGATGGCAGCTGGACTTTGAACCCAAACGGTTGGGCTCCGGCCAAGGCCGGCGGCCTACCTCTCTAAACAACTAGACGGGTCTACTAAAGGATGGCCCCCTGTTTGAGGGCCTTGGCAGCAACTGCCCTGCTAGAACAAGAAGCAAATAAGCTGACTCTTGGGCAAAACCTGAACATAAAGGGCCCCCATGCTGTGGTGACTTTCATGAACGCTAAAGGACATCGTCGGCTACCGAATGCCAGACTCACCAAGTACCAAACTTGGCTCTGTGAAAATCCTCGTATAACCATTGAAGTTTGTAACACCCTACACCCGCCACCTTGCTCCCGGTATCAGAGAGCCCTGTCGAGCCTGATTGTGTGGAAGTCTTGGACTCAGTCGACTCTGGCAGACCTGACCTCCGGGACCGGACTTGGGCATCAGTAGACTGGGAACTATACGTGGATGGGAGCAGCTTCTTCAACCCCCAAGGAGAGAGAGGTGCAGGATATGCAGTGGTAACCCTGGACACTCTTGTTGAAGCCAGATCGTTGCCCCAGGCCACTTCAGCCCAGAAAGCTGAACTCATTGCTTTAATTCGGGCCTTAGGACTCAGTGAGGGTGAGACTGTAAACATTTACACTGATTCTCGGTGTCTTTTTAACCCTTCGAGTGCATGGAGCGTGATAGAAAGAAAAGGGCCTATTGAACTCTGAGGGAAAAGACAGAAAATATCAACAAGAAACCTTGCAATGATTAGAAGCAGTATGGAAACCCCACAAGGTGGCAGTTAGGCATTGCAGAGGACACCAGCGAGCTTCCACCTCGGTGGGTTTGGGGAATACCCGCGCTGACTCAGAGGCTCGAAAAGCAGCATCTGCCCCCTTCTGGGCATCAGTGCTCCCTCAAGTACCTGATCTTGGACCTACTTCTTCTAAAAAAGAAAAGGACATTCTCCAGGTAGAGGGAAGGACAAGTGATGGAGGAAGGATGGATTCGGTTACCAGATGGGAGCGTAGCTGTGCCACAGCTGCTAGGAGTTGCAGTTGTACTGGCTGTGCAAGAAACCACCCATCGAGGTCAGGAGTCACTGGAAGAGTTGTTAGGCCGGTATTTCTACATCTCGCCTTTGTCAGCCCTTGCCAAAACGGTGAGGCAGCGGTGTGTTACCTGCCGACAGCATGATGCGAGGCAAGGTCCAGCCGTTCCGCCCGGCATACGAGCTTATGGAGCAGCCCCCTTTGAAGATCTCCAGGTAGACTTCACAGAGATGCCAAAGTGTGGAGGTAACAAGTATTTACTAGTTCTTGGGCGTGCGTACCTACTCTGGGTGGGTGGCGGCCTATCCAACACCAACTGAGAAAGCTCGTGAAGTAACCCGTGTGCTTCTTCGAGATCTGATACCTAGATTTCGACTGCCCTTACGGATCGGCTCAGATAAACGGGCCTGCGTTTTAGGCTCCCTTGGTACAGAAGACGGCAAAGGTATTGGGGATCCCACGGAAACTGCATGGCGCCTCCCGGCCTCAGAGCCCCAGAAAGGTGGAGCAGATGAATCGGACTATCAAAAATAATACTATTGTCTTCCCCGCGAGATATTTAAAACAACACCACAAGGGGCGTCAAACCACCTGCTAAATTTGAGGGAATATTATCCTCTCCCCCACTCCCGCGGCCCCGGATATTAGAGACAATAACACAGGCGTAACGTACACCCACTACTTGATTGGGAATAATATCATCCTCTCCCTTCTCGGATATTAGGAACAATATCACACTGTGCGTGTAGTACTGTCGTGAAATTCAATGGAATGTCATCCTTCGCCTCCCTGGATATGATGAACAATATCACAGGGGATGTACAGCTTCTGAGATATTGGGAGTGATATCATCCTCTCCCCTCTGGAAGTTAGGGACAATATCACAGGGGTAGTGTACACCCTCTGGCATGTTGGCACTAATATCATCCTCCCGCCCACTGGATATTAAAAACCATATCACAAGGGGCGTGTACAGACACTTCGATATTGGTATTAATACCATCCTCTCCCTCTTTGGATATTCGGTGCCGTATTTCAGGTGGGGTATACGCCACCTGCAATATTGGAAGTAATATGATTTTCTCCCCCCGTGGATATCAGAAACGATATCACAGGGGGTGGCGAACAACCCCTGCGATACTTGGAGTGATATCATCGTCTCCCCTCACGATGATTAAGAACAATATCGTAGGGGTGGGGGGTGTACACCCCCTTTCATATTTGATACCATCCTCTTCCCCCCTGGATATTAGGAACAATATCAGGAAGGGACGTAGAGACCCTGCGACCTTTGCTGTCATACAATTGTCTCTCCCCTAGATATTAGGAAAAATGTCACTGGGGATGTGAACAGCCCTGCGATATTGAGAATAGTATCATCCTCTCCCCCCTTGCATATTGGGAACAACATCACAGGTGGGGTGTACTGCCTCTGCGATATTGGGGGTAAAATTTTCCTCTCTTCCCCTGGACATCAGGAAGGGTATCAGAGGGGGAGGGTGTGCATTCCCTGCCATATTCAACGTAACTTCATCCTCTCCCTCCCAGGGTATTCAGAACAATAGGACAGGAGGGGTGTACGCCAACTGCGATATTGAGAGTCGTATCATCCTCTTTCGCTCTGGATCTTAGGAACAATATCACAGGGTTGTGTACACCCCCTGCGATATTGGGAGTACTATCATCCTCTCTCCCTGTGGATATTAGGAAGAGTATCACAGGGCTGTGTAAACCCCCTGCGGTACTGGGAGTAATATCATCCTCTCTCCCTCTGAATAGAGGAAGATTTTCACAGGGGTGTGTACACCCCCTGCGATATTGGGAGTAATGTCATCCTCCCCAAACCTGGATGTTAGCAACGAGATCACAGAGGGGGTGTACACACCCTGCGACATTGGAAGGAATATGATCGTCTCCCCACCTGGATACTGGGAAAGAAAGATATCACAGCGCGGGTATACGTTCCCTACGCTGTTGGCAGTAATCTCATTCTTTTCCTGTCTGGATATGAGGAAGCATATCACAGGGGAGCTGTACAATTACTTCGATATTGGGAGTAATATCATCCTCTATTTTCCTGGATATTGGGCACAAAAACACAAAAGGGTGTACAACCCCTGCGATCTTGGGAGTAATAGCATACTCTCCTTCCCTGGATGTTAGAAAACAGTATCATCAGGGCTCAACACCCCCCGCGATAATGGGAGTCATATTTACTCTTTCACAGGCCATTTGGAACAATACAACAGGGGGTGTTTACAAACAGGGGTGGTGTACACCCCTGTGATATTGGGAGTAACATCATTCTCCCCACCTCCGGATATTAAGAACAATATCCCGGCGGGAGGTGGTACACCCCCAGTGATATTGCGAATAATGTCATCCTCTCCTTCCCTGGATATTAGGAACAATATCACAGGGGGGTGTACACCTTCTGTGATACTGGAAGCAATATCATCCTCTCCCCCGCTGGATATTAGAAAAAAATATCACTCACGGTGTACACCCGCTGTGATATTAGGAAGAATATTACAGGGTGTACACCCACTCTGACTTTAAGAGAAATAGCTCCCTCAAATGTCCCAAACAATATCACAGGGTATACAATGATATTTCCCTAGGATATTACAAATACTATCACAGGGTGTACACCCACTGTGATAACACGAGTAATAATACATCCCAAGGATACTACCAAGAATATCACAAGGCTGTACACCCACTATGACATCGGGAGTGATATCTCCCTAGGATACTACGAACACCATCACAGAATGTACACACATGGTGCGCACGCACGGTGATATTAGGAGTACTATCAACGCAGGACATAGTCAATAAGACCACAGGGAGTACATACCTGATGTACACCCACGGCGATGTTATGAGAACTACCTCCCTAGGATAATACGAATAACATCACAGAGTGGACACACATGGTATACACCCACCGTGGCACTAGGACTAATAACTTTCTGAGATATTACCAGTAGCATCACACAACAGAAACACATGGTGTACACCCACTGTAACCTTAGGTGTAATTTCTCCCTACGATATTACGAGTAACATCTCAGTGCATACACACATGGTGAACACCCACTGTGACATTAAGGGTAATATCCCCCTAGGATATTACCAATAACATCACCGGGTGTCCACCCATGGTGTACATGCTCTGTGATGTTAGGGATAATAACTCCCTAGGATATTATGAATAATACCGCAGGGTGTACAGAAACTCTGATATTAGAGGTAATATCTCTCTAGGATATTATGAATAATATCACAGGGTGTACCCCCACTGTGATACTGGGAGCAATATCTCTCTAGGATACTACGAATCATATCAGAATGTACACCCACTGTGATCATAGGAGAAATATCTCTCTGTGATATTACGAATTAGATCACAGAGTGTACACACATGGTGTACATCCACTTTGATATTAGGAGTAATCTCTTCCTAGGACATTACAAATAACATCACAGAGTGTACACCCACTGTAATATTAGGAATCGTATCTCCCTAGGTGATTACAAGTAATATCACAGGGTGTACACCCACTGTGATATTAGGAGTAATATCTTCCTAGGGTATTATGAATAATTTCACAGTCTCTACACACATAATGTACACTCACTGTGATATTAGGAGTAACATCTACCTAGTAGATAACAAATAACATCGCAGGGTGTACCCCCACTTTGATATTAGCTGTAATATTCCTCTAAGTTGTTACAAATAAGATCACAGGGTGTAGAAACATGGTGTACACTCACTGTGATACCAGGAGTCGTATCTCTGTAATATATTATGAATAATATCACAGGTTGTACACCCACTGTATTATTAGGAGTCATATCTCTGTAGGACATTACAATTAATATCACACGGTGTACAGCCACCCTGATATTAGGAGCAATATCTTTCTAGGATATTACAGATAATATCACAGGGTGTACGCCCACTCTGCTGTCAGGAGCAATATCTCCCTAGGATATCAAAAATCCTATCACGGGGTGTCCAATCTCTGCCTTCCAGGTTCGAAGGGATTCTCCTGCTTCAGCCTCCCGAGTAGCTAGGTTTACGCGCCACCACACCCGGCTAATTTTTTTTTATTTTCACTGGAGACGGGGTTTCACCACGTGGGCCAGGCTGTTCTGGAAGTCCTGACCTCAGGTGATCCATCAGCCTCGGCCGCCCAAAGTGCTGGGATTACAGGTGTGAGGCATGGTGCTGAGCCAAGAGTTATATATTCAATTCATTTGGAAACACAGCTCCCATATTTGAGTGTGCGTGTACTTTTATGAAGAAATGATGTCAGAAAACCTAAGGATGATAATAACTATGAAAAGTAACAGGCACGTGAAAAGGTCCTCCGATTGAGAACTATAAGCTTCGATTTCGGTTTTAGATAATGGGGTCCTAGCTCTTGTGTCGTCCTTTTACATATTCTACATCACAGGAACTTGCAGCACGGTGTCAGAATAAAATAGAGTGTATTTCACGGCTTCTTAATTTCTTTCAATTAGATGAGATCTTTTTCTTAAAGAGAGAAGGATATTTTCATTGCATTGTATTTTTTCTGAAAAGAGTAGGCCGTATTTTACTGAGATCACGGATTTGTTATATATGACGTTTTGGTCTTCTAATATTCTTCAGTGGATTTTCTCTGAAGTGGTATGTACAGAAAGACTTGTATAGCAAAAAAGTAAACCACGTAATAATTCTGAGATTTTTGGAATTGTCACAGCTGAGAAACATTGCTGGCGGTGTATGGTCCCCAAGTGTGAAAGCGTTCCTTGTGAATTGCTTGCATCCAGCATTAAGGGCTGGTTTTTCTCTTTTATTTTTCCAATCCTCTTTCCTTCTCAAGGTGTCCAAGACACACAGAGCCACGGAATCTCACAGGTGTCTGAGAATTCCTCCTCCTGGGACTCTCAGAGGATCCAGAACTGCAGCCCGTCCTCGCTTTGCTCTCCCTGTCCCTGTCCACGTATCTGGTCACGGTGCTGAGGAACCTGCTCAGCATCCTGGCTGTCAGCTCTGACTCCCCCCTCCACACCCCCATGTACTTCTTCCTCTCCAACCTGTGCTGGGCTGACATGGGTTTCACCTCGGCCACGGTTCCCAAGATGATTGTGGACATGCAGTCACATAGCAGAGTCATCTCTCATGCGGGCTGCCTGACACAGATGTCTTTCTTGGTCCTTTTTGCATGTATAGAAGACATGCTTCTGCCTGTGATGGCCTATGACTGCTTTGTAGCCATCTGTCGCCCTCTGCACTACCCAGTCATCGTGAATCCTCACCTCTGTGTCTTCTTCGTTTTGGTGTCCTTTTTCCTTAGCCTGTTGGATTGCCAGCTGCCCAGTTGGATTGTGTTACAATTCACCATCATCAAGAATGTGGAAATCTCTCATTTTGTCTGTGACCCCTCTCAACTTCTCAAACTTGCCTGTTCTGACAGCGTCATCGATAGCATATTCATAGATTTCGGTAGTACTATGTTGGGTTTTCTTGTCGTTTCAGGGATCCTTTTGTCTTACTATAAAATTGTCCCCTCCATTCTAAGGATTTCATCGTCAGATGGGAAGTAGGAAGCCTTCTCCACCTGCGGCTCTCACCTAGCAGTTGTTTGCTGATTTGACGGAACAGGCATTGGCATGTACCTGACTTCAGCTGTGTCACCACCCCCCAGGAATGGTGTGGTGGCATCAGTGATGTACGCTGTGCTCACCCCCATGCTGAACCTTTTCATCTACAGCCTGAGAAACAGGGACATACAAAGTGCCCTGCGGAGGCTGCGCAGCAGAACAGTCGAATCTCATGATCTGTTCCATCCTTTTTCTTGTGTGGGTGAGAAAGGGCAACCACATTCAATCTCTACATCTGCAAATCCTGCCCCTTAGTCACATTATTTTTGTGGCTTGATGGCTTTTATTCCTTTCCGCATTTCCTTTGTGAATATTGCTTTCTTCGTTATGCCTTTAACTGGAATGGGTGAGTATTCTGGGATCCTTTGTTTAGCAGAAACCTCATGACAGAATCCTCTATACCTAGGCGGCCCCTTTTAGTTTCTGAGCAATAACCCGGTCATCCAGGTGGAATCACCACCATCTTTTTATATACACGAAGTCCTCACTTCATTTTGGAATTCCCTGAAAACTGACTTTATGGAAACAATGTACAGGAGGTCCTCCAACACCATTGGTTATTCAAAGTTGTGTAGTTATACTGTTGATGAAAAATAAGTGGTTTCACTATACATAATTTTGCTTCGAGGTGAAGTTTCCAAGAGACTTTCAAAGATGTTAAGTGAGGACATACTGTACATCAAATTCATATCCTCTTCCACAGTTTATGTGGAATTTCTTCATAAACTGCTTCTAGAGAATCTATTTAGGCAGGTTATGTGTAGAGATAAATGTCGCCGTTCCTCAATCTTGGCTTTGAGTCAAATCACCTGGGGAGCTAACACATGATGAGGCCTGGGTCTCAACACCTAAGATTCGGATTTCCTTGCACCTGTGTGAGTACGCGGATTTTTGTTTTTTTTTCTTTTAAAGCACCAGAGGTGGTTCCAATGACGAAGTTTTTAGAGGCATCAAGCTCCAATGAGTAAGAACAGAAATTAATTATAATTTCTTCAAATATTATCTTCAAATGCATTGTCCATCAACACCACACAAATGTTTATTATGCTGTTTTTTCTTACCATTTCGCATTTTCGCATTTTCTATTTCTTTCTTTTCGTTTTTTTTTTTTTTTTTTTTTTTTTTTTTGAGTCAGAGTTTCACCCTTGTTGCCCAGGCTGGAGTTCAATGGCACGGTCTGGCTCACTGCAACCTCTGCCTCCCGTATTCAAGCAATTCTCCTGCCTCAGCCTTCCAAGTAGCTGGGATTACAGGCATGCGCTACCATGCCTGGCTAATTTTTTTTTTTTTTTTTTTTGTATTGTTAGTAGAGACAGTGTTTCTCCATTTTGGTCAGGCTGGTCTTGAACTCCCCACCACAGGTGATCCACCCGCTTCCGCCTCCCAAAGTGCTGGGATTACAGGCATGAGCGACTGCGCCCAGCCACCGCTTAGCATTTACATTTCACATTTGTTGAAGTTATAGATGTATACACACATTGATTGCTGCTTTGTTATACACTTGCGTATACATAAGATGGGAAATAGAAAAGAATAAAATGGGCACAGTATCCCTGAAGTTTCACATTCCTGCTATTTTAAAAATATTTGCTCTTAGAAATTTGTTTCAATTAAGAAACTGTGGCATACACACCCAATGAAGTATTATTCCGCCTAAAAAGGAAGAAAATCCTCTCCGCTGCGGACAAAATGGGTGAGATTGCAGGTCTGTATATTAAATGAAATAAGCCAGGCAGAGGATGACAAATATTTCGTGTCCTCACTTCTATGTAGGAAGAAAAAAGGAAACCTTGGCCAGATGTGGTGGCTCAAGCCTGTAATCCCAGCGCTGTGGGAGGCCGAGTCGCACGGATCACTTCAGTCCAGGAATTTGAGACCAGCCTGGCCAACATGGTGAAACCCCGTCTCTATAGAAAACAGAAACAATTTGCCAGGCGTGGTGATGGGTGTCTGTAGTCTCAGCTACTCGGAGGGCTGAGGCCCAAGAAGCGCTTGAACTCGGGAGGCGGAGGTTGCAGTGAGCCCGGACTGTGCCTGTGTACTCCAACCTGGGCAACAGAAAGAGACTCCATCCCACACACACCTACACACAAAAGGAATCTCAGGAAGGTGGAAAGTATAAAGGTGGTTAGCAGATGCTAGGAAGAAAAGCGGTGGGATGGGGAATGAAGACAAGTGGATAATTGGGTCCCAAAATACAGAAAGATGGAATGAGTGAGTTCTAGTGTTTGATAGTACAGTATGAACATTTTAGTTCACAAGAATTGCTTGCATATTTCCAGATGCTTTGGTAAGAAGCTTCCTAACTTTCTCATTATGCTGGTTTTTAAGCTCTTCTCTTTCTGCTCTTGATATCATGCTGGTTTTTTGTTTTTTGTTTTTTGTTTTGAGATGGAATTTCGCTCTTGTTGCCCAGGCTGGAGTGTCATGGTGCAATCTTGGCTCACCGCAACCTCTGCCTCCTGCGTTCAAGCGATTCTCCTGCCTCCAACTCCCGAGTAGCTGGGATTACAGGCATGCGCCAGCTGCCCAGCTAATGTTGTATTTCTGGTAGAGATGGGGGTTTCTCGCTGTCGCTCAGGCTGGTCTTCAACTCCTGACCTCCGGTGATCCGCCCGCCTCGGCCTCCCAAACTGCTGGGATTACAGGCGTGAGCGACCGCGCCCAGCCCATGCTGTATCCTTATCTGTTGTCGGTTGTTGTTCGTTTGTTTTTGAGCCCAGAAATAACTTCTCACCTATAGGTTCAAATGATTTTTAACATGAGTACTAAGAAAGCTCATTGCTGGAAAAGCAGCCTTTTCAAGAAATGGTGTCGGAGAAACTTGATTTCCACATGCAGAAGAATGAAGGTGGACCCCGTGTCACACCAGGTGCAAAAATTAACACAAACTGGATCAAAGACCTAACCCCAAGGGCTAAAAGTATCATATGCCTAAAAGAAATCATTGGCCACACTTTCATGACATCAGATTGGGCAATGCTCTCTGGGATATGACACCAAAAGCATAGGCAACAAAAGAAAATTAGATTCCTTGGATTACATCTAAATGACAGACACTTTTGTGCAGCGAAAAACACTGTGAACTGAGTGAAAAGATAACCCGTGGATTAGGAAAAATATTTGCAAATCATATATCTCAAAAGAGGCTGATATCCATCATATATAAAGAACAGCTAGAACTAAACAACAAGAAACCCAAAGCATTCCATCAACAATGGTCAGAAGACTCGAGTAGACGTGTCCCTAAAGAAGATATAGCAATGGCCAATAAGCATCTAAAATGATGTTCAAAATCACTAACCATAGGGAAGCGCAAATCAAACAAAGAATGAGATACCACACATTAGGATGGATACGATCAACAAACAAGCATTGGTGAGACTAGAAGGAAATAGGAATGCTCCAATACGATCGGAGGGAATGTAAAACCGTGAAGGAACGGGGAAAGTAGTATGGCGTGCACTGGAAAAATTAGAAACAGTATGCTCAGATGTTCCCGCAGTTGCATTTGTGGGTACCTACCAAAAAGAACTAGAAGCCAGGAGTGGAAGACAGATTTGTACACACACGCTCATAGCAGCATTATTCGCAACAGCCAAAATGTGGAAGCAACCCAAGGGTTCGTGGACAGATGAATGAAAAAGCGCACTGCAGTTCCTTCATACAATGGAAGACTCTCCAGCCTTAAAAAGGCAGGCACTTTTGGCCGGTGCGGCGGCTCACGCCTGTAATCGCAACATCTTGGAAGAACGAGGTGGGCGGATCACCTGAGGTCAGGAATTCAAGACAAGCCTGGCCATCTTGGTGAAACCCTGTCTCTAGTGAAAATGCAAAAAATGAGACGAGCGTGGTGGCGTGTGCCTATAGTCCCAGCTACTCGGGAGGCTGAGGCACAAGAATCGCTGGAACCCGGGAGGCGGAGGTTGCACTGAGCCCAGATTGTGCCGCAGCACTCCAGCCTGGGCGACAGAGTGAGACTGCATGGAAACGCAAAACAAAACAAAGTCAAACAAACAAACAAAAAAAAGGACAGGCACTTCTGACTCAGACCGCAGCATGGATGAACCTCGAAGACATTATCGTCAGTGAAATAAATAAATCCCAAAAGGATAAACACGCCCAGGCTCAGTGGCTCGCACCTGTGACCCCAGCACTTTGGGAGGCTGAGCCAGGTGGATCACTTAAGGTCAGGAGTTCGAGACCAGCCTGGTCAATATGGTGAAAGCTCGTCTCTATTAAAAATACAAAAATTAGCTGGGCGTGGTGGCGGACGCCTGTAATCCCAGCTACTCGTGAGACTGAGACACAAGAATCGCTTGAACCCACGATGTGGAGGTTGCAGTGAGCCGAGATCACACCACCGCACTCCAGCCTGAACGACAGAGAAAGTCTCTGTCTCCAACCCAAAAAAATTAAACACGGTATGATTCCACTTTTCTATCAAGTGTCTGGAGTCGTTAAACTCATAGAGTTGCAAACTAGAAAGGTGGCCCCCAGGGGTGGGCGAGAGAGAGGAGTGGAGAGCTTGCTAAATGGGTGCAATTTCCATTTTGAAAGATAAAACTGTTCCGGAGACGGTGGCGGTGATGGCTGCTGAACAATGTGAACGTCATTAATGTCATTAAACTGTAAACTGAAAAAGAGTGGAAATTGTAAATGTTTATACTGGCCATTCTATATGAACTAATATATATTCACAATTTTTAATATTTATACGTGGTATATTTGCCCATAATTAAAGATGAAAATTAAAGCAGTTGGATCTTTCAAAAGAAAAGAAAGAAGCGAAGAATACACACCAGCTTTCTCCTGATGAGAGGAAGAGCCCCAAAGCGTCTATGGACACTCACTGTTCTCCTATCCTTCTTGAATTATTGTGAGGAAATCCTTAGAGGCTGGGGAACTTGGGCGACTCTGGCTAATGAGGAGCTCTGTGCCTTGAGCTCCCCAGACCACAGAATAGTAAATAGTCTGTGCCTCCAGCCCTGCAGTGTGAGATTCCAGTCCTGTGGGTTCCACACCTGTCACCTGTATCAGGAGGCTCATGTCTCACCCTGTCTTCTTGCCAGCCTCGAGGACGGAGTCTGAGCCTCCACCGTGCTACACACAGGGAGGACACTGGACCTGTTCTCCGCGGTCATGGCCCAGCAGAGGGGAAGGGCAGTTCAGTGAGTGTAGGCAAAAGAAAGAGAGATCAGACTGTTCCTGTGTCTATGTAGAAAGGAAAGACATAAGAGACTTCATTTTGAAAAAGACCTGTATTTTCAACAATTGCTTTCCTGAGATGTTTTTAATGTGTAGCTTTGCCCCAGCCACTTTGACCCAACCTGAAGCTCACAAAAACATGTGTTGTATGAAATCAAGGTTTAAGGGATCTAGGGCTGTGCAGGACGTGCCTTGTTAACAAGATGTTTCCATGAAGTATACTTGGTAGAAATCATCGCCATTCTCTAGTCTCAATAAACCAGGGGCACAATACACTGTGGAAAGCCGCAGGGACCTCTGCCCTTGAAAGCGGCGTGTTGTCCAAGGATTCTCCCCATGTGATAGTCTGAAATGTGGCCTCGTGGGATGAGAAAGACCTGACCGTCCCCGAGCCCTACACCAGTAAAGGGTCTGTGCTGAGGTGGATTAGTCAAAGAGGAAAGCCTCTTGCAGTTGAGAGAGAGGAAGGCCACTGTCTCCTGCCTGCCCCTGGGAACTGAATGTCTCGGTATAAAACCCGATCGTACATTTGTTCAATTCTGAGATGGGGGAAAAACCGCCCTATGGTGGGAGGCGAGACACGTTTGCAGCAATGCTGCCTTGTTATTCTTTACTCCACTGAGATGTTTGGGTGGAGAGAAACATAAATCTGGCTTACGTGCATCTCCAGTCACGGTAGCTTCCCTGGAACTTCCTTATGACATAGATTCTGTTGCTCACCTGTTCGTTGCTGACCTTCTCCTTCTTATCACCCTGCCCTCCTACTACATTTTTTTTTTGCTAAAATAATAAAACTAATAATCAATAAAAACTGAGGGAACTCAGAGGCCGGTGCCTCTGCAGATCCTTGGTATGCTGAGCGCCGCTCCCCTGGGCTCACTGTTGTTTCTCTCTACTTTGTCCCTGTGTCTTATTTCTTTCCTCAGTCTCTCATCCCACCCGACTAGAAATACCCACAGGTGTGGAGGGGCAGGCCACCCCTTCAAGTGAGTGCTGAGGGACGGTCCGGAGCCTTGGTTTCCTTCCTCCTCCTCAGCACAAACAGGAGAGTGCGGTGGGCAGATGGGAGGAGACCAATATGCAAACTGTGCGCTCAGCAGACTGTGGAGTTTCTGTTCTTGGTTGTGATGGGGGTCTCAGACATCTTATTCAAAATTTTGCTTTCCTCCCCCACTGGTTGTCCTTTTCATAGACATCTCACCCATGATAGCAGGGAATCAGTCCCTCTAAACTATTCCCTAAGAACGACAAAAAGATTATGAAGGTGATGATGAGGACAAAGAGGATGACGACAGACACCATGGCATCATGAACCGTTATTGAGGGCTTCCTGAAGGCCAGGCTCTGAGCTCTATGCTCTATGCAGTTTGTTTCATCTCATCTGCGTAGTCTCCACTTTATTAGTGCACATTTCATGATGATTTTACAGACTAGAAAAGGATCAACGCCTTTTCATAGAACTCGTACTAGATCATGAAGTCAAAAAGGGCGAGGTCCAATTTGAACCGGGCAGTCTAAGTCCAGACACATGGCATTTGGCCAGTCCTCTCCCTGCAACCAACCTGCCCTCTCAAATCCTTGTCACTCAGGTGGGTGCCCCTGCTCACTGTGCCCTTCCCTTTGGGGGCTCCTTGTAAGACCACAGCTAGACCAGTGGGTGCCACAATCACTGTGTCAAGTATAGAAAGGGCAGCTGAGATCACATCAAGGATTCCAGAAAGAATGGGCACAGGATCATTCGGGATGCATCTCTCCCTTTCCCCTGTTCCTGGCTTTCCTTACAGCTCTCGACTTCCTCAAAGGAGTCATCAATTCGGAGTTTGGCTTCCATTCCTATTGAGGAAGCTGGAAAGCGTTTCAAAAATGCTCCTCCGATGTGCCTGTGGTTAAGAACTCTGAGCTCTGCTGAAAACTTTTGGAAGCGGGGTGCGGTGGCTCACGCCTGTAATCCCAGCCCTTTGGGAGGCTGAGGCAGGTGAATCACAAGGTCAGGGGTTCAAGACCAGCCTGGCCAACATGGTGAAACCCCGTCTCTATTCAAAATAGAAAAAAATTAGCCGGGTGTAGTGGCGGGCGCCTGTCATCTCAGCTACTCGGCAGGTTGAGACAGGAGAATAGCTTGAACCCGGGATGCAGAGGTTGCAGTGAGCCGAGATCACTCCACCGCACTCCAGCCTGGGCAACAGAATGAGACTCTGTCTCAAAACAACGAAAACAAAACCAAAACCCAAAAAACCCACAATTTTTGGGAGTTAGAAGACCAGGAAGTATAGTACCCGGGACTTAGAGTCTGGCCATGAATTTTGAATACCGCCCTTTCTACTTCTCTGTGTGGCAAGGGGTGAGATGTCCGTCCTCTGAGACTCAGCACTCTCATCTGACTTGATTTCCAGTTGATCCAATGGAAGTGAGCGATGATTAAGCCGATCGTGGGTGCCCGCTGCGTGATCTCTAGCTGACGGATGCATAAAGTAAAGGCAAAGTGGATTTTAGATACATTCCTTAAGATTTTCAGCTTCAACTCCACACAATTCAACGTAAATATCCCCTGACCTGAAGTTCTGGTTTCCCTGCATTCCAGACAGGACATTTTGTTTCATCCTTCTCTCAGTAAGTACTGAGTACTGTGAGAGGAACAAGTGAGTCTCTTTGGTTTCTGATTCCCCAGAGCCGATATCTTGCTTGGCACATAGGAGGCAGCAAAAGCAAACATCTATGTTGATGATTGAACTGACACTTCCTTGCTTCACCAAAATTGGCTGTCATCAGCGTGACTTTGACTTACTTCTTTTTGTTTTTTGTTTTTTGAGACGGAGTTTTGCTCTCGTTGCCCAGGCTGGCGGGCAGGGGTGTGATCTCGGCTCACTGTAGTCTCTGCCTCCCAGGTTCAAGCCATTCTCCTGCCTCAGCCTCCCGAGTAGCTGGGACTACAGGCGCGTGCCGCCATACCGGGAGAAGTTTTTGTACTTTTAGCAGAGGCGGGGTTTCACCATGTTGGCCAGGATGGTCTTGATCTCCTGACCCCGTGATCCGCCCTCCTCGGCCTCCCAAAGTGCTGGGATTACAGGCGTGAGCCACCGCATCCAGCCAAACTTTCTGATGAATACTCTAAGTCCACCTAAGCTAAGGACAGGAGTTAGAGCTTCCATGAATTTTAAAACAAGACCCACCGATTTGAGGAAGCAATTACTCTCTTGAAGGAGAAAAGTCAGAAAACACAATGATGAAATCACTAGGACCTAACTGGCCTGTGGAACTATTTCCTGCTTATGAACTCTCAACTATCATTTCATTTCCAGATGGCATGGTCTCAGCTGTTATACAGTGTTTACGAATGGTCTACATCAAGGGAATTTATATCAATCTAGAAGAATAAACAAAATATTTGAGTTCCTAATTTCCTTTAATTAGGATAACCTTTTCCTTAAAGTGAAGACAATGGTTTTATTACATCTCTTTCTTCGGAAAACATAGGCTGTATTTTCTAGCAATAACGAATTTGTTATATACGATGATCTGGTTCCTGGAATGTTCTTGAAGCTAGTGTCTCTAAGGCAGGTGTGTACAGCAAGACGTGAATAACACAGCAATCGATGTTGAAAGCATTATATGGCAATTGAGTTTGTCAGAACTACCAAATGTTGCTGAGTGTGGATTGCTCTGAAATCTGCAAACATTACTTCTGAATTCCTTGTATCCAAAATGCAGACGCAATGCCGGCTGTTGGTTTACTTGTTTCCGATTTTTCAACCCTCTTTTCTAGGCAAAAGATGTCCAAACGATACAGACCCACAGAATCTAACAGATGTCTCTATATTCCTCCTCCTCGAACTCTCAGACGATCCAGAACTGCAGCCGGTCGTCGCTGGGCTGTTCCTGTCCATGTGCCTGGTCATGGTGCTGGGGAACCGGCTCATCATCCTGGCCGTCAGCCCTGACTCCCACCTCCACACCCCCATGTACTTCTTCCTCTCCAACCTGTCCTTGCCTGACATCGGTTTCACCTCCACCACGGTCCCCAAGATGATTGTGGACATCCAATCTCACAGCAGAGTCATCTCCTATGCAGGCTGCCTGACTCAGATGTGTCTCCTGGCCATTTTTGGAGGCATGGAAGAGAGACATGCTCCTGAGTGTGATGGCCTATGAGCGGTTTGTAGCCCTCTGTCACCCTCTATATTGTTCAGCCATCTTGAACCCGTGTTTCTGTGGCTTCCTAGATTTGTGGTCTTTGTTTTCTTTTTCCTCAGTCTTTTAGACTCCCAGCTGCACAACTTGATTGCCTTACGCATGACCTGCTTCAAGGATGTGGAAATTCCTAATTTCTTCTGGGAACCTTCTCAACTCCCCCATCTTACATTTTGTGACACCTTCACCAGTAACATCCACATGTATTTCCCTGCTGCCGTATTTGGTTTTCTTCCCATCTCGGGGGCCCTTTTCTCTTACGGTAAAATTGTTTCCTCCATTCTGAGTGTTTCGTCATCAGGTGGGAAGTATCAACCTTCTCCACCTGTGGGTCTCACCTGTCAGTTGTTTGCTGATTTTACGGAACAGGCGTTGGAGGGTAGCTGGGTTCAGATGTGTCATCCTCCCCGAGAAAGGGTGCAGTGGCCTCAGTGATGTACACGGTGGTCACCCCCATGCTGAACCCCTTCATCTACAGCCTGAGAAACAGGGATATGAAAGGTGTCCTGCGGCGGCCGCACGGCAGCACAGTCTAATCTCAATATCTTCTTATCTGTTCCATTCCTTTTGTAGGGTGGGTTAAAAAAGACAGCAAGGTCAAATAAGAATGATATCACAGGGTGCACACCCACTGTCACATTACGAGTAATACCTCCCTAGGATAGAAAAAATACTGTCACAGAGTACACACACATGGGGTACACCCGTGGTGATATTAGAAGCAGTATCTCCCTGAAATATGATGAAAAATAGCACAGGGTGTGCACACTGTGTGATACGAGGAGTCATATTTACCCTGAATATTATGACTCATATCACGGGTGTACACACACAGGCTACACGCACTGTGATATCGGGAGTTGCATCTCCCTAGGATATTACAAATAATATCACAGGGTATACACTATGTGTGAACATCCACTGTGATGTTTGATATCATATCTCTCTACGAGATTACAAATAATATGAAAGTGTGTGCACCCATGTGACATATTAGGAGTAACATCCTTCTAGGGTATTACAGATAACATCACAAGGTGTACACCTTCTGTGGCCTTTTGCACACAGTTTGTGCCATTCAAGGAAACATCCCCCTAGGATATTACGAATAATAACACAGGCGGTTGACACCCATGGTGTACATCTCCTGTGCCATCAGGAGTAATATTCCCCTAGGATATTACGAATACTATCACAGCAGGTGTACACATATGGTGTTCACCCCATGTGATATTAGGAGGAACATGCCCCTAGGATATTAGGAATAGTATCACAGGCGTTGAATACGCATGATATACACCCCCGATGACATGAAAAGTAACATCCCCCTAAGATAGTATGAATAATATCACAGGGAGTACACCCCGTGTGACATTGGGAGTAACATCCCCCGAGGATATAACGAATAATATCAGGGGGCGTACATGCATTGTGACCCTAGCGGTAACATCTCTTTAGGATATTACAAATAATATCACAGGGTGTACACTGACCATGATATTAGGAGTCCCATTTTCCTAGGATATTATGGATAATATCACAGGAGGTGTTCACACACAACGTGTACACCATGTGTGTACACCCAATGTGATATTTGAAGTCATACGTCCCTAGGATCTTACGAATATTATCAAAGGGTGTACACCCCATGTGACATTAAAAGTGACATCCCTTTTAGATATTCCGAATGCTATCACCTCTTCCTAGGATAACCCATGTGATATTAGGAGTAACCCCTTCCTAGGATATTACGAATAACATCACAGGGTTTACACCCCTGTGACATTAAAAGTAACAACCCCTCCTAGGGATATTATGAATAACATCACAGGGTGTACACCCCTGTGACTTTAAAAGTAACACCCCCCTAGAATATTACAATAATATAACAGGGTGTACACCCCCTGTGACTTTAGGAGTAACACCTCCCTAGGATATTTCAAATGATGTCACTGGGGGCACACCCTCTGTGATATTAGCAGCAACATCTTTCTAGGAGATTACGAATGATATCACAGGGTGTACACTCACTGTGATATTAGAAGGAATACCTCCCTAGGACATAAGCTATCACATCACAGAGTGTACACACATGGTGTACACCCACTGTGTTATTAGAAGCAATATCTCCCTATGATATTAGGAAAAATATCACAGGGTGTACCCTCTGTGGGATACTAGAAGTAATGTTTACCATGGATGTTACAAATAATATCACAGGGTGTACACACATGGGGTACACCCACTGTGACATTAGGAGTTATATCTCCCTAAGATATTGCAAAGAATATCCCAGTGGGTGTACCCCATGTGTGTACACCCACTGTCATCATTAAAGTAGTATCTCTCTATAAGATTACAAATAATATCGGAGGCTATACACCCCCTGTGACATCAGGAGTAACATCCCCTTACAATATTGGGAGCAATATTGCACGAGGTACACCCCTGTAACTTTAGGGGTAACATTCCCTCAGAATATTACTAATAATATCACAAGGTGTACACGCATTGTGACATTAGGAGTAATATTCAGGTAGCATATTTTCCATACTATCACAGAAGGAACACACCTGTGACATTAAGAGTGACATCCCCCTAGAATAGTAAGAATACTGTCACACGGTGTACACCTCCTGTGATATTAGGAGAATCATCTCACCAGAATATTACGAATAATGCCACAAGGTGTTATCTTCTGTGACATGAGGGGTATAGACCCCCGGGAAATTATGACTACTATCAAAGGGCGTACACCCCTGTGACATTAGGAGTAACATCCTTCTAGAATATCATGAATAATATCACAATGTGTACACCCCTTGTGTCATTAAGAGTAAAATTGCCCTAGGATATTAGGAAATAGAACACAGGGAGTACACGCCGTGTGATATTAGAAGTAACATCCCCCAAGGATATAACGAACAATATCAGAGAATGTACATGCCCTGGGACATGACTAGTAACATCTCTTTAGGATAATACGAACAATATCAAAGGGTGTACATGCAATGTGAAATTAGGAGTGAACTCCCGCTGGGATATTACGAATTTTATGACAGGGTCTACACGCCCTGTGACAATAGTAGTCACGTTGTCCTAAAATATGACGAAGAATATTAAAGTGTGTACAGGACCTGTGATTTACGAGTAACATTTCTAGAGAAGATTACACGTAATATCACTGTGTGTACACCCCGTGTGAGGATAGGAGTCCCATCCAACAAAACTATAATGAATAATTTCACAAGGTTTGCAACATCTGTGACATTGAAAGTAACATTTCCCTAGAATATGACGATAATATCACACAGTGTACACCCTCGGTGATATGAGGAGTGACGTCTTATAAGGGTAATACGAGTAATTTGACAAGGTGTACAAACCCTGTGACATAAGGAGTGACATCCCTCCAGGATATTCCGAATCATAGAAAAGGGAAAATACCCCGTGTGACAATAAAATCAACGTCCCCTTAGGAGATTAAGAATAATAGCACCAGCTGTACACACATTGTGACATTATTATTAACGTCTCGCTATGGTATTGCGAATAATATCAGAGTGTGTAGAGACTTGTGACATCAGGATTCACATTTCGCTACAATATCACGAATAATATCACAGGGTGTATACCCCCTGGGACTTAAGCAGTGGCATCCTCCTACAATATGGAAAATAATGTCCCAGGGTGTTAACAAAGTGCGGCAGCAGAGAAAACACCCGAGGAGAAAGGGAGAAATATCATGCCGTCTTCCCGCCTGGATATTGCGAGCCACATCGCAGGGAGGTGAGGGCGCCCCCAGCGATGCGGGGAGTAATATCACCACAGACTCCCCCACGGGCTATTACGAGCCACATCGCAAGGGCACGGACGAACCCCCTCGAAGAGAAGACTAATGTCACCCGCTATTCCCACCCTGGATACGACGACCCACAGGGCAGGGGGGCGGGGGACCCACGCAGGCGGGGAGTAATACCACCCCTCACTCCCCAGCTGCATATGACGATCCAGATCGCAGGGGGGAGAAGCAGGCACACGCCGCGAGGGGGGGAATGAGAGCCAGCCCCTCTTGCCCCCCTGGGCTCTTAGGACCCCCCTCGCAGGGGGGTGAGGCACCCCCCGCGAGGCGGGGGCTGAGAGCCAGCCCCTCTTGCCCCCCTGGGCTCTTAGGACCCCCCTCGCAGGGGGGTGAGGCACCCCCCGCGAGGCGGGGGCTGAGAGCCAGCCCCTCTTGCCCCCCTGGGCTCTTAGGACCCCCCTCGCAGGGGGGTGAGGCACCCCCCGCGAGGCGGGGGCTGAGAGCCAGCCCCTCTTGCCCCCCTGGGCTCTTAGGACCCCCCTCGCAGGGGGGTGAGGCACCCCCCGCGAGGCGGGGGCTGAGAGCCAGCCCCTCTTGCCCCCCTGGGCTCTTAGGACCCCCCTCGCAGGGGGGTGAGGCACGCCCCGCGAGGCGGGGGCTGAGAGCCAGCCCCTCTTGCCCCCCTGGGCTCTTAGGACCCCCCTCGCAGGGGGGTGAGGCACCCCCCGCGAGGCGGGGGCTGAGAGCCAGCCCCTCTTGCCCCCCTGGGCTCTTAGGACCCCCCTCGCAGGGGGGTGAGGCACGCCCCGCGAGGCGGGGGCTGAGAGCCAGCCCCTCTTGCCCCCCTGGGCTCTTAGGACCCCCCTCGCAGGGGGGTGAGGCACCCCCCGCGAGGCGGGGGCTGAGAGCCAGCCCCTCTTGCCCCCCTGGGCTCTTAGGACCCCCCTCGCAGGGGGGTGAGGCACCCCCCGCGAGGCGGGGGCTGAGAGCCAGCCCCTCTTGCCCCCCTGGGCTCTTAGGACCCCCCTCGCAGGGGGGTGAGGCACCCCCCGCGAGGCGGGGGCTGAGAGCCAGCCCCTCTTGCCCCCCTGGGCTCTTAGGACCCCCCTCGCAGGGGGGTGAGGCACCCCCCGCGAGGCGGGGGCTGAGAGCCAGCCCCTCTTGCCCCCCTGGGCTCTTAGGACCCCCCTCGCAGGGGGGTGAGGCACCCCCCGCGAGGCGGGGGCTGAGAGCCAGCCCCTCTTGCCCCCCTGGGCTCTTAGGACCCCCCTCGCAGGGGGGTGAGGCACCCCCCGCGAGGCGGGGGCTGAGAGCCAGCCCCTCTTGCCCCCCTGGGCTCTTAGGACCCCCCTCGCAGGGGGGTGAGGCACCCCCCGCGAGGCGGGGGCTGAGAGCCAGCCCCTCTTGCCCCCCTGGGCTCTTAGGACCCCCCTCGCAGGGGGGTGAGGCACCCCCCGCGAGGCGGGGGCTGAGAGCCAGCCCCTCTTGCCCCCCTGGGCTCTTAGGACCCCCCTCGCAGGGGGGTGAGGCACCCCCCGCGAGGCGGGGGCTGAGAGCCAGCCCCTCTTGCCCCCCTGGGCTCTTAGGACCCCCCTCGCAGGGGGGTGAGGCACCCCCCGCGAGGCGGGGGCTGAGAGCCAGCCCCTCTTGCCCCCCTGGGCTCTTAGGACCCCCCTCGCAGGGGGGTGAGGCACCCCCCGCGAGGCGGGGGCTGAGAGCCAGCCCCTCTTGCCCCCCTGGGCTCTTAGGATCCGCGGTGGCCTCACAGCCTGTTTACCATATTGTCAGTAATATCATCTCCCCCTCGAGAGATTATGAGCTGTTTCACAGACGTGTGCACTCCCACGATGTACAGAGGGTGTGCATCCGTCTCTATTGGGAGTAATATCATCCTCTTCCTCCTTGAATGTTAAGAACGGTATCACACGAGTGTTTCTACTCCCTGAGATATCGCGTGTCATATCCTCCTCCCCCACGTTGCCATTGGAAACAATATCAGTGGGGGCGTGTCCACCTTCTGTGACATTTAAAGTAATATCATCCTCTTCCCTCCAGGATCATGGGAACAATGTCCCTGCGGGGTGTCCACTTTCTGCCATATGTGTAGTCATATCACCTCCTCCGCCTTGGAGTATTGTTACGGACCATCTCACACGGGCGTGTACACTTCCTGCGATTCTGGGAGTAATGGCATTCCCTTCTTCCGTGAATATTAGGAGCAAAATCACCAGGTGGATGCACAGCCAGTGCTATATTGGGAGTAACGTCATACTCCACCCCCTGGAGATTATATTCGGGTCAATATCACCGTCTGGGTGTACACCTAGTGCGATATTGAACGTAACATCATGCTTTCTCCCTCCCTGGACATTAGGAGCAATATCAGCGGTGGGTGTACACCCACTGAGGTATTAGGCGTAATAGTAGTAGGAATTATTCCTCATTGATTATTAACATAAATATGAATAACCGATATTGATATTAATATTAAAAAATAATGGCTAATAATTTTCAGATTATTAATATTAATATTAATTATTAGGAGCTAGTATTACTGTTTTCTAACGAATAAGATCAATATCAGCTATTAATATCAGGCGTCATTAACCATTAATATTAATCATTTATTGTTATCGTTAGTATAACTATTGAATATTCATTATCCTTGTTATCGGTATTGATTTAAAAATTATATTATCAATCATTAATATTGATAATTATTAGTGTCAATTAATAATTGAGATGATTAATTGCGGTAAGTCACATTGCGCCCTTCCACCCCTTCCTCGGCAGCTCGTGTACGACCCAAAACGGGGGTGCAAATGCCCCTGAGAGAGCAGCGGTATACTGGGATAGATGAGGATGGTCACGTGGCGGGGAGGCGTGTTTTTGGATACCAGCCCTTCACCTCCGTCGACCTTCTCAACTGGAAAAACAATACACCGCCCTATAGCGAAAAGCCGCCAGCCCTAATTGATTTGCTCCAAACTGTTATCCAGACCCACAACCACACCTGGGCTGATTGGCACCAGTTGCTCATGTTCCTCTTTAACAGCGAAGAAAGGCGGAGAGTCCTCCAAGCAGCAACTAAGTGGCTAGAGGAGCATGCACCTGCTGATTATCAAAACCCCAAAGAGTATGGAAGGACCCAGTTGCCAGGAACCGACCCCCAGTTGGACCCACATGAAAGAGAGAATATGCAAAGGCTAAACCGAGACGGGGAAGCTCTCTTGGAAGGATTAATGAGGGGAGCTCAGAAGGCCACAAACGTTAACAAGGTCTCTGAGGTCATTCAGGGAAAAGAAGAAAGTCCGGCACAATTCTACCAGAGACTGTGTGAGGCCTATGCTATGTATACTCCCTTTCATCCCGATAGCCCTGAAAATCAGCGCATGATTCACATGGCTTTAGTCCGTCAAAGCGCAGAAGACATGAGAAGAAAACTGCAGAAACACGCTGGACTTGCAGGGATGAACACATCACAATTACTAGAAATAGCTAGCCAGGTGTTTGTAATCAGGGATGCAGTAAGCCGTCAGGAAAACGGCGAAGACAATGGAGGTCAGGCCCGGCGAAACACCGACCTGTTTGCTAGCTGCAGCAATCACAGGGGCCCCCACAAAGAGGCAAGGGAAGGGGGGCCCTGGGAAAGGAACTCAGCTTGGCTGTCAGAGTTTGCAGCGTAACCAGTGTGCTGATGGTAAAGAAATAGGACGGTGGAAGAACAAATGCCCTCAACTCAAAAGAAAACAAGATGACTCAGAGCAGGAGGCCCCGGACAAGGAGGAAGGGGCCCTGCTCAACCCGGCAGGAGGGTTCTTGGACTGAGGGAGACCGGGCTCAAGTGTCCCCAAAGAGCCACTGGTCAGAATGACAGTCGGGGGTGGAGACATTGACTTTCTTGGAGATAGCGGTGCTGAACATTCGCTAGTAACCGCCCCGGTCGCCCCCTTATCCAAAAAGACTATTGACGTCATCGGAGCCACGGGGGTTTCAGCAAAGCAAGCTGTAGGCTTGCCTCGGACTTGTACTGTAGGAGGACATAAAGTCATTCATCAGTTATGGTACATGCCTGACTGTCCCTTGACCTTTTGGGGAAGGGACTTGCTCAGCAAGCTGAGAGCCACGATCTCTCTGACAGAGCACGGCTCTTTGCTGCTAAAGTTACCCGGAACGGGAGTCATTGTGACCCTTATGGTCCCCCGAGAGGAGGAATGGAGACTTTTCTGAACTGAGCCGGGCCAAGAGAGAAGGCCAGCTCTGGCTAAGCGGTGGCCAAGAGTACGGGCAGAAGACAACCCTCCGGGATTGGCCAGTTAAGACTGGGGCCCAGCGGGTTAGGCAAAAACAGGACCCGGTCTCCAGAGAAGCTCTTCAAGGTATCCAGGTCCGTCTCAAGCACCTAAGAACTGTTGCAATTCTTGTTCCTTGTCAGTCTCCATGGAACACTCCCCTCCTGCCTGTTCCCAAGCCACGGACCAAGGACTACCGGCCGGTACAGGATTTGCGCTTGCTTCATCAAGCTACACTGACTTGACATCCAACAGTACCTAACCCGTCCACATTGTTGGGGTTGCTGCCAGCTGAGGACAGCTGCTTCACCTGCTTGGACCTGAAAGATGCTTTCTTTCCTATCAGATTAGCCCCTGAGAGGCAGAGGCTGTTTGCCTTTCAGTGGGAAGATCCGGAGTCAGGTGTCACTACTCAGTACACTTGGACCGGGCTTCCCCAAGGGTTCAAGAACTCCCCCACCACCTTCGGGGAGGCGTTGGCTCGAGACCTCCAGAAGTTTCCCACCAGAGACCTAGGCTGTGTGTTGCTCCAGTAGGTTGATGACCTTCTGCTGGGACACCCCACGGCAGTCGGGTGTGCCAAGGGAACAGATGCCCTACACCGGCACCTGGAGGACTGTGGGTATAAGATGTCCAAGAAGAAAGCTCAGATCTGCCGACAGCAGGTACGTGACTTGGGATTTACTATCTGACAGGGCTCGGAACGCAGCCCGGGATCAGAAAGAAAGCAGGTCATTTGCAATCTAGTGGAGCCCAAGAGCAGAAAGCAGGTGAGACAATTCTTAGGAGCTGTGGGGTTTTGTAGACTGTGGATCCCAAACTTTGCAGTATTAGCCAAGCCTTTGTATGAGGTCCCAAAGGGGGCGGGGACCGGGAACCTTTGGAATGCAGATCCCAACAACAGCAAGTCTTTCATGAGTTAAAGGAAAAACTTCTGGCAGCCCTAGCCCTGGGGCTACTCGATCTGACAAAGCCTTTTCCATTCTATGCATCAGAGAGAGAAAAGATGGCAGCTGGACTTTGAACCCAAACGGTTGGGCTCCGGCCAAGGCCGGCGGCCTACCTCTCTAAACAACTAGACGGGTCTACTAAAGGATGGCCCCCTGTTTGAGGGCCTTGGCAGCAACTGCCCTGCTAGAACAAGAAGCAAATAAGCTGACTCTTGGGCAAAACCTGAACATAAAGGGCCCCCATGCTGTGGTGACTTTCATGAACGCTAAAGGACATCGTCGGCTACCGAATGCCAGACTCACCAAGTACCAAACTTGGCTCTGTGAAAATCCTCGTATAACCATTGAAGTTTGTAACACCCTACACCCGCCACCTTGCTCCCGGTATCAGAGAGCCCTGTCGAGCCTGATTGTGTGGAAGTCTTGGACTCAGTCGACTCTGGCAGACCTGACCTCCGGGACCGGACTTGGGCATCAGTAGACTGGGAACTATACGTGGATGGGAGCAGCTTCTTCAACCCCCAAGGAGAGAGAGGTGCAGGATATGCAGTGGTAACCCTGGACACTCTTGTTGAAGCCAGATCGTTGCCCCAGGCCACTTCAGCCCAGAAAGCTGAACTCATTGCTTTAATTCGGGCCTTAGGACTCAGTGAGGGTGAGACTGTAAACATTTACACTGATTCTCGGTGTCTTTTTAACCCTTCGAGTGCATGGAGCGTGATAGAAAGAAAAGGGCCTATTGAACTCTGAGGGAAAAGACAGAAAATATCAACAAGAAACCTTGCAATGATTAGAAGCAGTATGGAAACCCCACAAGGTGGCAGTTAGGCATTGCAGAGGACACCAGCGAGCTTCCACCTCGGTGGGTTTGGGGAATACCCGCGCTGACTCAGAGGCTCGAAAAGCAGCATCTGCCCCCTTCTGGGCATCAGTGCTCCCTCAAGTACCTGATCTTGGACCTACTTCTTCTAAAAAAGAAAAGGACATTCTCCAGGTAGAGGGAAGGACAAGTGATGGAGGAAGGATGGATTCGGTTACCAGATGGGAGCGTAGCTGTGCCACAGCTGCTAGGAGTTGCAGTTGTACTGGCTGTGCAAGAAACCACCCATCGAGGTCAGGAGTCACTGGAAGAGTTGTTAGGCCGGTATTTCTACATCTCGCCTTTGTCAGCCCTTGCCAAAACGGTGAGGCAGCGGTGTGTTACCTGCCGACAGCATGATGCGAGGCAAGGTCCAGCCGTTCCGCCCGGCATACGAGCTTATGGAGCAGCCCCCTTTGAAGATCTCCAGGTAGACTTCACAGAGATGCCAAAGTGTGGAGGTAACAAGTATTTACTAGTTCTTGGGCGTGCGTACCTACTCTGGGTGGGTGGCGGCCTATCCAACACCAACTGAGAAAGCTCGTGAAGTAACCCGTGTGCTTCTTCGAGATCTGATACCTAGATTTCGACTGCCCTTACGGATCGGCTCAGATAAACGGGCCTGCGTTTTAGGCTCCCTTGGTACAGAAGACGGCAAAGGTATTGGGGATCCCACGGAAACTGCATGGCGCCTCCCGGCCTCAGAGCCCCAGAAAGGTGGAGCAGATGAATCGGACTATCAAAAATAATACTATTGTCTTCCCCGCGAGATATTTAAAACAACACCACAAGGGGCGTCAAACCACCTGCTAAATTTGAGGGAATATTATCCTCTCCCCCACTCCCGCGGCCCCGGATATTAGAGACAATAACACAGGCGTAACGTACACCCACTACTTGATTGGGAATAATATCATCCTCTCCCTTCTCGGATATTAGGAACAATATCACACTGTGCGTGTAGTACTGTCGTGAAATTCAATGGAATGTCATCCTTCGCCTCCCTGGATATGATGAACAATATCACAGGGGATGTACAGCTTCTGAGATATTGGGAGTGATATCATCCTCTCCCCTCTGGAAGTTAGGGACAATATCACAGGGGTAGTGTACACCCTCTGGCATGTTGGCACTAATATCATCCTCCCGCCCACTGGATATTAAAAACCATATCACAAGGGGCGTGTACAGACACTTCGATATTGGTATTAATACCATCCTCTCCCTCTTTGGATATTCGGTGCCGTATTTCAGGTGGGGTATACGCCACCTGCAATATTGGAAGTAATATGATTTTCTCCCCCCGTGGATATCAGAAACGATATCACAGGGGGTGGCGAACAACCCCTGCGATACTTGGAGTGATATCATCGTCTCCCCTCACGATGATTAAGAACAATATCGTAGGGGTGGGGGGTGTACACCCCCTTTCATATTTGATACCATCCTCTTCCCCCCTGGATATTAGGAACAATATCAGGAAGGGACGTAGAGACCCTGCGACCTTTGCTGTCATACAATTGTCTCTCCCCTAGATATTAGGAAAAATGTCACTGGGGATGTGAACAGCCCTGCGATATTGAGAATAGTATCATCCTCTCCCCCCTTGCATATTGGGAACAACATCACAGGTGGGGTGTACTGCCTCTGCGATATTGGGGGTAAAATTTTCCTCTCTTCCCCTGGACATCAGGAAGGGTATCAGAGGGGGAGGGTGTGCATTCCCTGCCATATTCAACGTAACTTCATCCTCTCCCTCCCAGGGTATTCAGAACAATAGGACAGGAGGGGTGTACGCCAACTGCGATATTGAGAGTCGTATCATCCTCTTTCGCTCTGGATCTTAGGAACAATATCACAGGGTTGTGTACACCCCCTGCGATATTGGGAGTACTATCATCCTCTCTCCCTGTGGATATTAGGAAGAGTATCACAGGGCTGTGTAAACCCCCTGCGGTACTGGGAGTAATATCATCCTCTCTCCCTCTGAATAGAGGAAGATTTTCACAGGGGTGTGTACACCCCCTGCGATATTGGGAGTAATGTCATCCTCCCCAAACCTGGATGTTAGCAACGAGATCACAGAGGGGGTGTACACACCCTGCGACATTGGAAGGAATATGATCGTCTCCCCACCTGGATACTGGGAAAGAAAGATATCACAGCGCGGGTATACGTTCCCTACGCTGTTGGCAGTAATCTCATTCTTTTCCTGTCTGGATATGAGGAAGCATATCACAGGGGAGCTGTACAATTACTTCGATATTGGGAGTAATATCATCCTCTATTTTCCTGGATATTGGGCACAAAAACACAAAAGGGTGTACAACCCCTGCGATCTTGGGAGTAATAGCATACTCTCCTTCCCTGGATGTTAGAAAACAGTATCATCAGGGCTCAACACCCCCCGCGATAATGGGAGTCATATTTACTCTTTCACAGGCCATTTGGAACAATACAACAGGGGGTGTTTACAAACAGGGGTGGTGTACACCCCTGTGATATTGGGAGTAACATCATTCTCCCCACCTCCGGATATTAAGAACAATATCCCGGCGGGAGGTGGTACACCCCCAGTGATATTGCGAATAATGTCATCCTCTCCTTCCCTGGATATTAGGAACAATATCACAGGGGGGTGTACACCTTCTGTGATACTGGAAGCAATATCATCCTCTCCCCCGCTGGATATTAGAAAAAAATATCACTCACGGTGTACACCCGCTGTGATATTAGGAAGAATATTACAGGGTGTACACCCACTCTGACTTTAAGAGAAATAGCTCCCTCAAATGTCCCAAACAATATCACAGGGTATACAATGATATTTCCCTAGGATATTACAAATACTATCACAGGGTGTACACCCACTGTGATAACACGAGTAATAATACATCCCAAGGATACTACCAAGAATATCACAAGGCTGTACACCCACTATGACATCGGGAGTGATATCTCCCTAGGATACTACGAACACCATCACAGAATGTACACACATGGTGCGCACGCACGGTGATATTAGGAGTACTATCAACGCAGGACATAGTCAATAAGACCACAGGGAGTACATACCTGATGTACACCCACGGCGATGTTATGAGAACTACCTCCCTAGGATAATACGAATAACATCACAGAGTGGACACACATGGTATACACCCACCGTGGCACTAGGACTAATAACTTTCTGAGATATTACCAGTAGCATCACACAACAGAAACACATGGTGTACACCCACTGTAACCTTAGGTGTAATTTCTCCCTACGATATTACGAGTAACATCTCAGTGCATACACACATGGTGAACACCCACTGTGACATTAAGGGTAATATCCCCCTAGGATATTACCAATAACATCACCGGGTGTCCACCCATGGTGTACATGCTCTGTGATGTTAGGGATAATAACTCCCTAGGATATTATGAATAATACCGCAGGGTGTACAGAAACTCTGATATTAGAGGTAATATCTCTCTAGGATATTATGAATAATATCACAGGGTGTACCCCCACTGTGATACTGGGAGCAATATCTCTCTAGGATACTACGAATAATATCAGAGTGTACACCCACTGTGATCATAGGAGAAATATCTCTCTGTGATATTACGAATTAGATCACAGAGTGTACACACATGGTGTACATCCACTTTGATATTAGGAGTAATCTCTTCCTAGGACATTAAAATAACATCACAGAGTGTACACCCACTGTAATATTAGGAATCGTATCTCCCTAGGTGATTACAAGTAATATCACAGGGTGTACACCCACTGTGATATTAGGAGTAATATCTTCCTAGGGTATTATGAATAATTTCACAGTCTCTACACACATAATGTACACTCACTGTGATATTAGGAGTAACATCTACCTAGTAGATAACAAATAACATCGCAGGGTGTACCCCCACTTTGATATTAGCTGTAATATTCCTCTAAGTTGTTACAAATAAGATCACAGGGTGTAGAAACATGGTGTACACTCACTGTGATACCAGGAGTCGTATCTCTGTAATATATTATGAATAATATCACAGGTTGTACACCCACTGTATTATTAGGAGTCATATCTCTGTAGGACATTACAATTAATATCACACGGTGTACAGCCACCCTGATATTAGGAGCAATATCTTTCTAGGATATTACAGATAATATCACAGGGTGTACGCCCACTCTGCTGTCAGGAGCAATATCTCCCTAGGATATCAAAAATCCTATCACGGGGTGTCCAATCTCTGCCTTCCAGGTTCGAAGGGATTCTCCTGCTTCAGCCTCCCGAGTAGCTAGGGTTCCGCGCCACCACACCCGGCTAATTTTTTTTTATTTTCACTGGAGACGGGGTTTCACCCCGTTGGCCAGGCTGGCCTGGAACTCCTGACCTCAGGTGATCCATCAGCCTTGGCCGCCCAAAGTGCTGGGATTACAGGTGTGAGGCATGGTGCTGGGCCAAGAGTTATATATTCAATTCATTTGGAAACACAGCTCCCATATTTGAGTGTGCATGTACTTTTATGAAGAAATGATGTCAGAAAACCTAAGGATGATAATAAATATGAAAAGTAACAGGCACGTTAAAAGGTCTTCTGATTGAGAACTATAAGCTTCGATTTCGTTTATAGATAATGGGGTCCTAGCTCTTGTGTCGTCCTTTTACATGTTCTACATCAAAGGAATTTGTAGCACGGTGTCAGAATAAAATAGAGTGTATTTCACGGCTTCTTAATTTCTTTCAATTAGACTGAGATCTTTTTCTTAAAGAGAGAAGGACATTTTCATTGCATTGTATTTTTTCTGAAAAGAGTAGGCCGTATTTTACTGAGATCACGGATTTGTTATATATGACGTTTTGGTCTTCTAATATTCTTCAGTGGATTTTCTCTAAAGTAGCATGTACAGAAAGACTTGTATAGTAAAAAAGTAAACCACGTAATAATTCTGAGATTTTTGGAATTGTCACAGCTGAGAAACATTGCTGGCGGTTTATGGTCCGCAAGTGTGAAAATGTTCCCTGTGAATTCCTTGCGTCCAGCATTAAGGGCTGGTTTTTCTCTTTTATTTTTCCAATCCTCTTTCCTTCTCAAGGTGTCCAAGACACACAGAGCCACGGAATCTCACAGGTGTCTGAGAATTCCTCCTCCTGGGACTCTCAGAGGATCCAGAACTGCAGCCGGTCCTCGCTTTGCTCTCCCTGTCCCTGTCCACGTATCTGGTCACGGTGCTGAGGAACCTACTCAGCATCCTGACTGTCAGCTCTGACTCCCCCCTCCACACCCCCATGTACTTCTTCCTCTCCAACCTGTGCTGGGCTGACATGGGTTTCACCTCGGCCACGGTTCCCAAGATGATTGTGCACATGTAGTCGCATAGCAGAGTCATCTCTCATGCGGGCTGCCTGACACAGATGTCTTTCTTGGTCCTTTTTGCATGTATAGAAGACATGCTTCTGCCTGTGATGGCCTATGACTGCTTTGTAGCCCTCTGTCGCCCTCTGCACTCCCCAGTCATCGTGAATCCTCACCTCTGTGTCTTCTTCGTTTTGGTGTCCTTTTTCCTTAGCCTGTTGGATTCCCAGCTGCACAGTTGGATTGTGTTACAATTCACCATCATCAAGAATGTGGAAATCTCTCATTTTGTCTGTGACCCCTCTCAACTTCTCAAACTTGCCTGTTCTGACAGCGTCATCGATAGCATATTCATAGATTTCGATAGTACTATGTTGGGTTTTCTTGCCATTTCAGGGATCCTTTTGTCTTACTATAAAATTGTCCCCTCCATTCTAAGGATTTCTTCGTCAGATGGGAAGTAGGAAGCCTTCTTCACCTGTGGCTCTCACCTAGCAGTTGTTTCCTGATTTGACGGAACAGGCATTGGCATGTACCTGACTTCAGCTGTGTCACCACCCCCCAGGAATGGTGTGGTGGCATCAGTGATGTACGCTGTGCTCACCCCCATGCTGAACCTTTTCATCTACAGCCTGAGAAACAGGGACATACAAAGTGCCCTGCGGAGGCTGCGCAGCAGAACAGTCGAATCTCATGATCTGTTCCATCCTTTTTCTTGTGTGGGTGAGAAAGGGCAACCACATTCAATCTCTACATCTGCAAATCCTGCCCCTTAGTCACATTATTTTTGTGGCTTGATGGCTTTTATTCCTTTCCGCGTTTCCTTTGTGAATATTGCTTTCTTCGTTATGCCTTTAACTGGAATGGGTGAGTATTCTGGGATCCTTTGTTTAGCAGAAACCTCATGACAGAATCCTCTATGCCTAGGCGGCCCCTTTTAGTTTCTGAGCAATAAACCTGTCATCCAGGTGGAATCACAACCATCTTTTTATATATACGAAGTCCTCACTTCACTTTGGAATTCCCTGAAAACTGACTTTATGGAAACCATGTACAGGAGCTCCTCCAACATCGTTGGTTGTTCAAAGTTGTGTAGTTATACTGTTGATGAAAAATAAGTGGTTTCACTATACATAATTTTGCTTCGAGGTGAAGTTTCCAAGAGACTTTCAAAGATGTTAAGTGAGTACATACTGTACATCAAATTCATATCCTTTTCCACAGTTCATGTGGAATTTCTTTATAAACTGCTTCTAGAGAATCTACTTAGGCAGGTTATGTGTAGAGATCCAGTCGCCGTTCCTCAATCTTGGCTTTGAGTCAAATCACCTGGGGAGCTTACAAATGATGAGGCCTGGGTCTCAACACCAGAGATTCGGATTTCCTTGCACCTGTGTGAGTATGTAAATTTTTTTTTTTCTTATAAACACCAGAGATGTTTCCAATGACGAAGTTTTTAGAGACGTCAAGCTCCAATGTGTAAGAACAAAAATTAATTGTAACATGATTTCTTCAAATATTATCTTCAAATGCATTGTCTATCAACACCATACAAATGTTTATTATGCTGTTTTTTCTTACCATTTCGTATTTTCTATTTCTTTCTTTTCCTTTTTTTTTTTTTTTTTTTTTGAGTAAGATTTTCACCTTTCTTGCCCAGGCTGGAGTTCAATGGCACGGTCTCGGCTCACTGCAACCTCTGTGTCCTGTATTCAAGCAATTCTCCTGCCTCAGTCTTCCAAGTAGCTGGGATTACAGGCATGCGCTGTCATGCCTGGCTAATTTTATTTATTCATTTATTTTTTTATTGTTAGTAGAGACAGTGTTTCTCCATTTTGGCCAGGCTTGTCTTGAACTCCCGACCTCAGGTGATCCACCCGCTTCCGCCTCCAAAAGTGCTGGGATTACAGGCATGAGCGACCCCGCCCTGCCACCACTTAGAATTTACATTTCACATTTGTTGAAGTTATAGATTTATACACACATTGATTGCTACTTTGTTATACACTTGCATATACATAAGATGTGAAATAGAAAAGAATAAAATGGGCACAGTATCCCTGAAGTTTCACATTCCAAGACATTTTAAAAATACTTGCTCTCTTGAAATTTATTTCAATTAAGAAACTGTGGTATACACACCCAATGAAGTATTATTCAGCCTACAAGGGAAGAAAATCCTCTCCGCTGCGGACGAAATGTGTGAGATTGCAGGTCTGTATATTAAATGAATTAAGCCAGGCACAGAATGACAAATATTTCGTGTCCTCACTTCTATGTAGGAAGAAAAAAGGAAACCTTGGCCAGGTGTGGTGGCTCAGGCCTGTAATCCCAGCACTGTGGGAGGCCGAGTCGCACGGATCACATGAGTCCAGGAGTTCGAGACCTGCCTAGCCAACATGGTGAAACCCCGTCTCTACGGAAAACACAAACAATTAGCCGGGCGTGGTGATGGGTGCCTGTAGTCTCAGCTACTCGGAGAGCTGAGGCCCAGGAAGCGCTTGAACTCGAGAGGTGGAGGTTGCAGGGAGCCTGGACTGTGCCTGTGTACTCCAACCTGTGCAACAGAAAGAGACTCCATCCCACACACACCTACACACAAAAGGAATCTCAGGAAGATGGAGAGTATAAAGGGGGTTAGCAGACGCTAGGAAGAAAAGGGGTGGGATGGGGAATGAAGACAAGTGGACAACCGGGTCCCAAAATACAGGAAGATAGAATAAGTGAGTTCTAGTGTTTGTTAGTACGGTATGAACATTTTAATTCACGAGAATTGCTTGCATATTTTCAGATGCTTTGGTAAGAAGCTTCCTTTCTCATTATGCTGGTTTTTAAGCTCTTCCCTTTCTACACTTGAAATCATGCTGGTTTTCTGTTTTTCGTTTTTTGTTTTGAGATGGAATTTCGCTCTTGTGGCCCAGGCTGGAGTATCATGGTGCAATCTTGGCTCACCGCAACCTCTGCCTCCTGGGTTCAAGCGATTCTCCTGCCTCCACCTCCCAAGAGGCTGGGATTACAGGCATGAGCCAGCACGCCCAGCTAATGTTGTATTTCTAGTAGACACGGGGGTTTCTCCCTGTCTGTCAGGCTGGCCTTCAACTCCTGATCTCAGGTGATCCGCCCGCCTCGGCCTCCCAAAGTGCTGGGATTACAGGCGTGAGCGACCGCGCCCAGCCCATGCTGTATCCTTATCTGTTGTCTGTTGTTGTTCGTTTGTTTTTGAGCCCAGAAATAACTTCTCACCTATATGTTCAAATGATTTTTAACATGAGTGCTAAGAAAACTCATCGGTGGAAAAGCAGCCTTTTCAAGAAATGGTGTCGGAGAAACTTGATTTCCACATGCGGAAGAATGAAGGTGGACCCCATGTCACACCAGGTGCAAAAATTAACACAAACTGGATCAAAGACCTAACCCCAAGGGCTAAAAGTATCATACGCGTAAAAGAAAACATTGGCCACACTTTCATGACATCAGATTGGGCAATGCTCTCTGGGATATGACACCAAAAGCATAGGCAACAAAAGAAAATTAGATTCCTTGGATTACATCTAAATGACAGACACTTTTGTGCAGCGAAAAACACTGTGAACTGAGTGAAAAGATAACCCGTGAATTCGGAAAAATATTTGCAAATCATATATCTGAAAAGAGGCTGATATAGATCACATATAAAGAACAGCTAGAACTAAACAACAAGAAACCCAAAGCATTCCATCAACAATGGTCAGAAGACTCGAGTAGACGTGTTCCTAAACAAGATATAGCAATGGCCAATAAGCATCTAAAATGATGTTCAAAATCACTAATCATAGGGAAGCGCAAGTCAAACAAAGAATGAGATACCACACATTAGGATGGATATGATAAACAAACAAGCATTGGTCAGACTAGAAGGAAATAGGAATGCTCGAATACGATCAGAGGGAATGTAAAACCGTGAAGGAACGGAGAAAATAGTATGGCGTGCACTGGTAAAATTAGAAACAGTATGATCAGATGTTCCCGCAGTTGCATTTGTGGGTACCTACCAAAAAGAATTAGAAGCCAGGAGTGGAAAACAGATTTGTACACACATATTCATAGCAGCATTGTTCGCAACAGCCAAAATGTGGAAGCAACCCAAGGGTTCGTGGACAGATGAATGAGAAAGCACACTGCAGTTCCTTCATATAATGGAAGACTATCCAGCCTTAAAAAGGCAGGCACTTTTAGCCGGTCCGGCAGCTCACGCCTGTAATCGCAGCATCTTGGAAGAACGAGGTGGGCGGATCACCTGAGGTCAGGAATTCAAGACAAGCCTGGCCATCTTGGTGAAACCCTGTCTCTAGTGAAAATGAAAAAATTAGACGAGCGTGGTGGCGTGTGCCTATAGTCCCAGCTACTCGGGAGGCTGAGGCTCAAGAATCGCTGGAACCTGGGAGGCGGAGGTTGCAGTGAGCCCAGATTGTGCCGCTGCTCTCCAGCCTGGGCGACAGAGTGAGACTCCATGGAAATGCAAAACAAAACAAAGTCAAACAAACAAACAAAAAAAAGGACAGGCACTTCTGACGCAGACCGCAACATGGATGAACCTTGAAGACATTATGATCAGTGAAATAAATAAATCCCAAAAGGTTAAACACGCCCAGGCTCAGTGGCTTGCACCTGTAACCCCAGCCCTTTGGGAGGCTGAGCCAGGTGGATGACTTAAGGTCAGGATTTCGAGACCAGCCTGGCCCATATGGTGAAGTCTCGTCTTTATTAAAAATACAAAAATTAGCTGGGCGTGGTGGCGTACGCCTGTAATCCTAGCTACTCGGGAGACTGAAACACAAGAATCGCTTGAACCCACGATGTGGAGGTTGCAGCGAGCCGAGATCACACCACTGCACTCCAGCCTGGACGACAGAGAAAGACTCTGTCTCCAAACCAAACAAATTAAACACGGTATGATTCCACTTATCTATCAAATGTGTAGAGTAGTTAAACTCATAGAGTTGCAAACTAGAAAGGTGGCCCCCATGGGTGGGCGACAGAGAGGAGTGGAGAGTTTGGTGAATGGGTGCAATTTCCATTTTGAAAGATAAAACTGTTCCGGAGACGATGGCAGTGACGGTTGCTAAACAATGTGAAAGTACTTAATGTCATTAAACTGTAAACTGAAAAAGAATGGAAATTGTAAATGTTTATACGGCCATTCTATATAATCTAATATATATTTATAATTTTCAATACTTATATGTGGTATATTTTCCCATAATAAAAGATGAAAATTATAGCTGTTGGATCTTTACAAAGAAAAGAAAGAAGTGAAGAATACACACCAGCTTTCTCCTGATGAGAGGAAGAGCCCCAAAGCCTCTATGGACACTCACTTTTCTCCTCTCCTTCTTGAATTATTATGAGGAAATCCTCAGAGGCTGGGGAACTTGGGCGACTCTGGCTAATGAGGAGCTCTGTGCCTTGAACTCCCCAGACCACAGAATAGTAAATAGTCTGTGCCTCCAGCCCTGCAGTGTGAGGGTCCAGTCCTGTGGGTTCCACACCTGTCACCTGTATCAGGAGGCTCATGTCTCACCCTGTCTTCTTGCCAGCCTCGAGGACGGAGTCTGAGCCTCCATCGGGCACCATGCAGGGAGTACAGTGGACCTGTCCTCCGTGGTCATGGCCCAGCAGAGGGGAAGGGCAGTTCAGTGAGTGTAGGCAAAAGAAAGAGAGATCAGACTGTTACTGTGTCTATGTAGAAAGGAAAGACATAAGAGACTCCATTTTGAAAAAGACCCGTACTTTCAACAATTGCTTTGCTGAGATGTTGTTAATGTGTAGCTTTGCCCCAGCCACTTTGACCCGACCTGAAGCTCACAAAAACATGTGTTGTATGAAATCAAGGTTTAAGGGATCTAGGGCTGTGCAGGACGTGCCTTGTTAACAAAATATTTACAAGGAGTATACTTGGTAAAAGTCATCGCCATTCTCTACTCTCAATAAACCAGGGGCACAATACACTGTGGAAAGCCGCAGGGACCTCTGCCTTTGAAAGCGGCATATTGTCCAAGGTTTCTCCCCATGTGATAGTCTGAAATGTGGCCTCGTGGGATGAGAAAGACCTGACCGTCCCCGAGCCCTACACCCGTAAAGGGTCTGTGCTGAGGTGGATTAGTCAAAGAGGAAAGCCTCTTGCCGTTGAGAGAGAGGAAGGCCACTGTCTCCTGCCTACCCCTGGGAACTGAATGTCTCGGTATAAAGCCTGATTGTACACTTGTTCAATTCTGAGATGTGGGAAAATCCGCCTTATGGTGGGAGGCGAGACATGTTTGCAGCAATGCTGCCTTGTTATTCTTTACTCCACTGAGATGTTTGGGTGGAGAGAAACATAAATCTGGCTTACGTGCATCTCCAGTCACAGTAGCTTCCCTGGAACTTCCTTATGACATAGATTCTATTGCTCACATGTTCGTTGCTGACCTTCTCCTTCTTATCACTCTGCCCTCCTACTACATTCCTTTTTGCTAAAATAATAAAAATAATAATCAATAAAAACTGAGGGAACTCACAGGCTAGTGACGGTGCAGGTCCTTGGTATGCTGAGCACCGGTCTCCTGGGCCCACTGTTGTTTCTCTATACTTTGTCTCTGTGTCTTATTTCTTTTCTCAGTCTCTCAACCCATCTGACTAGAAATACCCACAGGTGTGGAGGGGAAGGCGACTCCTTCAAGCGAGTGCTGGGATTATCGGGAGCCTTGTTTTCCTTCCTCCTCCTCAGGACAAACGGGAGAGTGCGGTGGGCAGATGTGAGGAGACCAATGTGCAAACTGTCCACTCAGCAGACTGTGGAGTTTCTGTTCTTGGTTGTGATGGGGGTCTCAGAAATCTTATTCAAAATTTTGCTTTCCTCCCCCATTGGTTGTCCTTTTCATAGACATCTCACCCATGATAGCAGGGAATCAGTCCCTCTAAACTATTCCCTAAGAACGACAAAGAGTTTATGAAGGTGATGATGAAGATAAAGAGGATGACGACAGACACCATGGCATCATGAACCCTTACTGAGGCTTCCTAAAGGCCATGCTCTGAGCTCTCTGCTCTATGCAGCTTCTTTCATTTCATCTGTGTAGTCTCCACGTTATTAGTGCATATTTCATGGTGATTTTACAGACTAGAAAAGGAGCAACGCATTTTCATATAGCTTGTACCAGATCACGAAGTCAAAAAGGGTGAAGTCCAATTTGAACCGGGCAGTCTAAGTCCAGACACATGGCATTTGGCCAGTCCTCTCCCTCCATCCAACCTGCCCTCTCAAATCCTTGTCACTCAGGCCGATGCCCCTGCTCACTGTGCCCTTCTCTTTGGGGGTTCCTTTTAGACCACAGCTAGACCAGTGGGTGCCACAATCACTGTGTCAAGTATAGAAAGGGCAGCTGAGATCACATCAAGGATTCCAGAAAGAATTGGCACAGGATCATTCGCGACGCATCTCTCCTTTCCCCCTGTTCCTGGCTTTCCTTACAGCTCTCGACTTCCTCAAAGGAGTCATCAATTCGGGGTTTGGCTTCCATTCCTATTGAGGAAGCATGAAAGTGTTTCAAAAATGCTCCTCCGACGTGCCTGTGGTTAAAACCTCTGAGCTCTTCTGAAAACTTTTGGAAGCTGGACGCGGTGGCTCACACCTGTAATCCCAGCCCTTTGGGAGGCTGAGGCAGGCGAATCACAAGTTCAGGATTTCGAGACCAGCCTGGCCAACATGGTGAAACTCTGTCTCTACTAAAAATACAAAAAAAAAGAAAAAATAGCCAGGCATGGTGTCTTATGCCTGTAATCCCAGCTACTGCGGAGGCTGAGGCAGGAGACTCCTTTGAAGCCGGGAGACAGAGGTTGCAGTGAGCCGAGACCACTCCACTGCACTCCAGCCTGGGCGACAGAGCAAGACTCTGTGCCAAAAAAATAAATAAATAAAAATTACAAAAAAAAGTGCTTGAATGGGCTTGGCAAACTTTAACCATTAGCTCACGTACCACTTTGGAAGGGCATACCTTCAGTCACTTCACCCTTTAATCCCTTTGCTCAAGACTAAAGTTCTGAGAGGAAACCTAATCGGCTGAGTTGTGTCCATGTGCGCAGTGCAGGAAAGGATGCAGCGGGAGGCGGCTCCAGGGATGTCTTTGGCTTGCATCATGAGGGAGCAGGCGCCTGGATTATCCACCCTAACAAATCTGGACAAAGGAAAACGAGGTTCTCTGCGGAAGGAGACATAGAGCCCAAGGATCTAACCAAGAGACAAATAGTCATCCTGTCTTGTCATTTTCTGTTACACATGTGTGTACCTTATCTTACGCTTACCACTTTGCTTCCTTTCTCTCCTTTAATTGCACCCTGCTGCCAAAAGTTTAAATAAAATGAAAGTATTGAGATAGCTCAGTAACTGACTTTTGGTCAGGTGCCTTTTCATATAGTGAACAGCTGCCCAAACAATTGTCTCTGTCACTGTGCAAATTTGCAAGCCTTTGCATGATCACTCCCAATCCCCCAACACAGGGCTGTGTTACAGCACAACTTAGTTCATTGTTTTGCTCTCAGCAACAGGGAGGTTCTCATCCATTACAGGTTGCAGTAGAAACAGGGGTACCATAAGCAACCACCTCTTTCCTCAATGATGTGATGAAAGCAGAAGCCAAGTAGCTCCATGTATCCACCTTAAAAATATAAAAAGTTAGGCCCGTGGGCTGCAGTTGGAGCTATGGCTGTGGCAGCTGCCGCTGGGCCTAGCCCGGGGTGTGGACCTGGGGACTCCCCAGAAGGGCCCGAGGGGGAGGTTCACGGAGCGTCGGCGGAAGGCCCACAGGATGCTAAAGCTTTATTACAGCCTCTCGGAAGGGGAGGCGGTGGGACTCCCCGCCAGGTCCGACCCCCTGGACCCCACTGATCTGAACGGGGCGCACTTGGACCCGGAAGTTTACCTAGACAAGCTGCATAGAGAGTGCCCTCTGGCCCAGCTGATGGACAGTGAGATGGACATGGTGCGGCAGATCCTGGCTCTAGACAGCGACACGCAGACCCCGGTCTATGACAACTACCACCAGTTCATCCCAGCCACAGAAATTGACAAACAGCATAAAACTGTATGAGGAATTTCAGGAGACCCAGAATTTCCCAAATAACCTTATAAAAGAAGAACAAAGTTGGAAGACTCATAAAAATATATATATACATATATATATATATAAAGTTTTGTTTTCGTTCTGTTGAGAATATTTAGTAATTTCTATTGTGATTTTTCCTTTAACTCATGAAAGGATATTTTTAATTTTCCACATGTATGCTTATGGTTAGCTATCTTCTTGCTGTTGACTTCTAATTTTATTGCATTATGGTCAGGAAAACGTGGTCTGGGTAATGTCAATAGTATAGTGGATTTTTCTGAAACTTATTTATGGCCTAATATGTGGCCAGTTCTTTTGGGTTTTTTTTGTTTGTTTGTTTGTTTGTTTGTTTTTTGGCAAATGTGCCACATGTGGTTAAAAGGAATATGGATTATTAGTTTTTTCAGGAGAGTTTTTATTTTTAAATAGATAAGGTTCTCAGTGTAATTGAAATCTAGCTTCAATTAACAACATGCTAGATCTCTCAAACCTTAGGATATTAGTCAGTGTAACACCAGACAATGCTGCTGAGACAAATAAACCCTGAACTCTTAGTGTGTTGGCACCCATAGCATAGTCTGGTGCAGGGCAGGGGATTCTCCTTGGGGGCCCTTGTCCAACAGTGATTCAGAGATTCTGGAGGTTTCCATCTTTTCATTCTGCTATCTCAGAGTTTTTCTCTTGTTGCTATATGGATAGGAAGAGAGGGAACATAGCTCACACTTGCCTTTGATAACCTTGGCCCAGAAGTGATTTCTTACATTTCTATTTGTGGAAATGCAGTCACATAGTTCCAAACTAACTGCAAGGGAGGCTGGGAAATGTAGTCTTTCTGCCTGTCCAGGAAGCAGAATGGTGTGAACACAGCATTGTCTTTGGCACACTATGCATGTGCTAAACAGTTCTTACTCTTATAGGAGGTTTGTCTGTCCTGTGTAACTTTCTCAGTTTTTGCTTAGATAGTTTCAGGCAATGTTGTTTGGTGCATTCAGCTTGATGATTATTATGTCCTCTTAGCAAAGTAGTCAAGATTCCCATCAGTTTGAACGAAAGTGTTTTACAGATAGGTCAGGAAATGTTAATACTTTAAAAGGCCCTGCTATTCCTCCACTCTACAGATAAGAACAACAGAGTCCTAGAGAGAGGAGGTCATAGGTCTCATTCATGAGTGGCAGAATTGAAACCAACATGGCAGTAACTTTGCCTTTCCCCCATCATGTTATTCTCCCTCTATCTTCACTCTGCTGATTTCTTCACTTGCTCCATACAGACCTCCCAGTGCCAAGTATATAAGTGTGTCCAGAATTGGCGGGTTCTTGGTCTCGCTGACTTCAAGAACGAAGCCACAGACCCTCATGGTGAGTGTTACAGTTCTTAAAGGTGGCGTGTCTGGAGTTTGTTCCTTCTGATGTTCGAATGTGTTTGAAGTTTCTTCCTTCTGGTGGGGTTTGTGGTCTCGCTGGCTCAGGAGTGAAGCTAAGGACCTTCGCGGTGAGTGTTACAGCTCTTAAGGTGGCACGTCTGGAGTTGTTCATTCCTCCCAGTGGGTACGTGGTCTCGCTGGCTTCAGGAGTGAAGCTGCAGACCTTCCCCGTGAGTGTTACAGCTCATAAAGGCAGTGTGGACCCAAAGAGTGAGCAGCAGCAAGATTTATTGCAACGAGGGAAAGAACAAAGTTTCCACAGTGTGGAAGGGGACCCCAACGGGTTGCCACTGCTGGCTCGGGCAGCCTGCTTTTATTCTCTTACCTGGCCCCACCCACATTCTGCTGATTGGTCCATTTTACAGAGAGCCGAGTGGTCTGTTTTGACAGGGCGCTGACTGGTGCGTTTACAATCCCTGAGCTAGACACAAAGGTTCTCCACGTTCCCACTAGATTAGCTAGATACAGAGTGTCCACACAAAGGTTCTCCAAGTCCCCATCAGAGTAGCCAGATACAGAGTGTCGATTGGTGCATTCACAAACCCTGAGCTAGACACAGGGTGCTGATTGGTGTATTCACAAACCTTGAGCTAGATACAGAGTTCCAACTGGTGTATTTACAATCCCTTAGCTAGACATAAAGGATCTCCAAGTCCCCACCAGAGTAGCTAGATACGAATGTCGATTGGTGCATTCACAAACCCTGAGCTAGACACAGGGTGCTGATTGGTGTGTTCACAAACCTTGAGCTAGATACACAGTGCCAACTGCTGTATTTACAATCCCTCAGCTAGACATAAAGGTTCTACAAGTCCCCACTAGACTCAGGAGCCCCGCTGGCTTCACCCAGTGGATCCCGCACAGGGGCCGCAGGTGGAGCTGCCTGCCAGTCCCGCGCCGTGCGCCCGCACTCCTCAGCCCTTGGGTGGTCGATGGGACTGGGAGCCTTGGAGCAGGGGGCGGCGCTTGTCCGGGAGGCTCTGGCCGCACAGGAGCCCGCGGAGCGGAGAGGCTCAGGAATGGCGGGCTGCAGTTCCCGAGCCCTGCCCCGCGGGGAGGCAGCTAAGGCCCGGCGAGAAGTCGACCACAGCAGCTGCTGGCCCAGGTGCTAAGCCCCTCTCTCCCCGGGGCCGAGAGGGCCGGCCCGCAGCTCCTAGTGCGGGGCCGCCAAGCCCACGCCCAAATGGAACTCCAGCCGGCTGGCAAGCGCCGCGCGCAGCCCCGGTTCCGGCTCGCGCCTCTCCCTCCACACCTCCCCGCAAGCTGAGGGAGCCAGCTCCAACATTGGCCAGCCCAGAAAGGGGCTCCCACGGTGCAGCCGCGGGCTGAAGAGTTCCTCAAGTGCCGCCAAAGTGGGAGCCCAGGCAGAGGAGGCGCCGAGAGAGAGCGAGGGCTGTGAGGGCTGCCAGCAGGCTGTCACCTCTCATAAGGAGTGATTAATCTGAGCTTCTCCGGAAAGTCCATTCCTGGTAGGCACTGGGAATAAGAAATCCCAGAGTATAAAATAACATCAAGTGGTAGCGCTTTTGTGAATGGCTCCCAAATTAGTTCCTTTACCTTTTTTTTTTCTTTCATGAAGCGCAGTTGCACAAAACACGCTTAGCCTGAGATGAAGCACATATTAGAGAAAGGTTCTCTCTATAGCATTATCTATTACTCTAATGAGCATGAAAAAGAGGAGAGGGGACATGCTCTCTCTAGCTATTATTACCTCCACTATAGAGTTGACATACACAAGCTCATTATTGCATTATATTTTATTCAACAAAATAACTTTAATGTTGTAGCTTAAATTGAATTCACTAAAACATCTTTATCTCCAGCATAATGTGCCTCAAGTGTCTTCTTGGTGCCTGAATTTTCTCCAGAATTATAGTGCTGAAGCTATGGAAATGGTGAAATTATATGCAATCTGCAAAACAATGTGGCTATAACATGGTAATTGGCCTTCCACATAATTAAAGGAACATTTCCTCATCAGAGCTGTTCCATCAGAGACCCTAAGGCTATCGTTGCACAAATCACCCACTTAGGAAAACCTTTATTCCCAGTAGCCTACAAAAATCTGGTTATGCAAACAGATTTGCTTATTTAGTAACATTAATGGCTCCTCATAGTTAAAAAGTCATCAAGGTGATTGACCTGTAATCTGTTTCCTCTGTGACCAAGTGTCATTTTTATTTTGACAGTTGGGAGCCTTTTGACTCTTTCACAGCTGGCATGAAGGCACAGGAAAGGAAATCTCAAAAACCAACAACCTGTGTATTCCCAGCCTATTAATCAGTAGAAAATCACTTCAACTGGATTAGGTTCTTGTACCTGGCAGAAAGGCTCTTATGGACATTGGAATTGGATTTTTATACTTGATATGACACCTCCTTGAGTCAGATCAGATTCGTGTTTGATAGACTCTCGCTGAAAAATTGCTCCACGGTCTGTGCAGTAGCTAAAGCCTTTTTGTTGTTGTTGTTTTAAAAGCAGCATTAAATGTTTTCATTAAGACCCTCCCAGCAGTTATTTTATTGTGAATATGGTCTTTAGCTCTGGTCCTGAATAACTCACACTGAGGAAACCTCTAACAAGTGTTTTATTGGAAGATGTCCGATGGATGGTTGGTTTTAATAACAAATCTCTTCCCTTTTTCTGTCCCCTGTGTTCTATTCTCCTTTCTCTACACATTATTCAGGGAGGATTCACCTATTCGCACAGTCCTTTCCTCTTTATTTCCATTCCAGAGCTCTCTGTGTAACTCCAGGCTGATGAATCCAGCTGCCCACTGGTGATCTCTACTTGGCTGTCTGTCTTGCATTGACTTCACCTTACCTTTCCTCTCCTGATTTCCTCTTCTGCCTGGGCTCACCACCATCCACCAAGCTTCCAAAACACCTGGGCCTCATCCTGCATTCCTCCCTCTTTCTCAGTCAAGTTAGTCTACTGTCTCCCCTCCATCCTCACTGCCACAGCCCTGGTCCAGCCAACCATCTTGTCTCACTTGGTGTATTGCAGCCTCCTACCTGGTCTACTCAGCTCCCACTCTCCTCCAGCCAGACTGCTCTTTTTATAGCACAAAGTGGATCATTACTTCCCTGCCTAAAAACATCTACTGTCTCCCTTTGTCTACAGGACAAACATGACAAAGAGCCTTTATGATTTGGCTCCAACTTACCTCTACATTAGTCACTTTTTACAATTACATGAACATCTCTCAGCTCCGCACCCTCTCACTTCTCAATTTTTGCACATGCTCTTCCCTCTGCTGGGAATGATCTTCCATACCTCTCCTATCGACCTGGCTAAGTCCTACCATTTTCTAGTCTTCAACTTAGAAGTCCTGTGATGGAGAAGTATTTCTGACCACCTGATATAGATTGGATGCCCACCCACCTCCTGGCTTTTTTTTTTTTTTTTTTGATGGAGTCTCACTCTGGCCATCCAGGCTGGAGTGCAGTGGCACGATCTTGGCTCACTGCAATCTCTGCCTCCCGGGTTCAAGCAATTCTCCCCCCTCAGCCTTCTGAGTATCTGAAATTACAGGTGCCTGCCACCACACCCAGCTAATTTTTTTTGTATTTTTAGTAAAGACAGGATTTCACCATGTTGGCCAGGCTGTTTTTGAACTCCTGGCCTCAAGTGATTCACCCACCTTGGCCTCCCAACGTGCTGGGATTACAGGCATGAACAACTGTAACTGGCTGATTGGCTGCCCCTTCTATGTGCCCCCATTGCCCCAGGCATACTGTCACCATAACTCTTACCATTCTGAGTTGAAAATGATTTTTTTTTTTTTTTGCTTTCTATTTCTCTCATTAAATGCAAAGCTCATTGAAAAGAGGATGGTGGTTGTTCACTGTTGTACTCCTAACCTTTGACTCGGTGTCCTGAGGTCTGCTCTAGAGCTGTGCACACATGTTCAGACACTGGAGCACATCTTGTCTAGCACCTCTTTTGAGGTGGCTTGGAGAAAAGTCAGTAGGTACTTCCCGAAGGATGAAACAGAAGCTTCACCTAAATCAGGAGTTCTTCAACTTCAGCCTGCATTGGAATCCTCTGAGAGCTTGTTAAAAATACAGTCTCCTAGAGCCCACTCTTCAAGAGTCAGTGAGCTGCTTCATCATCAAAATATATACATAATCCAGCCGGTCTTCAGCGGCAGCCTGGTCTGAGCCACTGTGGATTCCCACTGCAGAATCTCCCTGCTGGTCTCCTTGCTTCTGCTCTTACCTTCTTACCATCCATTCAGGTAGCCAGGGTGATCCTTTTTAAAAATTTTTAAAAATTTTTTTGAGATGAAGTCTCACTCTGTCGCCCAGGCTGGAGTGCAGTGGTGCTATCTCGGCTCACTGCAGCCTCTACCTCCTGGGCTCAAGCCATCCTCCCACCTCAGCCTCCTGGGTAGCTGGGACCACAGGCATACACCACCACACCCGGCTGATTTTTGTATTTTTTGTAAAGACAGGGTCTTGCTATGTTGCCCAGGCTAGTCTTGAACTTCTGTGTGCACCCACCTCAGCCTCCTGCATTTTTAGGAATCCCCTCTTGTAGGGATTTTGATGCAGAGGCCTGGGTGCCTCGTGTCTCCTCCCATCTCTCTCTGTCTTTCTGTCTCTGTCTCTGTCTCTCTCTCTCTTTCTCTTTGCCTTATAGCTGCCCTGGGGACTAGATTCTGCCTTAGAAATCCCTCTGACTCCTGTTTGCTTTTACACTGAGGCTGCTATAAGTTGCACCTTGATCTGAAGTCTTGGGCTTCTGTTCCTATTGCTTGCTTTTGTTGGAAGGGCCATGCAGCTTCTTCACAAATTGTGAAGGGACCCACGAGTTTCCAAGTCCCCATCAGCCAAACCAGATGACAAACAAGGATGCAGCCCACAGCTGGGGAGACAGATTTCATGTCCACACAGACACTCCAAGATGCTGAACTGAAATCCACCCCGAAACCTGTTTTCTCTCTAAGTTCAATGTCACCTGGGGGCTTGCAGGGCAGGGCTGGTGACCATTCACTGAGCAAAGATGCTTTGAAATGTCAACTGAGAATGGTGTGGTGGTTGACAGATGGCACATCAGAGCATAGATTAACATGGAAAGAGAAACTCACCCCTTGGGGGGAGTGTGTGAGGCTGGCAGCCACACAGAGGGCTTTTCCTGTGAGCTCTCGCATAGATGTAAAGAGCCAAGAGGTTTTGCTTTCTGAGCCTGAGTGGAACAATGTTCCTCCCTGCACGTTGCCGCTCTGCAGCAAATGTTTGTTCCTGTTGCATTGATTAAGAGTGCTTACCAGGCCGGGTGCGGTGGCTCACACCTGTAATCCCAGCAATTTGGGAGGCCGAGGGGGGGAGATCCCAAGGTCAGGAGATTGAGACCATCCTGGCTAACACGGTGAAACCCCGTCTCTACTAAAAATACAAAAAATCAGCCGGGTATGGTGGAGGGCGCCTGTAGTCCCAGCTACTTGGGAGGCTGAGGCAGGGGAACGGCATGAACCCAGGAGGCGGAGCTTGCAGTGAGCCGAAATTGCGCCACTGCACTCCAGCCTGGATGACAGAGCAAGACTCCATCTCAAAAAGAAAAAAAATAAAAGTGTTTATTGAAGGGGTTTGAAGGGAGTAGTGACAGTGTGAGTTATGGCCCTGCCAGCTGCCAGTGGAGCCAGCTGCTCTGTACAGCTTACAAGGGTATTTTGAAAAGTGGCTCAGCCAGCCAGGAGTGACTGGGTGTAAAAGTTGCTGCCACAACATCTTGTAGCCTGATTGGGGCCGTGTTTGCAGAACCCCTAAACCACTACATTTGTTCAGACTTAAAAATAAGCTTACTTTTTTTGTTTGTTTTGTTTTGTTTTATGAGACGGAGTCTTGTTCTGTCGCCCACTGCAACCTCTGCCTCCTGGGTTCAAGTGATTCTCCTGCCTCAGGCTCCCGAGTGGCTGGGACTACAGGCGTGTGCCATCATGACCTGCTAATTTTTAATAGAGACGGGGCTTCACCATGTTGGCCAGGATGGTCTGATCTCTTGACTTGGTGATCTGCCCGCCTCAGCCTCCCAAAGTGCTAGGATTACAGGCGTGAGCCACCGTGCCTGGTCAAACATAAACTTGCTTTCTTACCTCTTCTGCTGAACTCTATTTGCTGCTTTTCCCAAACGTCTTTATCCAGAAGAGCTTTTAGCAACAAAGTTACCCAATGCCCTTCCCTAGTCTCTCCTTACAACTGGCTCTCAGCGGGGAGGGGGTAGGAGGAAATCCTTGACAGAACCAATTTACATGACTGTTTGGAGGACTCTGGCTAGCCCCAGGAGGTGTTTGCATTTTTAAATTGGTTACTAGTGTCAGAATGTTCAATGAGGAAGAGCACAGCCTCTATGTTCGATGCCTTGAATTGGAATCTCAGCATTGCCACTTTGTATATAAGCAGAGGATGGATTTGGGGACCTAATGGATGTAGCATGACATGAACTTGCACCAACATTCCCCTGACCTCCAAAATGCCTATTCTGACGGGTAGACCCTAGTCTCGCCCTAGTGCCAGTTCAGAGCCTGTGTCCAGTGATCCTGCACAGGTCTCATTAGTTCCTTTTCCGCTGTTCAGTCATCCTGGTAAAAGGCTGTGTATTCCTTTGGGGGCAGGCTGGGAGAAAGATTGACAGTATAAATTTTTGGCAGTGGAGAAGAGTCCTTTCTGGAGGGGACCTGGCTTCCCATTCAGACAAGGGCCTGTGGGTCTGTGAACTGGCTTATGTCTGGGAATTGACTGGGGACTGTGACTCTGCTTTTATGATTCAGATTAGACTTCCGCTCACCTGACCTAGAACTCTTCTGCAAACACAGATCAAGTAAAAATGTGGCAGGCTTCCTATCTAATTCACTTCTAGGAATGCCACGATCAGCTGGCACCATAGGTCTCTGTGAGTCAGGCTATTCTGCTTGCAGCTTTAACTCTGCTGTCCTTTGTGGTAACTGCGTCCACCTTGCCTTTGGGGATTGAGTGCTGCAGTCACTTGGCCCTGGCCCCTGTAGTGTGCCTATGTCACTTATCCTCTTTATACCTCAGTCTCCTCTGTAAAATGGGCATCCTAATCGCACCCACCTTCAGGGCTGCTGTGAGGTATAGATGGATTAGCATATGGAAAGTAATAGAAGAGGGTCTGAAATCCCATGTGTCGTTAACAGAATTATTTCGTGACAGGGGACAGCTGGAAGAGAGAGGAAGGTGCTGAGCACACCTATGTGCTCTCCCACCAGTGTCTCCTGAGCACCTACTATGTGCTGCCCACTGTGAGAGCTGTTAGGGTTGAAATAGGGAGCACAGCAGGGTAGGGGCCGCCATCAGGAGCTTAGTGGGGAGACCATTGTGCAACATGGTTCCAGCGCTTGGGGTGGGGAAGCTCAGGGACTACAGGGGCCTAGGATCCTGGGCAGAATCATGGAAAGGACACAGCCTCCGCAGCCTCTCCTGCCTCCACTGCCTCCCTGGCCTCCTCTGCTTCCCTGGCTTCTCCTGCCTTCCCCTGTGTCCCCGGCCTCCCCAGTCTCCCCTGTCTCTCCTGCTTTTGAGGTAGGCCGGGAGCTGCTGGTGCTCACTTGGCCTGTCCTGGACTCTGGGTGTAGCACCTCGATATCCAGAAAATACCCCCGGGTTCAGCTCATCACACAGCCAAGGAAGGAGCTCCACACTGACACTAAGGGTGCATCCTGGGCTCATTCATCAGGGCATGCCTCCAAAATATTTCTCCACGTCTCCTCCCTTTGCCCATCTGCATTGTCTCTGTGCCTGAGCCCCGACTGGGGGCCTGCAAGGATCCCCTATCTCCTCTGTCCCTGCACGGCTGGGTCCCAGGCAATCTGTCAGCCCACCACACCTCTCTCCCCTTTGTCCACCACGCTCCAGCCCCACAGTCCTCCTTCTGCTTCTTTCCCAGCCTCTGGGCTTTTGCACACGCTGTTCCCTCTGCCTGAACACGCTCCACTGGGCTGAGAACAACTCTCTGAGACCTCTCTCAGCTGTTGCTTCCTTTGGAACAGCTGCTGCTGCGGTCCCTCTCCCAGCTCCAGGACCTGCTGAGCCTCCTGTCTTTTTCAATTCTCATGCACCCAGCACTTCTCCCTGGCCTCCTTTTGCCCAGTTGACAATGTCCATTCTCAATGCCTTGTCACCCAGCGCTGAGCCCCACTGGGTGAAGGCAATGCCTGTCATGTTCACCGCAATATCCCCTCCCCCATCACCACACTTGGTCCACACTGATGCTCAAAAAAGATCTGTTGGTAGGCAATGCGAAGGTGCATTCATGCCATCCTGCAGGCGGAATTCTCCACGAGTTTTGGGCAGCGTCGGTTTTCCCACCACCTCCAAATCATGCAATAAGAGCAAAGACAAGGTGGCTGTGGCCGATGTCCACCCTCTCGGGACGTCCCTTCTCTTCTCTCCTCCTTGGGCAGGGAGACCATCGGGGTGCAACCTGGCTGGGGCGGGGAGGAGGTGCAGGGCCTGGCCAGAGCGGGCCTGGCCACGGGCAAGGGACAGCGACCGCCTGGACGGGGGCAGGTGAGCGCGGCGCAGGCCCCGGCCCGCCGTGTCCGCGGTGCGCACGAGCGGCCAGCAGAGGGCGGCAGAGAGCCAGGAGCGGCCCGCGGAGGAGCCCGCGCCGGCCACGAAGCTCAGCTCCGCGCCGCGCGGACCCACCGAACCCGCGCTCAGACGCTCCAGCTCCGCCGAGAGGCCGCTCGCGCCGGGTCCTTCCTCTTCCCCAAGTGCAGGCAGAGCCCCCGGAGCCATGGCCAGCCCTTCCGGCAGCTCCGAAGCCACTGGCAAGCCCCGAGGCAGGGATGGCCGGCCCAGGAGGGAGGAGGACGACGTCCCTCCCGAGGAGAAGCGGCTGCGCCTGGGGCTGGAGGGGGGAAGCGCACAGCCCGAGGACTGCGAGGACGGGGAGGACGCCCCGCGGCCGGGCAGGGAGGAGACCGGCACCCAGACAGGTGGCGACGGCAGAGGAGTAAGTGACGCGGGCGCGGGGGTCCGGGGGTGCCGGGGGCGCGGGGTAGGGGCGGCGGGAGGCTCCGTGGCCGGCCCCGGGTTGAAGTTGGTAACTGAGCGGCAACTTCGGCGGGCGCGGAGTGACAGCTCGTGACGGCCTCCCAGACGCCAGCTGCCCCTACTCCGCTGTGTGGCTTCGACTTCCTGATTCTCCCACGACGTCCCTGGGCGGGAGACCCGCTGGACTCTGCGGCTGGCCAAAAGGGGAGGGGAGCCCCGCGTCCTGGGGGCCCCCAGCAGGGGAAGGGGCGGAGGTTGCGCTGGGCATCGTGTCTGGGGCATCTCTCTGGGACTCTGTCGGTCCCACCCGGCGTGGGGCTTGTGGTGGGGGTAGTGGGGAAGTCCCTGGTGCCAGGCTTGGCCAAGCCCTGCTCTGCTGGGCTGCGGGCTGGCGGCGCTCACCCAGCTCCTCACTTGCCCCGCATCTGCCTGTTTTTCTTCCCTTTCTGGTTGGGCAGCGACAGTTCAGAGGAGGCAGATGGCTTCCATCCCAGAAATCGCTCTCCTCTTTCCACCCCTACAGAGAGGGACAGAGAGGCAAAGTTCCTTGCATCCCCTGGGGCGCTGTCCCTGTGAGCTCCGGGTGTCCTGCACACGTGGGCCCCTGAGTCACCCGGACTGTGTGTGTGGGATTTGTCTCCGTGGCCAGCCTGGCCTTGTGGGGTTCACTTTCTGCTTTCCTACACCAGCTCTTCCTGTGTGGCTTTGCTGGCCTTCCTCTAGGGAGGCACATGGGTTTGGAGGGCAGATGAGGGCCCGCTGGAGAGCTGTACCCCTCAGTGAGGGCCGCCACCTTGATGGTTTTTGATGGATAATGGGGTTGACCTCTTTGTTCCTTCCACATGTTTTTATGTTTGACCATTTGCTCAGCTGAGCTTGTCTTAATAATTTGATTCGTGGTTAATGAGCCCCACATGGAGAGAGGGTGACCTTCATTCTGAACCCATTTAGGCAGCACGGGCAGCCCTCCTCGCTGTGGCCGGCATCAGAGCCCTACTTGTCCAGTCTTGGGGTTGCTCGCGGATGCTGTCTGGGAGGCTTGCTCACGGTGACATCCTCATCTCCCCGTGCACGTTACCGCATTCAGAGCTTGGGTCACCTGGACACTGAACTCAGGTGAATTTTCTCTGAGATCCCGGGAGAAGGAGGACAGTTCTCTGGAAGGTTTTCCAGGGCCGATCTCAGAAAGGATGAGAAGGGAGAGGTCCTGGCTGGGGACACAATTACAGTGGCAGTGTAACGCCGGGAAACTTTATTGCGTGAAGTCCCACTCACTCCCTCTACCTCCCTCTTTTACGTGGACTCTGCCAAAGACCAGGATACCAGAATGCAGCGGAGTGACCAAGTGTAGTGGGACCTTGGGAACGTGAATCTGGAGCCAGGCAGCTGGGGTTTGCATCCTGGTTCTGCCACTCCTTAGATGGCTGACATGGCACACGCCACTTACCCTCCGTGAGCCTTACTGTCTTCAGTGGCAAATGGATCTGTCAACAGGCCACATTGCCTGGGGCTGTTACTGCTGAGATTAAGGGAAGCTCGTCCATAGAAGCTCTTAGCGTTGTACCTGGCACATAGTGTATGGTGAATAAATGGGACTTAGGACTGAAACTTATGCCTTGGTGTGTTTTTGCAGTGATGTTTTGTTCTGGGGCGCATCACAAGAGACAAGGTTCTTGGCCAGGCGTGGTGGCTCAAGCCAATAATCCCAGCACTTTGAGAGGCCTAAAGGGGAGGATCGCTTGAGCTCAGGAGTTTAAGACCAGCCTGGGCAACGTGGTGAAGCCTCATATCTACCAAAAAAAAAAAAAGAAAAAAAAAAAAAAAAGCCAGGTATGGTGATGTGTGCCTATAGTCCTAACTACTTGGAAGGCTGATGTGGGAGGATTGCTAGAGCCTGGAAGGTCGGGCTGCAGTGAGCTGTGGTCATGCCACTGCACTCCAGCCTGGGTGACAAAATGAGACCCTGTTTCAAGGAAAAGACAGAGAGAGAGACAGACAGACCCACAAGAATCTTAAGCCAGAATGTCCATGTTAAAATGCTTTCTGGAGGCTAGAAGGATGTTATATTGATAAAGAAATATTTAAAAGGCAGAAACCCCACTGAATTTTCTGGTCCACAGAGGGAAATGGGAATCCCATGATGTGAAGGATGATGGAGGAACTGAACACAAACCATCCTTGTTTCCCGCATCTGAACATGGTACCCTCTTTTCACGGTGCCTCTATCTGCTCAGTCCGGCGGCCCCTCGAAAAGAGGGAATCTTGATTTTCAAACTTAAAATTTGGCCCAAAGCCCACTGCTGCCCACAATGCCCGCCAGACACATTCCTCTTCCTTTTTAGTTTCTATGGGAATACTCTCTTTGAAGAACCCATGAAGCTGTGTCAGGCTGGTGTGAGCATCAGCAGTAATTTCTTTGAGGAGGAGAGCCCATTTCTTCACTCTCAGGCCATGTCTGAGTGGATCAAGAAGAACAGAGTGCCCTTTTATGAGATTTTGTCTGTGTAGACCATTAGCTTGGCAAAAATGTCAAAACCATCCTCGTTCTTTAATGGCAGATTATTTTGGACTTTTCTCTGCAAGAAGCAGCCTGGGCGTTCAGATGCTTTTAAGGATAAAATGTTCTTTCTCATCACCAGGCCTGGTGCTCTGGATGGCTGAGGTTTTAGTGGGACTGGTTGTCCCTTGGACTGGCTCCCAGGCTGTGCTCTTGTGGTTGGGTGGCAACGGGTTGCTTTATTCGCTGGTGGCTAGAGGATGTTTTAGCACATAAATCGGTCCCCCAAGAGCCCCTAAGTGCCAAGTCCTGTTGCAGGGCATGTGTTTATGGTGGAGAGATGGGGGGGTGGAGGGTGGGGGGTGGGAGGCATTGATTTCCTGCCAATATCAGACGTTTCACAGGCTTCTTGTGTATCCACAAACACCCACCCCATTGAGAAGGCCTAGAAAACCTGGCCCTCCCCAAGCCTTTATTGACTGCTTGTGAATGATCCCAGGGTGTGTCTGACCCCCAGCTCCTCCTGGAGGGAGAGAAATGTCTCTCCTAGGTATCTGGTTATCTACCTCAACCATTTGCTGAGTCTTCCCCAAGACCAGGCACCTTGGCAGAGATTTCTGGGTTGTCAGTCGGAACCGAGCATTCAAGGGTAATAACTCATCGGAGTCCCTGAAATCCCTGATGGATGCACCAGGTAAAAGCATCCAGGGTTGAAACCAGATGAGGAAGGTTATTGTCAGCCTGGGCCTCCTGTAGAGATGCATCCACCTTGCAGGTATTTTCCCTTCTTGCTGAGGAGAAACCTGGATTTCTCAGCTTTGGCACAGTGACAACACTTGGGGTGAGACCATTAGTGGTGGTGGTGGCGGGGCCGTCCTGGGTATTGTAGGAGGGTTAGCAGCATCTCTGCTCTCCATCCTCTAGGTGCCTTCTACCCTCCCAGCTCTGGCTACCCCAGATGTCTCCAGGTGGTTTCAAATGCCATGGAGCAAGGGAGTGGTACGTGAGCAAAACCACCCCAGTTGAGAGCCATTGGTCTACGCTTGTGGAAATGTTTGAGGGTGAGAGTGTGGAGCTTGGGTCCCTGCTGTACCCTTTATGAGCAATGCGGTCTTGGAAAATTACTACTACTCCAGGGGCCTCAGTTTTCTCATCTATAAAATGGAGATAAATGAGATACACTTTCATAGGAAGGTTATATGGGATTTACTGAGCTAATAAGACAGTACATGGAAAATGCTGCGCATAACATTTATTTATTTTTATTTTTTTTAAAGATGGAATCTTACTCTGTTGCCCAGTCTGGAGTGCAGTGGCATGACCTCCGCTCACTACAACCTCCACCTCCTGGGCTCAAGTGATTCTCCTGCCTCAGCCCCCTGAGTAGGTGGGATTACAGGTGCCCAGCAGCACACCCAGCTAATTTTTGTATTTTTAGTAGAGATGGGGTTTCACCATGTTGGCCAGGTTGGTCTCAAACGCCTGACCTAAGGTGATCTGCCTGCCTCGGCCTCCCAAAGTGCTGAGATCACAGGTGTGAGCCACCACGCTGGCCTGGGCATAGCATTGTAACACAGACAAAGCACAAAATACTTGGGCAATATCTTTTTACATTTGGCTTGTCTAGACTCCATCCTCCATCCCCTCATGCACTGCTGCGGTGCAGACCAGAATATCACCCACCTGGACTGCAGAGTGGATTTGGGTGGCAACTTGGCTTTCTGCACAAGACTTGCCTGTTCCCCACCACATCCCCCTGGTTCTCAGGGTCCATGATTCCTGGAGGCAGGGATGTGGGCAGGCAGGGCAAGTGGCCCACCCAGTTCATTCCCATGCTGGGGACCTGCAGAGCTGGCTGTCTGAGTCAGGGTGTTTGGATCAACATCTGGGTTTCTGGATTTCCGTTTGAGCACAGCTGGACTACACAGGCTGAAGCTCTCTCTCCGGAGATATAGATATTTCCCTGGCGACGATATTTAAAGCTGACATGAAGACCTGTCCACCCGCTGGAACGTGGTGTGTCTGCCGTGGCGCTCTTGTAATTTGTGAGGCAGGCTCCTGAGGAATGCAGTGCGTAAGTGGGAAATGGTGGGAAGTTCTCGCATCCCCCCGGCTGAAAGTGCTGCCTGAGCAGGTTGGTGGACGGTCCTTTGAGCAGGAAGAAGACACGGAGCACATTCCTGTTAGCTACGACAGAGAGGGGCAGGGTACACACTGAACATTTCAAACCCCTGCGGAGAAGCAAGTCTTGCTGTGCTGGGAGTACTTGTGGAGTGGGGGCTGTGTTGCCCTGGGCTTTAATTATTTCAGGAACATTTAACCGCAGGGCCGGCAGGCTGGATCTTGTTATGTGTTTCTCAGTTGGAAAGACTTTGGACCATAGGGAAATGTCTTCTCAATTCTTTTAATTTCATTAAGGTGGTCATTTTTCTTCTTGTGGCCTCTGGTATGTGACACAGAACTCAAAGGGACAGGAAGGAGATGAGTTGGAGGCTGGGACAGGGGTCCCTGTCAGGGATGCTGGTGACTCACATGACGGTGTTGATGTGTGGAGTCCGGTGCCTGGTTTGGGGAATGTTCGCGGGATATGTGCCAAAGGACTGAAGGACCTATCAGGTACCGGAGGTGAATGGTCAAGTCTGATCTCAGGGCTGACAGTGTCAGGCAAGGACAGGAAGTTGACGCTGGACTCATTGGCTGAGGTTGCTTGGGAGCCAGGGGGCAATGTGTGCCAGGACAGATGGGTCTGGGGCTAGGAAGGCAGGTTTGGGCTGGAGCCTCGGGCTTGGGAGGCATCCCGGGTAGACAGTGGTTGAGGCTGTGGAAATGACCGCGATTGCCTGGGATGAGAGTGGAGACAGACAAGATGGGGGTTTTGCTCTAAGCCTGGGGAACCCACCTCCCAGGTTCAAGGGATTCTCCTGCCTCAGCCTCCCAAGTAGCTGGGAATGCAGGTGCGTGCCACCATGCCCGACTAACTTTTGTATTTTTAGTAGAGATGAGGTTTGGCCAGGCTGGTCTCAAACTCCTGACCTCAAGTGATCGGCCCACCTTGGCCTGCCAAAGTGCTGGGATTACAGGCATGAGCCACCATGCCTGACCATTTTTAAATATTAATTTTTATGAAATATTTTCAAACACATTTTACTGTACATTGGAAAAGTCAATCATGATTTGAAAACTTTATCAAAATCCAATCAAATGTCAATTAACCATTTAATTGTGGATGGGTAAGGAGACTATTTTGACCAAAACATGTTAGAAAAATTACCACTTATAGAAATAATCTGTTTTAATGTTTTAGTTGAATTAAACAATCTTTTATATTCTGTCCAGGTGCAGTGGCTGACATCTGTAATCCCAGCACTTTGGGAGGCCGAGGCTGGTGGATCAACTAAGGTCAGGAGTTCGAGACCAGCCTGGCCAACACGGCGAAACTGTCTCTACTAAAAATACAGAAATTAGCCAGGTGTGATGGCACACACCTGTAATCCCAGCTACTTGGGAGGCTGAGGCAGGAGAATCATTTGAACTTGGGAGACAGAGGTTGCAGTCAGCCGAGATCGCACCACTGCACTTCAGCCAGCCTGGGTGACAGGGCGAGACTCTCTTTCAAAAATAAATAAATAAATAAAATAGAATTCTGAATTTTATTTTTAATAATTATTTTTGTAAAGAAAATGTCTTGTTTTTTGGAGTTGTTGAATTTATTGAATTGACAAAAATTATGTACAAGAGAGTATACAACATGATGTGATTGAAGTATGTATACATTATGTAATGGCTAAATCAAGCTAAATAACATATCACCTCCCAGACTTATTTTTTTGTGGTGAGAACACTTAAAAAAATCTACTCTCTTAGTGATTTCCAAGTGTATGATATGTTGTTATTAACTATAGGTACCATGTTGTCCCATGGATCTCCTGAACTTATTCTTCCTCTCTAAAAATGACATTCTGTGTCCTTTGGCATCTGCCCATGTCCCCACCCTGGCAGCCATCATTCTACTCTGCTTCTGTGAATTCAACTTTTTTCTTCACTTTTTCTTTCTTTTTTTTGAGACAATTGCATTCTGTTGCCCAGGCTGTAGTGCAGGAGTGTGATCTTGGCTCACTGCAGCCTTGACCTCCCAAGATCAATCAATCCTCCCACCTCGGCCTCCTGAGTATCTGGGAGTACAGGCATGCACCACCACGCTCCACTAATTTTTGTATTTTTTGTAGAGATGAGGTCTTGCTGTGTTATGCAGGCTGGTCTCGAACTCCTGGGCTCAAGCAATCTGCTGGCCTCAGCCTCCCAAAGTGCTGGGATTACAGGCATGAGCCACCATGCCTGGCCGAGTTCAACTTTTTTAGATTCCACATATAGGTGAGATCAGGTGGTATTTGTCGTTCTGTGCCTGGCTTATTTCACTTAACGTAGTATCCTCCAGGCTCTTCCATGTCGTCTCAAATGGCAGGATTTCCTTCTTTTTGAAGGCCGAATAGTATTCCATTGTGTACATACACCACATTGTTGCTGGAAGTGTAATGGAGGCCAGCTGGGGGAGGAGTGGGAAAAGATTCACTTTAAGACTAGATGCTCCAGCATCCACCCAGGATGTGTGCAAGGAAGTGCAGGATGCTCCTGGTCTTGCAAACTGTGGTTTATGGGACTCCAAAGCCCCCAACCTTCCACGATGCTTTCTGTCCTGTTACCACATTTCCTTGGAGGAGAACCCAGCCTTGGTGGAGAGCCCTGCTCTGGCTTTGTCCCTCGGCATGAGATGGCAAAGGATGGTGCCGCTGGGAGACCCTCACTTCTGCAAACTGGGGGCTCTTTGCCTTCTCCATTCCTCCTTCAAGTATCTGAGCAGCTCCTGTGTGCCAGCTGCTGTTCTACGAGATGGATGGGCCCTTGGAGATCACCTGTAGCAGAGGAGGCAGGCTGTAGCCCCCAGGCCAGAACCAGCCCCTTGCCTGTTCATACAAATAAAGTTTTATTGGAACACAGCCACACCCATTTCAGTGCATATTGTCTGTGGCTGCTTTCCTGCCACTATGGAGAGTTAAATAGTTGGGACAAAGACCTATGGCTTGCAAAGCTGCACTATTTACCATCTGGCCCTCAAGAAAAAGGAAAAAAAATGCTGGTCCTTGTACCCTGACAGTCTTAGGTTAAGAGGACTTTGTACCACCCTGACGTCCCAGGGGGCCATGGGTCCAGCCACCCTTGAAATGTACACAAGTCTGGGCTAGGGTTGCAACAGGTGAGTCCCAATTTTGCAGGTCTTTGGTATCAGGGGCACAACCCGGGATTTTGAGTAGGGTTTCCTCACAACTGTGGCTGGGCACTGGGCTAGTGTGCTTTCTGATTTTTGTATGGGGAAGAGAAAGGGGGGAGGAAATGGCAACTTGTTGCCCTGTTCTAACATTTTCCTCAGATGGATCTCCAGGCAAGGGCTTGGGATCTCACCTTGCACAGCTTACAAAACCCAGTGAGGCCAGCTGTCTTGGTGCTGCCACTCTGAGGGATGGAGCCCCCAAATTACTAGGAAGGGAGATAAAAGAATGGTTTCTGTGAGCACAAGAACTGGCGTTATTGGAATTAACATTTCCCCCAAGTTTTATAACATCTAGGCATGCATATTTAAGTGTCTGCCTCAAAAGCTCTTGCTAATAACCAGATGGTGCATTTAATTTCCTTTTTTTATTCTCTGAGCAACATGCAGCTTCCTGCACAGCCCTCCTTGCGGGCAACTGCGCTGAGGTGACAGTCCTCCTGACTGCCAGCACAGATCCCCAGGGCCTCTGAGAGCCCTGTATTCTGGGGGCAGCCTTTCCCCTTCTATTCGGCCCCAGCTGGAAGGGGGCAGGTTACCCACAGCCTAGCACAGGGCTTCTGCCTTAGCTTCTCTAGGGAGTCTGGCTCACTGTGACCCTCTAGACCTCACCATCTGAGGATCAGAGCCCCGGGGCAGGAGCCAGGGCCAGGGGGCATTGGGGGGTGGTTTGAGAGTGCAGCTCCGGAGGGGGGCAGGGCAGGCCCAGGAAAAGCTGCTCAGCGGAGACTGCAAAGAGATGGCAGAGTTAGGACAAGAGGGCCGGGCATGGTGGCTAACACCTGTAATGCCAGCACTTTGGGAGGCCGAGGTGGGCGGATCACCTGAGGCCAGGACTTTGAGACCAGCCTGGCCAACATGGTGAAAACCTGTGTCTACTAAAAATACAATAATTAGCCAGACGTGGTGACACCTATAATCCCAGCTACTCGGGCAGCTGATCCACAGGAATTGCTTGAATCCAGAAGGTGGAGGTTGCAGTGAGCTGAGATTGTGCCACTGCACTCCAGCCTGGGCAACAGAGCAAGATTCCACCTCAAAAAAAAAAAAAAAAAAAGAGTCAGAACAAGAGGAAGAGGGAGGAGGAGAAAGGAGCTGTGGGGCAGCAGCCAGGACCTTAAAGGCACAGAAGAGGAAGCTTGGATTTCCAATTCCAAAGGACATGAAGACAATGTCACACACCTTTATTTAACCTGCTCCAGGTGAGGCTGGGCTTTGTGTATTTTCCTTGTTTTCCTTTTCCTTGTGTTCAGACTGTTGTAGAAACAGGTACACAGGGGCTATGTCTAGCGCCCTGTTCTGGTGGCCTTCAGGAAGCATGGAGTGCCCTGGTTTCCTTGGCTTTGTGTCTCCCTTTCCTTCTGCCACCCCTGACTGTGCACCCCACCTTGTCCCTCAGACCATTCTCCTGGAGGGGCCTGGCTAGGGCTTGTGTCCTTGCTAGTCTCTGGGGAGGAAGACTCTGTAGCTTGAAAGCCTGTCGGCTTAAGTTGCAAGGTGTAGGTGCCTGGGAGGGCACATTCATGGCCCTCTTGACTGATCCATTCATGTTTTTCTTTTTTGACTCTGTTCTACGTTGTCCCGATGGAGGGGTAAGCCCCTGCTTTCTGCCTTTCCTGCCTTGGACTCTTGCAATTGGGCCAGATGAGAGGGTCCATGTGGTCTGAGAATTCAAGCAATGCAGGCCAGGCGTGGTGGCTCACACCTGCAATCCCAGCTCTTTGGGAGGCCAAGGCGGGCAGGCCAGGAGTTCGAGACCAGCTTGGCCAAAGTAGTGAAACCCTGTCTCTACAAAAAATACAAAAGTTAGCTGGGCTTGGTGGTGCGCACCTGTAATCCCAGATATTTGTGAGGCTGAGGCAAGAGAATCACTTGAACCCAGAAGAAGCAGGTTGCAGTGAGGAGGAGGTTGTGGTGAGGAGGAGGTTGCTTTGAGGAGGAGGTTGCAGTGAGGAGGAGGTTGCAGTTTGGAGGAGGTTGCAGTGAGCCGAGATTGTGTCCCTGGACTCCAGCCTGGGCAATACAGCGAGACTATGTCTCCAAAAACAAAAAAACAAAAAAAAAAATTTATATAGAAAACAAAAAATAAAACTTCCTTTTGATTTGCTTTTGTTGATCTTGCTTCTCAGAGTTAACACTGGGAAGGGTTGGGGTATACCTCTACACACCTTTTTCTTTGATTTCTTTTTATTTTTTATTCTATGTTCTGAGATGCCTGTGCTGAGTGTGCAGGCTTGTTACATAGGTGTACATGTGCCATGGTGCTTTACTGCACCTATTCACCCATCATCTAGGTTTTAAGCCCCGCATGCATTAGGTATTTGTCCTAACACTCTGCCTCCCCTTGTCCCCCACCCTCGACGGGCCCCAGTTTGTGGTGTTCCCCTCCCTGTGTCCATGCGTTCTCATTGTTCAACTCCCACTTATGAGTGAGAACACGCAGAGTTCGGTTTTCTTTTCCTGTCCGCACCTTTTTCCTCTGTGCACACATGCACATGCATTTGCACATAAGTGTTTATTGTAATCTTTTTTAAAAAGTAAAAATGGAATAATGCTATATATATTCTTTGGAGAAGCCTGCTTTTCAGGCAGCATGTCTTTGACATTGTCTCACGTTGGAACCTGGGTGCCACCTTCTTCTCCCAGCAGTTATTCTGACGTGTGGATGCACCAGGCTTCGTTTAACCAGCCCTGCACCGATTCGTCTTTGGATGGTTTCTGCCTTTTCCCAGTCTCAGACGGTGTTCTGATGAATTTCCTCACAGACATCACTTGGTGCTCTGTGCCTGCATTTCTGTGAGATGTTCCTGGAGGTGGGCTGTCTAGGTCAGAGAGGGATCTGTGCTTAATTGGCATCCTGTGCAAAATTCCATCCAGTATTCCGGCTCCCCAAGGGCTCACATGGTGCTGTCCCCTGTAGACATCATCTTCTGCAGATGATGGCACGACCGCCTCTCTTTCTTTTACTCAAACCAGTCTGCACCCTGGTGTCCTGGGGGGGTCCAGCCCCTACCCGCTTGTCTGCCCCCACCCCACAGTCCCCCCAGCCCCTGCTAACAGGAGCTCTGGCTTCTGAGCTCTGGCAGACTGCCTCACTCTGAGAAGTTTGCTTTCTCAAACATTCCTGGCAATGTTACTGCAAATCCCGAGGCCTGTGTTTGCCTTCTTCAGGCCTCAGTTTTCTCGTAAGTAAAATGGGGTAATGTGATGCTGCTGTCTGCATCCTAGAGCTGCCATGACGGTTCAGTGAGATCACTGTTGAGAACACGTTCACAGCGCCGGCCTTGTGCGCACTCAGCACCTGTGGGGCAGGGCTGTTGCTGATACGTGGTTGACTGTCATTGTTAGACTGTGGCTTTACCGGGGGCATTGTCTTGAGTGCTGAGCCCAGAGCCACCCCTAGTACCTGCTGTGTTTATAGAGTGATTGAGTGGCAGGGTCAGAGACTGGGGCAATGGCAGCAGAAACAGAGGAAAGAAGAGGGGTTTCTAATAGGTCCTGAACCAGTGGCCCTTGAGATGAAGCCTTCTTCCAAGGTTTGGGGCTGTGCTGTGTGTTCTGGGCCCGAGACTGGAAGCTAGGCCTGGCTGCAGCCCTGGCTGAGCTGGGAAAGTGCAGGTCAGCATCCTGCTTGATTAGGACACCTCCAAGCCCAGCTTAGACGTGGATGCCAGGTGACCCCCTGTTTACTCTGAGCCCAGACAGAGGACAGAGAAGTATGCAAGGGTGGGGACCGTCATCACAGCCCTTGCCTCTGTAAGGTATATGGGTTTGTGCACGTGTGTGAGCACGGCGGTGGCTTCTCTGTGAGTTTCAAGCTCGAGATTGTGTTTACGCAGGGTTAGGCTTGCCAGGTAAAATACAGGATGTCCAATTAAACCTGAATTTCTCATTAACCTTTTTTTTTTCTTTTTTTGGTGCAAATATATCCCATGCAATATATGGGACTTGTTTACCCTAAAAAATGGTTTGTTGTTTATCTGAAATTCAAGTTTAACTGGCATCCTGTCTTTTCACTTGTTACATATGAGAGTTCCGTGTGGGGGTTGTCAGTGTGCATTTGTGAGTTCCCATGTGAAGGACCTCTCCAAGTGTCTGTAGGTGCCAGGATGGAGATGGACAGAGAGGATCCTCTTGGGCTGCTTTAGTGGCACCTAGAGGCTGTCGGGTTGGACACTTCACTTCCAGGGGCCTAGGCAGCGCTGTCCAGCACCTGCCTGCTCCTGTCTTCTCCACGGGGGCTAAATTCCCTGCCATCTCTCTCCAAATACGGTGGCAAGAGCTATTCCATCCGCCCCCATCTGGAGCTCAGCTTACCAGCCAGACAAGATGGCAAACAGTGTGCAGATGGCTGCAAAGCTTTCCCCAGCTCCTTCTGCAAGGGGCCTGTAGATGAAATGGAAACCCTCATCCTCACTGCCTCCGCCTTCCAGAAAACCCAGGCAACAGCCACCTCTGAATGCTGCTTTAGAAGCTTCTCCCTCCTGGTGATTAAACCACCCCAAACAAATAAAGCACTGCATTTCCACCATAAGCTTGTTCACATGCACGCAGCCAATTGTCTCGGTTCTGCCCGTGTGCCTGATTCATCAGGGTGAGGGGTTCTCCTCTCAGGTGCTTGCAAAGAGCTGCTTAATTTTCATCTGAAAGACTCTGTAGAAACCAGGCCTAGCTTTGGAAGAAAGCCCTTTCTCCCTCTTTAGCAAATTCTGTGTCATTCTTTTTTTTTTTCTTTCTTCCATTTTGAGACGGAGTTTCACTTCTGTTGCCCGGGCTGGAGTCCAATGGTGCAATCTCAGTTCACTGCAGTCTCTGCCTCCCAGGTTCAAGCGATTCTCCTGCCTCAGCCTCCTGAGTAGCTGGGACTACAGGCACCCACAACCACACCCGGCTAATTTTTTTATATTTTTAGTAGAGAGGGAGTTTCACCATGTTGGCCAGGCTGGTCTCGAACTCCTGACCTCAGATGATCCACCTCGTCCTCCAAAAGTGCTGGGATTACAGGTGTGAGCCACCATGCCTGGCTAGAATTCTATGTCATTCTGGATACTTATCATGACTTCAAGCATCCAGGACTCTGTCCGGGGTATTCTCAGCCTGAGGGTGTATGTGTGTCCAGCTGGCTTGGAGGTTGTCTACAGGCAGGTTGAACATGGCCTCTGAGTCCATGGCAGCCTCACATGGGAAATACCACCAAGGAGCCTCATCCTGTGCTTTTAAGAGATAGTTTCTATTTAGTCATTACTGAATCTGTTACAGAGAGGGTCTCAATTTCTTGCAAGTCCTGTATGATGTGGGTGCTGTGATTATCCACATATTCACTTGCTCTCTCTGGCCTCTTTCAGGCTCTTGCACATCTTTTGCTCTTTTCCTGCCACAGGGCCTTTGCACATCCTGCTCTTTCTGCCTGGAAAGATTTTCCCTCTCTCTGCCTCTTCACCTGGTCACAGTCTCATCTGACAGTGGAGTCACTACATCCTCAGGGACGCCTGGCCACACTGATTCAGTCACAGCAACCCCGTTATCTGCTTTCATGACACCAGGTGCCTCTCTGTGGTAGACACTAGCTCAGCTACAGCTTCCTATTTCTGTGCGTGTCATCCTTCCCCTTCAAGACGGTAGTCACCATGAGGGCCAGGGCCATGCCTGTTCCTGATTGTCATTTGTGTCTCTGGTGTTTAGTATATGCTCACCTAGAATTTGATTAATGGATGACGTCATACCCACTTTACAGATGAGAAAGTTGAGGCTCAGGAACATTATGTAACTTGCTCGGTATTAGATAGTGATGGTTTGAAGCCATCTGGCTCCTCCCTGGGTGCACACTCTTAACCACTTCACTATGGTTCTTCTCTCATGGTAGTCCTCCAACGGCAGGAGTGACAGACAACTTTAGGACAGGTGTAACCAGAATCACAGGGGTTATCCTGAAGGTGGTGTCAGGAACAGACTTGCTTATGGGCCTTCTTACTGTATTGCATAAAATACCCAGTTTTTCTGACTCGCCTTTACTAAAGACCTTAGCAGTATGTGAAGCACAGTTGTCAGTAGGAAAGGGTGGATGTTTATCCTTTTTTTAAAAAGGAGTCTATATCATATTTATCTTGTGGTCTGCCATGCCGCCCTGATCTTCAGGTTCAGTTATGTAAAATTAACACTTCTTGTCTGGACTGCCTCTCTCTTACCTGTTCAGTTTCTTTCCTGTGTTCGAGATTGCTTAGAAATTTTCCCCATTACTACAGCCTGCTTCCCACCTGCATCCCCCACCCAGCTTGTTCTGGATTTTGTCAACAACAGTTCCAGCGTTTAGTGAGGGCTGGATTGAAGGATAGTCTTGGAAAAGGCCGTGTGATGAAAGGTGAAGATACCCAATGGGCAGGTGGTCATCAGGGTTAATTCAAAGGCTGGAAGAAGGGCTGACCTGGAGGACTGGAAATGTCTTTGAGCCGAAGGTCATGTGCAGGTGGAAGGAAGAGGGTGAACGTTTTGGGGTGAACTGCAAGTATTTGATAAGATCCCTGTCCCCATGGTTGGGGAAATCTTGATAAGCATCCTCAATGTGATAGAGGGATTAAGGAACCCTTGGCTCTACCTGCCCAGCATGGCAGTAACATGACAGAGCCAAGTTATTGATTATTGGTTGCCCAGCTGTCATCACTCAACATCTTCTGTTAGTTATAGCTGTAACTTGCATTAGTTATCAATGCCAGTTTTGACTTTCCTAGTCAATAAAGTGTTCTGAGAGTGGCGACTAAGGCTGAGCACTACCCATAATCATGAGTATTACAGAGATAAGCCCCCTTGCCCACCCACCTGCAGGTGAGGACACACCGTAGGGAAATCACTCAATTCTTTGGAGGACCCCGAATAAATGCTCAAGTCCATCTGTTCATCTGTCTGTCCATCCGTCCACCCTTCCGTCCATCCATCCATCTATCCATCCATCCATCCATCCATCCAGACATGCATACATCCATCCACCCACCTACCCATCTATCCACCCACCCACCCATCTATCCATCCAACCCACTCTCTTATGCACCAGCTATCATCCACCTACCCACCCACCAACCCATCTATCCATCCACTCACCCATGCATCTATCCACCCATTTACTCATTTACCCATCTATCCACCCACCCGTCCATCCATTTATCTATCCCTCCACCCATTCACCCACTCATCCATTTCTCCACCTACTCAGCCATCCCTTCACCTACTCAACCATCCATTCATTCATCCATCTGCCCACCCACCCATCTTTCCATCCACCCATCTATCCACCCATCCACCTGTGTATCCATCCATCTGCTTGTCCTTCTGTTCATTTATTCCACAAAGACTCATTAACCACCTACTAGATTCTGGGGAGGTATCTGCTTTAGTAATTGAGAACATGGTGTCTGGAATCTGATTCCCTGGGCTCAAACTGAGCTGCCTCCTAGCTAGCTGCTTGGGTAAGTTATACAAACTGTGCTTTGATTTTCTTATCTGAAAATTGGCTACTAATAGCTTCTACTCTTGCAGATATAGTGAGGATTAAATAAGATGTCACATTAAAAGTGCATCATCGACATTCAATAGAGATTAGGTTTTACCATTCATTATTATTCTTGGCAGATGCTGCAGATAATGTGGAGAGCATACAAAAGACACATGTTTGAACAAGTAGTGACATACGGGTGCTAAGTTCTGCAGTAGGGGAAGCACAGAGAGCCATGGAGAGGGCCTGGCCCAATCCTGGAGCCTCAGAAATAAGTTCCGCATTGAATTGCTGTTTTAGCTGAGACTTGTGGGATGGGTAGTAGTTGGAGATCCCAGACAGGATGTGACCGAGTTAGCCAGGGAAAAATTGGGTCCCGGCACCCATGGCAGAGTTGAGTGATCCAGTCCTTCTGTCTCCTCTGGCTGGAAGTCCACCAGATCTGGGAATGTCAAGTTGAGGGAGGGGACTGACAATGATCATGACCTTCACCTGTCCTCACATGTCCTCTGTGTATCTGCAAAGCCTCTGCCTCAGTCTCCTCTTCTGGAAAGTGGGATTGGAAACCACATCTACTTTTCCTCCAGGACTCCTAGGAAAACAAGATTAGATGGCAGGTGAGAGCTCTTTGAAAATGAAAACATTCTACTATTTGAATGCAAAGTATTCTTCTTTGCCTGTGACTTTCCCTAATCTGTGAACTCATACTGGACCTCGAAGCTGTCTATTAAAATAAAATAGCAAAGTGGCTGGGCATGGTGGCTCATGCCTGTAGTCCTAGCACTTTGAGTGGCTGAAGGGGGTGGATCACTTGAGGCCAGGTGTTCGATAGCAGCCTGGCCAATATGCGAAACCACATCTCTACTAAAAATACAAAAATTAGCTAGGTGTGGTGGCGTCTGCCTGTAGTCCCAGCTACTCGGGAGGCTGAGGCACAAGAATCATTTGAGCTGAGGAGGCAGAGGTTGCATTGAGCCAAGATGGCACCACTGCACTCCAGCCTGGGCGACAGATCGAGGCTCTGTCTGAAAATAGACAAAAAAAAAAAAAAAAAAACCAAAGTTAACACTTCCCCCATCTGTCCTCTAGGGGAGGCAATTCGTCAAAGATTGTTGTTGGATTTTACACCCAGGGAAATCTAAGGAAGGTGTGGAAACCAGACTAGGACTCCAGATTCTGGTCTCCCTGTTTACAGGGTCTTAAATGGGGGAGTCACTTTGGGTTCTTTCCACAAGATTGCTTTGTAAAAAAAACAAGAAACAAACAAACAGAAAACTCAAAAAAACAGCCCTGACCTAAATATTCACAAGGGACCTTAGGCAATATCTGCAAACAAAAGTGAGTGATGAGTGGAATCTGTCATCTTTACAACTAAGACAGCTCCAGAGTTGAAGCAGGTGGAAATATCTCTAGAGACAGAGATTTGGGCAGGTTTTGCCAGTTACAAATTATGAGAACTTGGGCAGGTTTACCTCTCTGAGCTTCTGTGACCTTGTGAAATTGGATGCATTGCACTAAACGTGCAGGAGGAATCCCAGCATCCTCCTGTGCACAAGGCTGGTTTCTTCCCATCCTTTTCCTTGTTCTGCCTCTCTCTTCCTCTTCAAGAGATGAATACATTTGGACCCAGTAGGGGCCTATGTTTGCAAAAGTTCCCTGGTGATTCTCATGCAGCCAGCCTGGCTCTGGCACTGAGTTCTTGGACACTTTTGGAGGCACATTTACTAGTGAGGAAGGTCACTGTGTGTTAAAGGCGTGACTCATCTTCTTTCCTCTCTTCCATGAAGCAGGTGCATGGGTCGACTGAGCTGGGAGAGTCCACAGTGTCAGAACCCCCACACTTCCCTCCCTCCTTATTCCTTGTGTGCTGTACTTTGTCTTGATTTCCTGGACTCTGCACCGAGCCCAGGAGATGGTAAGATCTCAAAAAAATCATTTTTTGGGGAAATGGGATCAAGAGGGTTTTTGTTTGCTTGTTTGTTTGTTTGAGACAGGGTCTGTCACCCAGGCTGGAGTGCAGTGGCATGACCTTGGCTCACTGCAGCCTTGACCTTCTGGGCTCAGGTGATCCTCCCACCTCAGCCTCCTGAGTAGCTGGGACTGCAGGTGCACACCACCATGCCTGACTAATTTGTCTATTTTTTGTGGAGATGAGGTTTCACCATGTTGCCTCGGCTGGCCTCAAACTCCTGGGCTCAAGCAGTCCTCCATCCACCTCGGCCTTCCAAAGTGCTGGGATTACAGGCATGAGACGCTGTGCCTGGCCAAGGTTTTTTTTTTATTATTATTATGAAAAATTTTTAATACACATAAAAATAGACAGACCGGTTTAATGAGCTATCATATACCCATCACATATGTTTAAAAACTATTAACATTTGCAATATTTACTCCATTTGTTTTTCTGAAGTATTTAAAAAATAGTTTACAGTAGTTATGTCATTGCATCATGATATTCACCCCTACGTAATTTACTTTCCCTCTAAAAACGTGATGGCATTTTTTATATGGCCATTGTCATACCTAATCAAATTACCAGTAATTCCTTAATATCCTCTAAGATCAAGTTTACATTCAGATGTCTTGTCCTCACAATGTCAATTGTGATTATTTTTTCTTTGAGCAAAGATAATAAGATCTCAAGATTTAATGACATATTAATCCATATTAGCCCTGATGTCTAAGCTCTGTGGTCCATTGTGGCTTTACTTGAAAGTCTCAGGCTAGGCGTGGTGGCTCCCACCTGTAATCCCAGCACTTTGGGAGGCCAAGGTAGGCGGATCGTGAGGTCAAGAGTTCAAGACCATCCTGACCAACATGGTGAAACCCTGTCTCTTTCAAAAATACAAAAATTAGCCAGGTGTGGTGGCAGGCACCTATAGTCCCAGCTACTCGGGAGGCTGAGGCAGGAGAATCGCTTGAACCTGGGAAGTGGAAGTTACAGTGAGCTGAGATTGCACCACTGCACACCAGCCTGGGTGGCAAGAATGAGACTCTGGGAAAAAAAAAACGTCTCTCACTGTGGTCTCATAATAAAACGACACTCCATTTCCCATCTGGCCCCTGCTCCTTAATGTGAGCCCCCTCCTGTGGGGAGGAGGGGTGACCTTAAGCGCAGGTTCAAGCATTCCCAGGGCTGGTTCTGATCCTGAAAAAGCCCATCGTCATGAATGAATGCTTCCCTTGCAGGTTATACTAAGTATTGTAAATAGTGCACGTGGAACGTCCTCATGATGCCTGGGATGGTAGTGAATATTTATAGGTTTATTTAGTGCCTTTTTTTTTTAGTGTTTTCCATAGTTCCATGTTTCTACAACCCTTAGGAACATCAGAATCATGTGTGTGGGTGCTTATTAAACCAATTCCTGGAACTCACTCCCAGTGACTCCCATTCTGATGATTAGGGGCTCAGCTAGGACCTATGTTTGCAAAAGCTCCCAGCTGAGCTCATACAGCTAGCCTGGCTCTGGCTCTGGCTCTGGCTCTGGCTCTGGGAGCTGGGCTGGGAATTAGTCTTTGGTGCTAATCTGCTGAAACTTCAAGTTGGCCTCTTTGACTCTGTCTTGCATTGTCATCACTTGTATTCAGGTGTGTTCTTTCCCTGGACTGTAAACTCTTTGATGTCTGGGTCCTCTCAGCTCATGAGTTGAGCTTTCAGTGGGTGCTCAGTGGAACAGGTGCTGAATGGAGTCAGGCTCTAGGGAGGCCAGCGTGTGTTGGTAAGTGAGAGACAAAAATCATTTTAAAAAGAATCTTTTTGCCCTTCAGTTATGTTTACCATGAGTTAACGCGGTTTACTCTAGTGGAAGCCAGTGCAGCTTAAGTGGAGGTGTTGCCCTGAAATTGAGCCAGGTTATGGATCAGCAGAGCTGCCAAAAGCATTTTGGGAGACATGTTTCTGTGTCACCCTCAGTTGATTGAACTCAAGTTTTCACTCCCGTTTAACACCACGTGGGGGCCATTCTGACTTCTGCGGAGTGGGTATGATCAGATCTTCTGTAAAAGTGTAAGTGAGGATGCTGGGCATGGTGGCTCACGCCTGTAATCTTAGCATTCGGAAGGCTGAGGTGGTCAGATTACTTGAGGCCAGGAGTTTGAGACAAGCCTGGCCAACGTGGTGAAACGCTGTACTAAAAATACAAAAATTAGCCAGGCATGATGGCGCATGCCTATAATCCCAGCTACTCGGGAGGCTGAGGCAGGGGAATCACTTGAACCTGGGAGGTGTAGGTTGCAGTGAGCTGAGGTTGCACCACTGCAGTGCACTCCATCCTGGGTGACAGAGCGAGACTCCATCTCAAAAAAAAAAAAAAAAAAAAAGTGTATGTGAGGAAACTGGGATTGAGCTTGGGGATGTTGGGGGATGGAGGTACTTCATCTACTGAACAAAATCCAGGGGATACCAATGCTGGAGGAAGAAGCATCATCCTCAGTTTCTGCTAACTCAACCACGCATGAGATGGGGACTTGGCATCCGAGAAGAGCCTCTTTTTAGGTCTTCAGTCTTGATCAAACCATTTCTGAATTCCTCATACACATATAATCAGGTGCTATGAGTGGTACTGATTGGATAATCTTTCTGTCATTTCCAGTGCTAGGAAGGAAAATACATGTACGGCCAACTTCCTTGAGGGTTCTTTCTTTTGCATCAGGGTGTCTCCAACTCCTGCCCTTAAAACCCCTGTAAGAAAATCATCCAGGCGGCTTGCTCGCTCTGCTTGCAGACCCTTTAGAATCAGAGTCAGAATCCCTGGGGCTGGAGCCACAAAATTAAATGACATTTCAACAAGTCTGTCATCACATAAGAGAGAATAGGTGAGTATTTGGATACCTATAATACAAAGTAGATTCAAAAAGAATGACTTATTTTAAATGTTGTGTTTTTAAAAATTTAATACAGAAAAGGCTGGGCACGGTGGCTCATGCCTGTAATCCTAGCACTTTGGGAGGCCAAAGCAGGTGGATCATTTGAGGTCAGGAGTTCAAGACCAGCCTGGCCAACAAGGTGAAACCCCATATCTACTAAAAATACAAAAATTAGCCAGGCGGTAGTGGTGCGTGCCTGTAATCCCAGCTACGGGGGAGGCTGAGGCAGGAGAATCGCTTAAGCCTGGGAGGCGGTGGTTTGGTGAGCTGAGATCGTACCACTGCACTCCAATGAGGGTGATGATTGTTTAACCACCACCAAAATGGGTTCTGAGTCCAAATATTAATATGAAGGACATTGGTGACATTGTCTCAAAAAAATTAATGGATACTGAAAAGTACAAAAAGGGAGAGAAGTCACGTCAAATCTCATGACCTCAAGAAATAAACCTCCTTAATATTAAGTGAACAGTGATCACACAAAATGAGATTTTAAAAACAAGAAGTAGCAAATTGAATGCTGTTTAAATTTATCAGAAGAAAAAGAAATGGAAGTGGAACTGAAGGAACTGGTCAACTCAAATAAATGTAGTTTTTTTCTTACCAAAAATCAGTTTCTAGAACATCTAAGAAATCAAAGATGATGAAAAACATTAAGATGATTTATATATATGTAGAAGTCTTTACAGTTGGTTGACCATCTCATGAAAAATTCGTACAGTCACTGCAAATAAAGGCATTGCAAAATCTTTACTCCTTTTGCTTTTTGACAGCACCGACGTTGGCCTTTGCAGCCTCTTGACTTCATTCTGCCCTTGCATTCCTTTTGCTGTTTTCTTGAGGTCGTCGTCTTCTCATGCCAGCCGTGTCTTGCAAGTCTATGTTTCAGTTCATTTTTCTTTGCATAATTCAAAGAACCCGATAGCATGCCAAAGCCCATTGTTTAACCACCACCAAAGTGGGTTCTGAGTCCAACTATTAATATGAAGATGACATCCATTGTGGTCTTCTACATGTTGTTGCCTTCCTGGGGTGAAGGTCTTTGGTGATCATTTGTTTCCTCTGGAGCGGTCGATTTGTCATGAACTTCCTGGTCCAGGTAGTTCCTGTGTCGTTCATCATGGTGGTTGATCCTCAGGTAGTTAGGGAGGAAAACAAACAAGAAGTTATATATTTAAAACCAAGTTTCAATTTTAGACCTGATTAATTGACTTAATAAAGGGCATTACCACTTCTACTTCCTACAGTCTCTCCCTTTACCCCTGGAAATTAGTTATTTTTAGGTTGTTTTATGTTGTTAAGGTTGACCACCATTTCTTTCTGTTCTGCAATCATAGTCCTATTTTTAAATGGATTCACCTCTCATCACTAGCCTTTTGTCATGGTCATTCAATTCACAAGTTGCTTATTTTTTTAATTTCTTGGCTGACTAAATTTTATTATGAAGGCTTTTTTTTTTTTTGAGCTCAGAAATACTGTATTCTGTAAGTTCTTGAACATGTGATAGTGTCTTTTGCCTATTTTGATTGGGCAATAATTTAGCTGGCTATAAAATTCTTGGATTATACTCTATTTCCCTTAGAAATTATAGGCACCCATCCACTGACATTTCATTGTGCTTTCTTTTTTTTTTTTTTTTTGAGATGGAGTCTTGCTCTGTCACCCAGGCTTGACTGCAGTGGTGTGATCTCGGCTCACTGTAAGCACTGCCTCCCGGGTTCACGCCATTCTCCTGCCTCAGCCTCCTGAGTAGCTGGGACTACAGGTGCCCATCTCCATGCCTGGCTAACTTTTTTGTATTTTTAGTAGAGACGGGGTTTCACCGTGTTAGCCAGGATGGTCTCAATCTCCTGACCTCGTGATCCACCGGCCTCGGCCTCCCAAAGTGCTGGGATTACAGGTGTGAGCCACTGTATGAGCCCAGCCTCATTGTGCTTTGTACTAACCCCCTTTCCCTGGCCTCTTCCAGCTTGTCTTCTTCTCTCCCAGTAGTTTCTTCATGAAGAGGCCATATGCTATATTCCATGAGATATTTCACACTCAAAGAAGACTTCTTTTATACTCTTTTGGTAATTTGTCTGGGAATCACTGTCTTGATTTATAAGGGAGTTTGTAATAAATACAGTAAAAGAGAAATACACAACATATTTTGAGACATCAGAGAAGGGAGAGACCAATTCTATTAATATTTGGGGTTAGCAGGGAAGGCTTAGTTAAGAGGCGACATTTGAACTAAGTCTTGTAATAAGGGAAGGATTTGGACATGCAGTAATGGGGGGAGAGTAGAAGCGAGACATGATGGTTAATGTTATGTATCAATTTGGCTGGGTTGTGGGGTGCCCAGATATTTGACTACACATTATTCTGGGTGTGTCTCTGAGGTATTCTGGATGAGGATAACACTTAATTTGTAGACTGAATAAAGCAGATTGTCCTCCCCAATGTGGGTGAGCCTCATCCAATCCACTGAAGGCCTGAACAAAACCAAAAGTTAGAGTCACAGAGAATTTGCTCTTTTTACCTGATTATATTTGAGCTGGGACATCAATCTTCTCCTGACTTTAGATGTGGACTCGAGTTGGAACTGTATCATTGGCTGTCCTGGGTCTCCAGCTTGCTGGCTGCAGACTCCAGGACTCCTTAGCCTCCATAACCATGTGAGCCATCCTTCACAACAAACCAATCTGTCTCTCTCTATGTGTATAGCTCTACCTCCATCTCTCTGCTCTTTCTCTGTAGAACCTAGAGTAATATACAAGGTTATATTAGAGAAGAGGATGGCCCAAGGAAAAGCATGGAGGCAGAAAAGTGCAAAGAGGGTTTGGGAAGACTGGGGTCCTGATGGGGAGTTTGGATTTCACTGTGTGTAGCATGGAGAATCCTTGAAAATATTCAAGAGGTGAAAATTGTATTTGTGGAAGAACACCAGGAGTATGTGAAAAGAAAAAGACTGACACCATTTTAACTCCACTGAAGGGGGCATCAAAGGGATGCACAGGGGACGTGGGTTGGAGGGTAGTTGAGGCCATATCTGGATGATCTTTACTTCTAGGCTGAGTCTGAAGTTATCTTTCTGGGGAGTGGGAGATTACAAATCTTTGAGCTCCACTGAAGAGATGGTTTTACTAACAATGTCAGGGCGATGGTGGTGGTGGTGGTGGTGGTGGTGGGAAACTGGTGGCATGAATTCTAATTGGGCTTCTGTTATTCTAGCCGAGAAAGTTGGGGAATGGACTTTCGGTAGAATAATACAGATCTGGGTATCAACTGCATGGAGGAGGTAGTTATGAGTGATGAGATGGCTCAGGGACAAAGTCTGGTAGAAGGAGAAAAGATACTAGGCTGGTACAAAAATAATTGCTATATTTGCCTTTACTTTTAATGGCAAAATCCACAATTACTTTTGCACCAACCTAATACGACGCAAACTTCGGAGCCATCTGCATCACAGGGATTGATGAAGATCAACAAAGTTTGGGAACACAGGAAGGGAGCGGGGAGGGTAATGACTTGAGGGCATAGCAGGGATAATCAAGGCTTTTCTTGTTAGCATGTGGAGACTTAAGCATGATTATATGTTAAACGCCTGGCACATACATGGTGCAAAATATGAGTGAAATGAGGAGTGAAGGTGGTGAGTCATGGGAGTTCCAAGGGAACGGGTGATAAAGGGAGGTCTCAAATGAGGCGCAAGTGGAGAAGGTAGCTTTGGAAAGGAGAAGGATGCTACTCCTTATGAGATGGGAAAGGCGGAGGAAGAGGGTCAAGATACAGTGATCTAGGGGTGAGATGGAAGTGAGTTGAGAGAACTCAACTCTGAGTGGGCTCTGAAACCCCTAGGGATGGGTTTGGGGGGCTTTGAGATACGGAAGAGGTTTAAAGTCAATTGTTCTAGCAAGTATGGTTTGGAATTTATTTGTGATGCTTAAAAATATTGCTGAACAGAAGTGAAGTCTACTCTAGAGTTGGATGGTGAGATTATTTAGTGGAACTACCAGATCCATGTTGTGATTCTTTCCAGTATCATTCAGCAGCCCTTGGGCAGTTGCAAGGCAAGTCATCAATGGGGTATGGAAATTTTCCAGGTGGGTGTGGCAGAAGGCAGGGAAGAACGAGTTTAGGAGAACATTACAAGAAGAAGGTGACTGTAAGGTCCAGGCTGAGCAGGAAGGTAAAGCAAGAAGGAAACATGAGGTTGTGAAGAGAAGTTTAGAGGGATGAGGAGGCAGGAGAGGGGAACAGTTGCAGGATGTAGCTAGAGTGGTGATGTTAGATCTTGGGGCCAGAGAGCTTTACAGTGATGATGAAGATCAAGGGGCGTTAGAATCAAGCTATAGAGAGCCACCGTTTGATGTTGGGATGTGAGGATGCTGCAGGTGGATGTCTGTGCATTAATGGTGAGAACGTGGCCACCCTGGCCCTGCTAAGGAGAATGTGCTCTGTTCTTGGGGCCATTTTCATCACCTGATTAGAGCAGTGGTCCCCAAATTGTGTTCTTTGGACAGTCTGTATAAAATCTTCATGGGTCAAGGATAAAATAGAAAAACAGAGACAATGTCACAGAAATGTGCCCATTGATGAAAGACCACCAGCTGTCCTTTTTGGAGGATTGTTCTTTGTTCTAAAAATGTACATATTCTATTCTATTAAAACATTTTTGTATTTGCATTTTTTCTCCTTTATGAAATGCCATGGGGTAGAAATTTGTAATATATCCAATTCTCCTGTCTTCATGCATTGCCCTGTGGTGGGGGAGGGGATGTGGCTAGTACTGGCCAGTAGGCTGGGGCAGAGGTGCAGTGTGAGACTTCTAGCCTGGAGCATTTAATTCTTAGTACAGGGCTCTCTAGCATTCTTCTCCCTCTGTTCCCTGCTTGGTGATACTCGAGGTAATGCAACCCCCATTAGCCTTAGTCTTAGGGCAAGTTTGATGGAAAACAGCGACCCCACACCTTCCTGCAGATGTAGCATGAGTGAGAAAAACAACTTCTGATGTTCGAAGTTACCAAGATTTAGGAGTTGTTTGTTATTGCAGCAAAACCTCACCTATTCTGACCAATCATGGTGGAATTTCTGTGTGTGTGTGTGTGTGTGTGTGTGTGTGTGTGTTAAACTGGTAGTTTAAAAAAGTTCCTTCTTACCAAAAAGAAAAAAAAATAGCAACCTTATGTTGGTTCTCAAATTAAAAAAATATTTTTACTTGTTTATAAAATAGAAAAATCTGAGATTCTGTAGCTTAGAGAACTACAGTGTGGGATGTCTGTAAAGACCAGGTTATTTTATCAGCTCCTAACACCCGTTAATAGAAGCTTAGCCAAGACTTGGACTATTTCAGTCTTTCCCATTCCACATTCCATGGACTCTTAAGGAGACATTGATAAAACGGTGCAGCCATGAACCACCCTAACTCAATCCTAGTGGCAGAATCCCCCTTTTACTGCAGAATGAGCTTCTTGCTACAGTGATACTTGAACCCCTTAGATATATTCGGTACTAATTACATTAAAACACGACCAATGCTTTTGCTTTGTTGTCCCCCAAATTAAACACCTTAATCCTGAGAACCCAGAGAATTGGATTTAGTGTGGCTGATTCCAAACTGTCAGTAAGAACATAATTAGGTTATATTTTTCTCCAGTTCAAATAAAAGAAAATTGACACTAAAACGCTGATCAATACGTGTAGCTCAGGAGGTAGAGCCTGCTTTGAGATGCAGAAGTGTTTGTTTTTTTAGGTCTATATTCTTGAGTAAAGAAAAAATCCATCTCTCTTTCCTAGAGGGGAAGACTTTCAGAGCTGGGCTTGGCAACAGCCTGACTATCAGAGGCTGAAGTAAACAAATAGGTACCTCCCTGGAGTGAGTGGTGCATTTCTCCTGTTCGGGGGACTGTGCTTTTATGGTGGAGTTTGCTTTCTGTCTTGGTCTCCGGATGTGTGTATCTGTGGGTGGATTTCTGCACGTAAATGGCAGTGTATACCTGTGTGGGTGTGTACAAAATTCCCATGTGAATCTCAGCTTTGTGGGGATCTCCGGGTCTTGAGCCCAGCAGATGCCATTTGAAGAAAAATCACTTGAAAATGAGACAGAAAGAATGGAAACAAAATCCTAGCTCTAAAGGCACCAGGCTGATTTAAAAAAAAACACTCTGTATCTTCTTTTTGGACTCTACCTGCCTCCAAATGACATTTCTGTTTCCTATGAGATGATTAGAATGAAAGAGATCCTGAGCAAGAAAGAGCAGATATTGTGTGATTCTGTGTGTGTCAGGGTTTCAGCTGTGACACTGCTGACATTTCGGCTCAGCAATTTCTCTGTTGTATGTGTGGGGGTTCCCTGTGCATTTTAGGATGTTGAGCGGCATCCCTGGATCCCTGGACTCACTGGATGGAGTAACACAACTCCCCCCAAGTACAGACAACCCCCAGTGTCTCCAGATATTGCCTAATGTCCCCAGGGGGCAAAATAGCCCCATCTGAGAACTGCTGCTTTCATAAAGTACAATGTCAGGTGAAATAGGTGGAGGCTGTTTGTAGTCAGGGGTTAGTAGAGATGGAAGAGACCCCAGGAATATCCTGGAAGGGGCTGTAATATTTTGTTTCTTGAATTGGGTGTCGGTAATATGGAGATGTTCCGTTTTTTTTTTTGTTTTGTTTTGTTTTTTTTTTGAGGCAGGATCTTGCTCTGTCACCCAGGCTGGAGCACAGTGGCACCGTCATGGCTCACTGCAGCCTCTGCCTCCTGGGCTCAAGCAGTCCTCCCACCTCAGCCCTCCCAAGTAGCTGGAACTACAGGCATGTGCCACCACTGTTGCCTAATTTTTGTATTTATTTATTTTTTTGTAGAGAGGGGGGTCTCTCTATGTTGCCCAGCCTGGTCTCGAGCTCCAGGGCTCAAGCAATCTGCTCACCTCGGCCTCCCAAAGTGCAGGGATGACAGGCATGAGCCACTGTGCCTGGCCAGTATGTTCAGTTTGTAAGAAAAGTACTGTGCTGACCTCTTCTTTGTGCACATTTCTTTAAGTAATAGTTCAATAAATCATTTAGAATAATTGGTCATAATAGGAGTGATTTGTACAGTGATTGGCATGAAAGCTGATCACCTTAATTTGAACTACTCTGAAATGAGCACCAGGGGCCACCAAGAGTAGCCCTTCAAGGCATCATAGCCAAGGAGAAGAGTGTGTTGTGTACATCTCTGCATAAAGGATTTGCTGGTTACATGGAAGGATGAAGCCTCCTTCTGAGGACAGAGGCAGCAAGGCAAGTGGAAGCCCAAAGCATTCAGCTTTCTATATGGACTTTGCTAAAATCTTGTGGATGACTCATGCTCTTAACATACACCCATGTACATATTGTCCATATAAACAATAATTCTGTAACAGGGTCCACACATACGGGTTTTTTTTTCTTTTGAGACAGTCTTGCTTTATTGCCCAGGCTAGAGTACAGTGGCATAATCTTGACTCACTGCAACCTCCACCTCCTGGGTTCAAGCAATGCTTGTGCCTCAGCCCCCCGAGTAGCTGGGACTACAGGTGCATATCAACATGCCTGGCTAATTTTTGTATTTTTAGTAGAGACAGGGTTTTATCACGTTGGCCAGGCTGGTCTCAAACTCCTGGCCTCAAGTGATCTGCCCACCTCAGCCTCCTAAAGTGTTGGGATTGCAGGTGTGAGCCACTGCGCTTGGGCCCACACGTAAGGTTTGAGTTCAGATAGAGAAACTCTGGCAGGACTGAGGAATTTGGCCACAGTCTCTGGGAAATATGCACAATTTCTGGAATCTTCTCTACTTCCAGAGTTCCCACTTTCTATCTGTTTCCTATTTATTCACCAAACTTGTATGGAACCACAGTGCGTCTAGAACTTGCCAGGTGTGGAGGATAAAAAGATGACTGAGGTTGGACAGGGTGACTCATTCCTGTAATCCCAGCACTTTGGGAGGCCAAGACAGTTGGATCACTTGAGGTCAGGAGTTTGAGCACAGCCTGGCCAACATGATGAAACATCTGTACTAAAAATTCAAAAATCAGCCGGGCATGGTGGCACGCACATGTAGTCCCAGCTACTTGGGAAGCTGAGGCCGGAGAATCGCTTGAATCCAGGAGGCAGATGTTGCAGTGAGCTGAGATCACACTGCTGCATTCCAGCCTGGGAGACAGACCGAGATTCCATGTCAAAAAAAAAAAACGATGACTGAGATACAGACTCCATCAGAGTTGACTCTAACACAAATTTGGTAAGAGCCCAAGGTCTGGCTGGGCAAGCACCTTGATCGGCTTCATCCTGCAGCCTCTACTAGAATGAAGATCACTTTTTTCTTTACCCATGAAAATGTTTTGTGCTTTATACCAACAAGTGCAATTTGTGTTAATTCTACAAAATTTGTCGTATAACTATGCCTCTGTATTCTTAGCATTTTTCTTTTGAGAGATTTTTTCAGCACATCATCTTTGGACTATGTGGAATTGGAAATTTACTTAGAGTCGGAATTGGAAATTTACTTAGAGTCAACAACAAGTACAGGAAAGTCAGTTGTTAGTCAAGAGTTAGGTTTTCAAGACAGTGGATAAAATAAAAAATCTAGTATAGTCAAGATTATACGTGCAACTCCCCTCATCATTCATAAAGCTTAGCAGTCAGTCTTACCGTGGCTCACCAGGTCCAATCCACATTTCTTCTGCCACGATTGAAGCAGAGGGTGATTTTTTTATGAGCAACTGATGAAGTCACTTAGAGGCCATTTGCAGTGGGAGCCCTGTGTACTAGAGACCAATCAATGTGCCCTCATGGCAGCATTTCTGCCTCTGTCCCTCTTTGTTCTTGCCAAGTACCCATAGTTCATTTTCCATAGATTAAAAGAGCCCAAGTTGGGCCTATACCTAGGAGTACAATTGCTGGGTCATTTGGCAAGTCGATGTAGAATTGTTTGGGAAGTTGTCAAACTGTTTCTCACAGTGGCTACACCATTTTAATTCCTACCAGCAGTGTATGAAATTTCTAGTTTCTCTGCATCCTCACCAACACTTGTTATTTTCTGTATTTTTTTTTTTTTTTTTTTGAGATGAAGTCTTGCTCTGTCACCCAGGCTGGAGTGCAGTAGCACAAGATTGGCTCACTGCAACCTCTCCCTCCCAGGTTCAAGTTACTCTCCTGCCTCAGCCTCCCGAGTAGCTGGGATTATAGGCACCTGCCACCAGGCCTGGCTAATTTTTGTATTTTTTAGTAGAGACAGGGTTTCACCATGTTGACCAGGCTGGTCTCGAACTCCTCACCTTGTGATCTGCCCACATCGGCCTCCCAAAGTGCTGCAATTATAGGCTTGAGCCACTGCGCCCGGTCTCTTTGCAGTATATTTTTAAATCAGGTAGTGTGAGGCTTCTAGCTTTGTTCTTTTTGCTCAGTATTGCTTTGGCTATTTGGGGTCTTCTGTGGTTCCATGTGAATTTCAGGGTTTTTTTTTCCTGTTTCTGTGAAGAATATAATTGATAGGGATTATACTGAATCTCTAGATTGCTTCGGGTAGTATTGTCATTTTAACAGTATTAGTTATTCCAACCCACGAACATGAGATGCCTTTCCATTTGTTTGTGTCCTTCTCAATTTATTTTATCAGTGTTTTGTGCTTTTCATTGTAGAGGTTTTTTGGGGTTTTTTCCCCCATCCTTGGTTAAGTTTATTCCTAGATATTTTATTTTTGTAGCTATTGTAAATAGAATTTCTTCCTTGATTTCTATTTTAGCTGGTTTGTTACTGGTATATAGAAACATTACTTTTTGTCTGTTGGTTTTGTGTCCTGAAGCTTTACTGAATTATACATCCGTTTTTTAATTTTTTTTTTTATTTTTTATTTTTTGTCTTTTGAGATAGAGTCTCACGCTGTTGCCCAGGCTGGAGTGCAGTGGTGCAATCTTGGCTCACTGCAACCTCCACCTCTCGGGTTCAAGCGATTCTCCTGCTTCAGCCTCCCAAGTAGCTGGGATTATAGGCACCTAACACCATGCCTGGCTAATTGTATTTTTAGTAGAGACAGGGTTTCACCTTGTTGGCCTGGCTGATCTCAAACTCCCAACCTCAAGTGATCCACCCACCTTGGCCTCCCAAAGTGCTGGGATTACAGGCATGAGCTACCACTCCCAGCCTAATTTATCCATTTTAAGAGTTTTTTGGTGGAGTCTTTAGGTTTTTGTGTTTACAAGTATAAGATTATGTCATCTGCAAAGTGAGACAATTTGACTTCCTCTTGTCCATCTTGGATGCCTTTTATTTCTTTATCTTGTCTGATTACTCCGGCTTGGATGTCCCATACTGTGTTGAATAAGAGTGGGGAAAGTGGGCATCGTTGTCTTGTTCCAGTTCTTAGAGGAAAGTCTTTTCAATTTTTCCCAGTGAGTAGGATGTTACCTGTAGATCTGTTATATATGCCTTTTCTTATGTTGAAGTGTTCCTTCTATGCCTAATTTGTTGAGAGTTTTCATCATGAAGGAATGGTAAGTTTTACTGAGTGATTTTTCTGCATCTGCTGAGATGATCAGATAGTTTTTGCCTTTCATCTTGTTGATGTGATGTATCACATGTATTGATTTGTGTATGTTGAGCCATCTTTGCATTGCTGGGATAAATCCCACTTAATCATGGTATATTATCTTTTTCATTCATCATTAGATTTGACTTGGTAGTATTATGCTGAGAATTTTTCCATCTATGTTCATTAGGAATATTGACCTGTAGTTTTCTCTTTTTGTTGTGACCTTGTCTTCATCGGATATCAGGGTAATGCTGGCCTTATACAATGAGTTAGGAAGAATTCCCTCCTCTTCAATTTTTGGGAATAGTTTGAGAAGAATTGGTGTTTGTTTTTCTTTATAAGTTGGGTAGAAATCAGCATAAAAGCCTAGTCTAGGGCCTTTCTCTTTTGGGAGACTTTTTGTTACTGATTCAAACCTGCTATTCCTTTTGGGTCAGTTCAGGTTTTCTGTTTCTTCCTAGTTCAATCTTGGTAGGCTGTGTATGTCTGGGAATTTATCCCTTTCCTCTAGGTTTTCCAATTTGTTAGCATATGGTTCTTCATAGTAGCCTCTAATGATCCTTTTTGTTTCTTTGGTAACAGTTGTAATGTCTCCTTTTTCATTTCTGATTGTATTTATTTGGATCTCCTTTTTTTTTTTTTTTTTTTTGTTTGGTTAGCCTCACTAGTGGTTTATCAATTTTGCTTAACTTTTCAAAAAACCAACTTTTATCTTGTTGATTCTTTGCATTTCTTTTTTATCTCTGTTGCATTTGGTTCTGCTATGTTATTTATTATTTTTTCTTTCTACCAATTTTGTGTTTGGTTTGTTCTTGCTTTTTGAGTTCCTTGAGGTGCATCATTAGGTTGTTAATCTGAAATCTTTCTACTTTTTTTGGTGTAGGCATTTATTGCTATAAACTTTCTTCCTAGTACTGCTTTTGCTGTATCCCATAGGTTTTGCAAGATGTGTTTCCATTTTCTGTTTAAAAAACATTTTTGATGTCCATCTTAATTTCTTCATTGACCCAATGATCATTCAATAGCATGTTTAATGTCCATGTATTTGTACAGTTTCCAAATTTCTTCTTCTTATTGATTTCAAGTTTTATTCCATTATGGTCTGAGAAGATACTTGATATGATTTTAATTTTTAAAATTTTGTTGAGCCTTTTTCTGTGTCCTAACATATGGTCTACCCTGGAGAATGTTCCATGTGTTGATGAGATGATTGCATATTCTGCTGCTGCTGGATGAAATATTCTGAAAATATCTGTTAGGTCCATTTGGTCTAAAGTGCAGCTTAAATCTAATGTTTCTTTGTTGATTTTATGTCTAGATGAACTATCCAATGCTGAGAGTAGGATATTGAAGTTCTCAACTATCATTGTATTGGACTCTATCTCTCCCTGTAGATTTAATAATATTTGCTATGTGTTCTGGATGCGCTTGTGTTGGTTGCATGCATATTTAGAATTGTTATACTTTGTTGTGAATTGATCTCTTTATTACCATATAATGACCTTCTTTCTCCTTTTTACAGTTTTTTGCTTAAAGTCTGTTTTATCTGATGTAAGTTTAGCTACTCCTGATTACTTTTGATTTCTGTTTGTGTGGTATATCTTTTTCAGTCCCTTCACTTTCAGTCTGTGTGTGTCTTTACAAGTGAAGTGAGTTTCTTGTAGACGATGTTGGGTCATTTTTTATCCATTAGCCCTGTCTCTATCTTTTAGGTAGGTAATTTAAACCATATTCGAAGTTATTATTGATAGGTGAGGACTTATTCCTGTCATTTTGTTCATTGTTTTCTGGTTATTTTGTATATCCTTTTGATATGGTTTGGCTGTGTCCCCACTCAGATCTCATCTTGAATTCCCATGTGTTGTGGGAGGGACCCAGTGGGAAGTAGTTGAATCATGGAGGCAGGTATTTCCCATGCTATTCTTTTGATAGTGAGTAAGTCTCAGGAGATCTGATGGTTTTAGAAGGAGGAGTTTCCCTGCTCTAGCTCTCTCTTTGCCTGCTGCCATCCCTGTAAGATGTGACTTGCCTCTCCTTGACTTCTGCAACGATTTTGAAGCCTCCCCAGCAATGTAGAACTGTAAGTCCATTAAACCTTTCTTTTGTAAATTTTCCAGTCTTGAATGTGTCTTTATCAGCTGTGTGAAAATGGACCAATACAGTAAATTAGTACCAGAAGTGGGGTGTTGCTATAAGATACCTGAATATGTGGAAGTGACTTTGGAACTGGGAAACAGGCAGAGGTTGGAACAGTTTGGAGGGCTCAGAAGGAGACAGGAAAATGTGGGAAAATTTTGGAAGAGATTTCCTAGAGACTTGCCCAACATGCTGATGGTTATATTGACAATAAAGTCTAGGATTAGGCTGTCTCAGATGGAAATGAGGAACTTGTTGGGAACTGGCACAATGGTGACTCCTGTTATGTTTTAGTAAAGAGACTGGTGGCCTTTTGCCCCTGCTGTAGAGATTTGTGGAATTTTGAACTTGAGAGAGATGATTTAGGGTATCTGGCAGAAGAAATTTCTAAGCAGCAAAGCATTCAAGAGATGACTTGGGTGCTGTTAAAGGCCCTCAGTTTTATAAGGGAAGCAGAGCATGAAAGTTTGGAAAATTCACAGCCTGACAATGCAATAGAAAAGAAAATCCCATTTTCTCAAGAAAAATTCGATCTGGCTGCAGAAGTTTAAGTAACGAGGAGTCAAATGTGAATCCCCAAGACAATGGCGAAAATGTCTCCAGGGCATGTCACAGGTCTTCATGGCAGCCCCTCCCATCAAAGGCCCAGAGGCCTAGGAAGAAAAGATGGTTTTGTGGGCTGGACCCAGGGCCCCTCTGCTGTGAGGAGCCGAGGGTCCCTGAGTCCTAGCCACTCCAGTTGCAGCTAAAAGGAGCCAAGGTGCAACGTGGGCTGTGGCTTCAGGGGGTGCAAGCCCCAAGCCTTAGCAGCTTCCACATAGTGTTGAGCCTATAGGTGCACAGAAGTCAAAAATGAGATTTGGGAACTGCTGCCTAGATTTCAGAAGATGTATGGAAATGCCTAGATGTCCAGGCAGGAGATTGCTGCAGGGGTAGAGCACTCATGGAGAACCTCTACTAGGGGAGGGCGGAAGGGAAATGTGGGGGCAGAGCCCCCCCCCAGAGTCCCTACTGCAGCGCCACCTAGTGGAGCTGTGAGAAGAGGGCCACCATCCTCCAGACCCCGGAATAGTGGATTCACTGACAGCTTGCACTGTGTGCCTGGAAAAGCTGCAGAGACTCAATGCCAGCCCATGAAAGGAGCCAGGAGGGGGTTTATACCCTACAAAGCCACAGGAGTGGAGCTGTGGCCTTTTTTCTCCCAAGGCCATGGGAGCCCACCTCTTACATCAGCATGACCTGCATGTGAGACATGGAGTCAAAAGAGATCATTTTGGAGCTTTGAGATTTGACTGCCCCACTGGATTTTGGGCTTGCATGGGGCCTGTAGCCCCTTTGTTTTGGCAATTTTCTGCCATTTGGAATGACTGTGTTTACCTAATGCCTATACCCCCATTGTATCTAGGAAGTAACTAACTTGTTTTTTATTTTACATGCTCATAGACAGAAGGGATTTGCCTTGTCTCACATGAGACTTTGGACTGTGGATTTTTGAGTTAATGCTGAACTTAGTGAAGACTTTGGGGGACTGTTGGTAAGGCATGATTGGTTTTGAAATGTGAGGATATGAGATTTGGGAAGGGACAGGGGCAGAATGCTATGGTTTGGTTGTGTCCCCACCCAAATCTCATCTTGAATTCCCACATATTGTGGGAGGGACTTGGTGGGAAGTAATTGAGTCATGGGGGCAGGTCTTTCCCACGCTGTTTTCATGATAGTGAATACGTCTCACAAGGTCTGATGGTTTTAAAAAGGGTAGTTTCTCTGCAGAAGTTCTCTCTTTGCCTGCTGCCATCCATGTGTGACATGACATGCTTTTTCCTGCCTTCCGACGTGATTGTAAGGCTTCCTCAGTTATGTGGAAGTGTAAGTCCATTAAACCTCTTTCTTTTGTAAATTGCCCAGTCTCAGTCAGGTATGTCTTTATCAGCAGTGTGAAAACAGACTAATACACCATTGTTCCTTTTTTCTCTCATTATTTATGGTTGCAGTTTGGTGGTTTTCTTTAGAGGTGATGTTTGAATCCTTTCTTCTTTGTGTGTCTGCGCTACCAGTGAGTTTTATACTTTCATGTATTTTCATGATGGTAGATATTGTTCTTTTGCTTCCCAATGTAGGACTCCCTTAAGCATTTCTTGTAGGACCACAACAAACAAGACACAAACAAACAGTCTTTTGCTTATCTGGGAAATACTTTTTTCTCTTTTATTATTATTATTTTTTTTTAGCAATGGAGTCTCACTCTCTCACCCAGGCTGGAGTACAGTGGCATGATCATAGCTCACTGCAGCCTTGAACTCCTGGGCTCAAATGAACCTCCTGCCTCAGCCTTCTGAGTCTCTGGAATTGCAGATGTGAGCCACTGTGCCAGGCTCCTTCATGTGTGAAGGATAGCTTTGCTGGGTATAGTATTTTTGGCTTTTTTTTTTTTTTTTTTTTTTTACTTGTAGTATACATCCCCTTTTCTCCTAGCCTGTAAGGTTTCTGCTGAGAAATCCTCTGTTAGCCTGATAGAGATTCTCTTATAAGTGACTTGATGCTTTTCTCTTGCTATTTTTCGCATTTCCTCTTTGTCTTTTGACAATTTTACCATAATGTGCCTTGCAGAAGACCTTTTTGAGTTGCATCAATTTGGTAATCTTTGAGCTTCCTGTATTTGGAAGCTTTCAGGAAGTTTTCAGTTATTATTTCATTAAATAGGTTTTCTATGCCTTTACCCATCTCACTTCCATCCAGAACTCCCAGAATTTCAGTTTTTGGTCACCTATGTGTCCCATATGTCATGTAGCCTTGTTTCATTCTTTTTTCTTTTTGTCTGACTGGATTATTTTAAAAGACTAGTCTTCAGGTTCAGAAATTCTTTGTTTTGCTTGATCTAGTCTATTGTTAAAACTGTCAATTATCTTCTGTATTTCTTTCAACGATTTCTTCTCTTCCAGGATTTGTGTTCAGTTCTTTGTTATGCTGTCTCTCTCTGTTGAATTTCTCATTCAGATCATGAATTGATTTCCTGATTTTTTTGTATTCATTATCTGTGTTCTCTTGTATCTCCCTGAGTTTCTTTAATAACATTATTCTGAATTTTTTTCAGGCATTTCATAGATTTTCTTTTCATTGGAATCTGTTGCTGGAGAATTATTGTGTTTCTTTGGAGATGTCATGTTTCCTTTTTCATATTTCTTCCTTCCTTATGTGACTATCTGTGCCTCTGACATAACAGTCATTTCTTCCAATTTTATGGATTGGCTTTTATATGGGAAAGACCTTTTCTTATAGCTGTGTCTACAATGTTCATTGGATATCACACTTTAGCTTTGATTCTGGGTGGGTACAGTGGTATATTCTGCATATGATTCCTTCAGATGTAATTGGCATGAGTGGTGTCTGTGAGTCATTCAGTGGCTTAGACTGCAGTGGGTTTTTTTTGGGTTTTTTTTGTGTGTGTGTGTGGTTGTTGAGATGGAGTCTAGCTCTGTCAACAGGCTGGAGTGCAGTGACACAATCTCAGCTCACTGCAACCTCTGCCTCCTGGGTTCAAGCAATTCTCCTGCCTCAGCCTCCTGAGTAGCTGGGACTATAGGCAAGTGCAACCATGCCCAGCTAATTTTTGTTTTTAGTAGAGACGGAGTTTCACCATGTTGGCCAGGCTGGTCTTGAACTCCTAACCTCATGATCTACCTGCGTCAGCCTCTCAAAGTGCTGGGATTACAGGCGTGAGCCACCATGCCTGGCCAGACTGCAGTTGTTATTGGAGGCTGTAGTGAGGCTTTGCTGAGGATGGGCATGCCAGAAAGTCTTGTCTTTCAGCATCAGTGGTAGTGGTGGTGGAACAGGTGTGTCAATACTAGGGACCATGGGCAGTGTGTGCGGGCACTGATGATAGCCTGTCTGTATGGGCCAATCCCTGGGCCTCCAGGTGGCTTCTTTGGTTGCTGGCAGTGGCACCACTGGGCTCCTGGGTGGTGTGTGTGGCAGTCTGATCTCTAGTTCTCCAGGTGATGTGTGCAGGTTCTGGTGGTGGGTAGGCAGGCGTTTCCTCAGGCCTCTCAGTAGTAAGTGTGAGCACTAGCTCTGGAGGCAGGATGAGTCAATCTGCAGGCCCCCAGATGGTACATTCAGGCACCAGCATATTCCTATGCATTTCTAGAAAAAAGTATTTTTCAGAAAACCTGAGCATATGTCCTATTAACACAACTTACCCTCATCAGCTCTGCATGAGAAGAAGGGGGAATTCCCTCAGTAGAACAGTCAGAATGGAATCACAGACTTGTTTTGAGCCAGTCACTCGTAAGGGGGGGTAGGCTAAAATGATAAGCTCAGAATCTAAACCTTAGACTAGGGAATGGCAAACTTTTTCCATAAAGAGGCAAACGGTAATATTTTAGGCTTTTGGTCTAGATAACCTCTGTTGCAGTGACGCAGTGGTGCCATTGTAGCCTAAAAGCATATGTAGACAATGCATAAATCAATGGACCTGGTTTTATTCCAATAAAACTTAATTTATACAGTCAGAGGGCCAAATTTAGCCCATGGTCTATAGTTTGCCAACCCTGTTTAGACCAGTCACAATTTATTCCCTGGGGCTGGGCCAACATTTTCTTAAAAAAAAAAAAAGAAAGCAACCCACTGTCAGAATAAAATAGGGTTTCTATTTAAAAAGAAGAAGAGGCTGGGTGTGGTGGCTCGTGCCTATAATCCTAGCACTTTGGGAGGATGAGGCAGGAGGACTGCTTGAGGTCAGGAGCTTGAAACCAACTTGGGCAATACAGTGAGACCCTGTCTTGCAAAGAATAAAAAAATTAGCCAGGCATGCTGGCACATGTCTGTAGTCTTAGCTACATAGGAGGCTGAAGGGGAAGATCACTTGAGCCCAGGATTTTGAGGTTACAGTGAGCTCTGACTGTACCACTTGTATTCTAGCCAAGGCAAAGAGGGAGACCCCAAAAACAAACAAAAAACAGAAACAAAAGTTGGTTGGGGCGGGTTGGAAAAGAAAGTATTTCTGAATTTCTGGGTAGGTAACTGGTAGTGTCAGGCCAAACTAGCCCTACAGTCTTATTCATTAGAAATAAAGGCAACTAGGAGATCTCCATCTAGCTATTAAAAATTGGTTAAATTCTACAGAGATAAAGGACGGTGACCGTTTTATCTGTTAGTTGTTGTCAAAAAATGTTGCATAACAAATCACTCCAAATCTCAGTGGCTTAATACAACAGTCGTTTATTTTCATGGATCTATGGGTCAGCTGAGGATTGGTTAATCTGACATGAGCATGTCTGGGAAGCTTGACTTTGCTGTTGGTGTCTCTTATCTTCTGATGGAAGCAGCAGTCTGGCCTGGGCTTGTTCTCATGGTGATAGCAAGAGTGAGCGAGCACAAATGAATGCACGCTTTCCAAGTTTTTGGTCATGCAGATTAAAATTCCAGTGACCAAAGCTAGACACATGACTAAACCCAACATTAGGGGCTGGAGAAATATACTCCGATTCTTCAGTGGGAGGAACTCCAGAGACAAATGGCAGAGTCTTGGATACAGGGAGGACATGGATCCATTAATGTACCTTCATCAACCGCAACCCTCTAACCACCAATACAATTAAATAAGTATTTGTTGAATGCACTTGTGCCTGAATGCTTCTGGCTGCAGCCGAGGCAATGGGGGCCTGACTGGGGAGGGACCATAGCAGGGACTTGATGTCCTGCAGGTCTGCATGTAATTGTGTACGGCCGACTCCACATTGGTCATGGCTGACTTGCTTTGTCCTGTGTCCCCAAGGGGTAACGATTGGCTGATTTCATTTCTGAACAGCTTTGACTAAGTTGTTTTCAGGAGTCCAGGAAGCAAATCAGTTGTAGATTTGAATTTTGCAGGGGGTCAGAATTGTTGAATATATATATAGTCTTTTACATGCTGATAATTATTTCCATACCACAAAGGCGGCCAGCTATTAGGAGGCTGCTGTTAAATTCCTTTGCCCTGTGAACTCATGAGCTGTGTCTATGTGGGGGGCACTCACTTGTTACAGCTGTTTCCCTTCATAATAACATCAGCCAACATTCTAAATAAATGCAGGAAATCAAATAGTCTTCCCCAGACAGGTACTTTGCCCTTCTAAAGTGAATTACACATTGTAAAATAAAACACAGTCACATTAAAAAAACAAAAGGTCTTTGTGTCAGGTTGGTCTGGCTTCAGCAAAGATAATATTTGCCTCCAGAGTAGAAGATCCTTGTAATCCACGGTAATGCATATGGCAGCCCCACATCTTGTTTCCTTTTCTTTTTTGTTTTTAACTAAAAGAGTTGACAATTTTATTTTCACATTTCCCAATACAAATGAAAACTGCATCTTATTTGGTCCCACTTCTCCCCTCCAAAACTATTCTCTTTGATAGGTTAAGGGGGCAAGTCTTCATTATGCTGTTAAGAAAAGCCAGCATCACAGCAGCATGATCTCCTGGTGAAGGGAGCAGGTAAATATAAAACTCATACAGGCCGGCCCAGTGGCTCAGGCCTGTAATCCCAGCACTTTGGGAGGCTGAGGCAAGCGGGTCACGAGGTCAGGAGATTGAGACCATCCCGGCTAACATGGTGAAACCCTGTCTCTACTAAAATAAAAAAAAATTAGCCAGGCATGGTGCACACGCCTGTAGTCCCAGCTACTCAGGAGGCTGAGGCAGGGGAATCACTTGAACCCAGGAAGTGGAGGTTTCAGTGAGCTGAGATCATGCCACTGCCCTCCAGCCTGGGCAACAGAGGAAGACTCTGTCTCAAAAACAAAACAAAAAAAACACATAAACAATAACAACAAAAAAACAACACTGATGTAATGAGGCCTCCCCTCTATCCTTATCTGTCTGGTCGAGTCATTCTGGGCTGACTGGGCACCATCATGAGACGGGCAGGAGGTCTCTTCATTGGGCACCCAGGCATCATGGGCATGTGGCCTCCCATTGGCGGCCTCATTCCAGGAGCAGGTCCCACTGGCGTCATCCCAGGAGGAGGAGGGCCTATCATTGGCATGATGGGAAGGTCCCCCATATGGCGTGCTACCATCATACTGAGATGTGTGAGAAGTGTCAAATACACATTAGATTGTGAAGCGTTAATATAAAAAGACAACAAAGTATTTTGTTAATGTTAAAATATTTTATACATGTAGACCTGGTATTTTGGATAGATTTCCTTAAATCTGTGATATTATTCCAATTACCTTCACTTCTTTTGTTTTACCTTTTAAAATGTGGTTACTACAAAATGCAAAATATGTGGCTGGCATCATATTTCATCACATTTAGTGTAGACCCTGAGGGTCTAGGGGAGTTGTGAGCCTTAAGTTGAGGGTGACCCAGGTTAGCGTGAATTGCTCTGAAAGAGTAGCAAAGGGCATAAAGAGAATGTATAAATGCAGAGAGGGAGCTCAGTCTCACAGGGTGAGGAAAGGCTTTCTTTCTTACACAGTCTGGCACTTCTTCAAAAGCTTAAATGCAGAGTTCTATGACCCAGCACTTCCACTCCAGTTTATGAAAGAAATGAAAATATATGCCCGTGCAGAAACTTGCACACAAATGCTCATAGCAGCATTATTCATAATAGCGCCAAAGTGAAAACAACACAAGTGCTTGTCTACTGATGAGTGGAGAAATAGAACATGGTTTGACCATGCAATGGAATATTATTCAGTCATCAAAAGGAATGAAGTACTAACACGTGCTACAACATGGATGAATCATGAGAATATTATGCTAAGTGGAAGAAACCAGTCACAAAACGTCACATATTATAAGATTTCATTTATATGAAATGTCCAGAACACGCAAATCTATGAAGACAGAAACCCTGTCTCTACTAAAAATACAAAATTAGATGGGCGTGGTGGCACATGCCTGTAATCCCAGCTACTCAGGAGGCAGGAGAATTGCTTGAACCCGTGAGGTGGAGGTTGCTGTCAGCCGAGATTGTGCCACTGCACTCCAGCCTGTGACAGAGACTCTATCTTAAAAAAGTAGATTGTCAGGGCTTAGTGGGAAGAGGAAGTGGCAGGTACCTGCTAATGGATACAGGGTTTCTTCTTGGGGTGATGAAAATGTTTTAAAATTGATGATGGTTGTTGCCAAGGTCTGTGAATGCACTGAAACCATTGATTTCTTCACTTTAAATGGGCACATCATATGGTACCTGAATTATATTTTAATAGTTACATTAAAAAAGTAAAATCTTCCTTGAAGAGATGACACTTCAGGAGAGGCCTAGGGGGTGGGATGAGTTCGCTAGGTGGAGAAATAAGGGACAGCATTTCAGGGTGAGGAACAACATAGTGAAGTCCCTGAGGTTGATGGGCATAGAGCAGATTTAAGAGACTTTTTTTTTTTTGAGACAGACTTTCGCTCTTGACGCCCAGGCTGGAGTGGAGTGGTGTGATCTTGGCTCACTGCAACCTCTGCCTCCTGACTTCAAGCAATTTTCCTGCCTCAGTCTCCCGAGTAGCTGGGATTACAGGCGCCCTCCCCCACACCTGGCTAATTTTTGGATATTTAGTAGAGATGAGGTTTCACCATGTTGACCAGGCTGGTCTCGAACTCCTGATCTCACGTAATCAACCCGCCTCAACATCCCAAAGTGCGGGGATTACAGGCGTGAGCCACTGTGCTCAGCCAGATTTAAGGGACTTTCAAGAAGTTTGTGTGGCTGAAGCCTGCAGGGCAAGCGAGAGAATCAGGAAATGAGGCTGGAGAAAGAGAGGGGCTAGGTCGTGGAGAGTCTCACATTAGGGTGTGGAAACTTCACACGAGTGGTCCCACCTTGGGCATCCCACGTAACTACTCTGTGTCCCAGCTTCCCCACTGGTGAAATCAAGGGCTGATGTAGGGATGGACTGAGATAGTGTGTGCTCAGTAAAGGTGAACTTTTATCATCGTTTATTGTTTGTTTGTTTGTTTTGAGATGGAGTCTCACTCTGTCGCCTGGGCTGGAGTACAGTGGCGCGATCTCGGCTCACTGCAACCTCCGCCTCCTGGGTTCACGCCATTCTCCTGCCTCAGCCTCCCGAGTAGCTGGGACTACAGGCACCCGCCACCACGCCTGGCTAATTTTTTTATATTTTTGGTAGAGACGGGGTTTCACCGTGCTAGCGAGAATGGTCTGGATCTCCTAACGTCGTGGTCCACCCGCCTCGGCCTCCCAAAGTGCTGGGATTACAGGCGTGAGCCCCCGCGCCCGGCTGAGCTTTTATCATTGTTAACCCACAGAGCAGTGGGAGCCATTGAAAGTGACTGATCAGTTTGGATGCACCTTCTGAAGTGATTGCTTTGGTCCCTGTGAGGAGTGCAGATTGTCACAGGGCCAGGGGAAGACAGAGGCCAGTCAGGAGGCATTTGCAAACAGCTGGAGGTGATGGTGGCTTGCTTTATGGTGGTGTCAGGAGAGTGGCTGAGCAGTGAACGGATCTGAGAAAGATTTAGGAGGTAAAACCCACGTGACTTGGTCACTGAATGTGGGTTGGGTGGGCTGGAGGGAAGGTAAGAAAGAATGAGAAGAAAAACATACTCAAGTGGGCCCTCCAGCTTAAGGTTACTTGAGGTCCCTTTGTGAAGAGGAATGTTTGTGTTTATGATGAAGATGTCCAAACTTTCAAAGGCCATTTGTAGTACTTTTTTTTCTTTTTAACAGCCAACAACTCCTCCTTCCCTGTGCCCTAAACATATGAATTTTCTTTGCCCTAATTTATCACAGAGGGATGGACGTTCATTTGCTTTAATGAGAAATGCAGAATTCCATTCAGAAAGCATATTAAATTAATCTGGATTGCTGTGAGGGAGTTAAATCTGTTTAGATGTGCACCAGTGTTACTTTAATAGTTTGGTCTAAACCCATTTCTGGCCTGCGGTTGCAGGAGGTTGACTCCCAGCTTGTTTTCATTGGAAAGATCCCAGCAACAAGCACATTTGGCATTTCCAGCCAGACCCACTTTGTCAGCGAAGGAAAAGTTGAGGAGTGCCTCTCTTGTTTTCCCCCAAATCATTTGGCAGAAATGTGGCTGGGAGCTTCACTGCTGATTTTTTCAGTTTTAATATTGCTGTGGAAAGCCTGTACCAACACTCAGCCATGTTATTAATCCACAGCTCCAGTCTGGGCTGTGATTTGCTTTTCCTTTGAGTAACACAACCTTATTTTCCATTAAGACTCAATGCAAATAGACACTCATGCACCATCACCATCACTCCCCCAGATTGAAAGAGGGAAGTCAATGGAGTGATTCTAGTTTGGTGTTCATATCGGAGGGTTTTATTTATTTATTTATTCTGAGACAGAATCTCTCTCTGTCACCAGGCTGGAGTGCAGTGGCACGATCTCGGCTCACTGCAACCCCTGACTCCCTGGTTCAAGCGATTCTCCTGCCTCAGCCTTCCGAGTAGCTGGGCTTACAGGCATGTGCCACCACGCCCGGCTAATTTTTTGTATTTTTAGTAGAGACGGGGTTTCACCGTGTTAGCCAGGATGGTCTTGATCTCCTAACCCCGTGATCTGTCCGTCTCGGCCTCCCAAAGTGCTAGCATTATAGGCGTGAGCCACTGCGCCTGGCCCGGAGTTGTTTTTAAAAGCACATTTCTCTCCAATTAATTCCGGGGTATCCCACTGTGAGTTGGGCAAAGGTTTGGATTTTCTGGAGGTGGAAGGTCAAACTTTAAGTACAATTTGGAGGCTGGGCACTGTGGCTCATGCCTGTAATCCCAGTACTTTGGGAGGCTGAGGTGGGTGGATCATTTGAGGCCAGAAGTTCGAGACCAACCTGGGCAACATGACGAGAACTCGTTTCTTCTAAAAATACAAAAATTAGCCAGGCGTGGTGGTACATGCCTGTCACCCCAGCTACTTGGGAGGCAGAGGCAGGAGTTATCGCCTGAACCTGGGAGGCAGAGGTGTCCTGCGTCCAAACCCCATGAGGCGTATCAGCTGGCTGAAGATAACATCGGTCACGCTGTGTTGAGATTGGGGTTGCTGTTACTACACCTCATCCCCACCCCTGCTAGGCATCCACAAATAGTCATCTTCAATGAGACAGCCCTCCTGCCCCTGGCTGCCTTATTTCATCTGCACCCAACCGTATCCATTGCTTGTCAGTGGGTCTCAACCTTGGCTGCACGTTGGAATCTCCTGGGGAGATGAGACAATACCAAGGCTCCCTCTCACTCAGCATGATGTTTCCAAGGTCCATCCACATGTAGTAGGCAACAGTACTTCCATTGTATGGATACAGCACATTTTGTTTCTTCATTCATCAACCAAATGGCCATCTTGGTTGTTGCTACCTTTTAGTTATTATATATATTACATGATTCCATTTATGTGAAAGGTCCAGAATAGGCAAATCTATAGACGCAGAAAGCAGGTAAGTGGTTGACAGGAGCTGGGGGAAAGGGGAGGGGATGGAGAGTGCTTGAGGATACAGGGTTATTTTTTGGGGGGGGCGGGGGTGTTAATGAAAATGTTTTAGAACTAGACAGAGATCATGATTGTTAAACATTGTGAATGTATTTAATGATACTGAAGTGTATGGCTTCATACAGGGACTTGTATGTTATGTGAATTTTACCCCATTAAAAAAATACTGCTAGGAGCAATGGCTCATGCCTGTAATCCCAGCATTTTGGGAGACCAAGGTGGGTGGATCACCTGAGGCTGGGAATTCCAGACCTGCCTGGACAACATGGTGAAACCCTATTTCTATGAAAAATACAAAAATTAGCCAGGCGTGGTGGTGCACGCCTGTAATCCCAGCTACTCAGGAGGCTGAGGTAGGAAAATGGGTTGAACCCGAGAGGCAGAGGTTGCAGTGAGCTGAGATCGCACCACTGCACTCCAGCCTGGGTGACAGAACAAGATTCCGTCTCAAAAAAAAAAAAAAACAAAAAACCACACACACACACAAACAAAAAATACTGTTTCTGCAGAGCCTGGGTACTGGGGTTTTAAAAATCTCCCCAGCTGATTCTGACATGCAGCTGTGGTTGAGAATCTCCTTCTGGAATGAACTTGTTCATGTTTTACTTGTGTTCTTTTCTAGCCTGCCTATGCCTTTCTGTTTCCTTTCACATCTTTGGGGGGTAATTTTTACAATGCAGTGTAACAACCAGCTGCCTCAAGATGCACTGGGATCCCTCTTAACCAGGTAGTTCCCCATCTCCAACTCTGACCTGCCAAGTCAGAATCTTGTGGGTGGGGCCCAGGACTGTACATATTGAAACAGGCAGTGACCGGGGAACTATTTCTGAACACCCCTATGTTTCCCCTGTGTTTGCCCTTTCCTTTCACATTTGGACCCCTTTGTGTGCTGACCACTGGGTTGTTGCACGTGGACATAGCATAAAAAAGACAGGCCAGGAGCAGTGGCTCTTGCCTGTAATCCCAGCACTTTGAGACCAAGGTAGGCAAATCACTTGAGACCAGGAGTTCAAGATCTGCCTGGCCAACATAACAAAACCCCGTCTCTACCAAAAATACGAAATTAGCTGGGTGTGGTGATGCACGCCTTTAATCCCAGCTACTCAGGAGGCTGAGGCTTGAGAATCCCTTGAGCCCAGGAAGCAGAGACTGCAATGAGCTGAGATCGCACAATTGCACTCCAGCCTTGGTGACAGAGTGAGACTCTTAAAAAAAAAAAAAAGAAGACAGAGATGGTCCTTCCTCTATGGAGCTCTCAGTAAAACAAGAAAGCTCACGATGTCCTGGCATTTGTCAGAAATACATTTGGTATATGTAGCTGGGGTCACATGCTTGACATGCCTATTGAAAGCTTCTGGGTAGGAAGAGAACAGTCATCACAGCATCACAGCCTGGCATAACTGTCTCCCAGGACAGGTCTCCCTGGGGAGACTGAGACCACAACTCTAAAATCAGAGCTTAAATCCAAGTTCTACATTTCCCTCAGTAATGTACACGATTTAAGAAAGTTTTTATATTAGTTATCTATTGCTGTACAACAATATTACTGCAAACTTTGTGAATTGAGACAGCACATAGTTATCACTACACGGTTTCTGTGGGTCAGGAATCCAGGCGTGACTCAGCTGGGTTCAGTGCAAGGCTGTAGCCATAGTGTCAGCCAGGGCTCTGTTCTCATCTGGAGGCTTGACTGGTGATTGATCTGCTTCCCGGTTCATCTGTTTGTTGGCACCATTCAGTTCCTTGCAGGCTGCGGGACTCAGGGCCCCAGTTTCTTGCTGCCCTCAGCTTCTTGCCACATAGGCCACTCATGACATGGCAGCTCGCATCTTCAAAGCCGGCAAGACAGCCAGCCTCCTAGCAAGAAAACTTAACATCCTATCTAACATAATCACTACATCCCCTCACCTCTGCCATATTCTCTTGGTTATAAGAAAGTCATAGGTCCCTTTGTCAGATGAGTAGATTGCAAAAATTTTCTCCCATTCTGGAGGTTGCCTGTTCACTCTGATGGTAGTTTCTGTTGCTGTGCAGAAGCTCTTGAGTTTAATTAGATCCCATTTCTCAATTTTGGCTTTTGTTGCCATTGCTTTTGGTGTTTTAGACATGAAGTCCTTGCCCATGCCTATGTCCTGAATGGTATTGCCTAGGTTTTCTTCTAGTTTTTATGGTTTTAGGTCTAATATTTAAGTCTTTAATCCATTCTGAATTAATTTTTGTATAAGGTGTAAGGAAGGGATCCAGTTTCAGCTTTCTCCATAAGGCTAAGCCAGTTTTCCCAGCACCATTTATTAAATAGGGAATCCTTTCCCCATTTCTTGTTTTTGTCAGGTTTGTCAAAGATCAGATAGTTGTAGATGTGTGGTATTATTTCTGAGGGCTCTGTTCCGTTCCATTGGTCTATATCTCTGTTTTTCTACCAGTACAATGCTGTTTTGGTTACTGTAGCCTTGCAGTATAGTTTGAAGTCAGCTAGCGTCATGCCTCCAGCTTTGTTCTTTTGGCTTAGTATTGACTTGGTAATGCGGGCTCTTTTTCGGTTCCATATGGACGTTAAAGTAGATTTTTCCAATTCTGTGAAGAAAGTCATTAGTAACTTGATAGGTGTGGCATTGAATCTACAAATTACCTTGGGCAGTATGGTCATTTTCACGATATTGATTCTTCCTACCCATAAGCATGGAATGTTCTTCCTTTTGTTTGTATCCTCTTTTATTTCGTTGAGCAGTGGTATGTAGTTCTCCTTGAAGAGGTCCTTCACGTCCCTTGTAAGTTGGATTCTTAGGTATTTTATACTTTGAAGCAATTGTGAATGGGAGTTCACTCATGATTTGGCTCTCTGTTTGTCTGTTATTGGTGTATAAGAATGGTTGTGATTTTTGCACATTGATTTTTTATCCTGAGACTTTGCTGAATTTTGGTATTTTTAGTAGAGATGGGGTTTGCTGAATGCAGCCCCAAGTCAAGTACCCCCTGCTTGGTCGATCGATCACAACCCTCTCACAATCACGACCCTCTCACATGGAACCCCTTAGAGTTGTGAGCCCTTAAAAGTGACAGGAATTGCTCACTTGGGGAGCTGGGTTGTTAGAGACATGTGCCATCATGCCCAGCTAATTTTTGTATTTTCAGTACAGATTTGGTTTCACTATGTTGGATGGCTAGGATAGTCTTGATACCTTGACCTCATGATCCACCCACGTCGGCCTCCCAAAGTGCTGGGATTACAGGTATGAGCCACTGCACCGGGCCCAGAGAAGCCTTTTCATACTTGCTTCTCAGCCTTCTGCATCCTACCCCACCACCATGCACTCACCGCCCGTGGGTTGTGCTCATCCCTGATCATCTCTCCCCAGGCCTGCTGTTCCTCGAGAAAGGAAATTGTAATGGGCAGAATTCTAAGACAGCCCCCAAGAGACCCACTCCCTTATATCTGCTCCTTGTATCATCTCTTCTTGAGTGTGTGCAGAGCTTGTGATTTGGCCAAGGGGAAGGAATTTTGCAAATGTGATTATGGTCACACTTGCTTTGTTAAGCACATTTGCTCACCTGACTTTGAGTTCATCCAAAGCAGGATGATCTTAGGTGGGCCAGACCTAATCAGGTGAGCCTTTTAAAGGTGAAGTTTCAGGGAGTCAACCCTTAGCCTCCAAGGAGACACAAATGGTCATGCTGGGAGCTGTCTTTGGACGTGGCAGCTCTAGGAGCTGAGGGCCTTCATTCAACAATTGCAAGAAATTGAATCCAGTCCACACACTGAATAAGCTTGGAAGAGGACACTGAGCATCCAATGAGACCCCAGCTCCAGCTGACACTCTGGTTGCAGTATTGTGACCCTGAATAGAAGACCCAGTTAAACCCTGCCCAGGCCCTTGGCTCATGAAAACAGATAACTGGGTGGTGTTTTAAGCTGTTCAGTTTGCACTGGTAAATCCACCAACAGGAAAGTAATATAGAAGTTAAATTGGCCAGATGTGGTGGCTCGTGCCTGTAATCCCAAGACTTAGAGAGGCTAAGGAGGGTGGATCACAAGGTCAAGAGATCGAGACCATCCTGGCCAACATGGTAAAACCGTGTCGCTACTAAAAATACAAAAATTAGCCAGGCATGGTGGCATTCATCTGTAGTCCCAGCTACTCAGGAGGCTGAGGCAGGAGAATCATTTGAACCCAGGAGGTAGAAGTTGCAGTGACTTGGGGCCATGCCACTGCACTCCAACCTGGGCAACAGAAAGAGACTCTGTCTCAAAAAAAAAAAAAAAATGAAGTTAAATGAATACTTTTGACCATTGATGGAAGTTGCTTTCATTTCCTCTTACTTAATCATCTCTATCTTAGCCCTGAAAGAGGGCTGCTTTAACCCCATTTGTAACAAGTGAGTCTGAGGCCCAGGAAAGTGACAGAATTCAGCAAAGTCCACCTTGCTACCTGGTGGCCCCAGCTAGAACTCAGCCCCAAGTCAATATATCTGAAGTCATTACAACATCCACAAAAATTTTGCCCCTCTCTCCATGCCTTCCTCTTTAGAAGCCTGTTCCTTCAGGGATAGATCCCAACCCAGTGTTACAAGGTACTGAACTCTGATTTTCACAAAATATAGTAACTACCCCCCAAAATTAATAATAGTATTTTTGAGCCGGGCACAGTGTTTCATGCCTGTAATCCCAACATTTTGGGAGGCTGTAGTGGGTGGATCATGAGATCAAGAGTTCGAGAGCATCCCAGCCAATATGGTGAAACCCCATCTCTCCTAAAAATACAAAAATTACCTGGCAGTGGTTGCAGGCGTCTGTAATCCCAGCTACTCGGGAGGCTGAGGCAGAAGAATCGCTTGAACACAGGAGGCAGAGGCTGCAGTGAGCCAAGATTGCACCACTGCACTCCAGCCTGGCAACTGAGCAAGACTCCGTCTCAAAAAAAAAAAAAAAAACCATGTTTGAGTACTTATGTGTCAACCACTGGGCTATGCCAACACCAATAGATATTATGATTATGATTATTTTTTCCATTTTATTGATGAGGAAACCGACACATAGAAAGGTAAAGGAACTTGCCAAAGGTGACGGTCACACAGCCAGAGCTGTAGAAGCAGCACAGGAATCCCAGCAAACTCACAGCCAAGCTCTGCTTTTCACCTTCACATCACATTGTCCTCAGACTACAACCCTAACTCTGACCTTCCGAATCAAAAATCATACTCAAGGCCAGGCACAGTGGCTCACGCCTGTCATCTCAGCAGGTTGGGAGGCCGAGGCAGGTGGATTACCTGAGGTCAGGAGTTCCAGACCAGCCAGGCCAACATGGTGAAACCCTGTCTCTACTAAAAATACAAAACTTAGCCAGGCACAGTGGTGGCTCTGTAATCCCAGCACTTTGGGAGGCTGAGGCATGAAAATCACTTGAACCCAGGAGGCAGATGTTGCAGTGATCCATGATCATGCCACTGCACTCCAGCCTGGGCAAGACAGTGAGACTCTGTCTCAAAAAAAAAAAAAAATTGTGCTTAATAATATCTTGGAAGTGCACATATCTTCTGGGAAGGTTGATGGACTACAATTAGCTTCAAAACACAAATAAGTAACTGTGTTTAAATGAGGCCTTCTGTGTAATAGCTAGGGAAAATCAATGTAGCTATTCATATTTTGGTTCCCCTTCCAGGCACAGAGAAGTTGCCCATGACTCTGTGATCCGTTTTATCCAATGAATCATGAGCAGGAGCAACTTGAGTCACCTCCAGGTGGAAGTGTTAAGAGGCTCTGTGATCCACCATGTTCCCTTTCCCCTGAAGTGTGATCAAGGATACATGCAGAGATGGGGCTTTTGTCAGCCTGGATCCCTGAGTGAAAACAATGAACAGACCACCCCTCAATGCCCTAACAGCCCAGACACGCAACGTGACCAAGAGTAAGCCTCACTGTGGCCAGGCACGGTGGCTCATGCCTGTCATCCCAGCACTTTGGGAGGCCAAGGTGGGTGGATCATTTGAGGTCAGGAGTTCAAGACCAGCCTGGCTCACATGGTGAAATCCTGTCTCTACTAAAGTACAACAATTAGCCAGACAGTAGTGGCACAGGCTTGTAATCCCAGCTACTCAGAAGGCAGGAGAATCGCTTGAGTCTGAGAGGCAGAGGTTGCAGTGAGCTGAGATTGCGCCACTGCACTCTACTCTGGGTGACAGAGTGAGACCCTGTCTCAAAAACAAGCAAACAAATACCTCACTGTATGGAGCCATTGAGATTTGGGGATTGTTGTTACTGCACCAGAACCCAAATCATCCTGACCACTAGACTGTCCTAACTAGGGTTTCTTACCAAAAGTAAAGGCATTTTTTAAGTTCGTGACATTTAAACAAAAGAGCAAATACCAATATCTGCCACTTTGTCAGGCTAACAAACCCAAACAAAGCCAACAGCCAGAAGTTAAAAGAAACAGATCATTAGGTTGAAAACAGAACTGTCAAAACAGGCACAATTGACTTCATTTAGTGATTGCAAAGAACATCAGGAAAGACACAGGTTGGTCATATCATTTATCACATGCTTCATTGCACATGTTTGACTAAGAAAAACACAAAGTATTTAAGCTCATCTGTAGTTCAAGGTGCCTATCAGTGTATTTATCCATTCATCCTGATTTATTTATTGAGCAACTCTTTTGTGCCAGGCACTGTGTTGGGTGGTGGTAATGCAGTAATGGAGATGGCAGGCATGGCTCTGCCCTCCAGGAGTTTCTAGGATATGGAGGGAGACAAACAAAAAAGAAGTAAATCCATGAAAGAATTATTGGTGGACCCTGTCCCCAATATTTCAATGTAGGTTCTTTCCATTTTCCATAAGGGTCAGCCAGCTGAGAAATAAAGAGAGACACTACAAAGAGAGGAATTTTACAGCTGGGCCACTGAGGGTGTTATTACATATCAGTAGGACCATGATGCCCCCTGAGTCTCAGACCAGCAAGTTTTTATTAAGGGTTTCAAAAGGGGAAGGGGTGTAAGAACAGGGAGTAGGTACAAAGATCACATGCTTCAAAGGGCAAAAAGCAGAACTACTACTAAGGGTCTAACAAAGATCACATGCTTCTGAGGGAACACGACAAAGGGCAAAAGCAGAACTACTGATAAGGGTCCAGCCAAGTTCACAAAGCAAAGGGCAAAAGCAGAACCACTGATAAGGGTCTATGTTCATTGGCGCACATATTGTCTTGATGAACATCTTAAACAACAGAAAACCGGGTTTGAGAGCAGAGAACCAGTCTGACCACAAATTTACCAGGGCAGAGTTTTTCTCCAGCCTAGTAAGCCTTTGGGTACTGCAGGAGACTAGGGCGTGTCTCAGTCCTTATCTCAACTGCATAACACAGACATTCCCAGAGCGGCCACTTATAGACCTCCTCCCAGGAATGCATTCCTTTCCCAGGATGTTAATATTCCTTGGTAGGAAAAGAATTCAGTGGTATCTCTCCTACTTGCACGTCCATTTATAGGCTCTCTGCAAGAAGAAACATATGGCTCTTTTTGCCCGACCCTGCAGACAGTCAGACCTTATGGTTGTCTTCCCTTGTTCCCTAAAAATCACTTTTATTCTCTTCTTTTTCAAGGTGCACTGATTTCATATTGTTGAAACACACATGTTTTACAATCAATTTGTACAGTTAACACAATTATCACAGTGGTCCTGAGGTGATGTACATCCTCAGCTTCTGAATATGACAGGATTAAGAGATTAAAGACAGGCATAAGAAATTATAAAAGTATTATTTGGGAACTGATAAATGTCCATGAAATCTTCACAATTTATGTTCCTCTGCTGCAGCTCAGGCCAGTCTCTCCATTTGGGGTCCCTGACTTCCCACAACAAGAAGTAATAAGAGGTTAAGGTGGAGAAGAGCAGGGAAGTCCACTTTATAAAGGGGTCAGGAAAGAGCTCTCTGTGGAAGCACCATTTTAGCTGAGGCCTAAAGGATTGTCTAATTTGGGCACCATTTTAGCTGAGGCCTAAAGGATTGTCTAATTTGGGGAGGTGGAGAGGAAAATCATTCCAGGCTGAACCAGCAAGTGCAAATGCCCTGTTGTGGAAAAAGGTTTGAAAGTCCAAGAAGACAGAAGGAGGCCAGGGTGGCTGAAATAGAGTAGGCCAAAGGAAGGAGATAGGAGAGGGCTGGAGACGTGGCAGGAACAGGCAGAAGACTCGGGGTCTCGATTTTATTCTATGTGCCATGGGCAGGAAAGGCAGGGATGAAACTCAATGGACACCTTAAGATCACTGAAGGAGCCAGATGGGAAATGGATTGCTGAGCATGGAGAGCAGGTGCAGAGGACCAGTTAAGACCAGTTAGGAGGCTGCTGCTGTAGCCCAGCTGGGATAGCACTGTCCTAGGCAAAGATAATGACAGTGAAGATAGAGAGAGTGAACAAGTTGGATAAAGTTTATAATCACAGGACTTGCTGACTGGAGAAGAGGGCAAAAGCAGAGTTAGCACAACACATGAGTTATGACCACCTTGAGCAGCTCAGCAGGGGGTGGTGCCATTTACAGAACAGAGATGGCATGGACAGAGCCCATGGAGAAAGAGGAGGAAAAAGAGTTTGGCTTTGGGTTTCTTTTAAGACAGGGTCTCTTGCTCTGTCACCCAGGCTGGGGTGCATTGGTGCAATCATAGCCCTTTGCAGCCTCAAACTCCTGGGCTCAAGCAATCCTCCTACCTCAGCCTCCCAAGTAGCAGGCTTAGAGATCCTACAGATGCACATCACCATGCCTAGCTAATTTTTTTTTTTTTTTCTTTTGTAGATAGGGAGTCTCACTGTGTTTTCCAGGCTGGCTTCAAAATCCTGGCCTCAAGTAATCCTCCCACCTCGGCCTCCCATAGCACTGGGATTACAGCCATCACCTACCACTCCAAGCCATGAGTTTGGCTTTGGATGTAACAAGGCTGAGGTGTTCATGAGTTGACAAATGGAAAAAAGAAGAAAGAAGTTGAGTGTATAAGACTGCTGTTTGAAGGAGAAGTCTAGCCTCAAGACAAAAGTTCAGGACTCATCAGCTGAGAAATGGCACCGAAAATTATGCAAATGGATGAGTTCAGCTAGCAAACAAGTCCAGAGAGAGCAGAAAGTCCAGAGAGAGCAGCACTGGGCCATGCACCTGGCCTAATGCCACCCCTCTCCTCCCAATCCCTGTGTTATGCTGGAGAGGGTTCAGCCTCTGGTGAGTTCCACTAAACCCCCACATCTCTTTCTTCTGAGACCTTCTCTAAAATCCCCTCTTTTATACTTAGTGAAATGGGATTCTCTTTTTCCCATCCAGCTTAAGCAAAAACTTTTGACTGTGCGAAGAATGAGGATGCATTTAGTATCTGTTCTGCACGGCTAATTCCATCAAAGATTTCTCATTATTCATGCCTGGCAGTCTCATTTTTTTTGCCTCTCAGAGCATAGTCGTAGCATTAATTAGTGACCTTTTCACCCTTCTAATACCAGCGATTTCCCCCATCTCAGTTCTCAGGAAGTTCTGTTCGCAGAATTATCTCCTGAATCCTCACCTGGGGATAGAAATTGTTCTCTGTGGCTGTGTCTTCCCCTCTAATTCTTATCAAAAAACTCAGTGATCTCTGTGCATCAAATATTAAACTCAAGCTTAACAGATCATGCTTCTGGCTTCTCTGTCTCTCTCTGGCCTGTGGGTTAACAGGCTTGCAACCTTTGCAGAGGAGACACCAAATTCCCAGGAGGCCAGAATTTCCAAGAGTGCTGGTCACTCTTGCTCTCTTTCTCCTGCTCAAAATTCAGCACTAGAGAGTGTTACACCATTTCACCTGCAGAGGAGTTCATCTGACTCTAGGGACTGCAGAGGAGGGAGACGGGCAAACTAACAGGCATTCAGAAAATGGCTACCACAATGGGGGAGAAAATGAAACTCAAACCAAATAAGCAATGGTCAAAAAAAAAAATCTAGAGGGCAGCTGCAGTGGCTCACACCTGTAATCCCAGCACTTTGGGAGGCCGAGGCAGGTGGATCACTTGAGATCAGGAGTTCGAGACCAGCCTGGGCAACACAGTGAAATCACATCTCTACTAAAAATACAAAAATTAGCCAGGTGTGGTGGTGGGCACCTGTAATCTCGGCATTTTGTGAGACTGAGTTGGGTGGATCACCTGATGTCAGGAATTTGAGACCAGCCTGGCCAACATGGTAAAGCCCTATTTCTATTTAAAAATACAAAAATTAGCCAACTGTGATGGCAGGTGCCTGCAATCCCAGCTACTTGGGAGGCTGAGGCAGGAGAATTGCTTGAACTCAGGAGGCAGAGGTTGCAGCATGCAAAGATTGCACCACTGCAATCCAGCCTGAGAGACAGTGAGACTTTGTCTAAAAAAAAAAAAAAATGTAGAGATGTCCATCCAGGCTGAAGAGAATATTCCAGAGCAGGTGTTGGAACACTATGGCCCATGGGCCAAATCTGACCTGCCTGCACATGTTTTTGTCAATAAAGTTTTATTGAAACACAGCCATGCCCATTTGCTACATACTCTCTCTGGCTGCTGGATTAGGCTGTTCTCTCATGCTATAAAGAAATACCTGAGACTCGGTAATGTATAAAGAAAAGAGGTTGAATTGGCTCAGTTTTGTAGGCTGTACAGGGAGCATGATGCTGACATCTGGTGAGCTGTGGAGGCCTCAGGAAACTTACAATCATGGCAGAAGGGGAAGCGGGGGCAAGAGCGTGAGGATGGAGGTGCTACACACTCGTAAACAACCAGATCTTGCAAGAACTCACTCACTATTGCAAGGACAGGACCAAAGGGATGATGCAAAATCATTCATGAGAAATCCACCCCCATGATCCAATCTCTTGCCACCAGCCCCACCTCTAACACTGGGGATTACATTGCAACATGAGATTTGGGCGGGGACACATATTCAACCTATATCAGCTGCTTTCATTCTATGGGTGGCAGAGTTGAGTAACCACTACAAAAGACTGTATGGCCCACGAATTCTAAAATATTTACTATCTGATGCCTTCAAGAAAATGTTTGCAAACCCTGCTCTTGAAAAGGAAGGGAAGGAAGAGGAGAGGAAGAAGGCAGGAAGGAGCAGAGGGCGACACGGGGCTGTATTGAAATGTCTGTTGTTAAGAAAGAGAAATTCAATTTATTTGGCACGGCCCAAGTTATCAAAGTAGGAGCATTCCATTGAAGTTTCAGGAGAAACACTGTGCTGAATATAAAGATGACACCATCTGTAATGCCTAACCTTGTTTTTATTAACTTTGTTCTTAGACTTTCCTTTTCTTTGAATCACTTAGCCTTGTTTCTACCTGAATTGTCTTTCTTTTAGCTAAGAGAGCTAGACAGACTTTATCTTGGCTTTTTCACTGGCAGCCCCTTCCTCAAGGACTTAACTTGTGCAAGCTGACTCTTAGCACATCTAAGAATGCAATTAACTGATAAGATACTGTGGCGAGCAATATCCGCAGTTCCTAGGAATTCGTCCGATTGATAATGTCTAAAGCCCCGCGTCTATCACTTTGTAATAGTCTTAAAGCCCTTAGACCTAGAACTGTTTACTTTCCTGTAACAATTTATCCTTTTAACTTTTTGCCTACTTTACTTCCGTAAAATTGTTTTAACTAGACCCCTTTCCCCTTTCTAAACTAAAGTATAAAAGAAAATCTAGCCCGTTCTTCGGGGCCGAGAGAACTTTAAGCGTTAGCCATATCTTGGCTGCTGGCTAACTAAACAGACCTCAATTTGTCTCAAATTGAGGCATTTTCTCTAACTCGCTCAAGCACAACATTTGGAGACCGCAGCGAGAAACGCCACCAGGTGAGATCCAGGCTCACTCCGGGCTCCCCCGGAAGGATGGCCAGCTTCTGGGGGTTGCCACCTGAAAAAAAATTTTCAGGTCCCCGAAAGTTGACCGTCTTCCAGAGGAGAGCGGATCGACTACCATGTGGGTGCCCACAAAAATTCCACCTCTGAGTCCTCAGCTTCTGACCCCGAGGTCAGGTAGGTCAGATTTGACTTCAGTTCTAGTAAGAGGGAAGCGGCCCTGACGAGGGCGTCCCTCTTTTCACTCTGTCCGTTTCTCTAGGATGCTAGAAGGTAGAGCCCTGGTTTTCTGTTAGGCACCTCTGTGTCTCTGTCTAGGAGGGAAGTGGCCCTGACAGAGGCCCTCCCTTGACTCAGTCCACATCCCAGGGTGCTGGAGGACTGAGTCCTGGTTTCTGGCAGACCGGTCTCTTTCTCTCTCTCTTTTTCTATCTCTCATCTCTCATCTTTCTCTTGTTCAAGTTTCTTGAAGAATCTCCAAGAAAGAAAAAAAAACTGTTATAAACTCTGTGTGAATAATGAATGAATGAAGGAGGACAAGGGCTTGCGCTTGTCCTCCAGTTTGAAGCTCCATGGCGAAAGCTACAGGGTTCAAATGGGCCCTCACCTGCGGATCCGTGGTGACTTCATAAGGCTTAAGGCAGCATCAGGCATAGCTCAATCTGAGCCGGAAGTTTATACCGGCCTGCCAATGCTAAGAGGAGCCCAAGTCCCCTCAGGGGGAGCGGCCAGGCAGGCATCTGACTGATCCCATCACAGGACCCCCTCCCCTTGTCTGTCTTAAAAAAAAAAAAAAAAAGGAAAAAACTGTCATAACTGTTTACATGCCCTAAAGTCAATTGTTTATGTTTATTGTTCTGTTCAGTGTCTATTGTTCTTGTTAGTAGTTGTCAAAGTTTTGCACGTCAAGTCGTAGATATTGCCCAAGACGTCTAAGTAATAACTTCTTCAAAGTTTTAGTGCTGATTTTTTGTCACAGGAGGTTAAATTTCTCATCAGTCATTTAGGCTGGCCACCACAGTCCTGTCTTTTCTGCCAGAAGCAAGTCAAGTGTTGTTACAAGAACAAGTGAGAAAAACATTTGCCTCATTAAGATTTCTAGCACCATGAAAGTTGTAAGTAGTTAGATTGTCATACCCCACGTCCAAGTGATTAGACCTCCTCTAAACTAAACCAGTAGTAAGTTCAAAACAGCCACCCTGCAGATTTCCTTGCTCACCTCTTTTGTCATTCTGTAACTTTTCCTGTGCCCTTAATTAGAACACCGTGTAAAGAAACGTATGCCCGTACTGCTTTACTTCGTTTAGATTCTTACTGTGTTCCTCTGTGGCTACTCTCCCATCTTAAAAATGATCCGAGTAGTCCTTTTCTGCCTTATCCCTGCCCCCTACCCCACACATCTCATTTTCTGGTGCGACAGCAAGTTCAGTGTCTCCAGGACTTGGCTCTCCTCTCACTCCTTAAACCCTTAAAAGAAAAAGCTAAATTTAAGCTATTTGCCTTTAAGTCATAAAGACACCAAAAGTATTTAAAGTACAGATCTAGAAGAAGAAGAATGCCTAGATCAAACTGACCCAGAAGATCTCAGGCTGGCTCTAATCCTCCTCCCTCAATCTTAAAGCTATAGTAATGTAGCAAGTAGTAGTAGCTGTTGTAGTTTTTCTGCTCTTTCTAGTCATGTTGATTCTGTTCTTTCAATACTCCAGTCCCCCAAGAAATAAGTTTCTCTGTCCATGCTAAGTTTAATATCGATGCTCAAATTTTATTAAATTGCCTTCAAAAAAAAAAAAAAAAAGAAACACTTCCTCCCAGCCTTGTAAAAGTTAAAGCCCTCTCCAATGTATGCTGCAGAATTTTTCTCTCAGTTTCTGAGAGGATTATAAAGTCTGCCTTTAAAAAGGCAAGCTCCAGACACTCTGCGAAATAAAATGGCCAAAGTTTAAAGTCAAGTGGCACCCTGAAGGGTCATTGAACCTCACAGTTGTTCAAGCTGTGTGGCAGGTTGTTACTAAAACTCCTCGCCACCCTGATCAGTTTCCCTACATTGATCAATAGCTGAGTTTAGTGAGGAACCCCCTCCATGGCTCCACTCATGCGCCATTCATAATTCCACCTGCAAGGTCCTCCTAAGCCAGACCGCGTTTCCGCCTCGACCCTCAGCCGGTTCGGCTCCCCCTTACTGCCTCCTCTGAAGAAGAGGAGAGTCTCCCTCACCCAGTCCCGCCGCCTTACAACCAGCCTGCTCCCTTAAAGTGATCCCGTGTCTCCTGGACGACGTCCCCTGTAGGCTCGCCACCCATTGCCTCTCAGTCGCGGCCGTGGCAGGAAGAACTAGCCCCTCTACCACCACTGAGAGAGGCACAAGTCCCTCCAGGTGACGAGCGCTCAGCCCCCTTCTTAGTTTATGTCCTTTTTTCTACTTCTGACTTATATAATTCGAAAACCCATAATCCTCCCTTCTCTGGAAAGCCCCAGGCTTTGACCTCTTGATAGAGTCCGTACTCCGGACTCACCCGCCCACCTAAGATGATTGCCAACAGCTCCTTTTAACCCTTTTCACCTCTGAAAAGAAAGAACGTATCCGAAAAGAAGCCAAAAAATACTTCCTCACATCAGCCAATAGACCAGAAGAAGAATCTAGAGACGTCCTTGAGGAGATCTTTCCCTCTACCCGGCCTAACTGGTACCCAAATTCCTCAAGTAGAAAGAGAGCTTTAGACGATTTTCACTGGTGTCTCCTCGCAAGTATTAAAAGAGCCGCTCAGAAACCCATAAACTTGTCTAAGATGACCGAATTTGTCCAAAGGCCCGATAAGTCACCAAGAACGTTTTTAGAGCGCCCGATAATTCACCAAGAACGTTTTTAGAGCGCCTCCAGGAGGCTTATCGGATTCACACCCCTGTTGACTCGGCAGCTCCTGAAAATAGCCGTGCTCTTAATTTAGCATTTGTGGCTCAGGCTGCCCCGGATATTAAAAAGAAACTCCAAAAACTAGAAAAATTTTCTAGAATAAATATCAGTCAGCTTTTAGAAATAGCCCAAAAAGCTTTTGACACTCAAAAGTTTAAAAAACAAAAAGCAAGGCACAGGCAGCTGAAAAGGCCGCTGATAAAGCATTCAAAAGACAAACAAAAATCTTAGTGGCGGCTATCTAAGAAGTGCAGAATGAAATAGCCCGTTAATTTAGCATTAACTGAAGCCCCTGCTTTAGCCCTCCCTAATAGCTCCATAAAAGCCAAGGAGTTGCTAAAGAGGTGCTTACTCAGACTCTAAGACCCTAAAGACACGCAGTGGCCTATTTATCTAAGAGGCTAGATCCTGTGGCCTCTAGATGGCCAAGTTCTCTGCGAGCCGTAGCGGCTACAGCAAGCCTAGTCCAAGAAGATGATAAGTTAACTCTAAGCCAAAATTTAACCCTTACAGCTCCTCATGCCGTAAAGACCTTACTACGAAGTGCTTCTGGCAAATAGATGTCAAATGCTCCCATCTTGCAATATCAAAGTTTACTGTTAGATCAGCCTCGTTTGACTTTCTCTCCCACAAAGTGTTTTAATCCAGCTACACTACTTCTTGACTCAGACTCCACTATTCCTGTTCATGACCGTCAAGGACTGTTAGAAACTATCAAAACTGGCCGATCTGATCTTCAAGATGTGCCCCTAGAAAAGGCAGATGCCACCGTGTTCACAGACAGTAGCAGCTTCCTCAAGCAGGAAGAATGAAAAGCCAGTGCAGCTGTTACTACAGAGACAGATGTGTTGTAAGCTCAAGCTTTACCAGAGAACACCTCAGTACAAAAGTCTGAATTGATCGCCCTCACTCAGGCTCTCCGATAAACTAAGAATAAACGTATTAACATTTACACTGACAGCAAGTACCCCTTTGCTACTGTGCATGTACATAAAGCCATCTACCAGGAAAGCAGGCTACTCACCTCAGCAGGTAGCTGTGATCCACCGCAAAGGACACCAATAAGAAAACACGGCCATTGCCCATAGTAACCAGAAAGCTGACTCAGCAGCTCAGGTCACAGCACGACTTTCAGTCACGCCTCTAAACTTGCTGCCCACAGTCTCCTTTCCACAGCCAGATCTGCCTGACAATCCAATATACTCAACAACAACAACAAAAACTGGCTTCAGATCTCAGAGCTAATAAAAATCAGAAAAGTTAGTAGATTCTTCCTGACTCTAGAATCTTCAAACCCTGAACTCTTAAAGAAACTTTAATCAGTCACCTACAGTCTACCACCCATTTAGGAAGAGCAAAGCTACCTCAGCTCCTCTGGAGCCATTTTAAGATCCCCCGTCTTCAAAGCCTAACACATTAAGCAGCTCTCAAGTGCACAGCCTGTGCCCAGGTAAATGCCAAACAAAGTCCTAAACCCATCCAGGCCACTGTCTCTGAAAAACTCGCCAAGAAAAAAGTAAGAAATTGACTTTACAGAAGTAAAACCACACCAGGCTAAGTACAAATACCTTCTAGTACTAGTAGACACCTTCTCCAGATAGACTAAGGCATTTGCTACCAAAAACTAAACCACCAACACAGTAGTTAAGTTTTTATTCAATGAAATCATCCCTCAATATGGGCTGCCTGCTGCCATAAAGTCTGATAATAGAACAGCCTTCACCTCACCTATAGCTCAGTCAGTCAGTAAGGTGTTAAACATTCAATAGAAGCTCCATTGTGCCTATCAACCCCAGAGCTCCAGGCAAGTAGAACGCATGAACCACACCGTAAAAAACACTCTTAAAAAATTAATCTTAAAAACCAGTGTAAATTAAGTAAGTCTCCTTCCTTTAGCTCTACTTAAAGTAAGGTGCACCCCTTACCAGGCTTAGTTCTCACTTTTTGAAATCATGTATAAGAAGGCGCCGCCTATCTTGCCTAAGCTAAGAGATGCCAAATTAGCAGAAATATCACAAACTAATTTATTACAGTACCTATAGTCTCTCCAACAGGTACAAGAGATCATCCTGCCACTTGTTCAAGGAGCCCATCCCAATCCAATTCCTGAACAAAGTCCTGCCATTCATTCCAGCCAGGAGACCTAGTGTTTGTTAAAAAGTTCCAAAAAGACTCACTCCTGCTTAGAAAAGACCTCACACCGTCATGCTCACGACGCCAACGGCTCTGAAAGTAGATGGTATTCCTGCTCAGATTCATCACTCCCACATCAAAAAGGCCAACAGAGCCCAGCTAAAAACATAAGTCCCCAGGCCTAAGTCAGGCCCCTTAAAACTGCGCCTAAGACAGGTGAAGCCATTAGATTCTTTTTATCTACCTCACTGATTTGTTTTTGTCCGTTACATCCTCTGTGCCTTCCTACTCCTTTCTCCTCACCTCTTTCACAACAGGACGTGTATTTGCAAACACCACCTAGAAGGCCAGTACCTCCAAGGAAGTCTCCTTTGCAGTTGATTTATGTGTACTCTTCCCAAATCCAGCCCGTACCCACGAAAAGCAACACAATCTGCCAGTCGCAGGTGCAGGAAGTGTCAACCTTGCAGCAAGATTCAGACACTAAAAGAGCCAAACTAAGTGTAGAAGCTCCAAAAGTGCAGAAAAAAGACTCCAAAATATTGACTTTTACCTCTGTCCAAGAAATCACCCTGACGCTAGCTGTCAAGATACTTTTCAGTTTTTCTGCCCTGATTAGACATGTGTAACTTTAGCCACCTACTCTAAAAGATCAACCAGATCTTCAACTCTTTCCATAAGTCATGATTCTCGTCCTAAATTATGTACTAGAAAAAATTGTAATCTTCTTACTATAACCGTCCATGACCTTAATTCAACTCAATAGTATCATGGCATGCCATGAAGATTAAGATTTTATATCCCAGGATTTAATGTTAAGACTATGTTCATCATCCAAAAAAACCCTAGTCTCGTAAAGCCCACCCAAGCCAATCAGGCCTTTAACTGATCTAAGTAACCCTATGTTCCAGAAACACCCTGACAAAGTTGATTTAACTCTTCCTCCACCATTCTTAGTCATAAAAGATACAATCCAAAAAGTGCAAGAAAATCTAGATAAGCGCCAATAAGAACAAGAAAATAACATCCCCTAGTATCAAAGCATGTTCAACTAGAACCCACAGCAAACTACTCTAATTACTAAGTTAGCCGGACTCCCTCCCCATCCTACTAATAAGTCTAATTTTGGGGCCTTGTATATTAAATTAGGTTCCTAATTTTGTAAAACAACGCTTAGCTTCTGTCAAACTTATGTGTCTTAAGACTCAATATAACCCCCTTTTTATAACTGAAGAATCAACGATTTGATTGCTCAAAAACACAACTGAGGAATGTAATGCCCAACCTTGTTTTTACTAACCCTGTCCTTAGACTCTCCCTTTCTTTTAATCACCTAGCCTTGTTTCCACCTGAATTGACTCTCCCTTAGCTAACAGAGCCAGACAGACTCCATCTTGGCTCTTTCACTGGCAGCCCCTTCCTCAAGGACTTAACTTGTGCAAGCTGACTCCCAGCACATCCAAGAATGCAATTAACTGATAAGATACTGTGGCAAGCAATATCCACAGTTCCCAGGAATTCGTCCGATTGATAACGCCCAAAGCCCCGTGTCTATCACCTTGTAATAGTCTTAAAGCCTCTAGACCTAGAACTGTTTTCTTTCCTGTAACAATTTATCCTTTTAACTTTTTTGCCTACTTTACTTCTGTAAAATTCTTTTAACTAGACCCCCCTCCCCTTTCTAAACCAAAGTATAAAAGAAAATCTAGCCCCTTCTACGTTAGCCGTTTCTTAGCCACCGGCTAAATAAACAGACTCTTAATTTGTCTCAAAGTGTAGCGTTTTCTCTAACTTGCTCAAGTACAACACTTCCACCAGGCATGTAATCTACTCTAAAACGCTGTCCTGGGGTAGTGAAGATGATGTTGCTGGAAATATCTTTAAATGGCATGTGGATGAGTTTCCCCAGAGGCATACATGTTGAGCTAAATACTTTGCAGATGAAGGGTACAAGTTGAAAGGCTTTCGAACGGCAGAGTGAGGTTCCTCAGAAGGCTGTTGCTACAGAAAGCCAGGAGGAGAAATTACATGGCCAGATAGAGTGGCATGACCATTGGATAAGGGTTTTTTGTTTGTTTTTGGATGGAGTTTTGCTCTTGTTGCCCAGGCTGGAGTGCAATGGCACGATCTCAGCTCACCGCAACCTATGACTCCCAGGTTCAAGCGATTCTCCTGCCTCAGCCTCCCTAGTAGCTGGGATTACAGGCATGTGCCACCACGCCCCACTAATTTTGTATTTTTAGTAGAGACGTGGTTTCTCCATGTTGATCAGAATGGTCTTGAACTCCCGACCTCAGGTGATCTGCCCGCCTTGTCCTCCTAAAGTGCTGGGATTACAGGCGTGAGCCACCTTGCCCAGCCTGGATGAGGGTCTTTAGCAAAGACGGAAGTTTTGGTAGCTTGCAGTTCAATCTCTTCATTTATGTCCTCCTGAAGTCTTCAGTAATACCACATTTTGTCAACGCTTCTGGGGTCGTACTTAGGGGGACTTAAAGGAGATGTGATGTGGCAGCCTTTGACTCAAGGGAGTATCATATTAGCTCAAAGAGATCTGGGTACCTGCCAGTTGAACCAACTCTTCTGAGGATGTGATAGATCCTGAGAGGCCACTCTGATCCTGCCAACCTTGAGGCCAGATGAGTCTTTGAAAAACATGGTTTGGCTTAACACCAGCACTTAGTCTAACACCCACCATGACTGTTGCTGAAGTGAAGCTATACAAATACCTTTTCAAAAGATTTTTTTCATTCCAGATCCTTCTCAGAAATTCCTAAGGCTCAATGCTGTGTGGAAGTTTCTAAGAAAGAAAATAGTTTCCGATCTTTGGGATTCCCCTGAGATGGTCCAATCTGCAAAAAGTTCATCGCCCTTTCCATCAGGGACACTGAGAACAAGAGTCTTATCCCGATTGGATCCTTGGAATTGAGAAGCTTCAGCAGGTGGGAAATGCACCCTCCACAGGCTCACACCCGTGTGGACTATTTCAGTTACCTATTGCACCTAAAATTAGAAACTTTAAACCACCACAAGTCATTATTGCTCATGACCCTGTGAGTTGCATGGGGACTTCCTGGCTGGTTTAACCTGGCCTCATTTGTGTGGTTACCTGCAGCTGGACGGCCAGCTGGGTGGAACATCCAGGACAGCCTCACGCATGTGCCTGGGAGTTGGTGCTGGCTGTCAGCCGGGGAACCTTGTTTTCCTCCATGTGGCCCCTCGCCCTCCAGAGCCCCTCTCCAAATGGCCCTTTAAGCAGGATAGCCAAGGCTTGCTTGGTGCCAGCATCAAAGAGGGCAAAAATATGGAAACTACGAGAGGGCTCTCAAGGCCTAAGACTATATGCACCCCAAAAATCTGAGGTCTCAGTTAATTCAGAAAGTTTATTTTGCCAAGTTTGAGGACGCACGCCTGTGATACAGCCTCAGGAGGTCCTGACAACATGTGCCTAAGGTGGTAGGGACACAGCTTGGTTTGATACATTTTAGAGAGACATGAGACATCAATCAATATGTGAAAGATGTACATTGGTCCAGTCTGGAAAGGTGGGAAAACGCCAGGTGAAGGTGAGACAACTGGAAGCGGAGAGGGTGCTTCCAGGTCATAGGTAGTTAAGAGACAAATGGTTGCATTCTTCTGAGTTCCTGATTAGCCTCTCCAAATGAGGCAATTAGATACACATTTATCTCAGTGAGCAAAGGGGTGACTTTGAATAGAATGGGAGGCAGGTTTGCCCTAAGCAGTTCCCAGCTTGACTTTTCTCTTTAGCTTAGTAAACTTTTTTTTGAGGGGTAGGGGACAGAGTCTGGTTCTGTTTTCCAGGCTGGAGTGCAGTGGTGCGACCTCGGCTCACTACAACCTCTGCCTCCCGGGTTCAAGCAATTCTCCTGCCTCAGCCTCCCGAGTAGCTGGATTACAGACATGTACCACCACGCCAGGCTAATTTTTGCATTTTTAGTAGAGATGGGGTTTCTCCGTATTGGCCAGGCTGGTCTTGAGCTCCTGACCTCAAATGATCTACCCGTCTAGGCCTTCCAAAGTGCTGGGATTACAGGTGTAAGCCACCATGCACGGCCAGTTTGATTTTTTTATGGTGGTAAAATACATACAAAATCTATTATTTTAGCCATTTTCAAAGGAAAATTTCAGTGGTGTTAAGTGCATCCACCACGTTGTACAGCCATGTCCCCCATCCATCTCCAGAACGCTTTCATCCTGTCCTGCAAACATGCAGCACCTTGCTACACTCCGGGTTGTTTGTCCCACAACAGAGCTGGGCTGAATTATTAATGTGGACTTTGTTCAACAATAGACTAAAGAGGGAGAAGCCCATGAACTCTGTGAGGAGTGCATGACAGGTGCTAGTGGGATGACAGGGTTCGGGGCCCTCCAGCTGCTGCTACTGCTGCCGCCTGTCCTGCTGGGTGGCCACCCCGTCCCAGGGAGGAAGAGCACTCACAGCTGCTGCTGATCTCATTCCAGGGCTTCCACTGGGACTAGGATCAGGATGTGCACCGCCCCAACCTGGACCGTCTGGCCGGGGAGGGCGTCAAGGCCAAGTACCTCATGCCACCCTATCTCACGATGACCTCCCCGTCCCACTTCACCGCCATCCTGGGTAAGCGCCACTCTGCCCATTTCACCCGATGCCCATCAAAGCCCCAGCACCCGTCATTCCTCAGAATAAGAAGCAAAAGCTCGGTCAGCTCTAGGGAGGCTGAGGCGGCTCTGGGGTCTCACTCTGTTGCCCAGGCTGTAGCTCAATGACATAGTCACAGCTCAGGGGAGCCTCAAATTCCTAGTCTCAAGCAGACCTGCCTACCTCAGCCTCCCCAGTAGCTGGGGATACAGACAAGACACGGTGCCTAATTTTCTCATTTTCTTTTAGAGATTGGGGCAGGGGGTGTCTCACTATGTTTCCTAGGCTGGTTTTGAACCCTGGCCTCAAGTGATCAACCCGCCTCAGCCTCCCAAAGTGCTGAGATTAGAGACATGAGCTACCGAGCCTGGCCTGATCTTTTTAAAAAAAGTAAACAAGGCCGGGCATGGTGGCTCACCCCTGCAATCCCAGCACTTTGGAAGGCTGAGATGGGTGGATCACCTGAGGTCAGGAGTTCAAGACCAGCCTCGCCAACATGGTGAAACGTCGTCTCTCCTAAAAATACAAAAATAAGCCAGGCGTGGTGGCAGAGGCCTATAACCCCAGCTACTCGGGAGTCTGATACAGGAGAATCACTTGAACCCAGGAGGTGGAAGTTGAAGTGAGCTGAGATCAAGTGCCATTGCTCTCCAGTTTGGGCAACAGAGCAAGATTTTGTCTCAAAAAAAAATAAAAGTAATAAAAATAAAAAGGTAAATAATTAAAATCACTTTTAAAGAATTGTATAAAAATAATAAAACATTAACATTAACAGAACTCAGTTAGATGAGGTGACTCATACCCTCTAATGGTGTCCTGGTTCTCTTACATGAGAATTCAAATGTCTTTCTGTGGCCCAGAAGATCCCAAGCAGCCTGGCCCCTGGCCCATCTTCTGCCAGCCTCTCTCATCTCTCTCCCTCTCCTTCACTTCCCTCTAGATCACAAAGGCCTTTTGCCTATGCCTTCTTCCCTGCTCTCTCCAGCCCCAGGGCCTTGGCCTGTGCTAGTCCAGTCCCTCCAGCTCACCAGGAGCATGCAGTCCAGTCGGGGAGGCAAACACCAGACACCTTGACAGGCACATACATTCCATGACAACTCGGGAGGAACCAAGGAGGACAATGAGTTTTCCAGGCACAGACTACAGGGGTAAACTGGCTTCAAACTAGGGAGGGAGAAAGGGGCTCTCTGAGCATGGGGCAGCTGAGCTGAAAGATATCTCAGGGGACCAGAGCAAGGAAAAGTGTTCCAGGCAGAGGGAACAGCATGTTTGAGGTCTCTGAGACAAAGACCTGGTCATTTCAGAATCCCAGTGGCCACTAAAATAGACGGGTTCTGACCTAAAAAGGAGGGAGAGGAGGCTGCTGGAAAGCAAAGGACTCTGTGTAAGAATCATAATAGCGGGGGTGGAGGCAAGATTGCCAAATAGGAACAGCTCCAGTCTACAGCTCCCAGCATGAGCGAAGGAGAAGACGAGTGATTTCTGCATTTCCAACTGAGGTACTGGGTTCATCTCACTGGGGAGTGTCAGAAAGTGGGTGCAGGACAGTGGGTGCAGTGCACCAAGCATGAGCCCAAGCAGGGCAAGTCATTGCCTCACCTGGGAAGTGCAAGGGGTCAGAGAATTCCCTTTCTTAGTCAAAGAAAGGGGTGACAGACAGCACCTGGAAAATCGGGTCACTCCCACCCTAATACTGCACTTTTCCAATGGTCTTAGCAAACGGCACACCAGGAGATTATATCCCGTGCCTGGTTCAGAGGGTAATACGCCCACAGATCCTCGCTCATTGCTATCACAGCAGTCTGAGATCAAACTGCAAGGTGGCAGCAAGGCTGCGGGAGGGGCGCCCACAATAGCCTAGTCTTCAGTAGGTAAACATAGCAGCTGGGAAGCTCGAACTGGATGGAGCCCATCGCAGCTCAAGGAGGCCTGCCTGCCTCTGTACACTCCACCTCTGGGGGCAGGGCATTGCCAAACAAAAGGCAGCAGAATCCTCTGCAGACTTAAATGTCCCTGTCCGACAGCTTTGAAGAGATTAGTGGTTCTCCCAGCACACAGCTGGAGATCTAAGAACGGACAGACTGCCTCCTCAAGTGGGTCCCTGACCCCCGAGTAGCCTAACTGGGAGGCACCCCCCAGTAGGGGCAGACTGACACCTCACATGGCCAGGTACTCCTCTGAGACCAAACTTCCAAAGGAACGATCAGGCAGCAACATTTGCTGCTCACCAATATCCGCTGATCTGCAGCCTCTGCTGCTGATACCCAGGCAAACAGGGTCTGGAGTGGTGGACCTCTAGCAAACTCCAACAGACCTGCAGCTGAGGGTCCTGACTGTTAGAAGGAAAACTAACAAACAGAAAGGACATCAACACCAAAACCCCGTATGTACATCAACATCATCAAAGACCAAAAGTAGATAAAACCGCAAAGATGGGGAAAAAATGGAGCAGAAAAACTGGAAGCTCTAAAAATCAGAGTGCCTTTCTTCCTCCAAAGGAATGCAGCTCCTCACCAGCAATGGAGCAAAGCTGGACAGGGAATGACTTTGACGAGTTGAGAGAAGAAGGCTTCAGACGATCAAACTATTCCGAGCTAAAGGAGGAAGATCAAACCCATGGCAAAGAAGTTAAAAACCTGAAAAAAAATCAGACGAATGGCTAACTAGAATAAGCAATGCAGAGAATCCTTAAAGGACCTGATAGAGCTGAAAACCAAGACACAAGAAATATGTGATGAATGCACAAGCCTCAGTAGCCGATTTGATCAACTGGAAGAAAGGGCATCAGTGATGGAAGATGAAATGAATGAAATGAAGCGAGAAGACAAGTTTAGAGAAAAAAGAATAAAAACAACAATGCCCCAAGAAATATGGGACTATGTGAAAAGACCAAATCTACGTCTGATTGGTGTACCTGAAGGTGACTGGGAGAATGGAACCAAGTTAGAAAACACTGCAGGATATTATGCAGGAGAACTTCCCCAATCTAACAAGGCAGACCAACATTCAGATTCAGGAAATACAGAGAACGCCACAAAGATACTCCTCGAGAAGAGCAACTCCAAGACACATAATTGTCAGTTAAAATGAAGGAAAAAATGTTTAGGGCAGCCAGAGAGAAAGGTCGGGTTACCAACAAAGGGAAGCCCATCAGACTAACAGCTGATCTCTCAGCAGAAACTCTACAAGCCAGAAGAGAGTGGCGACCAATATTCAACATTCTTAAAGAAAAGAATTTTCAACCCAGCATCTCATATCCAGCCAAACTAAGCTTCATAATGGAAGGAGAAATAAAATACTTAACAGACAAGCAAAGGCCGAGAGATTTTGTCACCACCAGGCCTGCCCTACAAGAGCTCCTGAAGAAAGCACTAAACATGGAAAGGAACAACTGGTACCAGCCACTGCAAAAACATGACAAATTGTAAAGACCATCGAGGCTAGGAAGAAACTGCATCAACTAACGAGCAAAACAACCAGCTAACATCATAAGGACAGGATCAAATTCACACATAACAATATTAACCTTAAATGCCAATGGGCTAAATTCTCTGATTAAAAGACACAGACTGGCAAACTGGATAAAGAGTCAAGACCCATCAATGTCCGCTATTCAGGAAATCCATCTCATGTGCAGAGACACACATAGGCTCCAAATAAAGGGACGGAGGAAGATCTACCAAGCAAATGGAAAACAAAAAATGGCAGGTGTTGCAGTCCTAGTCTCTGATAAAACAGACTTTAAACCAACAAAGAACAAAAGAGACAAAGAAGGCCATAACATAATGGTAAAGGGATCAATTCAACAAGAAGAGCTAACTATCCTAAATATATACGCACCCAATACGGGAGCACCCAGAATCATAAAGCAAGTCCTTAGAGACCTACAAAGAGACTTAGACTCCCACACAATAATAATGGGAGATTTTAACACCCTACTGTCAAAATTAGACAGATCAATGAGACAGAAAGTTAACAAGGATATCCAGGGATTGAACTCAGCTCTTCACCAAGTAGACCTAATAGACATCTACAGAACTCTCCACCCCCAATCAACAGAATATACATTCTTCTCAGCACCACACCACACTTATTCCAAAATTGACCACATATTTGGAAGTGAAGCACTCCTCAGCAAATGTAAAACAACAGAAATTATAACAAACTGTCTCTCAGACCACAGCGCAATCAAACTAGAACTCAGGATTCAGAGACTCACTCAAAACCACACAACTACATGGAAACTGAACAACCTGCTCCTGAATGACTACTGGGTACATAACGAAATGAAGGCAGAAATAAAGTTCTTTGAAACCAATGAGAACAAAGACACAACATACCAGAATCTCTGGGACACATTCAAAGCAGTGTGTAGAGGGAAATTTATAGCACTAAATGCCCACAAGAGAAAGCAGGAAAGATCTAAAATTGACACCCTAACATCACAATTAAAAGAACTAGAGAAGCAAAGAGCAAACACATTCAAAAGCTAGCAGAAGGCAAGAAATAACTAAGATCTGAGCAGAACTGAAGGAAATAGAGACACAAAAAACCCTTCAAAAAATCAATGAATCCAGGAGCTGGTTTTTTGAAAATGTCAACAAAATTGATAGACCACTAGCAAGACTAATAAAGAAGAAGAGAGACAAGAATCAAACAGACACAATAAAAAATGACAAAGGGGGTATCACCACCAATCCCACAGAAATACAAACTACCATCAGAGAGTACTATAAAGACCTCTACGCAAATGAACTCGAAAATCTAGAAGAAATGGATAAATTCCTTGACACATACACCCTCCCAAGACTAAACCAGGGAGAAGTTGAATCTCTGAATAGACCAATAACGGGCTCTGAAATTAAGGCAATAATTAATAGCTTACCAGCCAAAAAAAGTCCAGGCCAAATGGATTCACAGCCGAATTCTACCAGAGGTACAAGGAGGAGCTCGTATCATTCCTTCTGAAACTATTCCAAACAATAGAAAAAGAGGGAATCCTCCCTAACTCATTTTATGAGGCCAGCATCATCCTGATACCAAAGCCTGGCAGAGACAAAACAAAAAAGGAGAATTTTAGACCAATATCCCTGATGAAAATTGATGCAAAAATCCTCAATAAAATACTGGCAAACTGAATCCAGCAGCACATCAAAAAGCTTATCCACCATGATCAAGTAGGCTTCATCCCTGGGATGCAAGGCTGGTTCAACATACACAAATAAATAAACATAATCCAGCATATAAACAGAACCACTGACAAAAACCATATGATTATCTCATTAGATCCAGAAAAGGCCTGTGACAAAATTCAACAATGCTTCATGCTAAAAACTCTCAATAAATTAGGTATTGATGTGATGTATCTCAAAATAATAAGAGCTATCTATGACAAACACACAGCCAATATCATACTGAATGGGCAAAAACTGGAAGCATTCCCTTTCAAAACTGGCAAAAGACAGGGATGCCCTCTCTCACCACTCCTATTCAACATAGTGTTGGAAGTTCTGGCGAGGGCACTCAGGCAGGAGAAGGAAATAAATGGCATTCAATTAGGAAAGGAGGAAGTCAAATTGTCCCTGTTTGCAGATGACATGATTGTATATCTAGAAAACCCCATCATCTCAGCCCAAAATCTCCTTAAGCTGATAGGCAACTTCAGCAAAGTCTCAGGATACAAAATCAATGTGCAAAAATCACAAGCATTCTAATACACCAATAACAGACAAACAGAGAGCCAAATCATGAGTGAACTCCCATTCACAATTGCTTCAAAGAGAATAAAATACCTAGGAATCCAACTTACAAGGGACGTGAAGGACCTCTTCAAGGAGAACTGTAAACCACTGCTCAATGAAATAAGAGGATACAAACAAATGGAAGAACATTCCATGCTCATTGGTAGGAAGAATCAATATCGTGAAAATGGCCATACGGCACAAGGTAATTTATAGATTCAATGCCATCCCCATCAAGTTACCAATGACTTTCTTCACAGAATTGGAAAAAACTACTTTAAAGTTCATATGCAACCAAAAAAGAGCCCACATTGTGAAGTCAAT